>NC_069364.1:48692500-51192500 GCF_021730395.1 Mercenaria mercenaria
GGAATGATCGTAGTTGATCGTAATTGATCGTACTAAGTGTAGTTACGCGTAGATAATCGTAGTCAAACATAGTAATGATCGTAGTTCGAACTTATGATTTGTCCCTAGTAAGCAAATAATTTTTCGACATGTTCAAAATCTGACTACGATTTACTACGATATTTTGACCCTACTGTGACCGTAGTTTGAACGTAGTTGATCTTAGTTAAACGTACTTGATCGTACTTAACAGTAGTGTGTATAGTTCTTGATCGTAGTACAAGAAAAACACATCGACAGTACGGTTCAACTACGATCAACTAGTGCTCCACTACGGCTAAACTAAACAAGGGTTCCACTATGGCTAAACGCTTTTCCGTAGCTCAACATAGTTGATCGTAATCTGTCGTAGTTGTTCGTACTTCGATCGTAGTATATACGTAGTGTAACGTAGTAACTCGTGGTAAGACGTAGTGATACCCTAGTTAACCCTACCCGATTTACCTGTAGTTGAACGTAGTTGTTCGTACTTACACGTACTTCAACGTATGACAAACTACGTTTAAAAGGAACTACGACCAACTACGTGCGTGAACGTAAATGTGACCATTGCTTAAGTTACTTGAAACCTGACCCCTGTGACCTTGACTTCATGAGATGTAGGCCTGGCACGGTACACTTCTTATTGAGGTTTAAATTTTGCATGATCTTTTCATTTTCTTGATACAAGGCTATTTAGTCCAGTCAGATTGGGTGTAAGAACAAATACAAGTGTGTGGAATGTCTCCAAACTGGCTTCCCCAAAAACTGGAAATCCCTCCAAAACAAACAGTTCTCTTAGTCCTGGATTTCATTATTATTGTCTATTTAAAAGATCTTCCCTGTAGTTGCCTCTACTCATGGAATCCAAACAGATTTTCAGAATCTTTATAATGTAATTTGAAATGTCCCCTGAATTATGAACAACCACATTAAAAAGATGGTGAATGACACTTATCAAACTAACTCAATTTAACCCTATCATGCTGGTCAGAATTGACTCTGCCTTTGCCACCAGTGTAGATCACGGATCAGCCTGCACATCCGTGCGGTCTGATCAAGATCTGCACTGTTTGCCATTCAGTCAGTATCTTTTTGGTATGCACCCCTTTTTTAACAGTTAATAGTACTGTCCAAATTGAAAGATGGACATTCATTTTAAAAAATTAGCAGGGTACAGGTTAAATCAGAACAGTCCATACAGCCTGTACATTTCAGAACAATATTCAACGCCATTGTTTTGACTTAAACCATTTTCTAAGTAACTGCACAAGTAAAGAAATATTGTTCTAACATAACAGAATGGTGAAACCTAGATCATACTGAAAACTGTAAGGTTAGTTTACTGATCACAAGATAATCATCGCTTTGAAGTCTGGCCACTGTAGATGCACATGGTTCCAGTTATTGATAGATAATGTATTTTTCAGCCTCAGGGCCAGCGAGACATCGACCTATGTTCAAATGATCCTAAACACAATAGGGACAACCTACTGATTAAAGACAATCACCCAATAAAGTTTGATGAGCACATGCTCAAGCATACTCCAGTTATTGACTGCAAACCTTATTCAGTCTCAAGGTCATCACAGTCCTGACCTTTGACACACTGACCCCTAAAAATTATAGCAGTCATCTATTGATCACAGGTAATCATGGTGTAAAGATTAAAAGCCATAAGCCCAAGCCTTCTTCAGATTTTAATAAGGAAAATTTCCAGTCCAAAGGTCATCGTGACATTGAATCAACTGATCCCTAGATACAATAGGGGTTATTTACTGACCATAGGCCATCATCCTATGAGGTTTGATTGCTATAGGCTTAAGCATTCTCTACATATTGATCTGAAACTAAATGGTCTATAAATAGACTGACAGGCATCAGCAAAACATTATAAGTTGCTCAATTCACATGGGAATGTGTAAAATGCTCAAGGTATCCATTGTCTCAAGCAAATCAAATATAAAAATTACAAGAAAAACAACCAAAAACCACAAGAATTGCTTTAATCACCTTTGACTCTCAAGCCAATGAAGCTTGAGCAAACGGCATTTCACGGTACCCATCTTTTTTTGAAGAGAAAGTCAAATGGAGTGTGATAATCACATTCCCCTACTCATTTTAAGCGGGCATAATGACTGATAGAAAATCATGTCTTTACTTATATTCAGCAAGCTCCTTAACTTTTATTTCTTTCTTTCTACTTACCAATTTTAACTGGGTCTTTTTTCTGTGTAAACATAGGAAGGAGGTTTTCTGGTATCTGTATGATGGTGGGTTGTCCCTCGCCAGTCTCTGATGCTTTCTCTTTTATTCCTAGGAACAGAAATATTTTTTGTTAAGTTTTTAGTTACATGGTAGCTTTCAACCTTTTATGGTAAAAGAAGATGCAGAGGCCCCTTTCAGCATTATTAAATGTAGGGGTTGGTTGCATGAGTAGAAGCATTAACCTTCTGTAATCGACAAGCTTCGTCACATGAAAGAATTCAAAACCACAAGTGGGATTCAAACCCACAGTATTGATAGTCTAAAGGCCAAAGTGATGAAGCCTCCCCACTCATATGGAATTTTCCTACACTATGACATCTTGAAAGCCCAATGTCTGTAAAACAATTTCCTTTTTTCTAAGATGAGTTGGGGTATGACCAAAACATAGCTGTTACAATATGATTCCTATCGAAGCTTCATAACAATATGAGGGACAGACAATATCAAGTCAGTTACCACAATCACACAGTCATGCTACCCAAGAGTAACAAAATTGCTTGATTTTTACAGTTTAACTCGTTTATTCTGTTACTGCTTTTTTTCCTTAAATATCTTCATAAATTTGTAGTCACAAGAGCTTGTAGAACACGAAATGCCCCCCCTTGATGCATTCAGTAATTGCACAAGGCACAGAAATTATTTGGTCAATGTACACAAAAGTTCTACTGCTCTGGGTCAATGTGACCTTGACCTCTGACCTACTGACCTCAAAATCAAAAGTGGTCATATGCTGGTCATGATCAACGTCCCTATTAAGTTTCGTGATCCTAGGCCCAAGTGTTCTCAAGATATCGTCCAGAAATGGTTTACCTATTCCAGGTCAATGTGACCTTGACCTTTATCCTACAGATCTCAAAATCAATAAAGGTCATCTGCTGGTCATGACCATCCTCTCTATCAACTTTAATGATCCTTGGCCAAAGCGTTCTTGAGTTATCATCCGGAAACCATTTAACTATTCCGGGTCACTGTGACTTTGACCTTTGACCTACTGACCTCAAAATCAATAGGGATCATCTGCTGTTTATGATTAACCTCCCTGTCAGCTTTCATGATCCTAGGCCCAAGCATTCTTGAGTTATCATCCGGAAACCGTTTAACTGTTCCGGGTCACTGTGACCTTTACTTTTGACCTATTGACCTCAAAATCAATAGGGATCATTTGCTGGTCATGACCTACCTCCCTATCAATTTTTATGATCCTAGGCCAAAGCGTTCTTGAGTTATCATCCTGAAACCATTTAACTGTTCCGGGTCATCTGCTGGTCATGACCATCCACCCTATCAACTTTCATGATCCTTGGCCAAAGCGTTCTTGAGTATAATCTGGAAACCATTTAACTGTTCCGGGTCAATGTGACTTTGACCTTTGACCTACTGACCTCAAAATCAATAGGGAACATCTGCTGTTCATGATTAACCTCCCTATTAACTTTCATGATCCTAGGCCGAAGCGTTCTTGAGTTATCATCCGGAAACCGTTTAACTGTTCCGGGTCACTGTGACCTTGACCTTTGACCTACAGACCTCAAAATCAATAGGGGTCATCTGCTGGTTATGATCAACCTCCCTACCAGCTTTCATGATCCTAGGCCCAAGCGTTTTTGAGTTATCATCCAGAAACGAATTGGTCTAGATACCGACCTACCGACATCTGCAAAACAACATACCTCTCTTTCTTCAGGGGGGCGGGGGCATAACAAAACTGGAATATACATTTTTACCATCCTTAGTTTTTCTTGAATTATTAGTTGGAATCAGGAGATGTATCTAACCAAAAATAAAATTTGTTGAACTCCACAAGAATACTGTTGTTGAAACTTACCACTATCTGTTTGATCAACTGATTCTTTCTCTATCTCCGCTTTAACTTCTTTAGCATCATTATCTTCTGTTTCTGAGGTTCCTACAGCTGGCTTCACTTCAGCTGAACATAAAACATGAACATTCTTTGAGTTAACCAACAAACTACTGGAATTAATTTCCATGGAATCAAGGTTGTATTCATACTGCAAAAACGACATCCCATCAAATAGATAACATTTTGATTTATCTTTGAACTCTATAATTTGTCTTTGAAGTCTACTATTTATCTTTGAAATCCATTGTTTATTTTGTAAATCGACAATTTATCTTGAAAATCCACAAATCTCAAATGTCTCCTTTGATCAAATCCATAACATTTCATTTAGCTTACTGCTTAACGCAAGCTCAAGCTTAATGATTACCACAACCCCTAGCTGAGTGGATACCACAACTGGTACCACAACCTCTAGATTACTGCTTAACTCAATCACTACCTTACTGATTACTGCAACCTCTAGCTTGCTGTTTACCACAGCCTCTAGCTTATTGCAACCTTCAGCGTACTGATTTCAGGAACTTCTAGCTTACTGATTACCACAACCTCTAGCTTTAATACTTATAAGCGCAATCTCTATCTTAATGACTTTTTCTATTTCCAAGTATCACTTACCTGAATCCTCTGTGTTATCTTCAGTAGAATCATTGTTCAGAACTGACTGTTCAGCAATATCATCAGTGTCACCTAGATTAATAGCACCACCAAGCTGTACACTCACCTGTAATGCAGTATCTACAGATTAACATGAGAACTCCATGCTACATATATTAACCCTTATCATGCTGAACACGATTGATTCTGACTTTGCGACCAAAGCAGATCATGATCAGCCTCCACATCCATGCAGTCTGATCAAGATCTGCACTCTTCGCCATTCAGACAGTAATGTTTTGGTATGCACCCCTTATAAGAGTTAATGGTACTGTAGAAATAGAAAGATGGACAAGTTCATTATAGAAATTATGCAGGGTAAGGGTTAAGATGTTTTAAAAATTTAATTTTATGTAAATCTACATAGATCTGTAAACAATAAAATAAAATCTTCAAGAAAACTCCATGCTACATTTATAATACATGTAACCAAACAAGGAATGCCTTTCCAACAGGAAGCTGAAGGAATTAAATGATACGGCATGGAACGGATATAACAATCATACAGACAAATATTTCCAATATATTTTAGCAAAGTCAATGCACATGCAACAAAGTAATGGCTGAGACAAGAAGTTATGCTGACTGACAGCCAGAGTGATTATGCACTGTCTCCTCACTGCCCTAAATAACAATACGTAAATATGACAGACCGTGTTTCCATCAGCGGAATCAATGAGACCGGAGATGTTCAGGTACTGTAGACTATCATCCTCCGTACCAGACTGTTGAAATATCGGCATGTTCTTCACCTGCTCTTGGAACGCTTCAAAGTTAGTCAATCCCTGAAACAGCAATCAAACTTACTGTTTTATTTCTAGTACAGAAGACTTCTGTTACATCAAATAAAGTATATGGGTAAACCCTTTTGCAAAGAATTATATCAGTAATTTGTTTAGTTAATACTTAATGCCAAGTTGTAAAAAAATGCTTGTTGCACAAAGAAATCTACTGAGTGTGCCTATAGGGGAAAAACTATCTACTGAGTGTGCCTATAGGGGAAAAAACTATCTACTGAGTGTGCCTATAGGGGAAAAAACTATCTACTGAGTGTGCCTATAGGGGAAAAACTAAGTACCAGTGTCTTTTAGGAAAGTATACACCAGCCCTGCAGAATAACATGAAATCTAATCCATAAAATATCCTCTTCACTTCAAAAGTCTAAATTTTTAATGAAAGGTATTCTTATTTGTCCAACATTTCAATCTGCCAGGATGAAGGCAAGACAAACAGGACCTTACTAATATGAATCTGAAAATCACTCAATATAAACTAAGTACATTTGTATTTTCAAATTGTTTTTATTTCACAATTAGAATAGACATCAGACTCACTTCCTTTGTTACGTATTAAAACTTTGTAATCATTCAAACTACATTTTATTATTCAGAAGTTTTAAATTTACTCTGCAGCACACCCCTCCCCTCCCCATCACCCTCCCCCGACTGCAAAAATCAGTGAAAAGAACAACAAAAAAAACATGAATATTACTCCGTTTACAGTATCTGCATATTTCAGCTGCCTAAAAAATTCAAAACATTCCAAAATAATTTCATGTAACTCTTTTCAAACCTACAGCCAGTATTATTCAACTACTATAGTAATTATTATTTTACCTGAAGTGGAGCCATCATGATCGTCTGTCCATCTCCAGATGGAATAATCACAGCTGGAATCTGATTGGTTACCGGGGTATCATCTGGGCGGGGATATCTACGAGGCCTACCTCGACCACGCCTCGGAACTGTATAAAAGAAAGCAATATTCTAAATCAAGCAACCAGAATATGAAATTGGCCCTGATTCATCAATACTTAGTCTGAAATTTTGAGAGAAAAAAATCTTTCAGGGAAAGTTGTCGAAATTCCTACTTCATTGTATCTATACTGCCTAGGTTTTTGTTGTAACAAATGCTGTATTCATACCAGGGTTCATTAAAATCTGTTCCAAACAGTCAAATATTGAGAAAAATGAAACTGCATTATATTTTCCAAAGTTGTTAACCTAAAACAGAAGTGTGCTTAGACCAAGGGTAGTTTCAATTCAAACATCAAAATTTGATTATTCTCAATTTTTGTCCAAATTTATGAATATACTATCTGAACTCAGGAAACAAGAAGGCCATGATGGCTCAACTTTCTCATCTGAGAAACATGAACAAGAAACGTTTCTTGAATATACTGTCTAAATTGTGCCTTCTAGTGTGCTAATCATGTTATTTATGATATACTGACCTAGTTTTAAACAAAGGTGACCAAGTTTGAAAACTGCCTCAGAATTTATAAAGACGGACATTCTGAATAGGTTTCATAAAAACAAATAGAAAATAGGATCTCTCGAATATTAATTACTAAATATTTTTTTCTATAATATCACCTACTTACTTAGTTTTTTACCCTAAACGACCCAGTTTTGAATTTGAACCATATCATTTTGACCAGGTTCCAGCGTCTATCAGCTAGAAAATGCAGTCTCTAATGTGTTCACATGCTTTTTTGGATTTTGCCTAGTGACCTAGTTTTCGACACAGGGTGACTCAATTTCAACTTGACCCAGACTTCATAATGACAAACATTTAGACCATTTGTCATGTAGACAAGATACAATATTACATCCCAATCTAAAGTACCTTAAATAGTAGGTCAGGACAATTTGAAAGTATTTCAAAATCAGATTAATCAAAGTGTTTACCTCCAGGAGTTTGTATAGTGGCAGGTGGAATGTAATCTTTGTTTGTTTGTGACTTTCTTTTTCTAATGGCACCGCTTGGTAAGACCTCATCATCCCCATCATCAGCAGCTGCATCATCATCACTAGACAGCTCAAATACCTCGTATTCTGAAAAGTTTGTTTGTTTGTTTTAGGTTTAACGCCATCTTTCAACAGTATTCCAGTTATGTAATGATGGGCAGTTAATCTAACCAGAGTTCCTGGATTCCATATCAGTCCAATCCTTCTCCTCAAGTAACTGCCAACTTCCCCACGTGAATTTGAGGTGGAGGACGAATGATTTCAGACACAATGTCTTTTATCAAAACGTCACGGACAACATACGCCTTGCCAGAGGATCAAATTTGCGACCCCGCGATACGTAGATCAGCTCTCTCCCTTTTGAGCTAAGCGGACAGGCTTTGTATTCTAAAGAGTTCAAAAGAACTCCTGTATTGTGATTATCTTTTATCAATTTTAAAAGAATGTGTTCAGCTGCTGACAGTTTTTTTTAGAATTAACATTCATTCAATCATTTTAGTCCATATTAATTTGCTTTCTTTCAAATCATTTTAAAAGAACTTGTCAAACACTACTCATTTATAAAATAACCCAGCTTTAAAACATGAGACAATATAGCTAACCCTGGCAATACCGTAGGGCCTATATCAAAATTTAACTTTTGCTTGCTAACACAACTTCAACAACATAATGGCTAATGTGCTAGAGGAGTAGAGGTCATGCCAGGATGAAATCTAAGGATACACTAATCATAGCCTAGAAACTTTGAAATTATAAACAAATTACTAATTTTCTCAATTACCTTCTAGTGTTTTAGGTTTCCCTCTGCTTCTAGCACTTCTTCTCACACCATCTGGTCCTAAAAAGTAAAAGTGTCTAAATGTTTGGGACTGCATGGAAAATATACTAAGAATAATTTAATTTTACGAGCATAGAATTTTGTAGTTTCATCAAAAAATGCAGTTTCCTGGTGGCCTGAATCGTGGTTTTTAAACTGAAAAGATAAAACAAAAACTAGAATTGTGTCCATAGGACTCAGATGCCCCCACATACTGTGCGATCCTCTATATAGCAAAAACTATCAAAGGGCCATAACTGCAGTAAAAATATTCACAGAAAAAAATCATTCCTTTATGGTCATCTGCACATCTAGCTTGTTCATCTGTGAAAGTTTGAAGCAAATCAGGATAATAGTGAGGAGTCGGGACACACAAGATTTCAGGATATATGGACGGATGAACTCGATCCCTTCATCAATGGCAGAGTTATGGACCGGACAAGAAACAGACCATGTTAACCTTTGACCTCTAAGTGTGACCTTGACCTTGGAGCTAGGGGTCTGGGTCTTGCTCATGACACATCGTCTCATTATGGTGAACATTTATGCAAAGTCATTTCAAAATGCCTTAATGAATGGCAGAGTTATGGACCGGACACAAAACATACCCATTTAATCTTTGACTTGTAAGTGTGACCTTGACCTTGGAGCTAGGGGTCTGGGTCTTGCGCATAACATGTCGTCTCAGTATGGTTAACATTTATGCCAAGTTCTTTCAAAATCCCTTCATGGATGGCAGAGTTATGGACTGGACAGGAAACAGACCATGTTAACCTTTGACCTCTGTGACCTTGACATTGAAGCTAGGGGTCTGGGTATTGCCCATGCCACTTCGTCTCATTATGGTGAACATTTATGCCAAGTTATTTCAAAATCCCTTTATGGATGGAAGAAAAAATTATATTTTTCAAAATCAAACTTGTTTGTGAGGAAGAATATTTACAACATATATCTAAAACAACACTTGTGTGACTTATGGACTAATATTAACAGTTTGTTAATATAGCAATAAAAAATCCCTCAAAAACTTTCAGGCTAAATTTCTATAGTTTATTTAATTATTTGTAAAGATCTGGTTCAAAAGACTGCAGCTCTTGGACTGGTCAATTTACCAGCTCTTGTTTTACATCACTTCAAGTGTTCACTTCACAGCCAGACTTCAAATGGTCAAGTTTTAACTGTTAGTAAATACAAGGGACTTAAATTCATAGATGTCAAAGGTAAAAGACAAAACATATGGGAATTTTCTGTGCTGGTTGGATTTCATGGAATCCATGAGAATTAGTCCCTAATGAAAATTAATAATTTTACAGTATACATGTATATATATTCACTGAAGAGATGAAATTTTGCACCACTGCTGGTGAAGAAACAATGTTATAACTAGAAAATGCTTTTGTAAAAAAGCGCATGTCTCCCCCAATGCAAAGTCCTATAGCACGAAGTCAATAGGGGTCAGGAGCGAAAGTCAAAGAGACACTGATGGTTGGCTGCAATAGGGATCATCTACTTGGCATGTCCAGTCATACCGCTAAATTTCAACACTAGTGGCCGAGTGGTTCTCAAGTCACTGTTCAGGTTCCTGTGACCTTGACCTTTGATCAAGTAACCTAAAAATAAATAGGGATCATCTACTCTGCATGTCCAATCATCCTATTAAGTTTCAACATTGTAGGTCAAGTGGTTCTCAAGTTATTTCCAAAAAATGATTTTACATGAACAGGCCACTGTGACCTTGACCTTTATTAGACTGAACCCAAAATCAATAGGGGTCATCTACTCCGCACGTTCAATCATCCTATGAAGTTTCAACATTCTGGGTCAAGTGGTTCTCAAGTTATTGATCGGAACTGGTTATCAATGTTCAGGCCCCTGTGACCTTGACCTTTAACGAAGTGATCCCAAAAACAATAAGGTTCATTTACTCTGCATGAACAATCATCCTATTAAGTTTCAACATTCTGGGTCGAGAGGTTCTCAAGTTATTGATTGGAAATGGTTTTCCATGTTCAGGCCCCTGTGGCCTTGACCTTTAACAGAGTGACCCTAAAATCGTTAGAGTTCATCTACTCTGCATGACCAATCATCCTATGAAGTTTCATCATTCTGGGTCAAGTGGTTCTCAAGTTACTGACCAGAAATGGTTTTCAATGTTCGGGCCCCTGTGACCTTGACCTTTCACAGAGTGACCCCAAAATCGTTAGGGGTCATCTACTCTTTATGACCAATTATCCTATTAAGTTTCAACATTCTGGGTCAAGTGGTTCTCAAGTTACTGACCGGAAATGGTTTTCAATGTTCAGGCCCCTGTGACCTTGACCTTTAATGGAGAGACCCCAAAATCGATAGGGGTCATCTACTTTGCATGTACAATCATCCTATGAAGTTTCAACATTCTGGGTCAAGTGGTTCTCTAGTTATTGATCTTTGACGGAGTGACCCAAAAAACAATAGGGGTCGTCTACTCTTTATGACCAATCATCCCATCAAGTTTCAACATTCTGGGTCAGGTGGTTCTCTAGTTATTGATTGGAAATGGTTTTCAAAGTTCAGGCCCCTGTGACCTTGACCTTTGATGGAGTGACCCCAAAATCAATAGGGGTCATCTACTCTTCATGACCAATCATCCTACGAAGTTTCAACATTCTAGGTCAAGTGGTTCTCTAGATATTGATCAGAAATGGTTTTCAATGTTCAGGCCCCTGTGACCTTGACCTTTGACGGAGTGACCCCAAAATCAATAGGGGTCATCTACTCTTCATGACCAATCATCCTATGAAGTTTCAACATTCTGGGTCAAGTGGTTCTCTAGTTATTGATCAGAAATGGTTTTCAATGTTCAGGCCCCTGTGACCTTGACCTTTGATGGAGTGACCCCAAAAACAACAAGGGTCGTCTACTCCAGCAGCCCTACAACCCTATGAAGTTTGAAGGTTCTAGGTCAAATGGTTCTCCAGTTATTGCTCGGAAATGAAGTGTGACGTACGGACGGACGGAAGGACGGACGGACGGGGCAAAAACAATGTCTCCTGGGGGAGACATAATTACATTTTGTACATTTTCTGTAATTCATAAATTGGGTATCGGATATTAGCTGACAGTTTAGATTGTCTTACCTGTGTTAGAGAGTTCTAGAAGCCCCTGTGCTGCACTGCTTGTCTGATCTGGTTCTAGTTTCTCAACTCGCTCCTCAGTCAATGATGTTTGTTCTTTTACCACACTTTTAGCCTGCGCCTCGGATTTCTTTGGCCTTCCTCGTCTCTTACCTATAGCGAGAGTAATTCTAATATGCTTTTCTCTGTTAAAACACTCTTACGCTAGAATTACATCAAGTTTAAAAATGTGCGGTGACGTCAATGGTTTTGTTGCGACCAAGAAAGAGTCCTACTATATTTTATCTACTGTTTTAGATTAAGGGGAAATACTTTATAGCAAAACTATGTTTTAACACTATTTATACACTCAGGTGGTAATATGTCGTAAAAATAATTGAATAATAATTAAGCCCGACGTATAACCGCCCATCGTGCATAGTGTTAAAACACTCTTTTGCTATAAATTATTTCTTAAATCATAAATTTTAGTGTGCACTTAAAAGCAAAAACTTTGTCTTAAATAAAGTTCTCTGTTGCTAATAACTTTTCCAAAATATAAAAAGACCGTATGAAAAAAAGAGTAAACAAATTTTCTCTAACTTTAAAAATCAAATCTGGTACACAACACATCAAAAACCAGCAATTCTTGAAATTTCAGGGGCCATAACTCCCAACACTCTTACTTTAAAATACAATGTATTTGTGTTAGAAAAAGACTGAGCCATCATTTCAGCAAATGGAAAGATTTCATTCTATTCCTATTCTACTCTATTCTCTATTCTATTTATTTACCTGTTGAAAGCAGTGGGTAAGCACAAAGCTGCCCTGTATCCGGATTGACTTTGAGCAAACATTTCTTGCCATTTACAACCACTTCCATATGATCAGTCACCTCTATGGGCTTGGATAGATCTGGTTTTTTCTCTTCCTTGATTGGCTTATTGATGTCTACATCTGCAGCTGCTAACTGCTCCGGTACTTGATCAACTTGCAGCTCCTGTATACTGTATTCTGTCGGCAATGGTGCAGAGAGGCTAGAAGTCAATGAATTCATCTGAAAATAAGCAAAACTGTCACTGTAAGGTTCATATGTCCCCAAAACAGGCTTTGACAAAAAAGCCTATAAATGAGGGCAGTAAAACTGACATAAAATAAGTGGGAACTGCCTTTACTACATTCCTTCAGTTTAAGGTTGCCACCACCTTGATCCAAACTCCACGCAGTGATTACTTTCCTTTATGGTATATTAAGTCACTGCAATTACAAGTTGTTTAACCAGATTTTTTTTTTTTTTTTTAAATTGCATTATTCGCATCTAGATGGTAATATCTGTGCACCTAATTGTTCAAATAACAAACTGAAGTGATTTTTGTAAAAAATTTCTATTGGACGTTTGACAAATGAAACAGGCTGCCAAAATTTGTATCTTGGGCGTCTCCGCTATTTTGCAGTGTCATGTGACTTTCTCATCATCACATGGTATCTTGTGAATGCAGCGGTTATAATGAATGCAAGGGAAGATAACCGCTGTGAGGAGTTTGACCTTGATTAACCAACCGGAGTATCTTGAAAGAGAGTTACATCAGGACCTTTTGGGAGAAATTATTTCAAAATCAGACCAGGGGTTAAGTGGGGATGTCGTTTGAAGAAGTAACTGTGAATAAGTGGGTTTAAGCCAAAAAACTGAACTAGAGCAAAGGAGTCTAATATCGACCCTCTTCTATTATCGACCCCCCACCCTTAATTGATACTTAATCACATTTATTACTAGAAATCATGTGATCATGTCATTCACTGTCATTTTTACGTCACAAATTTTCTTCATGCGCCATTTTGAATGTTTACATACAGTGCGACTGCATGAGATAAATTTCAGTGCCAACCACTACATCGTCCGTTAAGGTAGGTATCATTCTGTTAAATCAAATTTACCGTTTTTATGGATCGAATCAGTTTAATTTTGTATTTAATCCTACTATACACATATAGAACTCATTTCTATCAGCCATTTTTGTAGTCTCTTGCAACTTCTGGAAAGATTATGTGGGGGTCGATAATAGCAGATTGAAAATATGACCTTCTGCTATTATCGACCCCCAATTAATTAAATTTATATAATTTCTTGTTGCTTTGAGAAAAGCATTTAATTCATAACTTTAACATGTCCAAAACATTGTGGAATGATACTTATTTCACTTGGGTATTGATTACATTTTACTCGGACTTTATCATAGACTCTCAGTGTAAAATCTCAAACTTTTAACTAAAATAAAGGTATTAAATCAATATAACATTTCAATGAAACTTCAAAGTTTTGTTGTTTGTAGCATCATCTGAAGCATGTGCAGTGAAAAATCTTGATTTTATTTTTAAAATAGTGTGATATTTATTTCTAAAGTCACTATTATGTTCATTGTAAATATACTTTGTTATACCAAAGTGGAAACTGGCAGGTACTCTAAAATGCAGCTCTCTGATTGGTCAGTTAGAAACCCTAATGTTCTGTGATGACTCATGATAAAGTTATGAATGCACATTTCAGTTGATCACAAGGATTAAAAATCTCCTAAAATAAAAAGAACAAGAGGACCATGATGGTCCTGAATCGCTCACCTCTTCCCACATGACCCAGTTTTGAGTATGACATCGTTTTTTTTCTATTATTTGACATAGTGACCTAGTTTTAGAGCTCATGTGACCCAGTTTTGAACTTGACCTAGATATTATCAAGATAAAAATTCTGACCAATTTTCATGAAGATCCATTGAAAAATATGGTCTCTAGAGAGGTCGCAAGGTTTTTCTATTATTTGACCTATTGACCTAGTTTTCGAAGGTATGTGCCCCTGTTTTGAACTTTACCTAGATATCATCAAGGTGAACATTCTCACTAATTTTCATGAAGATCTCATGAAAAATATGGCCTCTAGAGAGGTCACAAGGTTTTTCTATTTTTAAACCTACTGGCCTAGTTTTTGACCGCACGTGACCCAGTTTCAAAACTGACCTAGATATCATCAAGGTGAACATCCAGATTAATTTTCATGAAGATCCATTGAAAAATATGGCCTCTAGAGAGGTCAAAAGATTTTAATAATTTCAGACCTACTGACCTAGTTTTTGATCGCAGTTGACCAAGTTTCAAACTTGACCTAGATATCATCAAGATGAACATTCAGACCAACTTTCATACAGTTCCCAAGAAATGTATGGCCTCTAGATAGGTCACAAGGTTTTTTTATTATTTGACCTGCTGACCTAGTTTTTAAGGCACGTGACCCAGTTTCAAACTTGACCTAGATATCATCAAGGTGAACATTCTGACCAATTTTCATGAAGATCCATTCAAGGGTATGGCCTCTAGAGAGGTCACAAGGTTTTTCTATTTCAAGACCTACTGACCTAGTTTTTGATTGCAGTTGACCCAGTTTCAAACTTGACCTATATATCATCAAGATTAACATTCAGACCAACTTTCATACAGATCCCATGAAAAATATGGCCTCTAGAGAGGTCACAACGTTTTTTCATTATTTGACCTACTGACCTACTTTTTGACGGCACGTGACCCACTTTCGAACTTGATCTAGATATCATCAAGATGAACATTCTGACCAATTTTTATGGAGATCCATTCACAAGTATGGCCTCTAGAGAGGTCACAAGGTTTTTCTATTTTTAGACCTACTGACCTAGTTTTTGACCGTACATGACCCTGTTTTAAACTTGACCTAGATATCATCAAGATGAACATTCAGACTAACTTTCATACAGATCCCATGAAAAATATGGCCTCTAGAGAGGTCACAAGGTTTTTCTATTATTTGACCTACTGACCTAGTTTTTGATGGCATGTGACCCACTTTCGAACTTGACCTAGATATCATCAAGGTGAACATTCTGACCAATTTTCATGAAGATCTTTTGAAATATATGGCCTCTAGAGAGGTCACAAGGTTTTTCTATTTTTAGACCTACTGACCTAGTTTTTGACCGCACGTGACCCAGTTTCGAACTTGACCTAGATATCATCAAGATGAACATTCAGACTAACTTTCATACAGATCCCATGAAAAATATGGCCTTTAGACAGTCCACAAGGTTTTTCTATTATTTGACCTATTGACCTAGTTTTTGATGGCACGTGACCCAGTTTCGAACTTGACCTAGATATCATCAAGGTGAACGTTCTGACCAATTTTCATGAAGATCTTTTGAAATATATGGCCTCTAGAGAGGTCACAAGGTTTTTCTATTTTTAGACCTACTGACCTAGTTTTTGAAGGCACGTGACCCGGTTTCGAACTTGACCCAGATATCATCAAGATTAACATTCTGACTAATTTTCATGAAGATCTTGTGAAATATATGGCCTCTAGAGAGGTCACAAGGTTTTTCTATTTTTAGACCTACTGACCTAGTTTTTGAAGGCACGTGACCCAGTTTCGAACTTGACCTAGATATCATCAAGATGAACATTCTGACCAACTTTCATAAAGATCCCACAAAAAATGTGACCTCTAGAGTGGTCACAAGCAAAAGTTTACGGACGCACGGATGGACGACGGACGCTGCGTGATCACAAAAGCTCACCTTGTCACTATGTGACAGGTGAGCTAAAAACAGCGCAGAGTCTCTGAAAGTTCGTCATAGTCTGATGTTTCTATCATTTATGATGATAGTGACAGTTATCACGATTTTGACGATTCCTCTGATGGACAAAATGATGATAGACAGTGCAGACAGCTTAGACCAATGTCAGGGGTGTGGTCAGTCTAATGGGAAGCCAAATGAGTGAAAAGGCTGTGATGAATGCCCAGGATGGTGGCACATTAAATGTACTAAGCAACCAGAACTTCACTTGTTGACTCCAGAGGACTTAAAAAAAGTTAATTTTAAATGTATAAAAATTGAATGCTAAAATATGTTGTTAAGGCTGTAGATAATAATGGATAATCAACTTTGTTTGAATGTTTGAATTATTTATCTCTTGTGTGTGGCTAATGTTATATTACAAATAACTATTATCTAACATTTACAATTTGTCAGTCAAAAGACCAAATATGAAACTGTGATAGTATGAAAGACCAAATTTATAAATAAAAAAAAAAACACACATGAAATAATATTTTCCATGAAATCGTAGTAAAGTTATGCTTTGTTTATATGCTCAGTTGCGTAATTTCAAATTGCAATTATGACAATAAAGGACAAATAAAAATTAACTTAATATTAAGTTAATAATAATATTATGCTTGATTTTCAGTGTTTTCAAAGTTTAAAAAAAAAACAACTAGGGGGTCGATAATAGCAGAAGTGGGTCGATAATGGCAGACACATGTCACGAGACAGAATATTAGACC
Source organism: Mercenaria mercenaria (assembly GCF_021730395.1). NCBI lineage: Eukaryota > Metazoa > Mollusca > Bivalvia > Venerida > Veneridae > Mercenaria > Mercenaria mercenaria. Next base: position 48,709,326 of record NC_069364.1, read on the forward strand.
ATACCTTATTCTGTAATGTAACAAGTGTTTTCATTGGTTGAAATCGACCAATGATAGTTTGTCTCAAATATATGTATCACTTTGTCTCCGAAAGTGAAAGTAAGAATATGTACGATAGATTATGGTCTTAAGGGGTCGATAATTGCCCTCTTTTGCTCTATACCTGTTCTTGTTGTACCATATTTTCCACAAACTGTTTCACATTAGGTGCTGGCTGTACACCAGTCCCTATCACATTACTCTCTCTTTTAGTTTTATCTTCATCGGTCAGAATGAAAAACTGACCAGCTGTCCCTGTAAAATAAGATATGAAAACTATGATAACTGATGCAACTGAGGATTTTCTTTTTTTTTCCAAATCCTTTTTTGAGAGACAATTAAAACGCAAATATAATAAAGGGTCTAATTTTTTTTTCATTCCGGTTCATTAATCAACAAGTTATACGCAGACAGACAGATGGTGAAGGCAAAAACAAGTATGTCTCATAAAATGGGAAGACACCATATTGCAGGAAATTTGACCACTATATTATTCTTAAGATGGGGATACATAAGTTAACATAACAATGGCAAAAAGGTGATATATTGTGATTGGTCAACTGAAGGGATTAAAACCACAAGTTTACTGATAAAAGAGGAAAAAGCCTTCTGAATGACTTTCTATAAAATCACGATTCATTGACGGAACATGTTCCGTTAGCCTTCCATTTCAAGCATTTCTTGATTGTTTAAATGGATTCCTAATGGAACACACTAATAAACACAGAAAAGGCCATTTTGACAGTGTTTATTAGGTGTTTTGACAGTGATTATTACAATAAATTTTTGTTTGGGATATTGCAATCTTACTACCCAGAGTAAAAATTTTATAAAAAGAGGTAAATTATCTCTCTGAAATATCAGTCAAGCCAAATTTATGATTAAACACAAACCAGAGGGTAGACTGGATTGATCTGTGTCTTGTGCAGCTGTCACTGATTGGTTTATCACTTGTAAAATTCTTTCTGATTGGTTGTCAGGCTGAATGCTTGTTTCAACCAATGGCTGTTCATTATTTGACACAACACTTGTTTCCTCTTGTTGTGTGTGATTATCTGCCCCTGTCGGTTCAAGTTTTGTGATATCAGCTGCCACATAACTTATCTCCCCTTTAGCATCAACATCAGCAGCTTGTAGTAAAATACTCTGTTCACCAGTCTCAAAGCCTGAAATGTACATATAGTCTAGTACCTTAGTGCAATTTTGGTGACAGGTGTACATGAGGGCTAGATCCCCTACAAATTGTCTTAGAATATTGTAGGTCATTGTCTGAAGCGCAAGAAGAAAATCAAGGACGAGAGTCTAAAATCATGTGGTTGGAGAAATTGCAGATGGCTTCTAATTTGTGTAAGTACGCCAGTCTGTATATCTGCAGTTACATATTTTACACAATTTATGATGTAGGACTGGATGGAATTTCTTTACATGCAGGTTATTACATCACATTTAATCATATTTTACTATTTTGAAACAATTTTTTTATATAATTTTCTAGGAAAAACACATTATCTATCACCTATGAAATCAACAAAAATATTGAAACAATAGGAAATATTTTAAATTCATATGACTTTATACAAGCAAAAGAAGTGATAAAATCTACTGACCTATGAACTGTTTTCTAAATGAAATCATTAATAAATGTGATGAAAAAAAAAGGTGAAAATAGTTGATTTCTCTGGCACAAGTTTTTGTTAAAGCTAAAAGTGAGATGTTATACAAGACGTGAAGTGCCAATACTTTACCTTGTAACTGATCTGCAGCAATGGTTGTCTGTAAGATATTAATACCATCAGACAAAGTGAGCTGTACCTGCCCTGTCGGCATCAACTGTTGGGCGATGATGTTGTACGTTCCTGCAGAATCACTCGACTCCTCAGTATTATCATCTTCTACGTCTGTGAAGAAAGTAGTTTAACAAGAGCTGTCACAGGAGACAGCGCGCTCGACTATTTCGATGCTGGATAGTGAAACTGGGCACATCTGAGGAAACTAGAGCTGTCACTGGAGTGTTTAATGACTCCAATTGTGGATGAAGATATTGCACAATAGCCTGAGTCTATGTCATAAATATCAACTTAAAGTAATAAGAGAGGTAAAGATAAAATGTATCAAAACACTATATAAATATATCCTAAGAAAAAGGGGCATAATTCATTAAATATTGGTGCCAGAGTTATGCATCTTGTGTCATATAGTGTGAGTGATGATGCTGAACAGCTATTTTAAGTTTGAATCATATCCATTCAGTAATAACAGAGACAGAGTGAAAGTGCATCAAAACTTTAACCTAAAATTCTAAGTAAAAAGGGGGAATAATTAATGAAAAATTGGTGCCAGAGTTATGCACCTTGTGTCATATGGTGTGGGTGATGATGTTGAACAACTATTTTAAGTTTGAATCAAATCCATTCAGTAATAACAGAGACAGAGTGAAAGTGCATCAAAAATTTAACCTAAAATTCTAAGTAAAAGGGGGAAATAATTCATGAAAAATTGGTGCACCTTGTGTCATATGATAAGGGTAATAATGTTGAACAATTGTTTAAGTTTGAATCAGATCCATTCAGTAATAACAGAGATAGAGTGAAAGTGAATAAAACTATAACCTAAAATTCTAAGTAAAAGGGGGAATAATTCATGAAAAATTGTGCCAGAGTTATGCATCTTGTGTCATATGATGTGGGTGATGATGCTGAACAACTATTTTAAGTTTGAATCAAATCCATTCAGTAATAACAGAGGTAAAGTGAAAGTGGACCAGAACTTTAACCTGAAATTCTAAGTAAAAAGGGGGAATAATTCATGAAAAAATGGTGCCAGAGTTATGCACCTTGTGTCATATGATGTGGGTGATGATGTTGAACAACTATTTTAAGTCTGAATCAAATCCATTCAGTAATAACAGAGATAGAGTGAAAGTGCATCAAAACTTTAACCTGAAAATCTAAGTGAAAAGGGGGGATAATTCATGAAATATTGGTGCCAGAGTTATAGCCCTTAAGTCAGATGATGTGGATGATGATGAGGAATAAGTATTTCAAGTTTGAATCAAATCCATCAAGTTATTACAGAGATAAGTTGAAAAAAGAGAAAGTGCACCAAAACTTTAACCAAGGTGGGGACGCGGAAAGACGCCGACGCCGGGGCGAGTAGGATAGCTCTCCTTATACTTTGTATAGTCGAGCTAAAAATGGAGCAAATTATTTATTTGTCTACAATGAAAAAATAATGTTGATTTCATTAAAACATTGCAATATTGATGTCACATCAAATATGACATCATAAGGTGCCGTACAGGCACCTGGAAAGAGTGCTACCGTATCTGATCAACAATTTTAAAAGACATTTAAGAATGGAAATTATAACACAGAATGGTGATACATATGACCAACACACTCTCAACTGATTATGAGGCATATGAAATTAATCATTACTCATCTATGCACTCGTTAATTATTCTGCGGGATGTATAACCCCTTGCTGTGATTTAATATAATTAAAACACAATCACTCTGATGTCATGCCTATCTTCTATTTGTCACATAGTTACATATAACAATATGCTTCCCTTTTTATGTAAAATACATATTTACATAGAATCCAAATAATATATAGCAGAACCATATTTTAATACCTCATGAAATTATTATGGAGGCGTATAACCTCCTTGTCATGTTTAAATGCATTTTTTATTATTTCTTTATTTTAACTGGTCGGTCCAACATATATTTACTGGAAAAAGTAATTTTTTCTTCTTAGATAGCATAAGAAGTAGAAACAACTACTTAAACATATATTTGTAGACTATAAGCTGATTTTTTTTTACCAAGCAATATATGAAAGGCTCATTTTATAAAAGTGCTACTTTCTATCATAGTTCAACCAGTGATGCCCAGTTGGTTCAGTAGGTAGAGCATTAGTCTATGGATCTCGGGGTTGTGAGTTCGATCCTCGAGCGGGGTATATGTTCTCCGTGACTTTTTGATAAACGACATTGTGTCTGAAATCATTAGTCCTCCACCTCTGATTCATGTGGGGAAGTTGGCAGTTACTTGCGGAGAATGGGTTTGTACTGGTACAGAATTCAGAAAACACTGGTTAGGTTAACTGCCCACCGTTACATGACTGAAATACTGTTGAAAAACAGCATTAAACCCAAAAACAAAACAAGAAAATCAAGCAGTGAGTTAAAAAAATTTTCGAGAGGATCCTATTTTTACCAAACAATAGTACGAAGGAGTTGCTTCATGAAAGCGATAATTTTCATATCCTTCAGAACAAACCTGCTATGGCCTGTTGATGTAAAACAAAAGGGGCTGCGTCTGTCAGTCTCAGGGTGACATTCTCTTCAGATTCATTGTCTTGTAGCACACGTACAGGTTCCGCTAATTCTGATAAACCTTCCATCACTTCCGCATTGTCCATCAATGCTTTAATGCTTTGTCTGAAATGAGACAAAATCGTTACAGAATCTGAAACCTTTTCTTCCTGTCAGTTTTGTATGAAATATATTACTTCAAGCAAAAAACAACAAAAGCTGGCAGACTGTTCGAAAATGTTTACCAACACAGAAGTAAACTGATAAGCGGAAGGAAAAACTTCAACCTGAAAGCAATATGGCAATGCTACAATCTGCTACAAAAGATATCCTGCAAAACCAAAAGGTGACTTTCCTCAAGTAACTTACTTGAATTGCTCTTCACATATTTTCCCCCCTGTAAACATGGTAAAATCTAAATGTCTCCACTTCTTATCATTTCAGTGACTATCTTACTTATTCCTGATTATCTGTATTTGGATGAGCAATGGAAATAAATATGCTGAGAAGGTATTTCATATATCCTGTAAGCAATAAGGGATAATGCCCATTACTTCACATGGGACAGAGTTCTTTGACAGCCCATCTCCTTTCAAATGTATGTTGCAAAGGGCATATCCAAGTGTGAGAGCAGACAATGTAATACTATGCCTCCCTCCTAAAACGTACTGGCAACCCTAACACTGAGACATCAGTCATTTTAGTCAAATTTTTTGGCTTACTTCACTCCCCAAACTATTTAAAGTTGTATTTGTAATTGTCAAAGTGGTGAGACTAGACGAAAGTCAAATTAAAAAGCTATATTGTTTGTTTATTTTGGGTTTAACACTGTTTTTCAACTGTTACAGTATTTCAGTCATGTAACAGCGGGCAGTTAACCTAACCAGCGTTCCTGGATTCTGTACCAGTACAAACCTGTTCTCCACAAGTAACTGCCAACTTCCCCACATGAATCAGAGGTGGAGGACGAATGATTTCAGACACAACGTCTTTTATCAAATCGTCATGGAGAACATACACCCCGCTAGGGCATCAAACTCACTACCCCGCGATCCGTAGACCAACGCTCTCCCTACAAAGTTAAGCGGGCTGGCTAAAAAGCTATTGACCACTCGGGTAAACTGGTTTCTGTCTAAAAATTTCAAATATATATCTGACCAGGGCCACAAAACAAAATTTTACCGAGGCAAATGGGGATGCACATTGTTTTGTGGTTATTTTAATGGCACACCAGGCATTCACCATGGTGCCTCCCCCAAGAAAAAATTATAATGACATGAAATAACGCGTTCTGGTGCATTTTTTGTAGATTCTAAATAAAAGCAGTTTCAAAATTCTTCTTAACAAAGATTAACTTTCCTTTTTCTCTCTGCAATCTGGCACATCATATTTCCATTAATTTATAGTTTGCTTTTTATTGTGTCTCGATCTTGCAGTGGAAGTCTCAGTTGCATTACAGGACTTACCTTTTATGAGGTGTATACTACTCTCTTGATAGGAGCTCCTGATTTATCAAATAGAGTAACATTATCTTGTGAAAATGTTCAGAACATTTTCCCTACAACAAATGTTCCATCTTATCTTTCCACACTTAACGGAAACAACAACCGTCCTAACTGTATTGGAATACCCACCTGGTGCTAGACACATAATCAAATATTTTACTTATAATAGGCCTATCTTTACATACATATATAGGCGTATTAAGTAAAATATTTGATTATGTGTCTAGCACCTGTGGGAATACCTACTAACTCCATGCCACATACATCACAAGGTTATGGCGTTGTATACTGAAATGAACGATACCTGTGCTATTGCCTGTTTAATATTTTATATAACAAACTTATTTGAAAATAAATCTTTAAAAAATACTTTCTCAGCTGAGACTGGATAATATCTTAATGTCTAGTATTCATACATCTGTGGCATTAATAATGAGAGGCAAAAGAAAAATCAACCCTTTGAGGCAACTGGGGCAGAAAAACTGACTGAGGCAAGTTAGGCTGGCACTTGTCCCTGTTGCCCTTATATTTGCTACAGCCAAGCCAGGTTAAGTGGTAAGTATCTGTGGACGGCCTAATACAGTATGTGAGAAATCGGCTTAGAGAACGGAAAATTATCTGCCGCACGCCCTACCACAGTCTAGTTCTTATGCTATGTAACCATCACCAAAGTCTAATTTGGGCCAGCAACCATCGCGGTCAGTGTTGGCAGAACGTAGTGTTTAGTGATGAGTCACGTTTCAACTTGTGGAAAGCCGACAGACGTATCCCTGTCTATAGACGATGTCATGAACACTTCACTAACAACTGCATTCTGCAGAGCAATCCTTACGGTGGGGGCAGAGATATAGTCTAGGCAGCCATCAACCATATATGTTTAAGTCCCAACTCGTTGTGTGTCAAGGTAATCTCACAGCCAGGCGTTACATCAACCAGACATTATGTCCTGTGGTTGTCCCTATATTCCGTCAATGTCAAGGCTTAGTCTTTCAGCATGACAACGTGCATCCTCACATTGCACATTTCATCAGGAACTTTTTACAGACAAGCAACATTGACATTTTGCCTTGGCTGGCGTGCTCACTGGACTGCAATCTGATTTAACATGGGATTACCTTGGGTGACGGTATGTCAACGTCAACTGCAGCCCGTCAACATCCAGGAACCGACTGCAGCGCTCCACCAGAAGTGGGACAGAATCCCACGATATCTGCTACGTAACTGATGCAGGTCCATGGGCTGACGTCTTGCTACTGTGGTTGCCAGTAGAGGTGGCCACACACTCTACTGATTGTGTCAGTGAAATCCCTCCAGTCTATCATAATGCGACCATGAAATGCTATCTAATTAACCACCAATCCTTTGAAATCATCAGAACTATAAATGGAAATGTTCTTTCTAATTTAATCATCAGAACTATAAATGGAAATGTTCTTTCTAACTTTGAATTAACCATGCATGGATTTTGAGAATTTGCATTGCATGCCAGATTATCACCGCGGACAATAGTGTATAAAGTCTGAGTGGTTACAGAGATAAAAGTTTGCATGCCAAAAAAACTTAATTCAACCTGGCTAACTAAAACTGGCAAGGGAGAGTCACCTAGCTATCATTCTAACAGAAGTTATAAAACTCTCTACCAATAAAGCTCTCTACTTAAAATTGCAATCATGACAAAATGTTATTTCTTTAATGCCAGTCACAGATAATTTACACCAAATATTGAATTTTTTCATTGAATGATCAGGTACGGCTTTGCATGAATCTAAAAACAAATGCACGTGGGTTTTGACACTGACAAGGCAGATGACAACATCTGCCTCTTTGATTGGTAGATATTTTTATCATGACCTACTTCTCATATTTTCCCTAAAAGTGGAATTTCACTCGGAAGAAAATACCATATTGCAGTGGAACATGAGAAATTCGAAAGGAAGATGTATCTATGGCTTATAAAGCTTACAAACTTCGGAAAACACCCAAAAATTGCTCTATGCAAATCCCATTTGTCGCGGAGCAGTGCCCGGACTGAATGTTCAAAATGGCGGGCATTCGATTTTTTTCGCCGTCGTGTTAACCACGCATGAATTTCACCAATTTTGGGTATTACGAGAGCTTACCAAGTGTGTATTTTCGAAACCCATCTGAACTTTTCAGAGCTGGAATTGTTTTATCTTATTTTCCGTCACTCCGAACAATTTCTGATATCCCATAATTCCTTGTCTTTAGAGGCCCGACTTTCGGGTTCTGTTGTTGCAATTCTTATTTGTTAAAAGTTGGTACAATGTCACATATTTTAGAAGTAAAAGCAGACCCTGAAAAGATGAACAAACAAAATACAAGAGAAATTTTTATACAATAGAATGGAGACTCCACATGTTGCACAGCATGATATTTTAAATGAAAATGTTAAACTTGTAGAAATGCATACTACCGTCCGCGCCCTCTAGTCGCGGGTTGAGCAAAACTTAACATTTGAAAATCTTACAAGTACTAAATCTATTTTATACTTCTTTGACAATATATAGTACTGAACAAAGAAGTATAAAATACTTTTTTATAGCTCTTTGTACTGAACGACTAATTCCGGCGCTAATTGCTATTTTGGCAATAAAGATTGCAAATTGAGAATACACACACATATATATATTTCTTAACTGAACTTACGCTCAGGTGAAATACTTTAGCCCATTTTTAAAAAGTCACCGTGAAATACACTGATTTATATTAAAATGTCTACAGAATAATGATACTAAGGATAATTTAAGACAGAGAAACGTGTTAATACTGGCATTAAAGTCAAAGACAGCTGTGAAGCCTTTTATCATTTGTGGGTCGTTTTCCACAAGTTTTGCCGTTCAAAAGTTGAACGCTAATTTTATGTGTACACGACGTGTAATACGGTAGGTAAAATTTTAATGAAGTAATGTGGTGCGCTAATGATGAGTTTGACTTTGTTTAATTTTCTTCAGGAGATCGCAAAGTTGACTCACAAGTGAAATATAAAGGCTCGGGCTTCGTGCTCTGGAATAGGATATGAAATATCCGAGGTTTCACGATTAAAAAAAAAAAAAACAGAAAAAAAACCCACTTCGAAGTATATGACGTCAATGGCGCAATCTGTAATAAAAATCTACCATTTTTTTGGTTTCAAGGGGCACACCACCAACACCAGGTGTTTTTCTTTAAGATTAAGACAGCGCTTAATAATTATTTGCCGGAGTATGCTTATTAACTTGACAGGCTTACGATGACTACATGGAATATATCCTATTGGGCGAAAAAAAAATCTTGCAAGAAACTTATTTTCCCTCACAAAAATGCAAAATCGGATTCACACGGCATTTCATCAATGTTAGAAAATGACATCTGCCAACACATAAAAGCAAGTCTTTAAAGTACTCGGTCACCAGTTTTAGTCAGTCTTCTCTCTTCATGCCTTAATATAGGTCAACTCTTTAACACTACTAAGCAAGTACACCAAGGTTTGAGGAGGATACTAGGATACCATAGATGCTAAGGGTGTACAAGAGTATGTGTTGAACTTATAAAGTGACAAAAGCATATGTCCCTGACAATTTAAAGCCAACAGTCCTTAAAACTTTTGTGTCTAAATTGCATTCATTATTACCAAAACCTTAACACGAGAAACATTCCAGCTGATTGGTATAATTTTAGACTTATATTTAAAGTCTGTTGTGATCAAGTAATCTGTGATAATGTTTATTTCTTTCTTGACGCTGATATTTTCTCAGAAAAGCCTTTTCTCTGTAGCCTCATCTCAGCAGAGTCATGATATAAGATTTTTTTTTCAGAAAGTGATGTTAAAGAGGATTTTATAGCAGAGGTATAAATTCATTTTAAAGGACAGTAAGTAGTAAAAATCAAGCGTTAGAATACTCTTTAAAAGGGGTTATGGTCAATTTCACGTCCTTTATAAATTATTAGACCATATCATAGCATCCAACTTCACAATATATTTTCATTTTTAACAGCATCTTATTACGATTTGTACAACATAGTTTTAGGGGGAAGGTCGTGCGGAACACAGCTACTACAACCTTTTGAAGACATGTTAAGAAACCTTATTCGAGGTCATCAAATATTGATTAGTACTGTTTTATTTTACGAGGTTTTTATGAGTGGAATTATCTTAATTTATTCACAATTGTTGGGTTTACGTCGCACCGACACAATTATAGGCGACTTCCCCGCTTTTGGTGGTGGAGGAAGACTCCAGGTGCCCCTCCATGAATTATTTCATCACGAGCGGGCACCTGGGTAGAACCACTGACCTTCCATATAAGCCAGCTGGATGACTTCTTCACATGAAGAATTCAACGCCCCGAGTGAGACTGGAACCCACATCGAGGAGAGGCAAGTGATTTGAAGTCAGCGACCTTAACCACTCGGCCAAAAAGGCCCCAACTTGTTTACAAACTCTATTAACATGACGTTCGAGGCAACACTTTGCAGTGGTCAAATTCACCGTCATATTGTTGTATTGTATTACATGTAATTTCCGCCGCTTGGATAGGCGCACACCCAGGAGAGGTATTTTTTATGAACTATGATCACTAAATGCTTTTATTTAAAAATGCACACTACGTGTATATAGACAAGTGCCTAACGGGTCAAAGAGCTATATACTTCTTTGGGCGGAGACAGAAATTCAAATACAAGTGAATCCGGGTACCAGACCCTAGCTCTTTTTTAATAGACCCCTTGGTTCTTTAATGTGCCCGGTGTATAGCACCGATACACGCAAGGATTGCCTGGGTTTCTGACCAATACACATCTAGCTGGGTGGGAAAAACTGAAAGCGCTCGTAAGTCCGTCTTAGTAGATGGAAAGACATCAAACTAAATCACAGGGGCATATTGTGTACACCAAGCCTTCTACTCTACACACCTCATTTAAAATTACGCTGATTATAGTCCTTGCGAATATCACGTCTTTTCCTTCCAATTTACATACTAAACTTACAATATCATAACGGTTCTAATAATAGCAAGTATGGGAAATTGCTGTCAAATCCATATGAAAGGACGGGCCTCAAATCCGGTTTATGAATGAACGGATGACGTAATGTAGATTCAAAGTGAGGCTGAATCAGTAATATCAACAATCACCAGTTTTCACGACCCATTATATTTTATTTTCTGATAGGATTGATAATGATACAAACGTAGCGGCATGAATGTTTGACTTAGAAAGGGAACCATTCTTGTGTTTTAGAATTTAGCTTAGCATTGTTCACAGTTCATACTCTAAAATGTAAAGAAAACCTTAATTTCTTGTTTTCTATTAAAAAAAATATTTGGTAAAATCACAGTCGAATATGGCTTCAAGTTCTGTAAGTCAAGAAAGTCTGGATATTAATGATGACTATGAACTGAACGCAAGAAGAACACGTATTAGGACCCTAAGAGCACGTGGAGCCCTCCATCGTGTTGGGGATCGTGACTCTGAAACATCTGGTGATGTGTGTGACATGAATGGGGATGAAGAACCAACAGGAACTACTGGTAAAAGCTTGGATCAAGTTCAACTTGACTAATTCTAATATGAAATTAGGCGCTGCCTATCTGACGGGAAAACCTAGTGATAGTGATACGGATTCTTTTTTTTTCTGCATTAAATTGTTCTTTCTGATATTTTTTGTTTGGCTTTCAGTTTTGACAGTAAGCCTGATGGTTTTGCTGTTGTTATAAAAATAAGAAGGGGAAATGTTTTAAAAAGTTTTGTTTAAATGAACATGGATCTAATCATTTCTTCAAATGTATCAAGACTAGACAGACAATGGAAAATAGTGTTCATGAGTTAAAGATAATAGTGATATTTGGGTGCACAGAATCTACTCCCAAAAACGCACCATTAGTTGTACTGATGATAAAATAGAGAAAAGTGGAAACTTCACATGTCGCTCAACACGACAAAAACGAAACTGTTGCATAAACCCGGACAGATAACGGGGGGTTTTTGACCTGTCACTTTTTTATTTCTGCAAATTGTTATCATTTATTGGAATCAAAATAATGCTTTTGCTGAAAACTTTACATAATTCAAATTTATATCTAGTAAGCAAATTTTAACTCGCACGAAGTGAGCGCCGGAAAGGGGTATGTAAAATGGGGACTGTACGAACATTGATAAATTCGAACACATTGTCATTTACAAAATTTTCCTCATAGTATTATATATGGTGCAACAGTCATTCAAAAGTTACCCAATATCAGGCCTTTATGTGTTGTCAGTGAGCATGCGTAAAACACACTCTTCCTCAGTAGTTTTGGATAAATATTTTATTATATACAGATAAATGCAAGTCGTTTATTTATACATAATATTACCAATTTTGTTTCTGTTTACAACGAACATGCCTTTGCTATCAATTTGTTTCTCTAATACAAATTTCTGAATCCGGAAATGCACATATTCTTTTCAGTTCATTTGTTACAAACAAATAGTTTCTAAAAACGACAAAACAATCCAAAAAATAAAATACAACAATTTACACATTATGCCTGCGTAACATCACATTCAATATCATCTTGTTCTGATATTCTTTTGTAGTATAGATACCGGAACTTACATAATCCTGCTATCCTAAACACGGACTATTTTAATTCTTTTAAATGCCATTATTGTCAAATGACACTCTTTTAGGACAAATTGTGTTCCACTAATACAGCTATGGTAAAACTCGTGTATGTGAGAATGACAAACAACCATTTACTTGTGAAATTTTTATTTCAAATTCATTGTAAAAAGTTCTTGACCAGAATTTTATATATAACACAAACACTCTTGGTCTAAATTCAATTTAATTTACCTAACTGCTAACAGTCTGGGACCTTTTTATGTATATGATTAAGATTAATTTCTTAGCTTGATAGTGATCGTAGTGAGCCTCTCAAGTTTATAGCCAACATTTTTTTCCAAGTGTAATTTTACTAAAACTCTAGTCAATGAATTGACTTTTAGAAAGTAGCTGCAATGTATGTGAAAGATTGTGGAAGGGAGGGGAGATAAGCAATATCGATATATGCTTTTCCATGCATCGAATATTTTATTCAATATTTACAGACCAACATTGGTTAATAACTTATTTTATGTGTGTTGCCGTAATTGAAAAAGATTGCTGGATTTCTAAGACAAATAAAAATTGGAAAACTGGGCCGTAATGCTTAAATGAAAACATCAAAAAATCACAGGCACTTGACGACATTCTACTCACACACGCTCATTGAAAATTGCTGATATACCTGCGACACGTCTTTACCTGCCATATATAAATTAAATTATAGGTATAATAAATAGGAAATTTGTTATAGGAAAGGCGGTCTCAATCCGGTTTATGACATTACTGTTGAATATGTACATTCAAAGTAAGCTGAACAGTATTTTTCAACAGTCACGTATTTAGCGTACCCATAATTTTTATTTGGAAATAGGCCGTTGAAACATACAAAACGTAGTCATGAAGTAACCTAGAAAAACCACGTATTTTATTAGTTTAGCAATTGTTCACAAAGTTCATACTTGTTAAATAAAGAACCTCCAATTCGTTTCCTATTAAAAAAATTTATGGTTAAAATCACAGTCGAATATTGGCTCAAGTAAGCAAGAAAGTCCGGATAATTAAGGGTGGACTAAACAACGCAAGAAGAACCGTGTAGGTAAGAACTAGCCCCCATTTGAATCGTGATTAGAATTGTACTTGTGACATATATACACGACACATACGGACTAACGGAAAACTTGGTGTTCCCGTAATTTTATGTATTTAAGGAGTCATACCATTTTATAGCATTAGAACATAACTCTGTCAATGATGTTGGCTGAATTATGACCCTTTTTAAACTTGGAAATTGGTTCAGTTTTCATACAAGTCCGTGTTTTGTCAAAACTATTTGACATGTGTCTTTGAAACTTTTAACACTTGTTTATCGTCATGATTCCCATCTGTAGGCAAGAGTACATAACTCTGTCAACTGTTGTGGCGGAATTGTGACCCTTTTTGGACTTGGAAATCAGTTTAGTTTTTCGTACCAGTCCATATTTTGCCTAATCTGTTTGTCATATGGCTATGAAACTTTGACCACTTGTTAACCTTTATAGTCTACATACCTGGGACAAGGACTTTAGCTTAGTAATGGCCCCTTTTTGGACATAGAAATTAGCTAAGTTTTGCATACCATTCGATATTTTGTCTATTAACTGTCTGATATATATATGGCTTTAAAACTTTGAACACTTGCTAACCATCATGGTCACACATTGCCATATAGTGCAAGACTTAACCAAATCCACAAATGCAGGTACATTGTTAGTCTTATCTGCCCCTTTTCGTTTGTCTGAAAATCTCTGGTAATATTTTGACCCTATACTTCTATCAGTTAATGCTTTGAATAGTCGAGCGCACTGTCAACAGACAGCTCTTGTTAATAAGCAAATCAAAAGTAAAAAAAAATCAACACAGTTGTCCAATTTAGATGTATACAAGTACAACTTAACTAAGGAAAGAATTGACTAAAATCTACTACTTAGAGGGCTTTTTTCCTTCTTTACACTTACAGGCAGCTCTGCTCAGAGTATACTGAGCTTCACCCAAAGATTGGCTTTAAATCAGATTCTTTTGTCTTCCCCACATTTGACCATAATTATACCTACGGTATCTATTTTTCTTCCAATTGACTGCTGCATTAACTGCTGTGTGACCCTTTCTATCTTAGTGATAACAACTTACTTTTTGCTACAAGCATACAATCTAGTTGACTAGTATTGTAGAAAGTAAGAGTACACATTACAGAAAAAGGAAGTTGATCTATGGTGGAGATCGATGCTTTAACTGGATACATGTATACCATATAAAATCAGACATCAATGTGGTATGCATCTACACCACTATGCCAGAACAGGACTTGCATATTTTTTTTAAGGCTTTGCTCTTCATGATGGTACTTTGGGAAAATGAACTTCTGCACTGTTCCATTATGTTCGCAGACTGTTGAAAGCAGTGGTTATGTTCATTTGTCAGAACATAAGTATATATAATACAGGAATGAAATACATGAAATGCCATTGTTTAGTCATTTTGGGTCATCAGTAGTGTGTCATCAACTACTTTTGATGTTGTCAAAAGTTATGTCAGTTTTTCTTCACTTTGTAAATTAGGGCAAAAATGATCTCAAAAATGAAATGTCTTTTACAAAATTTTGATATAAGTAAGGTGTGGTGTGAGAGCATGATTTGAAACGTGCAAGACTTGGCAGATATGTTGCTAGTCTAAATGCCAGTGAGTCCCAATAGTCAGTATTGACTGCAGATCAACCCAGTTGCTGGAAGACCAACTTGTCTGAAAACCTGCCTTTTTAAAAGTAAACATTCATAACAGATCCAAAGAACAATGTATAAAGTATGGTACTAAGCTGTAAATATTCTGACAAATGAACAAATTGTTATGAACATAACCATTGTTTTCAATAATTTCAACCTATTTATGTGAACTGATAATAGAGAAAGATTTGAACTTCTGTTTGTTACATTTGACATATGACAAGTTCTTTTGATTTGGTGGCAAGCATGGAGAGGCCAAGCAAATTTTGCTCTCTTAGGATTTGAACATGTGACCTATGGATTAGAAGTCTGATGCTATTTATCCCTGCACCACTCAGGTGTACCTTCTCCTTTTAATAAATTTCTTGATTATTAATAACTGTGTATTTGGTAACATACTTCTGTGTAGTCATATATCATATATGATTGACTTGAAAGAATACAATAACTTTGTTATTTTCTTGTTTTTTTATCATTTGCAAAAAAATTACTTTATTCTAGCACAAAGTGGCATTCTAGCTGGAGATGGAATTCATGACTCTCCAACAAGGACAGCTATGCAACGTGCAAAGGACAAAAGGTCAAGGCCAAACCATCTTCAGAAGGGAAAACTGATGAAAGATAAAAGAAAGCTAAGAGAAAAGCGCCGAAGCACTGGGGTTGTTCACCTGGCATCTACAGAGGTAGGTTTCAAATAACATGAAGACAGACATGTATCACAACAAAACTCAGTGTTGTTGTTAAAATTGAGATGGGGTACAGTTAGATTAGCCCAAGTCAGTCTCTTTTGTTTGTCTTTACATTTTGTACATCCTGGTATCCTTGTGTGTTATCAGTTTATTCATTGTCTAGGTTATAAAAAATTTAGTTTGGAGACCTGTTTGAAGGTGTAACCATGCCTTTCAAAATTTATCTCTGACTTGACCAATCTGATGTTGGTGTTTTGAGATGCATATTCATTTTTATAGACATGTTTCCTGGTTCTAGCTTACACTGAAGGTCATCTATAATTTGTAGCTAGACTGTATTTCCCTTTCTTCTAAATACCTTAGTCCCTGTCCCCGCAAATCTGAAGAAAAGAATACAGGAGTACTACCGCAAATGTTTGTTGAACTCGAACCTGTGATAATGACCACCTCTGAATAAAGACCTTTACTATAAAACCTGCTAATAAAAGTCACTATGTTCCCTTGTTGTTGCTAACTATAAATAATGTAAATTTACATTGTATCTTGCTTTTAGAGACCACCTTTCAAGAAAGACCAGTTCTTCCATTTTCCAGAAGTGATCTTTACAGACAGGTTTGACAGTATTATGTTTTACTGTGCTCATATTGCTTAAGATCATTTGACACTGACTCTTTGTATTTCTCACAGAGTACTGGAGATTCTCTAGATGATGATGATAATGAGGAGGAAAAGTTGACGGAGGCAAAACGTAATACCTCGTATAATGAGGTGATTGATGCAGACAATCCACAAACACCTTCAGAGGTATAAGATAATGCATGGTTGTTTGCTTACAATTTATATTGGTATATTTTGTAAATTTGTTATAGTAACCAGGTTTTGTCATCATAAAAATAGTTTATTTTTTACCTTAGTAATTTAGTTAGATTAACCTTTAGCCTGCTGTTGGCAAGTGTTCAGCCTTTGCGACCAGTGCAGACCAAGATTGTTCACTATTCAGACAGTAAATTTTCATTGAATACCCTTTCAAATAATAAATGGTACTGTCCAAATTGAATGATGGACCAATCCATTTTAGAAATTTAGCAAGCTAAAGGTTAAAACCTCTATTAAGCAGCCAGTCAGAGGAGCGGCACAGTGTAGCTGCTTATGGCAGATGACTGCCTTGGGGTAAAACAAGTTGAAATTTGAACTGAAACGTTTATTTGAGAAGTTTGTTGACTGGCTGCTTTGGGCAACTGGGTGCTTAATACAGGTGGCCGTTAAAGCAGATTCAGTAGTGTTAAAGCTTGCCTTATTGGGATCCGGCCAATTTTACAAATAATATGAGCCGCACCATGAGAAAACCAACATAATGCATTTGCGACTAGCATGGATCCAGACCAGCAAGTGCATCTGCACAGTCTGGTCAGCATCCATGCTGTTCGCTTTCAAAGCCTATTTCAATTAGAGAAACCGTTAGCGAACAGCATGGATCCTAGCATGATCTGTGCAGTCTGGTCTGGATCCATTCTGGTGTTGGTTTTCTCATGGTGCGGCTCAATTATTGAAATCTTCTGTAGAATAGCACTTTAAATGGGAACTTTGATGAAAATTTATTCATCTACCTGTTTCAGTTTTGAATGTTTCTTGAAATGATTAAAAGTTTCTTTAAAGATGGCAAACACTCATTAAAGAAAACAAAATTAATGACACCAAAGCAGTGAAACTTGAGCATGTTTTAGATGATATATCTGGTATTCATGATTTTAGAGGAAAGTTCAGCTGCATATCTGATGAAAATTGCAAATCTTATCAAAGTTGTGTTAATAAAAATGATATTCTTACATGTTAAGATCTTTGAAATGAGACAAAAAATGAGGATTAAGTAAAATTCTTTGTACAGCTGGAATTACTGGTGTACATTAAAACTTACTAGATGTAGTGTTAGCCAGATTACGTTATTTTAACTTTTTTTTTTTTTTTTGTCTTTAAAAGTATATTGTGTTGGTTTATTTTGACTATTTTGTTGTTATTATTTAGTTGTTTTTAGTTGCCTGTGTGACTTGCATACCATTTTAATTCTACATCCCTATTGTTTGGAGAAATAAAATCAAGTTACAGATATGATTGATAATATAACTGCACTCTTTAGAAAAGATACATTTCAGTGTAACCTAGATTAAAAAATGTTAAAGTACAAGACCTTTATAAACTAATGCATCAATAAATGTTTATACTTGGCTAGTGAAAGACATATTTAAAACTTGTTTTCTGGAAGTGTTTGTAATCAAACTTTCACAGATGCCATCTAGTCTTGTGGGAACACATTTGACTATCAGTCAAGATGTCTGGGATGAGAACTGCTGTCTAGGCACTGGAAATTCTATTGCCCCAACCCAACTGAGAGGCTAGTATTGGTTCTTCCCAGGAAAGACAGCTTTGCATGTACTGGTGCTTTACTCAGGGCATGTTTAAAGAACCAGACTGTCTATTAGCAAAGAACTAGGCTACGTTAGCTGGACATACCTTTATCTTAAAGATGTCTCTCTCACTGTTCTGGGGGCTTTTTCTGCCTTTGTCACACTTGTCAGATTGCTCTGTATCTGTAATGGTAGAAGATGAATTAGTGTACTGAATGGCTGCCTTTGTATTTAAAGCACCTTTGAACTTTTTTATCATGAAGAAGGTGCTAAGTAACTCTGGTATAATATAAAATGATATAATCTCATCAGAGGTCAGATGCCAGTAACATTTTCAAGAGCATTTTTAGCTCGACTATACGAAGTATAAGGAGAGCTATCCTACCCGACCCGGCGTCGGCGTCTCCGCGTCCCCACCTTGGTTAAAGTTTTTTTACACTTTCTCTTTTATCAACTTATCTCTGTAATTACTTGATGGATTTGATTCAAACTTGAAATAGTTATTCCTCATCATCACCCACATCATCTGACATAAGGGTCATAACTCTGGCACCAATATTTCATGATTTATCTCCCCTTTTCACTTAGTTTTTAAGGTTAAAGTTTTGATGCACTTTCACTCTATCTCTGTTATTACTGAATGGATTTGATTCAAACTTAAAATCGTTGTTTAACATCATCACCCACATCATATGACACAAGATGCATAACTCTGGCACAAATTTTTTATGAATTATTCCCCCTTTTTTACTTAGAATTTCAGGTTAAAGTTTTGATGCACTTTCACTCTATCTCAGTTTCTCAGTCATTACTGAATGGATTTGATTCAAAATTAAATTAGTTGTTCAACATCAACACCCACACCATTTGGCACAAGGTGCATAACTCTGGCACCAATTTTTCATGAATTATTCCCCCTTTTTACTTAGAATTTCAGGTTAAAGTTTTGATGCACTTTCACTTTATCTCTGTTATTACTGAAAGGATTTGATTCAAACTTAAAATGGTTGTTCAACATCATCACCCACACCATTTAACACAAGGTGCATAACTCTGGCACCAATTTTTCATGAATTATTCCCCCTTTTACTTAGAATTAAAAGTTAATTTTGATGCATTTTCACTATATCTCAGTTATTATGAAATGCATTTGATTCAAACTTGAAGTAGTTGTTCCACATCATCACCCACATCATATGATACAAGATGCATAACTCTTGCACCAATATTTAATTAATTATGCCCCTTTTTGCTTAGGCTGTACTTGTATAGTGTTTTGATACACTTTATCTGTACTTCTCTTATTATTTAATATTTTTGACACAGACTCATGCTATTGTGCAATATCTTCACCCACCATTGGAGTTAATAAACACTCCAGTGACAGCTCCAGTTTTCTCAGATGTCCCCAGTTTCACTATCCAGCATCGAAATAGTCGAGCATGCTGTCTCCTGTGACAGCTCTTGTTTTTTATATTCCCATGAAAACAAGTCATAGTTCAGCAATTCTGTGTTACCAAAATGTTTTGAAATATAATTCAATTGTTTTTCTTTCATCTATGCTTTACAAAGGCAATAAAGGTTATTATTTATTAATGGATAACAAAAGAATTAGTCTTACAGAGCTAAAATATTATTTTTGAAAAGTTATGAGTGTACAGTCATTCGTTCTCTCAAACTCGATGGGACTGGAAAAAATTGTTTGAGCCATTGAAAATTATACACAATACAGGGATTTGCCGGGACCTGATGATAAGTTCTAGCAAAGGGTAGCGGTCGAATGATCCAGTTCAAGTGAACAAAGTTCGACTGTATTTACATTACTGGAACTTACTATTTAATATAACGATACTTAAAATAAAAAGGGGATATTTATTAGAATAAAAATGGTATGTTTAACAGTATTTATAGATGTTGTAAAGTTTTCTTCCTTTGACGTAGGTTATGCGTAGAATACAACAGTTTCAGTCCATGAACATATCTGCTGGTAGTTCTAGTCATGATACAAAATCTACAGCTAAACTTATGGTAAGAATTTGGGTAGAAATATCTTTCTTGGATTGGGTCAGGACATTCTTAAATCATTTTCTATTTTCATTCAGTCATCATTGTGTGATAAGGCATGTTTTATTTCTTCATATTATAACATCTGCAGGACTAAGGGATTTGTTGGTGCTCGAGCCCACTAGAGCAAGGGTACCAACATATCCCGAGAGGTTCTGAAGTTGTTATAACGCGAAAGAACATGCTAATACTGTTCTAATATAAAACTTGTAAAAAGCTAAAATATGAATATATTATCCATCATCGTTAATTGTCCATGAAATGCACTGGAATGTCAGCATTGCTTGATCACATTGATGTGATTTCCTTTTTAATATGTTTATACTTTGCCACAGAACACGCATATGCAAGAAAGTGTGTTAACAGCACGTGAATACAAGAATCTCTGTTATTACAAGTTTACTCTCCTGTTAAAACAATTAACATCCCCTGAAAATGACAAAAAAGCAGTTTTATGCTAGAATTCTTTGTAATTATCAGTATGTACTGATGTTGTAATGGATGAGACAAAGGTCTGACATTCAACATGGATTTTGCAAGTTTGCATCCTCATTAATGAAATTGATATGAATGAAATACACATGTAGATTTTTTGCTATAAAGAAATTTATGATGTCAGGATTATGGACTGATAACTCTGTTGTACGTAGACATTTTTAGTTGGCATGCCTTCCATAAGCTCACTGAAGCCAAAGGTTCAGGGTAAATTAATAGTATAGGTAAATACTATGGTGTCTAACATCTGCCTTGAATAGTTTTCTTTGAACATCTTTTTATCAGCCATTTGATGGATCTTCAGTTGAATCAGGTTTGTAGCATCCCAGCATGGACCTCTTTCAGATTTAAGCAAATGGTTCCTTTCAACTTCACACAGGAATCACCAGAGCTAAAAATAGAAATTTGAAAAAAGATTAAGCAACCTCTTCTCATGAACTGCGATTTATATTTGACCAGCTTCCTTGTATCAACTTCCTTTTTTCTTTTTATGCCCCCAAAGGGAGGCATATTAGTTTTCAACTGTCCGTCCGTTAGTTTGTTCGTTCGTTCGTTAGTCACAACGTTAACTTTTTGCATGAAGGCACTTTCCTCGCGAACCACTGCACCAAGGACCTTCAAATTTCACATGCTGATAGTACAAATGAGAACACCACCCCTACTGACTTTAGGGTCACCAGGTCAAAGGTCAAGGTCACAGAGGCCAACGTTAACTTTTTGCATGAAGGCACTTTACTCGCTAACCACTGCACCCAGGACCTTCAAACTTCACATGCTGATAGTACTTATTGAGTACACCACCCCTACTGACATTGGGGTCACCAGGTCAAAGGTCAAGGTCACAGGGGCCAACGTTAACGTTTTGCATGAAGGCACTTTACTCACGAACCACTTCACCCAGGACCTTCAAACTTCACATGCTGATAGTACTTATTGAGTACACCACTCCTACTGACTTTTGGGTCACCAGGTCAAAGGTCAAGGTCACAGGGGCCAACGTTAACTTTTTGCATGAAGGCACTTTGCTCGCAAACCACTGCAACCAGGACCTTCAAACTTCACATGCTGATAGTACTTATTGAGTACACCACCCCTACTGACATTGGGGTCACCAGGTCAAAGGTCAAGGTCACAGGGGCCAACGTTAACTTTTTGCATGAAGACACTTTACTCGCGAACCACTGCACCCAGGACCTTCAAACTTTACATGCTGATAGTACTTTATGAGTACACCACTCCTACTAACTTTGGGGTCACCAGGTCAAAGGTCAAGGTGCTGTGGGGGCATTTGTCACCATTAGTGACAGCTCTTGTTTTTTGAATGGTTCATCTCAGCTGCACATTTGTTACAAGAGCTAAAACTAGAAGAAAGCCTTCAAAAAAACTTTATCTCATAAACTATTTGCTGGATCTACTCAAAACCTGGTCAGTAATATCCTTACATAGACCATTCTCAGACTTGTTCAAATTGTTTTACTCTAATACATACAGTGGCCAACAGAGCTTAGAATTGAAAAAACCTTTTCAGAGGCTTTTTAGCTCACCTGTCACGAAGTGACAAGGTGAGCTGTTGTGACCGCTTGATGTTCATCGTGCGTCGTCCGTCAACAATTTCTGAAAAAATCTTCTTCTTGAAAACCACTGGGCAAAATTACACAAAACTTCACTGGAATGATCCTTGGGTGGCCCCCTTTCAAAATTGTCCAAAGAATTGAATTCCATGCAGAACTCTATTTGCCATGGCAACCAAAAGGAAAAACTTTAAAAATCTTCTTGTCCAAAACCACAGGGCCTAGGGCTTTGATATCTGGTGTGTAGCGTCATCTAATGGTCCTCTACCAAAATTGTTCAAATTATCCCCCTAGGGTCAAATATGGCCCCGCCCCAGGGGTCACATGGTTTATATAGACTTATATAGGGAAAACTTTGAAAATCTTCTTGTACAAAACCACATGGCCTAGGGCTTTGATATTTGGTGTGTAGCATCATCATGTGGTCCTCTACCAAGATTGTTCAAATTATCCCCCTAGGGTCAAATGTGGCCCACCCCGGGGGTCCCAAGTTTTACATAGGCTTATATAGGAAAAAAAGTTCAAAAATCTTTTTGTCTGAAACCACAACACTAAGACATTTTAAATTTGTTTTTAGCATTGTCTTATGGTCCTCAACCAAAATTGTTCAAATTGTACCCCTTGGGTGAAAAGAGGCCCTGCCCTGGGGGGTCCCAAGTTTTATATAGACTTACATAGGAAAAAGCCTTAAAAATCTTCTTGTCAGAAACCATACAACCTAGGCTTTTGATATTTGGTATGATGCATTGTCTAGTAGTCCTCTATTAAAATGGTTCAAATTATGCCCCTGGGGTTAAAAGAGGCCCCGCCCTGGGGTAACTTAGTTATTATGTGAGTTATATAGGAAAAATACTTAAAAAATCATCTGATCCTATTTCCAAGACTGTTTAATTATAATTACCTGATGACCCCAAGTAATATGATGTCACTTGACTGTGACCTTGACCTACTGACCTACTTTCTTGTTTTTAGCTCACTTGAGCCAAAGGCTCATGGTGAGCTTTTGTGACTGCTCAATGTCCGGTGTGCGTCGTGCGGCGTCCGTCCGTCAACATTTCCTAAAAAAAATCTTCTTGAAAACCACTGGGCAGAATTACACCAAACTTCACAGGAATGATCCTCGGGTGGCCCCCTTTCAAAATTGTTCAAAGAATTTAATTCCATGCTGAACTCTGGTTGCCATGGCAACCGAAAGGAAAAACTTTAAAAATATTCTTGTACAAAACCACATGGCCTAGGGCTTTGATATTTGGTATGTAGCATCATCTAGTAGTCTTCTACCAAGATTGTTCAAATTATACCCCTAGGGTCAAATATGGTCCTGCCCGGGGGTCACATAGTTTATATAGACTTACATAGGGAAAACTTTGAAAATTTTCTTGTACAAAACCACATGGCCTAGGGCTTAGATATTTGGTATGTAGCATCATCATGTGGTCCTCTACCAAGATTGTTCAAATTATCCCCCTAGGGTCAAATATGGCCCAGCCCTGGGGGTCACAAGTTTTACATAAACTTATATAGAAAAAAAAGTTTAAAAATCTTCTTGTCTGAAACCACAACACTTAGACCATTGATATTTGGTTTGTAGCATTGTCTTATGGTCCTCTACTAAAATTTTTCAAATTGTACCCCTTGGGTGAAAAGACGCCCTGCCCTGGGGGTCCCAAGCTATAACAGCAATAACTGGAGAACCATTTGACCTAGAACCTTCAAACTTCATAGGGTTGTAGGGCTGCTGGAGTAGACGACCCCTATTGTTTTTGGGGTCACTCCGTCAAAGGTCAAGGTCACAGGGGCCTGAACATTGAAAACCATTTCCGATCAAGAACTAGAGAACCACTTGACCCAGAATGTTGAAACTTCATAGGATGATTGGTCATAAAGAGTAGATGACCCCTATTGATTTTGGGGTCACTCCATCAAAGGTCAAGGTCACAGGGGCCTGAACATTGAAAACCATTTCTGATCAATAACTAGAGAACCACTTGACCCAGAATGTTGAAACTTCATAGGATGATTGTACATGCAAAGTAGATGACCCCTATCGATTTTGGCGTCACTCCATTAAAGGTCAAGGTCACAGGGGCCTGACCATTGAAAACCATTTCCGATCAATAACTAGAGAACCACTTGACCCAGAATGTTGAAACTTAATAGGATGATTGGTCATGCAGAGTAGATGACCCCTAACGATTTTGGGGTCACTCTGTGAAAGGTCAAGGTCACAGGGGCCTGACCATTGAAAACCATTTCTGGTCAGTAACTTGAGAACCACTTGACCCAGAATGTTGAAACTTAATAGGATGATTGGTCATGCAGAGTAGATGAACCCTAACGATTTTGGGGTCACTCTGTGAAAGGTCAAGGTCACAGGGGCCTGAACATTGAAAACCATTTCTGGTCAGTATCTTGAGAACCACTTGACCCAGAATGATGAAACTTCATAGGATGATTGGTCATGCAGAGTAGATGACCCCTATTGTTTTTGGGGTCACTCCATTAAAGGTCAAGGTCACAGAGGCCTGAACATTGATAACCAGTTCCGATCAATAACTTGAGAACCACTTGACCCAGAATGTTGAAACTTCATAGGATGATTGAACATGCAGAGTAGATGACCCCTGTTGATTTTGGGGTCAGTCTATTAAAGGTCAAGGTCACAGTGGCCTGTTCATGTAAAATCATTTTTTGGAAATAACTTGAGAACCACTTGACCTACAATGTTGAAACTTAATAGGATGATTGGACATGCAGAGTAGATGACCCCTATTTATTTTGAGGTCACTTGATCAAAGGTCAAGGTCACAGAAGCCTGAACAGTGACTTGAGAATCACTAGGCCAAGAGTGTTGAAATTTAGCGGGATGACTGGACATGCCAAGTAGATAATCCCTATTGCAGCCAACCATCAGTGTCTCTTTGACTTTCGCTCCTGACCCCTTTTGACTTCTTGCCTATAGGACTTTGCATTGGGGGAGACATGCGCTTTTTTACAAAAGCATTTTCTAGTTTGCCTTTGTGACTAGTGCAGATCAAGATCAGCCTGCACAGATGATCATTGTCTGCACTGTTCGCTATTCAGTGAGTCAGTAAATTTTCAGAGAACACACCTTTGAATAATAAATGGTACTGCCCAAATTGAAGGATGGACCAGTCTATTTTAGAAATATAGGCAGGGTAAAGGTAAAGTAACACCTTTCAATGAAAATCTGGATCAGTCTTCACCAAACTTAATTTGTAGCATACTGGCATTACTCCGCTACTATACTGTAAAGATTAATGAAAGGGAAAAAAATTATAAACCATATTTAGCAGATTGTTATGAATGTATCCAGCCACAGTTTGTATTTATCTTTAAAAAGAGGACCACAGTTTTTCTTCACCTTTTTAGTAAGATTGCAACATGTAAGTTTTACTGGGTAATATTTTCAGTCCTTATGCATTCTAAGCTCATTTTCACATGACTTTATTCACTTTTAATAGGGACCAAGAGGTTTTGTCTCAAGAAGAAACAAAAGGTTAGTGCTCTTTGTCTTTTCTTAGAAACAAGAAAATATAGTTTATTTCTTTAACAATAGAAAGGTACACAGGTCCTTCTAACGATACACTAAGTAGTGTTCAAGTGTAATGCTTAGCACCAGTTTCGAAAAATCAGGGTTTGTCTGAAGAGCAAATTGTTTAGACACAATTTATTGCCAAACAATGCTTGTGAGGCTTATGTAGCATTGGACCTTGACACAAGTGTTATGGCTCAACCACTTTGGATGTGGAAGCCTCAACTAAAAAATGATGAAATATTAGAATTTTCTATATTAGGATTGAAATAGTTTTAAGATGTCTAAATATTTATTCAACTAAGAAGGTTCTACCATATCAATCCAAAAGTGATTGGGATTGGACAAATTGCTATTTTGGTATTAACTTGCGCATTACGAATGTCAGCATTCATGCAGTCTATGAAAAGTTCAAAAGGATTTGGATGTCCCAGATCAGACTAGACATATTATTATAAATGCCTTTACTGTTAAAATGTATTTTAGTCCATCAGACCTTGAAGCAGACTTGGAGGACAACCAGGACTATGATAGTGCTGTTAGCCAATCCGAATCCAACTTTGTTCTAACTGACCAATCAGGGATAAGGAGTAGAGGTCATGACACGAGAAAACCTTCATGGACTAGCCAATCAAAATTTAGCTCAGAATCAGTGCAGTCTTTCAAACCAAATGTGTCTCAGAGAGATCAGGCCTCACATACATTCCAAAATAATGTTCAGTCTCAAAGCCGTTTTGATTACGAGAGACAGCCTGTGTCCTATTCTAGTCATGAGTCTAGGTCGCCACGATCCCCTAAATCACCAAGGTCCCCGAAATCGCCAAGGTCTGTTAATCAAAATGCTAACTTGACCCGTGACTCTGTGCGGCCAGTTTCCAGTGGTTTAGCTCGATATCAAGGCCAGGACAAACACGAAGAGCCTTCATACAGATCAAGATTTAGGGATCGTGAGTTTGGTGGCGTACGAGGGCCAGTGGGACAACAGTTTGCGGCGTCATTGATGAACAAAGAAAACAGAGATGATGATATCACCAGGAAAAAACTAGAAAAGGTAACATTTTGTATATTATTAGGACCAGTCCAAGGATTCCCAGCATCTGATTGGTTGTTTCTAAGCACAAATTTGTATTGACCAATGGCAAGGATGTTTATTTTCTGAGGCTAGTCTCCAAACTGCATTTTATTAATTTAAATCTAGTTGTTTCTTTAATACTTTACTTCAGAAAACATTGTAAAGGCTGTTTTATTGTTAGTTTAGGTCAGTACTTATTTCACATGTAACATTTAACCTGTACTAGCTGTCACCTGTATGGGGAAGGAACCTGTCATCACTATCCACATTTTCAAGTTCCAATTTAAATAAAAGTTTTCCTGTCATAAGAATCTAATTTAACTTGTTCCCTTCAGTTTAATATCTGCTTAATCAAGTCGGACTATGAAAATCGTGTACAGATTTTCATATTGGAATGCACTACCTCAGTACATGTATGGATTGCTTAAGCACCTGGACTCACTTAGATAATTCATGTGTTTTGTGGTCATTTTCCTTTTATTTTCTGTTTTTGACCGCTGAAACCCTGGATAACGGGAGCATTTTGCTAATTTACTTTGGATGTTTGAGCGATTGGTGTTTTACCATATTTTACCATATTTTGTTGAACTGTTGTTTTTTTTGTGTGTGTAAAATAATGGAATTGAAGTAATACAAGATGATGAAGGTGCTACACATGAATTATAGGTTCACATTGAGAGAGAAACTACTTGGATTGAGAAAAATGTGAATCTAGTTTCACTGTATTTCAGGATTTGGAGCGAGAACGTGATGAGAATCACAGGTTACAGAAAGTCTTGGAAGAGAAAGATCGTAGGATTGCGGAACTTGAACGTCAAGTTGCCATGTTAAGTAGGGTATGTACTTTCCCTAAGTTATGTTGAACATCAGAACTTTATATTGCACTTGTTTTCAGTGAATCCTGTTCTCTATTTGGTAAGTGAATCTTTTTCAGCTTTTATTCATCCTTAATCTTTCTTGTTGAGAAGAAGGGATCTGGATCATCATCGACTTGGCTTGCTTTCATATTTTTTTAGCTCCATTTTAAAGTGTTGTGGTTTTGGTAATGTTTTATAACAGTTCAATGAAACTATGTATATAATTTTATATAAAGGGGTTGAGGGGCGTACATTGTTTTGTTCATTTCGTCTAGATTGTGAGTGGCTAGGCCATTTTGAGTTATGACAGTAACTGAAGAGAACTTAGGCCTACAGTCATCAAACTTCATGGTTAGGATGGTTGCCTCATTGTTTTGGGGGTCAAATGTAGGAGTCCCAGTGACATTGAGAATGAAACAGTTTGTGACCAATAACTAAAGAACGTTTGGGCTTACAGTTGTCAAACTTGATTGGATGATTATGATTGCCTGTTATCAGTAGATAATCTCTAATTTTTGCAGGGAGGTCATTAGGTCAATGGTCAAGGTCACGTTGACCTCTAGTCTGAAAGTAGTTTATGATCATTCAATTTGAAAATACATAGTCCTATGTCCACCTTTTAATTTTGAGTGTGTCAAAGGTCAAGGTCACATTGCCATTTTGAGACATACCGTTGTTCCTGATCAGTAACCTGCAAATTCTAGGACATACTGCCATCAAACTCCATAGATTTAAACAGAAAACTTTATGGTTGAACATTCTTAAAATTAATGATATGATATTTAAATTTAATACTTGTATTTGCTTTAGTATGTTTGGATACTTAAAAATTTGATATTATATATTTCTGTATGTATTCAAGATATCATTGAATTACGCCATTATTACTTACAATACACATACAAATACGGTCAAGTTTCCTTTGCTGGAACTCGAATAATTTGAACACCACCATTTGCCAATTCATCATCAAGTCCCAGCAAAATTCCTGTATAATGTAAATTATTTGATGGCTGGAAGTACTGATAACTTGAACAAATTTTACTGGTCCTGTCACGTTTGAGCGAGCAAAGTTTCACTGTATAGAAGAAATTCATAAAAGTTTAGGATTACGTATACTTACATGTAGTGAGAAACCCAGTGAACTTTTTAGTCCCCAACTGGTGGAACTTTTTCGGAGGGGACTAGGAATACCCTCCAGGCTCCGTACGTCTGTCCGTCGGCAAATCTGGTTTCTGCAATTACTCAAAATGTATGGTGTGTGAATAGAGGACAATATGTAGATTACATGCATGTACAGGACATATGCTTTGTAGGTCAAAGGTAACTATTGAAGGTCAAGTAAAAATTGGTTATGCTCCATAACTTTAATGTGCCTTGATGGATTATCTTAGTACTACACACAAACGTCCCCATGATGAGACAGTGAGTCAGCACATGATCTATGCTTGTCAGTTAAAGGCCAAGTATACGTCAGCTGTAACTAAAATCTTTGACACTCTGTAGTTAATATGTTGTAATCATGGTTGTCCTGTATTATTACGGTCACATGCAAATTTACTGTATGTAGTGAATTCAGTAAACATAAATGATCCAGCATAGCCTGGAATATAATTATTTGCAAAATCTTTATGTAGTTTTGTTCTTGACATGTTTTGTCATATCATTTGTTTTATGTTTGTATTCTCTTATGCCCTTTCAGGCCAAGAGATCAAATAAAACTTTGAAACTTTGAAACAAGGCCACCATTAAGGGACTTCTGTATTACCACTGCAATACTCGGTCATTTGTTTTTACTACCTGTGGTGGATTTCTGCACATGCTTCTACTGAAATCTCAATCATTACTGTATGTTTCCTCTTGCCTGTTTTCTGTGGACATGTAAATATTTGCACATGCATCAGACTTTTCATTACATTCATCTGTTTCTGTTTCAAGCCTCGCTCATATTGAGCATGGAAAACAAAGAGAAGGTACACATGTGGAATGTTACTTGAATATTGTTTGATATAGAGGGACTGGGTACATTGTTTTTCTTTTGCCTGTTCCAGTTGTATATATTTGGTGTCTTAAATATTTCCTAAATTGTTTTGATATCACTTTCTCAGTAATGGAGGTCTTTAAAACGTACAGTTGAGATTATTATCATTGTAAAGAACTCCCTGCCGAGTGGGTAGTTACAGGAGATTTTTAAATTTTCAAAATTTCTTGATTAGTTTTGAATTGTAAAATCTAAGAATGATGTGTGGTTAATATCCGAATCTTTCAAAATAAGGCCAGTTATAGATTAGGAGGACCAGACAATAGAGTTCAATATTCTGTGCAAACCCGTTGCCTGATCCCATGCATAAAGATACAGAATGTATCAAGAAAAACAGGGATTTCTGTCCCAAAAATTCTGAAATGCATTCTTTCTGTAATTTTCAATGTTTGCCTCTGTTTCATGTTGAGAAATTTGATTGAAATAAGTTCGCACTGCAAGTTTCATTTTACTGATGGAACTGAGTGTAACAAAACCTGTTATTGATTGAATTCATTAGGATTTTAACTTCACAGATCATGAGATTTTCATGCAATAGGGCCTATATTATCAAGGGGTCATCTGTGGCAGAAGGGTTAAGGTTGTTGACTTAAATCACCTGTCCCTCACCAATGTGGGTTTGAGCTTCCCTTGAGGCACAGCATTCGTCATCTGAGGAAGCCATTCAGCTGGCGTACAGAATGTTTGTGGTTCTTACCCAGGTGCCTGCCCATGATGAAATAAAGCCCAAAGGAGCACCTGGTGTCTTCCTTCACAGTAAAAAAGCTTGGAAGTCGCCATTAGGCCTATTATTGTTTTGATGTAACGTTAAACCCAACAACATTTACATTTACATAATTTTGTAGTCACCATTTAAATGAATTTGGATCCCAGCAGACAAAATTATCTACAAAAGTATCTATTAAAGAAGTGTACAAAACTTGACACATGTCTTATTAGCGGATAGGTTTACACTTATACTTAACTTTTACAACATCTGAATAAACAAACAGTTTCAAAAGTCAGTGGACTGGTAGAAGTATTCACTATATTAAAACAACTTTTAAACAATATTTATAGTTTTGTGCAGCAGCATATTACTTGTCATTCAAGATCAGGATCTATTAAGAGTCCATACTAATTAAGATACCAGTTTCTGGCGATCCCTTAGTGTCTACTGTATCATTTTAAGTCAAATTTTGGTTATCTCAAAGTAAAACGCTTGATTCCCAGGAATTCAAGGTACCAAGTTTAAAATGAATTGCTCGAGCCAGCCTAGGTGTTCGAGCTGTCAGTGCACGAGTAAGTGGTTTCTCACTGTTATTCATGTTATCCTCAAAGGTTATAAAATGATATGACTTACTTTGCCTTATCTTATACCCAGTTCCTCCAGCATGCAGGCTTAATGAAAGTCAGATATAACCACTTTATGTTAAATTCTGTTCATTTATTCTCCACTAGGATTTTTGTAAATTTGTTTGTTTTTTGTTATGTTTGTGTGTTCAAGTTGTTCTACAGGAGTTGGTTAATTAAGGCAACCACTGGCAGCTAGTAACGCTGTGTCTTCTTGTTCTGTTCTGTTTTCAAAGTTACTCTCAGTTCGTTAAGGAATATGGTTTAAAATTTTGCATTGGAATGTTGTGTATGTTCATTTGTTTTATGTTTCAATATGCAGTGCATGTGGGGAGAATTTTACCTAGGCTTGAGCCTTTACAATGTCAGTATCCAGCACTAAAGGAAAGACACTGTCTTGTTATTGTATATGACTGATTGCTGCCTTGCATTAACTCCCAAAATGTCAATGACAAATGCTGGTTGCTTAAAAGCTGATATTTCAAAAAGATGTGGGTACCTCCATGGTGGTTAAAGTTGCTTACATCGAATCTTTTGCCTTTCCCTGCTGCAGGCCTGAAACCTTGCTGGGGGGAAGAGAGGGGGTGGCGGGGGAGTGGAATTTTTCATTTGAGGAAGCCATCCAGCTGGCTTAAGAAAGGCCGATGGTTCTACCCATGTGCCTACCCTTGCCTGAAATATGGTAATGCTTAAAGGGGTACCTAGTATCTTCCTTCTCTGTGAAAACTGAAAAGTTACCATACGACGTACAACTGTATTGTTGTGAAGTTAAACCAAATGGTAGAATCTCTGTAACTGAACTGCAAATGCATACAGTGACATTATCTTTTGTAAGCTAAATTACATGTTCTCATAACACACCAATTTGAAGATTGTTCTTGTCTTCTTGTTCTTGTCTGTCTGCCAAATTCTTTATTCATTACTAGAAAGTGGAATTGAATTAGACCCATGGTGTGTAGATTTACACGGAATTCTTCTGAAGTGACATTAATAATGAATTTCTGGTCCTTACTGCTTTTGGCTCTCGTTGGGTTTCCAGGCTAGATTTCACTCTTACACTCACTTGGCAAAATTCTCTCAAGTCAGATGCAACATTGCAAATCAAGGTACTGTTAGTATTAACCCTATTTTACTGTGTTACAGAATGTGATTGTTTGTTTCAGGATTTGGAGGACTGTAATGAAGACATGGACAAACTACAGATAGAAAACAGGGCTCTTATTCAAGCTGTCGGTCAACTAAGTACCTCTGGTACGCATGTTTAATACAGTTAGATAAACTTCGCTAGCTTTAACATATATTCCTACAAAACTATATGTGCTTACATAGCCTGTAAGATTCTACAAAACTACACAGTAGTGGAGACAAGACACACAGCTAAGATTCTGCAAAGATACGTGTTTGGAGCAGACATGCATCCTGAAATTTCAAAGACTAAACAGGTGGACTAGATGCAGGTCTTCTTAGCGTCTACAAGAGTATACATGCATTTCAGTTCATTGTGAGTGAGATTCACGCATGTAATTACTGTAGCCATGCTTTCTTGTATATTTCAAGCAACAGATCTGAACCCTCTTGCATGTTATATTGACTTTCTTCGAAAAAGAAAAAATAACTTGCCTGATTTGACTGTTCATTTAAGGTTATTTGACTGTGTCCTTTCTTTTGGCATGACTAGGTCTTAGCATGTGGTTATAAAGCATAGTTTAGAGACCAGTCTCTATACAGAAGAAGCTGATTGGTTAATTCTGAGCTCTATCTCAGAATCGACGAATGACAAGGCTGCCTTTATAGACTGGTCTCCAACTTAGTTTTATAACAATCATATTTGGACCAAAAGAGAGAATTGCCAGTCTGTAAAAATATTTTCTTATATTAATGTTTAAGAAGGAACTTACCTAATTCAGATGAACAGTTCTGTTAAATTCAAAGACAGATAACAAATTTCCTTCACCAAAAATAAATAAATTTACCTGCAGAAGGCATTAGGTATGTTTAAATGTTACATTTTCATTCCATAATGTGCATTATATAAAGTTCTGTGTGAGCTGTGTTAACATTTGTAGTGTCATCTTGTCTGATCTTGTCAAGAATTACTTCCGTATTTCCTAGTTGAACGTCTCAATTAACAGAATTTAGTCTTAAAGTTTTATGCTTTGAATACAAAAATATCAGAGGAATATTGAATTAGAATTACCGGTAATCAGAATTTCCCAACTTTCTAACATAATAAGATATTTTATTGTTTAGAACCTTGTTACCAAGTTCATAATGAGACAGTCAAATTTCAAGTAACAAGTTTCTTGATAAAATAGTCCTTTTTGTATATTTTGGAATCAAGGATTTATTCTTGTTTTTCGTACATACAGCTGTCATTTTGCATTGGTTTATGGGACATTTATTGTAGATTTTACATTATCCCCATTACTTGTTTGGCCTAAAGCAGTACAATTTCCATATTAATTTTAAGGGCATTTTTTTTTTTTTCAAAATCTTGGTATAATTGCGATTTTTGCTAAACATTGATTTACCTAAATGGTAAATAGATATTACGTGAGTTTATGAGTTTTGCTGGTTTCATTTATACCGAGTTGTAAAAGGTACCTAAAAGTTACAGTCAGACCTCTATAATTATGAAGACCATGTCTGGAAGAGGCAAAACATGGTCTTTATTTTTAGATAGGTCATATTTATAGGTAAAAATGTTTAA
Organism: Mercenaria mercenaria; assembly: GCF_021730395.1. NCBI lineage: Eukaryota > Metazoa > Mollusca > Bivalvia > Venerida > Veneridae > Mercenaria > Mercenaria mercenaria. The sequence goes on from NC_069364.1 coordinate 48,743,322, forward strand.
CTTGAAGACTTTAAAGGCATGGGTGTTACTGTAACTTAAGAAAGATGCTCAAAATTGTTAAAGGGGGGAATAATTTCAAGAAAAATACCTTCAGAAATTGATTTCGATACTTTTGTTGATGAAGCATGAAGGTCATTTGCATGAATTATGAACTTTTCTGCGAAATTGACATAAATAATTTTTGTATATTTTACTATTTAGCAGCTTGTTTTTAAATTTTCTGAACTGATCAAAACTCTTCGTGATATGTTTTACAAGTATTATGTGTTTACAATAATAGCTCGATATTGAATTTGTTAGTTTTTAAGAGTTTGTGTTACACATATATTATTGTTATTCTGATATTTGATTATTTATTGACGCAAATATTTAGTACACAGTTATTTATAAATGTGTTCAGTTTAGGATGCCATATGTATTCAAGGTGCATGTTTCGTGTTGTTTGATATTTTGTTGTGCAAATTATTCATTGGATGTAGTTATTTTAATCTGTTTGAGTTAGGCATTTGAAATTGTAGAAAAAAAGTAGAGTAGTTTCACATGATATAGTTTTTGCTTCAAAGAGCAAAGGAACGTTAATAATGGTGTGGCTAGATTTATGTTAAAGTTGCATTATGCTAACCTTAGTTTAAAATATTTTATCGATTAAATGTTGGCTAAATGAATGGAAAGAGTTGCAGTCAAAATTAAATGTCATATCTAGTAACGTATTTGTTTAAAAAGACTTCCAGCTTTTTTAGAGGCATTACATATTCATACTGTATTTACAGCGTATAGTAGTTTAAACCTAACACATGTTTATATACACACAGACAAGCTTATTTAATGTTCACATAGATACTATGTAGAAATTGTTCATATTTTCAGATATGAAATTTGAGCATAATATATCTTTAATATTTCAAGAGAAATTGCCATTGTGAATACAAAAAAGAAAACATAAAAATTCAGTAAGTTCTTGGCAGTGTTCATAACTAGACATAATTGTGTAGCCCATAAGATATTTAGGAAAGGTAATTTACCTTGTTAGTAACGCAGTAAGAAAATGGTATGAAGTAAAAGAACTTAGGACACCCTGTAAATAATACAAGCCGAGCAGATAATTGTATGAGCCATGTCATGAGAAAACCAACATAGTGGCTTTGTGACCAGCATGGATCCAGACCAGCCTGCTCATCCATGCAGTCTGGTCAGGATCCATGCTGTTTGCTTTCAAAGCCTATTGCAATTAGAGAAACTGGTAGCGAACAGCATGGATCCTGACCAGACTGCTTGGATGCGCAGGCTGGTCTGGATCCATACTGTTTGCAAAGCCACTATGTTGGTTTTCTCATGGTGCAGCCCGTATGTAGCGTGGAAGTGTTTAAGATACTTATTTGAGCAAAGTTGTCCAACATAGATTGTATTATTTGTTTTCTTATAGTTTAGTAGTATATATATAGATGTAATATTTCAAAGGCTTATACTATCCTCAAATTATTTTGCTGATGATTCAGCTAAATACTAAAAAAAAAAAGCTGTGCTTCGCATTTTTTACAATGTGTTCAGATTTGTGTAGATTGGTTTTAGTTTTTAAAGCAGACATTCTTTGAGCTTTATTTCACTGTAAATTTTAATCTGCACAATTAAGGGTAAATTTTCAGCCAAAGGTTTATGGGACACCACTCCAGATTCATGTTAGATATTTCGAAATTTAGAACAATTGATGTAAGACTTTATATTTATTAAACAGGGAGATAAAATTATTGAAATAACAGCTGTTGTTTCATCTAACTATGAAAAATTTATTTTGTATAATTTTTAGCTCACCTGAGCACAAAGTGCTCAGGGTGAGGTATTGTGATCGCTCACCGTCCGGCGTCCGTCCATCCGTCCGTCTGTTGTACGTCCGTCCACACTTTCCTTTAAACAACATCTCCCCCTTTTGATGAAACTTCACAAAGATGTTCCTTGGATGGTCTTCTTTAAAAATTGTTCAAAGAATTGAATTCCATGCAGAACTCTGGTTGCCATGGCAACCGAAAGGAAAAACTTTAAAAATCTTCTTCTCAAAAACCAGAAGCCCTAGAGCTTAGATATTTGGTGTGAAGCATTGCCTAGTGGACCTCTACCATATTTGTTCAAATCATGACCCCGGGGTCAAAATTGACCCCGCCCCAGGGGTCACTTGATTTTACATAGGAAAATCTTAAAAAATCTTCTTCTCAGAAACCAGAAGCCCTAGAGCTTAGTTATTTGACATGTAGCATTGCTTACTGGACCTCTACTAAAGTTGTTCAAATCATGACCCCAGGATAAAAATTGACCCCGCCCCAGGGGTCACTGGGGCGGGGTCACTTGATTTTACATAGATTTCTATAGGAAAATCTTTAAAAAAATTAAAAAATAAACCAGAAGGCCTAGAGCTTAGATATTTGAGATGTAGCATTGCCTAGTGGACCTCTACAACATTTGTTCAAATCATGACCCTGCCTCAGGGGTCACTTGATTTTATACAGGAAAATCTTCAAAACTTTTCTAAAAATAAACCAGTAGACCTAGATCTTAGATATTTGACATGTAGCATTGCCTAATAGACTTCTACAAAAAAATTTCAAATCATGACCCCCGGGGTCAAACTGACCCCGTCCCATGGGGTTACTTGATTGTACATAGAAAAATCTAAATTTTCTAAAAATAAACCAGAATGCCTAGAGCTTAGATATTTGACATGTAGCATTGCCTAGTGGCCCCAGGGGTTACTTGATTGTACATAGGGAAATCTTCATGAATTTGCTAAAAATAAACCAGAAGGCCTAGATCTTAAAGCTTTAGCTAAGAAATTTGTTCAAGCAAGCAACTCTACTCAGGTGAGCGATATAGGGCCATCATGGCCCTCTTGTTTATTTATGGTAAGTTCCCTAGATTTCTAGATTGACATATATTAGTTGATGATAAAATAAACAATTTATTTAAGATTTCATTAAAACAAAGCTTATAGACAAATACTGGTAAAACATTTGAGCCATGCCATGAGGAAACCAACATAGTAGCTTTGCGACCAGCATGGATCCAGACCAGCCTGCGCATCCACGCAGTCTGGTCAGGATCCGTGCTGTTAGCTAACAGTTTCTCTAATTGCAACAGGCTTTGAAAGTGAACAGCATGGATCCTGACCAGACTGCGCAGATGCGCAGGTTGGTCTTGATCCATGCTGGTCACAAACCCAATATGTTGGTTTTCTCATGGCACGGCTCATTTTACAAATTACACTTTCCTAAGATGCCTTTGCTCTTTTTTCGTATCAAAGGCTTAGAGATTTTCATGTAAACTTTGCACAAATACTTACGAACACCTTATTTAGATGAACTATGGAAAACAGTTTGTTCAAGGTCTCATTTTTAAGAAATGACTTGAGTTCAATTGTAACGGTCTTGCATACTTGCCTGTGTAAGGCAAGATTTTCTCAACTGAAGGAATGGCAAGGAATGTAACACAAAGCATTACCTGTACTGTCAAAATTGTTGGAGGTAAAAAACGTCCATCTAAGCAGACCTGTTAGGTCAATTATTTTGTCTACCTTCAGCATCTTCAAAGATGTATTAAATGGAAAGTCTGCATATAGTTAACTATTTCGTAGTATGACATCACAGTGCGCTCATATAGCCTGTGATTGGCTATCCAGACAACCTTGTCTTTCCCCCCTAGGTTTGTAAGAAGTTCCAATTATATCCATTGGTTTTTATGTACGACATTTCAAATGTGACGCCTATTCAGCATCTCATACACTGCTTAGCATGTTTGTCATAATCATTCTAATGTCATGACATTGTGTGGGTAAAATTTTGTAACATCCATTGAAAAGACATGAAAGAAAATTTGTTTTACATGTAGCGTCAAGCTATTTTTCACTCATTAACACTGAATTTTACATCTGTTGTGGCTGTCCCACATGTGAAAATAATAAAATAATGCATAATTGATAGAAGATACTTCCATCTTATATGGAAACAAAACAAATATCATCTATAATGTTGCCTTTTGGGTTGCCAGTGCTCACTGCAATACTGCATAATAGAAAGCTTTAACAATCAGAGTAATTGTAGAGTGCCATTTGATTGGTAGTGTTATCATATTGTCAAATATTTTGTTACGATTTACTGTGATATAATTTAATTTCATGGGCACAAACATTCATGGTTTTGGCCTAAATGGCTATTTTGCAGGAAATTAATTCATGGATTGCATTTAATTTCATGGGCACAAACATTCATCGTTCTGGCCAAAAATGGCTATTTTGTGAGAATTTGATTCATGGGTTTCACCTTTTAACGAAAATGGGTGCGACTTCTCAAACATAGAAGCCATGAATATTAGTCCCTTTAACCCTTAGCATGCTAGATAAATTGTCGTCTGCTGGAAATGTCGTCTGCTAAAATTGTAAAGTTCATTCAATTTGCTCCAAAATAGGAAGAAATATTGTCAGAGTAGCAGACAGCTTGGAACCTGATCAGACGCCGATTTAATCGGCGTCTGATCTCGTTCCAAGCTGTTTGCAAAGGCTGTTAAATTCGCCTGCAGCAGGCTAAGGGTTAATATGAATATTAATGATTTTACAGCTGAAAATCGCAAATATTTTCAGTCTTTTGTACAGACTGCGTATCAACTGGATTAGGTTTTGAAATATTTTTTTATTCTTAACTATGTTATTTTGTATATTTATTTTGCAAATTTGTCTTTTTTTTTTTGTATTTTTGTTGCTTTTGCTATGCAGTCCTTTGTTTGACTCTAAACTTGCTTTTTTAGAATATTATGTTACTCCAGGATGTTGTGATTTGCTTATATTTTATTTTATACTGTTGAAGTAGTTGTATTTACCGAGACGGGGTTTAATGTTTAGTGTGCGCTCTAGGGTAAAGCAAAGCAGCGTAACCATTTTCACCATATCATTTCAGATAATAAGTTTCTTCAAGGCACTTCAGTGCGTATTAGGTATATATTTGGATAGTAAAGACCATCATATTGTACCGTCCATTCTTTATCACATTTTTACCGTCTGTTCTTGCTTATAAGACACACTCTCTTATAAGGCGCTACGTTGTTATAACTATCACATATAACATTGCTAGGTTGTTATGGCTACTTGTGTCACATTATAAAATGTTTTTTTGTTGTTTTTTATAACCGTCTACTGAGTATGAAATATCATAATATTTCTTAGGTTGTACTGGCTATCACAGTATTTAGTATATGCTTTTAAGATTATCATGCGATATTATATACCCTGCTGAAACATAATTATTTGATTGGTCGAGAGCACCGCATTTGCAGATATTTTCAGTTTTCATGTATTTACAATAAACCTAAAAAGTTCATACATGTCCTTATTAGAGCTCGCCTGCTTAGCTCAGTAGGGAGAGCTCATATTTACGGATGTCGTGGTCGTGAGTTGATCCCTGGGTGAGGCGTATGTTCGCCATGATGATTTGATAAAAGGCACTGTGTCTGAAATCATTCTTCCTAAAATTCTGATTCATGTGGGTAAGTTGGCAGTTACTTGCTGGGAACAAGTTTGTAATGGTACAGATTCCATAAACACTGGTTAGGTTAACTGCCTGTAATACTGTTTAAAAGCGGCATTAAACCCAAAACAAACAAAAATATTTCATTATTAACTTGAAAATTTCATTTAAATCTAGTTGTCGCATTAAACTATTCAATAATTGGGATATTTTAAACTTTACTTTGGCCAAAGAACAAGTTTTTATCAATTATATGATAATAGCAAATGTTGATGCTTACATATGTAAAAAGAATCATTATCATTGCATTGAGAAATATGCACTTATTCTTGCATGGAATGATATTGCGCTCCTTAAGTCATGCAGTATCTACACCACCATGTGCATATCTCTATCTAATTCTGTTTCTATCAAATTTTATAATTTATAGAATCTGATATTGTTGGAAACTCAAGTCTCTAATTGTATAAGGTAAAGCTTGGTTGTTATCTCTTTGTTATTATACTAGTAAACAGTACTGGAGTCTTAACAACTATCAAAAATATTCAGTGTAAGGTTGAGATGACTACCGCATTATTCTATGCCAGGTACTTTTTATCACTATTGCAAGTTATTCAATGCCATGCTGCTATGACTTTAACAGTATTCAGTCTTGTGTTGATGAAATGGTATTACTTTAAGCAGAATCAGAAACATCAAAACTGGTGACCACTTCTGCCATGGAATGCCATTACCCAAATCAAAATCTCTTTAACCTCTAGCCAGGTGGTGGCAAGTGGTTTTGCCTTTGCGACCAGTGAAGACAAAGATCAGCCTGCACATCTGTACAGGCTGATCATGGTCTGGACTGTTCACTATTCAGTCAGTAAATTTTCAGCGAACACCCCTTTGATTAATAAATGGTATTGCCCAAATTGAATGATGGACCAGTCCATTATAGAAATTTAGCAGGGTAAAGGTTAAGGTTCTGCACCCATAATGACAATCAGCATTTTCTGATCAGTTTGGTATTTTCAGTGTGCGGTTTCATCATAATTGGGTTGTTGTTGAAAAGCTGTTCTCTGTCTAAATATGCCTGATGGATCCTGGAATAGCATACAAAAATCGGAAATGACAGAGAAATTGCCAGTTGTTATTATGGATCCACTACCTTAAAAATAGAATTGAGCCGCGCCATGAGAAAACCAACATAGTGGTTTTGCAACCAGCATGGATCCAGACCAGCCTGCGCATCCATGCAGTCTGGTCAGGATCCATGCTGTTTGCTTTCAAAGCTTATTGTTATTAGGGAAACTGTTAGCAAACAGCATGGATCCTGACGGTCTGGATCCATGCTGGTCGCAAAGCCACTATGTTGGTTTTCTCATTGTGCAGCTCATTTAGGTTTACAGGGCATGTTATTGTTTTGCTTTGTGAAATATATCTGCTTTTTTGGTAAAGATAAGCTGATAATTAGAGAAGATTTAAAGGTAAATACTTGATGTATTGATATTATTTTTAATATATGAACTGTTTATTATAAGTATTGCCTATTTACATTCCAGTAACAGCTTACATTGTACATTGAATGTACAGTATTATTTATTGTGCCCCCTTCGAAGAAGGGAGGGATATATTGTTTTGCAGATGTCGGTCGGTCTGTTGGTATGTAGACCAATCCGTTTCAGGATGATAACTCAAGAACGCTTGTGCCTAGGATCATGAAAATTGAAAGGGAGGTTGGTCATAACCAGCAGATGACCCCTATTGATTTTGAGATCAGTAGGTCAAAGGTCAAGGTCACTGACCCGGAACAGTGAAACGGTTTCCGGATGATAACTCAAGAACGCTTGGGCCTAGGATCATGAAAGTTAATAGGGAGGTTGATCATGACCAGCAGATGACCCCTATTGATTTTGAGTTCAGTAGGTCAAAAGTCAAGGTCACAGTGACCAGGAACAGTGAAACGGTTTTTGGATAATAACTTGAGACACTTGGGCCTAGGATAACGAAACTTGATAGGGAGGTTGATCATGATCAGCAGATGACCCGTATTGATTTTGAGATCAGTAGGTCAAAGGTCAAGGTACAGTGACCCGGAACAGTTAAACGGTTTCCGGATGATAACTCAAGAACGCTTGGGCCTAGGATCATAAAAGTTGATAGGGAGGTTGGTCATGACCAGCAGATGATCCCTATTGATTTTGAGGTCACTAGGCCAAAGGTCAAGGTCACATTGGCCTTGAACAGTCAAACCATTTCCAGACGCTTGGGCCTAGGATCACAAAACTTAATAGGGAGGTTGATCATGACCAGCAAATGACCCCTATTGATTTTGAGGTCAATAGGTCAGTGGTCAAGGTCACATTGACCCAGAACATTAGAACTTTTGTGTCCAGTTACCAGATAATTTCTGTCCTTGTGCAATTACTGAATGCATCAAGGGGGGCATTTGGTGTTCTACGAGCTCTTGTTTTAATGAAAATACAATTTGAAAAGCAGATACGGGAGGGTTTGTGATTTCATACCTGTATATTAATGTGAACATATAGGATTTTATCTCTTACTTTTGATACGTAACTGTGATGTTGAAATTCAGAACTTGCAATTTTAAGCAAATTTAGACACACATGGTCATAAAATTTTTGAAAAGAAAAAAACTACACAATTTTGCTGCCCTTAGTTGTGTACATTAGTAAACCACTTGACTGATTTATTGGACAATTAATTTATTTATTACTGAAAGGATTTACTGCACCTACACATATACTATGAAATCTCAACTTCTGGTTTATCTAGAGATTTTTTGTTCAGCAATTATGAATGTTTCATTGCTATGATGTTAGCAGCAAATGCCTGTTCATGCAACCAAATTTCTCTTGACCAAATGGCTTAGCTTTAGAGCACCATTAGCTGTGATTCTATTAAGTTTGTATATGGCACCTTTTTGCCCCATTCGTCATTCTGTTAAACACAAATTATTGATCATTGCTTTACATGTTTACATTAAAGGCATCAACTTTAATAATTTTATGGTAGTCTGCAAAACTGTAATTTCAGATATTTTCACAAGAACAAAACTTGTGTAATTTATAAGCAGTTTGATAACACAAAGTTTAATTTCCTCATAAAGTTTACATTTCTCCTATGAACGTTATTTTTAATAAAATCGAGTTTTTTTTTTGTGGAATTACGAAAAAAAAGCAAGATTGGCAAAAATTATTCCTTCAACAATATTTCTGATTTTTACAGTACCATTATTGTATTGCTTGGTTTTTAGTTTGGTCTGGTCACTTATATTACTCCAGGAGATATTTATATATTGATTTTGTTTTGTCTGTCTGTCTGTCAGAAAGGTTTATCCACACTATGTTTCATAAATTACCTGCGGAATTGTAGAGATGTTAAGTACCATGGCTTGTTTTGCATATTGTTTGTTTTATCGGTTTAAAGTGCATTTTGGTGAAGTTATTGCCCCTGAAGATTATTATTGCATACACCGTATTTATTTTCAGATTTGTAGTCAGTTCTATTTTTAAATTAGAATCCTTTTAAAGGTTTTTTCAATTTGTAGTCAATTTTGTTTTTAGAGAGAGTTAATAGATTGATAATAATAATAATAATTTCAAAAGCATTTCTTTTATATTACAGCTCTCTTTCTGTTAAGACATCATTCTGGTAACATACAATATACAATTGACATTCAGGTTCTACCAAAAACATACTCTTTCCTGAAAATTTTGTACTGTTCAGATTTTCCCTTTTTTAGCTTCAAACTGTCTTCTTCCTTCTTCCCACTCTTAATATGCCAGTCATCTTCAACAAAGCAGTATCCTTTACCCTTCCGTATAAAAGCGGTGTGGGGAGACATGTGCTTTTACTAAAAGCAACCTCTAGTTTAGTACTAAGTCTGTTGTTCATATTTTTTGTAGCAAATTCCGTGATGCTTGATGTCTGCTTTTTTACTAGGGAATTCCAGAAAAAAACATAATCATGGTTGTGAAACTATTACACTTTATATTGTGAATTGTTATCATGTCTATTAAAGTTTCTTGGGTAAAAAAAGTGTTGTTTTTCTTTATCATTCTCACCTCGAAGTAATTGTATGCTTTTGTTTTAAGTGACTTAAATGAATAACCTACACTTGTTACAAAAAGGCCTTTGATATTACTAGTTCTCTATTTTATCAGCTCTTCAATCAGAGATGATGTTTTTGAACTGGTCTTCTCCTCTTGTAAAATTATGACGTGTCCCCCTTCCAAATCTTTTTATCCCCTTGAAAAAAAGGTTCAGATATTGTAAGCTACTTTATCATTATCAGAAGGTCAAGTTTGTACTGGAAAGAGTAAATGGCAGTCCTTCTTGTCCTCTGTCTAATCCCTTGAACAATTTTTCTGTCATCTGCAAACCATGCCAGACATACGGGGATCATGTTGTTGGTTATTGGCCATCCCCACTGATATCCAGACAAGGCCTGTCTGCTCAATGTCAATGTTTAAACTCAGATTTCTGTCTGTGGCCACTGGCACCGGTGTAGATAAACTCTTAGAAACATTATGTGATGGTACTAGTCGTCATACTTAGTTTCTGCTCAGTAACTAAATAATACCTTGACCTATGAACCTCAAACGTGATAGGCAGTTGCTTATGAGTAATGAACGATCACTTTTTATTTTGAGGTCAAAGGTCAAGGTCATAATGACTGTTAGTACAAAACGTGTTTTCAATTAATATCTTGAGAAATGCCTTTACCTATGGTCCTCAAAATCTTGGCGGACATATTGCTCATGGGCATAGTATGAACATACTGATTTTCAATGCAGTAGGTCAAGGTCAAAGTGACTGTTAGTAAGGAAAACATTTCCTCTTAAAAATGTTTTAAAACAGATAGAAATAGGATTCTTAAACTAGGTCAAGGTCAAAGGGACTGTTAGTAAGGAAAATATTTCCTCTTAATGTCTTGAAAACGGATTGAAATAGGGCCCTTAAACTCTCCAGAACATTAATCATGGGCAGACGACGATCCCTATAGAGTAAGGGGTTTTGGATCAAATGTCAATGTCTCGGTGTAAGTACGAAACCCGATTCTGTTTAGTATCTTCAAAATACCTTCATTTACGATTCTTCATCTTGACAGGCACATTGCTCATAGGCCGATGAAAAGCGTTATTGATTTTAAGGTCAGAGGGTCAACAAGGGGGGTATTCGATCTACTCCTTACCACCAAAACAAAATGGCGGCCAAAACTGAAAATGTGAGTTTTTCGTACTTTTTATCTTTTTCAAGGATTTCTAGACCATGACACATGGCTATCAACCTGCTCCACTGTTTTCTCTATCTATCGGTACCTTTAACATTGGAAACAGTGCTGTATTTTGTCTGGAATGCTGGTCATGGGATTTGAATCGATGGAAAATCCTTCGGTAAACACGGGATAAGGAATAGTGCGATTAGCAAAATGGTCTTTTTTCCTTATAATTCAAATAGTTGTGAGCTATTTTTCTGATTAGAAGAAAAAATTCAATATATATTTCCATCATGGTTAGTCTGGAGCCGATTAAAAGTCGTAATTTTAAATTACACAGTTTTTTGTCTGATGGTAAGGAACAATGTACGAAAATAAGAGGATAAGGTGCAGTTCACTTCTTCAGGCTACTTTTTTCTTCGCTCTTTTCAGAGACAATCAAGTAAAAGTCTGTTACAATAATATTTTGGTGATCATTTATAACTATCTCTTGCTTAATGTAGTAAGATTTAAAAGGTATCCGCCTGTCTATCAGACACGTGATGTACTGAAAGCCAAATGTTTAGCAAGTATTTAATATAGTATCCCTCGCCAACATTTAAGTATCTATAAATTTCTATTTGGTATAGCGCCAAGTCGTTAATAACAAGCAATTGCCTTACAAAAATGTTGAAATATTGTTTTTTTTGTCTTAAGAAACCATTAAAAGTTAAACCTACTTAAATACAAAGTGTTCTACTAAAGATAGTGAAAAATCAGCAACACCACTTAACTTGTTTAGGTGTTATGCATTGTTGAAGTATACCGCTCTTCTTTGTAATTTTGCGTTAAGATACATACGTTATGCGACATTTAGGCGCACTAATTCACGACTTTATTGATACATAAAGACAAGAAATTATTCGTGGCTGAAGCTATAACTATGTATATGACTTTTCATAATTATGGTTAACTCTTACATTATAAGTTAACGTTGGCTCAGAGTTATTAAGAATATTACCTCGCAAGTTCGCTAGTAGATTATTGAACAGACATTTAACTGTTACAAAACATATTTAAACATTGACAAAAGGCAAATCGCAAACATAATTAGCTCATAAAATCATAGATATACTCTTACGATGCCATTAACATATACATTTGGAAGAGCAATTTGAATATTTTATGTGTCCTGCTTGTATCTTAAGCTGCACTACAAAAGTAACGTAAGTATCATTGCACTGAAATACCTGGGTATGAGAAAAGATACATTCAAGTAATGGCTTAATATGTGGCAAATATGATTGTTATTTACCAACATTATGTATCTTTTACCACGAATTTAAGTTCATTTGATTATCAAGCTTTCTTGGAAACATTTATGTCAATCAACAATAACACGTATCAAACTTGTCAAAACATAAAACATGCAACTTTAATTAATTTAATTAATTTAATTTTACAATAATACTTTTTAACAACAAATATTGTGGTTATACCTTTGTAGTAAAACCGTTGACATATAATGAGCATAATCTTATGCACAATATGACTTTACAATCTTGGTTACCATCTGATCAGAAATATGCTGATGGTAACGTATGTATCCCAAGTTAAGGATAACGAATAAATTCATTTTCGGGCATCAAAGTTCGTGTTCAAGATTGCCATCAAATTGAAGCCAACCATTGTAAATCAAAAGCACAAATACTTATTTATTCAAATCAATTATTTCTTACGATTGTCAAATTAATTATTCGTATAGACAGCTTTGATAATCTCGTTCTCTTGTATATTTATAAGGTGACAGCCCTTATAACAAGTGCTTTTGTCATTGGATCCATGAATCACACAACATTAAGCTGTATAAAATGAAATGCACGAAGAAAAAGTACTTATTCAAATATTGAAAATTAAATGTAATCACAAGTCACCGTGTCAGAACTTTTCCAAAAAATGAAGAAAAGATAATTTTATTTGAGTACAACCTCATTCATGAACCAAGCACCAACACAAACCGACAATTCTACATATAAAATTTCATTCAGAGAGTTAACAGTTCTATTAAGTCTGTCTTTACTGTAAAGACTTTTTCAAATATATCATCAGTCTTGTAAAAAATATTTCAAGATATATCACGGTTGGAACAAAATTTTATGCCCTTTACTTGCAGATTTTTACCTTAACAGTAATTCAAGGAAGCTCTTTTACCTTTTAGTTACCAGTTCTACGGCAGCGATTCGTTTTAAGGTATCGATTTTAATAGAAACGAAAACAAAGTAATATAAGGTGACATACGTTCTTAGTAAAAACTACAAACACTATGTTTTCGGTTAAGCCTGCGCTTTAACAAGCAAAGCCTATTCAACAAACTAAGAAACAGACTCTCGAAACTCCGAAAGAAACATGGTACATTTTCACAGGGAATGTATAATGTCATATTATGACATTATACATTTCTTGTGAAAAAGTACTGTTTTTTTTTTTCGAAGTCTCAAAGTCTGTTTCTCATTTTGTTTTTCTTATTCTCTCTCCTCCCTTTTCTGTTTGCCCAAGGATTTAATTAGCACGGGTTAATAGTTTCACTGTCTGATTCTCTCTTTTTAAAGGATTGCACTGCCTTTAGCCTTCTCACGTTCACGATACACCTTTCAGACTTCAGCCCTCGATTTTATAATAATGTTAACCTGATGTGCAACCCGCCACAAGTCAACAGTGAGTTATTATTACTGATATACGCACACATACACCAATAACATATGTATTGATACATACGTTACCGATCACTGTGCTATGGGTACCACGGGTATGCTGTTTCCATTCATTTTGTAACTAAAAAATGTCAAACATGTATCTTTATGACATACGACCAATTCTGTAAACAAAACCTTTTTAACAAGAAATTAATATTAAAGCATATATTTTCAGATTTTAAAAATAGAATTTGCATGACATGTTTTAAACAAAAATAGTGATAAAAACAAAACTTTTCAGCAAATTATTTAATGCCTGAGCGTTTTATCTTGGAACCTTGACTTCAAAAAATAAAAGAAGCCTCATGTTGTATAAAATGGACTGTCAGTAAGATACCAAGTATGAAAGGATACAAACGTTACCATACGTAACGTATGTATCAATAGTTTGTACTGTGTTTATGGCGTACTTAATATTTATAACAACATAAATATAACTGAAACAAAAATGTAATTGTCATATAATCACAAATAGGTTTTACTTTGAGATATATCAAATTAGCTTCCTATTTAAACCGAAAATTACCAGCGGAGCCCATTGAACATTTTCAGAAAAAGAAAACACGTCTTCAAGGACAAATATGCAACTTTAAATGTGTGAAATCTGCATCTTATGACGTAGACGATACAAACTGATGACACTGTCAATTAAAACTGAGTGACACTTAATTGTTTATGTTATTTTAGTAACGTTTGTATCGATCACATATCATTTTGCCATTTCTTATGCCATTTAAATTAAGAAGGACCTCTGCTTCATAATAGATTTATTGAAAATGCATGCACTGTTTTGGCATGAAAAAACTACTCTTAGTTCAACATGAATTGCTGTGATTTTCAATGTCTTAGAATCAAGGTAACGTTTGTATCATCGAAAGTGGAATCTTACATAAGGAAAGTTTATGTGAAAAATATATCACTACTAAGTATATCTTGTATCAAATGTTATAACATGTAATTGAAACAAAACTAGAAATAACCTTTAAAGACACCAAAACGCTATTCTTTGTAGTCAAGCTCATATATTCATAGTATGATAGATCCATAACCTAAGTATTCCTTCATCGGCGTCATATCTGTTTTATTGTTTAGGAATCGTAAAAAAAACAAACATACACATTATGATGCAGTTATTAATAATTAGGGAATATGTAATTCTTTGCATTTACTAAAAAATCCGTCATTAACTATAAAAGCGGTCAAGCGTTGTGAATTTTTGTATAAAAATTGCGCATGGCGTCAGTAACGTATGTATTATTTTAAATTGTCTTTAGTACATTTTTTTGGATTATGGATCTGATAAATCCAGTTGACATTAGGTAACAAGTATAAACACATATTCATTGGCATTATAGTATGTTTAATTTGCTTCTGGAGCCTATTTTTAAACGAGCACGATAAGGAACACTCGATTGTTCGTCATTACAGTCTAAGGAATCTTGGTCAGATACAGAAAATATCTGTGGTTTGCTGCCCAGCATGTTATCTCATTATCACTGACAAGCTTGCTGACCACAGTGAATTATGACCCAACACTGGAGGCTGATAAAATGTTAAACATCTTGGCAAATTGTAATCTAAAAATCTGTAACACATTAACTTTCTATGTTTTTTTTCTTGATCAAAACTTGAAACCCTTTGTCTAAAGAAAAATTAAAATGATGATGTGTACGACTTCAGTCCAGATGCACATTTTACAATATCAGTGAGCTAAGAATCCAAGCATGTCTAAAAAGCACAAAAACACATCATTTATGAGAGCACCACAGACGGAAGCAACCTCTGAATTAACCCCTGAGTCTATCAAATATTGCGTAAATTGATTATGGAAGTGCATGTTACACTGACACTACAGTTTATGTGCAAATATAGTAAATGTATCATTTATTGGACATACTAGACGGAAAGAAGGGAGTAGGGCATCAGACCAGGGCTTGGGGGAGTGTGTAGTTTGCCCCCACCTCCAATAAGTTTAGTGTTGATATGGTGTAATCTCAGGATCTAGACTGCTTATACTAATTTCAGCCCGCCCACTTAGCTCAGTAGGTAGAACGTCGGTCTACGGACCGCGGGGTCATGAGTTCGACCCTTGGGTGGGGCGCATGTTCTCCGTGACTATTTGATAAAACGACATTGTGTCTGAAATCATTAGTCCTCCACCTCTGATTCATGTGGGAAGTTGGCAGTTACTTGCGGAGAACAGGTTTGTACTGGTACAGAATCCAGGAACACTGGTTAAGTTAACTGCCCGCCGTTACATGACTGAAATACTGTTGAAAAACGGCATTAAACCCAAAACAAAAAAAACAAACTATACTAATTTCATCTGTGGATATATTTAATTTTATTCATCTTATTTATGATAAGTTTGAAACATACTTCCAGACTCATATTTCGTGGGCTGAGCGCGAAACTATTGTAACTGTATATAAATAAAGAACAAGATACAATAGTTTCGCGCTCAGCCCTCGATTTGTGTCCTCCCTGATCCCCATGATAAAAGGACCCCTGTCCTCCTTGTTGAAATGGCTTCTATGTGTGTATGTATGTATGTAATTAATATACTACATATTTATACATACATGTAATTGTTAGGTTTTATTAATGTATTTTAGCTCGATTGTGAGAAAGCTTGTAACTAAATTATTGTCAAGCAAGGTCAAAAGTTCATAACTATGTACTTTAAATAATTTTAACTCTAAATATTATGCTAGCGGCAATTGCAGTGGCAATTGTATTTGCCTCTGCGACCATTGCAGAGCAAGATCATGATCTACACTGTTTACAATTCAGTTAGTAAGTTTTCAATTAATACCCCTATAAACTATAAATGGTACTGTCAAAATTGAAAGATGGGCAAGTTTATATTGTAGAAACAAGGTACATAGTAACAGTTAAAGCTTCAAAAGCTAAAAAAAAATTAAGAAATCATGATCATTAATATTCTACAGTTGAATATAGAAATAATGTATTTTGTGTTTGCTAAATTTAAAACATACTTTTAATTATCATTGTTACTAATTTTTACTTTTTTGTTCTAAAAACATGAAAAGTCGGTTTTTTATTGTAAAAGCATAAAAATGTTTGAGATCAGGATGTTTAAATTAATGTCGACCAGGAGACTCAAGAACAACAAATCCATTTCTTTCCCGTCTAACGTTATACATGTAATAAGACATTATAAGACATGTACATCCTTCTTATTTTGCCTATTCAAATTTCAGGCTGGTCTGGATCCATGATAGTCGCAAAGCCACTATGTTAGTTTTTTCATGGCGCGGCTCATATTTTGTTTCCTTTTCATAAAATGTTACTAATTGTTATCAATATATATTTTGTTACAGAGACTCTACATATTATAATTAAAAACTATAACTTTTTAGGGCCTTTGATTGTTAGCAATGTTTTACCTATATTTGACATTGAGAAAAAAAACTGAAATTAAAATATAACAGAATTTAGAATGATAATTTAAATTTATACTTTAATTTAAAAAAAAAAAAAAAAAAAAAAAAGATCCTGATGAAGGCGTAAGCGCCGAAACGTTGATAAAAGATAAATATTCACGTGTTGTTGTTGAATTTTACCATCGTATACTTTAATTTTGACACTCTATTTTTAAGCAGCAAAATCATTTATCAGCAATAACTGTATGTACAAAAAGCAATCTTCAAATAAAGAAATCATGAGATAATTGTTGCTATACTGATGTATAAATTATGTCCATAGGTCTTCTTTAATATTGTTTAGCTTCTGCTGTGTGCTTGTAATTCTTATCTGCCCCACTCTATCCCTCAGATTGCTGACCACCAGCTGACTGTCAGGGTATATTAGATCAAAGGGTCTGTAGAGTAATTATATCTGTATTCCTGCTGAGGTGTTACTGCTCAGAGCTGAGCAGTTTCTTGTCAAGATTCCTTAGACTGATTAACGACTTTTAACGATAGGAGGGTTTACACTATGGTTCACCTACAGTATTAGTGTAGTTTAACAGCCAGGATCATGATTCAGACCTCTTTAATTATTACATGGTAGAGAAATGGCAATTGGTTATTTCAGAAACGATGTGAGAAAACTGTAAAATCCGTTTGAAAAATTGCACTGCACCTTATCCTCTAATTTTCGCACACTATTCCTTACCATCGGACAAAAATTGTGTTTTTGTGAAAATACGAACAATGATCTGCTCAAAACTAACAGTATTAGATAAGTATGTGGAAATATTCCTTCAAATCAGAAAAATAGCTTACAACCTTCGGTATATTAGGTAAAAAAGACCATTTTTGCAAGTCGCACTATTCCTTATCCCGTGTTTACCGGAGGATTTTCCATCGATTCAAATCTCATGACCAGCATTCCAGACAAACTAAAGTGCTGTTTCCAAAGTGAAAGGTACCGGTAGATAGAGAGAACAGTGGAGCAGGTTGATAGACATGTGTTATTGTCTAGATATCCTTGAAAAAGCGAAAAAGTAAGAAAAACTCACGTTTTCAGTTTTGGCCGCCATTTTTTTTCCATGGTAAGGAGTAGATCGAATACCCCCCTTGGTCAAGGATAAAAGCCATTTCCTTTCAATATCTTGATATCGGCTTGATATAGGTTCCTTAGGCTTCAAAGGCACATTGCTCATGGACAGAGAATGAGACTCGGTGCATCAAGGTTCGATGTCTTGGATCAAGGTTCAATGTCTCGGTGACTAAAAGTTCAAAAACTGTTTCTGCTCAATATCGATAACATCTTCACATATGATCTTCAAACTACACAGGCTCGTTGCTCATGGGCAGATGGTGACCCCTATCGATTTTGTCGTCATTGGGATAGTCGTTTCTGCTCCATACCTTGAAAATGCCCCGATCTTGACATGCATATTGCTTATGGACAGATGAGGATTCATTCAGTCATTTTGAAGTCATTGAGTCAAGGTCATGCTCAATAGTGACTGTACAAACCCGTTTTTTCTCTCAATATCTTCAGAAGACCTTGCCATAAGAGTCATAGACCCCGCCCCACTCCACCTCACGCTAAGTATCTTGAAATAGCTAGTACTCGGGATTATCGATTCCAATTTTGTCACTAATATTTGACTATTGATGGACCCTATTAATTTTGCGCAAGGTTCACTTTGTTAGTAAATGTCAGCGCTGTCCGCTCTTGAGAATGTCTTCACCTGCATTATCAAACTTTGTGTTGCTACTGGCACTTGGCAGGACAATGTGCTTTAGGCAGATCACTACCAAATCAAATGTAAGCCTACGCAGGTCTAGTCACAAGTAGTTCAAATATAAATGTAGCATGCGATAGGCACACATTATAAATTGTTAATATTGCATTCTACTGAAATCGGCATGACATTTATATTTTGTGCCTATCGCATGCTACATTAAAATGAACTTCTTGTCTTTCAAATGCGAAAAAAGGAGTAAAATCAGAGCGTTGTATTTAATGAAGTGTAGCTTTCTTATATAAATGTTAATACCCCTTTTTCTTTAGAAGCGAAATGGTTCTTTTTTGGAGTATAATTTCAGAAAATTAAGTAAATGAACAGCTGGATTTAGTGGTGTTAAACCTTTTTGACTCACCTGGTTTCTGTCTGTCCAATGCACAAGGAAAGGCCACAGTTGATGTGGTATGAAGGTTTTCATTTTTGTTCAAATGCATCTCTATCGCCTTTATTTCTGGCAAGGGCATAATTAAACACATTTAATTCTCAACTTGCCCATCTCTCTCTCTCTCTCTCTCTCTCTCTCTCTCTCTCTCCCCTCTCCCTCTCTCCCTCTCTTCTACCTAATACGTTCATTCAACGAATCACTTTTCATACATCTGCTGCCCAGGTCGATGAGGACTTTTGTGAAAGATGATGTATTTATATTGGAATGTTTTGTCAGTAATTGAAAAGTTTATTATCGGACCTTATCGGCATGCATTCACTAACTTATCTAAAGGATCAATATAACTTCTCGAAAAAGACACGCACATATTTTGTCATATAAGAAATTGGAAATTTTAAGGAAAAATGTTTATATATAACAGCCGATGTTGATAACAAGAGATTGCTCGGAAACATGTAAGTATCTGAAGGATATTTTGTTAAAATACTACTTATTGTTGATCATTAGTTTTAACTGAAAATGTATTGTTTCTTGCCAAATGGTCGCATCAAAAATACAGCTCTATTAGTACATTGAGAATAGAAATAACAATGGTGAGGTCTACAGCCTGTGGTAGTGAAGAACACAAATTAATTGTAAAGCTTCGAGTAGTTTAGAACTTAGATATGGACTGACATCCTGTATGTTAAACTGAAAAGTGAAACTGAAAATAATATTGAAATAAAAAGAAATACAAATGTACTAGTATTTAAAAAAGTTTAGTACAAAATACAAAGACATACATTTCTAATGGTAATTTAGCTGTATATAACAGACATTATAGTTCGCTAAATAATCTAAAACACTAATGAAGTGATGTTTTAAAAATGTTAAAGAAATGCTTCATATAAAAGCTGTATAACTAACAGGCTGACAATATTGTATGGCTCTATTCAAAACGTGCTAAACTGACTAGTACATATTTTTCATGTCTGGTCATATTTACGGTAAAGTCATTCTGTGTGCCTTGTAAGTCTTGTAATTCAAATGTCAGATAGTTATCAAAATGGAAGTGTCTGATTAAAGTTTACTTCACATACCTAGATATCTGGTACGCACAAGTTTTAGAGACGTTTTGATATTTAGCTGATATCAGTCTTAAAGGATACAGACCGTTTTACTACAGGGACTGTTTGTGTTACGATATTTGAAAATGCGTCTTTAATGGGATGGACGGACGGACAGGACTTACGGACTGGCTGACAGACTATGCGCAAGTCTGTTGCCCCAGGCACTGGTTTTCAATTAGCAAGGGGGCTAATCATTGATCACATACACGTTTGCTTTAAACTGTCGTGACACTGTTATGCTTTCAAAATAACATTACACATAATATGATATGCCCACAGCTGCTGTTATCTGTATTGAACGCATTGGATTAAGGCAACTGTATTTCTTTGATATAAAATCCATCTGTTGCCCCGACCAATTCAATATCACAATGCACTTTAATTGATTAATGTGTCCCCGACAATTAAGAACATTGTTCTTGTTGTTTATCCCAGTTTAATTATCTCTCTGTTGACGTTATCAAATATGTATAGGTTACAGAATAGACCGGCTAAATCATTTACGTCAACCTGTAATCTATACTTCCGTTTACATTTAGAGAACCGTTCATGTTCTTGTTTTAAAAAACAAAATGACAACTAAGTTTTTCATGTCATTTCTTTTTGATATAAACATTGTTTCTAAGGAATAAATCGCTCGACACTTCTTTTGAAATTTGCGGCACGCTATTTTTTTAAGTAAGTTACTCGTAATTTTGAGTTAGGCATCTCGAAATTTCGATATATTAAATCAAAGTTTCGAGTAACGTCTCGCAACATTCAATGATTTCTGTTTACATACTTCAGAAAATAAAACATGCACCTGGTCACTAACAAACTCCATGTAAATGATGATACCCAACTATGTAACTGTGAACCAAATAGCTTCGAAACGTTGTGCCATTAAAAGAGAGTAACTGGAAATAAAGCACGTGGGATTAGTTATTTTACAGTTGCTATTTAAAGAAGCACACTGCCCGATGAGATTTTTTAAATATACTTCCAGTTATTGTAGGGTTCTACATAGCATTTAAATAGTCGTGTGTAAAATAACTCCTTACACCATGGGCTACTCACACAGTAAAATGAGCCGCGCCATGAGAAAACCAACATTGTGGGTTTGCGACCAGCATGGATCCAGACCAGCCTGCGCATCCGCGCAGTCTGATCAGGATCCATGCTGTTCGCTTTCAAAGCCTATTGGAATTAGAGAAACTGTTAGCGAACAGCATGGATCCTGACCAGACTGCGCGGATGCGCAGGCTGGTCTGGATCCATGCTGGTCGCAAACCCCCTATGTTGGTTTTCTCATGGTGCGGTTCAAAGGTTATAACAAAATACTATATTAGATGGAATATTTATTGTATTTTTATGTCATTTTCAGATATATCCTCTGGAAGTTGAAATGGAAGGGAAGAAAATCACTTTTAATTTGATTTTATTGTTAGTGTCTATGACAAAATTTCTCAGTGAAGGCTGTGAAATAGTGAGCGTACTCGACGGTAAAACGGTCGATATGTCTAATGACTTTAAAGGAACAGTTTTAGCCGAGTCTGATACGACCGAAGGACACTGTAATGATGACTGTTGTGCTACAGGTATTTTCGCATTCATGTTCTGGCTTTGATATACCTCAGTATAACATTTCACTTTTAGTTCGTTAAAATCATTAAGCAATCCTTTCAAAACTTGTCTAATCCAGACGTGCAAGTTTTATGATAAAATGTTAAAAAGAACTTTTTATACTGTCCATACGCAATTTATAATCATAAACTTTTCTCAGCAAGATTCGCCATATGTAATTTCTTAAATTGTTATTATCATTTTTAAATGATCCAATTCAAATGTGCAAAGTTTGTGATATATAATGTCTAAAAAAAACGAGCTAAACATTTTGCCTTGTCTGTACGCAATTTATTATCGTACAAATTTGCTTAGATTCCGAAGAGTGTGTAATAGACCTTACACCATACCGGAAGCTGTCAGTAGCTATGCAGAACTTCGGTTAATAAAATTCACCATTTGATTTCAGAAAAATGTGTAATAGCTTTATACGATACTAAAAAGGGACAGTGTACATTGTTAGACTGCGATCCAGTGGACTCCTGTCCTTTAATAGATTCAAAGAAAGATGTTGTTACTTATTTTGGTGAAGTGCATGATGCTATGGTAAACACTACACAACAAACAACTACTGGAAAAATTACAAGAACTGAAGTGAGCACGACTAACACACTAACTAATGAAAACACTAGTACCAAAGTAAGCACAAGTAAGTTGAACACCACAGATAATGCCGAAAATTCGACAAACACACCTGAAACAAGTTCAGGTTCAGCTTCTGAACAATCAACAGGGGTAACTTCTACTTTTGTATCTACTTCACCAACATCAACACCAGTTTCATCATCAACATTGTCATCTGGAAATTTAACAGCATCTACAGCATCACTGACTTCATTAACAACGACCCAGTCTACCGCTTACACGGCAACTGGCAGTTCTTTCCCTCCCTCTACGTCGATTATATTAACGGCAATTACAACATCCCTTCCAACCGGAAAACCCACACCGTTAACTGCAAATGAGACTACGGTATCTGGTTTGAATGAAATTCATAAAAATGAAACAAACGCAACTGAAATTGAAGAAAATAAAGTAACTGTTGAAAATAATACATTAGAAACAATTGTTCAAAACGTGTCAACTACAAGCAAAGTAAACACGAATCCAGAACATGATAATGAAACTACAGCACTAGTGACAGAAGAAACAGTCCAAACAACTTCAGAAAGGACTTTGTCGAAATCTTCAACAATGCCTTCCACCGTCACAACATCGACATTGTGGCTCTCTAACATTTCATCAGGTAAATGTTTTAATCTCACACAAAAAATTTCTAACATCATTATACAAAACGAATACGTGTAATGAATTTCCTATTAATGTAAAAGAAGCTTAAGATGTGCTACAAAACATAAGTTCTAGACTTTAAACGTTAAGTTAACGCAGTTTAGACATTGCGCTTATATTTCTTGTATTTTGAATTTCAGTTTCATCGACATTAACACTTCCTACAACTACAGTCTCAAAGCTTTCCACGACTTCATTATCGTCATCGTCAACGCCAATTTCAGCAAATACTTTACCATCAGCAATATCTACATCTACATCATACTCCACAGCCACAGCTAAATCTTCAGCAACTTCATCAGCCACCATTACAGCTTCCTCAAAAAGTTCAACAGCAGCAAATACATTATCGGGAACAACATCATCATCATTAGAAACATCGTCATTTAGTTTCTGGACTTCGCCATTTACGCCAATATCGTCTTCAACATCTGGTAAGTAACATGGAACTTCTATTGTCACTATACAAGTAAAATCTGCTTTAGTGTTGGTATGGAGTACTGTTTTACCTTAAAAAATTTAAGTAAGCATAGCTGCATTATGGCTTGTAATATGTTTAAGATTTCCGCCATTTTCGTCTACTAGTAATTTCGTGTAAAGTTGTAAATTACTCGCCACGTCTTACTATTAAAATGTACAAAACTGTTGTAATGTATTGCCGAACAAATTGCAAATATCGTCATACAGAAACGAATTCAGCACATTTTCACATACAATTACATATATGATAATGAATTGAAATATGTAAAACCATTTCAGGTACCAACCAGACTGATCACCTGTCGGGCTCAGGGGAACCTGACAAGATGTCGGGAACGCTCATAGCTGCGTTATGTATAGGAATAGTTCTAACCTTTGCAGTAGCAGTTTTATTTGGAAAACGAGTATTTGATGCCTGGCAAAGAAGACACTATAATAAACTAGATTATTTGATAAATGGAATGTATGGTTAAGCTAGATGTGATAACGTGGGGCGGTGGGTTATCCCTGTGTAGCTTCAATACAAGTAATGCGTATAGTGAAATGTTATCCAGGCATGCCACCGTTTAATAGTGTAACGTATGACTTTTTGATACATCATAGACAATGCATTGTCTATCAATATGGCTTCTCTTCATTCGCCTTTTTGAGATAAAGGACAGTTACCTTTTGGAATTTGCTTTTACATTTAAACCAAAATAGATACATGTATGACGTCATAAATTATTTCAAATCTGTTGAAATATTCGGATGTGAGTCCGATCCGTTATTGATGATTGCACTCGTGCTGATATGTTTTGTTTTTATTTGTTTTAATAGTATAATGATATGACTTGTGTTTAACTTATGAGTTAGTAATTCATTTGATATAACAACCTAGATCTGTATGTGTGGTATTTTGTTAATCTCTAAGACATTTGATAGAGTTAATATTTAATCTAAGATTTAATACTATGGTATCTCAGACAATATCCTTAGTTGGTTAGATAATTTTCTAAGTTCGCTCCTTAAAGCAGCCGTGGTATAGTCATTTGAACATTAAACATTATGTATGCTGGGGTTCCTCAAAGGTCTGTGCTTGGTCCTTTTTTATTTCAAGTTAAAGATATCGCCTAGTTATTTTACTTGCTGGTGACAGCTCCCTAACGATTGATAATATTTCTCAAAGGTAATAAATGTTTTATTTACACCATAATTCCGGTACCCATAATAATTCTATTGTTTTTGTGATGTTGATTAGAACGTTAGAAGACAAAATAAGGCTTACAATCAGTTCACAAAATATGATGATATTTTTGCAACTATTTTAAGAATTTTAGAGAGTGGCCCATGCATATTTCTATGCCGGTGTCTGTGCCGAATATTAAAATGATGATCTTACATATCCGTTACTTTTGAACGTCTAGTAAAAGAGTGGCATTATTTTTAGTTCATTTAGATATTCTAGACGTATTAAAATTAAACTATTCCCCATGTTAGCGCAAAACCCACGCGTAGACCATGCACATTTCTATTTCATGATTGAAAAAAATATCTGGCGATATGTCTTAATGGTATGTATGTGATTTTCTACACCGTACGCTTTCATAATTACTGTATATAACATGTACGAGGGTCTTAAAAAGTCAGACTAGTCAAATATCTCGGGAATGCGTCAACGGTTCTTCACAAAATTGTTCATGTAGGTGGCAGTGTCATTATACAGTTTAATTTTGGCACAGTTACATCTGCACAAGTACCATCTGAAGAACAGCGTGCTTATATAAAAAATTAATTTTACACAAGCAGTACAAGCACTGATTTTTTTATACTCTGCAAACTGTATGTGGCAACCAAGCATTAGCACGTGCAGCAGTTTTTAGGTGGGTTGTTGTTTTTAAGGAAGGGAGAAATAAAGTAGGCCAGTGTTTCCGGTCAGGAAGATTTGAAAGTTTCTAGTTGGTAATGACACTGTATGTTTGTAGGGGTGGGGTAGGGGTCTAAACAGAATACCAACAAATAGTAAAAACTATTTTTTGAGGGGTGTGGATGGGCTGGAGGAGTGAGAGAGTAATGTGGTCAAGGATGATGATGATGTGATACTAAGACAATTTCGAGAAACTAAAAGGCAAAATATATATCAAGGTGCCCGCTCGTGCCTGAAATAATGCACATAGGGGCATTTAGGGTCTCCCTCCACCACACCATTAAAGTTAGATAGTCGCCTTATGACATCAACTGTAAAGTTCCATCAAAGAAATAGAACCCTTGACCAACTGATATGAAATCGTTCGTTTTTTTACAGCTACAATGGTACAAAATACAGGAACAGACTGCGGATATATGATAAGTTTAAGTCTTTCGTGTGCACCCCTTCATATGAGCAGGCTTCAAGATCGGTGCACTTCGCGTTATTCGTACATGTGCATTAATTTGCGATTGTATTTCAACATATCGGGGTTCGATCTTTCGGTGGCATGGCCTTTTTATGTCGCATGTGTCATATATTTTCCTATTACATTAAGGTATCCGATATACAAATATATATATATATATATATATTTTTTTTTTTGGGGGGGGGGGGGGTATCATTTGAATGAGTTGTGTCTGCTGAACAAGAATTAGTAAATAAAAGACCATAATAATATGCACGAATCACTACAGTCATTTTTGTTGACTGCGAAATGATCAATCTTACAATATAATGCTGGATTTCTGTTGAAGTATCGCTGAAAAACTGTAAAGTAAAGAAAATAAAAGTTCTATAACATATTTTGTCATGTAATTTTTATTTTCTTTTTCAGGAGACCATACACTTTCAAATGAAACCGAAATCATATGAGCTTACCATTTTAATAGCACTCACTATCATATAGAACTTGCTTATTTGTGGACCAGATACCTTAATATATCTTGTAGCGGATTTTTTATTGAAATGAGTCAGACTGGGCTGGTTTAGCCTATTACTTTGATAGTAGATCACACGTTTTTTTTATATTTGGTATCGTGTGGGAAAGTTATCAGCATCTATCTAAATACAAATGTTAAATTTTAATTTAATGACACCTACGTAGAAGAATGGTTGTATAATTAGGACACACACTTATGTCTTTTAATTAATTTATCTCGAGCGCTCGAAATAAAATGTCATGTGATCGAAATAAGTTATAGTGAGCTTGAGATAAAATGTCGTGCGCTCGAGGTAAGATGTCATGCGCCCGATATAAAATGTCGTGCGCTCGAGATAACATGTCGTTCACTCGATATAAGATGTCGTGTTCTCGAGATAGGATGTCGTTCGATCGAACTATGATGTCGTGCACTCGAGATAAAATGTCGTTTACTTGAGATAAGATGTCGAGTACTCGAGATAAAATGCCATGCGCTCGAGATAAGATGTCAATTACACGAGATAAAATGCCATGCGCTCGAGATAAGTAGTCTTGCACTTGAGATGAGCAGTTATGTGATCGAAATAAGATGTCGTGCGATCGAAATAAGATGTCATGCACTCAGTACGAAACGATGCCCGGTACGTCGCTTTAAACACGATACGACGTGCGACAATACGACCGTGCGTCATGTCGCATTGTCATGCATCGTGTGGTGTGTCGTATCGTATTGTCATGTGTCGTATCGCACGTCGTGCGTTGATCTAAAAGACTTTACAACTACTATGCGACACTGCCACAAGAATCTCGGTACTACACGATTATGTGACACAACGCAATGTCCTGTCGTTTCGTCGCCCATCTTATCGTGTGTCGAGCGTCGTGTCGCATTGTTGTGCTTCGTGTTGCGATAAAAACGGTTGACGCACGGACCGGTAAGGGAGCGTTATGACTTCAATTATGACGTCAAATTGCCACAAGACATCCGGCTCATTACTACTCTGATAAATGAAACCAAGCATACCTTTAATCTAAATATATTTTAATAAACATGTAAGAATGAAAACAACCAATGCCTTCTTGTGGTCTGTCGTACATTCGGCCTAATGCCCTTAACTGCATTATTATCATAGTAATTGTTTTCATATTTCTTTTTTACACGTAGGCATATTTTTAAATACCGTTTCATGAACACATGGGATATCTCTACTGATTTTACTTTTAAGATGTTCATCGAAGTACTTAAAATGACATAGATCTTAAGGCGTGACTTTTATTTAACAATAATTATTGAGTTTCCAAGTAATCAATTTTTCTTTACATGGATAGCAAGCATCAATAGCATACAAGGGGTCGAGATCTTTAACTAGGGTACTTGAAAATCTAAGGGCGTAAGAAACGCCCATAATACTATAATACCTTATGGATTTCTGTTAGAAAGTTGGGTTAAAATCTGGGTTTTGATATTGCGATATATAATACCCATAGCCTTTTTGAAGTTATGGTAATAATAAAGACATGACCGTAAAAAATTATGCGGGATTTATTTAGGTCTAAAAATGGAAATCGTGAAACCGCAAAACAGGCGCAACTAAACATTAAGTTCACAGTGTCAATGAAAATGTGTACCGCGAAGCATCTAGCAGTTTTGTCGATTTGTTTTATCATGGTTAAATTGTGTGATACGAGAGCGATGGAATGCCCAAATACTCGTCATGGAAGCCACCATGCTACAAGAGGACTGGAACGCTGTGTAAGGAATATGGCTCGTGTTCTGGATCTCGTGTGTCCACACAGACCTCAAGGTAAACTGTTTTGAATAGTTTTACTTTCAATAAATTATTCTAGTTTTGTTTTTTAACATAGCAATATTTTAATCGTGAAATCATTGCGAAAAACGGACGATGGAGGAAAAAAAATGTTTTAATTTACTGGTTTTTTTTCCATACTTATTGTAATTTCTTACGCGAGTATAAATAATAATAATAATAATAATGAACAGATAAATAATAATGATAGTAATTACTTTATTTAGGTATGTAGGACCGTTTGTTTTTCTAACATTAAGATTTTTTCATACTCTTTGAGCTTTAAGCGCATTAAATTCCAAGACAAACGAGAGAAGAAAAAGCACAGGTCACCGAACTCGTTTTAATTTTATAGGGCATTTTCTGCATCCACTGGTAAGCATTTCTGAAATTTGGTAAAATTGAAAAAGTGTGGTTCTTTATAGAACATATAATATCCCACTTAATGTTAAGGATTTCAGGTCTTACAGGTTACTATGAATACAATTATATAAGCAAAAATGTCACTAACAATACATGTTGACATAATTACCCCAGCCACTTTATTTTCAACGGAAAAACGTATTTATATCTAGAAAAAAATATGACGTTAAGATTTTTAATGACGCACAAATATGCTTCAATATGGAAAGAAAAATATTTGGGGTCACCGTGCATCTGAGAGATTGGTTTAGAATTTTTTTTAAAAGTTAATGAATTTTGATATACATATATTTAGCTCTTATTGTTTTATTTTATATTTCCTAGATAATATAAAGTGCTATTTTAAAAACTTAATTCAATTATAGCTTATCATTATATATATTAGTCAGAAAAAATAACAGAACCAAACCTGATTTACTTTAATAGATATTTGAAATTACCGACCCCTATCTCATTGTAAATCTTACATCAATTTTAGGAAAATGCCAGTCAAAAATGCGGGTGATTATTTTTCCGCAACAAGTAGAATCTGTTTGGTTAAATGATACATAATTAGCCATTAATTTTTGGTAAAAAAAGTGTAAGAAAGAAATATTTGTAGAAACTATTTTCAAATGGCAGATATCATAAAAAAACACATCAAAAACACGCTTGTACCTTCTTAAAGAGGATAGTAAAAATATATTTGGCTATAACCGGTCTTACATATGGTTCTCTTTACACAATGATAAAAATTCAAATATAGACAGTGAAATAGGCCTACATATAAAGCACATGAACTGAAATAACATATATATATTGTGAACAAACTAGAAAATATTGTCTAAACGTATGTAGTACTATAAAATTCTTTGTACCTATGGAACACAAAAACAAATATCATCCCAGGATGGGTTGTCCCATTTAAAGCCCTGTGATCACTATGACCTTGACCTACTTACCTTAAAAACATTGGGGATAATCTACTTCATAAACCAAATCAAGCTATCAAGTTTGAAGATACCGAGTCAAGTGGTTTTTAATCTTAAGTTATTGAGCGGAAACGGTTTCAATGTTCAGGTCCCTGTGGTCTTTCTTGACCTTTGCTTTACTGAACCTAAAAATAGTAGGGGTCATCTTCTTAATAAGCCTAATCATGCTTTTAAGTTTGAAGATTCTGGGCCAATTGCTTCAGAAATAGTTTTCAATATTCAGGTCCCTGTGACCTGTTGACTCAAAAAGGAATAGGGTTCATTCTACTTCATACACCAATCATGCTATTAAGATTGTAGGTTCTAGGTCAAATGGTTCTCGTGTATGGCTGAACCACATTTTAATATACCAAAAAATACAAGGCGGTTTTACGCCTTCGGAATAATTTCACGACGGATTATTACATGTGGGGTAAAACCAATTCGATTTACTGGTCTAGCTGCATTTTATTCCGGTTCTTATATTTCTTTTAGGTAAGCAGGTATTTGAAATAGGGATGCACTAGTTCATGGCGCATGTATGTCTAAATATAACAGGGCACAGTGACGTCAATGCGTGCCGTGTTTTAGCAGTATTAATACGGGAGGTAACACGTCCCGCGATAGCAGACATGGAGACCAATGTTGAATTTGTCATCATTTTCAATGTAACAAGAGCTCATAGAACACAAAATGCTCCCCACACCTCCTTTATGCATTCAGTAATTGCACAAGAACAGAAACTGTTTGTTCACTGTTGGACGTACTGACCTCAAATCAATAATTATGGGTCATTTACCAATCATAAGCAACCTGTATCAAATGTGACTTACACCAAAGTATATTCAAGTTATTTGGCAGAAAAAAGGTTCTACTGTTCTGGGTCAATGTGATCTTGACCTTTGACCGACTGACATAAAATCAATAGGGGTCATCTGCTGGTCATAACTAACCTCCTATCAACTCTCAAAATCCTAGGCCCAAGTGTTCTTGAGGTATCATCAAGAAACCGTTTAACTGTTACGAGTCACTGTGACCTTGACATTTGATCTCAAAATCAATAGGGGTCATCTATTGGTCATGATCAACATCCCTATTAAGTTTCATGATCCTAGGCCAAGCATACTCAAGTTATAGCCCGGATTGTTCTAGGTCACTGTGTCCTTGACCTTTGACCTACTGACCTCAAAATCATTAGGGGTCATCTGCTGGTCCTGACCATCCTCCCTATCAACTTTCATGATCCTAGACACAAGCATTCTTGAGTTATCATCTGGAAACCGTTTAACTGTTCAGGGTCACTGTGACCTTGACCTTTGACCTACTAATCTAAGGGATCGTATACTGGTCATAGCCAACCTCGCTATCAACTTCTTTGATCCTAGGCCAAAGCGTTCGTGAGTTATCATCCGGAAACCCAATTTTATGATCCTAGTCCAAAGCATTCTTGAGTTATCATCCGGAAACCGTTTAACTGTTCCGGGTCACTGTGACCTTGACCTTTGAGCAACTGACCTCAAAATCAACAGGGGTCATCTGCTGGTCATGACCAACCTTCCTATCAACTTTCATGATCCTAGGCCAAAAGCATTCGTGAGTAATCATCCGGAAACCAATTGGTCTACGGACCGATCGACCGACATACCGACTGACCGACATCTGCAAAACAATATACCCCACCTTCTTCGAAGGGGGTGGGGCATAATAATGTGGAAAAGAATAACGTTCTTAAGGCAATTTGAATTATTGATAACAACGAGCATTATCACTGTTTAAAAAGGACTCGACAAATAGTTTATCTTAAATCTTGGTTAATAAAAAAGTCACATTTTTCCACTAGCGTCAAGAATGCGAACGAGAACACATTTTTTTCCGGGCGTGATATTTACATAATAAAATAGTTGGTAAATATGTCTGCGATTTTGTCATTGTTTGAATAATTTTGCAGTATTTTTTATGTTTTAGATACCACGTCAACGCACGAGGACAAACAGCGGCGTATATATTGCACGTGCTGCGTGCAGCAGTGCTCCATGACAACCCTGGTATCACTGTGCTGAGAGAAAAATAAAACTAACTTTTGCTGTATACTAAAAAAAAATAAAATAAACTGGAATATGGCAGAATGGTTTTCAAGATTTTCGGTATATACGTTCCCTTTGTTAAAATCTACTTACTGTGCGTACTCAAAGTAAAAATGAAAAAAGCCCCGAATCCGTTTGCAGTCAACGACCAAAAACGCCGAGCTTCCAACTAACTTAGTAAGATACATTTCAGATTTACACGTTCTTTCAGCTATCAAAAAGTGACGACGTAGGCGTTCCTTTATACAATAAGTACATAGATGGAGAGGGAAATTGAAGTGGACATCTTCTACGATTGGTGTTTGCAGCAGAATGTCTTTATAGGCGGTTACCTTAATGAACTGCCATCTTAATGAGTATCGGTTGAATCCCGTTCACCCTTTATCAATGAGCCAAAGGATCTGACCAAAAGGTTTCAGGATTGTACGTCAGTTTTTGTTTCTAAAATTCTGTTGTGAAAGAAAAGCTCATTCGCCGGACAGTATACATTTTAAGGAAATTAAGA
This sequence comes from Mercenaria mercenaria, assembly GCF_021730395.1. Taxonomy (NCBI): domain Eukaryota; kingdom Metazoa; phylum Mollusca; class Bivalvia; order Venerida; family Veneridae; genus Mercenaria; species Mercenaria mercenaria. The sequence goes on from NC_069364.1 coordinate 48,775,509, forward strand.
ATTTCCATTGTGTGAACTCTCCAGACATGGTGTAAATATTTCTTACTTAATGACTTACAGACTTAAAGGCGCCACAAAATAACTGCACTTTTTTATATTTCCATTTTTTTTTTATATTTCCATGATAGTAATTATACATGATTTGCATCAAAAAGTTGAGAAATATACACGTATATAGTTACAAATTGACAGCGACATAGATAAGGCCAAGACAATATGTTAAAATGTCTAAACATTTCGCTAGATCAATGTAGCAGTATGCACAGTAATTGATGTAATATGTTGAGTTTAGACCACATTTTGTTTCTACTGTGTATGATGGTTATAAAATGCAGATAAATTGTGAAAACACAATAATTCAGCGATGGCCTAAATTGTCCACCCGTCATCTTGCAGTATAGTTGTATTATAAGAATGATTTTCACGAAGTTTCTGTGGGAGGAAAAAGTAGGTCAATACCCGGTTGTGGTGGGTCTTAAAGATATATGCAATTACCATGTAAAAATCGTTGACTGCATTGAAGAACGCCAAAAGGCAGACCCTAAAGGGACGGACACAGTGCCACCCCCGCCCACCTAAAAGTCTGTGGGCAAATATTTTTGCTTGGTAAAATTGGGACCAAAAAAAGAAACTTTCGCCATGCATGGTTAATTCTGAAGAGAAGGAACTGGATGACAGTCAATTTGGTTTCCATATTTGAAAGATAATGTGTTCAATATTCGTTATACTGCACCATCTGACTTGTAGGCACATAACTGTTTCGTACGATACTCGTCCCTGATCCCCCTACAAGTACTGCCCATTATTAACAAAAAAAATCTTGGATCCGCCCCTGAATATATAAAATGAAAAAGAAGAAATGAGAAAACAATTGTATCATTATTCACTTTTTATTGAAACCAATAAAATTTACTATTGGTTGGTTTATCACAAAATTAATTTAATGCAATCTTTCTACTTGGTAGACTGAAAAAATAAACACATCTCAGTAAGCCAGTAATAATAAATAAATATCAAAATCAACTGTCAGAAAATCATGATATGAGCCGCGCTATGAGAAAACCAACATAGTGGCATTGCGACCAGCATGGATCCAGAACAGCCTGCGCATCTGCGCAGTCTGGTCAGGATCCATGCTGGTCGCTTTCAAAGCCTATTGCAATTAGAGAAATCATTAGTGAATAGCATGGATCCTGACCAGACTGCGCGGATGCGCAGGCTGGTCTGGATCCATGCTGGTCCCAAAGCCACTATTTTGTTTTTTTTTCATGGCGTGGCTCATATCAATAATGAACAAGAAAATGTTTCTGATACATCAATGCACTATTCATTTATACACTGGTTGTGTATGCAATAACGGGACTTTCAACAAAACTCTTTCTGGGTATATTTAATATGGATACATATCAATATCAGTTGTTCCTTGCTTTTTCACAATTAATCCATTGGTATGAAAATGTTATACAATTATGTACTTTTCAGCAGTGCAATATAATATCCTCGACGTCAATATTTAATTTTTTGGAGCATATCACATCATACTGCAGAGCTGAAAAGTTCGTAAGTTATTTTATATGGCTGCTGAAATCAATTCTCTAGGACCAGTTTGACTAGTTACTTTTATGTTTGTGTGCAAAATGGAAATTTTATGCCCTTTTTAGCATTAGCATTCAACCTCACTGGTCAGTCTGACTGATTATCTACAGTAACTGTGCAAAATTACAGTTTCATGTAGTGTTTAACCTTTACCCTGCTAAGTTTCTAAAATGGACCAGTCCATCATTCAATTTGGGCAGTACCATTAATTATTTGAAGGGGTGTTTACTGAAAATATACTGACTGAATAGCGAACAGTGCAGACCATGATCAGACTCCACAGATGTGCAGGCTGATCTTGGTCTGCACTGGTCACATAGGCAAAATGACTTGCTGCCAGCAGGCTAAATTTTGTGAACTGGGTTGCCGTTCCTGACAGTCAGGGTTTATGTGTTTATAGGTCATATAATAATGGCATGTTTACAATAGATGTCAGTGTGTGTATAAAAAATACAGAAATTTCTAACATGACTAAATTTGTTTTCCTTTTAAACAATGAAAACTTTAAGTGTGACATTATCTCCTGATAAATTCACTGTTTTTATGTCAAAATAATAATAATATAGGTCAAACTGTCATAGTGGTGCACTGAAAATGAATACAATACAAAGCAAGCAATTTTAGGGTGATGTGGCCAAGGATGTAAATAGTGGTTAGAATGAAAATAGTATATCTCCACAGACTATATTTTCACATACCATACAGCTAAATGGTTTTTGTAAATAAATACTGCCATGAACTCACTAAACGGTTTTGTTTTTACTACTTCTTTTCACTTCTAGTATTATTCGCGAATGCAATCAATTTTTCAATCCATAAGAAAAATAGATTCCATCTTCAGGCCATTTAAATTACTGTGTAGTGAAAGTTTAACAATACTTATATTAAAATTCACAAACAAAGCAACATACTAAAGACGACTTTAGTGCAACAATATGATCTAGTCAAATAATTAATAAAAATATCGCAAAAATAACCAAATATATTAACAAAACGCGATAACTGTGGCCTTTATTTACTAATACCGGATTAACCCATAACAATGAAATCGGGAATCAGGTAGACATATTATATGACAAATATCTTATTTCGCTTAACACGTATGATTTGTAAGCTTACGGTGCTGGTTCGAATACATGACGAGGTACATTTTTTTATCTATCATGTTTCTATCTGGAGAAGGAATACAGGTAATATATACTGAGTACTTCCTGACATTTTGCAGAGGATCTCATATTAGAATAGACATTGAATCTATTAACATTGCAAAATAAATAAAGAAAAAACCTCTTGCAGGGAAAATAAAACCAAAGTTGCGATCGCTAAAGACATTATGAAGGTTAATAAAATGTTATGTTTAAGACATAGCAGTAACATATTTATGACGACTCGTGTGAGCATTTCATTATTGAGGTCAGTGGCTACTGACACTGCTAGCGAGCAGGATGACTACTCAGATACCGACAGTGCTTTTTAATGAAATTCTGTATACATATTTGTCATGACATGAAAAATAAACTTAAACAAATAAATTAAAAAATGAAAGAAAAATAAATACAAAAGACGATATAAAAAATACCTGCAAAAAAAAGAATAAGTAAACATCACAAAGAAGGGCTCGAACATACACCATACAAACATAAAATTATTCACGATTCCCATGGTTACTATATTCCAGTTCATGCTTTATTTCATGCTTCAAAGTCTTTACCATAATTTTGTTTATGCAATTTTGATCATGCTTTGCATGATATTTTCGTGATTAAGCGTCAGTGTATAGTATTTAAAACTTGCATTACAAGTGTTCTAGTTACTCGAGGCAAGAATTTGACACCAGAAAGTTATTTCTTACTTACAACAATTTATCCCACCCACCCGCCCGTTATTGTAAAATGGTTTTCGCAGAGAGCTGAATTTTCAATTATCTGCCAGTTTTCACTTGGGTTTAAACGAAGTATTTTGTTTATGAACATATAGTAACTTTAGAAATAAATATCACATTATTTCAAAAATTTTGGTTGGCATGCCACAGATGATGCTACAAACTACAAAATTTTGAAGTTTTATTGAAATATTTTATGGATTTACTTTGATTTTAGTTTAAAGTTTGAAATTTTACACAGGGTATCTACGATCAAATCCAAGTAAAATGTAATCTTTACCCACGTGATAAGAGTATCATCACAATGCTTCGGACATGTTAAAGTTATTATTTCTTTTCTCTCTTAACATAGGCACCTTTTGGTGTCTTTTTATTGCTGTTGCTTTACAGTGTTTTAGTATTTTTCAGGTAAATCAAAGATTCCTTCGCTCCTGGAAAAGATGCAGAATACATTGAAATAAACTATTCCATTGTTTTGTTAATCGAAATGGTGTCAAATAAAATTGCCTGTATCCTATTCGTTTTTTTTTTTTTGTTGTATTTGTAGTTTTAGTAACAAGGGATAAGTGAATAATTGATTTACTCACGAATAAAAGTGAGTAAATAAAAAGAACAGAAGACCGACACGCAATTCACTAGACTACAAATCTGTTATGATATATCACATTGTATTTAGAGTTAAGAATACTACATTATACAAATTAACACCATTTTAATATCGGATAATATACCTGCTTTACCTGTTTTTTGATTTTACCAAGTACCGTTAAAATAAAATTATCGCGATCCATTAATATACAATACGACTTTTACTAGAAACATACAGAGGCTTCAGAATTTAAACTGATGTATGGTAGTTGCATTTGAAATCGACTGGGTCTTGTTGTAAGTCCGTAAAATGAATCGATATTAGTGTCATGGTTCCCAGTTCATTTAGATTTCTAGACGTACTGAAATTTAACTATTCCCCCTGTTAGTGCGAAACCCACGCATAGACCACACAAATTTCTGTTTAGTGCAGAAAATATCTGGCGATATGTCTTCAATGTTCAATGGAATGTATGTGATTTTCTACACGTACGCTTTCATAATTACTGTATATAACATGTACGAGGGTCAGTCAATAAAATGTCAGACTAGTCAAATATCTCGGGAATGAGTCAACGGTTCTTCACAAAATTTTGCATGTAAGTGGCAGTGACATTATCAAGTCTAATTTTGGCACAATTACATCTGTACAAGCACCACGGCAAGCTTTACAGCTGAAGAACAGCGTGCTTACATAAAAATTGAATTTTACAAAGGCAGTACTAGCACTGAAATTTTTAATACTCGGCAAACAAGCATTATCACGTGCAGCAGTTTTTAGGTGTGTTGCTGTATTTAAGGAAGGGAGAAATAAAGTAGGCCAGTGTTTTCGGACAGGAAGATTTGAAAGTTTCCCGTTGGTAATGCTTTGTGTGTTTGTGGGGGTGGAATGGGGATGGAGAATGGTGAATGATGACTGGAATTTTTTGACACAATACCAACAAATAGTAAAAGAAATATTTTTGATGGGTGAGGATGGGCTGGAGGAGTGAGAGGGTAATGTGGTCAAGGATGATGATGATGTGATACTAACAGAAACTTTCCAGAAACTAAAAGACAAAAAATATATCAAGGTGCCCGCTCGTGCCTGAAATAATGCACGGATGGGCACATAGGATCGTCCTCCACCATTAAACCTTATGACCTTAACTGTAAAGTTCCATCAAAGAAATAGAACCCATGACCAATTAATACGAAATCATTCGTTTTTTACAGCTACATTGGTACAAAACACAGGAACACTGTTTCGGTTAACAGATTGCGGGTATATGAAAAGTGACACGAACAGGTTTAAGTCTTTCGTGTGCACCCCTTCATATGAGATCGGTGCAGTTCGCATTATTCGCATGTGCATTAATTTGCGATTGTATTTCAACATATCGGGGCATGGCCTTTTTATGTCGCATATATCATATATTTTCCTATTACATTAAGGTATCCGATATACAAATAGATAACATTCTATGCCTGGTGATCCCATTTTTTTTGTGCTTGTTATTTGGTAGCATTTGAAAGAGTTGTGTCTGCTGAACAAGAATTAGTTAATAAGATGACCATAATAATATGCACAAATCACTAGTCATTTTTGTTGACTGCGAAATGATAAATCTTAAAATGTGATAGCTGGATTTCTGTTGAAGTATCACTGAAAACTGTAAAGTAAAAAATAAAAGTTCCATAACATATTTTGTCATGAAATTTTTATTTTCTTTTTCAGGAGACCATACACTTTCAAATGAAACCAAAATTATATGAGTTTAGCAGTTTTAATAGCACTCACTATTATATAGAACTTGCTTATTTGTGGACCGGATACCTTAATATATCTTATAGCGGATGTTTTATTGAAATGAGTCAGACTGGGTTGGTTCACACTGATAGTAGTTCACACGTTTTTTTTTTATATTTGGTATCGTGTGTGAAAGTTATCGGCATCTATCTAAATACAAATGTTAATTTTTAGTTTTATGACAACTACATAAAAGTACGGTGGTATAATTAGGACACACACTTATGTTTTTTTAATTAATTTATCTCGAGCGCTCGAAATAAAATGTCATGCGACCGAAATAAGTTATAGCGAGCTCGAGATTAAAAGTCGTGCGCTCCAGATAACATGTTGTTCACTCGAGGTAAGATGTCGTGTTACCGAGATAGGATGTCGTGCGATCGAATATGATGTCGTGCACTCGAGATAAGATGTCGAGCGCTCGAGACAAGATATCGTGCGCCCGAGATAAGATGTCGTGCACTGGAGATAAGATGTCGAGTACTCGAGATAAGATGCCATGCGCTCGATATAGGATGTCGTACACTTTAAATAAGCAGTCGTGGTCTCGAAATAAGATGTCGTGCGACCATTTTCGTGCGTCATGTCGCATTGTCATGCGTCGTGTGATGTGTCGTATCGTATTGTCATGTGTCGTATCGCACGTCGTGCGTTGACCAAAAAGATTTTACAACTATAATGCGACACTACCACGACAATCTCGATACTACACGACTATGTGACACAACGCAAAGTCCTGTCGTTTTGCCGCCCATCGTATCGTGTGTCGACCGTCGTGTCGCATAGGTATGTTTCGTGTTGCGATAAAAATGGTTGACGCACGAACCGGCAAGGGAGCGTTATGACGTCAATTATGACGTCAAATTGCCACATGACATCCGGTTCATTACTACTCTGATAAATGAAACCCAGCATAACTTTAATCAAAATATTTCAATAAACATGTAAGAATGAAAACAATCAATGCCTTCTTGTGGTTTGTCGTGTAACTGACCGCAGTTCATCTTTCAGAGGCTTAGATATTAAACCACTCGGCCTAACGCCCTTAAGTGCATTATTAACATAGTAATTGTTTTCATATTTCTTTTTTACACGTAGGCATATTTGTAAATACCGTTTCATGAACACATGGGATCTCTGTTGATTTTATTTTTAAGTTTTAAAGTACTAAATCTTAATGGAAGTACTTAAAATGACATAGATCTTAAGGCGTGATTTTTTAACAATAATTATTGAGTTTTCAAGTAATCAAAAATTTTATTAGATCATGTAGATGGATGGCAAACATCCATAGCATAAAAAGGGCTCGAGATAGTGCACTGGAAATGTAAGGTAAAATTTTGTGAAACGCCGGTAACGACTAATGGATGTTTGTTAGGACCTTGGGTTACTGGGCTTAAATAAATGTGATATTGCGATATACATTGTCTCATACAAGTAGCTTTTTTCGAGTCATGTTGTGCAAGACATGTTCGTCAATAAAAGTGTGAAATTTATTTAGGTCTATAAATGGAAATCGTGAAACCACAAAACAGGCAAACTGAACATTAATTTTTCACATCAGTGTCAATGAAAATGTGTACAGCGAAGCATCTAGCAGTTTTGTCGATTTGTTTTATCATGGTTAAAGTGTGTGATACGAGAGCAATAGAATGCCAGAATACTCGTCATGGAAGCCGCCATGCTGCAAGAGGATTGGAACGCTGTGTAAGGAATATGGCTCGTGTTCTGGATCTCGTATGTCCGAACGGACCTCAAGGTAAACATTTTTTAAATATTTTTACATTTTATAAGTTATTTGAATTCTATTATTTAACATAGCAATAGTTTAATGGTTTTTACCATGATACGGTACGGAAAAACGGACGCTGGATGTAGACTTTGTTTTAAATTACTGTTTGTTCACTTAACTCATGATAAAGTTTTGTTAATTTTTTTCGTACTTATTTTAGACTTCAAACACGAGTTTAAATAATAATAAAATTAATAATAATAAATACATAAATAATAATGATAGTAATTACTTTATTTAAAGAGGATAGTACAAATATATAGCCGGTTTTTCATAATAATTAAATTTCAAATAATATAGACCGCGAATACAAATAAAGCACATGAACTGAAATAACATATTGTGAACAAACTAGAAAATAGTGTTCAAACGTATGTAGTACTATAAAATTCTTCGTACTTATGGAAAACATCTAAAAAAACCATCTCATCCAACGATGGGTTGTCCAATTTTCAGTCCTGTGATCACTATGGCCTTGACCTACTAACCCTCAAAACATTAGGGATCATCTACTTCATAGACCAAATCAAGCTATCAAGTTTGAAGATACTGGGTCAAGTGGTTCTTAAGTTATTAAGCGGAAACGGTTTCAAGGTTCAGGTCCCTGTGGTCTTGACCTTTGCTTTACTGAGCCTAAAAATAGTAGGGGTCATCTTAATAGGCCTATTTGAAGGTTCTGGGCCAATTGGTTCAGAAATAGTTTTCAATATTCAGGTCCCCGTGATCTGTTTACTCAAAACAGAATAGGGTTCATCTACTTCATACAACAATCATGCTATCAAGATTGAAGGTTCTAGGTCAAATGGTTCTCGTGTATGGCTGAACCATATTTTAATATACCAAAAAAATACGAGGAAGTTTTACGCCTTCGGTGAATTATTACATGTGGGGTAAAACCAATTCGATTTATTGCTCTTGCTGCATTTTTATTTCGGTTCTTATATTTCTTTTAGGTAGGCAAGTAGATGAAATAGGGATGCCTTAGTTTCTTCGCGCATGTATTTCTAATATAAAAGCACACAGTGACGTCAGTGCGTGACCGTGTTTTAGTAGTATTAATACGGGAGGTAACACGTCCCGCGATAGCAGACATGGAAACCAATGTTGAATTTGTCATCATTTTCAATGTAACAAGAGCTCGTAGAACACGAAATGCATTGCACAAGGAACAGAAACTGTTTGGTCACTGTGCACTGCACCTCAATTCAATAATTATGGGGCATTTACCAGTCATAAGTAAACCTGTATCAAATGTGACTTACACCAAAGTATATTCAAGTTATTTGGCAGAAAAAAGGTTCTACTGTTCTGGGCCAATGTGATCTTGACCTTTGACCGACTGACCTAAAATCAATAGGGGTCATCTGCTGGTCATGACCAACTTCCTATCAACTCTCAAAATCCTAGGCTCAAGTGTTCTTGAGTTATCATCAAGAAACCGTTCAACTGTTACGGGTCACTGTGACCTTGACCTTTGGTCTCAAAATTAATAGGGGTCATCTATTGGTCATGAACAACATCCCTATTAAGTTTCATGATCCTAGGCCAAGCATTCTCAAGTTATAGCCCGGATTGTTCTGGGTCACTGTGTCCTTGACCTTTGACCTACTGACCTCAAATTCATTAGGGGTTATCTGCTGGTCCTGACCATCCTCCCTATCAACTTTCATGATCCTAGACACAAGCGTTCTTGAGTTATCATCTGGAAACCGTTTAACTGTTCAGGGTCACTGTGACCTTGACCTTTAACCTTCTAATCTCAGAATCAATAGGGGTCATCTATTGATCATGTCCAGCCTCGCTATCAACTTCTATGATCCTAGGCCAAAGCGTTCGTGAGTTATCTTCCGGAAACCCAATTTTATGATCCTAGTCCTAAGCATTCTGAGTTATCATCCGGAAACCGTTTAACTGTTCCGGGTCACTGTGACCTTGACCTTTGAGCAACTGACCTCAAAATCAATAGGGGTCATCTCAGTGCTGGTCATGACCAACCTTCCTATCAACTTTCATGATCCTAGGCCAAAGCATTCGTGAGTAATCATCCGGAAACCGATTGGTCTACGGACCGACCGACCGACATCTGCAAAACATTATACCCCACCTTCTTCGAAGTGGGTGGGGCATAATAATATGGAAAAGAATTACCTCCTTAAGGCAATTTGAATTATTGATAACAACGAGCATTATCAATGTTTGAAAAGGACTCGACAAATAGTCTATCTAAAATCATGGTTAATAAAATAAAGTCACCTTTTTACACTCGCGTCAAGAATGCGAACTAGAACTCATTTTTTTCCGGACGTGATATTTACATAATAAAAGTAGTTGGTAAATATGTCTGCAATTTTGGCATTGTTTGAATAATTTATCTGTATTGTTTTTATATTTTAGATACCACGTCAACACACGAGGACAAACAACGGCGTATATATTGCACGTGTTGCGTGCAGCAGTGTTCCATGACAACCCTGGTATCGCTGTGCTGACAGAAAAATAAAACTCATTTTTGTTGTATACTAAAAAAAGAATAAACTGGAATATGGCAGAATGATTTTAAGATTTTCGGTATATATGTTCCCTTTGTTAAAATCTACTTTGTGCGTATTCCAAGTAAAGATGAAAAAGCCCCGAAACCGTTTGCAATCAACGACCAAAAACGCGAGCAACAAGCAAGATGTTTTCAACTAACTAAGTAAGCTACATTTTATATGTACACGTTCTTTCAGCGATCTAAAAAGTGACGGCGTAGACCTTCCTTTGTACAATAAGTATATAGATGGAGAGGGAATATGAAGTGGTCAACATCAACTTACATCACTTACGATTGGTGTTTGCAGCAGAATATCTTTATCGGCGGTTACCTTTATGGGCTGTCATCTTAACGAGTATCGTTTAAATCCCATTTACCATTTATCAATACCCCAAAGGAGCTGACTAAAAGGTTACAGGAAGGGATTTTAACAGTGAGCTTTAGTTTTTTTTTCTAAAATTCTGTTGTGAAAGAAAAGCTCATTCGCCGGAAAGTATACTTTTTTTAGGAAATTAAGATTTTCTATTTTGTGAACTCTATAGACATAAATGTAAATATTTCTTACTTAAATGTCTTTAAAAAATTGAGAATTCTTAAATGACTCAATTTGATTTAAGTTAAACAAAGAAGGAAATCAAGCTCTGTATATTTAAAAAAATAATTTATAGCAAAAGAGTGCTTTAACACTATTTATGCACGATGGGCGGTTATACGTCGGGCGTAATAATTTCACGAGGGCGCAGCCCGAGTGAAATTATTTGTACGACGTATTACCGCCCGAGTGTATAAATAGTGTTAAAACGCGATTTTGATACAAATTATTTTAATTCTAATGAAACAGTACATAAAAGGAAGTAGTGATCTTTCTTGGTCGCAACAAGAACTTTGACGTCACCGCACGTTAACGTGATGTCATTCTAGAGTAAGCGTGATTTAACAGAGACAAGCATATCACAATCTTCGATAAACAATGGTTGGCGCGCGGACCGGTAAGAGAGCATTATGACGTCAAATTATCGCATTACGTCCGATACATTACTCCTCTGGTAAATAAAGTCCAGCATAATATCTATTAAAATATTTCAATGATCATGTCAGAATAAAAACAATCAAGGCATTCTTGGTGCTTCAGTATTTAACCACTCGGGCTAACGCCCTCGTGGTTTAATTCCTACACATCTGAACTCTGAACCGTGGTAAATTATACGATAAACCACTCAAAGGTGTTGAGTATCTACAATGTAGTTACAAATTGACAGTTACACAGATAAGGCCAAGACAATATGTTTAATATCTAAACATTTCACTAGATCAATGTAGCAGTATGCACATCGATTGATGTAAAATGTTGAGTTTAGACCACATTTTGTTTCTACTGTGTATGATAGTTATAAAACGCAGATAAATTGTGAAAACACATTAATTCAGCAATGGCCTAAATTGTCTATCTGACATCTTGAAGTATGCTTGTATTTTTATTATCAAAATGAGTTTCACTAAGTTTCTGTGGGAGGAAAAAGTAGGTCAATAGGTTGTGGTGGGTCTTTAAGATATACGCAATTACCATGTAAAATCGTTGATTGCATTGAACAACACCAAAAGGCAAATCCTGAAGGGACGGACCCAGTCACGCCCCCACCCCCGCACTCAGTCGGCGAGCAAATATTTTTGCTTGGTAAAATTGGGACCAGTCTTTTTAAAAGAAACTTTCGGCATGCATGATTAATTTTGAAGTGAAGGGACTGGATGACAGTCAATTTGGTTTTTATATTTGAAAGATAATGTGTTCAATATTCGTTAGTCTGCACCATCTGACTTGAATGCACATAACTGTTTCCTAGGATTCTCGTCCCGGATCCCCCTACAAGTACTGCCCATTATTAACAAAAAAATCTTGGATCCGCCCCTGAATATATAAAATGAAAAAGAAATGAGAAAACAATTTGCATCCGCGCAGTCTGGTCAGGATCCATGCTGTTCGCTTTGAAAGCCTATTGCAATTAGAGAAACCTTTAGTGAACAGCATGGATCCTGACCAGACTGCACGGATCACAAAGCCACTATTTTGGTTTTCTCATGGCGTGGCTCATATTAATAATGAACACAGAAAATGTTTCTGAAACAACAATGCACTATTCATTTATACACTGGTTGTATATGCAAAAACGGGACTTTAAACAAAACTCTTTCTGGGTATTTAATATGGAAACATATTAATAACTATTGTTCCTTGCCTTTTTCAAAAATAATTCTATTGGTATCAGAATGTTATACAATTATGTACTTTTCAGCAGCGCAATATAATACCCACTGCCCCACACCAAGGTCAAAACTTAATTTTTTTGGAGCATATCACATCATACTGCAGAGATGAAAAGTTCATAAGTTGTTTTATATATTACTGATGCTGAAATGAATTCTCTAGGGCCAGTTTGACTTTTGGATGCAAAATGGAAATATTATGCCCTGTTTATCATTAGCATTCAACCTCATTGGCCAGTCTGACTATCTGCAGTAACTGTGCAAAATTACAGTTCCATGTAGTGTTTAACCTTTATCCTGCTAAGTTTCTAAAATGGACTGGTTCATCATTCAATTTGGGCAGTATCATTAATTTATTGAAGGGATGTTCACTGAAAATTTACTGACTGAATAGCGAACAGTGCAGACCATGATCAGACTCCACAAATGTGCAGGCTGATCTTGGTCAGCACTGGTCACATAGGCAAAATGACTTGCTTGCCAGCAGGCTAAATTTTGTGAATTGGGTTGCCATTCCTGACAGTCAGGGTTTATGTGTTTATAGGTCATATGATAATAGCATGTTTACAATAGATGTCAGTGTGTGTCTAAAAATGCAGAAATTTCTAACATGACTAAATTTGTTTTCTTTTTAAATAATGAAAACTTGAAGTGTGTGACACTATATTTTGATAAATTCACTGTTTGTATGTCAAAATAATAACAATATAGGTCAAACTCCACAGTGTGCACTGAAAATGAATATAATACAAAACAAGCAATTTTTGGGTGATGTGGCCAAGGATGTAAATAGTGGTTAGAATCAAAATAACATGGTTTTTGTAAATAAATACTGCCATGTACTCACTAAATGCTTTTGTTTTTACTACTTTTTTTCACTTCTAGTATTATTAACAAATGCAATCAATTTTTCAATGTATAAAATAAATAGATTCCATCTTCAAGCCCATCCATTTAAATTACTGTAGATGACGTTATACTTATGAAAGTTTAAATTTTTTTACTAAAATTCACAAACAAGCCAACATGTTTAATCAAATCAGCTGTCTATAATCCAAATTCCAATTGTCAAGTGTACTTTAGTGCAACGATATCCCAGTCCACCAAATTGCAAAAATTATGAAATATATAGTATGGCTTTTACCAGAAACATACTCAAACTGATATATGGCAGCTGCATTTGTACTTCAAATGCCACACCAAACTGAAATGTGGAGTTGTCAGTCCAATTCAAATAATTAATATATAACGATAATTTTATGTGCGATAAAGGAAGAAAACCCTCGTTTTTTTACTTTTCTTCTTTAATATTTTTGGCAATGGTGTTTATTTGGCATTCTGTTATATTATTTGAGGAAGAATATATACCATAGCTCTATTAGCTACAAATACTTATATACATATAAATTTGTTGCCGACCTCTATCATATGCCATCATCTACTGCTATGATAGACTGGATATTATATATGCTTATGTATTTGTAAAGGTACAAACAGAATTATTTATACAATTTTTAATCTTGAAACCCTGTCTAATTGATTTTGGCTTCAGCTAAACACCTGCAGACTCATTCTTTACTCTTTGAAATCAGTTAGTATCTTAACTTTAACTATGAAACATTGAGTTTTAACTGTATATAATAATATAATAAAATTGAGCCCTGCCATGAGAAAACCAACATAGTGGCTTTACAACCAGCATGGATCTAGACCAGCCTGCGCATCTGCGCAGTCTGGTCAGGATCCATGCTGTTCGCTTTTAAAGCCTACTGCAATTAGAGAAACTGCTAGCGAACAGCATGGATCCTGACCAGACTGCGCGGATGCGCAGGCTGGTCTGGATCCATGCTGGTCGCCAACCCACTATGTTGGTTTTCTCATGGCATGGCTCATATAATTAATCATGATGACACTGTTTTTTTTTCTTGGGTTCAACCTCACATCAAGACAATTAAAGGTCATATGGTGACTTTCTATCTTTTGATGGTGGTGGAAGACCAATGGTGCCCCTCCATGTATCATTTCATCATGGGTGGGCACTCTTAGTAGGACTGACCTTCTTTACGCAAGCTGGATGGCTTCTTCATATGAAGAATTCATAACCCCGAGCAAGGCTCGAACCAATATTGGTGAGGGGTAAGTGATCTGACGTCAGCGACCTAAACCACTTGGCTACTGAGGTGCCCTATGATGACAGTTATGTTCAAAAATAAAAATATAATCTACTTCGTAAAAGCAAAGTTCTTTCAGAATTATATACAATGGAATATTTACAACTTTATATACAATGAGATTGCACTTATCAGCAGGAAAGATCACAATAATATACAATAAATATTAAATACAAGCTATTTAAGTGAGCAAATTACTCTCAATCAAATTATCATACCCATATACCTTCAGCAAGGCAAAAAACTTGGCAACTTGACTCCCCCCCCCCACTTCATCCCTCTATGTGGGGGTTTGCCAAGATATCATCTGCATAAAGCGATGTACAGTGGAACACCACTAGCTGGAGCATTGATAGTTGAAGGATTCGGGCTTGCTTGAACAATTCAAGTTGTCTCTAGCTGTTTTCCTTATCTTTTGTTCGGATCCCTCAAAATCCCAAATAATCTGAGCATTTTGTTAATCCCCTTATGACCTTGAGTGATTCATGTTTTATGGTGGCTACTATTATAAATGTACCAAACTGGAAAAAGTTCTGCAAACTCTTGTGTCAGAACAATTTTCTTATGCTATGCATACCATAAAAATGTGATTTATTTTGACTGCAAGTTGGAATCAAATTCCTTCAGTACCTTGTGTAAGTATTTCAAATTATCCTAATGATCTCTGCACTTGTCCTCATTGGTATCTATTTATATTCCAAGTTTCATTGAAATTTCTTCAGGACCTTAACCCTTACCCTGCTAAATTTATATAATGAACTTGTCCATTTTTCTATTTGGACAGTACCATTAGCTGTTAAAAGGGGTGCTTGACAAAATTATACTGATTGAATGCCATGGATGTGTAGGCTGATCATGATCAACACTGGTCGCAATGGCAGAATCAATGGTGTCTAGCATGATAAGGGTTAAGAAGATATACTCTGGATACTCTGGACAAAAGTTTGACACATGGAATGATGGGACAAAATGACAGACTAAGGATCAACTACAAAAATGTTCCATCTTTCAGACAGCATTAAAAATCAGGAATTTGATAACATCTAAACACTATTCAGTTTTAACACTATAAAAAAATAAACTCAATTCAAAAATAAGGTCAAGTATTCAGTATTTTATGAAGTTTGAACTCGAGTTATACCTCATATTTACAGGAGACTAGATTTCCTGGATTTCATGACTAACTCAACCAACAAACTACAACCCCAATGAAGTGGCAAAATTCCCATACACAATTCCCATACACTTTATGATCAAATATTGAAATTTACAACTTCACATCCCCATATAACAGCTGTTTTGGCAAACACTACCAAATTTCACACCCACTAAATTCAGTTCACAGTAATACACTGTGAAACATGAATAACTTTCCTTCAGCTTTAAGCTTAGCTCAACAATGTTAGTAAATGTCTGGATTTAACTTAAAGAAATCATGACCTTTTACGTCATATAAGTGACCTTTAAGGTCATGAGGTCAAGGTCATAAGTCTTCTTCACAACTGTCTGTCTGCATATCCTCGAGGTCTTCAGCCTCTGTAAAAGAAGTAAGAAGCATTTTTCATTCAAAGAACCAAGATTTAATCTCTAACATTTTAACGAAGGAATGCTAAAATGGTCCTTTTAGAAATATGTTTTAGTCTTAAAAATACTAAAACTGCTGTAAAATAAGTAAAAATATAAATCTAAAGCAAACAGGAAATATTTGTTTTCAGAAGTCTTTTATAAATACAAGAAAACTTCTGATAATTCGTTCTGTCTGCACTATAAGTTTCAGCGGACATAAGTGAAACATGGGCTAAATAGTGTTCCAATGTGTTCAAATGATGTTCTGGCTGGTATGCACATCCTGAACAGTACATGAAGCCACTCCAATAAGTTTCAATATAATGTATATCCTAAATTAAAAAAAAAAAAAAAATAGGCCATGATGGCCCTAGATGGTTCACCTTTTACATTGCTTGCTTGAACAGTTTACATAGATGGTTATGCAAAGAAAATGTCTGTGAAATTATTTTGAAGTAGGGCCAGTGTTTTCCAACACGAATATTTCAAAAGTTTTCACTAAATAAATACGGGCAGGTAATGTGTGTGTGTGTAGGGAAAAATAACCACTACCATGGCAGCCATGTTTCTGACAAATTGAAATATTTGAACAATCTAGGTAGAGGGTCATACAAGGACCATTTGTGCGGAATTATTTTACAAGAGATCACAGAGTGATCTTGGCACCCACCATTGAGCCATTTTTGACTGTTCCAATTTCAAGACTAGCCCAAGGTCAAAATCAAGGTCAAATTTCATTTTGGTACACAACACTGAGCATGTGGTCCAAATTTGAAAGCTGTAGCTTGAGAAATGTGGAAGTAGGTCACAAGATCAATTTCAAGGTCAAAGTTCATTTCAGTTTACAAAACTATGCATGTGCTTCAAATCTGGAGGCTGCAGCTAGAGAAATGTGAAAGTAGGTACTAAGTGAAAATCAATGTCAAATTTCAATTCAGAACACAAAAATATGCATGTGGTCCAAATTTGAAGCCTGTAGCTTTGAAAAATGTGAAAGTAGGTCACTAGGTCATTCTCAAGATCAAAGTTCATTTCAGTACACAAAACTAAGCATGTGGTCCAAATTTGAAGCCTGTACCTTCAAAAATGTGAAAGTAGGTCACTAGGTCAATGTCAAGGTCAAAGTTTTTTTCGGTACACAAAAACTATGCATGTGGTCCAAATTTGAAGGCTGTAGCTTGAGAAATGTGAAAGTAGGTCACTAGGTCAAAATCAATGTCAAATTTCATTTCGGAAGGCCGAACCATGCATATAGTCCAAATTTGACGCCTGAACCTTCAAAAATGTGGAAGTAGGTCACTAGGTCAATGTCAAGGTCAAAGTTTTTTCCGATGCACAAAACTATGCATGTGGTCCAAATTTGAAGGCTGTAGCTACAGAAATGTGAAAGTAGGTCAATAGGTCAAAATCAAGGTCAACTCATGTCAAGGTTCATCTTGCCACTCAAAAATATACATGTGGTCCAAATTTGAATGTTGTAGTTATTGACAAGAAGATTTTAAAAGCTTTTCCATATATAAGTCTATATGAACCATGTGACCCCTGGGGCGGGGCCATATTTGACCCTAGGGGGATAATTTTAACAAACTTGGTAGAGAACCACTAGATGATGCTGCATTACAAATATCAAAGCCCTAGGCTTTGTGGTTTGGACAAGAAGATTTTCAAAGTTTTTCCCTATATAAGTCTATGTAAACCATATGACCCCCAGGGCGGGGCCATATTTGACCCTAGGGGGATAATTTAAACAATCTTAGTTGAAGACCTCTAGATGATGTCACATACTAAATATCAAAGCCCTAGGCCCTGTGGTTTTGGACAAGAGGTTTTTCAAACTTTTTCCCTATATAAGTCTATATAAACCATGTGACCCCCGGGGCGGGGCCATATTTGACCCCAGGGAAATAATTTGAATTATCTTGGTAGAGGACCGCTAGATGATGCTTCATACCAAATATCAAAGCCCTAGGCTCTGTGGTTTTGGACAAGAAGAATTTCAAAGTTTTTCCCTATATAAATCTATGTAAATTAAAGAAATAACAAAGGGCCATAACTCAATCATAAATTGTTGAACCAGTCTGATTTTCAGAGGGACATAACTAGGGTACCAATACATCATTCTGACAAAGTTTGGTCAAAATCCCTCCAGTAGTTTCTGAGAAGATGCGATAATGAGAAATTGTTAACGGACGGACGGACGGAATGACGGACCACGGACGCAGTGATTTGAATAGCCCACCATCTGATGATGGTGGGCTAAAAATATGGCCAGCAGTTTCATACAAGAATTTTTTTTAAGTTTCCACTATATCCATATAGGGAAAAGTGACCATGCCCCTTAGTGGCCATGTTCATTGACAAATCGGAATAATTTTAACAATCTTTGTAAAGGGTCAGCTAAAAAACATTTGTGTAAAATTATTTTAGGTAAAATCTTGTAATCCATGGCAGGTGACTTACCATTTGGGACTATGCTAACATTTATTAGTTGAGGTGAGTGTTCAGAAAGACTTGGGTTTTCAGATGCCATAATGGAAGTAGGTACGGCAGATGTTTCTAATGCTGTTATGGTCAGCGACCCATGATCTTGACTAGACGATATGGTAAGAGTCTCATCGTGACCTTGAACCTGAAACATTACATTTAGTAATAATTTTAGACTGTGCTACCAAAAATGTTGCATGTTGGCCTAATCTTGGATCTATTATGCAACTGAACAACTTATATGCATATGATATACATCTTTACCAAAAATGCAGAATGTGAGTTCAACATCTGTATACCTATATAATCATAAATGTAAACAAGAAACTGTATTTTGACATATATCTAGTCAATATGCCTAAACTTGCAGCTGTATTTTGTCATAAATCTAGCTAGGACACCCAGTACTTAAAGTTTAAACGTGCAACTGAATTCAGCATACAGTCAAACTTTGTTTGCTTGAACTCGGTGGGCCCGCTAAAATTAGCTTGAGCCACTGAAAAGTATACATTAAATCGAAATTTTGACAGTATTCAGCATATTTTATCATAAATTGAATGAGTATGCGGTACACATCCACCAGTATTCAGCATATTGTATACAGCAAAATGCAACATGTTCGCAGCAAATTTCATCATAACTTAAAGAACGCTAACAGATGAACTGTTTTAACCTGATACTGCAAATTCAATCCTAGGCAGAAAAACGTACCTCTTCCATTTCAATACTGGTATATGTGCTTGTATCAAGGGCTGGTGAACCAGTCATACTTGTGTAGGTGTTCGTGTCGAGAGCAGCTGAACTATTTAATGTCATATTATTTGTTACAGCCTGAACGGTCACCTGAGATTCACTTTCTGCCTTCAGCTGAAAAAAAATAGCATATTCCTGTAGTCTGTTGTAATCATGCAATTTGTTTGAGAGTCTGCGATTTTGAGTTTCTTTCCTACATTTTTTATGCGAATGGGTTTAAACTATTCAGTGACTGGTGTTTAAAATATGTCTACATTTTATTTGTGATTAGAGTGTAAAATTTCTACAGCAAGTACAAGTGCGCTCATTCTATGACAAATTCACACCTTTAGCATTCACAGCAAATTTTGTATCCTGGTTACATAAAGAACAACAAAAAAAAAAACATTACAAACAACATAAAAAACATTACAACTGTCAGTTAAACGTGACAGTTTTGACTAAACATGGTTTTCTTCAAGCAAAATAGATCACTACATGACCCTTGTATAAAAACTAGAACAACAGGATCTAACACAATGCAGGCTGAATGCAATACCATCTTAACTCATATCAAATAAAGAAGGATTTAAGATAGTTTTTCACTCAACCCTCAATATATACATTATGTGAAGTATACTAGAGCTTTGTTTTTTCTAATTCATGTTTCAAGGACACCATCACTATCATGTTTTCACCTAACTTCCGTAACTACGTATAAAGCAAAATCATTGGCCATTGCTTTAGACGTAAAATAAATTCATGTCAAAATCCTATGCAAAATATATCAGTCAGCAATCAGTAGGGCTTTGGTAATTGCTGGTTTCTTGTAAAGAACAAGAGCTCGTAGAACATGAAATGACCCCCTTGATGCATTCAGTGACTGCACAAGGAACAGAAAATATTTGGTCACTGTACACTAGATGTTTGACATACTGACCTCAAATCAATAATTATGGGTCATTTAACGGTCATAAGTGACCTATGTATCAAATGTGATCTAAGACCATTCTCTAGCTATTTGGCAAAAAGGTTCTCGAAATAAAAAGGGGTCATCTGCTGGTCATGATCAACCTTCATATTAAGTTTTGTGATCCTAGGCCCAAGTGTTCTCAAGTTATAGTCCGGAAACAGTTTAACTGTTCCAGGTCACTGTGACCTTGACCTTTCACCTACTGATCTCAAAATCAATAGGGGTCATCTGCTGGCCATGATCAACCTCCGTATCAAGTTTCGTGATCCTAGGCCCAAGGGTTCTTGAGTCATCATCCGAAAACCAATTGGCCCACATATCAATCGACAGACACCTGCAAAACAATACACCCCTCCTTCTTCGAAGGGAGCATAATTATTTTGTCTTCTTCTTACATCTAGTATCATTTAGTTGAAGGCCACAAAGCCTTTTGTAAACAGGAAATTGTATACACATTTCATCAAAATGTTATATTAACCCTTAGCCTGCTGCAGGCGAATTTAACAGCCTTTACAAACAGCTTGGAACCAGATCAGACGCCGATCAGGTTCCAAGCTGTTTGCTACTCTGACAATACTTCTTCCAATTTTGGAGCAAATTGAATGAACTTTACAATTTTTGCAGACGACATTTCCAGCAGACGACAATTTATCTAGCATGCTAAAGGTTAAAGTCACCATACGTTATATCTTTATTATGTTGTTATTCACACCAGATGACCTACACTACTACCATAAAGAAAAAAAACACAAATACATCAAATTGCCAACTATACAAACTTAATATTCACATTTTTCTATTATTGTAATAACTATTTTGCGACAAATACTGTAAATTCCCTTATAAACGCCCCTTGGGACAATACCTTTTGCAATGGGGGCAGTTTAAATCTTATTTATTTTACAGATGTGTAAAATATAACCTATGAATGCAATTTACAATGAAGGAATGTTATCAATTATAGCATTATTATACTGATTACCGGTATACCCTAAATTAACTTTATTTTTTTTTAGTGGAAAATAGAGGGGAGGGTGTTTATTAGATAAGATAAAGTAAATGCTCTTGCAAACAATATTTGAGCCATGCCATGGGAAAACCAACATAGTGGGTATGCGACCAGCATGGATCCAGACCAGCCTGCGCATCCGCACAGTCTGGTCAGGATCCATGCTGTTAGCTAACTGTTTCTCCAATTCCAATAGGCTTTAAAAGCGAACAGTATGGAGCCTGACCAGACTGCACGGATGCGCAGGCTGGTCTGGATCCATGCTGGTCGCATACCCACTATGTTGGTTTTCTCATGGCACGGCTCATTTATACTTTCATTACTTTTTTAGATAATGCTTTCATAAATATAACTTGTTGATGAATCTTAGGAATTCAGTAAACAATAATAACATGAAAATGGATCTTTTTTATTATTTTTTTTTTTACAAAACAAACATCACAAACCACATGAATACAATGGACAAATGTAAACATGTACAATGATAAATGAAAATTTGTGCAAAAATGTTATATCAGTCAAGAAAACCACGAAGATAAACACTTTTATTTCGACAAGTATTTTCATGTCATTATTGTAAACAATGTTTTGCGATGTCATGCTATGGAAATTGTATGTAAGTTTTTATATTTACAAATGATGTAAGCATCAGAGTCAATCTGAGCCAAGGAGGTTCATCTAAAAAAAATCATTTGAAAATAACAAAGGGGGTAACACATCTGGCACCCCTCTCCAACCCACAAAAAAACAACAATAACAAACAAGAGCACCGCCTTGCGGGTGCTGACGCTCATCTGATTTTTTTTTGTATAATAGAAATATTGTCCTACCCATGATTTTCTAAGTCTAAAAAGGGCCATCATTCTTGCAAAAAGCAGGATAGAGTTATGTTTCTTGATGTACAGTGTCCACTTATGATTGTGAAAAACTGTTGCAAGTTTTAAAGCAATAGCTTTGATAGTTTATGAGAAAAGTTGCCTTAAACATAATACTCAACCAAGAAAATGATTTTCTAAGTCCAAAAGGGGCAATAATTATTGCAAAAAGCAGGATGGAGTTATGTTGCTTGCTGTACAGGGTCAGCTTATGATGGTGAACAAGTGTTGCAAGTTTCAAAGCAATAGCTTTGATAGTTTAAGAGAAAAAGTTGACCTAAACATAAAACTTAACCAAGAAATCTGATATTTTCTAAGTCCAAAAGGGGCCATAAATCTTGCAAAAAGCAGGATGGAGTTATGTTTCTTGCTGTACAGGGTCAGCTTATGATGGTGAACAAGTGTTGCAAGTTTTAAAGCAATAGCTTTGATAGTTTAGGATAAAAGCTGACCTAAACATAAAACTTAACCAAGAAAACTGATTTTCTAAGTCCAAAAGGGGCAATAATTCTTGCAAAAATCAAGATGGAGTTATGTTTCTTGATGTACAGGGTCTGCTTATGATGGTGAACAAGTATTCCAAGTTTCAAAGCAATAGCTTTGATAGTTTAGGAGAAAAGTTGACCTAAACATAAAACTTAACCAAGAAATCTGATATTTTCTAAGTACAAAAGGGGCCATAAATCTTGCAAAAAGCAAGATGGAGTTATGTTTCTTGCTATACATGGTCAGCTTATGATGGTGAACAAGTCTTCCAAGTTTCAAAGCAATAGCTTTGATAGTTTAGGAGAAAAGCTGACCTAAACATAAAACTTAACCAGGCAACGCCGACGCAGACGCCGACGCCGACACCGACGCCGACGCCGACAACCGCTCAAGTGATGACAATAACTCATCATTTTTTTTCAAAAAATCAGATGAGCTAAAAAATCAAACAAGAGCTGTCTGATGACAGCGCACTCGACTATTCGAAGAATTGATTGAAGAATGGGGTCAAAATATTACCACAGATACTCAGACAAAAGAAATAAATAGATTTGACAAACAATGTTCCTGTATTTCTTTGATTTCGATAAGTCTTGCACTAAATGGCAATGTATGAACCAATTTCAAAATCCAAAAAGGGCCATAATTCAGCCAAAATAGTTATGTACTCTTGCCTACAGATAGAAATCATAATGATAAACAAGTGTTCAAAGTTTAAAAGCCATATGTCAAATAGTTTTGACAAAACGTGGACTTATATGAAAACAGAACCAATTTCAAAGTCCAAAAAGGGCCATAATTCAGCAAAAATAGATGACAAGAGTTATGTACTCTTTCCTACAGATAGAGACTATTATACTAAACAAGTGATAAAAGTTTCAAAGCCATATGTCAAACACTTTACAAAAAATATGAACTGGTACGGAAAACTTAACCAAGATTTCTAAGTCTAAAGGGGCCATAATTCAGCCAAAATCCTTGATGGAGTTATGTACTCTTGCCTATAACTGGATATGGTGATGATAAACAAGTGTTGAAAGTTTCAAAGCTTTATCTCAAAAGACTTAGTCAAAATACGAACTGGTATGAAATATTAACCCAGTTTTCTAAGTCAAAAAGGGCCATAGTTCAGCCAAAATCCTTGATGAAGTTATGTGCTCTTGCCTATAACTGGACATGGTGATGGTAAACAAGTGTTGAAAGTTTCAAAGCTTTATCTCAAAAGACTTTGTCAAAATACGAACTGGTACGAAAAATTTAACCCAGATTTCTAAGTCGAAAGGGGCCATAATTCAGCCAAAATCCTTGATGGAGTTACGTACTCTTGCCTATAACTGGCCATGGTGATGGTAAACAAGTGTTGAAAGTTTCAAAGCTTTATCTCAAAAGACCTTGTCAAAATACAAACTGGTACGAAAAACTTAACCATGATTTCTAAGTCAAAAGGGGCCATAATTCAGCCAAAATCCTTGATGGAGTGATGTGCTCTTGCCTATAACTGGCCATGGTGGTGGTAAACAAGTGTTGAAAGTTTCAAAGCTTTATCTCAAAAGACTTTGTCAAAATGTGGACTGGTATGAAAAACTTAACCATGATTTCTAAGTCAAAAGGGGCCATAATTCAGCCAAAATCCTTGATGGAGTTATGTGCTCTTGCCTATAACTGGACATGGTGGTGGTAAACAAGTGTTGAAAGTTTTAAAGCTTTATCTCAAAAGAATTTGTCAAAATGTGGACTGGTACGAAAAACTTAACCAAGGTGTGACGCCGACGCCGTGGTGAGTAGGATAGCTCTACTTATTCTTCGAATAGTCGAGCTAAAAAATCCCATGAAACAACAACTAAAAATAAATTTATAAAATAAATATACAGCCAAAGGTGTGCTAAAGACCACATCTGTATAACATGGCCAATACTACAAAATTTGCTTTTAAAGGCCACTATTTCTGCTTCCCATTAACCCTTATCCTGCTACATTTCTATAATGGACTTGTCCATCTTTTGATTTGGACAGTACCATTAACTGTTTAAAGGGGTGCTTACCTAGAGATACTGACTGAATAGCGAACAGTGCAGATCATGATCAGACTGTACGGATCAATCAAGTCCAGCATGATAAGGGTAACTATAAATAGCGTAAATTTACCTGTGTTGTGAGACAACTATTCAACAAATGCCATTATATTTCATTTCCAAAAGACTATCAATAATGACAGGTTTGCCTGTATAGACAATATCTTAACTTAAAATGCTAGAATTAATGTATAACTCTATTAAACTATTTCTTTTTTCAAAGCATCATTGCATCTGAAGAAAATCTGGCCAATAAAATAGGGTCATGTGCCTCATTTCTTTGTTATATCAATTTGAAAATACTGGTCCTTGACAATTTTCACAAAGGGCTTCTAAAGGAAAATCACACTATTGATGACACCTTTTGCATACAGGACAAGTTCTACAAAGTACACTCTAATGAAACTTTTCATAGATGTGCATTACCTATTTTCAATCATATGGCTAAAAAAAACTTATAGGTTCATGCGCTTAATTTTTCACAATCCGCAAACTTCTGATCCTGGATAATCTATCTTTTTTTTTTTTTTACTAAATTACTCTTAATATTGGTCATACAAAACTTTTAAGTATACCAGTAGACTTGTCATAGAAGAAACTTAAAAGCACAGGTAAAGTTACTTAAACTAGGTAGGTTTAAACTATCATTCAAAGCTATTCTCTAGATTATTGACAAAAAAATGTTTGCTACTGATACATACCTGTACGAGACTACCAGGTGGGAACATTGCTGGGTTTAAACGGGCCAGCAGCTGGGCTGTCTCTGGTGTTAAAGAGGTACTGATCTGGGTTGTGCCATCACTCATGTGAGTCTCAATGCGTGATATCACATGTCCACCTTCTGTAAACAGCAATGAAGACAATGACATTCCACACAGTGATATTCTTATATTAAATGCAATGACATTCCACACAAATTGATATTCTGATATTCAATGCAATGGCATTCTACACAAAGTGATATTCTGATATTCAGTCCAAAATAAAATTTACAATTCCTGTGAGCAAAAATTTTCAAGTGTATTAAACATATACACATTTGAAAAAATTCATAAAACTGTAGGATTATAATTTAAATAATCTGATTAAATTTTACTAATAAGAAAACCTTTCTCATACCTGATGCACATAGCATCTAAGCAGCCATGTTATAACATTTTTTTTCCTATTCTATTCTATTAAGAATAATTCTTCATTAAGTAACAATGAAACAATTTTATTCAGGTTATTGAACAACTTCATGATATTTACGTAATACTTATATCTGGAGATTCGCATGAAATACAAAGACTATTAGCTCTGCATTGAGAAATACATATTCGTTCTTTAGCAGAATAATATTGTATTCCTGAAGGTGAATCCATGAATGGATTACTTAGATTTCATTACAGACATTCTGTACATGTAAAATGTATGCAAGACTATAATACAGCAACATTAACAACAGATCCTTGATGACCAAAATACTCTGACTGCTGCCCCGAGACTTTTGCTTAAATGAGTTTCAAATATTTCTGATTGTTTTAAACTATTTTTATTTGAAAACCTAGCAAATTTTGAATTATCTTGACCTGCTGGGCATTGAAATCTTTAGATATTCATATTTTATCATTTGTCCATGCTGCTCAATAATATCAGATGAAATTTAGAGGTATTAAAAAGATAGGGATTTCAAACTTGTACTGACCTTCTCCCGGGCTCTGGGTCAATGTAACAGTGACTGTCTCGGGTACAACAGTTCCAGTCCCTGCCTCAACCCTTATTCCGGCCTCGGGGCCTCCAGAGACCATAGTATCTTGTGGCAATATTGTCAGATCTGCCAAATGTATCATGTCATCTGTATTCCCCGTTGTCATGGCATTAGACATTACTGTGTTCATCGTTGTTGTCATGGGCTCTACATTTACCTTTAAAATAGTAAATAAAAACTTGACATTTTTAACCTTTAGTCTGCTAAATTTCTAAAATGGACTGATCCATCATTCAATTTGGGCAATATCATCTACTATTCCAAGGGGTGTTCACTGAAAATTTACTGTCTGAACAGCGTACAGTGCAGACCAGGATGTGCAGGCTGATCTTGGTCTGCACTGGTCGCAAAGGCAGAATCACCTGCCGTAAGCAGGCTAAAGATTAAAAATGCCAAGTCTGCAAGTCATAACTTCACTTAATATACTGTATCACTTGAAAAATTTGCAATCCAGGAATGTTCATAAATTCGAGGATTTTGCTATAATATCATTCAGCGTAAATTTCCAAGTTCACCAAGGTGTGCCATTCTAGTTAAGTAAAGATACACTAATTTAGATTTGGCACTTAAGTTTTCAATGATTTATTAATATTTCCACCCAAAATATATTTTGAAAGGCAATATGCAAACTTTTTGACCTGCAATATATCCTCTTATACAGTAATTCAACAAACTCAAATAAACTTGTTCTCATTTTCTTGCACACTGAACTAGGGTTTCTACTGTTTTCGCCACTTCTAGCAAAACTCATATTACACCCAGGAGTGTATGATGACTTGTGCTGTAAATGATGACACAAAAAACTTCATGTCTGAAGGCATGCTTAACTCCTACCCAACTAATCGTGCTGCAAAAAATGGTTTTTCCTCATTTATTTTTTTATCATTTGTGAAATATAGTATGCAAGAAAAATAACCTTTCACTGGTTGTAGGTACCACACAGAATATCCATCTCAAAAGTAACAATTTTGGTGGCAGCTCAGCAGAGCTTTGTTACTGCCTAAACAGTTACCTTGAACCATATATTCCCAGCTGCACAAACAACCAAAGGACTCCTTTTCGTTTTGTTGGATTCATGGAATTGCAAGCATTTATATCTTTTATTTATGATTTCAGACTACATTGTATACAAATAGCAATTCTCATATTTAAATTCTATTTTTTTTAATTTGTAATTGCTGATTTTTCTTAAAGTACCCATATCTATTTTTAGAATGCGAAACTGCAAGTATAGTATATTTGTCAGTCTTCTCATAATTATGTCAAAAACAAATCCCAGGAAATAAACAATCAACAAAGACGACCACATGCATAGTTCCGAGATTTTGTTAAGATAATCTGACCATAACTTGTATGTTTTGGTTTGATGTGTTATTTTTTCCCCACATAATCTATAACAGTTTATATCTTGGTTTTTTACAGCCCAACATTGACACAGTTTACATCCAGAAATAGATGCCTGCACATGCGCCGAGTTAACTGTGCTATTTTTATAACTGCTAATGTGTCGTGGATGAGTTTCATGGTATTTCCCAGCGAAATCTTTGAAAGAATGCCAATTTTAACAATGTCCACTGCTACAATATTTTAAACAAAATTATTTACCCACAAACAAGTAGAATAATTATTTTCTGTTACAAAATTTAACTGTGCTCTTGAAATTGGGTTTAATATCACAAAGACTCTGCAGGTCATATGGCGACTTTCCAGCTTATCATGGTGGAGGAAAATGCATTGCCAGGAATCAGAATTATTTCAGGCATGGGTGAGCACTTTGGTAAAACCACCAACCCTTTGTAAGTCAACTGAATGGCTTCCTCTTATGATATAATTCTACACCCACAGTGCCAAGTGCTGGCAATCTAAACCACTCAGCCATGAAGTCCGCTACAACCAGTGAAAGATTCTTGATACATACTAAATATTACATTAATCAATACCTGCAACAGTTAGGAAACCTTTGGTTTGACAGACATACACGTAATTTTCATGTTACTACAGATGGGCGTGAAAGATAGAGTAAATACACATGCATAACCTATACATTTATAAATTTGACTACCAGTAAAGTTTAATCCAAATATATTCAATACATTTCACTATGTATCTAAGTACCGTAGGCGCTGTCAGTGCTAAGGTTCCATTTTCAATGTCTTTCACTGCTTGGTGTATGTGATTTTTCAGATCTGTAACCGTGGGAAACAAGGACAGGTCATGTCGTGACACTGTAGCATCCATCTGTCCATTATACATTTCTTGACACACATACATTCTGATAAAAACAATATAAACTTCAAAACTGACTGTAACAAAATTACAACTACAATGTATCACTATGAATTAATGGTAATACATGATTACATCACTCTCCGAGTATTACTTCAGGTACGGACAGGAAATGAGTAGGACCAACAACCTCCTGCACGTTAGTGGGAAAGTTTCCTCATCAGAGAAGTAATACAACAGTGAGGGGTGATTAGAAGCCAGCAACCTTAACCCTTACCCTATTAAATTTCTAAAATGGACTGGTCTATCATTCAATTTGGGGAATATCATTTATTATTCGAAGGGGTGTTCACTGAAAATTTACTGACTGAACAGCAAACAGTGCAGACTTATCTTGGTCTGCACTTGTCACAAAGGCAGAGTCACTTGCTGCCAGCAGGCTAAAGGTTAATCACAATGGCTACAGAGACCCCTCTAATCCAATCCCAAGCTATTTTTTTTTTTTTTTTTTTTTTTTTTTACATGACAGTTGCCACTAAATAATTGAATCACAAAATGTTTAACAGTCATTAGAATAGAAGGAAGCATAATGTACCTAAGAAGTCTTCGTACATGATAAACACGAACTTCTCCCCCAGCAACTATCTCTCTTATCTTCTGCACAACCATGGGATGTAACCTGTGCCTCTTGTCAGAGTTACCCTCCACTTCTGACTCTTCTGTGATTACCTCCCCTGCTTGACTCTCCTGTGTCTGAGTTTGTGCTGACACCTGGGATATGGAGACTGCCCCAGGGGTACCTCTTACAGGCATTACAGTTCGTTCATCATGAAACTCATGGGCAGATGGTAAAGGCAGCTGAACATAAAATCTGTAATGATGAAAAAGAAATATACCAAACAGAAACAAATATAAGACAGTATAAAAGTATCTGCTGAAAAGTCTTCCCAATGTTTTCTGAACATACTGAAAGGATGAAATGATAAAAGTTTAAGACTAGAAATGTGTCACAGAAACAGATGCCCCCGCAACACGAGAAAGGTCACAGGCATGGTACTGCTCACAAACTAAAAGAAGGACAGAAAATTTAGTATTCAGTATATGTAGTGAAAATTGGCTAAGTTCAACCAAGGACTGTAACCTTCACCTTTTAGCTAGTGAAATGGCTTTGTGTATGACACATTGTCTATCCATGCTTAACATTTTTGTCAAATTATTCTGAAATCGAACCATGCATGTCAAAGTTGTGGCACGGACACAAACATCATCCTTTCCCAAACACACAGACAGGGGTAACACTATATGCCCCCCCCCCATTTTACGGTGGGGGCATAAAAAGGTATTCATTTAAAAGTGTACAATGCCTATTTCTCTGTTTTTAGGCAGTTTACTGGTATTTCGCTACAACACTTCTACAGTTGTATCAGTAATACTACTGATATTCAAAATCAGCTTTTCTTGTATACCACACTGCAATCGATAGTTTTCATGGTTTAACACTTTAAGATGATGCTACTGTGCTAGGGTGCATGAGGAGGAGTGTTGCATATTCCATTTCCTCTTATCATTTTGGTTACATTTTATGCTTGCAAAGATTTTATTCAAGTAGTGTCACACAGCTACATTTTAATTTTAACGAAGACCCAGATGCGCATCCACCAATAGATTCGCACCTGTTGGACCTCATATCTTCTTCAAAACAGCTTGACAAGTTACTCATACCCAACGATTTGAACCATAGTTAGGTGTAAATCAACAAGAGGGCCAAGATGGCCCTAGGTCGTTCACCTGAGAAACACACCACAATACACCATAACAGTGTAAACATGTTTGACCTAGTGATTTCATGGAAAAAAATATTCTGACCAATTATCATTAAAATTGGAGCAAAAACAAGTATTTTCTTTGATTTGAACTAGTGACCTAGTTTTTGACCCCAGATGACCCATATTCGAACATGACCTAGATTTCATCAAGGCTATCATTCTGACCAAATTTCATGAAGATCAATTGAAAAATACAGCCTCTATTGCATACACAAAGTTTTTCTTTGATTTGACCTAGTGACCTACTTTTTGATCCCAGATGGCCCATATTCAAATTTGACCTAGATTTCATCAAGGCAATCATTCTGACCAAATTTCATGAAGATCAATTGAAAAATACAGCCTCTATTGCATACACAAGGTTTTTCTTTGATTTGACCTAGTGACCTAATTTTTGATCCCAGATGATCAATAATCAAACTCAACCTAGATTTTATCAAGGCAATCATTCTGACCAAATTTCATGAAGATCAATTGAAAAATACAGCCTCTATCGCATACACAAGGTTTTTCTTTGATTTGACCTAGTGACCTAATTTTTAACCCAAGATGACCCATATTCAAACTTGACCTAGATTTCATCAAGGCAATCATTCTGACTTAATTTCATGAAGATCAGTTGAAAAATATAGCCTCTATCGCATACACAATGTTTTTCTTTGATTTGACCTAATGACCTACTTTTTGACCCCAGATGACCCATATTCGAACTTGACCTAGATTTCATCAAGGCAATCATTCTGACCAAAATTCATAAAGATTAATTGAAAAATACAGCCTCTATCGCATACACAAGGTTTTTCTTTGATTTGACCTAGTGACCTAGTTTTTGAACCCAGATGACCCATTTTCGAACTCGGCCTAGATTTCATCAAGGTAATCATTCTAACCAAAATTCATTAAAATTAATTGAAAAATACAGCCTCTGTCGCATACACAAGGTTTTTCTTTGATTTGACCTAATGACCTAGTTTTTGATCCCAGATGACCCATTTTCCAACTCGGCCTAGATTTCATCAAGGTAATCATTCTAACCAAAATTCATTAAAATTAATTGAAAAATACAGCCTCTGTCGCATACACAAGGTTTTTCTTTGATTTGACCTAGTGACCTAGTTTTTGATCCCAGATGACCCATTTTCGAACTCGGCCTAGATTTCATCAAGGTAATCACCCTGCCCAAAATTCATGAAAATTAACTGAAAAAAAACCAGTCTCTATCGCATACACAAGGTTTTTCTTTGATTTGACCTAGTGACCTAGTTTTTGACCCCAGATGACCTATTTTCGAACTCGGCCTAGATTTCATCAAGGCAATCATTCTGACCAAATTTCATGAAGATCAGTTGAAAAATACAGCCTCTATCGCATACACAAGCTAAATGTTGACGGACAGACAGACGACAGACAGACGCCGGACATCGAGTGATCAGAAAAGCTCAGGTGAGCTAAAAAGCAACTGCTTCAGTCTGCAGTCTTAACCATATTGCCATGGAGAAAATCCTGCCAATTTCTATACACATAATATTTTACCTATCCTGTCCTATTTTCTCAACATTTTGCTGTTTAAGAGCGTGGAAAGCTTTGTCCATGGCACTCTTCATCACCTTCTTGTCTAGATTGACATCTATCTTGTATTCTGGAAACTTCCGTACCTTCTTAATATAGATCCTGAAATTTTTTAGAAGTTTTTCAGTTACCATATTTTTTGTACCTTACATGCATATTGTAAAGTCCATACCAAATAATTATGAAATATATGTAAATTAAGCTGGTGTTTCAGATTATTCATTGATATTTTGAGACCTATCTATAATTTTGGCATTAATCAATTTTACATTTTTGGTTTAGAGTCTCTTTAATAATACAGATTCTAAAGTCTCGCGACATGAACTAGGGATGCCCTGTCTAGGCCCTACCCCATGTAACCAATCATAACATAAGTGCCCTGTCTAGGCCCTATCCCATGTAACCAATCATAACATAAGTCAGAGGCAGGACTAAGGTACTCAAATTTATTAATTAAAGATACTTTTATACTTATACAAAATAATCTACTTAATTGTGATTTCACTGGTGTTTGTGAGATTCATTCAGGCAAGTGAATCTGAATTCTGAACTATACTCAATTACCTCACCACAGTCATATTTAAACTTCACTAAGTTTATACCTAATGGAAAAAAAGAGGACCGCAGAATCCAAAACTTTGGACTCGGTGTTGTTATATGTTTTGGTCCTCTTGGGGAATCCTTTCACAGCAACACTAGTTTTTAAATGATATTTCCTCATACTTGGACTCATCTGGTCCTTTATGATTATGGAGAACATTCAATTTTACTACAATAGAATTCTGCTTAAACCAGAGCTTGAGAGTGTTAGAGATGTTGCAAATTTCATTATCGTGCATGAACAGACTGAATCAAACAGAGTCTGCTATTGTGTTGCCAAGGGTTCAGATTTTTCTTATAACATTTTGCTAAAATAGACAAGGGCTCTGCCTAACAGGGTATAATACGCCCACTTTTTCAAAATGTAAAATAAAGTAAAGCTGGGATCCTATCTTTACAAATAATGACAGACATTGGTAAACTAAAACTAACACTGTAAAGAGGTATTAAAGATGCTCTCTGAATTTGTTTTATTTTAGTACCATGCATAACAATGCAATATGACACTCTTATAATGTAAAGTAATGCTTGTCAATGCAAATTGAAACTTGATGATACAAAGACATTTTTGCAATATTTAATTGCATTGTCATGCGTTTACCAGCAGGCACCTGGGTAAAACCACCAACCCTTTGTAAGTCAAATTTAAATGTTACTTTACTGCCGTCGGCCAATGCAAAATCAAGATCAATTTTTTGCTTGACAACAACTAACTTTAGACACTCACCTAGCAGGACATGTCTGCCGATACTCCCCACCAGAGTTGACATCTATTTGTTTCTTGGCCAGGCTGCCCTTCCTACGTGGTCCATACTGACATTCCATAACAACAGCTCGGCTACCTGTAGTAAATATATCAACTGACACAAATGTTCTACACAACTTTGGCAAGATCACGGCATCTACTTACATACTGAATAATAAACCAAATATGTAACCAAGATATTATCATTTACGAACTTGTTACTCTTTGCAAAATCAGCTTACAATTTCCCGATTTTTTCTAGCATTTAAAACCACACTGACACCGAAAGTCCGAAGTTTTCATGATGGTAGAAATAATAGAAAACAAAAATTATTTCAATTTGACAACAACCTTTTTACATAAAAGCATTGAAAACATACAGTTACACAGTTTAGTGAAGAACTATTGTGGTAAATTTGGAAAGTGCGAAAACTAAACAAAATTTTCTGTAAAAATGTTGTCTGGTTTTCTCAAATTATACTTATGTATTTTCATGTTCCTATATGCAAAAAGTATAGCAAATCAGTATCACCACTGATATTATGTATTGTAAACTGTAACCTGTATCAAGCAGCCATTCAAGGGAGTGGCACACTCTGGCTACTTAAGCCTGGCAGGTGGCTGTTAAAGACAAGTTGACATTAGAACACAGTTGGTACATAAAAGTTAGCTGAATGACTGCTCGAGGCAAGTGGCTGCTTAATTTTTAGCCTGCTGGCAGCAAGTGATTCTGGTTTTGCAACCAGTGCAGACCAAGATCAGCCTGCACGACCATGCAGACTGATCTTGGTCTGCACTGTTTGCTATTCAGTCATTAAATTTTCAGTGAACACCCCTTTGAATAATAAATGGTACTGCCCAAACTGAATGATGGACCAGTCCATTTTAGAAATTTAGCAGGGTAAAGGTTAATACAGGCGGCCACCAAGGCAGGTTCATCTGTATATACTTCAAGACAACGAGGTTTTAGATGTCACATACCAGTATTGACAAAGGGAATCCCATCGTAAGGAACATACTGGGACTTCCACATGAATCTTGTTGACTGTTTAGCAGGACTCGGTGACTGCCTTGTAC
This sequence comes from Mercenaria mercenaria, assembly GCF_021730395.1. NCBI lineage: Eukaryota > Metazoa > Mollusca > Bivalvia > Venerida > Veneridae > Mercenaria > Mercenaria mercenaria. The sequence continues at coordinate 48,810,112 of NC_069364.1, forward strand.
CCCAAAAGCTCTGTGTAGCCTGTTTGTGATAGGTCAGAAGGATATCAAGTTCCACCTCTGTATCCACATATCCCCTATAATAGTCTCCAATTTTCTGAAAAGAAAATTTATTAACATAAAGAACCTATTATGTTAATTAGCTGAAATGCAAGTCCTGTATTGCTCCCAGTCACTTGTGTTACCTGTAAATTGAAAAATACCTTTTGACATACAAGGGCAGGAATAACCATGTAAAATCCAAATTTCCAGACTTGAGGAATCTAAGAATATTGTAATATCATTAATATTTGAGGGGGTCTAATTTTTGTGGATTTTGTGATTGAGTTCATTTGCAAAAATAAAATCCCAGTGAGCATATAAAATTAATTAACATTCATTTTTTCTTCAAAAATTTAAATCCACAAAGTCATATTACAACAAAAACGCTGTTTCATCCAAAACCACAAAATTTCATGCCCAATAAAATAATGAATTCATAGAAAACAAGTGAATGAAGTATTGCCATGCAATACAAAGTCCCCTACTGGAAGGCACCTAATTTTCTCTACTGCAGTATATAACATAATGTACTGATATCTGTCAATGATGTATCAACAATATTGTACTATATATACAATATGTTATAACAACACACTTGGATTAAAATGTGCATATATAAAAACCCACAGTTGTTTTCATATTGAAATGTTTTTGCCGATTATAAAAAAGTTATCATATAAGTTATTTATAGTACCAACAAAAGAAAATTAATCTTAAAAAAAATCAAAAAAATCTATATAATGTAAGTCCACAAGAAACTCTTTACCAGGTAGAGATAGGTCAAAAAACACCTAAAAATTGGATGTAACATGCATGTTGTACCACAGAAAAGTGATCTCGATTTTTCTCTACGGCCAATAATAAAAAAATTACAATAAAATCTATTTATAGTAACAACAAAGGGACGTATTTCTAAACAAGAGCACCGCCTTGCGGGTGCTGACGCTCATCTGATTTTTTTTTGTATAATAGAAATATTGTCCTACCCATGATTTTCTAAGTCTAAAAAGGGCCATCATTCTTGCAAAAAGCAGGATAGAGTTATGTTTCTTGATGTACAGTGTCCACTTATGATTGTGAAAAACTGTTGCAAGTTTTAAAGCAATAGCTTTGATAGTTTATGAGAAAAGTTGCCTTAAACATAATACTCAACCAAGAAAATGATTTTCTAAGTCCAAAAGGGGCAATAATTATTGCAAAAAGCAGGATGGAGTTATGTTGCTTGCTGTGCAGGGTCAGCTTATGATGGTGAACAAGTGTTGCAAGTTTCAAAGCAATAGCTTTGATAGTTTAAGAGAAAAAGTTGACCTAAACATAAAACTTAACCAAGAAATCTGATATTTTCTAAGTCCAAAAGGGGCCATAAATCTTGCAAAAAGCAGGATGGAGTTATGTTTCTTGCTGTACAGGGTCAGCTTATGATGGTGAACAAGTGTTGCAAGTTTCAAAGCAATAGCTTTGATAGTTTAGGATAAAAGCTGACCTAAACATAAAACTTAACCAAGAAAACTGATTTTCTAAGTCCAAAAGGGGCAATAATTCTTGCAAAAAGCAAGATGGAGTTATGTTTCTTGATGTACAGGGTATGCTTATGATGGTGAACAAGTATTCCAAGTTTCAAAGCAATAGCTTTGATAGTTTAGGAGAAAAGTTGACCTAAACATAAAACTTAACCAAGAAATCTGATATTTTCTAAGTACAAAAGGGGCCATAAATCTTGCAAAAAGCAAGATGGAGTTATGTTTCTTGCTATACAGGGTCAGCTTATGATGGTGAACAAGTGTTGCAAGTTTCAAAGCAATAGCTTTGATAGTTTAGGAGAAAAGCTGACCTAAACATAAAACTTAACCAGGCAACGCCGACACAGACGCTGACGCCGACGCCGACAACCGCTCAAGTGATGACAATAACTCATCATTTTTTTTCCAAAAATCAGATGAGCTAAAAACAATGGTGCCTCATGGTGGTGAACATTTGGTCCAAGTTACATCAAAATCCCCCAATGCATGAAGAAGAAATGCTCCAGACAAAGTCATTCTTGAATTTGACCTTTGACCTCTAAATATGACCTTGACATTAGACCCTGGGCTTGAGTTTTGCGCAAAACATGTTGTCTCATCCAGGAAAATATTTGTGCCAACTGATATTTAAATCCTGTTTTGCATGACAAAGTTATAGACTGGACAGGAAAAAAATCCTCTTGACCTTTGATGTCAAAGTGTGACCTTGACCTTTAAGCTAGGGTATTGGGTGTTGCGTATGACACGTCATCTCATCATGGGGAACATTTATGCCAAGCAATAATGTAATCCCTTGATGGATGACAGAGTTCTGGATCGGACAGGAAAAAAACATTATTGACCTTTGACCTCCAATTGTGACCTTGACCTTTGAGCTAAGAGTCCGGGATTTGCGCATGACACGTCGTCTCATCATGGGGAACATCTGTGCCAAGTCATATTAAAATCCCTTAATGAATGTCAGAGTTATGGACCGGACACAAAACAGACCCTGTTCATGCTATGTTAACATTTGACTGCTAAGTGTGACCTTGACCTTTGAGCTAGGGGTCTGAAAGTTGTACACGACACATCGTCTTATTATTAGGTACATTTGTGCCAAGTAATATTAAAATCCCTTCATGGACGGCAGAGTTATGGACCGGACAGGAAAAAAACCTTATTGACCTTTGACCTCAAATTGTGACCTTGACCTTTAAGCTAGGAGTCTAGGTTTTTCGCATGACACGTCGTCTCATCATGGGGAACATTTGTGCCATGTAATATTAAAATCCCTTCATGGATGGGAGAGTTATGGACTGGACAAGAAAAAAGCCTCGTTGACCTTTGACCTCCAATTGTGACCTTGACCTCTGAGCTAGGGGTCCGGGTTTTGCGCATGACACGTCGTCTCATCATGGGGAACACTTGTGCCAAGTAACATTAAAATCCCTTCATGGATGGGAGAGTTATGGACCAGACAGGAAAAAAGCCCTGTTGACCTTTGACTTCCAATTGTGACCTTGACCTTTGAGCTAGGGGTCCGGGTTTTGCGCATGACACGTCGTCTCATCATAGGGAACATTTGTGCCTAGTAATATTAAAATCCCTTCATGGATGACAGTGTTATGGACCGGACACGAAATTGCGGACGGACGGACGGAATGACGGAAAAGCGCATTCCTATAGTCCCCGAAACTGGTTTTCAACCAGTAGGGGACTAATAAACTTGTACTATTTAACAGCACATTTTTACTGCCTGATGTATCCAGAAGAGAACTTTTCCACTTAATTCAGAAAATATACATATATATTTGTTTACAATGAAACAAATAAAACAGCCTTCTCAACTTAAAAAAATCTGACAAAAATGGAGATATTTACATAAACAACAGGAAACAAAGCCTCCCTACAGAAAACAGACTTTTACTATGTTGAATTCAATGCCAAAGCCAGAAAATCGTCTTCTAAAATGAACATTTCAGTGAAAAAGAAAAAGTCTACCTTAAATTCTGTTAAAGTCAACTCTTGGAAAGTGCAAAAATCCAAACAAAGACAGAGCTTTTCTTCCAGACTTGGCCCCTTCCGTAGTAGATTTTCACCAACAGACTCTGTACGGCAAATAGTTTTCAGACTTCCTACAGGAGTTGCTCTAGAGATGGTGCAGTGTGATAAATTTAATAGTTTGCAAAAGTTGGCCAGACAAACCAGTAGCTGAACAGTAGCTTTATATACATTTAGTTGCAGACTGAATTTCAAACTGTAACAAGAAGATTCTTACCTCACAGTTTTTTAGCCTTGCCGCCCAGGCAGGACATCCTGGGGGTAGGACCTGAGTGGGTGGGGGCATGAGGACACTGGCAATATCGGCCTGGATCTCCAAGGTATCAGTTGCACCAGTTGTAGAAGAGACCTGGTCAACATCCTCCAGTGGTTCACCTGTGAACAGTAATTTTATCTTTTGTCATCAATGTTTTCTCAACTGACACAATATACTTCCTGTATACATGTAATTATATTTTATCCCAATTGCAACAAAAAGCTGCAAGTCGGCTATCATATTTGCTGCCCATAATGTGCAATACAAGTGATGCTTTCTGCGGCAATTAACACATAATTCATGCAGAACTTTCCAAAGAAAAACAATTGCACTTTTTATAGACCCATTTAATGTGCTTCACAAAATGACATACATATACAACACAAAATGCACCAGTATTTATATACTTTTGTTTAAAGCCATAAGATAATTTTCTTAATAATTCTCCATGCAGTTATACAGTTTTGTCCAAATTACTCCAGTTTATGTATTTGACTGCGTAAAGTCATTCAAATCTTTGCAAGGAAATATTTATGATATAAAAGCATCATTTATCCTTGTCATGCCAGGGGCGTCGGAAGTGGGGCCGCAGGAGCCGCGACCGCGGCCGCAATAATTTGCCTAAAAACGATTTTTTGTAAATTCATAAGTTGGAGTCGCAGGTCCGCAGACCCAATATTTTGTACACGCTGTCCAGATTAGTGTGTTACCGTGGTGACGGTGACACGATCGGGGGTGTTAATTGGAGTCATACACACGTGTCCGTGATTGGACTTAATTATGTATGAACACATCAGCATGTTTTTAACTGGCATGTCTTTAGTCAATATAACGTTTAAGCTATACCCAGCCGCAAAGCTTATAAAATTCAGAAAAATAATTATTATGTTTTTATTTAATAAAAGAGGTAAGTGTTAAGATTTATCACATCGCTAAGATGTAAGGAATTAATTACAAAAATTGGTTTTACTCAAAAAATGATATTTCAAACAAAAATAAGAAATGAATGTAACATGAATGATTATTGTTCAATACATTAAATACAAAAAAAAAAACATACATGCATTCTTTGTATTGCGTTATACATTATTAATTAAAAGAGTTTATTAAACTTTATTTTGCTTATAGTCATGTAAATAGTAAGAAAATACTGGAGACTTGAGATTCGATTCAGCACCCTTAAATGCATCAGAACTCGCCATTTATGATCCTGTTTTAAAAAAATTTCAGGGGGAGGTCCCCCTTACCCCCCTTACGGGAGGGGATGCCCCCTCCCGTACCTACCCACCCCCCTCCCCTCGCCCTGGCGGCCCCAATATCAAACACCTTCCGACGCCCCTGCATGCTAGACACGACTGATTCTGCTTTTGTGACCAGTGCAGATCATGATCAGCCAGCACATCCATGCAGTCTGATAATGACTTGCACTGTTCGCCATTCAGTCAGTATCTTTTTGGTATGCACCCCTTCTAACAGTTAATGGTACTGTCCAAACTGAAAGATGAACAAGTTCACTACAGAAATTTAGCATGGATTAGGCATAAAAAAAAAAAATGTTTGTTTCCGGTATCCCGACCTACTCTAAATTTTTGGCCCGACCCTAAATGTTTTTATGGCCTTGGAGAATAATTTTTTCAACATTTTGACAAAAAGTTAAAAAATTGCACTTTTTATGCTTTAAACATGGTCAGTGACATTAGAAATCAACTTCCTGGTGCTCTAAAGGCATAACCCCCTTATTTCTATTCATTTTTTGACAGAAAAATAATTTCCAAAAAGTCTCCCTTAATAAAAAAAAAAATCAAAAAAAAAGAAAATTTCCGACCTACCTACCCTAATTTTTTTGAGCATGTTACCGGAAACAAAATTTTTTTTTTAGGCATTACAGAAATTTAGCATGGTATGGGTAAATCCATTTGATACATTCTTACCATTAGCAAGTGCTAATTGTTTTAAATCCTCATTTCCAACTGCAATAATAGTATCATCCGGATTGATGACGTGCCATATTCGGCCCATTCCATCTGTCTGTGTAGGAAGGAGGCTCGAGGGGCTGGACACCGTGATGATTTGAATACCCTCAGGGAGGCCCAGCTGCGGCCCCTGCAAAGCTGTTGGTGAGGTCAGTAGGCTCTGTAGTGTTGGGTTATTTAAACTTGGTGAAACTGAAAATATTGTACATCCATTTATTTAATGTTAACTAAAATGTTTTTGTATGCTTAAAGACAAAAACTGCAACTTCCTTGTAAACTGGAAAATAAGGAAGTTAGAGACTAGTGGGTACACTTGTCTTCCCTATATTTGGAATAAATTTACTTCTGATGGTAAAAGGGTGTTTTCAGTGTATGTATCAAAACCAAATAACATTTTCATGCACACTGCTTCTACAGCAAACATAGCCTGGGGTTCAGTTAAAAATGAGGAGCTTGAAAATCTATTTTCCAAATCCTGAAATGAATTTTCCAATAGAGACATGTAATATTATTCTGGCCATGAAAAATGTCAGGCCTGAAACGGAATACTATCAATGAGTATCATAAATGTTTATTGCTGCTGGCAAACAGAGCAAAAATATCATTAATTTTATATAAACTAATTCATGCATGGACCGATACCAGTGATGGGAACTTTAATACCTAAGTAGCCCTGACTTGCGAGCAATGCTCCTGGTGAAACAGCAATTCCTTCTTCATCATCTTGGAGGTCACCTTTAAGGTCAAGGTCAACATTTCCAGGTGGTGAAAGCCGTGAGATGGTCAGAATGTTGGAAGGTGGTATAGTTAAAACATTCTGTATTGGATCGCCATTTGATGACACAACCTGGTCATCTACAGACATACCGGTATTTCAACCACAATTTTCCCCTGAAATAATGAAGTTGACATATAACTAGGATCAGAGAATAGGAACTCTATTAATATTAGCTAGTTAATGCTCTTTTCCGCAGTTTCTGTGAAATTTAAATGACACACAAAAAAAAAAACCCAGGAAAGTTGTCACCAACTACATGTATTCTAGAGGAATAATGAGTCTGTAAGCCTATCAGTTCAATGGCCAACTAGCCCAAAAATCAAAGTTCATTATCATACTAGGTAGGTATTTTGTTCCAATAAATTCTATAGCTGTTACTGCATGGGTCAAACCCCCAACTGAAATCAAAACTTTTTCTAGCAAATTTGAAACAAAAATTGCCAAAAAAGGACCTTCCTAAAAAGTACTGTATAGTTTTGTTATAAGTTACATTAAAATAGTTGTAGAGTATACATTATTCCCAATTACATATATTATGATAATCATTTTCACTTCAGTAAAGTTTTACCAGAAATTATAAGTATCCTTGTTTCTCGTATTCTCAGGGTTTCTCATATTCTCGTTTTTTGCCTTCAAGTTGTCAAATAATTTAATGTTTGTTATTTTCTAGACATGAATCAGAATGGTACAAAACTGACACACTGAAAATTTCAAGTGATGTGAATGCATATTGACGAAACTATCAGCATTTTGCTCAATTTTCAAACCAGAATGTGTCTGTAGGACACAGGGTGTGCCCCCAACTGGTACATTTGTCACAAATAAAGGGCAATAATTCAAATGTTTGCAGTCTTAATCCTTATTTTTTTCTTGTGGTGTTAGCAAATTTGCCATAAATTATTGATTATATGCAATTAATTGTAATATTTCTTGATGTATTTACTACAGAATATATCTTTTTATAACACAATGGTAATTTTAATGTTTTAAATTCTACAATTTACTTGTGATGAAAAGTCAAATCTAAATCCACGGGAATACGAGAAACTCTTGGTCCGTTTCTGCGGGTGAGGGTGGTTTCAAATACAGTAAACTGTAACAAAATGATTAAATGGGATAATTTCAGTATCATTTTATGACTCCATTTGAAAGACAAGTGAATTTTCTACAAAATAACACCCAAATGCTGTTTATGAAATGGTTAATCTTTTACTGGGAATAAAAGCAACCCTTAGGCCCCCGAGAATATGAGAAAACAGGATATAAAAAAAAGCGGGCCGAAATGTCAAATCTGAAATCGTCAAGGGGACAAAATGGGGATGCATTGACTTGAGGACGAGTTAGCGTAAATCTGTCAGCGCATCTACATAATGATGTCCAACTCATGTGTTTGCTTGTAGGGATCTCAACATGATCATTGCTTTTTACAGGGACTATTTTTTCTAGAAATATTAAGGTTTCGATGGAGGCATTGAGAAACAAAAATCAAACAACACCAAATCATAGAAAGAAAGAGTTGTTTGACATGAAAATTGAACAGCATGTAAAACATGTATATTACTTTACGAAACAAGTGTCAGTATACTGATATAAACATTGAATTCCGAAAAAGGGCTGCCTAAAGGGGCTCCACTTCCGGACAGTTAAACGCCTTTAAAAACTCACCATTTTCAAAGAACTGTTACACATGTTTGTTTTGATGCATTTGCAATAGTGTGCGAGTGGTGAAATTTCACGTAACAAGGTGGAACATAGTTTTCAGCAATTGTTTATCTTTTTTTCTTTACAAATGGCATTCATTTTCAAAGGGAAACAACTTTTTCTCAAAGATTACTTAAAATAATCGGAAAAAGTTGTTTCCCTTTGAAAATGAATGTCATTTGTACTTAAAATAATCGGGAACAGTTGTCTCCCTTTGAAAATGAATGCCATTTGTAAATAAATAAAGATAAACAATTGCAGAAAACTGTGTTCCACCTTGTTATGCGAAATTTCACCACTCGCACGCTATCGCAAATGCATCAAAACGAACGTGTGTAACTGTTCTTTGAAAATGGTGAGTTTTTAAAGGCGTTTAACTGTCCGGAAATGGAGCCCCTTTAGGCAGCCCTTTTCCGGAATTCAATGTTTATATCAGTATACTGACACTTGGTTCGTAAAGTAATATACATGTTTTACATGCTGTTCAATTTTCATGTCAAACAACTCTTTCTTTCTATGATTTGATGTTGTTTGATTTTTGTTTTTCAAGGCCTCCATCGAAACCTTAACTGATTCAAATTTTTACGAGTAGAGAATATTCTGTAACACTAGTCATTTCCTCTGTTTAGTGTGACAGCGTGAGAGCGAGAGTTTGATCACACTGGTGTAACTTGGTGAAAGTGAAAGTAGAGATTGAGGGCCTTTTCCTTAGCGTTTGAAAGAAATAGGCGACAAGTCGCAGATTTTTTTTCAGGGTGTGTCCCCAATTTCATTTCTTTTGTTACAAAAGCCGTTTGCATAAATGATGTCGTTAATGATCGGGTAGCTCGTTCAATATTAAATCTGAGAACAGTATTTGTTTACATTTTTATCTCGAAATGGGACCAAAACGAGTCACAAACCTCGAAATCAGCAACAACCTCGTCCTGGAAAGGAGACGGAAGTAACACACATGAAAACTGCGCATGCGTGTAGATAACATAAATTTTCCACAGGTCGTATACTACTAAATCTTTAGTCACAGTCTAACCAAATGCTGCTGACTTTTATTTTTCGGTAATAAAAGCCAGTATTGGTTACTTCAACGTATCAATTTTAACTCAGATTCGAATTTTATTTACCGTCGCTCTGTATAGCTTTTGAGCGACCCTATTTTAAGAACAGCGAAAATCAATTATACCTTACCACCAGCAGTTTGCTGGGTCGACTGAGGCAATCGTTATAAAGTGCCTTGCCCATGGGCAAACCGCAATGGGAGTAGCCAGGAATCGAACCCGGGGCCTTCACCTCCGTAGGAAAGCGTCTTAGACCTCTCAGCCAATTGTCTTTTTTTTACAACAACTCAATATGTTACATCAGTTCAAAGAATTCTTTGTTAATCGCATTCTGTTTTAGCAAAGAATTTTTTTTTTTTTGAGTTTTTTTTTCAGCTTTCACAAAACTCATCCCTATATGACTCAACGCAAGAATGATCCGCACACGATATTACAGGTCAGAGACCACCAATTCAAAAAAGTACAGGGAACTTACTGGGAATGAGGTAAGTGTATACCTGGGAATAAGGTAGCATCTGTGCGTTCTGATTGGTCAGTCATGTAAACAAACCCAAGAAGTGATTATTTTTTTTCAAATGGAATATTTTTACTGCATTTACAGTATTTCATTATACATTTTGACCAAATTTGCTACATTTTATATGTATTGAAAAAAAGTTTCATCAAATGAATTACTCCCGCCATGACAACGATGTAAACAGGGGGTCATCTCATTCACACGAAAATTACTTAAATAAAGTATCACTATTCATATGTTTTTCGTCCGATATTTTGGTGGAACTAAGATAGTTCTTGAAAAAAATGTGATTGGATATACATGTTTCGATATATGGAAGGCCGTACACGCCATAATGTTATAATGGAAGTCTATGGGAAAACAATTGGTGTTCTCTGCCCTACAAGAATTTGCAATAGATCGTGTTACAAATGTACAAGCCTTTTTAATCTGGTCTTGAAAGTATTTCTGTGTATTAAGCTTTTGATCTACCATTTGAGGGGCTTCACTGCCGAATCGGTTCAGTGTTTAGAGGAGGATGGCGAAATCAATTTGGAGTAACAAATTGATATTTACAGAGGAAATGTTATTATAGGTTGCATATGAAAGATATATTTCGTTAGTTTTTTTCAACGTTCACAATAGGCATCCGTATACGAACCAACGCAGGTAGGAACTACGTACACACCGCATTACAAGCCTTTTTAAATCTCTGGCTACTGTGACTTATATGTTTATCCCTCTCTGATATTGAAGATATATCTTTGAAATGAAGATTGTGATCTACAATTTGAGGTGTTTTACCGCCAATTCGGTTCATTGGTTAGGGCAGGGTGACGGTATAAATTTGAGTAAAATTTAATATCTACAGAGCAAATGTTATTATATGTTGCATCTGGAGCAATGATATATATCTATCTTCTTCCCAGGTTGCATGCATGGAAAATATATGGTACGGGTGATTTCTTTCAGCTTTCACTAAACTCATCCGTATAGGACTCAACGCAAATGAGGAACTCATACGATATCACAAGCCTTAGTAATTCGGGCAACTATGACCTAAGTTTTTGTCCTTATCTGGCCTTGAAAATATATCTGTGTGTATTAAGCTTTGGATCTACCATTTGAGGGACTTCACTGCCGAATCGGATCGGTTTAATGTTTAGGGGAGGATGGCGAAATCAATTTGGAGTTAGAAATTGATATTTACAGAGCAAATGATATCTAGGTTGCATATGAAAGATATATTTCACTAGTTGTTTTTGTGTTTTATTTACAGCATTCACAAAACGCATATGTATACGACCCACGCTAGGAACCGCGTGTACACCGCATTGCAAGCCTTTTTAATCTCGGGCTACTGTGATTTATGTGTTTGGCCCTCTCTAATATTGAAGATATATCTTTGAAATTAAGATTGTGATCTACAATTTGAGGGTTTTTACCGCCGATTCGGTTCATTGGATAGGACAGGGTGACGGTATAAATTTGAGTAAAATTTACAGAGGAAATGCTGTCATACGTTGCATGCATATGAAAAATGTATGGTACTGGGTGATTTCTTTCAGATTTCACAAAACTCATCCGTATAGGACTCAACGCAAATGAGGACCTCATACACTTTTACTAGACTTAGTAATTCGGGCTACTATAACCTAAGTTTTTGTCCTTATCTGGCCTTGAAAACACATCTGTGTGTATCAAGCTTTTGATCTACCATTTGAGGGGCTTGAAGGGCTTTACTGCCGAAACGGTTTCGTGTTTTGGGGAGGATGGCGAAATCAATTTAGAGTAACACATTCATTTTTACAGAGCAAAGGTTACTATAGGTTGCATATGAAAGATATATTTCACTAGTTGTTTTTTGCTTTTTTTCAGCTTTCACAAAACGCATCCGTATATGAGTCAATTCAGGTAGGAACCGCGTGCACACACCGCATAACACGCGGTTTTTTTTTTAAATCTCGGTCTACTGTGAATTATGAGTTTGTCCCTCTCTAATATTAAAGATATTTCTTTGAAATTAAGATTGTGATCTAAAATTTGAGGGGTTTCACCGCCGACCCGGTTCATTGCTTAGGGCAGGGTGACGGTATCAATTTGAGTAAAATTTGATATTTACAGAGCAAATGTTTTTATACGTTGCATGCATATGAAAAATATATGGTACTGGGTGATTTCTTTCAGCTTTTACTAAATTCATCCGTATAGGACTCAACGCTAATGAGGACCTCATAAGATATTACAAGCCTTAGTAATTCGGGCAACTATGACCTAACTTTTTGTCCTTATCTGGCCTTGAAAACATATCTGTGTGTATCAAGCTTTTGATCTACCATTTGAGGGGCTTTACTGTCGAACCGGTTTCGTGTTAAGGGGAGGAACTGAATTTAAAGTAACATATTGGTATTTACAGGTTGCATATGAAAGATATATTTCATTACTTTTTGTCAGCTTTCAGAAAACGCACCCGTATAAGACGCAACGCAGGTAGGATCCGCGTGCACACCGCATTACAAGCCTTTTTAATCTCTGGCTACTGTGACTTATGTGTCTGTCCCTCTCTAATATTGAAGATATATCTTTAAATTAAGATTGTGATCTAAAGTTTGAGGGTTTTTACCGCCGATTCGGTTTATTGGTTAGGGCAGAGTGACGGTATGAATTTGAGTAAAATTTAATATTTACAGAGAAAATGTTATAATATGTTGCATACATATGAAAAAAGGTATGGTACTGGGTGATTTCTTTCAGCTTTAACAAAACTCATCCGTATGATACTCAACGCAAATGAGGACCTCATACGATATTACAAGGCTTAGTAATGTGGGCTACTATGACAGGGGTTTCACCGCCGATTCGGTTCATTGTTTAGGGCAGGGTGACGGTATCAAACTGAGTAAAATTTAATATTTACATTGCAAATGTTATTATATGTTGCATGCATATGAAAAATATATGGTACTGGATGATTTCTTTCAGCTTTCACAAAACTCATCCGTATGAGACTCAACGCAAATGAGGACCTCATACGATATTGCAAGCATTTAGTAATTCGGGCTACCATGACGTAAATTTTTGTCCTGATCGGGCCTTGAAGACATAGCTTTTGATCTACCATTTGAGGGGCTTTACAGCCGAATCGGTTTATTGTTTATGGGAGGATCGCGAAATCATTTGGAGTAACAAGCCTTAGTAATTCGGGCAACTATGACCTAAGTTTTTGTCCTTATCTGGCCTTGAAAGCATATCTGTGTGTATTAAGCTTTAGATCTATCATTTGAGGGACTTTACTGTCGAATCGGTTTAATGTTTAAGGGAGGATGGCGAAATCAATTTGGAGTAACAAATTGATATTTACAGAGCAAATGTTACTATAGGTTGCATATGAAAGATATATTTCACTAGTTCTTTTTCTAGCTTTCATAAAACACATCCGTATACGACTCACCGCTGGTAGGAACCGCATGCACACTGCATTACAAGCCTTTTTTAATCTCGGGCTACTGTGACTTATGTGTTTGGCCCTCTCACCGCCGATTCTGTTCACTGCTTAGGGCAGGGTGACGGTATCAATTTGAGTAAAATTTAATATTTACAGAGCAAATGTTATTATACGTTGCATGCATCTGAAAAATATAATATTATTGAACTTGGTGATTTCTTTTAGCTTCGTATCTGACTCAACGCAATTAGGATCCGCACATATGTTTGTCCAACTCTATCATTTAAAGCAGCATGCCTCCAGATTTGGCTAAAAAATCTTTCTTTCAAATTGAAGTTTGGTCATATTATGAACATTAGAATATGAATTTTTGTTTCTAAAATATTTCAAAAGTTCCAAATCAAGAAAAAATATGACCGCGCCGCGAATAAAGACATTTTCCCGTCGTCGTAACCAATAGCGCTATGGCTAAGTAGTGAATAATGACTTCAAAATATAGTCTATAGATATCTATTAGATATTTATAATCGAGACAGTTTACCTGGAGTAAAAGCGTGACAAACGCTTTTCGGTTTTCATCGTAAAAAGTAGTAAAAATAGCAAATTCTCATGTGTTTCTGTAACATAAAGTTTGTCAGTAATTACGTTTTAAAGCCTTCTTAAGAAATATAGCATTTATATCAAGATCTATAGTGTATTCGGAAATTTCTTACAGCTTTCACAAAACTTATCCGAAATCGACTCAACGCAAGTAGGATCTGCACACGATATTTCAAGCCGTAGTAATATTGTGCTGCTATGACTTATGTGTTTGTCCCTCTCTATCATTTAAAATATATTTTTGTATTCAAATTATGATCTACAATTTGTTCAAAGGGCTTCACTGCCGATTCAGTTCATTGGTTAGGGCAGGATGAGGTATCAATTTGGAGAAATAATTAATATTTACAGAACAAATGTTATTATACGTTGCATTTGGAAAATATATGGTACTGAATAATTTTTCACCTTTCTCCAAACTCATCAGTATAGGACTCAACGCAAATGTGATTCTCACACGGTATTACAAGACTTAGTAATATCGGGCTACTATGACATATGTTTTTGTCCTTATCTGTCATTGAAAGTACATCTGTGTATTAAGTTTTTGATCTACAATTTGAGGGGCTAGACTGCTGAATCGGTTCAGCGGTTAGGGCGAGATGACGGTATCACTTTGGATTAAAATTTGATATTTACAGGGCAAATGTTACTATACGCTGAATATGAAAACTGTATGGTGCTCTGTAATTTCTTTCAGCTTTTACAATACTCATCCGTAATTGACTCAACGCAAGTAGGATCCGCACACGATATTAAAAGCCTTAATAATATCGAGCTACTATGACTTATGTGTTTGTCCCTCTCTATTATTTAAAATATATCTTTGTATTAAGCGTTTGAACTACAACTTGAGGGACAATACTGCAGAACCGGTTCAGTGGTTAGGGTAGAATGTCGATATCAATTTGGAGTAAAATTTAATATTTACAGCGCAAATGTTACTATACGCTGCATATGAAAACTATATGGTGCTCTGTAATTTCTTTCAGCTTTTCAGCTTTCACAAAAATCATGCGTATGCGACTCAGTGCCAATAAGATCCGTACATGATATTACAAGCCTTAGTAATATCGTGATACTATGACTTATGTGTTTTTCCCTCTCTATTATTTGAAATATATCTTTGTATTAAAATTGTTATCTACAATTTAGGGGCTTCACTGTCGATTCAGTTCTTTGGTTAAGGCAGGATCGATAACAGTATCAATGTGGAGTAGAATTTAATATTTACAGAATTTAATATTTACATTTGAAAATATATGCAACTGGGAAAGTCTTTAAGCTTACACAAACTCATCCGTATTGGACTCAACGCAAGTGAGAACCCTTAGTTAGTAATATAGGGCTACTATGACCTACGTTTTTGTCCTTATCTGACATTGAAAATAGACCTGTGTACTAAGCTTTTGATCTACAATTCTAGGAGCTATACTGCCGAATTGGTTCAGTGGTTAGGGCAGAATGACGGTATCAATTTGGACTAAAATGTAATATCTACAGCGCAAATGTTACTATACGCTGCATAAGAAAAATATATAGCACTGGGTAATTTCTTTCAGCTTCGTATCTGACTCAACGCAAGTAGGATCCGCACACGGTATTACAAGCCTAAGTAATATCGTGCTTCAGGGACGACTTTGACGCTCACTCAAGAGAAATCATGATCTTTCCCGGGGTGACCAACATGCCTGGTCCGCAGGAACGAACCCCCTCTACAACGGTCACCCGGTAAGACCCTGTTTATTCTACAGTTACGGCCACAGAAACAACTGATGGAGGCCAAAAAAAAAGCGTTTTAAGAGTTCATGGCCAAACACATTAGCCCACCCTTGCTCAGAAACAAGAGTTTTTTCCAGGATGGCCTCCATCTCGACATGGTGGCCATCCAACCTCTCTACAACGCCCACCCGGTGGCTTCTCAATTTCTTCTACAATTAAGTGAGTGGACATCGCAACTATCCGTCCATGGCGACATTGATACCCGGCCACTCGCTGAGCGGACGGATACGCACGGGCATCCAGGCCATCGCCTTGGTGTGCAGTTTAAAATTCTTTTGGACTCTTCTTGGTTCAATTATCATGATAAATAACTACTTGAATATTAATGAATGTTAATTCATCTACTACTTTAATATAAACAAAAGCTTGTAGAAAACGAAATGCTCCCCCACCCCCACCCTTGATGCATTTAGTAACTGCACAAGGAACAGAAAGTATTTGGCCACTGTGCACTGGACGTTTGACGTACTGACCTCAAATCAATAATTATGGGTCATTTACCAGTCATACGTGACCTCCGTGATCTTAGATCAAAGCATTGTCTAGTTATTTGGCAAAAAAATGTTCTACTGTTCTTGATCAATGTGACATTGATCTTTGACCTACTGACCTTAGAATCAATAGGGGTTATCTGCTGGACATGATCAATCTCCCTATTAAGTTTCGTGGTGTTAAGCCCGAGCGTTCTCAAGTTATCGTCCGGAAACGGTTTAACTGTTCCGGGTGACTGTGACATTGACCTTTACATGGTGAGGAATCTTAGTCTAGTATCTGAGGGGTGTTCTGTGTGCATGAGAAGTCCCCTAATAATCTTTAAATAATTATGTAGGTGGTTATCTGAGGTCCTCCGAGAAATCCAAGATGGCCGCCAAAATTTGCAGTTGTACAAAACTCCATTTGGCAGAAATCTTGGATTCCTCAGAGGGCACCACGAATTTAGACTATCACCCTCTATTTTCTTGTATTACAGACACTATTATACAAAGATTTTAGGGGACCTCTCATACACCCGTCAGATACTGTGGTACCTGTGGATTGTACCACAATTTAAAACAGGAAAGTCGAAAATAAGCGCTTGAAAGTTGATGATACCTTTCCGCGAGACTATAAAATCCAGCACAGCAGTCTCCATGAGCAATTTCTGTCTATCATCACAAAATAGCAAACCATGCGCAAAATTGTTAATAATTAAGTGTACACATCGATCGATTTAAAATTAGTTTATTTCAAAGTAACATAGATTAATATTTTAAAGTCTATGTAATGCCTAATTTATGCTTTACTTCAGAAACCCTTTGCTTTATATTTGCAGCAATTTGCAACATTGATGTATCCTTAATTTTCTCAATTGTTTTATAACACTTGTCTCCACCTTTTCTTAGCCATTCTTTCCTGCAGGTTCTGTAATGTTTTAAAGTGGCAAAGCTTTCATCTATGACTGGTCTGAAATGAAGATGAAAGAAAATAAACGGGGATGAAGGATACACAAAACTGATATACTGTAAATGTATCTATCTCTTTTTGAGATCTTAAGGCAAAGTTGATAGATTTAAGTTAAATTCTGCCTCAATTAAACCTATATTTTCACAAATATATATCATAATTTATTATATGTCTATAGATTTATTACTTCTGATAGAACGAAGTTAATGTTGCAAAATTAAGGGAGACATTTTACGGTGTGAGGTCTTATCTCGGTGGTAGCGTCCCTTTGAACATTGCGGTCTCTTACTTCTATTATGTAGGAGGCTCGAAATAGTTCCCACACGAGCCTCGGTAGACCTTTGTCATGCGAGAATATACGAACTTTTACTTTAAGAAATATAAAATAAAATGTTGCCATTCAAATTAAACATACTTTCTAAATGGTTTCCGTGCCCAGTAACCATGTGTTGACATACGACCGGGTACAAGCCTATCTGTTCTTACTATAGATTTCACTCGATCCCGATAAGCTTCGGTTCTCATCGTATATGACCCAATGGTAAGATCTCGAATAGCGTCAGTGCTGTTATCCTGACCCCATGTAGTAGCATATATTTCCGTTTTGAAGGTAAAACCGGCTGCATTTGGATGATTTTCTATCAAACTATTCTGAACGATAAATAAAGTACAAATTTATAATATATGTAGATTTTATCAGTACAAACAAATTAAACACAATCACAATACTACAAAAGCACATGGCAGTACAGATGAGAGTACATATTCCACAACAAATCCACCAACTCAATGAAATTGCTTTCAGGCGTGCTTTATATACACACACGAACTGCACTACATATTAAAATTGGTTCAACATTTGCATGTGTACTAAAATTTCTATTTTCATGTCTCACTAATCAACTGTGATATTTTTCATATATATGTAACACACTGGTTATTCGGGTACCTACTCGTGTGAGCGATACCGCCCTCGTGTGATTAATGTACATGTTGGTGAACAGGAAATTCACACCTATAACAGGTAATTATTCCGTATTTTACTGAAGATTTGAAAAGTTTTAGTATTAAATGTGTAAGATCAAACCTTTACTATGTCCATGTCAAATATCTATCTCATATGATCTGAATAACTGTGAAAAAAATACGTTTTTTGTCGCGGAAATGAAGATATTTTAAGGCGATGGTATATATTTTCACGATTAATGGTATGATTTCGGATTATACTGGGAATTTTTGTTAGTAAAATGAAAAGTAGTCATTCTGTGTATTAGCCATTGCTTTTATTTCACAAAAACTTGAAGCACAGTAAAATTAGATCGATTTTTTCGAAGACTGTGTCTAGAAAATAAGATACCTCTGACGATGTACCAAGATACCATCCTCGTTGTTTCTGTCAATCCAGCGGATACCGTCCTCGTTATTGAAATGAACATTACATTGACGCAGACCCCTTTTCTAAAATTTAGCGATAATATGCAATGACCAGCTAGGATGAAGATAAAACTTTGGTCTTTTATACCCTCCAGCTACTGGAAGCAGCCTATCCGAAGAAAAACTCACATAATTTCTTCAAGTTCGCTTTCAAGATCTATCTACATAAACACATTCTTAGGTGTATTTTCAATTGAATATTGCGACCGTACGTTTTGTCTTGTTATTTAAGTTGTTATGGGGTACAAAACGTTTGCAACAAAAACAAAATTAAATTTGTTCAGAAATTATATGATTTTTGTCAAATATTGTATTGCGATCGACCCACGTTTAACTTCGTTTTGAGGAATAAAGCAAGTTATTCAGTCGAAAATGTGCTTCGTTTGTGGCGTCGAAAGAAGTCAGTAGTAAACAGATCCTTGTTTCGCCATTTTTATGTGCGAAAATTCGTGTAGAACAAGTGCATTAATCTCACCTTTTTATTGCTGGAATACAAAATGCATGGAATGAGATGAGATATGTTTATACACTTCACATACAAGTTTTGCAGATCGAAACCGAACGTAGGGGGTTTATTGTGCGGACAGGAGCATATAAGCGCCATTTTAGGGTAGCAGACCACAACTGACCGGCATTTTACTAGGAACTATTCAGCTCCCTCTTTATTTTTATCGTTACTTTAACTTGTGATAGAACTTTCATGAAAAATAGGTGTTGGAAAAAGTGATGTTCTATTAAGGTAGGTAAAGAGGGAATGAAGTTTAGTAGGTTTGCAGGTTTGTCGAGCAATTCAAGCCCCGAGCAATTTGCTTATCATCTAACTGTTGAAAGCAGAGCTAAAATGGTGGGAAATGAAAAGAAAAAAAAAGAAAGCGACGAGAAAGTTTGCTTGTTCTTGGTAACCATTTGTACATTATTTCAAAGTTATTACAGCTCGTCTGATACTTAAACTTTAACAAAATATAATCTTACCTGTCTTATAGTCTGTTGCTAATTCTGTATTGCAAATGGTGATTATGAATCTAAAGGCAGTAAGTTAAAGTATAAAAAAACCAATCTGCTCTTATATTGTACCATTGTAGATTACAAGAAAGCGTTTGATTCTGTCGATCGTATGTGTTTATGGAATAAATTACTACAGCATAGCATTGATGGGAAAGTCTTTAAGGCTGTATATTATGCAATATATGATAAAGCCAAATCTTGTGTAAAGAGTAGCCAAAGTCTATCAAATTTCTTTATTAACTCAACTGGTGTACGACAAGGTGAAAATATTATTTTCTGTTTTCTAGAATGATTTAGTCTCAAATATGTCTAATTATTGTTCAGGACTAGTGGAAATATCAAACAATGTATAGGACCTGCTAAGTGATGATATTTCAGAAATGTCCTTCAAGCTATTTTTGTTACTTTATGCAGATGATACAGTGTTATTTACAGAATCTTAAAATGATTTACAATCTGCATTAACTTTGGAAACTTTCAGTTAATTCATTTAAAACTAAGGTTGTTCTTTTTTAACGTGGAAAAGTACATTTTAATAAGTCTACCTTTTACTATAATAGTGCGGAACTTGAAGTAGTAGATGACTTCATTTAGCTAGGAATTAAATTGAACTACAATGGTAACTTTAATAAAACTAAAATATAGTTGGTTGACCAAGCTAGAAAGGCTATGTATGCTCTGTTGAAAAAAAAGTAGGAAGTTGCAGCTTAGTATTGATTCACAGTTACATTTATTTGAGTTTGTGGTTCAACCAATATTATTGTATGGATCAGAGGTATGGGGATGTGGTGATGTTAGCATTGTTAAAAGTTTTCAGCTTAAATTTTTAAAAACATTACTGAAGGTTAAAAAGTCAACACCTTATGTCATGGTTTTTGGTGAGCTTGGGGTATTACCAATAGATATTATAATTAGAAATAGAATATTGAACTACTGGTGTACAATTTATTAAATGGTAAACAAGAAAAGATAAACTGTATACTTTACAGGTTCATGTATAGACTCCATCAGCAAAATGTAAATTATTGTTCTTGGATTTCATATGTAAAAGAATCTTTATAACAACTTGGATCTGCTGAATTCTGGTTGAATCAGTCAGTACTTGTACTTTCACCAGTGTATTTCCGCAATATTCTTATTTTAGAATGTCCCTACATTGATTTGGACAGAGTAAAATATATACCAAATGACTTTCAACTGTTAAATGTAATGTCATTTCAAAGTTTATTTCAAAGTAATGATAGTACTCTTTTTAAGTTAGCATTGTTTGTACAGAAAATACTTCAAATTTTTAGGTAGGGATAGGTTTTTGTCACTGGCCAGTTAAAACAATGTTTTCAACCTCAGGCTGGTTAATTCTAAATGTACACCATCTTCTTTTTTTAGCTTACAAAATATTTGTATTAGATCTATTATGGCCGTAAAACTACCGTTTTATTTTATGTATTAGTGTTTCTTTTGTTAAATATGTTGTTATTATAATGCTGATGCCGTATAGGCCTAGTTATAAATAAAGTCTTGAAGTCTTGAATCTCACAGATTTCCTCCCTAGACGTACATTTTACGTTTACAACAGCTGTGAGGAGTGTTTGAACAAACAATAAAAAGAGATAGAATCTGATACCCAGACTTCCATATCTGCTTCTGTTTCTTCAGTTAGTCACCTGTAAGACACTTACACAGTAGTGTATATTGTATGCACTTGTAAACAAGTCACCTAATTAGCACCACCTTAATGGAGGGTGCGCCCATGAACAGAGGTGAATATTACAAGATACGATAAAAGGCAGATTTATGAAGCCGGAGCATCTCCCTAAACGAATACATACCCAGAGAGAGGGTCCACTTTCCCTTTCAAGGAGAAAAAATGGTCTATACATAAGCACTTTTGCTCGGTGTGCTACAAATTTGGTCCTTTTCATTATGAGACTGAAGGAGAAAAAGAAGACCTTTAAGAAGGCAAGATGATAGAATGCGTAGAATAGAGGGTGGGTGTGAGGGAAGATTTAATCTTTGTGAAATACTGTTAACACGGTCCACTCCCATTCTTTACATCTTTAAAGTTAAAATGCTAATCAAATAGATCGACTAAAGGTCGGGTTTCACATTTCCAGTTCTTATTACTAGATCATCAAAGCAATTACCTTCAATCGCGTTTATTTAGTGTAACGTATGCGGAAGCAATCGCCGCGGGGAGTTTTATAATGTTCATTGACATAACGAGGACGGTACCCACGTGCAAACGGGTAGGTATCTTTGTTTATTTTCATACATCGTCAGAGGTACCATCAAAAACAGCAACAAGATGCATATAACTGAAATTTTATCAACAAAAAGAACTTGCAGGTACATGATCCAAACGTTTTGTAGTTGAGTATGTATAGTTCTACCAAGGTGAGTGGCAAATTCAGTTATCTCAACTTTGAACAAAGAAAAATACGTCTCAAAACGTCAAAATACGTAATTTTCGCTACATTTCTTCAAATTTTATAGTCATACCAATATTACTGATGACTGGTATTTTCACCAGTGCGAATTAATGCATTGCCTCGGACGAATCTGTCTTTAAAATGTTCAACATTCTTAAATATGTGTCATACGTTGGCATTGTTTTTATATACCCTAAACAACCTACATGTACATTAATCACACGAGGGCGGTATCGCTCATACGAGTAGGTATCCGAATAACCAGTGTGTGTAAGTGCCTAGATAAATATCATGATAATTTTATATATAAGATTTTTTTCCTTCCCGCTTACACAGTACATGTCCAGATAATTTCAATGGTTGTGTGAGTTATGGAAATTCCTGTCCGAATGATTTTGTACAACCAGTTATGAAGTTCAAGGTTAACTTTGCATTCAACTTCATGGTGTTTGTTTGAAAACTAGCATGCGCAGTGTAACAGACTACCTTTCAATAGGATTTGAAGGAACGATGCGGTCCTTCACTTAAGCTGCACAATACTTTTAAGGGACACTTTGTCAAAAAGTTTGCAGTAGAAACATTAGCTTGCGAAACGTATTACTTACAAGAATATGTGTTAAGCTTTGGCCTTCAGGGGCATATACGTATTCATCCACGTCATATAATCCCACAAACGTGTACCCGGATAATTTTCCCTGACAATCATACACGGGCACCTGCTCGTCGTTCCAGCCTTGGAAATTCTTTATTCCTACACCTCTTACGTTGTCATCTGAAACGATGTTTCTTTATCAATATATTTATACTTGATAATATACACAATATTTGCACATTTTAATAATAACTTTTTCGTAATTCGAGGTTTTGAGAATGTTTAAGAGTTGACAAAATATAAAATTTGTAAATTTTGCTTAAATAAGCATTTGTCAGTCCTAATTCTTTTGAATATTTAATAACATCAACATCTCGAGATTTTGTAATCTTCTGAATCAAACACGTAATTCTGATAGCAAGAATCCGCGGGTACTCGTTATATTTTGTCAAATACAGCTAAAATTAAAAGCAACAGTATGTTCAGCAATACCCGGAGGTCTGCAACGATTGCATTCGATTATATTTTATTACTGATTACGATTATATGTCATTAGACTGCTCATATGTAATCAATTTCATTTATTCAATTAATGTGATAAGCGGAGATAGCCGACCACTCGCTAAAATATCTAATATTGATCGGTATTGAGTTAGACGGTGGAAGGGAGACAACTATGTCGATCTAATAAACAAGGGAAGATAATAGAATCAGTTTTTATCCAATTCTTCAGTACGTTACAATTAAAAATTTACGGCTTTATGCGGAAGCTTATAGACTATAGCAATACTTCATTGGTCTTCTCAGATCAGTGTTCTAAAAATTCAAGAGTAATTTTTGTCAAAGGAATAAAGAAGTACACTGTTCTGCCCTGGTACACAGCACTATTGAGATTATCAGTAGTTTACAGGAAATAAGAAATGCTTTCCATTGTCGAAAGTACTGATCACGTGACTGTTCTGTCTGCACCGAACAGTCTGCACACGTTCTAAACATTCCGGAATACTATTCTTGTAGTGTATGCAGAATGTTCGGAAAAGTGAAAGGAATATGACCTATCAAATCAGTCGTCAGGATCAGCGGCACAGTAAATTACATGTGTTTTGTCACGCAAAAAGTAACTGCTAAATATTTCGATATTTAGGACTGATGTCAATTCTTTCTTAATAAGAACATTCAGTAAAATTTATTTAAGTAAAAGGTGAAGAAAACAAAATTTCATAAAATAACAACGTTCCAGATATCTTTTTGCAATATGGCCTCTTTTCACTTGGCAGCTCACATACCAGAAATTAAACTTACCTATGGGCGGTGTCGTGAATGGCAGATATTCGCATATTCCAACTGATTTGTAGTATCGTAAAACACTCATGGCGTCTGCGTTCAAGTTATTAGTATACAACAAGATTTTGCTCACGTTCATCATTACCTGGTACTCGAACCATTCTATCATGGCTGAGGCCGATATGTTTTCATAAACAAGTTTGGCACATACTGCAATCCGGCCCTCCGCTTGCCTTTGAGGATAATCAATTTTTATATACTTTGAATGATTTTTCGGACACTGTTTATCAATTCCTAACGAAATTGCTACTGGTACCCGATTATGTCCGCGCAAAACATTCGGACACACATATTGTTTCACTTCAAGTTTTGCTTTCCCGACGTAGTACCAGTTGTGCCTTTCTGAAACACGGGTAGCCATGATATCATTGTTTTTCTTTCCGTAGATCAGGCAGCACGTGAAATTTGGTTTATAAAACCTGGACCACATCCTATTTTCCCAACCACTCAAATAAATGGAATCAAATACGTATTGTTCTGTTGAATTATAAGCTATGGCACTGTATATATGAACACTGTTGTCGATCAAAGAGACGAATGTATCGCTATTTTGGTAATCGTTGTTAGAATCAACGTGGAAAAACTTGTTATCGTGTACCTCCATATCTCTGAAGCTTTTCATCTGTAAGAAATTAAAGGCAGACAAAGTCAAACATTATGCAAGCTCTCTAACAAAAACGTGGCTAATTTCTGCTGTCATTTCAGTTCGGGTGCTTAGAGAGCAGAAGTTTGCCAGGACGACAAATTAGCGTGCTGATGCGACATGTTCCTTATTTACCATAACGGCGCGCTTATTTGTCGTGCTGGTGTGTGATGGTTCGTTGGCTCAAAAACTGATTGAAGAGAACCAACACATGCACATCAGACAAATATGCATGCCGATACGACAAATCAACTGTTTGTCGTATTCATTTGTCGTTCTGGTGTGTTAGCGCTCTTCAAATGCACTGACAAGCCACAATGAAATGGCACAACTCAGCTTCCATAAGATTCCTTTTCCACATTAAAATAATATAAATAGTATGGATCTAGGTAAAAAACTTAATATTTTTGGACACCTAAAGAGAAACGTAGATGTAATTGCGATTTTGTCAGTTTTAGGTTAACAGACGCAATTTGAAAAATCAACTGAAAAAAAAAAAACTTACCTTAATTTTCGTGACTAGAGTATACATGGTAGCCATGGAGAGGTTATGGAGGAAAGCAAACGCAACGATTACCCAAAATGCAGCCAAACATATCCTGTACAATTTCTTCGCCGGCAACGTTTTCGCCGCGCTGTAAGAAATTATAAAGAAATAATTATTTTCAGTAGAATGTATATGAATTAACTGCTCTTCTTCAAATACATGTAAAGCCACGCAGTTAGATTAAACCTTAGTTTTCACGGTGGTAAACGCGCAATCCGATTCCCGCTTGGAAAAAAGAATCATGTTATTCGACACAAAAGTTATATCACAAACATTCAGGAACGACAGAAAGCGTGAAAATTGTAAAATATCGACAAAATGACAGTTTCTGACCTCTTGTGTCTTATATGAGACCATCTGACGCTTCTTATGATAAACCAACTGTGATGTAGTTTATTTGCTTCAGATCTCGTTTATGGGGACAGAATTGACAAAAAGTCATCGGTAATGCGCACCGGGAGTTGCTCGTAAGCGTTGTATTGTGAAACTTTCCATGTCACGTATTTGACTACAAAAGCAGTTTGTGCTTACAGATGTTTTTACAACATAATTTTATTTCAATGGATATCAAAATACCTTAATTATTTGGAAAAGAATAAGACGGTCGGAGAAAATGAAACAGAATCTACCCGTTTTGTATCATTGTCCGTACCAAATGGTACAGTAGAACTCAGGAAACAATTAAAATTTGGTAATCAAAAGACTTTTGCCATTGAAAGTAGCATCTAAAACTCGTATAGTTATATGTAGAACATTGCTTTTATTTGCATTCTCTTTACAATGCTCAATATTTCAAACTGATTCAATGCTCAATATTTCAACCTAATTGCACTTCATTTTAGCTCGATTTTTCGAAGAAAAAGTAGAGCTATTGCACTCGCTCCAGCGTCGGCGTCGACGTCGCCACCGCTTTCACCATTGGTTAAAGTTTTTGATAAAGTTAAATATCTCTGTTATTATCAAAGCTTTTGACATGAAACTTAAAATTGTTATTTTCTATCAAAGTCTACACCCGAAGAAGCAATCCCCGTAACATATTTTTTTTTTTTGAAATTTGATGGAGTTATGACCCTTTTTGTCTTAGAATTTTTGGTAACAGTTTTTTTTTAAGTCAAATATCTCTGTTACTATCAAAGCTTTTGACTTGAAACATAAAATAGTTATAAACTATCAATGTCTACACCAGGAGAAACAATCCCCACAACACTGGTTTGAATTTTTACAGAGTAATGCCCTTTTTAACTAAGATTGTTTTGGTGAAAGTTTTATGAAGTTTGTACTGGCAAAGCTCTAATTCAGAGAAAAGTCGAGCGCGCTGTCTTACGGACAGCTCTTGTTATCAATACTATCAATTCAGCGAAAGCTTGCACAACAACTTACTACCTGAGCCTAAAGATCACTTGTTTCATTTCCAAGTTAGACCGTTTGTACATAGTATAACTTGCAAATCAAGACCATTTCCCCATCTCACATCCTCTTCAGACATCAGATTTAGAGCAAGTCATGAATTTGTTAAAAATTTTAACAAAATGATCATTTATAATTATTTGCATTCGCTAAGTGCTTAGTATATGTTATATTTTCTCTGGAGGCTCTTTTTTTTAAAAAAATTTGGATACTCCTACCCTGGTTGCCCAATCAAGAAGGAATTGTGTTTTCATATGTATAAATTCAATAAGCATACCTTGCCGAAGAAATGATATGAATTTAAAAACTATTTTATTATGTTTGTCCAGATTTACATCAACAATTATGTATTTTACCGCACATCATTAGAAATGCTAGTTTATAGACTTATAATTACCTCCCTGTCTACATAGTTGGCAACCAAGAAAAATATATACATAGAAATAATGTTGAAATCAAAAGAAACTGTCATGACTTTTTTAATACTTTGATGCTAGAGTGAAAATTTTCAAATAGGATCTATCTTTAATTAATGTATATTTTTGTTAAACAATATGTCTATACCAGAGTATGTTAAATATGAAAAATGTTATGAAATATTTCTTAAATGTGACTGACCACTTTTAAGGCTATATTATATGTCTGTTTGTTCACAAAACTGCGCTATTTTTTTCCGAATGCATGTAAATAACTTGAACATGCTATCGAAACATTAGCCGTGGAAGATGGTTTCAAACCGTTCATGTGATGAAAAATCTTACCTTAATTTACTCCTTTTTATAGCCATATCTTCTGTTTGGCATCATTCATGGCAATTTTACCCAAATTCTTAAGTTCGATATTTAAATTTTACATAATTTCAAAATTTTCAGTAAAAACATCAGTAAGTCCGAATTCAATATCTGCCACACCATACATGTTAATAAAAACTAAGAGGCTGTATTTGATTTTTAGTTATGACGTAATATGAATACAATGTACTTCATTAAAAATATTAATTAAGTTGTGTGCCCCACGGTAAATTTCTAGTAACAATGCATAATGAGTTCACTCTAACATAACTGGTGTCCCTACATTGTCTTTTAAGTAAGCTAACTTGCCTATGGCAAGTCAATACCGTAGAAAATAATTAAAACTGAAACATAAAATTATATGGCTATAATTGTCGTACACAGCTCTTCTATTTTGACGTTTTATAATTTTATAAACCCTTTTATTTTTCAAGCTAAACGTACAAATTCTTTTATCATTCCGCGTGTAAAACGACGATGCTAATGTTGGACGCAATTTTGTTATAACCATACTAACAAACAATACTATAGGTAGTCAGAAATTATCCCCTGAAACTAATATTCATTTTTGATAAGGAAAGAAAACGGAATGACTTTGAAACACTCTTTTTGTCTGAATATCATTTGTTCGAAATTGTGTACAACTTTATCGTCGAAGATCTGAATGACTTGTCCATCAGGTACTCATAACTATGTCACTTTTTTTTTTGCATTTGACAACTCGACTCTCTTTCAAACATCTCATAAGATCGAGAAAATTACTAGTTTTACCTCCCAGAGGTAAAGCCTACCATCATGTGAAAAGCATATTCAGCAGATAAATAAAGTCTTTCGCGTGGTTTATTGTCTGGTTTAAAACGGTTCAGAGTTGCACCAGAAATGAACCACGAGGGCGTTCTCTCGCCGGTCTGGGAAACAATCGTTACTTATCGCATATTTTATCACTATTGTTTTCTGCTTTTGTTTAACTAAATGACAGGTCAAATGATGCTATAATAACATTTATATCTTCAAAAAGAGGAAGTTAATTGAGACATACAAAAAACTCCCACAACATTATGATACATGAATGTTACACGCATTTTGGACACAAACCGCACATTTTCACACATATGCTAATTGGAAAATAGGTGTCTTAAGCGGATACGCACGAACTTAGACTAGATCCTAGACTATGATATATTTTTTTTACATTTTTATGATTAAATGTAGTGAAATGAGCCAGTCTATTTCCTATGTCCAATAATTTCGACATCATTCCTCTGTGAAAATCTCTAAAACATGATAGACTGGCTTTTATCTCTATGAAATTGAATTCGTCAAAAAAAGGAAAATATATTTATCATCAGTCTAGTGGCTAGTCTAACACGATTTTGCACGACATTTGTCAAGCAATAGTTATGTCATATACAATAGTATAGAAGTTCAGTACAAGATCTTCATTTTTTGATAAACCAATACCTAGTGCAAACTGAAACGTGGGTGAAGAGAGGGAGGAGGGCGGGCAGAGGATTGATCTTAAAACCTATTTATGAATATATTAAAGTTGTAAGCATGGAACCATTTTTCCTATGTTCAAACTTCAAATGTAAATTTCATGAAAATCTATCAGATCAAGCCTGATACCAAAAGTTAATGGTCCTGAATTCGATCCCCAGGGCTAGACAGCGACCTTCCTGGTGGTTTGACAGACATCTTTTATAGCTGAAATTCGACGATGTTATTCGTCCTCCACTTCTGATACCGGTTGAGAAGTTGTCAGCTACGTGCGGAGAACAAGATATAGTCTGTAATTAATCCAGTAACATGTAATTATAGTTAACTGACCTTTACGCAATAGAAATATTGTTAAAAAGACATTTTAACCAAACAATCATCAAAATCTTAATGGTTGTGGTTAATAAGCCCGTGTAGGCCTGCCATGATGCCGGTAAACAACCGAATCTCCTACAAATAGATTTATGACAATAATCAAACCAGTGTCTTGCCTGTTTTTGGGGTTGATCTCTGTTTCATTCTTGCATACTGTATCCCTGCTCCCACCGTTTGAATAAGGTATCTCGTTCAAAGACATAATTTCTTCATGCTTCTTGTAAGTCCCGACGGCAGTGAGTTCATTTGTCACGCTAATAAATTCCACGTTTTATCTTCAAAACTTAAACAGCGTGTTCTAAATATTCAGAAAAAAAACTGCATTCATAACTATACACCTTAGAATAGCACGAGAATTCCTCCCTCATTCATGCGTTTAAGTGCATTCAATTTAAGTAAACAGTGGCAAAAAAAAAGCTTTAATTCAATATACTCATATTGTTTTAAATAACTGCATATCTGCCGCATGCGCGCTATATTTATAACAAAGAGTATTTCAAATCATTAGACTAAACTGTTTAATTAAAAATGTGTTAATAAACATGTATTTGGTAAAAATCGGTCGGACGTTAACTATCGCGTAAATTGATCCTATACAAATTGAAAACAAGAGATTTCTATTAAAATGCAATACGATATGAAAATGTAACGCTAAAAGCTGTAAATTCTAATCATTATCTTAAATAATTGATATTCCATTTATCTTGAATGCAGATCAATAACCTTATTTATTTTGATTGTTATATTCAATATTCGTGCCTAAATCCATGAAACTTCAGTTTTGAAGTATCACACTGGCCATAGCTTTAGCAGAAGCGGTGGTTCCAACGCCGCGGCGGTGGAGGATTCGTCGCAGAAGCGGTGGAAAAATATGGCCGGCTGACTACATTTTATGCTGTCATCGGTACTTTTTCTAATGAGTTTTTCACGTTTGACTGAAAACAACTAGTGAGACAGAAGCCCATATGTGTACTCTTCCAGCCACAAACTCATTAGAAAAAGTACCGCTGACAGCATAAATGTAGTCAGCCGGCCATATAAATTTCTCCTATGTCACACCCCATATGGCTCCCTGCGGATAAAACTCCCCGGGGAGAGCTATATACGGAGCACGTTTCGTATATATATCTCTTTGCTATTGAGGAGCTGTATACGAAGACAAGTATGTGCAAATCCGAATATGACTCCCTGTACACGGAGTAAAAGGCTATAACATTAATGTGAGAGTAATACAAAAAATGAGTACGTGGAAGTGTTATTTGGGCCTTCGGGAAGTGGGGAGGCACATAAATTTGCTTTTCTCCGACCGTGCATACGAATAACTAAGAGAGCGGGCCTACTAGGTACTTTACAATATGATTACTGGCAAGTGAAGTTGGGCACCTTGGTTTCAATTTTTGTGATCTGGCAGTTGCGGCCCTTGATTGACCTATGTGAAAGAGTCATCAGATTTTAACAAATGGTAATTAGGCGTAAATGATTTCATTTATATACGAGGAGCTACATGTGGAACAGAGTGTATGACTTCAATTTTAGCAAGGGAGCTATATACGAATACGTGTTTCAAATCCCAGAGGGGAGGTGGGGTGGGGGGGGGGGGGGGGGGGGGGGGGGAGGCGGGGGGTTATATTCGAATGGACTATATAGGATGTGCCACATCGTGATGCTAAAAATCCAGAAGGCCGATAAAACTATGGTCCTGAGAACCCAGTTGGCTGGTAGCACCGAAATGCTGAGAACTCAGTAGACTGGTAGCACAGTGATGCTGAAAACACAATAGGCTGATAGCTTCGTGATGCTGAGAACCCAATAGGTTGGTAACACCGTTTAGCTGAGACCCAATTAGGTTTGTAGATTCGAGCAGCTGCGACCCCAGTCGGTTTGTAGATTCGAGTAGCTAAGAAAACAGTATGTTTAAAGATTCGAGTAGCTAAGAAGATAGTAGGTGGGTAGATTCGAGTAGCTAAGAAGACAGTAGGTGGGTAGATTCGAGTAGCTAAGAAGATAGTAGATGGATAGATTCGAGTAGTTAAGAAGACAGTAGGTGGGTAGATTCGAGTAGCTAAGAAAACAGTATGTTTAAAGATTCGAGTAGCTAAGAAGGCAGTAGGTGGGTAGATTCGAGTAGCTAAGAAGATAGTAGGTGGGTAGATTCGAGTAGCTAAGAAGACAGTAGGTGGGTAGATTCGAGTAGCTAAGAAAACAGTAGGTTTAAAGATTCGAGTAGCTAAGAAGATAGTAGGTGGGTAGATTCGAGTAGCTAAGAAGACAGTAGGCGGGTAGATTCGAGTAGCAAAGAAGACAGTAGGTGGGGAGATTCGAGTAGCTAAGAACACAGTAGGTGGGTAGATTCGAGTAGCTAAGAAGACAGTAGGTGGGGAGATACGAGCAGCTAAGAACACAGTAGGTGGGTAGATTCGAGTAGCTAAGAACACAGTAAGTGGGTAGATTCGAGTAGCTAAGAACACAGTAGGTAGGTAGATTCGAGTAGTTAAGAACACAGTAGGTGGGTAGATTCGAGTAGCTAAGAAAATTAGTACGTTAACTAACTGATTCTTTAATGCTGATGGAAGAAAACATATTGCTAGAGAAATGCTATACATCCTAACTGTGTTAAATTTTCTACCTTAATGAACAGCACAGATAGAAACAAACTGTTAAAACTCGCAATATTCTCAAAAAATATATATGATGTCGATTAATTAATTAGCTTACGCTTTAAGCATGGTATGTAGTCATATTACATTCGTGACTATGCTTTCTGTATAAAATTTATTATCAGTTTGTCCTGTGGATTACATTTCATTTTACTGGGTATTTCAACATATCATTTCACATGTAATTGTCAGAAATGTTCATCATATTATTGTTTATGTGACTGATGCCTCTAAGAGGCCCAGTTTATTCAATTTACTTGAAACTTGAACCATATACTTGATTGATGATCGCAAATTAACACTACGTTTGTCCTAATTAGTTCTCAGGTGAGCATCTCACTAATTGTGATCACTCGCTATATAAAGTTTCAATAGCAGCTGTTTTTTTTACAATAAGATGTGATAAAGTCACTATATATGGAAGGTTTTGATCATCTCCCAGTACTATAAAACATATTATACCCGTAATTCTTTTATAGTAAATGACACTTGTACTCTACAAATTAATACAATGTCTATTGATGTAATCAGGGATCATGTGTTTTTTTTTTGTTTTATAATCCAGCATAAATTCACGTTGAACTGTCATTTACAAGCATAACACCACTGGGGTAAGCTAATATTTTTTTTGTCAAAGCTTATCGCACACTTGTATTCTAATGCTCTATTAAGAATAGTACATGTCCAGATTGTGATAATCTGTAGTATTTTATGGAGTTATAATGTGCAATTCGATTCCGCCAGCTTTGGTAAATTTTCATTTAAGGTAAATCGCCATATGGGAAAAACACTGTTTAAGGTAGATGACCGAGTTCTTTTGCTGAACATTTTGTGCAAATACCACGTAAGTATATATTTTTTATCAAAATGTCAAATGGACGGAAATAGATCTTCAGTGCAGCGTATATTTTAGTTTAAACTTATATTTTATTTTGCAAACAAATTGCTATGATTAAAACAGATTACAACAGGGATATTAACACCAACAATGACACAAGCAATCTGAAAAGGGATACGACCGAAAGCCTAGCTTATAGAGGTCTTCTCCCGTGTATATTTTAACAATGGTTAAGTAGAGATTGGAACATTTCATTTCAGACTAATGAAAATCTCAATGTTGAAAATAAAAATTAGCAATAACATTTGCCTCTTCAGAACATGATTGATAGGTTATGTTTTATCAGTTATGAAATACGTAGATTAATGCTTAAAAATAAAAACTTAACATAAGGACAATATCTCTGCTACATCCGTAACAAATCTGAAATTTCAACCAGGCATTCAGTTCATGCTGTGATCAATTGTTTAAGTAAGGGATATGCACTGTTACCCATCACAGCGATGTCTTTATAACAAATGGTTCTTGAGTAACCCTCGGCCAAGATTGTAAAATTAGTATGTTTCACCAGAAAACATGACCACCAAGGGGTGATGTCTCGTTTTCCTGTACGTATATAGTGGAATCTTTAACTTTCCTGCCTGTGTTTATTTAGTAGAAACTTTCAAATTTTCCAAGCAAGCAACTTAACTCAGGTGAGCGATATAAGGCCATTATGGTCCTTTTGATTGCTAAGTTAAGGGCCGTAGCTCTGACAACGAAGGGGGAAGAATCTGACTTTAGTTGGTTCTTTCTCCCATTGTTTGTATATATCTGCATGTTTGAATGATACACTGTGAAGGGCGAGGAAACAGACTAGTTTTTCCCTGTTATTGTGTATGTATCAGCATGTCTGGATACCATAATCCTAGAAATGGTTTCGGGCTAAATGAGTTACCGGCTTTCATGGCTGATGTGTATTGGCGAAGTTTTGTAGCCGCGAAACAGCCAGCTAAAGTGTATAGTTTTCATTGTGTGTCAGCTGCTCCAGTAACGTAGCTAGGATACAGTTTGGGTCCATGAGCCATGTACAGATTTTAATGTTTTCCAAGAAAAACAAGACCTGTCGGAGAACAGCAACGCTCGACTGTTCAACAACCTTGTCTTTTGAATGAAAAGAAAAAGTTGTAAAAAGGGAATCATTTTGTATAATTGCCAAAAAGGGTTATGAAACCTGTAAAATGCATATCATATGACAATGGAGAACAATGTAAAGTTTCAATCCATTCCAATGTGTGGGTACTGACAGAGCTTACATACAAAAACTTAACCAAAAACTGCTGAGTCAAAAAGGGTAAAATTTTGTAAAAATGCAAAGTAGAGTTATAAAACCTGAGCAATGGATGTCAGATTATGACAGTGAACATGAGTGCGATGTTTCAATCCATCCCCATCAGTGGGTACTGAGATACCAGCTTACATATAAAACCTCAGCCAAAAATTCTAGATCGAAAAAGGGGCATACTTTTGTTTAAAAAAAAAGCAAAATAGAGCTATGGAACCTGTGCCAGGTAAGTCAGTATATCACAGTGAATAAGTTTGTGAAGTTCAATCCATTACCATAAGTGGTTACTGAGATACCAGCTGACATACAAAAACTTAACCAAAATGGGACGCCGACGCAGACGCGGAAGCAGACGCCGACGCCGTTTGTGTTCAAATAGTAGGAAATGGGGAAAACAAACTAGGGGTATTGAGGAAATTACCAGGGAAAGAAATAACCAACTGGCTGTTTTTTCCTCATTTTTTTGTGCACAAAAACTAAGAGGGAAAACTATGGCGAATAATAATCAGGTTGGAGAAGTTGAGAAAACCAACTGATGCACAAAAATGAAAAAGGGGAAAAACAACCAGGAAGGAAACCAACCAGTTGTTTTACCCTCGGCGAAAAAAATCATCTGGTTGTACTGACTGGAGCAAAACTGGGCTGTTACACCGGTTTGAAATATATAATGGCCCCGATTAATCGATGCATATTCTATTATATGGACTGGTTCAAAGTAAGAGAATAAAGAGAATTAAAAGGTTTTGCTCGACTACTGAATATTAATATTAATTTATTTCTCAAGAGAACTTCGGCATAGATTCCTAAAGTTTAATCTTTTTTTTTTCGTTTTTTTAGGAAAAATGTTCCTTCTCTTATTACTGATGGTCTATTTGTCTGGCGGGGGATGTCATGCTGGTAACAGTACATCGACCTTGTCACGTATACCGGAAATACTACAGGAGTTGTGTCCCGGTGCCAACGTTTGTCCTGAGAATCTGACATATCAAGGAAAAGAATACACATTTGCACCTGGATATGGGTCATGCTGTGTTGGTAAGTTATAGTAGAGTTAGTCAATTTCATTACCGCCATAAAAGTTACCCTTGAGTCAGACACTAAACCACTGAGATATTCTTATTATCCGTTTTCGTCTTTTCCTTCTCTCCTGCCTTCGGCACTTGCATCCCATAGCCGGACCTTTTTTCTGGAGCCGGCAACGGCTCTTGTAGGTATAAAGGAAGGAAAGTGCCGTGACACTACTGACTTTTTTATGAAAAAAATGGCGTTTAATGAAAAACAAACTAACACACACGTTCTCATTGGTTATTTATATATCTGTTTTTAGACTGCTCATGTAGTTCAGATTGCGGAGAAAATGGTAATTGTTGTTATCCATACAAACTGAAACATCAAGAGGAAGGAGAAAATGCTGATTTGCAGAAAAAACACACTTGTCTTTTTACTGTATATCCTGAGCCTCCGGAAAAAGACAGAGTCCTTTATCAGCCTTACAGCATGGTAACTTCGATCTCAGAAAAAGTTCACGTCAGTTTCAGATCAGTATCCAGAACATCTTGCGGAGAAGAAAATGTGGCACCCTGGGGGAGTCTGTACCCCGTTTATTCTGCAAAATCCAAACAGATATACAAGAATAGCGCATGCGCAGAGGAAGATGGTGTGACTGACGGAATAGCATGGGATGCCGTACTTACATGTAACGATAATTACGACCTTATTAAGTTAGACGCAAGCAGTTTCGTTCTTGGCCTAGACTCTAATTTCATTAATAGCGAATGTGCAGTTAACTTCGTGTACAGGGGTAGCACAGAAGACATTCAATCTTTGAAATGTTATAAAGATCCAATAGATTACTGTTCTGACACGGAATTTAAGATACCCGATGAAACTGAAATTTCCAAAGAAGACATCATTGAGATGTGTTCTAGCGGCCTTTTGTCGCCATATAGAAGGGGAAAAATATATGCCAACGTGTTTTGTTATATATGTAACAATCTTTACTTTATGAGAGAGGCGATTTGCCAGGATCAGCTTGAACCAGATAAAGGATTTGATGAACGCTTTGTCGGGCTCCTAGATGCAAAATTCATAAACGATGCCCGGAAGAAAACCGCAAGGCATACCCAAGACTTGCCTATAGCGTGCAGGGTGGGAAATGTAAGTTTATTTAACTTTGAACATAAGTATAAACTTTTTGTTTACTGTATTCTTCATAATAATTCTTTATTTGTATTGTTGTTGTTGTTGTTGTTTTTGTTGTTGTGTGTTTAGTGTGCTATTAATGGAGATTGCAAACTGATCACTTGCAGTGTGAGGTCATATAGCTTGTAAGGTTTATCGCTCAGTTTGACAGAATTATGAAATGAGCGGTGCCATGAGAAAACCAACATAGTGCTTTTGCAATCAGCATTTATCCAGACCAGCCTGCGCGTCCTCGCAGTCTGGTCAGGATCCATGCTGTTCGCTAAAAGTTTCTCTATAGATTTTGAAAGCGAACAGCATAGATCCTGGTCAGACTGCGCAAGTCTGGATTCATGCTGGTCGCAAACGCACCATTTTGGTTTTCTCATGGCACAGCTCAAATAGTCTTTAAGGTCATATTACTGTTATACCATGTTATGAATATAACAGCCTCTAATACATTATAACAGAATATTGGAAATCAGGTAATGGTATTATATTTGAAAAACAAACTTTTCGTTATAATTTGTTTTTTCTTGCCCTTTTTGTTAACGTTACATGTGTTAGGGATTTACTTGGCAGAGAATGTCCTGAAATTCTGAAACTTTGGGACACGGCAGGAACTACTAAGTATGGCGCGCACCATCACCGGTTTATACTCGGCTTTATTTTTGTTTTCGGTTTGAAAAATATTTATTGACAAAGTTGCAATTGTCAAAATTTACAACAGTATAAACCTAGAGGACTGAGTAGGAGCAATACGTTTATTCAGAAACTATAAACAAACCGGTAACTATAAAGAAAAGCAAAGACACAATTCAACAGCACAAATCTTGAAAACGCTGTTAAGTTATTAGGCCCCCTTAATAGTAATGTTTTAAAAATGGCATTTGCTTGGTATATTCTTACAGTTGACCGTGCTTCGCACTTTGTTGCAAATTTTAAAAACATTTACCTTGCCGTTTATTTTTATTCTAAAACATTAATAAACAATTATAAAACTTAAAATAAAACTGCCAATGTAATTTTTTCTAGGGTGCCTCAAGTAAACGGATTCAATGAGACAGAATTCTAACTCCAGCATTGAAAAATTAAGGTCGAATCCTGCGGGTCTGTTTTGAATTTTGCTCTCTTCATTCAAAAATAACATTGGGACAGAAGTAAAACCTACCTACATTTCTTCTATAATATGTAATCTAAAGAATGAAGGCAAAATAGAGCACTTTTACTGCATGTAATTCAGTATTTTTAAAGATGTCTAACTCTACCCCTTCTGTTTCAGAAGTAAATTCACTTTGAACAGCAAGAAGTCTCTTATCAAATAAATTGTTACCACTTTTGTACAATAAATCAATAGCAAGTCTTGAAATAAGTAAAAAGTTACTGGAGAAAAAAGGAAAGTAAGGAAAAAAATGGTTCCAGTGGGGCTTGAACCCACGCCCCATGAAAATTGCAGTAAAAGTAGGTTTATGGTAGGAACTGAATACTCTTCAAAAAGGAGTTACTCTATCATGGGCCGAATACTTTTTAAGTCCAATTATGATATACAAGAATACTGTTCTGGCAAAATATACATCCAGTCAATTTTATTCATAAATTTCTCACACACAGAATTTACTATTATTTATGTCCAAAGAATATAGGTCCTCATTTTTAAGATATTTTCCATTTCACAATCTTAAATGTCGAAACTGTTAATATATTATTACATGTTTTTAAGAAATACACGGAAGGCTTTCAGTAAGGTCTTATTGCTGGTTCTGCCATGTTTTGAGACAGCTTCTTGTTCGAAAGGAAAGGCAACGTTGTTCTAATGATAATTTCGTCACCTGGGATTTCTTAATTAAATCATTTAAAGAAATTAAAGAATTTTCAAAATCAGAAGAAAAATGAGAAATTCATGAGACTTTAAACGATTTAAATACTTAGTCACATTCGCTTTCGCGGCATCTCTGTGTCCATTGCAACAACAATAACACCCCCCCCCCCCCCCAAACCCCCCCCCCTCCAAAAAAAAACCGGAATTATTAAATTTTAAATACACATGTATTTACTCTTTTTGTTAAAAAATTCTCTTCTACTTTTTCCAGCTGTGGTGAAATCGATTATCATGCCTTTACACCTTGCGCTTAAGAAACACTAGTAATGTATGAAAACTAATCTATTCAAAAGGTTATTATTACTATTTACCAGATTATTTAAAGCGCTCTTTTCATCTAAAAAATAAACGTTCAAAAGCGCTGTACAAAGTACATATCATAGAATGATATGGACATACAACAGAACACACACACACACACACACACACACACAAATAAAAAATAAAAAAATAAAAAAATCAACAATGAAAGGTGTTTAGCCTGAATCAGGTTTTACATTTTAATTGTACTAGATATTTTAAAGAATAATACACAATAGGAAATAAATTCCATTGCTGAAAGCTTGTTTTTCAGTGCAAAGTGAGTTTCAATAGACGTTGAAGAAAAAGTGTGTTTTCAGTGCTCGTTTGAAAGCATCCAAGCTTTTAGCGTCTCTAAAGATATTCGCTGAATAAACAATTTACAGTGTGCAAATTACGTCATAAACACACTAAATGGCTGCCTCCATCGTCAGGCAGCTATTTAAATTTCAAACTGCAATATCTTTTTCCATAGTGGTCCGATTTTTAAAGATTCTTAAGCGATGTGAAAGGCTAAGTTTAAACATATTTTATTGCCAATATGTACATATATAAACAGATAACTACGTCACTTGTATATATAATAGGCAAAAGGGTCGACCCACAAGTTCTCGCAACATTAGTAACGGGTCTTCCCTAAGAAAGGCTTGAGGATGGTTTTTATATGAATTATACTTATTGTGAGACTTTCCTTACCCTTTAAAGCACGCGAAAGGTTCCAAACTTTCCAAGTATCACCAAGGATACGAAAAGAAGCTCACAATTAGCCAGACTTTTACATAATGATAACACACTTGTGATGGAACTGTCTAGAAAACCATAGATATCAATAACTTAATATAAGTACCGCACAGTATTATGGCGTTTTTATTTTTAGCAGCATGTAAATAAATAATCAGTACATAGAAATTTCTTTTAAAACAAAATATATTGGAAGTTAGATCAATAGTTGGCTTCATTGCTCAGTAGGTTGAGTGGATAGACATGTAATGATTTTGTAGTGATAGTTTTGATGAGTCATTTCTCATTTTATTTTGCATTTAATTTATTTACCGTGATTGTGTATGTTTGTTTGTCTTTAGCTTCTAATTAATTCACGAAAGCCGCAAAAACAATGGGTCATTAGTATGGAATATCAAATGAAGCGTTGAAATGGCACGTACATAAACTATCCAAAAAAAGCTGTTCGTAAACAGTACGCTCGACTGTTCTCAGTGCTTGACTCTGAATTACAGCCTTCCATTAAAACATTTTTAAAACTGGAACAAAATGTTAAAATTGGACTTAATTCTTTCTACATTCAAAACAGAAGTATTATTGTTGTTTCTCCTGGTGTAGACTTTGATAGTAATATTTTAAGTATCAAGTCAAAAGCTTTGATGAGTAACAGTTAGTCTTGACTTTATCAAATGATCTAACAAACGCGACACTGACACCGGGGAGAGAGCAATAGCTTCATTTTTTCTTCGAAAAGTCGAGCTCAAATTGATCCTTACACTTGAAGATCGTCCAAAGACCTCTCCACGGAAGAATCTCTGCAATGACATGAACATATATTACATGAATTATCCTTTAAGGATTACCGAGCGTTGTTTTTTGCTTTTTTATGTTGTTGTTGTTTTTTAGTAAACCAGTCATTTTCTTTGGAAATTACTTTCGTACAAAAGTTTTGCCAAAAATAAATGCTAAATAATTAAAATATGGCTAATAATGTACCATTTACCCTAAAAGATTCTACATTTTTGCAGTAAAAAATTCACATTTGCCTAAAATGGACGTAACATTTACAATGGGGTAGGGAAAGGTAATTTCAAATATCTATTAAAGGAGATTATGTTTTGTTTTGATATTTTCCTGACTGATTCTTATAATGATCAGCTACAATTGAAATAAAAGTCTTCTGGTTATCACTTCATATTTTCTGGAAAATATGATTTAAAACAAACAGAACAAAAAACTTTATCAAAAATGACCAGTTTTTCACAGTTACTTCTTAATAAATTTCAGTTAGATGCACGGTGACCCAAACATTTTTTCCTTCCATTATGAAGCATTTTGGTGTGTTATTAAAGATGCAAAATCGTTTAAATCCCGTAACGTAAGAAATTTTTGTAGATCTAAATATGCTTTTTTCCCATTGAAAATAAAGTGGATAGGGCAATAATGTCAACATGTAAATATGAAAAGTTTTGTGAGAGACATTTATGCTTATATAATACTAATACATTCTCTTGTATTCATATCAATCAGTAAGACCTGAAATTTAATGTTCTTCAAGCTTACAGAGTATGAAAAAAACCTGAATGTTAGAAAAAAATTGTTCCTACATCCTTGAATGATCTGATACTAATATTTTCTCTATTTTAGAGAGCAGATTGTAGACCAATTCACTGTCAATCGGGTCAGCTACGTGACGCAATCGGTAAGTGTATGTATCCGAATAGATTGTGGTATGATCAAGTCTACACCGTGTATATTAACCTCACAACGGAAAAAGCCATCAACGTAACAGATATATTTAAAGTACCATCAGAGTTCGCGAATGGATATTTGCCTGATTTCGTATCACCATGGCCAAGGGGCTGGATCATTCACACTATATATACGTACGATGACATATTAGACGGTGGGAACAAACATGCGTCTTTTCTATTCATACTTAAACGAATATTATCAAAAGTTAAGCCTTCAAATATCATAAACACGGTTAAGAAGATGGTCAAACGAAAATGGACCCTGCAACATAAAAACTCTACGTTTGTACTACAGTCAGACATTTCGTCACACTCAAATGCATATCCTATAAGTCGTCGTGAAGACTTTGGTTTCTTTTTTGGGAATCATTCTGAAAGAATATACAAACTCCTATATCATGATACAAGACGCTTTCCAAGGAACAAACACTTCATCACAAAGCTTTACTTCTGTGACCAGGTCGAGCTTTCTCTGCAAGAAGTTATTCTTGGCCCGCAAAAGACAATACTCTATAACACAATTACAAAACGCCATCTGTTTGATGCCGAATTTTCATTCCTATGGAACAGTGCATACAAAGAAGTGCGCCCAAGAATATGTATTGAAGACTCGAATATGTACGAAACGGGTAGCCATTCCGGTGCAGACTGGTGTTCTGAAATATACTGTGTAAGGGTCATTGCTGCGGCCTTACTTTTGTTTGCTACTGTGAAAGGGTAGTTCTATTCATCACGGGTACCTGCAAGACAAGTATCACATGTGCAAATAAGTGTTCTCTTGTATGATTTTAACTATAGTAACGCTGTAATTTTAGGATTAATTCGTCTATAGATGGAAATATTGAAGTACGATTGTGGCGATCCGTCGTACTGTCGCGCTTCACAGACCTGGTGTTATTAAAATGAAAATTCCCCGGCAGAGTGTCACTCAAATGAATATCATCTGACATGATGATACATATCATACCTTAATATTGTCTGAAATATACTATTCCAAAACAGGCTCTGATGGACTATGGCTATTTTACATTGTTTACTTGAGGATAATAAAAACGAATATCACCCAACCGAACGTTATTTATGAACAAAACCTCTCTGTGGAAAAATAAATGATAAATGTATTTTCATGTGATCAATTGTTTTGTGAGAAAATGTTGGGTAATCAGCTTATATATTTCAAGCTATTAAAGTATATATTGTCAGCTTAAAATAAAAAATACAAAAAAAAAAATACAGTTTTATAAATTTTATTTATAAAGCTTTTGGGTAAATTTTATGCTAATAAGATCTAGAATACAGTTGTTTGTTCCCACTTACCCGACCAACCATGTCTTTTTACCACTGACCCTAGAGTTCTAAGAGGAAACGTATTTGAATAAAAATGTAGATTTATGTTAAACAAGATTATTAGTAAGTAAATCCAAAGCATGTCCCTTCATCTGACCGTACTATTCTATACAGTAAAGTTTGCCCTTGGTAAGATGGTAAAGCGCGACAGTCCGATGGCGAAGCACGGCAGTAAGATGGTGACACTACGATGGCGAAGCGCGACACTACGATTGTGAAGCGCGATAGTACGATGGCGTAGCGTGACAGTACGACGGACTGTCAACATTGTACTGTCGCGCTTCCGACAATGGTACCGTCGTACTTTCGCGCTTCGCGGTCACAGGGAGCAGGCGCTGGCCCTAACGGAACACCGTTGAGATAATTATTGTCAAGTTTTTTTAGTATATGGAAATGTGTTTGCAATCTTCGGTTAGGAAAGTTTGTTTAGTTTGCATAAACTATATATATATTAGATTTTATTGGAATATAATTTGATATATCTAGATTGCCATGACCTGTAGACGTCCCCATACACTTGTTTTTGAGATAGTCCTACATTGCTTACAATAAAAAGGACATTCGTCATGACTGATCTAAGTATGCAGCTCTGGCGGCGGAAAAACTTTTGACTTGTTGAGTTTACGGGATACACTTTTATTCTAGACCATGTCAAGATGGTTATGAATAGTTTCGAAACGATAAACAGAACGCAATGAAAGGTGTGTTAAACGACCATCGATATTGCACAATAGAGTTTAGTGAATAAACAAAAATGGCATAAAGAAAAAAAATGTATGTAATGCAACATATTATTATGTGGTATAAAACAATATCATTTGTCTTTTCTCTCTTTATTTGTAGAGCAAAAATTTAAAGTTTTATTTAAAAATTCGTTAAAACTTGATCCGTGCACCTGCATATAAGAACTTTCCAAAGATGTGAATTTTGTAAGTGATGGGACACTTACTCGCAATGTCAAGGTCATTATTTCTTTTTAACAGTTTATATCATATATTGTAGTATGTGCTAAAGTTGATAATTTGCAACCAGTTAGTCTATTACAGTAATTTAGGTAATTTCTCATATTGCAGTAAATGTACTTCAGACAAAACACTTGGGGGCGTCTTTGATGCTTGCATCAACGAATTTCCTTGTGATATTATTATAATGATGATTAATACTGTATTTCAATGTTGTGTTTGTAAGGAACTAGAATAAAGGGAAAATCATAATCAGGTCGACTTCAGAATGAAAAAAATTATTGATGAATCGTGACAATTCAAGAACGGATTTTGAAAATTCAAGGAATCATATTGCCCGTCAAATACAGGACGATCTGTAACATATTAAGGACGATTCATGGCAACTGAAGGCCGGTTATAGCATCGACAATTCAATGAATTATGACGGGCGTCTAATGTATCATAATAACTAATGCTCGATTCTTGACATATTCAGGATGAATCATAAAAATCAAGAATGACTTTTTTTTCTTAATTCAATGACAAATGACAATTCAAGAAATTAATGAATTTTAACAACTGTAGGATGATTTGTGACAGCTTTAGGAAGATTCATCACAACTCGATGACGAATCCTGAAATATCAAGGAATCATGACAGCTCTCGAATTAATCATAACAATTATAGCATGATTCATGATACGGAATGTGTAATATTGGTTTGCCTCTGTAAAGGCCGACGGACTTTGAAATATTGACATGCCTCTGTTATGGTCGACGGACTGTGAAATATTGGCATGCCTCTGTAAAGGCCAATGGACTTTGGAATATTGACATGCCTATGTTTAGGTCGACGGACTATGGAATATTGGCATGCCTCCGCTATGGTCGACGGACTTTAGAGTATTGAGATGCCTCTGTTAAGGTCGACGGACTGTGGAATATTTACATGCCTTTGTTAAGGTCGACGGACTGTGTAATATTGGCATGCCCCTGTTAGGGCCAACGGACTATGAAATATTGACATGCCTCTGTTGTGGTCGACGGACTTTAAAATATTGACATGCTTCTGTTAAAGTCGACGGACTGTGGAAAGTTGACATGCCTCTGTAAAGGTCAACGGACTGTGGTATATTGACATGCCTCTTTTAAGGTCGACGGACTGTGGAATATTGGCATGCCTCTGTTAAGATCGCCGGACTGTAGAATATTGATATGCCTCTGTTAAGGTCGACGAACTGTGGAGTATTGGCATGCCTCTGTTAGTCGACGGACTGTAGAATATTGACATGCCTCTGTTACGGTCGACGAAATGTGGAGTTTTGACATGCCTCTGTTAAGGTCGACGAACTGTGGAGTTTTGACATGCCTCTGTAAAGGCCGACGGACTGTGGAATATTGGCATGCCTCTGTTAGTCGACGGACTGTGGAATATTGACATGCCTCTGTTAACGCCAACGAGCTGCGGAATATTAAGATGCCTCTGTTAAGGCCGACGGACTGTGGAATATTGGCATGTCTCTGTTAAGGCC
The DNA here is from genome assembly GCF_021730395.1 of Mercenaria mercenaria. Taxonomy (NCBI): domain Eukaryota; kingdom Metazoa; phylum Mollusca; class Bivalvia; order Venerida; family Veneridae; genus Mercenaria; species Mercenaria mercenaria. The sequence continues at coordinate 48,854,782 of NC_069364.1, forward strand.
GACGGCCTGTAGAATATTGGCATACTTCTGTTAAGGCCGACCGACCGTGGAATTGTGGCATGATGTCTTTGCTATGGTCGAAAGATTGTGGAATATTGACATGCCTTTGTTAAGGCCGACGGCCTGTAGAATATTGGCATACTTCTGTTAAGGCCGACCGACCGTGGAACATTGACATTCCTCTGTTAAAGTCGCCAGACTGTAGAATATTGGCATACCTCTGTTAAGATTGACGGACAGTGGAATATGGAGATGTCTCTGTTAAGGCCGACAGACTTTGGAATATTGGCATTCCTCTGTTAAGGTCGACGGAGTGTGGAATATGAACATGCCCCAGTTTAGGTCGACGGACTGTGGAATATCGGCATGCCTCTGTTAAGTCCGGCGGGCTCTGGAATATTGACATTTCTCTGCTAAGGTCGACGGACTATGGAATATTGACATGCCTCTGTTACGGTCGACGGACTGTGGAATATTGACATGCCTCTGTTAAGGCCGGCGGACTGTGAAATATTGACATGCCCATGTTTAGGTCGACGCACTGTGTAATTTTCACAAGTTTATGTTCAGGCCGACGGACTGTGGAACATTGACATTCCTCTGTTAAAGTCGCCAGACTGTAGAATATTGGCATACCTCTGTTAAGATTGACGGACAGTGGAATATGGACATGCCTCTGTTACGGTCGACGGACTGTGGAATATTGACATGCCTCTGTTAAGGCCGGCGGACTGTGAAATATTGACATGCCCATGTTTAGGTCGACGCACTGTGTAATTTTCACAAGTTTATGTTCAGGCCGACGGACTGTGGAACACTGACATTCCTCTGTTAAAGTCGCCAGACTGTAGAATATTGGCATACCTCTGTTAAGATTGACGGACAGTGGAATATGGAGATGTCTCTGTTAAGGCCGACAGACTTTGGAATATTGGCATTCCTCTGTTAAGGTCGACGGAGTGTGGAATATGAACATGCCCCAGTTTAGGTCGACGGACTGTGGAATATCGGCATGCCTCTGTTAAGTCCGGCGGGCTCTGGAATATTGACATTTCTCTGCTAAGGTCGACGGACTATGGAATATTGACATGCCTCTGTTACGGTCGACGGACTGTGGAATATTGACATGCCTCTGTTACGGTCGACGGACTGTGGAATATTGAGATGCCTCTGTTAAGGCCGACGGACTGTGAAATATTGGCATGGCTCTGTTAGTCGACGAACTGTGGAATATTGACATGCCTCTGTTAACGCCAACAATCTGCGGAATATTTAGATGCCTCTGTTAAGGCCGACGGACTGTGGAATATTGGCATGTCTCTGTTAAGGCCGACGGCCTGTAGAATATTGGCATACTTCTGTTAAGGCCGACCGACCGTGGAATTGTGACATGATGTCTTTGCTATGGTCGAAGGATTGTGGAATATTGACATGCCTTTGTTAAGGCCGATGAACTGTGGAATATGGACATGCCTCTGTTACGGTCGACGGACTGTGGAATATGGACATGCCTCTGTTAAGGCCGACGGACTGTGGAATATTGGCATGCCTCTGTTAAGGCCGACGGCCTGTGGAATATTGGCATGCCTCTGTTAAGGCCGACGGCCTGTGGAATATTGGCATGCCTCTGTTAAGGCCGACGGCCTGTGGAATATTGGCATGCCTCTGTTAAGGTCGACGAACTGTGGAGTATTGGCATGCCTCTGTTAGTCGACGGACTGTAGAATATTGACATGCCTCTGTTACGGTGGACGAAATGTGGAGTTTTGACATGCCTCTGTTAAGGTCGACGAACTGTGGAGTTTTGACATGCCTCTGTAAAGGCCGACGGACTGTGGAATATTGGCATGCCTCTGTTAGTCGACGGACTGTGGAATATTGACATGCCTCTGTTAACGCCAACGAGCTGCGGAATATTAAGATGCCTCTGTTAAGGCCGACGGACTGTGAAATATTGGCATGCCTCTGTTAAGGCCGACGGACTGTGGAATATTGGCATGTCTCTGTTAAGGTCGACGGCCTGTAGAATATTGGCATACTTCTGTTAAGGCCGACCGACCGTGGAATTGTGACATGATGTCTTTGCTATGGTCGAAGGATTGTGGAATATTGACATGCCTTTGTTAAGGCCGATGAACTGTGGAATATGGACATGCCTCTGTTACGGTCGACGGACTGTGGAATATTGACATGCCTCTGTTAAGGCCGGCGGACTGTGAAATATTGACATGCCCATGTTTAGGTCGACGCACTGTGTAATTTTCACAAGTTTATGTTCAGGCCGACGGACTGTGGAACATTGACATTCCTCTGTTAAAGTCGCCAGACTGTAGAATATTGGCATACCTCTGTTAAGATTGACGGACAGTGGAATATGGAGATGTCTCTGTTAAGGCCGACAGACTTTGGAATATTGGCATTCCTCTGTTAAGGTCGACGGAGTGTGGAATATGAACATGCCCCAGTTTAGGTCGACGGACTGTGGAATATCGGCATGCCTCTGTTAAGTCCGGCGGGCTCTGGAATATTGACATTTCTCTGCTAAGGTCGACGGACTATGGAATATTGACATGCCTCTGTTACGGTCGACGGACTGTGGAATATTGACATGCCTCTGTTACGGTCGACGGACTGTGGAATATTGAGATGCCTCTGTTAAGGCCGACGGACTGTGAAATATTGGCATGCCTCTGTTAGTCGACGAACTGTGGAATATTGACATGCCTCTGTTAACGCCAACCAGCTGCGGAATATTTAGATGCCTCTGTTAAGGCCGACGGACTGTGGAATATTGGCATGTCTCTGTTAAGGCCGACGGCCTGTAGAATATTGGCATACTTCTGTTAAGGCCGACCGACCGTGGAATTGTGACATGATGTCTTTGCTATGGTCGAAAGATTGTGGAATATTGACATGCCTTTGTTAAGGCCGATGAACTGTGGAATATAGACATGCCTCTGTTACGGTCGACGGACTGTGGAATATTGACATGCCTCTGTTAAGGCCGACGGACTGTGAAATATTGACAGGCCCATGTTTAGGACTGTGGAATATTGAGATTCCTCTGTTTAGGCCGACGGACTGTGGTCAATAAAATGTGGAATATTGAGATGCTTCTGTTAAGGTCGACGAACTGTGGAGTATCGACATGCCTCTGTTATGGTCGACTGAGTGTGGAATATTGAAATATCTCTGTTTTTGTCGACGAACTGTGGAATATTGAAATGTCTCTGGCCGACGGACTGTAGAATATTGACATGTCTCTGTTATGGTCGACGAAATATGGAATGCTGAGATGCCTCTGTTAAGGCCGACGGACTGTGGAATATTGAGATGCCTATGTTAAGGCCGACGGACTGTGAAATATTGGCATACCACTGTTCAGGCCGACGGACTGAGTATTGACGTGCCTCTATTATGGTCGATAAAATGTGGAATATTGAGATGCTTCTGTTAAGGTCGACGAACTGTGGAATATCGACATGCCTCTGTTATGGTCGACTGAGTGTGGAATATTGAAATATCTCTGTTTTTGTCGGCGAACTGTGGAATATTGAAATATCTCTGGCCGACGGGCTGTAGAATATTGACATGCCTCTGTTATGGTCGGCGAAATGTGGAATACTGACATGTATATCTTAAGGGGAAAGAACTGTCGAAAGTCGGCTTGCTCCTCTTAAGTCCGATAGATTGTCGAACATGTTGATGGACGGATAATATATTGTCTACATGCCTTTGTTTACGACGATGAACGGTTGAAAGTCGACGTCGATGGGCCGCCAAATGTTGACATGCTTCTGGTTAACACGTGCATAAGTCACCATTTATGTTTGTTTGGGAAGTTTAAAAAGTATCTAGGCGCAAGACCCACGTGTCATCCTCACATTTATTTCGTTTAATACAGAATTCAACATTTTCGTGGTGGACTATTCGTCCGACAACACTAGCACATTAAAACAACAAAACAATGCAATGTTATTGCACAGGAAGCGTCGTCTAAGGCCCCTTTCACACGCTACATTTTGGCTGTTTTATTCCGAAAGCTATATTTCGAGAGGGGAACTCAGACCCCACCCCTCCCCCCCATTTTTATAGGAGACACTCCCTCCTTTCATCTTTCTCTTTTGTGCGTAATGTAAACTTTGAGATGAACACAATCCTTTATGTAGAAAATCTACCAAAATACGTTCTCATGATTCAATGATCCGAAACACATCATATATACCCTTGCAATGCATTTTGTCGCTACCAAAACTCGGCCGTAACAGTGTTGCTTTGAAAAAAGAGAATTTTTATGTAGGAACAATAATAAAAGTGCATGTCATGCATTTCTTGTAACATGTTTATGACTTATGAATATATGTCGCCATCTATATCGTTTATTTACATGAAACATAAATAGATATATTGCTTTAAATCATGCAATGCATATTTTGGCCTTTATTCATCATTGAGAAACAGCTTGTCAAAAGCGTTTGATGCAATACCAGCATGTGTAATATTGCCTCAGGTAATTAGTTATCAATTAATTAGTAGATATTTTTCATTTAATAAGACACCTTACGATAACACTTTTAACATTATCTTCAAGCAAAATCATACGCCGATAAGTTAATTACTGTTTTCGGGAAGATAATGGACCAAGTGTGTGCAAAAATAAGCTTTGTTTTTCTTATACTTTTTTTCGATAACTGTTATGGGTTATTTCATACCACATACACTGATGCCGGTACTATCATTGGAAAAATAGATGATGTTTTCTATAAAGGAAAAACTTACAAAATGGTAAATTATCTTGGAATACCGTATTCTGAAGAAGTTAAGGAGTGGATGAGATTTAGAAAACTTCACTTCCGTGAACCATTCAAGAAACCATACAACGCCACCTACTTCCGCCCGGCATGTCTGCAGACTGGTCAAGGATCTACGATCCAAAAGACGAGTGAAGATTGTTTGTTTCTAAATATTTATGCACCGGCTGAAAGTTCCATAAATCCGAAGAAGAAGTATCCGGTGATTATTTACATGCATGGTGGAAACTTTAAATCTGGTTCTGCAAGCGAGGTATCACCGGAAATACTTAGCATTGCTGGAGATTTAATTGTTGTTACGCTAAACTATCGTCTGGGAATATTTGGTTTCTTAAACAGTGGGAATTCATTTGCTAGGGGAAATTACGGCCTCTGGGACCAACATCTTGCCATTCGTTGGATCAGGTACAACATTGCCTCTTTTGGAGGAAACGTAGAAAATATAACTCTGATGGGTCAAGCAGCTGGCGCAGCCAGCGTCATGTTTCAGGCAATGTATCCGGGGAACCGGGGACTAATCCAGCGCGTGATTGCAATGAGTGGAACCAGCGTAAGTCCGTGGGCGTTACATGGAACAAATCTGAGGGACATCGCCAAAGAGTTAGAATGTTTGGACGACCATGATTCGTTCTCGTTTAGTGACGAACCATTGGTCAACTGTATCAAAAACAAACCTGCTGATGACATTTTAGCTGCTGGTCTTGCAATGGAGAATATCGGACCGACAATAGATGGGGATTTTTTAATTGCTCATCCATACGAAATTCTGAATATTGTTAATAACTCCTTCGAAGACGCTAATGACTTCTTCAGATCTCTGGATATAATTGTCGGAACAAATGACTATGACGGCGGCCAAATTCTTGAGTTTTCGTTATCCATTGATTTTGGCCTGACTGGCATAAACGTATTTTCACTATTGTCAGATGAAGTAGAACAAGTTTTGATACCAAAACTGCTGGAGCCCGTTTTTAAAAAGCAGGAATTATTCTTGAATTACACATTAAACAAGCAAACGAGAAACAATGTTCTATACTCGACGCTTTACCAGTACACAAACTGGACAGATCCGGACTCCAGTCAGTACATAAGAGAAAACTTACTCCGGTTAAGTACCGACGTGAACTTCGTGGTTCCAATCGTTCAACTCGCTGACGGACATTCTTACACAAACTACAATTCTTCAACATACGTTTATCAGTTTACGCACAAACCCACTTACAATATTGACGTCCCAGTTTGGTTAAGAGGAGCCAGTGCCGGAGTAGAGTCGTTCTACATCTTTGGATTTCCAGAGAGAATGATCAGACGTCGAGGTCTGACCAGGGAATCAATTAGCAAGCGCGAGTACCAGCTAGCTGAGAATATGATGCAATGGATAGCTAACTTTGCAAGAACAGGGTAAGTCTTTATTCGTCTTATATTCATTTTTTTTTGGTTTTAAAACAGTCTAAATCAGAGTGAGTTTAGGTCTCCTGTTTGGTGTGCGAGAAAATTAAAAATAAGATAAATAACTAAAAGCTATTAAAGTCCTTCTATTTACCAAAAATATTTTTACATATTTTCTTATGGGGTACTATGATATGTAAATATTACTCTTCTTCTTATTGGCGTTCACCATGTAAATATTACATGGCTGATATTTTTAGCCATTCTATAGCTCAGAATCAACTACCAAGTTTCAACCCGCGTCGTTTGAGTTTTCTTTCTATTTCTATGTGACCGCATCACACAAATATTCTGGATGTGTAAAAATAGTCCCATATTTTTTTTTTTATACTAATGATCTTAGTATTGTGCGAGTGTGTGAGCAACTGAGGACTACTGTTTTAAACAACAGAAACAAGAAACAACGGATTCTAGAAAATTATGAACTTTATATTCACATTCGAAATATTCGGAATCATTCCGCTCTAGGGGTAGGGTTAGAATCTAAGGTTATGGTTAAGGGTTAAGGTCCCACACTGTGGCAAACTTAGTTTTACATAGAGTTGTATAGGGAAATTTTTTTTTGTTTTGTTTTGGGTTTAACGCCGTTTTTCAACAGTATTTCAGTCATGTAACGGCGGGCAGTTAACCTAACCAGTGTTCCTGGATTCTGTACCAGTACAAACCTGTTCTCCGCAAGTAACTGCCAACTTCCCCACATGAACCAGAGGTGGGGGACTAATGATTTCAGACACAATGTCGTTTATCAAATAGTCACGGAGAACATACGCCCCGCCCGAGGATCGAACTCACGACCCCGCGATCCGTAGACCAACGCTCTTACCTACTGAGCTAAGCGGGCGGGCTTGTATAGGGAAAACCTTTAAAAATATTCTTACCTTGAACCACATTGCACACAGAGCTTAGATATTTGTCATGAAGCATTGTCTATTTTTCAAATCATGAATGAAGTGTTGATTCTTCAGTTGTATCGGTTAAAATAGCATTCAGTTAGCACTGGCTATCTGTCCTTTCAGGGCTTTGATTTAGAGAAGTGATCGCGAAGCCGACAACTTTGCACTTACGATCAATCATGATCCATCTATTAGTTTACAGCTAGTGCAAGGGAGGTTATAAATGATGAAATAATGCAGAATGCTTTTTATATTTGTACAACTAAAACTATCGTAATATATACACATCCGAAATTGAATTTATCTTTGTATCACTTAAGTATGCTGGCGGCAAGTTATTCTGCATTTGCGACCAGTGCAGACCAAGATCAGCCTGCACGTCCTTGGTCTGCAATGTTAGCTATTCAGTGGGTAGATTTTCAGTGAACATCACTTTGAGTAATAAGAGGCGGTGCCCTTTAGAAATTTAGCAGGGAAAAGGTAAAGGTGTTTTGAGGGTTTTAAGGCTTTTGAACAAAATGGCACATTATTAAATAGAACTGCTGTACGGATAGTTCTTATGATCACTAGTGCTGTGCCTCTGTATTGTAAAGAAAGGGTACGTCCGTGATACAACTGGTTTTACATCTAAGACCTTCCGAACAGCTACTGCATCACCTCTCTCTTCATTAGAAAATTAGTAAATTAGACTTAAAAAAAGTATTTGTTTCCGGTATCCCGTTCTACCCTAACTTTTTGGCCCGACCCTAAATGTTATAATGGTCTTGGAAATTTTTTCCAACCTTTTAACAAAACGCTGCACAACTTTAAACGTGGTCAGTGATGTTAGAATTCAACTTACTGATTCTCTAAAGGCATAACACTCTCATTTGTATTCATTTTTTGACACAAAAATAATTTCCGTAAAGTCCCACTTAATGAAAAAATCCCCCTTCCCGAAAAACACACACAAAAAAAAAAACCCGACATACCTACCCTATTTTTTAGCATGTTACCGGAAACAAACATTTTTTGTTAGGCCTTATCAAACATTTTGAAAGATTAGAAAATATGTAAATAAAATGTCTTCACAAAACCTTTTTTATGCCTATCTTATCAGATGGCCACGAATCAGTGCGTTCTCGTTTGCCAGGGGGCAGTCCACGCGAGTCTACGTGTTGAGTAATTACATATTTGTTTTCTGAACAATATGCATGGCCTAGAATCTATCATGAATTACATCACTACGAATGAAAATTGCCTCTGTGATTTTTATTATGAGAACGAGTAGGTATTTGAAAGTCTGGGCTCGTACACTTATATTTTCATAAATAATAAATAAAAAAGGAAATAGTTTAAGTATTTAGAGAAACGGTCGTCAAATGTTTTTTCAACTACAAATGTATGTGTTGTCTCTTATGAGACATTCCGCATTGATTTCTTAAAAAAAAAAAAAAGAGAGAGACTGGAGGTACTGAGGATCGTGCATGCAAAAAGTCATTTATAACCAAATTCACCTGCTTTCACATTACATCTTAGAAACATTTTTAAATTTAAGATTTATTATAACACGAAGTTGGGTTAAGAATTTAATTATCAGTAAGATATGGTACTCTGTAAGATGGTACTTTTACTGTTGGTGTACTACAAAACCTCTCGTGCTTATTATAGCAAATTATATGCAGAAATAGGCGTCATAGGTGCTTGGGGTGGTTTAAAGTGCCGACGACGACGGAAACCACAGAGTGACGTAAGGTTGACGTAAAGGGACGTTTTCGTTCCAGTGCAATTACAACTCGTCATCAAAGCAAATTTTCTGAAATTAACAACTCGTCATCAAAGCAAAGTTTGATTTTCTGAAATTAACAATAAAAATAGAGGATATTTGTTTGTTTTAGTGTAAGATCGAAATATATTTCACCGAGTGAACACTGCAATATTTTCACGAGTGGCGCAACCACCAGTGAAAATGTAAATTATGGTGTTCACGAGTGAAATATATTTCGATCTTACACTGAAACAAACAAATTTTCTATTTATTTTATGTATTTTTAATGGTTTTAACCAAATTATATTCAGTTTGTCCGCGCAGCGTCACGTTCATCGCATTATAACGTGATAATGTCGAGACGTCAGGATGTCTTTGTAGAAAAGCTATAAATAGTTCTATTACGTTTCTGATTTCTTTGACATTTAATTATGATAAAATGTAAATATTTATGATCCTTTTATTATTTGTATACATCTTTACCTTTACTGAAGAATATTCATTTATAATTCATATCATTTTGCATTCAAATGTAGTTCTGTACCAGTGAAAAAAAAGAAAAGATATTTTCACTGTTTGAAACAGTGAAAGTATCAACTTTATTTCACTGATAAATTTTAGTATTTCACAGAAGAGTATAAAATAAAACTTTCTCATTTCAGCAACCCAAACGAGCCTAGAAATCTAGTAGGTTTTGGTAACACTTCCGTTCTATGGCCACGATACAGTGACGAACGCCCGTACTTGCGTATCTCTGCCAACATGTCTTCAGTTGCATCACCGCATACACGATTTGGGGAACCAGCAACCTCGTTTTGGACTACACTTGTTCCTGTTCTTCTGCGAGGATCACCTCCACCGCAATATAAGGGGAACCAAGATGGAAACACAACCTTTACAGCTTTTCGAATAAGGCCGGAAAAAATTGAAATTGTTATAATTTCTTTTATAATTGTATCATGTGGACTCTTGATAATCACACTGCTACTTTTAATATGCGCATGCAGATCTGTCTTATGATTTCAATATAATATTATGATTGTCCGTAAAATAACTATTTGTTAAGTTTTGATAACTTTGATAATAAAAATTTTCACAATTTACTTAATAGTCAGTGATGTACATGTATATGGAAATATGCTGTACAATAAGTTATTATAGGGCTGCTTTAGATCTGTCTTTAGTAGTTGGCCTATGCTGCTGCGTATTTTCTCAACAATATAGCTGCATTTGAAAATTTGATTTGGCCAGTTTATGCTTGACGTTCTGGCAGCATTTTTATCATGAAGTAATTGCACATTAGATTTCATCATGGAAACTATTTGGTCTTACACCATCACTACAATTTTGGGATCCCATTCTTTTGGCTTAATTCAGTGTGATTCAATTGTTTGACTGAACATATTTTTTTCCTGCATCAAACATGTTCCCAACACGATTTTAATTAGCCCTGACAGTGCCCTTCAGGATAATGTAGATTAAGCAACCCTTGTGAGTTCTAGAATGGATGAATTTTCACCCAGTCTCTGAAGTAATATTTCGCATATGCGTACTCTACGTAGGGCAAAAGACCTGACCGCAGAATATTGTAAACTACCACATTTCAATCAATTCAGTCAGAATGAGTCTGTATTATATATAAATTACCAGTGCATGACAAAGAAAAATAAAATTATGTAATACTTTGCAGATCCAGAACTGCCTTGCTTTGGCTAATGCGCATTATAACTGATAATAAGGGATTCATAATGAACAGGCAACAAACTTTTCTTCAGCCATATTGACCTTTCATTTGGAAAAGTTTAGGTTAAAGAAAAGGAGAAATTGATACAATCCATCACTTTTAAGGACATTTCATAACATGATCTGACAGATTTCAACCTGTTGCAATTAGCTTACATGAAAATATCATTTAAAAGTCGCACTTTAATTGATACTATGCAGATCTTACGAATTTAGATTTTTTTTCAATATGAATACCATTTTAAAATGAAATGCTCATTAAAGTTCCAAAGGATCTTCTTATATGACAGAGTTTATTTACAATTTTCGGTATCGCGTGGTATGTTTATTTTTGACCGAAGGGGGAAAGTCGGAAAGTCACATCTTATATGCTTCAGTAACTTTTATGACCTGGTCCAATAATTCAGGCGACACCCTCGAAATCACAAGCGATTTTATGTACGGTGTTCCGTTTGGACCATCGAGATTTTTATTCCTGTACCCCATACCTCGAAAGTCGAAATCACGAAACTACGATGATAAAAGTCGAAACCAGGATGGTGAAAGTCGAAATCACGAAACCACGATGGTGAAAACGCGATATCATTTCGCATTTCCACCATCGTGGTTTTTACCATTGGACTTTCGATTTTCGACTTTCATCATTCTAATTCGACTTTCATCAACCTAATTCGACTTTCATCATCCTAATTCGACTTTCACCATCGTAATTTCGACTTTGAACAGCGTGATTTCGACTTTCAATATCATGGTTTCGACTTTAGATGGGTGGAAACCTTGATGATAAAGTCGAAACTACAATGTTAAAAGTTTAAATTACGATGACGAAAGTCACGAAAGTTCTTTATCATTGTGGTTTCATGATCTCGACTTTCATCATCGTAGCTCCAAGTTTTTACTATCGTGTTTTCGACTTCGATGACGTTCAGAAATAAAAATATCGATAGTCCAAACGGAACACTGTAGTTCTGGTCTTCATCACCAAGGTAGTAATTATGTAATAATTTCAGTATATTCCTAAAGTCAGCAACTAAACCACTGGCACCAGATCAGAAAGAAAATGCCTCCGTACGTGTTATACCCTACCCCTAGGTATTCTATAAGGATCTTATAGAATACCTAGGGGTAGGGTATAACACGTACGGAGGCATTTAACCTTATAGAATACCTAGGGGTAGGGTATAACACGTACGGAGGCATTTTCTTTCTGATCTGGTGCCAGTGATACAGGGTATAGGTAAATAATGGCTTGCGATCGGTAATTATTTGCTTTTAATTACCTCCCTTAGATATTTCCTTAGTGAAATGTAATATTTGCTTATATTCTTTTTTAATTTTCTAATTCTGTCTCATATATTTGTCCACAGTTTGATAGGAAAAATGACTGTATAAAAGTCTTAAGATTTTATACTTACACACAAACTGATTGCATGTCATAATATGATTTAATAGTATATATAAAGTTCAACATACTTCAACGTGACATCCTTCGTTGTCGCTACTCATGGCGCCAATCAATGTCAACAGAAATTCCCGCGTCCATTTAGAACGATAAGATTTAAATATTAGTAATTAACTTTTAAATATTGAATAATAAATATTAAGAATTAAATAATAAGCTTTAAGTTTTAAATATTAATTTAAAATGCCCCTCCAGGGCTTCCATAATATGTATTTCTGACACTAAGAAAAACTACAGCAAAATAAGTTATAATCGATCTTAAGTATTCGCAAACAGTTATAAATTCTGATTTTGATTTTAGGACGGTTTTAACCAATAATGTGAATAAAACGCTTGAAATAAACTACGAATTTATATCTGATTTCTTCTTTTACATTTCGCATTGAGAATTGCTCTAAATGTTTTGTTTTTCTTCTTCGTAATTTACTGTTTTATGTATAAGTTTTACTTGAAGGCTCGAATCGGTAATTTATACTTGATCGGAGCTTTTAAATTTTGTATGGACTGTCTGTTCGCACTAATTCATATTAATTTGGTTCTTTATCTCAAACAGCCTATAATAATCATGAGAGATATGATCCATTTTAAATAAATTCTGTTAAGATATTAAAATACTTGGTTACGCCTAAGTTTTCTGATAGAGATTAAAGAACTCTTCAAATAAATGGAAATGAAGTTTTAGTTAATCTGGCCCACTAAGGATAGCGAATTGGTTAAATTTACTAATTTTGGTTTAAGTTACAACTTAGTATCACACTTTCTAATATTTTTGTTGTTGATTTTCATTCAAGACGGCTTAATCGGCTTTTTATCTGCGTTTATAACTTAAGAATATTATATATCATCATTAAGATTAGCTATGTTAAATAGCTGCTAGACGGTAAAACTATTTTGATTTTTCCAGGTTGGTACATTTTTTAAATGTGAAGGAAAAATTCTGAGTGTTTTTTTTTCGTGGCTTTTTTTTGTGAAACGGATACATTCTATAATAAATATTTTATATTACTATCGCAATTATTGGCGCACGTTTGTTTAATTAATACAAGTTGAATAATTAACAGTATCGCCAAATTTAGCCGATATTTGGAATAGTGAGAAAATAGGAATAATTATATAGGATAGCGCGTGCTGAGTGACATCGATTTAGTGCCAACCTATTGATTATATTATTCTCATATTGGAAACTGGAACAAATATGGCAGTCACGTGTTTTCTGGGGAGCAAAATATAGCATATTGGTTAAATACTCTTTGTGCATTTTTTTGTAAGAAGAAATTACGAGGGATTACGAGGAATTAATAAAATGCATGCACGTTCTGGCACGCCAACAAATGGAGATAGCTTTACTAATTCCAATTTCTAAACATATGCGCTGCCAGAAAGCGTCTGAGAAATCGTTAAGTAATGTAGTAAACATGTTCTGTTGTTAGCAGTTGTAGCAGTATTATTTTCTTATTAAAAAGATCGCAGGAGTGACACACATCGTGTGGTTTTTAGAGTGTATTTCGCCATTTATTCGAAAATTTTATGTGATTTAAACCTGTGTGCTTCAAAATATTGTGTTTTAGCGTTTTAGAAATGAGTCATTTGTGAGTAACATAACAACGAAAATATTGAAAAGAATGGATGTAACGTACTCGTTTTCAAAGGCCCCGTCATGGGGTAACAATGCACGTGCATTCCTGTCTCAGTTTTCGGACGTGTTTAGCGCTTTTGGGAAGTACATTGCACCATCATACAAACATGACCGATGTGAAAGGTAAGTTGCAAATGAACAATTCTTGTGAATTTTTGATACAGTACGACCTCTATATAGCAGCATGTATAGGCGGTAGACTGAAACCCAATTGTACTAGTAAGAAACAAGGTATCTGCTTTTATTTGGCGACAGTGTGGTGTCTTTAATAGAGGTTGAACTGTAAATATACCCTCAGTATTGTATTAAGTCCAATCAGGGTAACCTTAGGTTATCCTTTAGGACCACATCGCTGGAGAAGCGAATTTTAGTAATTTTAGGGTTTCAAATACTACATATCGGTGTCACGTCAATTTAAGATGCATTTTACCGACTATAATCGTTGGCCTACTTATAAATGGAGGCGTGGGAGTCTAACTCGCGACTACTGGTCTCGTAGTGAAGTCCGGTGCTACCCACCCCCACCCCCACACCCCCATGTAGAATTATCAACTGTATTCATTGCATTGCACGCATGCTACTAACCAATTTGTTAAGTAGGACTACGTACATAGACTTAATATCCGCTCGAACACTGGAGGGTTTTGTCATCATTGATGTTTCTATTATGTTCATCAGTGTACATGCTGTATCTAGGTGTACATTATTACCAGTATGCCTGCAGTGTTATTTGTCACAAAACTTGGAAGTATCTATAAGCTAATACAAACTAAAGATCATACTTAGGTACCAGAAAGCTATATATCTGCGAGAATCAGAATACCTGTAGATTTAAAATGACGACGACTAAATTAACTTATACAGTCAAACCTGTCTATAAAGCCATCCTTTGGGAGAGCCAAAATGTGGTCTTTATTGGGAGGTGGTCTTTATTCACAGGTTAAAATACACTGTAAATGTTAAAATGGGAAACAAAACATGTGGTCTTTAGAGCCAGGTGGTCTCTGTTCAGAGGTGGTCTTTAACACAGGTTTGACTTAAATTTAAGGCGTTCGCAGTGATCGCTCCCGGCCTCATGTATACCTTTGTTCCGCTTTAGTACCAGTAGAATCTGCCACCAAATTAATGTTCAATCACCAAAACATAGCCTATGCAGAAATATTTTGAGAAGGAAAGTAAATGATTTAACTCTCCGTAAAGGCGACGAATGAAATTATTTGCTAGGTTGGCTAAATGTCGAGTAGTAGTTTTTTGCCCAAATACCAATATCCGGCCGTTACCCAATACATATTGCAAATAAATTTATTTGTTCGCAGTTTCCTTCACCTTTGTGCTTTAGAACATATCTGCAAAAACCGGTCCGCGATAGCCATCTAAATATTATATGTAGGCGTATGCGAAAATGCATTGCAAACTCTTACTTGTCTGCAATTTTGAACGACCTTGTGATATGCAGTCCATGCATTGTTTTTACTATGAATTAAATTGTAATCCAATGCAAGTAAACATTTTGTGCTAGGATTTTTTTGTTACACATGATGGGCCTCGAGGCATACAGACACTAAATAGGAAAATGGCGCGAAAAAAAAATGGTAGCATGATGACGGATTCAAATAATCCTCAGTTTCTATCTATCTATCTTCCTTTGTCCTGTAGGGCTATTTTCCTTATTTTCTTTGCAATATTTTGCTGAAATCATATGACAGATAAATTCTTGACATGTAGGTAGATTCTAGCATTTTCATAATGACATAATAACATGACAGAATACACTACCTCTACACTTTGGGGTCTCATTTTTAGCTGATTTTGCAGTTTGTGTGTTTGACTGAAAATATATTTCATGCACCAGACATGACCCCAACTTTTCTTTTGATTTTTATTCAGCACTAACTATATTCTGAATGAAAATATCAGTTACAGACATTTAAAATGGGTCCTGATGTGTGCTGCGGCCAATGGAAATATGTCAATTTTATAGTGAATGAAAAAACAACAGCTATTTAGTGCGTTGTAACCGCGAGATACTAACCATTTTCACGTTACTAATATTATTATGATAACACCGTTTTAAATAGATTGGTACCCAAAATGTTTACCTGAGTACAAACAAATTACAATTAAACATCGTAAAGCGGTCAAAATGATAAACGTCATCTGATTTCGTCGTAAATCAAAACATAAACAATTGTGAAACGAATGATTTTGACAAGATTCTGCTGAGTTAGTTATCAGGATGGGCTCAGATATTGAACAGTAATACATTTTCCTTGGAAACTTGCTATTGTCATTTGATTTAACTACTGAGAGTTTGCAATTGTCAGATAAATAGTTCCATTTTTTGTACCCAAGTCTGTTCGTACCCGTATCAGTCATTAAGATAGAAATAGGCAGAAGTCGTTTAGTTTATACACAGGAACCTTAAATTCTGTCCATAAGCCACTGCAAGTCTATATATTAATATGAAATTAGGCGCTGCCTATCTGACGGGAAAACCTAGTGATAGTGATACGGATTCTTTCTTTTTTTTCTGCATTAAATTGTTCTTTCTGATATTTTTTGTTTGGCTTTCAGTTTTGACAGTAAGCCTGATGGTTTTGCTATTGTTATAAAAATAAGAAGGGGAAATGTTTTAAAAAGTTTTGTTTAAATGAACATGGATCTAATCATTTCTTCAAATGTATCAAGACTAGACAGACAATGGAAAATAGTGTTCATGAGTTAAAGATAATAGTGATATTTGGGTGCACAGAATCTACTCCCAAAAACGCACCATTAGTTGTACTGATGATAAAATAGAGAAAAGTGGAAACTTCACATGTCGCTCAACACGACAAAAACGAAACTGTTGCATAAACCCGGACAGATAACGGGGGGTTTTTGACCTGTTACATTTTTATTTCTGCAAATTGTTATCATTTATTGGTATCAAAATAATGCTTTTGCTGAAAACTTTACATAATTCAAATTTATATCTAGTAAGCAAATTTTAACTCACACGAAGTGAGCGCCGGAAAGGGGTATGTAAAATGGGGGCTGTACGAACATTGATAAATTCGAACACTTTGTCATTTACAAAATTTTCCTCATAGCATTATATATGGTGCAACAGTCATTCAAAAGGGACCCAATATCAGGCCTTTATGTGTTGTCAGTGAGCATGCGTAAAACACACTCTTCCTCAGTAGTTTTGGATAAATATTTATTATATACAGATAAATGCAAGTCATTTATTTATACATAATATTACCAATTTTGTTTCTGTTTACAATGAACATGCCTTTGCTATCAATTTGTTTCTCTAATACAAATTTCTGAATCCGGAAATGCACATATTCTTTTCAGTTCATTTGTTACAAACAAATAGTTTCTAAAAACGACAAAACAATCCAAAAAATAAAACACAGCAATTTACACATTATGCCTGCGTATCATCACATTCAATATCATCTTGTTCTGATATTCTTTTGTAGTATAGATACCGGAACTTACATAATTCTGCTATCCTAAACACAGACTATTTTAATTCTTTTAAATGCCATTATTGTCAAATGACACTCTTTTAGGACAAATTGTGTTCCACTAATACAGCTATGGTAAAACTCGTGTATGTGAGAATGACAAACAACCATTTACTTGTGAAATTTTTATTTCAAATTCATTGTAAAAAGTTCTTGACCAGAATTTTATATATAACACATAGCACAAACCTCTTGGTCTAAATTCAATTTAATTTACCTAACTGCTAACAGTTTGGGACCTTTTTTTGAATATGATTAAGGTTAATTTCTTAGCTTGATAGTGATCGTAGTGAGCCTCTCAAGTTGATAGCCAACATTTTTTTCCAAGTGTAATTTTACTAAAACTCTAGTCAATGAATTGACTTTTAGAAAGTAGCTGCAATGTATGTGAAACATTGTGGAAGGGAGGGGAGATAAGCAATATCGATTTATGCTTTTCCATGCCTTCGAATATTTTGTTCAAAATTTACAGACAGAACATTGGTTAACTATACTTATTATTGATTTGTGTTCCAGTAATTGAAAAAAGTGTGATAAATATAAAGAAAAAAAATTAAATTCGGCCTAAACTAAAAAAAAACCAAAAAAAAAAAACCAAGCATCTTACGAGATTCGAACTCGGACCTCGCGCATGGAAAATATGTGCGCTAACCACTGGACCAGAGTGACTTGTGACATAAATGTGTGATAAAATTATGTATTTAGATAAATTTTGTTAGGACAGCGTGTCTATATTCGTTTTACATTGACATTTTTGAAATTATTGGCTTTTCTACATTCATAGAAATAAATGAACAATGGTTTTGTTATTCAAACAGTGCAGTAATGTAGCTTACATCATAATTCATTATTGGAAACAAAAAGCGGGCCGCTTGAATCATCCATAAACTCGTTTCATGATGAAACCCGAATAACACCGATTTCTATTGATACCGCGAATTTTCAACTGGATAGAATAATTTGTTTAAATAATGCGGCGCCCGATCGTTCATAAGAAATTTTATTTTATCAGATGTCGTGCTGAAAATTATTTATTGCGCAAGCACGGCAGCAGGTCCGGTAGAATTATGGGAGAACAACAACAACAAAACCGGTGAAGGTATAGAACATATTCCCAAGTTGAACGGTATATAGGTTTACTTTGACATATATACACGTACACATTATCTATAGACGGAAAAACATTCGGTTTTCCCGTATAAAAAAGAACCCCCTTTTTAGCTTATTCTACTCACCCTGGCGTCGGCTTCAGGCTCAGCGTCGCACCATGGTTAAAGTTTTGCATGCAAGTACATATGGCTATCATTTAAAGGCTTTGAAACTTCGTTTTTCTAGGTCAATTACCAACCTCACTAGGTGAAGTCCCATAACTTTGACATGTAATTTAGCCAAATTATGCCCCCTTTTGGACTTAGAAAATCCTGGACCTGGTTAAAGGTTTACACGTACAAGTTTTGCATGCAAGTTTCTACCTCCAAACAAATGCAGATATAGAATTGAAACTTTACATTTGTCTTCGGGGTTATGAAACTAGATGATAGTATCAAGTCCCATAACTCTGACATGCATTTTGGCTAAATTATGCCCCCTTCTGGACTTAGAAAATCCTGGTTAAAGTTTTGCATGCAAGTACATATAGCTAATAAAAGGAGAGATCGCCGTGACGTCACGCATTAACATCTGTTTATCTGGTGGTTGGCAAAACAAATGTTTTTAACAACGTTTGCTTATTGAATCAGAATTTTTAATTTTTAATAACTTTTTTGTTCATTTATGGATTTTCAAAATTCAAAAAGATTTGAAATACTAACAATCTTCATATTTTTGTCTCCAAATATCTTTTTTCAGTGAATAACCGTTTTAAATGACATGTAATTTTAAAAGCGGCGTAGTGATTTTCACAACCTTTAGAAAAACAGTGCAAGTTAAGCGTTCATAATTAATCCATTTTTATTTCAAAATAACAATTAAAAGTAATCAATAAATTGCTTGTTTTATAACCTTTCCATTGATCAAAAAAAATTTTTTATGTAATTTGTGTTTTAAGAAAGTTTAGACCATTAGAAAAACATCACTGTTTAAAAAAAACTTGGACAATCGGCTTCTGCCCACCCGATCACTGTCTTATCAGTTCTAAAAATAGAAAATACACCGGATTTGTATACAAACACGATCTCTCCTATACTTAAAGGCATATAGATTTGAAACTTATTTTTTCTTTTTCTAGGTCAATTACCAAACCACACTGGGCCAAGTCCCATAACTCTGACATGTATTTTTAGCTATTAAATAAAGCCCCCTTTTGGCTTTAGAAAAACTCTGGTTAAAGTTTTGCATGCAAGTTTCTACTCCAAACAAATGCAGATATTGATTGAAACTTCACATGTGTCTTCGGGGTTATGAACTAGTTGATAGCATCAAGTCCCATAACTCTGACATGCATTTTGGTAAAATTATACCTCCTTTTGGACTTAGAAAATCCTGGTTAAAGTTTTGCATGCAAGTATTACTTAAAGGCATATAGATTTGAAACTTATTTTTTTCTTTTTCTAGGTCAGTTACCAACCTCAATGGATCAAGTTCCATAACTCTTGACATGTATTTTGGCCAAATTATGCCCCCTTTTGGACATAGAAAATTCTGGAAAAAGTTTTACATGCTACAAGTTCTGGAAAAAGTGTTATATGCTACGAGTTCCTATCTCCAGAACTAATGCAGATATTGAATTGAAACTTCACATGTATCTTCGGGGTTATGAAACTAGGTGATAGCATTAAGTCCCATAACTCTGATGTCAACATGCAATTTGGCCAAATTATGCCCCTTTGGGACTCAGAAATTCTTGTTAAAGTTTTGCGTGCAGTTACTGTCTGCAAACAAATGCAGATATTAAATGAAAATTTCACATGATTTGTGCCTTTGGGGTTAAAAAACTAGTTGATTGCATCAAGTCCCATAACTCTGACATGCATTTTGGCCATATTATGTCCCCTTTTGCAAAATTTAAAAACTTATGGTTAAAGTTTTGCATGCAAGTTAATATCTCCAAAATAATGCAGATACTGGATTGAAACTCTATAGAAATTTAACATTTAGGGTTAATATTCCCGCTTCTGGAAAAGTGATTCGAATAGTCAAGAGTTGCAGTCTTACGGGGAGCTCTTGTTTATACAGGGGGTCTTTTTTATAAGGCATGCCTCGTTTGCTCACCTGGAGCAAAGTGCTCAAAGGGGAGCTTTTGTGATCGCTCTGTGTCCGTCGTCATCGTCGTCCGTCGTCAGCAATTTGACTGTTCCACTTAGAGGTCACAATTTTAGCCCAGTCTTAATGAAATTGGTCAGAATGTTACCCTCAAAATCTTGGACAAGTTCGATTTTGGGTCATCGGGGGTCAAAAACTGTCCCCAGGTAAAAAAAGGGAAAAAGTTGTTAAATCTGAGGTCAAAATTTTTGGCCAGTTTAAATGAAACTTGGCAGAATGTTCCCCTAATAAAATTTTGGAGTTTTTGTATTGGGTTATTGGGGCAAAACTAGTTTGCCAGGTAAAATAAAAGGGAAAAGCTTGAAACTCTAGAGGTCAAAATTTTGCCCATTTTAAATAAAACTGGTCAGATGTTCCCTCAATAAAATTTGACGGTTTAATATTGGGTATTTTGGTCAAAAACTAGGTGCCAGGTAAAAATAAAAAGAAAGCTTGTTAACACTCTAGAGGTCACAATTTTGGGCCCATCTTAATGAAATTATAAATGTTAACCTCATTAAAAATTTGGGCAATTTGATATTGGGTCATTGGATCAAAAAACTGGCCCAAAAGGTCAAATCAAGGAAAAGTTGAAACCCCTTAGAGGTCACATTTAGATGTTCTTCATAAAATTTGGTCAAAATTTTAAACCCTATGTGTTTAGGTCAAGTTCGAATCTGGGTTTCTGGGGGGTTAAAACTAGGTTCATGTAGTACCTAGGTAAATAAAAGGGAAAAAAGTATTTAAACTCTCTAGAGGCCCTTTTGAAGTATTTAAAAAAATTGTCAGAATGTTTATCTTAATGTCAAAAGGTAAGTTCCAATTGGGTCATGGGGTAAAAAACTAGGCCCAGGTAAAATCAAAGGTAAAGTTGTTAAAAAATCTAGAGGCCAAATTTATGATTGATTTCATAAAAACTTGATCAGAATTTTAAATTTTTAAGATCTTTAGGTCAAGTTCAAATCGGGGTATGTGGGGTCAAAAATAGGTCACCGGCAAATAAAGGGAAAAAGCTGTTAACACTTTGAGGCAGCATTTATGCCCATATCTTAATGAAACTTGGTCAAAAGTTAATCTTGTGATTGATCTTGGCCATAGGTGGGGCGGTAAGGCCCTTCATGGCCCTTTGATAAATAGATTGGGATAGAATTTCAGGTTCCTAGTTTTGCATTAATTTATTTTGGGTTTTGTGTGTGTATAAAGACATAAAAATTTTGGTACCAGTGTTTCCCACAGATTAAAAGGAAATGGCTTCTCTTCCCCTTCCCCTTGTGGTGAAGGTTTCCCCTCGGAATGAGATGTGGAGTGACTGATAAAGTTGAGCCCTCATTCCATATGTAAAAAAATCCTACCCATACAACAAAAATTTGTTTTGGTGGGGGGGCTCCAAAAAAAACAAATGGAAGTTTCATTTAGGCACTTCAAAGGAAAAATCACCCAGAACAAAAGAAAAATGCTGTGTCAAGTCAGTTGTTTGTATAAATTTTTTGGATAAAAAGTGCTTTTTCATACAAGGACAAAACAGAACAAAAAAGGAAATCCCCCATGTTTAAAAAAGGCATAAAAATGCATTCTTTATGTTTCAAAAAATATGCTTTCCATTCAAAATGTATCTTTAGTTGTGATAGTCTTTTTTCCGGAAAGAGTCACAAGAGTAATGGGAAAAAATATAAAAGTTTCCCTAAAAAACATATATATATGTATATAGTTTAAAAAATCTGGTTTTGTTTACAGTCAAATTTCATAGAACAGTAAAGGAAACATGTGCCAGCTGTCGTTGTACGACAGTTTTTTAATAAATTTTTGGATACAGCATTTTTTGGCACCCCGAAAAACAACTTTTTAATTTTTTGAAAAGGCTTTTGTCATGAAAATGAAAATTTTGGGGAAAAGTTTCTAGTAAATCAATGGATGCACTGAGGCGTTTTCTTTGTAAATTATGCGTAAGAGTGTTTCTTTTCTGCCTTTTTTTGTCACTTAACCTTCCCGTTTGGGTTAGTAATAACAGTTAAGATTAGAAATTTGGGAGGTTGCCAGTTCGTTGCAGTCAAAATAAAAAAAATTTTCCTTGGACTTTTTATAGAAATATTTAATAATTATTCATTGTATGAGTAATTTTTCATTTATTTGATTTTGTGGGAAGTTGTCGCTACTTGTAAAGAAAATTTTAGCACGGGTGTGAATCTCGAAAAACCAGAATCAAGGTTAACTTAGCACAGTAAAATGTGGTAAAAACTGAAAAACTGCTGAAAGAACTTAAGCCTGTTCAACAATTTTTTAATCATTAACTGGTTCAGTGTGTTGCAGCTATCACAAAATTTCTGGTTAATTGAAAAACTAGATTTTATATGCAAATAAGGTTTTGATGATTATTAAATTATCTTAAATTAACATTCTTTTACTTTTTCATACCTATTGAATTGATGGAAAAAAAATGCAGTCTGGATATCAATGTAGCCGATTGGCTTCATTCAGTTTGTTATAATTTATATAATTGACTAATGAGATAAATTTTAAAACTTACAAAGCAGGAGCATTTGATAGGCTTATAAGTAGTGCTTTTGACTAGGTCAGATTTGAATGTAAGCATACATGTGTAAGTATATTTTTGTTTACAGATCAGTTCAGATGAGGCTGTATTCCCTCAACAAGCGGCAGTTTGTGATGGTGTTTTTCATTTTCTTCATATGCTTTGGAATCACGGTGCTCATTGGAATTGCAGGTGAGAGATAGTTGTGGAGAAGTTGTTCGAACTGAGTAGGGTAATTTTTGTAAATGAACAATTAAGCTTGTATAGGTGAAAATTTCTTTTTGCAAGGTTTCTGTCAACACTTTAGCCCAATAAAATTCAGTGTTGAACTATAGATTTGTTGTTGTTGTAGTAGTAGTAACACAAACTAGTCGGACCATTGATTTATAAAGGAGCAATGTAATACAAAAAAATGTAACTATCATACAGGTCTATATTCAACGCATGTTTACTGAGCTAATATGTCAAAAATTTGAAAATAAATCTGAAAATTAATTTCTGTTGTCATGGAATAAAACACTCACTGAATTGCTTGCCTGTCAATAGTCAAAACTACTGACCTTCGTACCTTGGGCAACAGTCTTCACTATTGACCCATAAGCAAATCAATAAATGTATAAAAAGTACAGAAATAATTAAGTTCTGAAGCAGTACTGTTGCCAGATTTACATAAAAATAATAAACAGCACAGTACATTTTTTTGTACTTGTAGAAGCTGATATTTCTGATGCTGGCATGGAAACATTTATTTGTGATTTTTCAGGTCCTCCCATCATAAGTACAGTCACTCACAACCTGTCAGCTCTAACCCAGCCTGATAGCGGTCTCAGCATGAAGGTATTGTCTCTACACATTCTACGTTTTACTGTATATACAACTGTACTTGACTTCAAGGCGAGTCATTTTTTTCAGACAGGGTACTATCAGTTTGGGATTAAAAGAGGTAAAATTGGGGTTGTTTTATAGGTAAAACAGCTGAGAAAAGTGTTTCATACAGCTGGAATCTCATAGTACAAACTTTACATTACTGGAACCTTAATGACAGTCTGCAATTTCTTTTGGATTGTGTATTCTCCCTATGAAGTTTTCAGCATTCCCCCGACAGGTACAGAACAGTCATGTGATTGTATGGGCGTCATTACCAGAGGGAGAATGCTGAAATATCAAAGGAAAGTATGTGATTACACAGAAATTGTTGATTGTCTTTATAGGTGCACTACCTTAAAATGAGCCGTGCCATGACAAAAACCAACATAGTGGCTTTGCGACCAGCATGGATCCAGACCAGCCTGCCCATCTGCGCAGTCTGGTCAGGATCCATGCTGTTCGCTGACAGTTTCTCAAATTACAATAGTTTTTGAAAGCGAACATAAGCTAGTCCAAAATAAGATGAATATTTAAAAGTTAGTGTTAGATTTTCTTAGTAAAAATATACATTACTATAGAGTTAAATACATGCATTAACCCTTATCATGCTGGATTCAGTTGGTCCTGCCTTTGCATCCATGCAGTGTCATCATGATCTGTTTTCCATCCAGTCAGTACCTTTTTTGGTTAGCACCCCTTTTAACAGTTAATGGTATTGTCCAGATTGAAAGATGGACAAGTTCGTTATAGAAATATAGTAGAGTAAGGGTTAATGAGTTAATTTTTTGATTTCTGTTCTTCAGCTTTGAAAGAAGATTTTTATTCATCTAGGTGGATTGGCATATGTTATGATTTGATGTTTTAGTTAACAGGTTGCTAAGACTTTGAAGGTGATGACAAGCTTATAAAATGCACAAGCTTTGATGTTAGGATGCTTTTGAACCTCCTGGGAAAAAATCTTACAAGTTCCTGTCATTTCTTAATCATTTAATTTAGGTATGGCCCAATTAATTGATATATGTCAGCTGTTTTTTTTTCCAAAACTAAAACAATTACTTCTAGTTAGCTTCAGAAGTTAATGAAATGCCATTGAGATTTATTATTTATGAATTGTTTTCTTCCAAAGACTTGGCCCTTGCCCCATACACAGTTGGTAAACTTCTTACCACATTATGATCCACTTCAATTTTACTTAAGAATGGTTCCTGATTGCTGCTGGGTACCTGGTGTTAACCCTTAGCCTGTTAAATTTCTAAAATGGACTGGTTCATCATTCAATTTGGGTAGTACCAATTATCATTCAAAGGGGTGTAGACCATGAATCAGACTGCACGGATGTGCATCTTAGTCTGCACTGGTTGCAAAGGCAGAATCACTAAAAAATAGGCTAAAGGTTAAAGGATAGGAATAGGGAGGTGGAATGAGATGTGTACAAGACGCAGGTTCTTACAAGTCAAAACGGCTGACCCTTCCAAGACATTGTTTTGTTGTCCAACTTTGCGTCATTTCTCTGATATCATTTGCTTTACTAAATAGTTATTTGATTTTTTAATCCCCTGCCACAAGTGGTGGGGGTTATAGGAATGGTCTCTGTTCGTCCTTCCATCTGTCCTTAACACTTTCGTGTCCGCTCCATATCTCCTAAACCCCTTGAAGGATTTTCATGAAACTTCGGTCAAATGATCACCTCATCAAGACGATGTGCGGAACCCATGAGTCAGCCTTGTTGGCTCAAGGTCAAGGTCAAAGGTTTGAGCCTTACATTTTGTGTCCACTCTTATATCTCCTAAACCCCTTGAAGGATTTTCATCAAACTTGGGTCAAATGATCACCTCATCAAGACGATGTGCAGAACTTATGAGTCAGCCATGCCCGCTCAAGGTCAAGGTCACAACTAAAGGTCAAAGGTTTGAGCCTTCCATTTTGTGTCTGCTCTGTATCTGCTAATTCCCTTCAAGGATTCATATGAAACTTGAATCAAATGATCACCTCATCAAGGCGATTTGCAGAACTCACGAGTCAGCCATGCCGGCTCAAGGTCAAGGTCACAACTCAAGGTCAACGGTTTTAGCCTTCCATTTTGTGATCACTCTATATCTCCTAAACCCCTTGAAGGATTTTCGTCAAAAAATGATCACCTCATCAAGAACTCATAAGTCAGCCATGTCAACTCAAGGTCAAGGTCATAACTCAAGGTCAAAGGTTTGAGCTCTGTATCTCCTAAACCCCTTGAAGGATTTTCATGAAACTTTGGTCAAATGATCACCTCATCAAAACGTTGTGCAGAATTCATGAGTCAGCCATGTCAGTTCATGGTCAAGGTCAAAACTAAAGGTCAAAGGTTTACCCTTTCACTATCCATAGCAGTGGTGGGGGATTTAGCTGTCTTCCAGACTGCCTTGTTATCCCCCGACGAAAGTCGGAGGGATATAGTTTTGGCGTTGTCCGTCCGTCCGTCCGGAGCCATATCTAGGAAATGGTTGGGAATATTTATTTAAAACTTCATATACATGTTCACCACTATGAGTTCTTGTGGCCCGTCAAGTTTCAGTCAGATTGCCCAAGTAACACCAGAGTTATGGCCCTTAGAAGTTTCTAGTGTTAACTATATAGGGTACTATAAATATGGCAATTTCTGCATCATAACTTTTGATATATTTGACCTTGAACTATGAAACTTTAACAGAATTAAGAGCACTATAATGTGGTTGTGCACAGACAATTTCGTATGGATTTCTTTTGTAACTGCAGAGTTATTGCCTTTTAATTGTCTAAAAATCCACATATTTGTACATAACAAACTTGCCATTTGGCAGAATTTCATTAAATTTCTTTCATTCTTTTCTGTGAACATTTATTATAAACATGTGAAATTGCGCACCCACACCTGGTCGCCCACTTGCCTTGGTCACCCGGGGTGACCCCGGGGTCAAAATTGACCCTGCCCCAGGGGTCACTTGATTTTACATAGGAAAATCTTTAAAAATCTTCTTCTCAAAAACCAGAAGCCCTAGAGCTTAGATATTTGACTTGTAGCATTGCCTAGTGGACCTCTACTAAAGTTGTTCAAATCATGACCCCGGGGTCAAAATTGACCCCGCCCCATGGGTCACTTGATTTTACATAGGAAAATCTTCAAAATTTTTCTAAAAATAAACCAGAAGGCCTAGAGCTTAGATATTTCACATGTAGCATTGCCTAGTAGACCTCTACAAAATTTGTTCAAATCATGACCCCAGGGGTCACTTGATTTTACATAGGAAAATCTTCAAAAATTTTCTAAAAATAAACCAGAAGGCCTAGAGCTTAGATATTTCACATGTAGCATTGCCTAGTGGACCTCTACAAAATTTGTTCAAATCATGACCCCCGGGGGTCAGAATTGACCCAGCTTCAGGGGTTACTTGATTTACATAGGAAAATTTTCAAAAAATTTCTAAAAATAAACCAGAAGGCCTAGATCTTAGATATTTGACATGTAGCATTGCCTAATAGACTTCTACAAAATTTGTTCAAATCATGACCCCCAGGGTCAAAATGACCCCGCCCCATGGGGTTACTTCATTGTACATAGAAAAATCTTCAAAATTTTCTAAAAATAAACCAGAAGGCCTAGATCTTAGGTATTTGACATGTAGCATTGCCTAATAGACTTCTACAATTTTTTTTCAAATCATGACCCACAGGGTCAAAATGACCCCGCCCCATGGGGTTACTTCATTGTACATAGAAAAATCTTCAGAATTTTCTAAAAATAAACCAGAAGGCCTAGAGCTTAGATATTTCACATGTAGCATTGCCTAGTGGACCTCTACAAAATTTGTTCAAATCATGACCCCTGGGGTCAAAATTGACCCCGCCCCATGGGGTCACTTGATTTTACATAGGAAAATCTTCAAAATTTTTCTAAAAATAAACCAGAAGGCCTAGAGCTTAGATATTTCACATGTAGCATTGCCTAGTAGACCTCTACAAAATTTGTTCAAATCATGACCCCAGGGGTCACTTGATTTTACATAGGAAAATCTTCAAAAATTTTCTAAAAATAAACCAGAAGGCCTAGAGCTTAGATATTTCACATGTAGCATTGCCTAGTGGACCTCTACAAAATTTGTTCAAATCATGACCCCCGGGGGTCAGAATTGACCCCGCTTCAGGGGTTACTTGATTTACATAGGAAAATCTTCAAAAATTTTCTAAAAATAAACCAGAAGGCCTTGATCTTAGATATTTGACATGTAGCATTGCCTAATAGACTTCTACAAAATTTGTTCAAATCATGACCCCCAGGGTCAAAATGACCCCGCCCCATGGGGTTACTTCATTGTACATAGAAAAATCTTCAAAATTTTCTAAAAATAAACCAGAAGGCCTAGATCTTATATATTTGACATGTAGCATTGCCTAATAGACTTCTACAATTTTTTTTCAAATCATGACCCACAGGGTCAAAATGACCCCGCCCCATGGGGTTACTTCATTGTACATAGAAAAATCTTCAAAATTTTCTAAAAATAAACCAGAAGGCCTAGAGCTTAGATATTTCACATGTAGCATTGCCTAGTGGACCTCTACAAAATTTGTTCAAATCATGACCCCTGGGGTCAAAATTGACCCCGCCCCAGGGGTCACTTGATTTTACTTAGGAAAATCATTAAAAATTTTCTTAAATTAAACCAGAAGGCCTAGAGCTTAGATATTTCACATGTAGCATTGCCTAATGGACCTCTACAAAATTTGTTCAAATCATGACCCCGCTCCAGGGGTCACTTGATTTTACATAGGAAAATCTTCAAAAAATTTCTAAAAATAAACTAGAAGGCCTAGATCTTAGATATTTGACATGTAGCATTGCCTAGTAGACTTCTACAAAATTTGTTCAAATCATGACCCCCGGGGTCAAGTTGACCCGGCCCCATGGGGTTACTTGATTGTACATAGAAAAATCTTCAAAATTTTCTAAAAATAAACCAGAAGGCCTAGAGCTTAGATATTTGACATGTAGCATTGCCTAGTGGACCTCTACAAAATTGGTTAAAATCTTGACCCCCCAGGGTCAAACTGACCCAGCCCCAGGGGTTACTTGATTGTACATAGGGAAATCTTCATAAATTTGCTAAAAATAAACCAGAAGGCCTAGATCTTAGATATTTGATATGTAATATTTCCTAGTAGACTTCTACAAACTTTGTTCAAATCATGACCCCCGGGGTAAAATTGGCCCCGCCCCAGGGGTTACTTGATTGTACATCGGAAAATCTTCCAAAAAATTTCTAAAAATCATCAGTTTGACATTAGAAACATGTAGCTCATATTACTCTGGTGAGCGATCCAGGGTCATCATGACCCTCTTGTTTTTAGCTCACCTGTCACATAGTGACAAGGTGAGCTTTTGTGATCACCCTTCGTCCGTCGTCCGTCAATTTCTTGTCTGCACGATAGTGGTTTCATTTATGATTTTATTTTAACCAAACTTGCACACGACTTATATCACCATAAGATCTCGATTCCTTTCTTGAACTGGCCAGATCCCATTACAGGTTCTAGAGTTATGGCCCCTGAAAGGGCCAGAATTAGCTATTTTGACCTTGTCTGCACAATAGCAGCTTCATTTATGATTTTATTTTAACCAAACTTGTACACAACTTGTATCACCATATGATCTTGGTTCCTTTCTTGAACTGGCCAGATTCCATTACGGGTTCCAGAGTGATGGCCCCTGAAAGGGCCAGAATTAGCTATTTTGACCTTGTCTGCACAATAGCAGCTTCATTTATGATTTGATAATCAAACTTGCACAAAACTTGTGTCACCATAAGATCTCGGTTCCTTTCTTGAACCGGCTAGATCCCATAATTGATTCCAGAGTTATGGCCCCTGAAAGGGCCAAAATTAGCTATTTTGACCTTGTCTGCACAATAGCAGCTTCATTTATGATTTGATTTTAACCAAACTTGCACAACACTTGTATCACCACAAGATCTTGGTTCCTTTCTTGAACTGGCCAGATTCCTTTATGGGTTCCAGAGTTATGGCCCCTTAAAGGTCCAAAATTGGCTATTTTGGCTTTTGCAGCCATATAGAGACTTCATTTATGGTTTTATTTGATACAAACTTCCAAAATATCTTCAACAACAATAAATCTTGGATTCCATGACAAATCAGATCCATTCGTAGGTTCCAGTTATTTTATATCTGATTACCTCCCCTGATTGTAATCAAAATGGATTTATATCAGTAAGTACTTATAGGACTTATTTGAAATTTCATTATTGTCATTAGTTGGACTGAGCCAATCAGGGTAGATAACTATGGACTGATTTTATGTCAAATTACCTCCCTTTATTTTAAATTAAAATGGGTATATCTCCGTAACTAATGAAGATACTGATCTGAAATTTAATGATTTATGTCAACAGATTTATTTGGCAGATCCTTCTTTTGTTCACTTACAATAATTTTTTTTTAATTACTTTCCTTTTACGTTACTATAAATAGCTTATATTTAGTAACATTTTTATTATTGGCCGTAGGGAAAAACCGAGACCACTTTTCTGTGGTACAACATGGATGGTACCTCCAATTTTTAGGTGTATTTTGACATATCTGTACCTTGTAAGAATTTTTTTTCTTTTTGGTTAAATTTCTTCCCTTTGTTGTTACTGTCCTTTGGACTTTGATATTTTTTCTGAGGACCTTCTTGTCCTCAAGTGCAGTGGTAACAGGTGAGCGATATAGGGCCATCATGGCCCTCTTGTTCATTTTAATTTTCCATCAATATTTATAATCAACATGTGAAATTTTGTTTCCTCTCCCGTTCCCCCGCACCCCCACACCCTTAAAAAATAAATATATATACATATATATATTTCCATTCCTTTTTTTTTTTTTTTAAATGTTCAAACCTTCAACATGTTAAGTTGTGACTGCACAAGCCTTGCCCTCAGTCATGTTCAAGATATCTTACCAGTGCTCTCATAAGGACATCTGTTTTTTATGTCAACAACAACACCTGGTGCCAAACCACTAAAAGACAATATTTCGTTCCAGTTAAACTTCAAGCTCATATTTCAATTAACTGCATTTAATTTTAAAAGATAAGCTTATTACAGTAAGCATATCCCATTCAAAATAAATTCTTTAGTCAGGATCAAAATATCATACATTTATTATGTACTCTTTAATTAAACATTTGTTTTCTGTTAAATTGATTTTGACTAATGAAATTATTTGCTTCTTATTAACATCCTTAACTTTTTGCCGGATATATTTTTTTGCCATTCCTCACCACAAACCCTTTCGGCGAGGGATACCAATTCATCGAATTTGCTTGTTCTGATTTATTATTTCATCTCATGTTTAAATTATAAATACATGTCATGAAAATAAACATGTCTTGCATCCCGGACATTGTCAATAAACTGCATGTTTTGTGCTCAGTTCTGTAGAAAACCTAGATTAAGATCTACCACTTACATATTTGGTGTGAAACAAATTGACCAAGAACGAGCTTGAAACTGACCATAGGCAAATATAAAAGTGGGTGACACTAACCGTTACCTTTTGTTTGGCACTGAGAGAAAAAAAAGTTAATCTAGCAGTATTGGGCCATAGTAAGAATAGACAGACCTAATGACTCTTGATACTGCCCAACAACATTGCTGACCTTTAAACAGTACTGTAACCACAAAAAAACATTTAAATTACCTCTTATTGGGCACCGAGAGAAAATTATTTTGACCCAGTTGTATTGAGCTGAAGTAAGTACAGACAAACCTAATGATTTTTGATATTGCCCAACAACGTTGCTGACATTTCAACAATGCTGTTGTGACAGGAATCCCCTTGATGAATAATTTCTCTCAATTTCTGTTGTAAATCTCCAGACAGGTCGTAAAATGTTATTTGGTATATTGTCAGTTATTTAGAACTATTTAATAAAACGAACAAGATCTCTGGAGTTTGTTGTAGAAGCTTTAAACCACTTTTTGTTCCTCCTCTTTAGTCTTGTCACTTCGAAACAAATATGAGCCGCAACAAGAGAAAACCAACATAGTGCATTTGCGACCAGCATGGATCCAGACCAGCCTGTGCATCCGCGCAGTCTGGTCAGGATCCATGCTGTTCGTTTTCAAAGCCTATTGCAATTAGAGAAACCGTTAGCGAACAGCATGGATCCTGACCAGACTGCGCGGATGCTGGTCGCAAATGCACTATGTTGGTTTTCTCATGGTGCGGCTCATATTGGCTTATCTTTTATTCATTGCTTTTGTTGCTCATTTTTGGTCGAATCACTTTTAAGATTGCCACAAGGGAGTCAGGGTAAACTTTGTTTTTACAGAGTAAAGTCATTCCATCGCTAATATATAATGCAGGTCGTTGTATTAACAAAGCTGTATAATTACAAAGAAGGGCTGAGAAATCTTGTTTTTTATTTATATACAGTTACAATAGTTTCTTGCTCAACCCACAATTAAGGCCAAACTTGGAAAAGCAAAAAGGTCTTTGTCTGTCCACTACATTAACATACTTGTCGCATGTCCAGTGGGTATTTCTTTACAGTTTTGAATATACAGCAAATGTTTTAAATCAGAAATAAAGTAAAGGGGTCTTTATAGACAGGACTGGTGGTCTCTGTTCACAAGTGAAATTTAACATCTGTTTTGACTGTACTTTGATGCAGAAGTTATATTTTCAAACTATGTCCTATTTCTCCAAAATGTGTCTAAAGTCATTCATTCTTCACCTCTGAATTGTGTAGGAAACTTGTCATTATTCTTCTTGGTAAGAGCATGTCAGTACTCATAAACTAGTCAATTTAACTGACCTCTATTGTGTGTAACTGTAAAACTGCTGGAAATGATGATAATCATTGCCAGACAAAACAGTCAAATAGGCAGAAATCAACCTGGGTTAGTGTAGGAAACTGTTAATCAATCTATACCGATTATTTTGCATTTAAGTAAGGTTCATTGCTGACTGTCTAGAAGTCTAGCAACTGCATTATTGGAAATCCACAGGGTAGCATGTTTATTCTCTTCATGTATGGAAATCCACAGGGCAGCATAATTATTCTCTACATTAATGGAAATCCAAGGGTAGCATAAATATTTTTACATGTATGAAATTCCACTGGGTAGCATAATTATTCTCCACTTGAATGGAAATCCACAGGGTAACATAATTATTCTTTACATTTATGGAAATCCAAGGGTAGCATAAATATTTTTACGTGTATGAAATTCTACAGGGTAGCATAATTATTCTCCACTTGAATGGAAATCCACAGGTTATTCTCCACTTGAATGGAAATCCACAGGGTAGCATAAATAATTTTACATGTATGAAATTCCACAGGGTAGCATAATTATTCTCCACTTGAATGGAAATCCACAGGGTAGCATAAATATTTTTTACATGTATGAAAACCCATGTGCATAATTATTCTCTATATGAATGGAAATCCACAGGGTAGCATAATCATTCCATACATGAATGGAAATCCACAGGGTAGCATGATTATTCGCTACAGTTAATTGTAGTAATTCGAGACATGATCTAAATTCATTTTTGGACTAAATTCAAACTGTTTAGAAGAAGATCAAGAGAGTCAAAAACTGTGAAAAATACTTTTTCAAAAGCTGAACAAAATATTTAATATTTTAAGAAAATGAATGAATTCCCTGTATGTAACTTTGTTTTAAATAACTAGACACTAACAAAAGGCCCACTGGAGAGTATGAACATCCTTTACAAGTGATGCTTTTGTAGTCTTGATAACTAAATTTAGACTTTTACAATTAATAGTAAACTGTTGCTTTAAACAGACCAACAGTAAGAATGTAATATTTAACATAAAGAGAGATCGGAGTAGAATCTGTTATGGAACAGATATGCAATGGAAAAATGGATTAAATATTTATAAATTTTGCATGCCTTTATAAAAGACTTTGAAAGTCTCTTACAAAAATCTTTTAATTGGATTTATTACATTGTTGAAATTATTTCTTTTGTTCTTGCCTTCTAACATCATCTTAGGCATAATTGGTTAAGTCTGTTACACTCATTAAAACTATTGATTGTTTCTCAGAAAAGATTAAAGAGCTCGGTCATATAGTTGTTTCTTAACAAAGAATGTTGTTGGTGTTTTTTTCTATCAGGACTGTGCATGAATTACTGTACAGGGAAATTCATTTAACAAAATTTGTAAAGGCTTCAGAACTCTAAAAGCTTGAACATAATGAAATATTGATGAGCAAAGCTAGTAATGTAAAGAGCTCTTAATGTGTAATAGTTTAATCATTCTCAAGTGATGACTGTCTTTTTAGCTCAATACTCCACAAGTAATATTGTGATTTAGCAAAATAATAGTACTGAAAGTAAATTTCTAAAATGGACTGGTCCATCATTCAAATCAGGCAGAACCACTTATTATTCAAAGAGGTGGTCACTGAAAATGTACAGACAATGATCAGCCTCAGTCATCTCAGCACAAAAATAGGATAAGTGTTTCATTACCTCAGTGTATTTATGCACTTTCTGCACTGAGCTGACAAAATGTTGCCTCAAATTTCAAGTAACTGGAATAAAGCAACTTTGAATACGCTTCAAAAGCTTGTATAGTTGAAGATCATTGAGTGCAGAAACCATTTCAGGATTTATCCTTCCCATGATGATTTTTCTTTTTTAAAGATCGTCAGAAAAAATATGTCACAGGTTGTGAAAAATATGCAGCCAGACTGGAACTCAGACTAAAATAGAGGCATTGGACTACCATTCCAGTTTTCCTGCCACTTTCAGTACATCTTCACAACTTACCTATACAGTGAAACAAGTTTAAACCATGACATGATACTACAATATGTATGCTATTTCTGAAGGAGAAATTATTGTTCTTTAATTAAATTTAATTAAATAAAGTATGTTTTTATTTACAGACAGGTCCATTCACGCTGAAATCACCGCCATTGTCAACTTTCCATCAGCAGTTCTGGTTGATTGCACACATCATAACAGATAATAAAGCAGGTAGGTATTAATAGAACCTTGAACTGTATTTATTTCTTAGGACTGTTTAATTTGCTTTAAATCACACAGTCATATATTGTACCTCTGTTTCCACAGGAACAAAGATAGAGCAGTCATTTACTGTAAGCGTTTTCATTGGTGGAATCAAAGGTGAAGATGAGAGTATTATCCAATCAGAGAACCCGAAACTTGATGGACTGTCACACAATAGAACAAGGCTATTGTCCTGCAAAGAGGTAAAAAATTTACGAAATCCAGCTTGTGTTCTTGTTTTCAGTATTGTTATGTCTCCCCAGGAGACATATTGTTTTTGCCCTGTACGTCCGTTCTTCCGTCCGTCCGTCCGTCCGTACGTCACACTTCATTTCCGAGCAATAACTGGAGAACCATTTGACCTAGAACCTTCAAACTTCATAGGGTTGTAGGGCTGCTGGAGTAGATGACACCTATTGTTTTTGGGGTCACTCTGTCAAAGGTCAAGGTCACAGGGGCCTGAACATTAAAAACCATTTCCGATCAATAACTAGAGAACCACTTGACCCAGAATGTTGAAACTTCATAGGATGATTGGCCATGAAGAGTAGATGACCCCTATTGATTTTGGGGTCACTCCTTCAAAGGTCAAGGTCACAGGGGCCTGAACATTAAAAACCATTTCCGATCAATAACTAGAGAACCACTTGACCCAGAATGTTGAAACTTCATAGGATGATTGGCCATGAAGAGTAGATGACCCCTATTGATTTTGGGGTCACTCCGTCAAAGGTCAAGGTCACAGGGGCCTGAACATTAAAAACCATTTCCGATCAATAACTAGAGAACCACTTGACCCAGAATGTTGAAACTTCATAGGATGATTGATCATGAAGAGTAGATGACCCCTATTGATTCTGGGGTCACTCCATCAAAGGTCAAGGTCACAGGGGCCTGAACATTGAAAACCATTTCCGATCAATAACCAGAGAACCACTTGACCCAGAATGTTGAAACTTCATAGGATGATTGGTCATGAAGAGTAGATGACCCCTATTGATTTTGGGATCACTCCATCAAAGGTCAAGGTCACAGGGGCCTGAACATGGAAAACCATTTCCGATCAATAACTAGAGAACCACTTGACCCAGAATGTTGAAACTTCATAGGATGATTGTACATGCAAAGTAGATGACCCCTATCGATTTTGGGGTCACTCCATTAAAGGTCAAGGTCACAGGGGCCTGAACATTGAAAACCATTTCCGGTCAGTAACTGAGAACCACTTGACCCAGAATGTTGAAACTTAATAGGATGATTGGTCATAAAGAGTAGATGACCCCTAACGATTTTGGAGTCACTCTGTGAAAGGTCAAGGTCACAGGGGCCCGAACATTGAAAACCATTTCCGGTCAGTTACTTGAGAACCACTTGACCCAGAATGATGAAACTTCATAGGATGATTGGTCATGCAGAGTAGATGAACCCTAACGATTTTAGGGTCACTCTGTTAAAGGTCAAGCCCACAGGGGCCTGAACATGGAAAACCATTTCCGATCAATAACTTGAGAACCTCTTGACCCAGAATGTTGAAATTTCATATGATGATTGTTCATGCAGAGTAAATGACCCTTATTGTTTTTGGGGTCACTCCGTTAAAGGTCAAGGTCACAGGGGCCTGAACATTGATAACTAGTTCCGATCAATAACTTGAGAACCACTTGACCCAGAATGTTGAAACTTCATAGGATGATTGAACATGCAGAGTAGATGACCCCTATTGATTTTGGGGTCAGTCTATCAAAGGTCAAGGTCACAGTGGCCTGTTCATGTAAAATCATTTTTATGCCCCCGAAGGGAGGCATATAGTTTTTGAACCGTCTGTCTGTCCGTCGGTCTGTCGGTCTGTCAGTCTGTCGGTCCGTCCGCAATTTTCGTGTCCGGTCCATATCTTTGTCATCGATGGATGGATTTTCAAATAACTTGGCATGAATGTGTACCACAGTAAGACGACGTGCAGTGCGCAAGACCCAGGTCTGTAGCTCAAAGGTCAAGGTCACACTTAGACGTTAAAGGATAGTGCATTGATGGGCGTGTCCGGTCCATATCTTTGTCATCGATGGATAGATTTTCAAATAACTTGGCATGAATGTGTACCACAGTAAGACGACGTGCAGTGCGCAAGACCCAGGTCCGTAGCTCAAAGGTCAAGGTCACACTTAGACGTTAAAGGATAGTGCATTGATGGGCGTGTCCGGTCCATATCTTTGTCATCGATGGATGGATTTTCAAATAACTTGGCATGAATGTGTACCACAGTAAGACGACGTGCAGTGCGCAAGACCCAGGTCCGTAGCTCAAAGGTCAAGGTCACACTTAGACGTTAAAGGATAGTGCATTGATGGGCGTGTCCGGTCCATATCTTTGTCATCGATGGATGGATTTTCAAATAACTTGGCATGAATGTGTACCACAGTAAGACGACGTGCAGTGCGCAAGACCCAGGTCCGTAGCTCAAAGGTCAAGGTCACACTTAGACGTTAAAGATCATTTTTCATGATAGTGCATTGATGGGCATGTCCGGTCCATATCTTTGTCATTCATGCATGGATTTTAAAATAACTATGCATGAATGTGTGACACAGTAAGACGATGTGTCGCGCGCAAGACCCAGCTCCGTAGGTCAAAGGTCCAAAACTCTTAACATCGGCCATAACTATTCATTCAAAGTGCCATCGGGGGCATGTGTCATCCTACGGAGACAGCTCTTGTTTTGAAATAACTTGAGAACCACTTGACCTACAATGTTGAAACTTAATAGGATGATTGGACATGCAGAGTAGATGACCCCTTTTTATTTTGAGGTCACTTGATCAAAGGTCAAGGTCACAGGAGCCTGAACAGTGACTTGAGAACCACTAGGCCACGAGTGTTGAAATTTAGCGGGATGATTGGACATGCCAAGTAGGTGATCCCTATTGCAGCCAAGCATCAGTGTCTCTTTGTCTTTCGCTCCTGACCGCTATTGACTTCTTGCCTATAGGACTTTGCATTGGGGGAGACATGCGCTTTTTTACAAAAGCATTTTCTAGTTTTCTCATATTTCAAGGCTTTATTTTTAGCTCACCAGAGCACAAAGTGCTCAAGGTGAGCTATTGTGAATGGTCATTGTCTGTAGGCATGTGGTGTGTGTTGTGCATCAACATTTGCCTTGTTAACACTCTAGAAGCCACATTTGTGATCCAATCTTTATGAAACTTGGTCAGAATGTTTGTCTTGATGATCTCTAGGTCAAGTTTGAAACTGGGTCATGTGGGGTCAAAAATTAGGTCACTAGGCCAGATCAAAGGAAAATCTTGTTAACACTCTAGAGTCCACAGTTTAAGTTTGAAACTGATGAGAAGTGGTCAGAATGTTTGTCTTGATGACCTCTAGGTCAAGTTCGAATCTGGGTCATGTGGGGTCAAAAACTAGGTCACCCGGTCAAATGAAAGGAAAAACTTGTTAACACTCTAGAGGCCACATTTGTGACCCAATCTTTATGAAACTCTAGGTGAAATTTGAAACTGGGTCATGTGTGGTCAAAAATTAGGTCACTAGGGCAAATCAAAGAAAAATATTGTTAACATGCTAGAGTCCACAGTTAAAGTTTGAAACTGATGAGAATTGGTCAGAATGTTTGTCTTGATGACCTCTAGATCAAGTTCGAATCTGGATTATTTGGGTCAAAAACTAGGTCAGTAGGCCATATCAACTCTGGTGAGCGATATAGGGCCATTATGACCCTCTTGTTTTACTTCTGGTATTTCTAAATATTATTTACAACTTGTGCCAAAGATTGCAGCCAGAATTGAGATTGGTACACATAATAATGTACAATTGTCATACAGTTCTCATTCAGTTAAATGAAGAATTCAGAACTTCTGATTCTCTAATGATGACTTGTAGCCTAGTACATAGTTGAGGAGAACAGTATCTTTGTTCACAAAGGCATCTGATTCAGTGTGATTCAAGAAGTTGCAAGAAAGCAAAACATTTTTAGTAGCATTATAGGTTTAGCTATTTCACTCACCCATGTGTTGCCATCTGCATCCATCATTATCCCGATTTTGTTTTGTGTGTGAGCTTTGAATGGATTGAAACTTCACACACTTATGCACTTTGATGATCTGACTTGCCTTGCTCTGGTTCTATAACTTTATCTTAGGGAAGGGATGGTGTAGGGGAGGGATGGATGTATACGGGAAGGGGTGTGTGTAGGGAAGGGATGGATGTAGGGAAGGAATGGGTGTAGGTAAGAGATGTAGGGAAGGGATGGGTGTAGGGAGGGGATGGGTAAAGGGAAGGGATGGATGTAGGGAAGGGATGGGTGTAAGGAGGGAAGGGTGTAGAAAAGAGATGGATGTAGGGAAGAGTTGGGTGTAGGAAAGGGATGGATGTAGGGAAGGGGTGTGTTAAGGGAAGGGATTGATGCAGGGAAGGGTTGGTTGTAGGGAAGGGATGGATGTAGGGAAGGGATAGGTATAGGAAAGGGATGGATGTAGAGAAGGGATGGGTGTAGGGAAGGGATTGGTATAAGGAAGGGTTTATGGGAAGGGATGGATGTAAGGAAGGGATGGGTGTAAGGAAGGGATGGATGAAGGGAAGGGGTGTGTGTAGGGAAGGGATAGGTGTAAGGAAGGAATGGGTGTAAGGAAGGGTGTAGGGAAGGGATGGATGTAAGGTATGGGTTTAGGGAAGGGATGGTTGTAGGGAAGTGTTGGATGTAGGGAAGGGATGGATGTAGGGAATGGATGCATGTAGGGAAGGGATGGATGTAGGGAAGAGATGGATGTAAGGAAGGGATGGGTGTAGGGAAGGATGTAAGGAAGGGATGGGTGTAGGGAAGGGTTGTGTGTAGGGAAGGGATGGGTGTAGGAAAGGAATGGATTTAGGGAAGAGATGGGTTTAAGGAAGGGATGGGTGTAGGGAAAGATGTAAGGAAGGGATCGGTGAAGGGAAGGAATGGGTGTAGGAAAGGGATGGATGTAGGGAAGAGATGGGTGTAAGAAAATGATGGATGTAGGGAAGAAATGGTGGTAGGAAAGGGATGGATGTAGAAGGGACATGTTAAAATTTCTCACCCTCAGTTTTGTCTTGACCCAGTGTTAGTTTCTGGCTATGTCTTTGCATATTACCGTAAGTTGTTTTCTTTTGTGATATAAATGAAAAGCTTCATTAAATATATGGCATATATTAGTAATGACCTTTGATTGTATAGACTGTTTATTTTATATGCATTTTCTGAATTTTTACACCTTGTATACATATATGTATGTACTTTTCCTATATTGCAGGAGTGTAATGACCTGATATTGTTACATCTTGGCTATTTAGACTACACATATTACATCATAAACATAAACTTCCATGGTCTGGAGCAGCAGGCACATTTCAATATAAAAAATATCATCTTTTACGTAAGTATACATGCATTACAAGTATAGTTATTGAATTGGCCCAGACTTCGATAATTCTGTCGACTCAGAACCCTGATTAACCCATGTCCAGTATTTTGGCACAGTTGTTAATGGGAAAAAAGATACTACAAGATACAAAGTAGATTGAGGCTTTTATTGGAGTCACACAATCATGTCCAGTTGTCCATCTGTCCAGCCATAATTTTTGACAGCTTCATATCTTCTTAACTGCTGGGAAGATTTGTATAAACTGGGATCACATCACACCTCATCTAGACCATGTGCAGAGCACACAACCCAGATCACCAGGTCAAAGGTCAAGGTCACACTTGGAAGTCTAATAGCTTAACTTTGTGTAAGCTCCCTATTGTCTCAAGCATTCTGAAGATTTTTTATAAACCAGCTTCAGTTGTTTACCTCATGCACAACCAAGATCACTAGTTTCAAGGTCAAGGTCAAACTTAGAGGTCAATATTAAAATATGTCCATTCCATATTGTCCAAACTGCTTGATAGATTTTCAAAAACTAGCTTATCTCATCAAGATGATGTGCAGAGCACATGACCCAGGTCGCTAGGTGAAGGTCACACTTTGTGGTGGAAGATCAAATGCAGGTAATTGTGTCAGCTTGATACTGTCTAAACATTACCATGAATTCCATGAGATTAGGATTATTTGTAAACCTCATCCAGATGACATGCGTAGTGCATAACCTAGGTCACTAATTTCAAGTTCAAGGTCTCATTTAGAGGCCAAATATCAAATAGCTTAAATGTATGTCTGTCCAATATCTTCCTGACAGCTGGAAGGATTTTCATGAAACTTATTTGATAATCAGCTTTCTTGTCATTAAAAAGTTTTCATTTAAATTTGTTTTATCACTT
This sequence comes from Mercenaria mercenaria, assembly GCF_021730395.1. Taxonomy (NCBI): domain Eukaryota; kingdom Metazoa; phylum Mollusca; class Bivalvia; order Venerida; family Veneridae; genus Mercenaria; species Mercenaria mercenaria. Next base: position 48,896,025 of record NC_069364.1, read on the forward strand.
GATACAGGTAACAAGTATAATTAATAAAACAATAGCGAAATATACCGTAAATACCCATGTATAATATGCACTCTGATTCAAGCCTAAAATCTTGAGAAAAAACTTTTTGTCAATCCAGAAGGAAAGACAAGAGAGCTTAAAATAGAGTAGAGATCTAATCATCCACTGTCATATAGATCTATGCCATACATATTGTTGAAATGTTTTTGTAATTTTATATCATTTCAGTTCAAAAGCTACAACACAGCATTTACAAAGCTAGAGATTTGGTTGAGGTTTTCTTTTCTTGTCTTCACATTTATAGCTACGGTAAGATTGTAAAATAATTGTTACTAAAGCACCAGATATATTTCACATACATACATAGAGTTCAATGAAATATATGCATTGAATCAGAAAGAATGTCTTACTAAAGAAATAGAAACTTTAATCTACTAATTTGAGAAAAAAACCTTTTGGCAGTAATTAGCATATGCAAAGATGTCAGATAAATAAAAAAAATACACTGCATCTTATAAATCACAAGTATACGAGGTTCTAGATTACGTAATGCTTAATAATCATTCTTATTTACTAGAATAGGCATATTTTGAATTTTGTCACTGAATTATTTTTAACATAATTATATAAATAAAAATATAAACATGTTTGTGTAAAAGTATTAAAGGTCAACCTTCTTTCTGGCTGTAGATGAAGTAATTCTATGTCAGTTTTATTTTGCATATTTGGGATTTTAAAAATTTAAGATTTTAACCTGGTTTTAACGTTGAGTAATAAGCCAATTCATGTTAACAAGTGTTTTAACCCTTAGCTTGCTGGCGGCAAGTGATTCTGCCTTTGCGACCAGTGCAGACCAAGATCAGCCTGCACATCCGTGCAGTCTGATCATGGTCTACACTGTTCGCTATTCAGTCAGTAAATTTTTAGTAAACACCCCTTCAAATGATATATGGTACTGCCCAAATTGGAAGATGGACCAGTCCATTATAGAAATTTAGCATGGTAAGGGTTAAATCTATGTTTTGCTCAATTTGTGAGTATGAACAAAAATAAAATGGTCTGGAATATTCCAAAAAATGAAATCATCCCAAATATAATCAGGAATGAAACCATTGCAGATAATAGCAAAAATCAAACACCATTGCAGATAAATGCAAAAATCAAACACCATTGCAGATAATAGCAAAAATCAAACACCAACACTAATATTAGCAAAAATTAAACACCAGTGTGAATATTCAGTAGCAAAAGTTAAACCATTGCATATATTAGCAAAAATAAAACACTGCAGAAAGGAACCAATTATAAATGATTTGTATTGATATTATACATGTACATGTATATATTTGTTTGTTCCATTCTGATTATATTATATATTTCAGTGTTCATTTGCTCATTCATTGAGAAAGTTTTCAATAAGAGACTGGTCTATAGAACAAAAATGGATGTCAGTGCTTATGCCACTTCTTCTTCTATATGATGGTAATACTTTATTCTTTGTGCATACAGTCAAATTTCGGTCGCTTGAACTCTGTTAGTTCAAACATCTCCCTTTGCTGGAACTAATGCTCGGGTCATGGTAGAATTCCTATATAATGTATTTTGTTCCAATGCTCAAACTACCTGTAACTCAAAATAGTTTTGCCTAGCCGATCGTGTTCACACAAACAAAATTTGAATGTATCTATATAATGTTTAGAGCCCAAAAGACTCAAAAGGTTCGAATTTGATTTGATTTAACTTTACATGTAGAGGATAATGAAGAGGTCTCTGTGGTCGAATTGTTAAAGTTGCTGGCTTCAAATCACTTGCCCCTCTCTGATATGGGTTTGAACCTTGTCTAGCGTATAAAGCTCTTCATGTGAGGGGGCCGTTCCACTGATTTATGGAAGGTTGGTAGTTCTACCCAGTAGCCCACTTGTGATGAAATAAGGCCTGGAGGAGCACCTGGGGTCTTACTCCACTATCAAAGCTGGGAAGTTGCCATATGAACTATAATTGTATTGGTGTGACGGTAAATCCAGCAAAAACAAGAAAAAAGAAAAAGAAAAAAAAAAGAGGATATGAGTCCAGAAGTTATTGTGGGAGTCAGCATCGCAGGTTTAGTTACCTTCACAATTGAGTTGACATTGATATGAAATACAGGCTTTAACCATAAGCCTGCTGGCGGCAAGTGATTCTGCCTTTGTGACCAGTGCAGACCAAGTATGGTACAGGCTGATCATGGTCTGCACTGCTCGCTGTTCAGTCAGTACATTTTCAGTGAGCACCCCTTTAAAAAAATAAGTGAGACTGCCCAGTTGGATAACAGACCAGTCCATTTTAGAAATTTAGCAGGGTAAAGGTTAGATAATGACGTAAAATTATCAAATTGACCTTGCTGGTAATACATCTGTACTGTGGAAGCTTCTTATATTTTGCAGGACCAAAATTTTATTACAAGTGTTGATTTAATAAAAAATCTAAAAAAATCTCAGTCTTGGAAAAATTCTAGATATTTAGGGTTTTTCTTGTGTTCATGTTATTTGATATATGATAAAAACATTTATATGATATAAACATTTCAGATCCAATATTTCCGCTAACTTTTCTTGTGGATAGTTGGGTACCTGGGATGCTTGATGGAGTTTTCCAAGCATCATTTCTCTGTGGCTTGTTACTTTTCTGGTTGTGTATATACCATGGAGTTAGACAGGTGAGTTGATATACAGGATATTAAGTTTTTATAATCCCTGGTGTCGAAGACCTTGGAGGCATATAGTGATTCAACAGTGCATTCATCAGTTATTCTCTCTATCCATCTGTCACATTTATATACTTAACTCTCAACAGTTTTCATTCATTTCATATGAAATTTGGTGTATATCATCAACATGAAGTGAAAATGTACCTTCTTTAGGATTTTAATTTCTGATGACTTTTGCTCAAGTTATGCCCCTTCTTTGGAATTTACAATATTACATCTACTAGTACCTTGTGTACTGAACTCCTACAATTTTGATAAAATTTAACTGAAACTTGGTACATTTCATAAACATGAAGTGCATATCTGTATATGTTTTGGACTTCATCATGACAGATTGTTTTTGTTGAATTTAACCACATTTTTGGACTTCATATATTTTTTTTTTCAAGCATTTTCAGGGGGAATGTGTCATTCAATGTTGACATTATTCTTGTTCTAGATTTTTCCCAGAACATAAAGTTTGTCATTGTGTCATTGAAATTGTTTGTAGTTGTTGCAGTTGAAGAAAATATGGTAAAACTCTTTACAGTGTGGTGCTGCTATTTTACTATCAGGTGTTTAGTAGAAAAGTGTCATGCATCCTGGCTAGTGATAGATACTGATTAATAGTTTGCTGGAATAGTTTCTCTTTCTTATTTCAGACTGACAGAAGATTTTGGAAGTTTTATTCACCCAAGATATTAATTGTTGGTTTAATTTGGATATCTGCAGTCACTTTGGCTTCTTGGCAGGAGTACAATGAGCTACAAGACCCTACATACTTCTACAGGCTTGACACAAGTAACTTTATGGTAGGTACAGGACACTACATACTTTTACAAGTTTGGCAGAAGTAACTGTAGGGTAGATACAGGATCCAACAGGTGTACTTAAGGTTTGACACAAGTGCCTTTTGGTAGGTTCAGGACCATACATATTGCTACCCACACACAAGTAACTTTGTAGTAGGTACAGGACTCTACATGATTTCAAAGTAGACAAATTGTGTTTTCTAGAATTAATAAATGCATATTTATGTAGTAGACTTCACATCTTTGATCTTTTTATGGGCATAATAGTCTAATAACTTTTTATATTTGATATAAATTGCTTTGTTAGAAACCTCAATTTCAAATATTTCAATCTGAGGTTTTGACATTTGCTGTGGCGGGGAGCGTCTGTCTCCATGGTCACTTTTGTAAAGTATTTTTCTGTAATATGAGAAGCAAAATCCTGTATACTGACTGAGACATGGTACTGCAAATGTCTGATTTTGAGTAGTTATAAGAGTCTGATTGTTTACTAAGTCTAAAAGTTTGCCATATTTGAAGTCAGAATTGGTATGCGTATTAGGATATTTGTGTTACTGTGAAATCATTTAATTTCATGGACATGAAATTTCGTGGTTTTGGTCAAAACGGCAATTTCGTGGGGATATGAATTTGTGGATTTCAACTTTTGAACATAAAATGAATGGGAATTTTAGTTGTTTGTTGGAATTAAATTTTGTGGATTGACTTTACCACGAAAATTAGTCCCCAATGCATATTAATGATTTTGCAGTATATTGCCAGTTTGTAAAGTTGAGAACTATGTATATATATATATATATATAACAGCACCTTTGGGCGTATTTATTTTTTTGAAAAAGACAAACAGCTACGGAATGTGCAAAAAACACCTCATGAAAATGTCAAATTATCAGTACATCATGAACTACCATTTGCTATGAGTTTTTTGGAGGGTTAGATATGTCTAAATTTGACTCTCACAAAATATGAAATTCATATAGAGATGCATTTGCATTCTCTTACAAAATATATATATTATTTTTCTTTTTCAGGGATTTAAGATATTTTTCTTCATAGTTGGAGGTTTATATCTGCTGTACCTGCTGTATTTGTTGGTCAGAGCATATGCTGAGCTTAGATCCATGCCATACTTTGGTAAATACTTCACTCAAGTTCTTTTTAACCTTTACCCTGCTAAATTTCTAAAATGGACTGGTCTATCATTCAGTTTGGGCAGTACCACTTATGATTCAAAGGGGTGTTTACTGAAAATTTATTAACTGAATAGAGAACAGTGCAGACCATGATCAGCCTGCATGGATGTACTGGCTGATCTTGGTCTGCACTGGTCCTAAAGGCAAAATCACTTGCCTCCAGCAGGCAAATGGTTAATTACTTTTTCTGTTGTCATGTGGTTTAGGTTGTTGACTTCCAACCACTTGTCTCTCACAGCTGTGATTTGAAACTCCACTTTGGATGATGTAGAAAAAGCTGGAAAATCAACACATGTCCTCAGTTTTGTCTGCCCGAGGTTAAACCAATAAAAAACCAATAAATTATAACAGTCATAGTTTTGATTTATTTATGTCTTTTAGTTGTTATGGCCACATTGGTGAGGCATTTTACCAATACCTTAAAGTTACCATAAGTATTTTAGAAGAAAAAAAAAGCTTGCCACACTGTACAGAAAATATTTTTTGTGGTATTTAAAGGTACATAGCCATTGTTTTACTGTCTAAAAGAAAGGAATGAAATACGTATTTGAAATGTTTTAATGAAACTTTCATAAAAGAAATATGATTCCATTTTGTCCACTTTTAAGTTTATGCAAAAAGAGGTTTGATTAGAAGTAACAGTAATTTTTTCAGGCACTATTAAAGTAAACAGCAATGCCTACAAGATATTCTCTTGTTTTCAGATTTACGGTTGAAGTTCATGACATTTCTAATGTTGATAGTGTTATCTATAAGCATAACAATCACAGTATTACGGTTTGGGCGTGCCGCTTTGCAAGACAATTTTGTTGCGGAGTTATCTACCCATTATGAGAATTCGGCAGAATTTGTAGCATTTTATGGACTGTTGAACACATATATGTATACAATGGCATTTGTATACTCTCCGTCACCGAATGCAGTATTTGGTAAGTCTTTTTAGGGTATTTTAGTTTAATCTTCAACCTTCCATATGGGGCCTCTGTAGTAGAGTGGTTAAGGCTGCTGACTTTGAATCCCTTGCCACTCACTGCTGCAAGTTCAAAACCTTGCTTCTGGTGTAGATGAAGCCAACCAGTTGGCTTATGCTAGGTTGGTGGTTCTACCTATGTGACAGACCATGCCTAAAATGTTGCCAGGTGGGGCACCTGTGGTCTTCCTTAACCATAAAAAGCTGGAAAGTTGTCATATAAACTATAAACACAAATAAAATACACACACTGTTATCCAAAGAAGAAAGTTAAACGGCTTGTCTTTTACGCTGAAGGAATTTAAAAGAAATATATTGTCACCTTATATACTATGAAAAACACCTATCAAGTGAAATGAGCCACACCATGAAAAAACCAACATATAGTGCGTTTGCGACCAGCATGGATCCAGACCAGCCCGTGCATCCGGGCAGTTTGGTCAGGATCCATGCTGTTCACAAATGGTTTCTCTAATTGCAATAGGCTTTGAAAGCAAACAGCATGGATCCTGACCAGACTGTGCGGATGTGCAGGCTGGTCTGGATCCTTGCTGGTTGCAAACGCACTATGTTGGTTTTCTCATGGCATGGCTCAAATATTTTTTTTTTCATGAAAAATGAAGATGCTTCAAATGATTAAAAATTGACTTACAGTTTTTTTATTTGATTCTTACCATAGTCTCCATAGTAATTTCCTCGCATAGTAACTCATCAATCTCCGTGCTGTCACAAAATACCATGTTCCTGTGACAATCATGAGACAATTGCCAAGAAATTCTAGTCTTTTTTTTCGCTAGAAAATACGTTTAAATAAAATAACTTGTACTGAAAATCAAACGTAGAAGTAGATTCATCAAAATTCTGCTAAAATGTACGTGATATCTGAGGTCTCATGAATTACTGTAAGGGGAGGCCACTGCCATGGACATTTGTATAAATAGGTACAGAATGCAGGAACACTGGTTATATTAACTGCCCTTTGTTTCATACCTTAACAACTGTTGAAAAATGGTGCTAAATCCAGAACAGACATACATCTTTTCTCTTTTACAGAAACTCATTTCAAGGACAACCCTGGTCTTTCAATGTTGAATGATTCTGATGAAGAGGTGCATTATGGGTAGGTATAGACTTCAGTAGAACCACAGCCATTACGTTTTATTAAGTGATGGAGCCTAGCTCCATGGCCAAGAGATTACATTTTCCGATTCTCTTGCCCTTCAAAGTTGAGAGTTCAGGCCTTGACAAGACTAGATTCTTTCATATCAGAAAACAGTCCAACTACCTTTTAAGGTTACAATCAATTTTCACAATGGATTTAGAAAGAACATTTGAGCTTTCTTAACTGTTTAAGGCAAAAACTCACTATATGATAGCAGCTCACAGAGATACTTCATACCTAGTGGAAGAAAAAATTAGCTGGTGGTTGCAGAGATTTTTCTCTTCCGTACTTTTAGTCCCCTACACGTGGAACATTGGAGGGGACAGTAGGAATGCCCTCTGTCCGTCTTCTGTTCATCCGCAAATCTGGATCAAGCGGTAACTTGAAAAGTATTCAAGCCAGTTTCATAAATCTTGGTATGTATATAGAGGGCAATATGTAGATTGTGCAAGTACATGACTTATGCTTGTAGGTCAAAGGACAAGGTCACTATTGAAGGTCAAGGGAAAATTGTTTCTTTTCCATAACATTTATATGCATTTATGGATTATCTTAGTGTTGCACACAAACATTCCCCATGATGAGACAATGTGTCAACGCATGATCTATGCTTGTCGGTAATGATCAAGGTCAAGTAAAAATTTGTTTCTGCTCCATTACTCTTAATTACATTGAAGATTATTTTAGTACTACACAGAAATGTTCCACCTGATTAGACTAAGTGTCATACTCATGACCCATGGTTTTGGTCAAAGGTCAAGATCAAGTAAAAAAATTTTTATTACTGGTAGGGGACTTCTGTCTGTCACTTGTCATTAATGTTTGTTAATTTCTTTTGTACAGAATTGATTGTCCAGACATTGAGTTCTCTAAATTCCTTGTCTGATATGTTCTAACATTTTATGAATTGTTTTCAGATCTGATACAGAGAGTATAGGGCTAACACGGGTGCGGCCGAATGCTGTAGGCAAATACGACAGTGATTAGGTTAGCTTTGTAGCTTTGTAGCTCTAACTGTTCAGCTGTTTGAACTGAAACTGAAACAGTGTCATACACAAGCATAGTTTTGGTATGGCACACTATCTGTGATGATGCTAATAAAAGTGGAACACTTAGAGAAAGTCTCTGTGATGACGATGGAAGATCAGAAGAAATCCGGTTGAATATTTATCAACTGTTTATCTTGTTTTTTTGCTTGGTGTAGTTCAAGAGTTTCACTGAATGGATACAAGCTTGCCAGTATGAGAGTTAAAGTAAACTGAATATTTTACAACAGACGTGTTGTTAGTTAAAAAGTTACTGTGAATTATTTTAATTTTGTGGGCACAATATTTTGTGATTTTGGCCATAATTGCTTTTTTTTTGTGGGGATATGAATTTGTGTATGGGAATTTTACTTGTTCATTGAGATTTGATTTTTTGGATTATCTAAAGCAGGAAATCCACAAATATAAGCCCCCTTGAAAATTATTGATTTACAGTATACTTTTTTATCAGCTGTCCACAGCTGCTTTTCTGTACAAAAGAGCAAAGTAAAACCTGTATATAATGATAAAAGGCTTAACTCGTCTAATCAAAATTTATTACTAAAGGTTTTAAAATGTTACCATTTTTAGCTCACCTGTCACGAAGTGACAAGGTGAGCTATTGTGACCGCTTGATGTCTGTCGTGCGTAGTGCGTCATCCATCGTGCGTAGTGCGTCGTCCGTCAACAATTTCTAAAAAAATCTTCTTCTTGAAAACCACTGGGCAGAATTACACCAAACTTCACAGGAATGATCCTTTGATGGCCCCCTTTCAAAATTGTTCAAAGTATTGAATTCCATGCAGAACTCTGGTTGCCATGGCAACCAAAAGGAAAATTTTTAAAAATCTTCTTCTCAAAAACCAGAAGCCCTAGAACTTAGGTATTTGGTGTGAAGCATTGCCTAGTGGACCTCTACCAAATTTGTTCAAATCATGACCCCGGGGTCAAAATTGACCCCGCCCCAGGGGTCAGCTGATTTTACATAGGAAAATCTTAAAAAATCTTCTTCTCAAAAACCAGAAGCCCTAGAGCTTAGATATTTGACATGTAGCATTGCCTAGTGGACCCCCACTAAAGTTGTTCAAATCATGACCCCGGGGTCTAAATTGACCCCGCCCCAGGGGTCACTTGATTTTACATAGGAAAATCTTCAAAAATTTTCTTAAAATAAACCAGAAGGCCTAGAGCTTAGATATTTCACATGTAGCATTGCCTAGTGGACCTCTACAAAATATGTTCAAATCATGACCCCCAGAGTCAAAATTGACCCCGCTCCAGGGGTCACTTGATTTTACATATAGGAAAATCTTCAAAAATTTTCTTAAAATAAACCAGAAGGCCTAGAGCTTAGATATTTCACATGTAGCATTGCCTAGTGGACCTCTACAAAATATGTTCAAATCATGACCCCGCCCGAGGGGTCACTTGATTTAACATAGGAAAATCTTCAAAAATTTTCTAAAAATAAACCAGAAGGCCTAGAGCTTAGATATTTTACACGAAGCATTGCCTAATGGACCTCTACAAAATTTGTTCAAAACATGACCCCTGTGGACAAAATTGACCCCGCCCCAGGGGTCACTTGATTTTACGTAGGAAAATCTTCAAAAACTTTCTTAAAATAAACCAGAAGGCCTAGAGCTTAGATATTTCACATGTAGCATTGCCTAGTAGACTTCTACAAAATTTGTTCAAATCATGACCCCCGGGGTCAAATTGCCCCCGCCCCATGGGGTTACTTGATTGTACATAGAAAATCTTCAAAATTTTCTAAAAATAAACCAAAAGGCCTAGAGCTTAGATATTTCACATGTAGCATTGCCTAGTGGACCTCAACAAAAAAATTTCAAACATGACCCCCGGGGTCAAAATTGACCCCACCCCAGGGGACACTTGATTTTACATACGAAATTCTTCAAAAATTTTCTAAAAATAAACCAGAAGACCTAGATCTTAGATATTTCACATGTAGCATTGCCTAGTGGACCTCTACAAAATTTGTTCAAATCATGACCCCCGGGGTCAAATTGACCTCGCCCCATGGGGTTACTTGATTGTATATAGAAAAATCTTCAGAATTTTCTATAAATAAACCAGAAGGCCTAGACCTTAGATATTTCACATGTAGCATTGCCTAGTGGACCTCTACAAAATTTGTTCAAATCATGACCCCCGGGGTAAAATTGGCCTCGCCCCAGGGGTTACTTGATTGTACATCGGAAAATCTTCTAAAAAATTTCTAAAAATCATCAGTTTGACATTTAAAACATGTGGCTCATATTACTCAGGTGAGTGATCCAGGGTCATAATGACCCTCTTATTTAAAATGTATTTGAATTTGAAATTTACTTTAAAATGATTTATGTTATATTAAAATGAAGATCATAGTATGAAAACAATGGAAAAGTTGCTGATGCAATAATGTTATAAGATGGAGAGAAAATTTATACATTTGTCATGTTAGTGATTCAAACCCATTATGGCCCACCTCTTTCATTAGATTTCCACCAAACTTACTGAAATGTTTCTCACCACTCTTTTTTTGCAAAAAGTGATCAAAACAAGTGCAAGACCAAATAATGGACAGCTATGTTTGAATCCTATGGTACCAATCCTTATCAAGGTGAGACACTGCAGTATTTTACTAAGGACATTATGAAAGACATGCATCATGAAAGGTTCATAATATAGACAATAAGTCCAGTCCAAAAAAAAAGTTATTGTTCAAGGGGGAGTTCTGGGCAATCATGGTTCTTTTATTTGAATAATTCTAGATACTGGTAGTTTGATTTTGACTCTTAGTCTAATGGTTTGCTTACGGTAGTATGCTAATTATGATAGGTTTGAATTTTTAGAACATACTTAATAGCTGGAGAAGGGATCTGATTAGTTCATTAGATAGATATTGTGTTGGTTAGTATTTGGATCAATTTTCATTTGATTTGAAAGTAGACTAGAGTATAGATGTTTATTTTTTTTAAAGGGGCACAACTCTACATCTATGTAAAAAAATTTGGAAATTTAGAATTTTTTCAGTATTTAGCATTTGAAAATTCAATATAAACTTGAATATTATTGAATTATGATATTGATATTTGATATCTATAAATAGAAGTTTGAAAGTTTGATATTTGTATGGAGGAATGCTGATTTTAAATGGTTTCCAAAGCCAAACGTTTTTGGTCTGTGATAAGCATAATATATATGATGATGGTATACAATCACACAAAAATATATGCTTTTGATGTTTAATACTGTAAATGATATATGGAGGGAAAATCAATGTCACTTATTGGGGAATAGTATTCTTGGATTTTGGACCTTGAAATGAATACCCAAGCAAAAAGTGAAATTTTCACTTATTTTTGTGATCAAAGAATCTCATCTATGTGTATGAAATTTTTTTCTTGAGTCAAAAATGAAAAAAACAACAACACTTAGGTTGATTGTTATTGCAGTAATGGTCCAAAAGTAGCAAAATAGTTTACACATTTATAATTATGTGGATATTTGACACAAATTGTACAAAAATGAACATAATTGATGGCTTTAAGCATAATTATGCGATTTGAAAGCTATGAATAAGTCGAAGCTTATACTTATAGAGGCTTTATTAAAACTGAGAATTCATTTAACATGATTGTGTAGTTAGTGTACATGTTCAGATGTAATTATGATAATTAATTGAAAATAAATTCTTTATTTAAAGAGGGTAAAACTTGTAAAGCTGAAACTAGATATGTTGAATATCCAAGGACTGAGCATTTAACTATGAGATGTCCAAATTTCAACTTGAATATGATACTTTGTGCACTCGTTTCTTGCTAAATGTTTTGCTATAGCCTGTATATATGCATGTACATGTAAATAGGACATATACATTTTATATACATTTTTAGAGTATTATGTAACTTAAAATACATTTTTTAAAGTCTTTGTTAAATTTTGTAACACAAGGTCATACCCTTTTGAAAACAACACATTTTTTACTTTGACACACAGAGAGGTAAACACCCATGACTTTGACGTGCACTGATTTTATTTATGGCACTCAATTTTGAAGAACCGATTTATCAGTATTGATGCAAAGGTTGTTGGTTTTTTCCTCTGAATTACATCATCTATAACCAGAAATCCATTTTGCTTACACAAACTTTATCTTTTACATACTTTAGAAAGAAGTTTTGATTGTTCATGATTTTAATTTTTGTGTTGGAAGTAACATATTGCATAAAATTTTTATGTAAGAAGTTACGCAAAGAAAATGCAATACTGTGTTTTACATGGCATAGAGCTGTTAAAGATGTTTTTGGTTTGTGTTTTTAATGATCTCTCTTTACATTTGCTTCTTTTTGGAGGACATAAAACAAAAGGGGTTATATGTCATTTGTTATTGGGTTTTATTAGTCTCACTCGTCAGAAATATCAGGGGTCAGAATGATAAACCGTGGTGAGGGGAGAGGGGGTGGGGCAGGGCTAAACACCAATAACTAATTTGTTTTTTTGACCACTTATTTTTTGCTGTAAATGGACAAAATTATGTACTGAACTCCAACAGAAAGATACAGGGTAACCATCTTTTTACCAGTGAAAGAAGCGGGTAAAACAAAGTGTTGTTGTAGATGCCTCTTGTTGCTCTGTACACTTTATTATAAAAAATTTAGACATGTGTACATGGTTGTGGAAGTTGTTTGTTACATGAAAAAAAAAAGAAACACATTTGAATTACATGTAAATTATTTGCATATTTTATCTTATTTTAAAGCAACTTAGATTTTCTGTACAAAAAGCATTCCATACTAGTACTACAAAGTTAGTGGTCTTGGAGAAACTTGTAACAAAGACGTAAAAGCCCACTTTTTTCACATTCTTATGTTGTAACTAGGTTAAGTCCTCTTTCTCATGACTTGCCTCATATACCTATGCATACATGTCATACGTCCCGGATTGTCCGAGATTGTCCCGGAAATCACATACTCGTCCCGGTGTCCCGGACAGTGTTGAAATGTCCCGGAAAATTAAAAATACAGAAAAACAAAAATAACCCCCCATCAAACTAGTTTTTTTTGGCCTATATGAATTTTACATTAATAAAACACAATAAACAGTCACCGGTGTCACATTGTTTATTCCTAATTATCCGATAATCAGTTTCATGCCCTCGAGCGGGACACATGTTAAGCTAGCTCCGAACAACACTCATATTGCGCACTGCGATCTTTTGATGACCCAGATTAATTTACAGTCAGCTATTTTGATGACCCTGATTATGAATCGACAAAATTATGCAATCAATAACAGTTTTATGATAATTTAGTATTAGGAACAATAGCCAAAAATCTCGTTGTTAGCACGTAGACGGTGAAGCTACATGTAGCCTTGATTGGAAGAAATGGCTGATAACGGTCAATTAAACGATAATTATTTTAAAGAGTAATCTTTCAAAATGTAGATTGATTGTCACACATATTCTAAATTAAACTTTTGACTATTGAATGCCTTTGCCGGCCGATCCTTGAAAATTGACCCAACCCGAAATATTTTATATCGATTTTATCTACAAGATTTATTTCATTCCTTTGAGGATTCCATTTTATTAATGATTAGGTAAACTTTTAAGCTTTAAAAAGATACCAAATAAGCTGGATTCTAAATCACGATGACCAGGTTAATTCTTCGTATATAGCAAGTCTCCCAATTCAGTTCACCTCGGGAACGCAGCCAATTCACGTGCCGAATTATAGACGTAAATTACCCTATTTACCTCCCTTAGAAAGCTAGACGACATTTGCAACAAATTATTCCTAAGCGAGGGAACAATGTTTATCTCCGGAAACTGCATATAATTTTATGATATTTATGCATGAAACAGACGAATACTAATGTCACGGTATATGTCCCGGACAAAGGGTAAAAATCCCGGAAATTTTAACTCAGAATCCCGGAAAGGTCCGGAAAAGTTATGGCATGTATGTACCTATGTCTTTAGCAATCTGCAGGGTCATCAGTTCTTAAAGCAATCTTTTGCATGATGTGACTTCTATATATTTAGCAATCTTCAATACATGTACTTGAAAATGTGTTCACTTTGATTTCACACTTTAGTCAGCATGAATGCCACAATATGCAGGGAGAAAATGCCAAAACATTTGTTATTATTTTATGCTATTTATTACTGCTTTTTTTAGGAATCATTACCTCATATTTAGTTTATGTTAGATATTGTATTCATGCTAATCCATTATAGGAATTGGAATTAATTTATTGCAAAAGAACTGTTGGATTTGTGGGACATTGTATATTAGTTCCTAGTATTTTGCCACATCAAAAGGACATATTTAAGCTAATATATGTTGTGACCATTTTATGGACATTTTTGGGATTCCATTTTCACTGTTTTTTCCACCTTAAACATCAGCATTTTTTTATACTGGAAGATGTTTCACATAGATTTGTTTAGAAATGCAATATTTCAAGTTAATTGATGTATTCAGTTCTTCTTAAGAGACGGTATAACTTTTCATGTATCTTTCTGTGTAAGTTTACTTGAATAGTGCACTTCAGCAGATACAGGGATACCACCAATATCCTTGGTAAGAAATATAAAAACATAACAATTCCACCAAATTCGGTGTTGTATTTAGTAAAAAAAGTCTCTCAAATTTGTACATAGGGCAATTTTTCAAAACAAATTTGGGCTTTTATAAAATAAGATTGTGTTCCCTGTGTTAAAAGTTATCTTCTGTTCTCTTCTGTAAAAATTGTGAGCATTTTGGGGGCCATTTTGGTCCTCTAGTTTGTCAAAATGTGATAGAACGTGTTGGTATTTCTTTTAATAATTGATTAAACATGCAGTTTATAATGTTGTTAATTGTACATACATTCTAGTGTTGTGATAGAATTTTGTTCCCCACCAGTGTGTTTTATGTTCTGATGTCTTCATTTTTATTTGTTTTGACTGTACATAAGTTGTTATATATTTACAGAATCTATAAATGAGCAGTGCCATGAGAAAATCAACATAGTGGGTTTGCGACCAGCATGGATCCAGACCAGCCTGGGCATCCGTGCTGTCTGGTCAGGATCCATACTGTTCGCTAACAGTGTCTCCAATTCCAATAGGCTTTAAAAGTGAACAGCATGGATCCTGACCAGACTGCATGGATGCGCAGGCTCGTCTGGATCCATGCTGGTCGCAAACCCACTATGTTGGTTTTCTCATGGCATGGCTCAAATTATTTAAGTCCCATCTAGTGCAATAGTAAATGTTGTTGGTTCTTATTTTTGTTGAAATAGTAAAGTTTTATATGTTCTTGCCTAATCCATTTTGACAGCTTGGTGTTTTTGTTATTATTGTACATGTATATAATTGTGTGCCAAGATGCTTTTAAAGATGTGTTATGCTCATTTTTTGCTAAAATATTATGTCATTAGATATTGATATTAATCTAGAAAATCCTCATTGAAAATATTTGGTTTAGCTAAATGTAGACATTAATTGTGTATGTAACGCTTCATTCACAATAAAGGTAGTGGAGCCACAATCAATACATACTCAGTATGCAATTTCGTCATTCTCCTGTTTTTAGCTCCACAGTGAGTATTCAGAGAATAGGGGTGCTATTCTACTCGCCACGGCATAGGCCTGAGCTTTCTTGGTAAGTTTTTCCGGCAACGTTTGTTTTCCTTTGTTATTTTTTCTTATATCTTGCTGTAACTTTACAGTAACATTGTTCAGCATGCAAACAAAGTATGTGCAGGGGCTGGGCCCATTATACCCAAGATCAAGGTCATTAAGGTATTATACTTAGGTTATTTTTAAGGTTAAAGTTTTTCGGCAACCTTTGTTTTTCTGTCATATCTTAGTTACTGTTGCTTATATCTTACTGTAACTTCACATAAACATTGTCCATCATGCAATCAAAGTATGTGCAGGGGCTGGGCCCATTATACCCAAGGTCAAGGTCACCAAGTTATTATACTTGGAATTATTTTCATGTTCAATTAAACCCCTACCATACTTGACCTTATACCCCTCTGAGTAGTAGGGTTGTTTTATATCTTGGTTTATCGTCCTTTTAAAAAAGAGGTCTCTTATTGGGGTATAAATTCATTTTACTATCATATCGCCGAATAGTGGAACATACTGTCTTATGGACAGCTCTTGTTATGGAAAGCCGTTTGCACTTTCAGCTACTTTAATGTCTGCAGAATGCTGTAGTGCATATATTCTAATATGCTTTTCTCTGTTAAAACACTTTTACGCTAGAATGACAACACATTAACGTGCGGTGATGTCGATGTTTTTGTTGCGACCAAGAAAGAGTGCTACTGTATTTTATCTACTGTTTTAGATTGAGGGCATATTAGAATCGAAATAATTTATACCAAAACCATATTTTAACACTATTTATACACTATGCCCTCCTGAAATTATTACGCCCAACCTATAATCTCATCAGGCATAAATAAGTGTTAAAACACTCTTTTGCTATAAATTATTTCTTAAATATGTTACATAATCATACAGAAATTGCCCACTATCATTATTGGTCCACTACCTTAAATGTCAGAATTTGACAACAATATGCTAAAAAGCTTCCAGTTCCTTAGTGGCATTATATGTTAAAACTGTGTTTACTTCTACATTCATTAGTTTGTTGTATTTTAAACTTAACAGTGATATTGTTGATACATATAAACATGTTTATATTACTGTACAGTCATTACTGTCAATTTTTTTTCAAATATGAATTTGAGCATAATATATCTTTAAAATTTTTGCTATGACCTATTGCGCACTGATTATTGTGTTTAGTTGTGAACACATAAATGTAGTTTAGAAAAGACAAAAACAAATTGGTATTACTCTTTGAATATTGGATTATTTTTATTTACAACACAAGTTGTTTTTCGGCTCCTTGGAACAAGTTTTCAAGCCAGTAAGATAAGTCAGACATGTCTGTAAAGATCAGACTTTGGAGAGCTGAAGAGTAGTTATTATTTATTTTGTTCACAGGTTAAAACTAAAAGGACAAAACAAATGTTGAAATAAGCAATGAATCTGTATGTTTCAAGAACCAAGTAGTCTTTTTTCACAGGTGGCCAGACAGTCTGTGTTCAATAGTAGCCGGGTGGTCTGTGTTCCCATGTGGTCAGGTGGTCAGTGTTTACAGGTGGCCAAATGGTCCCTGTACACCTGTACTCAATCATTCTCTGTTCTCAGGTGTCCAAATAATCTTTGTTCACCAGTGGCTAAAAGGTTTCAGTTTACCAGTGGTCTGATAATCTCTATTTACAGGTAACTGTTCACAGGTGCCCAGATTGTCTCTGTTCACAGGTGGCCAGATGATCTCTGTTCACAGGTGGCTGCATAGTCTCTGTTCACAGGTGGCCAGATTGTCTCTGTTCACAGGTGGCCAGATGGTCTCTGGTTCACAGTTAGTCATTGGCACAGCAATGACTATATATTTTTGTGCAAGCAAGCTTAGCGTCTTGCACTTTAATATCAGCTAATAATATGAGTGGTTCATAGTTTAATTGTAGCAACACAAATCTATTAGCCCTGATTTATTTGTGTTATTTTAAATGACAAATGTTTTAGTAGTCACTCTGTTACTGTTTGCTTCACATTTTCTGTTACAAAATTTGTGTTTATTTCTTTATTTTTGCAAAATAGTTGTAGGGACTTTTTATCTTTAAGGTATCTTAAGTCATATTCTACAAAAAAATGTAAATTTTCAAAAGAAAATTCATGTCCGTGAATTTTTTTTAACTTTCAATCTAACCTAAAGAGTTAAAAAAGAAGGTAAAAAAAGATGTTACAAAAAATAACATGAAAAACATTTGGAACAATTACTTAAAATGCAGAATTTAATTTTTAGAAAAAATCATTTTATAACATGCTGCCTTTTCTCAATATTGATCAAGGTTAGGTTTTCCAAACCCAAAATCTTGTTGCAGTAATTGTGAGTCCAACGTTGTGTAGTACAACTATGTTATGATAAAAGCATATTTTAGCAAATAAAAGTAAAATGTAGTAATGTCTTGATGATTAGTGGTTTGATCAGCCTTATTACAATGCTAGGAGGCAAAAACAGTGTAATTTTGCATTTAGATGGTAAGGACGTTTGCATGGCAGAATGAAGTGAACACACATGAACATGATGAGAAATTGCTGTATAAATATCATACCTTTGCCTCCTCTTTACATGCCTTCATGTCATATTTGTGCCATACCATGTCATTGTGTTTTAGAGTTGATGCAATGTAATATTGCTCTTAGCCTCAAAGGGACAAGACCCGAGAACACAGTGATAAAGTGTATTATATTTTGTAATACTGCCCTTAGGTTGATAGCGCTAACAAAATGCTCTAGTGTTGGACGTTTGTCCTTGAATATACATTGCTGTAGTTCTTAAATTTTGAAAGTCAGTTTTGGCCACTTTTTGTGTAAAGTAACAGCTGAATAATTTTCCATATATAAGCTCATTTGTCTGTTTCTTGTCCACATTTTCTTCAAAGAATATCTTTTACTAAACCACTAAGCCAGTGGGCTAGTTTTCTCTATATGGCTTTACGGACATTTAAAATTTTACTCTGAAACCATATATGCCTGATTTCAAAATAATTTCACAGCAATGTTCATTGGGTGACCCTCTACCAAATTCCTTCAAGCCATGTTCATTTGCTAAAAAATATGGCTGCCACAGGGCAGGGATAGTTTTGTCTTTGTGGCAAACTTCACAAAATTAATATTCTCTGAAACTGCTTCCCTGTTTTCAAAATAATTTCACAAAAATGTTCATCGGATGACCCTCTATCAAATTCCTTCAAGCCATATTTGTTTGTTAAAAAGCGTGGGTGCCAAAGGGCAGGGATATATTTTTTTAGCTCACCTGTCACAAAGTGACAATGTGAGCTTTTGTGATCGCACGTCTTCCGTCATTCGTCCGTTCCTCCGTCCTTAAACTTTTGCTTGTGACCACTCTAGAGGTCACATTTGTCATGGGATTTTTATGAAAGTTGGTCAGAATGTTCATCTTGATGATATCTAGGTCAATTTCGAAACTGGGTCAACTGCGGTCAAAAACTAGGTCAGTAGGTCTAAAAACAGAAAAACCTTGTGGCCTCTCTAGAGGCCATACTTTTCAATACTCTTCATGAAAATTGGTCAGAATGTTCACCTTGATGATATCTAGGTAAAGTTCGAAACTGGGTCAGGTGCCATCAAAAACTAGGTCAGTAGGTCAAATTATAAAAAAACCTTGTGACCTCTCTAGAGACCATATTTTTCATGGGATCTGTATGAAAGTTGGTCTGAATGTTCATCTTGATGATATATAGGTCAAGTTTGAAACTGGGTCAACTGCGGTCAAATTATAAAAAAAACCTTGTGACCTCTCTAGAGGCCATATTTTTCATGGTATCTGTATGAAAGTTGATCTGAATGTTCATCTTGATGATATCTAGGTCAAGTTCGAAACTGGGTAAACTTAGGTCAAAAACTAGGTCAGTAGGTCAAATAATAGAAAAACATTGTGGCCTCTCTAGTGGCCATACTTTTCAGTGGATCTTCACGAAAATTTGTCAGAATGTTCACCTTGATGATATCTAAGTCAGTTTCGAAACTGGGTCATGTGCCTTCAAAAACTAGGTCAGTAGGTCAGATTATAAAAAAAACCTTGTGACCTCTCTAGAGGCCATACTTTTCATGGGATCTGTATGAAAGTTGGTCTAAATGTTCATCTTGATGATATCTAGATCAAGTTTGAAACTGGGTGAACTGCGGTCAAAAACTAGGTCAGTAGGTCTAAAAATAAAAAAACCTTTTGACCTCTCTAGAGGCCATATTTTTCAATGGATCTTCATGAAAAGAGGTCTGAATGTTCACCTTGATGATATCTAGGTCAAGTTCGAAACTGGGCCAACTGCGGTCAAAAACTAGGTCAGTAGTTATAAAAATAGAAAAACCTTGTGACCTCTCTAGAGGCCATATTTTTCAATGGATCTTTATGAAAATTGGTGAGAATGTTCACCTTGATGATATCTAGGTCAAATTCGAAACTGGGTCACGTGCCATAGAAAACTAGATTAGTAGGTCAAATTATAAAAAAAAACTTGTAACCTCTCTAGAGGCCATATTTTTCATTGGATCTGTATGAAAGTTGGTCTGAATGTTCATCTTGATGATATCTAGGTCAAGTTTGAAACTGAGTCAACTGCGGTCAAAAACTAGGTCAGTAGGTCTAAAAATAGAAAAACCTTTTGACCTCTCTAGAGGCCATATTTTTCAATGGATCTTCATGAAAAGTGGTCTGAATGTTCACCTTGATGATATCTAGATCAAATTCGAAACTGGGTCAACTGCGGTCAAAAACTAGGTCAGTAGGTATAACAAGAGGACCATGATGGTCCTGAATCGCTCACCTGTCCCCACATGACCCAGTTTTGAACTGAGTATGATGTCGTTTTTTCTGTTATTTGACATAGTGACCTAGTTTTGAGCTCATGTGACCCAGTTTTGAACTTGACCTATATATCATGAAGATAACAATTCTGACCAATTTTCAAGAAGATCCATTGAAAAATATGGCCTCTAGGGAGGTCAGAAGGTTTTTCTATTTGACGATATCTAGGTCAAGTTTAAAACTGGGTCATGTGCCTTCAAAAACTAGGTAATTAGGTCAAATAATAGAAAAACCTTGTGACCTCTCTAGAGGCAATATTTTTTAATGGATCTTCATGAAAATTGGACAGAATATTTATCTTGATGATATCTAGATCAAGTTCAAAACTAGGTCACATGAGCTCAAAAAATAGGTCACTATGTCAAATAATAGAAAAAACAACGTCATACTCGGTTCAAAACTTGGTCATGTGGGGCAGGTGAGCAATTCAGGACCATCATGGTCCTCTTGTTTTTGGTAAACTCTGCTCTGAATTCAAAATAATTTTACAGCAATGTTCCTTGGATGACCCTGTTCCAAATGTTGATTTGTGAAATACATGGATGCCTAGGTGGGGAGAGATCTTTTTGATTTTTCAAAGAAACATGGCTGGCCAGAGGGCATGGTCACTTTTCTTTCTGTGTATGTAACAGAAGCTTTAAGAAGCTGCAGCTCAGAATTTATATATATATTCACACACATACAACAAACATACATAAATATAAATACATCGATGTTAATATACAAAAGGGTTGGGCAGGAAGTTATATTAATATTACTTGGTCCCTCCCCTGAATTTGAAATAATTTCCAAGAAATGTTCCCATTGTTCTACTTCAACTAATCTAACCTTCATATATATATATATATCATATATATTATTGATTTAGCTTCAAACATTTGTGGTTGAATTTGGGATCAGTTGAGTCAATTTCAAGGTCACTGTTACTAAAAATAGAAAAACAGTTTCTGATCAATAACTAAGTTTTGATTGAATGATTGGAATTAAACTTGGCATATAAGTAGCTTATGTAAAAATTAAGGCTTGGGATTGCATATGGAATCAGTGGGGTCAAGTTCAAAGTCAGTTTAACTGATTTGAAATTTCACGGTGGCGCAGTGGTCTAAGGTGTTGGACAATTGTACCTTTTGTAATGTTAAAGTATCAATTTTGGAGAGCGGCGCACAAGTAGTGGTTCTAATCCTTGTACAGCCTGAACAGTTATTTTCTTTTGTTTCCTGTTTGGTAATAAAAAGAACCATTTAGATGCCATACGGTCAAGGTCACAGTTACTAAAAATAGATTTTTTGGCTGGCATCATCATTAAAATTTGATGTCCGTTCAATAACTTTAGTTTGGGTTGATTTACTGAAATGAAGCTTGTCCTATAGGTAGCTTATAGAAACACCAAGCTTGGGATTGTATTTGGGGTCAGTGGAATCAAGGTCAAGGTCACTGTTAATAAAATAGAAAAATTAGTTTCAGCTCAGTAACTTTTGTTTGGATTGATGTGTTGAAAGTAAAGCATATAAGTAGCTTACAGAAAAACCAAGGTTTGGATAGAATGTGGTGTCAGAGGTGTCCAGTTCAAGGTCAATATAACTTGCGCATTCATTGAAAAATCCACTTTGGTACCTTTTGTAATGTAGTAACTTTGGAGTTTGACACCAAGTAGTGGTTCTAATCTTGGTGCGGGCTTAACTCCTATTTTGATAATAAAAAAGAACCATTTAGATGCCATAGGGAGAATGTCAATGAAATAGATTTTAATAAGATTTTTTTTTGCTCGAATCATCAAAAAGGTGGTTGCTGGTTTATAACTTTAGTTACATTTAAATGGACATTCTGACACCAAACTTGATGTCCAGCTAGCTTATTATGAGAACTAGCTTTGGTTTGTATTTTGGGTCATTGATACTAAGAATAGAAAAATGATTTCCGCTCAAGAACTCTCTTTAGTTTGTAATATAGAGGCTTACTAAGTTTAGGTTTAGATATTGAAATGAGACAAACTTGGCCTATAGGTAGCTTACAGTAAGACCAAGGTTTTGATTGCATATTGGGTCAGTGGAATCAAGTTCAAGGTCATAACTTATCCAATGTGCATACTTTGCAAAGTCCATGACGGTGCAGTGGTCTAAGGCATTGGGCTACTGTACCGTTTGTAATGCGACGGATTAGTAGTGGTTCTAATCCCATTATGGGCTTATATTTGTTCTTATTTGCTAACAGAAAGCAACCATTTTATTCCATTTAGATGCTATAGGGTCAAGGTCAAGATCTCAGTTACTTAAAATAGATTTTAAATGATATTTTAGTGCTGGAATCATCAAAAAGGCTATTTCAGGTTTATAAATTAGTTATGACTGTCACCAAACTTGCTGTACAGCAAGCTTGTTATGAAGAACTAGCTTTGGACTGTATTTAGGGCCACTGTTACTAAAAACAGAAAATCGATTTCCACCCAATATCTCTAGTTAGGAATGAAATATTGCAATGGAACTTTGTATGAAGGTAGCTTAATAGGAAAGAATGGTTAGGGGGTTGTTTTTCTTGGCCAATAGGGTCAAGGTCACTGTAAGGTCAAAGTCAGTGTGACTAAAAATAGAAAATGTTAGAAAATCCTGATTTTCGCAAGAATTTCCACGTCTCTTGTTAATAAATTGTTATGGTTTATCAAACAAGAGGTCCATAATGGCCTTATATCGCTCTCCTGACTCAAATGGGTACATGATTTCTTGGTAGAGGACCTCTGCACAACGCTATATATACCAAATATCTAAGCTCTAGGCCTTGGGATTTTAGACAAGAAGAATTTGAAAATTTGTCCTATACAAGTCTTTGTAAAACAAAAGAGCCATTTTTTACCTCAGAAGCATGATTTAAACAAACTCACACAGGTAGGGGACCACTAGGTGATGCTCCATATGAAATATGCAAACTTTGGGTCTTGCTGCTTACTGAAATATTTTTAAAGTTTTCTAACATAATTATGTCTATATAAAGCAAGTGATCGACCCGTGGGTGGGGACAAATTAATCCAAGAGGCATGATTTGAACAAACTTGTCAGATAACTAATCAATAACTTGAGAGTCCTTGGTTCCATTGTCCTTAAATTGATTGTTCGTGGTCAACAGATCCATAACCACCATTGCTTTTGGGGTCAGTTTGTCAAGTTAAGGTTAGAGTGACCTTGAAACACTGAAAATGGTTGCCGATCACTATTTGAAGTACTTTTCGAGTTGCAGCCTCGAAACTATATTAGATGAATGACTATGATCTGCTGACCTCTCTTACTATTTTGGGGATCAGTACATCAAAGGGTCAAATGTCAAGGTCACAGTGACATCAAGCCTAAAAACAGATTTCGATCGATGACTGATCATTACACATCCAATTTCAGGCTCTCATGAAGTTTCGGGGGCATATGTATTTTTAACAGCTCATGTTATGTTTAGAAGGATCTTTTAAATCTTGAAATAGAATACAAAACTGATCATAAAGCATTTGACTTCGAACACGATTACAGGGTCACTAAAAGGAAGTTAATGTTTTGCCCATCATCAGTTTTTGAGCAAAACTTAAAGCTAATGGTAACCTCCCATATTCTAAGTTCTACAGCATTTTTATTGAGAGTACAATGTCGTAGACTTCAAAAAAGATTATACTGCACATAATTATGAATTATTATATATTGATATTATATAAATCAATTTGAAAACAGATATCAACATTATGTGATACGGTTCCTTTATTTTCACATTCACCTACAAGTACTGAAATCGAAACCTTTCTTTTTAGCTCACCTCAGCACAAAGTGCTCAAGGTAAGCTTTTGTGATCGCCCTGTGTCCGTCGTCCGTTGTCGTCCGTCCGTCCGTTCGTCCGTCGTCAACAATTTGACTGTTAACACTCTAGAGGTCACAATTTTGATCTAATCTTCATGAAACTTGGTCAGAATGTTACCCTTAATAAAATCTTGGACGAGTTATCTGGGGTCATAAACTAGGTCACCAGGTCAAATCAAAGGAAAAGCTTGTTAACACTCTAGAGGTCACAATTTTGGTCCAATCTTAATGAAACTTGGTCAGAATGTTACCCTCAATAAAATCTTGGACCAGTTCGTTATTGGATCATCTGGGATCAGAAACTAGGTCACCAGGTCAAATCAAAGGAAAAGCTTGTTAACACTCAAGAGGTCACAATTTTGGCCCAATCTTAATGAAACTTGGTCAGAATGTTACTCTTAATAAAATCTTGGACAAGTTTGATATTGGATCATCTGGGGTTAAAAACTAGGTCACCAGGTAAAATCAAAGGAAAAGCTTGTTAACACTGTAGAGGTCAAATTTATGATTATATCTTCATGAAACTTAGTCAGAATGTTAATATTGATGATCTTTAGGTCAAGTTTGAATCTGGGTTATATAGGGTCAAAAACTAGGTCACTAGGTCAAATCAAAGGAAAAGCAAGTTAACACTCTAGAGGCCACATTTATGACCATATCTAAATGAAACTTAGTCAGAATGTTAATCTTGATGATCCATGGGTCAAGTTTAAATATGGGTCAGGTGGGATCAAAGACTAGGTCACCAGGTTAAATCAAAGGAAAAGCTTGTTAACACTCAAAAGATCACAATTTTGGCCCAGTCTTAATGAAACTTGGTCAGAATGTTACCCTCCATAAAATCTTGGACGAGTTTGATATTGGGTCATCTGGGGTCAAAAACTAGGTCACCAGGTCAAATCAAAGGAAAAGGTTGTTAACACTAGTGGCCACATTTATGACCATATCTTAATGAAACTTGGTCAGAATGTTAATCTTGATGATCTATAGGTCAAGTTTAAATCTGGGTCAGATGGGGGTCAAAAACTAGGTCACTAGGTCAAATCAAAGGAAAAGCTTGTTAACATTCTAGAGGCCACATTTATGACTATCTTCATGAAACTTAATCAGAATGTTAATCTTGATGACCTTTAGGTCAGGTTTGAATCTGGGTCATGTGGGGTCAAAAACTAGGTCACCGGGTCAATTCAAAGGAAAAGCTAGTTAACACTTTAGAGGCTACATTTATGACCATATCTTAATGAAACTCGGTCAGAATGTTGATCTTGATGATCTTTAGGTCAATAGGTCAGGTGAGCGATACAGGGCCTTCATGGCCCTCTTGTTTCTGCATCATACAGCTGGGAACATTCTATTGATAAGAAAAGACCAAGTTTGCTCAGTTTCAACATTAGATGAACATGTTTATCTTTGTGCAAAAAGGGGAAACAGAAAGAAAAGAAAATCAGGTAAACACTCATTCATACTTCTTTATGTCCTAGATTTAAAGAAAAAGGCACCGTCTGCTAGGGTTTCTTAAATCATTATCTGCCATTTTCTTAAATTTCAAATTGCCATTTCTTTTTCTACAGTGGTCCGATTTTAAAACTTCTTTCACCGTTCTGAAAGGCTTGAGGATGGCTTTCATATAAAATTAACTTATCAGGCCTTCCTTGCCCTCTAAGCGTGTCAAAATATTCTACTGAAAATAATATTATACATTATACTTGAAGGAGTCTCCATGGCTAAGGCTGTGGACTTCGAATTACTTAAAATAACTTACACATCACTGTTGTGATAGTATTATTTCACGTATCTTCCTCCACCATGAAAAGCTTTGGAATCGTCATGTGACCAATTATTGTGTCGGTGAGACGTTACCACCTCCTACCCCCTCCCTCCATCTCCCCCACCCCACGAAAAAAAATCCAATTTGAAATTAGTAACCTTGTACTCTTTAAGAAAAAATAAGAAAGCCGTCATATTTTATTCTAATTTATGTAATGGATCATCAAGGACAAAACCCCAGTAGAAGAAGACAAGTTCATAGAATCTATTAGTTTTCGAGTTCACGTAGTTGATTTTTATCCTGTTTTGTTGCTCCCTGGTTTAAACATGTACGATAGAAAAGTCCAGCACCATAATCTTAACCCATCCGTATCAAAAATAAATTCCAAATATCCATAGACTTCAATAAAAGAATGTTACAACCGACCTTTGAAGATCAAAAGAAAGCGGTTTCCTTGGCATGGAAGCTTCTGTCTGTCCTTGTGAGTGTTCGGTGTGTGTGTGTTGGGGGTGGTTTGGAGGGGGGGGGGGGGGGGGGGGGGTTGGTGTTTACCAGAATCTTTGTTTTCAATATAAACATGAGTTAATTACAGATATGCTTTATTTCAGGTAACTTAAAGAATTAATAAGCTCAAAATGCATATGGCCACACACATTAGCACCCGATATTACCTAAAGTTTTCTGGTCTGGTTCATAGTAAACTTTAACATGTCAAACACCTTTGGTGCCATGTTAATGACAAAACAAATATACAAATATGGTTCATATGCGAAAACTTCACAATACAATTTTGCCCTTCATAATAAAATCATCGTTCAATGCACAGATTTTTTATTATGTCCGTCATTAGTACGAAATTGTCAACATATTCTGTCCTGACGTGCCACAGTTCTGTTTTTAGTCGCAGCACATGATGGTTAGGTATTCATTAATAATGACTATCAAACCGTAGAAGGAAACTGTTTCTATACTCTTGATGGTATTTTGTCAAGATTTTGACATATGACCTGCTTTTAAAGGGTTTGTCTTAGAGGTGGTTGTATCTTAGACTTATTGACAAACACTGTTTCATGTCATTTGTTTAACAGCAGAGCTGTAGTGCGCTCGCGCGCGTGTGTATGTCTTTAAGCTTCTATATGGGTGACTCTTCCAAATGACTGTTAGTAATTTTTAGTGAGAGAATACTGCAAGATACAGAAGACGCTCCATTCCAGAAGCTTTCCTGTGATTAGCGTGCCGAGTGTAAAGTACCCATATACTGGTCTCTAATGTCAATGTTAATGTTTTTGTTGCAGGACGAGGGCTCGAACTCACGATCTCTGGTTTCGTAGTAAGACAATATTATCACCGGACCACTGCCATGATACTAAAACAAAGATTACTACATGCTGACAAAGACTGATATATAGCGCACACTACCACTTCCCTGTGCCTGTGTCATTTACACACATCGCACGTTTTCAGGTAATCGATACAGGCAAAATAGGTATTGTTCTTGTATCGATAAAGTACACAATCTTGGTGCATGATTAATGGTAAAAGCCATTTTGTTCATTGACAAATACATTATTACTCTCTTTACCCAGTTAGTGTAATTAAGTTTTGTTACTCAGTTCAATAAGGCAACTACAGGTAAGAGGATACGAAGCAGGCTATATGAATTGTCTAAGTCAACACAGTCCAGTGCAACTTCAATCTGATGCTGATGAAACAAGTCGAAATATTACCCGGAAGAGTTTATTTATCTATTTTTACTGGATGTATTTTCTTGCCAGTTTTATTTACAGTGTGTTTCAAAACAAAATCTACATTGACATCAAAGTAGAAGATTCCTAGGAATAAATTTAAAAGTATGAAATGAGATAGAAATAACGATGTGAAAACATGATAAAGTTTCCTTTTAAAAAGGAAAGGCTTGGCTGGTTTTGGCATAGTCTACATAACTGGACAAGTGGGGGTAGGGGTCATTACATAAGATTCTATGCAAAACATGATTGCGATTTTCTACTGCTGTTCCCATGGGAACGCCAGTCTTAACTTTAGAGGCAAGGGAATTGAACAATTCTTGGCGTTTGGGTTTTGAACTACTTGTGTCCAACCTCCATATAAAATTTTAAGACTTTAGCCCAAAGCATTCTAGTTATTGGGCGGAAACCAATTTCCTTTACTAGGCCCCTGTGACTTCGACCCAGTGACCGCAAAAACAATAGGGGTTTTCTACTCAATGAGACCAATCATCATATGAAGTTTGAAGACTATGGGTTAAATGGTTCTATAATTATCAGGCTGAAAGGTTATGGTCTATGAACCGTCCGACTGCCCTACGCAATTTTTTCTAAGGGTATGGTCCATTCTTTAGAAAAGAGTGCACATGACCTTGGGCTTTGATATATATGAATGATTGAACAGGCAGAGAAGATTGCCCCTATTGATGTTGGGGTCACTCTGTTAAAGGTCAAGGTCACAGGGGCCTTAAATGGAAAATTATTGCCGATCAATAACTGGAGAACTACTTGACTCAGAATGTCGAAACTTCATAGAATGATTGGACATACAGAGTAGATGACCCCTATTGATTTTGGGGTCACCCCATCAAAGGTCAAGGACACAGGGATCAGAACATGGAAATCCATTTCCAATCAGTTACTTAAGGACAATTTGCCCGAGAACCTTTAAAATTCATAGGGTAATAGGAATTACATAGTAAATGATCCGTATTTGTTTTGGGGTCACTCCATCAAAAGTTAAGGTAACAAAGGTCATCCGTCCGTCCAGATTTAGCGTCGGTATATCAGCAAAAATGTATATAAAAGCATCGCTCAAATGCCCTAAATTAGCGATAGGCTATATCGCAATAGCATAATTATTACATATATATAAAATATTATATTGTTATACACATCAAACCAGCAGTCCGCTATATCACAGTATAAGGGCACAACTCAGTTATGCACATCTAAGTAGCACCTTAATATTACAATTTCCACGCCGACACCCTAATAGTACAGTCTCGGAGGCTCTTCAAATATTTCGGGTACCCAACAGACACAGATAAATGGATACCAACAGACTCAAAAATATCCCGAGACGGCTTCCATGAACAACACTAATGTTTCCACAAGACTATTCGCAAACCCGTCGTTTAACCGCTGCCTCAATCTCAATATTTGCATCAATCAAACGGTCATTATAACCTGTGAAATAAAAGGTTCAGCGTCACTCCAAATAATTTGACAGACCGCCACTTTAAAACCATAATATGCTGCAAAACTTGTCAAGTTAATTGCAAACTGATTTACAGAGAAATGAGGAATAAATATATCGTTCGATAATGACCAGATCCCTCCCAGCAAGGAAACGATCTTGCGAGTGCAGCTGAAAGCGGCGTCCTAAAGTAAGGCCCCCAATTCCCTTGGACAATACAGAATATTTATCATCAAGACCTAGATTATGCGGTATAATTCCTTTATCAATCATTTTCTCGAGCCGTGCTACAAAACTGTGGCCAAAAATTGCTACTG
Source organism: Mercenaria mercenaria (assembly GCF_021730395.1). Lineage (NCBI taxonomy): Eukaryota > Metazoa > Mollusca > Bivalvia > Venerida > Veneridae > Mercenaria > Mercenaria mercenaria. The sequence continues at coordinate 48,925,501 of NC_069364.1, forward strand.
AGAGGGCCATTTCGTGTTCCTTGTTCTCCGACTTTCTTTGTTTAATATACACCGCCTCTCCGCAAAAATGGACCCGGCCATCAGTGACAAGTCAAACTTTTACAAATACATGTACTCGACTGCTTTATGTATCTCAACGGTTGGTATCCTAAAAATCACAAATTCTTGTCCAAAATTAAATTGATGCAGCAAATGTTTCCGTTATCAGCAGTAGGCGGTCACGTAACCTACTAGTCAGTATGCCAAATGCCAATTAGCTACCCAACCTAAAATTATAGTATACACAAAATGTTTTTGCATAAAAAGGTTCTACAACATGTACCTTCATAGAAACTGCATGATGCAACTTTGTCACCATTGACCATTTTGAAATATTCAAGATGGCCGCCAAGATGGCCGCCAAAATGCAAAATTGACTTATCTCTAAATTATAGAAGATTTGGACAGGATTTTTAATGTATGTATTCATTTTGTTGCTAGAGGTAACTAAATAGATATTAATGTATATAATAAAGAAGAAAATCATTCGAAAAAGTTCCAAAATGGCCGCCAAAATGGCTGCCAAAACGGAAAATCCCTGTATTTTTACAACACTTTATTTTTTTTCAGTAATTTTAAAACAAAGAGGTGGATAAAATGGGTGTTCTTAAAAAGTATTACAATTTGAACTAAAAACATATATAAGGACATGGTTTGCTACTAATTAACAGGATATACTCAAGGACTTTAAAACGCCTCATCTGGGCATTTGTAAAATTTGATTCATGAAGATACTAGTAATTGTAATTTTAAGAGGTATAATTCATTAAGATATAATGGTGCTAAACGAAGCGTGACTACTGTTCATGAAGCTCATATTCGGATAACTTTTATTCGGATATCTGTTCCCGTCGCTGAATAGGAATAACAAATACCTGTTTGTCTTTATATTGTTAAAGATAAACAAAAATGGCCATTTTGTCCAATGGTAGAAGGGTTAATTGATTTTTGCACGCCAATGTAGGTGATGTTGACGTTATATTAAACGGTAGCTTGGTTGTGTTAAACAAGAAACCCTAAAGCCACAGTTTGTCCAATATAATTTTGGTGACTCTCCCATAACGATACAAAGGGTTGGGGGTTGAAATTTTCGATTTATAGCGTTTTAATATAAGATTTTAAAAAAACGCCTTTCAGCAAATGTTAGGAAATTTTGATGAATACGTTGCTAATGAGCTAGTTATCGATGCCAACATGTTTTATAAATGCGCTCTGTTCATTTTGTATAAGGTGAGTTGTAGAACAAGCTTCACTTACATAGGCGGCAACGGTCACGCTTCAATACCGGATCAGATTAAATGAATACAAAAATACGTCAATACATCTTGCAAGAATGAAATAAATGTCATATATGGACGAGCTTGGGTATATCAAGTGCCACCCCAAATTATTAAATTAACTTATTCTTGTGCTGTCTTAATATTAGAACACTATTTTTCAAACATGTTATATCCAGTTTGACTTTCCAAAACGCTATTGGGCGATAGGCATTCAGTTTTCGAATTCGCTTTCAGAATAACTAGAATCATCATCTGCAACACTGAATATTCCGCCGGTAGACTTCGTCCATCTATATTGAGTGTACAGGTTTTATGGCAGTTACAAAATATTGTGCAGGCGAGGAGAGCTACAAAACAATAACACCTGGATGTTGCAAATGGTTATTCTGATGCACAGTCACAACATATAAGGGAGTGGGGTGTGTTGTCTTCCGGAATTGTCGTCAGTACAAGCCTCCTGTGATTGTGTCATGGTATTCAGTTTATAATTAACAGACATAAATTCCAAGCACCTCAAAGAAAAAGTCATGAGGTAACCTGCAAACACAAACATCTTAAAGATATAAATGGAAGTTGTCACAGTATATTTAATGGCTAGCAAGGAGGAAGTTGATGTCATAATTTCACAGCAGTTGGTGTGTGAGCAGAATTTGTGACAGTGAACCTGTGATGACACATTCAGATTTCTTTTGTTGATGCACTCTTAGGTTTTGTTGGTGCACTTTCATACATTAAAGGATTTGTCATGCTCTTTGCTGATGAAGTAAATTGTGTTCAGCAGACAATAACGGATATTGTAGCAACATGTAAGACTATAATGATCTTATATGACTGCCTGTGTAAGACAGGGTTTCCCGACTGGAATGAAAATCCGAGCACTGCGTTATAAAACGACGCCAAATTATGACGTCAATATGCTCACATGTTCTCCAGCCCGTATTTCCCCGCGAGGTGGCAAAAAACTTACAGTTATTACATTTCAGCTCTTAGCAGCTCATACCCTGTCTAGATGCAATTCTGTTGCCAAACTATGTGGCACTGGAAATGCAACGGCTATCAAACGGATGAAACGAGGATGCATTCTAAACAAACTTGGAGATGTAGATGGTATATAAAACAAGGTCTTTGGAGAAATTATCAATTTTTTATGCCTGTTATGAAATGAAAGGGGCTGAAAGGTTGCCAGATACCAGAAATGAAAAACTACTCAAATGATGTTTAAACAACAAAAGATGCCACCTACATTTGAATCGTTTAATGAAAATGTTACTAGCACACATACAGACATGTTTATGATGGAGTGGTTTGGACCCAGGCCCTTCAAATTTTGATGCTATCAGTTTTAGATAAAGCAAAGATCCAAGAGGCTTGCACCGACGACAATCCTGATAGACAAGCCCCAACACCGGCACCAGCTTTGTCCTAAAATGAATCCTTTCTGGTTCAGAACAACCATGTGCAACATGCCGCTGTCTTTCTGTGGATTACCTCGCCTGTACAATATTATGTAACTGCCATTAAAACTATAGCTGTCAAAAGATTGGCGAAGGATGTAGATGAAGTAATCAATGATTCTTGTGACTCTGACGGAGAATATGAAAACTTAACAAACTTATACATGCCAATCGTTCAACATTTTTGCTGATTGCTATTCTGAGGTGAATAATTGAGATATGCTTTTGTATTTGAGATATAGCAGATGGCTGTTTTGAGGTGCATATCCGAGTTATGATTTTATATTACAATATAGCTGATTGTTATCTTGAGGCGCAGAACTGAGTTTATTTTAGTATAATTTTAATGGTGCATGATTTTGGCGGGGGTTCTTTTTGCCTCTGGACGACGAAGTTGTTAGTTCATTGCTTTTGTTTTTAAGAACACACACAAAACAACATCAGTAGCAGCAGCAACAAAAACAACAAATATTTCCCTTGGACATGGTCATCACGCAGATCCCGGATGCCCTTTCAAACATAATAAATAAATAAATAAATAAATTAATAATTTTAAAGGAGCTATGGTGCTATTTTTCATTCATTACATTTCAGACATGGCGAGTTCAACAAGAGAGGGAGGAACCTTGTGCATTCAGTGCTGATGACGGTGTTACAAACACTTTAAGAACAAACCGCTCCAGTCAACAAGAGAGTCATGATGACCCTATATAGCTCACCTGTTAAATTTGGCATAGGAATCATCAAGATAAACATCCTGACCAAGTTTCATGAAGATAAGGTCATAAACGTGGCATCTACAGCGTGTACAAGATTTTGCTTAGATTTAACCTGGTGATCTAGTTTTTGACCCCGTATTACTGTGATGCCCAGACCCCTGCTGAGTTCCTCAGGGTTGCCCGCTGCACCACATTTTAAACCTGGGTTCGTTACACGTCCCAAGTGAGGGAGTTCATCAGGAAGACTCAAAACCTTCTGGACTGCAATAGACTTTATTTATTACTAGAGCTGTGACTAAATCTACAGATGTTAAATAAATGTTAAAATACAAATAAAAGTATGTTCATTATTGTCTTGCCTTGATAATATGTATGAAAAGACCTAAAGTTGACTCAATCTTAAAGTTCTAGATTTAGCAGACGACGGTGACCAGATCTGGTAGGTACCAGATTGGGCAGTTTACCAGATCTGGTAGTGGACCAGATTTGGTAAAGACTTTAATAACAAAGTTAACAATCAACTGATCTGCACTGGAATGCGAGAACAGGCAAATAAAACATGTATTTCACCCGATTTCGATCCATATTCTTTTACTGGATAAAAGATAAAGCTTTTCTGGTTCAACACAACAGTGTTGATGCTTATCAGCCTATCGGTGAGTGTGTGACTACAGCGATACGGAACGCCCGTTATTTATACTAACCCAAGTATGACGTCATAAATTCAAAATGGCTGACATTCGCCGGATTGCTGGTCTGAGTCAGCTTTTAAGCATGTTAACAAGAAAATAAGGGTGTGACAGCAAGTAATAATGAATTGTAAATATATTTATGGACAAATACCATCGATTTAACGTAATAATAGAATTTATGTGAACTTATTTGTGAAGCAATTAGCCTTCGATGTTCGTACATAGAACTTTCGTACCAAGAGTCATGCAAGATAAAAATAACAACAATGAACAAATGCCTGGATGCCACATTACCCAGTTTGGTACTTGGCATAGGAATCATCAAAATTAATATTCTGACCAAGTTTCATGAAGTTAAGGTCAAAAATATGGCTTCTATGGTGTTAACAAGCTTTTCCTTTGATTTGACCAGGTGAACTAGTTTTTGACTCCATATGACCCAGTTTTAAACTTGGCCTAGAAATTATCATTCTGAGCAAGTCTGTTTCAAATCAAACTACAAATGAAACCTCTATATGGCTGAAAATGCCAGAATAGGAAACTTTGGCCTTTTCAGGGCCAGTAACTCCAGAATCTGTGATGGAACCTAGCCGGGTTTTTAAAGGAACCGAGATCATATTGTGAGTTCAGTTGAGTGTAAGTGTTATTAAAATCGAATTTAAAATGTCACTTTTATCTTGTTCACAAGGTAAAAATTAACAGATTATGGCTCTTTCAGAGGTCACTCAAGAGCCGTAACTCCGGAACCAATGATTGGATCTGACGGATTCATTATGGAATCCAAGATCTACTGTTGTTAAAGATATTTGCTTGTTTGTTTCAAATCAAGCCATAGATGAAGTCTCCATATGGCTGCGAAAACCAAATTAGCAAATTTTGGCCCTCTGAAGGGCCATTCCTATGATTGTATCTAACCACAGTTTAAAAGAAACCGAGATATTATGCCAATACAAGTTTTGTGCAAGTCTGATTAAAATCGATTACAAAATACGGTCTCTATCGTGTTCACAAGAAAGTATTGACGGACGGACGAAAGGCGATCAGAAAAGCTAAGAACAAACAAACAAGAATACCAGTGTTTTAGGCTGTTTATTACATATCCCAACCAACGCATTTTGCCCTCTATTTTAGTGGTAACGGCGCAATTTTCCCCTCCTTACGGGCCCGCCACCATTCCCGAAAAGCTTAAAAAAACACTGGATACAAGAAAAAACAACTAAAAAACACAGTAATAATCATGTCCAAATAAAACTACTGATAATGACGTTGACAAGAATACGCAAATTAAAACAACAAAACAATATCAATATTGAAATAGACAATGACACTCATGCTCAGAAACACAGACAGAATGTCAAAAACACACAGAAAGAAACGGTGCAAACTCAACATGGCGATCTAGACGTAAACGCAAACTCTTCGGACCAGGATGCCCAGCAGTCAACAGGGGAAGGTGACATCCGAGAGGACATAGCAGCCCTCCTGACCACAAGGGGCAATATCCAACTATCCTCGCCAGGTATAGTGCCGCAAGCTGATTTGTTTGCGTGTGGTGCTGCTCAGGGGTTATCGGTGCCTCAAAAACTCAAACAACGAAATTATAGAACTGTCAGACATTCTCTCGAAGAAAGATCACAGAGAACTTAACTTCAAAGTGTCTTCGCAAGGCAGACTGTCGCTGGAAACCCCATCATCAAAGTCGCAGAACTTGAATATTACGCAGTGGATGACTGGATTTTTAACATTCATAGTTGTTTACGTTTAAAAATTTCTTAGTTATTGGTGTATCTTAACTTGATCTGGAGCGGGTATATGGAGGTGAGATGACGAATTTCTATGACCGGAACTTTCGAGCTCATCGTCAACATCAAAATCTGCCCTGGGGTCAATCGCAATAAGAACTGAGGTTAAAGGCCGCCACCTTGATCACAAGACAAGACGGTCAATTAAGAGCTTCAACCAACCAGACCTTGTTTTAAATATAATAAACAAACTGGTAGTTTTGACAAAAGCTGCATGCATCCACACATGTATTCGTTTTGCAGAAAAGCACACCCGGAATACAATTGCTTTGCCAAAACAAAAAAGGAACATGCGTTCCCTACCTCCACCTCCATCTACTAACTCCGGTCCAGCAGCTGTTGGGACCAAAATTAGTACTTTTCGTCCCAACACCGGTAAAAAGTAATATGTTTGATGTCTTTTTGGTTGGCTATCCAGAACAGGCAAAATCATTTCTTATAGATGCGTTCAGACAAGGTTTTAGGATTCAGTATCAAACAGAAAAGTTACCTGAATCCACATCATTTCAAAAGGTTAAACACAGATGCAAGTGCCAACATTTCCATGTGGTGTAACTTCGTAGAATCATTTACCGGCCGTTTTGAGGGATGAATGGATAAATTCGGATGTATTGCATCTAATTAAGTACGGATGCGGTATTGACAATAGGGTGTACCGCAGTTTTAGGGTCAGAATAGGTAGCAGAAGAGTGGCCAGATCACTTTCATTCTTAGATTAACATTTTAGAATTGGTTCCGATGTCAACGAAGCACGATAATATTTGCAGGGCATTGCACGTACCAGGCCGAGACAATTTGGTAGCTGATAGTCTTTCTCGTTTTGAATTTTAGAAAGCTTTCCAACTGGCCCCAGATCTGAAGCGCAATCCAATTCAAATCCCAGAACATCTGTGGGGAATTTTACTGCACACGCCAAAAGCATAATGTCGCATGACATTAGTTAAAGAACAAAGAAACTTTAACTATTATATTGGAACCGTTATGTAAGTTTTTGTGAAGACAACAATTCCCTACACCACCTGCCATGGTCAGTGTCAAATTTGTTTGCTAGCCTCATTTTAAAGGGTCAAAAAATAATACTGTTGCCACACGTTCTTCAGCTTTAGCTTATATCAATAAAGCATTTGTGTACGATGCCTTCAGTGTCTCATTCTTTGTGAAGCAATTCTTCAAAGGGGCAACAGATTTTAGTGATTCTGAGATGGGTGACTATTTTATTCATTTACTGTAGCAATATGTACAGAAATCAGTGTATATAGTCAAAGTTCAATCACCTTTTGTTTCTACAATGTAGAGACGGTACCTAAAAAAATCAAATTCATCTTTACGTATTTCTTTCAGAGTGAAATGATAGCCAAATGCACCAATTTACTAAATATATTTATTGTTTTCCTCCTCTCTATGTAAAAGTAGAAATATTTGGTATTTAAAAAATTACCTTCTCACAATATCTTAAGCAAAATGGACAAATCTAGTATTGACCGTTTTTCAATGACTATAGGATTTCCCCAATTATAGTCTTTATCAAAAGTCTCCACAGCTAAATAAATTCAATAAAGTATAGTGTAAGTGTAGTCTACTTCCAAATATTTTGTACGAGACTATAGTGAACCTCCTTTTGTCTTTTAATAAAGTCAAATTCCAAGACTAGCCATGAGTCTAAAATGCTTGAAAAAATCTGAGTGAAAGAGAATGACATGCTCTTTATAATAAGCTTACCAAAACCATACCAGAATTTACCTGAAAGAAGTTATTTAAGATTTCATAATGTAAACAAACTCCTACACTATTTTACCATCAATATTTTCTACTCATGAATGCACTGTTCTGGTGATAATTGTTAACATAATTGTAAATGAAAGGCCCCAACATATTTTTTTTTCAAGTTGTGTAAATTTAACAGTTTAAGCTGTAAATTAATGTTGATTTCTGAAGTTACCTGCTTACTTTGTTTACAACAATTAATAACACACCTTACAGTTTGTTTAAGGTAGTTGACCTGTAACGAAAGTCATCAAATAAAGTAATCTCAAAATACTTTCTTAGCATTTATTCAATTTTCATACAAAGCAATGATCGTGCTAGTTCAATTCATATGTCACGGTACGGACTTGGTCACGTAAGGGGAGATTGTGTCAGGCAACCGGTGAGCTGAGTCGGTAGAGCACTCACCCTGTAAGCGATGGGCCCCGGGTCCGAGCGCCTGACTGACTGCACATCTTTCTCACCCTGTGACATTTGGCTCCCAACGAGGGACCGTGGCATACTTGCTTGGTCAGTCTTACGACGCTTGCTATATCATGTCCTTCCGGAATTCAAGGACGAATTTCCAATTTATGGGGGTGTATGTCACGGTACGGACTTGGTCACGTAAGGGGAGATTATGTGTCAAGCTGCCGGTTAGCTCAGTCGTTAGAGCACTTGCCCTGTAAACGAGAGGTCCCGGGTTCGAGCCCCGGACTGACTGCAAATTTTTCACATGCTGAAATGCTTAAAATACATTGCAGAGAATTATTACCTATCATCTGCCTTAAAATGTTTTAATTACAATCACTACTTCAAAATGTGTAATTTCGTTTGATGTCAATGACTTTTTGTGTTACATTATTTGCAGCAAAGTACTCTTGAACAGTAAGAAAAATGTTTCAAAAGGACTAAAGCATAAGAAACACTTTTCAAAATGATTCATTGAAATGATGAATATAACCAGCTTAGCATGTGATCGCTCGATGTCCGGCGTCTGTCGCTCTGTCAACATTTAGATTGTGTATGCAATAAAGGCTGTATTTTTCAATTGATCTTCATGAAATTTGATCAGAATGATTACCGCGATAAAAGCTAGGTTCAGTTTGAATATGGGTAATCTAGGATTAAAAACTAGGTCACTAGGTTAAATCAAGGAAAAACCGTGTGTATGCAATTTTTTAAATGTATTTTTAATTGATTTTTATGAATTTTAAACAGAATGACTGCCTTTATAAAATCTAGATAGAGTTCGAATATTGGTTATCTGGGGTAAAAACTAGGTCACTAGGTCAAATAAAAAAAACACCTTGTGTATGCGATAGAAGCTGTATTTTTCAGTTGATCTTCGTGAATTGTAGTCAGAAAGATTGCCTTGATGAAATCTAGGTCGATTTAGAATATGGGTCATCTGGGGTCAAAAACTAGGTCGCTAGGTTAAATCAAAGAAAAAGCTTGTGTACGCGAAACAGGCTATTTTTAGCTCACCTGAGCCTTGCTTAGGTGAGTTATTGTGATCACTCGATGTCCGGCGTCCGTCTGTCTCTCGTCTGTCAACATTTAGCTTGTGTATGCGATAGAGGCTGTATTTTTGTCAGAATGATAACCATGATGAAATCTAGGCCAAGTTCAAAAATGGGTCATCTGGGTCCAAAACTAGGTCACTAGGTCAAATCAAAGAAAAAGCTTGTGTATGCGATAGAGGCTGTATTTTTCAATTGATCTTCATGAATTTGGGTAGAACGATAACATTGATAAAATCTAGGCCGGTTTTGGAAATGAGTCATCTGGGGTCAGAAATTTGGTCAGAATGATTGTCTTTATGAAATCTAGGTCGGGTTTGAATATGGGTCATCTGGAGTCAAAAACTAGGTCGCTAGGTTAAATTAAAGAAAAATTTGTGTATGCGATAGAGGTTGTATTTTTAGCTCACCTGAGCACGAAATGCTCAAAGGTGAGCTTTTATGATCGTCCTGTGTCCGTCGTTCGTCCGTCTGTTCGTCGTCAACAATTGGACTGTTAACACACTAGAGGTCACATTTTTGGCCCAATTTTAATAAAACTTAGTTAGAATGTTACCCTTAATAAAATCTTGGATGAGTTTGATAAGTCAAACCTGTGAACAAAGACCACTCTTCGGAACAAGCAAAAGTGGTCTTTGTTCACAGGTGGTCTTTATTCGGGGTGGGGCGGGGAGTGTCTCTTCTCAGTTAGCCATTATCATGCTGATAAAAAGGATTTTAAAGCTTTTTGCATTCTTTATGTTCTATGTATTAATTCGGCCGTTGCAAACTTGCAAATTTTTAATCAAGCAGTAATTATTATGTTTGCTATAAGGCGAAAGTCGTGAAAATTCGGCGGATTTCAAATATTTTCAAGCCGGAACGGTCCAGCTTGGTCGTTATTGGGGGGCAAATATAACCTTTGGGAATCAGTTTGGTCGGTCGCTGGTCGCGGTCGCCAGGTGGTCGCTATTCGTGGCCTTTTTATGAGCATTTTCTAGGGGGTACCAGAGACCGGTCGTTGTCGACAGATGGTCGCTATTCACGGGTGGTCGCTAGCACAAGTTTGACATATTGGGTCATCTGGGGTCAAAAGCTAGTTCACTAGGTAAAATCAAAGGAAAAGCTTGTTAACACTCTAGAGGTCACAATTTTGGCCCAATCTTAATGAAACTTGGTCAGAATGTTACTCTCTATAAAATCTTGGATGAGTTTTATATTGGGTCATCTGGGGTCAAAAACTAGGTCACCAGAAAATCAAAGGAAAAGTTTGTGAACACTCCAGACGTCACAATTTCAGCCCAATCTTAATGAAATTTGGTCAGAATGTTACCCTTAATATAATCTTAGACAAATTTGATATTGGGTTACCTGGGATTAAAAACGAGGTCACCAGATCAAATCAAAGGAAAAACTTGTTAACACTCTAGAGTTCACAATTTTAGCCCAATCTTAATGAAACTTGGTCAGAATGTTACCCTTAATAAAGCCTTAGATGAGATTGATAGTGGGTCATCTGGGGTCAAAAACTAGGTCAAAAAGTCAAATAAAAGGAAAAGCTTGTTAGCGCTGTAGAGGCTGCATTTATGACTGTATCTTCATGAAACTTGGTCTGAATGATAATATTGATAATTTTAAGGTCCAGTTTGAATCTGGGTTAGGTGGGGTTAAAAACTAGGTTACTAGGTTAAATCAAAGGAAAAAGCTAGTTTACACTGTAAAGGCCACATTTATGACTGTATCTTCATAAAACTTAATCAGAATGTTAATCTTGATGATCTTTAGGTCAAGTTTGAATCTGGGTTATGTCAGGTCAAAAACTAGGTCACGGGGTCAAATCAAAAGAACAGCTAGTTAACACTTAAGCGGCCACATTTATGACCATATCTTAATGAAACTTGGTCAGAATGTTAATCTTGATGATCTTTAGGTCAATAGGTCAGGTGAGCGATACAGGGCCTTCATGGCCCTCTTGTTTTAATTAATCTTCCTGAAATCTAGGCCGATTTAGAATATGGGTCATGTGGGATCAAACATTAGCTCACTAGATCAAATCAAATAAAAACCTTGTGTATGCAATATAGGCTGTATTTTTCAATTGAACTTCATGAATTTTTGCCAGAATAAATGCCTTCATGAATTCTAGGTTGAGTTTGAATATTGGTCATCTGGAATTATAAAGTAGGTCACTAGGTCAAATCAAAGAAAAACCTTGTGTATGCAATAGAGGCTGTATTTTTCAAGGTCAAGTTTGAATATGGGTCATGTGGAGTCAAAAGGTAGGTCATTGGTCACATCAAAGAAAATACTTTTTTTAACTGAAGTGACAACATTTTTGGTCCAATCCTAATTGAAGTTGGCCAGAATATTTGTTCCCATGAAATCACTAGGTCAAACATGTTTACAATGTTATGGTGTGTTTCTCAGGTGAGCGACCTAGGGCTATCTTGGCCCTCTTTTTTCCTGGCAATTTAAGGAAATTTTGTGACACAGGTTTTTAGTTCATAGGTCTCCCATACTGCACACAAAATTTTTGCTTATTTGAAATACTGATGAGTAAGCTGAATCTGTTCGAAGATAACATGAAACGTTTGTAAACATAATTTGTTATATTTAAAGAATCATACTATATAAATGTTATTAAGATAGTGCCATGTTATAGTTCATCTTTCACCATCATTTTTGTATGCTACACAACATATTTATTCTTCAGAAATGTGAAGAAAAACATGTTAAAACACCTTGCAGCAGGTCACCTATCACTACTCAGTGTATCCTAAAATCCCATGATTGTAACGTTTACTACATATTTATATGGAATATTACGAACATTTTAGAATATGTTATGAATATTATATGTTATCTAATAGTCAGTAATGTCATTTTATTTTTATATGTAAACAGCTTATTTCCTCTCTTGATATTGTTCTTTTTTTCAGTTCATGCAAGGTCATGCCTTACGGCGATTAGCGTTTATTGCAAATAATTGCGGAATGCGAAACAATAATTTAAAAAGCAAAATGTTTATGGTTTAGGCTTATTTAAATAAACAGCTGAATATATCAAAATATGAATGCGCCATTTCAGCAGCCATTGGCCTTCATTACATAACTTTGTCTTAGTTAATTCAGTGTTTTTTTCCTAAACATGTGTGGTAAACCTGGGTTTCGGCAAATAAATATTTTGCTGTTTTGTGAATTTCTTCATGATTTTACTGTTTTACACTGTTTTGAGGACAATGACTTGAAGAGCATCTTTTTACGCAACCTTTAGTTGAGCTAGTATCGATAAAGTTATAGGCAAAAACGTATTGTATATTTTTTCAGATCCACAACACAGTTTATGTAAAAACATATGCATGCTCCTAAATGCATATCTTTTTATCTTACCAAGATAATTTTATCTTTTATATGTTGTAAATATGTTTCTTAACATTTTCATAAAGTTTGAAGACATGACATTATGTAGCTTTAAAGTAATCTTGAAAAATGTTCTTATTGTTTATATTTTTGCTATTCAATTTCTTGTGTGTCTAGAGCTGACCAATTAAAATTATTTATCAAAAATATCCAGAAATATGTTATTATTCTTTGAAATGGCTTTTAGAATTTTGGCGGCCGTATTTGATTTTTTGGGAGATATTGTGTCATCTGTGTTCATTTTTGACACTTAATATAAGTACATTTAACATGATATTTGTGATTTGAAATATACTGATAAAATGTAGCTTTTTTCTCTTGTTTATGGTTGTGAAATTTAATTTTGATGACATTCATTCCATTTCTTGCATTTCGATGAGAAAAAATTGGGAAAAAGATCATTGACCAATAGGACTGTAGCATTTTCGTGCTCTTCAATTTTACACACTTTTTCTTAGATTGGAATTATTAGAAGTTTAAAGCCAGTTTTAGGAACTTTGGACTTTTATTGGAGAATGAATTATAATTTTGGAGTTTTATGTTCAATTTAATTGCGAAAAATTACTGAATTCATGTTCATTCATTTTTACAAGTATAAATTTTTAGAATTGGCGTATATATAATTGTAGAAGTTTATTAATAAATAAATTCTAGATCTTTGTATTTGTGAATGTGTGTTTATGAGTGGACTTTAGATTAAATAGATTTATAAAACTGGAATTAATCTTGTGTCTTCATTAAATTTTACATATGTCTTGACTTTCCATAGATATATATGGTAATACTATATCTTGTTATTACAGCACTTGGCATTATAATAACCTTGAAATGACCCTGAAAGTGTGTGTGTGTGTTCGGGTTTAACGTCTTTTTCAACAATTTTTCAGTCATATAAACGACGGTGTCTACCCTGAAAGTGGTTTTGTTAGGAACGCTGTGTTTCCTTGAATTAATTGAAGGGTAAGGAATGCCTGACAATAAGTTAATTCTGTATGAAAGAAATCTGCAAGCCTTTCATAACGCTGGAAGAATTTTTAAAATCGGACCACTATTGAAAAAGATATTGCAGTTTGAAATTATAGAAAATGGTTGATCACAAAGTCTGTCATTTGAGTGTGTTAATGACGTCACATACCACCACAGAACGATTAACGAATTTTTTTGTGGGGTGGGGGGAGGGGAAGTGAGCTTGTCTGTCGATCTGTTGGTTTTCATGGTTTACGTGATATTAAGTCATGAAAGGCTGGACCGATTAAACTATTTTTTGTACACACGTGTAACATCTGAAAATACAGGTCAAGCTCGACTTTGATGTCAGAGGTCAAGGTCACAGTGGCCCTGAACACTAAAGGTTTCCGGATGATAACTTAAGAACGCTTGAACCTAGGATCATAAGTTTTGGTATATAAATGTAACATTATGAAATACAGGTCAAGCTTGACTTTGAGGTCAGTAGGTAAAAGGTCAAGGTTACAGTGATTCGGAACCGTGAAAAGGTTTCTGGATGATAACTTTAGAACGCTTGTGTCTACGATCATAAAGCTTTATACACATGTGTAACATGATTAAATACAGGTCAAATTTGACTTTGGGGTAAGTAGGTTGAAGGTCAAGGTCACAATAACACGAAACAGTTAAACAGTTTCTAGATGATAACTTCGTAACGCTTGGGCCTAGGATCATGAAAATTGATGGGGATGTTGGTTATGACCAGCAGATTGCCCCTAATGATTTTGAGGTCAGTAAATCACAAGTCAAGGTCACAGTGACCCGGAACATTTAAACGGTTTTCGGACAATAACTCCAGAATGCTTGGGACTAGGATCACGAAACTTAATAGGGAGGCTAGTCATGACCGGCAGATGACCCGTAGACCCATAGGTCAAAGGCCATAGTGACCCGGAAAATTAAAACCTTTTCCAATGAAAATTTAATTAATCCGCCATTTTGCTTTTTGTTACCATGGAAACAAGATGGCTATTAATTTGACAAAATATTTAAATGCTCATAACTTTCTCATTTGTATTCCGATTTTGGAAATTATTTCACTTCTTTAAATGATTAAAAAAATCTCAGCTGACGAAATTATATAAGAACAACGATGCTTTTCCCTTTAAGTCAGTGGTGTCGATCATCCTGAACAGTTTACCCCATTTCCAAAGCGAAGAACCGCAATTTAGGTCCTCATTGAATAGTTTACCCGAGAGACGGGGATGTACAACACATGCTAGAGTAAACACTTTCGGTCCCTATTCCCATGATAGGTAGTTCGTGTTATCTGCTTGACATGAACTGTTTTCGAATACTTAAAAGTTACATTCATTAGTAAAAGATCAATGCCAACATGATATTACAGTTTTTTAATATAGTTAATTTATTTTATCGACGGTTCGGCATTTTTATGCATTGTTTTAAGAGATGCTGATCTAAGAATTTGACAGCATTTATCAGTTGACAATAATTATTAGTTACTCGTCATTAGCACTTACTGTAGTTTGGCGCACCATAAAACCTGAAGATTGTTACCCATCAATACATAAGGAGTGCTTAGGCATGAAACAATCAAACTTCAAATAATGGTTTATAGTGGTTAGCTTTTGTTTCTGTGACCTGGAAAATGTCACGGTAAAAGCGAGTCTGAAAAATTTCCAGTTCAATAACAGGAGAACAAGTGTACGTCTGCGACTGTCTGATCAATAATTGCACAACACTGTGACTTTCGTTGGTCGTCAGTATTCATGCTGTATGTAAGGTTAGTTAGTAACTCCAATGCGACGCCCATCAGTCTTCAAAGGTATGATTGCCTGTGGTCATTAGATTATCATTGTTATTTAGGGTTTCAATACATCTGCTTTCTTTTATACTGAAAATAAGATTTGCATATTTATACTGTTACTGAGAATATGTAGACAGTAGGCACATAAATTATGATTAAAATCTTTTTTTATTTTGAGCCCTACCAGGATCAGTTTTAATCTTGTTTTACTTTTTAGAGCTCTCACCTGAGCACGAAGTGCTCAAAGGTGAGCTTTTGTGATCGCCTTGTGTCCGTCGTCCGTCTTCGTCAACAATTTGACTGTTAATACTCTAGAGGTCACAATTTTGGCCCAATATGAATACAACTTTGTCAGAATACCGGGCCTTTATGGCCTTCTTGTTTCAATTTCGTTTCCCTTTTCATTATTAACAAATTACATTTTTTATCTATTTAAAGATTTTTGATTTTACAAATAAGGATAATGAACATGTTTGCCATTGACCATGAACGTAAATTATACTCACAGGTATAAAAATTGTACCTGCAGGTATAAGAATCATACCCACGGGTTTATTAATTGTACCTGCGGGTATAATTTTATGCCTGTGGGTATACCCGCAGGTATATTTGTATACCCGCGGGTATAATTTTATACCTGCAGGTATGAAATTATACCCGCAGGTACAATTATTATATCCGCGGGTATAATTTTATACCTGCAGGTATAAAATTATACCTTTTTAGCTCACCTGAGCACGAAGTGCTCAAAGGTGAGCTTTTGTAATCGCCCTGTGTCCGTCGTCAACAATTTGACTGTTAACACTCTAGAGGTCACAATTTCAGCCCAATCTTAATGAAACTTGGTCAGAATGTTACCCTTAATTATTTCTTGGATAAGTTTGCTATTGGGTCATCTGGGTTGAAAAAGTAGGTCACTGGGTCAAGTTAAAGGAAATGCTTTTTAACACTGTAGAGGTCACAATTTCGGCCCAATCTTTATGAAACTTTGTCAGAATGTTACTCTCAATAAAATCTTGGATGAGTTTAATATTGGGTCATCAGGGATCAAAAATAAGGTCACTGGGTCAAATCGAATGAAAAGCTTGTTAACTCTCTAGAGGTCACAATTTCGGCCCAGTCTTATTGAAACTTCGTCAGACTGTAACTCTCAATTTACAGATCTTAGACGAGTTTGATATTGGGTCATCTGTGGTCAAAAACTAGGTCACCAGGTCAAATCAAAGGAAAAGCTTGTTAACATTCTAGATTTCACAATTTTGGTTCAAACTTTATGAAACTTTGTCAGAATGTTACACATTAAAATCTTGGACAAGTTCGATATTGGGTCATCTAGGGTCAAAAACTAGGTCACCAGGTCAAATCAAAGGAAAAGCTTGTTAACTTTCTAGAGGTCACAGTTTTGACCCAATCTTAATAAAACTTTGCAGAATGTTACCCTCAATAAAAGCTCGGACGAGGTTGTTATTGGGTCATCTGGGTTCAAACACTAGGTCACCAGGTCAAATCAAAGGAAAAATTGTTAACACTCACATTTATGACTGTATCTTCTTGAAACTTAGTCAGAATGTTAACCTTGACGATCTTTAGGTCATATTTGAATCTGGATCATGTGGGGTCAAACACTAGGTCACTGGGTCAAATCAGAGGAAAAGCTAGTTAACCCTTTGGAGACCATATTTATAACCATATCTTAATGAAACTTGGTCAGAATGTTAATCTTGATAACCTTTATGTCAAGTTAGAATCTGGGTCATGTGGGGTTCAAAAACTAGGTCACTGGGTCAAATCAAAGGAAATGCTAGTTAACCCTTTAGAAACCATATTTATGGCCATATCTTAATGAAACTTGGTCAGAATGTTAATCTTGATGATCTTTAGGTCAATAGGTCAGGTGAGCGATACAGGGCCTTCATGGCCCTCTTGTTATTATATGATTTTATACCTGCGGGTATAAAAATTGTACCCGCAGGTGTATTTTTATACCCACGGGTACAAATTTTATACCCGTGGGTATAATTATATACCTGCAGGTACAATTTTTATACCCACAGGTCTAATTATATACTTGGAGGTATAAATTTTACCCGCGTGTATAAAATTATAACTGCGGGCATAAATAATACCTGCAGGTATAAAATTATACCCGCAGGTACAAACCTGCAGGCACAATTTTTATACCTCATAACTTGTTGGTATAATTTTGTACCTGCTGGTATAATTTCATACCCGCAGGTTATATAAATATACCCGCGGGTATAAGAGTTATAACTGAAGGTATAAAATTATCCCCGCAGGTACTGTTTTATACCCGTGGGTACATTTTCAATATATACCCGCAGGTATGAAATTATACCTGCAGGTATAATGTTAATACTACCTGTGGTATCTGGAAACTTTCAACCCAAATGGTACGCCATATTGATTTAGATAAGTGTATTTTCTATTAGTTTTCAAGATCACGTAGTGGAAATTTATCTTTTGTTGCTGCTCCCTTATGTACAATACAAAAGTCCGGCATAATTCGCATCAAACAATAATAATTTCAAATATCCATATCCACAGACCTCGATAAAAGAAATTTGAAATGTCACAACTGGGTTTTGAAGATCAAAATAAAAGCTGTTTACTGGACATGCTGGTTTTTGTGAGCAGCGAAGCGTGACCACAAATTAACCATACCACAAATTTACGGTCAAAATCCTTATCCGAAACCGAAGAACAAGTAGTTCCATGTGTGTGTTTAACTTTCAGAAAACTTCTGAGATTCAACTTTATCAAAAATGCACAGCTTAAGTACAAATTTGTAGTAATCTATATTTTATAACAAAAACAACGCGTATGAAAATTAGCATGGTTGCTTTGATCACAGTACCAAAACAATTCTTCATCACGTGACCAAAATAAACTATAAGTAACCTACAAAAATTCTATAATCGGTATTAAAACCAAGTTGAGTCTTTTATAAACGTTTTAAATTAAAACTCAGTTCCTGCTAGAAAAGTTAATCGAAATTTTATTATTATAACAACACCAAAGAGCTTGTTTTGGTCACATGATCATAAAATCTCTATCTAGCACGGCGTGCGTTATATTTTCGGATAAAATTGCACCCGTGTATCCGTTAATCTTTGTAGCATAGAAATGGGTTTATGGAAAGATATATTGCATGAAATCAACAGAAGAGGTGTTATCCTATTATTTTCCATAGAGAAAGATACGATTCTTTCATAATATTTACGTAAATAATTTTTATTTGCACGACTTAGGAAAATAATTGCAGCCGCGAAAAATTCGTACCTGTTTTCCGAATAAACGAACGTATGCACTTCAATTTGATTTAATATTACATTCTTACATACATAATATTATACTGACGTACATAATATTACACAGCTGGTGTTTGTGTAAAGGGTATAATTAATTCGAAAGAAGTATTATTTTTAACAAATTCGCCTTTTAATCGCCGGTAGATTTGCGGTGTTTTCGTCCCCAAATATTCACGTTCTGGCGTACGATTTCTTCTCGGATAATGATACAATAGCGAGATTAGGAAGACTGCGATGAATTCATTTGAGATCATTCAAACTAAGTTAGAAAAATTTCAGTTTTTAATATTTGAATTTGAACAATAATATTCGTAAAAATATCCTTTGAAAGCATATAATGCAGCCAAGAAGAATAATAGCAGACTCGATTTGATTCAGTCTGTTCATGAGAGGTAATGAAATGTGCCCCCTAGCGCCGGCTTAAGCAGAACTCTATTACACATATGTTGAATGGACTCCATGATCCCAAAGGACCAGAAATTTAACAACACTAAAACATGCATATTGTCATGATTATGAGGTATACTATATTAACCTACAGCTGACAAATGACTGAATGCAACCCGAATATCATGATGTGTGCTGGTTGTTTTGGTTGTTTTAAAATTAAATGAAAGATTTATTTTCATTGTAATTATTCTTTTATGGTTGCTTTTAGTTTAAGAACTATTCTTAAGTGTCTTTTATCTATGTAATTTATGTATAACAAATTCATAGCCTGCTATTACCAAGATAAGATCTCATTTGAAAAAAAAAAAAAAAAATACCTGTCAATGTCACAGGGGCCTGAACATGGAAACCCGTTTCTGATAAATAACTTGAGGACCACTTGACCCAGAATGTCGAAACTTCATAGGATGATTGGACATATTGAGTAGATGACCCCTATTGATTTTTGAATCACTTGACCAAAAGTTAAGGTCACTGGAACCAGAACATTGAAAACAGTTTCCAACCAATAACTTAGAATTATTTGACCCAGAACTATGGAACGCCATGGCTGTCTTACGTTATCAAATTTTATTTTATCTTGTCCAAGAATCATGTGAACTTGTCAGTACCCCATGTTATTATCTTAAATGTCTGTGTTGTTTTGTCTATATGTGGTGTTGACATGTCCACACACTGTTTTATTATGTTAATCGGTCGTGTTGTTATGTTACAACGCAGAGTTATTTTGTCTACATAATGAGTTATTATGTTTACTGTCTTTGTTGTTTTATCAACATGTGGTGTTGATATGTCCACACACAGTTTTATTATGTTATAAAGCCATGTTATTATGTTGAAAACGCGTGGTGTTGTTCAAGAAGTTGTGCACATGCGTACTTAGCAGCTAAAAATGGCGGTTCGCGAAGAAATGGACCCCGTGCAGATGACAGGCATATTTGACAAGATAACCTTACGTTTTGACATAATAACACACAGTTTGAACATAATGACATACTGTATGGACAAAACAACATCATAGTTTGACAAAACAACACGTTCATTTAACATAATAACACACTGTATAGACAAGATCACATGCATATTTGACAAGATAACTCTACGTTTTGACATAATATAGACCAGATCACAGGCATATTTGACAAGATAACTCTACGTTTTGACATAATAACACACAATTCTAACATAATGACATACTGAATGGACAAAACAACATCATATATTGATAAAACAACACGTTCATTTAACATAATAACAGAGTGTATAGACAAGATTACATGCATATTTGACAAGTTAACTCTACGTTTTAACATAATAACACACAATTTTAACATAATGAAATACTGAATGGACAAAACAACGTCATATTTTGACAAAACAACACGTTCATTTAACATAATAACATACACTTGTAACATAATGACGTATTGAATGGACAAAACAACATCATATATCAACAAAACAAAGCATGCACTTAACATGATAGCATAGGGTATAGGCAAGTTCGCATTAAATTTTGGCAAGATAAAAATACTTAGTAACATAATAAAAAAGCCGTTGATCATAATAAGATATTGTGTGGACAAGTCAACACCACATACTGACAAAACAACTTATGTTTTTAACATAATGACATCAGTTTAAAATCACTGTATTTATGGACAAGATGGCACAATTTTGTAACATAATAAAATAGCATTTTAGCATGATAAGACTCTTTACAGCCAAATCAACATAGCATTCTAACAAAACAACCCATTCGCTCAACATAATAACACACAGTATAGACATGCCCACATGCATTTAGACAAAATAACTGCACATTGTAACATAAGAAATAGCATATTAACATAATAAGACTGCATTTAGACAAGTCAACACCATATATTGACAAAACAACACAGACATTTAAGATAATAACATGGAATACTGACAAGTTCACATGATTCTTGGACAAGATAAAATAAAATTTGATAACATAAGACAGACATAGCGTTCCATACAGAACCTTCAATAGCGAAGATAGGAGTTACAAAGTCGATGACACTTAATGTTCTAGGGAAAGGTCACAGAGACATGAAGATGGAAAATTCTTTCTGGATCAATAACTTGAGAATCACTTGACCCAGAATATTGAAACTTCATAGGATGATTGGACATGCAGGGTTGATGACCCCTGTTGTTTTTGGACTCACTTGATCAAAGATCAAGGTCACAGGGGCCTGAACATGGAACACGGTTCACATGAGAACAATTTGACCCAGAAGTTTGTAACTTAATAGTGTGATTGTACATGCCAAGTAGATGATCTCTACTGCAGCCAAGCATTAGTGTCTCTTTGTCTTCCGCTCCTATCATCTATTGACTTCTTGCCTATTTCGACTATGCATTGAAGGTCTAGGGAGACACGAGCATCTTCTAATTTGAAATTTAATTGCCCTCACTCGAAGGAGGAGGGGTATATTGTAAATATTAATGTTTGATGATGGATGTTGGTCGGTCTGTAGACAAATCAGTTTCCGGATGATAACTGGAGAACCCTTGGGCATAGGATCATGAGATCATGACCAGCAAATGAACCCTATTGGTTTTGAGTCCATTAGGTCAAATGTCAATATCACATTGACAATAGAACTTTTTTGCCAGAAAACTAGATTATACTTTTATCTAAAATCACATTTGATATGGAGGTCATTTTAATAAGGTAAATGACCCATGATTAGTGATTTACGATCAATACGTTAAATGTCCAGTAGGCAGTGACCAAATAATTTCTGTTCCTTGTCAGTTAATTCATGCAAGTGTTCTACAAGCTCTTGTTATAACTAGAATCTCCAAACAACACATAATTATCAATTAGTCCATCACCTTTGCTCACATTTACTGTTATTCCCCCTGTTCCAGTAAAAGCAGGATGTTTCCCATTAATCTGTTGAAAAAATGCTTATAATTCAAGAAAGATTTTGAGCAAAATTAACCAAACCTCACAAAATTTTCAATAAGCACACGAGCTTTGCTCATATATTATTTTATCCCCCTTGACAGAGTAAAAGCAGAGTTTTACCCCTTGATTTGGTAAAAAAAAGGCTGAAATGCTTATTAATCAAAAGTAATTTAACTAGAATCACCAAACTTAAGCTAACTGTTCATGCCTATTACCAGAAGCTGTCAACCGCTGCCCACATCAGTTCTCTCAGTGCTTTGATTTTAAACGCGACGAGTCCGCTAGTATTATGTACAGATATCAAATTTCCAAATGATCATGCGCATTGCGCACAATGCTTACCCTTGTGATCATATGTATTGCGCAAGGTGTTCAACCTGGTGACAAGATCAAAAATGGCAATCGGCTTATTTAGCAGTTTTGGATAATAATTAAGCTTTGATAAGTGTAATGTCATTTTACATTAGTTCCAAATTACACCAACAAACATTATAATTATGTACATTTTGTTTGTTTATCTAATGGTTATGATTTAATATAAAACACGTATAATTATCTAAAAATACAGTTGATTTAATGTCAGTAATCCCAAAATATCATATAACTATTGAAATTCCCAACTGAACTCGAATTTTAGTCAGACGTCTTAATAGGGTAGAACGGGGAAGAAGAAATGCTTCAGGTATTTAAAGAGTATGACGAGGAACATATTCTTTACTGTGGATTATTTCATGAACTGTTAGCTCTCTAAGAATAACCCGAAGTTGCACTGAATCATACATTTCCTTCTTCAAGATTTCGTCCCCCCCCCCACCCCCAATCCGCCCCTTCCGATTTTTAATGTCTTAGTTTTCCTACATAAACTGTAAAATGCCGACACACGTAAGTCTTAGAGGGATGACAGCTATAGAGTATCAGATCATAAAATAAGTCATCCCGATAAGCAAAATTAGTAAGGCTACACCAAACCTCGCATAATTAAAATTAACATTTGACCTTTGCTTATACATAAACTTATCCCCTTTGACCTAGTAAAAGCAGAGTTTTCCCTTCGATTTGGTAAAAAGAATTGAAACTG
Organism: Mercenaria mercenaria; assembly: GCF_021730395.1. Classification (NCBI taxonomy): domain Eukaryota; kingdom Metazoa; phylum Mollusca; class Bivalvia; order Venerida; family Veneridae; genus Mercenaria; species Mercenaria mercenaria. Next base: position 48,948,728 of record NC_069364.1, read on the forward strand.
CTTACAATTCAAAAAGTATTTCAACCAGAATCACCAAATCTCACATAATTATCAATTAACACATGCCCTTTGCTCACAGTTTATATAATCCCCCTGAATCAGTAAAAACAGAATTTTTCCCTTGATTTGGTGTACACAGGTTCCATAACTCTACATTGCATTTCTACAAAAATATACCCCTTTCCCGACATCTTTGTTTGGTTAAGTTGTATGTAAGTAAGTTCCAGTATCTACTAAAGAGACTGGATTGAAACTTCACATACTTGTTTACAGCGACGATCTGATATACAGTGTCCAGGTTTCATAACTCTACTTTGCATTTTTATAAAAGTATGCTCCGTTTTCGACCTAGCATTTTTTCACTTGGATATTACATTTGTGTCATAGAAATATTATATTGTTAAAAAGTCCCACTATATTTAAATATTTAAGTCAGATTGTATGCTTCAGTTGTTATTTAAACAATATTTTATTTTAATTTGTATGGTGGCATATTTCTGCATACGATAACCAGATAAGTTTCACGAAAATGTATAGGGTTTTCACGAAAATTTACAAACTTTTCACGAAAAGAATCTCTTGTTCTAAGTGGAAAAAATTCACGATAGTGCCAACTACTGCATACGATAACAAATACGAAATGAACAGAAATAATAAAGGGAGTTGAAAAAATACGTTGATTTTGAAACCCATCTGAATGTTATAATTAAATATCTATAAGTTCAAGACACTCTTAGGGGTGGTGGTCGGGGATTGAGGTGGATATAATACACTTCATTCCGTAGAGGGGACTATTGGGTTATCTTTATGCAGTTCAGGGCACTACTTTGACATATTGTCTCGTTAACCAGATAAAACTTTCACGAAAACTTTCTCCTACTTTCACGAAAGTTTGTTCAAATATACGTTATTTCAGAAGGCGGTCGGCAGAACAAACACCCTACTTTCGTTTTCAAGTAAACAACTCGAAAACATGCGAATATTAGCATGAAAAGTGTCCTATTTTATGTAAAAATCATTCCACGAGTGAAATAATGCCCATTTGGCCCCCGATTTACGCGCAAATGCGCGAAAAATGGAAAAATTAGAATCTATTTATTAGGGACTTCTTTCGACTAACCACGGAAGCACATTTTTGACCGAATTACTGCATTATAACCTTAAAACACGCCAGGACCTAGACTAGCCACTAGACTGATAATAATATATTTCTACATTTTTCCCTTTTTGATGAATTTAATTTCATAGAGACAAAAGCCAGTCTACTTTAGAGATTTTCACAGAGGAATGATGTTGAAATTATCAGTCTAGTACGATCCGAAATGCTCTCAGACGGATGATTGGCACCTATGGCTATTAGATTACCCTGGATAATTTGGTACATCATGCCAGTGGTCAAGTGTTATGCTGCCGATCATAAATCTGTTTACCTAACTGATTTTTAATGGTGATAACTGAAGAACCATTCTCATCTAAAATAAACCATTTTGCTTCTTTGAAATCTTGATCGGTCCTCTTGCAAATATTTTTATTTACAATAATATGTTTATTTTACTTAAAGGATTATTATAACCAGTATATTTCTGAAACTGAGGAGTTTCTTACAGCATGTCATTATCAAAAGCATTTTAACATATGTTGAGTTCAAGTTTTTTCAAACGATAAAGAAACAGCTTTGTGTAATATGTGGCAAAAAATAAGATTACGATTGCTACCATATAAAACTCTTCAAAATTAAGGTGTTTATAAAACCGAGATTTGTTGTCCCATCGAAAAGGCAGTTAATAGTTTATGTAGGAATTTTCACAGACATTTTTGTACTAAGCAGTCTAAACTCATATGTATAGACAAAATTATGAGAAAGCTGTACCAAAATTGAAAGAAACACAAGTGTCAGTAAAAATTATTTCTATTCAGTGACCAAGCACCGTACTACAGTCACTGCAGCACCAAACAAAAGAAAAAAAAAGATGTTAATTTTCTTAATAAAGACTGATAAATAACAAAACTATTGAAGGTTGGTGCATATATGAAAGGCTGGTGCACCATTCTACTTGCCAGATATCTAATGCTAATAGCTAAATACGATATTCTCTCTTTCATAATAAATGCAAAAATTTCAAATACCTAATGTTTATTGCTGAAAGATAATGCTAATTGTCCATTGATTTTATGAAATAAGGATCATGTCTTTTGAGTCTGATTTGAAGCACTTGCATATTCTACCATGTCATGCCAACATCGGACAATACATGTAATCATTCAGCATTGTATGGAGGGCCGGTGCGCCATGCTAATTGCCGAATGTCAATTTTAATGCTAAATGCCAATAACTTAATGCTAAATACCAATTATTTAATGCTCAATGCTATTATCTTAGTAAATTATTTGTCAATTAGCATTTGGCAATTAGCATGGCACAAAGTCCTTTCATAGTACTGTTTTGCCATCGCATTTGACAATTATGACTCAATGTTTTAGCATTTGGCATTAAATATTTTGCATCTGGCATGTGACATTTTTCAAATGAAAGGGGGAGGTATAAAGATAACTTCCTAATGCTATAATTTTATGCCAAAATGCTAACTTGTATTTAGAGTATTAAGCATTTTTGAAGTTAAAATGAAGTATCTGGTAAATTGAACAAGCCTTCCATGAAACTATACTTTTATCAACTAAATAGCAAAAAGACTGGCGATTAATTGAACAAATGCACATACCTTATAAGAGATATTTTAATTGAATGTTAATATGTAGAGTTACCTTTTCCAACACCATAAACATTTTGAAACCAAATGTCTTTATTTAACATTATATTTTCACGTATCAATTAATTTTTCATTTTAAAAACATTTAGCTCTGCTAATTTTTACCAAAGATTATACAAGCCTGGGACTTTCTTGATTTGTAAAGAAGTACATAACTATTTGGATCGAGTTAGCTGAAGAATATAGTATGAAGAATTTGCACATATAAGAAACGAGACTTTTCTATCGTCTGCAGAAATACCAATTTTGATGTACAAATGTGCTTTCATGTATTTACATACAGATTTTTAAAGCTTAAAACTCCTCCAATTAATGTGACACCTGCATTAGATTCAGAAAAGCCATAGACCTTCTAACTAACAGAATACAGGATAAGAAGAAATGAAAGCGTTCTGTCCGAATATTCTCAGAGCAAGATTGCAGATTTATGTGTCTGTACTTGTGTTTCACTGTCCTTCAAATACAACACTTTTTAAATGTATTTATTCTAGGTTTAAAGTAATCGAGATTTTACTGTATTGAAAAGTTATTGAAGTGTTCGTTGCACGATTATTTCGTGCAAATTTCAGTTGGTATATAGCTGAGTTGAATAGTCAGTTAAATCATTCGAGGTTGTCTGCATTGCTTAACACAACACACACAACTTACATGTATACAAACTGGATCCCATCCCGCCCACCCATTGGAAGCTTTTTTTGAATTTCAATAAGATATTGAAGTCTTGAAAAGATATAAAAGTTAAAACAAATAATAATGATAATAACAAATCGGTCGATATACATGTTGTACATTTTGTACACGGTCAATCTGACTAAAGTACATCTCCTATTACGCTACGCATAGGATCTGAAAACGACCTATTCATTGCCTCGTTCTGACGGCCCTTTCACTAGCCAATTAGAGCCTAGCTTACAACATCTTGCAAATCTACCTGTAGCATTGACTTTTGATATTTACAATTCTTATGTCGTAATGTATCAAATAGCCGGTTAGCTCAGTCGGTAGGTCACTTGCTTTGTAAGCGAGGGGTCCCGGGTTCGAGTCCTGGAATAACTGCATTTTCTTACTCTTTGACAATCGAACAAGTCGTCTGATTGGATAACATAAAAATAGCAATAATGGAAATCCAAAATATACAGAAGACGAATGTGAATGGGTCGTTCTCAGATCTTCGTTTAGAAGATCAAGCACTTTAGTCAGATTGGTACACGGTTGGAGTGGCATTTATTTCAATATTTATAACGAAATTATACAATAGTCATGCATAAAGGGAGGCAATCAGAACTAGAAAATTCAATAATAGTTTCAATTAAATTTGTATATCAATTAATCATCAAACTCCTGACAAATTTTCAAATATTGGAGAAAACAATTATCAAAAGAAAGAAATTAGGAACTAAAAATAAATTATATTTTTATGTTCATAAAAGTGTGACAGTCACGTCATAAACAAATGTAATACGAGTTTTAACATTATTTCGAATATTAACAGCACATAGCACTGCATGGAAGTTTCCCTCATGTATTTTATGATGTGTTTGCTTAACTTGCTCGGCTTAATTGTAAGAGCTGATTTAAGTATAATCGGTACAGTTTTCAACATGATGTTGATAATAATACAGTTTAGTTTATATTTTACAGATTATTCCAAGAGTTGAGGAGTTTTTCTGGATACATTGTCGCCTAGATTTCTCGGGATGGATATGTGTTTTATAATGATGCATATAGAGAACTGTTCTACAATGGACTGACGTACCACGAATGATACAATCATTTGCCTTGTTTAAAGATCTTTTAAAAATAGAAAGTTACTTTTTCTTTTAAGATAGAAAAATAGAGACAGTATTTTACCAGAAGTGCAAAATCGATTTTATCATAGTCTCATTAAGATATAAATACATTGTAAGAATTCAAATGAATTTATTTGTACTCGTATATTATAAGTTTAATGAAATGATATGTTCGGAAGACATACATTTAATGAATGTACATGCTTTTGGCTAGCAATAGAACTTCTATGGACTACATTATCTTCACTGAGGATAATGTTTTTCGGCAATAAATTGTGGGGGTTGTCAGGCAGCTGGTCTTGAGACTTGGTATCTTTCTACTTCCCCCTCCCACGACGGAGTTAGGGTTGAGTAGCCGCCTCGCAGCACACTGACTGGGAAAGTATATTCATATATGTAAGTATTCCGTGTAGGAATTAAAGAAAATTGAAATTTTTTATGATTAAAGTCAGTTAAACAGGATATAATTATAAAGAAGGTTTATGCAGTTTTTGTATATATTATGTATATAAATATGTGCAGTTTTCGCTCTGTAAAAAACCAACAAAATAGTATTATAGTTCATGCATGATGTGTTGTGTTAAAGTTTGAAATATGTTAACAATGTGGATACATGACAATGCAGACAACAAATCCTAAAATGCATTTATGTATTTGTTCTCCTTTCTCCCCTCGATTTACTTTGATTATGGGATAAATAATTTATTTACGTTTGAGCGTAGCGAATTAGGAAATAAGTGCATTTATAGCCCTGAACCTGGATGGTGATACCACTATAATATTATATGTGCATATTTGTATAAATTGGATAAACGATCAATGGGATGTTCCCCATGTTGTACACAAGCTGTCTGTGAATAGAAAGACGCATGAAGCTATTATTGTGTAGTGAATTACCAAGGTATTTGACCTAAAAGATAAATGAAGTTATGACTCATATCGGGTATCAATTTAGCCACTCATCATACATGTTCATTTAATTAGCAGTGTTTACTCGTTTTTGTGCCAAACCCGGGTTAGGCATCGATTTTTATTGCATTTTTGGGCCATTTTGTTTTCATAATATTTTCAAATGGCGTACACTCGTGCGTATTTGCGTATGCCTGGCACACGTCATGTACCCGGATAATCTTAACTCTGTTCAGCGACCCTAACTCAGTGCCAACATGGCGGATGTAAAGCCGATACAACTTTGTTTTCTGTGTAATTACGATGTATAAAGGAATTTTCTATTGTTATATCTATCTCAATTGATCAAGTATATATTTATTTCAAAATGTATCATGTTAAATATACATGTATCAATCATTGTGTTTTCAGGTGGAAAAACGACGAACAAGGCAACTTTTTCAATGAAAACTTTTACAAATAATCTTTAAAGATACTTCTATGCTTTTGATGCCTCGACTATTTTGTTGTTTGAAAGCAAAGATATACTGCTTTATAGGCCCGTTTACACTATGTTGTTAACCCACTACATGTTGACACAATACATGTTCAAATGTACTGACAGCGAGAAAAGGGATAAATACCTAACTTTGATTTGATAAAAACCGAACTCAGTTTACATGAGGAATGGATAAAAACCTAACTTACACGAAATTGCGTGACACCTAACGGACTAGTATTCTATAGAAATGAATGAGTTGACATGTACATGGTCTGATTATTGTAAACATTACTTTATAAGCGGTATTGTCATCAAACTTTGTCATTAATTTTACAAGATGTTATATGTATGCCCACTACAGTCAAATATTTTTTCATAATTTTAATATTATGCAAATAGCAATGTTTGGAAAAATCTGGATAAACCCTAAAAAATAACTCAGTATAAAAGTCCAAATTATTATATTTATATAAGAAATTATTTAATACCACCGATGTTCGAAGTTCTGTAGTCCCCAACCCTCTCTCCCTCCATCTCTCTCTCTCTCTCACACACACACACACACACGCGCGCGCGCGCACACACACACACACACACACTGTTTCAGATGAATTGTGTTTGTTTCAGATCTTATATATCGTATAGTGTAAGAGATTTTTTTAGAGGTGCTAATGGAATATTTTTGATATTGTTTAAATTGGATTAGATTTATGATTAATTATTAAATATGATATTATTCTGACGATAAATAGAGAAGAAAAGTGTGTGTGTGTGTGTGGTGTGGTAGGGGGAGTGATGCATGGACTGACGGGACAGGGGTGTGGGTATCCTTACATTTTTCACTTGTCCACGGACACTTAAAAACCCACTTGTCCATAGTCAAATTTCACTTGCTCTGATTTGTAATATTAAACCTTCATGAAAGCGCAAATAGACTGGAGATCGAGTTCTTTCTTTAGGACAATAAAATAGAAAAGCATATCACAGTAACTGTGGTAAAAAATAAGCTCTTGAAATATTTGCCTTTTGACGTTTATAAAAGTCTGAAATCGCGTAAGTAGTGTTCGGGATCTTTTGGGGTCATGTCCGAAACACTGCCCACGCAATGGTGCAAAGCCAGATGAATTCAGAGAAAGACTCTTAAAACTTTCCGACTTAATTTAGTCATACTTGCGATCTCTGTGTGCTTTTGATTTTAATTTGGCTGACTACTGACTCAAATATTTCCTTTGACAGTGACTTATTGTCTCAGCAGTTGGAATTCTATTTACAAACTTGTCATAATACTTTTTTTAAGTTGTTTACGTTTCTGATGTCTTTAAATGTCCTTTTAGTTCTTTGTGTGTAACCCTTGTTTTCCTTTTTTAGTTTAAGTTACAGAATGCTATATGCTGATGATGCAAATATTTTTCTTCAGCTACTTTAAGTAGTTCTTAGTAATATAAGAACTGGGGTTTTTGAGCCAATCTGACCTCACCTGACCCCTTGCCCCTCTTTTAAAAAATCCAATGCCGGACAATTCAAAAAACCACTTTTGTTTTTTTATTGAACGTAAGTGGACTAAAGCGTTCCCAGAAGTTTTTAGATTAAAATAAAGTACTGAAAAATATATATTTAACTTTAAAAAATATATATTTAACTTTAAAAAATATCTTAAAACCGATATTAACTTTACACACTATCATTAATTCTCTCTAGTGAGAAACCAATAACCATCCGCGTCATTTTTGCCAGCGTGGCAATTCTCCCCGGCGAGAATTATTCTCTCTAGTGAGAAATCAATAACCGCCTGCGTCATTTTTGCCAACGTGGAACTTAACTGTCATTTTTGCCAGCGTGGCAATTCTCACCGCAGGAATGATTCTCACTGGTGAGAATTAATGTTTCTGATTTTAGTTACTATATAAGTTAAACAGTGTTGAGTTTTGTCCCTTTGATCAAATAAAAAGTTTTACCGAATTAATCATGCGCAGGATTGTTTTACAATTTCTGCAGGATATTAATGTTAGTTAATGAAACATGAAATAGGAAGTGATTGTTTGTTCATTATGTTTTACATTGTTTACTCTCAGTGTTTTATACAATAAATCATAAATATTTATACCATCTTGTAACATTTTAATGAAAAATAAACAATAATATCCACAGAGCGTACTTGTTTTGTCTTGATATTGTATGTTGTTATACTTGACTCCAGGTATATATTTAATTACTTCTTTTGGTGGAGGAAGTCCAAATGGGTCAAAGTACAAAGTATTAAAGTAACAAACCCAATGTGTTCCAGACCCAACAGAGTCGTCCAAATTTATAATTCCACATTCATTATTCAACTTTGATTTTGGTAAATCATTTTTACTAAATACACCCCTAAAGTTTTTAATACCGAGTTGTTTAACCCATTGTTCAATTTCAAAGTTAGAAATTGGTTTATTTATAAATTTTATTTTTTTTTACTATAGGAATTTGTCTGTAAGGTCTCCTTTGAGAATCAATCTGTAGTCCTTTCCCACTTAACAAAGATGTAATCAAAGGTATCCCTAGACTAGCAGCCAGCATACCCAGGAACCCACCATTTTGTTTCTGTTTTTGTGTTAAATTAATCACTCCAGATCCTACTAGTTGCTTTCTTTGATTAGGTGTAAGATATGGTGATATTATATTTCTCTTACCATTAGCTACCGAAATCATACCATCCCCAAGTAACTTACTAACACCGGTACTGGTCAGCCCAGAGAGGGCTCCGATACCCAGAGGAGCTAATATTTTTGGAGCTATTTTTGCTGCCATTGGAAGAATTGTTTTTCCTATTAAACCAGCCAAAGCTCCTAAAAATCCACCATTTTGACCTTGACTGGACATTTGTTTTTTTGAAATTGTAATTTCTAATCCCTTATTATTTCTAATAGACTTTTCAATTTGATTAATTTGTGTTTTTGTTAAAAGTAAAGGGAAGTTTCCACGTAATTGTTCATGTTTTAATCTAAAAGTATGTGGAATTTTATTATTATAAGCTTGTGCTAAATTTTTCTTTTGTCCATCTGTTAGGTTAACTTTATATTCAATATAATTTGATGTCATTATATATTTAAAATTTATTTTAATTTCTACTTTATTTTTAATTTAATTTAAACAATAACAAGTTAATTTCCAAAAGTATTTATTTCAACTGTTTCCTCATACAATACAATTGCGTAAACACGAATATTAGCTGCTGGTGCAGCATTGAACTTAGCTGTTAATGTAATATGCTTAGGATATTCTGTTATTACTTCCTTTTTATATTCCAAATTAAAATGAACAAATCCAAATAAACTATAAAAGTTTGATCTATTTAACAGACTTCCAGTAGTCTTATTATTTTGTTTATAATAATAATTAATTACATCATCATATATTCTTGATATACTTGTGTATTCTGTTTCTGGATAAAAAACACCATTACCAACTTCAAGACGACAGGAGCTTAAAGTGCAATCATCATTATTAGCATTTACCTTAAATGTATCTAATAAATGCGGGTTATGTTGTTGTGAATTACTTTTGTTAGGTCGTTGTAAATAAACAAATACATGTTGTGGTTTTGTTATACCAGCTGTTATTCTAAAGGTTATATTATTTTGTCGTGAATCAGTTGATTGTGTCACCATTTCCCGAAGGTATGACCATCTTGCTTTTGTAAATCTTTCAGCAACTAGATTCAGCCCAAATTCATTGAAAATTAAACGTGGAACCCATAGAATTAATTTTGTTACAATTACTCTACCTGGATCAACACCAGCAGTTCTAAAAATTAATTCACCATCATCCGTCAGCTGCAGTGTTATTTGAATTTGACTTGGAGGTAAAATATTAGTTTCTAAACCCTGAAAAAATGAATAATTATTTAACGGAATCTTAGCAATTACCTCTTTACCACCTTCGATTAATTTCTTTCTAATAGTGAACCGCAGATTATAATTGTCATTATCTTTCCTATCTTCAGCAACACCAGTAGTATCTAAAAAGATAAATTCATTTGTTCCAGTTGTTTCTACATAATCCTTAGACAATTCAACCAAATTCTTTACATTTACTACCTTGTATAAATTATTACAATCATATACAATTTTTCCATTTTGTTTAACCACTAACTGATCAATTATTGAAGCTGCATTGTTAATTAAAGCAACATGATCTCCATCAACCTAATTAGCACCATCAGCAAACTTATTAACTTTAAAACTTACTTCAAAATAGCCATTAAACCAATCAAAATATGATCTTCTATCATTAATTGTAAAGTGATATCCGTTTTTTTGTTGCTTAACATTATTTCCCAAGACAGATATTAAAGCTGCATCTAATTGAATAGGAGTTAGTTCGTATCTTTCACAATATTGTTTTGTTCTAAACATGTATATATTATATATTATTTTATTTTTTATAAATTAATCTATTAATACGTTTTTGTCGAGCTAAAGTCCCCGATCCTGACAATATTCTATTTATTCTCATATTAATATCCTCCTTCTTATTATTTTTACTGTTATTCTTTTCTTGTAATTCCTTAATTGTTTTAAATCACCAACTGCCGGAGCAGGTTTCTTTTTAAATTTTTCAACAATTTTATTAGCAGCTAAATTTCCAACTTCCGTTCCAACCCTTTTTGTTCCACTTTCTAGCGCGGCTTTTCCTGCTGTTTCTAATGCTTTTTTTCCAGCTGTGCTAATTGAAGATGCAACCCCACTTGAAAACAATTTCGTTAAAGTGTCAAAGATACCTGTACCGTGTAAATTTTCTTCTCCTGTGTGGGCATCAACATAAATAAATATTCCTTTATTTTTATCATAAACTTTCTTGTACATTATATAAAACTAAATTTTAATTAATTTCTTTTAATATTAATGTAAAACTTGTTTCAACCTCATTAAAATTAATTATTCTACCAAACACATCTGTAATATATATTCTTATTTAATTTATAATATATTTATTAATTTCAGAATATCCGACTCTGTTTGGTTCTTTTGTAAATGGATAAGCTCTTGTTAAATCTGCAGTACTTAAAGCATAGATAATATCACTAAAATTACCATCAACAAGTGAATTATTAATAAGATCACAATGAATGTAAATTGTATCCACAGAGTTAGTTATATTTGGTGTTGTAGTTCCCCATTCAGTATTTCTCAATGCTTTTTTCTCAAATCCAAGCAATGTATGAAAATTTGACATTCTTAAATCCAACATAAAATTATCTTTAATTGAAATCAAAACCTTAAAACTACTTAAATCAAATTCCAAACTTATTGGAGCAATGTCTGATTTATCAAATTCATAATCATCATTACTTATTAATGTTTCCCTTATGTAATTATTAATACCAGTGTAACTGTAAGAACCATTTGTAAATATAATATCTTTCCAATCCTTACCATTATTATAACGAATTCTTTTATTATCATATTCATCAAAAATATTATGCCAAGAATAAGTCATAGTGTTAATACTATCCAAACCGACAACATAAGTTTTATCTAAAATTAAAGAACGACTAAATCTGATTGTAAAATCACTCGGAGTATTTCTATTATCATCTTTAACTGTTTCAGAACTTAATACTATTTTTTGTTCCATTTATATATTCAAGAAAAATATTTTTTATATAACATTTCATGTTGTTCTGGTAACAATTTATCCATTTTTAATAATTGATCTACTACCGTAATACCCTCATTTTTTAGTTCTTCATTATTATTTCCAGCATCAATCGAACCACAAATTAACTCCAAGTGATTAACCAATTCTTCTGGATTACATTGACAAACGTCATAGCCCTGTCCCCTAATTACTTTTTTAAACTTCATAGATCTTTTATTGATAGGTAATCCTGATTTTTTTGTTAATTCTGTGAATATTTTTCTAGAATGAATTGAATGTTTTTTATTATTGTTATATCTTTTATTAATCAAATCAATTAAAGCATCATCTACTTTAGTGTTAATTACTTCTTTTCCAGTTATTCTATCCTTAGCGATTAATTTGTTTTGACTATAAAGTTTATTTAAGTTAATAATTAAATTACCATATTGTCCATTTGGTGAAACTTTATATGAATTATGATATCTTATTCCCTTTCCAAATACCTTTGAGTCTTTAATCATTTTTGATAAGCGTTTTAAGATTTTCTCTATGTAATTCTAACTCTGAAACATACTCACCTGCAGCCATAGGTTCTGCATCTGTAAATTTAATTATTATATCTGGTTCTTGTTTACTATATTTATTTATATCACGAGTTCACGAGTAAAGACCTTTAATTTCCCGGTGACCCCCTTTCTTATTTGCACCCAATCATCTTTATCTTTGTTTATTGCTAACTCTGTTAATGTAGGCAATCTATATTCTGATAATACATCTTTATCGATATTTATATCTAAATTTGCCGCAAATTCTTCAAACTCATCACCATCATCCGTATCCATATCCAAACCCACATAATCTTCAGGAGACCATGTAATTGATGGTGGTTCTTGGAATAGCTGTGGTAAACCTTGATATGTTTGTATATCTTTTATTTCATCACCAAGTGACTCTAATTGTTGTTTTATTGCAGGTAAAGGTTTTAACTGACTTGATAATTTTTCTTTTTGACTTTCTATTCCTTCAGTAATTGGTTTATAAATCTCAGTGTAGATATCCCGATTTGTACCTTTTTTAATTTTTTCTCTCATTATTTCTTCTTTTAAATTTCTCATCTTTTGCCCGACTAAATTTTTTCTTATTCTTATTTCATTAAGTTTTGAATGCATTTATATAATAATGTTAGATAATGTATAATAATGTAAAATAATGTAAGATAATGTAATATTATTATATTATATAATATACAAATGGAAATTCCAAATTATGATACAAAAATTAATACCAAGCACAATAACTTTAAACAACATTATCCTTTTATGCCGGATTCATGTTTCAGAATGTTAATATGTGGATCTTCTGGATCTGGCAAAACAAATACATTAATGCATATGATACGAAAACCTCTTATATATTATGATAAATTATACCTATATGCTAAAAACCTAGAACAATCTAAATATCAGGATTTAATTAAACTCTTAAATGGAATTGCAGAAAAAAATAAGATAAATCCAAATGAAATACTTGAATATTCGGCTGATCCCAACCAAATTGAACCCTGTGAGAATCTTGAATCAGAAAAACAAAAAGTAGTAATATTTGATGATTTTGTATGTGAAGACAAAAAGGTTCAGAATGAAATAACAAAGTACTTTATTCAAGGACGTCACAAAAACTGTTGTGTTATTTATTTAAGTCAGTCTTACTATAAAGCACTAAAAGATATTCGGATTAACTGTTCACATTATATTTTATTTGAAAGTCCAAGTAAACGAGAAAATGATATGATTTGTAATGAACAAAATATTAACCCTAACTCTTTTGCTAATGCAACAAATCAAAAATATGATTTCTTATATATTGACAAACCAAGGAAGTTTTTAAGAAAAAACTTTAATGGTAATATATAGATGGGAGTTTTTAATGATGTAAAACAAATTAATCAACCCGACAGTATAAGTAAAGTTAAATTTGATATTGATTTAAGTGATTATGCTACTAAAAACAATTCAAAAAACTTAAAAAGGAAACGGAATCGTATCTTCACAGAAATAAGGAACTTGATAACACAATGAACAGAGCATTAGATATGGAAGGTAATAACCTTATTAACCTAGGAAATCCAGATAAACCCAACGATGCAGTTTCAAGACGGTTTATGTTTAAAAAAGTTCAAGGTGTAATAGATGACTATAATCTTGAAGATATCAAAAGTATAAAACAGACACTAGAAACAGAAGTAAAGAATATTGAAGAATTAACAAAATATTTTAAAAAGAATTCATTATTAATAGTTCAATTACAAGATAAAATTGAAAAAGAAATGAAAGCTATGGTTGATTCTATTAAAGAACTTGAAGAGAAATCTGATTTGACAGACGAAAACATAAAAGAAGTATTTCGGGTCAATTTAAACATTTTATTCACTCAAATTCAAGAATTAAAAGATAGTATGATTAAACATGAAGAACTAAAAGACAAGATTATTGAAGCTGAGAAAAAGTTACAAAATATGTATCAGTTAGAAATCAGAACAGAAGTAAATAAACTTAACACTGAAATTGAAAAAAAGAATCAAGATTTACTCGATAAATTTTCAAATAAATTTGCAGAATATAAATCTGAACTGGAAAAGGCAGCTTCGCAAAGAGGTGATGACCATGACACTACATTAAATAACCTTAAAAAAGAGCTCAATTCTAAAATAGAAAACTTTAAGAAACAACTTCGGATCTTGATTAGTAATGTCGACACACGTCACAATTTAAAGTATGCAGACTTAAGTAATCTTACAGGTTTATTACAAAAAGATATCAACGAATTTAATGCTAAAGTTGAAAAAAATAAAAATGAACTGAACTTTGTAGTTGAAAAATCAGTTAAACAAGGAGAGTTAATTACTGCTAATACTAAAGCAATAACCACTAATACTCAATCAATTTCTACTAATTGGGAAAAAATTACAGAAGTAAAAAATGTTTTCTTAAAACAAGAAACACAATTAGCCAGAACAAAAGGTGTTGTTGACAATTTGTCTGCTTCTGGAGTTACTACAACAAAACGAGTTGATGATTTAGCTGAAGTAATTCTTGAACTAAATAAAAATTATAAAGCAATAGAAGATGAACTGGAAAAAGTAAGACGTGAAGTGTTTCTTTTTGAACATTATAATAACAAACAACTATATGTAACGACTTCTGGTAAATTATTATATGTAATTGAAGATAAAAGTGATAACGGAAGATTTGTTTGCATTATTTGGAATACGAGCTAATAAGATTACAGATTATAAAAGTTTTATTAAAAAAGAAAGGGATAGATTTGAAATTCAACAAAATGGGGATTATATAATTGACGTAAATATTATTGGTAAATTTATTAGTAGTAATGTTGAATTTCTTTTTAGCTGGAGAGGTGATCACACAAACGGATATGAGCGTATATCACCTGAGGGTGAAGGTGTAACACGGGTTTTAAAGAAAAAAATTGAAATTAATTTAAGCAAAGGAATGACGTTTACAATTAATCTTGGATTGATTATAGGACAACAATATTTTATTGAACCAGGAAGTTATGTTAGATTCTATCTAGTCAATTAATTAAATATTGTGTTTTTTTATATAATGGGAATATTCAATAATATAAACGAAAAAGTAAGTAAAATAGAAAGACAAATAATAAGAAAACCTCCATTGTTCTTAACATGTTATACCGAAGATACTGATAGTGGATTATTTCAATGGAAAGTTGTAAATGCTAGTCCTGGTTTAGTTCAAAATGGTAATAATGTAACAATTAATTTTAATGGTATTTTAATTATTCTTGTTGATGCAATTAAATTAGATAAAGGAGAAGTTAAATTACAACTAAAAATAAAGAAAATGTAATTCTTCTAAGTTACAATGCAAAAACAAACAGAAAAAAAACGAATCTATTTCTATTAATTATGCTAATAAATTTAAAATGAATGATGTAATTTATATTGATTCTTTAAACGTTAAAAATATTCAATTAACAATTTATGTTTCTATAATTTAAGAATAAGCTAATGTATCAATACCATTATCAAGAATATATCTTTTATCGTCATAACATGATAAAGATGTTTTATTTATAACATAACTGGAAAGATTATGCTTATCAGAACGAATAACTTTAAATGTGTGATTACTTCGGGTTGAATTAAACAAAGTATCTTTGTAATTTTTATGAACTATTGTTTTCTTAACAACATGTTCTTTAATTCCTTTACATTTTTTAACATTAATTTCGTTTTCTAATAAATATGAATACATTTTACTTCTTAATCCAACAAATTCAACGATTGGAATACCGGCAACTTCATCTTTAAATTTTCCAATTACTTTTTTATTATTGTCGAAATAAAATTTTGAATTACTATCCTAATCACTGTTATCAAATAAATCTTTGTCCTTATAAAAATCCTCATATGCATCTTTGGTTTTTATTTCATAACATAATGAATCAGTGTCAGTGAATAAAAGCTTTGCTAAATCCTCGTACTTTTCCTTAATGTAATTATAATGAAAATCATACATGCACATTCCAACATAACAAGGTCTGTTTAATAACAAACTTTCTTTTATTCTATGAATACCAAATAAATTCTTGTTAAACATCGTTGAACTAACAAATGAAGGTTTTGCAATATATTTTAATAAAATATTTTCATCATGAGTTAATTTAATATTAACCCTCTTGCGTAAATTCTCCATCGTCTTACCGAATACAGAGTTGTTCATTAACTTAAAAAAGTCCTTTTCAAATGAATTTTTTGCTTCAGATCTTTTTTGAGTATTAAAATCAATATATTTTTTTAACCAAGGACTTTCGTCAAAAGTTAATATTCTATGTATTTTTGTTACTTTTAACCCTAATTATGTATATAGTTCAAGATTTTTAAAATGAACAACATAATTTTGTTTTTTCATTAAAGTTGGAACTAATTTTTTTACATTACTTTTTCCTATTTCAAATTCTGTTTTAATATTTTTACTATAATTTGAAAGCCATTGATCTATTATTTTAATTTTTTCAGGAGCCAAAGGATAATCGTTGTGAACAGCATGTAATTCTTTTGGATATTCAAGATCACATTCAACTATAAAGTTAGTTTTACCTTTTGCAATTAATTTCTTGAATTGTTTTTCGGATATGAATTTAAAGTTTCCAGAGGGCAAAGGTGGACACATGGCCCAGCCGTAAAGGTTATTGGCGTCTAGGTACATAATGTATTTAGATTCTAATTCAGGATCATAATCTTTCATATATTTATTGTTTGCTTTACTGTATCTGCTTGAAATATAACTTATTCCTCCTCTCAGTCCCTTTTCAATAAAAAGATACATATCAATATCAGTTATTAAATCTAACTGAATTCCAGTCATTTTTAACATTGCATCCCAAGCTAAACCAGGACTACTAAAATAATGACAAGGGTCTAATTTGTAGTACTCTAAACACAACCTTCTAAAATTTTCAAATACATCAGCTAAAAGTAATACGTCAGTTTTTAAATATAGATCGTGATATTCTCCCATTGTTTTAATTTTAGATTTATTCCAAACATTTTTAGCATGCTCATATTCTTCATCAGATATGTGTGTTTCATTTAAAATTGAATAAAACTCTTTTTTAGGAGGTAATTCTGTTTCTTTGAATTTTTTAAATGAATCCATGTAATCATATGGATAAATACCTTTTGTTTTTAATAAATTAATATTTTCACAATTAAATTCTTGAGATAAATATTTAAATTCTGGAATATTTTTTACTAAGTTATCCAATGATTGAGACATAAATTGGAATGAATCAATAAAGACCAAGTCGGAAATCATAAATGCCATATATCTTTCCATATTATTAGGAATAACATTAATTTCTTTTTTGAATTTTCCTATTTGTTGCATAATAAAATGACCGTCATAACTTCTTAAATTATGAAAAATAACAGGAATTTTGTGTGTTAGTCTAAAATTAATATTACATTCTGAGTGAGCACTTCCTCTGAATTTTCCTGTTATATGACAGTGATCTCTTACTGGCACTTCACCTTCTATATATTCTTTTCCACAGATATGACAAGATTTCTGCTTTTTAAATTCGACTGAGTCTTTTTTAGACATTCTTTAATCTTTATTAAAATGTTCTTTAAATATTTCCTTACAATACTCTTCTTCCTCAAGCATTTTTTCAATAAACTTATAAACTGCATTAGGGCCTCTATAAATCTGGGTTGGTTTAGTATAACTGTTATCATAACAACAAACAACTTTATAACCGTAACCACAATCTATATGTTTTTGATACGGTTCTGTAAATGAAAACTCTGGGTTTGGAAGAGTTGTTGAAACTTTTAAATTAATTGCTTCAAAATCAGCATAAATTACAAAAGGTACTGATAATTGTTTGTGATAATTTTTAAAATAAATCTTACTCCCCTCTTTGGCATTTTTACGCCTTGGGTACCATTAATGGCTAAACAATTAGGAATGTGTTCATCCAATATTTTTTCTTGTGTAAAACGTTGTAAACATGTTTTACAAAAATGCTTTTTTTCTTTATGTTTTGTTTTGTTAATCATTTATCTATTAAAGTCTTTTATCCAAACATAATGTGATATTTCGTTATTATTAATTAGTAACATGTCACAGTGTTCTTCGAATTGATATTTTGATATGTTAAATGGATAAATTCCCGTAGGTTCTTCATAACCAAATATATTAAATGAAATATCATTTAAAACTTCTATTTTAGGTATTTGATTTAATGTAACAGGAAACTTTATTCCTTTATAATCAAGATCGTTTATATGTTTTTTATAATTTGAAACTCTTTCAGAATGTTTTGTTACAGGAAATTTATAAGCTAAATGACACCATCTAAAACATTCATTATCATCATTCTTTATATTTATCAATCCTTTCTTTGGATGTTGTAATGGTTTTGGTAATTCTAAATAACTTGAAGCAGCCAGTGGTGTATATTTATATCTATTTATATAATGAGCATCAACTGACTCTATTCTCCAACCACTTCCTTCTGAAATCCAATTACCAATTCTATTTATTATTTCATCAAAGGCTTGACGTAAGGTGTTTTTTTATTTCGTTTGTGTTAATAATTTCTAAAGCCTTTGATTGAAAATAAGCTGATTTATATATTGTATCTGTTGCACTCATTTTTACAAAAGTTATTTTTAAAACAACGTTTATTTTTATACCTTTTAAAGCTTTAAGTTCAGCTTTAAGTATTTCATAAGAGTCGTTTATAGTTAAATATAATTGATTTTTTGGATCTTGTCTATATTCAATTTTAATTTCAAATTTCTTATAATATTGCTTTGTAGATCACTCAATTTCCATCTATATATTATATTTAGAAAAAAAATTCGTTAAGTAAAAAAGGGTTAAAAAAATAATAAAATAAATAAAGCTTAAGAAGAAATAAAATATTTAAATTTATATCTTTTTCCATTAGTTTTTGATATTCCACTTTTTACTCTGTTTTTCCCTTCACAGCACATTTTTATTAACCCTGAATTAATATCAAGGTCTTTAAATGCTGCGTAAGTGCTTTTATATATTTTTTCTTCATTAGTGTCACAATCGGTTGCAATAACTCTTTTAGGGTTGTTTCGATGATTATTTGGTCTGGGACAATCACATAACCTTTCGACATTTTCTTCTTCAGTTAATAGACAACCACAGTCCCATTCAAATAAATTCCTTTCTAATAGATAAGGATCTATAACATTTTGTAATTTATCAATGACATGATTTTTATATTCATCGCTAACTATTTGATTTTGATTTAATAACGTTTCTTCTTTTGAGTACTTTTTTATATGAATTATTGTCTGGATTCATTATTTCTTCTAAAGTGCTAGATAATTTTGAGATAATCATTCTATCTACCTTTCTATTAAACATCTATATATAATATACTTATAGAAAAAAATCTCTAAAACGCACGTAAAAAATTATATTGATTTGAGAAATTTGTTTATATTATCTATATCTTTTGAATAAGATTTTAAAGTTATTTTTTCTAAATTGTTATCAACTGTTAAAATTTTAATACCTTCTTGAGACATTCTATTTAACCATTCTTCGTGTAATTTGTGTAGTTTTTCTAAATAATCTAAACCAACTCTGTTTTCTTCAGTTCTGTTTCTTTTTTGAAGTCTTTGGAAACATATTTTAGGATCGGTTTTAACATAAATAAAAGCATCAATTGGGGGTTTTTCCGTGTATTTTAATAACATTATCAATTAAGAAAAGATTGTATACTGCCCACTCGGGGTCATTTATAACATCGTTGTCGTGATATTGTTTTGTAAAAACATTGCTGTTAGTTAAATAACATCGTTCAAGAAAAGAAACACCATCAAAGTTTTTAGCAGAATTTAACATTTTTATGTGACTGTTTAAAGTTGCTAATTGAAAAGGAAATGAATATTTTAGAGGTTCTTGAGCAGCAAGTTCAAAAAGGTTATATGAATTTCCGCTTGGGTACATAACATTTTGCCATTCATGAATTGGTTCTGGAATTATATTAAAATTAGGATTATATTCTTTAATAATATCTAAAAACGTACTTTTTCTTGATGCAATATTACCTTCAACTGATATAATTTTTCTCATTTATATAAAATACTTATAGAAAAAATCTTTAATATAACTCTTCTTCTTTTTTACTTTTATATCCGTTAAGTTTAAATTCCTTCATATATGTTTCAAAGGGCATTAAATATTTTTTTTCTTTCTGCATTTCTAACAGTATTGTAAAAATATCTTGAATAACGTTTTTCTCTTCTTCTTTATTTACTTTTCCAGGATCATTAGGGTTATGAACAGCTAAAGCTGCAATCCGTGCTTTTGTTATTAGTTGTTTTATTTTGTGATGATGTGTTTTTAAAATAAATTTCTTGTCGTCAAGTTTTAGTCTATTAGTAAATATGGTAATTACTGGTGGAACAACACCAACAACTGCTACAAATATAGGAATAGCTGGAACAAGTGCTAATGCAGCTGAACAACCAAAGATACTTGTTGTAATATATAACCCAGTACTTACTCTCCCACAAAATTTATAACTTTTTCTGTAAGCAGCAGCTAGTTTAGTTAGGTGAATAATTAATTGATCTATTGTTTCTATTCCATTATTAGAAATTAGATTTTTATTACTCATTTATATAATATATTTTCAATTTAAATTTCTTCCAGTTCATTAAATGGTACCCAACTATTAAATTTTTCATTGTAACCTTTCCATTTTACTAAAGCTTGTTTTTTCTTATAGTCTCGTCTAATAACTTTTTCTATTCTAAAAACTTCTTGTGTAGTAGGTAAAAGTTCTTGTTCATAAAATGATCCTTGAATTATTTCATCATTTAAATCTTTTATAATGTATGTTCTGGGATTTGTATTATTAATTTTATAAATTATAAATATTTCCTCTGTCCAGTTTGGTGTATATCCTTTTTCAAAATGTCTTTTCAGTTTGCTTAAGCGAACTCGATCACCAATTTTAAATTTTGGTTTACTCTTTGGTATCTTTAAATTACCGTATAAATTAAAGTAAACAGTACCTTTATTTAAGTTTTTACTGGCTTCGGTTGGTGTCATTTTTATACTAGAATGTTTTGTTTTGTTATATTTATCAACCATTTCCTGCAAATTATCTAAATAAGTATAAGTATTATTTGCTGTAAAATATTTCCACATTATTCTTTTTAAACTTCTATTAAATCTTTCAATTACTACAGCCTTACCTTCATTAAATGTATGATACATATTAATCTTATTTTTATTCAAAAATGTTCAAACTTTATATTATAAAATTCTTTTCCTTCATCAACCCATAAATTTGTATGTGTTCTAACTTTTAAAATTATTTTATTAAATGCTTCAGTAACAGATCCTCCAGTTTTATTCTTTAATGGAATAACCCAAGCATATTTACTGAAAATATCAATAACGGTTAACAAGTACTTTACTCCTTTATTATATTTTGAAAAGGCTTGCATATCAACTAAATCAGCAGACCAAGTATCATCAATATCATTAACAATCACCCGTCGTTTCCTAAATTTTCTTTTAATTGGTTTGTGTAATTCTTCTGCTAATTCATCATTCCAGCGGTAGCTCAGAGTTACCGGTTCTGCAGTTATTTCGGGGGTCTTTTTGATTAAGCTCTTAGCTTCCAAGGACTTACGTCCAAGTAAATACTCTACCCCCTTTTCCCTTTTTTTGACTTTTGTCCCAGCCCAAGTTTATATTTCGTTTTAATTGCAGGTTTTACAACTAAATGTTTTGCAATCTTTTCTCCAAATGTTTTTGATTTAGTGTTATTTAAGTTGGAAAGCATTTGTTTGTCGCATATACCCTTTTTACACCGCTGTCATAGCAAAAGTCGTGGGTCTTACATACTGCGTCCAGTTCGTTGACAGGAGGTCCATTATCTAAAGGATTTCCCGGCCCACAATAGTTATATCCTGGAAGTGTCAAACCTTTCTTAGGTAGTAAAGGTAACATTGCTTTGTGAATATCTAAATTGCCCCCTGTACTTTTAACAAACTTAGATTTCATTCTTCCACAAGATGAACAGGTAGCCATTATCATTCTTTTCCCGTTTTTTGCTGTAACATAATGAGGATTTATATTATCAGTAAATCTTCTTTCTTTCAAACAATATATTTTATTTTGTAAACTCATCTATATTATATGTATTTAAATTTAAATCAAACAATATCAAGGCAAAACAAGTACGCTCTGTGGATATTATTGTTTATTTTTCATTAAAATGTTACAAGATGGTATACATATTTATGATTTATTGTATAAAACACTGAGAGTAAAACATAATGAACAAACAATCACTTCCTATTTCATGTTTCATTAACTAACATTAATATCCTGCAGAAATTGTAAAACAATCCTACGCATGATTAATTCGGTAAAACTTTTTATTTGATCAAAGGGACAAAACTCAACACGGTTTAACTTATATAGTAACTAAAATCAGGAACATTAATTCTCACCAGTGAGAATCATTCCTGCGGTGAGAATTGTCATGCTGGCAAAAATGACAGTTAAGTTCCACGTTGGCAAAAATGACGCAGGCGGTTATTGATTTCTCACTAGAGAGAATAATTCTCGCCGGGGAGAATTGCCACGCTGGCAAAAATGACGCGGACGGTTATTGGTTTCTCACTAGGGAGAATTAATGATAGTGTGTAAAGTTAATATCGGTTTTAAGATATTTTTTAAAGTTATATATATATTTTTCAGTACTTTATTTTAATCTAAAAACTTCTGGGAACGCTTTAGTCCACTTACGTTCAATAAAAAAACAAAAGTGGTTTTTTGAATTGTCCGGCATTGGAGTTTTTAAAAGAGGGGCAAGGGGTCAGGTGAGGTCAGATTGGCTCAAAAACCCCAGTTCTTATACTACTGTTCTTATGTTCCCTTTAGCATGTATATGATTTCTTCTTTCATGTTTTTTTTTTAAATGCATGTTGTAAAATGTGACTCTTCTTATTTTTGTGTAGTGTCAGCTAATCTTTTTTTATGTTGCTTTAAATGTGCTAAATCTGTATGTGGTAAATTACTTTTTCCTTTTATTTGCAAGTACCTATGTGCTATTTTGTTTTAATGCGCTGTAACATGTATGTAATAATTTGTGATTTGTTTCTTATCTACTTAGAGCCAGATGCTTTATTTGCTTTAATGTACTTTAACATATTTGCATTTTATTACAGCTGTTTTACTTATGTTGAGCTTATTTACATGTGTTTGTCGGAAAATAGCTTTAAGCTAGTGTTATATGTTTATACTTATCCGACGTTAAATAAATCTTCTTGTATCTAAATCTTCTCTGATATTTTATCATAGTCACCGAGTAACAGTGTGCGCGGACTTAGTCAAAGAACCCATTATATTTATCACCTCCATACACTTGAAGCAACACACAATCTAAATGATATTTTATGTTTTCTCATTTTATACCTGAAAAAGTATGCTTGTCCGCGGACACATAGAATGAAAAACGCACTTGTCCGCCGGCAAAAAATCACGAGTCGGATAAGTTGGACATAGGAATCCCACATCCCTGCAGGGGTGGGTGGATCAAAGAACTTCGAGCATCAACAGTCCATAACAAAAGCACAGACGAACAGCCGTTTTCGTTTGGTTAGGTGTTTATCCATTCTAAGTTGAAATTGTACATTTTTCACATACAGACAGTATTCCATTCCCATATAAATCACAGAGATTTACCTAGTAAACATAGTGCATCAGGTACTGAAAAGAATGTAACTATTAATATTATAAAAAATAATATTCACCTTTTTATGTCCCATGAATTTGAGTACGCATGACACAAATGAGCCACGCCATGAGAAAACCAACATAGTGGCTTTGTGACCAACATGGATGCAGACCAGCCTGTGCATCCACGCAGTCTGGTCAGGATCAGTGATGTTTGCTTTCAAAGTCTATTACAATTAGACAAACCGTTAGTGAACAGCATGGATCAGACTGCGTGGATGCTGGTTGGAAACGCACTATGTTGGTTTTCTCATGGCGCGGCTCAAATCATTTAACTTTTCAGTGTCATCCTTCTTCCATTATGCATTAGAAGCCGTTTTATATTCAGATTTGTGTTTATTTTTTGGCCAATTGTTTCTGGAATTTCATTCACTTGCCTCTTATCAACTAATTATTTACCAATTTGTTGCTTGTCAACGTGGGTGGTACGTAAGGCAAAACTTACGAAACAGAACACATGCATCGTCTTTCTGTCAGCCATTTTGGCTCTGAGTTAGGGTCGCTGAACAGAGTTAAGATTATCCGGGTACATGGCGTGTGGCAACGCCCCTGACAACAATCATTTTATCTTTCGTTGGGTCACGTGACCGCCGACTGCTGGTAACTGTGGACAAGAATTTAAATGACAATAGATCTAGGCTATTTAGCAGTTTTGGATGGTAAGTGTAATGTCACTTTTACATTAGTTTTAAATTACTCTAGCACACTTTAAACATTATGTACATTGTGTTGTATACCTAATGATTATGATTAAATATACTGCATGTACACTTATAAGTATCTAAAAATAAAGTTGATTTAATGTCAGTAATCCCAAAAATCTAATAATAAACGATTCTAAATATAGCTATGAAATTCCCAACTGAACTCTAATTTTAGTCTAACGTCCTGATAGAAGAAGAAATGTGTATTTAATATTTTATTATCTGATTACCCCCGCCATATCATTTTTAGCTCATCTAATTTTTTGAAAATAATATGATGAGTTATTGTCATCACTTGATCGGCGTCGGAGTTGCCTGGTTAAGTTTTATGTTTAGGTCAGCTTTTCTCCTAAAGTATCAAAGCTATCGCTTCAAAACTTGCAACACGTGTTTACTTATCATCATAAGCTGACCCTGTATAGCAAGAAACAACTCTATCCTGCTTTTTGCAAGAAATATGGCCCCTTATGGACTTAGAAAATACCAGATTTAGGTTAACTTTTCTCCTAAACTATTAAAGCTATTGCTTTTAAACCACCACTAAAAGCTGACTTTGTACGCCAAGAAACATAACTCCATCCTGCATTTTGCAAGAAATATGGCCCTTTTTGGACTAGAAAATATCAGAAACAATCCGCTATATTTACCTGATAAACATCACCGATATAATTTCAGTTTGATCTACATCAAAGCAATGTAACTCTCCTTATCGATCTCTCTGAAGTCTTGGATGATCACATTATAATTATTGAGATTCAGGACTGGTGGCCCAGAAATATTCTGACTAAATTTATTGCCCGTCTGTTATTATTGTAAAAAATGTAAATATTTACTGTATATCCTAGAAATTCATCAAAGAAAGATTTTATTTTTTAACTTTTCATTTTTTTGGCATCTGATGAAGGAAAGTATGGTGAATTTATGTGAAATAAAAAAAAAATATTTATTATGTTGGGTTTAATGTCGCACAGAGGCCAGCTGGATAGCTTCCTCACATAAACATTTCAACGCCCCGAGTGAGGCTCGAACCACTAGAAGCTGACTTTGTACGGCAAGAAACATAACTCCATCCTGCTTTTTGCAAGAATTATGGCCCCTTTTGGACTAGAAAATATCAGATTTCTTGGTTAAGTTTTGCGTTTAGGTCAACTTTTCTCCTCTACTGTCAAAGCTATTGCTTTAAAACTTGGAGCAGTTATTCGCCATTAAAAGCTGACACTGCACAGCAAAAACTATAACTCTGCATTGCTTTTTGCAACAATTATGGCCCCTTTTGGACTTAGAAAAAATCATGGGCAGGTCAATATTTCTGTTATACGAAGACAAAAAAATCAGATGAGTGTCTGCACCCGCAAGGCGGTGCCGTTGTTATTTTGTCCGTCTGGATGTCGTCCGTACAACCGTGCATGGTGTGGACATGTTCCATAACTCTACATTGCATTTTTACAAAATTATGTCCCTCACACTGGTCTATGAAGATCCGATATGCAGTGCACAGGTTTCATAACTACTTCGCATTTTTACAAAATTATGCCCCTTTTTTCTACCTAGGAACTCAAATTGTTGTGTGTTTTTTTCGCTTGAAAATCATTTTTGTCCTAAAGTATTATATAGTTAAATTTTCCCACTTTATTTAAATACTTAAGTAAGATTTTATGCTTAAATTGTAATTTAAACAACATTTGTTTTCATTATTACATGCCCCGTATTAGGGCCTCATTCAAACTGATAATCGAAGCATTTCAGCCTGGTATCCATCCTGACTGATTTCCAACTCCAACGAATATTCCGATGTATGATACCATACTCTCGCCAACTGTCTATAAATATGTAATTAATTAGTATTACCTCCAGTTTTTGGTTTATAGCAAACACAGTGGTATTTTGGATAAGCATTATCTTGTGTGGCTCTTCCTTAAGATGATTGAAATCGGAGAATGTTGCGCATAAAATCTTTCACAAACGTCTCACTTTAATAATTATAATCAGTTTTAACAAACGTAAAGATGAAATAACAGAAAACAAACTAATAACCATATCACCAATTGTCTAAGTAAAAATAGGTTAACTGATGTTAGTGATGTACTCTTACAAAATATCTGAGAGGGTTATGTTCTTGACCTACTCGTTTGATGATAAACAAGGGTATAAAGTTCAAAGCTATAACTCTTTATGTTTTCAAGGAAAGGTGGTGTAAACAAATCAAAATAACCAAGAAATACTAATTCTAGTTCAAGAATGATATAATTCAGACGGTTATCGTTCATGGCCTGTTCACTAAATTAATGATGTTTTACACATTTACATGTTTTCAATGTTATATTTCATCTAGGATTCAAAAAAGTTGGTCTTAACAAAATTTTGACTTAGAAGTACATTTGTTTGTACAAAAAAGGCCAAAAATTTTAAGTTTACTCTTATATTACAGTGACCATGACTTTGATCAAAAGTTTCTCTTTACCGGTACTTAATTGTTACAATAATATGACTAAACTCACTCGCTGTTGCCATTGCAGCATATTGGTGCTCCAGTGGTAACAATGACTACGAAATCACTGAGTTCCCAGTTTTCCAACTAAAATTACTTGCGCTGGGTTAAGAGTCTCATGTATGAGTGCTTTGTAAGGTAATGTTGTAATAACATTTTATGCATCATGAATCTTTTAACAAAACAAACTATGTAAAACTCTATTGTTATCTTCAAACAGATTCAACTCTCTAACCAGTATTTCAAATGAGCCAAAATTTTGTGTACAGTATCAGGGTCCCATTAACAACCAAAGTGTGTCACAAATGATTTCCCAAAACCCTCAGAAAAAAGTGGTACAGACAAATCATTTTTTTTTTTTTTTTGGTATTTTTTCTTCCCTAATGAATAAAAAGTGATATAATTCAAGAATGGATCCAAATGGATTAAAAATACTCTGATATTCTTTTCTAGAACACCTTTCAAAGGAACAGATTTATGCAATTTCCTTCATAAATAAAAGAAATTAATTACATGAAACACTTTACCAAGTGAATTTCTGTTCTGAGAAAAAAAAAGAAAATGTATTATATGAACTAAATCCTAAGGCACCATCTTCACAAAAGCATGAACTTCCCCTTTTCTGCCGCCAACGAATTAGGCTACTTCATTCTTCCATTGCATATATTAGTATGTCGACATTATTAATACTTATTCACAAATAATGGACAGCCAGTAAAAGCCGCTATATTT
Source organism: Mercenaria mercenaria (assembly GCF_021730395.1). NCBI lineage: Eukaryota > Metazoa > Mollusca > Bivalvia > Venerida > Veneridae > Mercenaria > Mercenaria mercenaria. The sequence goes on from NC_069364.1 coordinate 48,976,578, forward strand.
ACCTGATAAACATCACCGATATAATTTCAGTTAGATCTGCATCAAAGCAATGTAACTCTCCTTAACGACCCCTCTAAAGTCTTGGATGATCACATTATAATTATTGAGATTCAGGACTGGTGGCCCAGAAATACTCTCACTAAAATTGCCTGTCTGTTATTATTGTAAAAAATGTAAATATTTACTGTTTTTCCTAGAAATTCATCAAAGAAAGATTTTATTTCTTAACTTTTCATTTATAGCTCACCTGAGCACGAAGTGCTCAAAGGTGAGCTTTTGTGATCACCCTGTGTCCGTCGTCCGTCGTCGTCCATCGTCCGTCCGTCGGTCCGTCGCCCGTCGTCAACAATTTGACTGTTAACACTCTAGAGGTCACATATTTGGCCCGATATTAATGAAACTTGGCCAGAATGTTACCCTCAATAAAATCTTGGACGAGTTTGATATTGGATCATCTGAGGTCAAAAACTAGGTCACAAGGTCAAATCAAAGGAAAAGCTTTTTAACATTCTAGAGGTCACAATTTTGGCCCAATATTAATGAAACTTAGTCAGAATGTTGTCCTCAATAACGTCTTAGACGAGTTTGATACTAGGTCATCTGAGGTCAAAAACTAGGTCACCAGGTCAAATCAAAGGAAAAGCTTGTTAACACTTTTGGCCCAATCTTAATGAAACTTGGTCAGAATGTTACCCTTGATAAAATCTTGAACGAGTTTGATATTGGGTCATCTGCGGTCAAAAACTAGGTCACCAGGTTAAATCAAAGGAAAAGCTTGTTAACACTAGAGGTAACATTTTTGGCCCAATCTTAATGAAACTTGGTCAGAATGTTACCCTTAATAAAATCTTGGACGAGTTCTATATTGGGTCATCTGGGTAAAACTAGGTAACCAGGTCAAATCAAAGGAAAAGCTTGTTAACACTCTAGAGTTCACAATTTTGGCCCAATCTTAGTGAAACTTGGTCAGAGTGTTATCCTCAATAAAGTCTTGGATGAGTTTGATACTGGGTCATCTGGGATCATAAACTAGGTCACCAGGTCAAATCAAAGGAAAAACTAGTTAACACTTTAGAGGCCACATTTATGACCATATTTTAATGAATCTTGGTCAGAATGTTAATCTTGATGATCTTTAGGTCAATAGGTCAGAAGAGCGATACAGGGCCTTCATGGCCCTCTTGTTTGGCATCTGATGGAGGAAAGTATGGTGAATTTATGTGAAATAAAAATATTTACTTTGTTGGGTTTAACGTCGCACAGAGACCAGCTGGATAGCTTCCTCACATAAACATTTCAATGCCCCGAGTAAGGCTCGAACCAACATCGGTGAGGGGCAAGTAATTTGTCGTCAGCGACCTTAACCACTCGGCCAGAAACTACAACGAAAATGTCAAAAAATGGAAATAAAACCAATTAGAGTATCATTAAAAAGCAGTGAAGGTTCTGTGATTGGTGCGTTTTCCGTATCTTGCACTATCCTGCGACGAAAAGTTACTAACAATCTTCTGAAGGAGTCGCCCAAATTGGCAGTTGGTACTAGTGGCTTTTAAAAGGTTTACATACACGCTGTCAATTTCCATGGCAACCGATGTGCTTAGTAGTATTTTCGAGCGAACTTGCTTTAAAAATGTTAATGACATTACTAGGATATTATGCCTGGAAATGCGGCCAGTCCTTTTCTGTCGAAACGATGTCAAGCTATTAATTGATTCTAATGTTAGGTGCAATAATATTAATTTACTTTCTCAGCAAACCCCTTACGCTCCAAGATACTCTAACGACCGTCCCCTACAATATTGCATTTTTAGGAAAGGGTTACAATACATTTAAATCAAACTGGATACAAGCTGACTACAATTATGACAACACATACCAAACCAGAAAATAATCATACTCAACCGACAATACACTTAAATTTTATCATGTGTGTGGTCAAATATAACGCGTCTGAATTCCAAAAAATTGACTGTGACATAACGATGATATACACGAAAAAATAGTGGTACTAGAATAAAAAAAATGTGTAATTTTCATTTTGGAAAGGTCAGGTATGATAATATTTAACATTCGTAGTCGTTCATTGTACATTTATGATGTATTTTACCTTCATATGCTTACTGAATATGATTGTTAACCTACAAGCTATTTTACGCAAGTACGTTATACTACATTTCACGTCTTGCCAAACAGACAGAGTTCCAACAAAGTCCAAAGAGTGAGAAGGAGTTCCAACAAAGTCCAAAGAGTGAGAAGGAGTTCCAACAAAGTCCAAAGAGTGAGAAGGAGTTCCAACGAAGTCCAAAGAGTGAGGAGTTCAAACAAAGTCCAAAGAGTGAGAAGGAGTTCCAACAAAGTCCAAAGAGTGAGAAGCAATAACGTTGAACAAATACCAAAGGTATTTTAGCAGAAAGTGTTTTGCATTTTTAGATACTTTGTTTGTTAGCTTGTTTTGAGTTGAGCACCATTTATTTCAACAGTATTTCAGATAGGCAGTTAACCTAACCAGTGTTCCTGGATTCTTTACCGATACTAACCTGCAAGGAAATACCAACTTCCCCTCATGAATCAGAGGCAGAGGAAGAATGACTAAAGACAAAATGCCTTTTATCAATGATTAAGGAGAACATACACCTCGCCCAGGGATCGGGCTCATGACCCGCAATGAGTAGATCTGAGCTATCAAGTAAGCGGGTGGATATAAGAAGATACTACACAAGACCATTTACCAAAAACTGTCATTTGAATAAGCTTATCAAGTTATGCGAATTGAAGCTCTCTGGAACAGAAACTTCACTTTGACCACATCAAGGAACAAATATATGTTTTTAAAACAAAATGCTCTACGAAAAACCCGAATATATGTGTTTCAGTTTTCAAAAATTATATACTTGTATTATTGTAAGTAAAAATTGGATATGGAAGCTTGATTTAATTCTTCAACTCCAAATTGACCAAAACCATTTGTTATTTCAGAACGATGCTGAAAAGAGTGTGTCAATAAAGGGAGTGAGGCGACATGGACCAGACAAGCATGGCAGGTACTGTTACACACCTATTTCTAAAATATTTTTGAATTTATTATTTGATTAAAACAACCCCTGTCAAAGATATTTGACAATTTTTTCACATAGTTGATATACCTATGAGTAGTATAAGCGTCTCTTGGGGCCCCATGAGTACGCATGATCAAGAATGCGGCGGGAATTTTTAATTCTAGTTTTAGAATGACATCACCTTTCTATGTTAAGAATGACCTCACTCTGCTATCTATATCTCCCTGAAGTATATAAAGCCGACTTATATACCTATCTAGGGCGTGTTCGCGCACATTGAGGGTCGGCCCTACACGGGGAGATAACACAAAAACAAAAGCTATACGCATGCGTAAAAAAAGAATCCTCGTATAAAAAACCATTCGAAAGAAAATGTATAATAATGAGATAATTACGTACTGTCTACGACTTGAACAATATTTAAAATAAAAACTATAAGAGAATAACTATTTATAAAATGAAATAATGAGACAAAATAGTAGAAATGTTAATTATAAAAATACAGTAACTCATTCCTATATAAGTACTTATAACGAGGCGGTCATTATGGGTGTTTTTCTTTAAAAATAGTAACCAAATTCATCTGACGCTACATCTTATACATAAAGATTTTTTAGCGTTACTGCCTATCAAAAACTATTTTCAATAGAAACGTAATTTATCAATCACATAAAGTCTAATGAAATCAGTCTTAATTTTAACTAGTAATTAAATTCTCAAAATTGACAGCCCCGCGTCTCACAAATCGCGTTATTCAGTCAGCTCTATTTTGAAATGCGTTAAAATTGTAATTAAAATCTAATAAATATACATTAATGCCCAAAATTTAAATTAGAATGTAATATATATGGTGTCAGCTTCCATCACAAGAATAGTGTGCACAGCCGTCATCAATTGGAATTCATACCGGTGACATGGAAAACTTTGATTTTATCGTTAACACTTTCACCGGCGCAGATGAATTTCGCGGGGATACATGATTTCAGTCACGCGTTTTCTTCTGCAAATGACAACGGTAAGTCTGAATACTGATCAGAGAATAAACTATTTTGACAGGCTTAAACCCGTACTATAGCGTACAAATACGATGATTTTAGCGCAGGATTCGATTCATGAGCTCATTAATATAATGATTACGATTTATTTAATAAACCCGATACGAAATACAATAGAAATAATTAACTAAATTATTCATACAACTTACCAGTCCGGATAAATTCGCCTAATGAATCAAATCTTTAGATGGTTGAATAGAAATATCGTTTCACTACCAACAGCCAATCAGAATGCAGTATTTTGACAAGCGGTAACATTTTCCAATACAGGTTAAGACACGTACCGCTTTACGTCTACTCCTATAGTGTACATATGTATTGATTTTAAACAGCGCGTTAACGCTTTATACATAATTATAGAAATGATTATAGCAAAATGTCTTTAATAAACCTGATACCAAAATGAAACAAAATACCCAATTTAATCGTTCATACAGCATAAACCGTGATATGCGCTGTACCTGAGATCCTTTAACCGAATGATATTTACCTGTAGAACTGGAGTATATAACACTTCGCTACCTACAACCAATCAGGAAGCAGAATTTTGACAAGCGATAGCGCGTAGTTTAACATTTGTCCGCATTATTGAGCGCGTTTTATAATTTCAGTGTATAGCTTTATAAATACTAACGGAATTAAAAAGCTTGGTTATTGAGTTTATTTATTTCCTCTAACGGTTTTTAATGTGATAATAGAAAGGAATGTTTACTGTTCTTTAATACATAGATGAATAACTATTGACACTGCAGTCAATTAAGCACGATGGTTGTCTTACCTTACCTATCTGTTAAAAAACGTAAAGTACAACATTTCTCTATTATGCTTGGAACGGCTTTAGCAGTGTTTGGTATCAAATGAAAGGTTTTGACGAGTACTATTGACAAAATGATTTGTTTTATCACATATCCAAAATGGCAGCGAATGAATTTACAGGGCGAAGTATAATAAATAGAGCCAAAGCAACGTAGTTAATATAACTTATAGCATTGCTTTGATTTGCTAGCGATACGGCGCATTTTGATTGGTCACACAGGGATCACACGCATATAAGTCAAAAGTACATTTAACCATGACTGAAGGGGTTACGAGTTACTGTATATACCTACACCACCTCCTCCTCCACTTCCTCCTCCTCCGCCTCCTCCTCCTCTTCCTTCTCCTCTGCCCCAAGAAAGCGTAAGAATGTCAAACAGAATAAAGCAGTGTCTTTTTGATAAAAGATACTTACATCGGTTTCACAAATGCATCAGTGTCCTGTTTGCCATCAGTCTTTCTCTAGGATCGACAACATGCGGAGACATCAACGTTATGTCCACGGAAATGACGAAGCCACTGACAGTTTTTCACCGCCATTACAAGCATGGGACATCTCAAGAGAGACCACGTTTCAACATCCATTTTCTATGGTCGTTTCGGGACCAAGTGGTAGTGGAAAAACTGAATGGACAAGAAAACTGTTATCATCAAATCTTGTAAGACCTCAGCCTCAGCGTATCATATGGTGTTTTGGACAATGGCAACCATTGTATGATGAACTTCGACGTGAAATTCCCGGGGTCGAATTTGTACACGGTATTCCAGACTACCTAAACGATTCCCAATATATAAATGTTAATTGAAGGAACCTGCTGGTCTTTGACGACTTGATGACTGAAGCTAAATGCGATCAAAGAATTGCTGATCTCTTTACCAAGGGCAGTCACCACAGGAACATATCTGTCGTATATCTCACCCAAAATTTGTTCCCTCAAGGTAAAGCTTGTAGGGATATCGCTTTGAATACGCAGTATCTGGTGCTATTTAATAATCCTATTGACAGACAACAAGTTGCTACATTGGCGAGAAGAATTTACCCTTCGTCTAGTAACATCTTTATGAAACGGTTTGAACGAGCGACATCAAGACCGCACGGTTATTTGGTAATAGACTTAAAATCGAGCACCCCAGAACAACACCGTTTACGCGAAAACATTTTCGAGGCGATCAATCCAGAAAAGAGAAAACGAACGAATGATGAATATAAACAAGAATACTATTTCAATGGAGAAGGATACTTATCTGACAAAAATGATGACAAGGATAAAGATGAGGAGGAGGATTATGATGGCCATGATGATGATGATGATGATGATGATGATGATAGTGATGATGAAACAGAAAATAGAAATAATGACACAAGCTTTGTAAAGAAACGATCTTTGATCAAGGGACCTCCAGGTAAACGTAGAAAAGTTGAGATTATAGAAGAGAGATCACGCCGTGAGATATGGGATAAGCGTTTTCAGTATCCTCTCAGACAATCTATTAAAGAACAATTCAGAGCTAAAGTTAATAACTATACGGAACAAGGGCTCTCTTTTGAAGAAGCGTACCGTCACACCGCTAATGACGTGCTGCCTGAACTAAGAAAGAGACTGAGACAAAATTATGCCCGATTTCTAATCGACTTTTATGAGCTACAAAACGACCCTACTCAGCAGCAGATTATACAGTCGGCTAAGAGACCTAAAAATCAGCACGGGATGACTGTCAAAGAATCTGTTCGACAAGCCATTGCGCTTAGAAAAGACCTTTTTGTTGAGTTGTGGCCCGATCATAAAACCAAAGGAGAATATTCAATGGAGGATAATAAAAAAAGTGATGACGATCAAGAATCGGATGATGATGAATGAACGTTGTAAGAAGGATTGGCGTGCTTTAACTATCACCGTGTCAAAATGGGTTCCATAGAAGTGTACGATTATAAACAAGAAAAATGGGTCCCGGATAAACCGGACCCTGAAAAATGGATACAACATTTCAAAGACCTGAGGGACGGATACGTGCGGCCTGATCATATGGGCCGTTACTTTGTAGGAAGCGGTGCATATCGAAGAAAAATGGCCGAATTAAAAGAGGAACGAGAAAGGGAAGCAATGAAACAACAACAAAAAGGGGAAAACTTGTGACACCCGTAGCCCAAGCGGTTGATATTGCTAGGTCGGAAATAAGACAGCCACGAAAGCATAGTGATCTGAAGCGACATAGGGATAAAATGGACACACCTTTGAGTCGTGATTTAGACAGCCCAAAACGTAAGAAATATCGCGAAAGCATGACCCAAGATACTTTAGATTGGAACACCTATACATTTTAAAATGAATAACTACGAACTCGAGGAAATGTTAAAAGAGTACCCTGTGACAATATGCGCCGCGGACCAACTTCAAATACGTAGAGGACAATACGTCATTTCTAATACAGACACGAGCCAGGTATCAGGAAAACATTGGGTGGTCTTTTATTTTCCAAAAAGAGGGCCCGACGAATTTTTCGATTCACTAGGTAATAGACCGGAGCACTACAAAGTTCATTTTGAGCAAGCGTTAAAGAAGCGTTATTGGATGAACTCAGTCAAATACAGGATACGGATTCAAACATATGCGGGCTGTATTGCGTATATTACATTATGAACCGATGTTCCGGACGGAAAATGAAAGACATTTTAAAACCGTTTGATGTGTATCGCAAGAAGTCGAATGATGAATTAATTTTGTCTTATTTCAGTTGATACATGTAGCCTGTTTTAGTAATACAAGCTTTGGCAATAAAAAATTAAAAGAACAATATGTCTTTGTTATTTATAACCTATACATTCGAATTTGATTTAACGGAAAAGATGAAGCGTCGGTAGGTGTGGTGGTGCACACAAATAAAACAACATATTCCTTTATTGTATTTTATTTCTTCAACATCGTTTCACTAATTGATAAAATAACATACCAGTTTCGAACAGCTTTGAACCAAAATATCGCAAAAATGACAAGTTTTAACACGTAAGCTAGCCTTCCTTTGAGAATTTAACCAATCAAAATGCGCCGTATCGCTGGCAAATCAAAGCAATGCTATAAGTTATACTAACTACGTTGCTTTGGCTCTATTTATTATACTTCGCCCCGTAAATTCATTCGCTGCCATATTGGATATGTGATAAAACAAATCATTTTGTCAATAGTACTCGTCAAAACCTTTCATTTGATACCAAACACTGCTAAAGCCGTTCCAAGCATAATAGAGAAATGTTGTACTTTACGTTTTTTAACAGATAGGTAAGTTAAGACAATCATCGTGCTTAATTGACTGCAGTGTCAATAGTTATTCATCTATGTATTAAAGAACAGTAAACATTCCTTTCTATTATTACATTAAAAACCGTTAGAGGAAATAAATAAACTCAATAACCTAACTTTTTAATTCCGTTAGTATTTATAAAGCTATACACTGAAATTATAAAACGCGCTCAATAATGCGGACAAATGTTAAACTACGCGCTATCGCTTGTCAAAATTCTGCTTCCTGATTGGTTGTAGGTAGCGAAGTGTTATATACTCCAGTTCTACAGGTAAATATCATTCGGTTAAAGGATCTCAGGTTCAGCGCATGTCACGGTTTATGCTGTATGAACGATTAAATTGGGTATTTTGTTTCATTTTGGTATCAGGTTTATTAAAGACATTTTGCTATAATCATTTCTATAATTATGTATAAAGCGTTAACGCGCTGTTTAAAATCAATACATATGTACACTATAGCGTGGAGTAGACGTAAACCGATACGTGTCTTAACCTGTATTGGAAAAACGTTACCGCTTGTCAAAATACTGCATTCTGATTGGCTGTTGGTAGTGAGGCGTTATATATTATAAAGTTAGAAATTGTCAGACTGGATTCCCAGGCTAATTATACTAGAGCTCTACAGGTAAATATCATTCGGTTAAAAAATCTGGTAGAGTGCACATAACGGTTTATGCTGTATGAATGATTAAATTAGGTATTTCTGTTTCATTTTCGTACCGGGTAAATTCATGACATTTTGCTATAATCATTTCTATACTTATGCATAAAGCGTTAACGCGCTGTTTAAAATCAATATATATGTACACTATAGCGTGGAGTAGACGTAAAGCGATACATGTCTTTACCTGTATTGGAAAAACGTTACCGCTTGTCAAAATACTGCATTCTGATTGGCTGTTGGTAGTGAAACGATATTTCTATTCAACCATCTAAAGATTTGATTCATTAGGCGAATTTATCCGGACTGGTAAGTTGTATGAATAATTTAGTTAATTATTTCTATTGTATTTCGTATCGGGTTTATTAAATAAATCATAATCATTATATTAATGCGCTCATAAATCGCGCTATGTAAAATCATCGTATTTGTACGCTATAGTACGGGTTTAAGCCTGTCAAAATAGTTTATTGTCTGATCAGTATTCAGACTTACCTTTGCCTGATTGAAATCCTGTATCCCCACAAAATTCATCTGCGCCGGTGAAAGTGTTAACGATAAAATCAAAGTTTTCCATGTCACCGGTATGAATTCCAATGGATGACGGCTGTGCACACTATTCTTGTGATGGAAGCTGACACTATATATATTACATTCTAATTTAAATTTTGGGCATTAATGTATATTTATTAGATTTTAATTACAATTTTAACGCATTTCAAAATAGAGCTGACTGAATAGCGCGATTTGTGAGACGCGGGGCTGTCAATTTTGAGAATTTAATTACTAGTTAAAATTAAGACTGATTTCATTAGACTTTATGTGATTGATAAATTACGTTTCTATTGAAAATAGTTTTTGATAGGCAGTAACGCTAAAAAATCTTTATGTATAAGATGTAGCGTCAGATGAATTTGGTTACTATTTTTAAAGAAAAACACCCATAATGACCGCCTCGTTATAAGTACTTATATAGGAATGAGTTACTGTATTTTTATAATTAACATTTCTACTATTTTGTCTCATAATTTCATTTTATAAATAGTTATTCTCTTATAGTTTTTATTTTAAATATTGTTCAAGTCGTAGACAGTACGTAATTATCTCATTATTATACATTTTCTTTCGAATGGTTTTTTATACGAGGATTCTTTTTTTACGCATGCGTATAGCTTTTGTTTTCGTGTTATCTCCCCGTGTAGGGCCGACCCTCAATGTGCGCGAACACGCCCTAGATAGGTATATAAGTCGGCTCTATATACTTCAGGGAGATATAGATAGCAGAGTGAGGTCATTCTTAACATAGAAAGGTGATGTCATTCTAAAACTAGAATTAAAAATTCCCGCCGCATTCTTGATCATGCGTACTCATGGGGCCCAAGAGACGCTTATACTATGTAAATCAAACAAATACTCACAAAACATGCTATTGGTACCCCATGCCGCGTAAACCAGACCGTATACAATGTTTCTCTGGTACAACAAAAGCGTCTGCCTTTCATTGCAAAATAGGAGACTGCATTGAACTACATGTATATAACAAGTGGCTGTGAACGTTTTAGTTATAAAATGTATGCTGTATATATATTTTTTTTTTTTTAGCTGATGTCAAAAATGACTTTTATAGGGAACATGTAATTGAAAAAACGAAATGTCCATTAAAAGTTTGTTTAAGCTAACACATTCAGATTTACTAAGATTTATTTATACCTTGCTAATAAACTGAAATAACATGTATATCACACTATGCTTGACATTAAAGTTTCGAAAGTTTAATTATCTTAAAGATATCAAATTGCCATTTTTCATTAAAACATTTTATTTCAAATGTGTAAAATGATTAATAATTATATAAATTAAAAAACAAAGGTAAATGCCCAACAGGGAAAGCCATGTTCCAAAAACGCAGCCTCAATCCATACCACAACCCAGCACGCGGACTCTCACACAACCATCACACACACTCACGCTTAAGCTTGCATATAAAGCTACATACATAATTGAATGTTGCTTGTAAAAAACAGATTTTAGTAGTAGAACACAATTATACTGTGTTTATCTGTACATGTATACATGTACTCTGATCTTAAGTCTAAGCATAGTATTGTTAATGCACACAAACATTTTTTGGTTGAGTTTAATGTCGCACCGGCACAATAATAGGTCTTATGGCAATTTTCCAGCTTTCATTGTGGAGGAAGTTGATCTGCAATTTGCAGTTCACAAGACAAATTTACCCACTTTTCTGAATCTGAGTTGTTTGCTCGGCTATACGACGGCCACTGTATCAGCCCTGTTAAAGTTTTGATTCAATGTCACTTTATTCCTGATATTACTTGATTGATTCTGATTGAAACTCATCATCACCGGTATCATACAACACAAGGGTCATGACTCTCCTGCCAATATTTAATGAAATATGCACTTTTCCTAGAATTCCAGTTAAAAGTTTTGATGCACTGTTAGTACTTATTGTATTTGATTTCAATTTAAATCTAGATGTTCACCATTATCGCCTAAATCATATTACAGAAGTTCATAACTCTGTCTCAAATATTTCATGAATTATGACCCTTTTCTTAAAATGTTTGGTTAAAGTTTTGGTACACTCCATTTTAGCTCTGATGTTACTGAACGGAAAAATTCAAACTGGAAACGGTTATTCTACATCATTACCCACATCAAATGACAAAGGTCCATATCCTCAACGCTAATGTTTCGTGAATTATGTCCCTTTAATAATAAAAGTTTAAGGTTAAATTTTCGGTGTACTTTTACTATCTCTGTTACTACTTAAAAAGTTTGATTCAAACTAAATTGACTTGTTCAATATCATCCATCACCAACATCACATGACTCATTGTCTATAACTCTGTCTCAGATAGTTTTGGAATTGTGCCCATTGTTACGTAGAATTTAAGGTTTAAACACATGAAAAGTCATCGAATTGATATAAATCATTATCCATTGTCTTTCACAATGCTTCTGAATATTTCAACCTTCACACAATTAATGACTTTTCATTCATGCCCATAGACCATATAAATGGTGATTGGAAACGTCTAGAGACTTACTAGATGCATGAGTTAGACACAGTTTATCCAAATGGAATCAACTCCAAATATTCGTACTAATAATGAATTTAGAATTTTTTGCTTACGTTTGTTTACACTTTTTCACTGTATAATCAGTCATATCTCTACTTTTGATATATAAAATACAGTAATAAGCATTATAAATGTTTTTCAGACTTCTAATATCCTGTTTTGCTATGAGCATTTTGTTTGGAAATAATGTATCATCATAGATCCAGACATTGTGCATTTTCTGTATTTTATGTACACGATGTATCGAAACAGCCGAGCGCACTGTCCCCTTTTTTTAGCTTTAGCTATTTTTATTTAAACTATGTGTATATTCTAGGTGCAAGTGAATTCGCATTCAGCCCTTATTATATGTACCTTTTCAAAAAAGCAACTAGAAAAGGGACTGAAAAAGATAGGACAATTCGGGTTAATATCGTTGGAAATCATAGCCAAGGCAAAACGTCCCTTGCAAAGCGACTGGTAGGTCAAACATGCGAAGGCGTAGAATCTACCAATGGCATCGACATAATTCGTTACAGATGTAAAACAGGAAGCAGTGGAGAAAAAATATTGACTAAGGTAGAAAATGAAAATCAAGATTACATTAGCAGATTGGCATCAATAGCACGTTCAGTTTCTGAACAACGACGGGGTTCTCCAAATGTCGCACCAGAGGAAGCAGAACCTGCCGTTAAACGGGCCAAATTTCAGCCAGAGGAAGCAGAACCTGCCGTTAAACGAGCCAAACTTCAGCAAAATGGTGCAACCAACTCCTCTGCCAAAGAATTTACTAACACAAACATCTTGGGTCGGGAATCTCTTGGGGGAAATATTATTGAAAATCGCCGAAAGTCGCATTCATTAATGGACACTACAACTCTTTCTGCTGACGAATTCAAGTTGTTTAGTACTGAAATAGACCAGGGAAATAATCAGTCAGATATAGTTATTGACTTCTGGGACTTTGGTGGTCAGTATAGTTTTTATGCTACACATGCACTCTTTCATAGCAGGAAAGCATCTTTTAGTCTTTGACTTATCGTCACCTTTGAATAACATAGTCAAGGACGAAGAGTTTCCCGGCACAGCTGATGATAAAAATATGGAACACTACGCTAGGTTTTGGATGGAGTCAATTCATTATTTAGTTGGGCCCGAACCGCCAGTTATTCTTGTGGGCACACACAGTGATAAGCTAGATGGTGATGAAAATGCAAAGATACAAGCCAAAGATGAATACTTCGAAAAAGTAAGACACTTCTTTGACAATACTGACATGATATATCACATACAAATTAAAGATTTCGCTGTTGATAATAACGACGCTTCCGATGCTGAATTCAATAAACTACTCCAAACAATTGTACGGACAGGATTAGAGATGGTGGAATCTTCTGAAATTCCAGGGAGGTGGATACTTTTAGAAAAGAGGTTAAAAAGCGAAAACTACAAAAAGGTAATCCCATTTTCCAAAGTTAGAGAAGTTAATGATGAAAATGAATATCCACTTGAAGGTGGCGATGAGGAGCTAAAAGTCTTTCTTCTGTACCATCATGAAAAAGGATCACTGTTATATTTTGATGAAGACCCAATATCGCAGCACATTGTTTTGGCTCCTAAGTATCTAGTTGATGCTTTCAGATGTTTTATTACTCCAGCAAAGTTTCGTATGAAAGATCCCCATCTCCGTGAATCATGGCGTATCTTGACAACGGAAGGGAAGCTGACCGACAGACTTATAGATAAAGTCTGGGATGATAACTTTATGAAGCACAAACACATTCTTTTAGCATTCTTAAAGAAACACAACATCATATCACAGGTAGAGGAATACGATGAACAGTCTCAAACGAGCAAAGAACAAGATTGGTATATTATCCCAAGCATGCTTCAAGATCATGTTGCAGAAAAAGGCAAGTTACTGTGTCAGTTTCTTGATGGAAAGTCACTGACACAAATTCGCTACTTGATGCAGTTTGAAAAACCAAACATTGTTCCGATTGTATACCACAGACTTTTAGCTGCAGCTCTAGGAAAATGGCCTGTTGTCTGTTTTGGCGCAAAGAAGATGTTATTTAAAAGTTTAGGAGTATTCAAATTGAGTGGTACTTATGCTGGTATTGCAGAAATGAGAGAATCAAGCATACAGCTTCAGGTTTGTAATCTCGCAGCAAAATCCATTGACCCTAAAATACCAGACGAGTTTAGACGTTTTACAGAGTCCGTCGTTAAACATGAGTTCACGAAGCTGAGACATCACGTAGATGAAAAAGTAAACCCATTCTCTCGGAAGTACAGATGCAACCACAGAAATCACGAGTTGAAAGGAAGTCATTTGATCAGCGAAATAAGTCAGCTTGAGGAAATTGAATCCGTGCTTTGTCCAGATAATTATTCCCATCCAGACTTCGACCGGCGTAAAGCCTATGCTGAATGGTTTTTGGATAAAGAGGCTAAAATGGCTTTTCCGAGGACAATATTGTCTGACAAAGAAATTGGGAGGTTAGCTCAGGCTGCTATTGGTTGCAACTGGGAATTTCTAGGACTTGAACTGGGTTTAAGTAAAGTTGCTATTGACCATATAAAAGCAGATAACGAGAGAGATATCATGCGCATCTTTAAGATGCTACTTGAGTGGAAAGAGTCAGTTGGAGGCAATGCCAATCTAGATGACTTAGTGAAAGCGTTGAAGAAACTTTGCGAGGTCAACGTTAACTGGGATGAAATAAGAAATATTGGCGATACTCTAGAAGAACATGCAAAGTTTGAGCTCATTGGTATGTCAGTTGAACAATTTTCAGAATGTCTACCTTTTAGATGTTAAATCTAATGTATATTTTATTTAAAGTTATAACAGTGTTTGAAACCAGAAATAAGTTTCCTTTTGAAATGAGATAAATGTCTGAAGTATCCAGTTAGATCATTTAAACAGTTTCAATAAAAAATACCTATTGGAAAAAATGTTAAATAACTTTATATACATTAAGATATATATAGTATTTCTTAATGATTTTTAATTTATATCTTTGTTGATCAAATTAATTGGCCTGCACTATACTGTTTTCTTGATAATATTTATCAGTTATGTTTTTAATCCATAGCACAAAAGATATATTAATGCCTCTCTTATTTCTTTTCATATTTTGTTTATAAATTTTCATCAATATTAATTCTTAAAATTACACGTTATATTTTAATTTGTGGTCTGCATTTTTGTGAAAATGACCTGACGTTTTATATTCTGGAAGACATTTCTTATAGACGGGTCCATTACCCACATTTGTTCATCTGGTGCCTAATTAAGAAATGAACAAAGTTTGATTTGAAAGTGGTTTTGGTATAATTTGTTGTGAACTATGTTGTATACAGTGGAACCTGTCTAATCCGAACATGTTCGGACCAAAAAAAAAAGTTCGGATTAGAGGAGTTTTCGGATTAGAAAGGTTTCTATTTTAGAATGAAATATTATGCTGTTTGTCACACATCAAGTGTAAATTTATCTTTTTGTGTACAGACTAATAAAAATTATCAAGTTATAAGCAGCATGTAGATTGCTTTAGTGTAATGTAGATTTCATGTTAATTCAACTTCTCAGTATCACTTTTAAACATTTTTTCACCACTCCTACATTCCCAGAAAATGTAATGATCCGATTTAGTAACACTTTCAGTGTTTAAATGAACAAATCGCACAAAATTTTTTGAGGAAGGTACAGATTAATAAGGATCTATACGTTGGCAGTACTTATTGCACGTATGTCTATTCTTACAAATTTCTGTTCAAACAAACTATCTGAACTTGCTTCTTTCACATCTGTGCTTATTGCATGGATCCACAAAGGAAAACTCTAACAATGACATGACTTTTGATTACCAGTGTTGGGGCCTATTGATGTTGACACCTTTATAAAGAGTAATAGCTAAAATTGTAAACAGACTGAAAAATGTCAAAAGTGAGCAAAATTTACATCAGATACATTGACTAAGGTTCGGATTAGAAAGGTAGATTTTAATGTAATTAGATATAAAAATCGCAAACGTTTGTTCGGTTTTCGGAGTAGAGAGGTTTCGGATTACAAGGGTATTTTTTACAATAGAGAATGAATAAGAAAAAATGGGACCAAATAATTCGTTCAGTTTAGAAAGGTTTTCGGATTAGAGGGGTTCGGATTAGGGAGGTTCCACTGTATTAAGGATGTAAAAAAAGTGGAATATCGGATGATTGAAAGATAATATTGTAAAATTATTCAACTGCAGAGTCAATAAGTGAGCCGGAAGCGAGTTCAGGAAGCCCCATGAAAGATACAGGTATACCTTATTATTTTGAGTGTTCTTTACCCCTGTACTTTCCTTACAGTAGTATAATGTCACAAAGAGTTTCTGAAGGCACTGTTATTCATGTTATGACATCAACACAGAAGTGAATGTCTTCTGAGCACATTAAGTCATCAAAGAATGTGATTCGGTACCATATTTTGAAGCACGTATATTAGAATGTTACTACTTTTCTTCAAAATGCACCACTATGACTGATTATGGATTTTTTCTTTGTTTGCTTTCCAATTTGTGTGCTAGTTATTTAGATCAACATTTACCGAGAAAGACTCGCATTAGAACTATATACCCTTAAAAACCTGACGCAAATATCTAAAATGTGATTGAATAGGTGAACGAGTCATTAAGTTTGTTATTTAGGGTTAAGTAACACCAACACAGTTTAGGTTATAAAGCAACTGGTGGAAGAGCATCCAAGGTGCCCTCCAGGAAGTTTTAGTCACTGGTGGACGCCTGGGTAGACTCGTCAACTTCTTTTAAAAGCCAAATGCTACATTCCAAGTAGAGTTTTGATAAAAAGAAATGAGTAGCAAATGACTTGATGTCAGTGATCTAAACCATTCGATCACAGATGTCCTTTCAGAGGATTCTATAAATGCTCATTTAAAGCATTCTGTTTTCAGCAGAGGACCAGAAACCGTTAGAATTCATTCGAAATCTGAAAGACCAGCATGTTGAGGAAAAACCATGTACAGTGATGTTTGAATGTGAACTGAACAAAATGTCAACCGTTCAGTGGTTCTACAATAATCACCAAATCGTTTCTTCGGACAAGTACGTTGTGCTCGATAAAGGGCGTATCCATACTTTAAGAATAATGGATGTTTGTGACGAAGATGAAGGGAAGTACTGCGTCGATGTAAATGGACAAAAATCGGAAGCTTCAATTATTATTGAAGGTATTTGAATTTTGTCTTGATTTAAGTGAGGTAAAAGCACCTAATGGAACTAATGATGATGTAAACCGTTGTTGATACTAATGGTGTACTTGCAAGCACGTAAAATAATATTTCCTACTACTAGTATGTGTCTTGGCAAAGGTTATTTCTCCTCTTAACGCTTACTATAAATTTGCGTCATTTTGTAATGGTTTAATTAAAAAGACCGGTTAATTACGACAAACCTTAACAAAGATTAGCTATTAAAGTATCTTGCCATTAGCATATGCAATATGACATATCCAAGTTTTAAGTTGTCGTGTTATTTGTACGTTTTAACATTTGTATAATAGTGTTTTGGCTGAAAATGTAGTATAAAAGTGCAAATGAAATAAATCGCATCCGTTTTCTGAACCGTTAGTGTGGAATGTATTAACTACAAGGGTCGAGTTTTCTTTCAGAAACAGATATAGAAAAAGAATTACTGAACCTTGCACGAATATTAGATGGGACAGGAGGTTAGTCATTTACTTTAATGAAAAAGGCAAGAAGCATAGATTAGACACATGAACTTGAATGTATGGAAAATGCATGTTTTTTCGTGTAACAACAAAAAATGAACATGCGTTAACGCTATTCTAGCATAAAACGCGTAAAA
This sequence comes from Mercenaria mercenaria, assembly GCF_021730395.1. Lineage (NCBI taxonomy): Eukaryota > Metazoa > Mollusca > Bivalvia > Venerida > Veneridae > Mercenaria > Mercenaria mercenaria. Next base: position 48,994,421 of record NC_069364.1, read on the forward strand.
ACTTATAAATTTTCCATCATCGTCATTAAATTTTCTATGAAACGCGCTGGAACGCCTGCGTTTTTTTTCAAGTTGATGTCATTTCCTTTGAATTACCCGTTTTGGTGCCGTAATACATTTGCGCTTTGCCACGGAACGCGCATATTTAAAAAGGTGTTTAACAGCACGTGAGCGCGAGAATCTCTCTGTTAACACAAATTTTCTCTTCTGTTAAAACACAAGAACATCAGTTTTATGCTAGAATAAGCATTATAACATTATAAAAAATGTTCACATTGTTAAACAATATACATGTGTATATAATGAAAGAGGGAATCCCTAAGTTTTTATTTTTTAGCTCACCAGAGCGTGAAGTGCTCAAGTTGAGCTATTGTGACCGGTCATTGTCCGGCGTCCGTCCTCGGTGTGCGTCGTGCGTCGTCCGTTAACATTTGCCTTGTTAACACTCTAGAGGCCACATTTGTAACCCAATCATTATGAAACTTGGTCAGGATGTATGTCCTGATTATCTCTAGGTCAAGTTTGAAACTTGGTCATGTGGAATCAAAAACTAAGTCACTAGGTTAGATCAAAGAAAAATCTTGTTAACACTCTAGAGTCCACAGTTTGAGTTTGAAACTCATGAGAATTGGTCAGAATGTTTGTCTTGATGACCTTTAGGTTTAGTTTGAATCTGGGTTATGTAGTGTCAAAAACTAGGTCACCCGGTCAAATCAAAGGAAAAGTTTATTAACACTCTAGAGACCACATTTATGACACTATCTTCATGAAACTTAGTCAATATGTTTGTCTTGATGATCTCTAGGAAAAATTGGGTTATGTGGGGTCAAAAACTAGGTCACTAGGGCAGATCATAGGAAAATCTTTTTAACACTGTAGAGTCCACAGTTTAAGTTTGAAACTCATGAGAATTAATCAGAATGTTTGTCTTGATATTCTCTAGGTCAAATATGAATCTGGATCATGTGGGTATAAAAAACTAGGTTACCCAGTCAAATCAAAGGAAAATCTTGTTAACACTCTAGAGGCCACATATATGACCCTATCTTCATGAAACTTGGTTAGAATGTTTGTCTTGATGATGTCTAGGTCAAGATTGAAACTGGGTCATGTGGGATCAAAAACTAGGTCACCTTGTCAAATCAAAGGAAAAGCTCGTTAACACTCTAGAGGCCACATTTATGACCCTATCTTCATGAAAGTTGGTCAGAATATTTATCTAGATGATTCCTAGGCCAAGATTGAAACTGGATTATGTGGGTCAAAAACTAGGTCACCCGCTCAAAGGAAAATCTTGTTAACATTCTAGAGGCCACATTTATGGCCCTATCTTCATGAAACTTTGTCAGAATGTTTATCTTGATGGTCCCTAGGTCAAGATTGAATCTTTGTCATGTGCGATCAAAAACTAGGTCACGTGCTCAAATCACATGAAAAGCTTGTTAGCATTGGTTTGAAACTTGGTCATGTGGGGTCAAAAACTTGGTCAGTAGACCAGATCAATTCTGGTGAGCGATATAGGGCCATCATGGCCCTCTTGTTACTATTATGGACCGACACAGGAGCATAGCTACGTTTTGTTATTATTAAGTGGCATACTTTTGATAATTTCTAAATGAAAGTTACTATATTTTTGTAATAATTTGGAAAGAAATGGATCTTAAAATTTATATATTCGTTATAAGTTTGTACAAACGAAAGTAATGATAACATACTAAATATCTGTCTGTCAGTTCAGCTGATCAAAATGTGCTTTTCATTACTTTAGATTAAGCAGTGTTTCGGAATCATTGAGTCAATTCAATGTATACCAGAATTCCACTTAAGCCGATGCTAATGCGCTAATATGTTCCTTTCATGACAGACTCGATCAAACCGCGTTTGTGTTTATGATACTCCTTGTTGGCTATAGGTGTCGCTCCGGTATCATTTCTCCTCCTTTAATGTATAGAAGAACAAACGTTTGAGGACATGAATTGTTAATTTCGCAATAAAATTACAGCAATGGCAGCCCTGCATTTTCAAAGTTTAACGCTATCTAAATCAATTATGACTAGAAAACAACTACCATGAACGATGAACATTTTTGCTATACAACAATGTTTTCAATTACTGTCCACATTTTCATACACATCTATCATGGCTGACTGGTCTGGAGTACTGTTTAATCCTAAAGTCAAGCAGAAAACAGACAAAACAACGGTTAAAGAAATTAGAAATGTCACAAAATGTGCACAATGTCAATAATACATTTGAAACATTTAACGATCTACTTCCTAGGTCAACCCGGAAGTACTTCAAAACCGCGGTAACACCAATATTGAAATCACGGCCCGACCCATCCCATCCCATCCCGGTCATGTCCCTGTTTCGTTACGTTCAATCTACGGAAGCGATATATATATATATGTAAACGTCTGTGCCGGATCAAGTAAATTATAAAGAAAAAATAATAACATTACATGAGTTACTTAATATTTGCCTACCGGTTTCGTTTATTTACTTTTGAAACTTTAAAGAACACGAGCAAGCACTATTGAAACAGATATATACAGAACTTTTTATCAAAAAATGTATGTAATTTGAATAAAGCCCTAAACATGCCTGTTGTTTTTTATTGCACTAAACGGGACAAGTGATGTTTTAAAGAAGGATCTTTCAGTGCTATCTTCTACGTTTCCAAAAGAATTTAGCGACGAGGTATGTTTATGGACTGGTCCGTTATTATTTTAAATCGTACCGGGTTATGTTAAGCATATGTTTATCCGTTTATACTTACCGAAAGAAGAGCATACCAGTTGTCGTTTCGTCCGTCCGTTTGTCAGTCTTTTCGTCTGTGAGAGCATGACCCCAAAAGTACTGAAAATATTTCAGTAAATATGCGAGGGAGTGAAATGCAACAACTGTAATTGTATCTTAAGTAGTTTTCAAATTATTCCCGTTTTTAGAATTAATTTTTCCTTGAGCATGAACTAATATAAGGTTTTAATGAGAGGAAGTGTTCAGTAAAGACCATAACAGTAAACCTTTAAAACTACCTCAGTATTTCCTTGTTTAGGGCAAAACATAACAAAAATACTAGAGTGTGTTTGTATGACATTAAAAACTAAAAGTGCGCTAATAGACTATACATTTCAAAAACATAAACCATACAAGGTAAGATCAAAGTAACATATTTGTAAAGCGTTGTCCCGTAATGGCACCAAAAGTCTACTAGAATCAGCACAACGTCTAACTTAGATATTTCAATGAAACTATGAATATAGATAGGGATGGCGATGTGCAGATTGAAAAAAAACAACATACTCTATAATAGTTTTCAAATTATCTCCCTTAACTTTCTTGTTAATGCATTTTAAGACTACTGAATGGAATTTGAGCGGTCTATAATCAACACATGATGGTATTGATTTCATGTTAGGAACCGTTTGGACCTGGAGCAAATAAGTGTATACTGTAACGACTTGGTAAGATTTCCGCTCCTGAACAAATTCGTATATCCTTCTCTAATTATGTTATATTTTATTTCATTCACATTCGCATCTATCAGAGGTTTGTCACAGTTCCGAGAGAACCATGGTAGACCCTTGTTATGCGAAACTGTTATTGTCTTGGCATTGCGATAGCTATAAAACTATTTTTTAAAAATTCTAATGCAGTGTCGTACCGTTTTCTTCAAACATTGTGTTTTACTACAGTTGACATTAGAAACACGTAAATTTTGATTTACAAGTATAAACCTGTGTAAAATACGAAGTCATGTACTGCTGCTGCAGACGTTGAAAACAATCATAATTTTCAGCTCGACTATTTGTATTTTTTCAAATAGCAGAGCTTTTGTAATCACCCTTCCTTCGGCGTCGGTGTCGGCGTCCGCGTCCGCGTACACGTCCCAAAAGCTTTTAGTTTTGCACGTAGGCAGGTTTCACAAAAACTACTAAGCCAAATTCTTTCAAAATTCACACATGCATGGTATATGTTAGGTTATTTCAGGAAAAAACATTGCAGAGTAACGGGACTTTGTTTTTAGTTACCATACTAGATATAGAGTCTGCATATGCAATCTTATGCGCGCCTAATCTTCTGAACCCATGCACAGAATTTAATAAAACTTCACACAAGTGATCAGTAACTACAGTTTTTGTGCATGGTGCATGTTAGGTTCTTTCAGAAAAAAATGCAGAGTAACGGGACTTTGTTTTTGTTACTATACTATAAACATAGAGTCTGCATATGCAATTTTGTGCGCGCCTAATCTCCTGGACCCTTGCACACAATTTAATGAAACTTCACACAAGTGATCAGTACCAACTATAGTTGTGCATGGTGTATGTGAGGTTTATTTTCCAGAACAAATTCTGCAGAGTTATGGGACTTTGTTTTTTGTTACTATACTATATATATACAGTCCACATAAGTATGCACTTTTGTGTGCGTCAAATTGCAATGCACTGTGTCAGTGCGTAATGGGGGTACATTCATCACTTTCAGTGATAGCTCTAGTTTTCTCAAAATTATGCCCCTTTTTAAGTTTGAGTTGCGGGTTAAAGATATGTATTTAAGTCAGGTTCACAGAAACTACTAAACCAACTATTTTTTTAAACTTTGCACATGTCTTTGATATCATTGTTTTAGATGTTTTTAGATTCTCCACACGTCTTTGGCGTCATGAGCGGACAACATTAGACAAGTTACATAACTTTAGCTTTCCTTTTGTCGAAATTATGCCCTTTTATATAAAAGAAAATGTAATAGAACATGTAAGCATGTTTCTAAGGGATTACTTGACCAGATGTTTTCAGATTCTCCACACGTTTTTAGCTCACCTGAGCCAAAGGCTCATGGTAAGCTTTTGTGACCGCTCAATGTCCGTCGTCAGTCGTCCGTCGTGGGTCGTGCGTCCGTTAACGATTTCTAAAAAATCTTCTTCTTGAAAACCACTGGGCAGATTTACACCAAACTTCACAGGAATGATTATTTGGTGGCACCCTTGCAAAAATTGTTTAAAGAATTGAATTCCAATCAGAACTCTGGTTGCCATGGCAACCATAAGTAAAAACGTAAAATCTTTTTGTCCCAAACCGCAAGGCGTAGAGCCGTCTCGATATTTGACATGTGACATCATCTAATGGTCCTCTATGAAGTTTGTTCAAATTATGTCCCTGGGGTGAAAAGAGGCCCCACCCAGGGGGTCCCAATGTTTACATAGACTTATATAGGAAAACAATTTAAAAATCTTCTTGTCTGAAAGTTCAAGGCCTAGGTCTTTGATATTTGGTATGTAGCATTGCCTAGTGGATTTCCAACAAGATTGTTCAAATTATGCCCCATGAGGTGAAAAGAGGCCCTGCCCCAGGGGTCACTTGTTATACGAGTTATATTGGAAAAAATACTTCAAAAATTATCAGATCATATTTCTTAGACTGTTTAATTATAATTACCCGATGACACCAAGTTTTAGGGGCCACCTGACTGTGACCTTGACCTACTGACCTACTTCCTTTTTTTTAAGAGACAGCCTTGAAATCTGGATGACATATACATTTTTGCACACCAATCTTAAAACTGTCTTTCAGTGACCATGAATGTGACATACTGACCTACTTTCGTAATATTTTAGCATCAGTTGGATATTGATAATTGAAACATGTAGCTCAAAAACATATAATAAAATGTTACAGCTACCCACTGCCCAACTATAGATTAATGTAATTTGCTAAAGTGCATTACATTTTTTTTCTACAGCAGCTATGACAAGCCCCAATGTTCATATTTAACAAAACATAACCAAGGTCACAGTTATTTTTGAAAGTGACAGCTTCACTGAAAAATTAGTTAAGGGTACTACTACATTCTGTAAATCAGTTTGAAGTTGACAAGATACCTAGCTCGCTGGAAATGGCTTCTAAGTAAGGGATATGCAATATTGCAATTCATTTGGCTTCTGCCCCCCCCCTCCCCACCGCCTCCAAGACTCCTTTCAAGGGCACTGTCCTTGACTCACGGGTGGCCTAAGCAGCCCCCGACCCCCAACTAAATTTTCCTCTTTTTTTCCACAAAAGCTCATTCTCAACCCTGGGGTAGAGGAAAGTATTTAAGGCTATCTGAAACTTCAATACAAAAATTATTAGTAAATCTTTTAAAAGTATCATTACAGTACAGTTTTGATAGTGTTGTTAGAGACACTCTAACACAGATAAATACTGAGTCTTTTTCAGCCAATTAGGTTTTAGTGTATATTAAAGCTAACTTCTGTTAAATGATACGAAAATAGGAAATAAAGAACAACTTTTCCTTGCCCTATGTCCCTGACACCTTAGGCTAGCATGTGCATAGGGAGCTAATTGGTTAAGAGCAACATTCTACTGCAAGAGAGTATATTACATAAAGCATTCTGTAAATATGCAATTAGAAAAATATGCAGAATTTGCATTTAGGAATTTTCGTATATCTCAAAACTTTGTATGAAGTTCCTTAAATAAAAACTGGGCTTGAAAACAGGAAGAACGTTATAATTTGCACCCCGCTTGATTTTATGTAGAAATTACCCATGTTCCTTTCTATGGTCTTTTTCCTACGGAAAAAAATCTGTTTCTGCTTTTCTTTCCTCCTCCTACGGCCGTGTGTCATCCTGGCAGTTCGTAAACCAAAGAATTTTAAAAATAAAGGCCTAGAGGGTGGCAATAGAAATAAAAAAAAAAGTGTCAACATTGTCTTCTGTATTTCAACGATAAATACCTTTTCCAACATAGCAATTTTTTTTTAGTTATGTGATATCTCATTAAGTGTTACAATAGGGGAAATTGTATAATTCAAACTTGTTGTCTTCTATTTTTTTATGGGAACTCTCTTAAGATCAGATTTTCTAGAGAATGTTAGAATGATGTTGTCAAGTAAGTGAAATTTATATGAAATAAAGAGTAACACCAAATTAATGATTTTTTTAGTTTCCAGTTTCCGAATTGTGAAATACTGTTGAGAAACGGCGTTAAACCCAAAACAAAAAAAAAAACCTAAAAATTACATACCAAGTTACTTTTAACATATCATCATGGGGACAGGATGCATATATGCTAGGCTTTAGTTACACTTAAAATAACCCAAGTCCTGTATGGATATATCACCAACATGCACGTTTATGATATAATTGGCGTTCACTGGCCTATTTAAATTTTACAGTTAAAGATTAGTGTCATTAGAATTCCACAAAATTAAATTTAACAAAAAGTCCCATTCATTTTATCGTAAAATTGAATAATTATTTATTGCCTGCATTGACAGGGGTCACGAGACTTACTGCATTTCCTGTTTTCAGCAACAGGTTCCACAACCGCAACCAGTGCCCAATACTAGTGTTCCCGGTCCACCAGGGGCTCCCGTTCAGGCTGTAGCCACTCAACCTCAGTCTGCAGATCCTGAGAAACGCAAGCTGATACAGCAGCATCTGGTGCTCCTGCTGCACGCACACAAGTGTCAGCGCCGTGAACAGAATAATGGAGAAGCTTGTTCTCTTCCACATTGTAGAACAATGAAGAATGTTTTAAATCACATGACAACTTGTAATGCTGGAAAATCATGTCAAGGTAAGGTTTATTTTATGAGCAGTGAAGTACTTGATTGTCGTTATCCTTTCAGTAGTTAGCTGCATTTAATATTTCTGGCTGAGTGAAATCTTTGGTTATAATGATCATCAAGCACACATCAAGCCGGAACATCTCTGAATTTAAGTTAGTCCTGCGCACAAATTTGAGACTAGTCTGAAATAAGCCACAAAGGCCAAGTATAAAAGTTTTAAAACAGAAAGTACCATACAACAGTGAATCATATCTGTGGTAATAATCTGTATGAAGTTTACTTAAAAACGTGTGTATCTTTCAGTTGCACATTGTGCGTCATCAAGACAGATCATAATACATTGGAAGAATTGTGTACGGCAGGACTGCCCTGTGTGTGTGCCTTTAAAACTTGCAGCTGATCGTCGAAAACAGCCAGGCGGTAAGCTGAATATCGTGTATCCAACATAACAACAACTCAAAATAGTTGATCATATTTAAAAGATTTTAGATTTTATAAGAATAATAAAACCATGAAATGAGGTATAGCCCTGTGCGAAAATGTGCAAGATGTTTTATCTATATTGATGTATGGTTGCAAGTCAGTCTTAAATGTTGAAGTTTAACCAAAACACTGCAAATGGGGGATACAGTTGTTCCTGAGACTGCATAGGCTGATGCAGATCTATACATAAATTAGCTGAGTTATAAACAAATGAAATGGAAGTTGTTGTTCCAAGTACTAACGATATTTAATATAATAGAAAATTTAAAGAATTTTTAATTGGTAGGATAACGCCAGAAATTATTTTCTCAAACAGTACTTTAATTAAGGAAGTTATTGCTCGAAATGAATTTTTATTTGCAGTAAGCGAACAAAACTCGAGCTCTTGTTTACAAAGATGGCTTGTTTATTCTTTTGGATTGTTTTAGTTTCTTAGTTTAAATAGTGCAAATATCCCAGCCAGCATTCTATATCGGCCCGATATCAAACCGACGTTGTCTATAACGGCCCGATATCGGCTTCAGTTTCGGCTGCAAATAGGAATAATGTCGGCCCGACGTCGAGAGACGGTATCGGGCCAACATCATATTGACATTGGTCCGATATTGGCAAACAATATTTGGCCAATATCAAAATGATATCGGCCCGATATTGGCAGATCATATCGTGGTCGCGAAATAGTGTGACACGAAGTGCTTTATCAAAGTTTTCTTAATATATACACTTTATAAATTCTCAGAGTAATTTTCTTGAGAATTGATGTGTCTTGCATCATGTGTATGATACTTACTTGATTTTATTGATATAATATTTTTCAGAACTATATACTGCATGTTTATTACAGTTACGTAAGCTTTCTGTATATTCTTAACACTATTATTATTGTTCAATTAGAATTTTAAACATATTCATATTTTCATTTTTTTGTAAATATAAATATTTCTATGGCGCCATTTTACATAAAAATAAAAATGCATCTAATTATTACCTCCCTTTATTACATATAAAACCGTCTACAAATTTTGTTTGGAACCTAGTTTGATTAATTCTGGCATACATCATATTTGCTTAAAAAATAGCACATATAAACAATTAGATTTTTCACGTTTATCAATAATATTTTGAAAAATATAGTTACATTACAGAATCCAATATCGGCCCATTGTCAATCCGTCGTACGAAATAGTTACATTGATTGATGTCGATCTACCGATTTCAATATTTTGCGACACTACAACGGCCCGACGTCGGCCCTACATCGGCACATTTTGCCGACATTCCGACATTATACCTATAGCGGACCGATATAGTTATGCTGGCTGGGATCATTAATGTATTTTAATATTTCTTGACAAAAGATAATATTTTAGCTACTGTTGTTTTCAGCAGGGCCTCAGCAGACAAATACAACTGCAAAGAGAACGAGGCGAAAAAGGCGGATGCTATGTTCATGTTTTTGGAGCGAGCAATTTATTTGGTGATTATGTAGTCTTAGCCTGATCTTTGAGGGATGTAAATATATTGGAATAGTTGGTAGTATGTGCCTCTAGTGGAAATATAATGGATTTGATAAATTGAACTATGTATGGACATATATTCAACTTGTTTTTTGCGCATTCTGTTTTTTCAATTGGAATGTTACGGTCTGTGATCTTCGCTCAGTGATAGTGAGAACATGTAACTAAGCCGGATTTGTATTTGTATTATTCAGAAACGTTATGAACGTAAGTGTGTCAACACCTGAACTATCTTCCAGTAAAAAGAGAGATTTATCCTCTCCTGAGGACTTTTTAATTCCAAAGAAAAATAGATTTGTAAACGAATCACCAAAAAACATTCAATCCTGTTCAATCGATTCGCCAGCCAATATGGATACTGTTTCGCCATCTCCGACAACTCTGAGCCTTGATGAAGCCGCAATTCAGGCTATAGCTCAAACGTTAAAGGCCTCTATTCAGGATGAACTGAATATCATGTTAACAGCTTCAGTTCAATCAGCAGTTAAAAATATCTTCAGTGACTTAACAACACAAATTAACTCTCTCCGAGCTCAAAATGAAGCTCTTCGTCAAGAAAACTCTGAACTTTCCTACAGGGTTGATATGCTGGAGTTCCAGGCGGATGCGTCTGAACAGTATAGCAGACGTGATAGTGTTCGAGTATCTGGTGTTGCAGAGTCTGATAACGAAGATACCGACCAACTTGTTCTTAATATTAGCTCTGCAGTTGATGCCCAGTTAACTTTAAATGACATTGCAGTTTCACACAGAGTCGGTAAACCGAAATCATCTGGCAGACCTCGGGACATATTAGTGAAATTTGTCTCTCGTCACTCACGCAATGCATTCATTAAAAAGAGGTCGTCATTAAAATCCAACGGCTCTAAGGGTACCTTCATCAATGAAGATTTGACAAAATACTGGTCCCAACTTCTTTTTGAAGCAAGACAAATGGTGAAGTCCAACACAATTGCCTGGTCCTCCGATGAAATCGTCTTAATAAAAACTTGTAAAAAGAAGAAAACCAGTGTTCACAGAATTTTTTGCAAACGTGACCTTGGCAGTTTTCCTTGTACAGTGTTGATGAATCCAATGGCACTGCAAATGTTGACTAAATTTACGCTGTTTTGTGCATCTTGTGACATCGTCTGAAAAACAAAACAACCTGCGTTAAAACAGTCTGACACAGTGACCTACATACTATATTTACATTTTTGTTCACAACACCAAACAATGCGGTTAGCAGTTTACAGTTATTCGCTTTTCACGTGCAACCTGTCAAACTGGATTTACCTTACACTACTGACCTGGGTTGTATTTAATTTAAATCTGTTGCCAAGCTTTATAAGTTTGTCAACGATGAGACATTTTAAGTAATAAAATGGCTCCCTAACCATGTAGTAAAAAATCGATGTTACTTTGTTTGTATGTAATCAAGTAATTATCATGATTATATGATAAATACAGGATGATTTAATGATTATAAATTTTCCAGGTACATTAACGCATAGTACAGCATAGTGCAGCAGTCTCAATACTGTTTTATATTGTCTATTATCTAGTCTCTATGTGTCACTTGCATTCCATGTTCTAACTTTTGTATGTTCTGTATTTATATGTGTTTGTATAACTATGTTGCATGGTTGTGTATTCGAGCATTTCCGATAAATACAGAATGATTAATAATAATAAATACAGAATGATTAATAATAATACTAAAGGTGTGGTGGACAGGGCGGGGGAGTGATGATTGCCATCTCTAAAGCGTTACTCAGTCAAGAACAACCTGACCTTAAAACTAACTGTAATATAACCTGGTCAAAAATAACTTTAACTGGTATAAAAAACATTTATGTTGGAGCATACTATAAACCACATGAACTTGACGAACTATCATTGTCTGAACTGTGGTCATCCTTAAGTAAAATCCCGAAGGATAGCATAATATGGCTCCTCGGAGACTTCAACATGCCTGATATCAACTGGGTCAATGAAACACTCAAACCAAATTGTAAAAATAGAAGTCTCTATGAAGATTTTATGGAAAAACTGTCCCACCATAATTTGGAACAGATGGTAAAAGTCCCAACCAGGTTGTCCAATACCCTTGACCTCTTTCTTACTTCCCACCCATCCCACGTCCACCTCGTCAAGACACTTCCCGGCCTTGCAACCTCTGACCATGATATAGTATTTCATGAGGTCAAAATAAACAGAGGGCGACCCATCCAGCCAAAGAGACTAATAAAACAATATCGGAAAACTAACTGGGAGGCGATCAGATCTGACATGCGCTCATTTAATAGTAGTTTTATTAGTAAGGCCCATACAAACCCTGATGAGTTGGTAGTATGTGCCTCTAGTGGAAATATAATGGATTTGATAAATTGAACTATGTATGGACATATATTCAACTTGTTTTTTGCGCATTCTGTTTTTTTTCAATTGGAATGTTACGGTCTGTGATCTTCGCTCAGTGATAGTGAGAACATGTAACTAAGCCGGATTTGTATTTGTATTATTCAGAAACGTTATGAACGTAAGTGTGTCAACACCTGAACTATCTTCCAGTAAAAAGAGAGATTTATCCTCTCCTGAGGACTTTTTAATTCCAAAGAAAAATAGATTTGTAAACGAATCACCAAAAAACATTCAATCCTGTTCAATCGATTCGCCAGCCAATATGGATACTGTTTCGCCATCTCCGACAACTCTGAGCCTTGATGAAGCCGCAATTCAGGCTATAGCTCAAACGTTAAAGGCCTCTATTCAGGATGAACTGAATATCATGTTAACAGCTTCAGTTCAATCAGCAGTTAAAAATATCTTCAGTGACTTAACAACACAAATTAACTCTCTCCGAGCTCAAAATGAAGCTCTTCGTCAAGAAAACTCTGAACTTTCCTACAGGGTTGATATGCTGGAGTTCCAGGCGGATGCGTCTGAACAGTATAGCAGACGTGATAGTGTTCGAGTATCTGGTGTTGCAGAGTCTGATAACGAAGATACCGACCAACTTGTTCTTAATATTAGCTCTGCAGTTGATGCCCAGTTAACTTTAAATGACATTGCAGTTTCACACAGAGTCGGTAAACCGAAATCATCTGGCAGACCTCGGGACATATTAGTGAAATTTGTCTCTCGTCACTCACGCAATGCATTCATTAAAAAGAGGTCGTCATTAAAATCCAACGGCTCTAAGGGTACCTTCATCAATGAAGATTTGACAAAATACTGGTCCCAACTTCTTTTTGAAGCAAGACAAATGGTGAAGTCCAACACAATTGCCTGGTCCTCCGATGAAATCGTCTTAATAAAAACTTGTAAAAAGAAGAAAACCAGTGTTCACAGAATTTTTTGCAAACGTGACCTTGGCAGCTTTCCTTGTACAGTGTTGATGAATCCAATGGCACTGCAAATGTTGACTAAATTTACGCTGTTTTGTGCATCTTGTGACATCGTCTGAAAAACAAAACAACCTGCGTTAAAACAGTCTGACACAGTGACCTACATACTATATTTACATTTTTGTTCACAACACCAAACAATGCGGTTAGCAGTTTACAGTTATTCGCTTTTCACGTGCAACCTGTCAAACTGGATTTACCTTACACTACTGACCTGGGTTGTATTTAATTTAAATATGTTGCCAAGCTTTATAAGTTTGTCAACGATGAGACATTTTAAGTAATAAAATGGCTCCCTAACCATGTAGTAAAAAATCGATGTTACTTTGTTTGTATGTAATCAAGTAATTATCATGATTATATGATAAATACAGGATGATTTAATGATTATAAATTTTCCAGGTACATTAACGCATAGTACAGCATAGTGCAGCAGTCTCAATACTGTTTTATATTGTCTATTATCTAGTCTCTATGTGTCACTTGCATTCTATGTTCTAACTTTTGTATGTTCTGTATTTATATGTGTTTGTATAACTATGTTGCATGGTTGTGTATTCGAGCATTTCCGATAAATACAGAATGATTAATAATAATAAATACAGAATGATTAATAATAATACTAAAGGTGTGGTGGACAGGGCGGGGGAGTGATGATTGCCATCTCTAAAGCGTTACTCAGTCAAGAACAACCTGACCTTAAAACTAACTGTAATATAACCTGGTCAAAAATAACTTTAACTGGTATAAAAAACATTTATGTTGGAGCATACTATAAACCACATGAACTTGACGAACTATCATTGTCTGAACTGTGGTCATCCTTAAGTAAAATCCCGAAGGATAGCATAATATGGCTCCTCGGAGACTTCAACATGCCTGATATCAACTGGGTCAATGAAACACTCAAACCAAATTGTAAAAATAGAAGTCTCTATGAAGATTTTATGGAAAAACTGTCCCACCTAAATTTGGAACAGATGGTAAAAGTCCCAACCAGGTTGTCCAATACCCTTGACCTCTTCCTTACCTCCCACCCATCCCACGTCCACCTCGTCAAGACACTTCCCGGCCTTGCAACCTCTGACCATGATATAGTATTTCATGAGGTCAAAATAAACAGAGGGCGACCCATCCAGCCAAAGAGACTAATAAAACAATATCGGAAAACTAACTGGGAGGCGATCAGATCTGACATGCGCTCATTTAATAGTAGTTTTATTAGTAAGGCCCATACAAACCCTGATGAGGCTTGGAACTCATTTAAGGACAGCTTAAATGAATCTTGTATCAAGCATATCCCTACTAAAATATCCAAATCCCGTGCCGACTTGCCTTGGTTAACTCCCAGAATTATCAGGCTTATCCACAAGCGTGATGAACTCTATCACAAACTCAACAAATCCCCAAATCAAGCTAAGAACCAGAAACTGAAGTCCCTAAAATCCTATATACAAAGACAAATAAGAGCCTCATACTGGTCATACATGGAAAACGTCATCTTTAGCCATGATTCCCAACCTGGTAGAAATAAGAAATTCTATAGCTACATCAAACATAACAAAAAAGAAAATGTCGGCATAGCCCCTCTCAAATCAGATGGTTTCACCCATACTGATCCAGTCACTAAAGCAAACATCCTTAATAAGCAATTTGAATCAGTTTTCTCCCCACCTAAGCCCCTAAGCCTTAAACATTTGTGCTCCAAACTGTTAACATCCCCTTCCTCCCTAATGAACCAAATAAATGTAACTCCAGAGGGTGTTGACAAACTCCTTCTTGGCCTATCCCCACATAAAGCGTCGGGGCCAGATGAATTATCCTCCCGTGTTCTCAAGGAACTTCATCAAGAAATCGCCCCCGTCCTTTGCCACATCTTCAATTTATCCCTAAATACAGGCATTGTCCCTCAAGACTGGAAAAAGGCAACAGTTGCACCAGTCTTTAAAAAAGGTCTCAAATCAAAACCCAGCAACTATCGACCAATTTCTCTGACCTGTATTGCGTCCAAACTCCTTGAGCACATCGTGGTTTCAAATCTTATGTCCTTCTTTGACAAACACAATATTATCAGCCAGTTCCAGCATGGTTTTAGGTCGGGTCATAGTTGCGAAACTCAGCTTATTAATTTTACCCAGGAACTTTATAGTAATTTAGAACAAGGTCAACAAACTGACGTCATCGTAATGGATTTTTCTAAGGCATTTGACAAAGTCGACCATTTGAGGCTAATTTACAAGTTACAATCCCTAGGTGTTAGTCCCCAAATAACTAATTGGGTCAAATCCTTCCTCTCTAATCGTACTCAGAAGGTCGCAGTTGAAGGTCACCTGTCCAGCGAACTTCCGGTCCTGTCTGGAGTTCCACAGGGGTCTGTCCTTGGGCCTTGCCTTTTCCTTGTATACATTAACGACCTGCCTGACTCAGTCAAATGTAAAACCCGTATGTTTGCAGATGACACCATCGTATACCTCACTGTCAAATCAAATAATGATAGCATAGCCCTTCAAGAAGATCTCCATAAATTAGAAACATGGGAAAGAGTCTGGCAAATGGAATTTAACCCCGACAAATGTGAAGTCCTTAGAGTAAGTAGGAAGAGAAATCCCTTTATATATCCCTACAGGTTACACAATACAGAGTTAAAGTCCACCTCATCAGCTAAATACCTAGGAATAACTATCTCCAATGATTTGAACTGGTCACAACACATAGAAAACATAACTTCTAAGGCAACCTCTTCCCTTCGATTTATTCAGAGAAATGTCAAGACAGATAACATAAAGGTCAAAGAAGCTGCATACACCACCTATGTCCGCCCCCAGCTAGAATACTGTTCAACTGTGTGGCATCCCTGGCAGAAAACCCTCACCCATAAACTTGAACGAGTCCAAAGGTCAGCAGCTAGGTATGTTATGAATGATTACAACTATACAAGCAGTGTAACTGAAATGTTGAAATCCTTAGAATGGAAAACTCTCCAGTACCGTAGGTTAAACTGTTCATTACTTTTGTTTTACAAAGTAAGGACCCATACCGTTGCTATTGACCAAAGTTACTTGACCCCCATTAGAAATCTGAACTACTTGATCCCTTATTCCAGCACTCAATACTTTGCTAACTCTTATTTCCCTAGAACCATCCGTCTCTGGAACTCCCTCCCCACATCAGTCAAAGCTAGCCCCAGCCTCAGTATCTTTACAGAGAGGCTGGTGGCGGTCACAATGTAATTCTTCCATTCTATCCTATTTTAACTGTAGCATACTGTCCTTTTATCTTTTACTTTTAATACTGTAATATACTAAATTTCTTTAACAACTGTTTCTCTGACAGCGCCGACCAGTCATAATCGGAAATCGATTGTTGGTTGTACCGATGTAGATGTAGATGTAGAAATTTTCCAGGTGACTCAACGCAATGTATAGCATATAGAGTAGCAGATTTTGTTAATAAGTATCATCTAGTCTCTGACACACGTCTTAACTGTTTATGCTATGTTTTATATATGTTCGTACAACAACTAAAAGCCTAATAAAACGTTTTAGCAACAATGAGTTGAGGAAACAAATTACATTGCATGTTTTAAACTGAATGATTATGCATGTTTTACTAGATTACGTTGTTCGAATTTTATAATGATTTTTAGTTTGACAAGTAGCATTCACTTACCATGGTCGCAACCCACTTTTACTAGTAATTACATTTCGTAGTCTGCTTTCTCACCAAATGTATGTACTATAGCGATGTACTTTTAATTATGTGATAACTAAGCAAATTCTGCATGAAATTATGTGATGACATATCTAAGTTCTGTACACACACGCGTGTTTATTTTTATTTTGCTTTTTTCGTTCCAACTTCTTTTCTCTAAATGATAAATATATATATACTAACCTTTTAATTAAAGCCACATATCCCTTAATACGTGACAATAAGTAGCAACACACCGTGTTTGCATAATTATGCTTCAAATAGGTTGGGGATTAATTCAATACTATTTTTAGCGAGTTGTGCTATTTTTAGCATGTATACACCTCAATGGAAATACCCAGAGGTCAGAGTACTAAGCGTTCCGCATTTACACTAACTGAATAACATTGTTTCATATTTACATTTAAATCTAGATCTAGTTTTTTACCGTTTTTTTTCTTATTCATTTTGTTTTAGTAATACTTCACTCTTGCGTGTAATAGAACTTTGTTTACAAAATTACATATGCAAATCTAATACCCAGTTTATTTTTGCTTCTAGGTTCAGTCTTATACATGTATGAACGTCAATGATCGATACGATATTCCAGCGAAATTTTAGTGTTGATTTATAATTCAAATTAACCTGTATACATTTACGAAACTTAAGAGCTTTTTTATGTAAGGTACATTTAAAAGACTGCCTAATAACAAGTTTTGTTAACCTCTATTTATATATAACGTTTGTTAAATTAGCACGTAGATCTATTGACTCTGTTTTTCAGCTTAAATCCACATCCAGTCCTGACGAGTCATGTATATAAGCTGGTTCATACATTCTGAATAATGTCATTCTTATCATATATTCTACTTGTGACTGAAGTATTCTATGAAATGTATATAAGCTGGTTCATGTATTCTGAATAATGCCATTTATTATAAATTCTACTTGCAACTGAATAGTTTTACGAAAAATGTACATATAAGCTGGTTCATACATTCTGAATAACGTTATTGTTATCATAAATTCTAATTGTAACTGAAGTATTCTACGAAAATGTATTTATAAGCTGATTCATACATTCTGAATAATGACATTGAATTAGCGTGTTTTCGAAAGACTGTGTATGTGGATGTAAAATGCTCATATACTTTGTGTGGAACTATATTTGTGTGTCATGTATGTTATTTATAATTTGTTAAGTGACAAGTCCATGTAAAATTCTCTTCATACTAAGCGTAGTGCAGTCAGATTCACATCTGTTTTAACAATAACATTGCCACTAAATAATTAAGTATGTGAACAAAATTGTCCTTACCTTTTACTCAATAGACTAATAACGATGGCCCGCTTTTAATACTAGAGTTTTCCCTCAACGATAACACCTTCTTCCTAAATATGCTTCTTCCTCTTCTATTTTTCTGTATACATTGTCTTATTTGTTTTATGTATGTAACTCCTGTCCCATGTTTTCTTACTTCTTATGTCTCATTCGGGGTTGTAAACTATATAAGTTATCCTGATTTTAACCACATTTCAGTGACGGCTTTTCTTGAATTCATCCTATCCACCCTTTCAATCACATGACCACGAAATCATTGCAAAAACACGCCGTCATGTACACGTATCGATATCACGGGTTCCTACCAATTTTATCACACTTTCTTCTATTCTTAAGTATTTATAGTTGTCCGGACTACGTCTTGTCACTGCACAACTCTTTGTTAGAGAATACTCTTATCTGTAATAAAATAAGATATCCTCGGAGAATCATCCAGCAGAATATAGATCGACTGTGTGATAATCGCCTGTTCATTTTGCGTCTTTTGAGTTCTTTATTTGTTGTCACATTCTCATTATGGCTTGCATGCCTCTTACTTAATGCTTGAGATGTTCACAAAAATCCAGGTCCAGAATCAACTAGAGCTACTTCTTCTGTATCTTCTCGGACAACCACATCACAGTATGCAGAAGCGATCTCAAACCATCTTTCCTTTGTTCATCTAAACGTTCAGAGTATACAACACAAACTCGATATTCTGTACGCAGAACTTTCAGAATTTGATATTTTGGCCTTTTCTAAAACATGGTTAAATCGCTCAATTACTTCTGAAGACTTAGTGTTGCATTCATATCACAAACCCGAACGAAAAGATCGTTTTGGTGATTCTCACGGAGGAGTTATTCTGTATGTTAGAGATAATATACATTACTTGCGAAGATCAGACCTTGAGATCAATCGTCTTGAATGTCTATGGGTGGAAATAGTTCTTCATAACAACAAACATATTCTATTTGGAGTCTTCTATCGACCTCCTAGTTCTGACAACATATATAATAACCTAATTGAGGACTCTATTGGTCTTGCAATTGACAAAAACATCTCGGACATAATTATCACTGGAGATTTCAACTACAATGCTCTATGTCCAACTCCACATAGAAAAATTCTTTCCATCACACAACAATTTAATCTAGAACAGCTTATCGGAGAACCAACTCATTCCACAGAACATTCAACATCCACATTAGATCTCATTTTCGTCTCAAATAGAAATAACATTCTTCTTTCTGGTGTTGGGGAACACTTCCTTCAACAAGACCAACGTTACCACATTCCTATTTTTGGGCTTCTCAAATTTAGTAAATTGAAACAAAAATGCTTTGACAGACTGGTATGGGAATACGACAGAGGAGATTATGACAGCATAAGGGCTGAAATCGACAATTTCAACTGGAATAGCTGTATTGATTCAGATATCAATATATATGCTTCCAATATAACCAATCAAATTACAGAAATTTCAGAACATAATATTCCTAATAAAAATGTCACAATTAGACCCTCAGACGTCCCTTGGATGAATAGTAATATAAGGAAGAACATACGAAAGCGTAAACGTATTTACAGAAAGGCTAAGAGAACAAACTCTCCCCAACAATGGCAAAAATTCCGACAAGTACGAAATGAAACTGTCTTGCCCATTCGTGAAGCCAAATCACAATACTTCATCAAACTTTCAGACAAACTTAAAAACGGACCATTCTCTTCCAAAGACTGGTGGACTACTTTAAAATCCTTCATCTCTAAAACGAACAACAATGTTATTCCTCCACTATATAATTCTAATACTCGTCAAACAACATCTTCTGATTTTGAAAAGGCTAACCTTTTGAAATGAAATTCATCTATCTCCAGCAGAGACTGAAGATGTCTTAAAATCTCTAACAGTTCACAAGGCCGCGGGTCCTGATTGCATAAGCAACAGAATTCTACTTTAGGCTTCTCATGAACTATCTTTTCCTCTTTGTGACCTTTTCAATGCTTCACTTCAACATTCTACTGTGCCAGCCACATGGAAGGAAGCCAATGTTAGTGCAATCTTCAAGAAAGATGATGCCACTCTTCCGAAAAACTATCGTCCAATATCTCTCTTAAACACTATTGAAAAGGTTCTTGAACGCCTCATTTTCAAGCATGTTTTTAACCATCTTCACGATTCCTGCTTTTTAACTCCTGTACAGTCTGGTTTCATTCCGGGTGACTCTACGGTAAATCAACTTGTCTTCATATACGATACTCTCTGTAAAGCGCTCGACAACGGTCTAGAAGTTCGTGCGGTCTTTTTCGACATAAGCAAGGCCTTTGACAAAGTCTGGCACAAAGGTTTACTACGTAAACTAGAATATGCATGAATCACAGGTTCTCTTCACATGTGGTTTCAAGATTATCTCTCACACAGACGTCAACGTGTTGTACTGCCAGGAGTCAAATCTAACTGGGCATTTCTCAAAGCTGGAGTTACTGGGGCTCGATTCTCGGGCCTCTTCTTTTTCTTATCTTTATCAATGATATCGTGGATGAAATCAGATCATGCATCAACTTGTTTGCTGATGATACAAGTCTATATATAATAGTTCAGCAACCGGATATTGTGGCAAATCTTCTCCAATCTGATATCCAAACAATATCATCCTGGGCAGAAAAATGGCTTGTTACATTCAATCCCTCCAAATCAGAAGCCCTTTTAATTTCAAGAAAACGAAACTTTCATCAACATCCTCCTCTTCGAATGTTTAACCAGATTATTCCCGAGGTACTTGAAAATAAACATCTTGGTGTTTTCCTGTCAAATGATTGTTGCTGGCATTCTCACATCAACTACATTGTAGAAAAGGCATGCAAAAGGGTATATCTAATGCGGAAATTGAAATTCTCACTTGACCGTCGCTCCCTTGAAACCATATATATTTCGTTTATAAGGCCAATACTCGAATATGCAGACGTAGTGTGGGGCAATTGTACTAAGTATGAATTGGATCAACTTGACAAAATTCAAAATGAATGTGCTCGCATTGTCTCTGGAGCTACCAAACTTGTTTTCTTGGAAAACCTAAAAAGAGAAGTACCCTGGGAGTCACTTTCCGACAGACGTTGCAAACATCGACTTATCATGTTTTTCAAAATGAAATCTAATCTGACACCAGCATATCTGTCCTCTCTAGTTCCTGATTCTGGTGATAACCGCTACAACCTAAGAAACTCTGAAAATATGCATGGTGTACCCGCTAGAACAACATTATATTTCAATTCTTTTTTGCCTTCTGTTGTACGTGATTGGAACCTACTGAGACCAGATATCCGTAATTCTGAAACACTTTCATCATTTAAAAGTAACTTAAATAAAAACAAGCAGCGCACTCCGGCCTATTATTACACCGGAAACAGGAAACTCCAGGTGCTCCATACACGACTACGAACAAAATGCAGTGCACTGAATCAACATCTTTACCTAAAAAATATTTCTCCGACACCATTGTGCCAGTGTGGACAGATTGAAACTAATTTCCACTTCTTTTTTGAGTGCAGAATTTTTAATCGTTGTCGATACGATCTTCTTGATAATCTGAGGAATTTCGTAATTGACTTGGATACTGTTCTATTTGGAAACCAGGACCTTTCTGATCAGGATAACATGACTATATTCACTCATGTACAGACATATATATCCGAAAGTAAAAGATTCTCTTAGCAACCCTGAGACATGCCAATACCTTGCCTCTTTCTCGTTTCTCTTCTACGATTGACTTATTCTATCATTCAAAATTCACTTCCATTTTTATGTAAATATTTCTCTTCACCATGCATTGTCCTCCCCCCACTTTTTTTTTCTTTTCATCAATAATGATTCATATTTTTTTTCTTACACATTTTAAGACTATATTCCTAGCCCCGTTATAGATTTTAGTTCGATATGCTCAAACAGTTATATTTTGTCCGCTAAGGAGGAGAATTCTATAAGACTTGTCTTTCATTCTTATCCTTTCCTGTTTTGCTGTCATCACAGTATGACATTTGTATCAATATATGCACTTCATTTTGGGAATAAATATGGTTAAACTAAACTAACTGCAAATACAGGGCCTCCAAGTGTAGTAAACTCTGTAGGATCACCTGCATTACCTCCAGAAATGAACGATGCCCAACTTCAGCTAGAAAATTCAGTATCCGACACATTAAAATTGTGTGTAGTATTTAATTGATTACACTTGTTTAATAAAATTGACAAAATGCTTGACAGAGCCTTTCATTTTTTATGATTTTATAAAACTCGTTTAATATAGTTTAAAAGACACGATCTCTTCAGTTTTTAGGAAATGTCTTCATAAATAAAGGTCAGTAGGATAACTGAAATAAAATCCAATTTAAGTTATTCAAATAATAAAAATCAAGGGAAGTTATTCATCAGTAAGTTAGATTTTAAAATGTTATTTATTGTTGTGCAATTGCAGTGAATTGAGGACTGAATACAGCAGGTCAAAACACGTCTGGTAATGATGGTCTGCAGATTATTGTACATCTTGCACAAAAGTTGTATTGGCATAATATCTCGGTTCCTTTCGAAAACTGGTCAAATCCCATCATGGGTTCCAGAGTTATGGCCCCTTAAATGACCAAAATTTGCTATTTTTGCTTTTGAAGCCATATACAGACTTCGTTTATGGTTTGATTTGATACAAAGTTGCAAAATATCTTTAACATCAATATATTTTGGATTCCATTATGAACCTGTAAGATCAAGGTTCCGGAGTTGATCCATCCGAAAGACCCGAAATTTGTTATTTTTGTCGATCCCGCTTGCGGATGCGAAGACATAGTTGTCCAAATGGCTGTTCGATGTATGTGCGTGCGTGAGTGCGTGCGTGCGTGCGTCCATCCGGATTTGTTTGTCCGGACCATAACTTTGACATGGATGGAGCAATCTTGTTTATATTTGGCATGAATGTTAACCTCAGTGAGACGGAGTGTCATGTGCAAACTCAGGTTCCTATCTCAAAGGTCAAGGTCACAATTACAGGTCAAAAGTCAAATCAAAAATGTCTTTGTCCGGAGCATTTTTTCGTCATGCATGGAGGGATTTTGATGTAACTTGGCACAATTGTTCACCATCATGAGACGAAGTGTCATGCGCAAGAACCAGGTCCCTAGGTCTAAGGTCAAGGTCACACTTAGAGGTCAAATGATACAAGAATGACAACTTTGTCCTGAGCGTTTCTTCTTCATGCATAGAGGGATTTTGATGTCGCATGGCACAAATGTTCACCACCCTGAGATGGAGTGTCATGCGCAAGAACCAGGTCCCTAGGTCTAAGGTCAAGGTCACACTTAGAGGTCAAATGTCAGATATAAGAATGACTTTATCTGGAGCATTTCTTTTTGATGCATAGAAGGATTTTGATGTAACTTGGCGCAACTGTTCATCACCATGAGACGGAGTGTCATGCGCAAGATCCTAGAATTTCTTCCCTTTGTTTTTAGTATAAATAGCTTATAGTAATAACTTTTTTATTACTGGTCATAGGGAAAAATCAAGACCACTTTTCTGTAGTACAACATGCATGTTACATCCAATTTTCAAGTGAATTTTAACCTATCTCTACTGGTGAGAATTTTTATGTGGACTTAGATTTTTTTAAGGTTTACATCCCTTTTGTTGTTACCTTAAATAACTTATATTGTAACTTTTTGCAAGCTCGTTTTTTTTATTTGGCATAAATGTTTGCCTCAATGAGACAGGGAGTGTCATGTGCAACTCCCAGTCCTTTTGACAGCTGGCGGGCTCGACATTTTGCCCGTGAGCATCTAGTTTATCTTGTGAACACAATAGAAGTGATATTTTACATTTGATTTTAACCATATTTACACACAACTTAAGTCACAATAAGATCTTTGTTCATTCAAAAACAGGTTCTAGAGTAACTGCCACTGAACAGGTAAAAAATTTCTATTTTGGCCCTTTTAGCCATACAGTTGTTTCATTTATGCTTTGATTTGACACAGACTTTATAGGAATAAGATCGTTGTTTCGACTTGCACATAATGTTTATCTTGATGATCTCTAGGCCAAGATCGAACCTAGGTCATATAGGTTAAAAAACTAGGCCACCAGGTCAAATTACAGGAACAGCTTATTAACACCCTAGAGCCCACATTTATGATCCTTTCTCCATGAAACTTGGTAACAATGTTAATCCTGATAATTCCTATGCCAAGTTCAACATTGGGTCATATGGGGTTAAAAACTAGGTCACCCGGGCAAATGGGAGGAAAGGCTTGTTAACACGCGTAAGGACACATTTATGACCATATTTACATGAAACTTGGTCAGAATGTTTATCTTGATGATTCCAATGTCGGGTTATAAGGTCATCATGACCCTCTTGTTAACCGCTTACCACAAAAGTCGAAATCACGAAAGTCGAAACTACAATTGTGAGAACTCAATACAACGGTGGTGAAAGTAACGAAACTGAAATTAAGTAAATTCGGGATTTCACCATCATGGTTTTTATTTTATATTAGTAGTTTCGGCTATAAGATCGGTACTTCGAATATCGACTTTAAACATAGTAGTTATAATTTTTGTCATCGTCGTTTTTTTATACTATCACATTCCTGATCAACGGACACATTTTCTTTTTATCTCTACTAAATAATTATCGTTTTGTTTTATTTATTTATTTATACATTTATTTATAAATTGGTAGGTGTCTTGAGATCGGGAAACAAACGTACTTATAATGTAGGCCAAGGTGGTGGATGCCGCGGGAATCGAGGTGTAGGTCGGAGAGGCAGAGGTGCAGGTCGCGGTAAACGGCACTAGAGTTCTGCGAGAGTGGATCTTCGCATCCTATCGTGGAATGTCCATGGCTTGAGCAGGGATAAACTGGAAGATAAAGAATTTATAAATAAACTTGCTAGTAGTGATATATTATTTTTATACGAGACTTGGGCCAACAAAGATAGTGCGTTAGACATATCAGGATTTAAATGTGTTAATTATTTCAGAAAATTTCAGAATCGACGTGCGAAGCGATGTAGTGGAGGTGTAGCGGTGTATATTAGAAATGAGTATGAAAAGTATATTTAAATCATTAAAGCAGTTCATGATTCTATTATTTGTTTAAAACTTGAACACGAATTCTTTTGGAATGACGAAGGTATTTACGTAGCAGGGGCGTATGATTAGGTTGATAAATCACAAGCGTATGATGTCATTAACTGTGATTTCTTTCAGTTATTACAAGAAGACATTACATATTTTCTGGAGATTGTCAAAGTAATATTATGTGGTGATTTGAATGCCAGGGTTGGAAATACAAGGCATGATTACGTCATTTTAGACAGGCCTGTTGAGTATTTAGATAGCGATATTTATGTACCTGATAATCCCCTACAGAGAGCCTCTATGGACTCCAGTACATGTACTAATGCGCATGGACAAAAACATCTTGATCTCTGTAAATCTACGTCTACAGGTATTGGAAAAAAAACAAGATTATTTGAAGCAAATGACTCCGGATCCGTCGTTTGCATGGAAAAAATTGATGGAACTGCTGATAGTTGGTGGATCTGTCGGTCTACAACATTGTCATGCTAAACACAATTAAAACATGTATTAGTTGGTACGTATATTCTTCTTGATGAAACGACGTATCATACGCTAAATCTAGACCCTTAGCTCATATGTCAAGGTCACACTTGGGGATCAAATGCCAACATGGGTTTTTTTTTCTGTTCGGTCTGTAGCTCAACAATCCTTAAAGGATTTTTAATATTTCTAGGCAAAAATGTACCCAATAATAAGACGTCTTGTCATGCACAACGCCCAGACCCATTGCTCAAAGGTCAAGTTCACACTTGAAGTCAAGGGTCAGTAGGTTTTTTCCCTATATGGTCAATAACATCCATAAAGGGATATCAATATTTCTTTGCACAAATGGTTCCAATAATGTGAAAACGTGTCTTACATAACACCCCTACCCCTTACTCAAAGGTCAAGGTGACAGTCAGAGGTCGAGGGTCAATAGGTGTTTTTTTCATTTCTGGTCCATTACTGTCATCTATTAAAGTAATTTCATAATACTTGAAACAAAAGTCCCCCATAATGATGCAATGTGTCATGTGCAATACCCAGACTCTTATCTAAAAGGTCTAGGTCACACTTGGAGGTCAAAAGTCAACATCGATCTTTTCCTGCCCATAATTTGATAAAAACTCATGTGTCATATGGGCCCAATTAAGAAATTGTTGATGTATTGTTTTCAGAAATACTTCCCTTTAATATGATGATTTCTTATATTTCAAAGAGGCTGTCATTTTTGTTTTCTTGACGCCAGGTACATGCTGTTGAACTGTCTAATTAGCGAATATCATTGTATATAGATGATTTAGTTTGTTCAGTTTCTTGAGTTTTAGATGAAAATTGATTTTTCATGACTTCGTTCTAGACAGTTGGAAGACAGAAACTTTTTATACGCCCGTTTTGAAAAAAAAACGAACGTTTAATGTGATGGTGCGTCCGTCTATCTTTCTGTCCGTCATAATTCGTGTCCGGAACTTAACTGTATAACCATTAAAGGTATTATCTTTAAACTTGGCATACAGATAAATGGTGATGTGCAGAGCGTTTGAACCGGCCCTGTATGTCAAAGGTTACAAATTGAGCTAAAAGGTCAAAACTGCCCATCAGATTTTGTGTCTAAATAACCATGCAAGACATTGACTTCAAACTTGGCATGTAGAGTAGGTAGGTTACAGTGTGAGACAATGTGCATAGCACATGAACTTGGTTTGTAGTTCAAAGGTCAAGGTCACAAAATGAACCCAAAGGTCAAATCTGTCTGTCATATGTTGTGTCCAGAGCATATCTTATTTACCATTCAAGATATTGACTTCAAACTTGGCTTGTTGGTAGGTAGTGTTAGGACGTAGTGCAGAGATCAGTAGGTTTAAATTCAAGGTCACAATCTGAGCTCAAATGTCAAATCTCTCCGTCACATTTAGTGTTTGGAACATAACTTAAGCATTCAATGTATTAACTTCAATCTTGGGATGTAGGTAGTGGGTGATGAGACGATGTGCAGATTACACGAGCCTGGGTATTAGGTCAAATATCAAGGTCAAATCTGCCCATCATATTTCTTTTCAAGAGATATTTAAGCGGAGCTCTTTAATTCTTCAGAATTTAAATGTATCTCTTAATGTAAAGTCAGTCCACTTCTTTATGTTACTTTGTCTTGGCAGTCATTTTAGCTCACATAACATTTGCACAGGATGAGCTTCAAGTGTAAGTAGTTGATCCGGCGTCCATCGCACTGCGTCAATATGTTTACTAAAGTCTTACACATCTTCTCCTCTGAAACTACTGGTCAGAATCACACTAAACTTGATCTTTACTATTCTTGTAATGATTTCTCTCAAGTTTATTCAAATGCGCATATTTGTCCCATTTAGGGGCCACCAGAGCTAAAAGTAGAAAACAACTTTAAATGAATTTTATTTCAGGCCAATATGGGTAACACCATTTGTTTACCCCATCATTGGCATTAAATAAGAGTCGGGGATCATCCGCCTATCAGCCTTACACGTTTAATGAAATAATTAAATAATATTATGAAATAAATAGAATCAAACTTTAACAATAGTACACATATTCACAGCATTTCATTAGCATACAGCAGTCATAGTGAGACAAGGTTGAAAAACTTACATAATTACGTTCCTTGCCTTCTGCAGTTGTGCTTCAATTTCAAAAATAACATTAAACAATTTAGCTCACCTGTCATATAATGACAAGGTGAGCTTTTTGATCACCTTCGTCCGTCGTCCGTCATCAGTCCGTGCGTGCGTCCTTGCGTCCGTCCGTCAACAATTCCTTGTCTGCACGATAGAGGTTTCATTTATGATTTTATTTTAACCAAACTGGCCAGATCCCATCATGGATTCTAGAGTTATTGCCCCTTAAAGGGCCAGAATTTGCTATTTTTGTGCGTCAACAATTTCTTGTCTGCACGATAGTGGTTTCATTTATGATTTTATTTTAACCAAACTTGCACATAATTTGTATCACCATAAGATCTTGGATTCTTTCTTGAACTGACCAGATCCGATTATGGGTTCCAGAGTTATGGCCCCTGAAAGGGCCAGAATTAGCTATTTTGATCTTGTCTGCACAATAGCAGCTTCATTTTTGATTTGATTTTAACCAAACTTGCACACAACTTGTATCACCACAAGATCTTGGATTTTTTTGTTGAACTGACCAGATCTCATCATGAGTTCTAGAGTTATAGCCCCTTAAAGGTCCAGAATTTGCTATTTTGGCTTTTGCAGCCATATAGAGACTTCATTTATGGTTTTATTTTTGTCATTAGTTGAACTGAGACAATCAGGTTAGATAACTATGGACTGATTTTATATCAAATTACCTCCCTTTATTTCAAATTAAAATAGGTATATCTCCGTAACTAATGAAAATACTGATCTGAAATTTCATTTATGTCAACAGATGGACTTGGACAATCAGTGAAGATATATATTGACTGAATTTATGACAAATTACCTCCCTTTATTTTTATCTAAATGAATACACATTAGCAGCTTCTAATGAGATTGGTTTGAAACGTTATTTATGTCTTCCATGGTAAGAAATAGTCATATTAGATAACTCTTGATTGAATATTTATCGATATGAATACTTAACTAATATATTGTTGTATAGGTTTGTACTCTGTATCTTCCACATGCATATACCAATGCATGATTACCTCCCCTGATTGTAATAAAAATGGATTTATCTCGGTAAATATTTATAGAACTCATTTAAAATTTCATTATTGTCTTTAGTTGGACTGAGGCAATCAGGGTAGATAGCTATGGACTGATTTTATGTCAAATTACCTTCCTTTGTTTCAAATTACAATGGGTTTATCTCAGTAACCAATGAAGATACTGATTTGAAATGTCATTTGTGCCATCAGATGGACTCGGACAATCAGAGTAGATAAGTAACTTTTGACTGAATTTATGACAAATTACCTCCCTTTATTTTATGTAAACGAATATATATCAGCAGCATCTAATGAGATTGGTTTTAAATGTTATTTAAGTCTTCCAGGGTAAGGAATAGTCATGTTAGTATAAAAATGCAGCATTTGAGCCTAGGACCCTCAAACTTGGTATGGAAATTGGCCCTGACTAGGTCAAAAGGGACAGTTACAAGAAAATCTTTATCCTGATGATATTTAATGTGTATGCCTATGTGCTCTATGTCAAAATTTGATCATATCATTTTGAGCAAGGGTACTCAGGTGAGCGATACAGAGCCATCATGGCCGTCTTGTTCAGTAAAGTGATTACTGCGTTTGCAAAATTTAACAAATAACTATTACACATTTTAGTGGAATATATTAATGTGAATTAACTTCATTCTCTTCTGAATTGAATCGTCAAGTCATTGTTAACGTATAAGTTCGAAATCAATGTCGCTTTTTAGCTCACCAGAGCACTAAGTGCTCAAGGTGAGCTATTGTGACCGGTCGTTGTCCGGCGTCCGTCATGGTCATGTGAGATCAAAAACTAGGTCATTCAATGAAATCAAAGGAATAGCTTGTTAACACTCTTGAGGTCACATTTATGACCATATCTCAATGAAATTTGGTCAGAATGTTTATCTTGATGATTCCTAGGTCAAGATTGAAGCTAGGTCATTCGGGATCAAGAACTAGGTCACCCACACAAATCAAAGGAAAAGTTTGTTAACATTATAGAGGCCACATTTATGATCCTATCTTCTTGAAACTTGGTCAGAATGTTTATCTTGATGATCCCTAGGACAAGTTCAAATATGGGTCATGTGGGATTAAAAACTAGGTCACCTGCTCAAATCACATGAAAAGCTTGTTAACACTCTTGAGACCAGATTTATGATCCTATCTTCATGAAACTTGTCGGAACTTGGTCAGAATATTTGTCTTGATGATCACTAGGTCATATTTGAAACTGGGTCATGTGGTTCAAAAACTAGGTCAGTAGGCCAGATCAACTCTGGTGAGCGATATAGGGCCATCATGGCCCTCTTATTTCAGATTTCTTACTTATCTCCGAAAAGAAAACAAAACCAACAAGCCAGATGGCAAGGGCGAGAAAGTATTGAATTGCACTTTGCTTCATAACTTGTTCGAAATCGAAATGTTAGAAAATGAACAAGCTATACGAGACAATGGTTCTTTTTTTGTTGTTATTGTATATATTTATTGAATTATTTTATTTTAACTTTCAACAGAACATTTTGTATTTTTAGCCCACCATCATCAGATGGTGGGCTATTCAAATCACTCTGCGTCTGTGGTCCGTCCGTCCGTCCGTCATTCCGTCCGTCCGTCCGTCTGTTAACAATTTCTCGTTATCGCATCTCCTCAGAAACTACTGGGGGGAGGGGGGGGGGGATTTTAACCAAACTTTGTCAGAATGATGTATTGGTACCCTAGTTGTGTCCCCCTGAAAATCAGACTGGTTCAATAATTTTTAATTGAGTTATGGCCCTTTGTTTATTTCTATAATTTACATAGGTTTATATAGGGAAAAACTTGGAAAATCTTCTTGTCCAAAACCACAGAGCCTAGGGCTTTGATAGACTTGTATAGGGAAAAATTTTGAAAAACAGCTTGTCCAAAACCACAGGGCCTAGGGCTTTGATGTTTTGTATGTGACATCATCTAGTGGTCTTCTAATAAGATTGTTCAAATTACCCCACTAGGGTCCAATATGGCCCCGCCCTGGGGGTCATATGGTTTACATAGACTTATATAGGGAAAAACTTTGAAAATCTTCTTGTCCAAACCACAAAGCCTAGGGCTTTGATATTTGTAATGTAGCATCATCTAGTGGTTCTCTACCAAGTTTGTTCAAATTATCCCCCTAGGGTCAAATATGGCCCTGCCCCGGGGGTCACATGGTTCATATAGACTTATATAGGGAAAAGCTTTTAAAATCGTCAGTAACCTACAATATTCAAATTTGGACCACATGTATAGTTTTGAGTGGCAAGATGAACCTTGACTTGACATTGATCTAGTGACCTACTTTCACATTTTTGAAGGTACAGGCTTCAAATTTGGACCACATGCATAGTTTCGTGTTCTGAAATGAAATTTGACATTGATTTTGACCTAGTGACCTACTTTCACATTTTTCAAGCTACAGCCTTCAATTTTGGACCACCTGCATAGTTTTGTGTACCGAAAAAAACTTTGACCTTTACATTGACCTAGTGACCTACTTTCACATTTTTTAAGGTACAGGCTTCAAATTTGTACCACATGCAAAGCAAAGTTTTGTGTTTCGAAATGAAATTTAACCTTAATTTTGACCTAGTGACCTACTTTCACATTTCTCAAGCTACAGCCTTCAAATTTGGACCAAATGCATAGTTTTGTGCACTGGAGAATCTTTGTCCTTGACATTGACCTACTTTCACATTTTTGAAGGTACAGGCTTCAAATTTTGACCACTTGCATAGTTTCATGTTCCGAAATGAAATTTGACCTTTATTTTGACCTAGTGACCTACTTTCACACTTCTCAAACTACAGCCACATGCATAGTTTTGTGTACCGAAAAGAACTTTTACCTTAACATTGACCTAGTGACCTACTTTCACATTTTTGAAGTACGGCTTCGAATTTGGACCACTTGCATAGTTTTGTGTTTTCGAAATGAAATTTCACCTTGATTTTGACCTAGTGACCTACTTTCACATTTCTCAAGCTACAGCCTTCAAATTTGGACCACATGCATAGTTTTGTGTACTGAAATGAACTTTGATCTTCAGAATGACCTATTGACCTACTTTCACATTTCTGAAGGTACAGGCTTCAAATTTGGACCACATGCATATTTTTGTGTTCTGAATTGAAATTTGACATTGACTACATTGACTTTTACCTAGTACCTACTTTCACATTTCTCAAGCTGCAGCCTCCAGATTTGAAGCACATGCATAGTTGTGTATACTGAAATGAACTTTGACCTTGAAATTGATCTTGTGACCTACTTTCACATTTCTCATGCTACAGCTTTTAAATTTGGACCACATGCATGGACCACATGCACAGTGTTGTGTACCAAAATGAAATTTGACCTTGATTTTGACATTGAGCTAGTCTTGAAATTGGAACACTCAAAAATGGCTCAGTGGTGGGCGCCAAGATCACTCTGTGATCTCTTGTGTATGTGACATCATCTAGTGGTCTTCAACTAAGATTGTTCAAATTATCCCCCTAGGGTCAAATATGGCCCCGCCCTGGGGGTCATATGGTTTACATAGACTTATATAGGGAAAAACTTTGAAAATCTTCTTGTCCAAACCACAAAGCCTAGGGCTTTGATATTTGTAATGTAGCATCATCTAGTGGTTCTCTACCAAGTTTGTTCAAATTATCCCCCTGAGTCAAATATGGCCCCGCCCCGGGGGTCATATGGTTCATATAGACTTATATAGGGAAAAGCTTTTAATTTTTTCTTGTCAATAACTACAACATTCAAATTTGGACCACATATATTTTTGAGTGGCAAGATGAACCTTGACATGAGTTGACCTTGATTTTGACCTAGTGACCTACTTTCACATTTCTGTAGCTACAGTCTTCAAATTTGGACCACATGCATAGTTTTGTGCACCGGAAAAACTTTGATCTTGACATTGATCTAGTGACCTATTTTCACATTTTTGAAGGTACAGGCGTCAAATTTGGACCATATGCATAGTTCCGTGTTCCGAAATGAAATTTGACCTTTATTTTGACCTAGTGACCTACTTTCACATTTCTCAAGCTACAGCCTTCAAATTTGGACCACATGCATAGTTTTGTGTACCGAAAAAACTTTGACCTTGACATTGACCTAGTGACCTACTTTCACATTTTTGAAGGTACAGGCTTCAAATATGGACTAGTTAGATAGTTAGATAGTTTTGTGTTTTGAAATGAAATTTCACCTTGATTTTGACCTAGTGACGTACTTTCACATTTCTCAAGCTACAGCCTTCAAATTTGGACCACATGCATATTTTTGTGTTCTGAATTGAAATTTGACATTGATTTTCACCTAGTACCTACTTTCACATTTCTCAAGCTGCAGCCTCCAGATTTGAAGCACATGCATAGTTTTGTATACTGAAATGAACTTTGACCTTGAATTTGATCTTGTGACCTACATTTTGTACTTCCACATTTCTCAAGCTACAGCTTTCAAATTTGGACCACATGCATGGACCACATGCACAGTGTTGTGTACCGAAATGAAATTTGACCTTGATTTTGACCTTGGGCTAATCTTGAAATCGGAACAGTCAAAAATGGCTCAATGGTGGGCGCCAAGATCACTCTGTGATCTCTTGTCTGTATTAAAATCCAATTGTTGATTTTCATTAGTTTTGATACCATATTCGTTGTCTTACTGTATTGATAAAGTGACATTTTTAAATTATTACGTGAAGGGGTTTCTAATTCATCTCTGAATTCATGTAAATTCCGAAATTTCCAAATGTGCCATTTAGTTTTGAAAATAAACGTGTTGATTAAATTAGCATTATTTGAAGAAAGCCCCAAAACAATGTTTTCAAACGAAAAAATATTGTAAATATTCAGTATTTTAAATGGTTCATTTAATATTGTTTGAATATATTTCCAGATTGGTTTTACTTTTTCGCACTCCCAGAATAAATGTATTAATGTTTCCCTGTAAGGTTTACACATGTTACAAATACCGTTTGAGAGTCGCATCAAACATAGTTTGTTTTCTGTGAAAATACAATTTATGTAAAATGTCCATTGGAACTGCTTAGCTTTTCTTGTAGAATAACAGCGGTACAAATTTGACCAGGTACAATTCCAGCTTATCAAAATTCTTGTAGTTTTAAACTTTTCTTCCCAGTTTTGCTCTGTATGAAGTTTTTTTATCGATTATATCGTACAAATATATTTAAAATGTCGCGCGTTTGTAATTTACTAGGCTGAATTACGTTTACAGTTCGCGTACAGATGGTTAAATTTCTTTGTGACAAAATGATATTTCGGTTATTTTGATCTTTAAACGAATTTTTTATGAACCTTTCATGTATTTTCAGCAGTCTTCGTCTGTAGCATTCTTGTATAAAGTTATCTCAAATTTATTCAAAATTTTCAATGCACATTTTAAGGGCCGTCAGAGCTGAAAATAGAAAACTCTTTAATGATGAATATTTATCAAACTTGGTCTTTAGAATCCTCCTGTAAGCTTATTTCATTTTTCGGTCTCATAGGAATCTCCAACGATAAAAAAGACATACCTTTAAATTACTTCTTCTTATAAACCACTAAATATATTTGCATTGGTGTAAGGAAAGTTCGCTCCCACTGGAAAAAAATTCAGCATAGCCAAAACAAAGAAAATAAGACATGTATAGTTTTTCAGTCATATTAAATGACGATATGTTGACGTAATGCTAATACTGAAATTTTTGGTTAATTTCAGATTTTCGTAACACAGGAAGTGCAGTTTGTTTTTTTTTTTTGAAATTTTGAAAATAAGCTTCTTTGATTGATTAAACAAATCATCACGGCCTTCGAGTGGTTTATCTATGGTGGCATAAAACTGCCACCACTTAATTATCAAGTTTCATGAAAACTTTCACGAAAATAATTTAGGTTTTCACGTTAATAACGGAGGATTTCATGAAAACAGTAAATTATTACAAAGGCCACTTAAATATCTTCACACGAAATTATGCTAGTTAGTGCTTTGAACTGACACCACTTAAAGAAAATTTTCATGAAAAGTTTCGCGTAAGCAGATAATTTTTCACGAAAGAAGATAATTTTTCATGAAACCAGATAATTTTTCACGAAACCACAAAACATTTCAAGAAAAGTTTTCATGAAATGTTTCGGGAAACCAGATAGTTTTTCATGAAACAAGATAATTTTTCATGAAACCAGATAATTTTTCACGAAACCAGATAATTTTCACGAAACCAGAATTTATGGAAAGAAAATTGTTTACCTTGTTCAGTGTTCCTGAACCACGTTACCCCAAGACAGAAGAGTCGTTCCGAATATGCTACGTTTCTATTCTTAGTTAACTACTTTCATGAAAAGTTAATTGGTATCATGAAAACTTTAACTGTTATGCTGTGGCAGTTTGAAGCAGTATCGAGCAAATTTTCATGTTAAGATATTTATCTTGCATTCATGAAATGTTTATGTTTTCGTGATTGTTTCTACTTTTCGTGAAAACCTAAATTATTTTCGTGAAAGTTTTTATGAAATCTGATAATTAAGTGGTGGCAGTTAATGCCACCATATTTATCGTCTAATTTACCATGGTTCAGAGTTCAGATGCGTAGGAATTGTAACCACTTGGGCATTAGCTGTCTGAAGCATCCATGTATGGACTTCTTTCAGATGTTTTCAAATGGTTTCGTTTGATCCTTTTTTGTGGCCAGTACAGCTAAAAGTAGAAGAATCTTTAAATGACTTTTTTTTTAAAGATCTGATTGAACTTTACCGAACTTTGGCTGTAGCATCTTTATATAGACCCGCCCCCCTCAGATTTGTTCAACATATTTTGTTGGGCTGCTCTAAACTACTGTAAATGGACCGCCACAATACATAACAGAAAAGACTTTAAAACGACTTTTCCTCATGAACCAAATGGTGGATCTTCACCAGGCTTGGTATGTAGCATCGTTGTATAAGCTTTTCTCAAGTTTATCCAAAGGGTTTTGTTTGACCCGTTTCTTGCCACCGTCGTTCATATGACTGAAAAAATTGTTGAGAAAGACGTTAAACCCGAACACACACACACCTTTCTTGCCAAGGTCAGATTTGCTCAAATAGTTTCGTTTGCTATATTTTTAGGGCCACCAGAGCTAAAATTCGTTCAAAGGGTTTATTTCTTTAAAGGATCGTCAGAGCTAAAATATAGAAGAAAAAAAACTTCAATGTCTTCTTCACATGAAGCACTTGATGGATTTTCTCTTCAGCTGGTCTGTAGCGTCATTACTGGGCCTCCGTTTAGTATGTTCAAATGGCTTCGCTTGATCCCTTTTTTGGCCCACCAGAGCTGAAAGTAGGAAAAGATTCTTTAAACTACTTCGTTTCATGATCCGCTTGACTGATTTTCATCAAGCTTGATCTGTAACATCCTTGTATAGAGTGCTCTCAAATTCATTCGAATGGATCTGTTTGGCCCCTTTTACTACAGAACTATTAATTTTTAACACAAAATTGCAAAACTGCACTTTTTATGGGCAGTGAGTGATGTTAGAAATCAACTTACTGGTTCTCTAAAGGCATAACCCCCTTATTTCTATTCATTTTTGACACGAAAATAACTTCCGAAAAATCACACTAATGTTTTGAGCATGTTACCGGAAACATTTTCTAACGCCACCGCATTCTCAATTCTGAGAACAAATTTTGATATAATTTCGCAGAAATTTTCATTGTGTTTAATTAATTTGTTTTTTATATAAAACCAGTGTAATGAGAGTTAAAGATAAGAAAATCTTCAAACGACAATCAGGTCTGCTTTTAGAAGTTTAAAAATCATTTCACGATGACCGTCTATCGAGATTATTCAAATTATTTTGAATCATCAAAACAAGACATTGCCTCAGGTGTCACTTTATATATGTGTGTTTGCCCTTTTTCATAGTTTGTTGGTTGATTGACTTTTCTACCAAATGTGTTACCTCTGTGAGCTGATAAATTTCAAAAATGTATAAAGTTCGAGATCTGTAAATTACGAGGGTGAGGCAATAATTTACAGCGTAATAAAATTATTTTCGATGAAATTCACGTACCTGGCAAGCTAAAATGTTTTCACTATTAAAAACACATATATCTATCCTGTGTCAGGTTCATGGCGTGTTTTTAAACATAGTTCTTCTTTTTTATTTAAGAGAACAATTCCTAACATTTCAAACTTTAAATTTTGCCTTAAAATGATTTTTTTTTTCAATAAATACACATGTATTGATTGGGAAAGACTTGGATTTGCAAAAGAAATTATAAGATGCCATATATATGCGTTATTGGGCATACTTCCTAAGATAAGGCAGATTTTATACAAATCTCTATGAGGTCCTCAGGCTTATGTAATCATTAGATTAAAACTAAATCAGAGGTACCCAATCAGACCAAATCGCACCATTTATTGCACAATAATGAGATGTCCCTAATTGTATTCTAGTAATTTATTCATATGACGTCATAAGTTCATAACAGTATTCTGCGAAGAAGAGTTTACATGTTCGAGTTGTTCTCTATTACCTATTCCATAACTGTATATGTGATACGTTGTAAGATATGACTATTCATCATCCAGCTGGCTTACGGAAGGCCGGTGGTTCTACCCAGGTGCCCGCTCGTGATGAAATAATGCACGGAGGGGCACCTGGGGTCTTCCTCCACCATTAAAAGCTGGAAAGTCGCCATATGACCTAACATGTGTCGGTGCGACGTTAAATCCAACGAAAAAAAATGACTATTCATCAGTTATTGTGTATAATTAATGTATACACGTATATAGTTATGCTTGAAGTGAATTCAATGAATAAAATGTATGATTTTGGTTAGCGTAAGAGATGACAGTACAGAAAGTGGACCAGATCAGTCGCAGCAATTGGCTCAAATGTGCAATGGATCCGTCTGATAGCCATGCGGCAGTTATGTTAGAAGTTGCCAGTTGTTGTTTTTTAGATACTATAGTTATTATTAGCAAATTATGTTGCTTTTGTTCTCACCTGGTTAATATATTTCATGCATAAATAATTTACGATGACTGCGCTACAGTAGATTATTCATATTTGCTATTAATTTTGGATTTGTATATAATTATGTATATTTATTTTGGGCTAGTGGACAATGTTTGATATATATATATCTTGATTACCTTATGAACCTTAGTAATGCGTACTTCACCCCCACCCCCATCAACGTCATAATTCTTGGTTTTCATTTTACTTTTTTTTTTATTTCTCAATTAAATGTACACGTTACACAGAATGTAAAATGAAAACCAGCAATTATGATAAAAAACCAATCCATAGTGACACAAAAATATTGATGTTGTATTTTGAAAAGGTAATATTAGAGGTTATAAGTATTTGTAAGTGGTTGAAACGAAAGTTTTATAAACCCTAACAACTCTTTTTACAAACAAGTATTGCACTTTTAAAAAGCAATGTCTTGTCATTATGAAATGAAGTACATATCATAATAAGATAGAAGAAAATATGTTAACAAAAAAAAAAAGAGAGAGAAAAGTCAAATGAAACAATATACAACTACGAGGGAAGATCTAGAAATACTGAGACTTTTACTGTAACTAAAAAGCAACGAATATACCTTAATGAAATTTTATATGTATCATCTAGATAGACATTACCAATTCAGTGCGTCAAATTACGCAAATTTGTCGAACTCAATGTGTAATAGATTTTGCATTCGAATTATAAAGGAACTTTATATATTTTGATACGCTCCGCTTTAGCGTTTTCTCGTTACTTTGACGACTGATGAGGGGTAGTGGTAAAATAGGCCAGCAAGTATCAAAGAGAATGTTAATCATTTTCAATGCGCTACGTTATAATAATTAGATGAAAAGTCTTAATAATTCTATATCACCTCTTTTAGGCAGTTAAGACGGGATCTTTTCGAAGAAAAACACATGGTTACTAAGTACAATTAGTGGTTTGGAACTAAAAACAAATATATAGATTGTA
Source organism: Mercenaria mercenaria (assembly GCF_021730395.1). Lineage (NCBI taxonomy): Eukaryota > Metazoa > Mollusca > Bivalvia > Venerida > Veneridae > Mercenaria > Mercenaria mercenaria. The sequence goes on from NC_069364.1 coordinate 49,033,186, forward strand.
ATAAAAAAATGAATGTCTAGATAAACACGATAAACTATCAGTACCCGAGAATGCCTAAACCACATGAAAAACACTATACTGATGTAAGTCAAAGGTTAAATCCGTCTAATTGCACAAATGTTGTTTTGTTTGTTTAAACGGGTAAAAAATATTTGCAAATATATCAGTCGCGCTGGCAAGAAGTTCCTGCGTGGTTTAAACCCGTATATATTACAGCGCTTATTAACCTTATTTGGTTACATATAGATCGTATAACATCTTTGACACAAAATTTCCCTACAGCAATTACCTGCACCTAGCCACAGATTCGCAGTTTCCTCGTGCTTTTCAGTTTTATACGTTTTTAATTTTATGTAAGTTACCTTTTGAAGGTATGCCTACATATAAAGATTTTAATAGTTTTATGTTGGTGACTTAGTCATCTTAATAGATATTAGATTTTAGAATATGTAAATGTGTATAGATCAAATTGTCTCTTATATTTCTGTATAGAAAGGCATACGTATTTTTTAAAATATTGTAATATTGTAATGTTTTATCATGCAATACGTATGAAGAGACGTAAATAAACTATTTGACTTGACTTGACTATAAACAAACAAGAAAAAACATTTAGTTTTTTAAAGCGACTAGCCCATTCATCGTGGTATGAGATTTAAAAATAAAATCAAACTTTTGCTATATCCACCTATATGCTGCATATTCGATGTTCTAACAATGTATTTTTCATCAAATTTTGTTAAAATCGTTGTTTTCTTAATAAATTTATGATAAAAACATTCGTCTACAATTTCTGATAAGGGTTTCCTGGTTTATAAAAAATAAACGGAATACACAGTCAGCACCTTGCAAACATCACGTGTCAGTGAGAGAAAATATCACCAAACATGATTATCAATGAAGCGAACACTTATAAATAGAGAACGATAACCAAAACATTATCGGAAAAGTCGATTATGTCTTTATTGGTAATTCCGAGTTTTCATGGTAAATCAGGGTTTTCTTTATAGTCAATACGATTCAAAATTAGTACAACTATTTTGTCACGGATAATGGTTTTACTACCCGATTCCCCTTTTCTCAATAGTAACATTTAATATGTTATTGTTACAAATACCGTGCGAGAGTAGTATCGCACAATATCATGACGTTTTGAAATATAAACAAACAAAACAAGAACATAAAATGAAATCAGTACACTTAGTACGTTTACGATGCAGTCAGTGAATCATCGTTGGCCGAACGGTTACGGTATTTGTATGATACATTTTCGTCGGGAGTTCGATTCCCAGACCCGTTAAATTTTGTCTTTAGACTATATTTCATTTCTTTTACTTCAGTACGAGTTAATGAAGACAAAACTTGTTATTTAATCTAGTTCTAACATGTTCACTAACATTATATATGTCACAATTGACACGTACTGGCAGTAATAATGTTAGATAAACTCCATCTTTTATATGATCTAATGTTTTTAAGCTTTCCTGTGATATTTTTAAAGCTGCAAGGATTAGTTTTATAAGTTTTATAACATAATAGTCTTACACGTCACTTCAATAAAAGTATTGCCTGGCCATAATTTCAGGATCGATTGAGTTAAAGATACTACTAATTTTATATGAAAATAAGAAACAAAACTGTCGCGTCTCGTTCTATATTTATCAATGTTTTCAAAAATAAAGCATTGCAACGGTTTATAAAAGTGCATGAGAAAAACTGCTAACACACGAAAGTTCTCGTAACTTATTTCAAAAATCATAAATCACAGTATGTGATTTAGTTGCTTACAAAACGTTTATTATTCTTTCTTTACAACACATATAGTGAATGTAAAATTTGAAATTTGTTGGTTAAGAACACACTTCGGGGTCAATTAACGTTTTTTTGTTTTTGTTTTTTTTTTCATATAAGTTCACCATAATTTCCTCTATCACATGCCAAAAATGTTAATTTAAAGGCTCAGTGCATTTTTGACATGAGTTTCTGAAAAGAACAGGCTTTAAATTTAGTCACAATGTTTCTTGACCGTCAGCTTAGCATTTGATTTCCTGAATCTCAATAATTATAATGGGGTCATTCAAGGCTCTAGGGGGAGCGTTAATCTGACTTACATTGCCTTGATGTGATCCAAGAGCTTATTCAAATAAAGAGCTGAATAGATCAAAATATGAATGCGTCATTTCAGTAGTCATTGGCCTTCGTTACATAACTTAGTTAATTCAGTTCTTTTTTCATAAACATGTGTGGTAAACCTGGGTTTTGGCAAAAAATATTTTGCTTTTTGTGAATTTCTTCATGATTTTACTGTTTTACACTGTTTTGACTTTTAGGGCAGACATATTATTACCCAACTTTAGTATAAGTTTCAAGTTAATCGGGCTAGTTAAAACACATTTCATATTTTTCCGACCCACAATACAGTTGCTGTAAAACAGATACATGTTCCTAAATGCATATTTCTACCTGATAATTTTATCTTCAATATGTTGTAAATATATTTCTTAACATTTTTATAAAGTTTGAAGACAAGACATTGTGAAGCTTTAAAGTAATCTTGAAAAATGTTCTATTGTTTACATTTTTGCTAGTCAATTTCTTGGGTGGCCAGAGCAGACCAAATGGGCCTCCGTGGCCGAGTGGTTAAGGTCGCTGACTACAAATCACTTGCTCCTCACCGACGTGGGTTCGAGCCTGACTTGAGGCGTTGAATTATTCATGTGAGGAAGCCATCCAGCTGGCTTACGGAAGGTCGGTGGTTCTACCCAGGTGCCCGCTCGTGATAAAATAATGCACGGAGGGGCACCTGGGGTCTTCCTCCACCATCAAGCTGGAAAGTCGCCATATGACCTATAACTGTGTCGGCGCGACGTTAAACCCAACAAAAAAGAGCTGACCAATGCAAATGAATTATTAAAAATGTTAAGTGATATTTTTCAGGATACAAATTTTGCTGTCATGTTTTAGTTATACTGAATATTATAGATTTTTAGAAGCCTGACCGTTCAAAAGCGGTATCTCACAGTATTTCTTTATTTGCTCAGTTTCTCACGTGTGTAGGCGTGGGAAGATGAGGGCGAGGAGGTAGGCAGAGCTTTTTAAAGTACCTTTCATTATTTGATATTTATTCTTGAGTTCTCTTTGGCTGTGTTATATTTTTTTGTGAAATATAGGGAGAAATAGATTACAATATCATTTATGAAATTTTCGCATTATTATTTAAGACAGAAACAATTTTATGGAAAGAATTGTTAATGCTATGGATATCTTCTGTAAGGACCTAGCTACTTAATACTTACATTAATATAAAGTAGAAAACAGCTTTTCAGAAAAGGTACGAATTAACTGTCGTATACATTCAGATAAGAGATGCTATTTAATCAAGAATCATCATGTATTTTTTGTCAATGAAAACAGAGAGTAATACTTACAAAGACAGAAATTATTTCGAACTAATATATATCCTCTAAAAAATTTACAAATATTTAATTAAAAAAGCAATATGTGTAGTTTGTATTAGATTATAAACTACACCCCATTCTGTACACGGGACAGTGTTCTTATGTTGGTGTATTGTTTTTGTTGTTTTTGTTGATTTTATTCAATGTTCGTTCGATCTTTGATAAAATTTACTGAAAATGTCCGTAATTTGCAACAACGGCAACCCTTAAAAATTGGGTTATGGCGATACTATATGTGTATTTTCCTTTTTACTTGAAATTTTAAATACACCCTAAGTATATGGCATTCCCTAAGAAGTTTTGCTGTCCGTATCCGCATGTCCATGAGTATCGGGATATGCCACAGTATTTGAATAGAGACTAAGAGAATATCTTGTTTTCTCAATAAAGAAGTCTGGATCAGTTTCATTGTATTCGATCCCTAATAATTGCTCAAACATCCTATGAGTGAGTCAATGTTGGGTCAGCAATTTTTTTTTGTGTTGGTAGATCCTGTCTCCATTTCCAGTACATTGTTAATTGTTAAGGTTCAAAAGTCACCAGAGATAGAATGACACTCAAGGCGTTGGTGTCGTTTATAGACATTTTGTTTACGATTCTTTAGTAAGCACATATCTCGATTGTTACTCAATAAAAGCTAAGAAAATTCATACAAGACTTTCCCATACTAATTACAAGTGAATAAAATAATTAAGCACTCTAATTCTCGTCTGCTTTTTCATATTTACCACCCTTTCAGCAATTTTTCCAGGGAACTTTATCATTGCCAGTGAAACAAAATATTGTTTTTTGGTTCGTCTCGTATGAAATTGGAATCCCGGAAATAGAATCAGCTTTCTAATGATTCTGAATGTCTTCCAATGCTTTAAAAGCTGTTCAGTGTACTTGTGTGAAAAATGCCACTGTATCAGTTAATATACGATCGTTTATAAAAGAAGAAAGAAACAAAAATACCTAAGTCAACATTTTTAATACAGCACAACAAATACACAAATATTATACAATCCTACAATTGTTTAAAGAGTTCCTCTCAGTAAATCCTCTGAACACACAATAGATTTATAGGACTGGTATACCTGCATACCTAAATAATATTAAAATCCCTTCAGGGATTACAGAGTTATTGATCATAAAAGAAAACAACTAACGACATTTGACCTCCAAGTATGACCTTGACCTTTGAGTTAGGGGTCTGGGTGTTTAGCATGACACTGTTGTATCATGTGGTGCATTTATGCTAAGTACTAGTAATATGAAAATCCCTTTAAGGATTGTTGAGTAACAAACCGGACAGGAAAATAGCCGTTTTGGCCTTTGACTCTCAAGTGTGACCTTGACCTTTCAGCTAAGGGTCCAGGTTTTGCGCATGACACAATGTATTATCAAGGGAAATCTGATATTCAAATCCTGTTTTGCATGACAAAGTTATAGACCGGAAAGGAAAAAAAACATATTACACTTTGATCTCCGAGCGTGACGTTGGCCTTTAAATTAGGGCTCTGGGTGCTGCACGTGGCACGTCGACTCATCATGGGGAACATTTATGCCAAGTAACATTGTAATCCCTTACTGGATGACGGAGTTCCAGACAGGACACAACACAGACTCTGTGCATGCCATGTTAACATTTGACTGCCAAGAGTGACCGTAACGTTTAAGCTAGGGGTCTGAAAGTTGTGCATGACACATCGTTTCGTCATGGGGAACATTTGTGCCAAGTAATAATAGAGCCCGTTGATGAATGGCAGAGTTATGTATGGGACGCAAACAAACCCTCATCATGCTGTGTTAACATTTGGCTGCCAAGTGTGCCCTTGACCTTTGAGCTAGAGTACTTAACGATGTGCATCATGTTATTTAAGAAATAATAAGTTCCCAAACGTGGTTTATCGTAGAATAAGTCGTGTTTTGAGTTCTTATGCGTAAGAATATATCACGAAGGCCGTAGGCCCGAGTGATATATTGTTTCGCATAAGAACGAAAAACTCGGGTTATTCTACGATAAATCGCACTTGGGAACTTGTTATTTCGATTCTAACACGAGATACTAGTATCAAAAGTGTTAGAAAAAAATAGTAACTACTTTTTACGACCGTGCTACGCAGATGTATCGAATGACGTCATTGCACGCGAGTGGTTTATTGCACAATAACTCGAGATAGATTTTGCTCTAAACACGGGTGGTAAACGCGCAATCCAATTCCCGCCGGGAATACGCTTAAAATGGGTTGCGCAACGTCCGGTGCTGGTGTTGCGCGTAAAAAAAGACGAAATTGAGGTATGTGAAGTTATGATTTTGCTTAGTATGAGACAAGAATAAAATTTCTCGAAAAAAGCAAAATGCTATTCGACACAAATATGATAATACATCATATGTGTAAAATATCTGGTTTGTAATTTATGATTCGGCTCTATTATCACAAAAACTCAGGCGACACGAAGCGTGAAAAAAGTATGAAATCAACAAAAATGGGAGTTTCTGACCTCATATGCCTAATCTGAGGACATCTGATGCTTTTTATGATAACTCAACTGTTATAAAGTAACGAATATCAAAATTATTTGCTTCAAATCCAGTTTACGGGGACATAATTGACAAAAAAATCATCGGAAATGGGGTTGCGCAGCGGGAATGGAGCTGCTCGTATACATCATAATGTATATAATGTATACGCGCAACTCCATTCCCGGGGCGCAACCCCATTCCCGATTATTTTTTGCCAATCTTTCCCCCAAAAGCAACATTTCATTGAAGTGTATGTAATTTAATGACTGTTTTACACGCGTTTGGTCATTAGAAGCGTCACATTTCCAGAAAGAAGGCACAAGAGTTAGAAAATCCGCATTTTTCATGATTCCATGCTTTTTTGACAGCTCGAGCCAGCAGAGTTTTCGTGATAACAGGGCCGATTCTTAAATTAATAAGTTGATATTTCACACATATGATCTTTATTCATTTTTGTGTCGAATAGCATTTTGCTTTTTTTCGAAAGCACTCGTAAATGTGTCATTATTTACAAAAACAAAAACCCACCTACCTCGATTTTGTATATATTGATGCGCAACACCAGCACCGGAAGTCGCGCAACCCATTTTTAGCGTATTCCCAGTGGGAATTGGATTGCGCGTTTACCACCCGTGCTAAATGTATGTAGGTTATTCGCCTGTCGTGATAGAATATGGCGTACATTTGTGCCAAGTAATGTTAGTGTTGATCATATTTTCATATACTATGCCAAAGAAGTATAAAACACTTTTTATAGCTCTTTGACTATGCAAAATAAAAGTATAAATAACGTAGTGTCTTCTTTTTTCCGTTCCGTATTTTACATTATTGAAAAACAGAAGTAAACCAAGTTGATGACTATATTTGCTGTTGTTGTTTTACCGGTACTTAAAATTGGTGTAAAATAAATCACCCTTCCCGCTACGTTTTTACAGGAGATCTCTAATCTATAATCCTTGTTTTTTATGATCGGCACCTCCCGTGATACGATAAGCGGAGATAGCCGAACCATAACGATCTAAAAAATATCCGATAGTGATCGATATTTAGCTAGACGGTCGAAGGGAGACAACAAGGTATAGCGTTGATCTCAATAAACAAGGAAAGATAATAGAATCGAGTTTTGCCCAATTCTTTAGTATGAACTTCGCAGATGGCAAAATTTAGCCTTTCGACATTTGACCTCCAATTTTGACCTGAACGTTTGATTAGGGATCTGGGTTTTGTGTATGACATGTCGCTCATCATGTGGAACATTTGTGCCAAGTAGTGTTAAAATTACTCGATGAATTATGGACCGGATATAAAAATGCGGACGAACTGATGACGGAAGGACGGACGGAAAGGCGCAGTTCTTTCGACCAGTAGGGAACAAATAATTAAATCTATTCAACATTGCAAATAACACAACACAGGTAAATTACTAAAATGATAAGTATCGCTAACAAGACCAGTGTAGTCTGCTAGTTAAGGTGTCGGCCACTCAGCCCTGGGGTCGAGGCTACACACTCTAACATGACACCAGAACTAGTTTTCCTGGGAACGGAATCAAGACTGGTTCAAATGAAATAGAACATCTCATCATAATCAAGCTAAAATGAATTAGTATAAGCTATCCCAAACAAAAAAAGATTGGAATGAATCGGTGTAATAAATGGTAAACAAATCAGGTGATTTGTTCACTATTCGATCACGATTCAAATGGTATGCAAATGAGCTAATGAATCGGTAATAAATCGTAAACAAATCGTTTAATAAATGGGTAACACATCAGGACTTGAAATTGTTTTGCTAAATAATGAATCGGTAACAAATCGGGTATGCTGAAGTTGAAATGAAAGGAATTTCGAAATCGGTGGCACTAATAAATCGGTAATAAATCGTGCTAATGAATCGGTAATGAATCGTACTAATAACTCAGCATTATTTTTAAGGGACGAAAGCATGAGTACAAAAACTTTGAGGACAAATTGTAATTCTCTAGAAAGGATTAACTATAAAAATGGCAAACTAAATGTTCTAGTAAGGAAAGAACAACATGAAATATATAGATTCTATTTAAAGTATAGCAATTGCAAAATTCAAATATATGATACATATTAGAACATATGCATTCAGATCTAATTTATAAAATTTCTTTAAAATTGTCATGAAAACATATGACAATCTTGTAATTATTTCCTAAAAACTTAACAGCTTCAAATATAGTGTAAAGAGTTAATGTATGCACTTAAACATGTCCTTTTACAATTATATTAGACAATCAAACATTTGCACTTACTCCATAACAGTTAAAATTCCAGTATTTTAGAGGATGCATGTGGTGTCTCTGTGTATTTCAGTTATCCTGCCAAAATTTTAATGCATTAAAGATGGCTGACAATATACTCATGTTTCCCGCCTTTACTTTTTAATGAATCGGTAATTAAATGATCACTCTTTTTTTTTTTTTTTTTTTTTATAAGAAAAGGCCAAAATTTTTTATGATAATAAATATTTATTAGGTTACATATAGATCACGTTTTAACAATAACACAACATACATATATGAACTAACCAAATTTTATGAGTCAGAGTAGTACATTTCTCATATAAAAGGTTAGTTATCATTCACTACTGACTACTGTCAACTACAAGATACAAGATACAAGATACAAGAAGCTTTATTTTAAGTCGGGTAGTATAAACAAAGAAACATTAGCTAGACAGCTATTTTCCGACAAAAACAAAGTCATGCAACAACAAAACGAGAAAAACAAAAATACCTGTAAAAGAAATATTTAGCACATAAAAACAATTAAGTTAAAGAGCACATTTAAAGGGAGATCATGCAGATAAAACATATATCACAAAAAGTATTTAGTTAAAGAGCACATTTAAAGAGAGATCATGCAGGTAAAACACATATCATAAAAACTATGTTAGGAGAAGCTATATGAAAAAATCACAAAAGGATACATATTAAGACTAGGTTTCAGCAAAGATAGTGTACAAAGGCATATAATGGCAGCACAAAAGTTATATAAAACAACACAAAATAACTGATAGTTTAAGGCATCTAAGACAAAGTAAGTAAACATTACATAGTATGGCTAAGAACTAAAACACAAATACAAAATAAAGCAAAATTGAAAGACAACTAAAAGCAAGCTGGGTAATACAACAGAATCACAAGCAAGCATTCAGAAATGATACAAAAAAAAACAAAAAAAAAAAAAAAAACATGCAAATTAAAGACAAACTACATACATAGGGAGCTTTTACAGAGGTCCAGTCCAGGTACGGATAAAAAAAAGCAACAATTAAGAGACAACTAAAACAAGCTGGGTATTACAAAAGAATAAGCACAAGCAGGCATTTAGAAATGATACAAAAAACACGCAAACTAAACAAACTACATACATAGGGAGCATTTACAGGATGGTCCAGCCCAGGTGCGGATCAGTCTCCTGAACTCTTTGAAGTTATCCACCTGTCTGATTTCATTTGGGAGGCTGTTCCACACCTGCACTGCCTCATACCTGAACGACTTCTTACCATAGGTAGTGGATTTTACAGTTGGTACTAGTAAAGTATTTACATACCTGAAAGCATAAGAATCATTTTTAAAGTTAACAAGATCATGAAGATAGGAAGGAGAAATTTTGTACAAACATTTGAAGGTTTCTATAGCCAAAGCTCGTTTCCTGCTAAGATGTAAGGTTGGCATATCAGCCTTATGTAAAAGGTCATTATATGAGGATATAAAATCATTGAAGGTTATTTTCAATGCTCGGTGTTGAAGTTTTTCTAATTTTTCAGTATTAGCTTTATTGCAAAAGTGCCAAACAAGAGGACAATAGTTAAAATTGGATCTAATAAAAGATTTGTATATAAGTATTTTGTTTTCAGTATTAAGAAATTTGCTCATGCGTAAAAGTACGTTCAGCTGCATTGCTGCTTTCCTGCACATCTTGGCAATTTGGTCATTAAAGTTTAGCATAAAATCAATGTCTACACCCAGCAACTTAACAGTATCATCACAAGTAATATTTACATCTCCAACTTGAAAGGTAGGAGAGACATCATGCGTATCTTTTCCAACAGAAATTGCTTGAAATTTGTCAGGGTTTGCTTGCATCTGGCTAAATTTGAACCATTCTATAAGATTTAAACTTTCTTCTTCTAAAACAGATTTTAAGACATTTATATCTTTATGATTAAAAGAAATGGTATTGTCATCAGCATAATTATACAGTTTAGATTTTTCCACAAAATAAAAAATATCATTAATAAAAATATTGAAAATCATTGGTCCCAAAATTGACCCCTGTGGAACACCTTTAGAGAGTTCAAGCCATGTGCTAGATGCCTCTCCTATTTTGACCGTTTGTTTTCTATTTGACAAGTAGTTATGTACAAGTTTGGAGGCTCTGTCAGTCAGCCCATATGCCTGTAGCTTGAGGACAAGAAGATCATGAGGGATACAGTCAAAAGCTTTTGACAGATCCATAAGTATTGCGGCCACGTGGTCTCCCCTGTCCAGTGCAATCTTCCAGTCCTCAACCACACGCAAGAGGGCTGTCTGACAGCTATAGCCTGGCCTGAAAGCAGAAAGTAAATCATTAAAAAGGTTGTTAAAATGTGTATTAAGCTGATCATTTAAAACTTTTTCATAAATTTTAGACATTGTTGGGAGGATGCTTACAGGTCTGTAATTTTTTGCAACAAAAGGATCATCTTTTTTGAAAATTGGTGTGACCTGTGCTAGTTTGAGATTTGATGGAAAAGATGAAGTGTCAATCATAGTGTTGATTACTCTTGAAGTTGGACCTGCAAGTACCCTTCCAGCAGATTTTAGTATTTTAGGAAGGATGCAGTCATATCCAGTGGCTTTTTTAACATTCAAATTTTTAAAATATTTAAAGACATTTTCAGGCGAGACATGACTAAAACTAAAATTATCTATATCAGGGTTTCTGTGTTTAATTTGAACAATGCTAAGATGAGTATTATCTATTGGGGTATTGTCCTGGATGCCTATATTTTTGGCTACATTGATATAAAAATCATTTAGGATCCCGCAGACATCTCTTTGATTTGAGATTATTTTGTTTTCTTCTTTTAAAATGATTTCTGATGATTTACTTGTTGACTTATTTGACAAAAATGGTTTGATAGTACTCCAAAAGTCTTTTGATTTTGGTCCTCCACCACACCTTTCATGAAAGTAGATAGAAATAGATTGACGTTTTCTTTTTTCTTTTTGATTACGAAGTTTTCTAAAGTTTTCCCAGTTTTGTGGACATTTATTTTTAAGAAATTTGTTGTGAGCCTGATGTGTTTTATAAATAATTTTTCTGTACTCTGCATTCATGTAAGGGGGTGGGTTTTTTCTTGGACGTTTCTTTTTTATAGGAGCATGATCATCAATAACTTGCTTTAGTAATGTTTCATGAACTGAATAAACATCATCAATGTCATCAAAAATATGAGCAATATGGAAAGGAACATGTGAAAGATCCTGATTAAACTTTTCTTCGTCAAAGTTTTTATAGCTTCTGAGCAAAATCTGTCGGTTTTTAGTACTTGGTAAAGATTCACGTAGCGTTGTTATTATCATACAGTGACAGTCACAAAGCCACAAATTGTAACGGTAGTGTTGCAAAAAAGATTTGGTGAGTTTGTCAAAATTACATCAATGAGTGACGGTTTATTATTTTTTGTAAAACAGGTTGGCTCTTTTATCAAATTTGTTAAGTTATAAGCATCTTGTAGATGTTGTAGAGGTTTTTGTTTTGTTGAAATCAAAACATCATAATTCAAATCTCCGTGAACAATAACATGGTCATAACTTAAAAACATTTTGTCAAGGGTAGAACTGACATCATTTTCAAAAATAGCATCTGACATAGAGGGGGGCCTATAGGAACACAAAATAAACTTATTCAGTATAAGAAAACTGAATATCTACATAAATAAGACAGTAATCATTATAAATTTTCAACTAAACGCTTACTATCAGAAATCAAATAAACAACAAACAATAGACAAGTAAACATATAAATATTACATGAAATTATAAACACATATACAATAATATCAAGGGCAGGGCGGGTTCGGGTATTTTCAAAATTATTTTAGACGTGATCCAACCAAGAAAAATACAGAATGAAGAAAATTGTCTATATTGAATTATAAAATACAAGAATAAGCCTATCAATGATTTTGATAAAAAAAACCAATAGATTTAAAAAGAATAAAAACCGTTGACCAATCAGAAACGATGACACATAAGACGATTAACTTGATTTACAGATGCGAAAAAAGTGCTGTTCTCAATAATTAACCGATTTTATGAATACAGAAAATCGCCTAAATTAAATGATCACTCTTTTTTTTCTTTTTTTTTTTATAAGAAAAGGCCAAAATTTTTTATGATAATAAATATTTATTAGGTTACATATAGATCACGTTTTAACAATAACACAACATACATATATGAACTAACCAAATTTTATGAGTCAGAGTAGTACATTTCTCATATAAAAGGTTAGTTATCATTCACTACTGACTACTGTCAACTACAAAATAAACTTATTCAGTATAAGAAAACTGAATATCTACATAAATAAGACAGTAATCATTATAAATATTCAACTAAACGCCAACCCACAGGCCCAGCATAAAAACTTAATACATTATACATTTACATAAATAAACCAAGCAATTGCTACATATAACAAAACCTCAAAGAAACATATATGTAACCATCTACAGATACTATATCAACAGATACTATATATACTGTATTGATAATTGTAAATTTACATCAAACTTCCTATAAAATTGAACTCCTAATAAGAATGTCTGCCCTTTATGAGATTGTTAACTGAATATTCCATAAATTTTAATGCACTTAAACAACCGTATTACTACTACAATAACCAACCTTTTTCTAGGGAAACGTTACATACCATTTCCTCTAAAATTATTTTATTCCAAAGTATGACATACTACTTTGTAAACTGAATCAACTTCCTTTGAATAAATTTATACAAAGTGAAGTTATTGCACTTAATGCATTCCATTTTTATTAAAAGGTATTTTTTCTTATAATTATGACAACTACCAAGGTTTACTTCTAATCACAATGATTCTTTGAATAAATATATAAAAGTAAAGTAAATGTGTTCAGTTTCAATCTAAAGGTATTCATACATTTAAAGTAAGTATAAAGAAACTACTATGATTCACCGCAATGAAAACAATGTATTTTCTTGTATGAAATGAATTAAATAAATAAATTCCTAAATAACAAATTTATAATACAACTGTCCTTTTTCTAGGGAAACGTCACATACCATTTCCTCTAGAAAAACCTTATTCCAAAGTATAAGATACTACTTTGTGAATAGATAGACTTCCTTTGATAAATTATCTGAAGTGAAGTACATGTTGTTAGATCAATAAAATTCTAAACACACAAGTCTATAATACCACTGTCCTTTTCTAGGGAAATGTCATATACCATTTCCTCTAGAAACTCCTTATTCCAAAGTATAAGATACTACTTTGTGAATAGATAAACTTCCTTTGATAAATTATCTAAAGTGAAGTATATACTGTCAATCACTATTTGTAAAGGAATATAATCCCTTAAATAACACATAAATGTAAAAAAATTTTTTTAAGACATTCGAGTCTTAGACTGTTAGTGTACTGTCCCTTTTCTAGGGAAATATTGCTTACTACTTCCTCTAGAAATATCATATTCCAAAGTATAACATACTACTTTGTGAATATATCCATCTTCCTTTGATATATTATATCCAAAGTGAAGTGAAACTCAGTTAAGCAGTAATAAAAAAAAAATTTCTATGATGAGAATAGAACAACTTACAGAATACACAGATACACAATTATAACTGAATAACAATTCTAACAAGACCATATTACAACCTTCCATTCATATAGTGTTTACATATGTGCTACTGTGTTTATAAAAAAATGCTTTAGCCTTCTAGTACCCTCTAAATTTAGATGTAAGCCGCCATCTTTGATGGCGTAAAGCTCTCTACGAGGCTGATTGGCTTTGAGAAAGGGACGAAAAGATTTTAGAAACTTAATCTTCCTATCCTTACAAATGGCTTCAAGAGATAAATTTATCTCTTTGACTTTCGGTCCTGTTTCTGAGAAATCTACTGGTCTAGGCAAGATAGAGGACAAGTATATTGTGACAGAACTATCTGTGAAGGTCTTGACAGCAGTGATTAAGTTAGAATACAGAGAGGAAATTTCACCCGAAGAAAAGTTATTGACATCATTAGTACCTACATGAATAACAATATTTTCGTAATTTAAATTTATTGAACCCTTCATGATCTTAGAAGTTAAATGTCCAATAGTTATCCCAGGATAAGACCGTATGTCTGTTTCACGAATGTCAGTTACATGCTTAGCCATAGAGTCAGACAGAATTAGACACCTCTTCACTTTCGGGTTCCTGAGTTGGTTTATGCGAGAAACTGAAGTAGAAGAGAAAAACAAAAAAAAAATTTATTAAGAGGACACTAGAATGCTTAAAGCCATTTATCTTATTAAAAATTTAATTTATCACTTACGGATTTCATAATATCAAGTTTGTCTTCTAAAGTAAGAGAAATATATTTCTTATATACGTCTGACCTCCAGTCTCCTAATATCTGAATTTCATCAGCTGCTACGTTCGATCGAAAGGCAAAAGTTGCAAACCCCCTACGAAATGAATGTGACGAAAAACTGACCGGATCATAACCTAGTTCCGCAAGAATAGACTTTAATTTATTTTGAAACATATAATAATTGATCATATGTTTTTCATCCAGAGAAAATAAAGGTTGATCATCTCTAATGGTAGGAACAAATTCTAACATTTTGTAATAGGCTACAACTGGACACAAACAAGATCTAGGTAACCTCAACAGAGGAGTTTGAAGTAATCTGTCTCCAAATTGCAAAGTTTTTGACCATCTAAAATTAACACACAAATGATCTCCGAAAGGAGTAACATCTTTTCTTAATAAAAATTCACTAACTTCAATGTCTGCTTTTTTTGTTGGTACTAAATTAGATTTTCTAGCTACTAAGAAAAAGGCAAACAAAAATAAACACCAAAAAACAATGTCATTTTTATTTGACATATCTAAAATGGAATGAATCTCACTTAAAATCTTAGGTGTAATAGGTTCTGCTTGTTTAATGAAATGTTGTTTTATTCTAGTTAAACCCTTCAGAGATAAATTTAATAAAAACTGATTTATTTTATCTAACGAAAGGCCTAACAATAAATGCATGGTTCTAACAGCGCTTAAATAATTTCTGATACTGTCCACTGATTTGAAAGAACGGCTCAAAAATTGAGCATACAATTGTAAAGTGTAAGTTTCAGCTGGAAGATACTGTAAATGAAAGTATAAACAAAAAAGTATAAAGGACTCTCATTGAATTTTTAAATTCTTCCGTGAACCAGATGCATATGCAGACAAATTTGAAACTTTGAGGTCCTGCTTTAATTCCTTAAACTGTTTATCTGAAATTAGATATCAAAATGTTACCAAATATTTAAAAATTTAAACATTTTCTCTGATATAAAACATTCATATACCTCCTGTTCATGTGTTAATTTTTTAAATTCATCCTGATAATGAATATCTAAATGCCACCTAGAAAGACAATCTGCTAGCCTGTTCTCATTACTAGATAAATGAATTGTTCTTATCTCACATTCATGAATAGCACACAAATAGCTAACCTCTCTTAAGCCATCTTGAAAAGTCTCTGACCTTGACCTACCTGTATTTAAAACTTGGCACACTGATTGATTGTCGCAATACACTAAAATTCTTTTTCCTTTAAATTCTTGTCCCCATAATCGAAGAGCTATTATAATAGTAACCATTTCTAACAAACCTATATCTAAATTTTTGCATTTTACAGCTTCTGGAAATTCTGAATGAAAGTAGGCTCCTTGGAAATAACCTCCACATCCAGTTCAACAACTGTCTGTGGAAAAAATACCATCTGGTTTTGACCAGTCTTTATATAACATAATAGATATTCCATTGTAACTCACAAGGAACCTATCCCACCAATTCAAATCCTTTTTAACATAATCTGGGATATCAACTTCCACTGTAGGATTTAATCCATGTATGGCTCTTAACCAGTTTAATAACCTATTTATGAAAATGCGTCCTGGTCTTACACAAGCGGCCACAAAATTTAATTTTCCAATGAGAGACTGTAATTTCTTTAAAGAAGCTTTAGTTTTATTTAACCAAAAAACAACTAACTTTTTAATTTCGTTTAACCTTTCATTGGTTAATTCCATTGTCATGGAGTTAGAGTTAAACAAAATGCCTAGAAATATCATTATTTCTGATGGTGGACAAGCTTTATCAATTGATTCTGACAAACCAGCCTTATATAAAACCTGCCTTAAGCAATGAAAAGCAAACCATGCTTTGTCATTTTTCTCTACGCCTGCTAAGTCATCTAGATAATTTAAAATTGCAATTCCTATTTTAAACATCATAAAAGCTACAGCATTAGTTACTCTTTGACAGATAGCTGCAGCATTTCTTAAACCCATTGACAAAACGGTATCACAGAAGATATGTTTTTTCCAACGATAAGCTACTAGATTATAATCACCTGGACAAATACAAATTTGTCTATAAGCTTTCCTCAAGTCTAATTTAAACATCAAACAATGTTTACCTTTAGCTTTTATCAAATGAATAAAATCATCAACTTTTGGGAAAATTAATTCAATATCTTCTCCTAAATAACGATCTTTTTTAATTGAATCATTAACTGCATTACCCTTAGGGAAACTAAGGTCCAGAATAATCCGTCTTTCTAACGTATCTTTTTTAGGAACAGAATTTAACGGAGAAATCTTTAACGGACTGCTAAAAGGATTTTTCTTAAAAGGACCAATAATACAGTGACTTTGCTTTTCTTTTTCCAAATAACTATTAATTTCTGAAGGGAAGCTTTCTGCTCCTTTATGATTTTTACATTTCCATAACTCTGTTTTTTCAAAAGAAGATATATTGCCTTGAAAATCTAATGGAAAACCATACTTAAGTAATTCTATAACTAATATATCTTTATAACAAGATAACATTCTGTTCCAAAATTCTGTGTCTATTTTTTCATTCACTACTACTTTACAACTTAAAAAATTTGGTTGACCTGAATTTTTACCCTTTTCATGCAATTCTATTTTACTGAGAGAATCTTTATCATGACTAATTTTTGTGACTTTACAAATATCACATTTTACTGAATGATGACAAAAACAAGTATTTATTTCGACTTCTTTGTCACTAATGATTTTTTCAATGTTTCTCAAACAATATTTTGGCAGAAACAAATTTTCCAGATGTTCCTTGGACGTACTAGCTTCTGTTAATTTTGAAAAACCATTTTTAAGTCACTTTTGGGCATGTGGACATGCACTTAGCATTCTGGATGTTCAAGTTTTTTGTTGTCTTTCAACCAGCATGTTGCACAAACATGTTGTGCCCATCGTTGTTTCCCCTTTACAACCATCATGTGCGAATTGGATTTGTGTAGACATTTATTTTTCTGATATAAAGGGCAAAACCAAACTTTTTCATTAGAAATTTCTTCTCTTTTTGATTTTAAACCAAATTTGTTTGATGGTAAAGATTTTTTGACTGAAGCCCTAGCTAAAATATTTGTTTCTACATAATTGAAATCGCTGCCCCATTTTTTGTGTCCCAATTCAATTTCTCTCAAAATAGCTGCATACAGCGATTTTATGGTACTGAAATTATAAGTACCGCTTAAATACATGAGCCGTTTTAAAAGTTCTACACGTGCTTTTCTTTCCTTTTCTTTTGTAGAAGAGCTGGATATAATTTCTAGTTCTCCCGCTACAAATAGATTCATTTCTAGAGTATCAAAACTTAACTTTGCATTTACATGTTCAAATCTTAAATAAGCATGTGGATATTTTTGTCTGTATTTTACATGATCTGACGACTTTGCCGAAATGCCAGATTTATTTTTATGTTTTTTATGTTTTCTTTTGGATTCTTTAGAACTAGAGCTATCAGAGCTTGATGTTTCGTCACTACTAGACTCATCTTCATAATGATTATTTTTGCTAGAGCTTTTCTTACTTTTCTTTTTATTTTTCTTTGATTTCTTTTCTTTACTCACTTTTTCAGAATCTTGTTTATCTGATTCAGACCCCGAATCATCGGAACTGCTGTCTGACTCTGAATTTGATTCTGAAACTAATCCAGTCTCCTTCAATTTTTTACTTGCTTCCGAACGCAATTTTTTTGTCCTTTCTCAAGTCTTTCAAAGAAACTTTACTGTCTTCAACTGAATTAAAGTTTTTATTCTCACCTCGTAATTCTGCTACTGACTTTTTCTTCTGCTCAATCCTTTTCTGCAATTTTGTAATTTCTGCATCTTTCCTCAACTCCTCCCCTTCTTGATCCAACGATTGTAACTGGCTTTGCAGAAGAGCCAAAGTCTCATCCTTCTTATTTTTCACTGGGCTGAAAACGGCGGTAGAAATGCCGGTAGCGCCATCTTGGTTGTCCGAATTTTCGGAAGGATTTCCAGTGTCATCATCTCCGAATCCTATCTCGTTGACCTTACCGTAGTCATGGCGTGTTGTTGGTCTACCAGACTTCCTATTTTCAGACCCCGACATATTGAAAAATTTTTTTGAAAACTACGAAATGTTCCAATAACAAATAATTAATACTTTGTATTGTCCAAATAAATTTCGAAATTCCTTTCGTTTCTACATGACTGTAAGTTGTATAAATTATAAAAAATTTTGCCAACGAAAATACTTCTGTATTAAAAACTTTTCAAAATTATTTTAGACGTGATCCAACCAAGAAAAATACAGAATGAAGAAAATTGTCTAAATTGAATTATAAAATACAAGAATAAGCCTATCAATGATTTTGATAAAAAAAAAAAACAATAGATTTAAAAAGAATAAAAACCGTTGACCAATCAGAAACGATGACACATATTAACTTGATTTACAGATGCGAAAAAAGTGCTGTTCTCAATAATTAACCGATTTTATGAATACAGAAAATCGCCTAAATAAATGGTACTGCACAAAATATCCGTTTCTAATGAATGGTAAACAAATCAGTTGGTTGCAATGAATTGGGGAGGGACTTTCTCTGCTAAACCCGATTAGCTTCCGAATCGTAAACAAATGGTGTTGATAAATAGGCAAATCCCGGTTTGTTCACCATTTATTCACGATTTTGATACCATTTGTTACTTGATTTTTTTTGTTTGGGATAGAACTAAAGTTACAACACTTGGCCGGTAAATTATTAAATATATATACTAATAACACAAACAAATCATTGAACGGAGATTCATGTGACATACCGTATATTTCCGCTTGCAAGACGCCCTAGCTTTTAAAAGGTCGGACATGCAATCTGGGGTTTCTTTTTCTCAGCTTTTTATCATTAATTGAAGATTGTAAGTTTGAAACATTTAGTGATTTTCCTGATCCCTGAAATTATTTAGCTCCTAATGGAAATCATTTACGAATCATTGGTACGCGAATCATTTAGGCAAGGTAGCCAGAGGAAAATTCTGTATATATGAGATATTTGGTCTCAACAGCTATACGTTTTAACAAAGGACATTCTATTTCGTTTGTCAGCTAGTCTAAACATAGTCGCCTTAAGAATAGGACCCATTTCATTGTTCAAGATACTAAAAGCGTAAGCACTTCCCTGGGTCATATAACTCGTATCCTGACAAAGGGAACTTTTCTATGATTTGAATTTCCCGCGCTACAACTGACATCACAATTTTGCATTTATCAGCTGTTCAAATTTTCTAAAGAATTAACAATCATTATCTCTCACTTTGATTTACAGACATCAAACATCACGAAGTTTTAATTATTACAAATACTGACGGGGGCAAAACTCGAAGTGTACCCTGCTACTTAAATCAAATTAGAAATTATCATAAATTGAAAAATATAAAAATCGTTTAATTTTCTGTTGGAATGATATAAAAAGATGTTTATAAGTGTATATTTTGTAAACATCCGTCTTTCTGAGAAATGTAAAGTCTTGTCACAAAAATGTTTATTCGTTTAAAAAATGCTGTTTGCAATGTGTGCCAAGCAAAATCAATTAATTAGAATAATGCTAGGAAGTAAATTGCCATGATCTGATAATGTATTTACGGAGGCATGCTTAGGACATGCATTTATTTCTTTTAGATTAAATTATCTCGTGCGCACGACATCTTATGGAAATGTTTCACTGATAACTCTCAATATTACTAGTAAAAACATATTACAGTCAGTGATAGTTTGTTTTGTTCGGTGTATGTAAAGAGAGTATCATTTCCTACTCTCACATATAAAGTTCAGATACTGACAAGCAAACCAAAGGAAGTGAAAATTGTGCTAATAAAATATTTAAACAAAATCGATACAAGACAATTATGATTTTTAGCTCACCTGAGCATGGTACTATTCTGATCTTCATGTCTACATCTTTTGTCGTTGTCCATTAAGGTAGTTATGCACGTTTGATAACCGGAAGTGATGGTGTAACGTCAATTTCCACAAAACGAAAAATAAAGCCTGGATTCGGTGTACGGAAATGAAAATCATTTTATGAACTAGAGCTGTTTTTGAGAAAAGTGCATGTCTCCTACAACTGCCTTATCATCTGAATATAATTTATCTGAGTCAACCATGCACCAATATATGTATCACTGGCATATGCATACAAAGTAATTTTAGGTAATTCAAGAGTCATAATTCTGAAGTGTCTGACCGAGGACTTATTAGCAAACAAATTTTGTCCAAGTTTGGTGAAGATCAGATGAGAAATGTTCGACTTAGAGTGCGGACAAGTGTTACAGAGCGATTTACGGTAATTCAAGGACCATAATTCTGAAGTGCCTGGGCCGATTTGGCTAGTTATCGAACTTGGTCGAGGAATTATTGACAAATACATTTTGTTTAAGTTTAGTGAAGATCGGATGAGAATTATTTAAGTTAAAATGCGGACAAGAGTAAAAGGCCAATTTTCGGTAATTTAAGGGCCATAATTCTGAAGCGCCTGGGACAATTTGGCACGTTATCGAACTTGGCCGAGGACTTATTGGTAAATATATTTTGTTGAAGTTTGGTGAAGATCTGATGGGAACTGTTCAACTAAAAGCGCGGACAACATTTGCGACAGACTGACACACGTACACACACAGCGAGCAGTAAATCAGTATATCTCACACCGTTTGGGACATAATCAATGGACCTTGTAAGCAGATTTATTACAATGGCACTGTTACTATCTTAATAAAGTTAGAGTGTGATATTAAAACATCTGACGCGTTATATATTTAATAATGTCTTAAATTTAGCGTGAAATGTGCGGCTCATTTTAATCATGGTCAAATATCTCAAAAATAAGCACACGGACCTATACATTTTATTTCACCATATTATTAGCTATTATATTTATTAATAACTGTGAACAATTACATTAAAATCTACATTGTAGAAAAATTTCTTTTCGCGAAAATGTTATAAAAGTTATTATTTTCCCATAGACTTCCATTATATAAAAAATGCCTAAGGTCATTCATTCATTTCATTCTAGCAAAAAAAAAATCAAACAGATGGCTCTATCTTTTTTAATTGCAGAATTTTCTAAGTATATTCGGAAGATGTTTAAAACCAGAGTTTAATCGAATTCTACATTGTAGAAAGAATTTCTATACAAACGTACAGAACTATCTGAAATGTGACTGTTCACAATATTGGTCTTATCTTAACGAACCTTAGTCAGATGGTTTGGTTCAGTGTTGTATTATTTTCTGGTCCTTTGGGATCATGGAGGCAATTCAATATCTTTGTAATAGAATTCCGCTTAAGCCGGTGCAAGTGGACGTGAGAGGTGTTGCACTTTCAATTACCTCTCATGAACAGACTCAATCAAACCGAGTCTGCTATTATTTTGTTTGGTCGCATTCTGTGCTTCCAAAGGATCTTTTTACAGATATTATTGCTTTGATAAAATATCGAAGCACTGTGATTTTGAGCCATCTTGAGTCAAGAGCCTATAGGTCTCTACATGAAATAATAGACAAATATGATTAAAACTCTAGTGCCTTTAATCAAAAACTCTTCGTCAAAAAATATTCGTCCCTATAATCAGATTAGAAACTGATTAATCTGGAGTGAAATACTAGGCCGCTGGGCTAAGTTGTAGAAGAATCTTACTGAGTTTCTAAATGTCACATTTTCTACCTGATCTATATGATATCACATCAGAATGTTCTTGTTAATGAATGGAAAGCCGGTCGTTTGATGTACAAATCTAGGAAGATATTATGACCTTCATGACTCTCTTGTTATGAAATATATTTCCGAGAAACTGCGTCGTGAAAATGTAGTTTTCACGGGGGAGGAACTGTTACACGAGACTCGGTTGTGGAGGATATCATGTTACAGATTTAGGATGCTTCTGTTACAGTATTCCTGGATAACGTTACAGCATTCGGAGGATAATAATAGCTATCGGTATTTTGTTTGCCAGAGATGTGGTAAAGATTTATCTCTTTTTCCAAAAATAGAAATTGTTTTTCTAGATCAGTGATATGCACGTCTGTTGAGACATGGCTTAACCTGCGAAACACAGTATATTGATGTCAGTCAAGCGTTTTATGAAAAAAATTCGAAATTTTGATAGAAAAATACTCTAAAAGAAATTGATTAAAAGATATTCCAACCGTATTTCATGCAAATTTGCATTGATTAAAACCCTCTTCAGGCATGGACTTATAAAACGAGGTAGAAAAATTACTGTTGATCTAATATTTCGTGGTTTTATAGAATGTTGCAGTTTAGCCGGATATGTTACAGTTGTGGGGTGCTGCTTTCGAATATGTTACAGATTTAGGATGATACTTTTTCCTTCTTTAGGATTCTGTCGTTAGATGTAAATACTGCTAAACAACATTTATTTGGTCATTTGAGGCAGTCAGACATTTACTAGAGTGGCGTTGCTGTAACGACGTTTAAAACACAGGAAAGTCCACCTAACGGGAGAAGATGTCGGTTGTGATATGTCAAGAATCATATATGATGGACAGTTGATGATACAAGTTATGCAGAGCAAATCTCCCATCCTTTCCATGCAAATTGACCGATCGTTTGAACAATCTCTAAAAACATCGGTTGTTAAATGTTTTTCCATCACCTCTAAATAAATCACCAAAGATATCGCGGAGCGAAATCGAAAAATGTTTTAAGTGTGTATTTATTTATATTCCCATAGATTAATTACTTTCGTTCAAATCTAAAAAGAGAGTGAGTTACTATGTTTATAGGGTAACTAATTTTTGAACAACCCGAATTTAATGTGCTCATGCTCGCGTTTACGCAATGCCTACAGTCCTGAGACATGCCTTCTAATGGCGCACAGTCCTGAAAAGCCCTTGCCACCGTCATACACACAAAGACAAAGACGCATATACTTTTAGATGAAAATCCCGAAACATGATCCATTTTAACTATGAATTGCGTATAAAATCCTCTGTTAAATGATTTAGGCTCCTAACTGTGACAAAACGGATTCAATGCTTCAGATTAGCCTATTTGATTGTGCATGCTTGCCAAATCTTCATTGCGCAGACGCATATCTGCTTGTAGGCAGCTACGCGCCTGCAAGCAGACTATGATTCGATGGTTGTTCCAACAGTAAACATGTATACATGTTTAACAAAAAAAGAATATTTTGTTATTTGAAATAAAGTTTTATTGCACATGTGCGAGTTGTCTTGAGGAAAGCCAATTAATTTCTTAAGTTCTCCTTTACCGATTCCGAGAGGATATTTTCTTTTAAGCTTATTAGTAATTGAAATCGTTGACAAAGACACGCATTGCCAAACTCTTCTGAAGCTAGGACACATCGTTCGCTAGCTTAATACATGTAGCATAAACAGGTACTATTTATGAAAGAACAGCTTATTAAAGTGCAAACGACGATTCAATGCGAATTGGTGATTATGGTATCATATACATTAGATATAGAACACTAGCTTTCCATTGAAAATGTTTATATATCATTTTATTATATAGCTGTTGAACCAGATTTAGAATTTCGAAATTAGAAAAAAATGCACTTGGTATAATATATTTGTTACATCTTACAAAAAATCCCGCATAATTCATGATATCTAAATTTTATTTGCTATCCTGGTATTGTATATTGTCAAAATGTATTCTAAAAAGTATCATCCTAAATCTGTAACACATCCAGAAGAAGCACCCCACAACTGTAACATTCTATAAAATCACGAAAAATTAGACCCACGTTGATTTTTCTACCTCGTATTATAACTGCATGCCTAAAGAGGGTCTTTGTCGATGCAAATGAGCATAAAATATGGTTGAAACATATTTTAATCAACTTCTTTTAGATAATTTTCTATCAAAATTTCGGATTTTGACATTAAACGCTTGATAGACATCAATATACTGTGTTTCACGTGTTAAACCATATCTCAGCAGACGTACATACCATTGATCTAGAAAAACAATTTTTACTTTTGCAAAAAAGAGATAAATATTTACTACTTTTTTGGCAAACAAAACACCGACAGTGATTTTTATCCTCCGAATGCTGTAACGTTATCCAGGAATACTATAACAGTAGCATCCTAAATCTGTAACATGATATCCTCCACAACCGAGTCTCGTGTAACAGTTCCTCCCCCGTGGTTTTAGCAAATGCCGAAGATCACAATGTAGTTTTCGTAATTGATAAAAATGGCCAACAGAATTTTTGTTTAGAAAATTAAAAACTATTTCCGTGATTTTGTTTGGACATTGAAATATTCCATGGGAAAATATGACGGTGATACATGTGTTATTAGATGGTTAATTTTTTCTAGGCTACGTCACTTAATTAGCAAATGCATAGTTACTGTTTTTATTTTGTAACATACTAATATGAGTATCCAAAGAAAAAGTTTGTATGGATTAGTCATAACTTTTGATATTCAATCAGAATTTTTTACTGTTGTTTGAGTAATGAAGTTTTATTCAAATATGTTTAAGATGCAATCTTCTTGTTAAAGATGCTCTACAGAGTAGCCTAACTGCATTATTTTTCATTTCCATGATGGTAATAATACATACATTACTGACAGTGACATATATATGTAATTGATATTTAACCTTTACCCTGCTAAATTTCTAAAATGGACTGGCCTGTCATTCAATTTGGACAGTACTATTTATTAATTGAAGGAAAATTTACTGACTGAACAGCAAACAGTGCAGACCATTATCAGACTGCTCTGATGTGCAGGCTGATCTTAGTCTGCACAGGTCGCAAAGGCAGAATCACATGCCGCCAGTAGGTTGAAGGTTAATGTAGCATTCTAACAAGATCCGATTCATTTTTCCCATTAAACAAAGAAGGCAGAAAACAGTGAATTATTATACAACAAATCACTGTTCTGACGTCACACTAATGATTATTACGGCATGGCGTCAAACGGCATAGCGGCGCGCTGGAAAAGAAACCGATTGAAAACGGGCAAATATTTAATGAATGTCGTCAAGGATGTACTTAAAAATCCTTGGTAACGTGTTAGAATCGAAATAATATATCTCATTTAGTGATTTGCTCTTGAATAAATCATTGTTTGTCGTTCAGATGCGTATTATTATATCACTCGGGCTGCGCCCTCGTGATATAATTCCTTCGCATCTGAACTCCAAACAATGATTTATTCAACGACAAATCACTGGATGAGATATATTATTTCTTAAGTATACACATTACTTGCATGATGTATCAAGTTATGTTTAGACCACACATTGTTTCTACAGTGTGAGAAATGTTAATAACACTATACTGAAAAGAGATTGACGGAACAAGTTCTTGTAACCGACCTTGAATGTCTTTGTTACTGAACTGCAAATAAATGCAAAATAAGAAGTCTAGACATAACTTGAAAACACAGTTACATCGTTTGTACTTCTTTTAGCGGAAGCTATTACCAGATTACCGTTCACAGCGAGAGGACTGCATCGGACACTCCATGTGAAAAAATACGGCAAAAATAAAAATGGAAAGAATGTGCAACAAAAAAATCAAGAAACTGTTTGATTATCTTATAGTCAAACTGAAATCAAGTATTAAAATATCAAGACGTTGTGATACGTTAAATAAGACAAATACGAAGGAAAGTGGGATCGTTCACTCACCTTCTAACTGGAAACAAAGGTATTATTGAGGTTTAGGTCTTGAAATGAGCCGCGCATGAGAAAACCACCATAGTGCGTGTGCGACGCCTAGCATGGATCCAGATCAGCCTGCGCATCCGCAGTTGTCAGGACCCATGCTGTTCGCTAACGGTTTCCTTCTAATTTCAATATTCTTGAAGAGAACAACCTTGGGATCTGTCAGAATCCATGCTGGGGCGCAAATCCACTTCATCATGACCCGCGGCTCAAATATAACACAACCGCTGATTTCTAATGTAAGTAACAAGATTTGTATTCCATTTTTGTGTGAGAACGAAAAAATATCTTAGAGAAGTTATATAGTATTTAAGGCATAAGAAAGGCAGCTTTGAACTAACACAAAATTATTAATGGTATTAAAACACTGTTCATTAAATTTTCAGATCACTCTGTTACATTATCTGACATGGGATTAAGAAAGTAATTGTTGTTGTTGTTGTTGTTGTATTTCATTTCTTTCAGCATTCGAGTCAATGCGGTTTCAACTTCAACTTGATTACGGTTACTCCACAATATCTTGTATGAAATCTAACGGAGTGGCGGGGACTGTACGTTGTTAAATCTGAACATGTATTACACTGATATACACTGTACATACATTTAGTCCCGCTTTACTCCCTCACAGTTGATTGGACAGCGGCCTTGAAACCATCAGTTATCAAACTGCAGACTGACTGTGTAGGCGTTTCCCAGGATGACAACCCGTGAAAAGAATGTCGGATGATTTTACGCATTTTGCAAAGAGGAAGTCAATGTTGGAACACTCACATAAATATAATCGTTTAATGGAATAAGAAAATGTACAAAGGCTCTGAATACTGTAAATATCCGTATTTAGAGTTTTTCTGTAAAACTGTAGTAGGTGGCTGAAAGTCTTCCAAAGTACGATGCAGTTGATAATAATATAATAATAATCTGACTCATAAAAATTATGATATTTATACAAAAATACTCATAGAAAAGGAAGCCTGTCCCAAAGAAGATAGAACAGTGAGAAGTTTATCGGATTCGGATAGAATGGTATTATAAAATATGTACTAAATTAAACTTTACCTGGAGAACATTCAGTACGAATTAATTTGTACATATCTCATTTTTTTTCTTTGAAAACATGGAGATAGAACATTGATATTGTAGGGCGATGAGGGTCTTATGTCATTAATTCAAATGATAATCATGAGATCTGGCCAAAGTGAATTGAAAGGATGCATTTAACATAAACATTTTAAAATTTATGGTAGAGGATGGCTTTATAGGCTGAAAACTACAAAATCAAATGTAAGTCTACGCCAGGTCTAGTCACAATTAGTAGTCCAAATATAAAAAGGGCTGATCTTTTTCTTTGCTTGTTCCTTTTCTCCAATAGCATCGTGTTTTTCCTTTACTCTACCGCGTTTCAGTATATGTATGTGTAGCATTCTTTCGAAATCGGCATGTTCCTATTGCATGCTAGATTAAAATGGCGGCGTAAGAATAGTGACATTGAAAGAGGCGAAAATGAGTAGAAAATTCAGCGGGTTGTATTTTGGCTGATCACAACATAATCAAATGTAAGCCTCCGCAGGTCTAGTTGCAAGAAGTACAGATATATATAGAGCTAATCTCTTTTTCCTTTTTTTTTCTTTCCTAGTGCCTTTTCTCAACAGCAACGTGTTTCTTTTACTCTACCACGTTTCAGTATGTATCACTTTGCATTCTGTCGAAATCGGCATGATTTTATCGCATGCTAGGTAAAAATGGGGCTTAAGAATTTAATGTCTCGAATAGAGAACTTGAAATAAGCAAAAAGGAATTAATTCAGCATTTCGTATTTAACGAACGGTAGTTTTCATATATTTATTTTATTTATTTTGTTGGGTTTAAAGTCGCGCCGACACAATTATAGGTGATATGGCGACTTTCCAGCTTTGATGGCGAAGGAAGACGCCAGAGCCCCTTCGTGCATTATTTTATCACGAGCGGGCACCTGGGTAGAACCACCGACCTTCCGTAAGCCAGCCGGATGGCTTCCTCACATGAAGAATTCAATGCCCCGAGTAAGACTCGAACACACATCGATGAGGGGAAAGTGATTTGAAGTCAGCGACCTTATATAACCACTAGGCCGCGGAGGCCCCTGTTTTCCTATATAAAAGATAACACCCCCTTTTCTTTTTGTTTTTCGAAAGTAGCGATTTAGTTCTTTATGGGAATGTAAGTCTCTGAAAATCTGATGCGCTAGAAAATGTCGAAAACCCGTTATAAAGTAAGTGAATTTTATATGAAATAAAGAACAGCCGGATTTAGAGGTGTTTAGCCTTTAGCGAACTGTAGTTTTCTTATATTGAAAATAAGTATCTGAAAATCTGATATGCTATAAATGTCTAAAAACCGTTACGAAGTTAGTGGATTTTATATAAAATAATAAAAATGTAGTGGTGTTCAGCCTGTAGAGTTAGGTCTCTCTGACCTTGTGACCCGTGATTTAGTGATTATCACAAACTAATATTTTCCATGTTTCACAACACATGCCAATAAATAAATAAATAAATCATGACTGTGGCTACATTTTAGTAGGTATAACACAATTTTAATAAAAGTTATTCTTAACTTGAAACACTTTCAAGTAATGATAATTTTTAGAAATTGTCATGCATTATTTCAAACGTCAAAGCTGTTTGTCTTTAGTTTTCGCGATTTATCCGTTTGCATCTTTTTCTATTTTATTGGTTTTGTAGAACTTTCTCCAGTTCTGAGTGTCAGATTTTAAGTTCTAGCTAGACACAGGCACTTGGAGGGCAGGCACTTCTCTTCCCTCTCCAACCCTGTCAAATGGCGGCCAATATTTAGCTTTTTAATACTGTAATAATCTATAGATTCAGCATGTTTTGAAAAATTCATTTACAGTCAATGCAATAAAGAAGTAAAGACAAGTTACTTCAAGTGTTTTTAAACACTTTCCTTATGAGGGAATATGAAAATGGAATCTGAGCTTGGTTGATGTAGCAAAGCCAAATTAACATCAGAGTGGACATTTGTTATAGATATTCTTAATTACAAAAAAATGTTCCCTTGGCCGCGGTTAAGGCATGGGTTTCTATGCTGCACTCCTTTGCTATGGCCGTGAGTTCGCTTTCTGTTATATGACAGTCTTTTTTTTTTACTCACCTGTCACATAGTGACTAGGGACAGGGTGAGCTTTTGTGATCGCCCTTCGTCTGTCGTCCGTCCTTCCGTCCACAATTTCCTTGTGAAGACGATAGAGACCACATTTTATATTTGATTTTAATCAAACTTGCACACAACTTGTCTTGGCGTAATATCTCGGTTTCTTTTCGAAAACTGGCCGGGTCCCATTATGGGTTCCAGAGTCATGGCTCCTTAAAGGGCCAAAAAATTTGCCATTTGGCTTTGTGAAACGTAGAGCACACTTTTGGCAATCAATTAATAAAACTGGCACCACACTTGTATTTGATTAATATCTTGGTTCCTTTGAAACTGGCCAGATCATATGGGGTTCCAGGAGTTAAGGCCCCTTAAAGGGCCAAAAATTGCTATGTGAACTCATAATAGAGACCACATTTTGCAGTCAACTTTGATCAAACTTGCACATAGCTTGTA
Organism: Mercenaria mercenaria; assembly: GCF_021730395.1. Classification (NCBI taxonomy): domain Eukaryota; kingdom Metazoa; phylum Mollusca; class Bivalvia; order Venerida; family Veneridae; genus Mercenaria; species Mercenaria mercenaria. The sequence continues at coordinate 49,063,091 of NC_069364.1, forward strand.
TTGGCATAATATCTCAGTTCCGTGGAAAACTGGCCAGATCCTGTCATGGGTTGAGGAGTTATGGCCCCTTAAAGGGCCAGAATTTGCTATTTTTGGTTTGTGAACACGATTGAAGACAACATTTTGCAATCAACTTTAATCAAACTTGCACACAACTAGTATTGTGCTATCTTCCCCGGTTCTTTTCAGAAACTGGCCAGATCCCTTCATGGGTTGCAGAGTTTTGGCCCTTAAAGGGCCAAAATTTGCTATTGGCTTTTGCTGCTATATAGAGACTTCATTTATGTTTGATTTGCTACAAACTTGCCATAATATCTTCAACAACAATAAGTCTTGGATTCCATGATGAATCTGTCAGATCCAATCATACATGTAGTTCCAGAGTTATGGCCCTTTATTGACCCCTAAAAGAGCCAAAGTTTCGTAAATTTTATTGCCCTTGAACACCATAGAAGTGCATTTTATATTTGATTTTAACCACCCTTACACACAACTTAAGTCACAATAAGATCTTGTTTCCTTTCGTAAACCATCTAGATTCCATCATGGGTTCTAGAGTTACTGCCCCTGTCAGAAAGGGGCAAAATTTTCTATTCATAACTTTATCATGACATCAGGAGTTCTAAGTGACAAATCAGAGCACTGCATTTTCAAGTACCCACCAGTTTCCACTTGGGTAAAACAAGTTATTTTTACTATGAACATAGTGACTTTAGAAGTAAATATCACACTATTTCAGAAGTCAAATTAGATTTTTGACTGCCCATGCCCCAGGTGATGCTAAAAACTACAAAACTTCGAAGTTTCATTGAACTGATATATGGATATAATGGTTTGAATTTCCATTGGATTTTAACAAGGTGTCTATGATAAAGGTCTGATTATCTGATGATGTTAGGCCAAGTTTGAATGGGTCATATAGGTCAGAAACTAGGTCATCAGGCTCAAATAAAGAAAAGCTTGTTAACACTTTCAGGCCACATTTATGACCCTATCTTCATGAAACTTGGTGGGCATATTAAAATCGCACTGTCCGTGCGTGCGTGTGTGCGTCCAGTTAAATTCTTGTCGGGCTGTAACTTTCATTCATAAGGTTTTTGAAATAAATTGGATAAATGTTACACCATAATTAGATGATGTGTCATGCGCAAGACCCAGACCCCTAGCTCCAAGGTCTATGGTCACACTTAGGGGCAAAGGTTAACATGGTCTGGTTTGTGTCCAGTCCATAACTCTGCCATCCATGAAGGGATTTTGAAACAACTTGGCATAAATATTTACCATAATGAGAAGATGTGTCATGCACAGACAGACCCCTAGCTTCAAATGGTCAGGTCACACTTAGAAGTTAAAAGGTTAACTGGGTATGTTTCGTGTCTACGGTCCATAACTTCTCACCAATGATGAAAGATTTTGAAATTACCTGATAAATGGTGCCTCATGATCAGATGATTTGTCATGTGCAAGACTCAGATTCTACTCCAGGGTCAAGGTACATTAGAGGTCAAAGGTTAACATGGTCTGTTTCTTTCCGGTCCATAACTCTCACATTGATGAAAGGATTTTGAAATTATTTTTAATTATGTTTCGTGTCCAGTCCATAACCCTGCCATTCATTAAGGGATTTTGAAATTACTTTGCATAAATGTTCCCTATATAAGATGAGGTGTTATTCGCAAGACACAGACTCTTAGCTCAAGGTCAAGGTTCATACTTAGAAGTCAAAGGTGTTCTTGTTGGTCCATAACTCTGCATTTATCAAGGGAATTGAAAATAATTTGACACAAATGTTATCCAGAATGAGAAGATGTGTCTTGCTTATGGACCCAGGCCTTATAGGTTCAAGGTCAATGTCAAAAATGATATTTGATTTTTTTGCGATTACAACTGTGGCCTTCTTGGGCCTGCTTCGGTGGCATTTGTCACAGTAGTGGACAGCTCTTGTTGATTCTATCGTCATAATTTTGGTCAGAATGTTTGTTATCATGAAATCTTGGGATGATTTCTAATCTTGGTCATGTGGGGTTAAAATCTAGGTCATTAGGTCAAATCATAGGAAAAGCTTGTATACACTCTAGAGGCCACTTTTTTGCTCCAATCTTCACAAAACTTTGTCAGAACGTTTGTTTTCATGAAATTTTGGCCAAGTTCGAATCTGGGTCGCATGAGTTAAAAAACTAGGTCAAATCAAAGAAAATGTTTGTTTACATTCAAGAGGCCACGTTTTTTGATCCAATCTTAATGAAAATTGGTCAGAATATTTTTCTCCATGAAATCACTAAGTAAAACATGTTTACACTGTTATGGTGTGTTACACAGGTGAGCGACCTAGGGCCATCTTGGTCCTCTTGTTTTGTTTTAAGTATAATATTTTTGTCTTGAAAGTATGTCATAAAAAAAGAAACGAAGTAGCTAAGGGTCTGGTAACTGGACCTCTAGACATGGAGTCTGTTAATCAGTATACTTGTAACGATATGTTCTGTGTTACAAGTGTATAGCATAATTGCTGTGGAAAGTTATAATTATAAGGTTGTCATAAAGTTGCTATTTTAATGTAGTTTTTGTAAATCGAAGGCTTGGAGCGAAACTATTCTATTTGTTCTGTATATAGAAATAGAAGCAGATAGAATAGTTTGCGCTAAGCGCTCGAAATATTCTTTATGATTTCTCACTTGGCTTTGAGGTGAATTGAATATGAAATTTTATCGGCGAATTCCGTCAGTGAATGTTATTTACTTTAGCAGTAAACAAATTCAGCAATTTATAAGCACAATCCAATTCAAACATACTAAAGATAAACATATGTTTATTGTTTTAATCCTTCATTCCTGCAGCAACCTGAAATTGATAAAAAAGTCCATTAATTATATATTACCCACAAATGGCTAATTACTTTTAATAATTTATCAAATTCTCAATAGCGTTTTTCTCATCATTAAAGTATTATAAATACATCTGTTTCCCATCATTTGCAATGTCTTCAAAACCATGAAAAAACAAGATCAAATTTATGAAATCATTGCCAATTTTGATAGATAAATGAAAGTTTCCTCTCTGCAAGTATCATTTTAAGTTTCGTATTGATTCTGCAGAACTTGTAACCTCTTTACCATATTTTAATATTGTTAAAACACGGTCACATTGATGTCACATAAACATAGTACTTGATGCTATACATACATCTCTGTTTCATCTTTCTTCTGGCATATGACCTTTTTGTTATGTTTAAGTGTATTAACACATGGTTCTGCTATATCTACCTACCTCTAAAATTGTGAAGGATAGTTCAGCACACAAATATAATTGAGTCGTGCCATGAGAAAATCAACATTCATTTTTGTGGCTTTGCGACCAGCATGGATCCAGACCAGCCTGCACATCCAAGCAGTCTGGTCAGGATCCATGCTGTTCACTTTTAAAGCCTATTGCAAATAGAGAAACAGTTAGCGAACAGCATGGATCCTGACCAGACTGCGCGGATGCGCAGGCTGGTCGTGACCCATGCTGATCGCAAAGCTACTGTTGATTTTCTCATGGTGCAGCTCAATTATTATTTTAAGGATGCCCCTATTTGCTTGGCAAATGCTGCACAAGAAGGTAACACAGTTATTATGTCATAATTATAATATATTCTGACTTCTCTAGGTGATGCATTAAAAGATTGGCAGAATGGATCCAGATCTCAATATTGAGTACAACCCACCGTTTTCTATTGAGGAGTCAAGTTCGTTGTACTCGCAGCGGAGATAGGAGCGGAAGTGTGAAAGAAATTAACAAATGTAGAAACATTGATTGTCTTGGGCATACCAACACTGGTGGGCTGTATGACCCAGCACTTGGTAAGTACTTTTTTATCCCCCGCCGATGAAATCGGGAGGGGGGTATTGAAATGGCGTTACTAGCTGGTAGAATTTCATGAAACTTGAAATAAACATGCCACCAACATACTGCGATGATGCCCGTCAAGTTTTTTTTTGATTGGTCAATTTCCCTTAGAGTTATTGCCTTGATTTAATATAAATGTCCGTCCGCAGCCATGTTTCAGTAATACTCAGGTAGAAATTTCATATAAAAATTGATTTAACATGAACCAACATACTTCAAATGATCGCCGGTCATGTTTTTTTTTCGATTGGTCAATTTTCCCTTAGAGTTATTGCCTTGATTTAATGAAAAATGTCCATCCACAGCCATTTCTCAGTAACTATCAGGTAGAATTTCATGAAACTTGAAATAAATATGAACCAACATACTTTGATGATGCCTGTCAATTTTTTATTTTACTTTGTCAATTTTCCTTAGAGTTATTGCCCTTTAATTGTTTAAAAATATACAGATTTGTAATAACAAACCGACACAATTGGTAGATTTTCATTATTTAAATTCTTTCATTTTTCTTCCATGGAAAATTTATTATATGTGAAGTTTTGTACCCACACTGGTCACCACATTGCCTTTGGCAACCCTTCCCCCCCCCCCCCCCCCCCCAGCCCCGCAAAAAAAAAAAATTCATTCCTTTTTTTATTTCTTTTCAAACCTTCCATGATATTATCAGCATACAAAGTGTACCACTCTTCCCCCACCTCACTCTCACTCAGTCTTGCCACACCCCGATCATGCATCCCATTCCCCACAATTTTTTTTTTCTTCATTTTTAATTTTCCATCAGTATTTATAATCAAACATGTGAAATTTTGTACCCTCAACCTGGTCCACCCTGCTGCCCCCCCCCCCCCCCCCCCCCAAAAAAAACGCCAAAAACATTCATATTCTGTTAAAATGATTTTGACTAATGAAATTATTTGCTTCTTAGTAACATCCTTAACTTTTTGTCAGATACATTTTTAACTGTTTAACTGCTTGGCATGCTGGTTCATAACTGGCATAATTGGAAAGAAAATATACATGTATGTCTTGTTTTGAAGTTTTCTTTAAAGGGTAAGGCAACGTTGTTCTTGTGTTAATTCATCAGCTGGGTTTCTTAAAAATTTTAAAAAAGGTTGAAAGAGTTTCAAAAGTCGGGAGTAAAAATTGAGAATATGAGCATTTAAATATTTGGTCAAATTGGTGGACATTTTTGTTTCCATGTCAACAAAAAAAACATAAATGGCGGATTTATTAAATTTGTAGATACACATTTAAACTGTAGTTACGTTTTTCTGTAAAATAAATTTCTCATACTTTTTCCAGCGGTAATGAAAGAAATTATCATGTTTTCACCCTACACTCAAGAAAACATATGAAATCAATTTATCTCAAAGGTTATTTGTAAATAAAGAATTCAGCTGTGTGTAAATGACGTCATAAACACTAAAATGGCTGCCTCCATGATCAGTTATTTTCTTTAATTTCAAACTGCCAGATCTTTTTCAATAGTTATCCGATTTTAAAAATTCTTTCAGCATTATGAAAGGCTTCAGGATGGCTTTCATATAACTGTAACTTAGTGTGAGGCTTTCCTTACCCTTTAAAGTGTCATTTACCTTATACCAAAGGTTATACTTAAGTAAAACATATTTGTATATTTGTCAATTTCAGGTACATGTGAATTGTTTGAAATGTGCTATACATGCGGGCTGTCATGTCAGAACTGTCCAGGACATATGGGACACATAGAACTGGCTCTTCCATTGTTCAACACTGTCGTGTTTCCTACATTATATCATGTAGGTGTTAACTAAAAAATTGCACAAACTTGAAAAGATTTAAAACGTACATAGCTTATACTTGCGTCATTTCACTAGTTACTTACTTGTACATTTACTGTATGGTACCAGATAAAAACTGATTATAGTATTGTGGGGGGGAATAAAGGGTTTATTTATTGATTACAGTGCCTTATTAGAAATAGGTAGCTGTTTGCCATAAGATTGGGTGTATATTTTCTTTATACTCTTGGAACTTCTTTTTATACTTAAGTAATATGTGTATTTTGTAAACAAAAGTAATACCAATATTGTATTGAGATACTGAATACATGTATTCATGTAAGTTTCTTCAAACCTTTATGCTCCTCCTAAATTTTAAAGTTGTCATCTCTATCTGATTTTCCAGCTTCTGAAGGCAGTATGTTTTAATTGCCACAGATTGAGTGTAGGACAGAGTGCAGCTGAATTATTACTAGCACAATGTAAACTTTTAGATGAAGGCCTTGTTGCAGAGGCTAAAGAACTACAGGGTTTATTTGCTGAAGTTGACAAAGCATCGGAGAAACAAGACAAGATAACAGAGATCAAAGCATTTACAGAAAATGCCTTTAATGGTAAAATTTCACTTTAAATTGTTGTGTAAAGTTGATTTAGTGGGAATTGTCATTGTACATTTCTTTCATTCAGTAGTTTTGTTTAAATGTGTAAGGAACTGACTGAAGGTGACCACTATAGACTAACACAGGTTACCGCTGACTCCAGTATCCAGGTTTCATACGTGTCTACTATTGTGGAAGGATTTTTAGCTCGACTATTCGAAGAATAAGTAGAGCTATCCTACTCACCACGGCGTCGGCGTCGCGTCGGCGTCACACCCTGGTTAAGTTTTTTGTACCAGTCCACATTTTGACAAAGTCTTTTGAGATAAAGCTTTGAAACTTTCAGCACTTGTTTACCATCACCATGTCCAGTTATAGGCAAGAGTACATAACTCTGTCAAGCATTTTGACTGAATTATGGCCCCTTTTGACTTAGAAATCTTGGTTAAGTTTTTCGTACCAGTTCATATTTTGGCAAAGTCTTTTGAGATAAAGCTTTGAAACTTTCAACACTTGTTTACCATCACCATGTCCAGTTGTAGGCAAGAGTACATAACTCCATCAAGCATTTTGGTTGAATTATTGCCCCTTTTTTACTTAGAAATCTTGGTTAAGTTTTTCGTACCAATCTACATTTTGACAAAGTCTTTTGAGATAAAGCTTTGAAACTTTTAACACTTTTTTACCATTACCATATCCAGTTGTAGGCAAGAGTACATAACTCCATCAAGCATTTTGGCTGAATTATGGCCCCTTCTGACTTAGAAATCTTGGTTAAGTTTTTCGTACCAGTTTATATTTTGTGTAAAGTGTTTGACATATGGCTTTGAAACTTTTATATCTTGTTCAGTATTATAGTCTCTATCAATAGGCAAGAGTACAAAACTCTGTCATCTTTTTGGCTGAATTATGGCCCTTTTTGAACTTGGAAATTGGTTTTGTTTTCGTATATGTCCATGTTTTGTCAAGACTATTTGACATATGGCTTTTAAACTTTAAACACTTGTTTATCATTATGATTTCCATCTGCAGGCAAGAGTACATAACTCTTGACAACTATTTTGGTTGAATTATGGCCCTTTTTGGACTTGGAAATTTTTGTCAAAATATTTGAACTGTGGCTTTGAAACTGTTAACACTAGTATATCAACATGATTTCCATCTGTAGGCAAGTGTACATAACTCTGTCAACTATTTTGACTGAATTATGACCCTTTTTGGACTTGGAAATTAGTTAAACTTTTCATACTAGTCTATGTTTTGCCTAACATATAACTTAATAACATATTTGCCATCATGGTCACACATTGCCACTTAGTGCAAGACTAATCGAAATCCACAAATACAGGAAAATTGTTTGTTTAATCCATTTTTTTCTTTTGTCTGAAAATCTGTGGAAATATTTTGACCCCATTCTTCAATCAATTCTTCGAATAGTCGAGCGCGCTGTCATCCGACAGCTCTTGTTCAAATTTATGATGCCTTTTGTGAAGTTAAGGTTTATGTATATTCAGCATTACTGTTAAAAGGTTTTCCTTGATTTTGTCTTTTGCATTAACTTTGATAAAATAAGGTGTTAAAGAATGATACCACATACTTAAAGCATTGATGGTTAAAGCACCCGAGCTGTACAAAACACTAATCCCTTGAGAACTGATAGTTGTAGCACCCGGAAACATTTAAGCAATTTACATGGTTCCCAAGCATTTTCCGTGTATTTTCTATGTTCTCATTGCCCAGTCACCAGGGTAACTTTAACACTTTGCACCTGAGTGACTGGTGTTTTATTTTATCCTGTTTAAAAGGTCTTTTTGTATAACTAAAAAAAATTTTAAAATTTACCGTATTGCATTTAATCTATGTTGCAGATAGAAGGAACGGTACAATTAAAGAATCTGGAATAAAAAATGTAGAAGCTGTGAAACAAGAAATCTCGAAAAGTTTCATGAAAACTCATGTGAAACACAGTAATAAATGTGTTTATTGCTCCACACGGATGCCGAAACTTCGAATGGAGTACAATGCGAAGATATTTGTGGTTGGCGAAAGTATTGGTAGTAAAAAGTTAGTGCATGGTTTCAGTTATTTATTACAGGAATGAATGGTGAATACATAGTTCTTTCTTGGGGTATGAATTTTGTTTGTTTATGAAGGCCTGAAATAAATATATAACCTTAACATGCATTGCATTTCCAAGTAAAAATTATTCAAACTGTGATACAAAAGAATTCTCATGTAGGAGAAATAGAACATGTATACTGTTTTATCTCATGCCTGTCGTTACCTTGGTAGATATTTTGTTCTCCAGTCAACAGTATGAGAATATGTAGAACTGTGGCTGCCGAGACTCCAAATGGTGGCTGCCTGTGGCCGCTACATTAAGTCAGAGAACAGGTCCCGATGAACTTGAGACTAAAATTTGTCTCTGATCAGTAACTGGAAAAGGCCCAGACCTTCATCAATGAACTTTCATTACTGCTTGACGCTACTGATTTCACTGGCACTAAATTTGATGATTTTAGCCAAAACCAATATTTAGTCAGGATATGAATTTATCAACTTCGATTTTGAACATTAAATAAAAGTTTTACTTATAAGTCAGGGCACTCGTTTGGCCATTTATGTGGCCGAATATGGGTACCATTCCCTTTCTAAAATAATATGTTTTTTCCCCTTTCTCAGAAGAAAATTCCCCTGATGATAGGTTGTTTGACACAAATTGATATTAACTCTTTCTTTTAATATTATATAGTGCCTCTAAGGAAGATTACTGTTGCAATATAATCACATCAGTTAGAAATGATTGAAAACAGTATTAATAAGTAAAAACTTCCCCTTTTTGTCTTAAAATGTCGAAAATTCCCCTTCCTGAGGGTATGGGTACCTGTCCCCAAAAGTTGTCTAGTGCCCTGTAAGTTGAGATTAAATTCTATTGATTGACCACGAAATCCACCAAAATTGTCAACCGCAAATAATAATGTTTTTACTGTAGTGGTTCTGGAGATTAAAAGATAGTTTTTCATCTGAAAACTGGTAGAGGATATTGTACGGTTGTGCAACACAAGGAAGATGTACATGCTTGTCCTATTTCCAAACTAGTAAATGCATATTTGGAACTCCATTAATTACACCCAAAAGTGAATAGCTCTCTACAATGACTTACATTTTATAAAAGAATAGAATTCTGAATAATTCTATTCCTCGAAGCAAAGGGCTCTTTACAACAAAGTCTCCCAGTGGTAGTCAGTCCTGAGGGTTAATTTTCCAGTGGTGTTCAGTCTTTTGAAGAAAATTTTCCAGTGCATGGTCCATCTAGAGAAGTAATGAGTTGATGCTGGTTTAAAAGTTATCTAGAGTGATTGATCCCAGTGGAACTTCGAAGTCAGTCTAGAGTGATTGATCCCAGTGGAAGTCTGTCTAGTGATTGATCCCAGTGGAAGTTTGTCTGGAGCAATTGATCCCAGTGGAAGTCTGTCTAGAATGATTGATCCCAGTTGAAGTCTGTTTGGAGTGATTGATCCCAGTGGAAGTCTGTCTGGAGTGATTGATCCTGGGCAGTGGAAGTCTATCCAGAGTGATTGATCCCAGTGGAGGTCTGTCTAGAGTGATTGATCCCAGTGGAAGTCTATCTAGTGGTGATTGATCCAAGTGAAATTCTGCCTAGAGTGATTGATTCCAGTGGAAGTCTGTCTAGAGTGATTGATCCCAGTGGAAGTCTGTCTAGAGTGATTGATTCCAGTGGAAGTCTGTCTAGAGTGATTGATCCCAGTGGAAGTTTGTCTAGAGTGATTGATCCCAATGGAAGTCTATCTAGTTGTGATTGATCCAAGTGGAAGTCTGTCTAGAGTGATTGATCCCAGTGGAAGTCTGTCTAGAGTGATTGATTCCAGTGGAAGTCTGTCTAGAGTGATTGATCCCAGTGGAAGTCTGTCTAGAGTGATTGATCCCAGTGGAAGTCTGTCTAGAGTGATTGTTCCCAGTGGAAGTCTGTCTAGAGTGATTGATCCCAGTGGAAGTCTGTCTAAAGTGATTGATTCCAGTGGAAGTCTGTCTAGAGTGATTGATCTCAGTGGAGGTCTGTCCAAAGTACTTGATCTTAGTGGAAGTCTGTCTAGAGGGGATATATTGTGCATTGCTTAATTTCTTCGTCAATGTCAGACAAAACATTTTGAAATACAGAAATACCAAGAATGTTGTTAGTGATGATGAAGATGAGGATGATGAAGATGATGATGATTCGGGAGGTCAGCCCAAAAAGAAGAAACAGAAATTGCAAACAGTGAAGGAAATTGGTAGCAAGGCTGTTGATGTTACACTTCTTACACCGATTAATATTAGAGGTATTATTTTTAGCTTGACTTTTGAAGACAAAGTAATGCTATAGCATATTCCCCAGCGTCAATGTCGCCAATTGTTAAAGTTTTTAATAAAGTCAAATATCTCTGTTCCTATCAAAACTATTGACTTGAAACTTAAAATAATTATTAACTATCAATGTCTACACCAGGAGAAACAATCTCTAAAACTCTGATTGTATTTTGACAGAGTTATGCCCCTTTTAACTTAGAATTTATTTTGGTTAAAGTTGAAGTAATGCACTGAGAAAAGTCTGTCTATAAACAGCTCTTGTTGTTATGCTTCTTACACCTTTTAATATCAGAAGTATCATTTTTAGCTCATCTGATTTTTTGAAAAAAAATGATGAGTTACTGTCATCACTTGAGCGGTTGTCGATGTCTGCATCGGCGTTGCCTGGTTAAGTTTTATGTTTAGGTCAGCTTTTCTCCTAAACTATCAAAGCTATTGCTTTGAAACTTGGAATACTTGTTCACCATCATAAGTTGACCCTGTATGGCAAGAAACATAACTCCATCTTGCTTTTTGCAAGATTTATGGCCCCTTTTGTACTTAGAAAATATCAGATTTCTTGGTTAAGTTTTATGTTTAAGTCAACTTTTCTCCTAAACTATCAAAGCTATTGCTTTGAAACTTGGAATACTTGTTCACCATCATAAGCAGACCCTGTACATCAAGAAACATAACTCCATCTTGCTTTTTGCAAGAATTATTGCCCCTTTTGGACTTAGAAAATGAGTTTTCTTGGTTAAGTTTTATGTTTAGGTCAGCTGTTATCCTAAACTATCAAAGCTATTGCTTTAAAACTTGCAACACTTGTTCACCATCATAAGTTGACCCTGTACAGCAAGAAACATAACTCCATCCTGCTTTTTGCAAGATTTATGGCCCCTTTTGGACTTAGAAAATATCAGATTTCTTGGTTAAGTTTTATGTTTAGGTCAACTTTTTCTCTTAAACTATCAAAGCTATTGCTTTGAAACTTGCAACACTTGTTCACCATCATAAGCTGACCCTGTACAGCAACTCCATCCTGCTTTTTGCAATAATTATTGCCCCTTTTGGACTTAGAAAATCATTTTCTTGGTTGAGTATTATGTTTAAGTCAATTTTTCTCCTAAACTATCAAAGCTATTGCTTTAAAACTTGCAACAGTTTTTCACCATCATAAGTGGACACTGTACATCAAGAAACATAACTCTATCCTGCTTTTTGCAAGAATGATGGCCCTTTTTAGACTTAGAAAATCATGGGTAGGACAATATTTCTATTACACAAAAAAAATCAGATGAGCGTCAGCACCCGCAAGGTGGTGCTCTTGTTTATGCTTCCTACACTACTTCATATCAGAAGTATAATTTTTGTTTATGCTTCCTACACTACTTCATATCAGAAGTATAATTTTTGTTTATGCTTCCTACACTACTTCATATCAGAAGTATAATTTTTGTTTATGCTTCCTACACTACTTCATATCAGAAGTATAATTTTTGTTATGCTTCTTGCACTATTTTATATCAGAGGGGCTGGTTTAGTTCACTTGAGCACAGAGTGCAGGCGGTGAGCATTTTGTGATCACTCACCAGCCGTCTTACCATTGTCCATCCACTTTTGTCTTCAGACAACTTCTTGGAAAACCAGGTGGTGGAAGTTGATGAAAATTGGCCTGGATGTTTCTTGGGTAGTCTCCTTCAAAATATTGTTCAGATGGGTCCACTTGGTTGCAAATACTACGGGGGCTGCATGAGCTAAAAATAGAAAAATCTACAAATGACATTTTAAGATAATTTTACACAAATAGTTCTTGTGTGACCCCCTTCCGATATTGTTCAAATCATTCAGATTCGCCAAAAAACATGGCTGCCAGGGGACGTGGTCACTTTCCCATGTATGAATATAGTAGAAACTAAAAAAATCTTTTTGTATGAAACTTCTGGCACAATCTTAAAATAATTTCACTCATATTATCCTTAGGTGACCCTCTACGAAGATTGTTCTGACTTGTTGAAACCATGGCCACCAGGGAGCATGATATTTTCTAATCTAAACTACTTCAAAATTGGTAGTGTTTTACAAACTTTTTTTCAAAATACTTAAGGTCAATGACATTGACTCGCATATTAGACATTAGGTCTAATTTTTAGGAGAAAAACTTCATCTTATAGGGGAGTAAATATAGTAATATTTTTATACATCTGTTTTGATAAAATGGGTTGTATTATATGATGGTGCATGTGTCTGTCCTTCCATTTGTTTGTTTGTTTTGTTTGTTTCTTTGATTTGGGTTTAACGCCGTTTTTCAACAGTATTTCAGTCATATAACAGCGGGCAGTTAACCTAACCAGTGTTCTTGGAATCTGTACCACTTCAAACCTGTTCTCCGCAAGTAACTGCCAACTTCCCCACATGAATCAGAGGTGGAGGACTAATGATTTCAGACACAATGTTGTTTATCAAATAGTCAAAGAGAACATACGCCCCGCCTGAGGATCGAACTCGCGACCCTGCGATCCATAGACAGACCCTCTACCTACTGAGCTAAGCCGGGGGGTTCTGTCCTTCCGTACATTAAAATTCATGTCAGAAGCATAACTTAATAACCATTAAAGCTATTGACTGTAAAGTTGGCATATAGGTAGATGGCAATGAGTCAATGTGTAGAGCCCTTGAACAACTCTGTAAGTCAAAGGCCAAGGTCACAAATTGGGCTAAAAGGTCAATATTGTCCATTACTTTTTATCCGGAGCATAACTAAATAACCATGCAAGATATTGACTTCAAACTTGGCTTGTAGGTAGGTGGTGATGAGTGATGGGCAAAGCACATGAACTGGGTCTGTAGGTCAAAGGTCAAGGTCACTGATTGAGCTCAAAGATCAGATCTGTCTGTCATGTTTTGTCTGAGCATAAGTTACTAACAATTCAAGGTATTGACTTCAAACTTGAGATGTTGGTAGGTGATGATGAGAGGATGTGTAGAGTGCATGAACCAGGGAGGTAGGCCAAGGCCAAGGTTACAGCAAGGTCAAATCTGCCCATCATATGTGTCCAGGGCAAAGTATATTAGAGATTCTGACTTGAAACTTAAAATATAGGCAGGTGGTGGTCATTACACCCCTCATTCCCAGCCATTAACACCTCTCCACCCCTAAATAGATATATACAGTCGAATACCGTTACCTCGATATTCAAGGGACTGTAAAAATTGCATCGACGTATCCGAAGTTCGACGTAACGATATCGACTATCTGGGACTTCTTTGTACTTGTGTCGGACGTCTATATTGTTATTATATCCAATGCATTTTCAAAGGGTTTGAAAGGGGAAAGAAATAATATAAAACGTAAATACAATGTTAATTTTATTGACAAATAAAACACCCTATTTAAGTAGTACATACATACATACAACTTTTTAATTTTTCAAAAAATACGTGTACACATTAGCATTTTTATTCCTTCCCTAAACAAATCTGAATGTAGCGGTAATGTTCCTAGATGAGTAGTCATTTTGACTGTGCTTCGACACCTAAATTTGCCAGTTAAAAACGCATATTGTTACTCAACCCTAAATGGCAGATTTTTATTCTGTCAGACAGAAAATATATTTCATCCAAATTAGTTGTTATATTGGAAAACAGCTTGCCCGCTTGCACGCTGTTTTATCAGACTAATTATTGGGAATTAAATACAAACTTCCTGACATTTAAATTGGATTAAAGATTAAATAACAAACAAAACTAACACACAAACCAACTTGATTATGATAACTACATCGCCAGACAACAATAGGTTGATTTTCACACCTTACACATAACATGGATATTTTTTTGACAAGCTGTGATATCGACGAAACCAGGTGTAAAAAACAGTACAGGTAAGTTGACGGGACTGAAAAATCTCATCGAGCTAAACAAAATATCGGGCTAATCATATCGAGGTAATGATAAATAATTACATTGAAGTATATAGGGAAAAATTGGGACCGACTAAAAGACATCGTGCTAACCGGAGTATCGAGCTAACCGATATCGAGGTAACGATATTTAACTGTACATATATATATTTTTGTTTTTTTTGTTTTTTGCCCTTTTGTATCCTGTCACTGCAACAATCTACATTACACCCCCACACCATTACCCCTCCCCCACCTTTAGTATCCTTTGATCCCCCCCTCATCACCGCACACACACATACCCTGCTTTCACCAACCACCCCACACCCATCCCCCATTCTACGCCCCCCCCTCCCCCACACAGGACCTTTCTCTGTATCCTGTCACTGCAACAGTCTACATAACAGCCCCCACTGCACACACACTACCTGCTCCCTTCACGTCTTCCACACACACACCCTGCTCCCTCTCCCTACCTTCACACACATGCACCCTGCTTTCACCCCCTCCACACACACACCATGCTCCCCTCACCCATTCCACACACACCTTGCTCCCCTCCTGCCTTAAACCCTGCTCCCCTCAACCCCTCCACACATACACCCTGCTCCTCTCCTTACCTCCACACACACACCCTGCTCCCCTCCTGGCCTCAATACACACACCCTGCTCCCCCACCCCCTCCACACACACCCTGCTCCCCTCACCACCTCCACACACACCCTGCTCCTCTCATCCCCTCCACACATTCATCCTGCTCCCCTCACTCCTCCACACACAAACACTCTGCTCCCCTCACCCCCTCCACACACACAAACACACCCTGCTCCCCTCACCCCCCTCCACACACACACCCTGCTCAGTGTTCCCACTACATTTTTTGGCCGGGGGTATTTTAACCTCCAGCCAAACAAATCTGGGGGTGAAACATGAAAAGTGGGGGTGACAAAATTAAAGTGAACAGATAAAAGAAATAAACAATTTTTTAAGTATTCTTTGTGACATAGTGCATTCACTAAAATTCTGTTGCCCATTCTAGTCTATATAGCAGTGGTTTTCTGGACGCTTTACACCCATGGACAATGGGAACAGGGCCGGGGGGTTGGGGGTGTTGTCAGTTACATGCTGTTCGGGCTTTGTGGATGAATGTTGCACATCCCCACCCGCAGTTACAAACATGTTGGAAATTTTTCACTGTGCAGCCATTTTGTACCGCAAAAGTAAATAATTTCAGTACTATACTGATACCGCATTATCAAGTTTTAGTACCAGTCCACTACGTCACGCATTCGGGTTTAAAAAATGAATCGAAAATAGAAGTAAACTGTCAATTTGCATCAGAACTAAATAAATATTTTAATTAGTGAAGGTACATGACGGCGATATTACGGAATATTGATTAAACACGGTGATGTCTTTTTTATTAGCTCACCTGTCACATAGTGACAAGGTGAGCTTTTGTGATCATCCGTCGTCCGTCGTCTGTGCATGCGGGCGTCTGTCCGTCAACAATTTCTTGTCTGCACGATAGTGGTTTCATTTATGATTTTATTTTAACCAAACTTGCACACAACTTGTATCACCATAAGATCTCGGTTCCTTTCTTGAACTGGCCAGATCCCATTATGGGTTCCAGAGTTATGGCCCCTGAAAGGTCCAAAATTAGCTAATTTGACCTTGTCTGCACAATAACAGCTTTATTATGTCTCCCACCACACAGTGGTGTGGGAGACATATTGATTTACTCCAGTCTGTCTGTCTGTGTGTGTGTCTGTCACAAAGCTTGTCCGCACTCTTAAGTCAAACATTTCTCATCCGATTTTCACCAAACTTAAACAAAATGTGTTTGACCATAAGACCTCAGCCAAGTTCGATAACTAGCTAAATCGGCCAAGACACTTCGGAATTATGGCCCTTGACAATAATTTATGAATCACCTAGATGCATAAAAATGCTGAAGTCTTCATTCTCAAACATGCACCAAAAACCATTCATCTTGTCCGCACTATAAGTCGAATATTTCTCATCCGATCTTCACCAAACTTGAACAAAATGTGTTTGACCATAAGACCTTGGCCAAGTTCGATAACTAGCTAAATCGGCCAAGACACTTTGGAATTATGGCCCTTGACAATAATTTATGAATCACCTAGATGCATAAAAAGGCTGAAGTCTTCATTCTCAAACATGCACCAAAAACCATTCATCTTGTCCGCACTCTAAGTCAAAGATTTTGTATCCGATCTTCACCAAACTCGAACAAAATGTGTTTGCAAATAAGACCTTGGCCAAGTTCGATAACTAGACAAATCGGTTAAGACACTTCGGAATTATGGCCCTTGACAATAACTAATGAATCACCTAGACTCATAAAAATGCTGAAGTCTTCATTCTCAGACATGCACCAAAAACCATTCATCTTGTCCACACTCCTAGTCAAACATTTTTTATCAGATCTTCACCAAACTTAAACAAAATGTGTATGACCATAATTCCTCTCCCAGGTTCAATAACTAGCAAAATTGGCATAGGCACTTCAGAATTATGGCCCTTGAATTACTGAAAATCAGCCATTTTACTCTTCAAAGGTATACTTGTTGTGACTAAACAGTATAAAAACACTGACTTAGTGTTTAGATGATTAGGAAGTTGTGGGAGACATGCACTTTTCTCAAAAGTTGCTCTAGTTTTTGATTTGATTTTTACCAAACTTGCACACAACTTGTATCACCATGAGATCTCGTTTCCTTTCTTGAACTGGCCAGATCCCATTATGGGTTCCAGAGTTATGGCCCCTGAAAGGGCCAAAATTAGCTATTTTGACCTTGTCTGCACAATAGCAGCTTCATTTATGATATGATTTTAACCAAACTTGCACACAACTTGTATCAGCATAAGATCTTGATTCTTTTCTTGAACAGGCCAGATTCCTTTATAGGTTCCAGAGTTATGGCCCCTGAAAGGGCCAGAATTAGCTATTTTGACCTTGTCTGCACAATAGCAGCTTCATTTATGATTTTATTTTAACCAAACTTGCACACAACTTGTATCACCACAAGATCTTGGTTCCTTTCTGGAACTGGCCAGATTCCATCATGGGTTCCAGAGTTATGGCCCCGTAAAAGTCCAAAATTAGCTATTTTGGCTTTTGCAGCCATATGGAGACTTCATTTATGGTTTGATTTGATACAAACTTCCAAAATATCTTCAACAACAATAAATCTTGGATTCCATGATGAATCTGTCAGATCCAAAAATTATTTTATATCTGATTACCTCCCCTGATTGTAATCAAAATGGATTTATATCAGTAAGTCCTTATAGGACTTATTTGAAATTTCATTATTGTCATTAGTTGGACTGAGACAATCAGGGTAGATAACTATGGACTGATTTTATGTCAAATTACGACTCTTTATTTCAAATTAAAATGGGTATTTCTCCATAACTAATGAAGATACTGATCTGAAATTTCAACAGATGGACTTGGAGAATCAGTGAAGATACATATTGACAAATTACCTTATAGGACTTATTTGAAATTTCATTATTGTCATTAGTTGGACTGAGACAATCAGGGTAGATAACCAGGGCTCCGGAAATTTTGATAACTCAATCGGTCCGAAACGAAAATCCTGACATCGGCGCTACCCCACCCACCGCATTCCCAATATTACATATTTTGTAAAACGTGATAGGGTAAAGAAATAAGCATGTCATGCATTAAAACTGAGTTACCAGTCACCGCGCGTTACCATACAATGAAGACAGTTATTCAGTGTTATGTGTGATCGTTACTTTGTTTAAATTTCATTATTTTTTCCGAGATAATACGAGGCATTGACACCGTGTGCGTAACTAGTCTAAAAGCCAACGCACGTGACTTCGATACCGTATACACGGCAGATACTTTGTGATGTTTCCTCATTCTTTGATGGAATTCTATAAAATACGATGCGTCAAAGAGAGTTACACGACACATATTCTCTGCTAAACAGCCTCAGTATTTAAAGAATACTCTGCCGCGGACCGATGTGTACGTTATTTGAACGCTGAGATCGAATTTCCCGCATATATAGTACCAAAACATCACGCGGGTTGGCCACGGATATTTCCCAACTTACGTTGTACTTCAATAAGCAACTACATTTTATAAAGTTATATGTTCTCTTCTGATGTAAACCAAATTTCATTTTGAAACGTTTTTTAAAAGACCGATTTGATAAACAGTGCCACTCCGGTTTTCTTTATCATTCGTGGTTGCCCGTCCATTTTTTTCTTTTTTGTACAGTCGGGTTGCAAAGACGATTTTCTGCATTTGTTTCAACTGGAGCCCCAACAAATGAATCATGTAATTTTTTCAATCAAGTAATTATAAAAATTATTTTTATCGGTTTTCCGTGTGATGTCTCATTAAATCAAAGACCTATAATGTACAATTATAGCTCTTTGATTAAATGCAGCGACCATTTGTTTGTTACCGTGATCAAACATAGCCTTTTGAAATAAACCATCTGTCGGATTCTAAATAAAAGAAGTGGATCCCCGTCGAAATGATTTGGATCCAGTCAGAAACGTTAGGGAACCAGTCAAAAATGTTTAATACACCGCAGTCGGCTGTCTGCAAACATTAAAGGATGTGCCGCGCGAACATTGATTGCGTCACGCGCTAATTACGGACCGATTATCAAAGTGACAATCAGACCGGTTGACACGTTTATTGATTATCTGATGGTGCGACCAACAATTTCCTACTTGGCAGGTGATTGTGTATTGAGATATCAGACCAAAATTTATACTTTTCTCCGTTTTTACCGGACCGATTTTTTTCGTTTTTTCACTTCACGAATCGGTCTGAAAAGTCAAAAATCGGTCCAAAACCGACAAACCGGCAAATTTCCGAAGCCCTGTAGATAACTATGGACTGATTTTATGTCAAATTACCTCTCTTTATTTCAAATTAAAATGGATATTTCTCCGTAACTAATGAAGATACTGATCTGAAATTTCAACAGATGGACTTGGAGAATCAGTGAAGATACATATTGACAAATTACCTCCCTTTATTTTTTATCTAAATGAATACACCTTAGCAGCTTCTAATGAGATTGGTTTGAAACGATCATATCATTTTGAGCAATGGTACTCAGGTGAGCGATATAGGGCCATTGTGGCCCTCTTGTTTTTCTTTGCGTGATTTTTCATTCGGGAGACTTTTTCTTTGTGTGGAATGTGAAATCTGTGCATGAAAAACGTACATATTTACAAGAATGGGAACACTGCTGCTCCCCTCCCAAGCCTTCACACACCCACCCTGCTCCCCTCCACACACACACACCCTGCTCCCCTCCACACACACACACCCTGTTCCCCTCATCCCCTCCTCACACACACACACACACACACACACACACACACACACTGCTCCCCTCACCCCCTCCACACACACACTCTGCTCCAGTGACCCCCCACCACACACACACCCTGTTCCTCTCACCCCCTCCACACAAACACTCTGCTCCCCTCACCCTCTCCACACACTTATTCCCTCCACACGCACCCTGCTCCCATCTCCTCCTCCACACACACACCATGCTCCCCTCACCGCCTTCACACACACACACACACATTCTGCTTCCCTCACTCCCTCCACACACACACCCTGCTCCCCTTACCCCCTCCACACACACACACACACCTTACCCCCCTCCCCTGCTCTCCTCTCCCCTTCGACATATACACCTTGCTCCCCTCAGTCCCTCCACACACACACACCCTGCTCCCCTCACCATCTCCACACACAAATCACTCACTCACACCCTGCTCCCCTCACCCCTCCACACACCCTGCTCCCCATCCCTGCCTTCACACACATCTATCTCCCTTCTTTAAAAAAATCTTTAAAATTTGCCCGCCTTCTCTGATATAACCATTTGGGTGTATATTGTCCCGCTTGGCAGAGCTGCTGTACGAAGTATTTTATATTTCAGTTACAATTGTCAAAATAACTTGCATTTTCTTTGTCAGGTGACAGACTTGTACCTTTCTATTTCAGAAAATTTAAGAAAGGTGTGGAAGTTAGAAAGTGAGTTGTTAAAACAAATGTACCCATCATTGATGTCCACAGATATGGAATATCCAACAGATATGTTCTTTGTAGAAGTTGTTGCAGTCCCGCCAACAAAGTTCAGACCAGTTAGTGACTTTATCTATTGAATGATTGAAAAAAAGAGTACTTAGAGATTTTACTCTATCATCATTAATATATGTGTGGGACTTTGTGGGTTTTGTAGTTGATTCAATCTAGAAACTTAATTCTGTCAAACTGGCAAAATTTCCATTCATTCAGAGATCAAAATCCATGAATGTATATCCCCATGAAATAGCCATTTTTGCATAAAACATAGAATTTTCATGTCTACAAGATTAACAGATTTCACAGTATTCATAGTAGTGATATATTTGCTTAAATCTATTACTTTCCTTTTAAGGAATATAAAACTAGCGTCATTTTACAAAAAAAAGTATTTGTGGCTACAAGTTGTACTAAGTACTGGTTTGGAAAAGATTGGGTGGAGCTAAAGTCATTTTACATGGTGCTTATTTATCAGTGTTGTAAAACTTAGGAATACAAGACCTTTGATCATATCTTGTAGATTTCCATGAGATATGGGAAGAAGTTTGAGCATTCCCAGACCTCAAATTTACTACGTGTATTGAAGTGTAACTACATTGTGAGAGAGATACTATGGGAGATGGAGAAAGCCTCTGCCAACACACAGCTTGAAGAACAGGGCAAATACTCCGTAAGTTATATATCTTGAACAAGTAATGAAGGATTAATAAAAAGCATAAGGTATCAATAATATTGCCTTTCTTTAGACGAAAGATAAAAAATTGGGCAAAATTCTAATTGTTAACCATGTTTGTAGAGTTGCCCAATTTGAAATTGCTTGTCCTTTGTAGCTCTTGAGTTTGAGCTATAATTATGCACTTGGTTCAATTCTTTTATGTAAAGAAGTCATCCAGCTGGCTTGTGAAAGCTGTTGGTTTGTCAAATGTGCATTGCCGTTTCTGAAATAATCCCTAGAAAGTAATATTTGAAACAAATAAAAGCTAGACATTTATCTACCTCCACGCAGATGTTGGTATTTTTTGTGTTTCAAAACAATATTGTTAGTGCACATTCTCTATTCATTCAAGAGTGAACTTTTAATGATCACCTTCAGTACAAGCTTTACCCTATTATTATACCCCCACAAAACGAAGTTTGTGGGGTGGGGGGTATATAGGAGTGAGCTGGTGATCGGTCGGTCCATTGGTTTTCATGGTTTCCAGATGATAACTCAGGAAAGGCTTGACTGATTTATGACTGATTTCAATAATTTTTGGTACCCAGGTGTAACATCAGAAAATACAGGTCAAGTTCGAATTTGGGGTCAGTAGGTCAAAGGTCAAGGTCACAGTGACCCTGAACAGTTAAACGGTTTCTGGATGATAACTTGAGAACACTTGGGCCTAGGATCATAAATTTTGGTACACAGGTGTAACATGATAAAATAAAGGTCAAATTTGACTTTTAGGTCTGTAGGTCAAAGTCACAGTGACTCGGAACAGTTAAATGGTTTCGAGATGATAACTTGAGAACGCTTGGGCCTAGAATCATAAATTTTGGTACACAGTTGTACCATTATAAAATACAGGTGAAGTTTTACTTTGAGGTCAGTAGGTCAAAGGTCAAGGTTACAGTGACTCAGAACAATTGAACGGTTTTCGGATGATAACTTGAGAATGTTTGGGTCTTGGATCATGAATTTCTGTACACAGGTGTAACATGATAAAATACAGGTCAAGTTCAACTTTGAGGCTAGTAGGTGAAAGGTCAAGGTCAGAATAACAGGAAACAGTTAAACGATTTCTGGATGATAACTTGAGAATGCTTGGGCCTAGGATCATGAAAATTGATAAGGAGGTTGGTTATGAGCAGCAGATGACCCCTATTGACTTTGAGGTCAGTAGGTCACAGGTCAAGGTCACAGTGACCCGGAACATTTAAACCATTTTTGGACAATAACTTCAGAACGCTTGGGACTAGGATCATGAAACTTAATAGGGAGGTTGGTTATGACCAGCAGATGACCTGTATTGATTTTGACTTCCAAAGGTCAAAGTTCTGAACGACCTGGAACATTTAAACATTTTTCGGACAATAACTTGAGAATGCTTTGGCTGAGGATCATGAAACTTCATAGGGAGGTTGATCATGACCAGCAGATGGCCTCTATTGATTTTGAAGACAGTAGGTCAATTGGCTTAGTTCTGTGACAGTGTGGGCGTATAATTCGTCACTCCTGTTACAACTCTAGTTGGAAATTATTTGATTGCATTGTATTTCTTAACTATGGCCAGTAACTTGTTTCGTACTTTTGTGAAAGATATTTTCCTCATTAGAAACTAAATTAATATACTAAAATGCTTAAATTGCATTAAACCATGTAGAAATATTTTTTTCTGTCTTCAGAGAGACGTTAGTCAGATTCCAGGAAAAACTTTGGTCGATAAACTTAGTAATGCATTAGCGAAGTTGCAAGCATACGCTAATGCAGTTATTGACAGTGATCTTGACAAAGTCTCGGATGATGTCAATCCAGGAATTAAACAGGTAAAAATATCAGCTTCATGTTTAAAGTTTTTTTGTTGTTTTTTTTTCGTGTTCACTTTTAGGATCATTTCTTAGGTGGCCCTATTTCAAATTTTCTCTCAGGTCTAGATAATCATTGCAAAATTCTGGTTGTGATGGCAACCAAAAGGAAAAACTTCAAGAATCTTCAGAAATCAGAGGCCAGATCTAAAATAATTTCATAGTAGTGATATTGAAACTTTTTTTTTTTCCTGAAACAACTGGCCCGATTTTAAAACTGTTTCACATGAATGTTCCCTTGGTCCTTCAGATCATTCTGCTATGTCAAAGAAGTTGGCCACCGGGAGACGCTGCACACTTTCTCTTAAAGCTATAGTGGAAACTTTGAGAATCTTCTTGTCAAAAATTGTTGGCCAGAGTGCAATGCTCAGTTTTCACTGTATGTGTATACAAGGATTGATCCTAAAGTGACGTCACTAGAGCCATATGAATTTAAGGAAAACCTAATCTGTACAGGCTCAAGTTGTGCTTTGGTTGTCAGGTGAGGGAACCATCCACATGATTCATGTGTGGGGGGCAGGGTTCATGGTTCTACTCAGGTGCTTGGCCATGCCTGTAGTATTGTCCACATGGGTACCTGGGATTTTCCTCCTCTTGAAAAGCTGCAAAATCATTTTTGTCTAAACATAAGGCATGTTGCTTAAAACTTGGCCAAACATTTTTAAAATATGATTGGAAACCAACTCTTAAACTTACGAACAAGATAAAAGTATTCTTATCCACTACATTAGAAAAAAAGCTTTGCTGGGATGGAATACAAGTAGGCTTACAGAAAACATCCACAGTTTTCCATCCAGAATATATTATGTCAATATAAGGGAATAGGCTGACCAGACACGTACATTCAGACCATTGAGGTCAGGACACATTCATATGGGGTGCATTTGATCACACCTAAATTTTATACTAGACCAAGAATTAAACCATAACTCCAAGTTATCCGAAAGACAAAGGCACGGAACAAAAACTATGTTACAAGGACATGGACACAGTTGAAAAATAAAATGGCCATCAAATTAGTCATACCAAGAAAATTACTCTCTATGTAAAGTAGCCACAATAATCATCGAGCTAAAGCTTTGATTTTGATACCTTCGTTTTTTATATTACCACAAAACAAGATTTTAGTATCTGATTTTGTGTTTATTGTCACTAGGTGTTTGGCGTTGCGGTAAGTTTTATTTAGTCAGCTTTTCTCCTAAATATAGCTTTTGTTTGAAACTGGAATATTGTTCACAATCATAACTGACCCTGTATAGCAGAAACATAAGGACTATCTTGCTTTTTGCAAGAGTTTATCCCCCTCTTGTACTTAGAAAATATCAGATTTCTTGGTTAAGTTTTATGTTTAGGTCAGCTTTAATCCTAAACTATCAAAGCTATTGCTTTAAAACTTGCAACACTTGGTCACCATCATAGGCTGACCCTGTACAGCAAGAAACATAACTCCATCCTGCTTTTTGCAAGATTTATGGCCCCTTTTGGACTTAGAAAATATCAGATTTCTTGGTTAAGTTTTATGTTTAGGTAAACTTTTTCTCTTAAACTATCAAAGCTATTGCTTTGAAACTTGTAACACTTGTTCACCATCATAAGCTGACCCTGTACAGCAAGCAACATAACTCCATCCTGCTTTTTGCAATAATTATTGCCCCTTTTGGACTTAGAAAAATCATTTTCTTGGTTGAATATTATGTTTAAGTCAACTTTTCTCATAAACTATCAAAGCTATTGCTTTAAAACTTGCAACAGTTTTTCACCATCATAAGTGGACACTGTACATCAAGAAACATAACTCTATCCTGCTTTTTGCAAGAATGATGGCCCTTTTTAGACTTAGAAAATCATGGGTAGGACAATATTTCTATTATACAAAAAAAATCAGATGAGCGTCAGCACCCGCAAGGCGGTGCTCTTGTTTGATATGAATTTGTGTTTATTGTCTCTAGGTGATTGAGAAAAAGGAAGGTATATTCAGGAAAAATATGATGGGAAAACGTGTCAATTTTGCAGCAAGATCGGTTATCTCCCCTGATCCAAACATCAACACCTGTGAGATTGGTATACCGGAAGTGTTTGCGAAGGTTTTATCCTATCCCCAACCTGTCACACCGTGGAATGTACATGAACTGAGGCAGGCAGTCATAAATGGACCAGATATACACCCAGGGTATTTGAACAAAAATTTATCACCCTAGTTCTTTTGTAATACATTTTTTGTTGAGCCTGCTTGTGGAAGCAAAGACATAGTCGTCCAAATGGCAGTTCGGTGTATGTGTGTGCATCGTGTGTGCGTGCGTCTATCCGGATTTGTTTGTCCGGACCGTAACTTTGACATGCATGGAGCAATCTTGTTTATATTTAGTATGATTGTTAACCTCAGTGAGACAGAGTGTCTTGCCCAAACAGCAAGTTCCTATCTCAAAGGTCAGGGTCACAGTTGAAGGTCAGATGTCATATCTGATCTTCATAGCTGGTGGGCTTGACATGTTGCCTGTTGGCATCTAGTCTGATATTGAGATATTTCATTGCATCATAGTAACTCTGGTATTTTACTGAATGAGGAGGCAGTCTGAATGGACAGAATCACAGGTTTTACATACATTCTCACTGTTTCTTTTGAATAATTAGCTTAAAAACAAGATGTCAATGATCTATGGTTAAGATGTTGTGTACTGTCTATTGTATTTGATTATTTCGGCACATAGCTAATTTGCATTTGTAATTAAAGGCTGATCTTCAACAGCAATACTAAACTCAAGGTATCACATTTTGGAGAACAAATGTCATATTTGAGCTTATTGTGGTCGACATGTTGATGTTGTTGGATCTGAGATAATACATTATCATAAATTTGATATACACTAGAATAAAGCTGATTAATGTTGACCATTTTAGTCATAGGAGACGTTGTTCAAATTGGCTTGGTTTATGATAGGTAAAGAAAGACGAAATTTTGATGTTTCAGTAGTAAAAATTTTACAAGTGATAAAAACAATGTTACATTTGTTTCTTTTCACATTGCATTTATCATATTAAACTTCTTGAATAAGATACATAAAATGCTTGGCAGAGCCTCGCATTTTATTATTTTATTCAATTTGTTTAATGAAATCAGTATAAAAATACAATCATGTAATTTCCTGTATTACATCATTTTAGGATTATTTTTTGTGAATTATAGTGAAAGGAAATCCGTCTGAAGTAATACCTGATTTTGTAATATTCATAAAGAACATAAGGTCATGAAATTCCTAATATGAACTGTTTGTTTGTTACAGGGCTACTCATGTTGTAGATGAGAATGGACATAAAACACGACTGGATAGTAGATACCCTGGTAAACGAGAGGCCATAGCCAAACAGCTGCTCACTCCTACCATGGTTACAGAAAAAAATCCAAATGGAGTGAAAAAGGTATGTCTTTGTTACACAAAAAAATAAGGGGATCGTTTTTGTCTTGCCTGCTTTTAGTGGAAGCGAGGCTAAGCGATCCAAATTCCGCCGATGGCATCAACAATTGGGAATAATTAAAAAATTGTTACATATATTTCTTTTAAACCTTGTAGAATGATTTAGAAACTAATTTTACACCCCCATGGTGACTCCTGGCCCCCAAGGGACCTTGACTCAACATGTACGTGATGCTAATTTGCACTTGAACTAACCAAAAAAATAAAACTTGCTTTACTATAAGGTTCTGATATCTGTAATGTTGATAATAATTGGAATTATTTGACTTTGGCAGATATTTTCAACCAGTAGTTTAAAAAAACAAGTAATTGGGCAAGAACGTTTAGAGCGTATTATCTCACAAATAACCTTCTGCATGATACAAATAGTGTTTTAAACCACATGGGCCATAATTTGGAAATAAAAGCAAGATAATATCAGTATGATTCTTATACATATAATTTCTCTGATGTAATTGATGAGATTTTGAAAGATAAATTTCTATACATTTTCAGGTTTTTAGGCATTTAAAGAATGGGGATGTGTTGTTGATCAACAGACAGCCTACCCTACATAGACCGAGTATACAGGCACACAAGGTAGGGATAGAGTGGGCATTATTTGTCAAGTGATTAAGGTGCAGTGAAACATGGCTGACCCAAGCATTGTCAGCTTTAGCATCCAGGCTCCTTTGAATTATTATGTCCCCACCAGTAGTGGAGACATATTGTTTCTGCTCTGTTCATCCGTCTGTGAGGCAGTCCATCCGTCTGCCACACTTCATTTCCAATCAATAACTGGAGAACCATTTGACCTAGAACCTTCAAACTTCATAGGGTGGTAGGGCTTATGGAGTAGACGACCTAAGGGTGTAACGAAGGTTAATTGATTTTGTTGGGTCCCGTACGATTTACAGAACAACGCATGTCCGCATATGGTACAGCACGGTGTATTCCCATACTCCAAATACTAGGGAAGTAAAAATCAATAATCATGGCATCAGTTGAATTCAATCACCACTGGGGACAATTAAATAAAAAATTTGGACTCGTTTTTGTTTGAGGACTATCAAGTAGGATGACAACAGATTTAACAACATGCTTGCATTGTTATAATGAAGTGTCATAAATCAAGTAATGCATCCAATATGGCAGCCATCATCGTATATTTTTGACATGTCTGTCGTCAAAGCAAAAAAGATAGTTACGCCTGACAAAAGAACAAGCTCATCTACGACTTGTGCAGCAGACCAGTTATGGCTCAAGGGCACAATGCAAAGGAAATTGCCCATTGGCTCTTCACGAGCACTTGTTAAAACAAAGTCTGTAGGTCATTTTATTGCAGCTGATTTGCAACTATTTAGTGTAGCTGAAACTTAGCAATCATTTTAACAGACTTTAGATTGAATGTAGCTGTATTATCAGAATCTTAGAATTATCCAAGGGATCAATTTTAATGTGTTGTCAAGTTGTAATAAAGTTTAAATTGTTTCTACTGTCTTTTCATCTAAAACTATGTATCACGATACATATTGTATCATACACTTTGTATCGTGATATGTATCGTATCACAAAGTGAGCGTATTGTTACACCCCTAAAACGACCCCTGTTGTTTTTGGGGTCACTCCATTAGAGGTTATGGTCACAGGGGCCTGAACATAAAAGCCATTTCCGATCGGTAACTTGAGGACTGCTTGACCAGAATATTGAAACTTCATAGGATGATTAGACATGCAGAGTAGATGACCCCTATTGATTTTGGGGGTTTCTCTGTTTAAGCTCAATGTCACAGGGGCCTAAACATAGAAAACCATTTTCGAACAATAACCACTTGACCCAGAATGTTGAAACTTTATAGGATGATTGGACTTACAGAGTAGATGATCCCTATTGATTTTGAGGTCATGCTATTAAAGGTCAAGGTCACAGGGACCAGAACATGGAAATCCATTTCTGATCAATTACTTGAGAACCATTAGACCCAGAACCTTCAAACTTAATACAGTGATAGGACTTACAGAGTAGATTGCTTCAATTAGACCCAGAACCTTCAAACTTAATACAGTGATAGGACTTACCGAGTAGATTGCTTCAATTATTTTTGGGGTCACTCCATCTAAGTCAAGGTCACAGAGGTCATCTGCCTGTCACACTTCATTTTCGTTCAATAACTGGAGAACCATTTGACCTAGAACCTTCAAATGTCATTGGGTGATAGGGCTTACAAAGTAGATGACATCTATTATTTTTGAGGTTACTCGATCAAAAGTCAAGGTCATAGGTGCCTGAACACAGAAAACCATTTCTGATCAATAACTTGAGAACCACTTGACCCAGAATGTTGAAACTTCATAGGATGAATGAAAATGTACAGTAGATGACCCATATTGATTTTTGGTTCGCTTGAGCAAAGATCAAGGTCACAGGTGCCTGAACATGGAAAACCATTTCAAATCCATAACTTGAGAACCACTAAACTAGGCCCAAAATACCGAAACTTTTTGGATGATTGGACAGGCCGAATACTAGATGATCCCTATTGCAGCAAACCATCAGTGTCTTTTGGACTTCTGCTCCTACTCCCCTATTGACTTCTTGCCTATTACTACTATGCATTGGGGGTGACATGTGCTTTTCTACAACAGCATTTTCTAATTTGTGCTGTTCTGGTGGATTTCCTTTTGTAATATATATGAAATTACCATGGCATGGTTCAGCATGGATAAAGTGAGCTCTCAAGTATACTGTATGACACCTCCTCCATGTTTATGAATCTACTCCTTGTTAAACCTGGCACACTTTAGCAAAGATGTCATAACTTTTAGCATCAAAACTGCCATAGTCAAGCAAAGGTGTCATAACATTTAGCATCAAAATTGGCATACTCGGTGGGTAGCATATTTTTGCATATATCCAAACTATTCATGAATATTGCAGGCAAGAGTATTAAAGGGAGAGAAGACATTACGCTTGCACTATGCTAACTGTAAAGCGTACAATGCTGACTTTGACGGCGATGAAATGAATGCTCATTTCCCACAGAATGAAATAGCTAGATCAGAGGCCTACATTTTAGGTAAGCATAATGTTTAGATATATGCGTATACCTCTGCAGACATAAATTTTATAGAAGTATATTGTTTGGCTCATGCGGTTTAAAGACATACACTAGAATTCCCTGTATATGAGAAAAAGAGTTGTCAGCTCTTGAAGACGTCATTTCCCCAAAAAGGCCATTTTCAATATGGTGTGCTTGTCTTTGTTATACTTAAGTAGTTTGTCTGTCAATTTTCAATGTAAAATCTTTTATGAACAATACCAGAGTTAGTAGGAAGCTGTTAAGCTATCCATGGTCTTTTGTTGTACGAAACAACCAGTCTTTGCCTGAAAGTTAGGCATTTCATGGTAGTCTGCTTGTTAGGTTCGTTATATAACCTTATTTGCCAGTGTTACTGTAAAAGCACATATTTTTGCTCGGTCAAAATTTATGATTTTGAAATTTTGAGTTTGTTTGCGATGTTTAATATTCGCGAAAAATGTTTAAATGGTATCCAACTTTAATTTGAATTTTACTAATGGTAAATATTTATGTGAGAATTAATTTTCCTGACATGAAGGCCTTCGCAATTATAGTGGAAATTAAACCCTCGCTTAAATTACTGATTTTACATTATTTTTGTGTGGCAACAAAAAATATTTTTATTTGGTATATTATTAGCGATCACAGATTGGCAGTACCTTGTACCAAAAGATGGCACACCTTTAGCTGGTCTGATACAGGATCACATGGTGTCCGGTGTCTCACTCACTGTCAGAGGACGATTCTTTACAAAGTAAGTGCCACAACATTGATAAACATATCTTTTCACTGTAGCCCAGTAAAAAACCCAAGGTCTGTCATATAAGATCTCATCCCAATAATAATTGGGTTATTTTCCATGATAGTTTCAGAAAATTTATTGGTCATAAAATGTTTCAAGGTCTGCTTAAGGGTTACTTACGGCCTCTAAGTCACAATGGGTTTTACCTTGCTTGTGACATACGTGTCATAATAGGTTGTTACTTTACTTACAAATGATTGGTCATAATGGGTCGTAGGAAAGCTAACAGCCATTAATTGCTTGGGTGTCAATATATTGCAGATCTGTAGTGATACTACTGTGTACTATGGAGCTGATTTTCTTTTTGTTTTTTGGGGGGTCACCAGGTCAAAGGTCAGGGTCACACTGGTCAGCGTTAACTTTTTGCATAACGGCACTTTACTTGCGGACCACTGCACCCAGGACCTTCAGACTTCACGTGCTGATAGTACTCATCGAGTACACGACCCCTACTGACTTTGGGGTCACCAGGTCAAAGGTCAAGGTCTTAGGGGCCAACGTTAACTTTTTGCATGAAGGCACTTTACTCGCAAACCACTGCACCCAGGAACTTCAGACTTCACATGCTGATAGTACTCATTGAGTACACGACCCCTACTGACTTTGGGGTCACCAGGTCAAAGGTCAAGGTCACACGGGCCAACGTTAATTTTTTGCATGAAGACACTTTACTCGCGAACCACTGCACCCAGGACCTTCAAACTTTACATGCTGATAGTACTCATTGAGTACACGACCACTACTAACCTTTGGGTCACCAAGTAAAAGGTCAAGGTCACAGGGGCCAATGTTAACTTTTTGCATGAAGGCATTTACTCGCGAACCACTGCACCCAGAACCTTCAAACTTCATATGCTGATAGTACTCACTGAGTACACGGCCCCTACTGACTTTGGGGTCACCAGGTCAAATGTCAAGGTCATGGGCCAACATTAAATTTTTGCACTGAAGGCGCTTTACTCAGGAACAACTGCACCCAGGACCTTCAAACTTCACATGCTGAAAGTACTCACTGAGTACACGACCCCTACTGACTTTAGGGTCAACAGGTCAAAGGTAAAGGTCTTAGGGGCCAATGTTAACTTTTTGCATGAAGGCACTTTACTCGCGAACCACTGCACCCAGGACCTTCAAACTTAACATGCTAATAGTACTTATTAAGTACACGGCCCCTATTGACTTTGGGATCGCCACGTCAGTGGTCAAGGTCACCAGGTCAAAGGGAAGGTGCTGGGGGTGGGGAGGCATTTGTCACCATTAGTGACAGCTCTTGTTTTACTTAGCAGTATGCCTCAGGTATTAATTTTTCATTACACAACTTCTCATTTTATTTTACAGAGCAGATTATTGTAGACTGGTTTATGGTGCTCTTGTAGACAAAAGTGGACCAATCAAAATGCTTCCACCCTCAATCATTAAACCAGTCAGATTGTGGTCGGGAAAACAGGTAGAAATCTGTTTTTAGATTTAAACTCGCCGTCTGTAAGTTTTGTAGCATGTGAACTGACATTACCTTCTTGATATAGAATTCTAATTTTAGATTTTGTAAAAAAATTTAATGGAAGTCAGTGCAGTCTTACTTGTTAAAATCTCTGTGTTTTAGGTAATATACGGATAAAAGAAATTGTTCTATGTTTCATATTGAATTCAGTCACTTCAGATACAGTTTGGTATAGTTTCTAGATTTTTTCCGGCATAGACCTATTTTCCACAAGACATCTATATGTTTGCTTCAATAAAATGAAAAGAAAAAGGAATGTTGAATAGTAAGGAGTGAAATGCAAGTCAGCTGTAGTCGGGTGCCTCATATTGCCACATTTCAGAAACTGGAGTAAACAGAATAAATGCCTCACTAGTGTTCTCAAGAAACAACTTGAAAACATGCAAATATATGCATGAAAGTGTCTTGTTTTATGTGAAGTACATTTCAAAGTAATGAATAGTGAACCGCCAGTTTATGCACAAATATGCAGAAATTGGAAAAATTAGGGTCTGTTTATTAGGGGTATTTTTAATACACCAAGGAGGCATATTTCTGTTATAGAATTACTGCTATTTACACCTTTCATTTTGTCTGAGGATTTCCTCCCTTAGCACAGACCTAAAATTGTATGAACTTTCTTATTTTTGTAACATGTATTTTCTCTAGAGTCTGTACACATTGAACTTCTTTATTGGTGTAGGTTTTATCTACAGTAGTTCTCAACGTGATACCGCATGGTCAGCCTGCTTTGTCTTTGGATGGAAAAGCTAAAGTTCCTGAAAAGGTAGCTTTTAGATTACGAAAACCACAACAGTTTTAAATTGTGTGCCATTTACCTAGGCAAGAAAAGTTTGTACTTACTATTAAAGAAACAAGAGTCTTCCTCCACCATCAAAAAATGGAAAGTCACCATATAAATTAGAGTTGTGTCAGTGTAACAACTCCAGCAAAACAAAAAAGAAATATAGAAACAACTTTTAACCTTTGTTGCAATATTGCATGAACTAACAAGTACAGCGTGGGGACTTAAACTCTGTGGAGAATGTGTGGGTGGTTAACAGGGTGATATATTAGGGTATCTTCTCCCATTCCTGACAAAACTTTTGAAAAAAGTATTATAAATGGAGCTTTTTCCAGCCTTTTCAATCCTTATGTTCGCTTGATAAAACTTTTTGGTTTTTATACGTTTTCTGTTGTTCCAAGTTAAAGGATGTATTCATGAATTTTTAGATGAAATAATATTGTCTCCTCGGCATTAGCTGACTTAACTGACCTTAATTTGTTCTTTTTACAGCTGCATTGTGCATTCAACTTTTCAGCTAGAAAGATAGAAGTATTACTGTAAATACAAATACTTGATGCCTCTACTTAAAGACCCTTGAAAGATCTTTGTCATTGTACTCCCCCAGAATAATAATGATACTTCCATTTATGCTTGAGTAGCCCGCCAGCTTAGCTCACTAGGGTGAGCATCAGTCTACTAATTGTGGGGTCAGGAGTTTGATCCCCGGGCAGGGCCTGTGTTCTCCATGACGATTTGATAAAAGACATTGTGTTTGAAATCATTTGTCCTCCACCTCTGATAACTCATGTGGGGAAGTCGGCAGTTACTTGCGGAGAACAGGTTTGTACTGGCACAGAATCCAGGGACTCTGGTTAGGTTAATTGCCCACCGTTACATGACTGAAATACTGTTGAAAAGTGGCTTTTAACCCAAATCAAAGAAACAAATTTATGCCTGAGCAGTATTTGTTTCATGCACTTGGATAAATAAGCTGAGAATGAAATTATCTATAAGCAACTCTATAGAGCGGCCCGGGGAGATGAAGAAGGGGGTTACGGTACATCTGCCTGGCTCTTTCTCCTGGCCTGACTTGCTTGAAGGCATGCAGGTTCATTGTGTGTATTAGTATTGTGTGTTATGGTGGGGTGCACTCCAGGGTAACATTGGCACCCCCCTCCACTATGTACGGAGGAGAGGCCCAGGGCAGGGTTACGTCCGGGACCGCAATAGCTCAGGAGTCAGATATAATCCAGGCTGCCCGCTAACAACAATCCTCATCAGGGTGTGCAACTGTTTGGACTGACACCAAGGGTTCTAACCTGGGTCACTGACTTGCCAGTATACCATTTAGGGAAGGCAGTTAGATGTCTCCCCGGGACTGTATAAAATTTAGGGGTTTAGCCCCCGTCTGCAGCCAATATTCCGCCACAGGGTTTATTATAGTCTGGATAAAAGTATTGATGTCAAACAATTAAAATCTTGTTTATTTGTTGGTTCTGGTTGCACATGTATGTTCCTGCGGGATACACTGTGGAAATCAGTCAAATGATTGTCAAGAGTCAGAGTACTGAGTTTGTTCCCATGAACTATATATGTGTATTCTCCCTTTGTCTGGTAGAGAAATCTTTATAGTGATCCCTCTTTGTCCGTCTCGTAGTTTTTAGTTTTAATACTTGAAGTATGGGATTTAAGCAACTCTTTAGACGTAGTAAAACTAAATGGAGGAGAACGTGATTTAATTGCATTGTTAATGAATAGATTCTTACAAAGGTTGCTAAGAAGTTTAAGACCTTTCTTTTGTTCATTCTTACAAAAAAGTTTTGTTTTGCAGAGTTGGGTCAAGGTTCAGAAAGGTAGTTTTGGTGATGCACTGAAATACATGACAGAAAGTGAAGATGTTATTATCAGACAAGGGGAACTACTGTGCGGGGTACTTGATAAAGGGCATTATGGTCCATCAAACTTTGGATTGATCCACTGCTGTTATGAGGTACATATAGCCATTGTTTGTAATATTTTTTACAGCTTGAACAGCATTTTTAGTTGCATATTTTTTACTAGAAAGCAAAACATCAGTGATTCAAAAATGTTTCAAGCTCCCTCAACAGTCAACCTCGAACTAAATCACTAAAAGTAAACGTGATTTTATTTTTCCAGTTATATGGTGGTGCTATAGCTGGACTTATGTTGACATGTTTTGGACGACTTTTTATGAACTTTCTTCAGTGGCGAGGATTTACACTGGGTGTCGAGGATATTTTAGTAACAAAACAGGTATGTTTATTTATTTAGATTCAGAGGGCTGTTTAGCCCTCATTTTATGTGTTAACTGTAGCTCTTATCTGGAAAACTGTAAAGATAAAATAGATTAGCACCAGGCCCACATATACAGGTTTCAGAGTTTCATTTCAGTTA
This sequence comes from Mercenaria mercenaria, assembly GCF_021730395.1. NCBI lineage: Eukaryota > Metazoa > Mollusca > Bivalvia > Venerida > Veneridae > Mercenaria > Mercenaria mercenaria. The sequence continues at coordinate 49,098,304 of NC_069364.1, forward strand.
CTTTTCCTGTATAAAGCTTGTCTAAAACATTTTCACTTTTAGCAAAAGCAAAAAAAACACTGTTCCTATAGTATCAAGTACAAAAGGTGCATGACCACAGGGCTCAGTGTGCAAATTTAGGTACTTAGCAGTCAGACCATAAAAATGTTATATGGACCAAAATGGAGATGAGGTCTGTATTGCATTTATTGCCTACTGGTTTTATTAAAGGAGATATGCAAATGAGGAAAAAATATTCATATTGAAATTAAGGAGGAAACATTTATCAAAATTTTTAAAAAATGATAGAAGCACAAAATTTAAAGATTAAAAACAGGAGCACTGAATTTTATTTACCAGGGCGATAAAAGGAGGAAAAAGCTTATAAAGAAGTCCCCGACCTGTGGTGAAATGTCAGCTAAGAAGGCACTGGAGCTTGAGCCGACATGTGACAAGGAAGAACTACTGAGTGCTCTGAAGAATGCCCATTTCAGTAAAGATGAGAGACGGATGAGAGAACTGGACATGAACATGCGTAACCAGACCAATACCATACAGAATGATATTGTCAAGTAAGTAATATTCTGGCAAGGTCATGTTAGTATTCAGTACTTATATTTTCCATAGTTTTATTAGCTCGACTATTCATAGAATAGTGAGCTATTGCACTCGCCCATGCGTCGGCGTCGGCGTCTGCGTCCGCGTCCGCGTCCCGATTTTGGTTAAGGTTTTGTATGTAAGCTGGTATCTCAGTAACCACTTGTGGGAATGGATTGAAACTTCACACACTTATTCACTGTGACAAACTGACTTACATTGCACAGGTTCCATAACTCTATTTTGCTTTTTTACAAAATTATGCCCCTTTTTCGACTTAGAAATTTTTGGTTAAGGTTTTGTATGTAAGCTGGTAACTCAGTAACCACTTGTGGGAATGGATTGAAACTTCACACACTTATTCACTGTGATGAACTGATCTACATTGCACAGGTTCCATAACTCTATTTTGCTTTTTTACAAAATTATGCCCCTTTTTTGACTTAGAAATTTTTGGTTAAGGTTTTGTATGTAAGCTGGTATCTCAGTACTTACTAATGGGAATGGATTGAAACTTCACATACTTGTTCACTATCATGATCTGACATGCACTAAGCAAGTCCCATAACTCTACTCTCTTTTTTTTCAAAATTATTGATCTTTTTCGACTTAGCAGTTTTTGGTTAAATTTTTGTATGTAATCTGATATCTCAGTATCCACTAATTGGAATGGATTGAAACTTCACACACTTGTTCACTGTCATGATCTAACATGCACTGTGAAGGTCCCATAACTCTACTTGGCATTTTTACAAAATTATGCCCCTTTGACTTAGCAGTTTTTTGTTAAGTTTTTGTATGTAAGCTGGTATCTCAGTATCCACAAATTGGAAAGGATTGAAACTTCACACACTTGTTCACTGTCATGATATGACATGCAGTACAGAGGTTCAATACCTCTACTTTGCATTTTACAAAATTATGCCCCTTTTTCAACTTTTGTATTCATTCAAATGACAAGGCTGTTGAATAGTCGAGCGTTGCTGTCCTCCGACAGCTCTTGTTTATTATACCCCCCAGATGAAATGTCTGTTGAAACTATTTTGGAGTCTGGCATATCCCTTGGTCCATCTGTCTATCAGTGTGTCAATTGTTGGATTTACAAGTAACAACCGGTACACAAAAGTGTTCATCAAGACAGTACAATGAGAACCAGTTCAGACAAAGGTCAGTACATCAAAGGTAACGGTCAAACAGCATAATTTTGTGTCTTTTTCCATATTATAAGACAAGCATTAATTACTTACTTCATCAAGACAGGTCGTTGCAACACATATGGTATAATTGATTTTCAGATAACTACTCCTAAATGTTCAACATCATAATACAATGAGAATCATGCGCAACTTAGGTGGCTTGGTCCAAGATCAAGGCCACTGATCATGAGGTGAAAGATCAAATAGCTTACTTGAATGTGTCCACTCCATTCTTACAAACTGCTAGAAGGATCATAAATGGCTTTGATATCAAGACAATGTTCAGATTGCTAGACCCAAATCACTATGTCAAGGTTAAAATCATGGATCTGGCCTCTGTTGTCAAGTGGTTATGGGGATGACTTCTCTTGCCCTTCACTGATGTGGGTGTTGAGCCTTGCTTGGGGTGAAGAATGATGGCCCTTTTTGTACTTAGAAATTCTGAACTGTAACTCAATCTTTTCTTACATACTGACCAGCAATTGCGGATGAGCGATGGCACCCATAGGCAGTGCTCTTGTCCTCCAGCCAGGCAATGATCAGTATCTTTTATTGTGGTAGTAGTGCGATTAAAACTGTTGGTTAACTTGGAAAGAAAGCAACATTCTTTATATATATCATAAAACCTTATACGTGAGAAGTAATTTATGCATATATGCATGTTATTTTTGCAGCGCTTGTATGCCAAATGGTTTAGAAAAGTTGTTTCCTGACAACAACCTGCAGCTTATGGTGCAATCTGGTGCTAAAGGATCTATGGTAAATATAAGGCCTGGGATGGTTAAGGACTGGTCCTGATTTTAGGCATTTGACTGCCTGACTTTCTCTACATTACTCTATTTAAAATGGACTTTTCAGGCTTGAGAAGTTTTTTATTTTTAGCTCACCTGTCACATAGTGACAAGGTGAGCTTTTGTGATCACCCTTCGTCCGTTGTCCGTGCATCTCGTGCGTCAACAATTTCTTGTCTGCACGATAGTGGTTTCATTAATGATTTGATTTTAACCAAACTTGCACACAACTTGTATCACCATAAGATCTCGGTTCCTTTCTTGAACTGGCCAGATCCCATTAGAGTTATGGCCCTGAAAGGGCCGAAATTAGCTATTTTGACCTTGTCTGCACAATAGCAGCTTTATCTATAATTTGATTTTTACCAAACTGGCACACAATTTGTATCACCATAAGATCTTGATTCCTTTCTTGAACTGGCCAGATCCCATTATGGGTTCCAGAGTTATGGCCCCTGAAAGGGCCAGAATTAGCTATTTTGACCTTGCCTGCACAATAGCAGCTTCATTTATGATTTTATTTTAACCAAACTTGCACACAACTTGTATCACCATATGATCTTGGTTTCTTTCTTGAACTGGCCAGATTCCTTCATGGGTTCCAGAGTGATGGACCCTGAAAGGGCCAGAATTAGCTATTTTGACCTTATCTGCACAATAGCAGCTTCATTTATGATTTGAATTTAATCAAACTTGCACAAAACTTGTGTCACCATAAGATCTAGGTTCCTTTCTTGAACCGGCCAGATCCCATAATGAATTCCAGAGTTATGGCCCCTGAAAGGTCCAAAATTAGCTATTTTGACCTTGTCTGCACAATAGCACCTTCATTTATGATTTGATTTTAACCGAACTTGCACAAAACTTGTATCACCACAAGATCTTGGTTCCTTTCTTGAACTGGCCAGATTCCTTCATGGGTTCCAGAGTCATGGCCCCTTAAAGGTCCAAAATTTGCTATTTTGGCTTTTGCAGCCATATAGAGACTTCATTTATGGTTTTATTTGATACAAACTTCCAAAATATCTTCAGCAACAATAAATCTTGGATTCCATGACAAATCAGATCCATTCGTAGGTTCCAGAGTTATTTTATATCTGATTACCTCCCCTGATTGTAATCAAAATGGATTTATATCAATAAGTACTTATAGGACTTATTTGAAATTTCATTATTGTCATTAATTGGACTGAGTCAATGAGGGTAGATAACTATGGACTGATTTTATGTCAAAATACCTCCCTTTATTTCAAATTAAAATGGGTATATCTCCGTAACTAATAAAGATACTGATCTGAAATTTCATTTTTGTCAACAGATTTATTTGGCAGATCCTTCTTTTGTTAACATACAATCATTTTTTTTTTTTTTTATTACTTCCCATTTACGTTACTATAAATAGCTTGTTTTTAGTAACTTTTTTATTATTGACCGTAGGGAAAAACAGAGACCACTTTTCTGTGGTACAACATGGATGGTACCTCCAATTTTTCGGTGTATTTTGACATATCTGTACCTTGTAAGAATTTTTTTTTTCTTTTTGGTTTAATTTCTTCCCTTTGTTGTTCCTGTCCTTTGGACTTATATATTTTTTCTGAGGACCTTCTTGTCCTCAAGTGCAATGATAACAGGTGAGCGATATAGGGCCATCATGGCCCTCTTGTTTACTGAATCCGACCTGTAAATATACAAACATGTGTACAAAGACAACCTTCTTGAAATTGAATGATATAGTCTTTTTATCATAATGGGAATAATTGTATTGCTTGTAGATATTAATTTAGAAAACAGAACTGTGTCCTTTCAAGGTAGGTTTTGTAGATAAATCATTATTAGGAGGTATCTTTAAGACATAGATTACCGTAGGGTAGATTACCGTAGGGTAATGTGCAGCCAGACTGAATCGAACCTCAAGCCACAAAGTACCATTCCTGTTCTCTTCCACCCCGAAAAAACGTAATATATTTATATGTCATAATAATTTGTGTTCAGCTACAACATAGAAATCAATTTTTTTTATGTCTTGAAAGTTTTACACAAGATCTCGGTATAAAAAAAGAGAACTTTACCAAAGCTAAGTTGAATTATGATATAGGAGTTTTTGTATTTCAATATTTCAGGTGAACTGCATGCAGATCTCATGTTTGCTAGGTCAGATTGAGTTGGAAGGTAAACGTCCACCTCTGATGCTGAGTGGTAAAACCCTTCCGTCATTCCTATCATATGATGTTACACCTCGAGCGGGGGGATTTGTGACGGGAAGATTTTTAACGGGTATACGACAGCAGGAGTATTTCTTCCATTGCATGGCTGGGAGAGAGGTACTGTTACCTTTGGTATTAAAGTAAAAATGGCAATGTTCGGGTATTTTTTTCGCTCGTTCCCTGTAAATACCTGACAACTTTACTACATGAATTTGAAGGTGATACATTCTGTGAAATTGTTTAGAAAAGAAAGTATTGGATTCGTGACCTCTTCATCTATAGTCTTTTGCTTTGTTGTCATGTTACATTCCTACATATTTGATAAAATATACTTGCTAGAAGTTACCCTTTTGCAAATATGAAATATTTCAGGGCCTTGTAGACACCGCAGTGAAGACGAGTCGTAGTGGTTATCTACAGAGATGTCTAATCAAACATCTAGAGGGTATCAAAGTGAACTATGACCTTACAGTGAGAGACTGTGACAGCAGTGTTATACAGGTATAACTTTTATGTCTACAATGTATATATAGGCAGTATTATTATAGTGCGAAACTCATTGTCTTTATTTGGTATGTATGATGTGTTTAACCTTTAGCCTGTTGGCGGCAAGTGATTCTGCCTTTGTGACAATTGCAGACCAAGATCAGCCTGTACATTCATGCAGGCTGATCAAGGTCTGCACTGTTCACTATTCAGTCAGTAAATTTTCAGTAAAAACCCCTTCGAACAATAAATGATATTGCCAAAATTGAATGATGGACCAGTCCATTTTAGAAATTTAGCAGGGTAAGGGATAAAATTACTTGTCCTTCACCTCAGTAGATTTAAGCCCTGCTCACATTTCTCTGTGAATCAGACAAGAAGCTGGCCTTTGGGAAGAAACTAGCCTGTGGAAGTCTGCAAGTTTTACTTTAGTGCCTTTCCATGCCTGAAATCATGTATAGACGGAGGATCTTCCTGCAACATGAAAAAGCTGGTCAGCTGCCATATGACCTGAACTGTCGGGTCTTGCATTGCTAGTCTGCCTAGTTTCAGGTTAGAAAAGTATGATAAAGGTAGGAGGAGAACAAGACGTATCAATATGACATAAATTTATAACTGAAGTAGTGGAAGTTAAGAAGTGATAAATTAACCCTTTGAAAACAGAAAAATTAAGAATGTTCTTTTACAAGAAATGATATATTTTGATTTCAGTTTAAGTATGGAGAAGACAGTCTGGATATCTCAAAGGTGGGCTTCCTGATCCCGAAACAGTTCCCTTTCTTATTGTCTAACAAACATATCCTGGAAAACAAACAACAGAAAGTGCCATTTGATGAGTCGGAGGAAAAGAGAATTTCTAAATTAGAGAAGAAAGTAAGTGTTAAAGACATTTCATGTAAAATCAGTACTGAGAAATTATTAATATTCAGTTTTTTTTCTTGGTTTTAATGCTTGTGTCAATGCATGTAATAAAATTCTGACACATAGGAAAAAATTTTGTTTATCTGATCTTTAACTCTTGGTATACTGCTGGCGGCAATTGTATCTGTCTTTGCATCCAGTGCAGATCTAGGTCAGCCTGCACATCCGTACATACTGATCTTGATCTGCACTGTTTGCTGTTCAGTCAGTAAATCTTTAGTGAACACCCCTATGAACTATAAATGGTAATGTCCAAATTGAAAGATAGAGCAGTCCGTTTTAGAAACTTAGCAGGTAAGAGTTAAAATTTGAAATCCACATGAATATTAATAATTTTTTAACCATAATAATTGGCTAAATATAAGATAAAATACTGTGAAGTCATCAATATTCAGAGGTAACTAATTTCCTTTGAGTTTTTACAGTAACTGTTAAAAAATGATATTTTAACCAAATAAAGCATATCATTCTTCCAAATAATGCATTGCTTTTATTGATTGCAGATTCAAAAATGGCAGAAAAAGAATAACAGAGATGGTAGACAACTGGTGAGAAGATCAGGATTTCTGCAGTTCTGTCAGGATGTAGGAGATGACCTTGACATAACTGAGGACTGTGACACTGCACCTGGAAGGTCAGATAAAGACTGGCAGCTGTGTACATTGTGGAAAACCATAAGCGAAAAACAAAAGAAAAAGTAAGATTTATGTGTCCCTTTTGCTTTTTGAACCTCTTATTTGTTTTGGAAACGGGGGCTCCAATGTCCAAGTTTTAAGGTCGCTTACTTCAAATCACTTGCCCTTCATCGATGTGGATTCAAGCCTGACTCTGGGCATCAAATTCCTCATGTGAGGAAGCCATCCAGCTGGCTTATGGAAGGTAGTTGGTTCTATCTAGGTGCCCACTTGTTATGAAATAATGCACGGAGGGGCACTCAGGGGTCTTCCTCTGCCATCAAAGCTGGAAAGTCGCCATAATATCTATAATTGTGTTGGTGTGACGTTGAACCCAACAAAATAAATTGTTTTGGAAAGTATTCAATTATTGTTGGTAACAAGTTAGCTCTGGAAAGAAGCCCAACCGCAATGTCAGTCTAACTGAAGGCAAGGCATATTTTTGTCTTTGGCAATTTGATACATAACATTATGTCCATAATCGTTCATCCTTCAATTTAGATTCATGTGGAAGAGTTGCAGCTCCTTGCAGAATACAGAATGGCACTTTTTCTCTTGAACCATATGATGGATCTTCACTGAATTTGGTCCTTTCATGAACCTCTCCCAAGTATGTTCAAATGAATCTGCATGGTCCTTTTGAAGGGCTATAAGAACTAAAATGAGAAAAACGCATTCAGACTACATCTGATGAACCATTTGATTGATTTTCACCAAACTTCTTTTGAAGAACCCTTACATAGACTTCTTTTCAATTTGTTCAAATGGTTCTACTTGACCCCTTTTAGGGGCTGCAAGAGCTACCAAAAACACTTCAGAGTGACTTCTTCTCGTGAATTCCTTGATGGATCTTCACCAAACTTGGTCTGTAGCATCTTTGGATGGACCTTTCTGGGTTTATTTCTTGTGATTATGCTTGACTTTTCTTAGAGGCCTTTGGAGTTTCAGAAGAAAAGCAGTAGAACAACATACATGTAGCTTGATGGATTTTTGTATTTGTCACAAACATCTCAAGTTTCTGCTTCTTTTCCTCTGTCTTGTCTTATCTATCCAGATTAAGTTTTTCACACTAAACAAAATTGTTGCATTTAATGGTAAAGTGTGTCATGACAGTTATCATAGTTCATAAGGTCAAGGTGATGCGAGCGTCTTTACACAGCTGCTATGGCTCAATTGTTCTCCTTTCAGTATTCATCCATTTAACTATTTTACTGAGAAAGCTTTTATAAAGTTAAGCATGGCTGTCCTCAATCACCTCTTTGTTATGTCCTTACAGTTAAACCAAAATATGTATTGATGTAAAAGAGCTGAATAAGGTGTTTTACAGTATGTTTTCTTGTTTCAGGTATGAAAAGAAGTGTGTAAAATGTCCTGACCCAGTTCTGTCCAAGTTTTTACCCTATAGTCCGAATGTATTGCCAGAAAGACTTGGTGATATCATCAGGAACTATGCAAAGAAGAACACTGTAAGTAGGGTTGTGAAATTGCCTTGATAGCCTAGAGGTAGAGCATCGGCTTAGAGTGTGGGAGGTTGTGGGTTTGATCCTCCGCTGCGTTGTACCAAAGACGTGAAAAATGGTACCAGTAGTTCCATTGCTTGGCACTCAGCATTAAAAGGGAAACGGGCCTCTTCCCTCATACCCTCATGGTGATGGATTCCATCAGGAATGAGGTGTGGGGAGTGATTAATATAAGTTGTAGAACTTGCTTCCCAATCAACTTAAAATAAGTTAGTATAAACTAATCGGAAATAACTAGAAATATCCACATTTGAAATTACGTAGATCATTAATACATATCAGTAATTTTTCCCATTTAGGGGAATGTTGATGGGGCTTGTTAAGAAGTGAAAATTGTGTCATAACATCTAAAATTGGAAAAAATCATCTTTTAATGATAGCATATTCATAAATCACTTTAGAAGAAAATCACTTAGTGATTTGGTTGAAATTATATTAGCAAAAAAGAGAAAAAAAAATCTAGAGGGTAATTTTTGTCAAAAAATAGGGGGAAAACTTTGCTTTTTTGAGATTGAATTAGACTGATTTTCAACCCCAAAGACGCTGTATTTTAGAAGTAAAAAACAACATTATTCTGAGTACTTCCTGTAGACTTTTCCACAGTTAAAGAATTAAAATATGTAAAGATTATTTCTTACAGTATTCTATATGTGAAAAACGTGAAGTTCATAAACTGTACAGGTTTGTAGATTCTATATTGATATTGATACCCGTTATGTACAAAATCAGTGAATGGTTTATAAAACCAAACCTCTGGCAGTAGTGTTGATATAACATGATTACATACAAAATCAGTAAAGGGTTTATAAACCAAACCTCTGGCAATAGCGCTAATATTACATGAGTAGTTGATAATTCTAACACTTTTAAGATTTTCTTTTAGATAAGCAAAGAAGGATTTTAACATGTATTGTCTTGTCGATTAGAGCATGTTTCACAAAATGACCTACTTTTGGCTATTCTTTACTCCCTTTTATTTAAAACCGCATTTTATTCCAGATTAGTATCCCTTCCTGGTGTAATTCGAACATGTTAGAATGGAAGTAGATTTTAGTTTTGTGTTCTTTGTTGGCAAATAAAACACATTTTTGTTCAGATGTGTCTTATTAGATTACTACTCATCCGAACTCAAAACTGTGTTTTATTTGCCAACAAAGCATGCAAAACTAAACTATATTGCCCAAGTTAATATTGTCTCTGAATAAATAGTCGCATTTGTATAAAAAAATATGCTTTAATACTTGTTTTCCAAATGCTGCAGTATAATATGAACTTAAAAAAAGTCCTGAGTTTATTTACAAAACAATGTTTTTCTTACTTTATACTTTTAACTTAGGGCCTCCATGGCTGAGTGGTTAAGATCATTGTCTTCAAATTACCTGTCTTACCTGTCTCTACTTAGGGCGTGGCTGTAGAGTTCTCTCATGTGAGGAAGCCATCCAGCTGGCTTATGGAAAGTCAGTGGTTCTACAGAGGTGCTCACCCTAATCTAAAATAGTGCCTGGACAGGCATCTGGGATCTTCCTTCACCATCAAAAGCTGGAAAGTCGCCATATGACCTATGACTTTCTTGTTGTTGTTACATTAAACCCAGCCTGCCCACTTAGCTCAATAGGGAGAGCGCAGATTGCGGGGTTGTGTTCGATCCCCAGGCGGGGCACATGTTCTCCGTGACAGTTTGATAAAAGACATTATGTCTGATATCATTCGTCCTCCACCTCTGATTCATGTTGGGAAGTTGGCAGTTACTTGCGGAGAATAGGTCTTACTAGTTAGTTTCACTGCCCGCTGTTACATAACTGGAATACTGTTGAAAAATGGGGTTAAACCCAAAACAAACAAACAAACATTAAACCCAACCAAAAACTTTATATATACTTCAGCCAGGTTGAATGGTAAGACTTCCTTCCTGTTTATGTTTTCAGGATGAGGAACAGTTCAGTCAGTTGATGAATATGAAAGTACAACAGTCAGTCATAGAACCAGGAGAAGCTGTGGGCCTGTTATGTGCTCAGGTATGCTGTAAAACAAGATATTTCAGCAAGGCTAAATACTTGTTACTTTTGTACCACCAGATAAAAATTGTACAGGGTAATTTTTATGAGGTGTTTGTCTGCCTGTCTTGTAATTCCTTTCAGAAGTTACCAGCCAAAAACAGTTTTGATTTTCAAATAATTACTTATAATATTCACTATGATAATGCAAGAAAAATCATGTATGACTCCGGTAATTACACAGAAGTTCAAGGTCACATTTGGAGATATAAGGCTAAACTGCTTGACTTCTTGTGTTCTCCATATCTGAAATTCCATAAAACAAGCATGAATGCATAGATTCAGCCTGTCGTTCAAACCAATAATACTGACCAAAAAGATAATGCGTTATTCCACGATCTGTTACCTTTGTTGCTTAGAAGCGCCATTGTGTGTCGCAAGCTTACCATAGGTAAGTACATGCAGATTGTAAAGTTCTAAATAAAAACAATATTCTTTTAGGTTTCCTTCACGGGCTTGTGTGAAAAAAGAGATGCTTTACATATGAAATGTAAATCTGAAATAAGAAAAGGAGTGATCTGAAAAAATTCAGTAGCCCAATAGAATGTGGGCATTCCTTATCAGAAAAACAGATCTATGCATTGTATACCTCCTCAAGACAATTTGCAGATACTCCTGTTATTAGGTCGAAAATCAAGGTCACACTTGACGGTTAGAAGTCAAATTGTTTTATTTCCAACTATATGTTGTCCAAATATTTACACATAAATGTTTACCATCAGAATATGACAGGAATCAAATAGGTTTATGTCCATTTTATAAAGCTAGCATCAGTTGTTAAGATGATGTGAATTTAGCACAAAATTAGTTGCAGTATCAAGGACATGCAGTAATATATGGACACCATTGAAGGTCAAACTCAAAGGTCATAGGTCAGAAACAATAAACCTTAACTTTATCAAAATAACTTTTAGGGATATTGATCACAATCAGTGATTACTTTAGTTGAACGTAGAATTAGTTTTTACAGTTGAATATTCAAGATGTTTGGCCAGCTTGTGAATTATATAGGACTATTTATACCATTTATAGCACTTACACAAGTATTTATTTTCATGTATATAGTGCATTAGAAAAAAATGCAAAAATATATCCTTTGAAAAATTTTCTGATTGTACAGCTCACTAAAATCTTTTGTTTAATTTACATTGATTTCTTAGTAATATCAATCCACTTATATCTAAATAGCATTCTGTAACCTTTAGCCTGCTAAATTTCTAAAATGGACTGGCCCACCATTCAGTTTGGGCAGTACCACTTACTGTTCAAAAAGGTGTTCACTGAAAATTTACTGATTGAATAGCTAACAGTGCAGATCTTGATCCGTTCAGACTAATCATGGTCTGTACTGGTCGCAAAGGCAGAATCACTTACTGCCAGACAGCATTCTCTAAAAATTGAAATCAGCTAATTAAAAGTTATTATTATACCTACATAATTAAATTATAAATAATATAAAAGTGTTTGTCTAGTGTATTTCTTATGCCAGTCACTTCATGGCTTAAAAATAGAAGAAATACAGTATTAACAAATGCAATAGGGAGCTTAAGTGCAGTTGAACATGATTTTCTTTTTTGTTAACAGTCTATTGGTGAACCTTCCACACAGATGACTTTGAATACATTTCACTTTGCTGGTCGAGGTGAAATGAACGTGACCCTCGGTATCCCCCGGTTACGAGAAATTCTTATGGTTGGAAGCAAGAACATAAAGACCCCGGCATTAGATATACCTGTTCTACCAGGTGATGATATTAGAGAGAAAGTTAAACAACTGCAGAGGAGACTAACAAAGGTTAATCTGAATGAGGTAGGAATTTCTAAAATTTAACCCTTACCCTTCTGAATTTCTATAATGATCATGTCCATCTTTCAATTTGGACAGTACCATTAACTGTCAAAAGGGGTGCTAACCAAAAAGATACTGACTGAATGGCGAACAGTGCAGATCATAATCAGACTGCATGAATGTGCAGGTTGATCATGATCTACACTAGTCTTAAAGGCAGAATCAGTCGTGTCCAGCATGATAAGGGGTAAAAAATATTTCTTAAATAATCTTCCCATAATACCCTGAAATCCTGAAAATAAGCCGCGGCTTATTTTAAATTTTCGTAAGGATTTGGCGGCTTATTATCGAGACCGGCTTATTTTTGAGTCCGGCGAACTTTTGAGAATATATATTCGGTAACGGTTTAAAACCGGCGTATTTTCGAGTACCGACATACTGAAGATACGGATGTCATATTTTAGCTTATTAGTACAAAGATCGACGTTGGTAAATACTTCTGACATACCTGTTTTATTACAATTTCTTTATGAAAATAATCCGAAGCTAACAGGTAATTACCCATTAAACAGTTTTGTCTAACAAACAAATACACCTAGATCATTTAATCGTCCAACGTGTATGAGTAACTTACACAATAGGTGTTAAACACCCCATTGTGTTATAAGGATCGGTTATGATAATTAGTAGAAATGACATACCTATTTTATTACAATTTCTTTATGAAAATAATCCGAAGCTAACAGGTAATTACCCATTAAATAGTTTTGTCTAACAAACAAATACACCTAGATGATTTAATCGCCAAACGGGTATGAGTAACTTACACAATAGGTGTTAAACACTGCATTTTGTTATAAAGATCGGTTATAATAATTAGTAGAAATGACGTGACAAGAAGTTTAAATTTGTCCAGGGTTTTAAAAATTAGCACAACTTCCATTGTTTTAAGTGCTTTTTAGCTCACCTGTCACATAGTGACAAGGTGAGCTTTTGTGATCACCCTTCGTCCGTCGTCCGTCGTGTGTTCGTGCGTCCGTGCGTGCGTCCGTCCGTCCGTCAACAATTTCTTGTCTGCACGATAGTGGTTTCATTTATGATTTTATTTTAACCAAACTTGCACACAACTTGTATCACCATAAGATCACGGTTCCTTTCTTGAACTGGCCAGATCCCATTATGGGTTCCAGAGTTATGGCCCCTGAAAGGGCCAAAATTAGCTATTTTGACCTTGTCTGCACAATAGCAGCTTTATTTATGATTTGATTTTTACCAAGCTGGCACACAACTTGTATCACCATAAGATCTTAGTTCCTTTCTTGAATTGGCCAGACTCCATTATGGGTTCCAGAGTTATGGCCCCTGAAAGGGCCAAAATTAGCTATTTTGACCTTGTCTGCACAATAGCAGCTTCATTTATGATTTTGTTTTAACCAAACTTGCACACAACTTGTATCACCATAAGATCTCGGTTCCTTTCTTGAACTGGTGAGATTCCATTATGGGTTCCAGAGTGATGGCCCCTGAAAGGGCCAGAATTAGCTATTTTGACCTTGTCTGCACAATAACAGCTTCATTTATGATTTGAATTTAATCAAACTTGCACACAACTTGTGTCACCATAAGATCTCGGTTCCTTTCTTGAACCGGCCAGATCCCATAATGGGTTCCAGAGTTATGGCCCCTGAAAGGGCCAAAATTAGCTATTTTGACCTTGTCTGCACAATAGCACCTTCATTTATGATTTGATTTTAACCAAACTTGCACACAACTTGTATCACCACAAGATCTTGGTTCCTTTATTCAACTGGCCAGATTCCATCATGGGTTCCAGAGTTATGGCCCCTTGAAGGTCCAAAATTGGCTATTTTGGCTTTTGCAGCCATATAGAGACTTCATGTATGGTTTTATTTGATACAAACTTCCAAAATACCTTCAACAACAAGAAATCTTGGATTCCACGACAAATCAGATCCAATCATAGGTTCCAGAGTTATTTTATATCTGATTACCTCCCCTGATTGTAATCAAAATGGATTTATATCAGTAAGTACTTACAGGACTTATTTGAAATTTCATTATTGTTATAAGTTGGACTGAGACAATCAGGGTAGATAACTATGGACTGATTTTATGTCAAATTACCTCCCTTTATTTCAAATTAAAATTGTTATATCTCCATAACTAATGAAGATACTGATCTGAAATTTCATTTATGTCAACAGATTTATTTGGCAGATCCTTCTTTTGTCCACTTACAATATTTTTTTTTTAATTACTTCCCTTTTACGTTACTATAAATAGCTTATTTTTAGTAACTTTTTTATTATTGGCTGTAGGGAAAAACCGAGACCACTTTTCTGTGGTACAACATGGATGGTACCTCCAATTTTTAGGTGTATTTTAACATATCTATACCTTGTAAGATTTTTTTTTCTTTCTGGTTAAATTTCTTCCCTTTGTTGTTCCTGTCCTTTGGACTTAGATATTTTTTCTGAGGACCTTCTAGTCCTCAAGTGCAATGATAACAGGTGAGCGATATAGGGCCATCATGGCCCTCTTGTTTTTAAATTCGAAACTATGTTTTATTGCTAATACATGTGGAAATAATTTGGCTGTGTACACGTTGGCAACTTTTGCTATCTTTCATGGTGTCCTAACAAAGTACTTGATACTATTACAGATACCAAAATTACGGACGGCTTATTTTTGAGTGCGGCTAATTTATGTGTCCGTTTTGCCTGTAGTGAAATGGTGGCTTATTTTTGAGATGGCTTATTTTTAAAACCGGCTTATTTTCGGGATTTCAGGGTATGATTAGTTTTACTAGGTTCTGGAAAGTTTCCTAAGCTGTACCTTTGAAATAAAAGAAAACTTACTATCATCATTGGAGATTTTTAGAGTGATGTATAACTAATGTTTGGATCTTACAAAATGAAGCCACAATTCATGAAAAATTCTGTTCTGTATTTAGGTGATCAAACAGTAAATCTTAACCATTACCCTGCTAAATCCCTAAAATGGACTAGTCCATCATTCAGTTTGGGCAGTACCATTTACTGTTCGAAGGGATGGTCACTGAAAATTTACTGACTGGATAGCGAACAGTGCAGACCATGATCAGCCTGCATGGATGTGCAGGCTGATCATGGTCTGCTCTGGTCGCAAAGGGATAATCACTTGTTGCCAGCAGGCTAAAGGTTAATTTCTCAAAAGTATGACTTTATATGACTCTTGTTTATTCTAATGTTTATATTGGTTCAAATGACAATTTATAGATAATATAGCTTTTAGATATCTTCTCTTCTACAGGTAATCCAAAATATACAAGTGTGTGAATGGTTGGCTATTAAAGGCAAAATAAGAGCGTAAGTTTGTATTATTAGACCCCAAGATACAAAGTATGTGATTGCTATTTTGGAGTCATGCATGTCTGACCATTTGTTAGCTCGACTATACGAAGTATAAGGAGAGCTATCCTACTCGCCCCGGCGTCGGCGTCGGCGTCTTTCCGCGTCCCCACCTTGGTTAAAGTTTTGGTGCACTTTCTCTTTTTTCAACTTATCTCTGTAATTACTTGAAGGATTTGATTCAAACTTGAAATAGTTATTCCTCATCATCATCCACATCATCTAACATAAGGGCCATAACTCTGGCACCAATATTTCATGAATTATCCCCCCTTTTCACTTAGATTTTCAGGTTAAAGTTTTGATGCACTTTCACTCTATCTCTGTTATTACTGAATGGATTTGATTCAAACTTAAAATAGTTGTTCAACATCATCACCCACATCATATGACACAAGGTGCATAACTCTGGCACCATTTTTTCATGAATTATTCCCCCTTTTTACTTAGAATTTCAGGTTAAAGTTTCGGTGCACTTTCTTTCTACCTCTTTTATTACTGAATGGATTTGATTCAAACTTAAAATAGTTGTTCAGCATCATCACCCACATCATATGACACAAGATGCATAACTCTGGCACAATTTTTCATGAATTATTCCCCTTTTTACTTAGAATTTCAGGTTAAAGTTTTATGCACATTCACTCTATCTCTGTTATTACTGAATGGATCTGATTCAAACTTAAACATTTGTTCAACATCATTACCCTTATCATATGACACAAGGTGCATAACTCTGGGACCAATTTTTCATTAATTATTCCCCCTTTTTACTTAGAATTTTAGGTTAAAGTTTTGATGCACTTTCACTCTATCTCTGTTATTACTGAATGGATTTGATTCAAACTTAAAATAGTTGTTCAACATCATCACCCACATCATATGACACAAGGTGCATAACTCTGGCACCATTTTTTCATGAATTATTCCCCCTTTTTACTTAGAATTTCAGGTTAAAGTTTCGGTGCACTTTCTTTCTACCTCTTTTATTACTGAATGGATTTGATTCAAACTTAAAATAGTTGTTCAGCATCATCACCCACATCATATGACACAAGATGCATAACTCTGGCACAATTTTTCATGAATTATTCCCCTTTTTACTTAGAATTTCAGGTTAAAGTTTTATGCACATTCACTCTATCTCTGTTATTACTGAATGGATCTGATTCAAACTTAAACATTTGTTCAACATCATTACCCTTATCATATGACACAAGGTGCATAACTCTGGGACCAATTTTTCATGAATTATTTCCCCTTTTTACTTAGAATTTTAGGTTAAAGTTTTGATGCACTTTCACTCTGTCTCTGATATTACTGAATGGATTTGATTCAAAATTAAAACAGTTGTTCAACATCATCACCCACACCATATGATGCAAGGTGCATAACTCTGGCATCAATTTTTCATTAATTATTCCCCCTTTTTACTTAGAATTTTAGGTTAAAGTTTTGATGCACTTTCACTCTGTCTCTGTTATTACTGAATGGATTTGATTCAAACTTAAAATAGTTGTTCAACATCATCACCCACACTATATGACACAAGCTGCATAACTCTGGCACCAATATTTAATGAATTATGCCCCTTTTTGCTTAGGATATACTTATATAGTGTTTTGATACATTTTTTCTTTACCTCTCTTATTACTTTAAGTTGATATTTTTGACATAGACTCAGGCTATTGTGCAATATCTTCATCCACAATTGGAGTCATTAAACACTCCAGTGACAGCTCTAGTTTCCTCAGGTGTGCCCAGTTTCACTATCCAGCATCGAAATAGTCGAGCGCGCTGTCTCCTGTGACAGCTCTTGTTGTATATCCTTCTGTCTGAACGTCTGTATTTGTGTTTGCTCCATATCTTGTTAACATGTAGTACTTGTGCAGAGTGCACAACCAAGGTCGCTAAGTCCAAGGTCAAGGTCATACTTGAAGGTCAAATGTCAGTAGCTTAAGTTTGTGTCTGCTCCATATCTATTAAATCACTTGGAAGGCTTTTAATTATGCTTGCAGGAAGTATTGACCTTATTAAGATGGTGTGCCAAGAGCACAGCCCAGGTCATTGGTCAAAGGGCAAGGTCACACTTAGAGGTCAAATGTCAGGTAGCTTAACTTCATGTTCGCTCCGTATCTTCTAAACTGCTTCAAAGATTTTCATAAAACTGACATCAAATATTAACATCATCAAGGTGAAATGCAGAGTGAGAACCTAGGTCACTAGATCCGAAGTCAAGATCACACTTGGAGGTCAAAGATCAGATGGCTTAAATATGTTTCTACCCTACAACATCTTAATCTCTGGAACGATTTTCATAAAACTAGCATCAAATGTAAACCACATCAGGAAAGTTTGCTTAGTCTACAATGCAGATCACTACATGCAAGGTCAAGGTCACACTTAGAGGTCAAAAAGCTAAAATTTGTGTCTGCTCCATATATTCGCTAGCCATTGGAAGGATTTTATAAATATTTTAATGAATATGTCTATATGTCAAAGTAATTGTGTTCAGTGATAATTCAAAAAGCATTAACCTGGAAATTTGATCGTAAACCTTTTATTTTGGTTTATTTTTAGCTCATGCTGAGCTCTTGTGACTGCCCAATGCCCGTCATGTGTCGGGCGTCCTGTGTCCGTCAACATTTCTTAACGAAATCTTCTTCTTGAAAGCCACTGGGCAGAATTACACCAAACTTCACAGAAATGATCCTTGGGTGGTCCCCCTTCAAGTGTTCAAAGAAGTGAATTCCGTGCAGAACTCTGGTTGGGAAACTTAAAACCTTCTTGTCCAAATTCGCAAGGTGTATAGCCTTTATATTTGGCATGTGACATCATCTAATGGTCCTCTTTGAAGATTGTTCGAATTGTGTACCTGGGGTGAAAAGAGGCCCCGCCCAGAGGGTCCGAAGTTTTACATAGACTTACACTGGAAAAAAATTTAAACATTTTCTTGTCTAAAACCACAAGACCTAGGCCTATGATATTTGGTATGTAGCATTTCTGTGTGATCCTCTTCCAAAATTGTTAAATTTATTACCAAGGGGTGAAAAAAGGCCCTGCCGCAATGGGTCTCAAGTTTTACATAAACTGCAAGGCATAAGCTTTTGATATTTGGTATGTAGCATTTTCTAGTGCTCCTCTAACAAAATTGTTCAAGTTATGCCCCTGGGGTGAAAAGAGGCCCCACCCTGGGGGTCACAAGTTTAACATAGACTTGTATAAGGAAAAAAAAACCATCTCCTTGTCTGAAAGTTCAAGGTCTTGGCCTTTGATATTTGGTATGTAGCATTGCCTAGTTTATCTCTAACAAGATTGTTCAAATTATGCCCCTCTGGGGGTCACTTGTTATATGAGTTATATAGGAAAAAATGCATAAAAAATTATCAGGTCATTTTTCTTAGACTGTTCAGTTATAATTACCTGATTACCTCAAGCGATTAGGGGTTACCTGACTGACCTTGACCTATTGACCTTTCTTATTTTTTAAGATACAGCCTTGAAGTTTGGATGACATGTACAGTTTTGCACACCGATCTTAAAACTGACTTTCAGTGACCATGAATGTGACCTACTGACCTACTTTCTAAATATGTTATCATCAGTTTTCCATTTGAAACATGTGGCTCATATTACTCATGTGAGCAATCCAGGGTCATCAAGACCCTCTTGTTTTAAAGTATTAATGTCACTTAAATTGCAAATTGCCTGTACTCTTTACAGTTGTTTTATTTTTTACAGCCAGCGTAGTAGAGTGTTTAGAATACGAATGAACTTTCTGCCACGAGAATGTTACAAGGAAAGATTTGTTGTTGGACCGAACACGATCTTGAAGTTTGTAGAGAAGACATATATCAAGAAAATTGTACAGCTTGTCAGAGCGAAGATAAATGCCCAGAATAAGTAAGATGGCTTTTGAATTCATTTTTTAATTGAAGTTAAATTAAATGTTATCTGTAGGACAATTAAACAGTAAACTTGAAAACTCTTTGTTGTAGGTCATAAACTACACCAGTATAAGTTCTGTATCCATGCAGCAGTTTAAATATTTTAGGTTTAATACTAAACAGTAACAGGTCATCAAGCTGGCTTTTAGAATGTTGGTGTTCTATCCAGGTGCCTAGCTATACCCTGTTTGGCACATGGAGTTTTTCATCTGCCATTAAAAATTGAAGCACCACCAAATGGATTGAGCTAGTGTGACAACAAATGGTGAATGTTTTGGCTCTGTGATATACAATTTCACTAATCTGGTTGTGATATACAATTTCACTAATCTGGTTGTGATATACAATTTCACTAATCTGGTTGTGATATACAATTTCACTAATCTGTTCCTGTGGTCATGTCTTCCTGCAATTTTTTTTTCATCAGTTTCTGCATGCTCTTAATTTATGGTATGAAGGAGGAAGGGAATATACATTTTGTGTTAACCTTTAGCCTGCTGCCGGCTAGTAATCTTGCCTTTGCAACCAGAGCAGACCAAGACCAGCTTGCATTTCCATGCAGGCTGATCATGGTCTGCACTGTCCGCTATTCAGATGGTAAACTTTCAGTGAACACTTCTTCGAATAATAAATGGTGCTGCCCAAATTGAATGATAGACCATTCCATTTTAGAAATTTAGCATGGTAAAAGTTAATTAGCTTTAACCTTTTTAGAAACCATTTCTATGTTGTAGATGTTATTGACTATGTTTATTACCTTTTTCCATTATAGATTGCTATCATCAGGAACTCAGAAACGAAGACTTCAACCTCGTTCTACAGAAGATTCAGAATTCTCTAATGTTGGAGCGAACATGGATGATGATGAAGAGGAAGCTATGGATGCTGACGATGGTGATGAAACAGCAAACAATCAAAAGCATAAGAAAATGGAGGAGCATGAATACGACGATGAAGATGAGAATTCTAGAGATTCCTTTGATAAAGAAGATGAAGGTATTTATAGTAATGTTGAAGTCACAGGACATTTTGGTGGACAGTTCCATTCTTTAAAATCAGTGTTGTTTCTTTTGTTGTTTTGTTGAGTTTGACATTGCACTTACATAGTTATAGGTCACATTGCATCTTTCTAGCTTTTCATATTGGAGAAAGGCCCCATGGTGTCTGTGAGCATTATTTTAGACATGGTCCGACACCCGAGTAGAAGCACCGACCTTACGCAAGTCAGCTGTATTGCTTTCTCGCATGAAAGGGGCCAACACCTTGAGTGAGGTTTCGAACCCACAACCGTGAAGGACAAGTGAATTGAATTCAGCGACCTTAACCACTAGGCCAGGGAGGCCCCTCAACTCTTAGAGCTTGAGTCTTTTCTTAAAAAAAAACCTTTGTAGGTTTTACTTTTCATATGACAGGCTCTACAGTAGGCTTCATAGGAAGAGAACAAAGTTTTGAATCAAGTGAGGCAAATGAGCCGTGCCATGAGAAAACCAACATAGTGTGTTTGCAACCAGCATGGATCCAGACCAGCCTGCGCTTCCGCGCAGTCTGGTCAGGATCCATGCTGTTTGCTTTCAAAGCCTATTGCAATTAGAGAAACCGTTAGCGAACAGCATGGATCCTGACCAGACTGCACGGCTGCGCAGGCTTGTCCGGATCCATGCTGGTTGCAAATGCACTATGTTGGTTTTCTCATGGTGTGGCTCAAATGTTTTCAGTTATGACGTTGATTGTAGTTGACATGTCTGAAGTGACTCGCAATCCACCACAGGTTCATGTGGAGAAATTGTAGGTTATTTGCAGAGAACAAGTTGATACTGGTTAAAGAAAACGTTTCACTGATATACTTTTGAAAACAAAACAACATAAGACGGAACTAAATTAAGAACTAATGAGATTTCTTAAAGCTGTTTTAATTGATAGTCATAATTGGATTTAAAGTATTTTGATCTGGTATGACTTTCAAGTAAGATACTTTTACATATTTAAAACATTATATAACATGCTGTTGTAAGAGGAAATTTCATAAACTAAATGTAGTTCAGGTTCTCAGATGAGTAGTTAAGAGCAACCATAATCCACTGGTATTGAAACTGGTTTTCTTATCTCATAATTGTTATTGACGTGATTTATTCTATATTTTTGTAGAAGAAGATGTAGATATGGAAGATGAAGTTCCAGAAACAGAAGATATAAATGAAGAACTGATTGCGGAGTATGAAGTGAAAGATAAAGACCATCCAGAAGCTAGAATAAATGTAAGTCCAATGGTTCAGAAGTTGCAGATCTGAGTCTTTATCAGTTTAGAAATTCTCTCTGGAAGCTGACCCTTTCTGTTGGAAAATCAACTATTGAATATCACTGGCCAGGTGGTTTAGGTGACTCAAATAGTGGTTTCAAACAAACTGTGGTTGAATTATTTCATTTTGGGTTATATGAAAGGTCAGTAGTGCTACACAGGTGATGTCAATGTCTGAAGTAATACTGGGAGGGGCTCATTGGGGCCTGCCACTGCTGTTCAAAGCTCTTCAGTAGCCTTATGGTAAAGCACCTGTTAAGGAAAATGTGGATTTACTCCCCGGCTGTGTCATACCCAAGACCTGGAAAATTGGTAGCAGTAGCTCCCTTGCTTGGTGCACAGCATTAAAGGGAAATTGGCTTCTTTAGGTGGCAGATACATCAGGATAGATCACTAGCTTGACAACCATTACATAACTGACTGTTAATATTGACCTTGACCCTGCTAAATATTTGTGGAACTCTTAGACTGCAAAACTTTGGTTAAAAACTATCTCTGAACACATACCAAATGAATCTTCATTTCTGATTTAAACTTGGGCTATGAATATAGACTAGATGCAAATAAAGGTGACTTTTTGGCTCTTCCGAGCGTGGCCTTTAAGTACATGTTTGTATATATATTTACACTTATATATAAACTTAGTAGTATTATACTTGCTGTCTGTATTTCAGGCTGTCCTACAACTTGGAGCAGAAGTTGAACATTACAGATATGATATAAAGAAAAAACTGTGGTGTGAGGTCACGATCAGTGTAAGTATACTGAAAATGCTGGATTAGGTATAAGTGTTGTTTGTAGCAGGCAGCAGTAGAGACTAGACTATTTGTACAGCCTGCATTTCACCTAATAACCCACTTCACTCTAAACCATACCCCAAGCTATTTGAGGCAGATGTGCTCCTGCGATGACAAAATGGCTGGTGTCCATTGTTCTCCACTTAGGCTTCATGTGGAGTAGTTGTGAAAAGCTGACCACATGAATTGAATTTGTTGTCTCGCCCCTGTTATATGAACTGAATTGCTGTTAAAAAATTACCTCAACCCATGTCGAGAGAACAAACGAAACAAATACCAGATTTAGCTGGTGTTGCATACAGGTAACTTTTTCAGGTGTGAGTTGGTACTGTCTTAATGATGTTTTGAATAAAACATATCTGAAGTCATTCAGCTTTCAACTTGTAATTATCTGCGGGGACGTTTATAGTTACTTATGGAGAACACAGTATTAATCAAAGAACATATATTTGACAGACTACAAATATTGTTACACCCTAAAAGAATATTTGAGCCGTGCCATGAGAAAACCAACATAGTGGGTATGCGACCAGCAAGGATCCAGACCAGCCTGCGCATCCGCGCAGTCTGGTCAGGATCCATGCTGTTCGCTTTCAAAGCCTATTACAATTAGAGAAACCGTTAGCGAACAGCATGGAGCCTGACCAGACTGCGCGGATGCGCAGGCTGGTCTGGATCCTTGCTGGTCGCATACCCACTATGTTGGTTTTCTCATGGCACGGCTCATTTAATGTTGTAAGGTGTGCTTACGTAGTTTCATTTTAGGTCCCCACTTTTTAACAACCTGTTATGACCCTAGATGCCTTTCCAGACATTGAGCCCGCCGGCTGAGCTCAGTAGGTAGAGCGTCGGTCTATGGATTGTGGGGTCGCGAGTTCGATCCTCGGGCGGGGCGTATGTTCTCTGTGTCTATTTGATAAACAACATTGTGTCTGAAATCATTTAGTCCTCCACCTCTGATTCATGTGGGGAAGTTGGCAGTTACTTGCAGAGAACAGGTCTGTACTGGTGCCCAGGAACACTGGTTAGGTTTACTGCCCACCGTTACATGAATGAAATACTGTTGAAAAACGGCGTTAAACCCAAAACAAACCAACAAATCTCCAGACATTGGTTCAGGTGTGGTCAAGCACCCGGGTAAATCCACTAAAATGTGAGCCAGCTACATCACATACAAGGTTTGATCCAACAGCTATACCCCAGAAGTGATTTAAAGTCCGCAACTGTGACCATGTGGCCAAGAGCCCTGGCATAGTTTTAGATTTGATATGAATTTACAGCTAATAATTCATGACTATCCACCAGGGGCCTTCCTCCACCATCAAAACTGGAAAGTGGCCATACAACATATAATTATGTCAGTCCGATGTTAAACCCAGCAAAACAAAACAAAAAAATTCATGATATGAAATGAGAAAACTAATGACAAGATTTTGTTACAGTTTCCGTTACAAGACAGTAAGATTGACTTGCTGGCGTTGTTAGAGTCGGACATAAAGAAGCATGTAGTGTATGAAGTACCGGGAATATCACGCTGTATTCTTGGTGAACAAGATGGTCCGTATGGCAAAGAAATGCATCTAAAAACTGAAGGAATTAACATGCTTGTAAGTTTATTTTGTTTATGCCAGCTAACGACCACCTTTGAACAGAGACCAATGGACTGTGACCAGTTTCATTTCCAAATTAAGTATCTTCAGTTCTTTTAACCTGTATATAGAGAACCACAGCAGATATAGACCACTTTTTGTCAATCCCAAGTGATGATATGAGATTAACAGTTAAACTGTAGTAGGCAAGACCCTGTGTGTCATTGGGCTATGACTTTATCTCCTGGGAAGACTTGTGTTCTCCAGATATAATTATGTAGAAGTTGGCAGTTACTTGAAGAGAACAGGTTAGTACTGGTACATAATCCAGGAACACTGTTTATGTTAACTCCCTTATGTAGCATAACTGAAATACTTCTGGAAAACATGAAACCAAAAACAAAGAAACAAACAGAGCAGTCGGCAAGATAAGTAAAATGCCATAACTTTATCAGTAATGAATTTTGATTTTTCTGTAATCAAATATGTACTTCTATAAAACTCTGAACTTTAACAAATTGGATAATAATTCTTGGTTTGAAGCATTTCATCTTTCTAACTTCTGTTTCTCTTGTCTGTTATAGGAGCTCTTCAGGAATGCAGATATTCTGGATATTAACCGTTTGTATTGTAACAGTATACATGACATGGCAATGATGTATGGTATAGAGGCAGCCAGTAGAGTTGTTATCAAGGTAAGGACGTTCAAAAATCATAAAGTTATTTTCCCTAGTACAGTATTTGTTATTCATAACCAATTAAAGGTCAGTACTGGTTTTTCCAGGAAAGATTGCTTCCCATGTATCTATGCCATATATCGACCATTTCAAAGAACCAGACTGCATTTTTGCAAAGAGCTAGTCTAAGTTAGCTGGACTGGCCTTTATCTAGTGGACTTCTGTTGCTCGGGTTCTCTGGTCAAATGGTTGCGTTTTTGTACTAGCAGAGGATGATTTTTGCATCCAAGTTGACTGTCTTATGAAAAGCACTTTTGAATGTGTTTATCGTGAAAAGGGTGCAGTAATTATTAAACCACCATGCAATTTATTTTAATGAACAGTAAATTCTTACCTTTACTGGTATTATTACCTATTCAGTTAATGAAGATATGTCTGTTCACAGAGACATTATTCTTCTAAAATTGCTATAACTAAAGTAGAACAACTTAAAGTTACTTGCCATAATATTGAAGTCATTTTCAACATTCAACAAAATGTTAGATTATGATATCAGACTAGGCAATTTGCAGTTTTTTATGTTTAGATTTCATTCCGTTACTTTATAACAGCTTATTTTCTATGGAGGACTTAAGATATAGTGAAATCGAAAGTAGACTGATAACCAAGAATGATATAATATATTTATGTAAATAATCCTTATTTCAAATCTCATTAAAATTTTGGTTAGAAAAATTTGATTTTTCTAGGATCTATACTGTGCTATTCATACAATCACTAAGTGTCATCGACGACAGTTAGTCAAATTCCGTTAATATATCAAAAAGTATACTTATTATAACCTTTATCAGCAGGGCTCCGGAAATTTTGATAACTCAATCGGTCCGAAACAAAAATCCTGACAACGGCGCTACCCCACTGCATTCCCAATATTACATATTTTGTAAAACGTGATAGAGTAAAGATATAATCATGTCATGCATTAAAACTGAGTTACCGGTCACCGCGTGTTTCCATACAATGAAGACAGTTATTCAGTGTTATGTGTGATTGTTACTTTGTTTAAATTTCGATTTTTTTCCGAGAAAATACTTGTAAGGATAAAATTACCGAGGCATTGACTCCGTGTGCGTAACTAGTCTAAAAGCCAACGCACGTGACCGGTACCGTATACACGGCAGATACTTTGTGATGTTTCCTCATTCTTTGACGGAATTCTATAAAATACAATTACATGACACATATTCTCTGCTAAACAGTCTCGGTATTTTAAGAATACTCTGCCGCGGACCGAATGTGTACGTTCTATGAATGCTGAGATCGAATTTCCCGCATGTATAGTACCAAAAGGTCACGCGTGTTGGCCACGGATATTTCATTTCACTTATGTTGTACTTCAATAAGCAGCTACATTTTAAAAGTTATATGTTCTCTTCTGATGTAAACAAAATTTCATTTTGAAACGTTTTTTAAAAGACCGATGTGATAAACAGCACCATTCCAGTTTTCTTTATCATTCGTGTTTGCCAGTCCATTTTTTTTTCTTTTTCTTTTTTGCACCGTCGGGTTGCAAAGACGATTTTCTGCACTTGTTTCAACTGGAGCCCCAACAAATGAATCTTGTAATTTTTTCAAATCAAGTAATTATAAAAAATATTTTGATTGGTTTTCCGTGTGATGTCTCATTAAATCAAAGACCTATAATGTACAATTATAGCTCTTTGATTAAATGCAGTGACCATTTGTTTTTTACCATGATGAAACATAGCCTTTTGAAATAAACCATCCGTCGGATTTTAAATAAAAGAAGTGGATCCCAGTCGAAATGATTTGGATCCAGTCAGACATATTTGGAAACCAGTCAAAAATGTTTAATACATTGCAGTCGGCTGTCTGCAAACATTAAAGGATGTGCCGCACTAGTACTGATTGCGTCACGTGCTAATTACGGACCGATTATCAAAGTGACAGTCAGACTGTTTGACACGTTTATTGATTATCTGAGGGTGCGACCAACAATTTCCTGCTTGGCAGTAGATGGTGTATTGAGATATCAGACAGAAATTTATACTTTTCTCCATTTTTACGGGACCGATTTTTTTTGTTTTTTCACTTTATGAATCGGTCTGAAAAGTAAAAAATCGGTCCAAAACCGACAAACCGGCAAATTTCCGAAGCCCTGTTTATCAGTGCGTCAGGATTGAAAGTTATATAATTTGACCACCTTAATCAAAAATAACTTTTTTTCTTCACCAAATTCAATCGAACTATGGAATGCACCTTTAAGTGTTCATGGTATTTCTGATTCAGAGAAAAGGTTATAGTACAGTATCTGTGATATTGTAATGCATGGAAAGAGCTGGAGTTATTGTTCAAGGAAGTGTGGCATCTGAGAAGTGACACTGACCTGCCATTACTCATTTCCTCGCCCATAGTCTTGTTCCAAGTACAGGAAAATCATTAATTTTTGTAGGGAAACTAATGTTCATGATTGAGTCAGCCTAAGAAATTCAGTTCCAACAAAGCAGTAATATTCCGACTTATTTTGTGTTTCAAAAGTCAGAATCCACAAATTTATAATTGTCCAAAAAGTCGAGAAATTTCAAATGTTTTCCCAGTGGGTCTCTGACAAATGTTCTTTGACAGAGTGAGGCACGAACCTGGGGCATAAAGTTTCTTTTTAGCTCGACTATTTGAAGAATAAATAGAGCTATTCTACTCACCGCAGCATTGGCATCAAAGTTACAACCAGTCCACATTTTGACAAAGTCTTTTGAGGTAAAGCTTTCAAACTTCCAACACATGTATACCATAACCATGTCTAGTTTTAGGCAAAAGTTCAAAACTCCTTTGAGGATTGTGCCTTTTAACTTAGAAATCTTAGTGAAGGTTTTTGTAACAGTCCACATTTTGTGTAAAGTGTTTGACATATGGCTTTTAAACTTTTATCACTTGTTTATGATTACATTTTCTATCTGTAGGCAAGAGAATGTAACTCTGTCAACTATTTTGACTGAAATTGCCCTTCTTTGACTTTGAAATTGGTACAATTTTTGTACAAGTCTATGTTTTGTCAGATAGTTACTATTTGAGATGTGGCTTTGAAACTTTGAACAATTGTTTATCATCATGATTTCTATCTGTAGGAAAGAGAAAATAACTCTGTCAAATATTTTGGTTGAATTATGGCCCCCTTGGACTTGGAAATTTGTTCAGTTTTCGTACAAGCCCATGTTTTGTCAAAACTATTTAATATGTGGCTTTGAAACTTTGAACACTTGCTTATCATCTTTATTTCCATCTGTAGACAAGAGAACATAAATCTGTCAAGTATTTTGGCAAAATTATGGCCCTATTTGGACTTACAGATTGGTTCAGTTTTTTTATAAGTCAATGTTTTGTAAACTATTTGACTTGTGGCTTTGAAACTTTGAACACTTGTTTATCATCATGATTTCCATCTGTAGGCAAGAGTACATAACTCTCAACTATTTTGGCTGAATTATGGTCCTTTTTGTACTTGGAAATCAATTTAATTTTTCATACCAGTCCATATTTTGCCTAATCTGTTTGTCATATGGCTTTGAAACTTTGACCACTTGTTTACCATCATAGTTTACATATATAGGCAAGATTACATAACTAGGACAAGGACATTAGCTGAGTTATGGCCCTTTTTGTACCCCCCGACAACAAAGTTGTAAGGGGGGGGTATACTGGTTTCAGGTTGTCTGTCTGTCTGTCAGTCTGTCTGTCTGTCCGTCTGTCCGTAGACGCAATCTTGTGCGCACCATCTCTCCTTATCCCCTTGACACAATTTAATGAAACTTCACACAATTGATCAGTACCAACAGTAGTTGTGCATGGGGCATGTTAGGTTCTTTTAGAAAAAAAATTTGCAGAGTTATGGGACTTTGTTTTTTTGTTACTATACTATATACATAGACGCAATCTTGTGCGCACCATCTCTCCTTATCCCCTTGACACAATTTAATGAAACTTCACACAATTGATCAGTACCAACAGTAGTTGTGCATGGGGCATGTTAGGTTCTTTTAGAAAAAAAATTTGCAGAGTTATGGGACTTTGTTTTTTTGTTACTATACTATATACATAGACACAATCTTGTGCGCACCATCTCTCCTCATCCCCTTGACACAGTTTAATGAAACTTCACACAAGTGATCAGTAACAACAGTAGTTGTGCATGGGGCATGTTAGGTTCTTTCAGAAAAAAAAATTTGCAGAGTTATGGGACTTTGTTTTTTGTTACTATACTATATACATAGACACAATCTTGTGCGCACCATCTCTCCTCATCCCCTTGACACAATTTAATGAAACTTCACACAAGTGATCAGTAACAACAGTAGTTGTGCATGGGGCATGTTAGGTTCTTTCAGCGACAAATATTGCAGAGTTATGGGACTTTGTTTCTTGCTAACATACTGTGTACATACAGTCTGCATATGCAGTCTTGTGCGTGCCTAATCTACCAAACCCTTGCACACAATTTAATGAAACTTCACACAAGTGATCAGTACAAACCCTAGTTGTGCATGGTGCATGTTACATTCTTTTAGATAAATATTCTGCATAGTTATGGGACTTTGTTTTTTTGTTACTATACTGTATACATACAGTCTATATACATACAGTCTACATAATTATGCAATCTTGTGTGCGTCAAATTGCAATGTACTGTGTCAGTGCATGCGGGGGGTACATTCATCACCTTTAGTGATAGCTCTAGTTTTGACATAGGAATTAATTAAGTTTCGCATTCTATATTTTGTCTTTGAAACTTTGAATTTGCTAACCATTGTGGTCCCAAATTGCCATATAGTGCAAGAACTGTCCAAATCCACAAATGCAGGTACATTGTTTGTCTTATCTGTTTTCCTTATATTGTCTGAAAATGTCTAGTAATATTTTGACCCCATACTTTCATCAATGCTTCGAATAGTCTAATGCACTGTCAACAGACAGCTCTTGTTTTAATTTCTCAAGAATGTTTTTCTAGGAAAAATTTCTGTATTTTGCTGAAAGTTATTTGCTTTTGTTCAACAGGAGGTACAAGCAGTGTTTGCAGCTTACGGTATCAACGTGGATTACAGACATTTATCCCTGTTAGCTGATTATATGACATTTGAAGGATCATATAAACCTTTCAATCGTGTTGCCATGGAAACCAATCCATCGCCTTTACAGAAAATGAGCTTCGAACAGACAATGAAGTTTTTAGTGGATTCTAGCGTAAAATGTCGAACGGACAGTTTGAAATCACCGTCTGCCCAAATTGTGCTAGGAAAGAATGTTTCTTGTGGAACAGGCTGTTTAGATTTATTTACACCACTCACTTTTTGAAATGTGAATCATTGTCACCAGCCCGCCTTGGTAACCATGGTAACCATTTGTGTTCAAGAATAAATTTGAAATATACTTCCTTAGGCTTGAGTTTGTTGTTTTCAGTTTATATAAAACAATAATTGAGCCGCGCCATGGGAAAACCAACATAGTGGCTTTGTGACCAGCATGGATCCAGACCAGCCTGCGCATATGTGCAGTCTGGTCACGATCCATGCTGTTCACTAACGGTTTCTCAAATTGCAGTAGGCTTTAAAAGTAAACAGCATGGATCCTGACCCGACTGCCCGGACGCGCAGGCTGGTCTGGATCCATGCAGGTCACAAAGCCACTATGTTGGTTTTCCAATGGCGCGGCTCATTTATGTGTTTTGCTGTTTGTAGCTCTACTGGTCCTTTGTTGTAAACTTATACAAAAACAGCTTCTCTAAATACTACTGAGCTAGATGTTCAGAAGTCACCAGATGGATTTTTTAAAGGGACCAATGATAAAAAGATATACAATTAGCATTAATACCTGCATAGTATGGCATCTGAAACCACAATAGCTGGAGCTGTGTCTCTGGAGCTTATTTGGTAGGTCGCATATTTAAATGACCTTTATCATAATTTTACAAGTCGTGATCCTGGGGATCAAAACTGGCCGCAAGGTAACTGAAAATTTAAAAAGATATACAGCTTCCTCTGCACAATTGTAGTATGTAGGTAGATTATAGAAAAACCAAGGTTGGGGTTGCATATGGGGTTCAGCTCAGTATCGCTATACTAAGTTTTATATTTGGTCGAGCGTTAGTCTATGATACAATTTTAATGTATGCATTTTGAAGGATAAAGAAATGAAAAATTAAGATTCCATTTTGGGGCAGTGGGTAAAGGTCAAGTCACGATTACTAAATATATAGAAAACAAGATGTGTAAAACATGTCCCCAATGATGGCCTCCCTTTGTCCTTTGATCAACTAACCTCAAAATTAAAAGGCCTTTTCTACTTCTTACATTAATGAAAAACTGTTAAAAATGGTACTTAACCCAAAACAAATCAGACTTGGAAAATATTTCATTTGATTGTTTTTGAGTTTTCATTTTTTCTTACGTTTCAGATATATCATATTTGGTCTTTTCATTGTGTCAGACTAATATGAAAGTTTGACACCTGTAGGCCAAAGCATTTTTAAGTTAGCAGTAGGAAACCCGTGGTCGACATCAGAAGACGAACAGGCTTTGACAAAAACACTATTGTTTTTATGATACAAGTGGAAATTCCAGGCCAAGGTCTTCGTTGCCTTGCCCATGACATTTTAACAAAACTCTATGTCGATAGGGGTGATCTGCCAACCAACTTAGTTTGGTGTGCCACAGCGTTCACTTACGCTTTTAAGTTTTAATATCACTGCCTAGAC
Source organism: Mercenaria mercenaria (assembly GCF_021730395.1). Lineage (NCBI taxonomy): Eukaryota > Metazoa > Mollusca > Bivalvia > Venerida > Veneridae > Mercenaria > Mercenaria mercenaria. The sequence continues at coordinate 49,129,996 of NC_069364.1, forward strand.
GAACTGGTCCCAAAAACAAAAGGGATCATCTACTGAACACAGGCAATCGTCTTACTAAAATTTTGATGCCTGTAGGCTAAAAGGTTATCGATCGGAAACCGTTTTCGCGCTCAACGGCACTGTGATCTTGACCTTTGACCGATTAACCCTTCAAATAATAGTAATTATCTACTGATCACAGGCATTCGTCCTATAACGTTGGACGCCTGTAAGCTAAAGCGTTCTTCAGTTATCGATCGGAACCCGTTTTAAGTACCCAGGTCACTACGACCTTGACCTTTTACCAACTGACACCAAGGACAAAATAGATCATCTACTAGCCATATGCAATCATTCTGAAGTTTGATGCGTTCTTCAGATATAGATCAGTAACACCGTTTCCGGTCTCAAGGTCACTGAGATCTTAACTGTTGACCTACTGACCCCCAAAAAACAATAGAGGTCATATACTGACCACAGGCAGTAATCCTATGACTTTTGACGCTTACAGCCCAAAGCGTTATGCAGTTATCGGCCGGAAAACGTTTTCGGTCTGAAGGTAATTGCGACCTTGACCTTTGACTTACTGGCCCTAAAAACTATATGGTTTATCTACTGACCACAGGCAAACATCCTATGAAGTTTGAGGCCTTAAAACAAAGTGTTATTCAGTTATTGGTCTGAAACCGCTTTTAGTCAGACGGTCCTTGCGACCTTGATTTTTGGCCAACTGACACACACACAAAAAACCCCATAAGGATCATTTACTCGCCTTATGCAGCAATGTTTGACGTCAGTAGGTCAAAGATTTTCTTAAACTATCGATAGGAAACCGTTTTCAGTCTCAATACCACTAAGAGGTCCTCTTAATTACGGCAGTCGGTCATCCTATGAAGTTAGTCACTTGTTGGCCTAGGCGTTCTTCAGTTATAAAATGAAACTTGGTCAGTATGTAAGCGATAAAAAAAAAAACAGTTTATGATTGCATATGGAGTGAGAAGGGTCAAGTCAAGGTCACTACTTCTGAACTTTGTAGTTAACTCACACACCTTATCAAGATTCCACATTCGTCAACTGATGTTCAGTATGAATTTGAGAAGTTCAGATTCAAATTAGTAACAAGAAAAGAACATTTAAGACACCGCAGAGGTCAGTGAATTCACAGGTGCTTGAAGCTCTATCAACGAAATATATGTGCAGGTTAGATCTCTTGAAGAGATCGTAGATCTCTGATACTATTTCATAGTATATTAGGTGGGTGGGATAAGGTAATGCATATATTTATTGATAGAGCTTCAAGCGCCTGTGGTGAATTCAAATCAGTGTTATCATGAAAAATAGAAAAAAGTGTCTACTCATTAGTTTGGATTGTTACATAATAAAAAAGATACTTCAGGAAATATATTCTAACAGCGGCATAGCGTCCAGATTTCAAGTTTTGACGCCTTTTTACTTTGCTCGATTTGCTTCGGGCTTAAAATATTTACTCATCATATATGGCCCACTTTCTGTCCAGTTTACTGAATCTTTTTCAGTGTGTATACGAGTTGTAAGATCTTTTTAAAGCTGCATGAACATGTCATAACAGGTCAATTTATCCCACCTTTATCAAGATAATGTGTACCGCCAATATCATATAACTAGAAGCGTATTCACGAAACCTTTTCACTTTATATTTCAGATTGATGTTTCTCTCTATCTCTGTTTAAAATAAATGGACTTGATACAAACTTGAGGTAGTTGTGTCTCATCATCACCAAGATCTTACATCATATGACACATGGTCCATAATTATGAAACCCGGTTATTCTTAAATTATGCCCCATTCTTAATTTAACTTTACCCGGGCGCGGCGTAGGCCTGTGTTCTCCGTGAAGATTTGATAAAAGACACTGTCTGATATCATTCGTCCTCCACCTCTGATAATTCATGCGGGGAAGTTGGCAGTTATTTGCGGAGAACAGGTTTGTACTGTTACAGAATCCAGGGACACTGGTTAGGTTAACTGCCCGCCGTTACATGAATGAAATACTGTTTGAAAAACGGCGTTAAACCCAAAACAAATGATTTAACTTTAAGTTTATACTGATAATCGGGGCCTCCGTGGCCGAATGGTTAAGGATCACTTGCCCCTCACCAGTATGGGTTTGAGCCTCACTCGGGGCGACGAATTCTTCATGTGAGGAAGCCATCCAGCTGACCCGCCTATGATGAAATAATGCACGAAGAGGCACCTTGGGTCTTCCTCCACCATCGAAGCTGGAAAAGCGCCATATGACCTATAACGTTAAACCCAACAAATATACATATAATCTTAACTATATTTTAATACTTTTTCCTACAATTTAGAATACCAGCTGAAGTTATCATCAAGGGGCATGAAAATAGGACAGATCGCTTGTATTAGTCATTGCTTACTTCGCTCGTTAGTCATTTAACATAGATATATGTCAATCAGCCATCAACGTTGATTTCAAACGTCAAAGAGAAAAAAGCAACATAAAACGCATTTTTATAGCCCTACAAAGGCAGTCACTTTTTCCCATTAGTTTTAATTCTGCACAGCAATCGCCTTTCTACAAGAGACAGTGGTGTTCACTGTGGGAAGATTGCACTGTACATTGATAAGTCAGATTATTTCTGCGTTGACTCGAGCCTCTTAAGAGACAGTATAAATGACTTTGCTCATTCGTTACTTAAATACAGTGAGAACAATTGTGGTAAGGAGGTTATACGGGCTGTTATTTGGAATACAACCAAATTTGCGATTGCAGTATACGACTTGTTCAATATAAAACGCTGTACTGTACTACAGTTGTGTTTAACCGGTTCAAAACAAGCAATACTGTAATAGCAAAAGTCCAGGCCCTAAAATCTTAGCACCAGGTTACGTAGGACTTTTTCATACTCGTGTCATTTGAATGTCACCAGATGTTCAAGTCGGTCACTTTAATGATACAAGTAAAGTAGTTACATCCGAATTTCCTCACCAATAAACACTACTTCGTAGCGACTGAAAATTCAAAAAAAAAAAAGAGAAAATTTAAGGTAAGCTTTACATCTAAAAAGGAATTAAAAAATTGTAATATTGTATTTTCTAAGGAACTGTGTAACAATTTCGTCGGTGGAAAAAAAATCCAACCGTTCAAATACTTACTTAACTTTGTGTTAACCCCTTATATTCCACGTGTGCAGTGCATTTTTTGCTATACTGTATACATTTACTATTCGGTCCTCTGGCCAATAGTTCTGACTATCAACCGGCAAGCCTTTCAATAAGCTATTTATTATATAGCATCAATAATTCATTTTCTGTTTTATTTGTATTTTTCTTACTTGTTAACATAGTAAGCACGCGTTCAATAACTAAAGCAGATATGCGAGACCGTACAACGCTTTTGACGTATAACGCTCCCCCGGAGAATATTATGCGTTCTTCACTTCCGCATAAAGCTCGTTATCGTCATTCAACATCGTTATAAATGTTGTCAAACACACTGGTCATCTCATCGTATAAGGCCATTTCATCGTAGAAGAGGACCCGCCGGAGATCATATTTCAATGTTAAACATTTAAATCAACTAGGAATCAAATTTGAATCCGTGTTTAATTTGGGTTATGAATCAAAACGACGTAACGGTATGAAGCATTGTATCGTACCGTCGTAAGTCGTAGCGTGTCTTTCTTCATCCCGTCTCCTCATTTTTTCATTCAGTAACAAACCATACAAAATTTTTATCATTTAACCTGTATGGAACCGATCACCTTACATGATCTCACCTGCGCTAAAAAAGGTATTTCACTGACTCCTTCACTGGTTCGAACACAGTTTGTCATAATATTTTTCTAACCATGTCTTAACGTTATTTGACCCGATCTGAGTCCCTATGACCGGGGTGTATCCACATTCTATTGAGAATGACTTGTGGGTATAGAAGATAAAGAAGAAATAGAAGAATATGATGATAATTGTTTTGATAGTTTCTGCTGTTATTGAACTTGTCCATCTTTCATTTTGGGCAGTACTATTAACTGTCTAAAGGGATGCTTTCCAAAAAAGATGCAGACAGAATGGCAAACAAGGCAGATCATGATCAGACTGTACGGATGTGCAGGCTAATCATGATCTACACTGGTCGCAAACGCATAATCCAGCATGATAAGTGTACAGTTTGTTTGAATGGGCCCAGATTTGTATTATATGGCTTTTACAATTGGAATATTTGGCAGCAAATTGTATTCTTTTTATGTAATGTCTAACAGCCAAACATAAAACCTTGCTGAAAATCGAAGCAGGTGACTGTCATCAGCCTTAAACAATATGTTTTACTCCCGTAGTATTTTCTAAAATGTTTTATTGTTTAATCATGTCAGTAACGCATTTTCAGATATTAGCTATAAAATTTAAAATTCAATTACAGAAAGAATAAAGTTCTATTATCAAAAGCAGAGAGCACTAAAACCAAAGAAGAATGTCGATCTATCAAATTGTTTCATATCACTGAACCTGTCATCATTTAACAACTTCTTGCGAAACTTCACACGGAATCAAACGTTGATCAACATTTTATTAATTCCCGACACGACAAAGAAAACTATTAATTTCACATAAGAGACCACCCAGGGACCTTGTTGGGACTCGTCGGTGGTCAAGAAATAGCTCCGCATCTTCTCGCACATAGGTGCTAATCGGAAAGATACGGCGATTATCGGTAATAAAGATCTCGGAATGGCTGCATGCTGGGATGTCACTAGAGCGCGTGCAACAATACCTACTGATGACCGAGATAATTCGGAAATCATTTGTTCATAATTAGTCTACTGACACCCATTGTTTTAAATCTAGCAACTACTTGGTTAATTTCTCGGTAAATGTATATGCTTTCCAATTTTTTTTTAATAATTTCAAATGATTACAAAAGTCTACAGCGATGTGCTTTATTAGTTTTTGGTAAAAATAAATTTAGTTTTATCATAAACGATAATTTATCTCTATTTAGACTACAGTCAGCCTTTATAAATTAACAAGACATTGAAACATTTCAAGTACGAATTTTTTGTATTAATGGATGGTTCCAGTTTAGGAGCATCTTTTTTTATTGACAAAAGAGAATTTGTTTACTTTCGTTCAAATTTAAATCTGGTATTAACAGAAGCGTTAATTTTGTTGTTGTTGTTGTTGTTGCTGCTGCTGTTGTTGTGTTGTTGTTGTTGTTGCAGCTTCTGCTGCTGTCGTTTTTGTTGTGTTACACCAAAAACATGGTCCCGCGGTCATCATGTTATAGGTGCTATATTTATTTCTTTTTCTTAATGACATTCATTTACATTGTAAGGATGTTTATATTGACACACCCACCCCTCCCCAACTGAAGAAAAACAACAAATTAAAAAGCAAAAAATAAATAAATAAATAAATAAAAGATAAATAAGGAAGAAAAATTAAGAACCAGATAGTATTTGATCTAGGTATTTATTCATATACACTAACATAAATGATATTAATAAACAGAAATATATTTTACTAACTATCTAAGAAAAAAAGACGAATGCTCATTTGATATGAAGAAATACAATGCATATATATTCATGAAATAGATGCTTGCTCTCATTATAGCTTAATATTCATGAAAGCGTATCTTTACTTATACGTATACATTGACGGTCTGTACTCTGTTGATCTACTATAATTTTAATTTGATGACACATTAAATATAGCTATATACACTTACTACATGACCCGTTGTATAAATCAACCGTACGATAGTTTGTGCAATATGACTCGTCTATATTCAGTACAGCTTTACTGGACAATTGAAATAGAACTGTGAAAATTATTTTCTAATGTCATGTAATAAAACAATTATTGAATGTCCTGCTTGTCAATAGTCAAAATTTACTGGCACGCGGTCCTTCGGATCTCAGGCAATAGTTTTGACTATTGACCGGCAAACAAGCTACTCAATTAAATCTAATTTTTTTGTTTTCTAGGTGTCTTATAGGTTCATTGGGTCGGGTTTTATATTAAATTATTGATATGCCTAAACGTTTTACACATGTTACTGTCATAAAATATTAACTTAGCTATACAGTTACAAAAGAAAGTACTTAAGTTTTAGTATTCACCTAAAAAACAGCAACATTTTTTAAATAACAATTGTCATGTCTGGTACCATTTTAAAGCATATTTTCCTTACTTTTAGATGGATATATTTGTTTTGCAAATTGGCCATGCTTATACAATAATTTATTTTCAAGTTTTGATTTAGTCCCCTGTGTTATGCAAAAACAAATACATTCACGTGAAAGGCAATAATATGTTTCAAAACTTGGTACAAAACATGGTATAGTTTGATCATTTTTTATATAATATAATAAAAGATTTTTAGGAAAACAAACCTACAGTGTCCATACTATTGGTACAGAGTATATATTGTTTAAACTATATTGTCAACACTTTATTTTACCCCCCCCCCCCCCCCCACAAAAAAAAAAAATAAATAAATAAATAGATAAATAATAAGCAAAGAATAGACTTATCTACAATACTACTGTTCGATCAACCATTAACGTAACATTGTTTCGTTTATTTGATGAAAATATTGATTTTCTATAACTTGTCCAAAGAACTAAAATAGCGATATTTGGGACAAGAATTTCAATAGTTTTCAACCAAATTCCATTATGACGGGGTATTTTCCATTGTAAATTTCAGTTATTATTGAAGACAAGGATATTCTTTAAAAGTATCTTTGGCTGAATTTGTTTACGATTATCATAAAACTTTCATATCCTAGTTCGCACAAAACAACATCTTTCTGTAAGAAATTCTGACGCATTTCTGAAAAAAAAATCCATTTTCTAATTTTTCAAGTGTCAGGATTTTACAGAGATTTTCCAATTACTTTTGCATATTACCATACAATTAATGAATTAATAAATTAATATGAAATATCATAAACAGTCCTACAACCACCCAAGGGAATACTTAGAATGATATATAAATTTATACATTGTTTTTGAAACACGGAAGCACTGTTACAGAAACAGTGAAGATACTTATTTTATAGTTTAATATAGTAATAAATCTCTAGGTTTTAAAACAAAGTTAATGCTGAAGAATAAAAAAGAAACAGAAAAAAAAAAACATATTTTTAATATTTCTAGTATTTTGTAATCCCCAACATGTTGTTTTATTTTTTTAAGAATGACTTAAAAATATCAACGAAATTCTTTTTATAAGAAATTAAAATTCGATCACGACATTGAGCTGAAAGATACAGCATACTCGACACCTATACAACGCCTGTTAAAACTGAATTTTCTTTCAAAAGCTTAGTGCCTGGTAGTGTTTTTCAACTTAAAAAAAATAATCCTATCTTACATTAACTTGCAAGTAGTTAAACGTATACTCTTTGCTGCAACGAAACAATGGAAATTCCTAAATCGAGCTTTTGAAATTAATTTCTCGCCTTGTAATGACTGGTCAATTTGTTTCAGTCTATCAAATGCTCCTTACACAAACGTATTCAGACTCCTTCTACTTCCCACTGACCATCAATAAAAGTGCCAGCGTTCCGGCCATTTGTCCAGAAAATGACCATTAAAAACCGATTTACATTTTTACAGAAGCGATGATACATCTCTTAAAAGTTTACGAAACGACGTAATCGTTTTTGATGATCTTTAAGATGGGGGAATTTTGATGGTGGAGTTGGTATGATATATTGGTGATATTGTCTCCTAATGCTTTAATAAAACATGATGGAAGTAGTTCTCAAAAGAACTGATAGACCTGCATGACGCCGATTAGCACGTTGGCGCGAAATGTTATGCACCGTCCCTCTTAGAACCCGAAAATGTCATTTAGCAGAAAATCGCATTTTTATTGGTCTTTAACTTTTGTCACGTGATTCCGTTAGCCAGCGGGGCTTATCAGTTAATATATTAAAATACAAGAAATCACTTACAATTTTGAGTTTTTGCACTGTTGTTGAATTTTATATATATGGATGTTAAAAAGAACAGTGTTGCCATGGAACTACAGTCTGATAAACAATCTACGGAATATAAAACAGGACTTTTTCGCAAAAGTAAAAAACGGAAATTTGAGGATGAAGATAGTGACAGTGAGCAACGAAGACTTGAAGCGAATTTACAGGAAAGGACTAGAATGCAGAAGATAAATAGTGCCCTGGAAGACTTGAAACAATGCCTACCAGAACAGTTCCATCTGCACCACCGCCGTATGTCTAAAATTCGGGCTCTGCGCTGCGCTATGATGTACATTCGTAATTTGTCGCAGCTGATCCACGATGATAACATGAGACGCCAGGAACAGTATATGCAGGCGATGAACTACATGAGGTCAATGTGTGATCCCCGCTTCACCACGAGGCCAACGGAAGCTGCCGACCAGTTGGACCAAACTCAGTCCACCGTTACACCCTATTATCCATACCTTGGACCACTTTGTGCCAATTCAGTGCCTTCGATGTATCAGACTCCAGTTCAAAACCATCCGGCGCAGAATTACCAACCTCGACCTCTTGATTTTTCTATTACGGTGCAAAATAAAACTTCGACCCAAACTGTTACAAGTCCAGATACCGACAACGGCGTCGATTATCTTCTCGCTGGAATGGCTGAAACACCAATGAAACCAAAGGAACACATCTTGCCAAGGCCCAGACGTTACACCGCAGCTGCAACTCCTCTTCGTTCCAAGATGATTAACACCAAGTCTAAGCCCATTACGTCCCCGCTGGTGGGTTTCAGAAATGACAATGAACTGAACATAAGTTTCTTGAGTGCTAATAGTGACCATACCCATGACGACCAAGACGAGATCCCTCGACCCTCGAGCACGCTGTCAGACATTGTGGTTGGAACTTGTTAGCACCATACTGACTCATGTCGGGTTAAACAGGTATGTTATTTTGAATACTTAATATACATGCGGTGCAGGTATTTTCACTGCACTTCATTCAAAATGTTTAGATTTTCAAAAACTCATTAGAGAAAAAAGCATAAAGCACAAAAGCTGTTCGTACATAAACTGCCACGGACTGGTGAAATAATTTTTTTCTATAAAAATATTGTACTTTTAATTTTACCTGGATTTCGAAAATTAAGTGTTTAATTTTGATCCATCTGTTATTCTTATATTACATTTATATGTAAAGATGTGTATGTAATAAGAATAGTATTAGTTCTGCACTTGTTCTTCTGCGGAGTAATATCGTGTTCATAAAGTCGCACAATATTTCCATTGCAGAACTCGTGCAATATTATTTCTACAAAACTAGCAAGCTTATATGTATAAAGTGTTTAATTTTGACCCATTTATTATACTTATATTACATTTATATGTAAAAATGTGGTATGTAATAAAAATATTATTAGTTTTGCACTTGTTCTTCAGCGGAACAATATTGTGGTCATAAAGTCGCACAACATTTCCATTGCAGAACTTGTGCACAATTATTTCTACAAAACTAGTAAACATATGTATAGATGTGTATGTAATAAAAATGTTACTACTTTTGCACTTGTTCTTCAGCGGAGTAATATTGTGCTCATAAAGTCACACAACATTTCCGTTGCTGAACTCGTGCATATTCCTACAAAACTAGTAACCTTATATGTATAGAATAATAGATGTGTATGTAATAAAGAAATGACTAGTTTTGCACTTGTCATCTTCAGCAAAATAATTATTGTGCTCATAAAGTCACACAACATTTCCGTTGCAGAACTCGTGCATATTTTTACAAAACCAGTTAGCTTAAACTTGCTCACTTATAGTTTGAACAATCGAGAAGTAATACTTAACGTCTGTATTTAAGATTTGTTGACAAAAAACCGCCAATTTACCGCCTATAATATTTTTTGGTTTCTTAATTTAAACCAATGTGTATGGATCTGCCAGGTTTTGTTAACCATTTCATCGCTGAACCACAAGACCAGAGTAGAAGACTGTAACGAAGATGCCGCAAGAAACAAACAAGCAAACAAACAAAAATTAAATGAGCCGCGCCATGAGAAAACCAACATAGTGGCTTTGCGACCAGCATGGATCCAGACCAGACTGGTCAGGATCCATGCTGTTCGCTTTCAAAGCCTACTGCAGTTAGAGAAACTGTTAGCGAACAGCATGGATCCTGACCAGACCGCGCGTATGCGCAGGCTAGTCTGGATCCATGCTGGTCGCAAAGCCACTATGTTGGTTTTCTCATGGCACGGCTCAAATGTGTATTTTTTTCCGATGAATATTCAAGAGTGTTCTTGATTTATTGCAAAATACTGTCCAAAAACGATAGCATTTATTAATCATTTGTATATAAAAAAACAACGTATATGTTAATAAAACGGAGAGCGGTACACTTAAATGATAAATCATTAAATGGCTATGGCAAGGTAATAGGCCCATGAATAAGAACAAAATTTTGCTATAAATTCTCCTGTTATCATATTTCTTGGTGCGTTATCACCTATGGACCTATTGATGATTCATGGAATAGTTTATTTTCTAATCCAAAACGATACTATAAGCAACAAAGTAAAAGCCTCTAATTTTTATATAGTTTCATATAGATAAATAAATAAGTAAATAAAAAAAGAAGAAAAGAAGTTGGAATACTCACCTATACATACTAGCATCATAATTATATAGACCTATATACTTTTTTGTCAGTAGATGTTAGTTGTATCAAAAAGGAAAAAATAAAAAAATATGGTACCCTAAACTTTTCTTCCTTCATTGTACGTAAACATGCAAATAAAACCCTCGGGCTATTATCCCCTTTCAAGGGAACACCATTTTCACATTTATTTAACAATCATTTACTGCAGAACTACGTTTTAATACTCGGACTGTTCCATAGCAAAGAATGTAAAACTTAACGTCAACGGGAGAATAAATTTACAAGATCGGGTGGATTATTACATGTGTACGTGGCTACAACCGAATCGGAATGCTTGATATCTGCTATGTGTTATTTCGATTCTTATATTATGCCTTTTATGTAAACGGGTGGGTGGATGGATCAGGGAAGCACTATTACGTGACGCAAAAAATACAGCAGGTCGACGTGACATTTTTCAAACACAAGAAGTAACGCGTCACGACAAATTATTTATAGAAGTGCGTTGGCGTCTAGTGATTTATTCTGCGCACCTATTAATCCATTTAGAATCTGTGCATATTAAGCATATATCATTTCGATTACATATGTATATAAAGTAGTACTTAGATATCTAGGCCTGCGTATTTTTTGCCTTATTTTGAAGAAGTTGTACATATCATTTTAATTAAAAGAGTAACATAATTATACTTGCTATCAAATTTATCTTTAATACATAATTTATGTATAGCACATTCTCTAATCAGCCCCTGTGTCTATTTTTAGAATGACCTGATAAAACCCAGGTTTATGGTTTCAGAATTCGGACAAACATTGAGAGAAAGACTTTATTTCACTTCCTCGAGGTCAAATAGTTGAAGTATTGATTTATTACAAGACTCGTCGGTTCATAGATTGCTTTTATGACTTGTTTATTTTCAACATATCCTTATTTGAAATATTTAAAAACGAATCTGTGAAGATTAATAATTTCTAATGTCATGTAAAAATCACTTATTGCACTGCCGATCAAAAGTCAACCGTTATTTCCCACCTGCCTTTCTGATCTCTATTAACAGTTTTGACTATTAACCCGAAAGCCTACGTGAGGCTATCTTACACAGTGACGTCTTGTTGTGTAAGTAAGTTTGGACGTATGTATGGCCGCGCCTTTTTTTCAGAATTTGTATTTATTATATTGTTGTCTTATTCAATAAAATAACAAAAAAATATCATATGAAAAATGAAAATCTTGATTACAGTGACTTTAAACGTTTAAAAAAATTAAAAGAAATGATCGCCATTTAAACTATAGAAATCTGGACAAGTAAAATAAATTGTTTAAAAAAAGTCCTACGTCATAAAATTCTAATGTTCAACCAGGTTGATTGTTTTATCGCGTTTATTTTTTATACGTGACTTGTTTTGAACAAGAATTCGAAAAAATGGATATTTTAAGAATGCCTTATCACTCTATTTTCAGGCAAAGGGAAGTAACTCTGGAGAACCAGAAAGGAGTCTGTATGCCAGTTCCACAAAGGAGTGAATTCATTGTATTTAATTTATATAAAATAAATTTGAAATGAAAAATAAGTGTTGTGTACTAGTTTTCTTCTCCTACAGAAAGTTCATTCAGTTTAAAATCATAACTGGCAACAGAGGTATCAAATCCTATAGGTCTTTCACACTGAGAAGTAAGTCCTTACCAAATGAGTTGGTGGGGGCAGCTGTATTGGAGTCACTATGTCCCGTCTGTCTACCCGTAGCCTGGCTTCCTGGCTGCTTGGTCATTTTTGTATTTAAATACTATAACGTTGTTTTTTTAAAAAAAAATTAAGCCTCTAAAATAGCACATTTTATCTGTGTTCGGAGCCAGGGGCAATAAAAATGTCAATGTAGAAACAACCTTTTGAAGTTACTTCCCCCTTAATGAATAAAACTTAAATACACAATACTAGTAATGTATGTAAATAAGAACATTCACAAACATAGGGACGGGAGTCAGTCTAGTCTACCCGTACTCCGTATAGAAGGGAAAATATAACCTGATAAAAAGACATATAATAAGCATAAAACCCGTGCTCAAGGTGACCTATTGCCGTCTGTTCATATTACTGAAGTCAAAATTTTGACCCAATCTTAATGAACATTTTACAGAGTGTTTGTCTAGACATACTTACTTGGCCATTAGGCTGGTCATTTTAACCTTAGGGGTTGAACTAATTCCAAACAAATTTTTTAGGGTGGAATAAGTAGTATGAAAGGAAATGAAATGTCCTCAAAAATCTCATGGCACATTTTTGAGATATTGCATCTGGAATTCTGAGTACTGTGGGCGATACGCTGTATTGTTCTACTTCTGTTTTACTGTAGCAAATATTTGCTTTGGATATCTATTATGATTTCTAGCAAATACTGATAGGTTAGTTTATAATTTTACCATCTTTGTAAAAAGGCGTTGAGAACAAAGGTGTCAAAATTCATAACACCAAATCTTTACTTACATATTTCTAAAACAAACTCGTCGGCATCGAAGTTAAAAGGGGTTGAACACCAAACATGTGTATCTCAAACATATGTTTCTCAGAAACAAGCGAAAAAACAACATTCATTGGGTACACGTTATAACAAGTATGTATTCATAATGCTACTGCAGATGGGTGGGGTACTTGATAACATCACTATTTGCTCGAAATTTATAAAGTTACGGCAAATATTTTAAATGCTTCTTGGACTGTTTTATTATATGATGAAAATGAGCCAAGTATTATCTGTGCTTATGTGTTACTAAGCACTATATGAAATAAACAAATTATTCTTACATTCCATAAATGGAAATTTTTAGAAAGTTCTAGAAACCTTGGAATTATATTAAGTAAAAAGAAATATAAAAGTATACGGGGCAACCTCTATTACATAACCGATTTATATCGCAAGAACGATAACATTTTAAAGAAACTGCAGCAAAAGCACATGATATAAGACAAACAAATCTGTAATAATTAATAAATTCTTGATAGATACGTTAATATTTCCATGAGACTGACAAGAAATAAGCCCTGCTGGAAATAATGTCAAGTCCTATCCTAACCATTCAATCCGAAAAATATAGAATCCAATGCAACAAAAAGATGTCAGTTAAATTCATGCACCGCATTTTTTGTTTTTCTAAGTTCTTGCTTTTTTCTACATCTTAGACCTGACGCATCAGACTTATCAGTTGGTGTTGGCGAAGCCTCTGCTGTAGAGATACATGGCTTGGACAATACTAGTAATGCAACGACCTGGCAATGCATAAGACTCCTATCTATATATCTAAAATTACATACTCTCTACATTTGTATCGTATATGACGTTAATATATAAACTAAAGGAAGAGCGTTCAATATTGTAGTCTCGGGTCAAAATTTAAAAAATTGCCCTGAGTATAGATTTAAAATCAAACGTTGGGCTACGCACATGTTTTGCAAAAAGTCTCGGTGTATTTAGATTAAGGTGTTTTGCATAGGTAACTTTCACGAACAGGCTCATTCAAACCAAATCTGTTATTATTTTGTTAGATTGCGTTTTCTGCTTCCAACGGATCTCACAACTGCAAACCATCAAAGCCAACCCGGCTATGGCCGAACTATATATTTACAAGAGAAAGAACGCTATGGTAGCCGACAGCAAGTTAGTGGTAAAAAGGCGGACTCTGGTGATCCATCATATCTCCCTTATCAAATTAGTTATTAGTGCCTGGAACTTAGTATAACGAAGTAACGGTGTTCATTAAATGATGCTTTTCATTTCTTGAATATCTATGCGTTGGACGGAACCATCGGCCATGCTTACCAATGCATAAATTAAGCTAAACAAATATCATACTAATACTGATTAACAATCATAGGAATGTGAGGATTTTATGTGACTGTGTAAGACGTCCAATCAAACGGGACGACACTGAGGACTAGAACCAATGAATTTTGAAGTCAATTATTATTAGATTCAAAATATGAACTTTTCAGAATATGTTCCTTGATGATCCGCCATAAATATTCAGTGCTCACAAAGCTTGAAACACTTAGCTTTAATTAAACTATGCTAGTACGAGTTTACCCAAAAGTATTTTCAAATTTAACTTTAAATTGATTTTGACATGACACTGTGTTCAGTATAAGTAAATTCAGAAATTCAGAAATAGAAATTCAGTCAAAAAGTCACGTTGACAACTTTTTGAGTGCCAGTAAACATATTAGTCATTAACGTGTGCTATAGCTCATTCTTTATTCTAAAAAGAAAGAAAACAAGCAAAATCATGTTTGTTTTGCGTCACTAAATGTTTAAAAGTACACGTTAAATAATAAATACATCGATCGATAGTGTTTATTAAAATTAAAGTTGGGTTTTCATTGGCCCAGCCATGGCAAATAAACAACACACCCTGCTTAAGGTGCAGTGCCTTATTCTTTAACCTATATAAACGAAGAAATATTGCTCGTTGGTTTATTATAATACGAGTATCAACAGAAATATGGAGGTTCTAAATCAAACGCTATATCTAAGTTTGCTGCTAATATCATCATTTATTTCGGGTAAGTGCATAGTGTTTACCTAAATTAAGAAAAAAATTATAATATAATATTATTAATGAATATAATAAATTAATATTTCTATTTTATTGTATCATGTTACTTTTTAACAAAAGCACTAATACTTAGAAGAAATAATATTTGAATATTGTCTTGTACTACTTATTTAAACTGTCGAAACATTTGCCCGGCTTTCATTATATTCTGTTCGCACCTTTATAAGATTAACATGAAAGCCGAGATTATGATTCATGTGGAGAAGTTGGTAGTTACTTGTGGAGAACAGATTAGTACTGGTATAGAATGCAGGTAACTGCCCGTCGTTATATAACTGAAATACTGTTGAAAAAGTGGCGCTAAACCCAAAGCAAACAAATAAGGGCGAATCTTAACGGATGTAAAACTTTTAAACTGGACAGTAAGATATGATTTAGCTCCCTTGTTATTCTTAACGTCAGGTAAAACTATTTGATTGATCTTATTCGCTCGCGAAAATTCAGTAGATTGTAGCTTGTAAAATCTAAACCTACTCCAGCAAAATCCAGATACTATATATTGAATTTGCGATATTGGTGCTATTTCAACTGGGCATGTTTTATTGCAGTTCCGATTGTTTTTATGAATTAAGATAAATATTATCAATTAAAGATTATCAAACGACGTGGATTTTGGTTTTTTTTTTAATATTGATCGCTGTTTTGTACAAAAAGCGGAACAAGATTATGTAAGGACATATTTTGTTTTGCTTTTTTACTACCTTTATTGATCATGACTGGTTTATTTACATTTTACGACATGCAAACACATGGATTATCAATCCGAAACAATCTACATATTTACGTCCGAATATTCCGAAAACAGGATTAGGTTTCAATTCTGTTGTACTCAGTATACATTATACTGGTGGAAGCAATTAATCGTGATTTAAAAAAGAAAGCAGATTCTAATTACATTGTTTTAGGAAAAGAAAAATGAATAGATGGAAATAGGAAATGTCAAGGAATTTTCTTCTGAAGTAGGTCCAGATATTGATGTTAATATAAATAGAAGCGTGTGAACATAATTAAAAAGGCACAGATCAGTGCGTTTGCGAACAGCATGGATCAGGATCCATGTTGTTCGCTAATGGTTTCTCTAACTGCAATAGGTATTGAAAGCGAACAGCATGGATCGTGACCATACTTCGCGGATGCGCAGGCTGGTCTGGATCCATGCTAGTCGCAGCCGCACTATGTTGTTTTTTGTCATGATGCGGCTCATTTGAAAAAGAATAACAACTGTTCCCAGATGTAAAGGTTGCAAGGTTGCACGCTAATGATTTACACCCTAAAGACTCTATGATCAGTACTGTACAGCATTTCAGTGTCAGAAAAACCATTTTTTTAACCTGTTATTTAAACGTTTACTAACCTAATAGCTAAACATATTGGGATGTTATTCTGATTTAGCGAAGAGCATGTGAAGAATGAGAGTACCATTCCTTAAACAGCTAAAAAAGATTTAGTCTCCCTTTAGTGTCGTATAAAAATTCAATGCTAACTTTATTTTTGATATTAAAGAAATACACGTGTATGGATATTCGCAATTCTTATTTCATGTGCTGAAAGTACCCACAGTTACAGAAGAGCATAAGTGCCAGGTGCGTTCTTGTGTGAACTTGAAGTTTCGAGTTAGTAACTCGAAATTACGACTTACCTAGCTCGAAATTTCGAGTTACTATGTCGAAATTTTGTGTTACGTTAGTCGAAATTTCGAGTTACTGACCTGGAATTTCGACTTATTATCTTGAAATTTTGAGTTAGTAACTCGAATTTTCGACTTTCGTAACTCAAACTTTCGAGTGAGTAACTCGAAAGTTTCGAGTTACTATCTTGCCCTTTTATCCACAAAATTTGAACGTCTATCTGTCTGTCAAAGGCCGAAAAAAGTAATGGATGACTTTTGACTCTTCGAAGTGGAATCGTCTATCTACACATCCATATATTGTTCCGAACAAATAGGAACTTGAACATATACTACTATACATCAATGTATGACCTACCATAGCCTCTGGAGCTACAATATATTTCAAACTGTATCTAGGATATATACCCACATTTACATGTATAGTATGTTCGTGAGGTAGAGGCTCGAACAAGGTTGAAAACCTTCCAGATATGGTCAAAATACTGAAGTATTGTAAGTTTGAATACTTCCCGGTCACGTTCTATGACCTCTCCTCAAAATCTAGCTAGATCTGTCCAGGTACCACATCTTGGTCAGACTCGTAACTACACTTTCATTTAGGGTATATCTATATTTCATTGGCATATGGGCTCAAACTTGGTTGAAAATCTTCCAGACTTAAACATGTTTTAGGCATCTGAGGTCTCCCTCCAACATAAAAGCTGGGAAGTCACCATAATTATGACCTATAATTAAACCAAACAAAATCAATAAATAAATAAACATCGTTGAAATATTGATATTTTCTAAGAGCAAACACTGTACGGTCATCTTAATTATATGACCAGGTAGGGCTGCCCAGTGGAATAACCAGGTACCTAATCTTGGCCAGGACCTATATATCAACGTAAACTTTTGTAGTTAGTAACTTGAAATTTCGAGTCAGTAACTCGAAATTTTAAGATACGTAACTCGAAATTTCGAGATATTAATTCGAAATGAATGAAGGTAATCTTGAATCAAAAACTAAGTCACTAGGTCAAATCAGAGAAAAACCTTGTTTAAGCACCAGGGACTGCATTTTACAACCGATATTCATGAAATTTAATCAGAGTGTTTGTCTGGATGCAATCTAGGTCAAGCTCGAGTATGGGTCATCTGGGGTCAAAAACTAGGTCACCTGGTCAAATCAAAGAAAAAACGCACTAGGGGCTGCATTTTAAACTGGATATTCATAAAATCAAAGGAAAAGTTTGATAACACTTTAGAGGCCACGTTTATGACTATATCTTCATGAAATTTGGTCAGAATGTTTATATTGATGTTTATAGTCTTGGATGATTTCGAATGTGGGTATATGGGCCAAAAACTAGGACACTAGGTCAAATCAAAGGAAAGGCTTGTTTACACTCAAGATGTTTGGTCCAATCTTAAGAAAAATTGGTCAGAATATTTGTTTCCATGAATTACTGGGTCAAACATGTTTACACTGTTATGGTGTGTTTCTCAGGTGAGCGACCTAGGGCCATCTTGGCCCTCTTGTTATAGGATATTCATATCTATGATAATTTATGACAATTTATGAGAAAGAAATATAGAAAATAAGATCTAAAACGAAAGTAATATATCTTATGTTCACAACAAAAAACCTTGCAGCCGCTTTTAAATAAAGACTTTAGTTTTATTCAAGTCATAAAACTAAAGTCATTTCATAGATATTAGCTGGTTTTAAGGACAGAAGTCCTTTCATTAAAAATAAATGAGCCGCACCATCAGAAAACCAACATAGTGCATTTGCGACCAGAATGGATCCTGACCAGACTGCGCGGATGCTGTTCGCTAATGGTTTCTATAATTGCAATAGGACTTGAAAGCGAATAGTATGGATCCTGCCCAGACTGCGCGGATGCACAGGCTGGTCTTGATCCATGCTGGTCGCAAATGCACTGTGTTGGTTTTCTCATGTTGCGGCTCAAATATTATTTTCTGCGACTTTACAGCAAAGTATGAAGATTCTACTTGTCGAAGTTATTTTCCTAGACGATATACATAGAGACTGATATAATACAACTAAAATTTTATTTAAAGTTTTAGATCTACTGAGACAACATGGCGTTAGATATTTATGTTGTAAAACAGTTAAATACTTTATATACGTTGACTTCTTTTTTTTTTTTTAAAGAAAATGCGTATGTTTTTGTTCGCACGTTCAAGTGTATTTTCAATCTTGTAAAATAATTATCTCTTTGAATGTATTAGATGATTTAGATATTAGATTTCAATAATCCACTCAGTAGCGTCATTTCTATTCAAAATTTCATATGTCATTTTTTTGTTAAGCAAAAGGTATGAAAACAACTTCAATAGCTGTCAATTTTATACAGTTAGTAAACAGGTCTGTTGTATGAGTAAACAACTACCAGGTATATACTCAAATTTGAATACAAGATGAAGGATTGTCGATCTATTGGGCACGTAGTTGTAGTATGTATCTTACACATCTTCCTGGTAGATTGTCATGTTTCAAAATAATCACGAATTGTACCAATTTCAGGATAAAAATGTTTACAAATACTGAGTCATCTGGAAATATTTTATCATCTATATCATTTGTCTTATTCTTTTTCAAATATTGATCCATGGGGCCACAAAAGTTATCATTTTCAGGCTGTTTGAAAATACTAGTAATGCGTATAATTATGAGTTCATCTCTACATAACAACGTTAGTTTACCATATGAGCCGCGCCATGAGAAAACCAACATAGTGGCTTTGCGACCAGCATGGATCCAGACCAGCCTGCGCATCCGCGCAGTCTGGTCAGGATCCATGCTGTTCGCTTTCAAAGCCAATCGCTATTAGAGAAACTGTTAGCGAACAGCATGGATCCTGGCCAGACTGCGCGGATGCGCAGGCTGGTCTGGATCCATGCTGGTCGCAAAGCCACTATGTTGGTTTTCCCATGGCACGGCTCATATTATTTGTATGCTTTCAGATGTATTTGGGTATGAAGTGTGCTACTCTACAACTGACTACGAGTATTACTGCGAAGACGGGTACTACTGCTGTAATGGTGACACCAAGTGCTGGTAAATATTATCATAAGTAGACACGTCAAGGCATAAATCTGGTATAATAATAATAATAATAATAAACAAATGATCCGTTGATAGGGACATTCTTAATACTTTTTTATTGTTTTAGTAATAATTTAGTTATAAGTTCTGTTTATCAACATACTCATTTCTCATATTTCAGTTTTTAAAGTATTTCAAACTATCTAGGTTAAAAACATCTACCACTTTTGTGTCAAATATTTTTGAGTCAAGAAGGAAAAAATAGTGTTGTGTTACGTGTACATGCATTCCAGCATACCAGAGGTCTACCATGGTTGGCTCTCGTTGAATCTAGGCGATACAATATCGAGCACTGCCTTAACCTTATTTATGTTTTACCGGAGGGACTTTAAGAATATCCACCCTCCCCATGGTCAAAAGAATGCAGATACCAAATGAGTAGCCACATAAATACCCATATGTGGGAGCGTCCGTCTGTCCGTCCGTCAGTCCGTCAGCAAATCTGGATCCCCCGATAATTCAAAAAGGATTCAAGCTAGGTTAATAAAACGCGATATGTGAATAGAGGACAATATGTAGATTATGCATGTTCATGAGTTATGCTGGTAGGTCGATGCTCAAGGTCTTAGTGCTACAAACAAACCTTCCCCATGATGAGACAATGTGTCGACACATGATCTATGCTTGTCGCTTAAAGGCCAAGGTCACTATTCAAGGTCAAGTAAAAATTTGTTCCATTACTTTTAATTACATTGAAGGATTTTTTTAGTACTACACAGAAATGTTCCCCATAATTAGACTATGTGTCGCGCACATGATCCATGGTTGCCGGTCAAGGTCACTATTGAAGGTGAAGCAATATTTTTTTGTTTTTGTTTTTGTGATTGTTTTTTTTAACCGGTTGGGGACTTTTGTATTACCGCTGCAATAATCGGTCACTTGTTTAATATAACATACTTGGCATGCATGAAAACACCAGAACTTGCTAGGTAATTAAAGATGTATATGCAGGCCTATTGAAACCCTACGCCACATTATACGTTTCCATATGCTTTGAAGTAAATGACATTAAGGAAACGACAAAATCAAGGTTTAGAGTTTATTGAATATATATTTTAAGCTATATGTATTTCTGTGATAAAGTATCAACATCTCTTTCACTTAATTGCCTTCAAAGAAAAAATACTTAATCCTTACTCTACTAAATTTCTATAATGAACTAGTCCATCTTTCAATTTCGACTGTACCATTGACTGTTAGAAGGGATGCATACCAAAACCATACCACATACTGACTGAATTGCGAACAGTGGAAATCTTGCTCAGACTGCACGGATGTGCAGGCTGGTCAAGATCTACACTGGTCGCAAAAGCAGACGACTCAATCATGTCGAGCATGAGATATAAAGTGAACTATTCGAAATAATCTTTCTTGTAGTGAAGGCAGTTCAGGACCAGACTTACCAGCTGGGGCAATTGTTGGTATAGTGGGTGGAGTTTTCTTTTTCATAATCTGCTGCTTTTGTGTGCAACGTCATTGTGTAAAGAAAAAGCAACAACAGAGACAAATTGTGGAACCAGTACAGCAGCCTGGTACGGTCAAACTACGTAACTTAATGTAACATTTTGGTTAACCCTTACCATGCTAAATTTCTGTAATAGACTGGCCCATCTTCCAATGTGGGCAGTGCCATTTATCGTTTGAAGGGATGTTTACTGAACATTTATTGACTAAATAGCGAAGAGTGCAGATTATGATCAGACTGCACATATATGCAACGTGCATGTTTCTAAACCAGAGCATACCATGAATAGTGATTTTTTTCATGCACATAGTGGTCATTTTGTAATCGTTATGGAATATGCTTAACTTGTATAACAAACTTATCCAGTTAACGTGACTATATTTGACATATTCAAATTGATTGCTAGTTTAGATGTTTTAACATAATATTAACAGGCTGGTATATCAATATTTAATTTAATTGTTGTCCAAAGCTGGAGCTATATTTTAGTAAAATGCGTCAATTTATTATTCATTACTTCAGGAGTTGCTGTTGTCGCAACGGAACAGTTAAGACAACCTAGTTATGATCTACCAGTTTATGGAATGCCATCTTACGGTCAACAGCAGTACGGTTTCCAGCAGCCAGAAAGCAATAATAAAGCGGGATTTAATAACGCAGCATTTCCTCCACCACAAGTATATTATCCGCCTACCGAGAAAAATTAAACCATAAATTTAATTCTCGTATTCGTCGCAGGGAAACAGTCATACGGGTTACAGCAATTTGGTTTCCACCATAAAGCCTGTGATTTAAAGCGGCTATAGACAATCTAGCATATCCACGAAATGCTAGGAATTGCTCATAGGCAAACTGTGATACTATTTAAATTGCATTATTTACGTTTTTGATATTATCAAATTTGTCTTTAATGTTTCGTTATTACTAGTGGGGCTGACATTAGGAGAATATAGCAAATGGTGATACAAGAATGAAACTTTCAGGAATTCTTCGCCAGACCATGGAAATTTCAAAAATAAAGTGTACCAAAGCATAATATCTCAAAATGGGCAAATGAAAATAGACACATGCTAGACATAGATGATGTAAAGCTACACAAAAAATTTATTTGTACTCTTTAAACCACCCAGTATTAATTTAATGATGAAAAACAACAGATCTTTTTTTTAAAATGGCCGCCACAATATAAACAGCTTTTATAAAAAATTATATAACTTGTCTCAATTCTGACGGCTGTTTTTATATATATGGAAAAGTATCTTTCTTTAGATATTAATGAAACATAAAAGGGTAGTTCTGCACGAGTGACGGCGTAACGTCATTTATCCACATAACGTAGAATAATGTAAGGAAGTTCATTTCGTCCAAATACTAGGACACTTTTACCACATCTGGAAACCACTTCTATACCCGATTTATTTGGAAATTCTCTTACCGTTGATTAATACCTTTATAAATCTAGTACATATTTTAAAATTATTTTCAAATCCTTAATTAAATGAACCTGTCATCGTTTTGTTATTTCATGATCACTAAGACGTCTAAGATTCGCCAATATCTAGTATGGAATCATGAATACGAAATTGTTCCAAAGTTAATCGTGTTAAAATGAATACTTTGTGACGTCATATGGATAAATCATGTTTCCCCCTCCCACTGGGTACCTATTTGACATCATCTGAAGATGTAACGTGCTGATTTTAAGGTTCATATGACATTTTCTTGAAGACTTCTAAATAGTCCGGTTTTCTAGGATCTTCGTCACTTGTATTGTCCTCTTTAGGGACGCTATCTCTATCGGCAAAGACACACAGAAAGGCTCTATCTGGAGAGGTAGATCTAGTATCCAGATTTGTCAACTATAAAATCTTTAAAGGTCCTAAATCCGTACTATAAAACATATTAACATGTAGTCAAACTACTTCAAAGAAGTAGGCAGTCCCTTTAACTGGAGTGGTTTTCAAATATAACTGCATATGTTACCATAGACCCTTGTATGTATGTATGAATGACTACTATGGATGATGTTTGCTATATTTTGAAGTAAATAAATGAGATATTTGAATAAAATACTGCCTTGCCTCTTACTGTGCCTTGTCATGCCTACAACCTTCTTTACAAATGTCTGCACTGAGCTACATTATCCAACATAAGTGCGTAGCTGGACAACGAGCGGTCGTAGAGGGACGGGACCGGCACCATTCGACGCGGCTCGCCGATCCTGAGACGAGTGAGGTCCAAAGGTCGTGCCAACCACCGTCTGGTTGGCAAGTGCGGAATACAAGAGTCCTTGCTCTCAGAGAGCCGTCTACGGATGTTTTTACACAGCTGCTGTCGCATGGGATAGAACTCAACTATAGCCCGAGCGGCGAAGTGTCTGTCGCTCACGGAAGAGGCTCGTTGCTGCGGCTGAACAACTGCCGCCTTGGTGAGCCCTTAGAGTAAAAATGGTCGATTTAGCCTTCTTTACAGTATTTATAACCTTCATTACTGCTTTTATGATGATAATAGCATCTTTTTAATGCAACATCGTCGTATAAGTAAGGGAATACCTACTACCATAAAAAGCGGGATGTGCCCTGTGGCCGTGAACAGGGGAACAAAGGTTTGGTCCTAATGTGTGCCTGGAGAGCAAAAATGGCCAATTTAACCTTCTTTACACAGATTTTAACCATAATATTTGCCTCTATGATTAGGACAGTTCGCTTAAATCATAATGCATTCTTCTGTATGTAATGGGTATACCAGCACAGTCATATCCTAAACAGAAGTATATATCCTGTGGCCATGAACAGAGGGACGAACGTTCGATCCCCATTTGTGCCCGGGGCCTGCTAATGGCCAGTTTAGCCTTCTTTATCGTGTTTATAAACTTGATTGCTTCCTGTGTGGTGATCTCAGCAGAAAGGGACGATATTGACCAATGTACACAAACCTTGCTGCTGCCGGGCGTAAATACGGTTATAATCAATTGACACAATGTTCGAAGCTTTGCCAGTACTGTTCCATAAAATTTCAATTGGGAAGTTGTCGCTAACATTCTAAATATGAAAATTACAATAAAGTTTGAATATCAAACTGAAATGAAATGAAAGTGATAATTACGCAACGGGTTGGACTGGTCTGGATCCATGCTGGTCGCAAATGCAATATATGGGTTTTCTCATGGCACGGCTCAAATATAAATGAAAATTATATGAAAAGACATGATTTACTACGTCCGACAACTGTGACAGATTTATTATAAAGGATAATTGAACATATTTAAAGTTGATGTTGATTAAGTTGTTAACTTCAGTGGTTCATCTAGGGCACAGGGATTTAAAGGCTAAAAAGGTGACTTTTGATATGCTTGTAAAGGGCGATGCAAATTGTTCGTTCCTTTTTGAAAGTGCTTTCGGTTTGGTTAGAATTTCAAACGTAAAATATGTATCATTTGTACTGTATAAGAAATAAAAACATTTTGACATGTATTGAACATATAACTGTCTTTGCTTTAAGAATATTGAAGTAATTTTAATAAACTATTTAGAAACAGTAGATTGAGAGTCGATCAAACTTTGGAAAAAGTGTGAACAGAACTTTATTTATTGATCATTATCATAATTTATGTTAAATCATTAGTAAAAATGCATTAATTTTGTAGTACAGTCCTATGACATGCTCTGTAACACGAATTAGTTACTTTGTAAATTACAATTTATTAGCCTTTACCCTGCTATTTTTTTTAATGGACTGTTCCATCATTCAATTTCGGCAGAACCATTTATTATTTGAATGGATGCTCACTGAAACTTTACTGACTGAATAGCAAAGACTGATCTTGGTCCGCACTGGTCGCAAAGACAAAAAGACAAAACCACTTGCCGCCAGCAGGCTAAAGGTTAACGATACAAGATTTTCAAATGGCCTACTCATGTTGTTTCTATCAAAATCACATTTCTTTCCAACTCTGCAAGAAACATTATTAATATGGTTGCCATCATATATTGTACATCATTAAAACATTTCATGATTTATAACATGATTACTTAAGCTCGCCGAGACGGAAGTCATCAGAGATATTGCTATACGTCCGGCATCGGTGACGGCGTTGGCATCGCATTTAGACAGCTTGTAAACGATTCTCAGAAATCTCAATTATTACTAATTGAAACTGAATGAAACTTCATAAATGCATTTCAAATGATAATACTAACTGAATAGCATCGGTTTGTAACGTTTACTTTTATTTTTTGAAGTTCGCAGGGAACCAGTCTATAACACGTTGTGACAAATTATAAAGAAGTGTGTTGATGTCTAGTGATTTATTCTGCGCGCCTATTAATCAATTTAGAATCTGTGCATATTAAGCACATATCATTTCGATTATATAAAGTAGTACTTAGATATCTAGGCCTGCGTAATTTTTGCCTTATTTTGAAGAAGTTGTACATATCGTTTTAATAAAAGAGTAACATATACTTATTACCAAATTTATGTTATAATATGTTTATATAATAAAATGATAAAAAATATCATATGAAAAATGAAAATCTTAATTATAGTGACATTAAACGTTTAAAAATTAAAAGAAAATTTCGTCATATAAACTACAGAAATCTGGACAAGTAAAATAAATTTCATGACGTAGAGCTGCTTTTAAACAAATTTAGTTGATCGTTTTATCGCGTTTATTTTTCTAATTCGTGACTTGTTGTCACAAATTGACATACGGGCCTTATTTTATATGTATTGTAAATGCAGGTATTGCATCATCTTTTTGTAAATTTTTGAGTTATTGAGGTAAATGTCAAATTTCACGCATGAAATACCTCTCATGTTTTTCTGTATTTCATAACTTAAATTTCCATGTAAATTTCATTAAATTCTGTTCAGTAATAAGAAAGTTGATATTTTATAAACTTCAGTAATTTATGTTTTTATCCCCAAAACCACTATAATGGGCCTCAAATTGTCAATTTAAATTCGCGCCAAAGTAGTTAGATTTCCCGGCTATATCGTGAATCCCGTGAAAATGACAATAGTCATAGCTCACGGCTTAGCCGTAAATCCCATGAAATTTAGTATTTGGCGGGACATTATCCTTTAAATAGACTGGACTAGATATGCCTTGCGCACACCACCTTACGACTTTATAGACGAATCTATGTCTGAATTATTTTCTTGCTAGAAATTTATGCTCGATCGAGGTAAGAAATTTATTTGTTAGATTTTTGTATGATTTTTGCATTACGATTTTTATTTGGTAAATTTTTGTTCATTCTACAGAATTCTGTAACATTTACTTTTCGGCATGTGATTTTAGCTAGTTTCGGTATGTCAGGATGATTTATTAAATTTTTCAGACTTTTGTAAATTATTTGGAAAGAGGAATCTAAAATGTTTCATTTTTATAAGATGTAAAATTTGTACTGAAATTTGTAACATGATATTTATAAAGTACTTTGTTTCAAAAACTTATGTCAAACATTTTTGTTAATTATGCAACGCCATTACTGCATTGTATTGTTATGTATAAATCTATATGGCAAGTCTAGTACCATGTATGTAATATATTATTGTAATTGGTAATTGTGTGCCAGTCTATAGCACATCTAATTAATGTCCGTTGTAGTGTATGGCATTTGATATTATATGGATGCCAACTATGATATAACGTTTGATTTATATTGAATTTTGTTAATTTGTAGTTGTAAATAATAGCTGCAGTTTATCATGTCCGTATCTATAATGTTTCATCATAAACTTTTCATATCTTTTTCATACTTTAACTTTAATCTTTAAGTAAGTAATCTTTGTAATAATGGAAGTAATAAGTGACGTATTTTAATCATGTGACGTATGAACTTAGTAGCACATATGTTTTGTATAAGTAGCACGTATTATTTATGGGAGCCTACGGAGGTATGGTGTACCCAAAGGAGTAGTTTTATGCCCTGACTTATTTGTTTTGCTATGGTGCTTACCATATGTTATATATTTTAGCTTCTTCCGCCAGACGATTTTTCCTGGTGATGTCATAACCCGGAAGTACAATGCCCGAGGTTCACTTGTCTTCACTCGCCTGGATGTGATATTCCCAGCGCAGAGCTTTCGTCCCATGGTGGTGCCGTAAACCGCAAAGACGATGATTTTTGTTATCCTCTGAAGTCAGCTCAGGGATGCAATCACCTACCACCATAGGGAGCCAATACGGAATCAACGTATTCACGGTTTAAAGGGACTGTATTTTGAATTTAGAAGCTGTTTTGTTTGTGCTACTTAAAGTTCACAATTACATTAAAGACCTGTGTCACGTCAGATTAGAATGGACTATAAGAACTTTTGTATCTAGAGATACTGAACTTTCTTTTTTTTGTCTTTCTTCTAATCAGTTTTTTTTTCTTTTCATATCTATTCATTGTTAATAATCATCTTTTGTAAATAAATTTGTAAATATTGTAAAGGGTGTTGATTTGTTCTGATGGTTACTGTCGCCGGTACGGCCTTTCCTGTCACACTTGTTTTGAACAAGAATTAAAAAAAAATGGATATCTTTATAATGCTTTATCACTTTATTTTCAAGGAACGGGACGTAACCTTGGAGAACCAAAAGGAGTCAATATGCCAGTTCCACAAAGGAGTGAATTCATTGTATTTAATATGTATAAAATAAATTTGAAATGAAAAAAAATTGTTGTCTATTAGTTTTCTTCTCCTACAGAAAGTGCATTCAGTTGAAAATAATAACTGGCAACAGAGGTATCAAACAAGTTTACATAGATTCTATTGGTCTATCATTCAGAAGTCCTAACCAAATACGTTGGTGGAGGCAGCTGTATTGGAGTCACTTTGTCCCGTCTGTCTACCCGTAGCCTGGCTCCCTGACTGCATGGTTATGTTTTGTATATAAATACTGCAAACGTTTTATGAAAAAATTTAAGCCTCTAAAATAGCACATTTTATCTGTGTTCGGAGCCAGGGGCAATAAAAATGTCCATGTAGAAACAACCTTCTGAAGTTATTTCCCCTTGATGAATAAATCTTAAATACCCAATAATGTATGTAAATAAGAACAAATAAGGACGGGAGTCAGTCAAGTCCTACCGTACTCCGTGTCGAAGGAAAATATAACCTGATAAAAAGACATGTGGTAAAGACGGGAATGACAAGCATAAAACCCGTGCTCAAGGTGACCTGTTGCCGTCTATTCATACTACTGGGGCCGTATTCATAAAGCATCTTAAGTATAAGTTTTGACTTAAGTTGAAGACTTTACTTAAGTTCGTGGTGATTTTAGCTTAAGTTTAAGTAAAAAACTAAAGTCCTATTCATAAAACAACTTAAACTTAAGATACGTAAGAAATGGCTTAAGTCAGAAAACAAAATGGCGTACGATAAAGTGTTGTTTTTCAGATAAAAGCACTTTAAACATAATTGTGCATGTTTTATCTCTCTGAAATTAATGGATCTTTTTTAATGTTTTCGTACACAATAAAAGCCAAGAATTACTTATTAAGTTGTTTTATGAATAACAAATATACTTAAGTAAAATAAATTTCTTACCTAAGTAATACTTAAGTAAATAATCAATTTCTTATACTTATACTTAAGATGCTTTATGAATACGGCCCCTGAAGTCAAAATTTTGTCACAATCTTAATGAATTTTTGACAGAGATACTTGGCCATTAGGCTGGTCATTTTAACGTTAGGGGTTGAACTTATTCCAGCAGAAACGTTTTAGTGTGGAATAAGTAGTATACAAGAGGGTCATGATGACCCTGGATCGCTCACCTGAGTAATATGAGCTACATGTTTCAAATGTCAAACTGATGATAGAATATTAAGAAAGTTAGTAGGTCACATTCATGGTCAATGAAATTCAGTTTTACATTTTGTGTAATCAAAATTTCAAGGCTATATCTTAAAAAAAAAAGTAGGTCAGTAGGTCAAGGTCACAGTCAAGTGACATCATATTACTTGGGATCATCAGATAATTATAATTAAACAGTCTTGGAAATTGGATCAGATGATTTTTGAAGTGTTTTTCCTATATAACTCACATAATAACTAAGTGATCCCAGGGCGGGGCCTCTTTTAATCCCACAATTTTGGTAGAGGACTACTAGACAATGCATCATACCAAATATCAAAAGCCTAGGTCGTATGGTTTCAGACAAGAAGATTTTTAAAGCTATTTCCTATATAAGTCTATATAAAACTTGGGACCCCCAGGGCAGGGCCTCTTTTCACCCAAGGGGTACAATTTGAGCAATTTTGGTTGAGGACCATAAGACAATGCCACAAACCGAATATCAAAGGTCTAAGTGTTGCGGTTTCAGACAAGAAGATTTTTAAAGTATTTTCCCTATATAAGTCTATGTAAAACTTGGGACCCCCGGGGCGGGGCCATATTTGACCCTAGGGGGATAATTTGAAAATATTTGGTAGAGAACCACTAGATGATGCTACATACCAAATATCAAATCCCTAGGCCACGTGGTTTTGTACAAGAAGATTTTCAAAGTTTTCCCTATATAAGTCTATATAAACCATGTGACCCCCGGGGCGGGGCCATGTTTGACCCTAGGGGAATAATTTGAATAATCTTCGTAGAGGACTACTAGATGATGCTACATACCAAATATCAAAGCCCTAGGCCATGTGGTTTTGTACAAGAAGATTTTCGAAGTTTTTCCCTATATAAGTCTATATAAACCATGTGACCCCCGGGGCGGGGCCATATTTGACCCTAGGGGGATAATTTGAACAATTTTGGTAGAAGACCACCAGATGATGCTTCACACCAGATATCAAAGCCCTAGGCCCTGTGGTTTTGGACAAGAAGATTTTCAAAAGTTTTTCCTTTCGGGTGGCAACCAGAGTTCTGCATGGAATTCAATTCTTTAAACAATTTTGAAGGAAGGGGGGGGGGGGGGGGGGCAGCACCCAAGGATCATTCCTGTGAAGTTTGGTGTAATTCTGCCCAGTGGTTTTCAAGAAGAAGATTTTTTAAGAAATCGTGACGGACGACTGACGACGGACATCAAGCGGTCACAACAGCTCACCTTGTCACTTCGTGACAGGTGAGCTAAAAAGGAAATGAAACACAGAAAAAATGTCCTCAAAAATATCATGGCACATTGTTTGAGATATTTCATCTGGAATCTGAAGTAACGTTTAATCTTTGTGACTATTGTGAGTAACGGTCCATATGCTGTATTATATTGTTCTACTTCTGATATTGTTTGCTTTGAATATCAGAAAAAAAAGAGTTCTAGCAAGTACTACTCGGCTGCGTTTATCATTTTACCATCTTTGTAAAAAAGCGTATAGAAAATAGGTGTCAAAATTCAGAACATCAAACCTTTACATACATATTCCTAAAACAAACGGCAAAAAAACTTGAAGAACTTAGCTTTAATTCAAATAAAACTATGCTAGCACGAGTTTACCCAAAAGTATTTTCAAATTTAACTTCAAATTGATTTCGACATGACACTGTGTTCAGTATAAGTAGTATGTAGAAATTCAGTCAAAAAGTCACGTTGACAACATTTTGAATGCCAATAAACATATTAGTCATTTACATGTGGAAGAAAACAAGCGAAAACATATTAATTCATCTTTGTTTGGCGTTACTTAATGTATAAAAATAACGTAAGTATAATAAATACATCGATCGATAAAGTTTACGGGAACACTGAAATTATTAAAGCTGGTTTTTCATTGGCCCAGTCATGGCAAAAAAACAGCACACCCTGTTTAAGGTGCAGTGCCTTATTTTTTAACCTATATAAACGAAGACATATTGCTCGTTGGTTTATTATAATCCGAGAATCAACAGAAATATGGAAGTTCTAAATCAAACGCTATATCTAAGTTTGCTGCTAATATCATCACTTATTTCGGGTAAGTGCATAGTTTTTACCTAAATTAAGACGAATTTAATTAATTAATTTATTAATATAATAAGCTAATCTTTCTATTTCATTGCTCTACTTAAAAAATATTTTGATATAGTACTAGAACATATAAATAAAAATTATGTTTGCCTCGCAACAATTTAAGGGCGACATTTCTTTTGTCCGCCCGCTAAGCTCAGTAGGGAGAGTGTCGCGGTGTCTGAGTTCAATCGCCGGGCGAGGCGTATGTTCTTCGCAACGCCCTATAAAACACACTGTGTCTGAAATAGTTCGTACTCCACCTCTGATTCATGTGGAGAAGTTGGTAGTTACTTATGGATAACAGATTAATACACAATGTACTGGTACAGAATGAAGGTAACTGCCCGTCGTTACATAACTGAAATACTGTTGAGAAGTGGCGCTAACCCGAAAGCAAACAAACAAACAAATTAGGGCTTGTTAATCTTAACGTCAGGTAAAACTATTTGATTTATCTGATTCGTTCGCAAAAATTCAATTAAGTAAATTGAAGCTTGTAAAATCTGACCCTACTTCAGCAACATCCAGACACTATAATGTATTTGCGACATTAGTGCTATTTCAGTTTGGCAAATTTTATCGCAGTCCCGATTGTTTGGATGAAATTGAGATAAATATTGAGAATTAATATAACCACACCCACGCTTATCAAACGACATGGATTTTGTTTGGGTTTTTATTTTCATATTGATTGCTGTTTTGTACTAAAAGCGGAACAAGATTAGGATAGGACATATTTTGTTTTACTTTTTTACTGCCCATATTGATCATGACTGGTTTATTTACATTTTACGAACGTTCTTTCCACACGCAAACGCACGGATTATCAATTTTTTAAAGTTGAAATATACAGAAACAATCTACATATTTACGTCCGAATAATAATATTTCCGAAAGCAGGATTACGTTATACATTCAGAGCCATAAAGGGATGTACTCAAAACGATGAATTCAGTAATACTTTGAACTATATTAATGAAATTTTCAAAGCTATGACAACTTATGGAAAGGATATATAGAAAATAGGATCTAAAACGAAAGTTATATATTTTATGTTCATAACAAAAAAAAAAAAAAAAAAAAAAAAATACCGTGCAGCCGCGTTTTAAACAAAGACTTTATGACACTTGAACAGTTTTATTCAAGTCATAAGGGCTGACGTCTATTCAAAGATATTAGTGGGTTTTAAAGACAGAAATCCTTTCATTGTAAATAGATATTATTTTCTGTGACTTTAGTGCAAAGTATGAAGATTCTACTTGTCGAAGTTGTTATTTTACTAGAATGATATATATAGACTAATATTGTACAACGAAAATTTTATTCAAAGTTTTACTGTGACAACATGATACTGTAATTTTTAATGTCTTTTATTCAAATGTAATATTGTAATTTTTAATGTCTTTCATTCAAATGTGATATTAATTTATCTTTCAAATGTAGTTTGAGATTATTTCTTGCTTCAGATTTTATCTGTCACGGATAGTAATTTATTGATTAACTTATAAAAAGTGCACATGTGCTACTTGAAGTTCAATATTTACGTAATAAAAAAAAATGTGACATTTTTTCTGTTTTTCATTTCCTTTTTAGCTCACCTGTTACGTAATGTAACACCAATTTCTGTTTTCTTCCTATGTCATACAATATTATATATTAAGGACCAGAATGGAAACAAGAGTATTGAGCTTATCTTTACTCCTTTTTTTTGTGTTATCCTTAATGTTTTGTAACCTGACACATTTCAATTTATATTCATACAGATTTGTTTATTGTTTATTGTATGTATATAATAATTTGCCATGTTATATTGATACATTATATGTTGAAATAAATCAATCAACATTACGTTAGAATGTTTACTTTGTAAAAAAATAATAGTTTTATAAGGGTTATACATTGACTTTTTTTTTAAAAGAAAATGCGTATGTTTTTGTACTTGTCCAGCCTATTTACATCGTTGTTTTCATGAACCATTCTTGTTAAGAATAACCGATTTTTAAAGATGACATTCTTCCGTGCTCAAGCGTATTTTTATTATTGTAAAATAATTATCACTTTGAATATATTTTAAATGTTTTAGATATTAAATTCCAATAATCCACTCAATAACGTCATATTTTATTTAAAATTTCATATGTCATTTTTTGTTAAGCAAAAAGTATATAAACAACTTAGCCTTCAATTTTATACACTTAGTAAACAAGCCTATTGTATGGGTAAACAAATGCCAGGTATATACTGCAGTATTCAAATTTGAATACAAGATAAAGGAGTGTCGTTCTATTACGCACGTACTTAATACAGTTCTTACACATCTTCCGGGTAGATTGTCATGTTCCAAAAGAATAACCAATTGTACCAATTTCAGGATAAACATGTTTACAAATGCTGATACATCTGCAAATATTTTATCATAAATATTATTTGGCTTATTCTTTTTCAAATATTGATTCATGGGCCCATGAAAGATATCATTTTCAATTTATTTGAAAATAATGCGTATAATTATGGGCTGATCTCTACATAACAGCGTTAGTTTACAATATTATTCGAATGCTTTTCAGATATACTTGGGTATGAAGTGTGCTACTCTACCACAAACTATGAGTATTACTGCGAAGACGGGTACTACTGCTGTGAAAATGACACTAAGTGCTGGTAAGTATTATCATACATCAAGGCATTAACAAATGGTCCGTTAATAGGGATATTCTTAATCTATTTTATATTGTTTAAGTAACAAGGGAAATGGAAGTTAAGTTAGTTGTTAATTCTGTCTATCAACATACTGCAATTCTTCCAAGTATTTCAAACTATTTAGTTTAGAAACATCTGCCACTTTTGTGTCAAATATTTTTGGGTCAAGAAGGAAAAAAACTTGATTTGTGGGGGCAATATGTAGATTATGCATGTCTATGACTTATGCTTGTAGGTCAAACGTCAAGGTCATTATTGAAGGTCAAGTAAAACAAATTCTCTTCCTTAACTTTCATATGCATTGATGGATTATCTTAATGCTACACACAAACGTTCCCTATGATGAGACAATGTGTCAATGCGTGATCTATGCTTGTCGCTTAAAGGTCAAGGTCACTGTTCAAGGTCAAGTAAAAATTTGAAAAGTGTTCCATCACTTTTAATTGCATAGAATGAATTTTAGTACTTCACAGGAATGTTCCTCATGATTAGACTATTTTACGCGCACATGAGCAATGGTTGTCGGTCAAAGATCAAGGTCACTACTGAAGGTGAAGTAAATTGTATTGCCACTGCAATACTCGGTCACTTGTTTAATATAACATATTTGCCATGCATAAAACAAGATGATATGTTTATTATTTTAAAGCACAGTTGAAATATAAATTTCAAGTTTGTTTTACTGCATGTAAAAATAGAATACTACTTAATAGATCTTGCAAGGTAATTAAAGATATAAATGCATGCCTATTGATACCCTACGTTACATTTTACGCTTTCCACATGCCTTGAAGTAAAACACATTAACGACATGACAATTTCAAGGTTTAGACTTGATTAACTATATATTTTAAGCTATATACATTTCTGTGATAAAGTATTAATATTGCTTTCACTAAATTGCCTCCAAAGAAAGTATACTCAGCTGAATTAAGGAAATGCTTCACCCTGCTAAATTTCTATAATGAACTTGTCCATCTTTCAATTTGCACAGTACCATTGACTGTTAAAAGGGGTGCTTACAAAAAGATACTGACCGAATAGCGAATAGTGCAGATCTTGATCAGACTCCTGATCAAGATCTACACTGGTCGCAAAGGCAGAATCAATCGTGTCCAGCATGAGATATTTTGTGAACTATTCAAGATAATCTTTCTTGTAGTAAAGGCAATCCAGGAACAAGCTTGTCAGCTGGGGCAATTGCGGGTATAGTGGGTGGAGTTTTCTTTTTCGTAATCTGCTGCCTTTGTGTGTCACGTGTTTGTGTAAAGAAAAAGCAACAACAGCAACAAATCGTGGAACCAGTACAGCAGCCTGGTAAGTAAAGTAACACTTTTTGTTAAGCTGACAACGTGCATGCTTCTCGACTGGAGCATACCATGAATGTTTTTATTTTTTCATGCTCATAGTGGTCATTCTCTGTAATCGTTATGGAATATGCTTAACTTGTATAACAAACATATCTAGTTAACATGACTAAATTGACAAATTCAAATTGATTACAGTTTAAATATTTTAGCATTACATTTGCAACCTGGTATATCAATATTTAATCACTTGCCCCTCATCGATGTGGGTTCGAGCCTCACTCGGGGCGTTGAATTCTTCATGCGAGGAAGCCATCCAGCAGGCTTACGGAAGGTCGGTAGTTCTACCCAGGTGCCCGCTCGTGATGAAATAATGCACGGAGGGGCACCTAGGGTCTTCCTCCACCATCAAAAGCTGGAAATTCGCCATATGACCTATAATTGTGTCGGTGCGACGTTAAACCAAACAAAATAAAATAAATAAATAAATATTTAATTAAATTGTTTTCCAAATCTGGCGATTCATTTTAGTAACACGAATCAATTTATCTTTTATTACTTCAGGAGTCGCTGTCGTCGCAGCAGGACAGTTAAGACAACCTAATTATGATCTACCAGTTTATGGAATGCCATCTTACGGTCAACAACAGTACGGTTTCCAGCAGCCAGAAAGCGATAATAAAGCGGAATCTAATAACCCAGCATTTCCTCCACCACAAGTATATTATCCTCCTACGGAGAAAAAATAGCATATTCGTCGCGGGGAAACAGTCGTACGGGTAACAGTAATTTGGTTTCCAGCACCAAGACTGTGATTTAAAGCGGCTACAGTATAGACAATCTAGCATATCCACTGAATGCTAGGAATTGCTCACGAGCGAACTGTGATACTATTTAAATTGCATTATTTACGTTTTTGATATCAAATTTGTCTTTAATGTTTCGTTATTACTGGTGGGGCTGAAATTAGGAGAATAGAGCAAATGGTGAAACTTTCAGGAATTCTTCGTCAGAATTTGGACACTTCAAAAATGAAGTGTGCCCAAACATAATACATGTATCTCAAAATGGACAAATGAAAATAGACACATGTTAGACATATAGATGGTGTATAGCTACCTAAATATTTATTTTTGCTCTTTAAACCACCCGGTATTACAAGTATAAAAAGAATAATAGATCCTTCTATTTTAAAAATGGAAGCCAAAATTTAGACAACTTATTTAAAATATATATAATACGTCTCAATTCTGGAACCACAATAATACATATATGAATTTCGGCTTAATTGATTTTTTGATAACCACCATATATTTCACACTCCGCCGAAAGAAAATAGTTCCCAAATGGCAGCACATAGAAGGTCACAATTAGGTAAATAGTTTTCCCTATATATTCTATATAAAACTGACCTTTTTTAAAGAGCTACCAAATATAGCTGAACCCATTTCAGAGAACAAATCATTACCTCGTTTTAAAGAGTTATGATAAAACTGATATAAAATGAAGAGAAAAGTAGGGGTCATGTATCTTCTAAGAGAGATTTCTCTGGTCACATTTGCTTACTGTAAACTGACACCAAAATCACACTGCTCTGTCCTGGAAGTACTACTCATACTAAAATTGAGCTCCACTTCACCAAATACAACCTGCTCTCCCATTTTTCCTTCCAAAATGTCAAAAATATATGCACAATGAAATTTAAACACAAACTAGCTGCAATTTAGACCTCTGTTGCCATACCAAGTGAAAAATTAGTGTTCAAATACCTGGCAGCCATTACGCGACTAGACCAGATGGCTCCCACGCTGGTTCCTTTAGTTTAGTTAGGCCTATAAGAAAAACTGTTTTTCTGTAATAGTCTCAATTTCATTTGTATAGTACCAGTAACATATCTGCATGAAAATACCAAGTTTCAGCTTGATTAAATCAGTTTTCCGGGTTTTATGGCATTTTCAGTAACGCGGTCCCTGTGCCAATTTTCCTTCAAAATTGATGTTGCGACATAATCTTTAACCAGTTCTTCTAGCCAGAGCTAGTTTTTGCCCTATTTCATAAATTGTCACTATAATTTGTAAGCAAATAACACACTAACACTTTAAAATATACCAAATGTCCCTCTGAAAGGTATAGATGGGCAAAATGTAGAGTGTAAATGTGCACTTTTTTAAACAAAATACACCCAAAACAGTGAAAATGTGATTTTTTGGGTTTTTATCAATTTTTGCAGCAAAATTTCAATGAAATGCTCATTTTTTACCAAAATCTGACCAAACTAGTTCATTTATATCAATATCTGGACAAATCTCAATTTTTGCCCACATTTTCTTATAGGTCACAATTACGTAAATAGTTTTCCCTATATATTCTATATAAAACTGACCTTTTTTAAAGAGCTACCAAACATAGCTAGACCCACTGCAGAGAACAAATCAATACCTCATTTTAAAAAGTTATGATAAAACTGATATAAAATGAAGAGAAAAGAAGGGGTCATGTATCTTCTAAGAGAGATTTCTCTGGTCACATTTGCTTACTGTAAACAGTTAACTGACATCAAAATCACACTGCTCTGACCTGGAAGTACTACTCATACTAAAATTGAGCTCCACTTCACCAAATACAACCTGCTCTCCCATTTTTTCTACCAAAATGTCAAAAATACACCCACAATAAAATTTAAACACAAACTAGCTTCAATTTAGACCTCTGTTGCCATGCCAAGTGAAAAATTAGTGTTCAAGTACCTGGCAGCCATTACTAGACCAGATGGCTCCCACGCTGGTTCCTTAGTTTAGTTAAGCCTAGAACAACTGAAATTACCACGCTTCTCTGCGCGCTTTAATTGAACGCAGACGATTAGTGTAAACGCAATCAGACGATGTGCCCGCTGAAAAAACGAAAAAGACATTTACTAGTTTAACATTCCCAACAGAAAAGGGACATTACTGATCTCGGACCTGACAGAGTCAATACATTTCAAGACAATCCGTCCTCTAGTGTTTACAATGTTTTGATATGTAATATGAGAGAGGTATTTCTCCCTAGATATTGACTGTTATAATAATAAACTCCTGTTATTGATTTAAAGTATAAAAAGGTAGTTAATCACATTTGATAATCCGGAAGTGATGTATCCAGATAACGTTGAAAAGTGTAGCGAAGTTCATTTCGTCCAAATACTAAATCACTTTTACTTCCTGTGGAAACCACTTCTATACCCGATACATTTGGGCATTTTTGGTCTCTGTCACTAATTCCTTTCTAGTAATTTATATCTAAACGAACATGTAATCCTTTTGTTATTTCATGATCATTAAAAACTTCTAAATTAGATCTATATTAAGATTCACCATTATCTGGGTTCTGCTTACTTCCGTTACTGAATCATACGAAATTGTTCCAAAGTTAATCGAGTTAAAGATGGAGATAATTTGTGACGTTATATGGATAAATCGTGACCGCCACTGGGTACCTATTTGACATCAACTGGAGGTGCACCTTTTGGTTTTGAGGGTTTGTGGCCTTTTCTTATAAATAGCCCAGATTTTCTATCGTATTGTCCGCTTTAGGGACGCTACCTCTATCGGCAATGACACACAGAAACGCTCTATCTGGAAAGGTAGTATCCAGATTTGTCCACTATAAAATGTCTTTAAAGGTCCTAAATCTGTACTATAAAACATACTACATCAGAGAATTAGGCAGTTCCCTTAACTGGAGTAGTTTACGGATATAACTGTATATGTAACCATAGTGCCTTGTATGTATGTTTGACTACTATGGATGATGTTTGTTATATTTTGAAGTAACCACTGGCGGCATGGTGAGCCCTTAGAGTGAAAATGGTCAATTTAGCCGTCTTTACAGTGTTAATAACCTTTATTGCTGCCTGTATGATAATAATAGCATACTTTTGATCGTATGAGTAAGAGACATACCTACTACCATTAAAAGCGGGATGTGCCCTGTGGCGATGAACAGGGGAACAAAAGCTTGATCCCCGTGTGTGCCTGGAGAGAAAATAAATGGCCAATTTAGCCTTCTTTACACAGCTTTTGGCCTAAATGTCCGCCTCTATGATGATGCCAGTTTGCTTAAATCATAATGCATTCTTCTGTAGGTAAGGGACATACCTAAACAACCATATCCTAAATAGCAAGGTATTTCCTGTGGCCGTGAACAGAGGTACGAATGTTCGATCCCCGTTTGTGACCAGATACTGCTAATGGTCAATTTAGCCTTCTTTACAGTGTTTATAAACTTGATTTCTGCCAGTGTGGTTATAATAGTATGATATTGCATTCTCAGCAGGAAAGGGACGAGCTTGACCTATGCACACAGACCTTGGTGTTGCCGGGCGTAAATATGGTTAATCCATTGAAACTCACAATGTTCAAAGCTTTGCCAGTACTGTTCCATAACATTTCAATTTGGAAGTTGTTGGTAACCTTCTTAATATAAAAATTACATTAAAGTTTGAATACACCTATTTAAAAGGACACGTATTGCATTTTAACTAAAAAAAGAACAAGTTTCAGTTTATAGAGATTTAAATGAAATTTATATGATTCACTTCGTCCGACAACTGTGACAGATTTATTATTAAGGATAATTGAACATTTACATATTTAAAGTTGACCTTGATCTTTGATGGGTCTAGGCAAAGGTTTTCTGAACTCAAATGATTATGTTGTTAACTTCAGTGGTGCATGTAGAGCACAAGAATTTAAAGGCTAAAAAGGTGACTTTTATATAAGGTAAAATTTGTATCATTTGTACTGTATAAGAAATAAGAACATTTTGACATGTTGTAAATTCATAAATGTCTTTGCTTTTAGAATACTGAAATCAATTTACTAAACTATTTAGAAGCACTAGATTGGGAATCGACCAACTATTGGAAAAGTGTGAACGTTACTTTATTTATTGATCATAATCATTATAATTTATCTTAAATCATTAGTAAATACATTTGTAGTAGAGTCCTATAGCATGTTATGTAACACGAATTAGTTAGTTTGCAAATACATTACAATATATTAATGATACAAGCTTTTCAAATGGCCTACTCATGTTGTTTCTATCAAAATCACATTTTTTCCAGCTTTGCAAGAAAAATGATAAATATGGCTGTGATCCAATCTTGTACATTATTGATCTATAAAATGAGCATTTAAGCTCGCCTTGACGAAAGTCATCAGATATTATTAGGTTATTCAACATTGTTCTGTACAATACGGAGATATATTTGGACAAGTACCCAGCTGAGAAAACCATATTGGACGAGCCACTAAAAAATACTTCACACAATTCTTTCCTACTGTAACAACAACTGAAAATACCTCTTTTTGTACTTAGCATTTCTTACACAAATAAAATTAAAATCTTCTACTGTCTATTGTCTTTCTTGAATATAGTTTGATATTCCTTGCTGTGAAGTAGAAGGAGCACAGAACTGCTGTTAATATATCTTTATGTCCACCATCTGACTGCCCTCACACCCCAACCCACTCATAAACATTTTTTAACCTTGAGTATCTTATTTTCTAGATATTGTCTTAGTATCCCGTTATTTGCCTCAGCCCATAGTACTCACCAAATCACCCCATCCTAAACACCTCACTTTACCCACACCACTGAAATATAGCCGCACCCACATCACTAGCCCCCAATCCCTACCCTAGCCTCATCTTAATCCCTCAAATTTGTTTTAATTTCTTGTGTTTCTTGATAGCGTGTCGTAGTACTGTCCTGTCACACATACACCCACAGACACACATGCCCCTGCCATCCCCAGTCCTTCCACATACGGCAACTAACCTCCTTTCAGAATGTGCACTTCTTATCCCCGCCGCCCCCCCCCCCCCCCTCCTCACCCCCCCCCACCCCTCCTCACCCCCCACACACACGAACAAATACCTCCTCCCCCTTTTAGATTGTGTAGTTCTTATCCCCGCAACAACGCCCGCCCCAAACACACAGACGCACGCACGCACGCATGTACACATGCACGGAAAATAACTCCCCTTTTCAGAATGTGCTCTTTTTAAGCTGTTCAATTGTTGCAGCGAGTTTCGATGTCTGCTGACAACTCTTGTTATTAATTTCTTTAATTTCAATATGGTTCTATAAACGCTAAAATGTTTACACACCCTTTACCTTAAAAACAAGAAAAGAATCGCTAAGCAAGACAAATTTTATGTGCGACATTTAACGGTGCCACAGACGCCTTTACGAGTGTTGAAATCAAGTGCAAAGATCCAGTAGGTATTATCCACGTATCAATAACACAACTTCCCTAAAACACTACGCTACAGCAGTTTATGATTGTATGAATTGGTAAATAATTGATAATACATTTTGACAAGAACAAAACAAACAAAAAGGTACACAGTTCTTGGAAATCAATTTCAGGTTATAATTCTCACTATACATTTTCTATAAACTATGAAGCGATGACTACCGGTTTCCTTTGTCACATGACAAAGAAATCCATTAAAATCAAATGATCTTATCACACAAAGGCAAAACGTCTCATTGATCTACATAATGGAATTACGAAAAGAGAATACAGTTGAACTACAGTATTTTTCTTTAGATGAATAATCTTTGTCATTTTACGTAGCCACAGTCATTTCTTTTTTCAATTACGATTAATAGAATACATTTGTAATAACAATAAATGTACAATTTTTATCGTTTACCTTATCGTACTTATTTGAGCCGTGCCATGAGAAAACCAACATAGTTTATTTGCGACCAGCATGGATCCAGACCAGCCCGCGAATCCGCACACTCTGGTCAGGATCCATGCTGTTCGCTTTCAAAGCCTATTGCAGTTAGAGAAACCGTTAGTGAATTTGCATTTTTTTTTCATAAAAGTCATCCTACTTCCTTTTACCAGATGCCGAAAATGGATTTAAAAGTTCAAATATAAAACCTTTACTTGATGAATTTCCAGAATAAAAGTAAATATTTGACATGCGTTGACAATAACCATTATGAAAACAACAGCCATGCTATAACTTTAGTACCATCAGCTTAGCATTTGATTTCCTGAATCTCCATAATTATAATGTGATAGGGAGCGTTAATGGGAGTTATATTGCTTTGATGTGTCCGAAATTATATGGGTTATTTCCACCAGGTAAATTGATTGATTTTGACTGGCTGCCTTGGTGGAGATGCCTAATTATTTGTAAGTAAGTGTTAGTAATGTTCAAAATGTGGACCTATTGATGAATGGAAAGGAAGAACGAAAAAGTCTGATTTGTTGGCAAAAAATAAAGGAAGTTCAGTTTTTGATGAAGGAGGGCGCCTAATGATAATGTCATTTGATAGATATAGTACTAGTTTACAAGTTTACTAGAGATCAATCAATGACACAAATAATAATCCTACCCTGCATTTACCTTGTTATGGGAAATAAAAATTGCTGTCTTTTTTTAGCCAGTGCTTTAGCAATTGACTATAGCTCTAAATCAATTACCAAGTTTCAATATCGCGTCGTTTGAGTTTTTCTTCTATTTCTATGTGACCACATCACACAAATATTCTGGACGTGTACAAAATAGTCCCATTTTTATTTATATTTTGTTATAATCTTAGTATTGTGCGAGTGTGTGAGCAACTGAGGACTACTGTTTTAAACAACAAAAACAAGCAGCAACGGATTCTAGAATAATTATGAACTTTATGGTCGCATTCGAAATATTCGGAATCACTTCGCTTTAGGGTAAAAGTTTAGGGTTAGGGTTAGGGTTAGGTTTGAAATGGCAAACTTAGCTTGTAAAATCTTCTTGTCCTGAACCACGATGCACAGAGCTTAGATAGTTGGCATGTAACATTGTTTAGTGGACCTCTACCAACATTGTTCAAATCATGACTGGTGTATGCACAATGAATGTTGATTCTTCAGGTGTATTGGTTGAAATATCACTAAATAAGCACTGGCTATCAGTCCTTTCAGGGCTTTGATTTAATCTGTATTCACGCATTCTTCAATCGCATTACACCATTGTTTTGCGGATGGAAATATCTAGGCTAACTGTTTATTCGACGCCGCCAGGAGGTAGCGTCGATTATATGGGATATACTTTTATTTTGGACCATGTAAAAATTGTTATGAATAGTTTCGAAACGGTAAACAGAACACAGCGAATAGTGTGGACTCACGATATTGCACAATAGATTTTAGTGAATAAACAAAAAATGGCAAAAAGAAAACATCAAAAATGTATGTAATGCAAATTATTATGTGATATAAAACAATGTTATTTGTCATTCCTCTCCTTATTTGTAGAGCAGAAAACATTTTTTTATTTAAACATTCGTCAAAATGTTGATTCGATTTATTGATAAGGGAGG
Organism: Mercenaria mercenaria; assembly: GCF_021730395.1. NCBI lineage: Eukaryota > Metazoa > Mollusca > Bivalvia > Venerida > Veneridae > Mercenaria > Mercenaria mercenaria. The sequence continues at coordinate 49,173,742 of NC_069364.1, forward strand.
TTACTCTAAGTAAAGTTTTCCGAAAGAGAGTGTTTTCTAAATATCCAATGAAATTGTAGGAAATGACATTACCAGATCACGTGAAACTTTATCAGTGAATAGATTACACTCATTACATTATGGTAATAAAACCATAACTCTGAAATAATTTACTTTCAGCATTTCCTCATTTCCAAGCAAACTGCATTTATGTGAAACTTCATACACATGCACCTACAAATAAGAACTGTTGAAAAACGACGTTAAACCCAAAACAAACAAACAAAACAGAACTTTCCACAGGTGCTGACCTTAGTTGGTGAAATAATTAATTTAATTTTGTATGTAAAGGGATCACCTACTCGCAATGTCAAGGTCATTGCAGGTAGAGGATTTGTATTGCTTGGTAATACTTCTTTATCATGTTTATTCTTGACTGTTTCTAACAGTTTATAACATATATTGTGTTGCTAATGTTGTTAATTTGTAACCAGTCAGTCTAATACAGTAATGATTAGGTAATTTCTCATATTTCAGTAAATGTACTTCAGACACAACACTTGGCGGCGTCTTTCATGATTGCATCAATGAATTTCCTTGTTCTATATGTTCGTTTAATAGTTTGTTTGGAAGCTGTGGCCTAGCAGTTTACTAGTTGTAAATTATTACGTCAGAATTACTGAAACGTCAGGATGACACCACCAATTACTTAGAAAGGGAAAACCAAACACAAATACTGAATAATTTTGAAAACCAACCAAATTTTTAATTTACTTTCTAAGCATATGCATATATTTTACAAAATGATTTTAATATACAAATCAGAAAAATGCCAAAAATAGTGATAAAGATGACAAATCAGCTTAATTAATAAAAAGACTGAAGTTCAAGTTCAAGTTCTGCCAAAAAATAAATAATACTCCAAATGAATGTTAACATTAATGTGTATCTAAATGTATTTTATGACTCTGTATTCGTATGACTCAGTGCCGAAAAATAATAGCAATGTAAATTTATTACCAATAACTACTTAAGTATTTAAAAAAGTAATTGCTGTTAAAACAGTTACTTAATTAAAAGATATTATTTACTTATTTAGAGAAAAGTTAAAATTAATTTTGTAAAACTGTTCGGTTAAATAAATAGCCAAAAATAAATACAAAATTAATTAATTAATTATTAATTACTACACCCTAAGAGAGTTTTAAATGTTGTATGCCCAAAAGTTACTTACAGAGTTGCAAAATGGCTCTAATATTCTACTATGGTAAACTCCCAAAATGCATGAAACCATAAAGTATGTAAAGTGCATTTTGATTTGTCAGCTTTTTTCTGATAAACCATTCAACATTTATCATACAAATCAGCTATGACCTTACAATATTTATGTAACCTCTGTGTTAATAAACTAAAAACGCTCAAAATTATTTTACAACAGGTCAGAATAGCTGATGAAAACAAAAAATGGAAATATGCAATGATATAAAATGTAGTTTGTAACAATAAAGATAAAGATAAACTGAAAGTGCTGATGACTATGAAGTATTTAAGCAGTAACAAGTTAAAGGATAGCAAAAGTTCCTTTTAGGGCACATCTATATAAATATATAATGATCATTTTGTAAAATTTTGGTTGCAATGTCTGTTTTAAATATTGGTCAACAGTGTATGGAACCCCAGGATATGACAGAAGGACAAGACCATTCTACCTTATTGACATTCCGTATCCCCCGGTTTAAGCACCCCTGGAGGCGTTACATTTTGCACCAATGGGGCGTTTATTTCTGCACCAAAATACAAAAACCTAAGATTTTGAAAAAGTGTTATGTTGTTTACAACTGCCTAAAAATGTCAAGTCCGCTGTTTCCACAGTATTTACGTTATCGTAAGTTGTTGAATCCAACAAAAAAGTAAATCCGTTACTACAGCTCGATTGCTAGGTCATACGTGTTTACACGTTTTCACCAAACTTTCTCTACTTACAAAATGACCTTTCTACATAAGTTAAACAGTAGAGTCCAACATATGCACCAAAAAGGGCTGGTTTACTTAAGGCGATATTGGCATACTAGAAGAGGTACTGTCCAGAGGGCTAATACCTCTACTAGTATGCCAATATCGCCTTAAGGCATACCGTCCAGTACATAATGTCTAACCATCAAGTTCTACAATTCACTCAAACATATATGACTTATAAGATATAACATCAAGTTCTACCATACACTTAAAATGCAAATGATGTATACAATATATAGCATTAAGCTCTACCATACACATTAAATGTACATGGCGTATAATCAAGTTCAGCTATACACTTTAAATCCTCATGGTGTATAGAATATATAATATCATGTTCCACCAAACACTTTAAATGCGCATGGCGTATAAAATGTAACAGTTAGTTCTACAGACATTACCATAATGACAGGAGTAAAAAGGTTTTAGCTAGACATATTTTAAGGAAACCTTCGTGAAATTTGCCATTCATCTCCATAAAGTCGTACACTTCTTCGTCAAAATACTGTATTTTGTTCCCATGGAGCAAAGCTGTATATTGTCAAACGTAAAGGAGGGTCAGTGCATGTGCTTTAAACAACAGATGAAATATAGATTATATCAGATTATTCTGTCTCCGCAGCCTGTCATTAGTTAGCGAACCATGTAATGTCATCAGTTTTTACCTTTATAGAACTTTCAGAATATGACTGTCCATGCAACCAAAATTTTCTCTTTACAATATCAGGTGTTCTTGTTCGTAAAAGCATCCAAACTGGCTTTGCATCTATTGAAAAATGCAATCCAGTGTTTCTAATTGTGAGACCTGGGTACAAATTAGCCCTTGCTATAACTCTTGATGCCCCTCTGCTCTGGAAAAGAGTATTCGCACCATACAGACAGGAAAACGAAGTTGAATTCTCGTTAACATGCAGGCAATTTGACTTTATACGTATCCTTGAACCAGACTTGAAAGCAGTGGCCAGTTTTTCCGTCGTGTTACTTTCAGAATCGAATACATTAGTCCACGTTGCTTTATCAACAAACCATAAACATTCACTTGTTCCTATGGTTTCATTAAGTACACTACCAGTCCAAAAATCAAATTCAACTGTTTCATATTTACCGGAAGTGGAAACTATTTCCCAGAGTACAACTGCTTGGTAAGAATCGGATTGTTTCAGTGGATACAACGAGAAGACTGTTGTAATATTATCTTCGTCAAAAATGACCATATCTGGCTCTCTCAGCTTTCCACGGAAATGAAGTAGTAGCCTATGTCCATTTGAAACCTTTTCCCTAAGACTTTGTAAAGATCCAAACACTGTATTGCCTTCAGAAGTATGAGTGAATACTTTTTCCCAATTTCCATCGACGAATATTGTTTGATCAAGTGCATTATAACTCTGTCCACAAAGTGTGTTTTCGGTTGTTTTACAACTAAATACTTCAACTATCTTTGAAAAGTTGTATTTAGTAGTTACCCATGTGAAGTTATCAGCATACTTAAGGTCATTGCCTATAAAGGCTGAATAGATTTCCCCTATTGATGTCATTTCTACAATTTTATTGGTATGAATTATATCCGTATAGGTTTTGTAATTTATTTTCATAAATGAATCTTGCGTTTCCATAACACTTAGGTAGAACACGTGCATATTATCAACAATAATGTACGGCTTACTATTGTCTTTAATCATAACTTGTAAACACGAATCTTTAAAAACAAACCAGTCAATTTTGTTGTAGTCTATATTTTCAAAGATGTGTCCATTTTCTGTAAAGTTCGTGCGGATTTTTCCCTGCTGAAACCGACCATTTGTACACAACAAGTAAACCCTCCATTCTGCAATGCTTGAAATTGTTACATATATTTCAGATTGACCACATATTACCGTTTCATTGACAGATGCATAATTCATCGCAAAGCTGTGCGTAGTGTTATCTGCTTTTTCAAGGACTGTTTGCAGTTTTTGTCCGGAAAGAAGTGCTGACTTTAAGCTTGAAATGTTTCCCGATATTATCCCTCCAGAGTTATCCACAGTCAACACTTTGTGCCAGTGTCCTAAAATAGGAAATGGAAGTGAAACTATTTGCAAAACTTCCCAATGTGATACAAAAGTATTATATGTTTGTTCAGAGACTTAGGTACTTAACTTTTGATAGTGAGAACAATTAGAGTATTCTTATCCATTGTGTGTATTCTGAAAGTTTAAAAAAAAAAACTTCCTGAAAAAAGACACACTAATTGTTTCTAATAATAATAGCTTTGAATATTAGCCGCGTTTTTATTAAATTTCAATTAAAAGAAGACACGTTAGACGATTCCATACAAAAAATGGGTAGGTACTTAGATAACATTCTGTCAAAGGTTTCTCTTTCTCTTACGCTCTCTCTGTTCGTCTCTAATACTCTCTAAATGTCCATGTGAAATGCACTCCCCCACCCCTCCCCTCCCCACCTTAAATTTCAGAACAGTGTTTTTCCAATTACATTATGGGATTATCAAAGAGGCTTGCAAAACGGTACTAACAATTTCCGTACAATTTATACACCCCCCCCCCCCCCCCCCCGAAAAAAAAATGAACAAATACACATTATGAGAGACTTTCTTTTTTTTGTTTGAGGCCCATTTATTTTTCCCATAAGTGTTTACATAGGGTTCGGGGAACCATCTCCTATGTCCCCCACAGTGCAATTCATGACACAAATGATATTTCACTTATTACATATAACCGGAGTGCATAAACATGAGTTATTGAACCTCAAATCAATCAATGAAGAAAAAAGGGAGAAAAGAATAAGAACAAAACAAAACCCTATCCTACTACTGTAGTTTTTATAGTTCAAAAACTTTTTTATCCAATGACAAGCGAAGGATTTTCAAAAAAGTAGCCAACTTATTTTCATATTATTTCATAAATGAAAAATTGATCCACTTAATCATGAAGTGGTAAGAATCAATTATTTATTGATCCACCTAGTATGGATCTCCCTCATTCAAGCAGGCGGAGCAGCTGCCAAAGCAGGGACATCAATTAATTTGACAATAGGCACAAGACCACAGTTATTTGCCCTATACGGAAGTGGATACGCGGAAAATAGTTCCTCTGTTTGATGGTGAATATTGGTGAATTTTTCAGCGAAAGACCTGCAATAAATGACATGATTTAATAGAGTAGATATGAAATAGTAGGTACATGTACAATTTGACAGAATGAGAATGTCAGAATATGCATAACATGACTTATTGATAGGGCCTGTTTTGCCTGTTTGCGGACATCTAGAGAGTATTCTTCATACGCATGTGATTTGGTTCAAAATGGTGGAAAAAAGAGCCGTTCAACCCAATGTTTACTGTGGCTGGAATTTTTTCTCTTGAATAGTTCTGTTGAGTTCAGGTATTTTTATGGGAGTTAGAATGCATGCAAAATTGCTATAGTGTCCAGTGCCTATATAGAACATATAGTTAAAATAACTGTGGCCTTAGGCCTGATATAACTACGGCTCCTCCTGGTCTAAAAATAAAACGTAGTGTAGAGATAGACCCTAAAATTTTCAATGATAGTAATACATTAAATAAAGTCTAGAAGTTGATTTCCAAGTCCTTGAAATAACCAAAAATGATTTCACAAATGTGAAGTTTATGATAGTTTTGTTACTATCAATAACAGAAGTTTTGATTTTTAATTTAAAGTTGTGATCCACAAAGAACGACAACTCTTCCCTTGGGCTAGTACTTATAAGCAGAGATATCTATCAGCTTACTTCCCTTGCAATTACACAATTGGATGCAAAATGAAAACTGTTTTAGACACAATATCATACTTTTTTGCACAACAAAAACGTTTAGGATATATTCATTTGTGTTTGATTTACCCCTCAAAACATGGTTCCTAAGATTATGTCAACTTACTCATGGTAAAAAAATAAACTTTTAACAAGCCAATAATAAAATGAAGTACCAGTAAGTACCTAATAGTGCAGATAATACAGTTTTGCTATATTATACTATTGTAATACAGAACACCTGATAGGATTAGTAAAGGTGCAATTATATTGATCTCTATTTCCTATGCCTACGTAGTGGGCTTACAGCAGTTGGTAGATTATGTATAAATGTTGTGCAAAAGTACACGACACTGGTTATTACTTTGTCTTGTTTTATTTTTAATCAAGTTGTTGAATGTTATGGTTGTTTAAATAGAACTGTTAGATTATTATGAGTTAAACCTGTATAATATATTTTGATTAAGGATGTAATATTGTCTTCTACAAACTATAACGATTACGATGTTGTAAAGCGAAGCGTCACAATATACAAATGTGCCAGTCTTTCCACAGATGTACGGTAATTACAAAAAAGGATCCTTTAAGTGGTTCAGTTTACTTGTGAGATAAATATGTTATTGATTGGTGAAAAAGTCGGTTCGGCAAACTTAATTGCATTACAATGTCAATAATTAATCTATAACATATACAAAGTAGTTATGTTACTTTCTATAATTAATTGTTTCACTTCTTTCTTATCAGGGAAATCTAACTAGATGTAACCTGGACCAATTTAAACTGATATATACCGTTTACTTTGGATATGTACTTTTTTTGTTTTGAATTTCGGTTTTAAATATATAATAAAGGCAATATGTATAATCTTCTCTAAATTTTAATTTTTGTTATTATTATTATTATTATTATTATTATTATTTATCAGAATTTTATAGCGCTCTTTTCATCTATAAATAAACTTTCAAAAGCGCTGATATAGTATTTCACTAGCAAAGATATAAAAAAAATTCCTTTATGGTTATCTTTATCGGATGAAAACATGCATTGTTTTTTTTTCTGCGTATTCATATTAATCATATTTTTGTTACAAATCCAGTCCTACATATTTGACAAAAATCTATGAATAATTTGACACGAGTTAAAAAGATGTTCTATATTTTCCCTCTCATTTTTTTACAGTAGGAACATACAGCATTTTCTATCTTACGTTTAGTGTGCAAAAAAGAAGTCGTAGCTTATATGTTTTGGTTTATTTTATATTGAAATCTTTTAATTTAATTAATTGATTTTAGGTTGATACAGTATTCTTTAAATGATTTCTCTGAGATTCCCGTTGTTTGATACCATTTGTTTGGTACCGAATTGTATGAAAACATTAAATGAAAACATTGGCGTTTTCTCTAATTTCATTTTCCCACCAATCAGGTATATTTGAGACAACATTATGCAGGTCTAAGAAAGTACCTCCAACTCGATATTTGTTCTCATATTTTCTATACTTAGAATATTTCCATTATCATCTAGTGATACCAGTTATTGAAGTACGGTGTCTTAATTTTAAAATTGTGATTATACCATATGGAAAATATACAATGTCTTCTAAATTCTTAATTTCACAGCATCATTCAAAATTTTCCCAGGAGTCAAGCATGTCTTTCCAGAATAGGTTTTGTATATCCCTAGATAAGACCTTAGCGTAATATGAACCCAAAGAAATAACGTCTTTTAATAAAAAAAGTATCAACGAGTTCCATGTGTCACTCTTGAATAAAGCTAACCATCGTAACCAATTTACTTTCAAGCTTTGAATAAAGGCTTTAATGTCAATCTTTTTGAGAGACTTAATTTAACCGATGGCTTAAGTGTAAAACGGAACGTTATTGTATCATTATATTGAAAGTGTATACGCACTGCACTTTCTCTCTACACGGGTTTCCACCTGAAAAAAAATAAAAGAAAATAATTAGTATGGATTTCACGTTAGGCGGTTAAAAATTAACTTACGCACTCTCTGAATACTTATTTTTAATTTTACTTTACATGAATGTTTGTTTATATAAGAAGAAAATTGCTGAAAGGCATTTACGTCAGATACCATAATACACTTTTATGAGATGCCATAGCTGAAATGTTGTGCTGGTCATTTCTTGAGATCTAATAAATGGAGTAATGTTGCAGTCACTTTGAGATACATTAAACCAGTCACTTTGAGGTACATAACTTGAATACTGTACCCGACCGTCTTAGAGATATTACCTGGACTTTTGTACAAGTCCGTCTGGAATGTTGTACCAGTCAGCCTTTGAGATATATTAGCTGGAATGTTGTACCAGTCTGTCTTTAAGGTATTACCTGGAATGTTGTTCCAGTCCGTCTTTAAGATATTACCTGGAATGTTGTTCCAGTCCGTCTTTGAGATATTACATGGAATGTTGTACCAGTCCGTCTTCTTGATATTACCTGAAATGTTGTGCCAGCCCGTCATTGATGTATATTATCCGGAATATTGTGCAAGTCAGTCTTTTATGTATATTACCTGGAATGTTGTGCCAGTCTGTCATTGACATATATAGCCTGGAATGTTGTGCCAGTCTGTTATTGACATATATAACTTGCAATGTTTTGACAGTCTGTCATTAATATATATAACCTCGAATCTTGTGCCAGTCTGTTATTGGCATATATTACCCTGAATGTTGTGCCAGTCTGTCATTGACATATATAACCTGGAATGTTGTGCCAGTCTGTCATTGAAATATATAGCTTGCAATGTTGTGTCAGTCTGTAATTGACATATATTACCTGGAATGTTGTGCCAGTCTGTCATTGACATATATAACTTGCAATGTTGTGTCAATGTGTCATTGACATATATAATCTGGAATGTTGTGCCAGTCTGTTATTGGCATATATTACCGTGAATGTTGTGCCAGTCTGTCTGTCATTGACATATATAACCTGGAATGCTGTGCCAGTCTGTCATTGAAATATATAGCTTGAAATGTTGTGTCAGTCTGTAATTGACATATATTACCTGGAATGTTGTGTCAGTCTGTCATTGACATATATTACCTGGAATGTTGTGCCAGTCTGTCATTGACATATATAACTTGCAATGTTGTGTCAGTCTGTCATTGACATATATAACTGGAATGTTGTGTTAGTCTGTCATTGACATATATAACCTGGAATGTTGTGCCAGTCCGTCATTGATGTATATTACCTGGAATGTTGTGCCAGTCGTCATTGTATGTATATTACCTGAATGTGTCAGTCTGACATTGACATATATACCTGGAATGTTGGCCAGTCCGTCATTGACATATATAACTTGTAATGTTGTGCCAGTCTGTCATTGACATATATAACCTGGAATGTTGTGCCAGTCCGTCATTGATGTATATTACCTGGAATGTTGTGCCAGTCAGTCATTGATGTATATTACCTGGAATGTTGTGCCAGTCCGTCATTGATGTATATTACCTGGAATGTTGTGCCAGTCCGTCATTGATGTATATTACCTGGAATGTTGTGCCAGTCCGTCATTGATGTATATTACCTGGAATGTTGTGCCAGTCTGTCATTGACATATATAACCTGGAATGTTGTGCCAGTCCATCATTGACATATATTAACTGGAATATTCTGCCAGTCAGTCATTGACATATATTACCTGGAATGTTGTACCAGTCTGTCATTGACATATATTACCTGGAATGATGTGCCAGTCTGTCATTGACATATATTACCTGGAATGTTGTGCCAGTCCGTCATTGACGTATATTACCTGGAATGTTGTGCCAGTCTCTCCGTGAGATATATTACCTGGAATGATTTGCCAGTCAGTCTTTGCAATATATTACCTGGAATGTTGTGCCAGTTTCTCCGGGAGATATATTACCTATAATGTTGTGCAAGTCAGTCTTTGATATATTACCTGAAATGTTGTGCCAGTCAGTCTTTGACATATATTACCTGCAATGTTGTGCCAGTCTGTCGTTGACATATATTACCTGCAATATTGTGTCAGTCAGTCTTTGAGATTTAGGCCTATATTACCTGGAATGTTGTGCCAGTCAGTCTTTGAGATATATCAGCAAATCCATTTCCATTGATCATTCCACACCACCCTTCCGTAATATTGTACATAGATCCTTCACAATTAATGTCATTTTTACATTTTCTGGCGCACCAAAGGTCATTTCCCGAAACGCCAATATTCAAATACTTAACTGAAGTTTTGTTAGGTAAAAGGTTATTTTTCAAAACTATATAACTACAATTAACAGTAATAGTTTGAAGAATCCAGAAAACGAAGAAAATAATGAGCGTCATTGTATTTTTATGTTTAAATTATTATTACTTGTTTTCAACAGTTGAGTAATAGTTGTGTGGACCTTCCTCTAGAACAGCTGCTTTATAAATGTCTATATTGATTGAATGGCCATTAAAAACTTAACGTCATAAAAGCATTTTACTATGTAAATCAATACATCGTATTTTAGAAATTTTCCACAGACACTTCTGGTCAGCAAACCCGTTTGTCCTATCATCTTTTAGCATATTGAAACGAAATGAGCCCTCATTCAAAAAAGTTCTTTTGTTATAGCGTTTTTAAAACTCACATTTACTACTAATACTCTATAAATTCATAATATTGTAAAATTCACACTTCAAACAGTATCTAAAAAGGAACATATATCTTAATATGCAACTTTGAAAAATTGCCTGTAGATTCTGAGGATAAGGTTTTCAAAGTTTCATAGAACCAAATAAGGAAAACTCTGCAAATAACTATTTCAAATCAGACCAGTTACGGGGACATTTAAACTTTTTGCGGGGGTTAAACAGGCAGCCATATTTTCTGTATCACATATCCATACAAGATTAATTTATTCTTGGAGCGAATTCAGCTTACGGACTAGAGTTAACAAGGAATGAAATAAAGCCATTACATAAATTTGATAATACATTAGTGTAATAAAGGTTAGATGTTGGTCGAATTCACTTGGACTGTTATAGGTAAAGAAAGAGGATTTTTTTTATGTTACAGCACGAAAAGCTCTTACATGTGATAAAAAAGAATATTATGTTTGTGCACCGGCTTTCAACATTGAATTCATTAAACTCGTTGCATAAAAGTGATAAAATGCTCGACAGAGCCTCGAATTGTATTATCTTATTCAATATAATTAAAAAGACGCTCGTGTTATATCGTCTATTAACCACTAACCATACCGTCCTCAAAGAAGAGCTGAGCTCTGAGGCTTGTTATGACCATTCAAAATGAGCAGGGGAAATGCACTTCTACTTTTTGTCAGGGTCAGGGCTGTGACTAGCCACTTAGTTTATGGGTTGGAGTAATTACATTAGTGTGACAGGCGATCCTACCCTAGAGTGTATCCGCTGAACTTGAGATGGATAGATGCTCACCAAAGCAACACTTCTGTCAAATTAAACTTTTTTCTCCAAGAAGATTTTTATAATTCCATATGATTTATCAAAATGTATTGAGCAATTTCAGTGCATGGTCGCCCAAATACAGTCTATGAAATTATTTGGAAATTGGGTCAGCAGCCCTAACAATAAGATTTAAATACATATAGGGAAACTTAATAACGCCCTCTTAAGCGTCCATCTTTTGAAAACAAAAACCTGTACATTCTTTTTAAAGCGTCACTGAAGGAAAAAGTGCTATGTATTTATCTTAAAACCAACGAATTTTTAAAGACTTTTCTATTCTTAAAATAAAACTTTTTTAGCACAGGGTCACCAAAGGAATGTCTATGTACAATCGTTTAAAACAAGATCAGCTGTTCCTGACAAGAAGATTTTTGCTTTTTCTACTGTATACAATCCATGCCCCCTGGCGGTCACGTTTGTTTTGTTTTGTTTTATTCAGAGGGTCGCCTATTGCTCATTTGTTGCAATTATTTCAAAACTGTGCCAAAAGTTTCTGACATGACGACTTTTAAAGTTTCCACTATGTATATGTAGGGAAAAGTAATCACTGGCCATGTTTTTGACGAATGGCAATAATCTTTGTAAAGGGTCACCAAAATTATTTTCGAATATAATAAGAAATGTACATGTATGTACGCCATTGCCGATATAACTATTATGTTTTCTAATAAAACTTTTCAATACATTTCAGTAGAGTTCGTAAAATAAGCTATATAACCTTTTGAACCCCCAGTAATGGCGTCTGCAATCAATGACTCTCGATGAAAACCGGAAATTTATCAAAAATGTTTTAACACTGTTTGTACAGGAGGAAATACTCCCAAGAAAGGTTTTACCGGTTCAGAACATTTAAAACAATAGAAGAAATTACTTGCACAAATAAAACGCTTACAAAATGCTTTTTAAAAATCGGACAATAACAGACAAAATCTTTATTATCTACAGATTCTAATTGATTTTCTCAAAACGTAATAAAAGCTAAAATCCATTAACAAAACTTCAGTCCAATAAAGAAAACTATTGATTTATTTTAAAAGCTCATATGAACTTTTCTTAATGCTCATAAAAAATCTTCCATTTACAAGACGATTGCAGTTATCCATTACGGCCATGATTATGAGAGGATGGGCCAATCTTGCTTTTCCTATGCCCTTTCCAAAGAAGAGATCTTTTACATGTGCAGTGTCACATTAAACATAGCGTATTTTGGCCACAATCGAAAAGAAAAAACAACTTACAAATATGGAATCGGAATACTACACAGAACCCCTATTTTATTATTTACAGCAGATTATAGCAAACGTTCCGGAAGGTGGTTTAAATTTGTCCAATATACAAGAGTTCTGTTCGTTCTCTCCTCTCCTCTATAGATTTCCTTTTAATTTTTCTGAAAATGTTACTAAAATGTTTTTGAATAAAATAAGATTTTAAAATTATTTGACTACCGGGTTCATTTTCAAGCTATGCTATGGCGATATGAAAATTGGGAAGTTTAAACACAGATAAAACGTTGCGTCTTTTCCCCGCGTTTTTTACGGCTTGTATCATTTACTCATTTTTCTTATTATTTGGTTTAATCACATTTCAACTGTTTAATAAATAAATAAATACATTTTCCTCCGGAATCGAGAGATGTTAGTTCGAGCCCGACTAGCTACAGCGCTCCATGAAGTGGGAAATTTGTCAATTGTTTATGGAGAGTGCCTGCGGATTAGAAACTATAAAGACCGTCATCACATAATTGGAAGGTTGGTGAGAAACGGCGTTAACCCAGCACAAAGGTTATCAAATATATAAGTCCAACAACTGTCCGTTTCATGTCCGTACATTTTTAACGTCTGAGGATAACGTCGTGTCGTTATGACTGTGCATATTTCGACCAGCTTAAATATTAGCATTAGCCAGGATAAATATTATTTGGTGGTTTTACGCCCGTTTTCGTCAACATTACATTTTTTTACAAGCATTAAACTCATTTCCTACAGTAAGTTACAAACTATTAGTCACGGATAAAGTGACTGCACTGGACACCAACCGGGTGATCGCTCGATTTAGGGCGGACGCAACAACCAGTGTCTCATTCGGTCCGACAGGATGGGTTGGGGTAATTTTTGACTGGGTGAATTAGACAAGAGACTATTTTCTAAGAGTTAGTTGTACTTAAAGTTTCAAAACTGGAATTATTACAAAATCTAAATTGAACATTTTTTGTTAACCATGGTTTAAAGTGTTCATATAAAAAGATGAAAGTTAACATTTTGGGAACGGCTGAATATGCCGATGTTGAAATAACTTGTAGCCTGACCAGACCCTATATTTTTGTTCTGTATTAAAAAGATATGCTTGTTTTATTTTATGTATAAAACAAAGAGCAATCAAATATGACTGAAATAAATAAATAAATAAATAAACGAAGTTTGGAGTTAATTGCTAAAACGCGAAAGTTTATTGTTATCACTATTCCCCCCCCCCTTTATTGATATTGATTTTTTACCCTTTTTTGTTGTTGTTTGTTTGTTTCTTTGTGATTTTTATAGTGCCGTTTTAAAACAGACTCTGAGCGGTCATGCTTCGGGGGACCCGGTGTAACAGCCCAGTTTTTCCACCAGTCAATCCACCCTGGTTGTTCCTTCTCCCCCCACCCCTTTCATTTTTGTACACGAAAGGGGAGAAAAATCCAACCAGTTGCTTTTTTCTGCCCCATAATTATTTTTATACCATCCCCCTCCCGCGCAGCTGGGCATATTAAATAAAATTGCACTGTCCGTCCGTACGTCCATGCGTGCGTATGTGTTAATTCTTGTCCGGGCTGTAACTCTGCTATCCGTAAAGGGATTTTGAAATAATTGACATAAATGTTCACAATGATGAGACAATGTGTCATGAGCAAGACCCAGACCCCTAGCTCCAAGGTCAAAGTTAGAGGTCAAATATCAACAGGATCTGGTTCATGACCGGTCCATAACTATGCCATACACGACGGGACTTTCAATACCTTGACATAAATGTTTACCAGAATGAGACAATGTGCCAAGTGCAAGACCTAAAGCCCTAGCTCTAAGGCCAAGGTCAAACTCAGAGGTTAAAGTTTAACATGGTCTGTTTCTTGTACGGTCCATAACTGTTGCATAGATGAAAGGATTCTAAAATTACTTGACATAAAAACTTGTGGACAGCTCTTGTTCCCCCAAGGATTTTTCTCGTACTTTTTGTGCACAAAAAATGAAAAACCAGCCAGTTGGTTTTTTCTCCCCACATTTTGTCTACAAAAAACGAAAATAAGTTAGCTGGTTATCCCCCATCCCCTAGTTTATTCTCCCTACATTTTTGAACACAGAAAAGGAAGGAAAAATATCAGTAGTTTTTTCTCTCCCCTAGTTTAAGAAGAAAAAAAAGTAAATGGTTGGTCCCCCAGGTTATTCCCCTCCTCACACACCCCACCTAATTAAAGGGAGAAGAAACGAACCAGTGAGTTTTTTCTCCCTACCATGGATTTAACTCCCCCCCCCCCCTCCCCCTCTACATAAATGGAGAATAAACCAACTAGTTGTTTTTTCAACCTCACCCACCCCGTCCATGGTTTGTTCTTCTCCACTGGTACACAAAAATGAACATGTGTTAGCTGTAGCAATCTCATTAGACCGACTGATCAACAAAAATGCTAAATCAAGGGAAACATGTGAGGACTGAAAATACTAGTGGAGAAAGAACCAACAAATCATTCAGGTGTGTACAGAGTAGGGGGAAAGCAACCAACAAGCCAGTTTCTTCCACCCTACACTGTATGTTATTCTTAAATGTAGATACATACAAACTAGGGAGAAAGAACAAATTTACGGAATCCTGTTAGGGCCATTTATAATGTCGCAGTCGCGTTTGTGGGGTCGACAAACGTCAACGCGAATCATAATGTCGTATCGCATGTCGCCCGTCTACCGGTGTCGGATGAGATAAAAAGCTGTATTTCCGTACTTTTCCGTACGTAAAATGTCCATGTTTTTCATTAACTTCAAGTAATTGTAGAATGTTCCAAACACAAGATATTTTAATGAAATAACTTTCATAAATTGAATTCAAGCATTGTCTAAACGGATATGTTACTTATATAATTTTACCGTCGACAGTTTCTTCCGAGGACCGTTTCAAAATGTATCCTGTTTCGTGAAAATATGCATACTTCTTCATATATTAAATAGAGGGGTGGTCCTTGTCTGAGGAGCCATATCTTCATAACCTGATGTCCGATTTTAATAAACGATACCTTGTTGCAAAAGGCAATCGAGAATCTTTGTCATTTTACGTAGCCACAGTCATTTCTTTTTTCAATTACGATTAACAAAATACATTTGTAATATCAATTAATGTACAATTTTTTACCTTATTGTACTTATTTGAGCCGTGCCATGAGAAAACCAACATAGTGCGTTTGCGACCAGCATCGATCCATGCTGTTCGCTTTCAAAGCCTATTGTAAATAGAGAAACTGATAGTGAACAGCATGGATCCTGTCCAGACTGCGCGAATGCGCAGACTAGTCTGAATCCATGCTGGTCGCAAATGTACTATATTGATTTTCTCATTTATACATTTACAATAACGTTTCGACTTGATATCTTTTCTAATTCTTGCGAAAATGCAAATTTATTTAAGGATACATTAAGGAGTGAATTTGCATTTTTCATACAAGATATATTTCCTTACAGATGCCGAAAATGGATTAATTCAAAATAACTTTACTGATGAAATTCGGATAAAGTAATTTAATGTCTTACAATAACCTTTATGAAAACAACAACCAGACTATATATTTAGTCAAGGTATTTCTGAACCATCAGCTTAGCATTTGATTTCCTGAATCTCAATAATTATAATGTGATGATCATCCAAGACTTTAGAGGGAGCGTTAATGGGAGTTACGCGCTGATGAGTCCGAAATTATATGGGTTATTTCCACCAGGTGAATTGATGGATTTTGACTGGCTGTCTTGGTGGAGATGCCTAATTATTTGTAAATAAGTGTTAATAATGTTCAAACTGTGGACCTATTGATACATGGCAAGGAAGAATGAAGAAGTCTGATTCGTTGGCAGAAAAATAAAGGAAGTTCAGTCTTTGATGAAGGAGGGCCTAAGAATAATGTCATTTGATAGATACAGTACTAGTTTACAAGTTTACTAGAGATCAATCAATGACACAAATTATAATCATACCCAGCATTTACCTCGTTATGGGAAATGAAAATTGCTGTCGTTTTAGCCAGTGCTTTAGCAACTGGCTATAGCTCTAAATTAACTACCAAGTTTCAATATCGCGTCGTTTGAGACTTCCTTCTACACTTACCCGTATCACACAAGTATTCATGACGTGTAAAAACAGTTCCATTTTTTTTATATAATCTTAGTATTATGTGAGTGTGTGAGAAACTGAGGACTATTGTTTTAAACAACAAAAACAAGCAGCAGCGGATTCTAGAATAATTATGAACTTTATAATTAATACGAAATATTCGAAATCACCCCGTAGGTTTAGGGTTTCGGGTTAGGGTTAGGTTTGAAATTGGCCTCACCCTGGGGCAAACTTATCAAAACCCGCTTTTTATGGGGATGTGGTTTACAAATTTCGTAAGATTTTGGGTCATGGCAATTTTCCAATTGTATTTAGTAAAGTAATTTAACGTTTTATGAAAAAAGGTTATGACTCAACTGTTTTAAGACAAACCGTATGTTACAGTTGGACGCTACGCTTTCCTCTTTGATTGTGTCTGATGGATCAGGTGGAGGACTCTATGATAAGTAGTTCTTAAATCCCACCAGGACTGAGCTATTTTGATTTCCGTCTTCTGGCCTGTTCCGTCGGGCCCTTAAGGGTGTTTCCCTTGTTGCCCTGTCTTCTGCAAAGGCACTGAGTACATGCGTTTTAGGTTCTTAAGGGTTGCATTTTTATGTTACAAGGGCATCTTTGTGTTTTACATTACATACCTTCTGTCGCCTTTACGTATGTTAGGGTTTCACCTGGCGGGGATTACTTTTATTTACACTGTCTTGTGACTTTGGAACATGGTTGGGGTAAGAGTGAGGTTAGGTGCTCCATAAACCGGTTTAAACTCCCCAGTGATGGTTTTGCCACTGACCGTTCCAAGGCGGTGCCCCACTGTGTTCCTGTATTTGTTTGTTTTGTCCTTTCGTGTTCATTTTTGTGTATGGTGTGCAAGAGTTGTTCGTGTGTGTCTTTGGGGAGGCTGCGTTTTTTTTTAACGTGGCTTTCCCTGTTGAATATTCTTCCTTGTTTTTTACATAGACTTATAAAGGGAAAATATTTTTAAAAAATCTTGTCTTGAACCACAATGCACAGAGCATAGATATTTGGCATGTAATATTGTCTAGTGGACCTCTACTAACATGACCTGTCCATGCACAATAAAATGTTGATTCTTCATATGTATCGATTGAAACATCACTCAGTAAGCACTGGCCATCAGTCCTTTCAGGGCTTTGATTTAATCTGTTTGCATGCGGCTCAATTCTTCAATCGCGTAACACAACTGGTGTGGCGATGGAGATATCTAGCCTGACTGTTTATTCTATATGTTCTTTTAATAGTTTGCTTGGAAGCGGTGACTTAGCAGTTAACTAGTATTAAATTATTACGTCAGAATTAAACAGGTCAGGATGACATCACCTTTTAGATAGAAAGGGAAAATAAAACACAAATACTGAATAATTTGGAAAACCAACCAAATTTTTAATTTACTTTCTAAACACATATTTTACAAAATGATCTAAATATACAAGTTAGCATACTGATAAAGATGACAAATCAGCTTAGTTAACAAAAAGATTGAAGTTTCAAGTTCTGCTAAAAGGTAAATAATAAACCAAATGAATGTTAACATTAATGTATATCTAAATGTATTCGTAGGACTCTGTGCCTGAAAATAACTACTATTATTCAAAGTATTTAAAGATGAAAATCTAAAGTAATTGCTGTTAAAAACAATATGATTTAAGTGACTTAATTAAAAGAAATTATTTAGTAACTAATTTAGAGAAAAGATACAATGAGTTTGGTAAAACCGTTAGGTTAAATAAATAGCCAAAAATAAATACAAAATTAATTAATTAATTATTAATTACTACACACTAAGAGAGGTTTTTAGATGGTGTCTGTCCAAACGCTCCTTACAGAGTGGAAAAATTACTGCATTATTCTACCGAGGTAAACTCTCCCAAAATGCACTAAACCATAAAGTATGTAAAGTACATTTTGATTGGTCAGTCTCTATCTGATAAGCCATTCAACATTTATCTTACAAATCAGCTATGACCTTGATAATATTTGTGTAACCTCTTTGTTAATAAATTAAAAGTAGCTCAAAGATTTTTTACAATACGGCATAATGACTGAAAATAGCTGATGAAAACAAAAATAGAAATATGCAATTATATAAAATGTAGTTTGTAACAATAAATATAAACTGAAAGTGCAGATGACTATGAAGTATATAAGCAGTAACAAGTTAAAGGATAGCAAAAGTTCCTTGTAGGGTGCATCTGTATAAATATATAATGATCATCTTGTCAAATTTTGATGGCAATGCCTGTTTTAAATATTGGTCATCAGTGTATAGAACCCCAGGATTGGACAAAATGACAAGACTATTCTACCTTATTGACATTCCGTATCCCCCCATTTAAGTGCCCCTGGGGACGTTAGAGGGCGTTTATTTTTGCACCAGAATTCAAAAAACTAAAATTTCGGAAAAGAACTTAGTTGTTTTCTACTGCCTAAAAATGTCAAATCCGCTATTTCCACAGTATTTACGCTAACATAAGTTGTAAAATCGAACAACAAAGTAAATTAGTTATTACTTCCAGTTGAGTAAATACGGCAATAAGAAAAACACCTGCTGTACTGATTGACCCAATTTAAACTTAGTCCTTATCCACGTGTTGTGTACCAACGATGCCTGAATTTGTTGCGCACAATGAGAGGATCGCAGTGGGGTTTGTTTTCACATATTGACCACGCATTCGGAGGTAACGTCGTATGTTAACCTTTGTGACAAATAAGATGTTTGGCATGTTTCAACAAAGCCGCTGTTTAGTAATATGTTATACACGCAGTGCATTCAGTCAGAGAATCGCCTCAATTAGGAAATAGTAATTTTAACGTCAGAGGTTATTTCTAAGGTCACTGAGTTTGATTGGCCAGCTTGTAATGACAAAAGCTTTCTGGGTCAGTTGCCACGTCAAATGTTACTTACCAATACTAAGTGTTCCTTCTCAAGAGAAATAACGTATCATATATGAATGTACTGAACTGTGTTAATGTGGAAAGAAATTGATCCATCTAGATAAATCAGCAGACTTTAATAGACAAGCTTAATGCCTATGCTTTCAAAACTTATAATGCCATACTATTTGAAAACACAAACATTTATGATAAAATATTAGACTGTTAAATTACATTTATGCAATACTAAAACTGTATATTATATAACATTATGTTGTAAAAATCCAACTTTACAACAGCACACTGGTTTTGGGGGAAATATTACTTTTGAAGAAAAGTAATATATTTTTTTCAAGGTAAAACTTGCAAATTCTATAAACGAAAGCTTGCGAAAAATCAAAGTCTCAAACTCAATATCACTTCATATTAAATAATGAAATTTTAGCTCAATGAAACAATCACATATTCATGTGTTATCAATGTAATAGTCATGTCATGGAATATAGAAGAAGGTAAACGTACAACACAATGTGAGAAAACAAATTACAATTACAATTATTGTCTTCTTTTTGGTCTCTTCACATAATCTTGTTTCTCGTCACGTTCGGGATTTATAGTAGTGTGGCGACACAGTCACCTTTAATGTCCATTGCGCCCTATGTCTTTGTAATAGATTTTGACACATCAGTTTTGAGTAAATTTATATCACATTCAGGATTTATAGTACTAGCGTGCTGACACAATCACCTTAAATGTTCATTGTGCCCAATGTCTTTGCACTAACTTTTGTCATATTAGTGTTGGTTTTAGTTCAGTTTTCAGATTCGTGTTTTTTTGAGAATATATCTATGTATGTTGACACAACAACTTTAAATGTTTATTCTAGTATCATGCCCACTCTCGTTAGCTTATATTCTGTACGCTTGTATCTGTGCCGGCACACTCACCTTAAATGTTCATGTCCCCATATTTTTTGCACAAATTTATTTTTCTCAATAGGATATATAAACTTGAATAGTCTTGCAAATGTTGCGCGTGCTTGCTTTTCTGATCGAAATACTTTTTTACTTATGTCCATGCACTTTTCTCTTTAACATTTGTTCGTCAGAACAGCACTTAAAGAAAGAAAACTTCACTATATACTATGCAAATGCGTTGTTTTAAATAATTTTTGGTTTTTCAAATAATGAAAACATTTTACTCTGTTACATCTCTATTACAAATACAATACAATACAACAATAGAAAACTATGAAAACTAAACATTAAGTAGTGCACTTACTTAAAACTTACAAGTTCAGACTAAGGTATTTATATCTTTCACTTGTAAATACATCATGTTTAAATACAATTATTAAAGCAAAATTCAGTGTCAGTCTATAAAACTAAATAAAAGAGAATGTTCTTATGTCTTCATCATTTGATTTGCAGTTCTATAAAAATATACTCTGTAAGCAAACATATATAAACTAATCAACAAAATTAAAATTCACACCTCTGTGAAAACTCACAAAAATCCTATGGGCTATACTCTCTAATAAAACTCAGTCGCAAGTCTTAGGATTACAATAACAACAAAAATATGTCTGTGATAAACATCCAACAGACGCCTATAGAAATTGTATCCTATAGAGAACTGTAAAACACAAAATCTTGATATTTAAAAATATCATTTTATATAAATGAAATAAAATCGCTAAGGGCCTTAAGAAAGCTAGACTGAAGATATAATATGATGCAGAAAAGCTTAAAAAATAATAAATTGGTAAAGCTTAACCGTTTCCCTTCATTTTTGTATACTATCATGCTTTCTCTTCGGAAATGTGGAAGAAAAAGCAAGGCAACCCCTCACTGCTAAGTGTATTCTTAAATGACGTGTGTATTACCTTTACTGGCAATGTAGTTTCAAAACTTGTCTATGAATGTTTGCAAAAAGTAAAAGGTTCATACATAAAACACTGCACTATACTAGTGTACATTTTCTGCATTGTACATTTCCAAAATCCATAAATATTGTTACCTGCTTGAATCGACGCTTAAATGTGTAACACGCATATTCTTGTCTCATATACCTACGTATACTCTACCATACACGTACAATATACATGACCTTTAAGATATAACATCAAGTTCTACGCTCAAAATATGTACAAAATGACCTTTTACCATATGCTTTCAATATATATGATGTATGATATCAAATTCTACAAACAATCAATACCCATAATATTTCAAATGTGTCATTAATTTTTACCATTCACTTCCATTATACATGACGTATAAAGTATATTATTGGATATGCTACTGAATGTAGTTATAAATTTGCGCTGAATTTAAACGTATATAAATAGCATCAGTTTTCAGTTAAACAATAGAGTCCAACATATTCACCAAAAAGGGCTGATTTACTTAAGGTGGTATTGGCATACTAGAAGAGGCGCTGTCCAGAGGGTTGATACCTCTCCTAGTATGCCGATATCGCCTTAAGGCTAATGTCTAACCATCAATTTCTACAATTCACTCAAACACATATGACTTATAAGATATAACATCAAGTTCTACCATACACCATGCAAATGATGTATAATATATATAGCATCCAGCTCTACAATACACAATAAATATACATGGCGTATAATCTAGTTCAACTGTACACTTTAAATGCTCATGGTGTATAAAATATATAATATCATGTTCCACCATACACTTTAAATGCACATAGCGTATAAAATGTAACAGTTAGTTCTACAGACATTACCATAATGACAGGAGTAATAAGGTTTTAGCTAGACATATTACAAGGAAATCTTCGTGGAATTTGCTATTCAACCCCATAAAGTTGTACACTTCTCTGTCAAAATTCTGTATTTTACTCACAGCTGTATATTGTTAAACGTGAAGGAGGGTCAGTATGCTTTAAACAATAAGTTAAACAAAAATAAATCTGATGATTCTGTCTCCGCAGCCGTCATTAGTTGGCGAACCACGTAATGTCATCAGTTTTTATCATTAAAGAACTTTCAGAATATGACTGTCCATGCCACCACAATTGTCTCGTTACAATACCAGGTGTTCTTATTCGTAAAAGCATCCAAACTGGCTTTGCATCTATTGAAAAATGCAATCCAGTGTTTCTAAGTGTGAGACTTGGGTACAAATTAGCCCTTGCTACGACACTTGATGCCCCTCTGCTCTGGAAAAGGGTAGGCGCACCATACAGACAGGAAAACGAAGTTGAATTCTCAATAGAATGCAGGCAATTTGACTTTATACGTATCCTTGAACCAGACTTGAAAGCAGTGGCCAATTTTTCCGTCGTGTTACTTTCAGAATCGAATACATTAGTCCACGTTGCTTTATCAACAAACCATAAACATTCACTTGTTCCTATGGTTTCATTAAGTACACTACCGGTCCAAAAGTCAAATACAACTGTTTCATATTTACCGGAAGTTGAAACCATTTCCCAGAGTACAATTGCTTGGTAAGAATTGGATTGTTTCAGTGGATACAACGAGAAGACTGTCGTAATATTATCTTCGTCAAAAATGACCATATCTGGCTCTCTCAGCTTTCCACGGAAATGAAGTAGTAGCCTATGTCCATTTGAAACTTTTCCCTTAGACTTTGTAAAGATCCAAACACTGTATTGCCTTCAGAAGTATGAGTGAATGTTTTTTCCCAATTTCCATCGACGAATATTGTTTGATCAACTGCATTATAACTGTGTCCGCAAAGTGTGTTTTCGGTTGTTTTACAACTAAATACTTCAACTATCTTTGAAAAGTTGTATTTAGTAGTTACCCATGTGAAGTTATCAGCATACTCAAGGTCATTGCCTGTAAAGGCTGAATAGATTTCCCCTATCGATGTCATTTCTACAATTTCATCTGTATGAATTATATCCGTATAGGTTTTGTAATTTATTTTCACAAATGAATCTTGCGTTTCCATAACACTTACGTAGAACACCTGCATATTATCAACAATGATGTACGGCTTACTAGTGTCTCTAATCATAACTTGTAAACACGAATCTTTAAAAGCAAACCATTCAATTTTGCTGAAGTCTATATTTTCAAAGATGTGTTCATTTTCTGTAAAGTTCATGCGGATTTGTCCCACCTGAAAGCGACCATTTGTACACAAAAAGTAAAACCTCAATTCTGCAATGTTGGAAGTTGTTACATATACAAGTATTTCAGATTGTCCACATATTACCGTTTCATTGACAGATGCATAATTTATCACAAAGCTGCGCGTTGTGTTATCTGCTTTTTCAAAGACTATTTGCAGGTTTTGTCCGGAAAGAAGTGCTGACTTTAAGCTTGAAAAGTTTCCCGATATTATCCCTCCAGAGTTATCCACAGTCAACAGTTTATGCCACTGTCCTAAAAAAAGAAATGGAAGTGAAACTATTTGCAAAAAATCCCAATGTGTTACTAAAGTGTTATATGTTTGTTTAGAGATTTATGTACTTAACTTTTGATAGTGAGAACAATTAGAGTATTTTATCCATTGTGTGTATGCTGAAAGTTTAAAAAAGCCTTTCTGAAAAAAAAAAACCCAACCGCTCTTATTGTTTCTAATAATAATTGTTTCTACTAAAAATAGCTTTGAATAGTAGCCGCATTTTTATTAATTTCATTTAAAAGAAGACACGTGATACGATTCCATGCAACAATTAGGTAGGCACTTAGATATCATTCTGTCAAATATAAAAGGTTTCTCTCTTTTGCGAGATCTGTTCGTCTCTAATACTCTCTCAATGTGTATGTGAAATGCACTTCTCCCCCTTTCACATGCTAATAAGCAGAAACTATATCGCTGTTACACACTGTTTTGGGATTATCAAAGAGGCTTGCAAAACTCTTTGACAGCACTAACAATTTCCTGACAATTTATCAAAAAAAAAAAAAAGACCAAATACATATAATGAGAAACAACATTTATTTGAGGCCCAGCTGGTAACCCCGATTATTCTTCCCGTAAGTATGTACATAGGGGTCGGGGAACCATCTCCTATGTCCCTCACTGTGCAATTAATGACACAAGTGATATTTGAGCCACGCCATGAGAAAACCAACATAGTGGCTTTGCGGCCAGCATGGATTCAGACCAGCTTCCGTGGTCAGGATCCCTGCTGTTCGCTTTCAAAGCCTATTGTATTAGATAAACCGTTAGCAAACAGCATGGATCCTGACCAGACTGCGTGGATGCGCAGGCTGGTCTGGATCCATGCTGGTCGCAAAGCCACTATGTTGGTTTTCTCTTGGCGCGGCTCATTTCACTTATTACATATAAACGGAGTACATAAACATGAGTTATTGAATCTCAAATCAATCAATGAAGAAAAAGGGGAAAAAAAGAACAAAACAAAACCCTATCCTACTAATGTAGTCTTTATAGTTCAAACATCTTTTTTATCCAATGACAAGCGAAGGATTTTCAAAAAAAAATAACCAACTTATTTTCATATTATTTCATAAATGAAAAATTGATCCACTTAATCATGAAGTGGTACAAAATTAATTATTTATTGTTCCACCTAGTATGGATCTCCATCATTCAAGGAGGCGGGGCAACTGCCAAAGCCGGGACTGCATACATCAAATAATTTGACGATAATTACGGCTCCTGGTCTAAAAATAAACCGTGACTGGGCTTACAGCAGTTGACAGATTATGTATAAATGTTGTGCAAAAGTACCCGACACTGGTTATTACTTTGTCTTGTTTTATTTTTAATCAAGTTATTGAATTTTATGGGTGTTTAAATAGAACTGTTAGATTATTATGAGTTAAACATGTATAATATATTTTGATTAAGAATGTAATATTGTGTTCTACAAACTATTCGTTAAGTGAGTCGTTAGCCATGTATTTATAGTTATATCAACAAACAAAGTTGGCCGTACCTCCCAGGGAAATTCAAGCTTGGCAGGCTTTGATTTCTTTTTTCAAAGTCACCTTTGCGAAATAAAACCGAATCAGATTTTTTTTTTACTATGTTGTTAAACGTCACAATAATGAAATGTGCCAACCTTTCTACTGTTTTACGGAAATTACAAAAATTGGCAGAGTCCAGTTTCGCATTTGGCCCTGGTACGTTTTTAGCTCACCTGAGCACAAAGCGCTCAAGGTGAGCTTTCGTGATCGCCCTGTGTCCGTCCGTCGTCCGTCCGTCCGACCGTCGTCCGTCCGTCGTCGACAACAATTTGACTGTTAACACTCTAGAGGTCACAATTTTGGCCCAATCTTAATGAATCTTGGTCAGAATGTTACCCTAAATAAAATCTTGGACGACTTTGATATTAAGTTATCTGGGGTCAAAAACTAGGTCACCACATCAAATAAAAGGGAAAGCTTGTTGACACTCTAGAGGTCACAATTTTGGCTCAAACTTCATGAAACTTGGTCAGAATGTTACCCCTAATAAAATCTTGGAAAGTTCGATATTGGGTCATCCGGGGTCAAAAACTAGTTCACCAGGTCAAATCAAAGGTTAGCACTCTAGAGGTCACAATTTTGGCCCAATCTTAATGAAACTTGGTCAGAATGTTACCCTCAATAAATGGACGAGTTTGATATTGGGTCATCTGGGGTCAAAAACTAAGTCACCATGTCGAATCAAAGGAAAAGCTTTTCAACACTGTAGAGGCCACATTTATGATTGTATCTTCATGAAATTTGGCCAAAATTTTAATCTTGATGATCTCAAGGTCCAGTTTGAATCTAAGTTATGTAGAGTCAAAAACAAGGTCACCAGGTCAAACCAAAGGAAAAGATAGTTAACACTATAGAGGCCATATTTATGACCATATCTTAATGAAACTTGGTCAGAATGTTAATCTTGATGATGTATAGGTCAAGTTTAAATCTGGGTTAGATGGGTCAAAAACTAGGTCACCGGGTCAAATCAAAGGAAAGTCTTGTTAACACTCTAGATGACACAATTTTGGCCTAATCGTAATTAAACTTGGTCAGAATGTTACCCTCAATAAAATCTTGGAAGAGTTTGATATTGGGTCATCTGGGGTCAAAAACTAGGTCACCAGGTCAAATCACAGGAAAACACTACAGAGGCCACATTTATGACTGAAGCTTAATGAAACTTGGTCAGAATTTTAATCTTGATAATCTCAAGGTCTAGTTTGAATCTGAGTCATGTAGGGTCAAAAACTATGTCACCAGGTCATTCAAAGGAAAAGCTTGTTAACACTCTAGAGGCCACATTTATGACCATATCTTAATGAACTTTGATCAGAATGTTAATCTTAATGATTCCTAGGTCAGGTGGGCGATACAGGGCCTTCGTGGCCCTCATGTTTAAATAAAATAAAATAGACAGATGCACTTTAAAGGCATTTATTTTCAACTGGTTATTTATGATGTTTATAGAACCGAGGATTCCTGTGTACGAGTACATGTAGTTATTGCGTAAAGTAAATATGTGCTTGAATTGAGTTTTCCTAGCTCGGTGTAGAGGGCCGGGTCTAAAGTCTTACCTGAATAACGGAATTCAGACGAAGTGGAAACGGTCATCCATCCATCCAGATTCAGCTCAAAATTGTGGAAAAAGTAAACGGTTATGGTACACTTTTCTTCCCACTATTATTTTCGTCTGGCCACATGCTTTAAAAATATACATGTGTTTTAGGTCAGACATTTGCAGATAATACGGTACAGGTCGCGCAAGGTGTACGTTTTGGGCCATTTTTGCCTCAAAATTGAGTGTCCTGAAACCTGCGTTTTACTCGTTTTTATCACAGAAGCAACAGAATCGGCAAGCTGAAAATGTCACATAATGAAGTGCTAAGTCTATGTAATACATTCGCTCAAAACTTGCCTTGAATTTATCAAAATTCAATTTGGATTTTTCATGATTTTTTTCGCACTGGTATCAGCGCAGATTTGTGAAATTTTCAAATTTACTGTCCCTTGCCCCCAAAGGATATCTTAAGTGGTTCAGTTTACTTGAGATAAATATGTTATTGATTGATGAAAAGGTCGGTTCGGCAAATTTAATTACTTGCATTACAATGTCAGTAATTAATCTACAACATGTACGAAATTGTTATGTTATTTTCTATAAATAATTGTTTCACTTCTTTCTTATCAGGGAAATCTTACTAGATGTAAAATCTCTCACAAATCCGGGACTAATTTTCACTAAAATTCGTGTATATACCGTTTACTTTGGATATGTACTTTTTTGTTTTGAATTTCTGTTTTAAATATATAATAAAGGCAATATGTATAATCTTCTCTAAATTTTATTTTTCATAAATGTAGTATTTCACTAGCAAAGATATAAATTCTTTATGGTTATCTTTATCGAATGAAAATATGCATTGTTTTTTTTCTGCATATTAATCACATTTTTGTTACAAATCCAGTCTATCATATTTGACAAAAATCTATGCATAACTTGACACGAGTTTGAAAGATGTTCTATATTTTCCCTCTCTTTTTTTTACAGTAGGAACATACAGCATTTTCTGTCTTACGTATAGTGTGCAAAAACGAAGTCGTAGCTTATATGTTTTGGTTTATTTTATATTGAAATCTTTTAATTTAATTTCATCAATTGATTTTAGGTTTATACAGTATTTTTTAAATTCTTTTTCTGAGATTCCCGTTGTTCGATAACATTTCTTTGGTACGTATTGTATGAAAACATTGGCGTTTTCTCTAATTCCCTTTCTCCACAGGTATATTTGAGATAATATTATGCAGGTCTAAGAAAGTACCTCTAACTCGGTATTTGTTTTTATGCTTTCTATACTTAGAATATTTCCATTATCATCTAGTAGATCTATGACTTGCGTAATATTATTGTGATACCAGTTATTGAAGAACTGTGTCTTAATTTTAAAATTTGTGATTATACCATAATGGGGAATATAAAATTTCTTCTAAATTCAAACACGTCTTTCCAGAATGGGTTTTGTATATCCCTAGATAAGACCTTAGCGTAAAAGGAACACAAGGAAACAACATCTCTTGATGAAAAAGGTATCAAGAAGTTACATGTGTCACTACTGAATAACGCTAACCTTCGAAACCAACTTGAATGAAGGCTTTAATGTCAATCTTTTTGAGAGACTTAATTATACCAATGGCTTAAATGTAAAACGGATGGGTACTATATTGAAAGTGTATACGCACCGCACTTTCTCTCTACACGGGTTTCCACCTGAAAAATAAAAGAAAATAATCAGGAGGGATTTCACCTTAGGCGGTAAAGAAATTAACTTACGCACTCTTTGTGTACTTATTTTTAATTTTACTTTACATGAATGTGTGTTTATATAGGAAGAAATTTGCTGAAAGGCGTTTACGTCAGGCACCATAAAACACTTTTATAAGAGATGCCATAGCTGGAATTTTGTGCTAGTAGTCATTCCTTGAGATCTATTAGCTGAAGTAATGTGGCAGTCACTTTGAGACACATAACTTGAAATGTTGTTCCAGTCACTTTGAGATATATTAGCTGGAATGTTGTGCCAGTCCGTCTTTGAGATATTACCTGGAATGTTGTACCAGTCCGTCTTTGAGATATTACCTGGAATGTTATACCAGTCCGTCTTTGAGATATAACCTGGAATGTTGTACCAGTCCGTCTTTGAGATATTACCTGCAATGATGTACCAGTCCGTCTTTGAGATATTACCTGGAATGTTGTACCAGTCCGTCTTCTAGATATTTCCTAGACTGTTGTACTAGTCTGTCTTTGAGATATATTACCTGGAATGTAGTGTCAGTCAGTCTTTCTAGTACATAACCTAGAATGTTGTTGCAAGCTGTCCTTGAAATATTGCCTAGAATGTTGTACCAATCAGTTTTTGGGATATATTAGCTTGACTACTCTGCCGGTCCCTTCTTGAGATATATTACCTGCAATGTTCTGCCAGTCTTTCATTGATATATATTACCTGGAATGTTATGCCAGTCAGTTTTTGAGATATATAACCTGGAATGGTATGCCAGTCAGTCTTTGACATATATTACCTGCAATGTTGAGCCAGTCAGTTTTTGACATATATTTCCTGGAATGTGGTGCCAGTCAGTCTTCGACATATATTACCTGGAATGTTATGCCAGTCTGTCATTGCATATATATCCTGTCTATATGCCAGTCAGTCTTTAACATATATTACCTAGAATGTTGTGCCAGTCAGTCTTTGACATATATTACCGGAACGTTGTGCCAGTCTGTCATTGCATATATTACCTGGAATGTTGTGCCAGTCAGTCTTTGACATAAATTACATGGAATGTTGTGCCAGTCACTCTTTGACATTTATCTTCTGAAATGTTGTGCCAGTTAGTCTTTGACATATATTACCTGGAATGTTGTGCCAGTCAGTCTTTGACATATATTACCTGCAATGTTGTGCCAGTCTGTCATTGACATATATTACCTGCAATATTGTGCCAGTCAGTCTTTGAGATTTTGCCATATATTACCTGGAATGTTGTGCCAGGCAGTCTTTGAGATATATCAGCAAATCCATTTCCATTGATCATTCCACACCACCCTTCCTTAATATTGTACACTGATCCTTCACAATTAATGTCATTTTTACATGTTCTGGCGCACAAAAGCTCATTTCCCAAAACGCCAATATCCAAATACTTTCCTGAGGTTTTGTTAGGTAAAAGGTTATTTTTCAAAACTATATAACTACAATTAACACTAATAGTTTGAAGAATCCAGAAAACGAAGAAAATAATGCGCGACATGGTATTTATATGTTTATTGTTATAATTATTACTTGTTTTCAACAGTTGAATAATAGTTGTGTGGACCTTCTTCTAGAACGGCTGCTTTATAAATGCCTATATTGATTGAATGGCCATTAAAAACTTAACGTAATAAAAGCATTTGACAATATAAATCAATACATCGTATTTTAAAATATATTCCACACTTCTGGTCAGTAAACACGTTCGTCCTATCATCTTTTCCCATTTTGAAACGAAATGAGCTCTCATTCATAAAAGTTCCTTCGTTACAGCGTTTTTAAAAATCATATTTTCTACCAATGCTCTATAAATTCGTAATATTGTCAAGTTCGCGCTTCAAACAGGATCTTAAAAGAAACATGTTTACTAATATGCTAAGCAACTTTGAAAAATGGCCTGCAGATTCTGAGGATAAGTTTTTCAAAGTTTCATATAACCAAATAAGGAAACATCTGCAAATTAACTATTTCAAATCAGACCAGTTACGGGGACATTTGAACTTTTTGAAGGGGTTAAACAGGCAGTCGTGTTTTCTGTTAGACAAATCAATACAAGATTAACTTATTCTTGGAGAGAACTCAGCTTACGGACTAGAGTTAAAACAAGATATCACATGTTTGACGTTTTGGGGATAAAATAAAGCCATTATATAAATTTGATAAAACTCAAGTGTAATAGAGCTTAGACGTTGGTGGAATTCACTTGGTCTATAATAGGTAAAGAAAGGAGAATGTTTAATGTTTCAGCAGGAAAAGCTTACATGTGGAAAAAAATATTACGTTTGTGCACCGGCTTTCAACATTGAATTTATTAAACTCGTTGAATAAAATTGATAAAATGCACGACAGAGCCTCGAATTTTATTATTTTGTACAATTTCAGTACAGGTTCGGTCGAACAGTCCTATGAAATTATTTGGAAATTGAGTCAGCAGCCCTACCAATAAGATTTAAATACATATAGGGAAACTTAATAACGCCCTCCTTAGCGTCCATCTTTTGAAAACAAAATGTGTACATTCTTTTAAAAGCGTCACTGAAGGAAGAATTGCTATGTATTTATCTTAAGATTAACAAATTTTTGAAGATTTGTCTATTCATAAAATTAAACTTTCTTAGCACAGGGCCACCAAAGGAACACTTACGTGCAATCGTTTAAAACATGATCAGCAGTTCGTGACAAGAAGATTTTTGCCTTTTCCACTTTATACAGTCCACGTTTGGCGGCCACGTTTGTTTTTTTTTTTTTATTCAGAGGGTCGCCCATTGCTCATTTATTGCAATTATTTTAAAACTGTGCCAAAAGTTTTTGATATGAAGATATTTAAAGTTTCCACTATGAACATGTAAGGAAAAGTAACCACGCCCCTTACTGGCCATGTTTTTGACGAATGGCAATAATTTGAACAATCTTGGTAGGGGGTCGGTCACCAAAGGAAAATTTCGAATATAATAAGAAATGTACATATAAGTACGCCATTGCCGATATAACTAGTATAATGCTTTCTGACGAAACTTTTAAATACATTTCAATCGTGCAGTTCGTAAAATAAGCTATATAACCTTTTGAACCTTCATTAATGGTGTCTGTAATCAATGGCACTCGGTGAAAGCCGGAAATTGATCAAGAATGTTTTAACACTGCTTGAACAGGAGGAAATACTCCCCAGAAAGGTTTTACCAGTCAAAACATTTAAAACAATAGAATAAATTACTTGCGCAAATAAAACGCCTACAAAAAATGCCTTAAAAATCGGACAATAAAAGTCAATAACTTTATTATTTACTTGGAACTAACAGTGTCAAAGTACAAAAGTTTATGCAATTACACGTATAAGTATTTGTTCCTTCATAGAACAAACGTTATTGAAGCTCTTTGCAGATTTATGTTTCTGCGTAGGAATTAAATACCAATGTGTTAGGTACATGCAGGTAAATAACCACTGACAGCAGTGCCTGTACTGTATATTTTATGCAGCTACTGACAAACCGGATAGAATATTAAATCTACCTGCGAAAGAGACTGTCAATGGTACCAGTTGTATTTTGTTTGTTTGTTTTGGGTTTAACGCCGTTTTCCAACAATATTTCAATCATGTAACGGCTGGCAGTTAATCTAAAAAATGGAGGACAAATGATTTCAGACACAATGTCTTTTATCAAATCGTCACGGAGAACATACGCCCCGCCCGGGGATTTTACCAGTTGTAAGACCTATAATTATGTATATTCTAAACTACATTGAATTGCAATTGCGAAAAATTTAATCTCAGTTTTAACATTAGCTTTCCTTAAAATATACTGCCTCAGGCAAAACCTTTTGTTAAATACCTTGAGCTTTCAGGGTTAATTTTGTTTGTCTTCATATCATGTTCAAGGTCCATGCTTTTTCCATGGCACACATGTATATAGTGGACAAATGTTTGTTAAAGTTTATCACCCAAGGCTGTATTTAATAAAATTAAGATAGTAGTAGACAATCATAGGCCATTTCTTAACAACTGCACAATTTTTATTCCTGTAATAGTGTTGCTTCGAATGTTTATTTACCCCACCCACTTTTTCCCAGTTTCAGAGTGTACCACTCTTCCAATATTAATCAGAGTGTACTGATATACTGTCATTTTAATGTTTATTTAGTTTACAATACCTTCTGAAAATAACACCTGAATATCTCAACTAAAAATTCTTTTTTAGCTTTTTGGTGAAATTCGTCCATTGAAAATCAGTAAATCTGATCAGGCCACTTTGTTGCTCGGTGATGCAAAAAAAAGTATTCAAAACAGGTTGTGTGAATGTCCATTGCATAGTTATTCTATCATGAAAGTTTCAGGTAAAAGTTTGAACCAATTTTTTAAAAATAAAGGAAATTGTGCTCCTGGTCGGTACCATGTCAAATTATCCCACCCACTTTAAATCTATAATATCTATAAAAGTAAGTCAAAATTGGTAACAGTAACACTTGTTAATGAAACTTAATACAAGTAGTTATATTACCATAAAATGTAAATAAAATCCAAAAACATTTTGCGCAGACACCTAACTGGGCCCCCACCCCCTACCCCTCCCCCGACCCCAACTTGTCAATTGCTTATGGAGAGTGCCTGCGGATTAGAAACTATTAAGACCGCCATGACATAACTGGAAGGTTTGTGAAAATCGGTGTTAACCCAGCACAAAAGTTATCAAATATATAAGTGCAACAACTTATTTATTTCATGTCCGTACATTTTTAACGTCAGAAAATAACGTCATGTCGTTATAACTGTGCATATTTCGACCAACTTAAAAGTCAGAATTAGCCTGGAATAAATATTGTTTTGGGGTTTTACGCCCGTTTTCGTCAACATTTCTTTTTTTACAAGCAATAAACTCTTTTTCCACAGTAACTTACAAAATATTAGTCACGGATAGAGTTACTGCACTGGACACCAGGGGCCGTATTCATTAAGCATCTTAAGTATAAGTATAAGAAATTGATTATTTACTTAAGTATTATTTAGGTTAGAAATTTATTTTACTTAAGTATATTTGTTATTCATAAAACAACTTAATAAGTAATTCTTGTTTCTTATTGTGGACGAAAACATTTAAAAAAACATTAATACATGCACAGTTATGTTTAAAGTGATTTGTTCTGAAAACAACACTTTAATCGTACTCACCACGCTATTTTATTTTCTGACTTAAGTAGTTTCTTACGTATCTTAAGTTTTAGCTGTTTTATGACTTAAACTTAAGTTTTACTTAGACTTAAGTTGAAATCACCTCAAACTTAAGTAAAATCTTAAATTTAAGTCAAAACTTATACTTAAGATGCTTTATGAATACGGCCCCTGACCTATATATATATGATCGCTCGATTGACGGGCGAACGTACCAACCAGTTCGGTCCGGCATGATTGGTGGGGGGTAATTTTTGATTGAGTGAATTAGACAAGAGACTATTTTCTAAGAGTCAGTTGTATTTGAAGTTTCAAAACTGGAATTCTTTTAAAATCTGAATTGAGCATTTTGTTAACCATGGTTGAAAGTGTTCATATAAAAAGATGAAAGTTACTGGGAACGGCTGAATATACCGGTGTTGAAATAAGTTGTAGCCCCTATATTTTTTGTTCTATGTTAAAAAGATATGTTTGTATTATTTTTATGTATGAAACAAAGAGCAATCAAATATGACTAAAAAAAATAATGAAGTAAGGATTTAATTGCTAAAACGTAAAATTTTATTGTTATCACCATCCTCCCCTTTATTGATATTGATTTTTACCCCTTTTTGTTGTTGTTTGTTTTATTTTCTTAGTGTTTTTTCTAGTGCCGTTTTAAAACAGAATCTGAGCGGTCATGTTTCGAGTGACCCGGCCGCGTTCTAAATTTTTGCGTAAAAGTTTAGAAACTGTACGGATTTTTCATATTTTAAATTTCAATTCATTTATATCACAGCTTAAGTTGAAAATGACGGAGATTAAGCGGCTATATCCAGCTATAATGATATGAAAACAAAATACACATACAAACTGTGGAGGTTTTAATCTGAGTGTAATATGAATACAGCATAAGGTGAAATGCGTCTAATTTGAGGCTATTTGGTTCCGATTCGATATTTTGTTAAATATAAAATCTACATATTCCTCATAGAATGCGTAGTTTACTTAATGTAATTTCTGTAACGTTTTTCTCTGCAAACCTCCAAACACGACCATTGACGTCAATTTTTTATGAAGTATGGTTTCACGTCCATCGTTAATAGCTCTATTTATTCAACTAATTTTGATTTACTTGTTACTAATCATATTTTTCATTTAAAAATGTCTTTTAAATGGTGTATACTTTATGGAGAGATTATTTTAACGTACAAGTCGATATTTACGTTAAAGTGACATCAGAGCGACAAATATGACGTTGAGTTTTGAATAAAAAGTTTGCTTAAATCTTGTCTCATGTAAAACCCAAACAATAGAATTTGAGAAAAAACTAAAATGACTTTATTTTCTGTCGATTAAAGGTAAGAAATTACGGGGTCGCCTAATTCTTTCTCGCCTAAAATTACATTAAGCTACCTCTACCCCCAAATCATAACATAGCTTCTTTTCAAATCTTAGTATTTTACACCCTCATTTATCAGAGACTCACTACAGAGGTAATTTTTTTCAAGACTTCTGTGCGAAATGTTTTCAATGCAGAATGTTTTACATACGCCAATGCGACAACTTAGCGTAAAATACTGATCATGTTATTTTTGAAAATGGCTTTAAATATATTTTCTATAA
This sequence comes from Mercenaria mercenaria, assembly GCF_021730395.1. Lineage (NCBI taxonomy): Eukaryota > Metazoa > Mollusca > Bivalvia > Venerida > Veneridae > Mercenaria > Mercenaria mercenaria. The sequence goes on from NC_069364.1 coordinate 49,209,218, forward strand.
CTTTTTTTTTCATCTTTTTTTATTCAAAATATCAATAAACAAGTTTTCCATTGTAAAACACTGCTTAAAAGAAGAATTAGTTTAACAAGTTAGGATTTCCGCATAAGACACACAATGGTGTTATATGCAAATAGTATACTGATACTTTTAATGGAGTCGGTAAATGGTTAAGGTAAATCAGGAAGAGACAGGGGCCTATTGCTGAACTCTGAGGAACTGCGGCGAGAACAGGTAGAGTTCATGAGGGACAGCTGTCAACAACGATACTTTAGGATTTGTCTTTGAGTAATGACTTTATGCTCTGTGGGGCTAATGGCTGGACTCCCGGCGGAGTTTATGTATTATTTTATTGTCGTCAGCCTTTACGAAAGCGTTAGCAAAGTGCATTACTATAATTGTCAGTATGCCGGCCAGTCTCTAGATTCTCGAAGACGTCCTGTATAACATTTATATTTTTTCACAGGGAAGCTCTGAACTGAAGCATTATTGGCTATGACTGAAGAATTTTTTGTCAAGGTGGGACGAAACTAAAATAGAAACTAAAATACGTTCCATCATTTCACAAACAATGCATGTTAAGCATACAGGCCTCTAGCCTCGTTTTTGGCCTTCCTTGTATACTGGATTAAAGCAACTGCATTCTTTCATCTACTGGGATTTGACAACATTTAAGCGATAGTTTGAATATACATTATGATGAGAAGAGCTGTCCTTTGGTGAATCTCTTTGAGTAGTCTTGCAGAGGGTTTTTAGGATTTCACTCCTTCAATAACTTAACCATGCTATTTCTTGTTTGTTTTTTTATTTTATTTTTTTTTACAGATATTTATTCCAATAAAGAACACCCGACATGGAATCAGTGCAATAATAACTGTCTAAAAATATTAGTTCCTTTTTGTTTATTAGCTCATCTGTCACGTAGTGACAAGGTGAGCTATTGTGATCGTCTGTCCTTTCTTTACTGTTTTTCTTTTTTTTTTTTATTTCATTCTAGAACAAATGAAACAATTAACAACATATATACTATTCTATCTGGCAATACAAAAAGATTATTTAACCATGCTGTTTCTTACTATTGTTCCTTAAAATTGGATTACGCACATCGTTGTACATAAGATTAAATCTAACCAAAGATCAATGAAAGAGAGAAGACCCGAAATTGGGGCTTAAAGGGGGATGTTGTTAGCGGTTGGTGGTCATAGCATGTAGCTAATTGTCAGGTTATTAAGAATCATCGTTTCATATATTTTATTATCCAGTGATTACTGGAAGCAAAATGATCATCCATTTCCAGCTTGACCATCTTATAACCTCAGGCCAATACGACAACTCTTGGACAAATAACAAGGCCAATATGAAATTGCTTGATTAATAACATTATATTTCGAATCAGGGCTAATAAGGTCCTCTTGTTTGTGGACGTTGTTATTATATTATAAATCCATCTGTGATATTTTAAGAAGTATTTTTATGGGTTTTACGTCGCACTTACACAATTATAGGTCATACGGCGACTTTCCAGCTTTGAGCCCAGGTGGCACCCCATGCATTATTTCATCAAGGACTAGTATCGACCTTCCGTAAACAAGTTGGATGGCTACCATATTAAATAAAGACATCATTATGTTAAAATACCAAGTTTTAAAGTGTCTGGGAAAATCAGTATACATGTCAATGTTTTATTGCGTGTGTTTATCCTACAATTAACGGCTTGCTCCAACTAGAGACAGGCAAGGGCCTTATTTCTTTTACCTTTTAATTGATGGTTTTGATATTATGATGGTATGAAACAAGGAGCGAAATTGTTTGGAGCGAAACAGTTTGGAGCGAAAATGTTTGGATACTTACTTGTAGGAAACAGCTCGCTATATTTCATTTTTAATACAATTGTTAACAAAATATGACATTAATAACAACGTAATTGATAAGTGACTATTATACTCAAGTAAAATATAATAACAAAGATCACAATACAAGCAAAACACATACTAACATTTACAAGCATAAAGGAAATTCAAGTCCTTACAGCAATTAAAATTCATTTTGCGAAAATAAGTTAAAGTAACATTTAAAGAAACGTCTAATTTAAAAAAGGTGTAAGCTATCATATGGGAAAATATGTTTCTATCAAAATTTAACCAAGGGTTCAGCGCCGATACAATTCCTAATTGATATGGGATAAAGATTTTATTTAAAACAATGATAAAAATGACAGTCTTATATAGTCCTGCAGATTAAAAAAAATTGCTAGACGGATAATATTATATCCAAGCAATTCTTGACAAGTCTAATTTATTGTCATAAAAACTAGATTTGTGTTTGTTAAGAATTTTCTGTTATTTAATTACGAACACATACCCCACCTAACTAGATATATATTGACTTCCGTATAAAAACATTGAATACAAAAAACATTTTTTTTTCTTTTCAAGAGGAATATTATTTCATAATCACTGTATAAAAAGTAACAATTCTGTTGAATTTTATTTTCTGATGTTTTCCTTTTGCATATTCCTTTACTATATTATTACATTTAAGTAAATGATGCTTTGTTCTTGTTAATTTCATCGTTATGACTTTGTTTCAACGGTATAAAATGATTAAAACTCATAGTAACTCCGCCGGGAAAACCCGTTCTCTAGATCTGCAAGCAAGAAAATACGTTTTTTATGTAGATTCTAAAGGTGCATCAGACGACGTATTTGGATCTGTGATTTTTACTTGCTCTGCTTTTCTAATCATCAAGTCATATCCCTCCATCTTTCCCTGTTTCTTCAGCTCAGGTCCTACGATGTCCTACGAGCGCACGTGTTGTGCTGATGGAAAACATACCGAAATGGCTTTAGTCTCTGTAGAATTATTACAAGGTAAGCTGTCTTTGAAGTAACAATATATTACCTACGAAACAGAAGTTTACATTTCCTCTTAATGGCAATGTATGGGTTTTAACAATAAATCAAGTAACCTTTGTAACAAAACTGTAGACAATTCCAGGAATAAGCAAATAAATTTATGGTTTTAACAGTTACATGTGGACGACTGGTTGGTACTGTAATAGGATCCAGAAACACTGACATCTGACTATAAGACTAGTTGCCTTGGGTCTGCACCGTTCATTACCCGCTCCAATCAAAAGTTCACATATATTGACGGCGGAATTCAAACATTCAAACGCTGTTGAATTACAGCTAAGTCTTAGTCTCAGTCACAACGGCTATTTTCTGTCTTTCTTTCTTTTACCCCACCCGCTGAGCTCAGTAGAAGGAGCGCAGATCCATGAATCATGTGTTCGTTCCCCAGGTAGGGCATGACGATTTGATTGAAGGCACATGTCCGAAATCATTCGCCCTCCACCTCTGATTTATGTGGTGAAGTTGGAAGTTACTTGTCGAGAACTGGCTAGGTTAACTGCTCGCCGTAACATAGAAACAGCGCTGAACCCAAAACAAACAAATTTCTTTTTTATTTCATGGAATATTTTACAGTTTTAGCAGAATGGTTTCTACTGATAGGAAAAATTATTCCATATGGTATATATTTCTATTACGTGTCTATGAATACCTGAATAACCTTTCTTTACACACATATCTTGGGAGCTAAAACCTCTGCAAAGGATGGTGTTTCTTACAAGCCAAGTTGCTAGATAAATTAACCTTTTCACAGCAACAACCTCCGTACTACATATAATACTCAGTTTTCCCGCGGTTAATCACAAAGGATACACTTTATTCGAAATCGGGGTGTCCGATTACTCTCCAAACAATCGAAATATTTCCCAAACGTAAAATTTGTTGCAAAGTTAAATGAATTAATACATGATGATTATCATTAACAAAAGGCTTTAAAAGTTTTCTACAATTGTATGATATTTGTTTGCCTGTATGTTATTACATGCATAAAATCTAAGTTTTATGTAACCTTTTTTACGTACAGATAATAAGTGACGGAAATAGCGGCCTGATTTGGAATTCTTGACAGGTATTTGTAAATGTTGAGATAATTCAAATAAAAATTTTGATTATATTCTTACTTATTTTTGTAAATGTGCATCGATACGAGTACATGACTGTTCATGTATTATCATTAACTTGCGAGATAAATCATTTCAATCTTAACGTTGAATGAAATCATTGCACAGTTGCAAAGGACTCATTTGATTAAATTCAACTTAAAATATTAAAAATGAGTTTGTCTTTATCACAAGATATAAGAAAATCCATTTTTTTCGCATTTTTTTTTCTATCTGGGATGGGACGAGTGTAATGTAATTCAAGGCAACAGGAATGCGGTGTCGGTTTTGTCGCATTTTCTTAAATTGAATATAATCTAAACATCAAAATCTGAGTTCTACACTGAAATGATTTCGCCGAAGGTAGCGGAGTTTTAAAGGATATTTGTATTTAATTGTACTCAGAAATTTATCGAAAAAAATGAGACACTGGAAAAAATACTTAATTGCGCTATCTTATGAATTTGGGGTTAGGGTAATGCAATTTTACGCGAAAATGAATTCGGTGACCCCATAATTTTATTCCTTTAGTCGACAGAAAATAAAGTTTTCATCATCATTTTAGTTTTTTTTTTCTCAAATTCCATCGTTTGGGTTTTACATGAGACAAGATTAAAGCAAACGTTTTATTCAAAACTCATATTTATCGCTCTTACGTCACTGTAACAGAAATACCGACTTTAACGTTAAAATAATCTCCACAAAATATACGCCATCTTAAATGAAAAACTCATGAGTAACAAGCAAATCTATTCTTGTGGAATGAACAGAACGATTGACGAAAACAGTCTGACGGACGTGAAATCGCGATTAATTAGAAATGGACGTCAACGGCCGTTTTTGGCAGTTCGCAGAGAAAAAAGTTACAGAAATATCAAAAAAGTAAAATACGCATCCTATGAGGAATATGGTGAATTTTACATTTAACACAATATCGATACGGAACCCAATATCTTCAAATTAATAAAGCAAAGACTAAGCCATATTTTTATTCTAAACATAAATAATTTCTTTTTTGCTTCAAGGCTTTCATTTTAGTTCACTCTAGCTGTATGAAAAAGAATATATCAAAAATTATATAAAGTAGACGGTAGTTATATCTGCTGCTTTTATGAACTACAAGTAGATATTTTAATGTTTAAATATGACGAAAAACTGGATGCGAAAAGAAACCTGTAGCATATAAGCTTTGAACTCAAAGACGCGGCGTCGTCAATCGTAATGTGTGATGTTCCGCTAGATAACGCTGCATTACGCCTTCTTGACATTAAGTCACTTGACACTGTTGATGCGAAATATAACTAGAACTTTTTCTAGTGCAGATGTACGTCTGAAGATAGATACTGAAGAGAATCATAATAGCTGTCATGTGTTTACGAATCGGATAGAAATATCCGTCCTGAGGGCACCTGTCGCAAGCTTCGTTACCGCCCGTGCGCTAGTGGGCGAGGGACGGATATTTCTATCAATTCGTAAACATATGACTGATGTTTTTCTTGCATAACGTAAACAAATATAAGCTTTTTCTCCTGACAGATTATTTTTCTTGCATACGTCATTTTTTTTTTTACAAATAATAGAATAAATAAAGCAAATAAAAATTTTTTTTCTTTGTAGCACACTGTAACGTCACGACGTTTCGGTGACGCACAATAACAAAGTCCCACTTTAGTGTTATCGTTTGTAGCGCGCCGGCATGTTCTTAAAATATTTTGAATCGAAAAATATACTATAAGAACGGAAGGAAACTATCGTTTTTCTTTTACATGAACAATATAAAAGTTATTATCAGTGAAGGAATCGGTAGTTGTCATTAACAGCACGAGAACATCTGTGATGGGGTGTCAGATGGGTTGTATTGGAAACTCACGGGAAAGGTCAGTCCGGAGTGAAAGAAATTAAATTTCATGAGTTTTACTTACAATTGAAAGGCTCTTTGAAAACCGTTTAATTCTGATTCTTTCGGGACATTTTAATAGAAAATCATTTCGGAAATGACAAAATCATTTTCACTAACAAGGCCCTTGTTCTTTGTCACATTTTTAGAAAGTAGAAAGAAATGCAGTAGACATTGTATTAAACGACAAGACAAAGGGAAAGCCAAAGAGCGGTCGTGAATTCAACGGTTTCTTAATACAGTTTGCTAAAATACCAGACTATGAATACCCCGTAGTAACAATCTTATATACACTGAATATATATAGTGCGGTACTGTCCGGGCTAACTTATATTTCGCTAGTAAAACGGCAAATGTAGTCACGAAATCAAACAGTTTTATAGCGCGGTAATGTACAGCAAAACAATGTTTTAATCAAGAAATAATTCATAGCAGAACAGTGTTATAGCACTATTTATACACGATGGGTGGTTATACGTCGATCGTAATAATTTCAAATGAGCGTACGACGTATTACCATCGGAGTGTATAAATAGTGTTACAACACGGTTTTGATATAAATTATTTCGATTCTTATACGTCTTTTATTGTACAATTTAGATCAAATGTGATATAACTGTTCCTCCACTTATGGTGCCAGTAGGTAGGTCGCCACCTCCTTTGTTTATACACACCTGGACCGGAAATGGTAATATGTCTTGCGGAATAGTTCCATTAGGGCGCATATGATGGCGAATAATTCTGCACAGCTAATAATTAACTCCGTGTATGTGTAAAATAAGTAGGACTGTTATGCTATGTTTTTAGTAAAATATTTGCTTAAATTTGAAAGCTCGTACATGGAGCTGAATATCATGATGCGTACATGGAGCTATATATCACGTCGACATGACGTCAAAATAATATTGTTGAGATGATTTAAAGGGAATTCCTATAGTTTTTTATGCGCATCTTTCTGCGCAGCCGACACTTTCTATGGAAAACTGAACTGAAGTCAACATTTGTTGAAACATGTTACAGACAATCTTAAATATGAGGAATTTTGAATGAAATAACATTTTTGATAAGTTATATCAGTAATCAAATGTTGATACTGGTTTATGTTGTATTGACAAGTATCATGCCTGACAGGTATCTTGCTATTTTAGTGGTTGTGTTTTCACATCGCATTTTAGTACAAAGACAGTGTTGCTCATATAATGTAAGATAATTGACTTAGTACTGATAAGACAATATCACCTTTCAGATTATTTAGTATTCAATTATAGAAAGAATTAAGAATTTCTAAAACTTTTTTTTAACTTTTAGCAGACATACATGTAATCAATTTGGCCAGGTTCACGCCATTTCCGTCCGAACAGGTGTTGTATTCTAGCGGTCTTAACATAAAATTTAGCCTGGTGACCCATACATTTTTAGCCATTTTTATGCTCACAATACAATTATCTATACACAAGAAGAAAAAGAAAAAATTCTATGAAAGAGTTTTTTCAAAATTAAAAAAAAAATATTCTTCACTATGGGTATTTTTCATTGAAAAAAGTTCACAAAAGTAAATATGAAACATTTTCTTTTTCATTTGTACCCATTATTGTAAGGATAGAGTATTACAAATATGACAATGATATCAAATAAGTATATAATAAAATCTGTAAAAAGAAAAAACTGTATTGTGCTGCCTGGATGTATATTTTGGTTGGTATTTATAAAAAAGCAGAAAATTATGAAAATGTTGAAAAATCGCTGGCAGTTTCAGCAACAGTGGGTGTGTTCAAAACAATTTTTCACAAAAACAAGCCTGGTGACCTATTGTTTTTATTTGTTCATTGTTTTCAGCACAAATTTTCCTATCATATATGTGAATTTAAAAAAATTCTATGAAAGGAAAAAAACTATAGGAATTCTCTTTAAGCATTGCATAGTCATTTTAGTACTCTGTTTATACACGATGGGCGATTATTCGTCGAATCTTGAATTATTTTGTATATATTTCTGTATTTACATCTCATCATTGTACAACAAGATATAACAACAAGTTCTACCATACAGTTTAAATACACATGGCGTATAAAATGTAACAGCAAGTTCTACTATATACGTACAATACACAGTATCATAATGTCTGGAGGTATAAGGTTTCAACGAGACATTTAATAAAGGAAATTTTCATGGAATTGTCCATTCATCAATCGCATTCTTAAACCTCGTAGTCATACACTGTTTCTGCAAAATACTGTATTTTGCTCCCCTGGAGCAAATTGTCAAACGTAAAGTAGAGTCAGTGTACCTTAAACAACAGATGAAACATGAATTATATCAGTTAGCGAACCACGTAGTGTTAGGACTATTTATCATTAAAACATTTTCAAAATATGACTGTCCATGCAACCACAATCGTCTTTTTACATCATCAGGGGCACTTGTTCGTAAAGCCATCCAAACTGGCTTTGCATCTATTGAAAAATGCAGTCCAGTGTTTCTAAGTGTAAGGCTTGGGTATAAATTAGCCCTTGCTACGATTCTTGATGACCCTCTGCTCTGGAAAACACTAGTCGCACCATATAGACAGGAAAACGAAGTTGAATTCTCGTTAACATGCAGGCAGTTTGACTTTATACGTATACTGGAACCAGACTTGAAAGCAGTGACCAATTTTTCCGTCGTGTTACTTTCAGAATCCAAAACATTTGTCCACGCTGCTTTATCAACAAACCATGAACATTCACTTGTTCCTATGGTTTCATTAAGTACACTACCGGTCCAAAAGTCAAATACAACTGTTTCATATTTACCGGAAGTGGAAACCATTTCCCAGAGTACAGTAGCTTGGTTAGAATCAGATGGTTTCAGCGGATACAACGAGAACACCGTCGTAATATTATCCTTATCAAAAATGATCATGTCTGGCTCTCTCAGCTTTCCACGGAAATGAAGAAGTAGCCTATGTCCATTTGAAACCTTTTCCCTAAGACTTTGTAAAGATCCAAACACTGTATTGCCTTCAGAATTATGGATGAATATTTTTTCCCAATTTCCATCGACGTATACTGTTTGATTAATTGCATTATAACTCTGTTCACAAAGTGTGTTTTCGGATGTTTTACATCTAAATACATCAACTATCTTTGAAAAATTGTATTTAGTAGTTACCCATGTGAACTTCTCAGCATACTCAAGTTCATTGCCTGTAAAGGTCGAATAGATTTCCCCTATTGATGTCATTTCTACAATTCCATCGGTATCAATTATGTCTGTATAGGTTTTGTAGTTTATTTTCAGAAATGAATCTTGCGTTTCCATAACACTTAAGTAGAACACATGCATATTTTCAACAATAATGTACGGCTTACTGGTGTCTCTGATCATAACTTGTAAACACGAATCTTTAAAAACAAACCAGTCAATTTTGTTGTAGTCTTTTTTTTCAAAGGTGTTTTCATTTTCTGTAAAGTTCATGCGGATTTGTCCCTGCTGAACCCAACCATTTGTACACAAAAAATAAATCCTCCATTCTGCAATTTTTCAAGTTGTTACATATATTTCAGATTGTCCACATATTACCGTTTCATTGACTGACGCATAATTCATCACAAAGCTGAGCGTAGCATTATCAGCTCTTTCAAGTACTATTTGCAGTTTTTGTCCGGAAAGAAGTGCTGTCTTTAAGCTTGAAAAGCTTCCCGATATTATCCCTCCAGAGTTATCCACAGTCAACACTTTGTGCCAGTGTCCTAAAATAGGAAATGAAAGTCAAATAGTTGGCTAAAACCCCCCTATGTGATACGAAAGTGTTATGTGTATATTCAAAGAAATTGTTTAGAGATTTATGAACTAAACTTTTGGTAGTGAGAACAAGTGTACGCTATCTAGCGTGCGTATGTTGAAAGTTTAAGAAAGTTTTCTAAAAAATGTCACAGATTGTTTCTATTTATATCGACTTTGAATATTAGCCGCATGTTTTGTTAAATTTCAATTAAAAGAAGACGAAAAGACGTTTTCGTATAAAAATTAGGAAGGCACTATTTAAATATCATTCTGATAAAAAAAGTCTCTCTTTCTCTCTCTCTCTCTCTCTCTCTCTCTCTCTCTGTTCATCTCTTATACATTTCTCAAAGTTTCTCTCTCTTCCGCTCTCTCTGTTCGTACCTTATACCTCTCTCAATGTCTATGTGAAACATATTTCTCCCCGTTTCAAATGCTATTAAGCAGAAATCATATCGCGGTTACATGATAGTGTTTTGCCATTGCATTTTGTGATTATCAAAGAAGCTTGCAACATTTTCGTTAGCAGCACCAACAACATATTCCTGACAATTTATCAATAAAAATAATAATTATAAACGAACGAATACCATGCTAACACATTATCGAGAAACTAAGTTTAACTAATGATCGGATAGTCGACTTAATTGTAAAACTGATCGGTCTTATATCATCATAAAGGAAATGTGTACTCACCGCACTTTCTCTCTACACGGGTTTCCACCTGAAACAATAGGCGATTTTATGAACAATTAAACCGATTAAGCTTCTCACTATACATAATAATATAGTTACTTTACCTTAGGCGGTAAAGAAATTAACTAACGCACTCTTTGGATACCGGTACTTATTTTTATTATACTATACATAAACATTGGCGCTTACGTCAGGAACCATAAAACACTTTTAGAAAAGATGTCAAAGCTGGAATGCTGTACCAATTATTTCTTGAGATATGTCAGCTAGAATAACATGCCATTCACTTTTAGATAAATAACCTGAAATTATGTGCCAGACATTTTGGGATACATAACCTGAAATGTTATGCTGCTCACTTTGAGATACAAAACCTGAAATGTTAAAAATAAGTCTGTCTTAGAGATATTACCTGGATATCTTTTACCAGCCTGTTTAAAGATATATTACCTGAAATGCGGTGCCATGCACTCTTTCTAGTATATAACCTGGACTGTTGTTGGAACCTATCCTTGAGATATTACTTTGAATGTTGTACCAGTCAGTCTTTGGGGTATATAAGCTTGAATCTTGTACCAGTCTCCCTTTGAGATATATAACCTACAATGCTGTGCCAGTAAATCTTTGAGATATATAACCTACAATGCTGTGCCAGAAAGTCTTTGAGATATATAACCTACAATGCTGTGCCAATAAGTCTTTGATATATATAACCCGCAACTTTGTTCCAGTCCGTCATTGATGTATATTACCTGGAATGTTGTGCCAGTCTGTAAATTACATATGTTACCTGGAATGTTGTGCCAGTCTGTAATTTGCATATATTACCTGCAATGTTGTGCCAGTCTGTAATTTACATATATTACCTGGAATGTTGTGTCAGTCAGTCTTTGACATTTAGGCATATATTACCTGGAATGTTGTCCCATTCAGTCTTTGAGATATATCAGCAAATCCATTACTTTTGAGCATTCCACACCACCCTTCTGTTATATTGTACACAGATCCTTCGCAATTAATGTCATTTTTACATTTTCTTGCACACAAAAGCTCATTTCTTGAAACGCCAATATTCAAAAACTTAATTGACGTTTTGTTGGGTAAAAAGTTATTTTTCAAAACTATATAATTGCAATTAACACTAATAGTTTGAAGAATCCAGAAAAAGAAGAAAACAATGAGCGCCATGGTATTTATATGTAAATTATTATAACTAATTTTTCAACGGTATAACATTTCGAGTTGACAATAGTAGTGGGGAACTTTCTCTAGAATGACCGCTTTATAAATATGTATATTGATTGAATTACCATTAGAAACTAAACGCGACAGACAGCATTTGACAATCTAAATCAATACATCGTATTTCGAAATATTCCAAAGACACTTGTGGTCAGCAAAGCCGTTTGTCTATTCGTTTTTGAGTATTTTGAAACAAAAAGAGCTCTCATTAATAAAATGAGGTTTTGTCACAGCATTTTTAAAATTCACTCTTACTACCAATGCTATATAAATTCGTAATATTGTGTTCAAGTTCACGGTTCAAACAAGATCTAAGAAGAAATATTTCTGCTAACATGCTAAGCAACTTTGCAAACTGTCCTGCAGATTGCGAGGATAAGGTTTTCAAAGATTCATAGAACCAAATTAGGAAAACATCTGTAAATTAACTATTTAAATTGAACCAGTGTTACGGGGACGTTTGAACTTTTTGTTTTGTTTTTGAAGGCAGCCATGTTTCCTGTTAGACAAATAAATGCAAGATTAATGTGGTTTTTTTAGCGAATTCAGCTTACGGACTAACACAAACAACCACTAATAATACCTTCCTCAAAGAAGAACCTAGCTCTGTTTCGGCCATGGAAAATGAGTTGGAGAAATGCCCTTCTACTTACTGTCAGCGTCAGGGCTGTGACTGGTCGCTTACTTCATAGGTTGGTTTAAACTGTATTTATTGCCACCTTTATAATTATATTTACAAACAAGGCCTGTACATTAAACCTTTAGCCTGCTGGTGGCAAGTAATTTTGCTTTTGCGACCAATGCAGACCAAGATCAGCCTGCACGGATGTGCAGGCTGATCATTGTCTGCATTGGTCGCTATTCAGTCAGTAAATTTTCAGTGAACATGCCTTTACATAATTAGGTGGGTCGATGGTCTATTGGTAACATGCTTGACTGTCAATCCAGAGGTCCGGGGTTCGAATCCCGGTCCAGGCACTGGAAATTTCTAAGATGCTCTTGAGTGTATCCCACCTAACTAGAGGCCTGTACTGGTTCTTCCCAGGAAAGACGACTCCGCATGTATCGGTGCTATACACCGGACATGTTAAAGAACCAGACTGTCTATTCGCAAAGAGCTAGGCTAAGTTAGCCGGACACGTCTGTATCTAAAAAGTTCTCTCTGACTGTTCTTTATCTCACTCTGTCCCTCTGGTCAGATCGCTCTGTGTCTGTACTAGTAGAGGATGAATTTCGCGCCCTGTGTGGCTGCGTCTGCCATATGTAAAGCGCCTTTGAACTTGTATATCATGAAATCATGAAAAAGGCGCTATATAAATCTGGTATAATAATAATAATAATAATAATACTAAATGGTATTGCCCAAAGTGAATGATAGACCAGTCCGTTTTAGAACTCTAGCAGGGTAAAGGTTAAGCTAACAGAGTTTGATAAAAAAAAAACATACATCAATCAAAATAGTACAAACAAAGAAAATATTAATCGAATGGACTGGAAAACAAGTTACTTAAAACTTATATGAATTCCGCTCCATAAGAAGAAAAGTACAACAGAGGTTAAAAGAAGAATAATAACTAGGCTGTGTAAGTAAGTGTATCGTGTTGTATGAATCGAAATATGAATGTAACAATATATAATTATACGAAGTTTGTTTTAGAATGAGGAGTGAAAGAAGTAAAGAGTAGTTTATGCTTTTGTCTCTTGTCGTCTTTTTGGAGTGGGAGAGGGGAGGTGTGTGTGTGTGTTTGGGGACATGCGTCGCATTTTATGCATTGTATCTATTTGATGAGGTGATGAATCGTTGTACGTCAATGAGTAGGGACATATTATGCTGATATGATAGATGTTCATCTCAATACAGTAGACTAAGAGTTAGAGGACATTGGATGTTGGAAAATATGTCGGCTCGAAGATTTTGGTATGTTAGTCAGGTTCGATTTGAAGGCATTGAATGAAGGAGATATTTTAATATGTTATAGTCTAGTCATGTATTGTGTTTGGAAGAAAGGAAGAGCTATATGATTATTATAGGCAAATGATATTTCAAATATGTCTCTGGTTATATATAATATTGATATTGTGTTGGTTTTCGGTAATTAGTGAAGACAGGTAAGCGGGTGATAAGCTATTGACCATTTTATAGAACAGATCAAGGCGATGTTTTTTTTCGTTGTGCCGTCAGAGGTTCCCAACCGAGATCGAGTAAGAGTTTATGGATATAACAGTGTTTTTGGCACCGGTGACTATACGGACAACCTCGTTCTGGACGGCTTCGATTTCATTCTTTAGAGCTTCTGTACAGTTGTCCCAAACAACATCAGAATGTTCCAATATTGGACAAATGAATGAAAAGTACATTCGTTCGAGACTAAGTCGATTCAGAAGAATTTTAATAGATCCCATAATTCCAAGTCGTTGCCAAGCTTTTTTCAAAGTGATAGATATTGTGAGGACCATTTTAGATCCGAGGAGAAGGTGACACCAAACTGTTTTTTCCGTCACTTCAGTTTTGTTCATATATATATATATTATAGGTTGGCGTAATTACATTAGTATGAGAGCCAATCCTGCAATGGACTTGAGATGGATATATGCATACCAAAGGAATATTTATATTTATCTTGCCTCCTACAAGTTTCTTGCATTTCTATTAGATACAAGAATCTTTATTTTGAGTCGGATGTTTTAACAATATAACATTAGCATTAGTGATAAGCTATTTGCCGACTATTAAACAAAGACATAAGAACATTTAAAATAACAAACAACCTGTAACTAAAAGATTAAATTATGATTATAAAATACATATACATATACTTTAAAACATTGCATATGGTTTAAAGAAACATGACAAGCAAAGTAAGGGTCTTTAAGTAAGATAATAGATTATTAAAATTAATCAAATTAGACACTATTTTCATATACATATTTACACGTATACCCATACATATACATATGCATACACTTGTTTTGTTTGTTTTTTGGGTTTAACGCCGTTTTCAACAGTATTTCAGTCATGTAACGGCGGGCAGTTTTCCTGGATTCTGTACCAGTACAAACCTGTTCTCCGCAAGTAACTGCCAACTTCCCCACATGAATCAGAGGTGGAGGACTAATGATTTCAGACACAATGTCGTTTATCAAATAGTCACGGAGAACATACGCCCCTCCCGAGGATCGAACTCACGACCCCGCGATCCGTAGACCAACGCTCTTACCTACTAAGCTAAGCTTACCTACACTTATACACACATATAATATACATACACATATAATCTAAAAACAAATGAAATATAGCACATTTAAAATTTAAAATCTGTGGGAAAGATGCTGATCCTGACCAATGGCCTAACGACTGCTATAAAACTACATGTAAATAAGAAACTGAATTTGCAAAACCAGCACAAAAGTGCGACAGGAAAGAAAAATAGTTTTAAGAAATCAAATATCCCCTCAAATTAGATTTGTGAAGAACTGATCAGCAACTATCTCACAGAGAGTCAAAATACAGTATACTAGTAGTCTAGCGGCATGCTAACTAGCTGACAAAAGCTGGCGTTAAAGACTGAGTCATTATAAGACAAGGTTAAAAAATACATAGTCTATTGGCATGCTGACTAGCTAACCAAAACTGGAACTGAAAATTGAAAGATATAAAATAAATAGCAACAAAAGGACTAAAAAGCAAGCAAAAAGGAAGCATGCAATAGGGCATTAAGATGAAATGTAACTGAGGATGGAAAATACAGGGATAAATAACTAGTGGCACATAGAGCATTTGCAGCTTGGGCCGACCCATGTCCGGATCAACCTACAAACTCCTTGTAGTTGTCTACTTGGCGTATGTTGCTTTGGCAGACTGTTCCAGACCTGGGTCGCCTCAAACCGGAAAGATCTCTTACCGTAGGTAGTTGTTCTTACGTTTGGAATTTCGACTGTGTTGCTATACCTACAAGAGTATTTAGAGATTTTGAATGTGACTAAATCATGTAGATATGGTGGTGAAAGGTTGTACAAACATTTAAAAGTTTCAATGGCTAAAGTTCTTAATCTGCCAAGGTTTAGTGTTGGCATATTCACTCTATTGAGGAGTTCAATGTATGATGAGTCAAAATTTATTGGTCAATAGACGTCACGTTGAGACAGGATATATTCCATATCCTGCAAGTACATTTCAGATATGAATTTTGATTAAATCAAAATGGCTGCCGCATCGCTGGCGTAACTGAATCAAGTCAGATTATCAATTAGCTCCAGAGATAGACATCGTTTCCGAGAGTAAATTTGTTGTTTTCTTGCCGTTTTCATTTTCCTACTTAGTTTAGGCTCGTCAAGTTTCACAGAAGTTAGCCGTAAAAAGCGGAATAACTCTGTATGGGAGACACGGATGTTAAAATCTTATTTTAAGTTAAATCATTGCAACACAAAGGAGTTGACATATTTGTTACTCAGCAGTTTGTTGTAGGATCATTTAATCTACGTGCAAGGTAAAAGATTTAACAGGAACCTTGATGAAAGTCGAAGTTTCAAGACATTTCTGACATTGTGGAATCTGGTGATTTTCGAAAAGATGGAACAGAATTTCTGATCTAAACCAGTTCATAACCTGTGTAAATGAGCTTTTGTGTTTTGTGATTTAATCAAAATACAGGTCATTGTGCATTTTATGGCTGGTGTTAATCAACTATTTTATTTTTATAAACAAAAGATGATGGCCAAACAAATTATTACAGGATTCCAGTCTGCACTGTAAGTAGCTTTATTAATTTGAAATGTATCGAATTAGTCGGCAAGATGAAATTGTTACACAGCTTGTTGGTGACAGGATACGGGATATACGCTGTCGAGGAATTATTTGAACAATATCAGTATAGGGTCACCTAAAAACAGTCTTATGAAATAAATTGGAAATTAGGTAAGCAGCCCTAACAATGAAATTATATACATATAAGGAAACTTATCAACGCCCACATCGCGTCCATCTTTTTGAAAAAAATCTGTACATTATTTTGAAAGCATATTCGAAGGAACATTGCTATAATTTTTAAGACCAACGAAATTTTGAAGATAAAGAAAACTTTCTTAGTACATGTACAGGGTCATCAAAGGAACACATATGTACAATCTTTGAAAACAAGACCAGCAGTTCCTTATAAGAAGAGTTTTGCCCTCTCAACTTTATACAATACGGGGAAAGGTAACCACGCCCTCTGGCAGCCACGTTTGTTTTGTTTTGTTTTATTTTTGAATAATATAATATTTGATCATGTGTGTGAATTATTTCAAACTGTGCCAAAAGTTCTGACATGAACATACTTAAAGTTTCCACTATGTACATGTAGGGAAAAGTAACGACGTCTATTTGGCTATGTTCTTGACGAATGGCATGCAATAATTTGAACTATCTTGGTAGAGGGTCACCACCAAAGAAAAATTTCTAATACAGTAAGAAATGTACATATGTGTACGTCATTGCCGAATTAACTAGTATAACGCTTTCTGACGAAACTTTTAAATACCTTTCAATTGTACAGTTCGTAAAATAAGCTATATAAACTTTTGAACCTTCAATAATGGTGTCTGCAATCAATGACTATCGATGAAAGCCGGAAATTTATCAAAAATGTTTTAACACTGCTTGTATAGGAGGAAATCCTCCCCAGAAAAGTTTTACCGCCTCAAAACATTTAAAACAATAGAAGAAATTACCTGCACAAATAAAACGCCTACAAAATCGGTCAATAAAAGTCAACATCTTTATTATTTAAAGGTTTTGATTGATTTTCTCGGAACGTTTTAAAAGCTTAAGTCCATTAACAATGCTTTAGTCCAATAAAGAAATAAGCTTGCATGAAGTAAAGAAGGCAAAAGAGCAATAATTTCAAAAACAAGTTTCATCCTTGATAAAATGTTTAAATAAGGCGTAAAAAAACTTTTCGGAAATTATTTTTGTGTAAAAAATGAAGAGGTTTATGCCATTAGAGCATCAATAAGTTGATTTCTAACATCACCGGGCATGTTTAAAGCATAAAAGTGCAGTTTTGCAACTTTTTGTTGAAATTTGAAGAAAACATTCTCCAAGGCCATAAAAACATTTAGGGTCGGGCCAAAAATTTAGGGTAGGTAGGGATACCGGATACAAACATTTTTTACGCCTAATAGCAATAGATGTACAATTATCAAAATGGTCATATGCTCACTTTTTACGCAAATAGCCCTAATATAAGTAGTTGTGACGTTGCCGTTTTCACGTCGATTAATTTAGTTTCGAACCATTCATTCAATTAAAAATGTGATTATTTTTCATTTAACTTAACAGGCCTGTGAAATCTATACGGTAATTCAATTTAGAGGTATCAATTTTTCGCCGAAGGAATGCTTACTTTATGCAAACATCATGCCTGTTTTCGAACTGAAGTTATGTGTAAAAACTGTCCCATAGATTTAAAAAATATATATTATCGTGTAAATTTATTTTACTGTAAAATGCGCGACAAAAATACGGAGTCTCCGACTTTGTTTTCACTGTATTGTCTTAAATCTTCCCCTACCCCCATTTTCACACATATAAAAATTTCAGAAAGATCTGTTTGTATTTTAGGTAAAAATAAGTTAATCACAAAAAACGTTTACAACACTATAAATTACATTTAAGCGTATTCTTATTTTCTAAGCCATTTTCCGATTTCTTTCCGATTTTTATTTTCACATTTGTATACCCGAATGCATGTTACAGACAAAAATCATAGTGAAAAAATGATGCTTCTTATTAAACATTTTACTGCTCGTTCTTTCTTCTATAGATTTCTTTTAAAATTTTCTGAAAATGTCTTGACTACCGGGTTCATTTTCACGCTATGGCCATATGAGTTCTTTTACAGTTGTTCTTATTATTTGGTTTAATCCCATTTTAACTGTTTCATAAATAGTTAAATACAATTTTCCCCGGAATCAAGAGATGTTAGTTCGAGCCCGACTAGCTACAGCGCTCCATGAAGTGGAAAATTTGTCAGTTGCTTATGGAGAGTGTCTGTGGATTAGAAACTATAAAGACCGTCATGACAAAATTGGAATGTTGGTGAGAAACAGCGTAAACCCAGCACAAAAGTTATCAAATGCATAAGCGCAATAACTTATTTATATCGTTAATTTTTAACGTCTGAAAATAACGTCATGTCGTCATGTGCATATTTAAAAGTCAGAATTAGCCAGGAATAAATATTTTTCGTCAACATTTCATTTTTCACAAGCATTAAACTCTTTTTCCACAGTAACTTACAACATATAAGTCACGGATAGAGTGACTGCACTGGACACCAACCCTATGATCGCTCGATTTAGGGCGGACGCATCAACCAGTGTCTCATTCGGTCCGACATGATGTATGGGGATAATTTTTGACTGAGTGAATTAGACTATTTTCTAAGAGTCAGTTGTATTTGAAGTTTCAAAACTGGAATTATTTCAAAATCTAAATTGAATGTTTTTGTTAACCATGGATTAAAGTGTTCATATACAAAGATAAAAGTTATTATTTTGGGAACGGCTGAATATGCCGTGGTTGAAATCAGTTGTAGCCTGACCCTAGTTTTTTGTTCTGTGTTAAAAAGATATGCTTATGAAACAATGAGCAATCAAATTGACTGAAATAAAAAAGAATGCAGTTATGATTTAATTGCTAAAACGCAAAAGTTTATTGTTATCACCATCCTTCCCTTTATTGATATTGATTGTTACCCATTTTTTTGTTGTTTGTTTTGTTTCTTTGTGTTTTTTCTAGTGCCGTTTTAAAACAGACTCTGAGTGGTCATGTTTCGAGGAACCCGGCCGGGTTGTAAATTTTTACGTAGAAGTTTAGAAACTGCACGGATTTTTCATATTTTATATTTCAGTTCATTCATATAATAGCTAAAGTTGAAAATGACAGTGATTTAGCGGCTATATCTAGCTAAAATGATATGAAAACAAAATACACATACAAACGGTGGAAGTTTTAATCTGAGTGTAATATGAATACCGCTTAAGGTGAAATGCGACTAATTTGAAATTATTTGCTTCCGTTTCGACATTTTGTTATATATAAAATTCTGCATATTCCTCATAGAATGCGTAGTTAACTTAATGTTATTTCTGTAACGTTTTTTTTTCTCTGTAAACCTTAAAACACGACCATTGACGTCAAGTTTTTATGAACCATGATTTCACGTCCCTCAGACTGTAAATTGTAAATTGCTCTATTCATTCAACACATATTGATTTGCTTGTTACTCATCATATTTTCATTTAAAATGTCTTTTAAATGGTGTATAATTTATGGAGAGATTATTTTAATGTACAAGTCGATATTTACGTTTAAGTGACGTCAGAGTGACAAATATGACGTTGAGTTTTGAATGAAAAGTTTGCCTTAATCTTATCTCATGTAAAACCCAAACGATAGAATTTGAGGAAAATCTAAACTGATGATGAAAACTTTATTTTCCGTCGATTAAAGGTATAAAATTCGGGGTCGCCTAATTCATTTTCGCGTAAAAATACATTACGCTACCCCTACCCCAAAATCGCAACATAGCTTAGTTTACGTGTGTTTCTGATGTATCTCTTTTCAAATCTTAGTATTTTACGCCCTCTTTTCATCAGAGACTCAGTACAGAGGTGAACTTATTCAAGAATTCAGTGCGAAATGGTTTCAATGCTATGCCATGAATTCCCAGTCCAATATTACCACTTTATATTTTCGCCGTAGCGAACTGTGGCAAGTCTATATCTGCATGTAGTTCTCGTGTGGCTATCGGTGTGTAACATTATCGGATTCGCATTAACCGTTAATTATACGCTATAGCATTTAATTTTATCCACCTGTATTCAAGAAATTAGAAGTGTTAAAGACCCACCAGTACCTAGTAGTCTACTTTTTCCTCTCACATGAACTTGGTGCAAATAATCGTGCATACTACTACATTAATTGAAGAATATATTTAGACATCAAACACATTGTCTTAACCCTATATCTGTTACTGTCAAATTGTAACTAGATACTTGTTATTTCTCATTTCTCCATACAAAATATGTATAATTACCATCATGGAAATACCCAATCAGTCTTTGAGATATATTACCCGCAATGTTGTGCCAGTCAGTCTTTGAGATATATTACCCGCAATGTTGTGCCAGTCAGTCTTTGAGATATATTACCCGCAATGTTGTGCCAGTCAGTCATTGAGATATATTACCTGCAATGTTGTGCCAGTCAGTCTTTGAGATATATTACCCGCAATGTTGTGCCAGTCAGTCAATGAGATATATTACCTGCAATGTTTTGTGCCAGTCAGTCTTTGACATATATTACCCGGAAAGTTGTGCCAGTCAGTCTTTGACATTATATTACCTGCAATGTTGTGCCAGTCTGTCATTGAGATATATTACCTGCAATGTTGTGCCAGTCTGTCATTGAGATATATTACCTGCAATGTTGTGCCAGTCAGTCTTTGAGATATATTACCCGCAATGTTGTGCCAGTCTGTCATTGACATATATAACCTGGAATGTTGTGCCAGTCTGTCATTGACATATATTACCTGGAATGTTGTGCCAGTCAGTCTTTGAGATATATCAGCAAATCCATTTCCATTGATCATTCCACACCACCCTTCCGTAATATTGTACACTGATCCTTCACAATTAATGTCATTTTTACATGTTCTGGCGCACAAAAGCTCATTTCTTGAAACGCCAATATTCAAATACTTAATTGACGTTTTGTTGGGTAAAACGTTATTTTTCAAAACTATATAACTACAATTAACAGTAATAGTTTGAAGAATCCAGAAAACGAAGAAAATAATGATCGTCATGGTATTTATGTGTTTATTTTCATTATTATTACTTGTTTTCAACAGTTGAGTAATAGTTGTGTGGACCTTTATCTAGAACGGCTGCTTTATAAATGTCTATATTGATTGAATAGCCATTAAAAACTTAACGTCATATAAAGCATTTAACAATATAAATCAATACATGGTATTCTAAAGATATTCCACAGACACTTCTGGTCAGCAAATCCGTCTGTTCTATTATCTTTTAGCATTTTGAAACGAAATGAGCTCTCATTCATAAAAGATGTTTTGTTACAGCATTTTTAAAAATCACACCAATGCTCTGTAACTTCGTAATATTGTGAAGTTCACGGTTCAAACAGGACCTAAAAAGAAACATTTCTGCTAATAAGCTAAGCAACTTTGAAAACAGTCTTATGAAGTTATTTCGAAATCGGGTCAGCAGCCCTAACAATTAAATCTATATACATATAGGGAAACTTAAGAACGACCTCAACCCACACACCCCGCCCCTCCCCCTAAGCGTCCATATTTTTAGGGAAATAAAAGTACATTCTTTTGAAAGGGTCACTGAAGGAACAATGCTATGTATTTATATTAAGACCAGCGATTTTTTGAAGATTTTTCTATTCTTAAAAGAAAACTTTCTTAGTACAGGGTCACCAAAGTTACATTTATGTACAATCGTTTAAAACAAGACCAGCAAGACGTTTGTTTTCTTTTGTTTTGTTTTAATCTGATGGTCACCCGATAGTCATTTGTGTGAAATCATTTTAAAACTGCAAAAAGGTTTCTGACAGTGAGATTTTTAAAGTTTCCACTATGTACATGTAGGGAAATGTAACCACGCCCAATTGGTCATGTTTTTAAAGAATGACAATAATTTGAACAATCTTCGTAAAGAGTAACCAAAGGAAAAATTCGAGTATAATAAGAAATGTATATGTATGTACGCCATTGCCGATATAACTAGTAAAATGCTTTCTGATAAAACTTTTAAATACATTTCAATTGTGCAGCTCGTAAAATAGAATAGCTAGAATAGTCTATATAATATTTTAATCCTTCAGAAATGGTGTCTGTAATCAATGACACTCGATGAAAGCCGGAAATTAATCAAGTATGTTTTAACACTGTTTGTGCAGGAGGAAATACTCCCCAAAAATGTTTTACAGGTTCAAAACATTTAAAACAATAGAAGAAATTACTTGCACAAATAAAACGCCTACTTTAAACAATCGGACGATAAAAGTCAATATCTGTTTTATTTACAGATTTTAATTGATTTTCACGGAACGTTATAAAAACTAAAATCCATAAACAAAGCTTTAGTCCAATAAAGAAGACCGTTGATTTATTTTAAAAGCTGATATGAACCTTTCTAACTGTTCAGAAGAAAGATATCTTAAGTCACGCAGCTATGAGTGTTCCTGGTAGAATAAGGCTTAAAGAATCTCTGCTACAGTGTCCTTTATTGGTCATTGCACATTCTAGCATAAAACTGCTGTTCTTGTCACTTTTCGGGGGTGTTTTAACAGGAAAGAAAACGTGTGTTAACAGAGAGATTCTCGCGCTCGCGTGCTGTTATTACACCTTTTTATATATGCGCGTTCCGTGACAAAGCGTAAACGTCATTCTGCCCCAAAACGGATAATTCAAAACAAAATGACGTCAACGTAAAAAAAAACTGACATTCCCGCGCATTTCGTGGAAATTAAATGACGTGGAGTGACATTATATTCATTTATCAGTTTTTAAGCGTTTTATGCTAGAATAGCGTTAGCGCATTTTCATTTCGTGTTATAACATCTGCAGAATCCTCGGGATTCTGCAGATGTTATAACACGAAAAAACATGCATTATCCCTACAGTGCAACACCGAAACAGGGAAGAATGGAAAAATAGAGAAAATTGTATTTGTTTTCAGTAAAACACGGCAACGTAGACGTCACGCCGACATATTATTTGGCGCCAAACAGGGCTACCATATTTGATCTACTGTTTTATGTATAAAATAAGACATTTCACAATCGAAATGATAAAACTCGCAATAGAATATTTATGGAAAAGGGAACATAATATGGAATCGGAGTACTACGTAAAACCACCATCTTGTTATTATCTCAAATTAACTGTTATTATAGCAAAAATTCCGGAAGGTGGTTTTAATTTGTTCAATGTAAAAGAGTTTAAACTGACGCTAAATATCAAAATGTTTCATAAAATATTACAATGTGATAGTCAAAATTTGAACGCCATAACAAATTTTACCTTAAGTCACTTGATGCGAAATATAATTAGAACTTTAGCAGATGTACGTCTGAAGATAGATATAGAAGAGAAATTCGATTTAATGAGTTTTCCAGACAACTGGAATGCTCTTTGGAAACCGTTGAATTCTGATTCTTTCAGGAAATTTTAATTGAAAATCATTTCGGAAATGATAAAATCACTATCACTAAAATGACCCTTAGTATCACTCTGATATACATGAAATTTAAACACTGCGGTACCCTGTTCGAACCAACTTGAATTTCGCTAGTAAAACGACAAATTTAGTGGTGAAATTAAACAGTCTTCGACAGGTTTATCGTGCTAAAAACCTCGCAAGGATTATTAAATTTCGCTACAAGTGTTCCTTATTGAATAGAAAAGATACTAACGAACTTTAGGGACCAGCGATAATTATCGCGATGGACTAGCGAAATTTAAAGACTAACGAAACTTTGCTCAAAGGCGGGAAATGCCGCGTTGTACCGATTTTTGTCCAAATATTATCATAGGATTAAAACACGAAAGACTTTAAATTTCTCATGTATTTAAAATGTTCTAGTGTTCCCACCTCCCACGAAGTACTTTATATGCGAAATTAAGACGATATTTATCGTGCTAACACTCTCGCTAGGATCGTTAAATATCGCAACTACAGAAGCCATAATTATCATGATTCACTAGCGAAATTTAAGGTGGCCTGAACAGGACACCGTAAACTACAGGCTGTAAAAGTAACTGGATTTTAATTTGGTCGAAAATAAAAAAGATCTTTTACGGAAACGTACTTTGCGTCGCTTACGAAAGGAACGGAGGAAGAAAAATAAATTAGACTTAATCATGTCTGATTAGAAAAAAAAAACTAGCGTAACTTATAGCAAAGAAGCAAGTAAGGATGAAATGGGAAACTAAATTTTCAGTGCTTAAATAATACGATGCGTGGGATAATATCTGGTCGAATATCTACAATCCTATACTTTGGACGTTGCAAAACAGTTTCAGTGATAATTTCTGCATAATGTTATTTTCACAACACGAATTAAATCAAATGAATATTTATGTGGTGCCGATTTACTATTTAATCACTGTTTTGCAATGCATTTTACTTATTTCGTGATATTCTTAATTCATTTTATTGTAACGTTAAATATATTTGTCTTTTTGGATATTAATAATTCATTTAATGGTATTGTAAAATTGAAATGAAGATATCTAATACCCTGTCAATCATTAAATGATATCAAAAATTTGATTTAGTGATATCGGAAAATCGATCCGATCTATTTTATGATATCTTTAATTCTGTTTAATGATACCTGAAATTAATTTGATGGTATCAAAATCGTATCTATGAATATCATAAAAATAATCATTGATGTTGGTAAATCGAACTGAATAACTGATAAAAAAATTGATTTATAGATATCATGAAATCGAATTGTACATAAGTATATATAAACAAATGTGTGACATCTTTTTTAAATGCATTTTATTGTATAGAAAATAACCAATGATATCACGTAATGGTCATTTGATGTCAAAAATGAATTTGTAATAAAAAAAGTCCCCTAATTGAATAAAACTAGCATAAGAGGAATAGGTGATGCACAAAATATATTAATAAAACAATGTAGAAAGGTAATAGAAGAACAGCACCGCCTAGATATCCTACATTCATTTTGGACGATTAATAAGATTCTTAATGACATCAATAAATAATTTGAATTTTAAAGTTTTGATTTGTTTTATTTAATATCATTTAATTCATTATTGTAAATAGAGAAAAAGATAATATTTCAAATTGCCTAGTGGTTGTTCCAGTTACAGATATCATGTGTGCAATATGTTCATGGCAACGTTTGTATTGTATAATAAGTCTTGGAGTGAGTTTCCAGAAATGTGAAGTAGAAAGTAGCAAAGCTTGTCATATTCACAATACACAGTTTGCAAAATATAGCGTTTATATGGTATAAAAGCATTTAGAACATCAAAACGAGACTATTGGCGCCAGTGTAATAAATGCATTAAAAAAGGACGAAAACTGAATAAAAATGTTTCAAAGATGAAATATTTTCCGGAAGAATTTTACCGGTTTAAAATGTTTAAAACAATAGCAGAATAACGTGCGCCTTGTAACTTGCACTAAAAATAATGAAACTATTGTCTATCACGTCCTGTTTACTATTTACAGATTTTACAGCTTTTAAGTGATTTTCCCAAAACAATGCTAGAGCTAAAATTCATTAACAATGCCTTTTTCTGTTACAAACAGAAGTTTCGATTTATTTTAAAAGCTTTCAAGTGTTTGGCAGACGGATGTTCTGAATGGAGTGGCTATGATTTGTCCTGGTAGAAATAATTTATTTATATGCTTTCTGTAATATCCTCAATGCACGTTCTAATGTTTTATTTGGAATATCTCTTCTAAAGGCTTGTTTATTGATAATCACGCTGTACTGCGCTGTTGTTATCATAATAGGGCAACTTTTTTATTAAAAGATAATTTAGATGAATTGAACACAACCACGCAATGAAATATCATTTCTTTTTACAGATTTTATTGACTGTGTCTGTTCAGCCCTTCCTCCACACACACACACGCGCGCGCTCGCTCGCACGCTCATGCACCAACCGGCACGCACACGCACACACCTTAGATTGCACAAGCCTAAGCGGAACTCTTACGACATTATATTCAATTAACTCTATCATCCAAAGGGATTTCAAAAAGAAAAGAAATAGAAATATTGGTACGATGTTGTCACATGTGGGGCCCCAGATCACAGCCTGTCTGCTATACTTTCTTATCAAGCAAAATGACATTTAATGTACAGTATAGGGGGAAAAAGAGATACCAGTCAGAATTTGACTATAATCTAGTAAAATGAATGGTAACTTAAGGAATTAAATACGTTAATATGATACATAAATGAATGTTGCTTTGTACGATACTGTTTGTGGCGTGAGTCATATCACACACTTCTCTGTACTAATTAACTAATAAACAACAAAAGGAATACAGTCTTACGATTCAGTTTACAGCAGAACGAATGCAACAAGTAACATTGCAATATAATCATGTCATGCTGCAAGTTTCTACGTACATTTTAAATTTCAGTAGAACGAATGCCGCATGAACTGTTGCATCATTGTCATGTCATCTTGCAAGTTTCTTCACACATTGCACTTTTCAATTAGAACGAATGCCGCATGTATTGTTGCATCATGGCCTTGTCATCTTGCAAAAATCTTCGCACATTGCATTTTTCAATAGAACGAATGCCGCATGAACTGTTGCATCATGGCCATATCATCTTGCAAAAATCTTCGCACATTGCATTTTCAATAGAACGAATGCCCCATGCACTGTTGTCCCATGGCCATGGCATCTTGCAAATTTCTTCGCACATTGCACTTTTCAATAGAACGAATGCCGCATGCACTGTTGCCACATGGTTATGTCATCTTGCAAATTTCTTCGCACATTTTATTTTTCAAAAGAAAGAATGCCGCATGCACTGTTGCCTCATGGCTATGTCATCTTGCAAATTTCTTCGCACATTGTACTTTTCAATAGAACGAATGCCGCATGCACTGTTGCTTCATTGTCATATACTATTGCATCATGTTCATGTCCATTTCATTTTGCAAGTTTCTTCGCACATTAAACTTTTCAATAAAACGGATGCCGCATGTACTGTAGCATCATGTTCATGTCATCCTGCAAGTCTGTTCGCACATTGCACTTTTCAATAAAACGAATGCCGCACGTACTATTGCATCATGTTCATGTCATCTTGCAAGTCCCTTCGCACATAGCACTTTTCAATAGAACGAATGCCACACGTACTGTTGTATCATGTTCATGTCATCTTGCAAGTGTCTTCGCACATTACAATTTTCAATAGAACGAATGTCACATGTACTGCTGCATCATGGTCATGTCATCTTGCAAGTCACTTCGCACATAGAACTTCAATAGAACGAATGCCACGCGTATTGGTGCATCATTGTCATGTCATCTTGCAAGTCTCTTCACACATTGTAATTTTCAATAGAACGAATTCCGCATGTACTGTTGCATCATGGTCATGTCATCCTGCAAGCATGTTCGCACATTGCACTTTTTAATAGAACGAATGCCGCACGTACTATTGCATCATGTTCATGGCATCTTGCAAGTTTCTACGTACATTTTAAATTTCAATAGAACGAATGCCGCATGAACTGTTGCATCATTGTCATGTCATCTTGCAAGTTTCTTCACACATTGCACTTTTCAGTTAGAACGAATGCCGCATGTATTGTTGCATCATGGCCTTGTCATCTTGCAAAAATCTTCGCACATTGCATTTTTCAGTAGAACGAATGCCGCATGAACTGTTGCATCATGGCCATATCATCTTGCAAAAATCTTCGCACATTGCATTTTCAATGGAACGAATGCCCCATGCACTGTTGCCCCATGGCCATGGCATCTTGCAAATTTCTTCGCACATTGCACTTTTCAATAGAACGAATGCAGCATGCACTGTTGCCACATGATTATGTCATCTTGCAAATTTCTTCGCGCATTTTATTTTTCAAAAGAAAGAATGCCGCATGCACTGTTGCCTCCTGGCCATGTCATCTTGCAAATTTCTTCGCACATTGTACTTTTCAATAGAACGAATGCCGCATGCACTGTTGCTTCATTGTCATATACTATTGCATCATGTTCATGTCCATTTCATTTTGCAAGTTTCTTCGCACATTAAACTTTTCAATAAAACGGATGCCGCATGTACTGTAGCATCATGTTCATGTCATCCTGCAAGTCTGTTCGCACATTGCACTTTTCAATAAAACGAATGCCGCACGTACTATTGCATCATGTTCATGTCATCTTGCAAGTCCCTTCGCACATAGCACTTTTCAATAGAACGAATGCCACACGTACTGTTGTATCATGTTCATGTCATCTTGCAAGTGTCTTCGCACATTACAATTTTCAATAGAACGAATGTCACATGTACTGCTGCATCATGGTCATGTCATCTTGCAAGTCACTTCGCACATTGTAATTTTCAATAGAACGAATTCCGCATGTACTGTTGCATCATGGTCATGTCATCCTGCAAGCATGTTCGCACATTGCACTTTTTAATAGAACGAATGCCGCACGTACTATTGCATCATGTTCATGGCATCTTGCAAGTTTCTTCGCACATTGCATTTTTTCAATAGAAGGAATGCCACATATACTGCTGCATCATGGTCATGTCATTTTACAAGCCTGTTTGCACATTGCACTTTTTAATAGAGATTTTCAGCTTACTTCGACGCGTAAGTTGCGGACCACGGACTGCGGACTTATTATATGGGGTTTTCTTAAACTGTATATAAGTTATTTATGCATAACTGAACAGTGGCATGTTTAGCATCCTGTTCTAATGCCATAATACTGTTTCCATTTAAAATAATCCGAGAAAAGACAGTTATAAGATTTATTAATATCCGTTTTATTGTATATATGAATTACCGATATATTGTGTCTTAAAAGCATTCTTAACAGCGTGGGCGCATTTTTTTTTAAAAAAATTATCCTTTTACCTTCTATACCCTTTTTTGATTAATGTATCTATTCAAATCTTTCGACTACCGTATTTATAAACAAGGCATCGCAAACTTATTCTTTTTTATTTGAAGTGCCGCAACTTATTTATATGATTGCTGTCAATTTCGTGAGGTTCTAGCCAGTATTCGCTAGCAGTGAAAACGGCTGTTGATTCAACGATCAACATACCCTACTATAATCCAGGATTTGAACCAATGACCACCTGGTGAGGAGACTGACACTCTTCCCCTGCGTCGTAAGAGGTTGACCTATTTTAGATCAGGCGACCCTTATGCGTAGGGAATCAAAACAACATATGTTACAAGTTATTACTTAATTGAATATTTGGTATCAAAGAATGTTTATAGTGATTTTGGAAACATGGAGTTTAGTACTATTGCACTAGCGTCGCTGAATACAATGCCTGACATTTTAATGCACCGCGTTAAAAAAATGTCACACGTGGGATTATTATAGGTTATTAGATCTGTATCGAGAAATATGCAAGAGTTTTTGTGGCGTGAGTCATATCACACACTTCTCTGTACTAAGTAACTAATAAACAACAAAAGGAATACAGTCTTACGATTCCGTTGACAGCAGAACGAATGCAACAAGTAACATTGCAACATAATCATGTCATGCTGTAAGTTTCTACGTACATTTAAAATTTCAATAGAACGAATGCCGCATGAACTGTTGCAACATTGTCATGTCATCTTGCAAGTTTCTTCACACATTCCACTTTTCAATTAGAACGAATGCCGCATGTATTGTTGCATCATGGCCTTGTCATCTTGCAAAAATCTTCGCACATTGCATTTTTCAATAGAACGAATGCCGCATGAACTGTTGCATCATGGCCATATCATCTTGCAAAAATCTTCGCACATTGCATTTTCAATAGAACGAATGCCCCATGCACTGTTGTCCAATGGCCATGGCATCTTGCAAATTTCTTCGCACATTGCACTTTTCAATAGAACGAATGCCGCATGCACTGTTGCCACATGGTTATGTCATCTTGCAAATTTCTTCGCACATTTTATTTTTCAAAAGAAAGAATGCCGCATGCACTGTTGCCTCATGGCTATGTCATCTTGCAAATTTCTTCGCACATTGTACTTTTCAATAGAACGAATGCCGCATGCACTGTTGCTTCATTGTCATATGCTATTGCATCATGTTCATGTCCATTTCATTTTGCAAGTTTCTTCGCACATTAAACTTTTCAATAAAACGGATGCCGCATGCACTGTAGCATCATGTTCATGTCATCCTGCAAGTCTGTTCGCACATTGCACTTTTCAATAAAACGAATGCCGCACGTACTATTGCATCATGTTCATGTCACCTTGCAAGTCCCTTCGCACATAGCACTTTTCAATAGAACGAATGCCACATATACTGCTGCATCATGGTCATGTCATTTTACAAGCCTGTTTGCACATTGCACTTTTTAATAGAGATTTTCAGCTTACTTCGACGCGTAAGTTGCGGACCACGGACTGCGGACTTATTATAGGGGTTTTCTCAAACTCTATATAAGTTATTTATGCATAACTGAACAGTGGCATGTTTAGCATCCTGTTCTAATGCCATAATACTGTTTCTATTTAAAATAATCCGAGAAAAGACAGTTATAAGATTTATTAATATCCGTTTTATTGTATATATGAATTACCGATATATTGTGTCTTAAAAGCATTCTTAACAGCGTGGGTGCATTTTTTTAAAAAAAATTATCCTTTTACCTTTTATACCCTTTTTTGATTAATGTATCTATTCAAATCTTTCGACTACCGTATTTATAAACAAGGCATCGCAAACTTATTCTTTTTATTTGAAGTGCTGCAACTTATTTATATGATTGCTGTCAATTTCGTGAGGTTCTAGCCAGTATTCGCTAGCAGTGAAAACGGCTGTTGATTCAACAATCAACATACCCTACTATAATCCAGGATTTGAACCAATGACCACCTGGTGAGGAGACTGACACTCTTCCCCTGCGTCGTAAGAGGTTGACCTATTTTAGATCAGGCGACCCTTATGCGTAGGGAATCAAAACAACATATGTTACAAGTTATTACTTAACTGAATATTTGGTATCAAAGAATGTTTATAGTGATTTTGGAAACATGGAGTTTAGTACTATTGCACTAGCGTCGCTGAATACAATGCCTGACATTTTAATGCACCGCGTTAAAAAAAAATGTCACACGTGGTATTATTATAGGTTATTAGATCTGTATCGAGAAATATGCAAGAGTTCTACAGCGGACATATTGCGCGACTTTAGGAGCGCAATATTATTCTGCGAAAGAACGAGTGCATATTCCTCGATGCAAATCTAATAATCTTTTTATTACATACATATACTATGCATATATTTATTATATAAGTGATACAAATTTGTTCTTTAGCTTGAGTAAAATTGAAAATATCGTCATTAAGATATGAAATCTGAATGTCAGTTGATATGGAAAAATATTGACGTTTCAGGTTCTGTTGCAACTTAACGGAGTTTGTAATTGAGTATGTAATAATACATGTATATTCTTAACCATTTCAAACCTTTTATACAGTACTGAATTCATTCAGTTTTCCCGGTCACCTTATCATTATACACATGATGGCTACATTATGAATTTTGAAACCGATATAGAATCTATAACTTGCGTTTTCATGAGTTTAAATCTTTGTCCCCTGAAGCAGAGTATCTACACATACTATATATGCATGTGTTCGAAAAAAGGCTTTGTCAATAATGATAAAAGGCTAGTCTCGCCTACTAAGATGTTTGTATCAAATGACCACACAGATTTGCTCAAATGATGTCATTGGAGTTGGCTAAGTCAAAAATATAATTTCGTTGACAATTCTATGCATGGACTGGCCATAAAACATTTTTGGAATATGATCGGAATTTTGACCTTGGACGCTTCCCAGACCCCATGTTCACAAAACAATTTTCGGTTTCAGCTGGGTTTTAGATTGAAATTTTGACAGCTAGTTTTAATGGTACTTCAAGATTGAATTCCAGTTGAGACTGGCAATCCATACTGAATAGTCACTTGAAAATAGTCATGAATTTAAAATTTAAATTTTAACACGCTATTCTGATATCAGATTCTGAAAATACGAAGTGGCTATTTCCTTTTTTTAATTTTCAAACACGCTGATACATAACTAATTCAGGATGTTCTCGCTAAATTATGGTAATGTATCGGATATCGTTCCGACGGGGATGAAAGATGCATGTATGAGAATTTCCTGTATGTTTAAACAAAGTGTTTAACTAAATTATTCAAGATATTTCATTAAAACTTCTATTTTATGGAACATTAGATACAATTATCAAAATTAATGAAAAACAATGACCTTTTTTCGTACAGAAGTCTACGAGAACACAGTACTTATACCATGCAACAAAAACTAAACGGACGTTCATTTTATTCAGAATGTTTACTTATTTTTTTTTTCAAAATAATATTTTGTACTGCGTTTGTTTCTTATTTTGTTGCTAGGAAAAACAAGTCTAGGAATCGTATGGAGGGACACAAATTAAAACCAGGAGTCGCCGTTATCTTCAAACCCATGTTTCAAGTTGTATTTTTTTAATGCATGAACATATTAAGGTGAAGTATTATCGTAGTACAGTGGGTTCGAAACTTCACATGTCGTGTCATTCGAGTCGCGCGGAGGATAAGTAACGCCAGAAATGTCTCAAAATATCAAAACAAAATGTTAAAGCATACGGATATTTGAAGAACCTGCTAAAGGCAAGTAAAATGCGACAGAGAATTTAGCTGAATCTAGAGGCATCCTACATGTAGACATTTATCAAGCCGATTCGTTAACATATGTCATGAACTAAAAATTACTATATAGTAATAGAATATGACATCTGATAATTGCGATTCCGTGTGTTAAATGTAGCCTGTTCACCATCCATATATTTTCAAACGTATGTATTGTATTAACAGATAATTATATCACAATACACAAATTTCTACACTGAAGGCAAAAGTTACTACACATGTAGGTAAAAGAAACATAATCATAGGCATGTTTTCTTTCTTGCGAACCTTTAAATATTTTGAGAAAACCCCTACTGTAAGTACGCAGTCCGCTGTCCGCAGTCCGCGTCGAAGTAAGTTGAAAATCTCTAATAGAACGAAGGCCACATGTACAGTTGCATCATTGTCATGTCATCTTGCAAGTCTCCTCGCACATTGCAGTTTTCAATAGAACGCATGCCGCATGTATTTTTATATCGTGTTCATGTCATCTTGCAAGTTTCTTCTCACATTGCCCTTTTCAATAAAATGAATGCCACATGTACTGTTGCCTCTTTGTCATGTCATCTTGCAAGTTTCTTCGCACATTGCATTTTTCAATAAAATGAATGCAGCATGCACTATTGCCTCCTGGTCATGTCATCTTGCAAGTTTCTCGCACATTGCATTTTTCAATAAAATGAATGCAGCATGCACTGTAGTTCATGTTTATGTCATCCTGCAAGTTTCTTTACACATCGCACTTTTCATTAGAACGAATGCCGCACGTGCTATTGCATCATGTTTATGGCATCTTGCAAGTTTCTTCGCACATTGCACTTTTCAATAGAACGAATGCTGCACGTACTGTTGCATCATGGTCATGTTATGCTGCAAATGTCTTAGCACATTGCACTTTTTTAATAGAACGAATGAGGCATGAACTGTTGCATCATAGTCCTGTCACCTTGCCAGAGATTCTTCCCACAACGCACTTTTCAATAGAACGATTGCAGCATGCACTGTTGCCTCATGGTAATGTCATCTTGCGAGTCTCTTCGCACATTGCACTTTTCAATAGAATGACTGCAGCATGTACTATGTCATCTTGCAAGTCTCTTCTCACATTGCACTTTTCAATTTTTTCTGTCATTATTGTCGTTCTTCTATTGATAAATATCTTCTGGCACACTTAAAGACTTTATTTAAATTAACACCTGATAAAATGTTATACGGCATCTAATGAAATGAAAGTGTTTTTTGAAATTTGCATGCGATGCATTTTATTCTTTTTTTTCTATTAGAAAATCACAATAGAAACACGGTTTCTTACGCTGCATGGTCTTGATATTTGCTTAGTGTCATTTGTAAGGACCTGGTCTAGCAGTAAAATGCAGCATATAAGGTATGTCATTTTATGGTACAGCGATACTATGGTGCATGCAATAGTACAACGTTTCTATGGTACAACGATGTTATGGTACAACGATGTTCTGGTACAATGGTATTACGAGGCAACGGTATAATGGTACAACGGCATTATGGCACAACGATGTGATGGTACAACTATGATATGAAACAGCGGTGATGTAGTACAACGATGTTCATAGCGGTTATTTCTTTTGCGGTCTGGCACAATGGTCCTAATTTTATGGTTGACGTTGAATACAGTAGTCTCCCTTAGTTTAGTAGCCTAGCACGGTGTCGACTCGGTATCATTTCCCCCTCTTTGACGTATAGAAGAACAAGCACTGTACAAATGAATCAAAACTACAAAACTATCCACAATCTATATTTTTATACACAGTTATTATGGCTGACTGGTCTGGAGGAACTTTTCAATCCAACCGCAAAGAAATATAGTCCAGCAGAAAACAAACAAAACAACTGTTAAAGATATCAGAAGCACATACAATTGAAATACATGTATATCAAGTCAAAATATGGATGGCTTCAAACTAGGGATTTCACAATTCAAGAACTATTTCTAAGGATCACTTCAGTCTCTGTGCAATACCTTGCAATCAATATACCTTCACCGTAAACCTACTGTCAATGGTTATTTTCAGCCCAATAGTTCATTTAAACACAAAAAAGCTGTACGAATGCGCTGTAAATAAATACCATAAATTAAAGTCAAAATAATTTTGTTAGGCTTTTTGCATTAAGGAATGAGTGGCTTTTGAACTTTGATATAAGATTATGTTAGCACTGATCGAGGAGGATACTCCGCCCCAACAAAAGAGTATGTCGGTTGCAATTGTATAGCATTCATTTTCAAATGCAGTTTGTCTTATTCGATCAATATCAGCGTTTATAAGCAGCAGTTCTGAGACAAGGCGTGCATTATATTGCCATGTTATATACAATCAAGTGTTTATAACATTTCTGTTGAATAAAAAACTTACTTACAACCAGCATGGAGCTTCTTATTTTAACAACATTCTGGGTCATTCTCTCCATAACTGTTAATTGTAATTATATAGCTTTGAAAGGCAATGTTTTGCGCAACAAAGCCACAAATAATTACTTGAATAGTGACATTTCTGAAAATGAGCTTGCTTGTGCTAGAAAATGCAAAAATAATGGTGACTGTGAAGGAATAGTGTATAATAGTACGGAGGGTTGGTGTGGATTGGTTGATGCAAATGGTTTGGTTAATACATCTCAAGGACTGACTGGCACAGAATTCGAGGTATGCTGTTTAACAAATATTTTAAATAGTCTGATTAAAAACAATATTATATTAAAACGCCATATATATCAATCTTCTTAATATGAATAATTAAGCAATAACTTCATGGTGTCAACTAAAATAAACCCTTTTCTTTATTTATTTATTTATTTTTTTTTTTGGTTATAAGTTAACTTATTTTTAACTTTCAGGTGGAAAGCCGAATAGAGAAAAAGTGCGGTACGTATGAAATTTCGTTATATTATAGGTGGTTAAACAGATTTGGGTCAGGTAACGAATTTGTTCGAACTTTAATCTAATCATTTACACTTATTAGTGTTCACATACAGAATAGATTTTCTGTGCTATTTTTAATGGATCCCAACCAATTATTTTAGCATAAGAACAAATTTGATAAAACATATTTCCTATTGTATTGTATAAATGATTTGCACTAACAGTATATTTAAGTAAAATTCATTAGAAAAGCAATTTTGAAAAATTATTATTACCTCCCTTTGTCTGTCTTGGTCGCGCAACCAAGATAGACGTGAAATAAATGAATTCAGAAGCTAGACACAGTTTTGAAATATCCCGATATCTATGAAATGTAAATATGAAACTGGAAATTACATTGAAATAAAAAGAAATAAACAGATATAGGTATTAGGGATATAACATTATGAAATAGGTCTATTTGTTTCTTAAATGTATCCCTGACAGAATATACGTAAAGTTAAAAATGTAATAAAGTACTTCTTAAATATGAATGACTACTTGATGTAGCACCATAAAAATGTTGCCAAATAATTTATTTACTATTTGGATATATCTTAATCTGAATAAAGTAAGTTGATAATTTTTCCAAGTATTCACTTTACACGTTATAAAATAGTTTAACCACTCTTCTTTCAAAATACGGTGATGCCGGACAGTGTACATCCAGCCAACCGTTAATAGGGGTGCTTCACATATATATCGACAAGATACTTATAAAAGAACTTTCACTCGTAATTTGATACATTTTCGGGAATTGTTATGGTGAAAATCACTAATATCTTTGTTAAAATAGCAATGATACGGCCACAAAAAAACTTACCATGTGAGAACAAAGTATTGTTTTCCTTTCCTTTGTCATTAGAAGGTAAAGAGGTAACTCCAGAAATCTCATTCACCTTTAATGCTGATATTCGCATTTCTGAGTTCTGTTCTTCATATTAAAACCGACGTATTTATTGCGGACTTACTGTTGCATTTAAGTCCATACTCAGCTCCTTTTTCTGCCTCTAATACATTATTCGACGAAGCAGCAGAAATCTAATTGGATCATACTGAACTTGTCTTGAAATGTCCGATTTGTCTTCTTTCCTTCAGTTCTTACACAGAGCTGTTATATAGTCAAAGCTACTACAACTGAGAAGAATTAGATGGTCTAATGTATTATCAGAATAAAAAAAAAATCATGGAACTTGTAGCAAACCCTACAAAAAAGTGATAAGTTATTGTTCGAGGAGTAAGTCTGCATGTTGTTTATTGGCCCGTGAGGGCGAGCATGATATGAGCCGTGCCATGAGAAAACCAACATAGTGGGTTTGCGACCAGCATGGATCCAGACCAGCCTGCGCATCCGCGCAGTCTGATCAGGATCCATGCTGTTCGCTTTTAAAGCCTATTGGAATTGGAGAAACTGTTAGCGAACAGCATGGATCCTGATCAGACTGCGCGGATGCGCAGGCTGGTCTGGATCCATGCTGGTCGCAAACCCACTATGTTGGTTTTCTCATGGCACGGCTCATATAATATTCTACATAAAATATCAGTGTTAGCACTTTGCTAGAGATACTGAAAATTCTGTGTTTTTCTGCTGTTCTTATATAATTGTATTACGGTGATCAGGGTAAAATACAACGATGTAACAAATGTAACATGTCCTGATCTGGAGATGTGCCCATTCTGCTTAACTATATTTAAGGAGTCACACCCCTGGACCAGGTTTATTCGGCTGGATCGGGGTATTTTAACTTGATCGTGATATAGCAGTAACATTAGAAAAGAACAATATCTTATTAAAAAGCTTAGGTTCCTATTTTTATGTTCACTATGATGACATAATGATGAATATGATGAATAAACCAAACAAAAACAAACAAATAAATAAGTAAATGATCTCGTTTCACGAAGCATTCTTCACTTAGAAGGAAGATATCTCATGAAAATTATACTGAGTAAGCTCGTTTCAACTTTTAACATTCAGATAAATTTCAGGATCTGTCAAGTTAACATTAAATTCAAACCTCAAAGTCGGTTTAAGAACGAATTCCAAGATATTTTTATGTAAAAATAATCGAAAATTTATAAAACACACTTCTTAGAAACAGGTGATAGTCTTATTAACACATTATTTTTAATGACATGCACGAACGTCTCATTCTTCTATTGTATTGTAAACAATAGGACAGATGTGGTAACTCTTGCAAAAAAGAGCCAGTAGGTAATTACTTTTATTTTAGCTGTCCAAAGTACTAGCATTAAAATGTAACATTTTTAGATCACTTTTTGGGTCCTTAATTACCACCTGCAGACCAGTAACATCACCTGCTTTTTTTTTCAAATTTAGGACAATGGCAGAAGGTTTTATCTGTCGACAAGTCTGGTGGAATATTGTCTGGCAGTTTTTCAAACTTGAAGGCAGCAGTTCTTTCAGGCGGGAAGTTGAGAATAATCCTTGACAGAGCAGACAACCTCATATTCAGCTTTGCGATCAATTCTGTACTTATCAAAGAAAACGTGGTATGTGGACAAGCGGAAATATATGTATCAAACACCAACAGATGGACGGCTTATCTCCTATGTACAAACGGCCATATTCATTGGTTGCGAACCTTCATGGACCATACAGAAAGTGAACTGTTCAGTT
This sequence comes from Mercenaria mercenaria, assembly GCF_021730395.1. Taxonomy (NCBI): domain Eukaryota; kingdom Metazoa; phylum Mollusca; class Bivalvia; order Venerida; family Veneridae; genus Mercenaria; species Mercenaria mercenaria. The sequence goes on from NC_069364.1 coordinate 49,247,897, forward strand.
ACTACACCAACTACAACAAAACTGACTGGTTTGTGTTTGAAGATGCATATCTGCAAGTTATTAGGGACAACAGTAAGCCATACATTACAATGAATCGGATTCACGCGTTTTCCGTGACTGCTGTAGAAACAATTGACACATTTATGAAAGTTAATTACCACACTCATACAGATATTTTTCATTCCGATGAACACGTAGAGGTAACATCGTTTTTCAAAATCGGTTCGACGTTTACAGGCAATGATTTTAACATCTCTGAAAATTCGTCTTGGATCACTACTAAATATAACTTTTCGAAGAATATAGAAGAATTCAGGTGTACAATAAGCGGCAACAATGCTTGTCAACATAGCGAAAGTGCAGTTAATCAAACGCTATACGTCGATGGCAATTGGGAAAGTATATTTATCCATACTTCTGAAGGCAATACGGTGTTTGGATCTTTACAGAGTCTAAGAGAAGAGGTATTGAATGGACATAGGATATTACTTTATTTTAGTGACAAGGTAAGACAGCCAGACATTGTTATTCTCGACGAAGAAAGTATTACGACGGTCTTCTCGTTGTATCCACTGAAACAATCCGATTCCGTCCAAGCTACTGTACTATGGGAAATGATTTCCACTACCGGAAAATATGAAAAAGTGGAATTTGATTTTATGACAGGAAATGTACTTAACATAACCACAGGAACAAGAGAATGTTCTTGGCATATAGACAAGGCAACGTGGACTAACGTATTTGATTCTGAAAGTAATACAACCGAAAAATTAGTCACTGCTATCCAGTCTGGTTCCAGTTCACGTATCAAATCAAAATGCTTGAATATCAACGACAGTTCGATTTTGTTTACTTGTTTTTATGACGTGAATAATCTTTATTTGGACATATCTACTTCGGACATAAAAGCAAGGAATAATGTGTACCCATATCCTACAATTGGGGATACTGGACTGAACTTTTCAATGGATGCAAATCCGGTATGGATGAATTTAATAACATCTACAAAAGGTAATGTGAGGAGAAAATTATGGAATCATAGAAGTCCATCATTTGAAAGTGTCTTTGTGGTATACGATCATGACATTATATGGTTTGTTAACTGAGAAGTACACACATGGAGCTTAAAATTGTAACGCAAGCAGTACAAAGAGCGCTGATTAGCGACTTCGCGATGGTGTAACAAATTTTATATGAACTTTTGTTTTAGCAAAAATCTTTCTACGAAGAAAAAAAAAGATTACAGTAACATAGGCCACTCTTTGAATTACTATATTTCGTCCGGGAATGATATTTTCATGAAAATCTTTCGAGAACTGCACAGCACGAGTACGTAATAGTAATTGTTAAAGTTTTCAGAACTAGATGAGGCAGGAGTTTTATAAACACCTAGTAGTTCCCTGTCCTTACTCAAAGTGTTATTACACCGGAAGTATACAAGCACACTGCACACGTTGGATTTGAAAAGTGCCTCATAATAATTTCATAACAATGTGCACAAGCTTGCATCATTTATGTGAAAACTTCCTTTCAAATGCTGACGAAAATATAAAGAAATATCTTGTTAATATTCTAGAATATTCATATCAATATAAGCTACAACAAGATGCTTTGATGACGCAGAATGCAACTAAGCAAAATAACAGCAGACTCTCAAATGCACTGAATACCCTTAAACAGAATGTTTAAGTTAAAATGCCAAAACATCTTAAAGAAGACCGTTTACAAAATAACCCAAAATTATTACGTTGTGTTGCTATGACTTTGAACATGTGAAACATTGCCAGTTTGTATCTTGTGTTAGCCACCACTCAATGTGTGATTATTTTGTGTCACTATTTAGAAAGTCAGTTGTATTCTGCAGCATTTTTATCCATCCTGTTACATGATGAAATAAACCGGCAACAATATAACCTTTAATGTGTTTTTAAATATCGACAAATGCAAACGTCATTTTTTTTTACAATACTTGTAAAAATATCACATTTTAGGATAAAAAGTATGATCATTTCTACTATATTTTGATGGCTTTCCATTATTTTATCCCTGTCAAATTTTGACAGATTTGAATGAAAATTAGACATAAAGTCTGATGATTATTTTATATAACAACGATAAGTATATGAAATAAATTCAATTAGACGTAACGGTTACAGTATGCAAATAATCAGTATATTCTAAGTAAGCATTAGACTCTGAAAGTATCGGAGTGATGAGCATTAAATTATTATATAATGATTTTCAACACCGTTTATTTCCAAGAAATGAAGCATTTTCATCAATATTTTTAATATCAACGTGTAGATTTCATAATTGTCTTAACATTATTGAAGAAATCGCATTAATGGATGAAGATACATTAAAGTCGATAATTTTCAAAAGAAATAATAAGTATCATTTTACAAGTGAAAATGAATAGGCATCAAAATGATTTTTCTCTTTACAACGAGAAATATGCACTTATTTCTTCGCGTATTGATATTGGGCCGCTAATGTCACGCAAAAAATCTCCACGACAGAACTTGTGCATAGTTCTCGATCTATTAAATGTACGCTTGCAGAATTGTACCCACTGTCAGAATGAGAGCATATATTCTAACCTTTGAAGTCCCAAAATTGTTTAATCACGCAGATTGCACTACAAGCCATATGTCAATCATCACAAAGTTGCACTTATTTGTGACTTTATTTTTTGGCTACCGTATAGCAACTGTCTCCACACAACTGTTATCATTGTTATGTTTTATTTAGCTTAACTGGCATTATGTTTGTCTCAACTGAGTTTGATAATTAAACTTTGTCATTTATATCTAAATTGCATATCCATTTCTTATGTATTGTAATGTTAAGGCACAGCTCTTGATATCTTTCTTTACTGATGGTATTCAAATGTTTTTGTTATGAAATTCAATACAAGAAAACATACTGGTATCAATATATTGTGTTTACTTAAAAGAGCGTCATTTTAGTAAGCTTAATTCAAATAAAAATCTTTATTTTACACATTTTAGCTTTTTTCTGTTTAAAATGCTTCAAAATAAGAAAACACTAATCATTCTTTTTATTTATAACGATATCTGACTCTTAAGGTAGTTATGCACGTTTGAAGCAAACATTCAGCCATATTTTTTCAAAACATATAAAATGATAGGGTCTCGTGCTTGATTTTGTGTGAGACTTGAAAATAGAAGTCCTGCGGTAAATTTTCACAACGTTCTTTTATGAGAAGAGTTTGCTTTTGAAGACCTTTTCTTGTACAGAAAATTTTTTCACAAAGTAGAGTTTGAAACAGAGTTGTAGAGTTAACTATTTTTAATCATACGGTCAAATAAAATGTATATGATCGTGTGCTTTAAATTTCATAATTTGCCATATGTCAATTATAGTTCTTATATTGCAGCTTATCTCGTGTTATTTTCTTGAATTATTTTACATCAATACCTGTTGTCAAAAGTCAGTAGCACTGACTGTTTAGTATGGAATGCCGTGACTGTCTTATATGGACTTTTTTCATGTTATTCATTCGTTTTAAGAATATATAGGTTCATGCGCTCATTATTGGAAAATGCAATATATGGAACCGTTTCGTCTTATATGGAACCAACTTTTCATTATATGAGAGCAAAACATTATTAAAAAGATTCGATTTTCTTTTATATGCATTCAAAATATATGGAAACGTTTCGTCTTTGTATGGAACCAACTTTTCATTATACGATAGCAAAAACATTATTACATAGATTCGATTTCCCTTTATAAAATTATATGCATTCAAAATGTAATTTATCCTTCCCTTATATAAGATATATAGAGGATATTTGTTTGTTTCAGTGAAATATCAATTTTATTTCACAAGTGAGCATCAAAACCTGATATTTTCACGAGTGGCGTAGCCACGAGTGAAAATGACTTTTTTTGGTGCTCACGAGTGAAATAAAATTGATATTTCACTGAAACAAACAAATTTTCTTTTTATTTCATGTGTAAAACTCTACTTTTGTTGCGTAATAATTATAAAATGTCGAAAATCGCGGGAAAGGTCAGCAGAAAGCAGAACACAAATGACGTCATTTTAACGACGTTATCGTCATTATGGTCCCCGATATTCATAACGCTTGTTATACAATTTGACTTCAATCGCGGCGGAGGACCGGAACTAGTTCGGCAAAAACAGTGAAAAATAAAAATGATAATCTGCTGTTTCAAAACTGTGGATTATCACTTTTATTTCACTGAGAAAATTCTATAATTCACTGGAAAACATAAAATAAAGCACAATATCGGCCTGCCTAATAAACTTTGCTTTATCTAGTCAGTGTAAAGATATCACTTTTGTGGGAACTTTTGAAATCACTTATATTATCAAAATTTTGCATTTAAACCATCACCATTGTATTTAAAATGTCTCAACTTAGAAAATGAGTGGTCAAATCAAAGGTTTTTATCCTGAAACAAAAAAAGTTATTGCTATTTTTCACTTTTACAGCACTTCAGCCGGAAATTTTGAAAACAATTTTTTTCCGAATTTTTCATTGAAACTGTTATCATTGTATTGGAAATGTTCTAACTAAGAAAATAAGTGGTAAAATCAAAAGTTTTTATCCAGGAACAAAAAAGTTATTGCATTTTTTCAATTTTCCACAAACTGAATTACACTAGCAAACGTCATATTAGACGTCAAGTCTGCACGCTGTTGCTCTTTCCAACGACTTTTTCCCAATTTTCTGAACAGGTAGGATAAATAGAATATTAGATTACTGTCTGAAAAAAATTAAATTTATTAGGCTCGTCTACGAAATAATATAAGGCTCGGCAGTGCCTCGCCAAATATATTTTCTTCAACTCGCCTAATAAATTTAAATTTATCAGACAGTAACCTAATATTCTCTATATATGGAACCGTTCTGTCTTTATATAGATTAAACTGTTCATTATATGATAGTAAAACATTATTATATAGATTCGATTTCCCTTTATATGCATTCAAAATGTAATATGTGGAACCGTTCTGTCTTTATATTGAACCAACTTTTCATTTCTTTATATTTTATATGCATTCAAAATATATGGAAACGTTTCGTCTTTATATGGAACCAACTTTTCATTATACCATAGCAAATGTTATTATATAAATAAGATTTCCCTTTACATGCATTCAAAATGTAATATATGGAACAGTTCTGTCTTTATATGGAACCAACTTTTCATTATTTGATAGTAAAACATTATTATATAGATTCGATTCCCCTTTATATGAATTCAAAATGTAATATGTGGAACCGTTCTGTCTTTATATGGAACCAACTTTTCATTTCTTTATATGATAGCAAATATTATTATTTAGATTTGATTTCCCTTTATATGCATTCAAAATGTAATATATGGAACCGTTATGTCTTTATATGGACTCAACTTTTCATTATACGGTAGCAAAACATTATTATGTAGATTCAATATCCCTTTATATGCATTCAACATGCAATATATGTAACCGTTCTGTCTTTATATGGAACCAACTTTTTATTATATGATAGCTAAACATTATTATATAGATTCGATTTCCCTTTATATGCATTCAAAATGAAATATATGGAACCGTTCTGTCTTTATATGGAACCAACTTTTCATTATATGATAGCAAAACATTATTACATAGATTCGATTTCTCTTTATAAGCATTCAAAATGAAATATTTGAAACCATTCTGTCTTGTATAGTTAATTGGTTATTGATCGATTGTGTTGCTCATTCACAAAGCAGAAAAAAACAGCTTCTTTTTAGTAATTTTCTCAACTTTTATGACGGATTTTATTTTCTGAAATCTTGATGTTGAAGCAGTTCATGAAAGTTATTAAAAATGATACAGGTTGATACTGTTACTTGTTTTGTTTTTGTTTTAAGCTCACACGAGCTTGTCATATGACCGCTTTTCGTCCGTCCGTTGTCGACAGATTAATTCAAAGAACATCTCCGAAACAACTGGGCTTATTGTAACTTTACTGTAATAGTTTCAGCGGCCAATTCCTCGGAAAGCATTGGTTTGGTTTATGAAACTTTAATATCAAGAGATGTGTATATTATCTGTGCCTTTTGGTCGGATCAAGGTCAGTGTCACAGGTTGTTAAAGGTTAAAGATTTAAGGCTTTTTTTGCAGATTAACTTCTACGCAAAGATGCAATATTCAAATAACTGACCTGTACTGGGACACGTGCTTTTCAAAAGCAGTTTCTTACTACATGTAGTATGTAATATCATCTGGTGGTCCTCTACAAGACTGTTTCAATTTATTTCCTTAGGGTCAAAATTTACCCAACCCAGGATGGACTTACGTAAGGCAGACTTGTAAATTGTCTTGCATGCTTAACTGGATTGGTTATTCCCAAACTGTAACATAGCATCAAATCACCTTTCCATTATTCTCAGTTGAGCGCTTTCTTATCTTGGCCCTCTTCGTTTTAGCTCAGCTGCATGACTAAAGGTCAGTTTTCCGTCAGGTGCAGCTTTTAGTATGTTCTTATGTCAGTCGGCTGTCGCCGTCAACAATTGCTTTAAATGACATCTACTCAGACACCACTGAACCGAATTGTTTAAAACTACACCAGAACTAGAAACTGCTTTTGTAAAAAAGCGCATGTCTCACCCAATGCAAAGTCCTACAGGCAAGAAGTCAATAGGGGTCAGGAGCGAAAGTCAAAGAGACACTGATGATTGGCTGCAATAGGGATCATCTACTTGGCATGTCCAGTCATCCCGCTAAATTTCAACACTCTTGGCCTAGTGGTTATCAAGTCGCTATTTAGGCTCCTATGAGCTTGACCTTTGATCAAGTGACCTCAAAATAAATAGGGGTCATCTACTCTGCATGTCAAATCCTCCTATCAAATTTCAACATTCTAGGTCAAGTGGTTCTCAAGTTATTTTCCTGAAATGATTTTACATGACCAGGCCCCTGTGACTTTGACCTTTAATAGACTGACCCCAAAATCAATAGGGGTCATCTACTCTGCATGTTCAATCATCCTATGAAGTTTCAAAATTCTGGGTCAAATGGTTCTCAAGTTAATGATCGGAAATTGTTTTCCATGTTCAGGCTCCTGAGACCTTGACCTTTAACAGAGTGACCCCAAAATCGATAGGGGTCATCTACTCTGCATGTTCAATCATCCTATGAAGTTTCAACATTCTGGATCAAGAGGTTCTCAAGTTATTGATCGGAAGTGGTTATCAATGTTCAGGCCCCTGTGACCTTGACCTTTCACGGAGTGACCCCAAAAACAATAGGGGTCATTTACTCTGCATAAACAATCATCTTAAGAAGTTTCAACATTCTGGGTCGAGAGGTTCTCAAGTTATTGATTGGAAACGGTTTTCCATGTTCAAGCCCCTGCGACCTTGACCTTTAACAGTGACCCCAAAATTGTTAGGGGTCATCTACTCTGCATGACCAATCAACCTATTAAGTTTCAATATTCTGAGTCGAGTGGTTCTCAAGTTACTGACTGGAAATGGTTTTCAAAATCAATAGGGTTCATCTACTTTGCATGTACAATCATCCTATGAAGTTTTAACATTCTGGGTCAAGTGGTTCTCTAGTTATTGATCGGAAATGATTTTCAATGTTCAGGCCCCTGTGACCTTGACCTTTGACGGAGTGACCCCGAAATCAATAGGGGTCATCTCATCTACTTTGCATGTACAATTATCCTATGAAGTTTCATTATTCTGGGTCAAGTGGTTCTCTAGTTATTGATCGGAAATGGTTTTCAATGTTCAGGCCCCTGTGACCTTGACCTTTGCGGAGTGACCCCAAAATCAATAGGAGTCATCTACTCTTCACCCCCAATCATCCATGAAGTTTCAACATTCTGGGTCAAGTGGTTCTCTAGTTATTGATCAGAAATGGTTTTCAATGTTCAGGCCCCTGTGACCTTGACCTTTGACGGAGTGACCCCAAAATCGATAGGGGTCATCTACTCTTCATGACCAATCATCCTGTGAAGGTTCAACATTCTGGGTCAAGTGGTTCTCTAGTTATTGATCGGAAATGGTTTTCAATGTTCAGGCACCTGTGACCTTGACCTTTGACGCATTTACCCCAAAAACAATAGGGGTCGTCTACTCCAGCAGCCCTACAACCCTATGAAGTTTGAAGGTCAAATGGTTCTCCAGTTATTGCTCGGAAATGAAGTGTGACGTACGGACGGACAGGGCAAAAACAATATGTCTCCCCCAGAGGGGGAAGACATAATTAACCACTTGGATGGTAGATGTTTTAAGTTTTAGGCATGGTTCTGAATCTGAATACGATTCCTCTTGAAATCCGTTTTTGAAAATAGCGTTTGAACGAGAAATGATATTGGATCATTGCCCTGGGGAAAATTGATCTGCATGCAAATTGAATTAATGGGATCAATATAATATGGTTATTATAACAGTAGCTAAATCTGGGATATTGTATTCGGCCTGGATGGATTTTTGCCGGATTGGATCTCTTTTTTTTAGTGGAAATCAAAATGGAACTAGAGATGCTTTTGAGAAAAGTGCACGTCTCCCACAACTGCCCCTATGAAAAATGTCTAGTTTCTCTAGATGGTTTAGACGACTGGATCCAATTAGATGGTCTGGATGAGTGGATCCAATCAGTAATTCAAAGGCCATAAATCAAAAGTGCCTTGACGGATATGGCTAGTTATCGAACATGGCTAAGGTCTTATGGCAAAACACATTTTTTTCAAGTTTGGTGAAGATCGGATGGGAAATGTTCAACTCAGATAGCGTATAAAAGTAAAATGTCGGATTTTTCGGTAATTCATGGGCCATAACTCCAAAACGCCTGGACCGATTTGGCTAGTTATTTAACTTGAAGGAGGTCTCATGGTCAAACACATTTTGTTCAAGTATGGTGAAGATCGGATGAGCAATGTTCGACTTAGAGTGCGGACAAGAGTAAAAAAAGACCGATTTTTCGATAATTCAAGGGCCATAACTCCAAAATGCCTGAACGATTTGGCTAGTTATCGAACTTGGCCGAGGTCTCATGGTCAAACACATTTTGTTCAAGTATGGTGAAGATCGGATGAGAAATGTTCAACTTAGAGTGCGGACAAGAGTAAAAAGGCCGATTTTTCGATAATTCAAGGGCCATAACTCCAAGATGCTTGTACCGATGTGGCTAGTTATCGAACTTGGCCAAGGTCTTATAATCAAACATATTTTGTTCAAGTATGGTGAAGATCGGATGAGAAATGTTCGACTAAGAGTGCGGACAAGAGTAAAAAGGCAGATTTTTCGATAATTCAAGGGCCGTAACTCCAAAATGCCTGGGCCGATTTGACTAGTTATCGAACTTGGCTGAGGTCTCATGGTCAAACACATTTTGTTCAAGTTTGGTGAAGATAAGATGAGAAATGTTCGACTTAGAGTGCGGACAAGAGTAAAAAGGCCGATTTTTGGTAATTCAAGGGCCATAACTCCAAGACGCCTGGACCGATTTGGCTAGTTATCGAACTTGGCCGAGGTTTTATGGTCAAACACATTTTGTTTAAGTTTGGTGAAACTCGGATGAGAAATGTTCGACTCAAGTGCGGACAAGCTTTGTGACAGACAGACACACAGACTGGAGTAAATCAATGTCTCCCACACCACTGTGTGGTGGTAGACATAACTAACTGAAGATTTTATAGGCGCTATTTATAGAACTGTGTAAGGTCATGAATATTAATGAATGTAGTCCGGTCCGGCAGCATACAATACGAAAAGTACAGTACGGAATTTAAAAAGTATAATAAGTAAATATGAAATTGAGTTGCATAATCATTGCACGATGTTCATCAGAGTCAGTACTCGGTCTACATTCCAACTTACTTTGGATTTGTGCCAACTGATAAAACAAATATTTAACGATAAAAAGGAAATAGTAGACAGCTACATCTTCCCGTGCATTGAAAGAAGAACTGTCGCAGGAGACAGCGTGCTCGACTATTTCGATGCTGGATAGTAAAACTGCCATGGGCACATCTATGGAAACTGAATCTGTCACTGGAGTGTTTAATAACTCTAATGGTGGAAGAAGAAATTGCACAATAGCTCGAGTCTGTGTCGAAAACATTCACTACTAAAAGAGGAAAAGATAAAGTGCATCAAAACACTATATAAATACAAGCAAAAACGGTGCAAAATTCATAAAATATTGGTGCAAGAGTTATACATCTTGTGTCATATGATGTGGATGATGATGTGGAACAACCATTTCAAGTTTGAATTAAATGTATTTCGTAATAACTGAGATATAGTAAGAATGCATCAAAGTTAACCTTAACTTCTAAGTAAAAGGGGGCATAATTTATGAAAAATGGGTACCAGAGTTATGAACCTTGTGTCATATAATGTGGGTGATAAGGTGAAAAAACTAATTTAAGTTTGAACAAGAGATCACAGAGTGATCTTGGCGCCCACCAATGTGCCATTTTAGAGTGTTCCAAATTTCAAGACTTATTGACTGGCTCAATGTCAAATTTTCATTTCCGTACACAACACTGTGCATGTGGTCCAAATTCGAAAGCTGTAGCTTGAGAAATGTGAAAGTAGGTCACTAGATCAAGTTCAAGGACAAAGTTCTTTGTACACAAAACTATGCGTGTGCATCAAGTTTGAAGGCTGTAATTTGAGAAATCTGAAAGTAGCTCACTAGGTCAATCTTAAGGTCAAAGTTTATTTCGGTACACAAAACTATGCAAGTGGTCCAAATTTGAAGGCTGTAGCTTGAGAAATGTGAAAGTAGGTCACTAGGTCAAAATCAAGGTCAAATTTCACTTCAGAACACAAATATATGCATGTGGTCTAAATTTGAAGCCTGTACCTTCAAAAATATGAAAGTAGGTCACTAGGTCAATGTCAAGGTCAAAGTTTGTTGCGGTACACAATCCTACGCATGTGGTCTAAATTTGAAGCCTGTAGCTACAGAAAATGTGAAACTAGGTCACTAGGTCAATCTTAAGGTCAAAGTTCATTTCGGTGCATAAAACTACGCAAGTGGTCCAAATTTGAAGGCTGTAGCTTGAGAAATGTGAAAGTAGGTCACTAGGTCAAAATCAAGGTCAAATTTCATTTCGGAACACAGAACTATGCATGTGGTCCAAATTTGAAGCATGTACCTTCAAAAATATGAAAGTAGGTCACTAGGTCAATGTCAAGGTCAAAGTTTTTTTCAGTGCACAAAACTATGCAAGTGGTCCAAATCTGAAGGCTGTAGCTACAGAAATGTGAAAGTAGGTCACTAGGTCAAAATCAAGGTCAACTCATGTCAAGATTCATCTTGCCACTCAAAAATATACATGTGGTCCAAATTTGAATGCTGTACTTATTGGCAAGAAGATTTTAAAAGCTTTTCCCTATATAAGTCTATATGAACCATGTGACCCCCGGGGCGGAGCCATATTTAACCCTAGGGGGATAATTTGAACAAACTTGGTAGAGAACCACTAGATGATGTTACATTACATATATCAAAGCCCTAGGCGTTGTGGTTTGTACAAGAAGATTTTCAAAGTTTTTCCCTATATAAGTCTATGTAAACCATATGACCCCCAGGGCGCGGCCATATTTTACCCTTGGGGGATAATTTGAACAATCTTAGTTGAAGACCACTAAATGATGTCACATACAAAATATCAAAGCCCTAGGCCCTGTGGTTTTGGACAAGAGGTTTTTCAAAGTTTTTCCCTATATAAGTCTATATAAACCATGTGACCCCCGGGGCGGGGCCATATTTGACCCAAGGGAAATAATTTGAATCACTTGGTAGAGGACCACTAGATGATGCTTCATACCAAATATCAAAGCCCTAGGCTCTGTGGTTTTGGACAAGAAGATTTTCCCTATATAAATCTATGTAAATTATAGAAATAAACAAAGGGCCATAACTCACTCATAAATTGTTGAACCAGTCTGATTTTCAGGGGGACACAACTAGGGTACCAATACATCATTCTGACAAAGTTTGGTCAAAATCCCCCCAGTAGTTTCTGAGCAGATGCGATAATGAGAAATTGTTAACGGACGGACGGACGGAATGACGGACGGACGGACCACGGACGCAGAGTGATTTAAATAGCCCACCATCTGATGATGGTTGGCTAATAAAATCCATTAAGTAATAAGTAATACAGAAATAAGTAAACCCTACAGTTCAAATGTATATCTAACAATTTAATAAATCCGCCATTTTGATAAAATATTTAAATGCTCAAAACTTCATTTTTAGCCGATAAGAAAAATTCTTTTACTTCTTTAGAAGATTCAAGAAATCATAGCAGACAGATTAATATAAAAAAAACAATGCCTTTCCCTGTGCGCTTAAAAGATAATGAGCAAACAGAAGTCATAGCAGAGGAAAGAAGAATAAACAATAAAGACGGTCGGACAGAAAACCTACGAAAGGCTATATCCTATTCTACCCCAAGATAGGATAATGACAAATATGTATCAAACAGATGGTTGTGCTCCAGAATATTGGAAATAATTGTATCTAAATAATTACTAAGGGTTACAACACCTACAGTATGGCTGGAAGGATAATTCATGTGTATTTTATAGTTAATGCAATACGAGGTATAATTTGATCAAAGTGTAGAAAATTCATATATTTCGTATTATATACGTTGGCATTATGATTGGACAGATTCGATTGTGATTATTAACAACACAGGACATCAATAGCCCCATGTACTGCGAGCCTACCCTTTATATACTTTTTACTAGGTCGACACCAAAGGCAAAGAGACATTACAGTGCTACAAATGACCAAAGGTATGTTACTGCGAAGTGTTCAGACTAGATGCAAGTAACAGGAAACACAAGACTTATTACAGTTAAAACAAATGGCGTATTGAAAGACCGTGTTGCTACGGCACACAACAATTTTTAGCAAATATTTAAGAGTGTGCATATTCTACCATTGCATTGAATTCTGCACACCAAGCGAGGTTTCGAAACTCGCTTCACAAACTCGCTTCACAGGGAGAAGAAAGTGATTCAGTCAGTGACCTTAACCACTCGGCCACGGAGGTCCCCTCAGCTGGTTAGAACATGTTGAAAATATAACATCAAAAACAGTTAACATTTAGTTTCATCAAAAACAATGTCGAAGGTAAAAGAAAACCCATACAACACCGAACTATGTCTGCACACAGCGTGAATTCTGCTCTTGGCAGACGTACAATGATCAGCAGCTCGATACGTATTTCAATAAGCTGTCTTGGTCAAGCGTCCTTATTATTTATAAGTAATTTCGAACAATGTTTACTGTCAACCACTTAATTTGTTGAATCAAGATGTCTGGTTTGTGGAAGGAAGGGTCTAACGATATAGTTCATAAAACAAATTTTCTTTTTTTTTAGAACAGAAATGTACAAGGTAAAGTGTTTGAAGTCTTTCAATTCCTTTATTTATGAAGAAAATTGCACAAAAAATGACTGTCAGTTTCGCAGTTTTTAATCTTATAAACTTAAATGTTATAGCTAGATCGACGACAGACGGAAGAAAGGCAAATCTATAGAGTAATGAATAAGTACTAATCTCTCACATGGAATCACATACCTTGTGATAGTGGATACCGATGAAATTTACATGAAGAATCCGGTATGCGTCTGTAATAAGACTACTAGAAGTACTAGGAAGGAACTATAGAAATATGTAAAATACATGTTTATAAAAGTCTCGATAGCTCAATGGCCGTGTCCGCTTTAGACAGGTTCACAGGCTAAATGGACAAGTAGATTGGGCAATTCAAATTCTGTATAGTTATGCCACAAATATCTTATTTGTGGTGCACATTTTAAAACAAATTCCAGCAAGTTTCTAAGAACTTTAATTCATTTTTTTGCATCTGTCCTACTTCTATTTTTCATAACAAAACATTAATTCTTTGTCAAAACATGATCACATATTTATCGTGGTTACATTACTACCTATAAACTATGTATAATATAATGAATTATTTCTTCAGAATTCATCTCCTAATCTCTTGACCTTTTCATAATTAGCATGCAAGAAAACTACTGGGTCCACAAGATGAACTGGGATACATCCTCTCTGTCTCCGATACCATCTTTCTGTAGTCTCGTCCTTGGTTCCCAGTAGTGCTGGAACAGATACATAACGCTTTGCTATCTGAGATAGTAGTGGGAACGACTTTTGTCTGTCCCTCCACCATGCTAGCGGTGAAGAACCTGAACTTATCTGTATCTCACCCTTGTATCTATTTATCTCGACAGTGACACTGTCTTCCTCAGGCTGACCATCTTTTATCTCTTGAATCACATCAGCAAACCAATCATCTGCTGCATTTTCGCAAGCTTTGGGTGCGTTATCCATCAATTTCTGTCTTTTTGCTCTCTGATGCAGATCCGAATTCCCGTCTGCTTCTTCTGAATTTCTCGAATACCTATCAGACCCCGTGGCCTCGTTATCAGGGTAGTCGTCACTAACCTCTACCTTCACCACAACATATTTATCCATCTGGTCAGATTCCGTTCCTTCTGTTGTTTTGAACGTATTTTTCAGTTCCAACGCACCCTGCTTTAGTTGTTCATATGCAACATCTTGGTCAGACTGACATACAAACTTTAAACCTTTGAATCTTGGATCTAACAAGGAGCACAACAAAAGAAAATGTCTCCTGTCCGTAACTTCATAATGTTGCTTCAGAGTTCTAACCATCTTTATCTTCAGTTCAACAACCTGCTGCGAGTCAGTTTCTCTATCCGCCAAACTCATCTCAAGCTTTTTCAGTACTGGTAAAATAACTGCAACAGTGGGATGTTTCATGTCTTTGGTCAAGGTCAAAGCCGTTTTCAATGGTACCAGCATGTTTATGAATGTCTGAATAAGTGCAAAATCACCTGATGTGAACTGATCAACCATATCAAGGGCTTTCACCCTTGGATCATTAAAGGTGGCGATTATGGCATTACTTTGTTCAAGAACAGACTCAAACGTTGCCAGACATCTAGTCCAAATCCTATTGTTACAATGCACAAGGCTTTTAGTTGGTAGTTGCAAAACATTCTGCTTCTCATGAAACACTGATCTAGCCTCTTGATTCTCTGTTAATAACTTGACAATTTTCTGTACTTTTTTCACTAACTTTTTACCAATATTTTCTTCAATACACAATTTTGCAACTTTGTCAATAGTGTTACAAAGAGTCACAAGATAAACACACCCATTTTCATCTGCAAAATTTTCTATGATGTCGTTTTCCTCTGATAAAATATTGTCAACATTCAAACCTGTTGTATTTTCACCCAACACTTCTTTCACCTCTTTCAAAGAGAAATTTTCATGCAATTCAACTGTTTTCAGAGCATAACATCTCATTTTCCAATTGTCAAACAGCGCCTGAACAGAAACTGTCAAATAAGTGATATCACACGATTTCCATAGTTCAAGTTTCAAGCTTTTATGTATTCCCTTCAAAAGTTCATTATTTATAACAACCTGTAGCTCCGAGTAACGTCTGGTAATCAAATCAGAGATATCACATGAACTTGGAACTATGGGAAGTTTCTTACCAGTGCTAATTAACTTTTTAAATCGAGAGCTATCTACAGCTTCTATGGGTATCAAGTCTTGGATGACAGTTTCAAAAACAGCATCTTTAACAGAAGCAATACTTCCATATGACTCAGCTTCAGAATCTGCAAAGGATCCGCTAGAATTGTCCTGTGCTGGGCTATCTTTGCTAAAAACTGTATGAGAATCTACCAGACCTGTCGCCGTTTCCATTACCCATGTATTCTGCTGAGTTGCACTTCTGCTCAAATTGCCACTTAATTCTGAGGATAAAGGTTGAACAAAAATTTCATCCAACAGAATCTGTCGCTGCAGTTTCGGAGGTGTTGTTTGAGAATATCCATCTGGGGATGTGTGCATTTGGTTAAAAACTGATGAACCAAAGTTACCTTCTTGGTTATGAGAAGGTGTTGACCGTGACAGCTGAGCTCTGCTGTAGTTAACATCAGGTAATGCTGCCACATCCTTGTGATGATGCACTATATGAGTGCGTAAATTAGTCGTGTTACCAGAGTAGTTAGTGCCTTTTCTACACAGTTTACAAATGGCCCGACTCTTATCTAAATGTCCAAAGTCATCTTTGTAAAATCCAAAGAACTCCCATACAGAGCTTTTAACTTTTCCCGGAAATGGAAAAACTTCTCTCTCTTCATCTTGAGACATACTTGAAAATATATCTGTACATACACTTTCAAATAGCTATATTCTCATTAAAACTTGTATGAACAGTCAATTAGTTTAGCACAGTAGCAGCATACACTAAGTCTATGAATATAAATGGCTTGAATCTTATCAAAATATATACTATGTCATTTTCATATTCCGTGCAATGCAAGTATTGGAAATATCGAAGTAAGAATAACCCAACAATCATGAACACATGACTTCGAAAAAACAATAATAAGGAAAAATAATTTTTTTCCACAACAATTTAGACATACAATCTTCACAAAGTCTTTAGTGGAAATGATATGACTAGTGTTCTTCTGGAATGACTTCCTGCAAATACAGTTTTCTATTCACTTCTGATATAGAAATGTCCGCTAAAGGTGGAGTGTCATTGTCGTCACGAATATTTTCTCTGTTTGGGGCCTGTGAAAATTCATCTGAAATAAAAGAAGCATCTGATATAGAATGTCCGCTAAAGGTGGAGTGTCATTGCCGTCACGAATATTTTCTCTGTTTGGGGCCTGTGAAAATTCATCTGAAATAAAAGAAGCATCATCAAGCGATTTTTAAGACTAAGGAGTTCAAATGTTTGAATATTACATACTAGTAAAACGTTTAAAAGACTTTACTGTAAAACAGACATACAAATCTCATTCAAGTAAAACCCTTTTTTTCATCTTTAATAACACTACATCAACCTTTCCTTGTTATCTTGTATTTAAATCTACTCTTATAAACTAGAGCTAAAACTGACAGCAATTAATACTACTGCATATACCACTTTGTAAGAACTAGTCAGACATTCTGTCTTAGGGTAAAAGGGCACACAATTCCAATTTGCCTCATCTGAGCCTTAAAATATGTCATGAACATTTACTATTATACAAGGTAAACATTTCTGCAAAGTTTCAATTTGAACCTCAACTCGACAGATCCATCAAAATGTGTTCAAATTATTGGCAGTTCGAGCTATTGAACAATGTACACTTTATAGGGATTTTGCCGGGACCTGATAATGAGTTCAAGAGAAGGGTGGTTCAGGGGTTAGTTTGACTGTACCAGTGGTAAAGTATACGCATTATCCAGTTAAGCAACTGCCACAGAACAGATGAAAATTAGAGGTTGTTTTTCACATATGTCTCCCACCACTTATCATGCAGATATTGTGAAATGTCACATTTAATTCCATAACTCAAATAAAAATCACTGAACCATAACTTCCAACGATATACACAAGGAGGCTTGGCAGTCAAACTCCTAAGAAATTTGGTAAAATTCCAACCAATGGTATAGAAGTAACACAGATGAAAGAATTTGACAAATTAAGGGTCATGACTCTGCTGGAAATAATTCTATCAGAACACGATGGTAATAGGTACAATTATGCTTCACACTAATCACTCGTGAGCTTTGGTGAAATTCAGCCTTATTGTATACAGCAGGTAGTGTAAAACTGTAAAATATCACAAACCAAGGACCATAACTCCACTGAAAATCAATGAACCAGAACATGCTGAAGATGTTTAACTAGGCCTGGCAACTCTTGGTTTGTTGGAAATCTGCTCAGAGGTGTAAACAAGAGGGCCATGAAGGCCCTGTATCACTCACCTGACCTATTGACCTAAAGATCATCAAGATTAACATTCTGACCAAGTTTCATTAAGATATGGTCATAAAATTTTATTAATGTTTTCTCTAAGGTGTTTACTAGCTTTTCCTCTGATTTGACCTGGTGACCCAGTTTCTGAACCCACATGACCCAGATTCGAACTTGACCTAAAGATCATCAAGATTAACGTTCTGACTAAGTTTCATGAAGATACAGTCATAAATGTGGCCTCTAGAGTGTTAACAAACTTTCCCTTTGATTTGACCTAGTGACCTAGTTTTTAACCTCACCTGATCCAGATTTGAACCTGACCTGTAAATCATCAAGATCAACATTCTGACCAAGTTTCATTAAGATATGGTCAAAAATGAGGTCTCTACAGTGTTAATTAGCTTTTCCTTTGATTTGACCTGGTGACCTAGTTTTTGATCCTACATGACCCAGATTCACAACGGACCTTGAGACCATCAAGATTAACATTCTGACCAAGATTCATGAAGATGCAGTCATAAATGTGGCCTCTACATGTACAGTGTTAAAAAGCTTTTCCATTGATTTGACCTTGTGACCTAGTTTTTGACCCCAGGTGACCCAATATCGAACTCGTCCAAGATTTTATTGCAGGTAACATTCTGACCAAGTTTCATTAAGACTGGACCAAAATTGTGACCTCTAGAGTGTTCACAAGCTTTTCTTTTGATTTGACCTGGTGAGCTAGTTTCTGATCCTAGATGACCCAATATCGAACTCACCCAAGATTTTATTGAGAGTAACATTCTGACCAAGTTTCATTTAGATTGGACCAATATTGTGACCTCTGGAGTGTTAACAAGCTTTTTTTTTTATTTGACCTGGTGACCTAGTTTTTGACCCTAGATGACCCAATATCAAACTCGTCCAAGATTTTATTGAGGGTAACATTTTGACCAAGTTTCATTAAGATTGGACCAAAATTGTGACCTCTAGAGTGTTAAAAGTCAAATTGATGACTGACAGACGACGACGGACACAGGGCGATCACAAAAGCTCACCTTTGAGCACTTCATGCTCAGGTGAGCTAAAAAGTTGCCATAATATAAAATTTGATAAATAAAGTGCCAAAACTACTACGAAAATCACTGAACTAGAATATGCCATTGATATGCATAATAAAGACTTGGCACTGATTACTCCTGTAAAGTTTGGTTGAAATCTGCCTTATTAGAAAAGATATAATAAAATTTGATGAATCAGGGCCATAACTCTGCTGAAAAACACAGAATCGGAACATGTCCTAGATATGCACCAGTAGACTTAGCAATTATCACATTTGTGAAGTTTTGTGTAATTCCTCTCAGTGGTAACAAAGCAGTTCCCCGGACAGATAAATTCCAACAAATCTGGGGCCAAAAGTCCACTGGAAATCACTAAATCAGAACATGCCACTTCTATGCGCAATGAGACTTGACACTAATCACTCTTGTAAGGTTTGGTGGTAATATGAATACAGTCAAACTTTGTTCGCTCAAACTCGACAGGACCAGTAAATTCTGTTCGAGGTATCTTTAGTTCAAGTTATCATACAATTTACTTTATAAAGTGGTTTTGTCAGGACCTTTGAGTCAATTTGAGTTTATGCAAAGGGGGAATGTTCGAATCAACCGAGATTAAGCTAACAAAATTTGACTGTAATGTAAGAGAAGTGGCCAAAATATCATAAATTTTGATGAATCAAGAGTCATAACTTTGCTGAATATCATCAAATTGGCAATGTTGATGATATGCACATGCATGTTTGCCCTGCTGTGGTTTGCACCATAAGGAGACTGCATTTTTTTAGGATGACTTTCTTGTTAAATATACATCCTTGCTTTTTCCACTTTCCACAACACCCCAACCCTGTTTTTACCCACCCATTTTTGTATTCTGCATATAAATTAAAATGTACTAGTTGGATTTTTGAAGCAACCCATCCACTATATTTTTCCATTACAGTTTTTTTGGGGTTTTTGCGGGCCTATTTTGCAATGCATGGCTCTATAGCTGTGTTTGGGGTGCTGTGTGATCCTGCAAAATCTATCTTAACCTTTCAATTTTTGGCAATAATCATTCTTGTTTAGTTTGGTATAAATCCATTCAGTTGCGTAGAAGTAGTTGCACGAACAAACTGTGATAGACAGACTGACAGGCAGCACTAAAGCAATAAGTATCCCACTCTACATGTGTTAGACATAAACACTTCGACAAGATTCCATATAAACTGGGTAGAAAATCCTGGTAATTTAACATAATAAACACTACAACAAGATTAAATATAAAGTGGGTAGAAAATGTGGCCTATGGTTACCAAAAATTTAAATTAAAGTTTCAATCAAATAAATGAAATAGTTACTAAGAAAGGACCTTGCATGCAAAACTTTAACAAGGGTGAGACTCTGAAGACAAAGCCAGCACTCGTACGAGAAGAAATAATTTCACTAGTCTTTAAATAGTCTAGCTAAAATTTATTAAAGGCTTGGAGAAGCCTTGCATTTTATCACTTTGTTCAAGTCATTTGATAAAATTCAAAATGAAAAGACACTCATATAGTGTCTTGAGCTATCCTCTATATATTCTGATCATATTTTATGAAATGAGGCTGTAAGAATGTTTGAAATTGATCTAGAGTCTTTCACTTTGACCCAAGATAAACCAGTTTCAAATATGTCTTTGGTTATATAAAAGGGTCAGTAATTCGATCAAAAATGTGCTTCAATTGTGAAATTGACAGAAGCCCAAAGTGGACAGAAAATACAGATAATATGCTTAACAAAGTTGGAAATGATCACTTATGAAGTTTGGTGTAAATCAGTCCAAAGGTGTCAGAGGAGTCACACAGACAAACTTTGTGACAGTAGACAGACAGACTGACAGACAAAGGAATGGACAGACTGACAACACTAAATCAATATGTCTCCCCCACTACATGTGGGAGATTTAACAAATAGCAGAGCAATACCAACAGTCTGCCCATCACTATTCATTAGCAGCACATAAATATTTCCCTTTCAGTATAGTACTGGTGCACTACATGAAGATTTAAAGACTAAACTAACCTGTAATCAAGTCCATGCAATCTAATGGAGCTGTACAAAGATGAATGTATCCAAACCAAGCAGGATAAGCCAGTACCCATAACATACATAAATAACACGGAACTGCTACAGCCCAGTATCTGGAAATAATACAACATGGAAATAACATGGGGTTGCCACAGTCCAGTATCTGGAAATAACATAGGGCTGCTACATGTACAGCCCAGTATCTGGAAATAACATAGGGCTGCTACATGTACAGCCCAGTGTCTGGAAATAACATAACATGGAAATAACATGGGGCTGCTACAGGCCAGTATCTGGAAATAACATAACACAGAAGTAACATGGGGCTGCTACAGCCCAGTATCTGGAAATAACATAACATAGAAATTACATGGGGCTACTACAGCCCAGTATCTAGAAGTAACATAACATGGAAATAACATGGGGCTGCTACAGCCCAGTACTTGGAAATAACATGGGACTCACTGCTACAGCCCAGTATCTGGAAATAACATAACATGGAAATAACATGGGACTGCTACAGCCCAGTATCTGGAAGTAACATAACATGGAAATAACATGAGGCTGCTACAGCCCAGTATCTGGAAATAACATGGGACTCACTGCTACAGCCCAGTATCTGGAAATAACATAACATGGAAATTTTTTTGTTTGTTTTGTTTTGTTTTGGGTTTAACGCCGTTTTTCAACAGTATTTCAGTCATGTAACGGCAGGCAGTTAACCTAACCAGTGTTCCTGGATTCTCTACCAGTACAAACCTGTTCTCCGCAAGTAACTGCCAACTTCCCACATGAATCAGAGGTGGAGGACTAATGATTTCAGACACTATGTCATTTATCAAATAGTCACGGAGAACATACGCCCAGCCCGAGGATCGAACTCGCGACCCCGCGATCCGTAGACCGACGCTCTACCTACTGAGCTAAGAGGGTATAACATGGCATAACATGGAAATAGCATGGGGCTGCTACAGCCCAATATCTGGAAATAACATAACATGGAAATAATGTGGGGCTGCTTCAACCCAATATCTGGAAAAACATGACATCTAGAAATAAAATAAAATGGAAATAATGTGCATACAAATCATAGGAATGGTACAGACAAGTATCTGGAAATAAAATACATAAATAAGATTGTACTGCCACAGCCCAGTATCTGGAAATAACACACATAGATAACATTGTACTGCCACAGCCCAGTATTTAGAAATAACATTACATATAAATAACATGGGGCTGCTACAGCCCGGTATCTGGGAATAATATAAAATGGAAATAACATACATAAATATCACAGGACTGCTACAGCCCAGTACTGTAAACAGAATATATAAATGCTACAGCCCAATATCTGGAAACAGCATAGAAATAATATGGGTCTGATACAGCCAAGCATCTGGAAATAACATACATAGATAACATAGGCACAGCCCAATATCTTTACATACACAGTATTTGATTTGTCAAGAAAGAATTGTCTTTTTTTATACTGGATATAATCCATTTAAGCATTATTTAGTTATTTAAGGTAAGCATGACTGAAAGTAATCTTGCTACTCTCAAAGTCCATGCACAAGATTTTTTAGGAAAGACAAATATCAACTTAAAGTATGACAAAACCTTAAAATGTAGGACTTGACTTACTTTTGTGGCCAATATGACAAACCAACAGCATCTAACCACGTATCAGGAACATAGGCCCACACAACATACACAACTGCAAAATACAAAATTTATTAACAAAATTTCATAAAATATAAAAAAAGTTATATAATATTAAAGCTAGTTCAATTTTAACTTGCATTTCCTTACATTGCTAATACTTTTCCTTATTATTGGTCACAATGATACATTTAGATACATTATGCATATCAAGCAACTGGGCCAATATGGGGAATTCCTGGTTGACTGGTTCCACTGAGAAAGTGGGGCTTTGTGTAGAAAACTTCCTTGCACACATAAAAGATAATTTATGGAGTGGAAATTTTTTTACTTGACCTTCAATAGTTGATCTTTGACTGACAACCCTGAGTCTTGTGTGCCACATATAGTCTAACTAGGTGTTTTTGTCACAAAACATATGTCTCTCCCTAAGTGTATACCTTTAGCTCTGGCTGCAATTTTGTGCAGTGAAGCGGAACATGTCAGCGATATGCACAACTAGGCTTGGAACTGATCACTCCTGTGAAGTTTCGTCGAAATCTGTCCAGCAGCTTGACTTATGAAAGCAGGAGAAGATAATGATTTTCCATTTTGAGCTCAGCAGCGAAGCAGAACATGCCAGAAATATGCACAACTAGTGTTGGTACTGATCACTCCTGTGAAGTTTCGTCAAAATGCAATCAGCAGTTTGATCTGTGAAAGCCGTACATTGTTCTGTCTTTAGCTCTGGCTGCCATTTTGTGCAGCAAAGCAGAATGTGTTGGCGATATGCACAACTAGGCTAGGTACTGATCACTCTTGTGAAGTTTCATTGAAATCCAGCCTGCAGTTTGACCTGTGAAAGCTGGACAAATTTTTTCTATTTTTAGCTCTTGCAGCCATTTTGTGCAGCCAAGCAGAACATGCCAGCGTTATGCATTACTAGGCTTGTTACTGATCACTTCTGTGAAGTTTCATTGAAATCCGGCCAGCGGTTTGACCTGTAAAAGCCAGACAAGCTTAATGCGGATGGACAGACAGACGGCGAAGGCAAAAACATTATGAGACATAATTACAGGGAACAAAAAATCCTTCAATGCGTTATGGAGTGGAAACATATTTTCACTTGACCTTAAACTGTGACCTTGACCTTTAACAGACATGCACTGATCATGAAAAGAGGCCATAACTTCACAAAAATTTAATTTTGAACTGAAATCAAACATATAGCCATTATTTTTTAATCATATGATACCATTGTACCAACAAGAGGGCCACGATGGCCCTATATCGCTCACCTGAGTACCATTGCTTTTGCCAAAAACAAAAAGAAAAAATTGTTAGATCTGTCAAAATACACCTAAAAATTGGAGGTACCATCCATGTTGTACCACAGAAAAGTGGCCTCAGTTTTTCCCTACAGCCAATAATAAAAAAGTTACTAAATAAGCTATTTAAAGTAACATAAAAGGGAAGTAATAAAAAAAATATTGTAAGCAAACAAAAGAAGGATCTGCCAAATAAAAACAAGAGCACTGCAATGCAACGCAAATGCAGAGCAATATTCACATAAAACAAAGTCATATGACCTTTGATCCCTAAGTGTGATCTTGACATTGAATTTAGCCATCCGAAACATGCGCTCTGCACATCCTTTCAACGAGTGAACATTTGTGTCAGGTTTCTCTGAAATCCATCAAGGGGTTCAAAAGGTAACAGAGCGGAAGGGAAATTGCTAACCAACACACAGACAGACAGACAGACGGACACCGAGGCGATAACAAAATACGTCCCTGTGGGCATGTAAAAAAGAATCGAGATCTTATGGTGATACAAGTTGTGTGCAAGTTTGGTTAAAATCAAATCATAAATGAAACTGCTATTGTGCAGACAAGGTCAAAATAGCCAATTTTGGCCCTATCAGGGGCCATAGCTCTGGAACCCATTAAGGGATCTGGCCGGTTCAAGAATGGAACCAAGATCTTTAGATGACACAAGTTTTGTGCAAGTTTGACTAAATTCAAATCATAAATGAAGCTGCTATTGTGCAGACAAGGTCAAAATAGCTAATTCCGGCCCTATCAGGGGCCATAACTCTGGAACCCATTAAGGGATCTGGCCGGTTCAAGAAAGGAACCAAGCTCTTATGGTGACACAAGTTTTGTGCAAGTTTGATTAAAATCAAATCATAAATGAAGCTGCTATTGTGCAGACAATGTCAAAATAGCTAATTTTGACCCTATCAGGGGCCATAACTCTGGAACCCATAAAGGAATCTTGCCAGTTCCAGACAGAAACCAAGATCTTATGGTGATACAAGTTGTGTGCAAGTTTGGTAAAAATCAAATCATAAATAAAGCTGCTATTGTGCAGACAAGGTCAAAATAGCTAATTCCGGCCCTATCAGGGGCCATTACTCTGGAACCCATTACGGGATCTGGCCGGTTAAAGAAAGGAACCAAGACCTTATGGTGACACAAGTTTTGTGCAAGTTTGGTTAAAATCAAATCATAAATGAAGCTGCTATTGCGCAGACAAGGTCAAAATAGCTAATTTTGGGCCTTTCAGGGGCCATAACTCTGGAACCCATAATGGAATCTGGCCAGTCCCAAAAAGAAACCAAGATCTTATGGTGATACAAGTTGTGTGCAAGTTTGGTAAAAATCAAATCATAAAAAAGCTGCTATTGTGCAGACATGCTCAAAATAGCTAATTTTGGCCCTTTCAGGGGCCATAACTCTGAACCCATAATGGGATCTGGCCAGTTCAAGAAAGGAACCGAGATCTTATGGTGATACAAGTTGTGTGCAAGTTTGGTTAAAATAAAATCATAAATGAAACCATTATCATGCAGACAAGAAATTGTTGACGGAGGGACGCATGGACGGACGATCACAAAAGCTCACCTTGTCACTATGTGACAGGTGAGCTTACAAGAGCTGTCGAATGACAGCACGCTCGACTATTCGAAGAATTGATTGAAGAATGGGGTCAAAATATTTCCATAGATTTTCAGACAAAAGAAAAAAATGGATTAAACAAAAAATTTTCCTGTATTTGTGGATTTCGATTAGTCTTGCACTAAGTGGCAATGTGTGACCATGATGGCAAATATGTTATTAAGTTATATGTTAGGCAAACACAGACTTGTATGAAAAGTTTAACTAATTTCCAAGTCCAAAAAGGGTCATAATTCAGTCAAAATAGTTGACAGAGTTATGTACACTTGCCTACAGATGGAAATCATGTTGATATACTAGCGTTAACAGTTTCAAAGCCACAGTTCAAATATTTTGACAAAAATTTCAAAGTCCAAAAAGGGCCATTATTCAGCCAAAATAGTTGTCAAGAGTTATGTACTCTTGCCTGCAGATGGAAATCATAATGATAAACAAGTATTTAAAGTTTGAAAGCCATATGTCAAATAGTCTTGACAAAACATGGACATATACGAAAACAGAACCAATTTCCAAGTTCAAAAAGGGCCATAATTCAGCCAAAAAAGATGACAGAGTTATGTACTCTTGCCTATTGATAGAGACTATAATACTGAACAAGATATAAAAGTTTCAAAGCCATATGTCAAACACTTTACACAAAATATAAACTGGTACGAAAAACTTAACCAAGACTTTTAAGTCAGAAGGGGCCATAATTCAGCCAAAATGCTTGATGGAGTTATGTACTCTTGCCTACAACTGGATATGGTGATGGTAAACAAGTGTTGAAAGTTTCAAAGCTTTATCTCAAAAGACTTTGTCAAAATGTGGACTGGTACGAAAAACTTAACCAGGGTGTGACGCCGACGCCGACGCCTTGGTGAGTAGGATAGCTCTACTTATTCTTCGAATAGTCAAGCTAAAAATGAATTCTTTCAAAATTTATTAAATGAACATTAACATTTTGCAAAACTTCAATTCAGAAAAGGGTCATAATTTTGCCAGAAATTGATGGATTGTTACTTTAACTGAACTGAATATAGTCCATATATTTTTTTATACCCGAGTACTTCAAATGAGCTCAATCAATTCATCTGTACACAAGTTATTGAAGGGACAACCAAATTTTAAGTCATAAAGGGTCACAACTTTCCAAAAACTGGTGAATTATAAATGAAATTGAACTTTGGCCTGCATCATGTACATGTCTACCAAAAATGAATTCAATCCATTCATCCTTACAAGTTCTCAAACCAACATTTTGCTGAATTTGAAAACAAAATACATGTCAAGAGTTATTGTTCCTGGCCTATGTATTCATCTAATGATGACATACAAACAAATGAACAAAATTTCAAAGCTACAATACCTATAGTGTTAAAGTGGACCTAAACAAAAATCTTAGCCAACCTTTTTTCAAAGTTCATAATAAGCCAACAAAATGAAATGATTCTTAGTCAATTTACTCACCCAAGGATGATGACCAACTCTGCAAAGTTTCAAAGCTATTCTCACTATTTTAAAGGAACAGCAACAAAAAATTTAATCAAGAAATTCCTAAGTGGACCATAATTCTAACAAAATGCAAGTTAGAGTTATGGTTCTTGGCCTACTTATTTAATGATGATAATTTATTTATTTGGGTTTTACAGTGCACCAACACAGTATAGGTAACCGTTATATGGCGCCAAACAGGACGACAAATTTTGGTTTCACATCTCATTTACATCGAAATGAAAAACATGAGGTATGGAATCAAAATTTGCATACCTGCTGGAATCACAGAGTTACAGCAAAACCAAGTGTTAAGACCCGATTAGTCGCCTCGTACGATCATGCAAGGGTAAGGCAGTGGTTCCAATTCTTTTCACACACAGATCGTCCCAGAACCACATGGGGCTTTAATGATGATAAATAAGTGTACAAAGTTTCAAAGTTACAGCTCTTATAGTTTCTCAAAAGAGTGGACCTAATCAAAAATCTTAACCAATGTTAATGCTAGAGATCAAGTTACAACAATACCTTGTCAACTTTTTGAATTATAAATTTTTTTTAAAATGAAACAGTACTTACCAAAAATTACGTAAGCTGCCAGGTAGAGAACAAATCCATAAATGGCACGCACTGGTGTAGGAGAAGGGGAGGACATCTCATCTCAATATCAGATGTGCAGCCAACCATACAGAACTGATTAGCAATCCTGCAGTTGTCCTGCAAATGTATGCAAACACATTCAAATCTAGACATAAGTGTTCATATAGTGTTTAACCCTTAGCCTGCTGGCGGCAGATGATTCTGCCTTTGCGACCAGTGCAGACCAAGATCAGCCTGCACATCCGTGCAGTCTGATCATGGTCTGCACTGTTCGCTATTCAGTCAGTAAATTTACAGTGAAAACCCCAGGTTAAGGGTTAATTCATGTAAGACTTTACTAGGGGGAAATTTTTCTATGGTTTAAAGCAGGTAATTAAACATTTATTTTAGTTGAACAATGTGCAGCCACCTTCCTCCTTAAGTTTGTCAATGTTCAGTTTATTGTTAATCACTTGTCTTTAGGACTAATTCATAGTTTGCTGGAAAACGAAGTTCAAAGATTTGATTGTTTTACTACTGAACAGAATTCTTTTGAAACTCTTCTCAGTTATTTAGGTGATAGTCTTCCACCGAGTTATGACATTTCAATTTACTAGTACAGTAGTTGTCATGTAGCAAGAATCTGCAGAAATTGAAAACAAACAGGCCATACAAAATTGTTATTTGTTATAAATTGTTATAAATTGTCCTACCCATGATTTTCCAAGTCCAAAAAGGGCCATAATTCAGGGTCAAGAATTGGTTCTCGATACACGTGTTTACCTAGGCGCTGGTTGTGAATAAAATCGATAACCAGTCTAAGTGGTATATTTGTCAATACGGCTATTGATGTTGGTTGACACTTTGAGAATACAAGAGCACCGCCTTGCGGGTGCTGACGCTCATCTGATTTTTTTGTATAATAGAAAAATTGTCCTACCCATGATTTTCTAAGTCCAAAAAGGGCCATAATTCTTGCAAAAAGCAGGATGGAGTTATGTTTCTTGATGTACAGAGTCAGCTTATGATGGTGAACAACAGTTGCAAGTTTCAAAGCAATAGCTTTGATAGTTTAGAAGAAAAGTTGACCTAAACATAAAACTTAACCAAGAAATCTGATATTTTCTAAGTCCAAAAGGGACCATAATTCTTGCAAAAAGCAGGATGGAGTTATGTTTCTTGCTGTACAGGGTCAGCTATTGATGGTGAACAAGTGCTGCAAGTTTCAAAGCAATACCTTTGATAGTTTTGGGGAAAAGCTGACCTAAACATATAACGCCGATGCCGATCAAGTGATGACAATAACTCATTTTTTTTCAAAAAATCAGATGAGCTAATAATTGTGTAAGAATGTGTGAATTGATAATTAATCAATTATAAAAACATCTGCCAACTTGTATGTTTAAAGTCTGCCGAAAATTCACCGAAATTAATGCCAATTATGGCGTTCTTTGAGTGTTGCGATTTTTACAAAAAGATCGACATGTATGTTTGTGACATGCAGTTGTAAAATAGCAAAAATTCAAAATTCTCCTATCAGAAAATTTAACGAGTTCTGGAAAATTGGTAATTCATGGCTTTGATATGATTCTAAAACTAAGGAAATGTTTTATGACATTTGTATCCAGGCACAAATTGTTTTTACTTTTACAATTATTTAATACACCTTGTTATTATTCCTTATGTAATTATTTACAATAATTTATTTCCCTACGTACACTATGACAGCCAACTAAGAGAAATAAAAGTGGCTCTCAGAGGAGGCCCTGGATATTGCGGTTCATTAGTCAGCGGGTTACAAATGTAACTTAACCTTTAAATCGGAAGTCTAGAGTCAACCAGTCTCTTGGACCTGGAACAACTGATACGGGGACTGGAATGCGGCATTTATCTTAGTTTATCCTTCGCTACAGATACAGACTTCACTCACAAAGTGACACTAACTTTAACATCCCTAGACGGCGAACAAAATTAGCAGACAGATCTATGGCAGTCGTTGGTTCCAAATGGTGGAAAGATCTGCCTAGTTATCTGAAAAACAATCAGTCTGAAGCCAGCTTTAGATCAAAACTGAACACACATTTATTTAGGCGGTTTCATGAACAATAAGTGTAGTCTTGTTAAAATACAAAATATCAGAAGTGGTGTAAAATAGTATTTATACATGTCCAAATCTCTAAATCTAAGTTCTAGAATCCTGTTCATATTTTGTATGAATATATTTTAAATGTGTGTTATGTAATTGTAAAGCGCAATAGAATATTTTATAATTTTTGCGCTATATAAATGCCATGTATTTGTATTTGTTGTCCAATCGAAGTGTATGCCGTAGGTTATTCTGCTATTATCCACACGCTTATGACTTACAGTTTAAATCGTCCTTTCAGTGAAAGTCTGGGAAAGCATTAAATTTGTTGATTCAGAGTATATATTTAGAACAATAAAGTAAGGACATATTTTGATAAAATTAGCAAGTCGAAGCTGTAAACTGTTGCCTGAAAATATTTTTTTATGATATTGCTTTGTTCTTCACCATTTAAATGCGTATTAAACCTAGACATGTGCCTGATAAACCCTTTGAACAACAAGTGACGTGTTTAACATTAGGTAATTATGCTAATTTCACGCTAATCAATAGTGGCGAAAACAAAATATCGATCGCTAACAACTGGTCGATATAATATGTTTATGCTTTGAATTATCCGAATATATTCACATCCGTGTACAGTACTGTTTAGAATTTCCAAGTTGTTTTACGAGCATACTTACAAAGTTTGTTGCAAAATACGAAAGGATTAGATACTACTTCGTACTATCGTAGAAATAATGTCATTTGAACATCATTGTAATGAATATTGGTGGAAAAATCGATCTTTTTTTGTTTTTGTTGTTGTTATTTTGACCGGAAGGTCATGTCTATGGTTGACGCCAATGAACATATGTATTGTTGTCGTCAACTATCAAGGTACTTCTACTCATGTAACTTCTAGCTTGAAGGATGTTGTTTTTGATTAAATCATAAAATTTTGAAAAGCAAGTGTAGATGGTATATATCATTTGAAAAGGGCTCATATTTTACCACATATTTTTTTTCATTTTGGATTGATTTAGGATGAAAAAGGGGTTTTATCTGTCTGGTCCCAGGTCCGATACTCTCCAGTGCCTGCGACATGAATGTGATGCAATATCTCTGTACTTCTTCCGTGCACCTAACCATTGACAATAACATCTGTAAAAAGATCCTTTGGAAGTATAGAATGCAACCGAGTTAAATAATAGCATTCTCTGTTTGACTGGTATTCATGAGAGATATTAGAAAGTGCAACAAACAACACCTTCCCCCAGCACCGCCTTAAGTGGAATTCTGAATCGCTGTTGTAACGGCCAAAATTTTCTATCTAAAGGCAGAATTCTTGTACCAGTTCTTTCCTAGCCTCTACTCAAATCTCCGTCAGTCCACCTACAAAGGCAGGCGGCCAAGGATAAGTTGCAGCAGTTAATGTTTTCGCTTAATTCATGTCTCTTTCAAGTGTCTGTCTCTGTTTTGTAAAAATGGCACAATAAAATAAATAATCCTGCTTCTGATACCTTGCATTCACTGAACATCATCGACAAAGTAACTTCAGTTTTTGAGCAGCCTGTCACGGTGATATCTGGAACGACTATTTACCTCCCTAGTGATATTAATTTGAACATTCATACCCAGCTTTCATAGTAAAATCGCGAGTGTACTCTTTTACAGTGAGGTGATTAGGATGAGTAGGTTGCACCCTTGAAAATAGCCCGATAATCGCTATCACTTGTAGTGTGTACATAGTGAACCTCATTTAAATTTTCATTTTTCTTCACTTGAGAGGTAAATTAATCATGTTTTCCCAAACATGTCAACTTAATCATTAGCATATATATAGAAATTCTTGACCATATGAGCAATGTGATAATGTGTTTACAACTCTGATGAAGTAAAAGCTTCTTGCTCCCATTCGTTGTCAAAATTTATCAAGAAACTAAATATCATTGAATTTCTTTAAGGTCTTATATCACTAATTGCACGATATTTTCTTGCACACCGGACTCGCATTTCCAGTGATTTTTCCTATTCTGACAAGCCCGTCTCTCCCCGCCCCATCCCACATGACTCGATCATGTGCTGTTAATGACAACTAACAATTCATACATTGATATATATATATATATATCTTTAAATGCAATACAAAATCAAACACCTTGATCATTGCTCTTCATTCCATGTAGTATATATTTTTCGATTCGAAATTAATTATTTTACGAAAAAAAAGCTAAAGAAGAAATATCTTTAAAAATGATGGTCGGCGAATTGTAATAAGGAAAGAAGTTTATGAATTTTTCATCTAACATTCATCTTTCATCTAACATTTTTCAAATTGCAAAACTAAACACCGCACTTTAACAATTTAAATGGTTCTCTTTTAATTTTTCGCAAAGGTTTCGTGGGGTTGCAATTTTGTTTCGTTTATCCTTAGACGAATAATTACAGCAGTAGTTTGATGAAGATCCATGAAGCGGTTCATGATGAGAAGAGGTCATTAAACGTGTTTATATCTTTTAGCTACATTGGTCCCTATCCCCATTTGTAACAAAATAGCAGGAGACCTTACAATATTGTTACACATCGAGTTTGATAAAAATCCATTACATTTTAGTGGTTAATGCGAAGAAAGGCATATCTACTTTTAGCTATAGTGGTCCCTAATAGGGCCCAAGTTCCTATATAAATAAATTTGAAAGAGGACTTTATAATGATGCTCCAGACCAAGTATGACAAAGATCCACCAAGCTGTTCATGAGACGCTGTATAAAGGCATTTCTAGTTTTAGCTCTAGCAGCCCCTAAAAGGGGTTAAATGTCCCAGCTGAACAAAGTTGGCTGCGGGCCTAATAAAGATGCTACAAATCAAGTTTGATTAGAATACATGAGAAAAAAAATCAATTAAAGGATTTTTTATTTATTATTTTTATTTATTTCTAAAATAGGCCAACTGATCCCGCTTTAACAAATGCATATTCGCTATTCATGAATCTTTGGACAATGACGTCACACCTATAAAAAAAGTGAAGGTCAAGCAAAACATACAATTGTAATTATTTCAATATTTCTGTTTCATAAGCAAAGTTTGACCGTAGTCATATCACATAGATAAACCTTCATTTCAGTGTAATGAGATTCAGTCATTATATAGCATATATATAATAAAACAGATTTCAACTGAGTTCAATATTTGCATACGGGCCATACTAAAGAAAAAATATTCATATATAATAAATCAGTTAAATAATTTATAACAAATATATCAAAGCAAACAAGTACTCATTTTAATATGCAATTTGAATAAGTCACAAAAGCAAGAAACCTTTTCATATACAGACGACAATTGTAACAAGGAAAATCTTTTAAAAAAATACTTCTCTACATAAAAGACTCTTATCACACCCTTATTCATGTGATACGCAGACCTTATTCAGCTCTTTCTTTAATTTGATATATGTTGGTATTTGAACAGGTTTTTATCATATTTATTAAACTTACTTATCATTTTGAGATATATCAATATTCTTGCTAAATATACTGAGCCAAAGTTAGCTTTAAAACTGTGAACAGCGTCGTTTAGGATAAACGCTTTGTCTACATTTCACTCAGCGTAGCACAATCAACAGAGTGAAAGAAATTGACACTCTCGTCCAATCAGGCAGAGTGTTGCATAAATCTTCCATTTTGATAAATTATCTATGATGCGTTATCAAGTAGTTTGATTTGCAAACTGAAGTCACGTGGCATAGGTAACGAAAACGAATTTAGACGGCATCGCCGAAAAAACATAACGTTACGCTACAAATAACAAAACTAAACCTGAACTTTGTTGTTTTGAGTCATTGACACGTAATGACGTCATTTCTGGTCACGGACGATAATTTCTCGCACTTTCTTTAAATACGGTGCAATAAAAGACTGCTACAAAGGAAGTCTGTAATTTGTAAAAAAAAAAAACGGTAAATATGAAAAATAATCTACCACTGGCTGTAGCGGCAGATGGGTATATCCGCCTCTCGGGTAACTGTTTTAGTGGTAGTTCGGCAGTAAGCAGTCTTGTCCGGGTTGCGTGTGCCCATTACGTGACACACGAGTCTAACAGCTGTGTTCTCTTGTATATTTTTAGTAAAATAATTGTAGCAGGATTGGTTCTTCTCCCAGGGGTATATCATTTAGATCGCGGTATAGTACACACACCGATCGGTGTAACAGGAGTAACATATCAGTGTTTGTGCAGATGATATTTAGCCGTAAGATGTATCAAACACATTAACTAAATAAATTATAAGTGTTAGCACTTTTCTAGAGATACTGAAACTTCATTATTTTCTGGTGTTCTTGTACATTGTATCAGCCCGATCGGCTAATATAATCCGATCGATGTAATATACCCAAATCGGGAGATGTTTAATTATATTTAAGTAGTCACACGCCTGGAACAGGTTTATTCAGCTCGATCGGGGTATTTTAACTTGATCGGGATATACGTGACAACGTGCTCGTCAACATAAGACCGATTGTACAGTCTTTCTTCGGAACAAGAAAAGGTTAGTCCGGTTGAGCACGCACTAAGTCTCTGTGGTTTTTTTCCTATGCTAAAGAAAATTTTCGCAGGTAAGATGAAATGCCCTTGGTCCTGCATTTTTTCTCTGTCTTAACACTTTACCTGGAGACACTTTTCATCAGCATTTAGGTCACTGATAGCAAGGCTCCAAACGTGTGGTTCTATGTAGGGATAATACTTTGAAGTTGTCTTAGCATGATCATTGATTTGGACATACGAAGACAAATGACCGAATTTACTGAATCAGCCTCGTAAAATGTAAGTTTTTTTATGATTTGTTAGCATTGAAATTCCAATTTGCTAATATATGTCTAAATATATATCTAAATGTACACTTTTTCGAATGTAACGCATCAAACTTTTAAAGAAACTTTTAAAGAAGATATTTGAAAGATTTAAAATGTTGCTTCAAGAGATTTGTTGTATATATAAAAAGAAAAATGAAAGGTTTGGGCAACGGCGTAATACAGAAAGTTGGTAGGCATGCGTCCTCTTTATGTATGTCCCTCGAGCCGACGTTGTTCAATTTTGTCAGCGCGTGTAAGATCAAACATCTGTCCCGCATATCGTAGTACATTCGTCATCCAGCAGTCTGACCATGCAGTGTGACTGGTAATCTTTTCTAAAGTCGTACCTTTCAGTGTATTCTTGGTTCCATTTAGACTTTAATCAATTAAATAATAAGCGAATCTGACTCCTCTTGTCATTATTTTCTGCAAATCTTTCATTCACTTAACCCTGTTTTATAAAAATTTGGTGCAGCCAGAATTATTTTGAATAGTAAACGCTTAAGCTCTTTTGGAAAACAATCTAAAAAGATAATTTGAAAGCAGTTTATTGTTTATTTAATATCCTTTGTACAGATCTTTTCTAAAAAATACACTCGGATATTCCAGACGCCCATTTCCTTCGATATATCTTCAGCATTAACTAAGCAGTCTTCACAGTTGTTTTGCAGCACAAAATGGAACCAGACATGTCCAGATAAAAAGCAACAAGGCACTCTTTTTCATAATGAGCTACTAAATTTAAACTAAAAAGTCTACTCCATCATGTCCTTTACATCATTTGTGACATGAAGATTTCTCAATGGTAGGGACAAAAGTTTTCATCAGCTGCATCTGTTTCATTTGTCGCCAAGTAAACCTGAAAATGACAATAGAAAGTTATAGAAAACAGGTTTATACATTGCTATCACAATCGACCTCGTGATTCCATGAGAAAATTCAGTCACGAATGTTTCGTTGATATCCGTTGCTAAAATTCCAATGTAGACAATGAAAATCGAGATACCGTCCAAAGTACTGAAGTTAAAAAGCACTATATAGTAGAGATTACCAAATGATAAAAGATATATATATATATATATATGTCAGTGTAATTCTTGCCTTTGGGGATTTTTGTACCCCCCGACAACAAAGTTGTAAGGGGGGTATACTGGTTTCAGGTTGTCTGTCTGTCTGTCTGTCCGTCTGGTCGTCTGTCCGTAGACGCAATCTTGTGCGCACCATCTCTCCTTATCCTCTTGACAATTAATGAAAAATTCACACAATGATCAATACCAACAGTGTATTGCATGGCCATGTTGGGTTTTTAGAAACAAAAATTGAAGGGTTATGGGTTGCTTTGTTTTTGTGCTTACTATATCATGACACAATCTTGTGCGCACCATCTCTCCTCATCCTCTTGACAAATTTAATGAAACTTCACACAAGTGATCATACCAACAGTAGTTGTGCATGGGGCATGTTAGGTTCTTTTAGAAAAAAAAATCTGCAGAGTTATGGGACTTTGTTTTTTTGTTACTATACTATATACATAGACACAATCTTGTGCGCACCATCTCTCCTCATCCCCTTGACACAATTTAATGAAACTTCACACAACTGATCAGTAACAACAGTAGTTGTGCATGGGGCATGTTAGGTTCTTTCAGAAAAAAATTTGCAGAGTTAT
The DNA here is from genome assembly GCF_021730395.1 of Mercenaria mercenaria. Taxonomy (NCBI): domain Eukaryota; kingdom Metazoa; phylum Mollusca; class Bivalvia; order Venerida; family Veneridae; genus Mercenaria; species Mercenaria mercenaria. The sequence goes on from NC_069364.1 coordinate 49,284,071, forward strand.
GGGACTTTGTTTTTTGTTACTATACTATATACATAGACACAATCTTGTGCGCACCATCTCTCCTCATCCCCTTGACACAATTTAATGAAACTTCACACAACTGATCAGTAACAACAGTAGTTGTGCATGGGGCATGTTAGGTTCTTTCAGCGACAAAAATTGCAGAGTTATGGGACTTTGTTTCTTGTTAACATACTATGTACATACAGCCTGCATATGCAATCTTGTGCGTGCCTAATCTACCAAACCCTTGCACACAATTTAATGAAACTTCACACAAGTGATCAGTACCAACCCTAGTTGTGCATGGTGCATGTTACATTCTTTTAGATAAATATTCTACATAGTTATGGGACTTTGTTTTTTGTTACTTTACTGTATACATACAGTCCACATAATTATGCAGTCTTGTGTTTGTCAAATTCAATGTACTGTGTCAGTGCATGCGGGGGGTACATTCATCACCTTTAGTGATAGCTCTAGTTTTTTCTATTTTACTATTGTAAGTATATTGTGTTATAAAACTGAACTATTCTTGTACCTACCTGACGATTTGAAAAAAGACATTGTATCTGAAATCATTCGTCCTCCACCTCTGATAATTCATGTGGGAAAGTTGGCAGTTACTTGCGGAGGACAGGTTTGTACTGGTAAAGAATCCAGGAACACTGGTTTGGTTAACTGCCCGCCGTTACAAAACTGAAATACTGTAGAAAAACGGCGTTAAATCCAAAACAAAACAAACAGAACTTGTACCTACCTGAAATACATGCTGTCATGAAACAGGCCATGCTACCAGAAATAAGTGCCCTGAATGCCACATTCATGATATCTTGTTTTCTGTCTGGAACAACTGCAATCAGTGCCCCAATCATTATACCCAGGGCTACAATATTGGAAAACCCACACAAGGCATATGTTGCTATCATCTCTGAATGCTCCTGAAATCAGGGGTAAAAGATATCAAAACGCAAATCTTAATCTGAATGTGTATCTACCCAGTATAGGTGTTTGCCCACGTAATTGCTCCCATGTAAATTTACAAATTGCAAGACATCAAAAAGGCTGAAGACGGACCATTAACTTGCACTGTGCGTGAAGCTAGATCAAAAAACGGAAGCTAATCAGTTTGAAAAACTAGCAAGGTGCAAATGAATGTGTGTGTGAATGATAGGTACAAGTTTGTAAAGTATAAAAAGTGAGTTATTAATTAATGCAATTAAGGAGGAATCTGAGTGTTGGCTGTAATAGAGGAAAAAATGTTATAAGTCTTGGTTTAAGAGAAAGGGGGTTTAGAGAAATCAGTTGATAAGTTGAGAGAGCTCAATATTAAGTTTAATTTAGTGGTCAATTGTAGAAGCTATATTAAAGCAATATGAACTTAAGGAAATGAATGATATTTAGGAAAATGAGTAGAAATCTAATCTTGAGAGTTATATGCTAATGTAAAACAATCCTTGTTTTAAGGAGTCTTTATATGCTTATATACACTTATATTGCTTTCTGTTTACATTTCGCGCGATAAATCAAATCTGTAGTGGTAACAGAAAGCAGACACGCATTGTTCAAAGGCAAAAGATGTTTCAGTTGCAGGAGCTTCCTCTAGTTCATTAAATCGTGAAGCACAGTCACAGTACCCCGAGTACATAGTTCCACTTACCGAGATTATTCCTCCCGTTAATGTAATATTTGTGCCTTGGAGTACTAAATCCCCACTCGTATTTGTCGTCCAGTTGTAAATATCTCCGGCTGACACATACTTCGCAAATTCAAGTCTATTACGCCTCACTTTACCCAGGTCTTCATACGCAAGAAATTCGTTGATGAATGTTTTGATTCCGACCATTCGGGCTACAATACGACAATCATCTGGTGCCACACCAATTAGGAATACAATTGGCCAGAACAGATATGAACATATCAACTGTGGGAAAACAAAATATATAACTTCATTTAATATTTGACTAAACACTTATTACACTAACTTGAAAAATTTAGAAACTAGAGATGGTTACAAATAAGTAAAATGAGGAAATTATATCTTAACTTGAAATTTCGTAAGGACATTAAGTGAAACTAAAGATCTAAATAGAACTGTTTATCACATGACACAAGCAACTTCTTACCTCGAACGAGAGAGGCGGGTAGTCAGGTGGCGACAGACCAACTCTGTCGCCAAACCACTGCAGAGTTGCGTTGAGAAAATCTAACAGCGAGAAGAATGCTATAACACTTGCCAGAATGTAAGCAACAAGAGAGATCGCCCCTACGGCTCCAACTGATGCGGCATCAATAATGCCAGTTCCCATTCTGAAATGTTTTCTTCTTTATCATTTTTCATGAAAACGACACTTCGTGGCGAATAATAAAAATGACTCCCGCACAGTATGTGTCGAATGTGACATGGTGTTGAATGTGGCCCAAAGGAATGGGATAATATAGGTTTTATTTTTCCTCAGCGAAAGTCAACAAAATCAAATTATATTAAAACTATTCTGGTTTAGAGATGACGCGTGGTAGATCTAAAATGAAAAATCGCTTTTCAGTATAAGTTAATATTCCTAAAGATAATAGATATTTCAGAAGCAATAACAATAAAATTGACGATTGTATAAATTAAGATTTAGTGCATTTTACCGTTGTAATTTGACAGGCTCAAGAATACGATGTCTATTTTCTTTGGATTCTGGGAAGAAGAGTTTTGACATAGCTAGAGCTGCGGGTGCTGACATCACTGACGCAGATATCAAGTGGTTTGCCGGTGCCTATAGATAAAAAAACCAGGTAAGAAAACTTTGCACATACAGTAACATTTGTAATCATTTTTTTATGTTACTTACAGTAGTAACTCAACGTTTGATTATTTAGTTATGCACACTTCTGAACCTCGAAGTATTTGATTTTAGTGACACCATGATGCGATAATACGCCGGTTAGTTTGGTTAAAACTTAAAACAAAAAAAAAAACAATACTTTCTGTACCGAAACTCCAGGAGCCAAGACGGACAATGACGTTGATTCGTAACTGCGAAGAAGTGAGACCTGGTGCTGCATAGGAGGCCGTGTTCTTTTTATGTGAGTTTCTTATTTTCTGTTGGATTTCTTGTTTTCTTTACCAAATATCTTTGTCCAAATCGCCACGGACAATATTTGTATAACTAGTAGATCTATTGATCCTGCATTAGGAAATATTTGCATGACTAGTACATCTCGACATCCTGCAGTTATAAACATAAAGTGTCTAGGTACAGCTAACGACTACCTTCTTATCGTCAAAAATCTGCCACCGAAAGCGCAAAAAAACATATATGAAGAAAAGGTTTCATACCCCATACCAAATGTAAATGGCGAGTGTACTTCCAGCCACGGTTGCAAATCCATTGGTCATGACAGTATGCAACTCAGACAGTGACATCTTGTCTAAGAATGGTCGTACCAATGTAACAGCCTCAGCCTGTAGTTGTAGGAAAACATTGGTTTCACGTGTAAAATAGCGAAATTATGACTTTTGTCTCCGTTTTGAAAACATAACTGAAATACACGTACATTCAAAATAGTTAAAGTTCTGCAGATAAGTGTTTTGTCACTTTTTTTATTTCTGTTCTATTGTAATTCAGACCGTTTTAGTTTCTGCTTTTTTTTGCTTTCGTTGTTTTACAACGCACGCCAAAAGACCAAGAGTTAAAATCAACTATCAAAGTTTCTTGTTTTGTTTATGCTTTGAAAATAAGGATGTTTCAAAATATCAAAGTATTTACCCAGCCGACAAAGATATTGATTGCCGCATGAAGAGATTCCATAGCTCCTGTCCCTAAACTGAATTCCATTATAAATGCTATCTTTTCAATGAGCAATTGTATAACACCGAGGTAGTAGAGAATACTTATAGTGGCACTGAAGAATATAAGAACTGGCATTACCTGAAATAACCAAACAAAAAAATCAGATTTGCTAGAATGTGTAGTCGATTAATCCTTGTTTATTTGTTTTGCGTTGTCTATGTTTTAACCTAGAATCACACTGCCACAGACAGGTCCGGATTCTCATCCCTGGCCGATATAAAACCTAATATCTCGTATTTTTACCACGGTGAGTGTCTTCCGGACTGTTGCGGTCTTTTCTAAAGATCTGTTACGATCTTTTCAGAACTGCTACGGATTTATTACGGATTCCTTACGGATATATTATCCGTGGCAAAATTTTGAGCATTTTTAGAACCTTTGCCCTCGATTTCTGAATGGATACAATCACCGGATGACAAACGAATGAGTTAGGAGTTCTACGGAGGAGTTACAGATGCTATCCAGAACTCATCCGCATGCCCATCCGGGGCAGTGTGATTCTAGCTTTACGCAAAAACCCCGTTTCTCCGTCCATTTCAACATTTTTTTAATATCAAGAATATTGATCATATCTAAACAGAGTGTTGTACAGTGGAAAGTTTTGTTTGAATGCTATACAACTTAGCCCAACAACCCGTATTGGTATCTTTAACAAGGGTTGGACGAAATATTCAAAAAAGATTCTTAAAGAAAGGTGAACATAATTATAAACTTCTTACTGAAAAGGCGAAAAAGTGGTCCATAAAATCGTTCCCAAATACAAATTTTGAACCAGCGTTTGTATATTTTAGATACTGTGTCACTCTGTCACCAAGCCAGACGAAGCAAGAGTAACCCCAGTCAGTTCTCAAGACGATCAGAGCAAAGATCAATTGCAAAAGGAGGCCCCAAAGAACAGGTCGCCACGTAACCTGCAATGAAAGAAAAAAAATAAGACTGAATAAGTTAACTGAGTTAATATATCTGAAAAACTAAATACGTGAAAGACAGACTGCGGCAAATAGCGATTCAAGGTAGATTTACTTGATACCATCCAAATTATATCAACATCTATCTGGCGGCTTCTGCGAAACATTTCACGCCTAAAATATTATATATTACGAAGATCAAGACAATATCAACAGTCTCCTTTGAAATAATAAAGTTTACAACGTATCACACAAAATTGACAATACCTTATTTACTAAGAAGACATGCAACTGTTCAAATTAAGTGTTGAAATGCCTTTATATGCCTACAAGGTGTGAACAATAACGTGTTACCAAGTGAAGGGACTGGAATTGAAAAGTACTGATTACAGTCTGTCAATAAAACCTGTCTAGGGTCTTTGGAGAAGAAGAACATGAGCAATGTGAAGACAATCATGCCAAGAGCGCTGATGAGAGAGTATGGTCGTCTGAGAGAGGTATCGATGATGATGAACAACACTACAGCAACAGCAACAAGAAATGTCAAAATTCTGAAATAAAAATGTCGTTATCAGTTGTTATCATTTTATTAAATCTGCTCAATAAATTTATACATGACTAGAAAAACTCTAAACGTTAAATGCTACAATACAATTAACATATACTACTTGAAAGTTTTAACAGTATTACAATATATGGTTAGTAAACAATGTAAGTAACTGCATAATTACATAAAGCAATCGACAGAAGTGCGGATGTCTCTAACTTGATTTGGTACTTGTAACTTATGTTTTCTGCTCAACCTTGGGCAAGATGGCGTGGACGGTAGCATGTTTTTCTACTGTCGTCCATGAACAGGCTCGATCAAACTGAGCCTGCAACATTATCATTTTTGTGGTGTTGAGTTTCTACTTTTTCTATTAGGAGTACAGGTGACTCACTATTTATTTTAAAGAATGGGTGAATAGTTTTCAAGGGAATAGCACTCACGTTCTGAAAAGTCTTCTGAATCTGCTATATTTCACAATTAGTGGTTTCATATATTTGGTATAGAGGAATACACCGTACAGTTTTTTAAGGTAATGATAAGCTACTCCAAGAACAATGAGTATGGTGACAACCAGCAATCGTATTGAACCTTCATCTCCAAATCGGTAACTAAAACAAAATGAATAGTGAAACTTGTACAAAGCTGAGAGATATTTACCTAAGCAGACAAGCAGAACTTGGGATTCGTATACATTTGTATTACATTGTATTTGTTTTCAAAGAAATGTCAAAATGATTTAAAAGAGAAACTTCATCTGGTTAAAAATCACTGAATAATACTTTTTTCTTAGTCTGAATTACGAAATGACGACCTCTTTTAGACAGAAAATAGTACATTGTGACACTGCGGTTGTAGGGCAAAACGAGTCTGCTGTTATGTTGTTTGGTTGTGTCCTGTAATTATAAAGATATTTTCACAGGTTTTATTAACTTATCACAACAGCAGTCTTTAGGTGCCGTGTGACGGCTGTAAAAAGTCTCCATGTACTTAAACTCAGTGTTGTTGTATTTTCTGGTCCTTTGGGATCATGGAATACATTCATTTTAACTATAACAGAGTTCCGCTCACACCTGTGCTAGGGGGAGTGAGGGGTGCTGCACATTTCGTTACCTCTTATGAACAGACTCAATTAAACCGAGTCGTCTGCTAATATTTCGCTTGGTTCTGTGTTTACAAAGGATCTTTTCACATATTTTTTCACTTAAAGAAGACCAAGTCTTATCGCACATTGCATGTAAATGTGGTTTAATAGGAAATCTTCATGTTGTAAAAGTATTACCTGAAAGCTAGACCGAGATACACCAAATACAAAATAAGTATTGTTCCGAGGAAAACTCGCCATAGTTTTGTCTTGTGTCCCTGATAATGATGTTCAAGTGTCAAACGAAGGTATATGAGAAACTGTAGAGGTGATATACGGTGAAATACGCGGACAACTGGTTCAAATACTCTTATAGGGTCATTGGCATCATCGTAATGGTTTGCCATGTCAATGTTGATTTCCTGAAAACAAGCAAAATTTTGACAATACATGTAAATTGTACTTCTTTCCTGTAAAGATCAAGCGGAAATGATACCAGCGGAAGGCAGTATCTGATGTCTATAGCTTCAATGCCAAAAGGTTTCTTAAAAATATTGTTTTGAGAAGCATATAAAACTGTATTACAAATAAATTGCAGCGAAAAAAATAAATATAATACTATATGCTATTGTGCTTAACGTTCGGTGGACAAGAATAATATGCAAAGAAACCTGAAAAATGGTCAATATCTATATGATAACACCGTGCGTAATGTCTATGACCTTTTTAAAAAAGCAGTGCTTCACTTAAAATATAAACAAAATTAATGAAATAAACCGAGAAACAACCTGCATTTTATACTTTCTTTTATTGTGTGCTGGAATATTCTAAGCATATTCTCTCCGATCTGATAGAAGGGAACATGGATCTCAAAACACCATTTTTTTTTGTAAAGCGTGCAGTAGTGCATTTTTTTAAATGTTTATTTTATGTCAGTTTTAATATGCAAGATAAGCACAAAGATATTCAGGTTTTATATTGTCATTAGTTATTATAGTTGTAGAATTGTTTGTATATATGTTTTAGCATATACTTTAGGCTCTTATAACTCTTACGAAGAGTGCCAATATACTTATATCCAGATCTCTATTCATGTAGATCAAAATAGAATAGGTAAAATTTGTACGTCGATGAGACTTAAAATAAGGAATATGCTACTACCTGTCTCGACTGCTCTCCAATATCTTTAGAGATGAAGGTATCCATGGAGATGTCTACACCATCATTAGAATTAAATGTATCGGTTGAAATGTCTTGTGTTGTTTCTGGGGAAATACCCTGCTGTGCTTCATCACATTTTTGTTTCAGAGGTGTACTCTCATATGGCGGTGGAGGATCCATCACCTTAAGTATAACTTCATATATCATAAACATGGTTATAAATACAAAAGCGAATCTCCGGTTATACGGAACAATTTCAAACGTCCCGATCTGTTACCTTTTCATATTGTCAGATAAAAGTAACACATTGTTATATCCCAGGGTCAAAAAGTATGTTCTTAGTGACTTACTGGAATGCTAGAGTAAGATATATCTGGTATATTCACTGTAGGAAAAAGTCAAATATATTTTTACCTGCTAAACTGGTGAGAAAATATATCAAACTGATATAATTTAGTTTGTTTTAAGGGTGAAATAAAATTATTTTCCACTTATGAAGATTATATATTTTACATGTTTTGTTTGACATGGCTTATAGGATACATTCACGTATTTAAAGTCTTTAACACTTTAACAGTTATACTAAGTGCTTGCACATATTTTAGTATTCCATTTCTATGGCGTCTGCGTGGTTCGATTCCTACGCATCTGAATTTTAAACCGTGGTAAACTTGACGATAAACCACTCGAATGCCTTGATTATTTAATTTAATGCGGTAAAGTAACTTAAAGCTTATAAATGATCAATTCATTTAAACATGAGCCATACTTGGATCAATAAATTTCGACAAAAGCTAAAGTGCTATAAAATAAAATTTCTTTGAAACACCTAACTGAGGCATTAATATTTTAATATAAAATTTTGAAGAAAAAAAACGAATATAGGATATGAAACAGATATATAAGATGGTGTGATTTTCAAAATATATAAGATGAAAATGGGTAAATTGTATAGATTGTGCAAGACATTGTCGATGCGAAAATACCGCCATATGCAATCAGTCGGCTTTAGTATTTTAGACAGATTCTATGGTGTGCCATTTGGGTCGAAAGTCTGCTTTGTGTTCCCACATATTTCAAAATATACATGTACGAATCAAATATGCGTGCACGTGAGAATATATACGTCCACCCGTGAGAATATCTTTATACGTGCACGCGTAAATATGTAGAAGCACGAATATATGTGGACGTGCGCTCGTATATATACGCGCGCTTGTAATTGCGAGTGCACGCATAATTTTACGCGTCCTCACGCAATTCTGGGAGCTCGTATATATACGTGTGCACGCACATAAGTGGATGTGCACGCGTTATTTTTGGTGCACCTTTATATATGCGTGCAAACATAAGTGGACGTGCACGCATAAATTTATACGTGCACGCGTAATAACAAGTGCATGTATATATACAAGCGCACGTCCATATAAGCGTCGACGTATATATATATAGGCGTGCACGCATATTTTATACGTGCTTATATATTTTGAAATGTGTGCTCACTTCGGCCCAAATGGTACACCATAAGACTCTAAACTAAAGCAGGTCAACAGAACATGTATTCATCAGCTAATATATATTGTAATTTTCAGGTCAATGTAGAAAGCAGGTGGAAAGTCTGTTGTTCTTGTACATTCTGTATATTGATAATAGACGATTTACCATATGAGCCGTGCCACGAGAAAACCAACATAGTGGGTTTGCGACCAGCATGGATCCGGACCAGTCTGCGCATCCGCGCAGTCTGGTCAGGATCCATGCTGTTCACTTTTAAAGCCTACTGGAATTGGAGAAACTGTTAGCGAACAGCATGGATCCTGACCAGACTGCGCGGATGCGCAGGCTGGTCTGGATCCATGCTGGTCGCAAACCCATTATGTTGGTTTTCTCATGGCACGGCTCATATGTACATTAAATTGTAAATTAAATTGTACACTGGTATTAAATTGGTCGTTTCTCACGTATTTGAACTGAGGAACATGTTTAATGTCTATGATAAAGCTACAGTATTTTAGCTAGTGAAGGCTTGATGGAGTTCCTGACCCCAGAGTGCATGTGGTCCGCCCACGCAAGGAATTATTTTGAATCTTTCGTCCATTATCTAAACTGTGTCGGTGTGACTGACAAACTAACAAAACAAGCGAACTTGCCAGGTTGTTTTGTTTTATTTTTCTTCCAGATGATAAAAAAAAATCTGACTGGTAAAAATGGAGCCATCGAATTAAAACGAATAAACAAGATCAGTGCGAGTCTGTAGTCGTAAATTTGACCTTCTCTAGAAAATTAGCTGAATGCCTTTAGATGTGGATGCCAGAGTGCTTTTGAATTGTTACAATTAACGTGCCTAATGAAAAATCTAGACCAGTAGTTATAAGATCTTTCACACAATGCATATGACGTGTGCATTTGTACATGCAGTATAGTGGATGGCTCCAGACAATGATAATCTAAGGTCAAGCCATACCACAGGTAAAACCATCAGAATACTGCTCATTTCGCACCGGTCAGTAATTAGTTACGGTCAATTAATCTATGCTCATGCTGTGGATGCAGCAGCTAGTAGTGTACAAACAATATACATGTAGTACTAGTTATATTATCAGTATTTATAGTTGCTGAATAAGCGCCAAGAATGTACAAAAACAACGTTTACATATTTAATACAGAATCGTTTCTTTATAAATGTATTTTGTTACAAAATGAATTAGTTATTGTCATAGTACGTACGTACTTATAATTGTATCAAACTGCAAAATCTATGCATACTCTATCAATATATTTTGAAAATTGGAACAAAAATTATAAATATTTACCTGTTTTCTTTTCTTTTGCTGTTAAAATCCCGGAAGCCTGTTACTAATTATGATAAGAATTTTCAGTGGTTCCTAAAATCCTCTTATCTTTACTCCTCGAGACTCTCTGAGTGGAGTACGTACACTAGCTCTCGCGTGATGGAAATACACGTGATCTCGCTAGGCCGCTTGCTGTTGATCTTGCCCAGAACACGTATATTTTGCAGACAGGCAGTATTTTATTGAATCATTTAGCTTATTTTACAACCAATTAAGCTACAGATTTAAATGTTAGAATGAAGTTAAGGTACGGCAATAAAATAATTTAAGGAGCACACGTTCCAAATTCTGGTGATAAGAATGTAGCCATTTCAAAGTTTGTTAAAAATCGTATTTTGTAAAAACAATGTTAATAGTTGTGCAAAATCACCATTTCGGTCATTTTCAAGTGTATTTTTACCAATATATTTCATATCATTTTCCGATTTTATTGTTAATTCTTAATGTCAGTAAACATTTTATATTAAAAGCCTGCTTAGACAGAGATATTCATTGATCTCAAACTGTGAGTAAACAGTTCTTCATTTCGCACGTGCAATTGTCGAGAACGTTATGTAATAGTCGACTCGACGTCTAACTGGTAAGATCTGTAGTAGCTGACTTAATGACTGAAAAGAAAGTTCTGTAATAGCTGACTCGACGACTAACAGGAAAGTTCTGTGAAAGCTGACTCACTGACAAACGGAAGAGTTCTGTAACAGCTAACTCACTGACAGACGGGACAGTTCTGTAACAGCTGACTCACTGACAGACGGGACAGTTCTGTATCAGTTGACTCACTGACAGACGGGACAGTTCTGTAACAGCTAACTCACTGACAGACGGGATAGTTCTGTATCAGCTGACTCACTGACAGGCGGGACAGTTCTGTAACAGCTGACTCACTGACAGACGGGACAGTTCTGTAACAACTGACTCACTGACAGACGGGACAGTTCTGTAACACCTGACTCACCCACAGGCGGGACAGTTCTGTAACAGCTGACTCACTGACAGACGGGACAGTTCTGTAACACTTGACTCTCCCACAGACGGGACAGTTCTGTAACAGCTGACTCACTGACAGACGGGACAGTTCTGTAACACCTGACTCGCCCACAGACGGGACAGTTCTGTAACAGCTGACTCACTGACAGACGGGACAGTTCTGAAACAGCTGACTCACTGACAGACGGGACAGTTCTGTAACAGCTGACTCACTGACAGACGGGACAGTTCTGTAACAGCTGACTCACCCACAGACGGGACAGTTCTGTAACAGCTGACTCACTGACAGACGGGACAGTTCTGTAACACCTGACTCACCCACAGACGGGACAGTTCTGTAACAGCTGACTCACTGACAGACGGGACAGTTCTGTAACACCTGACTCACCCGCAGACGGGACAGTTCTGTAACAGCTGACTCACTGACAGACGGGACAGTTCTGTAACACCTGACTCACCCGCAGACGGGACAGTTCTGTAACAGCTGACTCACTGACAGACGGGAAAGTTCTGAAACAGCTGACTCACTGACAGACGGGACAGTTCTGTAACACCTGACTCACCCACAGACGGGACAGTTCTGTAATACCTGACTCACTGACAGACGGGACAGTTCTGTAACAGCTGACTCACTGACAGACGGGACAGTTCTGAAACAGCTGACTCACCCACAGACGGGACAGTTCTGTAACACCTGACTCACCCACAAACGGGGCAGTTCTGTAACACCTGACTCACCCACAGACGGGACAGTTCTGTAAGACCTGACTCACTGACAGACGGGACAGTTCTGTAACACCTGACTCACCCACAGACGGGACAGTTCTGTAACACCTGACTCACTGACAGACGGGAAAGTTCTGTAACAGCTGACTCACTGACAGACGGGACAGTTCTGTAACACCTGACTCACTGACAGACGGGACAGTTCTGTAACAGCTGACTCACTGACAGACGGGACAGTTCTGAAACAGCTGACTCACTGACAGACGGGAAAGTTCTGAAACAGCTGACTCACTGACAGACGGGTCAGTTCTGAAACAACTGACTCACTGACAGACAGGACAGTTCTGAAATAGCTGACGCACTGACAGACGGGACAGTTCTTTAATAGCTGACTCATTGACACAAAGGAAAGCTCTGTAACAGCTGAATCACTGACAACGGGACAGTTTTGTAACAGCTGACCCTCTGACAGACGGGACTGTTCTGTAACAGCTGACTCACTGTCAGACGGGACAGTTCTGTAACAGCTGACTCACTGACAGACGGGAAAGTTCTGAAACAGCTGACTCACTGACAGACGGGATAGTTCTGTAACACCTGACTCACTGACAGACGGGACAGTTCTGTAACACCTGACTCACTCACAGACGGGACAGTTCTGTAACACCTGACTCACTCACAGACGGGACAGTTCTGTAACAGCTGACTCACTGACAGACGGGACAGTTCTGTAACACCTGACTCACTGACAGACGGGACAGTTCTGTAACAGCTGACTCACTCACAGACGGGACAGTTCTGAAACAACTGACTCACTGACAGACGGGACAGTTCTGTAACAGCTGACTCACTGACAGACGGGACAGTTCTGTAACAGCTGACTCACTGACAGACGGAAGAGTTCTGTAACAGCTGACTCACACACAGACGGGACAGTTCTGAAACAGCTGACTCACTGACAGACGGGAAAGCTCTGAAACAGCTGACTCACTGACACACGGGAAAGTTCTGCTAGCTGACTCCCTGACACACGGGAAAGTTCTACAATAGCTGACTCATTGACACACGGGAAAGTTCTGTAACAGTTGACTCACTGACAGACGGAAGAGTTCTGTAACAGCTGACTCACTCACAGACGGGAAAGTCAAAATAATGGTAGACGGCTTTGTAGCTGCAATGAGATCATCGGCGTTTGCCTACGTTTACCAGTCACGGTCTTACGTGTACATACGAGGGTTGTCCCAGAAAATCGTGAACTTTGTATATTATTTCGAAAATAAGCCACGCATCAAATAATTATTTCAACTGGTTTTATTTCAATGTATACTCTCTCAAACTATAAAGTTTAAAATTAAGTATCTGTCATATTATTTGAGTATTTTTTAAATAATGGACGTCAGTCAGTGCTAGTCGGCGCACACTCAGTTTTCTCCTAAAAAAAGAAGCGGCTTCCTTTTCAAATTCATGTAACTTTCCCGATATACATTTTACACGATTAAAATTTATATCCTCGTTAATGGTAACGTGTGGCGCATAATTATGTTGCGTTTCAAGTCTTTGGCGTCACTTACGTTAAAATAGTGATATAACTCTGAAAGTCACGGTCGCACGCACTTTCAGAAATGACTACATCAGATAAGTTCGCGGCGCAGAAAGTTTTAAAAGCATTTTGTCGCCCTCTCTTTGAATCACTCGCCCAACTTTCCTTAAAACGTTTGTACCACGTAAAGACAAGTGTCCTGCTTATATTTGCCTGACTTCCAGAATTTTCCACTTCCCGTTTTGTTTGTGAAGGAGTCACAACGCGACCTACACAATATTTTATTAATACTTCCTGCGCCGCGAACTTTTCTGACGTCGTAATTTCTGAAAGTTCGTGCGACCGTTACTTTCAAATTTACATCACCATTTTAAAGCAAGTGATGTCAAAGACTTGAAACGCAACATAATTACGTGCCACACATTGCAATTTATAACGTCGATATAAATTTTAATCCTATGAGATGTATATCGGGTAAGTTACATGATTTTAAATGGAAGCCGCTTCTTTTTGTAGGAGGAAAAATGAGCGTGCGCCGACTAGCACTGACTGCCGTCCATTATTTAAAGAATACTCAAATAATATGAGAGGTATTTAATTTTAAACTATATAGTCATGTCGAGTATACATTGAAATACCATCAGTTAAAATTATTATTTCATGCGTCGCTTATTTTAGAAATAATAAAAAAAAAATCTACAATTTTCTGGGACAACCCTCGTAGTGTCACGTTTTTACCGGATTTTTTACCAGTTTCTGAAGCTAGGAAAGGTGGGGTCTGTCTCATTTTTAACTACTTGTTGAGGTCAACATTACAGTTTACCAGACTCAGTCTTGCCCTGTACTCGGAAGAAGAAAAACTGATATTAAACAGATATTATGTCCATCAAAATCGTTAAACTTTTGTCTCATTCTGACAAAATCTGATTTTGATGTAACTGTTTTCAATATACACAGTATATACTGCATAAAAAGCGTACACTATAAATTATTTCTTTTCCGGTTCAGACATCATTTTCAATATTCAAGTTATTTCGAAATTAGGAAAACCAACCAGTAATGTTCATAACTTCTTTATATAATGTTGCAAATTTTACTTCCTTTGAAATTAGAAAGTTAACACAAAAGGTTTGAAACTCTAATTTTAATACGAGTTAAGCAAGTGGTGTTAATTTAACGAGATTATAGTACGGGAATCCACAGGACGGTATCATGGACGGAATTTACTATTTGCAAGCGTCTGGATTCTTCAAGCGTCAGCAAATCAGGAAATGATTAAAAATGGGAACTTTTGTTATTTTGGTTATTTTTTGTTTGATTAAGCTTGGAAACCCTCAATTACCAGGTGATTATCATATTTGTAATGCAGATAGGTATTGAAAGACTTTTGCTTCAGATCGATTTGTAATTTACGAGTTAGAGTCATTTTACCTATGCTCGACCAGCCAAGTACTCGACCACTATTTATAAATGTACATGTTTATTGAAATAAACCTTTGAACTGACGGTTTTTGTTCATTTATTTCCTTCCCAGCATCCTTGTATGACATCATACATATTTGATCTAGATCTTTTAGGGGCTTGTTTGTCAACAGACGACAGATTCTTTGCATCTGTGAAAATACTTACCGTGAATCTCCTCTTGAAAATGATGCGTCTTTCCCGAATTCTTTAAGAAGAGTACTGGAACAACGTATTTTATAGTCTTCTAACCTTTATTGGTAATTTTACATAAGCTTACATCTGTAAACTATCGACTTGAAAGTAAAATTTAAGATGTAAACAAACACGCCCACCCCTCGAAAGGTCAAAACAAAAATGGCGCCTTCATTAGTTGCGTCATGTAGACGCTTGAGATAAAAAGATTCATCGCGCCATAAGACAAGTTGGATAAAATGATTATGGACATTTGACTTTTTGAAGTTTTTAGGTTTGTTTGATTGTTAAAACAGTTCGATTTCTTGTTAAATTACTTGATGGATACTGCAGACACACCATTTACCAATGTTCCTTTTGCCCGCTTTTCAGGTAGGTGTTTCTATCTCTTGTTTGAAGTCTGAAACTTATTGATTTTAAAATCTGAAAACAGAACTAGAAAATATGAAGTTTTGACTATAAAAATATTTGTTTGTTTGATTTTATAATTACCGCTGAAAAAAGAAATCGGTCTGGTCGAGCATAGGAAAATGTCACTTTAAAATTTAGTGTTTTACACCCTATAGTATGAACCGCGCGATATTTTATCCTGATCAATGTCAGCCAAACACTTGGGTGGAAATTTACCACTAAAAGTAGGTCAATTCAGAAACTAAAAGTTTTCCACAACCTTGTCAGTTTTTAATTTGTTCCGAGAAAAATACTTGTAAATCTGGTCGAGCATAGGTAAAACGAGTCTAAAGGCACTGGCCTCCAGATCGTTCAAAAACAAAAAAGATTTTGGAAGTGGCTATTCTTACGGTCCCGTAGGAATAGCCTCGCAGGCTATTCTTATGGCTCTCCCGTAAGAATAGTGAAAAGCCCGCAGGTGTCTATTCCTACGGCTCTCCCGTACGAATTATGAAAAGCCTGCAGATGGTTATTCCTACGGCAGTTTTGTGTTACACATCGTACTGAATTCATTTGACTGATATGATTTCACCCAACTTCTTTATTTTTCCGGTAAGGAAATCCAGAGAAGACAAAAAAGGGAAGTGATTTCTCCTAGTATAACACATTTTATTATATTTTGTTATAATACTTCCATTTGTTACAAAAACAAACAATTTTAATACAACAAATTTATCGTAAGTGTAAAATACTTATTTAACTGAAATTTGTCTCTAAATAAATCGGAAAACGATTATTGGTTGTACAGATGAAGATGTAAATACATAGTTTACGTTTTTAATATTGAAACACTAATAAATATTGACCAAGTGTTTTCAAGTAAACCAGTTAGAGAATTATTGATCTATGTTTTGTGTATATACATGCAAATTTTTCACAACAGTACAAATCTCTTACCACTCAATACATGTTTATTGCCCTTTAATTTAGTTTTATACTTGACGTTTATCACACATCAGCTTGACATGTTGGCATCAATTCAGACCTGACATTTTGTTTGTAACACAATGACCAAATGTGATTACATGTCATTTCTATGCAAAATCGGTTGAAAATATATCAGTTGAATGACTTCAGTACAATGTATTTTAATACAATACTGCTGTAGGAATAACCACCTGCGGGCTTTTCACTATTCTAACGGGAGAGCCGTATGAATAGCCTGCGAGGCTATTCCTACGGGACTGTAAGAATAGCCACTTCCAAAGATTTTTTTGTAAATAGATATCTGGAAATTAATCTTAAGAATGCTTTGAAACTTAATTTCTGACAGACTATATGTTACGGAAACGCATGAGAATTAGTTGTTTTTACTATTTTTTTACGATGAAAATCGAAAAGTGTGTGTAAATTATGCTTTACTAATGCTAGGTAAATTTCCTCCAGTGTTTTTTTTGGAAGTGTCTAGGGGTACAGATCAGTACCTCTAGGATCTGATTCTAGATGTACGGATCCATACCTCTAGACAAGCCAGTTAGGGGTTTTCTAGGGGTACGGACCTCCGTTTTTCTACAGATTAAGGGTTATTTACATTTCAAATTTTGTTGAAAATGAAATAACA
The DNA here is from genome assembly GCF_021730395.1 of Mercenaria mercenaria. Lineage (NCBI taxonomy): Eukaryota > Metazoa > Mollusca > Bivalvia > Venerida > Veneridae > Mercenaria > Mercenaria mercenaria. The sequence continues at coordinate 49,301,385 of NC_069364.1, forward strand.
AGTAAGACTTTATCAGTATTCACCTTAAACTAGGATCTAAATTGTTTATAGATACCAACGTCAGCTGACTGGTTACATTTTCTTTTCGAAATGTAAATAACCGAGGAATGCCAAATAAATCACGAGGATTCGAACTGGCAGAAAAAAAAGATAAAAGATTAAACAAAATAATGTTAAATTATGTTGTGAAAAAAGAACTAGTTTTTAATAATAATTAACCCTTAGGGTATTTATGTGTCACACATTTGGTAGCCGTTACGAGATACAAGGAACGTTTTCACAAACAGTTTCTTTCGCTTAATGTCGGTTAAATGATTATTAAACAATCAGTTCCGTGCCGATTATCATTATATCTTGTTAAATAACAAAATAAATAGGTGCTTATTATATGCCTAATTAATTTTTTTCTGCTGACTTTCAAATATAATTCATTCAAGGTTTAGAATCAGTCATTAATCTGTTATCAACAGTTTATTTTACAATAAACTAATCGGCACAGAAATGTGTATTCATTTGGAGTTCCTCGGTTATTTAGGTTTTGAAAGAAAAGGTAAACAATCGGGTGAACGCTGGTATCAGTAAACCATTTAGATCCAAGTTTTAAGTGAACACTGGTTAAGTCTTATTTGTTATTTCATTTTCAACGAAATTTAAGATGTAAATAACCCTAAATCTCTAGAAGAAGGAGGTCTGTACCCCTAGAAAACCCCTAACAGGCTTGTCTTGAGGTACGGATCCATACCCCTAGACACTTCATTTTTTTTTCCCACTATTTTAGGAATTGGGAATGGGGACGGGGCATTTACAATTGTAGGTATTTTTTTTATTTTAGGATTATTTGAGTTAACAATACATTTTAGGCAAGTTTTATAGTAAAAGATTTTAAAGTTTCAATATTTAAGATTAAAAATTAAAACAAAAGCAATTCTTCTACAAGCTAATATTTATCCCTGATTGAGCTCGCAATACAACAGACATTACTGTGTCGTGTGTTTCATTATCGCTTAGATTATTATCTGAATCAGTCATGCAGATTTTAGTCACTGGCTCTGTTATTGTTTGTTTTTCTCTATTTTTACTTTTGGTTTCAAATTGACTAGACATAGCCATTGTAGATGTGGTAATTAAATCTCAATTATACAGAGACAAAAAAATCAGGTGAGCATCTGCACCCTTCTTATAACTAGTAATGGTCTATGAGGTATAAATTTCCAAAATCAAAATTCAACCAAGGGGTGGTCTCCAGACACTTTTGATACCTTAAATACACTGGCCTCTGCGAGTGACCGGAAACAAGTATTTTATGATCCATAAATTATTACTAAATTTCTTTTTTATTAGCCATTAAATATTTTGTGCATACTTAATACATGTATAATTTTTTATCAATTAAACTTTTTTCTGATCGAAGGATTAAGATAAGAAACTTATGCTTTTCTTCAGCATTTTAAACTTGATTTGTGCCCATGCTGAATCCATTCACTGCCAGAGTAAATAACAGTGACTAAAGGAAATCGCTGATAAAATAATTTCACATTCAATTTGTCTCCAACCCACAGTCATGAGAGTTGTTTACAGCAAAAATATTTACAAAAAAACACGTAATTAAGGTAACTTTATGATTACAAATTATAGCTTTTTCATGGCAATTATCATACACACTGGTAACCAATTACATAATAATACAAGTATATAGATTACTGGACCTCTAGACAAATTATCTTTTAGTCATGTTATCATAATCGTGCTGTGTATAAATAGTAAGTCATCATTGTTCACTGTTACTCTCTGCATTGAACTGTTTCATGCTTACAAACTGGGCATCTTTCCTACTCAACCAATGGCATAAAGCATTTTAAAACGCTGTTCATTTTTAAAATAACATATGCTACACATAAAAACTTCTCTTAAAACTACATGTATAAGTATCGTTTATTCAAACTTTATTGGCCGTTTTAGAAGATAATTACGTTTTGGAACAGCTAAAGTTATATTCTTTGGTATCAGGTATGACGCTTTGGACTTTTGTCTGTCAGATCTGTTAACAGTTCTAATGTTGTCCACGCTAGTTCAGGAAAATAGTTTAGATATTGTGAAATGAGTGTATAACAATATACACATAGTTTTTGAAAATTTTGTTACATTTTCAGTTTTACCTATTACCTTGATAATTTCTTTACATTCCAATTCATGTAAATGGTTGCAAAAGTTCATACCAATATGAAGCTTTTTTTTATCTTTTACAGACTCTGTTATCCTTCTCCAAAACAAGAATGGTGAGTGCAGCAGTATTTGGAACCCAGAGGTGAAATGGCTTCAAGACAGAGATGTCTTCAGTATCTATTCACAAACTGTGGAACAGGTTTGTTTAACAAACAACATACAAACAACAGTACATGTATATATACTGTACCTAGTTAATAAATACTGCATTCCCTTACATAGTACGTTTGATTCTTCTTGTCAATGCTCACCAAAGGGACTATTTTCTGTCTATAGTTTCAAGTAAATTGTACGGATACATTTTGTATACTGTTTAGTACAGTAACATACAAATCCATTTTATAAATGACTCACTTTCAAGGATTTACCCTAATTGATTCTATTCTTCTGTAAAGTATAAGAGACCATATCTTCTTTATCTTTTTACGGCTTCTTTTGAAAAAAAAAAGGACGTATTATTATGGAATGTCATTGTCCATCCATGAGTCAACATTTTCCATATGACTTGAAAACTTTACACAATGACTAAGTACCACTGGAAGAAAATCCTTACTGATTTTGTGGCTGCCAAGGTCACAGGGATACCACCCAAACACTCAGCCTCTCCGCCTTGTTTTTTTCTTCTTTCTTTACTCTCTGTTCATCTTTTTTATATTTCATCTGCCACCCACACCGGGTGACCCAACCACCCATATGCCCCCCAACCCTATGCCCCTGTAATTATTTTTTTTGTTATTTCAGTTCAGTTTAAATCCATACCCCCATCCACCTGCCCCTACAATATTTTGTTTCTGTTTTTCACTTGCAGTTTAGTTTTTAGATACTAATTCTTGGTATATACATCCTGCATTCCTACTCATGCCCCCTTCTTCAACTCTCTCCACCTCTGTTAATTTATGTTTTTACTCCCCTGTCCCAGTCTGCTTGCATATGGGCATAGTATGCCCCATTAGATGGAGCTCTTGTTTAATCATACAACTGTGGTTTGACAATTACATTTTGTATAATGATTGAAAGGTTTTTATATATATCTTAAAATTGTTGGTCTGCAGTTCTTGTCTTTACAGATATGATTACAAGAATTGAATACTCTAATTGTGATTGCTGATGTTTTAAATACATTCTTTTAAGCTTTGAATAAGAAACCAAAAATTGTGGTCTGGACTCAGTATCCCTAAGAGACTATAAATATAAAATTGTGTCACCAAAAGTGCATAGTCTATGTCACTGTAGTTACGAGAAAATCTGGGTGTTTCCATAAATAAGCTCAGAGATAGATGATAGAGTGTGAAAGGAATTTAATGGAGTGCTTACTGGTCTTGCCAAAGCAGTATTCATAAATAGAATAAATATTATATAGTGGATGATAAATTTTCAGTAAATTACAGTGTTCCGACATCTGTTCTCTACCAACTACCAGAAATTAGGTACACTCATTAATTTTATGTTGCATTCTTCAGGATTTCTATGAAGCAGACAGAAATTGTGTAGTGACTCTAGTTGGAAAAATTGGATATCAATGGGAGATTACAGTGACCAAGTTTGATGTAGAGGGAACAACAACTTCCAATGGTATACCAGTAAAGTGCAATGACTTTGTCAAGCTGTATGACTGTAAGTATGTTACAGTTTCTAGAGGGGAAGGAGGCATTTTTAGCTCATCTGATTTTTTGGGGCAAAAAAGATGAGTTATTGTCATCACTTGATCGGCGTTGGCATTGGCATTGCCTGGTTAAGTTTCATGTTTAGGTCAGCTTTTCTCATAAGCTGGAAACTTGACACACTTGTTTGTCATCATAAGCTGACTCTGTACAGTAAGAACCATAAAACTTGCAACACTTGTTCACCATCAACAGCTGACTCTGTACAGCAAGAAATATAACTCCATCCTGCTTTTTGCAAGAATTATGGCCCCTTTTGGACTTAGAAAATATCAGATTTCTTCGTTAAGTTTTATGTTTAGGTCAGCTTTTCTCCTTAGCTGTCAAAGCAATTGCTTTAAAACTTGGATCAGTTAAAAGCTGACTCTGCATAGCAAGTACCGTAACTCTACATTGCCTTTTGCAAGAATTATGGCCCCTTTTGGACTTAGAAAATGATGGGTAGGACAATATTTCTATTATGCAGAGGCAAAAAAATCAAGACGAGTGTCTGCACCCTGAAGGCGGTGCTCTTGCTTTGACATTTTGTTAGGGGGAGTGGAGGCATACACTCAAGGACTTTAAGAAACGAATTCATAGATGGCAATCATTTCATTCCTGCAGTTCACATGCAAATATTTTGATATTCACTTACCAGTATTATTACTCAAAAATTCTGATCCAGTATGGTGCTTACTTTTGTGATATTAACTGAAGCATAACTGTTGTCACATGCGCACCTAGTGCTTTTGTTGGAAGTCATGCATTCCACCGTCTGAATATGACCTTCATCAGCTGCAGTCACATACTCTTTGTAAAGCACAGAAAAATTACTAAAAAAAAAAATTACTGTCTATTATACCTGTTTTACTATGCACATTTTATAAATATGAATATTTTTGAGATCAGATTTTTAGCTCACCTGTCACAAAGTGACAAGGTGAGCTTTTGTGATGGCGCGGTGTCCGTCGTCCGTCCTGCGTCCGTGCGTGCGTCCGTCCGTAAACTTTTGCTTGTGACCACTCTAGAGGTCACATTTTTCATTGGATCTTTATGAAAGTTGGTCAGAATGTTCATCTTGATGATATCTAGGTCAGGTTCGAAACTGGGTCACATGCCTTTAAAAACTAGGTCAGTAGGTCTAAAAATAGAAAAACCTTGTGACCTCTCTAGAGGCCATATATTTCACAAGATCTTCATGAAAATTGGTCAGAATGTTCATCTTGATGATATCTAGGTCAAGTTTGAAACTGGGTCACTTGCCCTCAAAAACTAGGTCAGTAGGTCTAAAAATAGAAAAATCTTGTGACCTCTCTAGAGGCCATACATGTCACAAGATCTTCATGAAAATTGGTCAGAACGTTCACCTTGATGATATCTAGGTCAAATTCGAAACTAGGTCACGTGCCGACAAAAACTAGGTCAGAAGGTCAAATAATAAAAAATCTTGTGACCTCTCTAAAGGCCATATTTTTCATGGGATCTGTATGAAAGTTGGTCTGAATGTTCATCTTGATGTTATCTAGGTCAAGTTCTAAAGTGGGTCACGTGCCGTCAAAAACTAGGTCAGTAGGTCTAAAAATAGAAAAAACCTTGTGACCTCTCTAGAGGCCATATATTTCATGAGATCTTCATAAAAATTGGTCAGAATGTTCACCTTGATGATATCTAGGTCAAGTTCTAAAGTGGGTCACGTGCCTTCAAAAACTAGGTCAGTAGGTCAAATAATAGAAAAACCTTGTGACCTCTCTAGAGGCCATATTTTTCATGGGATCTGTATGAAAGTTGGTCTGAATGTTCATCTTGATGATATCTAGATCAAGTTCGAAAGTGGATCACGTGCCATCAAAAACTAGGTCAGTAGGTCAAATAATAGAAAAACCTTGTTACCTCTCTAAAGGCCATATTTTTCATGGGATCTGTATGAAAATTGGTCTGAATGTTCATCTTGTTGATATCTAGGTCAAGTTTGAAATAGGGTCATGTGCGGACAAAAACTAGGTCAGCAGGTCTAAAAAAAAAAAACCTTGTGACCTCTCTAGAGGCCATACTTGTGAATGGATCTCCATTAAAATTGGTCAGAATGTTCACCTTGATGATATCTAGGTCAAGTTTGAAACTGGGTCACATGCCTTAAAAAACAAGGTCAGTAGGTCAAATAATAAAAAAAACCTTGTGACCTCTCTAGAGGCTATACTTTTCATGGGATCTGTATGAAAGTTGGTCTGAATGTTCATTTTGATGATATCTAGGTCAAGTTTGAAACTGGGTCAACTGCGGTCAAAAACTAGGTCAGTAGGTCTAAAATTATTAAAATCTTTTGACCACTCTAGAGGCCATATTTTTCAATGGATCTTCATGAAAATTGATCTGAATGTTCACCTTAATGATATATAGGTCAGTTTCGAAACTGGGTCACGTGCGGTCAAAAACTAGGCCAGTAGATATAAAAATAGAAAAAGCTCGTGACCTCTATAGAGGCCATATTTTTCATGAGATCTTCATGAAAATTAGTGAGAATGTTCACCTTGATGATATCTAGGTAAAGTTCAAAACAGGGTCACGTACCTTCGAAAACTAGGTCAATAGGTCAAATAATAGAAAAACCTTGTGACCTTTGTAGAGACCATATTTTTCAATGGATCTTCATGAAAATTGGTCAGAATTTTTATCTTGATAATATCTAGGTCAGATTCAAAACTGGGTCACATGAGCTCAAAAACTAGGTCACTATGTCAAATAATGACGTCATACTCAAAACTGGGTCATGTGGGAAGAGGTGAGCGATTCAGGACCATCATGGTCCTCTTGTTTAAATGTTAAGATGATCTCTTTAAATTTTAAAGTCCTTCCTGTCCGTGGAGTGCCTTCCTGTACTCTAATTACCATGAACAGGATGTCTTTCAAATATTTTAGAAGTATTGTAATATTGAGCTGTGCCATGAGAAAACCAGCATAGTGGCTTTGCGACCAGCATGGATCCAGACCAGCCTGCGCATCCGCGCAGTCTGGTTAGGATCCATGCTGTTCGCTTTCAAAGCCTATTGCAATTAAAGAAACCGTTAGCGAACAGTATGGATCCTGACCAGACTGCGCGCAGGCTGGTCTAGATCCATGCTGGTCGCAAAGCCACGATGTTGGTTTTCTCATGGCATGGCTAATATGCAGTTGAAACTCGATATCTTAAACTCACTTATCTAAAAATTCTCGCTATCTTGAGACAAGTCCTGGCAAAAAATATTAAGTTTTTAGCTCACCTGTCACATAGTGACAAGGTGAGCTTTTGTGATCGCGCAGCGTCCGTCGTCCGTCCGTGCGTGCGTCCGTAAACTTTTGCTTGTGACCACTCTAGAGGTCACAATTTTTGTGGGATCTTTATGAAAGTTGGTCAGAATGTTCATCTTGATGATATCTAGGTCAAGTTCGAAACTGGGTCACGTGCCTTCAAAAACTAGGTCAGTAGGTCTAAAAATAGAAAAACCTTGTGACCTCTCTAGAGGCCATATATTTCATAAGATCTTCATGAAAATTGGTCAGAATGTTCACCTTGATGATATCTAGGTCAAGTTCGAAACTGGGTCATGTGCCGTCCAAAACTAGGTCAGTAGGTCTAAAAATAGAAAAACCTTGTGACCTCTCTAGAGGCCAAATATTTCATGAGATCTTCATGAAAATTGGTCAGAACGTTCACCTTGATGATATATAGGCCAAGTTCGAAACTGGGTCTTGTGCCATCAAAAACTAGGTCAGTAGGTCAAATAATAGAAAAACCTTGTGACCTCTCTAAAGGCCATATTTTTAATGGGATCTGTATGAAAGTTGGTCTGAATGTTCATCTTGATGATATCTAGGTCAAGTTCGAAACTGGGTCACTTGCCCTCAAAAACTAGGTCAGTAGGTCTAAAAATAGAAAAACCTTGTGACCTCTCTAGAGGCTATATATTTCATGAGATCTTCATGAAAATTGGTCAGAACGTTCACATTGATGATATCTAGGTCAAGTTCGAAACTGGGTCACGTGCCTTCAAAAACTAGGTCAGTAGGTCTAAAAATAGAAAAACCTTGTGACCTCTCTAGAGGCCATATATTTCACAAGATCTTCATGAAAATTGGTAAGAACGTTCACCTTGATGATATCTAGGTCAAGTTCGAAACTGGGTCATGTGCCTTCAAAAACTAGGTCAGTAGGTCAAATAATAGAAAAACCTTGTGACCCCTCTAAAGGCCGTATTTTTTATGGGATCTGTATGAAAGTTGGTCTGAATGTTCATCTTGATGATATCTAGGTCAAGTTTGAAACTGGGTCACGTGCGGTCAAAAACTAGGTCAGTAGGTCTAAAAATAGAAAAACCTTGTGACTTCTCTAGAGGCCATATATTTCATGAGATCTTCATGAAAATTGGTCAGAATGTTCACCTTGATGATACCTAGGTCAAGTTTGAAAGTGGGTCACGTGCCCTCAAAAACTAGGTCAGTAGGTCAAATAATAGATAAACCTTGTGACCTCTCTAAAGGCCATATTTTTCATGGGATCTGTATGAAAGTTGGTGTGAATGTTCATCTTGATGATATCTAGGTGAAATTCGAAACAGGGTCATGTGCGGTCAAAAACTAGGTCAGTAGGTCTAAAAATAGAAAAACCTTGTGACCTCTCTAGAGGCCATACTTGTGAGTGGATCTCCATAAAAATTGGTCTGAATGTTCATCTTGATGATGTCTAGGTCAAGTTCGAAAGTGGGTCACATGCCGCCAAAAATTAGGTCAGTAGGTCAAATAATGAAAAAAACGTTGTGACCTCTCTACAGGCCATATTTTTCATGGGATCTGTATGAAAGTTGGTCTGAATGTTTATCTTGATGAAATAGAGGTCAAGTTTGAAACTGGGTCAACTGCAATCAAAAACTAGGTCAGTAGGTCTTGAAATAGAAAAACCTTGTGACCTCTCTAGAAGCCTTACCCTTGAATGGATCTTCATGAAAATTGGTCAGAATGTTCATCTTGATGATATCTAGGTCAAGTTTGAAACTGGGTCACGTGCCTTAAAAAACTAGGTCAGTAGGTCAGATAATAAAAAAACCTTGTGACCTCTCTAGAGGCCATACTTTTCATGGGATCTGTATGAAAGTTGGTCTGAATGTTCATCTTGATGATATCTTGGTCAAGTTTGAAACTGGGTCAACTGCGGTCAAAAACTAGGTCAGTAGGCCTAAAATTATTAAAATCTTTTGACCTCTCTAGAGGCCATATTTTTCAATGGATCTTCATGAAAATTCATCTGAATGTTCACCTTGATGATATCTAGCTCAGGTTTGAAACTGGGTCACGTGCGGTCAAAAACTAGGCCAGTAGGTATAAAAATAGAAAAACCTTGTGACCTCTCTAGAGGCCATATTTTTCATGAAATCTTCATGAAAATTAGTGAGAATGTTCACCTTGATGATATCTAGGTAAAGTTCAAAACAGGGTCACGTACCTTCGAAAACTAGGTCAATAGGTCAAATAATAGAAAAAGCTTGTGACCTCTCTAGAGACCATATTTTTCAATGGATCTTCATGAAAATTGGTCAGAATTTTTATCTTGATAATATCTAGGTCAAATTCAAAACTGGGTCACATGAGCTCAAAAACCAGGTCACTATGTCAAATAATAGAAAAAACGACGTCATACTCAAAACTGGGTCATGTGGGAAGAGGTGAGCGATTCAGGACCATCATGGTCCTCTTGTTTCAAGTAGAATTTTGGTTATCTCAAAGTAAAATAACACTTTATCCCTTGAAATTTGAGATACATGTACCTAGTTTTAACTGTAGTTCAGCTGTGCTATGGGAGGTGAATTATTTTTGATGAGAGCTTTAATTAAATTTACTTGGAATTCAATGGCAACAAATAATTAAGATTTACCCTACTTTTTAGACCAGTCACATATGAGACATTTTGAAAATTGTCCAATATCTATTATCCACAAAGAGGCTGGCCTATTTAGAGCTGCATTGAAAAAGTAGGACAAACATAAAGTTGGACAGCAGTTATTAAGGGAAATCATCAGTATGAAGAACATGCAGTACAACACTAGTTCTCTCCCTTTCACTTTCTTAATGCTTCAGTAGCCTCTATCCTATAATAGATTATGAACCCTGATTGTAAGGGGATTTGACAGAGTACAGAGAATATTTATATTGTATGTTTGCCTAAAGAAGTATTTTAATACAAATCGTGTTGCATTAGTCTACAGAATATAAAGGAAAAATAAATGAATACCAGTATTTACCTTACTTTAGCTGAGAGATGTGACAATGCCAAGCTGCTGAAAGGTGTAAACTTCGAGACTGGGATGTGTGGTACCATAAAGGAGTCTGAGATTGGAAATCTCATCTTTACAACCTGTGCAAACAAGCTCACAATTCAGTTCAAGACAGACATATTTCAGACATTCCGGAGAGGGTTTGCAATGAATCTTAGACAGTTTCCATGGAGTAACCCTACTGGAGGCCCTGACTGTGATCCAGAACTCAATGGAATAGCTGCAGGAGGTGGGTTTTAGTCTTTAGTGGCTTTTCTGTTTCGTTAGATTTTGTAGAGTGGCCAGTATTTAGACTGAACCATATTTCATTGCAGCCAGATGAATATTTTCCTGTCACCAAAAACAAAAAATTTGGTATTTCCATGATAAATTATAGTAATATAATGGAAAGTGATTAAAAGTAAAGGATATTTGAGCCGTGCCATGGGAAAACCAACATAGTGGGTATGCGGCCAGCATGGATCCAGACCAGCCTGCGCATCCGCGCAGTCTGGTCAGGATCCATGCTGTTCGCTAATAGTTTCTCCAATTCCAATAGGCTTTAAAAGCGAACAGCATGGAGCCTGACCAGACTGCGCGGATGCGCAGGCTGGTCTGGATCCATGCTGGTCGCATACCCACTATGTTGGTTTTCTGATGGCACGGCTCATTTACATTTCAACCCTAGTTGATGTATTTGTTGCAAGCTGTACTTGGAAATCATTAACCCTTACCCTGCTATATTTCTATAATAAACTTGTCAGTCGTTCAGTATGAACAGTACCATTAACTGTTAAAAGGGGGGATTACCAAAAAGATACTGACTAAATGGCGAACAGTGCAAATCATGATCAGACTGCATGGATGTGCAGGCTGATCATGATCTACACTGGTCCCAAATGCAGAATTAGTCGTGACCAGCATGGTAAGGGTTAATATTCATGGAGGATTAAATGTCATGGACTTTGTGCTTTTGCCAAACCAAAACATTAAATCCAAAGGACCAAATAAAATTCCTATTGATTTTATCTTTAAATCATGGTGTCAACCAATTCTTGTCCACACAAAATACCTGTTTTGCCGGAAACCACATCTTTTTGCCCACAAAAATTATTTGACAGTAGTAGGACTCGAGCAATTACACATTAAAGTAAGTAAAATTCGAGCATTTATTTCACTTACATGAATACTCACAATTTTCGTGGAAACATTTTAGTTTATCTATATAATAATAAATCTTTGGATAGGTGGCATACAATCAGATTCCATATTTGTAAAATACTTCAAATAGCACTTTATTTTCTAAAAAATGAAATATTTTGTATGATTGCAGTTTGGAGGGACGGTACATTTAGTGAGTTCCAGAACACGTGGAATGAGCAGCCAATTATACCAGGTTACGTGCCGACTGGCACGGAGACAGACTACGATAAGGAAATCAATGGAGTACAGGTATCTAGCATATAATATTGTTCTCATTTTGAGTAATACAAATTCATTATTAATAGTTAAATCTGTTTTGCAGGCATGTGTTTATGTGTGGTGGGTATTTTTGATTTTCATGGATTTGTTTAATACTGTAAGATAATTTGATTTAGTGGGTACAAAATTTCTTGGTTTTGGTCAAAACAGCTATTTCATGGAGATATGATATTTCGGAGTCCAAGTTTTGAAGATTAGATTAATAAACACTGCTTTAAGCATTTGATTTTGTGGATTGACCCAGACACAGAATACATGAAAATTACTCCCATATGAAAATTAATGAATTCACTGTTACTGATTTATGCCAACAAGCATAAAGTCAAATGATGATAATTAAAGTTGGAATATGTCATTACAATATTTAATCAAAAGTAATTTAAAAGTTTCAAACGTAAGATTCAAATTCAGACATAATCTGGAGGTTTTGTCCACTTTCTGTGGACTTCATCAGTAGACTGACATGTTTCTGGCTAATGTGATTCTACACATAACAGGATTTGAAATATTACAGCCTTCCACTCATTTTGGACACTGTTAATATGGCTTGCAAAAAGTGTCAGGAGCATGTGACAAGGTAGTCTGCTGGTGAAGCTCATAGTGAGTGGACAAAAGCACCAGATACACTTTCAGTCTGGTGTTTGTGTTTCAAAGACTTGAATCAGGTTTGAAGTATAAATGATGTTATAGTAATCATTGCCTAATTACTGTCAATAATAAATCATTACTGGTTTGAAATGCAGGTTCATAGATATGGTAACTGAACTGTCAAAATTCATGCATTTCATAGAGGAGCCGGGGTGCTTTAGATAATGTTTAGTCTGCTCATTCCATACATCTCGGGTTCATGATCTAAATTTAAAGTGGTCATGTTCAGTTCATGGCTGTCCAGTAGGATGTCAATAACTAACTTATACTGTATTATATTTAGTGTTACGAGTGTACAAGTTGTCCAGTGGAACCATTTGATCCTGACAAGGATGGCACAGCAAAAGCCAGTAATTGTTACGTGTGCTCCAAGGTCTGGGATGATGGTAAGTTAATGGTTCACTTCCTCGGAATGTGTTCCATAATATTTCACATATATATTCCTTGATCCAGATATGGGGCCTCCATGGCCAAGTGGTTAATGTTACTGACTTCAGATCACTTGCCCTTCATCAATGTTGTTTCAAGCCTCACTCTGGGCGTTGAATTCTTCATGTGAAGAACCCATCCAGCTGGCTTACGGAAAGTCGATGGTTCTACCAATATGCCCGCTCGTGATGAAATAATGCACAGAGGGGCACTTGGGGTCTTCCTACACGGAAGACCCCAAGTGCCCCTCTGTGCATTATTTCATGTATTGATGGTGGACATCAAAGCTGGAAAGTTGCCATATTACCGGTAATTGTGTCGGTGCGACATTAAACCAAACAAAATAATAAATTGATCCAGATATAGCAGAACTCTAATGAATTAAAAGTTAATATGTCAATTTTTACAGAGAGCAAAGCAGTGATATTCATGTATCTGAAAGAGTGGATGTGCAGAAAAAAAAATCAAAATTCAAAACTAGTTTTAGTTACAGATTTACATAATAGTTATAACTGGTGTTTCTCTCTAGAAAAGTAGAAAAAGAGTGCAGGAGTTTATGTGACGTTACACCAGTAGGGTAAATGTTGCTAGGAATCTATTCTATCCTAAGTATTAGGTATTAACCTTTACCTTGCTAAATTTCTAAAATGGACTGGTCCATCATTCAATTTGGGCAGCACCATTTAGGCAGTATTATTTGAAGGGGTGTTCACAGGAATTTTACTTTCCGTATAGCGACTGATAGCAAAGGCAGAATCATTTGCCACCAGCAGGCAAAAGGTTAAACAGTCAGTGCTGCTGTTTAACTTTAAGAGGTAGATAGATTTTGGCAACAGATTGCTTTTGATGTAAAAAAAATTCAAAGTATTAACATAAAAAATAAACAGCAAGTATGATTGGAAATAGATAAATTTTGAATATTTTTTTTTTTTTTCACAAAATGTCTGTATACCCTATCATTTTTCTTAGCTGAATTTCCTTTAGGAACAGTGATGTTTTGAAAAAAAAATTGTTTAATAGAATTCTACATTATAGAACAATATTTGTTAAAATAGCAAAACTTATAGGAAAGACAACTTACTGTAGAAATTTAAATACTAAAATTCACTTCTAATTTTATTGATTACTTTTCAGAATACTACAAGGCAATGAGAAAATGCTACACAAGAACAAACTACCTTAGTGTAATACAGTCTATCAGAGGTATGCTTCCTTTCTATTGCAAACAAGTATAGTTTACTAAAGTAATTCCAGATAAAGTTTGGTCCCAGTTGCAGGCAGTTATTTTGTCTACATTCTTTGGTATTGAGTGGTGTCACGTGCTCCTACAAATAAATTGGCATTAACAACACTTCAGTAGGGTGGGTACCTCCATGTAAAGACAGATACTTTCTTTACCAGACGCCAATTTTCTTGTAGATGTTTTTCCCCAGAGCAACAACAACTGTACAGTAAACATTTTGGTCCACCTACTGGTGTTTCTCTAGACCAGTTTTGGTCTTCCCAGCAGTGTTACACTAGACAGGTTTTGGTCTTCCCACCAGTGTTACACTAGACAGGTTTTGGTCTTCCCAGCAGTGTTACACTAGACAGGTTTTGGTCTTCCCACCAGTGTTACACTAGACAGGTTTTGGTCTTCCCACCAGTGTTACAATAGACAGGTTTTGGTCTTCCCACTAGTGTTACAATAGACAGGTTATGATCTTCTCACCAGTGTTACTCGAGACAAATTTTGAGCTTCCCATTAGTGTTACTCTAGACCAGTTTGGTCTTCCCACTGGCATTACTCTAGATAGACTTTGGTTTTCCCACTTGTGCTACTGCAGATAGATTTAGTTTTCCCACTGGTGTTACTCTGGACAGATTTTGGTCTTCCACTGTTGTTACTCTAGATGATTTTTGTCTTCTCAATAAATTTGCCAATTTTATGTGTATTCTCAGCTTTAAATAACTTCTGTATGGCAGAGACAGCTGCTTTATTAAACTGTTTGCAACATGTTTTTTTTTATGGAAAAAAATGGCTTGCTTATTGACCTGATGCAAAGAGTAAAAGTATTTGATTAAGATTGTTGACCTCTGAAAAGAATGAATACATTTTCACTGTATGTCAATTTCAAATTATGATTTATAATTCATTTGTTGATTTCAAATTATGGTTTATTGTTCATTTGTTGTAAAAATAATTAATGAATTTTTTCATATCTGATTCCAGAGATTGATGAACCATTCCTAGGTTGTCAGAAGACAGCTGATGACTTTGGACGATCTGTGAACTACTGTTTCTGTGACTCAGATTTATGTAACAAGTCTGGGAGGATGATGATCAGTTACCTTGCAATGTCTTTAACACTGTTAATTTCCATCCTGCATATGTGCTTCTTGTGACTTGGAGTATTGATTCAGATTTGAAAGTGTATTAATGCAGTAAGAGACATTATACCTGTCAGGGACAAACAGGCATTATATCATTGTATTTCAGGAATGCTGTAGATAGATTTTGTCAAGTACTGAATTTAAGGTCAGAAATAGAAGTAAATCAGACCACAGTAGATGTAAAATCAACTGAAACTTTCTACAAAACATGCGGATTTTGCGTGATATCTTACAATTTATGTTGTGAAAGAACTTCCGTAGTTTATATATACATGTAGTGTAGTCACCATAAGTTGACCAGGCTTAAATTAGCACTCAAATTAGTTTTACCATTTATTTAGCTGATCTGAACTGAAATTTCAGGGTGAGCTATGGGTATAAGTGGATGTTCAAGCATCCAGTGTCCATCGTTCACAATTTTACATAAACTTCACTTCTGAAGCAACTGGTCAGAATTACACCAAACTTAGTCTGTAGAACCCTGGCAAGATGCTCTCTCAAGTTTGTTCATATGGTTCCCTTTTTAGGGGCTGCTAGAGCTGAAAATAGAAATACCTTTAAACAAATTCTCATGAACCACTTGATAGATCTTCTTCAAACTTAATCTATAGCATCACCTCAAGGTTCTATTCCAGTTCATTCAATTGGGTCAATTGACCCCATTTTAAGTGTGGGTTGCTGTAGCTAGAAATAGGTATACCTTAAAAAAACCTTTAAACAACTTCTTCTGGTAAAATGCTTGATGGGTCGTCATCAAAGCTGATTAATGGCCTCATTTTAGTGGTCTCACCCAAATTCATTCATATTGGGTGCTTGGTCCCCTTTAGGGTTCACTAGCTCTGATTAGATCGTCAGCAAATTTGGTCTGTAACATTATTATGAGGTCCACTTCCAATTTTGTTCAAATAGGTGCATTAGGCCCCTTTTAAGGGACAGCTATAGCTAAAAGAAAAGGAAGTATCTTTAAAACTATCTCATGAAATGCTTGATGGATTCTCATCAGATTTGGTTTATAGTATGGTTTTAGTGTCCTCTCAGAAAAGAGGCGCTTGGACGCTATTATGAGCCGCTAGAGCTAAAAATAGAAATACATTAGAATTACGGATCTTCATCAAACTTGGTTTGTAGCATCATTATAATGTTATTTTCCAATTTGTTCAAATGGGGGCACTTGACCTTTTTAGGGGTTGCTAAAGCTAAAAATAAAAAAACAAAACAAAAAAACTTTAAATTACTTCTAATGAACTGCTTGTTGGATCTTCATTAAACTGGATCTGTAGCAACTGTCACATTGGAAAAATCAAATTTCATAATTAGAAATACATGTACTATTTTACATATTGTCACAGAATACACTTCTGTTTTAAATGCGTTCATAGTAACTACAAAAGAAAACTTTATTGATAACATATTTTCTGTCAGATTTCTTACATGACTTGACATTACATTTTTGCTTTACTATCTTTGTATCAGCAAAGTCCATGTTTACTATGATGTGATGTGTGTATACACATTCCAAAGATGTTTATTTGGTTTTGGTTTTAAAAATTACATTTTTAGAATGCTGTAGTTTTGTAGTAAATATTTCAAAGTAAATATAATGAGCCGCGTCATGGGAAAACCAACATAGTGGGTTTGCGACCAGCATGGATCCAGACCAGCCTGCGCATCCGCACAGTCTGGTCAGGATCCATGCTGTTCGCTAATGGTTTCTCTCATTACAATAGGCTTTGAAAGCGAATAGCATGGATCCTGAACAGAGTGCGGATGCGCAGGCTGGTCTAGATCCATGCTGGTCGCAAACCCACTATGTTGGTTTTCTCATGGCACGGCTCATTTAACTTTGATAGATAAAAAAGAGCCTTCATTCATTTTGTGAGGTAATACAAACATCTTTTTATTTGAATCAGTCCTCAGGGTCGAGTGGATACGATACATCACTTCAGATTGTACAGTTACTGCGTTTTTATCTTTTGATTGACATTATTAAATTGTATAAATACATATCATAGACTAATAATGCTCATTTTAAGAACATTCCATACATTTGTTTTTATAATAATTATCTGTATGATATTTACATTTTTTTCTGTGATTTTTATTAGGGAAATTTTTATCATTGTATCAGCCTTATATTAGTAAAATTGGAGTTTCATTTTAACCTTTAGCCAGCTAAATTTCTAAAATGGACTGGTCTATCATTCAAGTTAGGCAGTGCCATTTATTATTTGAAGGGGAGTTCAATGAAACTTTACTGATTGAATAGCAAACAGTGCAGATCATGATCAGACTGCACGGATATCTGTACCTTTATATGTTGATTTTAAGGAAGTTCTGCATGTTTGGTAAACCAAAAATAATTGCGTTCCATCATTTATATGGAAAAAACAAAGAATAACACCTGGATTTGGCACCCGGAAATGAAAATCATTTTGTTCTATGAATTAATGGTAGTGAGTTCATTTACGAAAACAGCAACATTTCTATTTTTCAAAAATTGAAGAATTTGACATATGAAATGATTTCAAATTGTTTCTTAGAATAGGCTTGAAAAGTGCATATCTCTTTAACTATGGGCAGATATCTCAAAAACAAGCTTACTGACCTATACATTTTATTTCACCATATTATAGAATATATATATTTACGACTGTGAGAATTTTCATTAAAATCTACATTCAATTTGTAGAAAATATTTACAATAATTGTGAACCATGTTGTTACAATGATACTTCATCATTTATATAATACATATCATTGTCTTACATTCAAGTCTTTTATACTATGAGCCGTGCCATGGGAAAACCAACATAGTGGCTTTGCGACCAGCATGGATCCAGACCAGCCTGCGCATCCGCGCAGTCTGGTCAGGATCCGTGCTGTTCGCTAACGGTTTCTCTAATTGCAGTAGGCTTTAAAAGCGAACAGCATGGATCCTGACCAGACTGCGCGGATGCGCAGGCTGGTCTGGATCCATGCTGGTCGCAAAGCCGCTATGTTGGTTTTCTCACGGCACGGCTCCTATATATTTTTATATCACTTGAATTTTGTCTTTTAAATGTGAAATTTTCATTATTTATCAATTGCAATTTACATCATTAGTGATTATGTCTCGTAAGTCCATACACCCTTCTCAGTTTATATGGAGTTGGTTTCATGGTCATCAATTTGCTAGAAATTTCATTATCTTGTTTAACTCTGGGGCCTCCGTGGCCAAGTGGTTAAGGTCGCTGACTTCAAATCACTTGCCCCTCATCAATGTGAGTTCGAGTGAGACTCGGGGCATTGAATTCTTCATGTGAGGAAGCCATCCAGCTGGCTTATGGAAGTTCGGTGGTTCTGCTCAAGTGCCCGCTCATGATGAAATAATGCAGGGAGGGGCACCTGGGGTATTTTTCCACCATCAAAAGCCGGAGAGTCACCATACGACCTATAACTGTGTCGGTGCGATGTTAAATCTAACAAATAATAAAAAATTGTTTAACTCTCATGAAATTAATTGCTTAAAGTTGCTGAAATACTAACTTGATAACATGGGAATTTTTAGAATTATTTTTTTAGGAAAGAGAAAGAAATTTTTAGATTTAACTTAGCTGAAGAGCAGTAGTGTTGGCTGTTCTCTCTGTAGGTTGTGAGTTTCAAGTACAAATGATGATAAGGGTTTGTTACAAGGACTTTACATGACAAAATTTTCCATTTGTATATATTTTAAATAGCTTTTTTTAACATTGTAAATACTGTATATTGAAATTTTGTAAATATGTCATTGTACAGTGATTCAAATATTGTACAAAGATTTTTGTTTTCTCTTTTTATTTTTATAACATCATGTTTATTTTTATTCATTCACACATTAGTGTTGACAAAATATTTATTTTTTGTGCTGTCATACCAAAGTAATTAATAATTTCGAAGATTTCTGACACGAAAGACAGTGCATTTTATTAAATGTAACATGGTCAGCTTTTAAGTATCTTTGACCTTACATATGCCTGCATGGTAGGCTTTGTACAATGTATCTGGAGCACTGAACTGTTGATTTATAGGTTGTGTATTCAATCTGCTGGGAGGAAATGTTGCCCCTGGTTTTTCGACCAAAGAACTTTAAAATACAATTTCACTATGGTCAATGATTGGATGGAAGTCTGACGTTGAATCATATCAAGTAAAAAAGTGGATCACTATGTCATCAAAGGCAATTGTTAAATGGAAAAGGGTCTCTATTTCCCTTCAAATATTTTACATGCAGAAGACTGAAGTTTCATACATGTACATTTTTAGCTCATCTGATTTTTTTTTAAAAATGACGAGTTATTGTCATCACTTGATCGGCTTCGGCGTTGCCTGGTTAAGTTTTATGTTTAGGTTAGCTTTTCTCCTAAACTAAACTATCAAAGCTACAAAATCAAACTCCATCCTTCTTTTTGCAAGATTTATGGCCCCTTTTGTACTTAAAAAAATATTAGATTTCTTGGTTAAGTTTTATGTTTAGGTCAACTTTCCTCCTAAACTATCAAAGCTATTGCTTTGAAGCTTGCAACACTTCTTCACCATCATAAGCTGACCCTGTACATCAAGAAACATACCTCCATCCTGCTTTTTGCAAGAATTATTGCCCCTTTTGGACTTAGAAAATCAGTTTTCTTGGTTAAGTTTTATGTTTAGGTCAGCTTTTCTCTTAAATTATCAAAGCTATTGCTTTAAAACTTGCAACACTTGTTCACCATCATAAGCTGACCCTGTACAGCAAGAAGCATAACTCCATCCAGCTTTTTGCAAGATTTATGGCCCATTTTGGACTTAGAAAATATCAGATTTCTTGGTTAAGTTTTATGTTTAGGTCAACTTTTTCTCTTAAACTATCAAAGCTGTTGCTTTGAAACTTGCAACACTTGTTCACCATCATTTGATGACCCTGTACATCAAGAAACATAACTCCATCCTGATTTTTGCAATAATTATTGCCCCTTTTGGACTTAGAAAATCAGTTTTCTTGCTTGAGTATAATGTTTAAGTCAGCTTTTCTCATAAACTATCAAAGCTATTGCTTTAAAACTTGCAACAGTTTTTCACCATCATAAGCGGACGCTGTACATCAAGAAACATAACTCTATCCTGCTTTTTGCAAGAATGATCGCCCATTTTAGACTTAGAAAATCATGGGTATGACAATATTTCTATTATACAAAAAAAAATCAGATGAGCGTCAGTTAATTTAGAACTCGCGACACCTTGAATCTGTCCCAAAAATGGTCATTGAATTTGAAAAATATATTTTTTTTATAGTAAGAAGTGAGTATAACATTAAAGCATTATGTTAAAAAATTTCATTAATAATTTACTGATCTGATATATTCAAATAGTTGCTTTTAGTTGATTCAGTTGAAGCATGTGAAGTTTTCTTCTTTATTTATAAATCTGTATTTGATTTTAAAACAATGAATAATTTGCATAATAGTTATCTGATTAATACCCTAAAATTGATACAGGGCAAAAGAACCACCCAGTTATTTTGAAACATGTATTTTATGTTTGCTTATCTTTTTTTACCAGTTACTTTCTTAGGTAGATAGCCGGTAGGTCTACGGATCACGGGGTTGTGAGTTTGATCCCTGGGTGAGGTTCATGTTCTTTGTTACAATTTGCTAAAAGATATTTCATCTGAAATCATTCATCCTCCGCCTCTGATTCATGTGGGGAAGTTGGCACTTATTTGCTGAGAACAGGTTTGTACTTGTACATAATATAGGAACACAGGTTAGGTTACATAATTTGAAATACTGTTGAAAAACGGTGTTAAACTCAAAAACAAAAACAAAAATTCTGAGGTTAATAAGGTTGTATATCGTAAAGAAGTGTAATGATTATTTGTTATGAACTGAAGCAGGTTGCATTCAATGACTTTAGGGTATCGGTTGTGATTCTATTAATAAACAATGATAAATATGAAATTAAAAATGGTAAAAGTGCATTTTTGGCTTGTGTTTTGTTTTCTCCAAACATTACTAAAGGTTTTTTGACTGATAATGAATGAAAATATGAGCATCTCGGAATCATTTGCTATTCATATCTACCAAAAATTATTTGAATTTGAAAAGACAATGTTTAAACATTTTCTGCCTGAAAAGAGAGAGTTGGGGATAGTTGGGAGGTGAGTTAGGGGAGAATCTTATGGATATGAGATTTTTTTTTGTTGGGGAGGGGAGATTTAGACAAATTTATTATACAAGTTTCCTGAAGTTTTGTAAAAGGTTAAATTTCATTATCTTTAGCAAATCAGCATGTTTTACCTTGTATAAAACAGTTTTGCCTCTGTTTTAGTAACTGCCTTAACACCAATACATGTATTGAATTTGTAATTAGTGTCCTGAATGGTTCCAAACCTTTCATTTAATACGTAGTTTACCATCAGTTTATTGCTTTGGCTTTGTGAGGATTGTGTTTTCACAGGAAATAAAAGATGTTTTAGAGTAACAAGGCATGTAATAGTTACCTACCTTCTTAATACTAAAACCCAAGTACTTCAGTTGGTAGGTATGGACAGGTGTAATGGCAGTTACTTCCATCCTTAGGTATGGTCTGGTATACTGGCACACTTACTTTCATCAGTAGGTTTTGGTTATGTGTGGTATACAGTGCACAGTTCCCTTCCATACCTTAGGTATGGTCAGGTATACTGGAACAGTTACTTCCCTATCAGTAGGTATGGTCTATGGTCTGGTATACTGGCACAGTTACTTCCATCCTTAGGTATGGTCTGGTATACTGTCACAGTTACTTCCATCAGTAGGTATGGTCTATGGTCTGGTATACTGGCACAGTTACTTCCATCCTTAGGTATGGTCTGGTATACTGTCACAGTTACTTCTATCAGTAGGTATGGTCTGGTATACTGGCACAGTTGCTTCTATCAGTAGGTATGGTCTGGTATACTGGCAGTTACTTCCATCGGTTGGTATACTGGCACTGTTACTTCCATCAGTAGGTATGGACATGTATATTGGCCCAAGTTACTTCAATCAGTAGGTTTGGACATGTATATTGGCCCAGTTACTTCCATCAGTAGGTATGGTCTGGTATACTGGCTCAGTTACTTCCATCAGTAGGTATGGTCTGGTATACTGGCACAGTTACTTCCATCAGTAGGTACGGTCTGTATACTGTCACAGTTACTTCCATCAGTAGGTATGGTCTGGTATACTGGCAGTTACCTCCATAAGTAGGTATTGTCTGGTATACCGGCACAGTTACCTTCCTTCTTATGCCTGGGTCAGTATACTGGCACATGCAGGTAAGATACGTTCCTCATTCATTCCGGTATCTGGGTACTGTTACCTACCTCAGAAATCTGGTACTGTATACTGGAACAGATGCCTCTATCTGTAAAGTCTGTTCTTGATTTAGAAACAGATGCGTTTACCTGTAGGTCACCTGTAAGTCTAGTCTGCTATCAAGGCACAGTAAGTCTGGCCCGGTATAAAAGCAAAGTAAGTGGTCAGTAAATCTGGTCCGGTATCAAGGCACCGTAAGCTCGTCCAGTAACAAGGCAACGTAAACCAAGTCTCGTACCAAGGTACAGTTACTTCCATCCGGATGCTTGATTCTGTATTCAGAAACTTTAATATATAGATTTGCAGTCTTGTCCGGAATCCATGCACCTCCGTATCAATTTACTCATGTATGGCAAGAGAAAAAAAGTGCTATAAAAATTTCATAATGAGAGGATTTGATAACGGTTGTTGCTGGCTCAAAATCATTTACCGATATAACATGAACATATATGTGACTTTGCACTTCAACTCTCTGGGTAACAGAGTGACGATCAGTTCATATTTGTATCTTATCGAAAAAAAATCAACTAAAACAAAAGATTATTGTGTCGCTTGAAATTCGATCCTTTTTTACTTTCGCCAATAACATAAGCATACGTTAGAAAGATTAAATACTTTTGTGGATTAACCCACTGCTAGTGTTGTATTAGTAGATTAAAATAATTTCTAAAGAGGTCATGTATCTGATTGGGGATTATTTTTTTTTAAATATCCGCCTTTCCATTAAACTCACGAAAATGGTTTGTTTTAACTGTGTGACATGTGTTGATAATATGAAAGATGGGTTGTAAATTTTGTATTCCGTGTAGAAGCGGAACGTACAGTGCTAATCCGGGTAACCGACGGTTCAGTCGGAATGGAAAACGCATTCACCATGGAGACGAAATCCGAGAACGTTACGCCATTCCAGAAGGAACTTATCACGTTAAATTACGCGGAGAAAAGAACTGTATTATAAATAGTGCTGCATTTTTACCGACAGGGGATGTTATACTGTCTGATCTTATTAACAAGAAAATAAAAATGTTTACATGTAATTTTGAATTTATAACGTTTATCGAATTTCCGCTGCCAGTGCAATATGTGTGTGCGTCGCCAAATTTGCCGTTAATTTACGCGGCTTTCCCGGATAGGATACGCCAAATTCACGTCGACGGTGTGCAACTAAAGAGAAGCGGATTTATTAAAACCCCTGGTGTCTGTAGAGGTGTTTGTATAAATAAATTTGACGGAAAAGCAATAACTTTAAGTATGTCGGAAGACATGGGACAGGTGAACCTGCTAACCCCCGGTGGAAATTTACAAATGGAAATTTCTGAGGATCCCGACGGGAACAATTTATTTGTAAGACCTGAATCTTTAGTAGTGACCCGGGATTTAAACATTGTTGTAGCTGATAAAGGATCTAACTCTGTGATAGCGTTACATCCCGACGGAGAAATAATATTCGTTTATAAAGGAATACGATATCCGACGGCCGTCGTGTGTGACGAACAAAACTACATATACGTCGCCGGACCAAACAATATTCATCAGATAAATGAATACGGGGAGCTTGTGAAACTATTCATCACTAAAGCTGAAATAGGTTTTTCTCCTCTCAGTTTGTGTTACAATGCTCAGAAGAAACATTTACTCGCTACCGGGAAAGGCGCAAAGGTGGCGCTGTTCAAGCTAACGTAATTCTTCACTTTTCATTTATATTTTAAATTAAACACGCATTTAAACTGATTACTATTAATAAATCACTCCAAGTATCACTGAAGTCTTCAATTTGTAAGTTGTGTGTCCCAGTGCATTTGTGACTCAATACAGGAGCGGCCAGTTTGATGAACTTATCAAGTTTTGCCCCGCAGTCATCTCACTGGACCATTGCGAAGGTCTGCTCCAAAGTCGTCACCCAGAACCAATCAGTAGCTCTGCTTCACTTTCATCTCGCTGAGCCATTGAGTAGCTCACCTAGACCATTAATTAGCTATATTCCACAGACATCTCTCTAAACCATTTAGTCAGCGCTACATATAATGATGTCGAATGTTGTGAATCAACAAATTTTTACGAGTGTCCGGTGAAATTTAGCTAAAGCGGCAATAATGTTAACACTTAAAAGTCTGATCTGCGTATAGAGACCACTTGGCAATAAAACCACTAGTTTGCATTGCAGTTTATTGGAACAGTGAATAAAAGCTAGATATAATTACAAATGACTAGCCAGCTCTCACGTTGTTTTATACAGCTTTGTCTGCATTAAAGTCGAGTTACATTCATTTTATGGTAAATACTCCCGACAGCAGTTTCGTTTTCTCAAGACTTCATAGAACTTCATGTAACATTATAAACCCTTCAAAACTAAAAGTGTCATTTTCGGTGCAAGATCACTTACACCATTCACGTGTCTTCTGTTCACTTTTTATCTTGCCATATAAAAGCTCTCTTCTATCGCAGACAAATCAATAGCCTTATCGATGTAAACGAAATGTTTAGGTTTTAGTGTTCATTTCAAGCTATATACCAATAATGAAATTGTTCTTGTTAATAAAATTCAGCTCTTCAGAACAATTTTGTTACAGTTTCTGAATTTCACTCCGTCTAGACCGTTTTCCATAAGATACCCATAAACATTGCTTCCAAGAAGAAAAAGAAAAAGGGGTGCTGAATGTATGCAGTGAAATGCAAGTCAGAGTCGAAACCTCATTTGCCGCATTCAGTAGCGGTCCGCAGAAAAACCCTACTTTCAGTTTCAAGTAAAAAATGCGAATTTACATGAAGTCCATATTTTGCCATTTGGTCCCCGATTTCGCGCAAATGCGCGAAAAATGGAAAATTAGGGATCTGTTTATTAGGGACTTTTCGAAGCAACATTTGACCGAATCACTCATTGTAACTCAAACCAGTGCAGGGAATTGTGCTAATAAATAAGAAAAATTTCTGTAGCGATAACGCATGTTTCCGTGTTATAACATTGCAGAATCCGAGAGATTGGTTGGTGCCGAGCCGGTACCTTTGCCACAGACGTCCATATATACTACATTAGTATAAAGTGTTTAATAGCACGTGAGCGCAAAAATCGCAAGGGCCACAACTCAGGCTGAATGAAATCTGTAACAACCCCAGTGAACAACTGCAATGTGAATAAATTCCTTTTTATAATTTCATAATCTGGTCAAATACTTTTTGAGATACTGCGTATCAACTTAGGTATTTTATGCATACTCTGTCAGAGCAACACCTTGGATAAAATATCGATGTTATGTAGAGGTTTTGTTCAAAGTAAATTTGATATATATTTCAGCTTAGGGAATTTTGATGATGTTGTTATAGAAGTTTTTTCTAGAGAGGCCGCTCTGAGAGGTTTACTGTATATTTTTATAGTCAAGGCATAATGCGGTCTGGCTCTGTACGACTTCAAATGAAAACACAAGGTATACAACTTAATGTGATAAACACAATCTCCTGAGTTTGATGACTCTTGGACTAATATTTCTGACATATGCACAAAAAATTCGGACCGGTGGTTGCTGGGGTGGGGTTGGGGTGGAGGGTGCGCTTATGAATAAGAGAAAATGTCTTAGGTAACAAAGTTTTCTACGACTTAACACAGTGATCCAATTTTTACTTCAAGTAACCCAGTTTTGAACATCAATACCTAGATTTCACAGACTTACATTCTGATAAAGTTTTATAAAAATTAGTCATCGTTTTTTAACCTAGCGACCTATTTTTTAATTTTTTTTACATTTCCATGACCTAGTCTCAAATTCATCAAAGATGTGAATGAGAGAAACATACTGACCAAATTTCATTAAGATTGGGCAAAATTTCTGACAGGAAATTTTTTGATAAAACATGATGATACATGGGTATCACAATAGTTCACCATGTTAAAACAGTATGTAGGCGGTGAAATTTATTTACAAATCGCCTAAATTAGGTATTAATAATACTACATGGACCTGAAACAAAGACGAACAAAAAATTTAGTATTCAAATACCGACAGTAGTAACCAAATCAAGCCATATATTCAGTTCCTTCAGTAGTTACAAAACACAGTTAAACAGAGGTTCATATTTTGGGCCATATATGTAATATAAAGGTCAATGTTGGTG
Organism: Mercenaria mercenaria; assembly: GCF_021730395.1. NCBI lineage: Eukaryota > Metazoa > Mollusca > Bivalvia > Venerida > Veneridae > Mercenaria > Mercenaria mercenaria. The sequence goes on from NC_069364.1 coordinate 49,327,899, forward strand.
AAATCCTTGCAAAAAAAGCAAAGGGAATATACTAGTTTGATATCAATTATTCACTAGGAATTGAAAAGCATAAGTAAAAAAAAATGATTAACTATCTGCAAGTCGTTATTTTCAGAGCAGTAAATCACACTAACCACTTGATTTACCGACAAATGACAGTATAATAAAACAATAATTATTCATTTCATTTTTTCCAAAGCAGTCTTTTATTATGACAAGTTACGGCAAAACAAACCTGGAAACTTGAGCTGCTTTTGAGAAAAGAGCAAGTCTCCCACAACTGCCTAATCATCTGAATAGTAGTATATGAGACAACCATGCACCAAGACCTCAACTGCCTATCAGAATTTCAGTGCTTTGATTATCAAAAACAAGTTTCAATGGCCATAATTCCGAAGTGCCTTGGCCGATTTGGCTAGTTATCGAACTTGGCCGAGGACTTATTGGCAAACACATTTTGTTCAAGTTTGGTGATGATCGGATGAGAAATGCTCAACTTAACGAGTGCCCACAAGATTTGTGACAGACACAGACACACACACAGACAGGAGTAAATCAATATGTCTCCTACACCACTGTGTGGTGGGAGACATAACAAGAGGGTCATGATGACCCTGGATCGCTCACCTGAGTAATATGAGCTACATATTTCAAATGTCAAACTGATGCTAGAATATTAAGAAAGCAGGTCAGCAGGTCATATTCATTGTCGCTGAAAGTCAGTTTTAAGATCGGTGTGCAAAACTTTATTTGTCATCCAAATTTCAAGGCTTAAAAAACAAAAAAGTAGGTCAGTAGGTCAATGTCAAAGTCAGTCAAGTGACCCCTAATTACTTGGGCTCATCAGGTAATTATAATAAAACAGTGTAGGAAATATGATAAATTTTTTTTAAATTTTTTAAAGTACTTTTATCTATATAACTGATATAACAAGTGACCCCCCGGGACAGGGCCTCTTTTCACCCCAGGGGCATAATTTGAACATTTTTGTTAGAGAACCACTAGGCAATGCCTAGGCCTTGAACTTTCAGACAAGAAGATTTAAAAAAAAAAATCCTATATAAGTCTATGTAAAAATCCCCACCCCGGATGGGGCCAATTTTCATCCAAGGGTAGTAATTTGAACCATCCTGGCAGAGGACCATAAGACAGTGCTACATACTAAATATCAAAGGTCTAGGTCTTGTGGTTTCAGACAGAAAAAAAATTTAAAGTTTTTTTCCTATATAAGTCTATGTAAAATTTGGACCCCTTGGGTGGGGCCTCTTTCTACCCCAGGGTAATAATTTGAAGAATCTTGGTAGAGGACCACCAGGCAATGCTACATACCAAATATCAAAAGCCTAGGTCTTGTTTAAGAAAGAAGATTTTTAAAAAATTTTCCTATACAAGACTATGCAAAACTTGGGACCCCGGGGGCAGGGCCTCTTTTTAATCCAGAGGCATAATTTGAACAATCTTGGTAGAGGACCACTAGATGACGTCACATACCAAATATCAAAGCCTTAGGCCCTGTGGTTTTTCACAAGAAGATTTTCAAAGCTTTTCCCTAAGTAAGTCTTTGTAAACCATGTGACCTCCAGGGCGGTGCCATATTTGACCCTAGGGGGATAATTTGAACAATCTCAGTAGAGGACCACTAGGTGATACTACAGACCAAATATAAAAGTCCTATGAACTGTAGTTTTGGACAAGAAGATTTTTAAAGTTTTTCCTTTCGGTTGCCATGGCAACAAGAGTTCGGCATGAAATTCAATTCTTTGAATAATTTTGAAAGGGGACCATCCAAGGATCATTCCTGTGAAATTTGGTGCAATTCTGCCTAGTGTTTTTCTAGGAGAAGATTTTTTTAGAAAATGATGACGGACGGACGACGGACATTGAGCGGTCACAAAAGCTCACCATGAGTCTTTGGCTCAGGTGAGCTAATAACTATAAAAATGTATTTGAAGCATATACAAAAAGCCATAAGGGTAAGGACTAGAGATACGACAAAACACAAGGATGCTTTAAAGATTTGTACAATTTATTTGGTTAATATATGTTTATTACTCAACATAGTAAACTTTTACAAATTAAGTTATCTGGTCAACAAGTAAGCAAGTTCTATATAACAGTGCTATTAAATTATATCAAATATTGATGTGTGGCAAGCTCATATAACTTTGGTATCATTTGAAAGTGTATTATCTACTGAAAAAGAAAATATAAATTACATGACAAAAATATGTAAAAGAATTTTTCTTTTCTTCTTTATAGTTTTCAATGATACTTCAACAGAAATCCAGTTATCACAGTGTAAGAATTATCCTTTTGCAGTCAAAAAACATTACTTTAGTGATTCAAGCATATCATAATGGTCATCTTATTTACTAATTCTTGTTAAGCAGACACAACTCTTTCAAAGGATACCAAAACATGAGTGCCAGAATGTCACAATATACGCCCGTCACAGCAAATTTCTTTACACTAGCACCTGTATTTGCAAATGGAATTTTAATTTTCTAGTTGTTTACAATGTTGTTTTTTTTTTAGAAATTATTGTAATTCTTTTATTTTTTTAAGTCCACAAAAAAAATCCTTACCAGGTAGAGATACCTTAAAATACACCCAAACTTTGAAAGTAACATCCATGTTGTACCACAGAAAAGTGGTCTTGGTTTTTCCCTACGGTCAATTATAAAAAAGTTACAATGTAAGTTATTTATAGTAACAACTAGGGAAGTTAACCTTTAAAGAGAAAAAAAAAAAAAAAAAAAAATTACAAATCCTTACCAGGTAGAGATAGCTCAAAATACACCTCAGAATTGGATGTAACATGCATGTTGTACTACAGAAAAGTGGTCTCAATTTTTCCCTACGACTTGTAATGAAAAAGTTACAATATAAGCTATTTTCAGTAACAGCAAAGGGAAGTAATTCAAAAGAAGGGACCAGTGCATGACACTCCGTCTCATGATGGTGTACAATTGTGCCAAGTTACATCAAAATCCCTCCATGCATGAAGAAGAAATGCTCCTGACAAAGTCATTCTTGTATCTGACCTTTGGCCTCTAAGTGTGACCTTGACCTTAGACCTAGGGACCTGGTTCTTGCGCATGACACTCTGTCTCATGCTTGTGAACATTTGTGCCAAGTTGTATCAAAATCCCTCAATGCATGAAGAAGAAATGTTCCGGACAAAGTTTTCATTCTTGTATCCTTGACCTCTAAGTGTGACCTTGACCTTACCCCTAGGGACCTGGTTCTTGCGCAAGACACTCCGTCTCATGATGGTGAACAATTGTGCCAAGCTACATCAAAGTCCTTTCATGCATGAAGAAGATATGCTCTGGACAAAGTTTTCATTCTTGTATCCTTTGACCTCTAAGTGTGACCTTGACCTTAGACCTAGGGACCTGGTTCTTGCGCATGACACTCCGTCTCATTATGGTGAACAACTGTGCCAAGCTACATCAAAATCCTTCCATGAATGAAGAAGATATGCTCCGGACAAACTCATTCTTTAATTTTTCATTCTTGTATCCTTTGGCCTCTAAGTGTGACCTTGACCTTAGACCTAGGGACCTGGTTTTTGCGCATGACACTCCGTCTCATGATGATGAACAATTGTGCCAACTTTCAACAAAATCCCTCTATGCATGAAGAAGATATGCTCTGGACAAAGTCATTCTTGAATTTGACCTTTGACCTCTAAGTGTGACCTTGACCTTAGACCTAGGGACCTGGTTTTTGCGCATGACACTCCGTCTCATGATGGTGAACAACTGTGTCAAGTTTCATCAAAATCCCTCCATGCATGTAGAAGATATGCTCCGGACAAGGTCTGTGGACGCCGCCCGCCAGGGGCGTTCCCATAATACGTCCCGTTTTTCAAACTGGCGTATAAAAAAGGTGGGGTCACCAGACATCGAAATGTATTCTTGGATCGGATTCCTTAATGAATGATTTTTTAACGCCATGTCACAAGCATTTGTATTTGTTTAAGAAGTCAAATTATTTATTTCTTGGTATCATTCCTTTAACCTTTAGCCTGCTAAATTTCTAAAATGGATTGGTCCATCATTAAATTTGGGCAATACCATTTATTATTCTTAAGGGTGTTCAGTTAATATTTACTGACTGAATATTCTATATAAAAGACAGTCTTCACTGTATCAATGCAAAAATAAGCAAAACTTTATAAACAAGAGCTCGTCGAACACGAAATGCCCCCTTTGATGCATTTAGTAATTGCACAAGGAACAGAAATTATATGCTCAGTGTAAACAAAAGTTCCACCATTCTGGTTTAATCTGACCTTGACCTTTAACTTAACAAGAGATTACAAAGTGATCTTGGTGCCATCCACTGAGCCATTTTTGAATGTTCCAAATTTCAAGAGTAGCTCAATGTCTAAATCAAGGTCAAATTTCATTTCAGTACAAAATAATGTGTATGTGGTCCAAATATGAAAGCTGTGGCTTGAGAAATGTGAAAGTAGGTCACTAGTAGCAGATCAATATCAAGGTCAAAGTTCATTTTGGTAGACAGAAATATGCATGTGCTTCAAATTTGGAGGCTGTAGCTTGAGAAATGTGAAAGTAGGTAGTAGGTAAAAATCAATGTCAAATTTCAATTCAGAACATAAAAATATGCATGCGGTCCAAATCTTAAGTCTGTACAATCAGAAATGTGAAAGTAGGTCACTAGGTCAATCTCAAGATCAAAGTTCATTTCGGTACACAAAACTATACATGTGGTCCAAATTTAAAGGCTGTAGCTACAGAAATGTGAAAGTAGGTCACTAGGTCAAGGTCAAGGTCAACTCATGTCAAGGTTCATCTTGCCACTCAAAACCATACATGTGATCAAAATTTAAATGTTGTAGGTTATTGACAAGAAGATTTTAAAAGCTTTTCCCGATATAAATCTATATGAATCATGTGACCCCCAGGGCGGGGCCATATTTGACCCTAGGGGGATAATTTGAACAAACTTGGTAGAGAATCATTAGATGATGCTACATTACAAATATTAAATCCCTAGTCTTTGTGGTTTGAACAAGAAGATTTTCAAAGTTTTTCCCTATATAAGTCTATGTAAACCACGTGACCCCCCGGGCGGGGCCATATTTGACCCTAGGGGGATAATTTGAACAATCTTAGTAGAAGCCCACTAGATGATGTCACATACAAAATATCAAGGCCCTAGGCCCTGTGGTTTTGGACTAAAGGTTTTTCAATATTTTTCCATATACAAGTCTATATAAACCATGTGACCCCGGGGCGGGGCCATATTAGACCCCAAGGCAATAATTTGAATCATCTTGGTAGAGGACCACTAGATGATGCTTCATACTAAATATCAAAGCCCTAGGCTCTGTGGTTTTAGACAAGAAGATCAGAAACCGTTTTAACTGTTCCTGGCCAATATGACCTTGACCTTTGACCTAATGACCTCAAAATCAATAGGGGTCATCTGCTGATCATGACCAACCTAACTATCAATTTTCCTGACACTAGGCCCAAGCGTTCTTGAGTTACTGCCCGGAAACCATTTTACTGTTCCCGGTCAATGTGACCTTGACCTTTCACATACTGACCTCAAAATCAATAGGGGTCATCTGCTGGTCATGACCAACCTCCCTATCAACTTTTGTGACCCTAAGCCTATGCGTTCTTGAGTTAACATCCAGAAACCGTTTAACTGTTCAGGGTTACTGTGACCTTGACCTTTAAAATATTGACCTCAAAATCAATAGGGGTCATCTGCTGGTCATGACCAACCTCCCTATAAACTTTTAAGATCCTAGGCCAAAGCCTTCTTGAGTTATCATCCGGAAACCGTTTTACTATTCAGGGTCACTGTGACCTTGACCTTTGACATACAGACCTCAAAATCAATAGGGGTCATCTGCTGGTGACGACCAACCTCCCTATCAAATTTCATAATCCTAGCCCAAGCATTCTTGAGTTATCATCCAGAAACGGATTGGTCTACATTCCGACCGACCGACAGACCCGACCAACCGACATCTGCAAAACAATATACCCCACTTCTTCGAAGGGGGGGGGGGGGGGGGGCATAAAAAAGGAAATAGTTTTAAAAACTGACCACTCCTTTTTAAAATTTAACAATTACATGGCTCCTTCTAAAGGCCTTAAAAATATCCTTTGAAAAAAGAATCATAAATAATTTGGCAAGTTTAAAAATTTACCATCAAATAAGCGCTATAGTAAAATTCTGCAGCATAGAAGAAAACATACAACTTTTAAATATGGTCAGTAAGACACAGACTTACATTAAGTTAAACAATATCTCTGTGTAGGTAAGACGTGTATGTACATCAAAAATATCTCCCTATAGGTAAGACATGCATGTATACTTGCAATATCTCCATCTCAGTAAGACATATACGTACACTAACAATATCCTGTCATTAAGATACTGACATACACTGGCGGTAGATATGCAGATACACTTAAAATATATCCATGCCTAAAAGACACATACAAACACTAACAATATCTCCATACCTCGACATTAACAATATTTCCATGCCTTAACACACATACATTAACTGTATCTTCAAGCCTCAAGACACATACATTTACTATATCTCCATGCCTCAAGACACATACATAATCTATATGTCCACATACATTATCTATATGTCCATGCCTCAAGACACATATATTACCTATCTCTCCATGCCTAAAGACATACATTAATTATATGTCCATGCCTCAAGACACATACATTATCTATATGTCCACATACATTATCTATATGTCCATGCCTCAAGACACATATATTACCTATCTCTCCATTCCTAAAGACATACATTAATTACATGTCCATGCCTCAAGACACATACATTATCTATATGTCTATGCCTCAAGACACATACATTATCTATATGTCCACATACATTACCTATATGTCCATGCCTAAGGACACATATATTTCCTATCTCTCCATGCCTAAAGACACATGCATTAAATATATCTCCATTCCTCAAGACACACCCATTAACTATAATTATAGCCATGCCTTGTTTAATGACATGAACCTTTATGGCACTTTACGATTAACTTCTGTTAATTCACCTCGGCGATATATGACCATTTTGTGTCGATTCGCCGTAAAACCCAACTCACTCACTCACTCCGTTAATTCATAATTTTGTGGGTTTTACCAAAATAGCAATTCTGTAGGGATATGAAATTACATATTTCAAGTTTTGAAAATAAAGTGAATAGAAATTTCATGTGTTCACTGGGATACAATTTTGTGTTTAGATCGATCCACGAAATCCATGAATGTTAGTCCCCTATATGAATATTAATGATTTCACAGAATGCACAAAACAGCAATCAGATAAACATGAAACTGACTTTAACCCTTTTCAGTAAAATGTAAACTATTTAACCCTTAGCCTGCTGGCCGCAGATGATTCTGTGCAGTCTGATCATGGTCTGCACTGTTCGCTATTCAGTCAGTAAATTTTCAGTGCAAACCCCTTTAAATAATAAATGGTACTGTCCAAATTGAAAGATGGACCAGTCCATTATAGAAATATAGCAGGGTAAGGGTTAAACTGTTCTAAGAAAATAATATCTTCTACTTATAGTCCTTACAATATACCTCAAACCATTATTTAAACCATAGAAAGTAAAAACAATTTCTGCTTCCCTGCAGAAAGAGGAATTAAGTAAAACCAACATACTCAAAATTGTGATAAGTTTTAATTGAATTACATGTTTATGAAGGTATTACCCCCTTTCTGAAAATCATAGGAAGTCTTATAATACATCAAAACATCAAAGAAAATGGGAGGAACTATATAAGTTTTCTTTCGTTCTAATCCCTTTCATCTTTATGTTATATATGTATACTTGTAAAAGTTTGACTTGTTGTTATTTTCGAAATAAATATGTTTAAACTAAAGAAAATTAAAACCAACAAAAATCTACATAAACTTCCTACCTCCAGCGCAAGTTGAAACCAGTCTAATATCAAATTCTTAACTAGCGCAGATAAACAAAAATTTAAGCGAACTTTAGCTATATCAAATTCAACATATTAAATTCTTAACTAAATGCAGATAAACAAAAATTTAAAATAAACTTTAGGTACATTATACCAAATCCAACATATAAAGTTCTTAACTAGCCACATTAAGAAACGAGTTACCAAGTATTGCAGTGGCAAAACATAAGTTCCCTACCGGACCTTGACTTTTAACCAGCAAGCATAATCTTGCTTGCGTTGACACAATGGTGTGTAGCACTAAGATAATCTATCAGTGCATATAAAAGTTATACAGTAGAATCAATTTTTACTTGACCTTCAAAAGTGACCTTGACCTTTGACCTACAAGCATAATTTATGTATGTGCATAATCTACATATTGCCCTCTACAAACATACCAAGTTTTATGAACCTAGCTTGAATACTTTTCCAGTTATTGCATGACCCAGATTTGCGGTCACACAGACAGACGGATGACATTCCTATAGTCCCCTCCCCCTTCAGTGTTCCTAGGTAGGGGACTAAAAATTAAGCAAACTTATAAATGTATACCAAATCAACATAATAACTGAGCCATGCCATGAGAAAACCAACATAGTGGCTTTGCGACCAGCATGGATCCAGACCAGCCTGCGCATCCGTGCAGTCTGGTCAGGATCCATGCTGTTCGCTAACAGTTTCTCTAATTGTATAGGCTTAGAAAGCTAACAGCATGGATCCTGACCAGACTGCGCAGGCTGGTCTGGATCCATGCTGGTCGCAAATGCACTATGTTGGTTTTCTCATGGCGCAGCTCATATTAAATTCTTCACTAAATGCAGACAAAGAAAACAAACTTCAGCCACATTATAAATGTATTTCAAATAACATATCAAATTCTTAACAACATTATACCAGTTATCAAAATATATATGATCCCATCAATATTACCTAGGTTATATAAGGAGTACATATTGCATATGAAACCTATGCACTTGCTTAGTAAAAATACAAAGCTCTTGGGTATTAAAAATTACAAAATGAGTCATCGTGTACAAAAAATTCCATAAATAAGCAATTCTATTGGTGCGGTCTATACTCTACGTGGCAATTTTATGCTTCATTGTGTCTAAAAGGGCGGATGGACCATTATTAAACTTAAACAGTGACTGACTGGCTATTCTACTGATTCTTTTCTAAGTTTTCTATTAATGGATTTCTGGAATTATAGGTAAATCTTTCAAGATTATTCTTTTTCTTTTGCGAACAAAATTCCTAAACTGTTTAAAGCAAAAGTTATGAAGTCATCTTGTAGAATTAGGAAGATATGTAAGCAACCCAGTAGCACAGCAGAAACCGCACTGCAGCCTAAGTTTTGAATCTGGCTGCACATTCTTATCATCCTTTGACATTTGGCACCAAATATGGGAGGGTGGAAAAGTACCTTGGCGCATGGGTCCAGTAGCTCAGTCAATAAAGCATCAGTATAGAAATGGCACAGGCTTGAATCACAGTCTGGATACACACTTTTTCTCATTCTATGACACACAGACCAAATATCGATGACCATTTGAAAAGCTATATACACCACTACTTCTAATGGGGTTCTAAATCTACATACCGATATATAGAAAATTTATATAGAAACTTAAATGAGATCACACTAATATTATCTAATACTACAAGGCAGCTAAATTCACTATTTATTACGGGTACCCTTTATCAACTACAACTGAGACTGTACGTTAGAATAATCGGTAACAAAATGTCACTAGTAATATCAAATAATTTTTTTATATTTTTTTCACATGGCACAAAAACTTCTTGAGTCAAGGAAAAGTGAGCGAAGACTTTTTTATAATTTTATATTTACCACAACAATGTAAGATCCTAAAGCTATTTGAATAATCTTGCTGCAAAGCTTATAATTATGGATTATTAGATTTGTATTGAGAAATATGCACAAGCTCTCCCGTGGAGAAATATGTACAAGTTCTGCCTTGGATAAATATGAATATGTTCTGCACAAGTTCTGCAGTGGAGAAATATGCAAAGTCTCTGCAGTGGGGAAATATGCACAAGCTCTGCAGTGGAAAAATTGCACGAGTTCTGCAGTGGAAAAATATGTAACAATTCTGCCTTAGAGAAATATGGACGAGTTCTGCCATGGAGATATTGTGCAACTTTAAGAGCACAACATTATTCTGTGAAAGAACAAGGGCATATTTCTCAATGCAAAAGAAAAATCTTTTTATTACATACATACCTACTTACACTTGCAAATTATGTACATTTGTTCTCTGGCCAGAATAAAATGGAAATATCAGCATTAATGAACTTTTTAAAGCAATTAAACACATTTAAAGAAAGTCACAAATGATGTTACACCTTGATGCAAAATTTACAGGTGAGTAAGGGAAAATACTGATATCGAATTACAAGTTGAATTAAAAGTTTCACTGTAACATCACAGAGCTCGAAATTGAGTATGTAACTAGAGCTGCTTTTGAGAAAAGCACATGTCTCCCACAACTGCCTAATCATCTGAATAGTAAGCCTGTCTTTATATACTGTTTACTCACAGAAAATATACTTTTGATAGTTTTGGAGTAAGTGTTGGAGTAAGCGACCTATCGGGTAAGTGTTGGAGTAAGCGGCATATTGGTAATTCAAGGGTCATAATTCCGAAGTGCCTTGGCCAATTTGGCTAGTTATTGAACTTGGCCGAGGACTTATTGGCAAACACATTTTGTTCAAGTTCGGTGAAGATTGGATGAGAAATGTCGACTTAGAGTGCGGACAAGATCTGTGACAGACAGACAGACACCACACGGACACACAGACAGGAGTAAATCAATATGTCTCCCACCACAGTGATGTGGGAGACATAATAATAAAAACTGCAAATAAAGCTTAATTTTGAAGCAATGCATATTGCTATATACCTGATAAATACTGCACATATTAAATATCAATATTGCATCACTGAAATTTAATCATCAGACGAAGTCTCTTTTTTCGATTCACTTTTAAACTTTGCTAGACCTGCCAACATATTGTCCCGCCATGAACGCCGAGCTGACAGTTTGTCTAAAGGCACTTTTTTCTCCAATTCTTCCTGAATACTTATGGCAGTCTTTCTATCATATAGAACAGGAAGTGGATGAAACGTCTCCTGTTGCACATTGTACGCTCCATCAGCAAACTTATCACAATAATCTTCCACACCTACAAGCATAAATATTAAATTTTTAAATTCAAGAAATTTACATTAAACATTTTTCACCTGTGGATATTATATAAGAAGGAAGATTCGGCCAAAGAGCAAATAATGAATTAAAATATTTCAGTTTATTATAAAAATGTTATTTTGTACCTTCTTATTGACAAGCGTAACCAAGTGAAATACATTATTAGAAAGGCTTCCATACTTGCTCAACATGGATATGTATATGATTTTATTTTTTATTTAAATGAGCATTTTCCCTGTGAACAGGTCATGAGGAGGGGTAGGGTTCTGGATGAACATTTAGTTATTAATTTCTTTAATAAATTTTTTATTTAGATCTCCAGACAGACTTTAGCTATGGTTCCATAAAGATTTTATGACAAGACTATAGGAAAATCCTGTACTCACACAGCTTTAGTGGTTACCGATGAAGAATAGTAAAAGTATTACACTAAAATACATACTTTTAGACAGGCATTATTTAAAATTTGCTCCTACAACTTATACATTATAATATGGAAACATTTTTTTTCTTTTCTTGGAAGCAATGGCAGTCTTCCAGATGCCATTTTTGTCTTCTTTTTTTCTCCTTTTATGTAACTACTGATAACGTTTAATTTTTTTCAGAAGTTTTCACTGATTCAGTTGCTCAAAGGTTCAGCTAGAACCAGGAGTAACACATTACAAAAGCTACTATTTGAAAAATTTCAAACAGTCAACTAAAAAGATAATATTTACAATCATAAAATTTGGGTCAAAACCAAGCAATACAATGTTAACTGTGAAATTTGGAATATTTCAAAAGTGTCTAGCTGAATGCATGCCTTTTTAATTATCTCTTTAAAACAATAGGTGTCAGTGGGTATTTTGCCTCTCAATGCCATTCAACAAATGGGGTATAGGTTTGTTTGATGAAATAGTGTAAGAAATTGGATTGGACAAGTCTACATAAAATTGCTATTTTTTGTGTCTGAAATGCTGTCTTATTGGAAGAATCACATCTTATTTGTCATCTATCAATTTTTGGGTATGTGACAGAGTCATTTCCTATAATGGAAGCCTACGGAAAAAAACAATAGCAGTGCCTGACCACTAGTAATATTACATACAACTTTTATTATTGAACATTACCATGAGTTAGCTCCCCTACTTCATACAGCATATTAAATATTGATATGTTTTAAGTGAACATAACTGCAAAATCAAAATACAATGTATCAGAAACATAATTTTTCCACACAGGCTGATAATCTAGGATTTGTTTTTACAATGAATGAGCAATAAAATTCTCTTAATTAGTTTCTTTGACAAATGGAAATTTTTTGGTCATACAAAATTTTCTGTAGAAATTAAAGGTTACCATTTGCATTGAGATGCATGGTTTCTAGAGGTCCAATAAAGGCATATCTTCTTCCTAGACCTTCAGTACACACTTTATCTATGTCTTCAACACTCAGTAATCCTGTCTATAAACATAATACAAGTACAACAATTACACAAACATTTAAAACAAGTGTATCAAGGTGTTTGTATAATATTGACAAAAATAAAAGCTACCCTGTACAGTAACTTGTCCAGCAAGTTCATCTCACGATGCTGAAAACATGTGTACTCAGTTTAGCAGCTTTTGAGGAATCTGCTCACTTGTAAAACTTTTGTGACAGGGAGAGTGGTGACAAAAAAAGCACTACCATTTAAAAAAAATTCTAACAGTAAAGCTAGAAATTCAATCTGCCACTTGATTAAACTTACAATCTTTTGCCTTATTCATTTCAGAAATTTTTATATGTTCCTAAAATACTGTGTAGCTATTGATAACATTTATTTTTAAACAAATTTAGTTTCGAACATGCTATAATTGTTTTAAAAAAAAAATGGTAACAATAATTCTATGAGACAAAGAAAAAGCTTGAAATCTTGCACAATGGTATGGTTCATCATAGTGTTTATTGCTTAACCCTTACCCTGCTAAATTTCTGAAATGGACTGGTCCATCATTCAATTTGGGCAATACCATTTATTATTCAAAGGGGTGTTCACTGAAAATTTACTGACTGAACAGCGAACAGTGCAGACCATGATCAGACTGCATAGTCACTTGCCGCCAGCAGGCTAAGGGTTAAAAATATGTTAACTGTAAACTATCAGATTCCACTAAAAATGGAGCAATGAATTATATATTCTTACCTTGTACATATTCCAACATTCATTTATACAAGCATACTGTATTCTGTTCAGTGCGAAACCACGTGCCTCATATTTCAATGTGATAGGTGATTGGCCGATTTCTTCCATGAGCGACCGCACACGTTGTATCACACTGAGCCAGGTAAATGGTGCGGGAACAATCTCAACAAGTGGTAAAAAATATGGAGGATTCACCTGAAATATGAAAATGTATTTACCATTTTCTAATAAGAGTTCATTTTCATGAGAATTCGAGGGATTAATGCAAAAAGGTACCAAGTGCTGATAATTAAAGAAGGTTATGGTGCCTTTTTGCATTACCCCTTGATATCTGCCAACATGGTCCATATTTACAGAACTGGAACTTAAAGTGTTTGCTGGCATTTTTATTTCAAATTAGGAAATATTTCTAGTTTTGTGAATGTATAGTAGCAATTGAAATATAACTAACATGACAAGAATTCAAAGCTGATAGCAATCTGACTTAAGTACTTGATCTTCTAAACGAAGATCTGAGAATGACCCATTCACATTCGTCTCTGTATATTTTGGATTTCCAATATTGCTATTTTTATTTTCGCAAATCTATTTTTATTTAAACCAGTGAGACGACTGGATATAACAAGCATTTGGCTGAACCATCGAAATAGCTTGGAATGTCAAAGAGTAAGAAAAATGTGCAGTCAGTCCGGGGCTTGAACCCGGGACCCTTCGCTTACAGGGTGAGCGCCCTACCGACTGAACTAACCGGCTGTCTGATACTTTACGTGACAAAGTCCATACCATGACATAATATTATGATTTCATTCAAATCACGAGGGCGTAGTCGCGATGTGGTCGTCATAAGAATTGTAAATATGAAAAACCCAGGCTAAATATAGATTTACAACATGTCGTAAGTAAGGCTCTGATTGGCTAGTGGAAGAGACGTCAGAACAAGGCTATCAATAGCACGTCTTCAGATCCTAAGCGTAGCGTAATAGGAGATGTACTTTAGTCAGATTGAGCTGATAGCTTCTACATATAAATATTCTTTTTACCACTATTCAATTTTTATTCATTCGATTCTGTGTTGAGAATTTTTGCCACAAATTCGGAGAAATACTTCAAATTGGGGATATGGTACCCATTCTTAGAACAAAAATCAGACATATCTAAAATCATGTCTCACATGATGTGTCAACTGGCCTGGGATACAAGTTGTATATAAGTTGTAAGCTATTACTTCATTACGGAAGTTCAACCCCACAGTTAAGGTATGCCAAGATATCTTTTACGCATCAGACTACAATCCATTCAAATAAATTCAAGTTGAAGCGCAAAAACTTTTCCTGTACCCAGAAACGAACTTTGAGGAAGAGATAATAGAAAGTGAAATCATATATAATGAGATACATACTGGATGAGCAACTAGGATATTCTGTCTGTGTTTGAGATGTTCAGCAAACATGGAGGCTGTCAAACAACTACTGGAACTAGCAACTATTGTATCATCATCCATCAAATCGTCTATCTGACCAAACACTCTCTTCTTTAACGCTGTGTCTTCAGGTACGCATTCCTTTAAACATGTAAGGAAATGTGATCTTTTATTATATTATATACCTTACTATAAATAGTAACAAAACAAGAGGACCATGATGGTCCTGAATCGCTCACCTCTTCCCACATGACCCAGTTTTGAGTATGACAGCGTTTTTTCTATTATTTGACATAGTGACCTAGTTTTTCAGCTCATGTGACCCAGTTTTGAACTTGACCTAGATATTATCAAGATAAAAATTCTGACCAATTTTCATGAAGATCCATTGAAAAATATGGTCTCCAGAGAGGTCACAAGGTTTTTCTATTATTTGACCTATTGACCTAGTTTTTGAAGTTACATGACCCTGTTTTAAACTTTACCTAGATATCATCAAGGTGAACATTCTCACTAATTTTCATGAAGATCTCATGAAAAATATGGCCTCTAGAGAGGTCACAAGGTTTTTCTATAACTTTTTATAACTACTGGCCTAGTTTTTGACCGCACGTGACCCAGTTTCGAAACTGACCTAGATATCATCAAGGTGAACATTCAGATCAATTTTCATGAAGATCCTTTGAAAAATATGGCCTCTAGAGAGGTCAAAAGATTTTAATAATTTTAGACCTACTGACCTAGTTTTTGACCGCAGTTGACCCAGTTTCAAACTTGACCTAGATATCATCAAGATGAACATTCAGACCAACTTTCATACAGATCCCATAAAAAGTATGGCCTCTAGACAGGTCACAAGGTTTTTTTATTATTTGACCTACTGACCTAGTTTTTTAAGGCACGTGACCCAGTTTCAAACTTGACCTAGATATCATCAAGGTGAACATTCTGACCAATTTTTATGGAGATCCATTCACAAGTATGGCCCCTAGAGAGGTCACAAGGTTTTTCTATTTTTAGACCTACTGACTTAGTTTTTGACCGCACATGACCCTGTTTCGAACTTGACCTAGATATCATCAAGATGAACATTCAGACCAATTTTCATACAGATCCCATGAAAAATATGGCCTTTAG
The DNA here is from genome assembly GCF_021730395.1 of Mercenaria mercenaria. Taxonomy (NCBI): domain Eukaryota; kingdom Metazoa; phylum Mollusca; class Bivalvia; order Venerida; family Veneridae; genus Mercenaria; species Mercenaria mercenaria. Next base: position 49,343,867 of record NC_069364.1, read on the forward strand.
AGAGGTCACAAGGTTTTTCTATTATTTGACCTACTGACCTAGTTTTTGATGGCACGTGACCCACTTTCAAACTTGACCTAGATATCATCAAGATGAACATTCAGACCAACTTTCATACAGATCCCATGAAAAATATGGCCTCTAGAGAGGTCACAAGGTTTTTCTATTATTTGATCTACTGACCTAGTTTTTGATGACACGTGACCCACTTTCAAACTTGACCTAGATATCATCAAGGTGAACATTCTGACCAATTTTCATGAAGATCTAATGAAATATATGGCCTCTAGAGAGGTCACAAGGTTTTTCTATTTTTAGACCTACTGACCTAATTTTTGACCGCACGTGACCCAGTTTCGAACTTGACCTAGATATCATCAAGATGAACATTCAGACCAACTTTCATAGAGATCCCATGAAAAATATGGCCTTTAGAGAGGTCACAAGGTTTTTCTATTATTTGACCTACTGACCTAGTTTTTGATAGCACATGACCCAGTTTCGAACTTGACCTAGATATCATCAAGATGAACGTTCTGACCAATTTTCATGAAGATCTTATGAAATATATGGCCTCTAGAGAGGTCACAAAGTTTTTCTATTTTTAGACCTACTGACCTAGTTTTTGACGGCACGTGACCCAGTTTCGAGCTTGACCTAGATATCATCAAGATGAACATTCTGACCAACTTTCATAAAGATCCCATGAAAAATGTGACCTCTAGAGTGGTCACAAGCAAAAGTTTACAGACGCACGCACGCACGCACGGACGACGGACACCGTGGATCACAAAAGCTCACCTTGTCACTTTGTGACAGGTGAGCTAAAAACATTAAAAGCATTCGTTATGACCACCACTGATGTATCCATAATAGCATAGTATGCCTCATGCGCCATAATCAAAATTGCCCTGTGTTAACAAGAATGTTGTGGGGATCTGACATCAACCTCACACAGAAACATCATTATGGTGGTGGAAAGGGTACTGAATCATTTTAAGTTCAATTGTCAAATAATGATTGCATTGTGGATGAAAAACAAAGCAACATAAATGATGCTTTTAAGTTTGTGGAAAACATGTAAAATGAAAATATCAAGATAAGTATGAAACATTGGTATATATTAAGATGGTCAATAAACAAGTGCTTACACCTTCTAGCCATACTGTAATGGCACACCAAATTTCATAATGGCCTTGGGTAATTATGACACTAGATGTGCCATTATGGAAAGAAGGCACAACCTACATGTAGCTGCATAGTAACCTCATGATGTGTATTTAGGTAAACAATCCTATATCAGTTAAGAAAAAATATCATTTTATAACTCCACCTCTTCAGCTAAATGTACACATTCCTATAACATAATCTACAAAAAAACCTGGGTGTTCTAATTAAAACGTCAGTCTGGATACTATTGGGTTGCAAATACAACATACATGACGTTCACTAAGTTTCCTGCAAGAATTTTTGTTTCAAAACAGTTTGTTTGTTTATGTCAGGAGTTAGGAATAATGGACGGACACTGTAGTATTTACTAGTATGTAGCATATAGCCTAATAGTACCATTTATCTGGTTTTATCAATTTATTTCGCTTAATTAAAGTGAATAATAAAGTGCACAGAGACGTTCCAACATTTGATTTTCTTTACTTCTTTTTAGTTTATAATAATTTTTGTTTCCATATGATGGGATGGTGCACTCACGACCAGTGTGGGGTTCAGTAATACATGTATCATAACCCTTCTATGGATGGCACAGTTATGAAAAGGTCATGGAATAGACCCTGTTAATACCATTTTTAACCTCTGACCTCCAAATGTGACCTTGACCTTTAAGCTAGGTGTATGGAGTTTTGTGCATGACATTGTCTTGTTATGGGGAACATTTGTGCCAATGCCTTGATGAATGGTCGAGTGACTGACTGGACAAAAAACCATACTTACCTGTGCCTTCCAAGTGTGACCTTCACCTTTGAGCTTGGAGTCTTGGTCTGCTCATGACACAGCTTATAAAAGGGAACATATATGCTAAGTAATAATTTAATCCCTCAATAGATAGCAGTTTTGGACCAGATATGAAACAGACATTTTAATGCCATCTTAACTCGAAGTGTAACCATGACCTTTAAACTATGGATCTGAAAGTTGTGCCTCATGCACTGTCTTATTAGGGGAACATTTGTGCCAAGTACAAATGTAATATTAAAATCTCTTAATGGATGGTTGAATTACAGACAGGACAGAAATAAAGTCCTGTTGACCATTGAGCTCCAAGTATGACCTTGACCTTTGAGCTATGAGTGGGAAGTGCAGGTGACACATATAGTCTCATTATGGGGAACATTAAATTTTGTGTTACGCAATATTAAAATCCCTTGATGGATGACAGAGTTACTGACTGGACATGAAAGTGCTACCGAAGGAATGTCGGATGTACAGACTCAGTCAGACTGAAGCACAAACTTATTGTCCCCAAAACTTGCTTGGACTAATAAAAGAATGAAAACCTGTATGTACAAGTTCTCTGAAACCAAACATATACCTGCGCATAAAAAGCACCTCTTAGGCATTCCTGCAGGTTAGTTGTTCCTTTTATTCTTTCTGCCTGTTCCACTGCAGTTCCACTGCCCCTTAGAAGGCCCCTTTCTTGGTACCCAGCAAGAGTATGTTGTGTACTATCTAATGCCCGGCTCACCTGACCAGGCTCAACATCATACAAACATACCCGGAAACCAGCTCCTGCAAAAATCATAGCCCAGTTCCGTCCAATCAAGCCACTGAAATACACAATAATGAATACCAAAAACAATTATGACTAAATGGAACAGCCACTGAACCCCTTGATCAATATTTACAATGATAAAGATAATGTTGCTTTAATCTGAGCATTTAATTAAGTTCTGGGAGCAACTCTTTCTAAAACATGTCTGAAATTAACTGTTACGTTACAGTGCATTATACATAGAATATTATGTAAACAAGACTATCATTATCTCACTTCTTTGAGGTGAATTGGTTCTAGTTTTTAACCCACTATGACCACAATGACTTAATAGCACTAGTTGACCCAAGATTTATGAAACAGAAGGCAATCAATGCTGGTTTATCTTTAACTTAATGACCTGCTTTTGCCCGCGTTTTATCTGATCAAAAGGTCCTGGTCACCTCTTGACTTACAGCTGTTGATTAGTTTCAGTGATATTTAATAAATCCAGTCAACAACTTCCCCACAGCATAAATAATGCTGAATTAGAGAGGATAACTACCAATTAATAATATATATGAGCCGCGCCATGAGAAAACCAACATAGTGCATCTGCGACCAGCATGGATCCAGACCAGCCTGCGCATCCACGCAGTCTGGTCAGGATCCATGCTGTTCGCTAACGGTTTTTAATTGCAATAGGCTTTGAAAGCGAACAGCATGGATCCTGACCAGAATGCGCGGATGCGAAGGCTGGTCTAGATCCATGCTGGTCGCAATCGCATTGTGTTGGTTTCCTCATGCGCGGCTCATATTACAACAAGACTCCTTATATAAATGGTAGTACATTCTTAGTGTCATTGACCAGGTTGATTGTTTTAATTCCCAATAAAAGATTAACAGTTCCATAAACAGTACTTGGGTGTAATTTTGTAGAAAATTCATTTGTCTTTCAAATGAAGCTATGAGATGTACAAAAATTATTCCATCCAAGTTCTATCAGTTCTAATTCAACTTCCTGCTTTAGCTTTAAACCTGGTCTGTAAAATAGTTCTTTTACTCTATCTTTGTGATGCACATAATTTCTGTGTTTTTTACTATTTTTAACAGCTATCCCTGACAATGCACCGGCTAGTCATAATCGTAAATGTTTGCTAAGTAATAGAACATAGACATAGACATTTAATTGTATTGATACCACCCCGAAACTCAGAAATGGACCAAGAGTTTCTCATATTCCTGTGGATTTAGATTTGACTCTTCTGCACAAACAACTTGCTGAATTTAACACATTTAAATTACCTTGTTGCAACAATGAGATATATTCTGTAGAAAATGCATCAAGAAATAGGACAATTTTTAGCACAATTTATAATAATTTATGGCAATATTGCTTACCCCACCAGAAATAAATAAGTTTTTTTTTTAATTCAGTAAATTGCCAATACATTCATCCAACTTGAAATTTTCAGTGTTTCAGTTTTGTCCAATTAATACAAAAAAAACAGAATTTGAGAAACCCTGGGAAAATGAGAAACATCAGGATGAGAATTGGGTATTTTGATTCATTATATAGATATATTTGACACCTGGTCACAGTAGTGTGATTTTGATGGGATTTTACAGTTACCAAATGTGACAAGAGATATCCATCTTAAAAGATATACATGACCACTACTTTTTGTAACAGTCTCAGGAAAAATGTGCTGCCTCGACCAGGACTCGAACCTTGGACCTTCGGCTTACCATGCCAACGCTCTGCCAACTGAACTACCGAGGCCACCCAATATGAGAACCGCTACACACCTTCCCTCTAATTGTGAGACATTGGCACTCCTGGCAGAGACTGTTAATTCAGATGCACACCCCAGCCAGACTGATTCGCCCCGCATGGGCTCCAAGGGTGAACATCTCATTAGAACCTCCAAATCTAACAGTCTCAGGAAAAATGTGCAGCCTCAACCAGGACATGAATCTTGGACCTTTAGCTTCCCGTGCCAATTCTCAACCAATTGAGTAGGGGTGACTATTGAGGCCAATTTTGACTATTGCAATACTATTGATATTGCTTAAAAATTAATGCGATACTATTCTATTGCTGGTTACTATTGCGATACTATTGCAATTGTTATCGGCCATCATATTTTATACAGTAAAGCTACCAACTGGCATTGTTACACAGTGTAAGAGACTGCACTGTTTATAATTGCTGTTAACACACATTGAGATGTTTGTATAAATGAAATGGAAAGAAATAATTCTAACATTAAATATTTCTTGCCTTCCTCAGCTTTGGAACAATAAGTAAAACATTAAACCTATGCAAGGTATATCGAACGAATCGGCCATTTTGTTGCGAATGTCAACATGTTTAATAACCCAAAGCATCGAAAAAGACGAAAATTAACGGATCGGATTAAGGTGTACCAGCACTAAATGAAGGGCCCTACCGAACAGTTTGCTGTATAATACAAGTAGCCTTCTTTCTCAATGTCCATAGTACATTTTCTCATCTAAAATTAACAGGTTATTTAAATATATTTAATCACAGTTTCTAAGAAACTAAATCTATTAATTATCTCCCAGACTTCTCAGTCCTTTACGGTAGTTAAATTCCGTGAGGGTAATTATTGTAATGGAGACGTAAACATTTTCCGAGGCACAAATGAAAGCTGGCTCTGTTTCTTGGTTTATAAATTATAAATTATTTCTTTATTTACTAAAATTTCAAAACTATCGAAACTATCGATTGTTGAAGGAACAATTGGCGATTGTTATTGGATCGTGACTTTTCTATCGATGCATGCTATCGGGACACTTAGTATCGCAATGCATCGATAGTTCGATGTATCGTTACACCCCTACAATTGAGCTACCAAGCCCGAGGCCACCCGATAAGAGAACCGCTATTTTCTCTTCATATTATGTCAGTTTTGTTGTAATTTTTTAAAATGAGGCAAGGACTTGTTTTCTGAAATGGGTCTAGCAAAAGTTGGGCAAAAATTGTCAGTTGTAAAACAGAAATTTTGGGGAAATGCTAGAATGTGGAAACGTTTTTTTACAGGGGTAGAATTTTTAACTTTTCCCAACCGTTACAAATTTTTTTCCCAAGTATAAACGATCAAAACAATTTACCTCCTAAAATCGATATTTTTGCTTTCTTTTTGCCCTGTTTTTTTCCCTTTTTCCCCAACGAATCAATTTTTTAACTGCAGTTAAAAAAAAAAAATCTGTTTTTTTTCGCCAAAATAAAATTTCTTTTATTTTCAACCCTCCCAATCTCTTTCCCCCGGGTTTAAAGGGGTTAAAAAACATATCGCTTTGTAATTTTACCAATTTTTCAAAAAATTTAAATTTCAAATTAGAAACTACTTTACTTTTTTAAAGATTTAAAATTTATTCACGTTTGCCGAAAAAGTGACTTAACTAATCAAAGATCCCAACCCAAACTTTTTTTGGAAAGGGAAAAATTTTTTTTCTCAAAATTTGGCCCAAAAAATGAAACCAGGGGCCCACCATTTCATACCTGTTTTTTCTACTTTTTGGGGGGGGAGAACCCCCTGGCCCCCCAATCAAGGGGGGAAGTATCGTCCCCCAACAAAAATTTCATAAAAAAACCCTAAAAATACACCAGGGGCCACCATTTTATGCCTTTTTTTTAAAAAAAAATTTCCCGGGGGAAATCCCCTTTACCCCAACTTTGGGAAAAGGGGCCCCCCCCCTCCAAAACCTTGCACCTCGGCGGTTTTAAAAGGGAATGGTGCCACACCCCACACCCCCCCCCCCCCCCCCCCCCATCAAAATTCTGGTTTCCGGTTTTGGATAGCTCGGCCGGGACCCGGGGAAATTTCCCCCCGGGCCCTTTTTCCCCCTCCCAACCCCCAAAGGCGGGGAGCCCGGGGGGCACCATGGGACATCAGATGTAACTTTTTTCTGGTAAATAAACTAGATCTAATCTATCGCTAAAATGTTGCCTTTCTCAAGCTGTGTTTATCCCGGATTTTGAAGGTGGGAGGTTTTTCATTTGGGGTTTTTTCCCCTTTTTTTTTTTTTTTTACTACTCTGGGGAAAAAAAAACTTTTTTTCCAAAATATTGCCCCGTAAATTTCTGCGGGGAAACCCCTTTAAAATTTAAATTTCTATATCACTTTTTTGGCCGTAAAAAAATTGTTTTTTTCCCGGGTTTATCCCGACCTCCCCAAAAATTTTTGGGCCCCGCCCCTATATAAATTTTTTTTATTCCTTGGAGAATTCTTTTTAAATTTTTAACAAAAATTTTCAAAAACTGTATTTTTTATTTTTTAAAAACCAGGGTCAGTGTGTTTGAAATAAACCCTTTACTAAAGTTCTAAAGGCATGGGCCAAAACCGCCTTATTTTTTATTCTTTTTTTGACCCCAAAAATAATTTTCAAAAAACCTTTCATTTAAAGGGTGGCGTTTGGGCTCGTTTGGACAAAGAAATTTGGGCCCCCAATGGGACAGTGTTAAGTACAAGTTTGGAAGAAAAACCCACTGGTAAAAAAATGCTTTCAAAATGTAGAAAAAAAATTGAAAAAAGTTTCCTTTAAAAAAGCATGGGAATGAAACCCAAAAAAAAAATAAAAGCAGAATCGGTTTGTTTCTGTTTATGAGGGGTAAAAAAAAAATGGCAAAACCTCTCACCCCCCTGGTACTCACTAGTTAAGGGGAACTTTTTTAAACAAACCCAACTGAATGGACCCTTGCCCAAAGGACCAAAAAAATATAACAACTTTGACCTCTACCTAGCCCCACTATTTCCAGTAAAGACGTGAAGATTTTTAAACATCCCTTTAAAGGGAAATAAATCAGTTATGAAAGGGTCGTTTAAAAAACGAAAATTATATGTACTTTTTGTATTGTTTTATCCCTAAGGCAATGAATTTTTTCCTTTTTAAAGGTAGGAAAGTCATTGTAAGTAAATGACATTTGATCTGTCTATGCCCCCTTTGATGTTAATTTTTTAAAGAATTGTCATTGCATTTCATCTTTGATGTGTTATATTTAAACTGGGGGTCTTTTTAAACATTTTTTGGGGAATTTAATGTTTCAAGTTTAATATTTAGGTCTGTAAATTGTAATTAAATGGAAATTTGATTAATCTTTTCTTGATGTTGATTTTTTAAGAAAAATGTTATCATTGCAGTTCAAAATAAAATTTAGAGTTTTTGTTTTGGGTTTATATCTGTCACTGTCCCCAGGGTTCCCCATGATGGGGTCCCGTGTTTCCCCCGGTTTCGGGGTAAAAAGGGAAACATTTTAGTGCTAGTCTTCTATGTGATATCTCAAAAACGATAGCCCCAAAACATGACCATTGCTACCCCTCATGTACATAAAAGTTTGTATTTAAAAAATTTAGTTTTGGAAAATTTACAGAAATTTAAAATTCAAGATTTTTAGAAAAAACGAAAAAAAAAAAAATTTTTGTACCAATTTTTCCCCACCTCCCCTATTTTTTAAAAAACCCCCCGGGGGAAACCCCCCTATAGCAAAACCCCCCCCTTTATTTACCCACCCCCTTCCCTAAAAAGTTAGACCAAAAAATACACCAGGGGCCATATTTCATCCCCTTTTTTCAAAATTTTTCCAGTGGGGGGGGGACCCCAAACCCCCAAAAACGAGGGGGAGGGTTTGCCCTCGAAACCAAAACTCCACTCGCGTTTTTAAAGGACCTCGCCGGTGACGTCTTCGTTTAAAAAACTGCAGATTTTTTTTTTTGTTTTTTAAACTTTAGAATATCCCCCCGGGGTCATTTTTTTTTCTCTACACATAGTGACTGCTGATTTTTCACGACGTCCATGGATCATGAGCAAATGATCCTTGACGTTATCGATCTAATCGTTGAATTCTGGTCCCCCATGTTCACGGTTTCAGCTGAGTTTGAGACTAAAATTTTAATTGCAAATTCTAGTAGAAGTTCACGATGAAATTCCACTTGAGAGTAAATTTTTAAATACTTACTAACTTTCCCAAAAAATTTTAAAAACATGCAATTTAAATATAAAGGGGACAAATAAAGTTTTATTACCCAAACCCCGCTTTTGTGGGTCCCATATTAGATTTATTTTAAATACATAATTTATTTTAGGTCGATTGTAAAAAGTTCTAAAAAATTTAATTAACCCCCCTTTTCCCGACACCTCATTCCTGAGGGGAACCCCTCATTCCGGGAAGGGAATCCATCGCCACGGGGGAAAGAGAGGGTCTTTCTTTAGAGGGCCAAGAAAGGCCCCAAAAGGGTCAGTTATAATTAAGACCCCGGATTTGCAAAATTGGGGGGATATGAGTTCGGCCCCACACTTTTCCAATTTAATTAATTATAATTTTTGGGAAATAAAATTTTAGTTTTGCGTGATTTTTTGGGCAAATAAAAAAAAGGTTTTGAGTTCAGATCGTAGTTTTGGGTTCAAAAGGGTTTGTTTTTTAATTTCAAATTTATAAGGCCGAAAAACCGGGATTGATTAATTACGATCCATTTTGGAAAACAAAAAAAAAAACGTGTTTTTTTTGCCAAAAAACGCGAAAAATTTAATATTTTTTCCATTCTAACACGTTCGAATTCCCCGGGAAAGGGATATTAATTTTTTGGAACCCCCCGGGCCCCTTTTAAAGGCGAAAATGGACTTTTTATTTACTTGGGGCTTAAAAATTTTTTGGTTTTTTTGCAAAAACTGTTTTTTTCAACAAAAATACCGGTACTTTTGTTTTTTTTTTTTATAAAAAAAAAATTTTAAAAAAGGTTTTTTGAATAAAAGTTTTAAACCGTGGTCTCGGGGTTTTAAGATGTTTATCCCCAAAACACGTAAAGCACCACGCGAAAACATCTTCCACATTTTTTAAGGGGTTTTAAAACCTGGGACAAACATTTTTTTGGGGGGATTTTCTAGTATGTGCAAACCCTTGTAAAACACTAAGGGTTATTGTAGGAAAGCCACTGAAGACTAGTTTTAATGTCCACTCTTACTCAAGACTCAAATAAATTTATTCGAAATTCTAGCTAGGGTAGGCCTACACATTTTCACTTGGAACCGTTGCTTATATTTTTAGTTTTATAATCATCCACCAATAAATAAAATTAAAACGTTTTTGTATCCAGAGTGCCTGAAATTTTTCAATGGAAAAAATCCTTTTTAAATTCTTTTTAAAATAAATCTAAATTAATCAAAATATTTTAAAATAACACCGCCCCTGGGGGATTTTTAGAAGAGTATTAAATATTTTTGGGGGGTTTTTTAAATTAAACAGAAATCAAAGGGGAAAAATCTGGATTTAGACATTTTTAAAGAAAGGGAAAAACACCCTTTTCCCTTTCCTGAAAAGAAAACGCCCCAAATTTTCTCTATAAATATGCTCGTAATAAAAACCCTAAAGTTTTATTGACGTTTTTACGTCACAATAACAAGGGACCAATCAAATGCTATAAAAATATGCACCGGGAAATTTCAACGGGGCGGGATTTAGAAACCCTATCCAGGGGATGTGACTTTGCCCACAACTCGTTTGATCTACCCTGGAAAAAGCAAACGATTTTTCGGCGGTTTAAAAAAAACCCAGACACTACTTTAAATTTTAAATTTTACACAATATTTAAAAAACGATCTATCAAGTTCATTGATTTGTTGCAACCCGGGCCCTTTTTTCCCAAGGATTTAAAAAGTAATGTCTGCGACGGGGTCGGGCAAATCCCCAAAGGGGAAAAACAAAAGAGCGACCCCGAAGGCAGGGAGCCACATCTTTTCGGATTTAACCAAAATCCAAGGACAATTAACTGGGAAAGATTGGAGTTTATGCGTTTGAAAAAGTTACGCCTTGGACCAGAGAGGTATTCTCGTCACTTTCAAAGGTTTCAGGCTCCGCTAGATCAACCTAATCGTTCGATGTCCGAACGTGGTGAAGGACAACCAACACATTATGTGATCACAAAATCTGGCGAAATAAAAAAATCGAACTCGATGGCACCGTTTTCAACCGTTGGCAAGCCGACATGTGGATTCTTCTTCAGCCGCGGCACGGACAACAAGAAAAAGAAGATAGGAATCCCAGCAACCAACCTTGTGAAATGGAGATCCCTTTTTTAAAAGTAAAATTCGTGGGCATTATGTGATAAAGTCAAAGGAAAATATTTTAGGATTTTACTTTTTACAGAGCTGAAAATAAGGAATTTTTTGTATAATTTTTTTTCCAAAATCAAAAGGTTTCCCCCATCATTAAACCCTGTTTTCCCTTTAAAAATGAAATTAAAATTTTCCCAAAACCCTTTTGGGGGAAAATCGTTTGCGATTTTTTGTAACATCAAGACATGGGAAAAAACATCACAAAAAGATGAACCCCTTTTTTTAAAAATTTTTGACAAAAAGTGGGGATAAAAACAGCTACCCGAAACACTTTTTTTCATTACCGTAAATTTGTTGATGTTGTTTTGCATACTTTTAATTTTTGACATATTTAAATTTTTGGGTTTTCTCCAGTTTTTGCTTTTTTGGGATTGCTTCATAAAAATCTCTTCACTGTATGGAATACTGCAAGACATTTAGGGGGTACGCTGCCAGTGAGCACTTCTTTTTTGTGATAAAAATGTGATAAAATTAATATATTTTCTGATCAAATTTCACCATTGTAACACTTTATTCCAGGCTTATTCTATACACACGCCCAAAATTGTTAAATTACATGATATGTTGTTAATATAATTTACCATTCTTTCTTGTAAATGTTTTAAATATTTAGCTGTCGTTCGTATTTTTAACAAAATGTGTTTTAAAATAAATTTTTCTGTTATCAAAAATTTTATTATTGTTTTAAATTTTACTGCATCGGGTTCATTTGAAAATGTTTTTTTATATTTATAACTTTTATTTTTTTTTCAATTTTCAAATATAAATTTAATAAACCCTTTGTCATTAATTTCCAAAAATTCCCTTTGGGAAACCCTTTTTTTCGAATTTTTAAAACCGCAAATCGGTCTCTTATATGCCCTTTTTTCATGAATTTTTGTAACGCGAGGTAAAAAAAAGTGCATTTTAAAACCTTTAAAAATTTTCATAAACAAAACCTTTTAAAATACATTTTTCTGGTTTTTTATAAGGTTTTAATTTTTAAGGAATGGTTATGAGTTACTTTTTAAAGTGTAAAATTTAAATATATGGAACATTGTATTAATTTTTTTTGGCGTAGAATCGGGGTGTTTTAAAAATTTCCCAAAAATCCCGTTAATAGAAGCCCTTATTCATGTGCTTTAAGAAATATACCGTTTTATGATTTCATTTCCCCTTTAAAGTAAAAATATTTATTTATCAGTGTTAAACGGTCCAAAAACCTTTACAAAATTAAAAAAAGCAGCAAAAACGAGACAGTTTTTTATAATTTGTTACCAGTGTCTTTTTGTGGGCCCCAAAAACAGTTTTTCCCCGCCCACTGATAATTTAATAAAATTTCCCCTTTAACACCACTGTCAATAAAATCTAAAAATTTTGGGAAAAATTTTTTTTTGTGAATTTTATAGGGAAAAACCACTGAAAAAATGGAAAAAGTTTATGTACCCGTACATACACATGCAGACAATCACGTTGAGATATTAATAAAAAACGTCTGCTTCAGTGGTGATATACCTTAGACAAACTTATCTGCAATCGATCTTTTGATAATCTAATCACACCGTTATCTGAATTATTAAAAACCTAATAAATACTCTCCCTTATTTTCAACTTTAAATTTATCAAAGACACCTAAGGGGTTTTTCACTGAGATATGTCGCATTATCTGGGTTTTAATTTCCCCGTAATTGGCGATTTATCAGTCCTCCCACTGGCACTGACCGGATGAAAAAGCCCTGGTAATGTTAAAAACCCTACCCCTTAAAATATTTTATACCCCCACAAAACCCCTATATTTTTTTACCCAGGAGTAGGGTTTTAACCGTACAGAGGCATTTTTTTCTGGTATGGGCCAGTGGTCCCCCCATTCCCCGATATTGAAAATAAATATACAATGTAGCCAAAAGGTACTATGCTTACATTCCTCCCTACCAAACCCTTAGTCCCAAAGAATTTCTAAAAGTTGTTGAACTTGTTTTTTTCGCAAACGACTTTAAAATGAATTTGTTTTAAACTAAGAAATAAAGGCACCCTTCTCTCAAACAAGATTTTTAGGGGTATTTTTGTTAAAGTTTAGGGGTCACCAATTAAGCCAAAAAACAAATTTTTTACGGGGCAAACGTACTTTAAAAAAAAAATGTTAAAGTTTTGTTATTTTAAAACCTCGGGTTCTCAAAACGTTCTAAAAATTTTTTTTGGGTCCTATTTTAACTGGCCCTTTCCAGTTTTTATTTCAAAACAAAAAAAAACTTCTTGATCCTAAAATCAATTTCGGTTTAAGTAAATCTACTACTTTTGCAAAAACCTGTTAAAACCCCGGGGCCAAATTTTTAATTTAAACTCGTTTTGTTTTTTATATAGATAACATCGCCCGTGCTCCAAAATTGGCAATTTAAGCAGCTGCTTCATAAGTTGAACAATTTTCGCAAATGTAAAATTTACATTCTCGATTTATTTTATGTCACAATGATAGTCATGTTTGGCCAGTCTTGGTTGAAATCATTTGCGACCATACAGTCTGGTCGTAGGAAGGATTTGGAGACGAGTCATACCTTTGACGTGCAACTGAAAAGAACCCAAAAATTTGTAGCAGTAATTTACACGTTTCCCCATTACAGTAGCCAGTCCTAGCTTGTGGTTCTGCCATTGTCCACAAAATTCAAGTTAGGGTTTATTTTGTTTTCCTTTTAAAAAACTTTTCTGAGGAGCATCACATCCGCCCCCTGCCCCACCCCCAACTCCCCTATGCACACGGGCAAAAATGATTTTCCGGTTCTGTGCACCCCGCTGTTCTGCGCTTTTAAAATGAAAGTAAAAAAACACTTTGGGGTGTACTTTTTTCGATGGTCAAAAGGGGGGACCTTTAGAAAATGTTTTATTGTTCGTAGGCCTAGCCCAAAGCTGTAAAAAACGAAATTTGAGTTCAAATAACATAAAATTTCTAAATGGGGTTCTAAAGACAGCTTTGGGAAAGCATTGGATAAACTATCATAAAAGTTTCCCAAAAAAATTATCATGGGGAAAATGTTTTTTTCGGGGCCTGGGGGGTTGAAAGGGGAAAAAGGGAGGGGGCTTAGCGCAAAATTTACACGGCGGAGTATAAATTTAAGAGTTAGGGGAACTGTGATACTAAGAAAAAATGAGAAAAAAGTGAAAGAAATGTAAAAAATGGGGGTATAAGGAATATATAAAAATTTGAGATAAAATTTGTGTGAGAAAAAAGGGGTTTTTTAGGGGGGGGGAAAATTTTGGGTGGGGGGGGGGGGGTTTTTTTTTTTTTAATGGGTGGGGGGGGAGGAGGGGGGGTTTGAAAAAAAGCGGTGCAGAGGTTAGAAAATTGGTAATAGGAAACTTTTTGGATGTAAATGGGAATTTCAAAAAGTTCCCGTGAAAACTTATAAAACATATTACAAAGTCCGGACCTTGCAGTTAAGATAACTGACCCATAACAAAAACTTAGTTGACTTTATGGGGACCATTTCTGGATCAGCCTTCTTTTGTATGGGAGTATTTAAGAATTGGGGTTATAGTAAAAATGGGGGAAATTTAACCAAAAAATATTAAAATTTTCAATATTTAAACCCTAAGCCTGGCCTTTAGGTACGGATCCTAAAACTCCCATTGTCCCCCCCCTTACAATAGGACAGCGTTGATAGTCGTAATAACTTGTTTAAAAAACAATGCGACGCCGACCCCCGACGCCGTTGCGAGTAAATATTAGCCCTACACCCGAGGAAAGGGCGTGCTTTAGACACCTTTTTTTGGGGAAATTTTAACATTTAAATTTTATTTTTTTAAATTTAAAATCGATATTTTTTAAAAAATTTTTTATGTCTAGACTGGAGTGCTTTTTTTTATTTTGACTGAGAGTTTAACCGAATTGAAAAATACATAAAAACGCCTTCTATGTACTTAATTTATATGCTTTCATTTTCAAACTGAATAAACATTGAAATCAAATAAACTTAGTTTTTATAATGGCTTTCCCTTAAAGGAAAATAAGAACATAACTATTTATTGCACGAAAATATATATTCAGTGCTTTTGATCAATTCTTCTGAAAAAGTAAACCTTTTTGCATTCCCACAAGGGTAGAAAAAATATTTCAAACAGTGCTCGAAGATTTTCCCTAAATGAAATAGGTTCTACTAGTCTGTGTAAATTGATTGTTTGGTCTTTAATATTGTGTTTTCTCTCGGTGTATCTCGTTCTGATTCCATGTTAAAATAAATATCAGTTTTAAAATGAGCCGCGCCATGAGAAAACCAACATAGTGCATTTGCGACCAGCATGGATCCAGACCAGCCTGCGCATCCGCGCAGTCGGCCCAGGATCCATGCTGTTCGCTAAATTTTTTTTAATTGCAATGGGTTTTTGAAAGGAAAAAACAGTCTGATCCATGCTTTTTGCAAATGCACTAGGTCGATTTTCTCATGGTGCGGCTCAATTTATTACAGCTGTTTAAGCAAGGACTTAAACCTTTGACTCGTCTCTTGAACCTCCAACTTTTTGCGATTATTAACTTTTCACTTGGACTGAAATATGCCCCTTAAAAAAGAAATTAATGTACCCGTGTGTTCATCTACTTTTAATGTCCCCCGTGTGTAAATCACTTAAGGTTACTTGAATGAGATAATGCATAAACATTTCCTTTTCATTTAAATTTTTTTAAAGAAATTCCAAAAAGGGGACTATTTTTTCTTTGCACGAAAAATTTTTAAATACTTCTTTCATAATTTGGGGGAAAAAACGATTTTTTTTGATCAATACCTTTAAAACCTTTTTGAAAGAACACTCGGAAAGGAAATTTTTTAATTTTAAAACCCCTGACGTTTGCCCATCTATAAAAAATCTTTTTAATTTGGTTTAACCAGTCATACAAGGTAAATCCTTAAGGACAATGATATGAGTTATTCCATTAATGTTTTTTAAAGGAAAACGCCCCAGGAATTAACCTTTTTGGCAGAAGGAGGCTTATTTGAGCCGCCCCATGAAAAAACCCAAACATGGGGCTTGCGCCCAGCATGGTCCGCCCCAGCCTGCGCACCCGCGCAGTTGGTCGGGCTCCATGTGTTCGTTTTTTTTAAAGCCTATGGAATTTGGGAAAAACTATTAGCGAACAGCATGGAGTGACCAGACTGCGGATGCGCAGGGGGGTTGGATCATGCTGGTCAAAAAAGCCACTATTTTGGGGTTTTTCTGGCCCGGCTCATTTATAAAAACGTCATTAAAAACCCACGCATGAAGGAAAAATTGATACATAAACATCCCTAAATAAAACAAACGCGAAATAAATTACTCCCGGGATTTGGGGCTGAAAAAAAAAGCTGCGAGGTCGATTCATCAGTGCTTTACAGTAACCTTTTTTAAATGACAGCGTTTTTTGCAATTTTGGGTACCCGAAGGCCCCTTTTGTGGGACATGTTGCAAATTACGTTGAAAAAATTCGCTTTACATTCATTTTTTTTTAATGTTTTATTCAAAACCAGTGGCATGTCGAGCTAGTACATTAACATACAATCTGTAATGTAGCATGAAGACATTTACATAATAATTTACATAATAACCTGATTTTATATATGTGATATATACACAACCTTTTATTTCACATATGATATCATGTTTTTACAAAATATCATTGTTCCATGACTATTGGTATGGAATGAACAAATGTCATGTCCCATGCCAATTGGTATGTAGAGAACAAGTGTCATTGTTCAATGCCCATTGTTATGTAGAGAACAAATATCATTGCTCCATGTCCATTGGTAAGTAGAGAATAAATGTCAGCATTCTCTGTCCATTAGTATGTAATGAACAAATTCATTGTCCGTGGGCCATTCCTATGTAGGAACAAATGCAGCTTCTCAGCCACTGGTATGTAATGGACAAAATTCATTTCCAAGCCCATTGGTAGTACGAAACAAAAATCATTGTTCCTGCCCATTGTTATGTGAGGGAAAAAAATGCCATTGCTCCGTGGGCATTTGGGATGTAGAGAACAAATGTCATTTTTCAAGCCCCGTGTTTTTGTGAGAACAAAGCTTGCTCCTGCCTTGGTAGTAGAGAACGAAAATCGGCGTTCTCTTTCCCTTGGTATTAATGAAAAAAAATTTTATTTCCTGCCCCAAGGATGTAGAAAACAAATGCCATTGTTCAATCCCATTGTTATGAAGAGAACAAATGTCATTGCTCCGTGTCCATTGTTATATAGAGAACAAATGTCATTGCTCCGTGTCCATTGGTATGTAGAGAACATAGTCATTTCTCCGTGTCCATTGTATTTTTTTTTTAGGAAAACAAATGTCATTGTCCCTGTCCATTGGTTTTAGAGAACAGATGTCATTGTTTCCCTGCCCATTGATGTAGAGAAACAGTCACTGTCGTGTCCATTGGTATGTAGGAACAAATGTCATTGCTCCGTGTCCTTGGATGTATGAACGGGTGTCATTTTTCCCCGTCCATTGGTATTTTTAGGGGAACAAATGTCATTTTTTCCCCAATGCCCCTGTATGTAGAGAAAAAAGTCATTGTTTTCCTGTTCCTTTGGTATGTACAGAAAAAAAATGTCATTTTTTCCCCTGCCCATTGGTATTTTGAGAACAAATGTCTTTGTTTACGCCCCTTGTTAGTAAGGGAAAAAAAAAATGACATTGTTGTAGTCCATTTATATGAAGAGAACAAATGTCATTGTTCCGTGTCCATTGGAATGTAGAGAACAAATGTAATTTCCCATGCCCATTGGTATGTAGAGAACAAATGTCATTGTTCAATGCCATTGTTATGTAGAGAACAAATGTCATTGTTCCGTGTCCATCGGTATGTAGAGAACAAATGTCATTTCCCATGCAAATTGGTACAATATTATAGAGAACAAACGTCATTGTTCCATGCCCCCTTGTTATAAGAGAACAAATGCCCTTGCCCAATGGGCTATTGGTATGCAGAGAAAAAATGTCTTGTTCTGCCCGTTTATGGAAGAAAAATGTCATTGTTGTGTCCATTGATATGTAGGAACAAATTCTTTTTTCCCAATGCCCCTTTATGTGAGAAAAATTTCATTACTCCCCTGCAATTTGGGAGTAGGAACAAATGTCATTTTTTTGCCCCTTGATATATATATATAGGAACAAAAGCCATTTTTACTCGTCCCCTTTGGTAAGTAGAGAAACATATTCTTGTTAAGGCCCCTTGGATGTAGAGAAAATGTCTTTGTTCCAGTTTATTGGATGTAATGGAACAAAAGTCATTTCCCCCTCCCACGGTACGTAGAGGAACAAATGTAATTTTTCATGTCCCCTTGGGATGTGATGAAAAATGCCATTTTTCCCTTTCCCATTGGTGTAGAGAACAAAAAGTAAATTTTTCCATGTCCATTTTTATGGGAGAGAACGAATATCAGCGTTCCTTTTCCCCCTGGTGTGTAATGAAAAAATGTTTGTTCCCTGTCATTGGTTTGAGGGAACAAAGCAGCGTTCCACCTGCGCATTTGGTTTTATAGGGAACAAAGTCATTTTCCATGTTTTCCCTTGTTATGTAGAGAAAAATGTCAGCGTTTTCATTTCCATGGTTGTAAAGAACAATATCATTTTCCGTGTCTTGGTTTGTAGGAATAAATGTTCAGCGTTCCCTGCGCTTGGTTATAGAGAAAAAAATTTCATTGTTCCCTGTCATGTTTTTGTGAGAAAAAAATGTAGGTTCCATTTCCATGGATGTACTGAACAAATGATTTTCTTCGTGTCCAAAGGCTTGAGGAATAAAAGTCGCGTTCCATTTCCCTGGTATGTAAGTACAAAAGTATTGTTCCATGTCCATTGTTATGTAGAGAACAAATGTCAGCATTCCATTTCCACTGGTATGTAATGAACAAATGTCATTGCTCCGTGTCCATTGGTATTTGGGGAATAGTGTCAGGTTCCAGCGCTTGTTATATAAAAAAAACAAATGTCATTGTTCCAGTCCATAAGACCATTCTATGGTCATTTTGTGTTTTTTTTAAAATTAAAAAAGATGCTTAAAAATATGTTTCTATGAAAATATTTTGCGAATTGCAATTTGCTACAAAAATCCGCGCAGCCTACAAAAATGTAGTGAACTTTTACAGTTCGTAAAATTGAAAGAAGGAAACATTGAATAAAAATAAGACAATTTTTTTATACACAAACCTTTTCATTTTTGTAGGTCCGGGGGCATTTTTTGGGGCATGATTTTTTTGGATTTAATGTACGTGTGAAGTTGAGCTCTGGGGTCATGCGACCTTGCAAGTTTCCTTTGTATACATATTATAGTACTAAATAGTTTTTATTTTATTTTTCAATCCATCGGAAGTCATATTTCAGACACAGATTAATGCATTTCAATAAAACACTACATAAATGTAAACTGTAGTTAGGAAATGTTGCCCTGCAAGATACAGTGAAATTGTTTCAGGAAGACATGAGTTATGACCCTAAGTTTTATGAGGGGGTGCCTGAGAAAAACAACAAAGGCTTTGCGACCCCCCCTGGATCCGGGGCCAGCCCTGCGCAGTCTGGTAGGATCCCTGGGTCGCAAAGCCCCCTATGTTTGTTTTCTCAGGCACGGCTCAATTAAATTTACTACTAAGGCAATTTTTTTGCAAATTTAATGTCTTTTTAAGGTCCATTTTAGATATGGGATATTGTGACCAAGTTTAATATAGCTTTCTTGGAAACTGACGTACGGTATACGATCTTTTAACTAGGTCAAAGGGAAGGGAGTGTTACTAAAACAAAGCACCCCCTTTTCGGGGTTTTGGCGCTCACTTGATTTTTTTGTCTTGTATTTGTCCACCATGATTTTTTTAAGCCAAAAAGGGCCCTATTTTTTTTCAAAAAGCAATGTAGAGTTATGTTTCTTTTGTACAGGTCAGCTTTTGATGGGAAAAAGAGTTGCAAGTTTTAAGCAAAAGTTTGATAGTTCAGGGGGAAAAGTTGACCTTAACTTAAAAATTAAACCAAGAAGTCTTATTTTCTAAGTCCAAAAAAGGGGCAAATTTTTGCAAAAAAAAGCCCAAAAAAGGAGTTATGTTTTTGGTAAAAAGTCAGTATTGTAGTGAACAAAATGGGTTTTCAAGTTTTTTTAAACAATGCTTTGCATTTGGAGAAAAATTGCCTAAACATAAATTTAACCCCGGGGAAAGCAGACGCGCCGCCCAAAACCCCCACGCCGATCAAGTGATGACAATAATATCTTTTTTCCCCCTAAAATCGAAGAAAAAAAGATTCTGATCAATAACTTCAGTAAAGAATTTGGCTATTGGCTCTTTAAGTGGAAATAAGTTTTCTGGTGGCCGTGGTTTTTTGATGACATTTTTATTTCGGATTCTTAGGTCCAGGTCAGATCATTAACCCTTTAAAAATAAAAAGTGTTTTTTTTTCAAAAAATTTTAGTTGGAATATTAGATACAAAACTTCATAGCCTATTTTCGATTCCCTTTTGGCAAACAATTTTGTTACAAATGTAGTTAAATGGTTTTTTGATTTTAAAATTTTTTTGTAAAAAAGACTGGGAAATTCCCGTTGCATTAAAAAGGGGAAAAATGCGTCTTTTTTTAAGGGGTGAAACCCTTTTTGTACGGCGGGGGATATACCGTTCACAATTTTCTTGTTTTTTAAATGACACGGGAAGTGAGATTTTTCATTTTTGCACCCTTGCCCAGGCAGGCGGTGGATAAGGAATAATTTCGGCGCCCGGGGGGAATGTTTTAAAGACTGAGGAAAATAAAGAAAGTTTTTAAAAAAATTTTTGTTTATAGTTTCATAAAAGTCGTTTTAAAATTTTTTTATAAATTATATAATTTTAAATACTAAAAAATATATAAAAATAGGTTGTTTAAAAATGTTTTCACACAACATTAATGATGCTGATTGACTGACGTCTGTGTGAGGAATGCGAGTTTAAAAAAAATTTTTTAACTTCAAAAGGACACACCTCCGTTTAGTTTAACTTTTATTTTTTTAGTGATTTTAAGTAAAAATGTTTTTTGTATAAAATCTTTTAGCATCTTAAAAATTCGTTTAAAAAAGCTCCGGATCTCTTCTTTTTAAAAATATCAATTAAAATTCACATGGAAAAATTTCGATTTTTGGCATTTTTTTAAGTCATTTAATAGTTTGGGGTTTAAAAAAGATATTTTTGATGTATATCAATATAAGTATATTCCTTTAAATTGATATTTATTTCATGTGGAGATTTTGGATATATAGCGAACACATTTACAACGCTTTCACTGAAACACAAAGCTTTTTTTAAAAAAAGGAAACTGTCAATTTTGCTATTGGGGTCTAGTGAGGGGCCCTCCCGCTTCGGCGTTAGGGGGTTGTGATCAAAGGCCCCTCTCCGTGCCCGCTACCAGGCCCCTTCAGCGCCGTTATGTGATCACAAGCTTTTTTTTTTTTCTCAACCCCGTTCGTTCAGGAATCTTCTTTAAAAGTAGTCGCGTGGAAACAAAATATCAATAAAAATTTGGTTTTTATACTGAATGCTCGATTAACACATCATTTTTCCAAAATGATTTGTATTCCGGGGCATTTTTTATACGTTCAAAGAAATCAGCAGCCGATTCATTTTATTATTGAAAAAAATATACGAAGCTAGATCAAAAAAATGGCTACGGCGCAGGGGGAGTGATTTTTTTGTGTAATGCTTTTCAACGGTTCAATCTTGCATAGCCGAGAGTATTTTTTTATAGTTTTTCATTAAGTATCGTTTGCCGTTTGTATTCTAGGTCGATTATTCTCGACTAATTAACTGTATTACTTCCGTATAAAGCGGGCAGTATCTTTTAAGGTAAAATGAAATAAATTAAAAAAACCATTTAAATTAAAAGTTTTTTTTAAAAAGCCGTGCCATGAGAAAAAACCAAAAATAGTGGCTTTGCGACCAGCATGGATCCAGACCAGCCTGCGCATTCGCGCAGTCTGGTCTGGATCCATGCTGTTCCCTAACAGTTTCTCTAATTCCAATAGGCTTTGAAAGCGAACAGCATGGATCCTGACCAGACTGCGCGGATGCGCAGGCTGGTCTGGATCCATGCTGGTCGCAAACCCACTATGTTGGTTTTCTCATGGCACGGCTCAAAATATCCCTGAAGGGCAAACATTTTCAAAACATTACATTATAAACTATATTAAGGCTAAGAATACTTATGTGAGTATACTTCCGATTAATATTTTTTATGAAAAAAAGTGCATCTTAATTAACATGCAAACATGATTAATCTTTGTAAAAAGAAAGAAATAAAAATATAAAACAATACTGGCTCGCAAATCGAACTCACCACAAAGTACAGCGTCGTACCGCTCGACCACACTGCGTGTGAATTTATTTACCGGTTTTACATTATTATGACACCTACACGCAGTTTAGTAAACACAGTAAGAATATCATATTTAATGGTACAAAAAAAACTTAGAACTGGTTGTAACCATAGTTACTATATGACATTATTGTCATTGCTACAGCTGCTCTACATACACTGTTTATATATATTACCAATTAACTACATTTGAACGAACATCTATTGATGAAGTGGTCTAATGAAAGAATGGCATTTGATCTCGTCTTTACCGTACGGCATTGGATAGTTTTTATTGTAAACTATATGAGAATGTATGGCAGCTTCATAATGTTCAGTATCAAAGTCGTGAATGCAGTAATAACGACTTATTTATTATTGCGTGTTTATAATATACGCTAGAAGTTTTAAGATACCCAATTTTTCCTATCAAACGGGAGACAAATCAGTGATGTTTTACAAGAAGAAGCCCTTGGATTATGTGCCTGTAGAAAAGAGCTATTTTATGATTTTATTTGACCAACTTTTTGTATCTCAATCAAAATTTCACATACATGTTATAGATATATAAATAGTACATATATAGACAGTTTGTCGGTACTGTTATACACGAAAAAATACTATGCGCATTCTTTGAATGCAACCGAACATTTAACCAACCTGCGGATCCTCGTGGTTACTGGCGATCTTGTGAAGGTCAAGAAGAGCCTGGTTCACAGTCTTTTCTAGCTGTAACGCTGCTTTCATCGCATCCAGACCAGATCCCCACTCATCACGGTCGGGCTTCTGTAAAAATCAAATTTCGGTACTATGTTGCAAATACTTGTAATTCATAATTTGAAAGGCAGTAAAAGGAACAGAAGTTAATCTCAGCTGTTAAGTCTATCTTGTGCAATATCGCTCAAAGCCAGTACATATGCGTTGGCGTTGAAATATTTTTACAACACAAGAAAAGACTAAAATATAAACATGAAATATACCGAAAGTAAACAAAACGTTTTATAATTTTATTTTCTGAATCAATCCAGATTATACTGAATCAAATCTGAAAACGCACGCGCGCACGTGCGCACGTTGACAGAGAAATCATGATAAAGTTTGTACTTACTTGGATATTCTGGAGAACGACACGTCCACCTCTTTTATTCTGATACTTCATTAACTTCTGGGCGTGCTCTCTCTCCTCGGAGGAGGAATGACTGAAGAATTTCGAGAATCCAGGCAAAGCCACATCATCTCGGTCAAAGTAAAATGCCTGAAAGCGGAAGTAAAAATCTCAAATTAAAATTAAAGCTAAAATCTTCGCATGAATCCGGAAGTAAAAATCCTTAAGATCTTCGCACGAGTCCGGAAGTAAAAACCCCAAATTAAAATTAAAAGCTAAGATCTTCGCATGAGTCTATGGAATATCATACGAAGTTGCCGCTTTTATCTTATAATCGAGACTTGTACCCACGAGACAACCATCCATACATTTAGGACATGAAATAATAAATCTGAACAAATATCAAACCGAGTCTGCCAATATTTTGCTGGACTGTGTAGTATGCTTCTAAAGGATCTTACAGATTAAAAAGAACTACTCAGTATCAGAACAGCAGTCTTCAAGCGCATGTGTACAGTGGCCGTAAAATATCTCTCATGCAACCGAGTCTCCAATTAATTTTTTTTGCGTATGCGTTCTATAGATCTTCTTAAAGAGCTGGCTGATGCATGGTTGTTATGCTCAACTCCACCTTTTTTCCACGAAAGGGCTACATGTATATATGTCTGATTCCGTGCTTGAAACTATTTTCCTGTTTTTTTTTATAAGATATGATTTCAGATAAACAGTATTCATGCTATAGGGTGCAGTAGCGGATAAAATCTAATTGTTATATAGCACCAATGTTTGAACACCCTGAATTGTTATATTAAACCTTTATCGATAAGGTCACTTTGAATTCTATAGGATTACGTATGGCATCAGCTCTGGGATCAATAGAATGGTATGTCATCACGCTGGAACATATTGAGAGATGGGCACATACATAAATCGATAAAATGTATCTTTATTGGAATATATGATATAAATCTGACATATACCCATTATATCACCATGACTTCAGACACCGTAATTCAAAATTGATCAAGAATGGCCAGTTAAGTCAGACTAGTCATATCTGTGAAATATAACAGTGTTAATTAACACCTTATCTACATATACTACTGTACATGAATTTGCTAATTATGTGCACTGACGAAAACCATCAAAACATTTTAATTATTTTCTTTATTTCTGTAATAAATGTATGTGAATTGTGCAAATCAATAGGTCGGTGAAGGTCTTCCTAGAAAAAGACATTTGAAGGTCACCTCTATATATATTTATCCTTTAAAAGACATTCAATGAATACCTTGAACTGAAACAGGAACTTAATGACTTCACAATTACTCCCATAATGGTCGGGAGAAAATCACAATTATATAACATCTGTATGTCCACTGTTTACATAAAATTAGGCATAATATACACATGCAGTTAATTCACATATAAAAGAGAATGCATCATAACAAACTACTTAAATACAAACAATTTTACGAATAAATCAGCTTTCAAAAACCACAAAACTTCCGTATTGCGGCGACGAATATATACATAAATAATTAAAAACATAAAGACTTACCATAGATTGATAGGCATAACTAGCGTGTAATTCCATGTTAATCTGTTTGTTAATTCCAGCTTCACAGTCCTGATGATAGTTTTGGCGAGGTCTTGAGTCAGCCATGTTTCGTTTAATTTGTCCCTGCGTTCACTGAGGCACAAAATTTGATCCTATCTCTTTGTTATACACGCGCAGTATACTGGATACAATTGACTGACAAAGCAAATATCGACCGCAAACAGGGCTATCTAATGTAGTTAATAATAGTCATATAAGGCGATACGCTTTTCAGTTACTGAACCACTCCGGAAACACTTACTATTTTCATAATACAACGTAATTTCAGTTTTGATATGTATTCACTCATATACATTTCAAATATCTTTTTTTCTGGCTGAAAAGACAATTTATAGTATAATATACTCTAGTATACACTTACTGGCTAGATCTCGGGCAAATAGTTTAAAGCCATTCAGTAAGGGTTTAGTTATAAATTTCGGATATATTTCTCGAGTTTTGACCCTGTGTTGAGCCATAGACTAATCAATAGTAGAACAAACTACTAATGTACACTGATTGAATGGCTTGCGGGTCAAGTTAAAATTATTGCCCGATGTCCAAAGGCTGAAAGGTCAACGGTTTTAATTATCGACCGGCAAACCGTTATATAAGTATAAATTAAATGACATGTGAAATATATGGTGGCTGATTTCTGCCATTTTGTGTGTTCGTGTCGGCGAGGCGAAATGTCGGAGTAAAGAAAACAAGAAAGGTCGAAATGATGCTTATTTGTTCGTGTCGGTGGGTCTAAATGTCGAAGACACGAAAACACGAAAGGCCGAAAACTGCTTATTTGTCGTATGTTCACCTTTCGACTTTCGAGGCGAACACACGACGACACGAAACATTGAAGGCGAAATAACGAAAATTCAAGGTCGAACACACGAACTTTGTATTAATCACTTTTCGTGTCGGCGGGTATCAAAACTTCGTGTTGTCGCCCTTGTTTTGTCGTGTCTTCATGTATTCGCCTTGAAAGGCGAAAGGCGAACACACGACATATTAGCAGTTTTCGACCTTTCGTGTTTTCCTGTCTTCGACCCGCTGTGGCAACGTTAAATGTCGCAACGCCGCTAAATGTCGCAACCATCGTTAAATCGTCTGCCGCTAAATGTCGCACCTTTAACGTTAAATGTCGCAAAAATTTGCCCACCGTTATATGTCGCAACACCAACGCTAAATGTCGCACTTCCAATTTGACACTATGATTATCAATTCTTTGTGTATATTTACTTTTTTGAGGGAAGAAAAATTAACAGGTTCATGTAATACAAATATAGTGTTGTTTGTTTGTGGGGGTTGGGTATGGGTGGGGAACGGGGTGAATAACGACACAGAAATCGAAGACACAACATTATGGACAGAATGGCTAAAATGCAGTTTTAGCCGTTTTTAAATGCAAATGGAAGCAAGATGCCATTGAATTACTTTAAATATTTTTGTATCATCATTTTTTTTTGTTATAATTTCACGTCATAACAGTGATAAAATTTGTTTCAGAGGAGAAACAGTATTAAATGTCCTTTAAAGTTTAGCGAAAAACGTGTTTTTGCTTGCATTTCATATACTAGGTTACATAGGGAAATACTATGGCTGATTTCAAATGAAATTGGAAGCAAGAAGAAATAGTGTTACATTAATAAAAATACACCAATGGAAAGATAAGAAAATGAATTTTATGGTGGGAACAGTGATAAAATTAGATATATAAACTGAAAATAAGAATGGTCGAAACAAAATTTAATCCTTCTATATTTCAATGTAAATCATAGGTCTGTCTCTGCGGCGGCTGTTCTCGCACCCCGCTGCGGATGAAGGGGGGGGGGGGGGGGGTTGTATGTGTGGGTAGGAGGAAAAGTAAGATAATGAGGGGAATGAGACTAAACCAAACAATTTTAAGAGATTTTAAGAGACTAAAGTAAAATAATATCAAAATTCCCGCTTTACCTGAAAGAATGTACAGAGGGCCACATAGGATCTTTCTCGGCCATTGAAGCTTGATAGTTACCTTATGACTTTAAATGTAAACCTCCAAACAAAGAAATAGAACCCATGGCTGATTAATAGAAAATCTTCGTTTTCTATAGCTGGTACAAAACACAGACTTCGTGTCGCGTAGTTGAACATCCTGTTGTGTAACAGGCCTGGATTGTTGCCCGAGCCGATTCCCCCCACCCAAACCCCACCCTTGTTGGCTTACTATTGACTTATATTCATCAAAGTTGCACCCAACTATTTTGGAAAAAATATTTTCTCAAAATGTAGACCCAAAAGGCGTTTATACTTATATTTCAAAATTCACCAGGGGGAAGAACCGTTGACCCCTTAAATGGGATGTGTGTGTGGAGGGTGTGGGGGGGGGGGGGGGGGAGGTGAATACCCCTCCAGTACCTTAAAATTAAGAAGAAAACAAATGCACCAGAGGCAACCATTTTATACATATTTTTCAAACTTTCCCGGGGAGAGATCCCGAACCCTCGAAAATGACAGGAATAACCCCTCCCATAAATCGAAATTTTGAACAAAAAATGCAATTAAAGTCAAGCATTCCATACTTGTTTTTCAAAATTGTCAATGGGAAAAGACCCTAACCACCTAAAATAAGGGGAGTGCCCCTCTAGTACGTACCTAAAAAATAGACAAAAATGCACCACAGGCAAACATTTCATACCTGTATATAAAAACTTTCCCACAAATACGGACAGAGGAACCCCATACCTACCGCACGTCGCCGGTGACGCTTTTGTTTAAAACTGGTGCCCCCCCCCCCCCCCCCCTCCCCCACCCCCACTCCCATCCTCCATCAACAATTTCTGGCCCCCTGCCTGTTGTATAACGAAATTCAGGTCGACTAAAGACATGCCATACAACGCGCGACAATACGGAGCGCGAGCTGAATGTCTCATGAGCTAAACAGGACTCCATAGAATTACATAGTTTAGACCTGAAATAAACTAGTACTGTGGCGAGTACCACGTTAGTGCTTAAACCTTTAGATATGAAATATATAACGTATGTATGGTGCGGAACCACTGAAAAGCAAACGTGCAGATTAGAGTGAAAGGTCAATTCAGCCCTTCCCAAATCAAGCATGCATTACCCAGTCTTATCTCTAAATTGTGAAGACTGTTTAACTTACCTTATTATGCTGTGCGACATTTAGCGTTGGTGTTGCGACATATAACGGTGGGCAAATTTTTGCGACATTTAACGTTAAAGGTGCGACATTTAGCGGCAGACGATTTTACGACATTTAGCGGTGGTTGCGACATTTAACGTCAACATTGCGACATTTTACGGTGGTTGCGACATTTAGCGGCGTTGCGACATTTAACGTTGCCACACCCGCCACTGACACAAACACACGAAAAATGTGCAGTTTCGTCCTTTCGTGTATTCGCCTTCCGGTAGACATGCGCATAACAATTACACATATGCTGCTGAAATGAAATTTGCTATAAACTATGTCAGTAGAGGGAAGAGTTACATCCTTACTTGGTAATGTGTACGCTGATAATATCCTTTTTTCTCTCTCAGCAGAATTGGGCTTTAAGACGGACTTTCTCATAACTGTTTATACCTCTTTTGTGTGCAACCTACATGAAACATCTGTCGTGTGTTCGTGTCAGCGGGTCGAAGTAACGGAATGTCGAGAACAACTCAATTGTCGTGTGTTCGCCTTTCGACATTCGAGGCGAAAACACGAAGACACGACAAAAGAAGGGCGACGACACGAAGCTTTAATACCCGCTGACACGAAAAATGATTAATACAAAAGTTCGTGTGTTCGCCTCTGAAATTTCGTTATTTCGTGTATTCGCCTCGAAAGTCGAAAGGCGAACACACGATAAATAAGCATTATTCCGACCTTTCGTGTTTTCGTTAAATTTTTCCCTCGCCGACACCAACACACGAAATGACAGAAATCAGTCACAATAGAAATAAGTGTTCATAGATTTCTTTCTTAGTCCAGCAAACCTATAAAGGTAAAGGTAAAGGCCTTGTTTATTATAGTGTCACCCCTATTGAAAGGGCCAGCCAATTTGGCTTATGAGACACCTTTATTGTGCATACCAATTACCTCCCAACTCCTAACACTATGTCAGGCGCCAGGCGAATAGAAGTCGGTAACCATTCATTTATAACTAGCTCGCGGCTTACGAACCGGCCTTTTCGGAACAAGTCCCATGATAAACATACCCCGGACGAACGCTCCCTATGGGGCTCGAACCTTCGATCTCCCGATCCCGAGGCGGACACCTTAACCACTGGGCCACGGTGACCGGTTATATCCCTGTTTAATAGGCGAACCTCCCTAAACTTGTATCAATTCTTTTTTCAAGATATGAACTAATAGTTAGATTGATTTACATTTTCCATGAGAATCTTGTTTATGGTATGTTTCTTTTTTTGCCTTTTGTCCATTTTCCCTGTAAACATGAAGTCATTGGGCCAATGACTGAAAACCGTCAAAGGATAATCGTTGTTGGCCAATTAATAAGTATTATAACTACAGCTATTGGGTCAAAGTTGAACCATCTTTAAATTTCAGTCAGATAAATCTCTGCATTGGTCCAACACTGAATTTTAAGAAAAGACTGTCACAGAAAAAACATCTAGTCTGTGTTCAGACCCTATGTTTTGTTCACAGGAGATAACTCATGATGCTATAATTTTTGTATGAGTATCTCCCTTTTCTTCTCAAAACACTGGAGATAATCAGAGCCAAGAAAGATTGGTCAGAATATATAAATGAATTATTTTTTTCAAATAAAAAAAGATTATCTAGTCGGTAGCCAGACCAAGGAAAGGAGAGAATATACACCATACTTTGTGTTCTAGGATGTAGTTGTTTAACAACTGTCCAGGATCTTCTGAATCTGAACGACAACTGCGTTTGGAGATCTCATGTAATGACAGTCCAAGTACGAACTGATTTTAATGGTTTGCATCTTTTAAAAAGGAAGCAGGCTCGTTGTTGCATACTGTATTATTTGTTTATAACTGTGTGATATGGACGTGGACACGATAAGTTAGGTAATTTCATACTTATATTACTAGCCAAGGAGTGAGCGCTGTTTTGCGTCACGGTGGCAGTAACTGCAAATCTCATTGTATTTACATAGAGCGCCTGCTGATCATGAACAGTCTGCACGCCATTGTAGATTTAGACTTCAGTTGGAGAGGATTTTATGGGAAAATAAAGTGCGATAGGCCTTTAATACTTTGGGTTTGGCAGAGGCAGCACTGTGGCTTGTGAAACCTGTGAGTGACAGTTTTGAATCGACGAAACAATGTTGAAAACCTGGTTGAAAACCCCCTCTCGCATGTAATACTGTAAAACATCAATTATGTCGTTTGCTTGCTTCGAGCTTTGGGATTACAGCTATTCTATATGAATAATTAAGTGTGAAGTGAACTGTTCTTTTTTTAATCTAATCGTTTGCAGTGAATCAAAACAAAAGGGCTTAAATAGCAGCAGGCACATCTTAGCATGCTGTATGCATTTTGGCAGAGCTTGATACTAACTTTTGTTGAGTGTCCGTCGGAGGAATCCCTGTCTATTAGATTAAAAACAGAAACCTTGACAAAACTGTTGTCCCTCGTAAAAATCTGATCCCGAGCACAGTTAGTGTCGAGGCCTGTTTGGATATTTTTTAACACTATTTATGGTATCAAGTTTTTACGGTTAAGGCGACTGCATATTAATATTAGCCCGAACAGTCCACAAACACGGTCACAATTGGGGTAACTGCATACACTAATCTGCAGAATATGAGCAGTCCGTTCTGATTGTCTGCCACACCGGTGTAGACGTTGAAGGACGTTCTCTGAAAAAAAATAAAAGGAGTTATAGTCAGAACGTCTCTGGGAGTTGAACATACTGTGTTGATCTGGAGTTGAACGTCTCTGGGAGTTGAACGCATTGTGTTGATCTGGAGTTGAAACATATATTTTGGAGTTGAACAACTCTCGAAGTTGAACATACTATTACTGGATTGCTCTGGAGTTGAACATCTCTCGGAGTTGAACACAATTATTGTAATTGATCTGGAGTTGAACATCTCTGAGTTGAACGTCTCTGGGAGTTGAACGCATTGTGCTGATCTTCTTTGAGTTGAACATCTGTCGGGGTTGAACATATTGTGCTGACCACTTTAACTTTGCAAATTGTTGAGTTGAGCATCTTTGAGTTGAAAGTACCTTTTGGAGAAAAACTATAGTAAAATGGCAGGGAAGAGACTTGCTTTATAATGTTTTTTAGATATTGTCTTAGATAGTTGTTAGACGTTAGTTGTACTTTGTGGCTGCATTTTCAATGAAATTATGGCGTTTTCATAGGTAAGTTTGGCTAACTACGATCAAGCTGCTGAATGTCTACCTACTACAGCTACGGGCAGGCAATGTGTGCCATCTTGCTTTATGTTCTTGTTCACAGCTAGTGAGGTACAGTCGTGTGAAAATATTGATTCTAGTTCTTTAAATGAAATTTTGTTTGCTGGCAGTTACTTGTGCTGCGCTCTGACTCAATGAAAAAAAAAATGACTGAGTTTACACGATGTCTGTCCGTAAGGAACCTTGTTGCAGACAGAAATTCTTATTATAGTGCCTCTGTTGAGCAGTTACATGTTCCAGATGTTACACAACACTGGTTAGACAAAGAACAGTCGGCTACAGATGTTACACAACAGTGGTTAGACAAAGAACGGTCGGCTACAGATGTTACACAACAGTGGTTAGACAAAGAACGGTCGGCCACAGATGTTACACAACACTGGTTAGACAAAGAACGGTCGGCTACAGATGTTACACAACACTGGTTAGACAAAGAACGGTCGGCTACAGATGTTACACAACACTGGTTAGACAAAGAACGGTCGGCTACAGATGTTACACAACAGTGGTTAGACAAAGAACGGTCGGCTACAGATGTTACACAACAATGGTTAGACAAAGAACGGTCGGCTACAGATGTTACACAACAGTGGTTAGACAAAGAACAGTCGGCTACAGATGTTACACAACACTGGTTAGACAAAGAACAGTCGGCTACAGATGTTACACAACACTGGTTAGACAAAGAACGGTCGGCTACAGATGTTACACAACAGTGGTTAGACAACAGTGGTTAGACAAAGAACGGTCGGCTACAGATGTTACACAACAGTGGTTAGACAAAGAACGGTCGGCTACAGATATTACACAACACTGGTTAGACAACAGTGGTCAGACAAAGAACGGTCGGCTACAGATATTACACAACACTGGTTAGACAACAGTGGTTAGACAAAGAACGGTCGGCTACAGATGTTACACAACACTGGTTAGACAAAGAACGGTCGGCTACAGATGTTACACAACAGTGGTTAGACAAAGAACGGTCGGCTACAGATGTTACACAACAATGGTTAGACAAAGAACGGTCAGCTACAGATGTTACACAACAGTGGTTAGACAAAGAACGGTCGGCTACAGATGTTACACAACACTGGTTAGACAAAGAACGGTCGGCTACAGATGTTACACAACACTGGTTAGACAAAGAACAGCCGGCTACAGATGTTACACAACACTGGTTAGACAAAGAACGGTCGGCTACAGATATTACACAACACTGGTTAGACAACAGTGGTTAGACAAAGAACGGTCGGCTACAGATGTTACACAACTCTGGTTAGACAAAGAACGGTCGGCTACAGATGTTACACAACAGTGGTTAGACAAAGAACGGTCGGCTACAGATGTTACACAACAGTGGTTAGACAAAGAACGGTCGGCTACAGATGTTACACAACACTGGTTAGACAAAGAACGGTCGGCTACAGATGTTACACAACACTGGTTAGACAAAGAACGGTCGGCTACAGATGTTACACAACACTGGTTAGACAAAGAACGGTCGGCTACAGATGTTACACAACAGTGGTTAGACAAAGAACGGTCGGCTACAGATGTTACACAACACTGGTTAGACAAAGAACGGTCGGCTACAGATGTTACACAACACTGGTTAGACAAAGAACGGTCGGCTACAGATGTTACACAACAGTGGTTAGACAAAGAACGGTCGGCTACAGATGTTACACAACACTGGTTAGACAAAGAACGGTCGGCTACAGATGTTACACAACACTGGTTAGACAACACTGGTTAGACAAAGAACAGTCGGCTACAGATGTTACACAACACTGGTTAGACAAAGAACGGTCGGCTACAGATGTTACACAACACTGGTTAGACAAAGAACAGTCGGCTACAGATGTTACACAACACTGGTTAGACAAAGACCGGTCGGCTACAGATGTTACACAACACTGGTTAGACAAAGAACGGTCGGCTACAGATGTTACACAACACTGGTTAGACAAAGAACGGTCGGCTACAGATGTTACACAACACTGGTTAGACAAAGAACGGTCGGCTACAGATGTTACACAACAGTGGTTAGACAAAGAACGGTCGGCTACAGATGTTACACAACACTGGTTAGACAAAGAACGGTCGGCTACAGATGTTACACAACACTGGTTAGACAAAGAACGGTCGGCTACAGATGTTACACAACAGTGGTTAGACAAAGAACGGTCGGCTACAGATGTTACACAACAGTGGTTAGACAAAGAACGGTCGGCTACAGATATTCCTTGTGATGCTCACCTTGAAGAAGGTAATAAAAATTTGAAAAAACAATTGCACCAGGAGGACCAGATTATGTCTGTTCTTGTTATACACAAACCTTCTTCCGTTATTGCATGAGAGATGTTGAAAAGTTGTCTAATACGGATATATCTGCAGTCTCTAAATTTCTTACTAATTGTAAGAGTGTTGGAAATGCTGAGTGGGTGTGTCAAAGCTGTTTAGATGCAGTTCGCTAGCGGAAAATAGTCAAAATACCCAGGTTTTGGGTAAATAATGGCTTTAAATTTCGGGTGAAACCAAAAGGGCTTTTTTCGTCAAGGTTACCATCCATGCAGCTGCTCGAAATGCCAAGGGCCGGGCAAATCAATTTGATAGGTTATATTGTCAATGTCCCTGCGGATGTCAATAGTACAATAAAATCACTGCCAAGAATGATCAATGAAACAATAATGCTTAAACTGAAGCGCAAGCTATGTTACAAACATCATGTTACTTTCGAAAACATAAGAACACACAAAGTATTTGAGGCAGCAAAATGTTTGGTTGGAAATAGCACTTTGTTTAAAAACGAGGGCATTGTTGCAAATGAAACATGGCTTGACAAGCAAACATTTCAGGAAAATAGTGTTTCAGCTTCTACGGAAGCAAAATATTAATCTAGTGATCATTGGACAGAAAATGACAGTTTCTTTAACAGACCTACAGGGACCCTTGATACTTGCTTACAACCTGTGGAATTTCGAGAGTTAAATTATGTTTTGTCTGTTGCTCCGGGCGAGAGAAGCTCTCCGATTGGTCTTCAATCGGTTCAAGATATTCATTCTGGATTGCTTTCCTTTCCCTCTATTTTTTTGCGAACAAATCGGGTAGAAAATGAAATACGCTTAGTATCATTGCACTACAGTGGTATTTGTCAATGGGAATTTAAAAATGTTGACAGAAGAGTTGCACTGAGTGTATCAGATATCTTTTTGAAGTTGAAGAGGCTGCAAATAAAACAGATTAAAGACAAAGTTTCTTATGCAATAAGAAAGTGTAAAACAAATAGAAAGAAATGCAGTTAGTGAAATACTTGCACCAGGTTTTGTTGACAAAATGAATATGCAAAATGATGGATACAGAGTTCCCAGGACTTTAAGGATTCGCCATTTACTTGGAGGCCACCAAACGAGATATGTTTGAAATGATTCGCCATCTTGGAATTCCAATATGGTTCCGCTCTTTTGAAATATCTTGCCAAGCTTGTTCAAGGCAAAGATTTATCAGCAGAGGTAATAAATGGTCTAACTTGGCAAGACAAGTGTACATTGATTAAATCTGATCCTGTAACTTTCGCTCGTTACTTTGATCATAGGGTACACACTTTCATTAGACACATTTTAAAGCATTGTTTAGAGCCAGTTGGTAATATTCAGGACTACTTCGATCGTGTAAAATTCTAACACCATGGTTCCCCACACATATACATATTGTCATTTGGATTCTTGGTGCTCCAATAATGAAATATCATCTGATACTGCTGTGGCTCAGTTTGTTGAGAAATACACTACATGCCGTAAAGATGAAACAATACCCACTTTAATCAATTATCAGACCCAAATGCATGCCCAGGCATGTAGAAAACATGGAAAACCTACATGTAGTTTTAATTTGCCTCCACCTATGCCTAAGATAGTTGTTTTACATCCTTTGGATTATACGACGGAGAAAAAGGTTGATCATACAAAAGACTATGAGAAAACAATCTCTGCTCTAAATGAGCTACACAACACGAGGACTTCCTTGCACACCATGATATGACATATGACACCTATATTCAAATAATAAGATCAACATCGGCTAGGGCAAATATCAATGGCAAAAGACGTTCTGTTGCAGAAAGTAGGATCAATGAAAAGGATCTGTAAGGAGAATGTGGATCATTTAAGCAAAGCTTTGAAGCAAAACTAGAAGAAATAAATGTGAATCAGGTACACTATGGACAGCATTATGATGGTTTCTATGAAAACGTTCTTCAAGATGTAAGATAAGAGTTTGATTCGGATATAAACCCAGAAACACAACACCAGGAAATAATTGATGTAGATAAAGGTCCTTCTGTATCAGCATCCTTTGGCTGCTTTGATCAGGGAAATTAGGCTGATGAACCAGACAGCTATGATCTTGTGGAAGATTTAGGGGTCAGCAGAAGACCCGTTAGTGATGGAATTTTACCTCGAAAAGAATTAGATAGTGAACAGTTTTTAGATAGTGTCCGTATTTTAAGCACTGAACAAAAAAGGTTCTTTTATCATGTTTTAACAAGTCTAAGACCAAGTCTTTACCATTTTACACATTCTTCTCAGGCTGGACAGGATGTGGGAAATCTGTGATTGAGCTTGCAGTCAGTCAAGCTCTCTTGATGTGTTTTAACCATAGACACAATGAAGACTCGAGTACGATAAAATTGTTGTTGTGTGCCCAAACTGGTAAAGCTGCCCACAATATTGGTGGTAGCACAATTCACCCAGTCTTCCACATTCCAGCAAACCAAGGTTTTTATTTCAAACCGCTCGATATGCAGCAGCTCAATACAGTGCGGTCTCGGTACCATGATTTGAGGATTGTTATTATTGATGAAATTTCTATAGTTGTCTGGTCGGGAGATGTTTAACTTTGTAAACTTGAGGTTGCAAGAAAACAAAGGATGAACTGAGCCTTTTGGTAATTAAGTATTCTAGTTGTTGGTGATTTGTATAAATTGAAACCTGTTCATGATGCATGTGTGTTTTCGCATGTGTTCAAGGTAGGTCAGCTTCAGTGCATAGGCGCATAGATCGTTGGATAGATTTATTTGATTTCTTTGAGTTGCACAAGGTTATGAGGCAAAAGGATGACAATGGATTTGCTCTTCTCTTGAATAGGCTGCGGGAATCCATACACACGAAGGAGGATCTGTGTTTACCTTAAAGTAGGTGGGTCCTGAATTTGCAAATTCCCACTGAGGAAATTAAACAAAAAACCTCATCTGTTTTGTAGGAGAGCAGATACTTATACTCACAATGAAGCTATTCAGTTCGACATGCCAGTTACAGAAATTATATATATAGAAGCCATTGATACAGTTTCTGGTAATATTAGCAGACAGTGACACGATAAAATTCTGTTAAAAATACCACTGAACCCAAGCCAAACAATGGGCCTACAGAAAGCTCTTGTACCGGGCCTTAGTATAGTATGCCTACAAAACTGTGTTCAAATATTGACACTGTTGATGGCCTTACAAACGTTGCATCATGCTGTTTTAGAAAGTATGATTTTCAGAATTCATTCAGATGTAGTATATTTGGGTAGAATCTAATGATAGTTCAGTAGGACAGAACTGGCGTATTAAGTACAGGCATTTATACCAGCAGGGCATACAAAGTTCATGGACTCCATTTCTTGGAGTTTGTACACTTAGATTTACATATCGGTTCTACATTGATATCTGCTCAAATTCAGGTGCCTATGGAACACGAAGCAGAAGGTGCCAGGCTTATCCATCC
Source organism: Mercenaria mercenaria (assembly GCF_021730395.1). Lineage (NCBI taxonomy): Eukaryota > Metazoa > Mollusca > Bivalvia > Venerida > Veneridae > Mercenaria > Mercenaria mercenaria. Next base: position 49,380,878 of record NC_069364.1, read on the forward strand.
CCCGCCAACGGAGAATGTTACGATTGCCACGTGGCTCTGTCCTCACCTATTAAAAAGAAGGTGTCAATTAGTGGAAAAATTGTACAGAAGGGATTGTGAATGTCGCAGTCAAAATTCACGGACGGAATTCGAACCCGCGACGTCCAGGTTAGGAGTCCGACGGTACTTCTTAGGTAGGATTTAATCTTACCCCTACACCACGGGGCCTCTCAACAATCCGTGAACCTAATGCATATTGAAAAAAAATGTTTCAAGTTTATTAAAGTTTAAAAGTATTGATTGCTTGATTAAAGAAATCTAGACTGTGCTGTAAAATGTGTCGCACCGACACGTGATAGGTCATACGGCGACTTTCCAGCTTTAATGGTTGAGGAAGACCCCAGATGCCCATTCGTGCATTATTTCATCACGAGCAGGCACCTGGGTAGAACCATCGACCTTCCGTAAGCCAGCTGGATCGCTTCTTCACGTAGTACAACTGCATATTTTGAAGCGCGTATACTGCACAGGTTATTTTCCAGCTGAATAATTATTGAAATGGGCACCTGTTTAATGAATAATGCGTAGTAATGTTTGTCACAGTCTATATTTTGACGCTACAATGAAGTGATGCTACGCGTTCATCAGGATATTCTAAAATAAATCCATACAGAACGTCAGTCACAGTTACCAATGTCACCACAAGGTATTTTCATCAAAATTTTGATGAAAATTTTAATTGTTTGTTTCTGTATTTTTTATACTGCTGATGCACTAAAGTGAATTACGAAAACTTAGATAATAAAAAATAATTTAAATCTTTTTTTCCATAAAATCACGTGATATTTCTAATGTCACGTGAAAGCCTGTGATCTGAAAGCAAACGGAGTTTATCCAATCAAATCGCTGTGAGGAGTTTGATTGTTTACAATTACGTCACTTTGTTCGTTAGTCATTTACCGGTCTGGCTATTGGCTAGGTAATCTTTTTTTTATTTAAAAAAAAAATCTTTAAATATTCTGACTTCATCAGTCTTGGCTCTGATTATCTATGTTTTGAGAAGAAAAGGGACACAATTATACAAAATTATATAGACTCAGTAGTAATCTCCTGTGAACAGAACATAGAGTCTGAACACAGACTATCATTGCCCGTATACTTTATCGCAGCGGCTTTGTCGTACAACAGTTTATTACATACGCGTTTCTATTCCCCGTTAAGTTATACTGGTACCGGAAACGTCAATATTTTTCCATACACTGACGCCTGAATTTCATATCGGGTGCGTGACGTAATTCAGTGCTTGTTTTTGCACTATTTTGTTTTTCTATTTTGTTCAGTATTGTCAATCCTTTTCAGGCTATTGAACAAATTTATGATATTTACATTATATTTATACGTGTAGATGTGTATATAATAAAAAGGTTATTATCTTTGCATCGGAAAATATGCACTCGTTCTTCAGCGGAAGAATATTGCGCTCCTAAAGTCGCGCAATATTTCCGCTGAAAAACTCGTGCATATTTCCCGATACAAAGGTAATAACCTATAAATATAGGTGGTTCCCTTATATATGTGACCGGTTGTTAGAATAATAATAAAATGTTTAAAACTGGTACTATGTGATGCAATTAACGCAAAAAGACGTCAGTCTGGACAGGGGCGTATCTAGGCATACGCACTGACGCACGTGCGTACATTATTCTGAAAGAGGGAAAGAAGTAAAAACTCTATACATTTAAAAATGCAATTAAACTAGATAGGGGAGCGTGGTTAGGCCATTTTGTTACTGTCACTTCGTATGTACTTATAGCTAATTTTGACCCAGGTACGTCCCTGTTCAAAATTGATCTATAATAAATTAACTAAAGTAAAGTTGACAAAAAAAAAGCTAGGAGTTAAATAATTTGTGAAGCAGACAATTTAGTTCAATTTCACTATACATCGATTGTACAGCTACTTATATGAATTTTCATTGGTTGCTACTTGTTGTTTTCTACCAAAAACTATTCTCACTGAAAGGATTTTGAGAAACTGTGGTTAAAGCTCACGACAATCAAGCTTTTGACCTCAGTATTAGGAATCGGACACTAAATCATGAAGCCTCCCCAAAAGAAAAACAATTTAATTTTTCAAAGTGCTACCTCTTCTTAAATTTACAATAACCTCTCTGATAGACCAATGGGAGCCCAGCACTGGTCCTTCCGAGGGAGAAACTAGGAAATTGGTTGCAGGCTCTCTTTGATTACTCTTGTTACTCGATAGGACCATCATCGACCTCGTGTTAGAATTCTAAATGTAATGATATATCAAGTGACAGTGCCTTGTTAAAGCCCCAGTTTCACATACAGATCAAAATATTTTCATGTATTTGTAAAAGTAGTATTTGAAACCAAAATCAAATCGAGTGATGAATGAATGTGACAAAGTGCTGAGTGCATTTCATGAACTTTTACTGGAGAAGGAAAAAAGCATTCTTGTTGCTTTATAATTCTAGTAGCTGTTGTAGTATTTTTAAATCTGATTAAAAACAACTATATTTTTTAAAATCTAGCAGGCATTTTAAGAAATTTTGATGAAAATGTCACTTAGAACTTTTTCGCACTCCAAATAGATACACATTTGCAAAAAGGTAAGTGCAACAATGTTCTACGTGATTTTATATTTCATAATAAAAGGGTCATTAAGTGCATTTTGTACCCAGTGTTTTGTAGTGTTTGAAATCATTCCATACAATGAAGCTTACTAAAACCATGTCACTTAAAAGTTTTTCGCAGTCATTTTTGCTTACTATTAGAACTTAGTGAGCACGAAAAGAGTCTAAGTGATATTATAAGTAAGCCCTTATAATACATAGGTCATACAAAGTGTTTGTTTTAGAGCTTATTCTTCTTTAGAAGGAAATATTGTTCAAGTATCAAGTAAAACATAAAACAACAAGCTGTTTGATTTATGGGCACCAGAAGTGTTTTTGTTTTCACAGTAATCAAAAGTGTTCACTGTGCAGAGCATAGCATAATCTGCTGATTATCTTTTCAATAATACATGAAAAAGTTTATAACACTTATTACAGAAACAAGAGTTATCTGTTTTAAATTATTGATGTACATAATTTATTTTTCTCTTCTACCAAATACATCAGACATAAATAATCGCCATCACTAATAACTTAAAAACCCCAGAAAACTCGCTAGAACTATTGCAGTCTTGAGAGAAATGGCATGCATTAAAAGGCTTGACAGGCCACCTAGACAAAGTTATGTGACTGACCTCAAAGCAACAGTCTTGGATTTTTAAACAAAACAGAGCACTAATGCTTGATAAAAGGAACTAGGTTAAGTATGGATGAATGCCCTGCCAATTTGTCTTTGCCATCAGGACAAGGCATTCCACAGTCATTCCGACTGTGTGCATCAAAAATAAAATATATATCACTTTCTTTTATGACAAAAATTGTGTAATGTTCAATCAGTTGTTACATATCAAGGTATCAATATTATTTGCCACTGCTAAGACCATAGCCATGTGACTGTTGGCTGTACTTTGCATTCCCGCGTCCCTGTTTCGTCTATCCCTCTGATGGGTTGTAGCTTGAACACACAGCAATCTTAGGATATTTGTGTATATATCATACAAAAAGAATATCTTGAAATTCTGTTTAGGTTCTGATGGTAGTGGATAAGATTATATATAATATACCGGAATTTAATTAATGGTGATAATTAAAAATGTTAGGCAAGTAGAGATATGTTTCCTGCATCGGAGGGTCATTACTTTGTGAAAAATCACTGAAGTAGATCGAATCTGCTACATTTGTATACTGTTCCGTTCAATGACTGCCAAATTGAAAATTTGCTTAAAGCAGCCATGACATAAATGTAGTATGGACATATTTATAAACACACGCGTAGATCTATTTTATTCATCTTGAAAAGCATACTACAAGAGGCCAAAACCACAAGGCTAAAATTATTCATTATCTATGAAAAATCAAAATCCTCACTGATCTCAAAACGATTGAAAGTATGAAGGCAAAAATACACCTTATAATGTAGCAGTTACACAGACGTTGAAGAACAATGCACTTTGAGGAGTTTCTATTTGTAGCATATTATTTAATTTAGACTTTTTTTGGTTTCTCACTGAAGGCAAACAAGAAGGACATGATGGCAAAAACGTGGTAGAAATATACCAAATTTTGCTACACACCAAATATATCATCTCTTCGAAATAAGGTTTAAGGTAAGTCTGCACGTTTGGATCAAAACGTTTTCTTTAATGTAGAATTTGATTAAAAATTGATTTTTCAAAACTTCAGAATTTCCTTAGAAAATTCGACAGCTAAAAATGATAGGGTCCTCTGTCCGATTTTTGCTAGACTGATTTGAAAAAAAATGGACCTCTGACAATATTTCATAATGGGTTTCTATGGTAAAATCACAAATTTGATAACATTTTGGCGAATAGATTTTTTTTCTACAATGTAGATTTTAATGAAACTTTTCACAGTTGTAAATAAACATATGAACTATAGTATGGTGAAATTAAATGTTTAGAGTCTGTGTGCTTGTTTCTGAGATAGTTGCCCATGATTAAAGTGATCCTCACATTTCAAGCTGAATTTAAGATATATTTTAGAATTATTTAACATGTTAGATGTTAGATGTTTTAAATCATATCATTACTTTCGAAAGATAGTTACGTTGCCGTTGTAACACAATTTCTCACCGTTTACCATTATTTCATAAAATGATTTTCATTTTCGTACGCCGAATCCAGGCCTTATTCTACTTTATATGGATAAATGACGTTACGCCATCACTTCCGGATTATCAAACGTGCAGAACTACCACTTTTTCCTTTGTAATACTAAAACTTGTAATACCCCACCCCAAAGAGAGAGAGAGAGAGAGAGAGAGAGAGAGAGAGAGAGAGAGAGAGGGAGAGAGAGAGAGAGAGAGTAATCAAGTATTTGTGATTACAGTCTCTATTAATTGAAAGGAAGCACAGTTAGGAAAACAATTAATTTAAAAAAGAAACTAAGATGCTTTATGAATCTGGGCCCAGGAGTATAGTGAATAAAATATTACACTTTTTTTAAATGCCTGCATGTTGAAAATCCTAATTTTGTTTGTTTTTAGAACCCTTTATACGAGTCTAACATTGTTTTATTACTACATTAAAGTTGATAGAATATATAATGTTCTTTCTTTTCTGTTATAACCATGAAGGCGTTTAGTTATTGTTGTTTGAGTGGTTAATTCAACCTATATAAATAATATACGAGCCTCCTAGTGAAATCTTTATTCCAAAATACAACAGTCTTTCTCATAACTTTCTCTGTATCCATGGTGTCTAGTATGAAGTCAAGAAAATTCTACTGTGCAGCATTTCTGGTCCAACACCGCTGGTTAAAGGCAAGAACATGATACTTGTACTGCAGAAAATGGAAACAAGGTCGAAAATTAACCTTTATCTGCCACTTGAGCACCAACAGAAACAATACAAGCGTTAGTCTACTGTACTTTATCTAAATGTTAAATTGAGCTATAGTGTGACTTTTCGCAAATGTTCATTTTCGCTCTGTCTGGTTTGACACTTTTCAAGACAACCGTCCTTCAGTGTTTTCAGCGCTTTGATTGTAACCTGTACGTATGTAGTATCCAATGACTTTTACTATCGTTAATTATAACCATATTTTTTCTTGGTCAAATACAGACTAAAGTAAAATTTATAAAATTTACTCATATCTATTATGTCCAAGAGTGTATGTGCATCTGTGTAGTTATTATTATCAATTTGATGTAGTTTTATCAACATTTTGATTTTCCACAATTTTTTACAGGGTGCTGTTCAATAGAGTAATCATGGAGTGTTCAGCTTTCTAACGCACAGAGAAAAGGAAAGGATAGAAAGTTACAACGAGAATAGAAAACAATGAGACAGAACTTTGATATATAACGAGTTCAAAATACAGACAGTAATTCATTTTAATAGGATTTAATCATTGATAAAAAAGGGAAATTTGATTGATTTTTTTTTCAGGTACTAGATTTTTAAAAAAGATTGACATGTTGTAATGAGGAAATATTCTGTTATGTTTATTCAAGAAAGTTGCCAACAAAATTTCAATAAATGTTAGATTTCTTAGTGTTAAATGTTTCACAAAATCACAAATATTTAAAAATAAAGTATGTATGGAATGATATTAGTTTTAGTTTATTTTCTTCCAGTTCGTAATCGTTAGAATGACGTTGGCATCCTTCGTTTGGCAAACAAAGAAATGTAGCTGGCACAACGTTGAATCTACAATGATAGGCGAAAAAAAATGTTGTTGGGCCTATGTTAAATGTAGGATACCAGTCGTTGGGCCAGCCATGCATTATCCGTTGGGCCAACGTTGTGCTAATTAGCAAAATGACATTAGACCTACGTTGGAACCAATGCCTGTCTGCTATCTCGCTTGATATCATAGATACACGTGAACCTAGACTAGCCACTAGACTGATAATAACTACATTTCTATATTTTCCCTTTTTTGACAAATTCAATTTCATAGAGACAATAGCCAGTCTATTTTAGAGATTTTCACACAGGACTGTTGTTGAATTTATCATTGGACATAGGATATAGACTGGCTCAGTTCACTACATTCAATCATAAAAATGTAAAAAGATATATCATAGTCTAGGAGCTAGTATAACGTGAAACTAATCGTTTATTATATTCAGTTTAAGTACAGTCTTGTAGAGTTTTACATTATATGTACATGTACTTGTTTGCATGAAAACAAAAGTCACACTGGTCATTGTTTTATCAGATCGTGTGGCCCTAATGCTGTTTGAGTGGTGAATTTTACACAAAACATGTGGAGAAATATGGAAGAAATCTCACGTTTTTGGTTTTGTAAGTACGAATTAAAGGAATTTCTGCCCGTTTTATTCTGAATTAAATGAAAACGATGGGTACACCTAAAGCGGAAATGTGTCCGTTTTAACACATGTGTTCATTTACCTGCAATCAGAGTTGTTTATTGAAACACTTCTGTACAGTCCTGTATTGTGGAGTGGGGGACAATTTAAAGCACACCTTTACTAAAAGTGAGATAACTAGATCATCAGTCTTATGAAATCAATTTGGTCATACAATTACATTTTTAATTCGATAATTTAACTATTTTTATGCAGGTATCCTTTGGAGAAATATTTATTATAATTATATATAATAAATGTAATATAACTCTACAGACACAATCATGTTAGAGAAAAGTATAACTGCATAATATTGAACCACTTTGGACTTGCAGTAATTCGTTCTGAAAGAGTAAATTGTGTATAGCCGGTTTTTCTCTATAAATAGATCCTTGCATGTTTTTTTTATTGCATGTACGTACGTCTTTGCATGTAATTTAAAGTTTTATTACAACTCACATCAGGAGGATTTTTAGCTACTTTTTACCGTCTTTATACGAATATATCATTGATGATGAAAGTGAAAGAAATCTATACACGTATTTTTGTTGATAGAACAGAAAGAATGATTTATTGAAATTGTACAAGAATTCATCAGTTCATTGTCTTTCACTTCAAAGACATATCTATCATGTGCTTCAACATTTTGGCCAGTTTTATATCATAAATATATAGGTTGTTAACTTTTTATATTTTCCTTTTGGATCATGGAGTCCATTCAATACATGTATTATAGAATTCGGCAAAATCTGGTGCTAGGGGGATAGTGGGGTGTTGTACTTTCCATTACTGTGCCTATCACGTTAAATATACTTGTATCATGTGCTTCGACTTTTGGCCAGTTTTATAAAGTAAATTTATAGGTCTTAATTTGCCGCATATCTTTCATCAGCTTCTTCACTTTTACTAAAAGTGGGAGAACATGATATTAGCATGAATATTGGGAAATAATTTGGTACAACTGTTCCATTTTTCTTTTCAGCAATATGACTATTTTATGCAGACAATCTTTTGAGAACTGTATACAGGTATTGTAATCATAACTTAAATATGTGAGTATGGAACGCCGCAACTGTGTTATGTCTGAACATTTCATGTTATCATATCAGAGCGTGATGTTAACTTGTCAAAATTGTGTCTTATTATGTTGAAAAGTTCTGTGATTATGTATAATAGTGGTGTTAACTTTTCGAAACACTGTTTTATTATATTAACAGGCCATGTCATCTTGTCAATGCGTGGTGTTAACTTATCGAAACACCGTCTTATTATGTTAAAAAGTTATGTTATCATGTCAAGTAGTGACGTTAACTTGTCCAAATAGTGTCTTATTATGATAACAAACCATGTTATCTTGTTAAAGTATGATCTTGTTTGCAGAGTGTGTTTTTATGTTAAAATAGCTATAATATCTTCTAAAAGTATAGTGCGATTTTGCCTTCCGAGCGTGCTATGATGTTAAAAAGCTATGCTATTTTGTCGAAGTGTTGTATTAACTTGTGAAAACAGTGTCTGAAACTGAAACTGAATAATTTGATTAAACGCCTATTTTTATACAATGACATATTCAATGGCGTTGTACATAATAACAATATTAATAATGACAATAATAATAATAACAATGAAAACAGCCTTATTTTAATAAACAGTCATGACCGCACCCCTCCCCTTGAGGTCATTTTTCTCCTGTTGCGAATACCAGTGCTTAAAGCATCACATGGTACGCCCGGACGGACTGCATATTGAGGTTTACTACACACTACCCTACCCATAGATTCTGTACCAACAAGCGCGTTTAATCAAACAAACCTTGGAAATATAAATGTTGAAATGTAAAACCTTTTTCAAGAATTTAAACACTATCACCTGCTGTTTTCGAATAATAAACACTTATCAAAAAATTAAAACAATACCACAAAAACTCTGAAATACAGTGTTTTAAGATTTTTCTTTGAATTTGTCAAGTGATTTACTTTTGAGCGTTCGAACGGCAGTTCATTTCAATGCTTTGGACCAATAGTACAGAAACTTCTATCATTGATTGTATGCACTTGTTATATAGAGCAACATAACGACATTCAGAATTTTCTGACGATCTCAAACCTTGTCTACTAGGAATATACGCTGTGAGCAATTCTGTTAAATACATAGGTGCCCTGCCAGTGTGACAGCTATATTTGAAAGAAAGTACCTTGAAATCAATTCTTGCTTTCACCGGCAACCAATGTAAGTGATACAATGCTTGTTTAGAACTGTCAAATTTCCTCCTGTTAAGGACAAGTTTTGCCCACATGTTTTGAAAACGTTGCATCTTATGCACCTCAAAATTAGCTACACCATACAGTATGACATTGCAATAATCCAGATGTGAAATAACTAGAGACAAAACTAAAATTTTAGAGGCTGCTTTTGTTAAATATTTTCGGATGTTCTTAATTTCTTAATTCGTAGGTAATTCAACATGGCTCTACGACATTTGCGATTTACATGATCTTTAAAGTTCAAGGTTTCGTCAAGAAATGCACCGAGATATCTAATTGTGCTTTCACGTTTGACATCATTACCAGCAATGTTAATGGAATTTGTAAAACATTTGTTCAACTGAGGTCTGCTACCAAACACAATAAATTATGTTTTGGATCTTATTATGTTAAGTGCTATGTTATTATGTCAAAGTACCGTGTGATCTTGTCTACAGAGCGTGTTATTATGTTAAAACCTTATGTTATAATGTTTAAGTAGCCTGGGATCTTGTCTACCGAACGTGCTATTATGTTAAAAAGCTATGTTATCTTGTCAAAGTGTGGTGTTTACTTGTTAAAACAGTGTTTTATTATGTTAATACGTTATAATATTATATCAAAGTGTGATGTTAACTTGTCCAGATAGTGTCTTATTATGTTAACTAGGCATGTTATCTTGTCAAAGTGTGGTGTTAACTTGTTCGTGTCTTATTATGTCACGAAGCTATGTTATCTTGTTAAAGTATCATTTGATCTTGTCTAGCTTTTTAAACATAATAATACGCTCTTTAGACAAGATCATCCAGTACTTTGACATAGTAACATCGCTTTTTAACAGAATAAGACATTATTTGGACAAGTTAGCATCTCACTTTGACATGATATCATAGCTTTTTAACATAATAAGACACTGTTTTGACAGGTTAATAGCACCCTTTGAGAAGAAAACATGACTAATTAACATAATAAGACATTGTTTTGACTAGTAAACGCCATACTTTGACATAATAACATAGTTTTAAACATAATAAGATACTGCTTTGACAAGTGAAGACCACACTCTGACATGATAACATGAAATATCCCGACATAAGACAGCTGCGGCGTTTCATACGTGAGTATTCCGACTACGTTAGGAAAATTAGCGAACCTCTCTAAACTTGTTTCAATTCTCTTGCAAGATATGAACTAATATAGTTAGATAAATTTACTTTTTCTATAATGATCTTGTTTATGGCATTTTTTTTCTCGACTGTTTGACCATTTTGATATCATCAATATATGCATGTGAACCGAATCGATTATTTTCTTTGCAGAGTTTTATATTGCTAAAACTGTATTATAACTAGTGTTATCAAATTTTATTATTTTATCCATCTGGTCTTCAACATGCATTTAGTTTGACATTATGCCTAGCTGGTAGGAAGAAAAATGTTTTAGAACTGCACATGAAGAAATACATTCAAAAAGTGCGAATCAACAGGTCAGCTCATTTTCTATGCCCTTATCTTTGATGATTATATGTTTATCATGTGCCTCGACGTTTTTGCCATTTTTATGTCACCCAAGTAAAAGTCTACCATTTCCACATATGTATGGAACGTTTCTTAACGAATATCAATACAGTGCATGTATAGCATGTTTGTGGAATTCATTGTAAAATACTTACATGCATTGAAATATACCAGTTCAAACGTTATGCAATATTTTTTTTCAACGTCTTAATTAAAGGAGCGACACATTTGCTATGTTAATCACTTTAAGGATATAAATTTTGTGTGTTTTGAGTTTTTGACTATTTTCATAGTATAAATATATACATAAGCTATTGCCCTTTTTCTATATAAATACATTCTTGCAGGTTTATTTTTATTGCATGTGCGCACTTCTTTGTATGAAATATTAAGTTTTCTTAAAGATTTTCAACACACTTTCACCTGAAACTACTGGTGCAAATATGACTATATTATTGATGATAGTTTTAGAAATGCATCCATGTATTTTTATAGACTTGATAGATTACTGAACTTTTGCAAGAATTCGTCAGTTCATTATCATGCCTGTCACTTAAAATAGGTATTTATCATGTATTTTTTACTTTTTTGCCAGTTATTGTAAATCAAACATATAATGGACTATATAGCACGTTAGGTACTGAATTTTAACTGTCTTGCAGTGATTTATCTCGTATAAGCTTTTTTTGCATTTAAAACATACCTCAACTGAGAGTGGAATAACGAGATCATCGATATTGTAAAGTCAATTTGGTCCTTCAGTTAATATTTTTTATTTCGACAATATGACTTTATTTATGCAGGTATCCGCTGGAGAAATGTTTACAGGTATTATAATCATAACAGTAAAATGTATCTCTACAGATACAATTATGTTAGACAAAAGTATAACTGCATATTATTGTACCACTTTGAACTTGCATCAATTCGTTCTTAAAGTATGAATTAAAATATTGACTCATTTCCCATGGCAGTCTCAATAATGATATGTTTTCCTTTTGTTTTTCAACATTTTTTCGATATATATGGAACGTATCTTAACGAATAACAATGTGAATGTATTAGAAATTCATGCATAGTAGTAAACCACTTGAAACTTTATCAAAGTCTTTATAAAGGGATCGATTCATTTGATATGGTCATCTCTTTAGGGATATTAATTTTGTGTATTTCGACTTATTGATCATTCTTATAGCAGGAGTATATTTGTTACCTAAAGCCCTTTCTCTATATATTAAATGCATTATTGCAGGTTTATTTTTATTGCATGTACGTAAATTGTACGAAATTGAAAGTTTTCATAAAAGATTTCAATTCAGTTTCACCTGAAACTACTGATGACATTATCAGGCCCGGATCAAGGGCTGTCTCCCTGGAAAATTGTGAAATACAGGTATACAATGGTGGCCTCTGGTGAATTTTTTTGTCTACATTTCCAGAGGTCTGGGGTTATCCCCCTGGAAATGTTAAAATATAGGTATGAAATGGAGGCCTCTGGTGCGTTTTTTGTTAGTCCAAATTTTGAGAAAATATTATCCCTTTGCTAAAATACTTGGGTGCAATTTTGATGAGTATAGGTCATTTCTCGGCCAACATGGGGTGGGGGATACATGGGCCCGCTCGGCCCGGCCTGATTATGACTATATTATTGATGATGATAGTTTCAGTAATATATACATGTATTTTATAGACTTGATTAAGAATGTTTTAATGAACTTTTGCAAGAATTATCAGACCTGTCACTCAAAATTGATATTTATCATGTGTTTCGAGTTTTTGGCCAGTTATTTATCATAAGTATAAAATAGCAAAAGTGGAAACTCCACAGGTTGCCCAACACAACAAAAACGAAAATGTTGCAGGCTCGGTTTGATTGAGCCTGTTCATGGACGGTAGTTAAGATGCATGCTACCGTCCACGCCCTCTAGCCCCGGGTTGAGCAGAACTCAACATTTACACATGCTAAAAGTACAAAAAAAAAAAAAAAAACAATTTAGAGACATCCGCAGATGTGTTCATACGGCGGTGCACATGGAACCTTCAATGCTACACTAGCGTGTAATTCCATGAAGAGCGGCGTATGGTCCCCAGTTAAAATAATGGGTTAGCCCTAAGTCTTCTAAATTTGCATATGGTACTGAATTTCAAAACAGTATTGCAGGAATTTATCTCGCATTGGTTTCTTTGTGTTTAAAACACACCTTACCTGAAAAGTGAAATGATGAGAATATCAATATTACGAAGTCAATTTGGTCCTACAGTTTCATTTTAGCTCACCAGAGCACGAAGTGCTCAACGAGACCTATTGTGATCTGTCATTGTCCGGCGTCCGTCGTTGTCCGTCGTGCGTCATCCAACGTGTATCATGCGTCGTCCATCATATTTGCCTTTAGAAACATGGTCAAAATGTTTCTTTTGATAATCTCAAGGACTTGTTTGAAACTGGGTTATGTTGGGTCCAAAACTAAGTCAGAATACCAGCTCATATGATAATTTATTAACACTCTAGTGTCCACAGTTTAATTTTGAAACTCATGAGAATTGGTCAGAATGTTTGTCTCGATAAATTCTAGGACAAGATTGAATCTGGGTCATGTGGGATCAAAAACTAGGTCACCCGGTCAAGTCAAAGGAAAAGCATGTGGACCCTATCTTCGCAAAACTTTGTCAGAATGTTCATCCTTTTGGCAAAGTTAGAAACTTTGTTATATTGATCAAAAACTAGGTCACTAGGCCAGATAAAAGGACAATCTTGTTAAAACTCTAGAGTGTAGAGATTGGTACTGAATAATAAAACAGTCTTATATCATCATGAACATTATGAAAACAATTCTTCCTACAGTTCCATTTTGGTTTTATTTCGACAATATGACTATTTTCATGCAGATTTTTGTTTGAGATATGAAAACAGGTATTGTAATCATAACTTAAATACTTAGGTATTCCTGCATAATTACGTTATGAAAAAGTATACCTGTAAAACAGGGAACCTCCCGAAACTTGTATATTTCCTTTTTCCACAAAAACAAATTAATATCAAAAAATTGATATACAATTTCTTTAATGATCTTGTTTATGGTATGTTTTTTTTCTTGCTTTTTTGGTCATTTTAATATGATAATTAATATACATACCAAAAGTGTACATCAATAGATGTACATCAATAGATCAGCTCATTTTCTATGCCATTCTCTTCAGCAATATATTTATTATGTGCTTCGACATTTTTGCCATTTTTATGTCAAAAATAAATAAGCCTTCCTTTCCACACGCACGCACACACGCCGCACACACACGCACGCACGCACGCACACACACACACACACACACACACAAAATCACCCTTTTGGAGAAGGAAAATTTGGTTGTTGTTCGGAGGGAGTTGTTGTAGAGAGGTAAAAAAAGAACATTAAGCATATTTTGGAGTCAGTAGCAAGTTTTGTTGCAAGGAGGGAATTGTTGTTCTGAGGGCAGCTGTAGAGTGGAAGCACTGTATAAATTTTGTTTGGTTAGACTTTTTATAGCATAAACATATCCATGAACTAGAACCCACTTTCTATATGAATACACCCTTGCAGGGTTTTAATGCATGTATGTACTTCTTTGCATGAAAGTTTTTTAAGAACTGAAAACATAAAGACTTTCAAGTCAATTTCACCAGAATCTACGTTTTATTGGGACAGCATGACTATTTTATTGATGATAATTTTGAAAATACATACATGCATTTTAGCTCACTTGGGCACAACGTGCTCATTGTAAGCTACTAGTATTATGATCCCATCATGTCCATTGTGCGTGTGTGCGTCGGTCCGTCGTCAACAATTGTGTTTAAATGGCATCTACTCCAAAACCACGAAATGGATTTTGATGATACTTTGCCTGGGTATTCATTGGGTGGTCCTCTACTAAAGTTGTTCAAACGGTATCGCTTGGTTGCACATAGGAGTCAACAAAGCTAACAATATTTTTTATTTGCTTGTATACTTTACTACTAGTACATCAATCTTTTCTTCAACAAGCTTAAATAGCAGAGAGACAGACATGTAGATAGATACTTTATTCACACAAGTTATTTACAATACAATAAACACAATATGTTTATTTCGTCATCTAACATTGTCTACAGTTTATAGCCACATATGAAATATTGGTGAACAAACAAAAAGAATTATATTCAGTTATTAATAGATGTTATCATTTAGTAAGTGAAAATAGTAACAATTTGTAAACACAGTATAATCAGATCTTGTCAGGGTCTCACTGGAACCAAAAAAGTGGAGATAGGTACAAACAATTTCATTGATATCATTAATTTTTGTTTTATCAGTGAGACAATCTGTGCTGGAACAAATGTGACAGTTACAAGTTACACAAGTTACATAGTTATCAGCCACTTAAGTTATTTTCAATTGTTAACAGAGATTATCAGAGGCACTAAGAAATTAAGCGGGTACAAATAATAATAATTTACATAATAACTGTTGTTGTCACGGCACAGATGGGATAGAAAGAAGTGGCAAAAGTTACAAGTTACACAAGTTACATAGTTATCAAGTCACATAAGTTATGTTTAGTTTCAGAGTCACTAAAAGATGCTGGTAAAATAGATACAATTGACATAGTAATAACTGTTATTGTCACGGTACTGCAGTGATTGAAAAAGTGGCAAAAGTAACAGTTACATAGTTTTCAAGCCACAAACGTTATATTCATCTGTTAACAGATTATTAAAGGCATAATGAGATTTAGCAGGTAAAAATAGTTACAATTTACATAGTATTATCGGGATCTGAAAAGTGGACTGCTGGACATTTGCCCCCAGTTGAAATGGTAGATATGACATTTGCCCCCTAGTGCTTATTTCTGAAACGGACATTTGCCGCCCCCCCCCCCCCCCCCCCCCCCCCCCACACACACACACACTTCACCCCCATGCCCTACATGCTGATGTCACGGTCCAAATGGAAATTTAAAAGTTGACAAAGTTACAAGTTACATAATTATCAATGCACAAAAGATATATTCCGATGTTAGCAGAGATTATCAATTAAAATTAGCAAGTCAAAATAGTTACAATTTACATGGTATTGTCAGCAGTTACCACGGCCCAGATGGAACAAAAGTTACAGGCTACACAAGTTATATAGTTGTCAAACTACAAAAGTTATATTCAGTTACAATTTACATGGTATTATTAGATGTTGTCACGATCAAAACGGCGTTGAAAAAAGTTGCAAAAGTTACACAAATTATATAGTTGTCAAGCCACAAAAGTTATATTCAGTTGTTTTGGTGCAATCCTTTGAATTATGCATGACTGAGATCAATACTTGTTTAAACAAAATATTGTTTATGGAAGTAGCAATTATATCTTGATCTTATTAAAACATATAAAATCAAGTTGATAAAACAGTTTCAAGAATGAAACCGTCCGTTTTTGACTAAACATCGAGGGGTGGGGGTTGCCAAACGAATTATGACCACACTGTCATTTTTATTGAGGGGATTTTGATCACCATGTCATTTTTTAGCCAAGGGGGTTTGGATTGAACGGAATTTGATATACAATCTTCGCAAACAGTGCAATAAATGGTCCATAAAACATCACGCGTAAAATAACATACATCAATACGTAGTAAGTGTTAAAATTGAAATTTTCATGGCGATAAATTAAAAAAAAAATACATGAAAACATAATTTTGATGTTTTATGTATATTTTTTACCACTCCCAGCATATACATGAAAAAATACAGAGTTTAACAAAATTGGCAAAACATTAAAATGGTCATACAAATTATTTAAACATCCTGGTGTAATTTATTTTTATCAGAAAATCATGTTTTATTGCTTCTAAAGTATTGTACACAAAATAAGAACAAGTTATATAACTTCAGCGGCGAATAAAGCGTTAATGTATAGAAACGGTTAACGAAATAAAGGGACTGTTTTGAAAGAACAGCATGACTTTACAACAAAATCTTATTTAGGTATCTTGTTTTCAAGCTTTCAAGATTGAAGTTTAGGCAAACATCGACACAGTACAATCCCAGCCACCAGCCCACAGAGGAAGTTGCACGTGTAATTTAATGGCACTGTTGTTTTAACTTATCATAAATTTTAAAATCAATACGGGATCATTTTTCGAATAATTTGCTTATTGTGTGACAATAAAGATAATTAATGACTAATTAAACGTGTACTAGCTCTACTGAAATGAAAGCATGCATACAAAGTCAGTCTCTCAACACGAATAGAATTAAAGAATCACACTGTCCACAAAATGCTGGTGATGTTATCAAGAACTCTCACTTTTTGTAAAGTTTTTGTTTCAGTGCTTCTTTAACCGACGCAAGATGAATTCCTGCAAGACTGTATTGACATATAGGACCGGGCGAGGGTATAAAACTTCACATGTCGATAAACATTATTGACGGGAAATTAAAAGAAATGTAAAAACAAAATGTTGGCAGGTGGAGTGTGCACGGTTGGGGCGGTGGGGGTGACTGGATTTAGGAGCAAGTTGTGGGGATGTTAAAACTTTGCATGTTTATAAATGTTCAAGGAAGGTTTAAGATTAAAAAAATGAAAATAAGATGTGGGGTGGGGTGGAGAGGGATGTGTACAAGGCGATGGAGGTGTTCTGGTGTGGGTACACAACTTTACATGTTGATAATAAATGTTCATGAAAAAAATGAAGGAAGTTTAATAAAAATTCTACAAATTGCATAGTTTGTTATGCACAAATATATGGATTATGATATTTTCATAGTTCTAGTCAAATTTTACAATGTCAAATGTTACAAGTTATGAAGTAGAAATTGCCACATTTATAGTACACTATATTTGTAACACAAGAAACTACTAAGGGACATAACTCTGTTGTTACTTGAGCAATCTAACTGAAACCTGACCTAATGGTGGTGAACAGGTATATAAAGTTGTATTTAAGTATTACAAACCGCTTTCCTAGGTATGGCTCCGGACGGCGGAAAGACGGACGGAAGGACAGACGGACAAGCAGAAAAACGGACGGACGACGCCAAAACTACATCTCTCCGCCTTCGGCGGGAGATAGAAAATAGATATATCATTTAAGAGATGGGCATTGAAACTGAATCAATTCATTAATTAAGTCTTTTTTTATTGTGGACGTATTGCTACACATAAAAAGGATGCTTACATTACACAAATTAATACCAGACGTACTAATACTATATATGTAATGCCGGCATCAAATGAAAAAAAAAAACAAAAAAAAAAAACAAAAAACATTGGACCAGAATGTTAACTGCAATGCTGATACCGATATTGAAGCAAGTATTTTGTCTGCCCTGTAAAAAATAGTGCCATATTTTAACGGCATACTTTGATTAAATATCAATAATACAGAGGTCGGCAGGAATAAATCTTTCGCTTAAGAAAGTATTGCTTCTAGTGTTACAGTTGAATATCATTTGTATTATCTGTAATATCATGTTTGTAAATAATGTTTTCAGCCTGAATTATGTAGCTGTAATTGATATACAAATATACATAATGTCGAAAATGCATTGACAATAAATTGATAATGGTAAAGTCGCTTCTAACCTTTTCTCAACGTTCGGTTTACGTGTAGATCTATAAGGAAGTACAAGAAATGTAACTCGTGAAACATATACTGAAGTATATTCTGATATTCGTAAAGAGTAGATTTTTATATATTCAATATAATATTTTTAGCATGTTGTCGAACTGCGAAGCAAAATACACTGCTTATACAATTCATCTCTTGAGAACAATTCATCTCTTGAGAACAATTCAAATCAATATTAAACATAATGTATCTGTCACTAAGTAGGATGTGTATCTATAACATTTATTTTTGACATAAAATGTCACAGTGTGAAAATGAATAGAATTGTAACACCACAGTGTCTTCAAAATGTTGATTATTATATCGTGAGTTCTCAATTTTTACCGTCAAATAAACATCTTGCATATATTTTACAAAGAACACATTTATGAGTCACAGAAAATGTCTACATTTGCTGCTCACTACTACTGGTAACTTCCTATACAGAACTAATGCTGGAAAATGTGAATGTATAGAATGGAACTCACTAGGAACTAATAAACAAATTAACTTATAAATTTTGCAGTTCCCTTATTTTTTTGTTATAAAAACCGTGCATAACTATAGTTAGAATACATACTACAATAGTTAGACGAAAAACTAAAATACCCAAATGAAAATATCTTGAATTAAACATCAAAATATTATTTTAAAATAAATTGAAGTGGATAAATAAATAATCTTAGGTGTAATCATTAAAACAATTTAAAAAAAGATTTTAGATTAAAAAGAAGTAATACAAACATAGCTAACACAACACTCGTAATAATTAAGTCTGTGTGTATATCTTAAATGTTTTGAAACATAATAAATAAGCTTTAAAAAACCAATATCAAATAAATGATGCTTATATACACATATTAAAAAACATTTATGGTGTGTACTGCAATACTAAAACAAAACATAATAATTAAAACCAGATTTCAGTGCTTTAACGGATCGATCGAAAGTATCTGCTTTCATGTTTTCATGTTTCGCAAGTTTATTATAAGTAGTCCAGTATTCCAGTGATTCTACTTCTTCCGCTACAATAAACAAAAAAAAATGTGAAATATATGTAGCCGAAAGTAAATATCTTGTGATCAGAAACGCTTCAACTTAAAATTTTGATGTAGACATTGAAACTTAAATGATTGATGAATGTCATTTCTAATCATATAAGTAGGATCTAAAATAGTTTGCAATATAACCTTGACTTTAGAGCAACAAATAGAATCACAGTAGACGGATTGTACTGGTTTATGCAGAATTAGAGAAATATAAATTTAATTTCATAAGCATTAACACTGACAAATTATTAATACAAATGTCAAATAACCTCTAAAAACAAGAGAACTTGTGCCTTTAATTTATTTAATCTGGAGACTCGTTGTTAGAAGATTTATTTTGTTAGTATATTAGTGTTAAGTACTTCAATGCAACCTAACAATCTTATACTTACATTTTTCAATAAGTCGTATGCAGCAATTGCCATCACCCCAATTCCAATCCCCACTCCTTGACCAACTGTCTCTGGAATTAAAGAAAATGTGCGTATCCCATGTCTTATAATACAGATAAGGATTGCTGTTTTATGCATTTTTGTGATTGTAAAGTAATTTGAGGATGTTTTCTTTCACGATATACGCCATTTTGAAAAATGTTTCTTCAAGTGATTCTTTCTAACAAACTCTATGTCAAAAATAAAAGCTTCACCATCAAAATATGGCTAACAATGTACCATATAACCAGATTCAATTTGTTGCGAAAAATAAAACCCTTATTTTTTGCCTTAATCTGATGTAAAATGCATAATGGTGTAGTGGTCGGTAATTTCAACCATCTACTTAAGCAGATCAGGTTTTTGGATTGATATGCATTATGATAAGCTATAACTCCAATAAAAGTTTTCAACATAACACTTTATTTTATCTAGGACGTATACATTAAAACAAAACAAACTGAAATATTAGATTATTTTCGAAATATATTTTTAGATGCACGGTGACCCTAACCTTTTCTCTCATTTAAATTGCAAAATATTTACCAGCAGAATCTTTATTGGATATCTAAATACGTTTCTTTCCTGTAGAAAAAAGTGGTTGGAGTAAATATGTTATGAAGTGTAAAAATGAGAGATTTGGTACTGACATTTATGCTTATATAATACTGATTTTACCATGTAATCATTTTGACCTGTATGACCTGAAATCCCTATAAGGCCACACCAAACTAATTACTTGGTCAACGGATTTCCCGCTCCATTTCTTTTCCAAAATCAAAAACAAATATATTTTTTTGAAAACCAGCTTCCGCTTGCTTCAGCTTTTGCAGACCAATTACAAAATTTCA
Source organism: Mercenaria mercenaria (assembly GCF_021730395.1). NCBI lineage: Eukaryota > Metazoa > Mollusca > Bivalvia > Venerida > Veneridae > Mercenaria > Mercenaria mercenaria. Next base: position 49,401,532 of record NC_069364.1, read on the forward strand.
GAACGGGCGTTTTTCACTGTTTAGGGGCCTTATTATCACTGTGAAGCGACAGTAATTCATAAAATTTGATACTTTTAATAATAATTGTCTATTAAAACAACAGAAGAACATGTTTGAGGCTCTGTGTTGCCCCAGTTTGCAAAACTGACAAACGAAATGACAGTTAGATTGTGTAAATAAATTCTTGAAAGATTATCAGAAAGAATTTCTTCGGAACATTTTTTTCTCAAGATGAACATCAATATCTCATTATTTAAAAAAGTGTCATTTAATAATGGCTGGCTAAGTACTACCAAATTACTGTTGATATATGTGTATAATTTTAAGTCATTGAATTTACAAGTGAATTTGGCCATCAGCGGATGATGGATTTCCAGGTATCTTGTGAAATTGCATTGAAAGTTGACAGACACTATGATATATAGGTCATGAGTATGCCTAATGTACTGGTGAGGTGATTGCAGAATTTTCCATATATATAATGATTTCTGTTATACACTACATGAGAGTAACAACTTTCTTATTCTTATGTAGTGACATAGAATCTAAGGCAAAACCCTTTATGTGGCCAGGGTACTGGCTTGCCTAGATTAAAACTTAGCAAACACATTAGTTCTATACACTAGAAATACGGTCAAATTGCAAGAGTTTCTTGTATCCGCCTGTTGTCTCTCTTTCCCCCCCCCCCACCCCAAGTTTGTTTAAATGTCTAAATGTTTGTAATGTATTTTGGGAACAGTTTGTAATTAAACCTTCAACATTTAAAATTTTTGTGTTCTTTAATGCCTTTTCAAGCCATTTTGATATGTTTTTGCAGTGCTTGTTGACTTTTGTGACATGGTTTTTATTTTTTTCTTCAAATCGCTCCTCGCCCGCTCCAAAAGTAGGTGAAATCCAAAAACAAATATTTTTATTTTTATTTTGCTCGCTGGCTCCTAAATTTTTTGAAAAAATCCGATGACCAAGAAATTAATTTCGTGTGGCCTAACATTAAGTTGGATATTAAATGTTTTATAAAGTACCCCATTTTTTCAATTTTCTTAATTTTAGAAATGCTAAACAGTGGGTGAGGAAAATGCCCTATAATATAAAATGTGCTTTTTCAGCTCTCATTTGTCTTAAAAACTAATGTTCTTCAAGACTAATGTTCTTCAAGCTTACAATGAAAAAAATATTAACAGTAGAAAAAATTGATCCTACTTTTTGCTGTGTGTTTTCTTTTTGGATCCAATGTAAATTTGAATTTGTGTTCTTTCCATATCCTTTAAACCAAACCGGTTTCTGAGTCGAGCTTAAAGGAGGTCAGTCAGATTTTGGCAAAATAATGGGTCTGAACTCATCATTTACACTTATTTGAGTACACTGTGTACTTAATAATATTTCTAGCATAAGTATCAAGTTAATAAACATACTTTGCATATGGATTGATAGGAATATAAGAACTACTGCTTTATATTTGTCGAAATTATATATTTAGCCGAACTCAACTGAAATGCAAGGATGTAAAATTATCATATCCTCCCTTTGCCTAGCTTGACAGGTTGGGGATAAAAGCAGATGGATGCTATATACTGTTTTATGCTTTTGAAAATTATATCCCTGATGTGCATATTGAACGAAAATGTTTAGATAAGGTTTTTAACAACCATGGGTTGCAGCTGCCTGATATGTGTAAGGCCACAGAATTACGCATTTGCAACGGTCACTTAAGGGCGAATGTACGTTTTACGGACATAACGGTTGCTCAACAATAGATTATTTGCTATGTAAACTTAATGATTTCTGGCAAATTAACTGCTTTGTTAATGTTTTCAGATCATACTTTACATGAATTCAAGGTTCCTACAATGCGAGAGAAAGTAAAGGAAAATTCAAGTTGTAATAGCCACACAAAAATACAATGGCATCAAGAGAAGAGAGACCTATTTAAAAGAAATGTCACTTCCGGAATTCAACGCACTTGTTTGTAATACGAATATAACTGAAAAGGAAAGCGTTAATGAGATTGTGGCGGAAGTTACGCACTTATTGAATAACGCTTTAACGCCGCTTTTCGAAAAACAAGTGCATTCTTCATACAATTTCAAACCGCATTTTACGGATAAACAAGCGTTTAAGTCATCGGACTGTTTCGATGACGAGTGTCGTGGTGACAAACGAGAACGCTTCTTAGACGCACTTAATATCTTCAACGTTGAAAAATCTAATGAAAATAGATGTCGTCTTTTAACAATGAAGCGCCAATATAAACAATTTATAGGCAAGAAAAAAACTACCTTTTAAAGCCACTCGCTACAGTTTTTCCGGACGGGTCGATATTTACCCCAACACCGTGCCAATTTGGTTGTGTTTCTAATCGATGTAGCTCACTGCAGAGTTGGTGCGGTCTTCTGCGCATGCCCGGAAGTGATTATCTAATGTCGCGTACGGCAAAATTTCGCAAATTATTGTATGTTAATTCGCATGCATTTAATGTACAAAATGTATAATATACTGACTAAAGATTAGGGTAAGTATCACCATGGTTACAAAATATATACATTTAAAGTACTTTTAGTTCAAATTGCTTCAATCCTACATATACTGTAGTCTGTTATTTATACCAGCGCTCAAACTCTGCATTGAGTCACAATTGTTTCTTATCCCGTACCGTACATTCGTAAACTATAGGTTTTGTTAAAAAAGGCGGAAACTTTCATCGTTCTATGCCATCAAAATGCTTCAGAAACACCTTAAAATCCTCTTATTAAGAAATCTGCCGTTTGATAATTTTATATATATATTTCTAAGTCATTTGCCCAAACACTGAAAGAGTATTTCATACCAGCCTGCGTTGTATAAATGCCCGCCACACCCCACCTCGTTGTAATTTAATTTAGCGAAATCTAATATGGTGATCTATCAATTTTCATTTTGTTTTAGACTAGGTAGACATAACCAAAGGTATGTGCAGAGTTTGATTAAATTCTATTATGTGATACTCGATAAAATAGCAGAAGTACCAACTTAAAACTGACAAAAATATGCAAAAATAGCCCTTGGACTGCTGAACAAATATTCCCTTCTTTACAAAAGCATGTCCTTTTGATTTCTCTGAGCATGTTTCAAAAAGATATATTGTTTTTCGTTATAAAAATACTTAGATAGTCAAATTTATGCTGATTATTGTACTTTACTGAAATATATTTTAAGATTACAGAAATTTTGAAAAATGTTTAAAATAGCTCCATATCTAGGGGCAAATTAAATTGAAACAAAGCTGGTGACCTAGTATTTTTATTTCATTTTTCAATATATCATAACATGATCTTTTAATACAAAACATTTCATCAAAATCTATTATTGAGAAAAAATTACGAAACTGTAGCGAGCGTCCTTAACTTCGAAAATCGAGAGAAATTGAAAACTTACGGAGCAATGAACCACGTGACTTCTGAAAATATTTCTCCAAAAAGAAAGGCTCACGTGGAAATACTTTAAATATAACCGATTTTTTTAATATTTTAAAAACTTAAGCAATGCATATGATACAGAGAGCGAAAACTTTGCAGGTAGACAATTGAAACCGGGCGATACGATCCGGAAAGGTCATTTCTAGTATCTCATCGCTTTTCCTGGCTGCAGGGTAAACTCTAGCACTTTATTCCGTGTAATCCATGGGTGTTAAATCTTCGATAGTATGTGAGTTCGATGATGGTATTATTACAGAAAGCTTCGAGACGTGATGTTGGTATCCCAGCAAGAGGACTTGCGAATCTTGTGGGAAAAGTTCTGGCATTGGTTCGATGTTGTCCGTTTCCGTCCTCGAGCAGTATATTTCTGCGTAGAAGTTTCTTTATTAGTGCCCAGTTGTGGGCTACAACAAAGGCGATATCGTGATTACTAACAGTTTTCTCTCGAAATGAGGCTGCCTTTGGCGAAGAGTGGAGGTATAAACAGGTAAAAAAATTTAACCTGGGAAGTTGTCAGTCACTTGAGAATTTGGTACTTGTATGGAATTTAAGATCGCCGTCATTCAATATCACATACTTATATCCTTCTATTACCCCAATATACCTCAGAAATACTGATGAAGCACTATTCCAGTACTTGCATTATATTGTATATATATCATTACACATACACATGAACCTGTGGTAACGGTCATTTATGAACAGGACTTTGTATGGCGTAACCTTGCCCATTTACCCAATGACCTAAAAAAACAACAGGGACCATGCACAGACAATCACCCTATTACGTTTGGAAACCATAGACCCAAACATTATCCAGTAATTAATCAGAAACCATTTCATTCTCAAGGGCACTGTAACATTGACGTACCTTGACGCTTTGACCATAAAAAATTAGGATTGTCTCCTAACCACAGGCAAGAATCTTATGAAACCATAGACCAATACATTATCCTGTAATTAATCAGAAACCATTTGATCCTCAATGGCACTGCAACATTGACGTACCTCGAGGCTTTGACCATAAAAAATAAGGATTGTCTCCTAACCACAGGCAAGAATCTTATGAAATTTGACAGTCGTAAGCCAATAAGTGCTCCAGGTATCAATCGGAACTTTTGTTTCGGTTTCAAGCTCCTTTTGACCTTGATCATTGACATAATAATCGTCGTCTATTGTCCATTTTGTTGCTGTTAAGGGTAGTAGACTTACAACGGCAATCAGCAAACTATGCATTCTGCGTATGCGATTTTGGCATTATCCGGATTTTATGGAAAGCTATGTGCCCGTTGAGGTCCAAAGAATGTCGAACAGCCTAAGACAAGAAATTACTGAGCACCATTACAGATTCACTACCTTATGCAGAAACTATTTTCTGTATCAAGGTCAGTTTAAAACGTACCGGTAATCTACTGGTCAATAAAATAATGTAGGTCATTTACTGACCACAGGCAATCAGTCTTTGAAGTTTAGAGGCAGCAAGTCTATTATCGAGTGGAAACCAGCGTGACCTTCACTCGCCTTTGACCAGCTGACTCGCGAAACACTGTAATGCTATTAATAATCAAGTATTACTATTGTAGACCCAAACGTTTGTTGACATAAGTTCAATGTGACCGACTTTACTTCACAACTGACCACAGCCAATCATATAATAAAGTACGAGCATTCTCTATTATTGATTCGAAACTATTTTCTGTCTCAATGCCATTTTGACCTTGACCTTCAAAAACTTTTGTAGGCCTACTTTAAGCAAATTCCTTGTTAATATAGGAACTGTTTTCAGTCTCAATGTCATTCTGACCCCCAAAACAACAGTGGTCATCTATGACCGCGGGTAATCATCCTACTAAGTCTGACCACTGTAGTTCTAAGGCTTTATCAGTTATTGATTTGAAACCAGCATCTACAAACCAGCAATGAGCAAAAAATATTCGGCTTTGTTCTTTGACGGGAAAGGCGGAACAGTCCCAGCTATATTAAATTCAAAACGTTTCAGTCACCCCTGGATATCAACTAGACATTATTTTCTGAAAACACAGGTGTAAGACTATATGCCCGCACACATAATACAAATTAATTAGACATTAGGTGCACGCATTGGTCGAGAGGGCTAAGACGCTTTCTACGGAGGTGAAGGCCCCTGGTTGAATCCTGGCTACTCCCATTGCGGTGTGTCCTTGGGCAAGGCACTTTATCACGATTGCCTGTCGACCCAGCTGTAAATAGGTACCAGCAAACTGCTGGGGGTGAGGTATAATTAGTTTTAACTGTTCTTAATATAGGGTCGCAGAAAAGCTCTATAGAGCTTATGTTAATTGTTTCACCAAGCGACGGTAAATAAAACTTACCTTTACCTTTTTAACACCATTTCTTTAACAAGAGGGCCATGACGGCCCTAAATCGCCCACCTGAGTCCCATTGCTCAAGTTTCATAATATATTTTGTAGAAACGATGTCGGTTACATTTCGGTAAACAAGAGGGCCATGAAGGCCCTGTATCGCTCACCTGACCTATTGACCTAAAGACCATCAAGATTAACATTCTGACCAAGTTTCATTCAGATATGGTATAAATGTGGCCTCTAAAATGTAAACTAGCTTTTCTTTTAATTTGACCTAGTGACCTATTTTTTGACCCGACATGACCCAGATTCAAACTGGACCTTGAAATCATCAAGAATACCATTCTGACCAAGTTTCATGAAGATACAGTCATAAATGTGGCCTCTACAGTGTTAACAAGCTTTTCCTTTGATTTGACCTAGTGACTTAGTTTTTGACCCCACCTGACCCAGATTTGAATTTGACCTATAGATCATCAAGATTAACATTCTGACCTAATTTCATTAAGATATGGTCATAAATGTGGCCTCTACAGTGTAAACTAGCTTTTCCTTTGATTTGACCTGGTGACCTAGTTTTTGATCCTACATGACCCAAATTCAAATTAGACCTTGATAATATCAAGATTACCATTTTGACTAAGCTTCATAAAGATACATTCATAAATGTGGCCTCTAGTGTTAACAAGCTTTACCTTTGATTTGACTCGGGACCTAGTTTTTGACCTGACATGACCCAGGTTCGAACTTGACCTAAAGATTATCAAGATTAACATTCTCACTAAGTTTCATGAAGATACAGACATAAATGTGGCCTCTCGAGTGTTAACAAGCTTTTCCTTCGATTTGATCTAGTGACCTAGTTTTTGACCCCACATGACCCAGATTAGAACTTGACTTAACAGCCTCAAGACTAACATTCTGACCACGTTTCATTAAGATATGGTCATAAATGGGGCCTCTACAGTGTAAACTAGCTTTTCCTTTGATTTGACCTGGTGACCTAGTTTTTGATCCTCCATGACCCAAATTCAAACTGGACCTTGAGAATATCAAGATTATCATTTTCACCAAGTTTCATAAAGATACAGTCATAAATGTGGCCTCTACAGTGTTAACAACCTTTACCTTTGATTTGACTCGGGACCTAGTTTTTGACCTGACATGACCCAGGTTCGAACTTGACCTAAAGATTATCAAGATTAACATTCTCACTAAGTTTCATGAAGATGCAGTCATAAATGTGGCCTCTACAGTGTTAACAAGCTTTCCCTTTGATCTGACCTGGTGACCTAGTTTTTGACCCCAGATGACCCAATATCAAACTCGTCCAAGACATTATTGAGGGTAACATTCTGACCAGGTTTCATTAAGATTTGGCCCAAATTGTGACCTCTAGAGTGTTAACAAGCTTTTCCTTTGATTTGACCTGGTGACCTAGTTTTTGACCCCAGATGACCCAATATCGAACTCGTCCAAGATTTTATTGAGGGTAACATTCTGACCAAGTTTCATTAAGATTGGGCCAAAATTGTGACCTCTAGAGTGCTAACGGTCAAATTGTTGATGATGGACAACAGCTGACACAGGGTGATCACAATAGCTCTTTGACTTTGTGCTCAGGAGAGCTAAAAATTAACAATATAGCCATATAGGGAAAATAAGCCCCGCCCCCTGGTGGCCATGTTTTTACTGCAATAGAACGGATTGAGCAATTTTGGTAGATGGTCACCTAGACCTCATTTCTACAATATATATTTAAAATCTAGCCGACAGTTTCTGAGATTTTTAAACTTTTTCCTTTCAGTTGCCATGGCAACCACACTTCTGCATGGATTTTAATTCTTTGGTCAATTTTGAAAGCGGGCCATCCAAGGACAATTCCTGTGAAGTTTGGTGTAAATCTGCCTCATAGTTTTGAAGAAGATTTTTTTTTTAGACATTGTTGACGGACGGACAACGGACATAAAGCGGTCACAAAAGCTCACCCAGAGTCTTTGGCTCAGGTGACCTAAAAATGAGGAAACGTGAACAATGTTAACATAACACAGATGGGCCAGAAGTAGAGATATTTGTGTCGCATGGGTTGTAGGCAGGATGGGTATACCGGTAACTGGGATTCAGAAAAGAGAAGTTAATTAAGAAAAGTCTACTTTTTAATTTACCGACAATTTTTCAAGTTACTGACCAAACATTTCACTACACGTTAAAATACATAGAATTTCCAAATCATTTAGCCAGTATCTAGATTAGAGATTACTTTCATAAAATCATACAAAAAGAATTGACAGAGTGTCAGTTGCCAGACTACCAATGTTCACAACAGACCAAGAACTTGAGGTACAATGAACTGAACATGAAGAAACATGTCTAAAAGTTGACTTTATTAAAGAAGATTCTTCAGGAGCAAAGAAAACAACCAATTAAAATGATCGCAAAATCAGTTTGAAGTTGGTAGTTAAATTTGCAAAACCTCTCCCTTGTACACGTTAATACACTGAACTGACTCAGGCTTAAGTGAGATGCAACGTAAAGTAAAAGCCATTCTCATCCTTCACATGCTTGACAATGGTACCCAAGACAAACTATGGTAAACATCTGGTATGCGAGAGTAATTTAAAACAGGTAAAATATGTTAAAAACATGAAAAACAAAACCAGTAGAAGGAACTCTGCCGAAACAAAAAGTAGATGAAATGAAAAATAATCTCAAATCTTGTTAAACCACATTGGAATAACTAATACATCCTTGTTAGGAAAAAAATGAATTCCTTCCAAAATCTGTTTAAAAAGGTATTTTGTATAAGCTACATGCATCCATGTAAAGTGTAAAACATTGCTTTAAAAGTTATGAGAGTTGGAAATTTTTCTCAAGTATTTAATACTGTTTTTCCTTACTTTGTTCATTCTTAATGTCAGATATACATAGCATATCAAACTCTGTAAAACTGAAGATGATCATTCATTTTGCTCAGACTAGGAAGGAGTAGCATTTAGCATTCAAACATGACAAAAATAACAAGAGCTCGTCGAACACGAAATGCCCCCCTTGATGCGTTCAGTAATTGCACAAGGAACAGAAATTATATGCTCACTGTAAATTAAAGTTCTACCATTCTGGTTTAATCTGACCTTGACCTTTAACCTATTAACCTAACAAGAGACTACAGAGTGATCTTTGCGCCATCCACTGAGCCATTTTCGAATGTTCCAAATTTCAAGGCTAGCTCAAGGTCAAAATCAAGGTCAAATTTCATTTTGGTACAAAACAATGTGTATGTGGTCCAAATTTGAAAGCTGTGGCTTGAGAAATGTGAAAGCAGGTCACTAGATCAATTTCAAGGTCAAAGTTCATTTCGGTAGACAGAACTATGCATGTGCTTCAAATTTGGAGGCTGTAGCTTGAGAAATGTGAAAGTAGGTAATAGGTAATAATCAATGTCAAATTTCAATTCAGAACACAAAAATATGCACGCGGTCCAAATTTGAAGGCTGTAGCTTGAGAAATGTGAAAGTAGGTCACTAGGTCAAAATCAAGGTCAAATTTTATTTTGGAACACAAAACTATGCAAGTGGTCCAAATTTGAAGCCTGTACCTTCAGAAATGTGAAAGTAGGTCACTAGGTCAATCTCAAGATCAAAGTTCATTTCAGTACACAAAACTATGCTTGTGGTTCAAATTTGAAGGCTGTAGCTTGAGAAATGTGAAAGTAGGTCACTAGGTCAAAATCAAGGTCAACTCATGTCAAGGTTCATCTTGCCACTCAAAACTATACATGTGGTCCAAATTTGAATGATGTAAGTTATGGACATGAAGATTCTAGGTTTTTCCCTATATAAGTCTATACGAACAATATGACCCCTGGGGCAGGGCCATATTTGACCCTAGAGGGATAATTTGGTAGAGAACCACTAAATGATGCTACATTAAAAAATATCAAAGCCATAGTCTTTGTGGTTTGGACAAGAAGATTTTCAAAGTTTTTTCCTATATAAGTCTATGTAAACCATGTGACCCCCAGGGCGGAGCCATATTTGACCCTAGGGGAATAATTTGAACAATCTTAGTAGAGGACCACTAGATGATGTCATATACAAAATATCAAAGCCCTAGGCCCTGTGGTTTTGGACAAGAGGTTTTTCAAAGTTTTTTTCCTATATGTCTATATAAATCATGTGACCCCCAGGGTGGGGCCATATTTGACCCCAGGGAAATAATCTGAACAATCTTGATAGAGGATCACTAGATTTTGCTACATACCAAATATCAAAGCCCTACACCCTATGGTTTTGGATAAGAAGATCAGAAACCGTTTAACTGTTCCTGGCCAATGCGACCTTGACCTTTGACCTAATGACCTCAAAATCAATAGGGGTCATCTGCTGGTCATGGCCAACCTTACTATCAATTTTCCTGACACTAGGCCCAAGCGTTCTTGAGTTATTGCCTGGAAACCATTTTACTGTTCCTGGTCACTGTGACCTTGACCTTTGACATACTGACCTCAAAATCAATAGGGGTCATCTGCTGGTCATGACCAACCTCCCTATCAACTTTCATGACCCTAGGCCTAAGCATTCTTGAGTTATCATCCGGAAACCGTTTTACTGTTCAGGGTCACTGTGACCTTGACCTTTAACATACTGACCTCAAAATCAATAGGGGTCATCTGCTGGTCATTACCAACCTGCCTATCAACTTTCATGATCCTAGGCCTAAGTGTTCTTGAGTTATCATCCGGAAACCGTTTTACTATTCAGGGTCACGGTGACCTTGACCTTTGACGTACAGACCTCAAAATCAATAGGGGTCATCTGCTGGTGATGACCAACCTCCCTATCAACTTTCATGATCCTAGGCCCAAGCTTTCTTGAGTTATCATCCGGAAACGGATTGGTCTACATTCCGACCGACCAACAGACCGACCTACCGACCGACATCTGCAAAACAATATACCCCTCCTTCTTCGAAGGGGGGCATAATAAAGAGCATGTAAATACACAGACAAGTCGCAATAAAACAAGACAGAACTCCCTGAGTAATTAAAAAATAAATTCACCAATATGCACAAATAGAACTTGTATAAAGACCCGTGTTTTGTAAAATTGCTTCATGTATAAACTTACGTACAAAGCATCCCTTCACACATAAACATCAATGATAACAAGAGCCAAGTGTAAAACATATACATTTTTTGTATGCACCCAATAATGACCTGTCATAAGTAAATGGGTTTGTAATTTTCAGTTGGAAATAACCATGACCTTTGATCTAAATACTCTAAACACTAAGGGTCATTTTCTGACCTTGGGAAGTCATACCATGAAGTCTGATGGCTACAGGCTCAAGTAATATCAATCTATGTATCATATACAATTTTTAGTTGAATGGTCATTGTTACCTACTACTTCAGTCTGGAAGTCACTCCGACCTTGACCTTCAACATTCCAGAAACTAAATTGTTACCTGACCGAAAGGAACAAAATAATACACCACTCTTTTATCTGTAAATGGGGCAAACTATTAAATATATCTATCAAATATAAATATAGAACTTGATCTGAAAGGTACTAAAATCATACACCATTATAAGTAATCTCTGAACTCTCATACAGTGCTTCAGTCCTTTAAAACTTAACTGGGTGATGAAATGAACTTGATAAGAAAAATAATGAATAAATCCTGCCACTACACCCACTAGATAAAGTTCAAGCAAGGAGGTGTTGGCTTTTATATATTTTCATTTACTACAACCTTCTAAATTAACTCCTTTTAGCTTCTTTCAGCGTCACTTTTCGGGACCTAAAATTCTTACACAGACATTTTTCTCTAGCATGCCATTTGAGCATGTGGATTTCAACAGAATGCTACAAACACATACTAAAGCGTTATTAATTAAAAGAAAGCATGATGCTATTGAGAAAGGAACAAAGATAAGGACTCTACATTTGAACTACTTGTGATTACACCTGTGTATCACCAGACAGTGATCGGCCAATGGATTTTCGGTCTACAAGTACAGCTTTAAAACAAGTATGCTGGTGAAACTATATGTACTGGACTAACCCCTAAGCAAATGAAATTAAACAAAATGATCAATAAAGTAAATTGCAGAACAGATCTTGCCTACATATGCATTTGTATATTATCCACAAACAACTTGAGAACTCATTTTGGTAAAATACAAATTTTCATAAAACTATTAAAACACCAGAGTACAATATTCACATTTCATAATAAATGCTGTAATTAACTTCAAATGGATGTTAATGTCTCGAACAGCCTAATGTATTTCCAGTGTCTATTAAGCTAGTCCTTTCTTTTTCATCTTCTTCTGGTAGGCTTCAAAGTCCTCTTTATTCAGCTTGTATCCCCAGTGCTGAAGTGTCTGCCTGACAACAGGGGACACACCTGGATTATCAAAGGCACAGCCACTTCTTACACACTTGGCAATCAGATTGTTCCGCCATCTTCCTGTTTCACCAGCACATCGTAACCAACGTCCAATCTGCCGTTCATCATCACTTGTTCTTCTCCCCTGATAAAACCTTCGAATAAATGTGGAGTTTCACACTGATTAATGAAATAAAATTTCCTACACCAGTATTTCAAAATCAAACTAAAGCAAACTGAGCATGCTATGGACCAAGTTGAATGAAGATCTGCCATGCAGTTCAAGGAAAAAAGTCATTTTAAGATACATGTATTTCTATTTCTAACTCTAGTGTCCCCTAAAAGGGGTCAAGTGCCTACATTTGAATAGATTTAATAAAGGACTTTATAAGAATGTTTCAGACTAAGTTTGACGAACATCCATCAAGACTTTTATAAGGAGATCTTGATCCAGTCATATTCTGCCTTACTTGCAGTACCACATGAACTATCCATATGGGTTCTGTTTGTGGACCCAGCCACATTCTGCCTTACCTGTATTACCACATGAACCATCCATTTAGGTCATTTTTGTGGTTTCAGACATATCCATAAATTCTTACCTGCAGTACCACATGAACCAGCCATATGGGTCCTGTTTGTGGATCCAGCCACTCTCTTCCCACATTTCTAGACTACCTCCACATTTCACACCATATGTATTTACTTTCTCATCGTAGGTTGAACTTGACACCTGAAGTAACAGTGAGTGATGATTCCATTTCATTCCAAACAATAATTCATTAGGATTTTTAAAAAATCTTTCATTCAAAATCAATTATCAATGAATGCTATACTAAATCCTTACCCTGCTAGATTTCTAAAAATGGACTGGTCCATCTTCCAATTTGGACAGTACCGTTAACTGTTAAAAGGGGTGCTCACCAAAAACTGAATAGCGAACAGTGCAGATCATGATCAGACTGCATGGATGTGCTGGCTGATCATGATCTACACTGATCACAAAGACAGAATAAATTGTGTCCAGCATGATAAGGGTTAAATACAAAGTATCCATAATATTTCTAACCACGAGGAACTCTGTTTAGGGTGTACAAAAGAATAGGTATCTGCAAAAAGACATTGAGTATTGATTGTTACTGTGCTGAACAAAATCAGATTAGTTGAAAACAGGGTTCAACAGGTGCATAGAATGCCCATTCACCAGAAATAAGCAAAGTTCATACAAGATGGCCTGACCTTGACTATTTGCCAATGAATATAATGTTTGATACACTGAATTATAAATGGTAATACATGTATCTGCATTTAGTATACACAAACATTAAACAGGTCATGTGCTCCCATTTAAACAAAATCGGGAGAGGACCTACAACGATGCTACAGACAAAATTTAATGAAGATCCATAAAGAAGTCCTTTTTTTGTAGGTTTTCCTTTTAGCTCAAGCGGCCCCTACTGAACATGTTTGAAAGATAACCTTACTCTGAAGTCACAGACCAAGTTTGATATAGAGCTATCAGGTGGTTCATGAGGAGATGTCATTTATAGGTATTCCTGTTAATAACTTTTGCAGCCCCTAACTGGGGCCAAGTGCCTACATCTGAACAAAATTGAGTAAGGACCTATAATGATGCAACAGATCAACAGGTATTTCTATTTTTAGGTCTAATTTCCCCTAAAAGGGGCCAAGTGTTCCCATTAATTTTTTTTAAATGGGACCTTACAATGATAGAACCATCAAGTGGTTCAAGATGGTTCATGAGAAGAAGTCATTTAAATGTTTTTCTATCTTTAACTCTTGCAGTCCCTATAAGGAGCCAAATGCCCCCATCTGAACAAATCTGAACAGGGACCTTGCCAGGATGCTACAGAAGTTTGGTGTAATTCTGATCAGAAGGTTCAGAGGAGATGATTAAGTTAAAATGCAGAGGGTCTAAACACTATATTGACTGTTGGCAAAAACAAGAACTGTCGGATGACAGGACTGACAATTCAACAGACTTGTCATTATAAAGAAGTTAACTGAATGAACACTGATGTCGAAAAAGGGGCATTATTTTGTAAACATGCAAGACAGTTATGGAACCCATATACTGCATGTCAGATAATACCAGTGAACAAAATGTGTTAAGTTCCAATCCATTTCCCATGAGTGTTTACTGAGAAAACTTAACTAAATCGGGACAACAACAATGATAAATCATTTATTAAATGGGAGAGTGCTATAGCTCTACCATTCTTCTAACAGTTAAGCTAACAACGTAAAAATTTTGTAACTGAAAGGTGGCCTCTGTGTCTGACTGCTGAATCTTCTAGTCAGTCGCCAAAGTAATACCTGTTTTCCTATGTTCAGTCCTTCAAGCCAATCCTTTGGTAGTTCTTTCCAAACCTGCGAGTAACTTTTACCTAGAAAACAATGGGACTGATTTTATTAACAAATTAAATCTAACCTAGCTGTCTGTAACAGGTCATGCTTACTGCTGGAAGTGCCTACATTTAAAGTCATATACACTGAGGTTACCTATCAGGAACTCTGGGAATTTCCTGTATACAATTAAACTCAGATACAGCGAACATGGAAATGTCCTTATAACCAAAGTTTGTTGTATCTGTACAATGAACAATTCATTATATACGGACACTGTTGTGTACTATAGTTTGTTATGCTTGACTAAATCACGTATAGTTAGTAATTATTTGGTTCATTTTTTTTTTGTATCAATGTAACTCTTGTCGTATAATTATTTGTTTCCTTTTAATCATTTCTGATTATTTTTTAAAAGTGAGTACTTTTGTTCAGTCAGAAAAGCCAAAGAAGAAATATATAATCTGTATGACATAACCTGTCTGCCACTACCCATAAAGAAAATTCCATTTTAAACGTCTTTTTTCTTTAAACAGTAGACATTCTAAAACAGCATATATTTATTTTTAAACAGATCTTTATTAAGAAACTAAGTTGGTAATGTCCATTTTGGGGGCATTACATTATTGTACAATACTACAACAAGACTTTTTTGACTGACAGATAGCATACAGATGGATCAGCAGATGAAATAAAATGATCTGTTTATTCCACATTACTGACCAGCATGGATCCAGACCAGCCTGTGCATCCGTGCAGTCTGGTCAGGATCCATGCTGTTTGCTAATGGTTTCTCTGATTGCAACTGGCTTTGAAAGCGAACAGCATGGATCCTGACCAGACTGCGTGGATGCGCAGGCTGGTCTGGATCCATGCTGGTCGCAAACGCACTATGTTGGTTTTCTCATGGTGCGGCTCATAATGCTTTCTATCTATGTATCAAGTTTCACAAAAGAAAAAATCTCGTGTACATTAATTCTTATGACTGAACCAACCTTTTGTGACTGAAAGGACAGACAGATGGACAAACAAGGTATTGCAAGATACCACTTCTTTATCATACTTCTGGACTTTTTCTTACCAAAGCAACCATATTTTTTGCCAAAGCAACCACATTTTTGCCAGAGCACATATTAAATGTTTTAACTATTTATGCAAACAAATACACATATAATTGCAGCTCACCCTTATCTTACAGCTGAATACACATGTAAAAACATGTAAAAACAAATGCTGGTGTTTGAACAAAATTACTTACTAGAGTTTTTTTTGTAGTGTGGAGGTACCAGTAATAGAGAATAACAGGTTACTGTCTTTTGAGAAAGGGTTTCTCAGATGAGGCTAGATGTGGTCCTGAGAAAGACTGCTTACCTCAGACAGGCTATATCAGGCAGTTGTTAAGTAATGGCACGAAAAAAATACAAGGACTGGTAAATAAACCTTTTGCTTCTTTAAAACAGAACAGGATGAGAATAAAACTACAAAAAATTAATACCTGTAACTGAAGACTTGATTGGTCTGAAATATGTCCCTCCAAAACTGCCAGCTTGTAATACTTCCTTTGGTGTCATGTTTGGTCGTAATTCTGGGTGATCAGGAAACACTAGCTGACCCTTGGCATTCCTCTTTGGTAATGGTTCTGTGAAACGTAGCTCTTCTGTCTGAAAGACAAAATCAAGCTATTACTATGACAATATTCTTAAACTGCATGCTTCCAAGTTTGTTTATTTTTGTTGAGTTTTAGTCAAAGCAGTAAGTTATAGGTCATACTGTGACTTTCAGCACCTAGGTAGAATCATTGATCTTCTGTAAACCAACTAGATCACCTCCTCTCATGACAGAATTTTACACCCTACACAAGTTTTCAGTGAGGGTAAATTATTCAAAGTCAGTCATCTTTACCATTTGGCCACAGAGGCTACTTGTTTCCAATATTTAACTGATTGTTTGATTCATTTGTCAGGATCCATATTGAATATTTGTATGAAACTATTTCAAAACTTGAGTGAATTACTTCACAGAAAAGATTTTCCAAGTTTTTTCCTTTTGGTTGCCATGGCAACCAGGTTTCTGCATGGGCTGGAATTCTTGGGACAACTTCGGTAAAGGACCAAGCATGGAACATCCAGGCAAAGTTGCATCAACTTCCACCTGGTTTCTGAGATGTTGTTCCCAGAAAAGTGTGGACGATAGATGGATGGTTGACGGACAGACAATGGACAGATAAAAAAAGTGCATAGTTTGAAGAAATTGAAAAGTACCTAGTCACCTATGCATATAATAAAATTTCAGCGCAGTTGTCTAAATTTTAACAAATATTTTACCCAGGATTTTTTTTTTCAGCTCCAATAATATTTTTGAGAAAATGTTCCTGCCATTATTTTTCCAGATTGTTAACTTCAATGCAGTTTACTACACATGCATCCAAAACAAGTAGTGTCTACCTGGAGTTTATATTTTTAGTGACAATGCCTAAATAGTACTCATCATCTAGAGTGAAAGGCATCTCTCTAAGACCACTGCTCATCCCTACTGGCAGTCAGACCAAATAGACACCATGGAAACAAACAATGGTATAGGAAAGACCATAACATCCTGAAAAACTCATGACTGAGGAAACATTATAATTATATCCATAACTCCAGTCCATTGTTGAAATGTTAGTTACTTCAGTTCACTTTCCATTTTCAGAACAACTGTATTGGGAAATTAAAGGCTTTTGAAGATTTTTTTCAGCAAAATAAAAGGTTTTTGAATGACTTTCATAAAATTAAAGGTTATAAGGTTGTTGTTTTTTTTTGGTTTGATTTAACGTCGCATGATAGGTCATATGGCGACTTTCCAGCAGCTTTAATGGTGGAGGAAGACCCCAGGTGCCCCTCCGTGCATTATTTCATCACGAGCGGGCACCTGGGTAGAACCACCGACTCAAGGCCACCCTGAGAGGCCTGTAAAACAAACCAAACATCCATAACTCTAGTGAAAAGCATTTACACAATGTTTTCACTGTCATGTTTCCCTTGAATTTATTAACCTTTAGCCCGATAGCGGCAAGTGATTCTGCATAGGCGAACAGTGCAGACCAAGATCAGCCTGCACATCCTATTCGGTCAGCAAATTGTAACTGAACATCCGTTTGAATAATAAATGGTACTGCCCAAACTGAATGATGGACTAGTCCATTTCAGAAATATAGCAGGGTAAATGTTAAGTGTTACATGCAATATTTCAGAGAAATGAACAAAGATACAGTGTAATTACTGTGCCTCCCTTTAGTGATATAAAAACACCTACCTCATTATTGTCAGTTTCATCAATCAGTTTAGGATAGCTCTTTGTCTGAGGCTTCGTTTTGCTGGATTTTGCAGGTTTAGCGTCGCTCTGTCCTTTCTTCTTTTCAACTGTTTTTCCTGTGGCTGTTTCCTTCTTAGATTTCTTTGCACTGCCTGTAATAGCTTGATACATGTATCTTTATCATACTGGTTCAAACAAATCTAATCTAATTTTTCCTTTAATTCACTTTTATCAGCTTTGGTTTTGTGATGTCAAACAGATCTAAAATGTATCTCATTTAAAGGGTAACATATCTTTTTGAGTTAACTAGTAATTTAAGTAAATCTTAAAGAATATTTCAAACAAATTTGAAATAACATTTTACTTCTGTACAGTCAATCTTTCATTAAAATATTTTCAAAAGCGAAATGCAGAAAATTCTCTTCAAATATATCTAATTTCACAAAATATATACATTAACTGTATATGTTGAGCAACATCCATAATTAAATGTCTGACATGCAGTAACAATTGTTTGTTGCAAAAAAAAACTTCCAGCTTTATACTATCTATTAAGTGTGTTCTTTGTCTATATCAATAACAATAATTGTAGTAATAGTTCATATTTACAAATTATATGAAATTTGTGCCTAGCAATCTGTAACATGCTACCTCAATTATGTTGTTATAAAGCACACTCTAGAAAAGACCCTACCTTTATTACCTGCTGTGCAAGATTCAGATCCTTTTCTTTTACCCATTATAGCAAATCGTCTTACCAATACACTACAAACGATAAATTTAAATTTTAGCTTTAATTCTCAACAAAAATAGAGACACCAACAACACAACACTAAATACTTGTTCATGTTTCTTTTCATCTTTGTTAACCTTTACCATGCTAATTTTCTAAAATGGAACGAACCATCATTTACTTTGGGCAATACCATTTATCATTCGAAGGGGTGTTCACTATCAATTTCGACTGAACAACAAGCAATGCAGACCATGATCAGCCATTCCTGGCACGAAACAAGACCCTGTTTTAACCTTTGACAGTTGACCTCTGTGACCTTGACCTTGGAGCTAGCGGTCTTGGTCTTGCGCATGACATGTTGTTTCATTAAGGTGAACATTTATAAGGTGTCATGATATATCAAAATTCACTGTATCAGGATACATTAAACTGGTGATGCATATCGTATCATAGGCCTGTTTCATGATATAGAAATGATACACTGAAAAGAAGAAGCATTGAAAGGATACTTTCATACAATCAGTGTTAAAGATAATACTTGTCATGTATCATTTATAACAGTTTCTTTAATTTTAAAGCAAAGTTTTAAGTACTTCTGAAGTGTAGGAACATTGACTTTTTTTGGCATTTTGTCACATGAACGCATACTTATGGTACTCAATTTATATCCCAATATGTACTGTATTGTTGCATCTGTATCCCGATATGTATCTCGAGACTAGTGTATCATTCCACCCCTAACATATATGCCAAGTTATTTCAAAATTCCTTATGGATGGCAGTTACAGTCCGGACAAGAATTTAATGCACACAAACACACACACACAGAGGGGTTGTTAGTGCAATTTTGATAATTTATTATGCCCACCTTTGGACATTTTCCTTGAGAAATCTACGAAAAAACACTAATAATGACTTTATGATTGTGTACGAGCCATCTCTATAGCGTGTGTGTGGCAGTCTTCGCCTTAATTTTTTTTCAGCCCTTTGCCCGCAAACACTTATACTTGCTAGAAATCAGTTTGTTTATGCATTGCATTTTTAAAGAAAAAAAAAACAACTAGAGCACAACAATTTGGAGCAATATATGCCCGAAGGTATGACCTTTGCCCTTAAGTGTGACCCTGGGGGCTGGCAAGTTAAACTCACACATCTTTTTCCTGAAAATTTTTAAATAATAAAAAAAAAAACCCAAAAAATCTTTCCCTTATTGACAATTAGACATCACATCTTGTCCTTATCAGTACATTTAAATTCCTTCACATGTTGGCTTTTTTCCTATCTATAGCGTTATTTCTGATAAAAGTTTTTTGGACCATAAGTCAGTGTGGAGGTGGGCTAAGTATATGCTGGCCCCCACTCTCTAAATTGGGAGGACCTGGCCCCCAGGCCCCATCCCCACCACTGCTCCTACACCTAAGCTATATTTATTTTCTTTGAACTGGAATTCAGAAAAAGTTTGTTATATGGCCAGGAATGTGCACTTCTGCGCAAAGGTATTCATTTGTAACTCCTTCTATTCCTTTGGTTACTCAGGTTACATCATATAAGAACAATAAACAAAGTGATATAACCAAAATATATTTTTAATTGGGTATAATTTCCTTTATGAAAAAAGTTATTTCAATGAAATTTAGAGTTTGGTACATGAAATTGTATGATATAATTTTCATTCTTTATATAATTTTTGTAATTTTTCATTCCAGTACATTATTATATTTAAAAGGAATTAACAACACATTTTTCCCCAAATTTTATTCAATGTAATTATTCTCAAAGATTCATAAATAAATCTTTCTATGTTAACAATGTAACCAAAGACATATAGAGTGTAACCAAAGTTATTAGGCAGTTGCAAATTGATAGTTACCAATGTTCAATCGCAATATGTAAACAAAGACATAGAATGTAACAAGTGTAACCAAAGGGATATAGGTGGTTACAAATGTATGCCTTTGCACACAGGTGTACTTTTTGGGCCATCTGTAGCTATCTGCGATACAGTATCCCATATATGTAAGGCAGTGGCTAGGGTTACAGTACCGTAATCCTAGCCTCCGATTCTAGGATTACGGAAGTTCCGTATTCCTAGACAACCCTATATGGATAGGCTAGGATTACGGAAGTATTTAAGAGGCAAATCAAATATATGTTAGGACATGCATAAATGATGTTGTAAACTTACTTATTTCACTTAAAATAGCAACTTTTCATGCCTGTCGTATTATTTTGTGTTATCGATCTGCCATTTTGGGTTAGTAAAAGAAGAAAGAGAAAAGAAAAAATAGAGAACGATTAAAAATGAAAGAAAAAAGCAAAATCATGACTATGAAATAAAAACGTACTCTAAACAAAAACAAAATTACAACATTTAAAAAAAAAAAAAAACGATTATTTTTATGGAAACTGAAAAAGAAAAAGAAATGGGACATGAACTGAGCGCCTCCTCGTGATGTGGCCCGGATATAGTTGTATAAACATTGAAACATTACTATTTTACTTAAGAAGATTTTAATTTTTATCATTCATAATCATTCATCATAAATAATTGCCCACCTATATTTTACTAACCAAAAATGGCAGATCGATTACACGAAATAATATATGGCAGACATGAAAAATCGCTATTTCAAGTGAAACAAGTAAGTTTACAACATCATTTACTTATGTCCTAACATATATATATTATATACATATATATATATATATATATATATATATATATATATATATATATATATATAGAATCGGAGGCTAGGATTACGGTACTGTAACCCTAAAGCCACTGCCTATATGTAATTAAAACACTACATATTCTTAATCCTGTGTAAACTTCATTCCATAAAGATAATTCACTTTGAAAGAAAGCTAGTTTCTATGATGCAACGTTGTTCATACAGTATATATTATGCAATTATATTTTTATAATGCAGCAAAATTTCATCTGGATTAGCCTGGGAAGCCGTTGATAATATTTGTGCTTTGTCAGAAGAAATCATACCTAATATTTATGCATTAAAGATATCACCTACTTTGCGCGGTATCAAGTCAACTCGTCCCCTAGTCAACTCGTCCCCCAGTCAACTCGGCCCGGAATTGGTCATTTCGTCCCCCAAAATTGGTCATTTCGTCCCCCTCATCATAAAATTTGGTCAACTCGTCCCCATTTTGGTCAACTCGTCCCCCTTTCGGTCATTTCGTCTTCCTTTTGGTAATTTTGTCCCCCTTAATATTTTAGGCATTTTTGCTTTTTTATGATATTTTTGACTTTGAAAACTTGTATTTAAAATCATCGTGAGTTTTGAAGGAGTTACATTGGAAATAATTAACTTGAAATAATTAGGTTTGATAAAATAATTAAAGAAACATATTGAAAATACATGTATAAGACAATTAACTGAAATATAAAAAATAAATAGAACGTCCTTAGTATTAAAATATAATATAATAGAAAATCTAATTAACTCTTTTAAGAATCATAGTAAGAAAAGAGAGAGCAATAAATCCTTACCTCTGGTCATAATAAAAGAAGGTTTTAATTAAAAATACAGTAAAGAAAAATTAAACAATTAATATCCGTCATGTATATTTTATTTAACCAACATGCTTTGTATATTCATTTTTGGCATTAAAATAAAAAAAAAGAAATACTTCAAAAGTAGGGAGACAGTGGTTTCTAAAAAAAAAGTAGAATAAGCAAATACCTGCATACGAAAGGTGTTAAAGGTTATTAATCACATTAAAAGGCGTTGATTGGGCTGATCGGAAGGTGTTAATGGTATTTAATTGCACGAGAAGTTGTTGATTGACCGAATGAAATGTGTGAAAATTTTCCACAACACAAGTAGAATTAAATGTGTTAGTAATTGATTGGAGTGAGGAAATTATTTGGCGTAAAAAAAGTTTAATAAAGTTTACTCTTATTCAAGGGTTTGAAAATAACCAGCATCAAATACGGACATTTAAACAGCAATCCTGTTGTTCAACATAGCAGACTTACAAAAACAAATAGAAAAAAAAAACCAGAAAATCTTCCTTGTTAAATCGATCACTTTTAAAGCAAAAAGTTCTTAAAACAAACGAAAACTTATGTATATTTTTAGCATAAAATATACTTATTTGAAAGAAAAAACCGACTTAATTTATCATACTTTGATTTTTTTTCAAAATACGTTTTAAAAAGGGGGCCGAAAAAGGGGGGGACGAAATGACCAATTTGAAATCGCCGAGGGGGACGAAATGACCAAATCGGGGACGAGTTGACTGGGGGACGAGTTGACTAGGGGACGAGTCGACTGTAAATCCTTAGCGCTAATTAGTGTTAATTGGCATTCATCGAGTTTCTGAGGTATGTTCAACCAGTTTCTGATATTATCAACTTTGTCAATTTGCAGGTAGAAAAAAAAGTTAGAAATTGGCAGACTGGATTCCCAGGCTACATCCGGATTACTGTCCATCCGAATACAGAATACTTACGCTTCATGAGATTATATAACCTGGAATCACACTGTTCGCGTCTTTCTACAATTAAACGATTTCTTATGATGTATACACAAACATCAAATAATACAAACATGGGATCAAAGTTCTTAAGGTTAAAATAAATGAAAAATTCAAACTTTCATGTTACCTAACACCAAACCGAAGCATCAAATTTCCCGCCACTTGTCAATATGAGAAAATAGGGGCACGGATTAAAATGCCGGTATGTCTAAACACCGAACATGAGTCATGTCCGCGGACATGACTGGTAAATACCGAACATGAGCTATAATTATTTTATTAAAGCAATTTATTATGTTTTTGTGATCTAAATTGATTATATATGCTGAAAAACTAGTGCATGCAAAAAATAATTAAAATTAAACCATATTTATGCTTTTATTTTTTATAAAAAAGAAAACTGCCGATCTGGCTCATGTCCGTGAACAGACTGGTAAATACCAAACACGAGCGATTATTGTTTTATTTAAGCAGTTTTTCATGTTTTCTTTATTTAGACTAATTATTAATGCTAAAACACTAATGCAAACCAAAAATTATTGAAATTAAACCATATATATGCTTTTATTTTTTATAAAAAATAAAACTAACGATCTGACACATGTCCGTGTACAGACCAGTAAATACCAAACATGAGCGATTATTTTTTTATTTAAGCAGTTTTTCATGTTTTCTTTATTTAGACTAATTATTAATGCTAAAATACTAATGCATACCAAATATAATTGAAATTAAACCAGATATATGCTTTTATTTTTTATAAAAAATAAAACTGCCGATCTGGCTCATGTCCGTGTACAGACCAGTAAATACCAAACATGAGCGATTATTTTTTTTATTTAAGCAGTATTTCATGTTTTCTTTATTTAGACTAATTATTAATGCTAAAATACTAATGCAAACCAAAAATATTTAAAATCCAAACATAATTATGGTTTTAATTTATATAAAATAGAAAACTGAGAATCTCATTCATGTCCGTGGACAGATCGGTAAATACCAAACATGAGTGATATTTTTTTCTATTAAACTGACGATCTGACACATGTCCGTGTACAGACTAGTAAATTCCAAACATGAGCGATTATTATTTTATTTAAACTGTTTTTCATGTTTTCTTTACTTAGATTAGGTAGTGTTTTAATATATATATATATATAATAGAAAACTGACGATCTGGCTCATGTTCGTGACTGGTAAATACCAAATATGAGCGATTACTACTAAACTAAAGCAATACTTTATATGTTTGTGAAATGATTATAAAGAATAGAAACAAATACAAACCCAAAATGTACAACATGTAGCATGTTTTATGGCAATTACTGGTGATTTGAATTGAATAATTATGCTGAAATACTAGTGCATGCCATTTTTCATGTAGGCATATTAAATTAATTAATTAATACGGCTTTTAGTTTATAGGAAATAGAGAACTTATCTAAACTATAAAACTTGCTATATTTTCAGTGTTCACAGACATGACCCGTTTACTGAAATGAAAACACCGTACATGACATGAGTAAGTATGACCAGCCGCTGGTTTCACACATTGAAAATGTAGGACTTCTCATTTCAAATTAATACTGATTAATGAATTATATTGCGAAGTAGATTTTTCTACGGAAGTATCGGCTTGATATTTACATCAAATTCTAAATGAAATATTGTGTTTAATCCAATTACCCGTGTAACTGCTAGTGCTAATTGGATTATAACACCTTTCGAAATTTCTTAATCAGACACATGCCGTCCGTGTTTGAGGTCAAATTTGTTACCGGTAATCATTTTTGATAGCGCTGATTGGATTATAAAATATATTTTAATTGCAGTTGATTGAGAAACTAATTCCCTAGCGGTTAACTTTGAATAAAATTAGTGACAAGCGGCTCATTTGATGTAATTTTTTACATTACGTTGGTTTGTTTTTAAGTAATATATAATTGCAATCGCTCAATTAAATGGTAAGTATATATTTCGTCTTCGTTATGAATTTGCCTTCCAATTCTGGAAATGATAGATCATTCTTTCAAAATGCCTAAATATCCTTGTTATGTGTGTTCGGATAATTGTGATGACTTCTGTATCTACTGTGAGGTAAGTTAATTAGTTTTTTGTTGTTGTTTTTTTAATTGTGATTTTTGATATCTTGCTATATATACTTGATGCGCGTTAAAACATTGATAAAAACACAAACGGGAATGTTGAAGCTTCTGAAGTTTATTAAAGAGCTAATAGGATTATTTCAATACAAAAGCATTGCTGAATTTATATTATATATAATCAAATAAGAATAACTACATACAAATATATTATTACACGCATAAAACATGAAATTAATGATATTTTGTGATAATATATACACTAACAGTGTCCTGTCTTTTTAAATGCTTTCAACACCTCATGCTTGAATATCTTCATTCCTCCTTGTCTATTTCCTGGATGTACTAAGTCCAAATCATAATGTCTCGGATAGATCAGTCTTTTACCAATTTACACAAAATCACGTGCAAAATATTTCTTTAACTTTTTGTTCACAGATCTTCTGTATACGTTGAACAATTTGTGACTTAAACCAGTCCACTTTGGAAAATTTCCTCTCTCCACTATACTTGCAACAAAAACGCGTTCCACTCCACAGTTATACAGTTCTTCTACAATGTTGATAATATTCAGATATATATCATGGGGGTTGCATGAATCTGTGATATTAAAATGCAGACAATAAAACGCAGACGGACAGTGTGAAAACGCAGACAATATACTATAATTATATAGAAGAAACTATAATAATGCGACTGATTCAATGCATGGAGATGATGCATTTCAACAGGTTACTGTCAAATTGATAATGCAAAAGTAAATTAGCACCTTTGAATCGCTAAAACAAAAAGCTATATAAAAAGAAAATGAACTATACAAAATATTTGAAAAATAAAAACTCTAAATCATGGAAAAGATATAGAAAAAGTAGAAATTATGTAAATAAACTAAAAAAGATCTCAATAAATAAATATTTCCAAGAACGCAGTATATATTGGCGGATGCAAAAACTGACTTTTGGAAAACTATTAAACCATTTTTGTCAAAAATGTCTAGCTAGTATCACAAACTCTAAAATTATACTTAGTGAAAATGATCAAATTATCTCGACCGATACTGAAGTCTCAGAAATTTTTAACAGTTTCTTTGTAAATGTAGCTAAAGATACTGGTCAGCCATTCCTATATTTCATGTGCATTTACGATTTTTCCTTATCTTTGGGATATTCCTTCAATGTACGCTACTCAATTTATGCCAAAAGCATTAATTTTCTTTGACAGCATTGCGAGTCTTCATTTTCAAACAAGTTTTCACTTGCTGGGTACTAATAACACATCCAAATGTGCTCCTGAACATGTAGAAATTGTGAGATTTTGGCTGTCGCAAGAGTGGGTGTGTTAAGTAGAAATTGATCTTTAACAATACACCTTCTTATAAAAAGCAGATAGTAATATTAATGATTTGTTAGAACATATGTCTATGCAAAAATATCAACAATCAATTGAATTATCATGTTTTTAAATGAAATATTGAATTGTTACAAGTGTCGCCAAATCCATGTTAACATCCGTTACCGTAATTCAGTGTGCTTTGAATACGAGTTATTTTGTTCATACCCTCTATGTTTTGGCTTCTGTTGATCATATATAGCCCCACTAGGCAAAACAAATACACAATCAAATGATTTTATTCATGCTCAATTCGTCGTTAGCATCAAAATCATCTTATGTGAATTAAGACAAAAAAGAAATTAACATCTGTTGATCATATTTACTTAAACTTACGCAGATAAACACATGCTTTGACATGTCGGAATATACAAATAACATATATAAATCAAAATAAAACTAATGGCGGACAATAGGTTGCCTTGTTCGTCTTACAATACTTAGAAAGTAACGATTCTATTAACGTCCGTGACCATTAACTTCAGTGATGTTTTTAACGGTATTGTATCGGTTTTTATGGTATCCTCACAATGCAGTTTGTTTAACAGACGCACAGTCTCGCCTGAAGTTGAATCCCACCATCACTTAGAAAATCAATGCATGCCCTTGGAACTGAATATTGTTTAACTTTACGGATTTTAGAAGAGGTAGGTTAATTTTCTATTGTTTTCCCTCAGATCGTATTTTGAAAATACATATTTGTGCACAGTAGATAAAGACAGTTGTTTAGAACATATTGCGTAATCACTGATGATAAATTCAGCAGTGTCCAAGTGACATAATATTCGGATGGCGCTTTTTCAAGCCCCGATATTGGAAGGTAACGGATGTTAATAATAACACTGGCTATTTCTTTCGAGGTACTGAAGTCATCTTTGGGCGCACATTATCATATAATTTGTTTTACATGGGAGAGTGGACACAGTTGAATATGGTGAGAAACATTATCTATAATAGCTCATGTATAGCAGTGGTAACGGGTGTTAAACTTATATGATTTTCTTTAAAGTTTGTTGAAAATGTTCATTTATAACATACTTTGCCTACATTAATTAACAGAGAACAATATGTCGGTTATCAATTATAATAGGATACAGTTAGGATAACTGGCTTGTTTATCAATTCTGATTCAATTAGAGTTGTATCAAATGTAACGGATGTTAACACAATAACTGTAGTTGTAATTTCCAAAATAACTGTTGGTATATTGATGATTTGTTATTAATATTAACCTTTTATATCTCCATTGATACCGATGATTGTCATAAAGTAGTCTTTAGAATGCGTTATTCTTTCTAAAATAATAAATACATTGACAATAAAGATTAACATGAATTTATGTAATGTTTACTAAGAGTCTTAAGCAGAGACAACGCTTTTATGCAGGCATAAACGTAGTACTTCAAACATTGATTTTTTTTTATATTTATTTCAGAATGATTCTGTCAATAGCAGAAATCCAAAGAAGGTATCGAGAGAGAAAGAAATCAGAGTCGGGAGCATTCTTGAAGAAAGATAGAGATCGAAAACGAAAAGCGTATATACCAACTTCTGAACTAGATAAAAAAAAAAAGTGCTAAGAAAAGAAGGGAACAAACTTTAGAAAGAGTTTATGAAATGTTTAAATGTTTCTATATAAGCAGGAACTATTAATTTTACTATTCAGCTGCTTTAAGTGACAGTGGTTTAGATTGCTATATCTGAAAATGGAGATTTTTATCAGTCTTCGTTATTATTGTTTGTTTGTTCAGCCTTTTAAAATAAAAATAGTCTCTTGATTATTTTATTTGTTCATATGTTAGTTATTGCAAAGATGTAAGTTGCATTATAAGTTGAAGCAGAGCCCTATAAATATGAATGTTTTAATGTACGAGATAAAAGTTTTAAATTAGTTAACAAGTCTATTAACATCCGTTACAATATGAAGACGCTTTAAATTATAGTCTGACATGCATGTCAATTGTTCTTAGATAGATGTCTATCTCTATCTGAGTTCTGTTTATTGTATTGTTTCAAAAACGACAACTTAACTGGATCTGATGCTTCAAAAATATATTTAATCAAACATGAAGTAAAAGTAAACATGAGAAAATGTTAAACGTATTACGAAGGGTGATATTTATCAATCCTCCCTCGTGATCTGATCAGTGTCTGCAATATAGTATACATGATATCTTGTCTCTACACATATGTACAATATATGCCTATCCTTGGAAAGCCCTGCAATGATTGGATTCGACTAATATATTAGTATAAATATTGTACATTACCATTTAACATCCGTTACTGTGAATTTTCAATCACCAAAAAGAAATTTTCATATATCTTGAAAAGTCATACTTTAAGAATAATAAACTTCCATATTGATTTCGAAACCTTACTTTTTCATTTGTTTTCAAACCCAAATGGCACAAAAAATATAGGAAGGGCTGTGGTACAGATGTTCGTGATCACTTTGATAAAGAAACACATCCCAGTATTCAAAAAATTTTCCCCTTGCAAAATTTCCCCCCATGGTGTTTTTAAATTTTAAAACCAATAAACCAAGGAACTGTATCCAAAATCATAGTTAAATTAATTTTAAAAAAGAAAAACAGGGGTAGACAAAAATCAGCTAAAATTTTGAATTTTGGGAAAATTCATCATTGTACCATTTATACAGGAAATTTTAACCCTTTCAATAAACTCAGGGTTTTTTCCCCAGACCGATGAAAAAAAAGGGCAAGTAACCCCTGTTTTTAAGAAAACGACCCTCTGACCAAACCCTAATTATAGACCTGAAAGCTTCTGCTTTATAAATCAAAAATGTTTGAAAACGTTTTGGTGAACAATTAACTTTTTTTTAAAAATCTTCGAAAAATTTTCCTATGGATTCAAAAAAGGGAATGTTTGTCAAACCACTCTATCAAATTTTTGGGAAAACGGGAAAAGAAGCCCTTAAACAATAATCTTTAAAGTTGCTCCCAATTCTTAAGGGAACCTCCAAAAGCTTTTGACTTTTTTCCCCAGGAAATTCTACCCCGGGCAAACTCTCTTTTTTCGGGTTATCAAACAATCTTTTAATATTTTTTTTTTTTTTTTTTTTTTTTTTTTTTTTGTTTGAGGCCCTTTGGGGGTAACCCCTTTATTTTTTTTTTTTTTACTTTAAGTCCCCCCAAAAACAACAGTGGTACAGAAAATTTTAATGTACATAAATATTTAACGATATCAATTACTCCCCATTAAAAAGAAATTGGGGGTGACAAAATAACATTTTAAAGTACAAAAAAATTTCTAACTATTTCAAAACCTTTGGGAAGTTGTTTAACAAAGGCGTATTTTGGGGATGAATTAACCCGTTTTTCCAAAAACTACTTTTATCCGTTATTTTTTGATTACAGAAATTTTTTTTTTCTAGTTTTATTCCAAGGGCCGAAAAAATCAAAACCCAAAAGGGAACAAGACCAAAAACGGGGGATTGCTTGATAAGAGAGAAAATCTTAAAGGCCCTTTAAAAATTTGGGTTAACAAAGGGAGACCAAATGCTATTTTTTTATCCAAAATCCCCCTGACTTACAATAAAGTTCAAAAAGAAAAAAAGATTAAGATCAGGAGAGTATTGGAAGTAAAAAAACAGCAAATTACATTTTTGGAAAGGGAATTTTTTAAAAAAATGAATGTATCCCCTTAAAGAGCCCATTTTTTCCCAGTGCAGTGCGGGTGGAGAACCTCCCTTTAAAGGGGGTTAAGAGTACTTTTTTCCCTTGACAAGAGGGGGGTTTTTTTTTTCCCCCAAATTAAAATTAAAATTTAACCCCTTAAAAATTGTTTTTTTTGGCATTATACAGTTCTGTTTAAATTAAAGTTGTATTTGGGCCGTTTAAATAGAAAAGTGCTGGGAAACATATTTTCATTTTACATCTATAAATGGTTTCCATTTTTTTGCAGCTGGGAATTTAGGGTTTTTTATAGCGGTAAAAATTTTGTTTTTCCCTTTTAAAAATAATATCTACATTTGACCAATCAGGTACTATTGCAGGACATTTGGGCTGTTAAACCACTCTTTTGGGGGAAAATTTATGCCAAAAAAAATTTTTTAAAAAAATTTTCATGACAAAAAAAAACAAATTTTTTAAAAGTTTTTTCCGATGTTTTCCACAAAAACTACATAAATCATTTCTTATTCCCATTTTCTGTAATATACAATTAGCCCCCTTAGTATTCTAGGGTTTTTTTTCCCAAAACCGTACCACTGTAAAAATAGGGTCTTTTGTAACAAAAAAGGGGGCAGTTTAAAAAAAAAGTTTTCCAGTCAAGATTGCAGCGGGGGTTCAGTTTCATCACCCCTTTTTTCCTCTTTGGGGTTTGGGAAAAAAAAACACTGGGGTTTGCTTTTAAAAAAGCCATAAATATTTCTCCCATCCCTTATTTGAGAATTTATTTTTTTTAACGGTCAAAGGTTGCATTGGAGTAGGGTTCTTTTTTGGGCAGATGAGTAATTTTTTAAAGTCCCAAAATAAAGTTTCCATTGCTTCTATTATATTTCTAAATTCTAAAAAGTTTGAAATTTAAAATTGAAAAACCCAAAAACGAAATTTTCCCAAAAGACAGAAAATTACCTTTTCTGTCCAGAAAATCATTAAAAAAAAACAATCCCTTTTCTTACATATCTGGGAAAAAAAACCACAGGTGTCCTCCCCCCTTTAAACATGAAATTTTTGTGCCATACGGGCAGAGGGCCAAAAATTTCCCCCCAAAATTTTGGGAAATTTTTTTGCATTCATTTTAAAGAAAACCTGTAAAAAAAAACCCTTTTCCGAATTATTTTTTACTAAAACATCTTAATTTGACAAAAGTTGCAACCAAATTTATCAAATTGTTAAATAAACGGGTTATTTCTTTTGACCATTTTAAAAAATATTTAGTGTTTATTTCATTTTATTTCCCTCAGCCTTTGGGGTTTTTTAAATGAAGACAAAAAGTTTCAAGATTTATAAAATTCTCAACCCTCATATTGGTATGAATTCATAACAAATTTTCCCTTTTTTATTTTGCCGGACCAAAAGCCCAAAGGGAATTTTAAAAAGAAAATAGTTTGGGAATTTTTTTGATAGTCCCAAGATTTTGGATTAGGAAACCCTATAAAAAGGGGTTTTAAATCTTAGAAAGAGCTAGTGTTTTAATCACTAAAACCTTTTCCCTATTGGATTTAATTTGCTCTTTGACCATTGTTTAAAAATAATTTTTTAATTTTTTCAATTTTTTGTAAGTAATTGGCCTCAATTATATTTTTCATATCCAGTGTAAAAGTTAACACCAAGAAATTTTAAAACTTTTGTTCCCACTGTAAACCCGAGATCTGGACAAATTCTTAAGTTACAAATTTTCATGGCCCCAAACCAAAATTGTTTTTTGTTTTTTCTAAAATAATTTTTAACCCAATATCCTAGCAAAAAAAACAAAAGTCTGCATAGTATTTTTTTAAAAGATTTTTCAGTTCCATTAGCATTATTGAGGTTTTCATCGGGCAAAATTGTGACAGAAAAAATTTCTGGGGTTAAATTTTTTATACCTTTAAAAATTTTGATTTTTTTTTTTAAAAAATTCAAAAATTTCTGAAACGAGAATAAAGATGTAAGGGGGAAAGAGGATCCCCTTTGCCCGAACCGCTTTCTTATTAAACCAAAATCGGGACGGGTTCCCTTTGTAAAAAACCTTTGATTTAAATATCATTTTAAAAAAGCTTACCCAATTTAAATAAATTTTTTCCACCAAAATTAAAAAAATTGAAGACTTTTTAACAAAAAAAGACCGGAAATTATTTAAAATGCTTTTGAAAAATCAAAAAGAAAAAACATCCCCAGGTTTTTGATCTTCCCTCAGTAAAATTGAAATTAAAACATTTTAACAATTTCTAAAAATTATCCCCTATGTACCCCCTTTGAAAAAAAAACCCAGCCGAACCACTGAAAATTTTCCCCAAAACAGTTTTTAGGGGGTGAGCTATGTTTTCTGATGCAATTTTAATGATACTTTAAAGGGAGAGAAAGGGGGGGCCCGTTTTTTAAAATTTTTTCCTTTTCCCCCTTGGGAAATACAGGTTAGACCCCTTTTTTCTTGAAATTGATAATTTCCCCCTTGTAAAAGCTGTTTTAAATAAAACTTACAAAAAGGGGCCAAAAATAACCCAAAAAAAATTTAAAAAATGCGCGGGAAAAACCACTTGCCCAAGGAAAAGAGTCATTACGCTTTTTTCTTAAAACTTAAAAACCCATTTCACTTAACTTAAATCCCTTTCCTAAGATTTTTTTCTTGTTCATTTTTTTTTGGAAATTTCATTGTTTATAAATTTTTTAATTAAGGTCAGCAAAAATCTTTAGCCCGCATGAATAAAATTTTTAAAAAAGGTTTTCCCAACTTCTTTTAAAAAAAATTTTTTTGGGTTTATTTAAAATAAGTACCAAAAAAAAAATAAAAGAGAAAAATTCTTTTTTTTTTGATGTAAAATTTTTATTTACAAAAGGGAAAAAAAAGTTTGTTGGGTTTTCGCCTTCCGAAACCCATTTTGTTTTGATCTTAAAAAGGAAAAACCTTGCATTTTTTTTGACCTTAAACCCCGCTAACTGTGTTTTTTTAATTTTCCAATAAATTATAATCTATTTGGGATGTTTTTTAAAATTACTTTTTCATTTAATAATAGATCTTGTCTTTTTTTTCTTGCTTTTTTTTTTTATGAAGGGGAGGAAATGGTCTTGCCCCTGTTTCCCATTAAAAGAGTTTCAAAAAAAAAAACAGCCCATCAATTTTAGTCGAAAAATTTTCATTGTAATACCCCCCAAGGCTCTAAAGATGCTTAGTTTATGGGCTTACCTAAATTTAAACCCCTGAAATAAGTTGTTTAATTGTTTAAAATTTTAGCGTATTTTTTGAAAAAGGGGATTTAAAAAATTTTTCCAGAAATTTTCCTTTTACAAACCAAACCAAATTTAAATTTCCCTAACAAAAGCTTTAAATGATCTGTTCTATAGCCGGGTTAAATTAAAGACTTTGTCAACATAGGGAAAAAAAGGTTGTTTAAAAACAAGAAAAAAATTTTCAAGTCGGGCCCTTTTTAAAAGGGGGTTTTCGTTTGAACCAAGTGAATTGTCTTTTTCCATATTTAAAACCCTCTCCCCAAAACAATCTATTAAACAAAGTTTTTTCTATAATTTGAAGTAAAAAAACCCCGGGCTTTTGGATTTTTTATTTTAAAACATTTTTTAAAAACAATCAATATTTGGATCAAAAAATTTAAATTGTAACCCCCAACCACAACAACGGGGATTATCTACTAAAAGAAATTTTTCTTTAAAAAATGAGTAAAAATTTTGGGGGGTTCATCTTTTTTGGTCCAAAAAAGACAAAATTAATACAAAGATCGTTCTGCCTATTGGGGGATGTAACTTTTAAAAAAATTCCCTTTTTTGGCCCAGTTTCAAAATTTTTAAACTTAAAGCCCAAAAAATTATTTTTGGGATTTTTTATGGCTACCCCCGGGGGACTGGCTATTAAAAAAAATGAAAAAGCAATCGTATCCCCACAGGGACGGATATATGAAATTTCTTTATCGGGAAAAAATTGTGCCTGAAGACAATAAATTTTAAAATTTTTTACCTTTTAAATAATTTAAAAACATTTTTTTTTCTCTTTGGCTACCCCAAAACCCCTTTTGTCCCTTTCCATGAGAATAGTTTAATAGACTCCCCCAAAATTTTAATCAGCGAAAATAAAACTTTTAGAAAAAGTTTTAAAAAAAGTACGGTCATTGTCTTTAAAAAGTCTAACTGCACGAAATGCCCCCGTAAAGAAACATAGAATAAAAAAAACGTGTAAAGGTAGAATCTTTTTCAAAAATTACTGCTAAAGGCCCTGTGAGATAAACTCGTTAATATATCCCACCCAAGTCTAAAAAATAAATATTTCCCAAGGGGAATTTAATTTTGTCCCCTGTTATGTTTTCACAACTGGTTTGACAGCTCAATAGATGACGGTTTTAAATTTAAACAAAAAACTCCCTTAAAATTTACACTTACAAAACCCCGAAATACGACAACGTGTTGCTTAAAACAGCTTCAAAAAAGGGAAAATAACATTTAAAGTAAAAAACAATGTATAACATTTTTGTGCCGGGCCTTTTTCTATTAAATCTAGAACAAGAGTTAAACCCCGCGAAACGATTTGTCATTTTTTAATCAAATTAAAAAACCAAAATTTCCCTTAATTTAACCCTACCCAATAAAAATTTAAACAAGGGGCTGCTTTTGGGTGTTAAAAAAGTAAAAGACGGTCCCATTTGTGTTAAACTGTTTGAAAACCCTTTACTATGTAAAAAAAAAAGTAAAAAAAAGCCGCTTAAACCCATCAAATTATTTCCCAAAAACCGTTACACCCTAAAAATTGTTGTTGTTTTTTGTTTTTTTTCGTAATGTCATTTAAAGAAAAAGGCTCAAAACTGCCCTTCAAAGTGACTCGGACTAAACTGTTTTTTTTAAAGGGAAAATTAAATGATACAAAAGAAATTAATTTTTAAAATAAAAGAAACTAAAAATTTTTTAAATTGTAAAAGGGACAAAGGGCCCCAAGGGAAAATCGGCACCAAAAAAAACCCTTCAGCCAATCATAAATTAGTTTAGATCTTTGGGGGGGGGGAATGTTTCCTTTAAATTTCCCGCCCAAAGCCCCGGGAAAAGAAAATTTAAAACCCCCCCAATCCACATGATAAACAGCGTATAAAAAAACCCACCAATCAAATAGACAACGGGGGTTTTTTCCCCTATTTAAAAAAACCCTTGGGGGAAAAAAAAAAAAATAATTGTCAAAAAAACCCTTGGAAACTTTACCAATAAACACTTTTAAAATTTGTCTTTTTAAAGACTGTTAAAACTTTAATAAAGGGGACCCCTTTTTGGCCCTTTTAGGTTTTTTTTAGAGTTTTTTTAAAAAAAACCTGAAAAACAGATATAAAAAAGATAAGGAAACATTACAAATTTTCTATCATGTATTTATGAAAAATTTTAAATTTTGATATTTTTTTACCCCCGTGACCTGGATAGGTTTTGTATACACGCTACCCTCATTTCTTCCCATTGGTAAGGGGGCGCGATGTTTTTTCCTTCATCTGACCAGCAGCTTTTA
This sequence comes from Mercenaria mercenaria, assembly GCF_021730395.1. NCBI lineage: Eukaryota > Metazoa > Mollusca > Bivalvia > Venerida > Veneridae > Mercenaria > Mercenaria mercenaria. The sequence continues at coordinate 49,437,266 of NC_069364.1, forward strand.
CTTCTCCTTGGTGGACATTTTTTCCCTAGCAACGGGCCCATTTTTCCATTTTAATTTCCCCCTTATTACAATGAATGAGCCTTGAGGGCTTTCCTGGCTCGATTACCATTGTTTTGTACTGATCTGTAAAGAAATTAACAGAAATTTTTGGTCTTTTTGGCTCCGCCGCGAAACGCCCCAAGTCAATTGCACATCTTTTTTCCCCCCCCCCCCCCCCATTTTTCCCCAATGTAATGTTTAATTTGTCTTTAAGGAGTTTTGGTTTAAACTAACTCCTCCTTTTGAGCCGGTGTTTGGGAACTTTTTTTTAATCATCCTTTCCATACCCCCTTATGCTGTTTCAAACGGGGTATTTTGTTCAAGCTCGTTCTTTTTGTACCCTTTTTGTTTTTTGGGGACGTCCTTAGTCTCCTTATCATTCTTTTAAGTCTTTTTTCCCGTTGGTTTTAAATTTGTTGCATTCTTCTTTCCTCTGGTCGAATTCAACCCTTCGATCACTTTCTGCGTTCTTTAAAGTCGTTATCTCAATTTCTGACCCTTTGAGTTTTTGATTAAGGGTTTTCCCAACTTTTGTTTAAAATTTTTTCCCCATGTTTTTCTTTATTTTTCATCATTTTTAACCCCGATTTTAGTGACTGAAATTTGATCGTTGAAAAAATCAGTCGTAACGATATTTGCATCCTCTTTTCAAGCGTTTTTCTATGTTTTCCCTTTGGAGCAAGCTTACTCATTTTTTTACAAGTGCGGTTACCGGGTTTAACGAGACCCTTCTTTTTTGGTTCATCCTCTTTTTTTGGGAAATATGAACCCTAGGGGTCTTTTTTGTCTGTTTTTCAAAATTTTTGGGGTTTTTACCCAGACTTTTTCTTTTTTCTATCTTTACCCCCTTCGACTCAGCGCTGGGGGTACAAATTGTGGAGTCAACTTTTGACTCCCTTTCCCCGGGCCCCAAATCGGGCGGACCCCTTTCTCTTTTTGGGTTTTTTTTTCTAAAATTGAATATTGAATTTTGGGAATTTTAAATTTTTAGAAGTCCCCGAAAAATGCCGGGTAAAAATTATTTAATATAAATGTCACCGGAATGTTTTAAAGTTGAGTTGACTAGCCAGACCGGTTTTTTCAACTTTCCCACTTTTTTAAAATTTTCCCGGTTTGGGAATTTCCTTTTTTTTGTGGCCTCCCCAATAAAATCCTTTTCACACCCTTCAAATTTTAACGGGTTTTTAAAAACCCTTCATTATCTTTTGGTCAAAAAAAGTTTTCCCACATAAAACCATGAAAAAATTTATCACTTTTAAAAACCCTGGGGGGAATCCTGAAAATTCAAATTTTTGCGCTCCCCAAAAGCCCGTTTTTTCCTAAAAAAATGACCTTGCCCTTAAAAAATCTATAATAAAAAATGAAATCATATCTTTCTAGAAAAAAAACAGAAAGAAAAAAATATCAAATGGGGTTTAAAGAAAACTGGGCTGAAATTAAAAAAATTTTTCCCTCAAGGAAAAAAATTTTTGGGCCCCCCCTTTTTTTAAATGTTTTTAAATTGTGTTTATTTTTTTTCCCCATAAAACTGTATCCCGGAAAAACCCTTTGAAAAATTTTCAAGCGATTTTTTAAGGTAAAAAAACCCCTGATAAAAACCCCAACTTTTCAAATAGGTGACAGCCCCTTTAAAATGTGAGGGGGGGGGAAATGGGGGTAGTAAAATTCCTTGGGGGGGAAATTTGATTTTAAAAAAACCCTTTTACCCAACAAAAACTAAAATTTTTAAAAAGCTGCCCCCAAAAATTTAAATTTTTCAAAAAAGGGTTTTGGTAAACTTTCCGGTAAATTAAAAAGACAAACAATTTTTCCCCATGGTTTTATTTATCAAATTTTTTAATTTTCTTCCTTTATCATGGCTTTCTGAAACTGTTAAAAATACTAAAAAAATTTTAAAAAAAATTAAATTCAAAAGATTTGTTTATGATTTTAAATGTAAGTTTTTTATGACAGTTATATTTAAAAGAAAAAATTACCCCCTTTTAAAGTAAGAAAAAACAAAGAACTTGGAAAAGAAATTTTCCCAAAATTTTTTAATTTAAATTTTGGCACCCCCATTTTAAAATAAATAAACGTTAAAATTTTCATAAAATTTAAATTTTAAAATTTCTCCAGGTCGGTACAACTAATTTGGTTTAAGAACAGTTTTGGGGGTAGGCTCCCCCCTGTTTTGTGGAACTCCCCCCTGACACTTTTCGGAAAAAAATTTAATTTTTAAACAATTAAAAAAAATTTAAATTTCTTGCTGGCGGGAAAGGAGTTCCCTGTGTGGTTTGGGCCCAACAAGTAAATTTTGCCCCTAATGCAGGGGTATGATCCCTTTTTAACAAACCCATGCTTGTTTTTCCATTTTAAAAAAATTTTTGCATGTTTTTTTCCCCACTACAAAAAATTAAATTTTAAAATTATTTGGCTCTTGACTATGTTTTATCCCCCAAATTCCTTTTTGGGTTTTGAAACATTTCTTGCTTTTTTAGGGGGTTTGCATGCCATCATACGTTTTTTAAAATTATATGCTCGTTTTTTCCCAAAATTGAGGGGGGTTTATCAAATTTTCTCCTCAAACCGGGTTTTAAAGGGGGATACGCTTTCTTAGTTTTTTTTGTCAAATAAAAATTTGTGTCATTTTTCCCCCCTTTTCAGTTTTTTCCCTTCAGGTTTTTAAGTAATTTTTGGGCCCCGGGTAAAGGTTAGCATAGCCCCCTCATTTTTTAAACCCTGTATTGTTGTTTTAAAAACCCTTGCTTTGCTTTTGTGTGATGAAATTGGGTTTTTTTAAATTTTTAAAAAGTTTTTTCCCCTTAAACAGCTTTTTTTTATTTGTTCTTTTAAATTTTTGTTATAGCAGTGGGTTTTATAAAAGCTCTTCTCGACCCTTATGTTTTTGTTACAAAGTTTTGCCGTTTTAAAAAAAAAATTTTTTCGTATTGTATTGTATATTTCGTGGCAAAAATTTAAATTTTTCCCATGGGTATGACAATAGCGAAATCAAATAAAAATAAGCGAAATAAAAATAAAAAAATTTTAAAGTAATGCATTTTTTTTTTAAAAACCTTTTGGGGTTTTTAATAAGAATATTTTTATAGTTTGAATGCCAATTTTCAAAAAAAAATTTTTAAAAATTTAGTTTTTTTTTCGGGTTTAATTTTTTTTGAAAAAAAAAACTTAATAAGTTCCCCCCCCGATTCTAAATGCCGAAAATCTCAAAGCCCGGGAAAAATCAAATCAAAAAATTTAAAGAAATAAAATTTTTAACTTTTTTTTTCCCCAAACAAAAAGGGGAATTAATTCCCCTTTGTAAGATAGTTATTTTTGGAAATCAAAAAGATTCCGGGGTGTTGATTTCCCCGTTTCCCTATATGGCGGAAATCTCAAGTGACAGGCAAAATCGAACCCTGAAAAAAAAGTATAAAAGATTTTTTAAAAATCCTTTTGGGGTTTTATTAAGAATAAAATTTTTACTTTTGGTCCCAAATTTTACAAAAAAAAAGGACTGCCCCGATTTTTGCTCAAATTTTTTTTCTTTATCTATTGCGCCCACCCCAAGGGAATTTTCGTTTTTAAGAAAAAGAAAAGTTAGCCGTTTGCTTTGAAAGTTGGGTTATCTTTCTTGGCTTTTTTTTGGAAAAAGATTAAAGAAAAAGGAATGTGAAAAAAATTTTTAAAAAACTTATTTCAATTTTCAAATTATTTCCCAAAAAAAAAATTTTTATGTCCGGCAAAATTCGCAGTGTTCCATATAAAAGCCCGCAAAGATGTCAAATTTGGGAAGAAACCAACCCCCCGGGGGTAAAAAATTACAGTTCAACGCAAAAATACGCCGCAAAAAAGCAGACCGAAACAAATGAAGAAAAAAACGGAAAAAAAAGCGGTCGTTTAAAGGGGGACAACGTTGTGAATTTCCCGGGGCCAGATTCGTACTTAAAAATTTTTTGTGAAAAATGCCTTGAAATGTAAAACACCCACAACAAAAATATTCAACCAAAAGGGAAAAAGAAATTTTTTGACTGTTCAAACCCCTTTTTAATATTTAAAAAAAATTTCCAAAAACCCCCCAAGGGGCCCTCCAACAAGTAAAGCCCAAACTCAACTATTTAGGAAATCATGAAATTTCCCCCAAAAATTTAAAAAAAAAAAAAAAGTCTATCAGTCATTTTAGGGGGCAACGAAATTATTGATCAGAAAATTTAAATTTTAACCCCGATAGAAACGATATACAAGCGCCCAGCCCCTGAAATGTGGATAACCGAATTAGTTTTTTACACAAAAATTACAAGGGGCCCTTTTTTCAAACCCAAAAAATTGAATTTTAAAACCCTTGGGAAACCGTTAAAAAACCCTTTTTAAAAACAAAATTGATAATTGTCTTGATGGTTTACAACTTACCCGAAACGGTTTCCCCTTTTTAAATGAAAACGAAAAAAGAAAGGGATATATAAACTTTCCCCTTTAGCCCGCACCCCTCACCGTTGTTTAGATTACCACAATCACAAAAATCACTGGGTTTGCTTAATAAATCATAAAAAATGAAATTTTATTTGTTTAGACATTTTAAGGAAATGAACGCCCAGACTACAGCGATTTTAAATTTGGGGTTTAAAAAATTTGTTTTCAGCTCTCTATGGCAGAGAAAAAACGAAAAAATAAAACGTAAACAACCCGAAATGTTGTTAAACAGAAATAACCCTACAGATTGTGGGTTTTTTTGCAATTTCCCTTTGGGCACCCCATAAAGGAAAAAGGAAGAAAATTTGTTTTTTATTTAATTATTTATTAAAATTAAAAAATTTCGGGTTTTTCAAAATTTACTGTTTTCAAAAATATAAAAAAAAAAAAGAAACCCAATTTTTACCCCAACAGAAAAAAAAAAAATTTTTTTGGGCCAAAAATAACCTATACTGGTTTTTGGGTTCCCTCATTTTTTATTTCAAAGTAAATGAGATATGCAACCAAAAAAATTTTTTGTCCTGTTTTGGGGCCATATAACCCATACGGGGTTGGTGCGCCGTACAACCCCAAAAAAATTAAATAACTAACCTATACTGTTTGGTGCGCCCTAAAACCCAAAAAAATAAATACAGATAACTTTAGTTTTTGCATGAGAAAAAAACCAAAAAAGAAAGTTTGTTCCTTTTATAAAAAATTTTACTTTTTATTTTTAAGTGCATTTAAACCCTTTCCTTTTTGCCCTTTTTTTATGGGTCCCCAAAACCCCGCTTCTTCATGATTTTTCTGCCCGGGTTTTTTTGACAGAAACCAAAATATTTTGGGGGCATGGTGTTTTTTTTGCCCGGGAAAAACTTTGCAAATCATTTTAAAACTTTTGTATGCGATGCTCCGCAACATTTTTTAAAAAGGGGCATTAAGTACAATGGCTACCAAAGCAAAGTGAAAGGGGTTTGTTTAAGCGTTTTTTGGGAGGTAAACCCGGGTAAATTATAATGGACCTGAAAATTTCAAAAAAGGGGAAAATAAAGGACTTTTTGCCGGATTATTGATGATCCCAAGTATGTATTACTCCCCTTGTTAATGTTGGTAAATTTAAAGGGATTCAGATGTTTTGTTTGGGGGGGGGGGCTATAGGGTTTTGTTTGTTGGGTATTGTAAAGAGGGCCGGTTTTGTTTTTTAAAATTGGTTTCCCCTAAAAATGTAGACTGTCAAATGGGGCAGATAAAAACAAATTTCACAAAAACTTGTCCTTATCTGGAAAAAAACCTTCTGAATTCCAAGGAAAAACCAAAGGTCATTAAAGGGGAAAATTGATCGTTGGGGAAAGGGAAAATGAGTTTTGACCAAATTTTTTTTGTACACAGGTCCTATCGTTTTTTTAAAAGTAGTGCCAAAAACGTACATATGAATTTTTTACTATTGAAGGGTTTCCTTTGGGAATGTTATTGATTCAGACAGTGAAAAAACGAAACCCCTATTTGGGGAAAAAGCCCGGGATTTGGGTTGGGGGCAGTTTTTCATTTAAAGCGAAGATATATCACTGATATATTTTGGGGGGCGTCAATGTTCCCGGGGCTTTGTTCACTTACAGATGATGTTCAGTAATTTTTAGACAACGTTTTTTGGGCATTCCGCCCTTTCAGTTTTTAAAAACCCCCTTCAAAACCCTTAAAACGCCTTGTGCGGAATGCAAAAAAACCAATTCACAAAATGTTGAAAAGATATAAGGGGCTAATTTTAACCCGGGATGAAAAGGGTGGAGAAAAAATTGCTGGCAACTGTGTAACCCAGGCTAAGAAACTCTTCTTTTTAAATTTCCAAATGGGAAAATTTTCCTTCGGTTTTTAAAAAGAAACGCGTTAAAGGGAGGTATGGGGTGTGGAAACCGAAAAGCACCCAAACCCCAAAACTTTTTCAAGTACCTTGTGAATCTAAGTATTTAACATTTTTAAAAAAGTCCCCCCTGACATCAATTACAATTTTAAAAAGGAGCTGTTTGGGAAAAAAGGGAAAACACTTGGGTAGAAAAAAGTGCATGTAACCCTTTTTCCCCCTGGGGGTTTTTGGGGAAAGCCCCTTTCCCACATTTACAGCCCGCCAAAAGGTTGATGTTTTCCATATGTTTTGTAAGAATTGCAATTTAACATTTAAAAATAAATTTTTAATTTTTTATGTTTTTTTTTTCAAAACCCCTAATTTAATTTTTCTTTAAAATTGTTTAAAAATCAAAAAACTTGAAAGTGACAGTTGATAGTTTTCACTATATTTTTTTCTCAGTTTTCCCGTTTTTGACAGGTAACCAAAATGAGGGGGAATAAGGGGGAAAAATTTAAAAAAAATTTAAAATTTACCGGTAATTTAAATTTTTTATATAAAAACGGATAAACATTTTTGACCAAATTTTTTGTTCAGATACATGAAGGTCATTTTTTTTTCTTAATTTTAGTCGGTAATTACATTTATTCTTTTACTTTTAAAAGTATGTACTGCTTGTTTTGTTAATAATCATGATAAATTGTTTTAAATACTTTTTAAGAATTTATTTCCATAATGAACTGCCACTTTTTTAAAAAGAAATAGTAACCCAGCTGCATGTGAAGATTTCCCAAGATAAATATCCCTAAACCTTTTTTTTTTAAGGGACTTTTTTTTATGGGAGGAAAAAAAGATAATTTAAAAAACCTTTTTTAAAAAATTTCCAAAAACTTATGCCTTTGAAACTTGATTAACCTGATCACATTCATAATTAAAACCCATAGTCTTTTTGAAAAATTCGATTCTATGTCCCTTTTTGGTTTTTTTGTTTTAAATTAAAAAAAAGAATGGCATTTTAAACTAGGGGAGCGTTTTTTTTCCCCGGGAGCATCTGCGAAAACCTCTAAAATCAGCGCAAAAGAAATTTTTTGTGAAATGATTGAGGGGAGTGAGTTGGGGGTTTTTCGGGAAACGCACAAAATGGTCATTTATCGCCGGAAAAAAGTATAATTTCCCAAACCCCCAAAAAGTAAAGCCTAAACATTTATGTAAAAAAATAAAAATGTTATTAAAAAAAAGGGATGGCGTTAAAGTAACAAATGGGAACAAAAAATAAACATTTTTGCCGTGTTTTGCACTACAAAAATTTTTTGGTAAAAGGGGACAAAAATTGGGCTTTTGCTGTTTGGAAAGGAAAGGGGGACACTGGGGTGGGGGGTTTTCAATTCCCCTAAGGGTTTGGGTCAAAGAAAGGTCGGTCTATTGGCCACCAGTAAATAATTTCCAAACATGCTGTGAAAGAGTTTCGGGAAACCCTCAACAAAATGGAGGGCTTTTTCCCTCGATAAAGTAAAGTTGAAATCAAAAAATGGTTTTTTTGTAATTTGCTTGTCTGCGTTTTTTCCCGGAAGTGTCTGCGGTTTTTCCCCAAAAATACCATTTGTGTTTGCCTTATTGCCGTTTTTTTAAGGCCCCCCTATATTAAAAGGTTACACTTACCAAAAAAAATTTCCTTTTTTATTTTTAATATCAACAATGAAATCTTGAGAACCCCCTGTTCCAAAACTTTAAAGGGATTTTTAAAAAAAAGAAAAACCCTATATGGCATTTAGTTTATCAAAAAAAAGAAAAAAAAACTGACATGATACTTCTATCTTTCTTTAAGAAAAAATAATTTTCTGGAAAAAATCACCCCTGAAAATAAAAAATTTTTTGGGAAACACCCCGAAAGTGAAAATTTTTTCAATGAAAAAAACAAAAACCCGAAAAATTTACCAAAGAAAAAAGGTTCCCAAAATCTGTTCTCGATAAAAATAAGCAATAAAAACTAAGCCAAAAATAAAATGCCAAATATCCATACAACTCATTTTCCAGATTTTATCCAAAAGCCTGGGAAAACCCATTTTGGCAAATTTTCCAAAGTAAACAGAATTGGGCCTTAAAAAATGGGGATCAAAAAATTAAAAATATCTATACTTACTTCCCGGGTTTTAAATTGAAATTGTTAAATCTAATATTTAGAACTTAACAAGATTTTGGGTTCCGGGTACGGGTTTATCCCAAGCACCGACCACCCCGCATTTCATTACAAAACCCCAAAGAGCCGGGGGGCGTCGGATGCTGCAGAGATTATTGTGGTTCCGGGTACGATTGAACACTGACCACCCGCTTGGGATCTACAACAACTAGAAACGGGGGCGGGGCGGGGTGCTGCGAACTGTGGTTTTCCCGGGTACGATTAAACACGAAAACACCCCAGCATCTAAAAATTCTTTGACGGGGGCGTCGGGATGCAAATGGATGATTTAAAATGGGTTCAATTGTGGAAAGGCAAGTTCCTGGGTTAGAGTGATTTAAACGGGCGATGGGGTCTGGGCATTTTGGTTTGGATCTAATTTTTTAAATGGGAAAACGTCTCTTGGACAGTTAAAATTTGAAGACGTTTTTGGGTTTTGTGAAACCGGGTCAGAATGGAAAGGATTTCAAAAACGAAACCGAAATGATGTTTTTAAGGGGGAATATTTAATTATTGATTTGGGAAACCTTACCGAGCCCGCGGGGTGTGCGGGTTTTTTTAAAGTCCCATGGGCGAGTGACGGGAAAGGAAAAAAAATTTCCTGTAAGAAACCATTATTTCAAGTCCCTTTTTAAAGGCCGGGGTTAAAAAGAATAAAACAATACCCAAAAGTGCACGTTTTGAAAGAATTGTTTTTTTTTGTTTTGGGGTTTAAAACCCCTTTTTTCAACAGTATTTTTAGTCAAAAGGGAACGGTGGGGAGTTAACCTAACCATGTTCCTTGGGGGTTTTAAACCCGTAAAAAAACCTGTTCTCCGGGAATAACTACCAAAATTTCCCCACTTGGAAAACAAGGTGTAGTACTAAAGGGTTTCAGACACAATGTTCAAACCCGGGGGGGACTCGAACGAATTGAGCCCCGGAACTTTGTGTTATTCATATCTCTCTCTCTCTCTCTGTGTGTGTGGGTGTGTTTTGTGTTTGGTTTTGTTGTTTAACGTCTTTTTTAACCCTTTTTTAGTCATATAAACCCCAGGTGTTACTTGTACATGAGCACAAAAGGGCCCCAAATTTATAGGTGCCCCACTGGAAAAACACGCCGTGAACAAGGGAAAGATACCCCAACCCCGTCCCATTTTAAAATGACACCGGGCGACCAGTCCAAAAACTAAACCCTTTTAAAGGTTTTTTGCATATATCACAAAACAAAAAGATTTTTTTAGTTTAAAAGAACATTTCTTTACACACAACCCAAACTGTCCCAAAACGTTTTAAATGTTTGTTTCCAAAAGAGTTGGGTCCTTTAAAAATTTTTTAATGAGTTTGTCCCCTTTAAATAAGAATGATTTGTAATTGGGAATAAAAGTAAACAAATTTTCCAAAAAAGATGTTTTACCTAGTTATAATATGTAAAGTTTAAACCCCTTTGCACGATGTTTCAAATGCCTCAAAACGAAGACATGTAAAAAGCTTTTAAAAAAAGGTGGTTTTTTTTTGCCGGGTGAACGGGCCCGAAGTGGGCCCCTTTTATGCCCGGGCCCTTTCCGGAATTAATATATATGGGATAAATTGACAATTATTTTGTAGAATAAAAATAAATGTTTTATACGCTGTTACATTTTTATTTTAAAAACCAAACCTTTTTTTCCCATGATTTGTGACGTTCGAACTTTTTTCTCCGAAAAATGGGAAACCCCCCCCCCATTAAAACCCCTTTAAAGGGCCGGGGCGGCCCAAACAGGAAACTATATTTCCCTTTTTTTTCGTCTTTGGATACGACCCCGAACTCGAAGCGGACGCTTAAACCCCCAAAAGGGTACGAGGGCGGGATATTCACTATCTAGGAGACCCTTTTAAATATAAGCCTTTGTCACATGGTAATTCAAAAGGAAACAAGGTGTTTGTGCGGACTTGTCCGTCTGTTATTGAAGAAATCAAATCTCGCGCAGATGATGTAACAGCGTCTGCAAATTCTATTGAAAAAAAAACCCAAAAGCAGGCAGAAAAGGGCCCCGATTTGAGGGGGAAAAATTTCCAAGGGAAAATATTGGCAAGTAAAAATCTTTTTGACGCCTTAAAAAAAGGCTCAGCAACCCCATGAGCCCTTCAATTTTTGAGATAACAAATAGTTAGAAATTTCCCAAAGGGAAATAAGAGTTTTTTCCTTTTCTGGGTTTTCATTTCAGGACTTTAAAGAAAATTTAAAAGGGAAAACTTTTAAAAAACCCTTTCTAATTTTATGGGCCCCTGGCCCACGATCAAAAAGTATTAAAGAAACAACCCTACAAAAAGGGTCAATTTTTTTGTTAAAGGGATCATCATACCAACAAAATTTTTTTGAAAGCAACAGGATTAAAAACCCGAAAAAATTGATGCATGAGAAACCGGGGGCGCAAAATTTTTAGAACGAATTTTTTAATGGATTGAAAGAGCCCTTTTCCCAAATTTTAAGCAAAGTTTAAATTTCCCATTTTTATGTGGGCAAAAAAAAAGCAGGAAAAACTTACACTAAAAAAAGCCTTCCGAAATTTCCCCTTTGGGTTTTTTATTTGGAAACATAGAAAATGAGTTAAAAAAATGGGTCCTTTAAAATGGGAAATGACGCAAGAATGCCTATCTGATATTTGAATCCGTTGATACTTTGTAGAGAGTAAAGGGAAAAACAGAATACAAAAAGAAAAATATCTGAAAAAAAAATTTTTGTCATTTTCGGAGAAAACGGTTTTTGGCCCGAAGAAAAAAAAACCATTCTAAAAGATAAAAAGCCCCCTCTTTAAAACAAAAACATGATAATTTCACAACTGATTTTTCTTTCCGAGAAAAGAGAGAGAGAGGGGGAGGGGGAGAGAGAGGCAAACCTGAACAAATTATCAAGTAAGGGTTTTGCCGTTAAAACAGGATGCTAATGGCCCGGGTAAACGAAAAAAGTGGGGGTTTTTTGATGAAGATTTTTTTGAAATGTCAAAATGGGTTTTTAAGCCCTTTTTTTTTTTCTACTTTTTATGAGCATCTTTGATTTTGGAATAGACAAAGGGCAATGGCACAGGGCCTGAAAATTGTTAACCCTTTCTGAAACCCACCAAATTGACCAAGGGAAAACAGAAACTAAATAGGATGACTGGAATGCGGAGTAATGCCCCCTATCATGATCAAACAAATTTCCCCCTTTTTGCTCAAATACATTTCAAAAAGTAATCCCCCCTTTTTAAAAATACCAAAATTTTAAAAAAAGATAGAGTTATATTTGTTTGCCCAAATTTTAAAGTTAGCAAGAACATTAAAAACTAATTTAGCCATACAAACTGCCAAATTTTTATGACAACATAAAGAATGTATTAGGGTTGTGATACCTGATGTGCAGAGACAAAAAATGCGTCTGATTGCGGGGAAATTTTTGCCCAAAAGGGATTTGACAAGGAAAAATGTTTTCCAACTTTGAAAATTTACATTACAGCAAACAGATTTTTAAAAGGGCTCACATAGATCTCATTTGGAAACTGTTTAGAGAATAAATTATTCACCCCATTTCCTAACCTACAAAAGATGCCAAAAAAAACCCTTAAAAACAAAGAAATACAAAACTGTCCCAAAATATTGTATCCTTAAAAAAACCTTACGTTGTGGTGATATGGTTTAAGTGTGAAAAAAAAATTTTTTTGCTAAAGTGGTTTCCCTAAAAAGTGGGGTGGGTTTTGTTAACCCGTTTAGAGGACCCAAAATGGTTTGTAAACAATGTAGTTGGTAATACAGCACAATGTTGTTTATATAGGATACCAAATTTCCCCCGGGACTTTGATCAGAAATTTTTGTACATGGGGAGTTTTTTCCCTGTTATTATTGAATTAGTAATAATAAACAAGTTTTTTAATATACTGTTTAAGATAACGTTCCCTTTTTTTTTTCCCGGGGGGGGAATAGTATTTGAATGTCTGCATCCCTCCCTTAGTCCGTTTGAAACAAGCTGTATTTTTTTCCCAAATTTAATGAAAAATGTTACATCAAAACAGGAAAAAGGGCCCTCACCCTTTTTTCGGGGGCAAATTTTGTTCCAAATTTCTTTTTTTGGGAGTCACGGCCCTGTTGTTCGATTCCCACTGGGTTTAAACTGTCTAGCATTTTTAGGGGGCATTTCCAACAACATTTTGCATTAATGACAAAAAACATAGCTGTAGCCTTTTTTTTCGAAAAAAATCCCCCATGCAAAGTTCCGTCCGTTCCCACGATTTTTTGTAAAAAAGGGGTATGAAAGGGCCCTGGGATCGCTCACCTGACCCATTGACCCAAAATCCCCCCCGGATTAACATTTTTGGCCAAGTTTTTTAAAGATTGGCAAAATGTCTTTAAAAATTTTTAACTAAACCTTTTTCCTTTTATTGACCCCCGTGACCTATTTTTGACCCAAAATGACCCAGATTAAAATTGACCTAAAAATCCTCCCCGATTAACATTCTGATAAAATTTTAGGAAATTTCAATCAAAATTTTGGCCCCTAAGTTTTTAACAAGCTTTTCCTTTTGGGTTTGATTAAAGGGCCTTTGTTTTTGTCCCACATACCCCGATTCGGAAAATTGCCCCCAAAGATCTGAAAATTAAAATTTGACCAAGTTCACAAGATCACAATCATAAAAAAGTGGCCTCAAAAATGTTAAAATGCTTTCCTTTGATTTTTCCCCCTTAAGTGATAGTTTTTTTTACCCCATGACCCAGATTGAACCCTTTACCTAAAGATCTCCCAAGGGTTGACTTTGGGGTTTTATGAAGATACAGTCATAAAAGTGGCCCAAATGGGAAAAAAGGGTTTTCTTTTTGGGTTGCCCCAGTGCCCAGTTTTCGACTACCCGAAAACCCGATTCGAACTTGACCTATAAAACAACAAGATCCCCATTCGACCAGGGTTTTATTAAGATATGGTTATAAATGTGGCCTCTTCCTTGGTTTAAACCCCCGTTTTCATTTGATTTGCCGCTACCAAATTTTTTTGGGCCCACATGACCCAGATTCCAAAAATTTGGGCTTGAGACCTTAAAAAATAACAAAAATGACCCAAGGTTTAAGAAGGAAAAAATCTTAAATGTGGCCTTACTGTGTTAAAAAACTTTTCCTTTTATTTGACCCCGGTGACCTAGTTTTTGAACCCAGGGAACCCCCAAAAAAAGTCCCAAAATTTATTGAGTTACCTTCTGACCAAGTTTTTATTAAAATTGGGGGCCAAAATTTTGACCTCTGAGGTTTTAAAAAGCTTTTCCTTTTTTAAATTTTACCCAGAAAACTTAGTTTTTGACCCCCGGTGCCCCCCATCAAAATCATCCCCAAATTTTATTTAAATAAAATTTTGACCAATTTCATAAAGATTTAAACCAAAAAATTTTGATCTAGAGTGTTAACAAACTTTTTTCCTTTTATTTTACCCCGGTGACCTAGTTTTTGACCCCCGATGACCCCAAAAATCCGGGAAATCGTTTCCCAAGATTTTATTGAGGGTTTCATTCCGACCAAGTTTTATTAAGACTGGGCCAAAATTGTGACAGTCATACCGACGGACGGACAACGGACACAGGGTCATCACAAAAGCTCACCTTTGAGCACTTCGTGCTCAGGTGAGCTAAAAATAAAATGAATAAGAATACAAAAAATGAGACTACATATTCTATAGCTTGAGCGCTAACGAGACACCTTCAATTGAATGGACGTAAAGTCAATATTTTCACAGATGATAATATGGCCATCTTAGTAATGTCATTGATATAATGTAATGATTGAGAAGAAACAATTAGGCATCTCAGATGTAAAAAAAAAGTAAAATTTATGGATAAATGGTCATTTAGGAACGGACACATCGTGAAAACTATTAATACCCTTTTTGAGTTCTTGTGAGTAAATTTTGGGGCGGTAAAGAGCACAGAAATTTGACTTTTGACAATTTCACTTTTAGCACCGATTCAGAAAATAGAATTTTTTGTGCTATACAGAAACCACTTCAAAGAACCACTTCAGACATACAAAGGTTGGCTTAAGCACAACATATCGCGCCTCATACTGCCCGCGCAAATTATAGGTCAGTCAGAAAGGGGTCTAGTAAGAATGTATAGAACGTATATAGCCAACATTCCGCAATCACTTAAGTAAAACGCGTTATAATTACAACCAGTAACAGTCCCCAAATAAACCTCGGATCACTTGTTAGCCACATGGCCATAATACCTTGAAATCCACAGCTAGATATATAACGTCTCAGTCAGATTTCAATGGGTACTTCACCAATCATTCTTTGCGTGTAACAACAGCCACGCATCTCTTCATCGTGGAAGCGCCAGGGAAGGTACGAGAATAAAATGGACACCGGTCTAATGCAATTTCGCATACAAACGGACAAACGTCGATCAAAAAGCGTTTCTAAAATGCTTCAAGAGGTTGAAGAACGTTCATCAAAAATAAAAGCAGATGCCAAATCCCACCAACGACACCTAAATCGTTTGTTCAAGGTTCTTAATTACAGCCAATCAATATAGTTAACTGTTCATCAGTTATAGTCGGCAACACCAAATTCTGGGTTTTAGCTTAACCCGATTACTCCACACGCCAACACATGCTATACAGCATTTAGAGTGTACAGAATGTGGAATGTATACATTAAAAGTTTATATCATTTAGCATTTCTATTCTAAAACGGGTTCAAATTTCACGAATTAGCACTTGATAAAAACAGATCGCTCTCAAACTGAACTTTGCAACTTTTAAACTAATGAATATTTTTGACATGATGTTTTCTTGCTGAGTACCGCTGAATGCAAGCTTCTTTATTGATTATGTTATATTTATTTCACCTATTGTTTATAGAAGATAATTAATTATCTAGTCAATTATCTATTTCAATATTGTTATATTATTTATATCCAACATGTTTCTCCCCAGATACCCTTTATTCATTATTCTGACTTTCTTGATTTGAGCCACAAGTTTTCACCTGATTCTTTTATGTGAGTAAAGGCCTTGATAGTCCATTGATATATGGAACTGATTCGGTTATGTGTTGTAAATCACCATCCTGCTAGTAACAGAGTCCAGACTTTGTTATCAACAAGGACTATTTCTAATGATTAAAATGATTTTTGCAGAGAATTATTTGGAAGGACGCACATTGAACTTCACATGATGTTGAGAGTGCTAGACTATCTTTAGCTGTCAGTTGCAAGTAAGAACTAAAGTCTTTCAATACATCTAGTTGTCAATGCTCAAATGCTCTGTAGTTGTAGGTTCTGCATTTATGCATTCAAGGTGGCTGCTCAAACATATTGAATGTCTCCATTTCTCATTAAAACATCGTTACAACTCAAGTATGATCATTAACAATAAGTTGCAGCATAATTGCAAGATAGTTTCTTTTTATTCCTAACTTCACAAGTTCCAACAGAGCATTTTCTATCTCGGTTTCGAAAGCATGACAGAACTGAAATGTAAAAACAGTAATTTATCAGATTCTGTTGTGTATTATTTATTGAGATAATACACACACTATAAGTCCAAACAAGAAAAACATAGTTTTTGGACAATAACAGGAACATTTCTAAAAAAAAATAGTGACAAGCAAGATGAATCATGCACTGTCTGTGGTCATCTAATTATAAAAAGATATTTGAAAGAGGAAAAAGCAAAAATGCATTCTGTGATATTGTTTCTGGGGTAAAGGATTTTGAGTCTTTGGCTGCAGGTGCCTTAATTAAATAGAAAAAGTGAAAACTCCACAGGTCGCTCAACACAACAAAAACGAAAATGTTGCAGGCTCGGTTTGATTGAGCCTGTTCATGGACGGTAGTGGAAATGCATGCTACCGTCCACGCCCTCTAGCCCCGGGTTGAGCAGAACTCAACATTTACACATGCTAAAAGTACAAAAAACAATTTAGAGACATCCGCAAATGTGTTCATACGGCGGTGCACATGGAACCTTCAATGTTACACTAGTGTGTAATTCCATGAAAAGCGGCGTATAGTCCCCAGTTAAAATGATGGATTTGCCCTAAACGAGAAAACAATGAGAGGAACTAAACAAACTGGAATTTAGAAAGGGGATCTGAGGTTATGGAGCCTGCATATCACAGGAACTGCCAAAAGACAAAATTAAAAAGCAGGCACCATATCCAAGGGGTGATTAAACAATACCCAAAGCTATGAAAGCGGGAGTATTGGAACCACCCAGGCCGAAATGTTCATGCTGAGAAACTAAACAGTACCAGTAACACGACATAAATGTCGTGCTGAACGATCTGAGAAGATCGAAATATAACAGCCCTGATTGAATGTACGGGGAGACTTTTTACGGCCGCCACACGGCACAAACAACGCTGCTGTTATAATAAAATAGAAAAAGTGAAAACTCCACAGGTCGCTCAACACAACAAAAACGAAAATGTTGCAGGCTCGGTTTGATTGAGCCTGTTCATGGACGATAGTGGAAATGCATGCTACCGTCCACGCCCTCTAGCCCCGGGTTGAGCAGAACTCAACATTTACACATGCTAAAAGTATAAAAAAACAATTTAGAGACATCCGCAAATGTGTTCATACGGCGGTGCACATGGAACCTTCAATGTTACACTAGTGTGTAATTCCATGAAAAGCGGCGTATGGTCCCCAGTTAAAATGATGGATTTGCCCTAAACGAGAAAACAATGAGCAGAACTAAACAAACTGGAATTTAGAAAGGGGATTTGAGGTTATGGAGCCTGCATATCACAGGAACTGCCAAAAGACAAAATTAAAAAGCAGGCACCATATCCAAGGGGTGATTAAACAATACCCAAAGTTTGCCTGTGGCAGCTCCATAGTCTGGCCATACAAGTATTTAGATGGTAATGTCTGCTCATGAATGTTGAAAGATGAGTTCATTTCTTAGTTACCTGAGCACAAAGTACTAAGGGTGAGCTATTGTGACCGCTCACCTTCCAGCGTACGTCCGTTGTCCGTCCACACTCCTTTAAGCAATATCTCCTAAACCACCAGGCCAATTTTGATGTAACTTCACAGGAATGTTCCATGGATGGTCTTCTTTAGAAAATTATTAAAATAATTGAGTTCCATATTATATTATATTATATTATAGAACTCTGGTTGCCATGGGAACCGAAAGGAAAAACTTTAAAAATCTTCTTGTCCAGGGCTTATATATTTTGCATGTATCATCATCTAGTGGCCCTCTACCAACATTGTTAAAATTATCCCCCTAGGGTCAAATATGGCCCCGCCCTGGGGGTCACATGGTACACAAAGACATATAGGGAAAACTTTGAAAATCTTCTTGTCGAAAACCACAGGGCCTGGGGCTAAAATATTTGGTATGTAACATTATCAGGTGATCATCTACCAAGGTTGTTCAAATTTAGGAAATTAAAAAAAAAATTTTTTTGTCTTAAACCACAAGACATTGGTCTTTGATTTTAGTTTGTAGCATTGCCTTATGATCCTCGACCAAGATTGTTCAAATTATTACCCAGGGGTGAAAAGAGGACCCTTCCCTGGGGTCCCAAGTTTTACATATACTTATATAAGAAAAAAACTTCAAAAATTTTCTTGTCTGAAAGTTCAAGGTCTAGGCCCTCGATACTTGGTATGTAGCATTGCCTAGTGGTTCTCTAAAGATTGTTCAAATTATGCCCCTGGGGTGAAAAGAGGTCCCACCCTGGAGGGCGCTTGTTATAGGAGTTATATAAGAAACAATACTTCAATAATATTCTGATCTTATTTCCTAGACTGTTTAATTATAACTTGATGATCCCAAGTAATTAGGGAACCTTGACCTACTGACTTACTTTTTCTTTCTTAAGACACAGACTAATTTGGATGACATACAGTTTTTGCACACCAATCTTAAAACTGACTTTCATTGACCATGAATGCGACCTACTGACCTTCATTCTTAATATTTAAGCATCAGTTTGACATTTGAAACATGTAGCTGGTATTACTCAGATGAGCGATCCAGGGTCATCATGACTCTCCTGTTTCTTATTAATAAAGGGTTTTTGTTAGATTTTTAATTAAATCTAGCTTGTTCTTCAAAGATTACAAAATCTGTATTTCTGGGCATGCACTGAAGCATAGTTATACTGAGTCACGTTTTAGGTCCATTAACTATGACAGGTTTATTTTATGGACTTTTGTAAAGATAATAACAATAATTTTCAGAACCTTCAAGAAGTATTGATGTAAGTGATAAAGTGGAGGTAAATGAACCCAGAGTACCGTAAGTGATGGAGCGGAGGTGATTCAACCACAGATTACCGTAAGTGCTGAGCATGGGACAAGCAGATACGCCCGCCAGGATCGCATTCCTAAGGTGAGATGTGAAGCTTATCAACGACAAAAGCTAAAATTAGTAGCATAAATAACTTTATTATTAGCCCTCTACTAGTATAACCGGAGGAGACTACAAGTTCAGCCTCTGTCCATCCGTCCGATAAGATGAATCTTGCAACAACTATTAAGCATTAAAGATATATTGATCAAACTTGATCCAAATATAGCTCGGATGAAGTTTTCACTTGGAATCCTTTTAGGGGTTACACGTTACACAGGGGTTTATGTATGTCATTTGCAGATGCAATGACAATAAAAGAATAAAAAAGATTTTGTTGGTAAAATGTGTTGACTGAAAAAAATAAGTATTTACATGTTATTACTTTGAGTCTTTGTTACCAGTATGATAATAAAATTATAGAAACAAGAGCTATCTAAGGACATGCTAGTTTTACTTCATTAAATAAGAAATCCTGGAATTATTATTGAATTACTTTTTAACTGTGATCAATTTTGTTTCCCAGGTTTCCAGTAACTGGCTTGCCAAGTACCACACTAAACATTGTAAAGCAAAACTATGTACTTGATAGGGTTTTAACAGATTTCAAGTTGTAAGTTATAAATTCAGACTTCAGATTGTTCATATCTCACCTTTGCACTGTGTGCTCATGGGTTGCTTTTGTGACCGCCTGATGTCCATCGTCCGTGTGTCAACGATGGCGGTTTCATTTTAAGCTTACTTGAGCCAAAGGCTTATGGTGAGCTTTTGTGACCGCTAAATGTCAGTCGTCCGTCGTGTGTGGTCCGTCCGTCAACATTTTCTAAAAACAATCTTGTTGAAAACCACTTGACCAAACTTCACAGGAATGATTCTTGGGTTGGCCCCTTTGTTCAAAGAATTTACTTCCATGCAGAACTTCGGTTTGCCATGGCAACCAAAAGGAAAATCTTTAAAAATCTTCTTGCCTAGGGTTCTGATATCTGGTATATAGCATCATCTAGTGGTCCTTTAGCAAGATTGTTCAAATTATCCCCCTAGGGTGAAAAATATTTCATTTGAGCAATATAGGATCATCCTGGCCCTGTTGTTTTAGAAATTGTTTTCTTAAAAGAATCTATAGGGATGATAAGTGAAAATAATATGTCTCAAAAGTTTAAAAGTCATGCTGATAATAGGTACATTTTTATTAGTAATTTAGCAATAGTTGTTTGTGTGAGTAGCTTGTATAACCTGCTTGTCAGTTAATATTTATCCAATCTTTTTCAGAGCTGGGACAAAGTACATCATGTACGTGTTAGTGAAAGACTTCATGGTCAGTTTCCTTGGACAAACTATGGCCTATGTCCGAAAACGAATGCATGAAAACGCAAATTATTAAGAAAAACAAGAGTGAGTGAGTTAGATTTTACGGCGAACCGACACAAAAAAGCCATATAAAGAAACTCTGTTATATATTATCCTTAGGACACCGGACTATACGAAACATAATACGGAAAACTGTCCTAGTCGCGTCAGCGTCTTTCTTGCGACCCAGCGTTGTTTAGTTTTTTTTTACACTTTCTCTTTTTTTTTTTACTCCTTATTTTTGTAATTACTTGATGGGATTTGCTTTAAACTTGAAAAAGTTATTCCTTAATATCACTCACATCGATTGGCACCATTGCAATAACTCTCACATAATTATTTCATGACTTATCCCATTTTTTACTTAGAATTTAAGGTTAAAGTTTTGATTTCACGTGTGGTAAACGCGCAATCCGATTCCCGCCGGGAATACGCTTAAAATGGGTTGCGCAACGTCCGGTGCTGGTGTTGCGCGTAAAAAGGACAAAATTGAGGTATGCGAAGTTATGATTTTGCTTAGTATGAGAACAGAATAAATTTTCTCGAAAAAGGCAAAATGCTATTCGATACAGATATGATAATACACCATATGTGCAAAATATCTGGTTTGTAATTTCTAATTCGGCTCTATTATCACAAAAACTGAGGCGACACGAAGCGTTAAAATGTATGAAATCAACAAAAATGGAAGTTTCTGACCTCATATGCCTAATCTGAGGACATCTGATGCTTTTTATGATAACTCAACTGTTATAAAGTAACGAATATCAAAATTATTTGCTTCAAATCGTGCTTAGGGGGACATAATTGACAAAAAAATGATCGGGAATGGGGTTGCGCACCGGGAATGGAGTTGCTCGTATACATCATAATGTATATAAATTAATGTATTCGCGCAACTCCGTTCCCAGGGCGCAGCCCCATTCCCGATTATTTTTTTGCCAATTTTCTCCCCAAAAGCAACACTTCATTCAAGTGTATGTAATATTCATGACTGTTTTACACGTGTTTGATTATTAGAAGCGTCACATTTCCAGAAAGAAGGCACAAGAGTTAGAAAATTTGCATTTTTCATGATTTCATGCTTTTTTGACAGCTCCAGCCATCAGAGTTTTCGTGATAACAGAGCTGATTTTTAAATTAATAAGTTGGTATTTCACACATATGATCTTTATTCATTTTTGTGTCAATAGCATTTTGCTTTTTTTTCGAAACACTCGTAAATGTGTCATTATTTACATAAACAAAAACTCACATACCTCGATTTTGTATATTGTGATGCGCAACACCAGCACCGGAAGTCGCGCAACCCATTTTTAGCGTATTCCCAGTGGGAATTGGATTGCGCGTTTACCACCCGTGGATGTACTTTCACTCTATCTCAGGTTTGATTCAAACTGAAAGTAGTTGTTCTACACCATCTCCTATATCATATGACACAAGGATCATAACTCTGGCACCACTATTTTATGAATTATCCCCTTTTACTTAGAATTTTAGGTTAAAGTTTTGATACATTTTCACTCTATCTTACTTATTACTAATGGATTTGATTTGATTCAATTCAAACTTAAAATACTTGTTCCACCTTATCATATGACACAAGGTGCATAACTCTGGCCCCAATTGTTCGTGCATAATGCCCCATTTAACTTAGAATTTAAAGTTAATATTTGATGTATTTTCACGTTATCTGTTATTAGGAACAGACTTGATTCAAACTTAAAACAGTTGTTCCACATAATTACCTACATCATATGACACAATGTGCATAACTCTTGCACAAATATTTTATGAAATGTGCCCCCATTTTGCTTGGAATTATACTTATATCGTGTTTTGATATACTTAATCTTTACCTCTCTTATAACTAAATACTTTTGACACAAACTCAAGCTATTGTGCAATAAAGCCTCATCCACAATGGAGTCATTAAACACTCCAGTGACTGCTCCAGTTTCCTCAGATGTGCCCAGTTTCACTATCCAGCATTGAAAGCTGTCTCCTGTGACAGCTCTTGTTATGCTATCTAACCAGGCATACGTATGTTTTTGATAACACAGGAAATGACGTCACTCGACCTTATGTAATTTATTTATTTGGGTTTTACGGCGCACCAACACAGTGTAGGTTATATGGCGCCAAACAGGACCTTAAGTAAAGAAAATGAAAATAGACATGCAAACAAAAAAACAAGGAAGAATATCCAACAGGGAAAGCCACGTTCCAAAAACGCATCCTCCCCAAAGGCACACAAGAACAACACTCGCAAACTACACACATACACACACCACAATAAACACACAAGGACAAAACAAACAAATACAGGAACACAGTGGGGTGCAAAACTTGAAAAGGAAAGTCGCCTTTGTATTGATCGAAAGTCAGGGGTCACATGCAGTGGTCAACATGTACGGGGTGTCAATTTTTAGCATTTTCTCTAGTGTCATTTTAATCATCATGTGCATCTGTGGTTACAGTACCAAATACTCTTATGTTTTTGACAGAATTATGCCCCTTTCTTGCTTTAAGTTTTTTGGCAATCATTGCTTTCTTGATATAACGTCATTACAATATGAGATAATGACTTGAAACGTAAAATGCATCTTTATTATCGTTATCATCTGCATGTGTTGTAACAATTTTTACAACTCGGATTTTTATTTTTGACCAGATTATGCCCATATCATACTTAATTTTTTGACGTAACTTTGTTACTATATAAGGTAATGACTTGAAACTCAAAATATATCTTTACCATCATCATCTGAATGTAGTTTCTTGGACTGTTTTTCTCTGAATATAATTATGAAAAGTGGAGCACGTTGTCTTACGGACTTCTCTTGTTCTAAGGCTATGTATAGCTATCTATAAACAGATAAGCAAGGATTTTTTGGTCTTTATATGTCAAGTAAGATGATATGCAGTTCAAAGAAGTAAATGCTAAAGTCACTTTTCAAACGGGTGAGCCAAGCCCCGCGCGGCATAAGGTCAGACGGGCACCGTTCTATTCAGTCATGATAAAAACTGCCTATTAATGGTGCCAAGGCGGGTAACGACGGGGTTCGAGCGGTTTGCTTTTAAAATAAACGAGAGCCCTCCTCGTGTAACAAAGTGTCCGGATGTGCCCTGACGGTATCCGGAAGGGTACCCCCGCGGCATTCGACAGGGTCCCGATTAGTCCAGAGAACTCATACGGACACAAGACACATGTAAGGCAGCGGTCGGGTCCTCTAAATATCGCCGGGACTTGAACTGATTTTAAGGTAGAGTCATGAACAGACTCAATCAAACAGCATGCTATTATTTTGCTTGGTTGCATTCTTTGGTACAAAAGGATTCATTTTTATTAAATGTACTTCTGGCCCGAGCGGCCTCGTTCGGGCCCAGTAGGGAATCAGCAGGGCCCGCGTCCGAAAGTGCTAAAAAGTTCGGAGTCATTCACCCGCCCGGTGTAGCCTATCAGATTAAAAGGCGTGCGTGTGATTTTTCTGTGCCGTCACGTGATACTGCTCCAAACAAGTGAGATGCCCTTTGACCTGTACCAATCAAGTGAAAACGGCATACGCCGATTGCCTGGTGGGCTATTCGGCTTACGCAAACAAGTCCAACCAAACCGGCGCATGCCGTTCAATTTGATTGGCTACACCGGGCAGGTGAATGACTCCAAATTAATGAGCCGGTCACATGACGGCTAACGTTAGTCACGTGCACGGCGTACGCCGGTAGGTGTCAAATCATGTCCAGCCTTGGTGAAGGATGTTGGGTAGAATATAGCTGACCTTGATTACGTAATCCGGTGGTAGTTGAGTTGTTTTTCTTCTTATGCTTCATGAATCTCCAGAAGCGTTTGGAGAAAGATATGAGTTGACAGTACTTTCAGTGCTTTGATTATTCACGCTTTCTGTATCGTCTGTGCTTTATGTCTGCGTTTCATACTGTGCCTTTTTTTAACCAATAGGATTCCGCCAACCTGACCTAATTAACGCATTACAATGGCGGAGCCACCGCTTCCTAAAAAGCGGAAAATGGAAGACGAAACACCGGAGTATTTTTTAAAGTTCTTGTCTGATGAAAAAACAAAACACTTACGTCGTTTAAGAATTATTTTTAACGACATTCGTTATGGTTATTCACGTTTTAGTGTTTATTTTCTGCGCGTGTTATCCACTTGCAAACGTCAGTTTCTGCCATGCAACTGTAAATGCTGAATGTTACAGAAAAGATTCCACCGTTCCAAGGCGGTGTCCCACTGTGTTCCTTTGTTTGTTCGTTTTGTCCTCTTGTGTAGGCTTTGTGTGTGTGCGCGTGTATATGTGTGTGTTCCTTTGTTTGTTCGTTTTGTCCTCGTGTGTTGGCTTTGTGTGTGCACGTGTATGTGTATGTGTGTGTGTTTGTGGTGTGCACGTCTGCGTGCTGTAGGTTTCGTTTTGGGGAGGCTGCGATTTTGGTACGTGGCATTCCCTGTTTGATATTTGTCTTTGTTTTTTTTTGGTAGCGCCATTCTGTTTGTTTTTTGGTAAGGGATGTGCCATACTTGCAAATTTTCTTGACGAAGAAAATCCAACAATACCAAAGAATATAGATCATCGCCGAGCACTTAAGGACTTGCTTAATTATCTGACCAGTGAAAATGGCAGGCCTGCGTCTTTTTGTATTTATCACAGACCTGTGACCTAGCACCCCCTTCCCCCTTTCCTTGATCCGCCCCTGCAAACACAAATTTTGAAACTTAGAAATCATGTAAACGTCAAGAAAACATCTACATGTACAGTCAAATCTCCTGGTTTCCGGACG
Source organism: Mercenaria mercenaria (assembly GCF_021730395.1). Classification (NCBI taxonomy): domain Eukaryota; kingdom Metazoa; phylum Mollusca; class Bivalvia; order Venerida; family Veneridae; genus Mercenaria; species Mercenaria mercenaria. The sequence goes on from NC_069364.1 coordinate 49,462,180, forward strand.
TTAGGCAGGACCCATTTTGGAACTGTGACCGAGGCGTAAGTGGTATCCATATACAGTAAACCTCGCTTATAAGGAACAGCTAGGGACCTCTAAAAACTGTTCCTTTATTTGTTTTGAGTGTGTATTCGGGTTTAACGTCTTTTTCAGTCTTGTCCTCGTGTGTTGAGTGTGTGTGGTGTGTTGAACGTGGCTTTTCCTGTTGATATTCTTCGTTTTTTTAACTTCTCAGCTGAGCAGATTGATAAAAACATGTTTATTTTTTCAGTACATGTATACGAAGCAGGAAGTAATTGGTCGATGCCATAGTACATAGTTCTCAATTAATTCGGTTTGCCAGAGCGTGTAGTCATGTCAAGCATTTCAATGAACGTAATCAATATATTAAAAGTAAACTTCTTCAGCAAGGCTACCGTTATTACAAATTGCGTAAATATTTTGCTAAATTTTACTATCGTAATTCTGATTTAGTTTTAAAATTCAATAGTAATTTAAAGACACTTCTGCGAGAAGGTATTTCTAAACCAGTTTTTTATAGGGATGTGGTTTATAAACTTCGTAAGATCTTGGGTCATGGTATTTTTCCAAATGTATTTGGTAAAATTATAAAACGTTTTATTAAAAGAGGTTACGACCCAACTGTTTTGAGACATACCGCATGTTTAGTGTTCAACCCGTTTACAGTTGGACACTACGCTTCCCTCTTTGATTGTGTCTGACGGAAGAGGGGGAGGACTCTATGATAAGCAGTTTTTAAATCCTACCAGGACTGAACTGTTTTGATATCTGTCTTCTGGCCTGTTTCGTCGGGCCCTTAAGGGTGTTTCTCTTGTTGTTCTGTCTTCTGAAAAGGCATTGAGTACATACGTTTTTGGTTCTAAAGGTTTGCTTTTTATTTATTTATACACGAGCATTTTTTTTGTTTTACATACCATGCCTTTTTGTTTCCATAACGTGTGTTAAAGATTAACCTGGAGGGGATTACTTTTATTTACACTGTCCCGTGTCTTTGGAACATGGTGGGGGTAAGAGTGAGGTTGGGTGCGCACCATAAACCGGTTTAAGCTCCCCAGTGGTGTTTTTGCCACAGACCATTCCAAGGCGGTGCCCCACTGTGTTCCTTTTGTCCTAATGTGTTGGCTTTTGTGTGTGCGCGCGTGTATGTGTATGTGTGTGTGTGTTTGTGTGCGCGTCTGCGTGCTGTGGGTTTCGTTTTGGGGAGGCTGCGTTTTTGGTACGTGGCATTCCCTGTTTGATATTTGTCTTTGTTTTTTTTTTAAATATGCTCCCCGGTGGTGGTTTTGCCACTGTTCGTTCCAAGGCAGTGCCCCACTGTGTTCCTTTATTTATTTGTTTTGAGTGTGTGTTCGGGTTTAACGTCTTTTTCAGTCTTGTCCTCGTGTGTCGAGTGTGTGGTGTGTTGATCGTGGCTGCGTTTTTAGAACGTGGCTTTCCCTGTTTGATATTTTTCGTTTTTTTTTAACTTTTCAGCTGAGCAGATCGATAAAAACATGTTTATTTTTTCAGTACATGCATACAAAGCAGGAAGTAATTGGTCGATGCCATGTAAAATTTAATGCAACTGATTGAATTATAGTACATATATTAAGAACAATTTGTCAATATGGACATGCATTATCAATAATAATAGATGCCACACCAAGAGCTTTTTGTATTAGGTGTAATGTTCGGGTTTAACGTCTTTTTCAACAATTTTTCAGTCGTATAAACTGTAGCCTCGGCGATATATGTTTGTTTGTTTGATTTGGGTTTAACGCCGTTTTTCAACAGTATTTCAGTCATATAACGGCGGGCAGTTTACCTAACCAGTGTTCCTGGATTCTGTACCAGTACAAACCTGTTCTCCGCAAGTAACTGCCAACTTCCCCACATGTATCAGAGGTGGAGGACTTATGATTTCAGACACAATGTCGTTTATCAAATAGTCACGGAAAACATATGCCCCGCCCGAGGATCGAACTCGCGATCCGTAGACCAACGCTCTACCTACTGAGCTAAGCGGGCGGGTTCGGCGATATATGACCATTTTGTGTCGATTCGCCGTAAAACCCAACTCACTCACTCACTTTTTGTAGCAGTAAGCACAATACCTGCCTCACTGAAATATCACGCCATAGAGAAGTGAAACGACAGTCACATTATACTGACACCGGCCTGACAAGTCCTAGCACTATCCTCTTAATGCTGAGCGGCAAGCGAGAAAGCTACTAGTACCATTTGTTACGTCTTTGGTATGACGGGGCCACGTTACATACGGATAAATTTTCATACAACATTCTCCCCTAAATCACTGGTCCAATTTAAAATTAATTCTTGGGTGATTGTGATTGTTCAAAAACACGACTGCGGAGGGTGGCTGGGCGCGGCGGTCATGCTAATTTCTTTTTATGCATATGTAGTTGAATTAAAAACTGCTTACCAGAATTCAAAGTAATATGAAAAATGGCCATCGGTCGACTTTCTATCGATAATGTTTAAATTCTAATGATTTGTCAAAAACATGGTCGCCAGAGGACGTGATTAATTTCTTCTCGATAGTAAAATCTGACCTTAAGGGTGTTTCTCTTAATGCTCTGCCTTCGGCCTTTCCTTCTGCAAAGAACCCGCCCGCTTAGCTCAATAGGGAGAGCGTCGGTCTACGGATCGCGGGGTCGTAAGACCGATCCTCTTGATAAAAGACATTGTGTCTGAAATCATTCGTCCTCCACCTCCGATTCATGTGGGGAAGTTGGCAGTTACTAACACTAGTTAGGTTAACTGCCCGCCGTTACATGACTGAAATACTGTTGAAAAACGGCGTTAAACCCAAAACAAACAAACAATTCCTTCTGCAAAGGCATTAGGTACATACGTGTTTGCTTTTTGTGTAGTTATACAGCAGCAATTTTGTGTTCTACTTGCCTTGTCGTTTGTTTCTATTGCATGTGTTAGAAATTCACCTGGCGGGGATTGCCTTTACACTTTCTCGCCAGTATGGGACATGATAAGGGTAAGAGTGAGGTTAGGTGCGCACCATAAACCGGTTTAAGCTCCCATGTGGTGTTTTTACCACTGGCCTCTCCAAGGCGGTGCACCACTGTGTTTCTTTCTTTTATCCCCGCGCGTGTGTGTGTGTGTGTGTTCGGGTGTAACGTCTTTTTCAACAATTTTTCAGTCGTATAAACGACCGTACGTCTAAAGACGTTAAGCCCGAACAGACACACTCTGGCCGCGTCATACCAAGGACGTAAAAAAGGTACTAGTAGCTTCGTCGTATGGTGCTCAGTATTAAGAGGATAATTCTAAGACTGGTCAGCCCGGTGTCACTTAGTGTATGACTGGGTGGGGTATCATGTCACGTGTATCAGAAACAAGACAATCCACAGATGTGTTCAAACGGCGGTGAACATGGAACCTTCACTGATACCCATGACACCATATAAAACAAGTTGAAGCATAGCAAAAGTCCCTTCTAGGGCACATCTATATAAATATATAATGATCATCTTGTAAAATTTGGGTTGCAATGTCTGTTTAAAGTATTGGTCATCAGTGTGCGGAACCCCAGAATTGGAATTAGACACAAGGACAAGACCATTCCACCATATTGACATTCCGTATCCTCCCGTTTACTCACGGAGTCGGTGGCGCAGTGGTTAGCAGTTTGGACTACGCCAGCGATCCGCGTTCGATTACCGGACCCGGATCCGGATTCCCGGTTGCGGCTGATATCCTGGCTACTGTTCAGTACTGGGTGATTTACTTTAATTTGGTACTGTTTCCAACAGTATCGGTCTAGACTGGATGCTGGGGAGGTAAATGACGCCTGCCGTGAGCTCGGCTGGAAATAAGTTGTTCCATCCATTCCAGGTGAGGACTTTCGTCGGGGTCATGATGCAGTAATTCGGTAAAAAATGTGCTTCCGTGGTGTAGTCGAAAGAAGTCCCTAATAAATAGATCCTAATTTTTCCAATTTTTCGCGCATCACTCGTGGAATGAATTTTACATAGAATAGAGCACTTTTCATGCTAATATTCGCATGTTTTCGAGTTGTTTACTTGAAAACGAAAGTAGGGTGTTTATTCTGCGGACCGCTTTCTGAAATGCGGCAATATGAGGGTACCTGACTTCAGTTGACTTGCATTTAACTGCATACTTTTCAACACCCCTTTTTCTTTTCGTTTTCTTGAAGCAAATGTATGGATATCATGTGGAAAATAGGTCTACGACGGAACTGTAACAAAATTGTTCTGAAGTAGCTGAATTTTATATAAAACAAAGAACAATTTCTTTTATTGGTATATAGCCTCGGGAAGAAACTTTACTTACCTTTTAAGCGCCCCTGGGGCGTTACTTTTGCACCAAGAGTGCGTTTATTTCTGTATCAAAATAAAAAACAACAACAAAAAACACTAAAATTTAATAAAAGAACTATGTTGTTTTATACTGCCTAAAATATCAAGTAGGTATTTATGCTAACATAAACTGTTAAATCCAACACCCAAGTAAATACGTTACCACTTTCAGTGGAGTAAATACGGCAATAAGAATACACTGGCTATACACATTTGACCCGGTCAATCCAATTCCACATGTTGCGTGAATTTATTGCATATAATTAGAGGGTCGCAATGGGATTTGTTTTCACACATCGGACCGTGCAATCGAAGGAAACGATAATATTTATTTTGTTGTTTACATGTAAATTTGCTGATATATGTCTATCTGCTTGTACACATGTTATGCTCTTCAAGAATGGAGGAAATAAAAGAATCAATCAATCATCTTATGTTATCCGTTGAACGCTTTCAGACAGAGTCGCCTCAATTAGGAAATAATATGTTTAACGTCAGAGATTATTTCTAAGGTCACGGAGTTTGATTGGCCAGCGCGTAATGACAACAGATTTCGAGGTCACTTGCTCAATCAAGTGTGTCTTACCGGCCCTAAGTATTCCTTCTCAAGAGAAGGAACAATAATGATCATCTTGTAAAATTTTGGTTGCAATGTCTGTTTTATACTGCCAAAAAATGTCAAGTAGGTATTTACGCTAGTTGTTATTTAACATAAATTGTTAAATCCAACAACAAATTAAATCTGTTACCACTTTCAGTTGAGTAAATACGGCAATAAGACATTGACCCGGTCAATCCGTTATGATTCGATGTGTGATTTTGTTGCACATAATTAAGAGGGTCGCAATGGGGTTTGTTTTCACATATTAACCATGCATTTGAAGATAACGATAATATTTAATTGTTTACATGTAAATTTGCTGATATATGTCTACCTGTTTGTACATATATGTTATGTTCTTCAAGAATGGAGGAAATAAAAGAATCAGTCAACCATCCTCCGGTTTAGTAATATGTAATCCATGGACGCGTTCAGTCAGAGAGTCGCCTCAATTAGGAAAGAATAGTTTTAACGTCAGAGGTTATTTCTAAGGTCACGGAGTTTGACTGTCCAGCTTGTAATGACAACAGCTTTCGATATCAGTAGCTCAGTCAAGTGTGACTTAGCAAACTATAATATTCCTTCTCAAGAGAAGGAACAATAAAAAAGGTCGCTTCACTCGGTTAGGTATTATATTGATTGTGTGGTTTACTTCGATCTTTTATACTGTCTTTTTTCATGTGGTCTTATGGATGAAAAATTTCTTTGGATTCATTTGGTAGTATTCGTATTACATTCATGAATATAAAGTTCAGTGAATTGAAAGCGGGACGTATGTTCTCCGTGACAATTTGATAAGACATTGTGTCTGAAATCATTCGTGCTTCACCTCTGATAATTCATGTGGGGGAGGTTGGCAGTTACATGTTTGTACTGGTTCTTCAGAATCCAGGAACACTGGTAAGGTTAACTGCCCGCCGTTACATGACTGAAATACTGTTGAAAAACGGCGTTAAACCCAAAACAAACAAACAAAAATAATACCCGGGCACTCTGGTCTGTAATTAAAAAGACGCTGTAGCCCTCAATGGATTCGCCTACTTTTTATGTTATTCAGTGGCATCTTGGTTGTATTTTACATGTTACTCAGTGACATCATTGTTATTATGATCAGTGGCGGGAAAATGAACAGCAACTGGTACCTGCTTGTAGCTTAAATCTCGTTCCCGTTATGGTGCAAATGGAAAATACATAAAATATTTCACCATTGAAAACAGATGTGTCAGAAATACGAGGTAACATTAATTTCCTTTCCCTCGGCCATGGACATTATCGAATAAAATGCAGTTTTGTCTAGTGGTCAACTATCCACTTTGTTCAAATCAGTACCATAGGATCAAAATTGACTGCGCCACGCGGTCAACAGTTTTTACACTGGCCTATATTATTATTATTATTATTATATACCAAATTTATATAGCACTCTTTTCATATAAAAATACGTTCAAAAGTGCTTTACATAAAAACATTTATATAATGTTCAATAAAAATGGTAATTGAACTATTTTCTAATAGAAGAACTTAAAATTACATTACGGTAATAAGATACCAAGCATTTTAAATTAAAGGTAGGCAGATCAAAACATGAAACAAAAATACAATATCGCAAAACATTAACTGACCTTGACATCAAAGACACATGTTAGAGCAGAATAGAACAGAAGATATCTTACATTTTTGAACAGACAGAATTAACCGGTATGATGTCTGCGAAATGCATTACAGCATGCAAACCGTCCCGGATGATTGGGTCAATCCCTACCTAAACGTATCCATGATACATCCCACAGAAAACAAAACAAAAAAAAAACACCGCCACTATGTACCCGGATAATCTTAACTCTGTTCAGCGACCCTAACTCAGTGCCAACATGGCGGATGTAAAGCTGATACAACTTTGTTTTCTGTGTAATTTCGATGTATAAAGGAATGTTTCGGTTGTTATATCTGTCTCCATTGATCAAGTGTATATTTATTTCAAAATGTATCATGTTAAATATATCAACCCTTGTGTTTTCAGGTTGAATACCGACGAACAAGGCAAACTTTTCAATGAAAAATTTTACAAAAAATCTTAAAAAATTCTTACATGCTTTTGATGCCTCTACAATTTTGTTGTTTGAAAGCAAAACTATACTGCTTTATAGGCCAGTTTATACTATGTTGTTAACCCACTACATGTTGACACAATACATGTTCAAATGTACTGACAGCGAGAAAAGGGATAAAAACCGAACTTCGAGTTGATAAAACCCGAACTCAGTTTACATGTGGAATGGATAAAAACCTAACTTACACGAAATCGCGGGAAGGATAAACACCTAATTGACTAGTATTCTATAGAAATGAATGAGTTGACATGCACATGGTCTGATTATTGTAAACATTACTTTACTTTATAAGCGGTATTTTCTTCAATTTATTTATTTATTTATTTGGGTTTTACGGCGCACCAACACAGTATAGGTTATATGGCGCCAAACAGGACTACAAATTTTGGTTCCACATCTCATTTACATCGAAAAAAACACATGAGGTATGCAATCAAAATTTGCATACCTGCTGGAATCACAGAGTTCCTGCAAAACCAAGTGTTAAGACCCTATTAGTCGCCTCTTACGATCATGCAAGGGTAAGGCAGTGGTTCCATTGTCTTCAAACTTTGTCATTAATTTTACAAAATGTTATATGTATGCCCACTTCAGTGAAATATTTTTTTCATAATTTTAATATGCAAATAGCAATGTTTGCAAAAATCTGGATAAACCCTCGAAAATAATTCAATATAAAAGTAAAAATTATTATATAATTATATAAGAAATTATTTAATACCATCGATGTTCGAAGTTCTGTAACCCCCAACCCTCTCTCTCTCTCCCCCCCCCCCCCCCCTCTCTCTCTCTCTCTCTCTCTCTCTCTCTCTCTCTCTCTCTCTATCTCTGTTTCAGAAGAATTGCGTTTGTTTCAAATCTTGTATATCTTATAGTGTAAGAGATTTTATAGAGGTGCTAATGGAAATTTTGATATTGTTTAAATGGAATTGGATTTAAGATGATTAATTATTAAATAAGATATTTTTCAGATGGTACGTAGGAAGAAAAGTGTGTTTGTGGCGGGGAGGGGGGATGCATGGACTGACAGGGCAGGGGTGTGGAAATCCACACATTTTTCACTTGTCCACGGACACTTAAAAATTCGAGGGGCCTCCGTGGCCGAGTGGTTAAGGTCGCTGACTTCAAATCACTTGCCCCTCATCGATGTGGGTTCGAGCCTCACTCGGGGCGTTGAATTCTTCATGTGAGGAAGCCATCCAGCTGGCTTACGGAAGGTCGGTGGTTCTACCCAGGTAGAAGAAATAATGCATGGAGGGGCACCTGGGGTCTTCCTCCACCATTAAAGCTGGGAAGTCGCCATATGACCTATTATGTGTCGTGCGACGTTAAATAAAAAAAAAAGCTTAAAAATCCACTTGTCCATAGTCAAATTTGCTCGGATTTGTAATATTAAACCTTAATGAAACTATTAAACTGCAAATAGACTGGAGAGTTTTTTATTTAGGACAATGAAAAGAAAAGCATATCACAGTAACTGGTAAAAAATAAGCTGTTAAGATATTTGCCTTTATTATATAAGTTTATAAAAGTCTGAAGTCGCGTAAGCTGGTTTCGGGATCATATGATGCCATGCCCGAAACACTGTCCACGCAATGGTGCATATATAGCCAGATGAATTCAGAGAAAGACTCTTAAAACGTTCCGACTTGTTTTTAGTCATACTTGCGATCTCTGTGTGCTTTTGATTTTCATCTGGCTGGCTACTGGCTCCCATATTTCATTTGACAGTGACTTATTGTCTCAGCAGTTGGAATTCTACTAACAAACTTGTCGAAATATTTGGGTCTTGTCGCTTCTGGTCCTTGATGAAGGGCTGGGTTAAGTTATTCGAGGTCAATTTGTTAAAATTTGTTAAAACTGTGAGGTTGGTCAAAATTTGTTTTAGTGATAAAACAATAAACACAGTAATCATGTACCGTAAGTTTTACCTTAAGTCATTCACAACAAACAACGGACTATTCGGAAACAAGTTTAAATATTTAATTTTTTAACGAGGCCTTACTAAACTTAGACCACTTTGTTTCTTTTTCAATTTGTTTTAGACAATATAACGTAGGTATCTTTCTGAAAAGATATGTGTAGCCCTGAAAAGGGCTGTTGGTTTTAGGTTTGGAGGATCTCCAAAACCTAATGCATGCCACGACAGGTAGGGCAATACTGAAGGTTCTTCCTCTTGGAAGGACCGCCTTGGAACTCGAAGGCCGGCTCGTCGTCTCTCTCCCAGTCCGACCCTTCACCACCGACAGCTTCCTCAACCTCCCCTGGCCCATTAATAACGATGTTTCCAGTTTGTTTAGAATTTAGAGAGGGGATTGGTGGTTGTGGAGCCTGCATATCACAGACACTGCCAAGACAAAATTAACAAGTAAATTCGATGAATTGGTATCCCCCGCCGAAAGGGTTTGTGGTGAGGAATGGCAAAAAAATATATCCGGCAAAAAGTTAAGGATGTTAATAAGAAGCAAATAATAAGTTGGCTCTTTTCCATGCTTTGTCCAAAATAGAGTCAATATGTGAGTGCCAGCTGCAATCACTGGAAAGAAAGATGCCAAGATGTTTGTGTTCAGTTACATCGGGTATTAGTTGCCCAAACATACAGGATGAGGAAATGTATTTCGTTTTCTGGAGACAAGGAGTGATTCCGATTTGGAAGGATTAAATGAAACAAGCCATCTGTCGGCCCAGGTAGAAATTTTTAGAATATCACTCTGAAGGAGTTCAAATGCCTCACTGGGCTGTTCAACAATAACGTAAAGACTAGTGTCATCGGCAAATAGGTTTGTGGAAGACTGAATGACCATAACTATATCATTTATAAAAAAAAACAAGAAAGAGTAGAGGTCCGAGAATCGAGCTCTGAGGGACTCCTGCTTTTATTGTAGTCCACCAGGAAGAACAACACGTTGACGTAGGTCACAAAGGTAGTCAGAGATCCAAGCTAGAAGGGAACATGATATGCACGCAAACTTGAGTTTTGCTAATAGGCCTTTATGCCAGACTTTGTCAAAGGCTTTACTGATGTCAAAAAAGACTGCTCGAACTTCTAGGCCCTCGTCCAGTGATTTGCACAAGATATCATATAATGTATGTAAGCTGATTCACTGTCGAATCTCCTGGAATAAAGCCAGATTGGACTTGGGTCAAAAATCAATGTCTGAAGTGGTTGAAGATGTATTTAAAAAACAAAGAAAATATCAAACAGGGAATGTCATGTTCCAAAAACGCAGCCTCCCCAAAACGAAACCCACAGCACGCCAAAGTGCACACTACAAACACACACACACACACACACACACACACACACACACACGCCCTCGCATACAAAGCAAACACACGAGGACAAAACGAACAAATAAAGGAACACAGTGGGGCACCGCCTTGGAACGGTCAGTGACAGAAACACCATTGAGGAGCTTAAACCCGTTTATGGTGCGCACCCATCCTCACTCTTATCCCACCATGTTCCAAAGACACGCGACAGTGTAAATAAAAGGTGGATCTCTAACACACGTAATGGAAACAAAAAGGTATGGCATGTAAAACACAAAAATGCTCCTGTATAAACATATAAAAAGCAAACCTTAAGAACTATGCTATTTTGAAATTATGAATTAGGTGGGTGGGGTACATGATATGATTTCTGAGGAATTTCAAAGTTACTGTAAAACAAACTTTTTTCCAATGTGACAATACATTAAAACCATGAAGTGCTGAACTCTTACTTTAGTTAAAAGACTAAAGTGGTAAAAGTTATCAGTATGTTCATGTCACAAGTTTCGGTGACAGTATTCTATGTCAGCTTGCATAACTGCGAAAAACTATAACATACATAATAAAGCTGAACTATCCGTGTAAATGAGCTGAGAGCTATTTTTCTATTTCCATTTATTACTTTTCTAAAAAACACATTACAATTTACAAGGTGTTAGCAAAATTTGTCATTTTGTGCACATGCCTTTACACATTAAAGAAGTCCGAACTATAGGTATGGTGTGCGGGAAGGGCCCGAACGCTTACGTAGTGCGCATTTACAGGGATTGTACTGCTCAGACAGATATATATATAACTTTATCATAAGTCCGCAAAGTGCAACAAAAGAAATAGCAGTATTAATTATGTAATAATATTATTTATTTACACGGTATGTCTGACAAATGACATCGAGAATTCTTACTGATCTTTCAGAAAGCTGCATTTTCAAGAAACTGATATTTTTCACTTTGGTTAAAAAAGCATTTTTACAATAAATAACTGACTACAGAAGGTAATAAAAATACCCTTTATCTAGAGAATGCTACAACCTACTAAACTTCAAAGTTTAAAATTATATTGAACACGTTTGCTTTAATTTAAGGTGAAAATTAAACTAGAACTCTATGATAAAAATCGAATAGATCATTTCGGACATGTTAGACAGTGAGAAAGCAAACATATCGTACGTATTTTAAAATTAGCATGGATGATTTACACTGTGAATACATGCTATTTACAATTAACATACAATTTCACGAGTACATACTCATATACATATAAATGGGGGTGTTTGTCATGGGATTCGATCCGATAAGGCCGGTTCTTGAGCTGCGAGCTGAATGAATGGTTACCGACTTCTATCCGCATGGCGCCTGGCATAGTGATAGGAGTTGGGAGGTAATTGGAAAGCACAATAACGGTATCTCATAAGCCAAATTGGCTGGCCCTTTCAATAAAAGTGGCACTCTAATAAACAAGACCTTTACTTTTACCTTTTAAACACTAGGAATATGTTTGTTTTATATATAAGATCAAAGATTAACACTCGTGAAAATATAATGCATGTGACGTTCACTGTTGATATATAATTGTAATTATATATTTTCACATTACACTGAAACAAACAAATACACTTTTGCATATTCATTTATATAAAAATATAAACAAACCAAAACGGGAACAATTTTTATTTTGTATGATGAGAGTAACACCGAAATGACACAATGAACTTTTCCCAGGTTTTGTTGGTGGGGAAAGACTCCAAGTGCCCCTCCAGACATGTTTTGGGGCTTAGACTAGTACCTAGACCGAGACACTAACCTCAGCTGGATGGCTTCCTTACGTGAAAAGTTTTACACATCAAGTGAGGGTTGCATCCCACGTCGGTAATGGGCGGGGAATTCGAAGCCAGCGACCATGACCATCACGTTTTTTTTGCAAGTATAAAACTTAAATATTCAATTAAATTTCGTGAACATAAATGATACTCAAAATGATATTTACGGTCAGAAATTACAAATGGTTTGCCGAATACACCATACTTTTAATTACAAAACTTTACACACCATGTGGGTCGGAAAGCACGAAATTTACGTTCTTGAACCTTTATGTGAATCATCATGTTTGAAATGTAAACAAAGGAATAAAAGTTACTGTTTTCATGTTCGAGGAAAAGATCGAACTGTGATTGTCAATGTTCCCGATACGGAATATATATGAATGTATAAACATGAGCCGTTTCATCTTACAGGACTTACAAAAACATTGTAAGCGATTGTTTATTTATTGTATTTATGTTCTAGTAACCTTTGACATTTTACTCGAGGACAAGCCGGGTTTGTGACATATATGTGTCAGTTGTTGGGCTGGAAAAAGATAGGTCCAAAATTTAAACTAAAAGCTATATTGCTTAAATTCCTCGTTATTTCTGTGCATACTATTCGATAGTTTAAAGGTTAGAATATCAGAAAATTGCAGAAAATAAAACATATCTTTGAATCATCATTTGTTTGGTTGGCTCATGATTACAAATTTTATGTTAGTAGGTCGTGATGTCCATGAAGCCGTGTAAAGTGATAATTTTGATGACACGTTGGATTTATTTTATAATTGTGAGTGATCGTTAAGTGATCAGAAAGATCGGACGGTGGGATGTTATGGAAAAGTGATGCTTTATTTAGATTAGAAAGTAAATCGTACTATACAATAAGGAAATCCAAGGTAAAACGCTACTTTTATTTCGTTCACTGAAGAAAACATGGCGGACATATTTTTGTAAAAAAGCGGTGCACGTGTGATCTGTGTAACACAGTGTTACGACGATTTCTTAGAAAACTAACGCTCAGCTCATTTACACTGACATATCCTTGATTTATTAATATATATATTGTATAAATATGAGAGACTTACGGTACCAAATACTTGCACCGAAAATTTCTATGCATTTTCTTCTAGTACACTGTTGGGACATGCTTTTGAGTGTTTTTGATACTTTATAATTTACTTGGAGATACATTTTCTCATTATGATTAGTTTCTTTTTGATCCCCGTGCATTTCTCGTGTTGTTACACTTTCAGTTTTACACACGAATTTTACATATGTCAAAATAGCATAGGCCTTAAGAACCAAAAACGTATATACTCAATGCAAAGATGAGGCGTTCAAAAACCTTTTCAAGTATATTTAGACGAGATAGGGCGTAGTTATTTGGAGATGAAGCATCACCCTTTTTACATATCGCACAAACACTAGCTTCTTTCCAAAACCGTTGTACTTTTAATTACTACTTTGAACAGGCTGGAGAGAACTCCTAAACGAGCTATAATAGCTCATTCGAGCTATAATAGCCCGATCAAGCTATAAAACAAACAGTAGAAGCGCATATTTCATGTCACTTTCCACACTTGTCCGAAAAACCGCATGTAGTTACTCAATATACAAGTTCATTTGTTCCTACTCTTTCGAAATGTGCATAGTTTACAATTTCCGCATATGCGGGCATGCGCCTAAATGAATAGAACGTAATTTGAACGAATTCTTTTGTTTTACTAATTAGCCTACAGGGTGTTGATTGTTGGGAAAAAAGTTGACACACTTAAAACTTTTTTACAAAGAAATTTATAATTTTTTACTACTGGATTAATTAGTGAAATAAAAATATGTGCTTTGTGGTTTCCAATTTCAGTACAGGTAAACATAAAATGCATATATGCTATTTATTTTCTCTTGTTAATAAAATGCAAAGACATCCTTATAAAATATAATAAATAAACTATATTTTTTGTTTTGTTTATTCTTCTCTTCGTCCAAATAAATTCGTATACATGTACTTCATTGTATACACGATAGTAAACAAGAAACGTGTAAACAAGTAACGTGCACTACAGTAATTTCTGAGGCAGATTATATACTTTAAAAATGGTGTCCTGTGCGTGTGTTAAGCACAATGAAATAAGTTGTGGTAAAAGTAGTGTAGTCATTAAATTTGCCCATAAGAAAATACCCGTTGGAACTGTTGATTTTATGAAAAAGAATGGCTTTTTGACAAATCATGCTCGTGCAGTATGTAGATTTTGTCTTGACCATGTCAACAAAGAAATGACTTCAAAGAAAGCAGATCAAAATAACCCTGGTACGAGTGAATGTTCAGAATACGATGATGTTATTGATGAGCTCGCTAATGGTAAACTCCCAATCTCAGTTGTTTTGAAACTTGCGCAAGCACTTGGACATTGCATTCAGAAAGACTTATATGAAGAGTCTGTAGATTTTGGAAATTTTTACAAAGACTTTGTAAATCTTAGGCATTTCAACATTGTTGACTGGCTTAATAGTAGAAATAGCGTCCTGGTTAAATTTCTAACGTCCGCTACTGGTGTGAATGTAAATGAGAAGTCCAAAAAGCTAGTTTGTGTTGCGGGAGCTGTTGATAGTGTATACAAGGCACGGCGCCTGTCTTTGGTAACACCACTCCCGTTTGCAAATAATCTTGTGTGATATTACACGTGTGGCAGTAGATCTGTATGCGACCTTCAGTCAAGACAGCTACCTGCAGGATGCTATACTACTTTGAAACAATGGCTTAAAGAACTTGCAGTTGAGCCACGACCAGTAACTAAAAATAGAGACATAATCGCATGTTTTGATAATAATCAAGTAATTGTAAGAAACTGGAGGGTAACATATGCGCACAAGACTAAAGCTAGTGTCATAACCACAATGATTCATATCACCCCATCTATTGAGTCAAATCATCAAGGTTCTTCTCTTCTGAGTCCATCAAATTGGCTACATTCAACAACCAATAAAGATGTAGTTGATCTTACAAAGGAGTATGTAAAGAAAGGAGAAGAAGATTTTTCAGACATTCGGAACATGTTTCTTGCAAAACGACTCTCCAACGTTGTCAAACAGCAGATAAGAAACAATGGTGAAGTAAAAGACAAAGTTGATGACAGCGTATCAGGTATAAACATCCATAATTCTCAATAATTTTTATCGCAAAATACGAATATGTATATGTTGCACTACTACCACTGTTACAATATAATTTGTAAAAAAGATCCTTTGGAAGTAAACAAATTAAAGTAAGAAGATTAATAGCAAACTTGGCTTGATTGAATCTGTTCATGACAGTTAATGAAATGTGCAACACTTCTCATGACCCCTTGCACCGGCTTAAGCGAAACTATTAAATATATGTTGAATGGACTCCGTGATTCCAAACAAAATATAATAACACGGAATAAAAGTACGGGGAGACTTTTTAGACCCGCCACAGGGCACTTAAAGAATTCTGTTGTGATATTTAAATCTGTGTGTGTGTGTGCGTGCGTGCGTACATTGGTATACATTACGTAGCGAGGTAAATCATTGAATTACACACATATTTACCGAGGTACAAAACAATACCGACATATTCTGCCAGTAGGAATACAGAATGTATTTCTAGATATTGAAATTCCAACATTTATTCTTTCTTTAAGAAGAAACTTATTTATACAAATATAATCACGACATTCAAATGGCATAAAAATAATTATATAGGTATGAATGGTCCAAAAGAAAAACCAGTTATAGATGACCCATACAGCAGGGTAAACCAACAACATCTGCCTGAAAAGCCAAACGTTAAAGTTGGTGAGCCGTCCATGGTAAATCCATGCTCTTATGACTCAGTAAGGAAAGTTTTTGAGGTATGTACATGCATATGCAAATTATGTCTTCCATCACCTCATATGTATTTAAAATAATGTTGAATAAGTAATGTAATTTAAAAAAATAAATTATAAATTTAAAAATAAACTTTTTGAAAAATTAATAAATAAAAGTATATATAAATAAAGAAATAAAGTTAAATTAAACATATTATTGACCACTATTTCATTTAATTAAAGATTATTAACTGTTATACATGAAATAAAAGTATAAATATGAAATTAGTAGTATTTACATTTCATTTATATTCAGCATATATCTGGCATTGGTTCCAGAAGGAAATGGACCATGGTAGGATGCGACGGATTGCCATATCTTTTGGAGTCCCGATTAATTGATCTCCATCTGGAACTCAGAAGTATATGTTTAATTCCTGGTCATGGCCACATGGAGATGAATGCTGTGAAAGCTGCATTTAAGTTGTTATGGGATGTCGCTTTGGAAGATGTTGCAAAAATGCTAGGGTACAGAACACCAAGAGCACAGTTTATGTTGTCAGATATGCACAGATCACCACAAGGCTTGGATGATTTTGTGTACCTCCATGTTCGGTACCCTAGATGAGATTCTTACCACATATGTCATGAGTAACTCTCACAATCCACCTACAGTAGCTGGACTATTTCAATTTATAGCCTCATCTTCTAACAAAAACTTCAGATTTATTTGTGATATTACCATTAATTTTGTTATGCCATATTTGTGTTCAGGTGCGGTATTAGAAGAAACAATCACACTTACATAAATGCCGGGAAATCACAGTTTCTGAAGTTGTTTTTTGGCAGTAATATGCCAAATTATCAGGAAGTATCAGGAAGTTCAGGGATTTAAAGACTCGGGTTTTGGTGCCGGCACAGGTGAGAGATTATCTCCATAGTACAGAGTCATTTTCAGTCAGCGGACACTGCAGCAAGGGTGAGGGTGGAGATTTTGTTCTTGAATCTGTAAATGGTAGAACTAAGCGTTGGCTACCCCCAGGAATTCCAACACAGCGTCACTGGACTGAGGTCTGCAGAAACCTTGATCGACTGGATGAGGTAACAAAATTTTTTACTTTTAACATAGAAGTTACTACTACCAAAAATTAATGATCAAATGGTTATTGAAGAATAAAGTAAATTTTTCAGGTTATAAAAATACATCATTAAATGTAAATATATATATATAAAATGATCCTTTTACTGCTTTTTTTAAGTTAAAATTATTTACAGTAAAACATGTGAAGTAAATCTTTAAGGATTGTTAGCAATTATTCTTATAATATTGCTCAAAATATGTTTTAAAACGTATGCCATTTTAAATACCTTAGATACGAGATAACACTTGTGAAGGAGAAAACCAATGAGTTATATCAGCGAGACTTGTGTACAAAAATCCGCCAATGGAGAGTTAAACTCAGGTCTACACAATATATGTTAAATGGTGTCGATAACTATAGGTAAACACTTTTTACTATACTTACGAAAAACATGAGTAATACATTATTACAAGTACAGTCAAACCTGTGCTTAAGAACACCCCTGAACAGAGACCACCTGGCTCTAAAGACAGATGGTTTTGATTCATATTGTAACATTTACTGTGTATCTTAACATGTGAATAAAAACCACCTGTTGATAAAGACCATTTTTTGTTTCTCCCAAGGGTGGTCTATATAGACAGATTTAACTGGATATGTTATAAAAAAAAATTCACAAGAAAATTTATTTTAAATCCACAGTTTATGTGTACATGTATTAGTCCAAGGATGTAATAACAATATATTTTTTTCACAGTACACATACATCAGTATCAGGCAAAGAATTAGACAGAGGATTGATATCGTTTGAGAGACAGTGTTGTGAGAACTTTAATACGTATTTGACCAACATTAGTAATGGTATTTCTCCATCAAAGCGATGCAAACTCACGCCTGTTGCTGTTGAAAACAAGACGAAGTCCGAAATACAAGACATTATAGAAGGTATGCTTCGGAACATTCGAGAAAACGGTTGTGTTGAAGAGACGCTTGTTTTGGAACAGCAGTGGCAAAAAGTAAAAGGTAACACACATATACTTAGTAAATTTTTTAATGTGCAGAGGGCAAAAATATTTCATGTCATCTAACTGGTTTTCATATTTGACATAGATCCCAATGCATAATGTGTACACCCAGTAATCACACTTTCTTACATCACAGTTCAGCCAAATATCTGATCTGCCCTTAGCAGCAGACTTTTTGCTGCATATTCTGCATAGATTTATATCTGTTGTATCGCTCACTTCTTGTTCAGTTGGTGGCGGTGGATAGTCAGCAGTGGCGATGGCATCACTTGTGTGGGGGGTCTCTTCTATTTCCATCCTTTCTGTACTGTCAGAATTAGATGGACTGTCTGCATAAATGATAAAATAAAACAAATAAATGATCCTTTTATGATGTTAATATAAATATATACAATTTATACAAAAACACGCAATTTTGTGATTTTTAATTGGTTCCATTAACCTGAAACAAAAAATGCTAGGTTTGTTTTTTAATTGTTTAAGAACCAAACTGCGCTTTAGTGTACACGTAAATAGATTTAGAGACAGTATATTACCTTTTCCCCAACCACCTGTCGTAAATACGCCCTTCTTCCCCCTTTTTGTTTTCCACTCCCACTTCATCGCCATCCCAGTCATTGAGGACTTCTCATTCATCTGTGAAACATATTTAGAAAAATAAATATAAACATTTTTTTTTCATTATCATTCCAACAACAGCTATGCATTAATTATTAAGGATCCTTATTTGATAAAGTAATGAGGATTAAATAACATAAACAGAGGAAATCACCATCTTTTCCAATTAGAAATATATTTAGATTTTTAAGATAAGCTATGTGACTGCTATTATTTATTTAAGACGTATGTGCTATATTTATACTGAAGTAAAATTTAGTTCAAATTGAGTTTAATAAATAAAAATCCAAGTAGCAAATTAATTGAACAAAATAAGCTTAATTGTTAAAACATTTTTAGGACAAACGAAGAATAGTTATCTGCAATTTTATAATGAGGTTGTGATAGCACTTAAGAATTCTACCACTGTATCTGCAAGTGACGGTGAGTATATATTTCTTACTTTTTTCATTATAGTGGGTTGACGTTTGTTGATAGCCTGTGCTCTTTTGACGTTGTCTACAATATAAGAGGTGTTTATTTCACCAGTATGATGCTGTTTTGCCCGGCATTCCTGACCTGCAACATTGTTTCCTGGATTAGGTCCTTTTGCTTCACTCTGAAATTAAATAGTATGAAAGTAAATATTTTCGAAGTAACGCTCTATATCTTATGTACGTATTTTAATTTTTTTTATCTTAATAGACTCGGATATTGATGAAGAGGAGGAAATGGACATTGACATGTAACAGATGAAAAAGTTGAAGAATGGTAATATAACTCACCATCTTCTTAAAGAAGTTTACAAAGCTTTTGTGGATAATTCGGATTGAATGCACGTGCTGTAACGAATATAAAAGTCACCTGACCGGATGTAAACAATTGATATATTATTTTTAGCTCACCTGTCACAAAGTGACAAGGTGAGCTTTTGTGATCGCGCGGTGTCCGTCGTCCGTCCGTCCGTCCGTGCGTGCGTCCGTCCGTCCGTAATCTTTTGCTTGTGACCACTCTAGAGGTCACATTTTTCATGGGATCTTTATGAAAGTTGGTCAGAATGTTCATCTTGATGATATCTAGGTCAAGTTCGAAACTGGGTCACGTGCCTTCAAAAACTAGGTCAGTAGGTCTAAAAATAGAAAAACCTTGTGACCTCTCTAGAGGCCATATATTTCACAAGATCTTCATGAAAGTTGGTCAGAATGTTCATCTTGATGATATCTAGGTCAAGTTCGAAACTGGGTCACGTGCCTTCAAAAACTAGGTCAGTAGGTCTAAAAATAGAAAAACCTTGTGACCTCTCTAGAGGCCATATATTTCACAAGATCTTCATGAAAATTGGTCAGAATGTTCATCTTGATGATATCTAGGTCAAGTTTGAAACTGTGTCACGTGCCTTAAAAAACTAGGTCAGTAGGTCAAATAATAGAAAAACCTTGTGACCTCTCTAAAGGCCATATTTTTCATGGGATCTGTATGAAAGTTATTCTGAATGTTCATCTTGATGATATCTAGGTCAAGTTCAAAACTGGGTCATGTGCGGTCAAAAACTAGGTCAGTAGGTCTAAAAATAGAAAAACCTTGTGACCTCTCTAGAGGCCATATATTTCACAAGATCTTCATGAAAATTGGTCAGAACGTTCATCTTGATGATATCTAGGTCAGGTTAGAAACTGGGTCACGTGCCGTCAAAAACTAGGTCAGTAGGTCAAATAATAGAAAAACCTTGTGACCTCTCTAAAGGCCATATTTTTCATGGGATCTTTATGAAAGTTATTCTGAATGTTCATCTTGATGATATCTAGTTCAGGTTCGAAACTGGGTCACGCACGGTCAAAAACTAGGTCAGTAGGTCTAAAAATAGAAAAACCTTGTGACCTCTCTAGAGGCCATATATTTCATGAGATCTTCATGAAAATTGGTCAGAATGTTCACCTTGATGATATCTAGGCCAAGTTCGAAAGTGGGTCACGTGCAGTCAAAAACTAGGTCAGTAGGTCAAATAATAGAAAAACCTTGTGACCTCTCTAGAGGCAATAATTTTCATGGGATCTGTATGAAAAATGGTCTGAATGTTCATCTTGATGATATCTATGTCAAGTTCGAAAGTGGGTCACATGCCGTCAAAAACTAGGTCAGTAGGTCAAATAATAGAAACACCTTGTGACCTCTCTAGAGACCATATTTTTCAATGGATCTTCATGAAAATTGGTCAGATTTTTTTATCTTGATAATATCTAGGTCAAGTTCAAAACTGGGTCACATGAGGTCAGAAACTAGGTCACTATGTCAAATAATAGAAAAAACGACGTCATACACAAAACTGGGTCATGTGGGTAGAGGTGAGCGATTCAGGACCATCATGGTCCTCTTGTTGTAATGTATTAATAATTCAGATAATTTAACTTGAATACATAAAAATATACGTACCATTCAAAATGGGCATACCCTGTACCTTAATTAATTAAAACAAAAGAATTCGTTAAAACGCAATGTTTATTATGAATGTAACCAACCGGAAATGTTGACACAGATGATACGATTTTAAAGTTTTAGGAAATCAATCACATTGGTTGCTGCTGTAGCCATTATACATATTTTTCAAAATGTTGTATTTTTCTCCCCAAAATGCGCATTATATAACAGCATATTGATTTGTAAACCATGCACATTTCGAAAGAGTAGGAACAAATGAACTTGTATAGTGAGTAACTACATGCGGTTTTACGGACAAGTGTGGAAAGTGACATGAAATATGCGCTTCTATTGTTTGTTTTATAGCTTGATCGGGCTTTTATAGCTCGAATGAGCTATTATAGCTCGTTTTGGAGTTCTCTCCAGCCTGTTGAAGGGATTCGTTAAAAAGGTCAGAGGTACTGGTAGTTCACGAGAAGTTTCAAAAGGATTTTATTACTTACACCGTCTGGGCCAGTGGCCTTATCAACATCTAGAGATTTGAGGATACCTTTCACATCAGTTGGGGTCAGAATGATTTCGCTAAGAAATGGTGTAGAAGACGGTAAACCCACAGGCACCAGTATTGGACCTGGGACAAAAAATATGGCCTTGTTTTCATCCTAATGAGTCCAAAATGAAAAATATGTAGTGAAATATGAGTCCCCTTCAAAAGATACATATATGTACTGAAGGCCAGAATCTCGAGAATCGAGCCTGCGAGCAATGGGTTCACTCCCCGGGCCGTTGTGAAATAAATTCTCTAGACAATTAAAAAACTACCTATCACTTTTTCCCGTATACATTTAGCTACAAAATGAGACCAACCCCAAGTCTCTAGCCCTTCCCGTTCATGAAATATCTATCAGGAAACGAGTGCCTTCCTGCTGAAAGTCCCTGGTAGAACTAAAGTATGGTTGTCCGCCGAGTACGGCTCAAATTCAATAAAAAAATACTAAAAAGAATAACTAAATACATCAACTAGGGCCACTCACAATCGTCAGTAGCATCTCAAACGCGCGATTTGGGGTTTCAAATTTTCCACAGTCTTTCAATTGAATGCTACGCCATTGAACAGAATTCATTAGGTATTTTTAAACTCAATTTCTGATTGGCCAGTAGCGACACACCTCCGACAGAACCGCAACGTTTCGCACAAAATTACTCTGATATTATCATTCTGGTTTCAATGGCGGAGAATAATTGAAAGACTACTGACGGTTGTGAGTGGCTATAATTTACATATTTAGTAATAATTGTTATTAATGGCATATGAATTTGACCCGTGCTAGGCTGACAAACATCTTTTAGTCCGTGATTATGTACCGTTTCGTTGTGCCACATTTCTATCTACCTGGAACTTGCAGCAGAAAGGCACTCGTTTTCTGATAGATATTTCATGAACGGGGAGGGCTAGAGACTTGGGGTTGGTCTCATTTTGTAGCTAAATGTACACGTGAAATAGTGATAGGAAGTTTGTTCAGTTGTCTTGAGAATTTACTTCACAACGCCTGGGAAGTGAACCCATTGCTCGCAGGCTCGATTCTGGCCTTCAGTAGACATATGGATCTTTCGAAGGGGGGCCAATATTTCACTACATATTTTTCATTTTGGACTCATTCAGGATGTAAACAATGCCATATTTTTGTCCCAGGTCCGATACCCGTGCCTGTGGGTAAACCAAGGCCAGGTGATTGTCTATTGTCGTCATCAATAGTGTTTGTTCCTTGAAATAATAAATTCTTTTGATTTTACCTTTTGACCTATTTTTAAATCCATGTAAAGTTTCTCATCTGAGCTACATTTAGTAAATGGAAAGAAACATTTAATAAGGTTTCGTATTGAACAAGTATAAATATCGCCTATAGTGTTGAAAGTAACATTTTGACTGAAGTTTTAGCCTGAATCCAGATTTCATATCGGAATTTTTTATAATTTAAGTGTACAAATGTAGCATCTAAAATTATGAAAGCGGCCCTCAATGATTGGAGTAAATTATATGGTTTATGAATCGGGATAAAAAAAACAAGGATAAGTATCAAACAGGGAATGCCAGGTTCCAAAAACGCAGCCTCCTCAAACGTTAATCCAGCAAGCGGACGCGCACACGACCAATACACACACGCACAAAGCAAAACCACCAACACACACACGCACGCACGCACGCACACACACATAACTAACACATAAATTAGCAAACAGAGAAGTAAGACACAACCACATTAAAGGGTATCGCCCAAGACACACCCAGAAGCAGGAAAAAACAACAATCGGGCACCGCCTAAGTATTCCGGTGTAACATTAAATACTGACCCCGTTGAAAATAAACCCCATGGGTCCTTTTTTCAACGATGAGAATTACCCGCCCACTTAGCTCAGTAGGTAGAGCGTTGGTCTACGGATCGCGGGGTCTTGAGTTCGATCCTCGGGCGGGGCGTATGTTCTCCGTGACTATTTGATAAATGACATTGTGTCTGAAATAATTAGTCCTCCACCGCTGATTCATCTGGGGAAGTTGGCAGTTACTTGCGGAGAACAGGTTTGTACTGGTACAGAATCCAGGAACACTGGTTAAACCAGGTTAACTGCCCGCCGTTACATGACTGAAACACTGTTGAAAACGGCGTTAAACCCAAAACAAACAAACAACGATGAGAATTGACCCAGTCAACATTTCAACATTAAATTTTGATCAAAAGGTCCCTTTTCAACGTTGAGAATTGACCCAGTCAATTAACATTTCTACATCAAAAGGTCCCTTTTTCAACGTTGAGTATTGACCCCGTCACCATTTCAACATTAAAGACCTGCACCAGTCCTACCTTTTAACCTTAAATTGTCACTGAAAAAGCATGAAAATCCCGACTGAACAGTGACGCCTGTCAAAATAGAGTCTATTTTATATAAAATTCTATACAAAATACCTGTGGTTTTGCCTGCAAAAGTGTGGGCGCGTGGCCGTTAACTGTTACCTATTGTAATCATGGGTTGCATACACACAATAGAATTTGGATAGCCGCGGAGCAGGGCTTTAAATTTTCAATGGGGTCAATATTTAATGTTACACCGGCAGCCAAAATTAAGGTGGGCACGATAAATTACTTATAGTAAAAGGAGAGGGGATGCCAAATCAAGTGAGCGCAAATGCAAGGGAAACGAATGAGAGATGGTGTTAGGGGGAGTGAGGAGAAAGAGGAAAGAAATGCTAACAACAAACAAGACAACATACGCGACACAAAATGCAAGACGGACAGAAAACAATTTGAAAATAGGCACGGTGTATACCCATATCGGATCCCTCTCTGTAAAAAATGAGAAAACGGATCCCTCTCTGTTCGCGCACAGGACACTCTCTGTGCTAAACAATGAACTCCAACATCAGTCAGCTCGGAAAATCAAATGTTTCGTCCTAAACACATTTTTGTGCATAAAAACATGGCCCACGGAATGACGTAGCTATATACCGTTGCTTTTTTATCGTTACATTTGTTTTATCAGTTCACACAAGTCCAAACGAAGATGTAATATAGACGGAGGGTACTGGCTTGGATGAACATCGTTTTATGTTGATGAAATTTAAATACGACTTTCTTGAATATAGCAAATATTTGGTACCTTAGATGTGAAGTCGTTGATCCGATCTTCCTTGTAAACACACTTTATGTGGATATTTTCATCATGTTTCTTTAAAAACGCCCTACTTTCAATTTCGTTGATGCACGGGATACTTCTCAGTCGGTGCAATTTTGCCTCACAGGATCCCTCTTGACTCTCTGCACCCGGCACGGGAACCCTCTTCGACAAAATTTTCTATCGGCACCGACACCCTCAACTTCAGTGTTAGAATTTTGAGATGGTATTCTTATTGAAAACAACATCTGTTTCTAAGGGTATAGATCATGGTGTTTTTACTTCCCTTAACATGCTTTTAAATTGAAAATAAATCAGCAATTTCACATAACATTCATATTTAAATTTTATTATCAAATTTACTGATACCTACGGAAAAGCATTAGTGCCAGGTGTATGTCATTTATTAACTTGAAATTTCTAGTTACTAACTCGAAATTTCGAGTCATTAAGTTGAAATTTCGAGTTACTAAATCGAAATTTCGAGTTATTAAGTCGAAATTTTAACTTAATAACTCGAAATTTCGGGATACGAAGTCGAAATTTCGAGTTACTATCTCGAAATTTCGAGTTACTAACTACAATTGTTTACGTTGATGTATAGGTCCTGGCCAAGATTAGGTACCTGCTGTAGTCATTGGGTAGCCCTACAGGGTCATGTGGCAGCGTTTGCTCATAGAAAATATCTCTATTTAAACATTTATTATTTATTTATTAATTTTGTTGGGTGTAACGTCGCACCGACACAGGCGACTTCTCAGCTTTTATGTTGGAGGAAGACCTCAGGTGCCTAAACCATGCTTAAGTCTGGAAGGTTTCCGACCTAGTTTGAGCCCATATGTCAATGAAATATAGACATACCTAAATGAAAGTGTAATTATGAGTCTAACCAAGATTGGGTACCTTGACAGACCTTGATTTTGAGGAGAGGTCATAGAAGGTGACCGGGAAGTATTCAAACTTAGAATATTTCACTATTTTGACCATGTCTGGAAGGTTTTCTACCTAGTTCGAGCCCCTAACACATGAATATATTATACATGTAAATGAGGGTATATATCCTGGATACAGTTTGAAATCTGGAGTAGCTTTAGATGCTATAGTAGGTCATACATTGATGTATTGTAGTACCGGTATATGTTCAAGTCCCTAAATATGGATGTGTATATAGATGATGCCACTTTGAAGAGTCAAAAGTCGTCCATTACATTTTTGGCCTTTGATTGACGGACGGACGTTCAAATTTTGCTGATAAAAGGGCAAGATAGTAACTCGAAATTCGACATTTAACTCGAAATTTCGGGTTTATAAAAAATGCTCTTCCGTAGATATCTTAGTAATACACAAATAACTTTTAAATGCGGATTTGTATAATTTGATTTGATACAAAGAGGGGCCATTCATGCATAGCTAGTCTGAAAAGGTTCAGCGACACATCTGTACTTATCATAACAAACCCCCGTCCGCCCGGGCACATAAGTCTGTACCGAAAACATCGGTACATACACTGACGCCTGACTTTCATATCGGATGCGTGGCGCAATTGAATGTGTGTCGTGGCATTAACTTTTTTTATTTAGTTCAGTATTGTCAATCTTATTCAGACTTCTGAAAAAAATTATAGTGCAGTTACATTACATTGTATGAGTATGTATTAAAAAGGTTATCATCTTTGCATCGGTAAATATGCACTCGATCGTTTTTTAGCAGAAGAATATTGCGCTCCTAAAGTCGTACTGTCTATTTCCGCTGCAAAACTTGTGCATAGCTAATAACCTATAATTATTGTTTTGCTTTTAAATATGAACACCATTTCATAACTCTAACAATTTGAAGTTAAATTGAGAGAGCACCTGTGCCGATAGAAAAATAGTTGTGTCCGAGAGGCTTCCCGTGCCGTGTGTAGAGAGTCAAGAGGAATCCCGTGCATTAACGAAATCGAAAGTAGAGCGTTTTTAAGGAAATAAGATGAAAATATCCACATATTGTGTATTTACAAATAAGATAGGATCAACGGCTTCACATCTAAGGTACTAGATATTTGCTATATTCAAGGAAAGTAGTATATAAGTTTCATAAACATAAAACGATGTTCATCAAAGCCAGTACCTCCAGCTATATTCCATCTTCGTTTGAACTTGTGTCAACTAATAAAACAAATGTAACAATAAAAAAAAGCAATGGTATATACACTCAGTTCCAAAAGAAAGTGTGCACTTAGTTTTCTGTTATTTTTTCTCGGTTATTTTCATGAAAACTTATAATGTTTGGTACCAAAATTTAAATCAGTTCGTAAACAAATTGGTGTACATTTTAGATTTTGAGTTATACCTGAGAGTTAGTGCATGAAAAAATGAAACAAAAACGTCGGGGATTTTTTTGAAATATTTAAACTTAAAAAGTGCACACTTTCTTTTGGAACTGAGTATAGCTACGCCATTCCGTGGGCCATATGTTTTTATGCACAAAAATGTGTTTAGGACGAAATATTTGATTTTCCGAGCTGACTGACGTTGGAGTTTATTGTTTAGCACAGAGAGTGTCCTGTGGGCGAACAGAGAGGGATCCGTTTTCTTATTTTCCACAGAGAGGGATCCGATATGGGTATACACCGTGATAGGGGCACCGCCTTGGAACGGTCAGTAACCTATATAAAGGAATACATATATACAGTGTGTACTGTTTTAAACTTGATGCATTGCACTGTTAATACTGTAATGCCGAAAATTTATGATGTATGTTAAAGGTTCTATAGGTATTATGGCACTATGGCATTACTTATTATGTCCAAATAATAAAATACCGTTCCAGATTTTCTTCTTTATTATTCTTCAGTGGAATACCACACAGTTTAAAGTTAACAATCAACAGTTTTCACACGGTTATCCGTAGAATGTAACAATTAAAAAAAAAGGATTTAAGTATTAACAATTCTAGTGTTCTAGTGTAAAACCACGATGTTTCTACTTGGAAATCCAAAGTTATTCTCCCCAACTTGCTGTCTTCAAAATATATTTTTTCTCAGCATATCATAACTGACCAATTGAAATGATCCTTATTGTAAGTGCAATTAACAGTATAAACCAATCAAATTCAATAAAGCATACAGGGTAATAAAATTACAAGTATTTGAAATATTAAGAAGTTTTGACAGCAATCAACACCTTATCAGTCAGGAAGTCTTAACGTTTAAATTATCAAGTCAGTCACAATGACCCTATCACAAATAGATTTAGAAGCCTTTTAGCACATTCAGGACTATCAAAGATTAAAGTGCATAAATGTGTCAAAGTTGAGACAACAATAAAGTTTTGACAAGTGTCATGAAAACATAAAAAGAATTTTCGTTATTTAAAATTTTAGCAACATAAACTTATTGAATAATTTATCCTTATTGTAGTTTCTATGTTAAAAGATATACATTTTTTGTGCTATCTGATTTTTTAACGATTTTTCACTGCACAACAATACACATAAACTTGTTCATTTTATGTTTACATAAACTATATGAAGTATAAATCCAACATACTAACTCATATGATAACATGTTTGATAATTATGGTTTTTCTTCATTAAAACGTTTCAATACAGAAAATATTTTTGTGTAACATTACTGTATGCACTAAACTTTAATCATTTACAATCTTTTTGAGTTCAACAATGCATGAGAACCATAACAGTCAAACAATAATATAAACATGCTGTAGTTTAAATGTTCGTGTTATTAATGTTTTTAACTTCTAATGTACCTTTATTTAGGCATAGGAAATAGAGATCAATATAATTGCACCTTTACTAATCCTACCAGGTGTTCTGTATTACAAAAGTGCTTCTATTGTGACATTTTGATTCAAGCAACACTGTATTATCTGCACTATAAAATACTTACTGGTATTTCATTTTATTATCGGCTTGTTAAAAGTTAATTTTTACCATAAGTAAATTGACAAAATCATAGGAACCAGTGTTTCAGGGGTAAATCAAACACATATTAATAAATCCTAAATAATTTTGTTGTGCAAAAATGTTTAATATTGTGTTTTAAACCGTTTTCGTTTTCTACTCTATTGTGTAATTGCAAGGGAAGTAAACTAATAGATATCTCTGCTTTAAAGTACTAGCCTAAGGCAAGAGTTGACATTCTTTGCGGATCACAACTTTGAATTAAATATTAAAATTTCTGTTATTGATATTAGCAAAACTATCATACACTGCACATTTGTGAAATCATTTTTGTTAATTTCAAGGACTTGGAAATCAATTTCTAGACTTTATTTGATGTATTTCTATCAATGAAAATGTTAGGGTCTATCTCTACTTTATTAATATTTTATTGGTATCCACAATCAGACAGGATGAAATCAATGTATTTGTAAAGATTTGGTATATATCAGGCGAAATTTGTATTCCTTAAATGGTAATTTGTAAACCTCAACACGCATGCTTGCACACCCTTATAAGGTATTTTATCAGCCGATATTTTACGGTTCATAAATTAGCGCACATTATTCTATTTTACGGTTCATAAATTAGCGCACATTATTCTATTTTACGGTTCATAAATTAGCGCACATTATTCTATTTTTATTCTATCTTACGGTTCATAAATTAGCGTACAGTATTCTATTTTTATTCTATTTTACGGTTCATAAATTAGCGTACAGTATTCTATTTTTACCTTTAGCATGCTGTATAAATAGCAAAATCGATTCGTAGTAGGACTATTATTAAGAAAATACACAGCAATGATGGATAATATTTTCATTTGTGTTGTTTGTGCTTTGGCTTTATGCTGTTTAGCAGAGGAATTACCTGCTGTGAAAACAAAAGTTGGGAAAATTACCGGATTAAGAGAAAATACGAATTTTCAAGGTAAACAGTATGCAGTTGATAGGTACCTCGGCATTCCGTACGCAAAACCTCCTGTTGGCAATTTGAGGTTCAAGAAACCTGAACCGCATAGTCCATTTGTAGAAACGTTTCATGCGGAAAAGTTTGGACCCGCTTGTGTCCAGTTTGATTGGATGGGTTTGATTCAAAATACGTCGGAGGATTGTTTATCTTTGAACATATTCATCCCGGTGCAAGATCCGGACCAGTCTACGGGACATGCTGTCTTGGTTTTTATGCATGGAGGTGGCTTTTCGGTTGGGGAAGCTGCTATGTATCCCGGCGATATTTTGGCAGCCGTCGGCAATGTTATTGTTGTGACAATTAACTATCGCCTTGGATTACTTGGATTTCTTGATCTGGATGATCCACGTGCTCCTGGAAATTTTGGTTTATGGGACCAACACCAGTCTCTTGTCTGGGTGAATGAAAATATTGCTAGTTTCGGTGGGGATAAAAACCGCGTCACAATTTTTGGCCAGTCTGCAGGCTCTGTCGCTGTTCAACATCAATCAATATATCCTAAAAATAGGGAACTGTTTCGTGGTGTCATCGCTCAAAGTGGTTCTCTGACAATTTCCCAAACGGTAACATCGCCACTTAACCACAAGGAGGCGGGAAATTTCTACGCTGAAAAAATAGGATGTAAAACTGATACTGTAGATCATATCTTCGAATGTCTCGTGAAAGCTACTCCGGAGAGTATTACAGATGTTATGAAAAACGCCGCTTATAGTGGCAGTAGGGATGAAATAACGAAGACAGCGCTTTTTCCTAGCATTGATGGCGAATTTATGAAATACCATCCAACAGACCTATATAAAAGAGCAAGAAATGAACATCTTGCAGAAATTGAATTTTTGAGATCTCTTAAACTGATAAACGGTATCACTGGAAATGATGGATTGGCATTTGTACAGGCAAGTGACGATATGCAAGTTACTCGCCAGGAGATGAACAGTCAACATATCCCCTCTATTGCGTCATTGATATTTAACCCCCCAATACCGGAAGCAGTCACCGAGCTTCTTATTTCCGAATACACAGACTAGAAGAACCCGGATGACCCTATACGATTACGCGATCAGTACGTGGATGCACAAACCGACACTAATTACAAAATTCCTCTCGTAGAGTTCAGTCAGTTGCATGCAAATGTTTCAAACAGTGACAGTTACACTTACATGTTCGATGCATTATTAGATAAGCATATAATACCATCACCAAGCTGGATGCAAAAGGGAAACCATGGCGACGAGCTGGCTCCTGTTTTTGGATATCATAAAGGCTACACATCGATGTACATCAAGGAACCAGATTATACAATTCCAGAATGGGAATTGGAACTTTCCCGAAGGATAATGACTCATTGGTCTAATTTTGCGAAATCTGGGTAAATAATTCGAGATGATTTTCGTTTCTTTCTTTTCCTTTGTAAAGTGTAGTTTGTCATTGTATTATCATATAAATGAATGAATAAATAAATAAGATTAATCAATTACAGCCAATTCAGATGTAAAATTAATATTTAAATAATCCAAATCAAAACTAACACTAATATTTCTATTTACATCTTTTCGTCAGACATGTTTCGGCTCAATGCCTTCCTTCAGTAGCAACATAATATACGGGAAATGACGTCATGTCAGTAAATCTTATCTGTTTCTTTATAATTTCAGTGATCCAAACGAACCAGTTAAAAGTGTTCGTCAGTGGCCAAAATACAACTTGGACACACAAGAATACATGATTTTCGACAAGGAAGATTCCAGTAAGCTTTATTTAGGTGCACGTGAACTGAAGTTTAGAGAAATCCTAACAATGGTTAGAGAAGAGGTGCTGCACGTGAAACCCGGGAAATCATATTTCAAGTCACAAGACAAGGATGAAACGTGCGTGAAAGATGGCAGCTGTGATGGAGAATAAGAAAAAACATTTGTATCAAATGGATTTTAGTTAAAGACGTTAGTACGACCTACATTTTTCTTGGTCGTAAAGATAACAGTTTGTTGTTAGACTCAAATTTTTTAATGTTTGCTTATAGAAAGTTCCCACCTTTTGTAAATCCAGCTAAATATGTAAACACTATATTGAAATAATGGAATGCCCAAATTTAGGATTGTACAAGAAAAGCATTGATGTCTACATCAAAGGGCGCCATGTAATTATAGGAGACTGAACAAGTTAAATTTCGTCTTTCTGTTCATAAACAACAGTAAGAAATTCACAAAATATGTATTAAATCAACGCAATCAATACAGGAAAACAGAGATATAATATTATGCAATTTTTATTAAGAATTGAGAAAAATTCAAAACGTGCTTTTCAGTTTACTGTGACTAAGAAAAATGTTGCAATGAAAGAGAATTGAAGATGGAAGTGAAAAAAAGTTTGACCTTAAACGTAAATACTAAAAATGTATACACTTGTGTATAAATAAATATTTATTCATTTGAAAGACTTAATAAATCATAAGTGTTTGAAATTATTTTTTGTCCAATGGCATTGCAGTATATTTCAAATTATCAGGAAATTTATTTTGGTAAATCAACATTTACTTCCAGTCGTTTATTAACCCAGTAAGTCACATACAGTAGGCAGAGCTTAAATTTGTAAACAAAAAAAAATTTCAAACACTTAACAGGTTAGTGTTTATTAGTATACATTTATCAAATTGAATTGGTCGCGCGGCTGCGCCGTGCCAGACCAATTTACTTTGATAAAAACTTACTAATAAACACTAAACTATACATAGAATGAACAGTATCTTCCTTAAAACATACTCATGTATCAATTTAATATGAAATTATCAATAGAGAGACTCTCCGATTAATACCTCGCGCTAAAAATTAGGATTAGTGTCATGCGGTGACATTAATGTTTAAAACTTTCAAATAATTTGTTTTAAAAATGGTTGTATATGTAAAAACTCGAACTTTGTCAATAATTTTAAAAGAACAAAAAGAATTTACATGCTGTCATTATAAAAATGTTTTATTTCTTACTAAACATTGATAAGATCTTGCAGTGTCAAACTAATTGCTATTATACGTCTGTTAATAGTCTTATTGCATTTTATTACATAATCTTAATATCTGTTTAGTAAGTTAATAGTCTTTTGACACGCAGGGACAGAGGTCCCTGGTCACGTGAAACCTCACTAAGTATCGCAGTATGCGAGATTTTTTGCTAGGGGACATGTCGAGGGTTCAACGCAATAAGGGCGTATATACCTACATATAATTATTATATGTAGATACGCCCTTATTGCATTGAACCCTCGATGTAGGTTTACTGCAATATCATTGGTTAATATTATTGTTGTCATGAACCTCATAAAACTCAATGATAACCGTTAATCAGAAGATTTTTACCTGCGAAATAAGAAGGATATATACTTCTGTGTTTCATGTCGAGATATCCGACAAGATAATTACAAAGATTTAATTAATTTAGTTGTGTTTATAGAAATTATTGTTGTTATGTGGACATCCATATATTGTTGTTGAAAACTGAATAAAAAAAAGAAACAGAATCTGGATTTTGCTAATTCCCTAAATTAAGCGGACTCGAAACAAATAAATAATAATAAAAGAAAGACTGAATTTGAGCTAAAATATTCCCCAAAGAAACTTAACGGAACACGCGCAGCGTTACATTAGTTATGGTGGCTGATTTCTGACATTTCGTGTTGGGCGAAAACACGACACATTTTACTCGAAAACTCGACGTTGAGAGGGCGCCGACACGACAAATTTATCTGTCGAGTTTTCATCTTGGCGGGTGTAAATATGTCGTGTTGGCCCCTTTATTTATCGTGTTTTCGCCCAGCCGACACCGAAACTTGACAAATTAGGTTGTCGTGTTTTCGCCCCGCCAACACGAAAACACAACAAATACATTACTTGTCGTGTTTTCGCCCCGCCGACACGAAAACTTGACAAATATTTTTCAGACATCTCTTATAAAACGTAGAGTTAACTCATTCTGAAACCAGTGGCATGGGGTTTTTAGAAGCATTTTTCTTTCTATTCGAACGAACCGTCAATTCAGAATTTATTTATATTCACTAAAGATCTGAGATTATAAAACAATACAATAATATGTCAGATGTCAGCTATCCTTTTAAGAATACAAAGTGTATGTATACCAGACCCGGTTCCAGAAATATTTCATTTGGGTGCGGTGAGCGGCAACAGTTAAAGAATGAAGGCGGCATTGGCGGGCCGAGTTGGGTTAGGTACGGAAGGGGTAACCCCTCATGTTAGGTAGGTCAGGACGTGTCCGCCTGGAAATGTTTGAAATATATGAATAAAATGGTGGCCCCTGCTGCATTTTTTAGTCCTAAGTTTTAGGTGCGGAGGTTAACCCCCTCCTGACAGTGGAATCACAGGGTCTCTCCCTTGTCATTTTTGAAATACATATATGAAATGGTGGTCCCTGCTGCATTTTTGTCCAAAATATTTGAGGTACGTGAGGGGGTAAAATGGTATTCCCACGGACATTTTTGAAATTTTGGAATGCAATGGTGGACTGTGGTGCATTTTTGGGTATAAATTGTGAGAAAATATTATTTTGATATTCGACCTTCGTCTTTCGATATCTTTTTATGTAACAAAAAGGTAATCGGTCGAAATATACACAGAACATAAGTCAATTTTAATTAATATTAAAGGGACTGTTTTTCAAACTATTTTAATCATTTCTTGTCTTGAACAATGTCTAACTGACTGTAATAGCACATTCATATAAGCATTCCCAAAACCAGTTTTATACGTTGCAAGTCACGAGAAAAAATCTACGTAATACTACTAGCTGTGTCGTATTTACATCAATAAGAATTTGAAGTAAGCTTAAACGATCATTTCCTGGAAAACTTTGTTCAATAAAGGCACTACTATTCTGAGATACCAGTGTGTGTTGCTCCCTGCTACGGAAGAGCATTAGTGCCAGGATAGTTTAGGAGAAAAGTTGAACTAAACATAAAACTTAACCAGCCAACGCCACCGCCGACGCCGACCAAGTGATGACAATAACTTGCATTTTTTTTCAAAAATTTAGATGAGCTAAAAATGTAATTGACGGCGTTTGACTCTTCGAAGTGGAATCATCTATCAACACATTCATATATTGTACCCAACATGTAGCGACTTGAACAATTATTACCATAGGCGTACATGTCAACGTAGCGACTTGAACATATATTATCATAGGCCTACATGTCAATGTATGACCTACCCCATAGCCTCTAGAGCTACTTCAGATTTCAAACTGTATCCAGGATATTATCTTCATTTACATGTATAGTATGTTCAGGTGGTAGGTGCTCGAACTAGGCCGAAAATCTTCCAGTCCAGATATGGTCAAAATATATTCTAATTTTGAATACTTCCCGGTCATCTATGATCCTCCTCAAAATCTAGACCTATCCAGGTACCCCATCTTGGTCATTTTGTTTGTTTGTTTTGGGTTTAACGCCGTTTTTCAACAGTATTTCAGTCATGTAACGGCAGGCAGTTAACCTAACCAGTGTTCCTGGATTCTGTACCAGTCCAAACCTGTTCTCCGCAAGTAACTGCCAACTTCCCCACATGAATTATCAGAGGTGGAGGACTAATGATTTCAGACACAATGTCGTTTATCAAATAGTCATCTTGGTCAGACTCATTACTACACGTTCATGTAGGGTATGTCTATATTTCCTTGCCATATGATCTCAAACTAGGTCGAAACCGCCTCGATAGTCTAGTGGTAGAGCGTCCGCTTCGAGTGCGGGAGGTTGTGGGTTCGATCTTCGGCTGCGTCATACCAAAGACGTGAAAAACGGTACCAGTAGCTCCCTTGCTTGGCGCTCAGCATTAAAATGGAAACTGGCCTCTTCTCTCATACCCTCGTGGCGATGGATTCTATCAGGAATGAGGTGTCGACAGTGATTAATATAAGTTGTAGAACTTCCTTCACAATCGACCTAAAATAAATTATGTATAAACTGAACTAGGTCGAAAGCCTTCCAGACTTAAACATGGTTTAAAAAGTGATATTTTTATGAGCAAACGCTGCCCGGTCATCTTAATCATATGGCCCTGTAGGGCTACCCGATGGATACACCAGCCAGGACCTATACATCAACGTAAACTATTGTAGTTACTGACTCGAAATTCGAGATACATAACTCGAAATTTCGACTTAGTAACTCAAAATTTCGACTTAGTAACTAACCATTTCGAGATAAGACACTCGAAATTTTGAGAAAGTAACTTGAAATTTCGACTAGGTAACTAGAAATTTCGACTTAATAGGCCTAACTAGAAATTTTGAGATACGTAACTCGAATATCTAGTTAGTAACTCGGTAACACACCTACGTACCCTGCCGATATCCGATGTCATATAGAAACGAGTAAATACGGTAAATTGGTATTGTCCGAAGAGTGGGTTCGGAATGACGACTGTATACGACGAACAACACATCAAAAAGGAGTCGATGAAGTTGCTTAAAGACATTTCCGACAGTTGTTAGAGCACAACCTTTTTGTGCAGTGATCGATCCGTTACTTACAGATTCTCCTTTGTGTTAAGCAGACAGCTGAATATTTCTAAGACAGTATTAATCAGACGGTAATTAAAAAGCGAACTGGTTGATTTTTGTCGAAATGAAAGACAAATGTAATCCTGTTAAAAAGAAAGACGACGGAAAGTAAAGAAATAAGCGCCCCTGGCAAAAACCTGTTTTAATTTAAAAGTACCAAAATATCTGAGAAAAGGCACGGATACCCATGATCTTTCTGATATAATGATATAAGCTACTTATACAGTAAAATAAAAGATAAACGGTTGTCCATTAATTGTTTTTGGCGAATATCAACATTATATATATATTTATTTTGTCCAGTCGTGTGTCTTTTCTTCTTTCTGTCCATCTAGCTGTCAGTCAGTTATAGCATTTTGCCAGTTCAAATTATTTTTCATGTAACCTGGCACATACTCGGAAGGTTTTTAGAGTACGAACTTATCAAACATTCAGTTTGTCCGTGCGTGTGTTTGTGTTATTTTGCAATAGCTTTAAAAGTTGAAAACATTTGTTTATGAACTGGCTAATTTGAGGAATAACAAGAAGTACCTAAATCTCATGCAACATCTAAAGATATAAAATATGGAAAATAGTCAGCAAATTTTGATTGTTTTTGACCAATTTAAGGTTACAGGTATTGTAGCGTAATAGACATATTCTGCCAGTGGATGTAGATTGGCAAAAGTTTTTCATGTATTCTAAATGTTATTTCAGACATCGTTCGTGCGTATTTTATTTTCACTAAATGAGCCGTGCCATGAGAAAACCAACATAGTGGCTTTGCGACCAGCATGCTGTTCGCTTTCAAAACCTATTGGAATTAGAGATACTGTAAGCGAACAGAACGGATCCTGACCAGACTGCGCGGATGCGCAGGCTGGTCTGGATCCATGCTGGTCGCAAAGCCACTATGTTGGTTTTCTCATGGCGCGGCTCAAATGTTGCGTGGCCCTCAATACACATATATCATACTCAAAGTGTGCGTAATTTAGCATGCATTATATTTGTACTTATGAATGGTTATTTTATTTTCATCATTATATTTACAATAAATATCATGCTTTATATTTACGCTATGTCATAATTTTCATTCAAAAATGGGTTTATTTGAGGTATGCGTTTTTTTCTGTCGTGTATACAGATGTGTGAACACCAGAAAAAAATAATATAATCACTATAATTTTAAGTATATCAGTTTTTTGCCGATTTTTATCTTAATAATTTTGCTATCCGCATGAAAAATCCGTTGTCAAATAGATTTTAATTCGAAACGATTATCGTCGGACAGGAAGTGATCTCACTCAGAAAATGAGCCCTGACACTTACATGCTTCGTTCAGAAAAAAAGAAATTTAGATCTTATTACCGTTTTTCGAATATTACTGAATGACGCAAAAGCTGAAAAACGCGCATGGTGAAAGAGGAACGTCTCAATTATACCAGACAATTTGCTTAAACAAACAGATATTGAAAATATAGTGAATTAAAACATGTACACAAAATTTATTAATATTGGCGACGCATGAGCCGTTGGGCGGAACATTAACGTTCTGATGCGTAATACGTCCTCATTGAAATTAAAATTTGACGTAAAATGATTAAAACTTCAAGACATCAGAAATTCCCAAAAGAGCATATAAAATTGATAGCCTCATATACAGGTATCTCATTAGATGTGGGTATGTAAATTTTGAGTAAGATAACAGTGTTTTTGGATTATTTTTATACAAAAACCCCGCTAGATCTGAATAAGCTGAGCACTACTTTTGTGTCGTTGCCATTTTACTTTCCCTTACTGTGAAACTGTTAATCTTAGTGCTTCGACTTTAGTATGTAACGAAAAAATATATGATATCTTTAAAACTATAGTAGTCTCATAAAATGATCCAATGATAGTCGACGTCAAATTAATAAATACGTCATACGACGTACAATCTTTACGTCAATTGTGACGCTCGATTAAGACGTCGTTGTTATAAGTTACAGCTACCACAGGAGTTAAAAGCAAGACATAATCAAAATGTTCAGCTTTTTACATCAAAGAAACAAATTTACGACTATCGACTTCGTACCCGGATTAGGCGTAGTACTGTTAATACTAATTCACGACAGGGTAAGCGTTTTGGCGCGTTTGCTTTTGTTATTTTAAGCAAACATCTGCAGTTTAAAGACTTCATCAAAGGCATCCTCACGCATATGTTTGTGTCATCGTATTTCTGTGTGTATGTGCTTTGAATTAGACTGACAAAGTCCCTGTGTTCAATGACTTACTAACTGATCTTTAGCAAATTATAAAAAATTGCTCTGGATGATTATATTTTTTAGTGAGTGAATATCTGAATATTAGACTGAAAAGCCTCTGGAATTTTCACAATGAAAATATCAAAATAGCACTTCGCTCGGTAGTTTAAACATTACCCTACTAAATTTCAAAAATGTACTTGTCCATCTTTCAATTTGGACAGTACCATTAACATTTAAAAAGAGTGCTTACCAAAATATACTGGCTGAATGGCAAACAGTGTAGATTATGATCAGCCTGCACATACGTGCAGTCTGATCAAGATCTACACTAGTCGCAAAGGCCCAGCATAAGGGTTAATATGCAGGTCCGACTGTATATATAGGCGTCCTGCCAGTGTTTGACAAAATTCTGCTTCTTGGGATTTTTTTTGTGTTCCAGGTTAGTTGAAAATGCTTATGAAACTCTGCTGATTTATGAGACATGAACAGAGACCATGAAAGTTAATATATACTTGTTTTCGTTACAGTACTTTATTTGTCGCCGTGGAATATGGTACGAACTGATACCGTCAGCTCATCCTGAGCAGTTTTCCAGTCAAACATATGAACCCCGAAGACACGTGCCATCTATCATGTCAAAGGCGGAAACAGAGAAACAACGAATACGAGAGAAACTAGAGAGGAGTGTAAAAGCAGTGGAACAGGCGTACAGAGAGGCTCAGTTGTTAGAGGAGATGGAGTGGGATACCGATTCGGTTGAGGAATATACATCGGAAGTGAGTAAAATAGGTGCAAATGTTAAAATGAAGCTAAAATATTTCCTTTCTTAGTGCATTCCTTTTCTATCTCAGAAGTTACCAGTGTTTCATTTGTTTAAACAAATGTGTTTAAAAATGTGTAAAGGAACTTTGCAAAACTAGATTTTTCTCATCGATCGACTTTGTTTATTTAGATTCGTCACGAATAAAAAAAATGTATTAAACTTAAATAAACAATCTTTTCTAGATGCTAGTCAGATTTGGGTACATGATCACATATTTAACCAAGAGTGATCATAAAGTACGATTTCGTTCAGTTAATTGCCTTATCTATTAAATTTCTTTTTTATGTCGTTTTAATATGTTTTAGGAGGAGCCAATCTACTGGGAGTTTGTCAAACACCTTGTTAAGAACACTGACGGCAGGATAATACAGGACCTTGAACAGGAAGAGAATTATATGATTGCACGTTTCGATTTTCATTAGACATTTGTTTTCCTTTTTGATGAACATTGATCAAATTAAAGTTTTGTCTGAATGTCTAATGGCTCATTTTTCCGAATCCTAGCAATATGTAGAATCTAGTGTTTGTTTATTTTGGGTTTAACGCCGTTTTTCAACAGTATTTCAGTCATGTAACGGCGGGCAGTTAACCTAACTAGTGTTCCTGGATTCTGTACCAGTACAAACCTGTTCTCCGCAAGTAACTGCCAACTTCCCCACATGAATCAGAGGTGGAGGACTAATGATTTCAGAATCTAGTGTTTTGAATTTCAAACTCGCTGAAACAGTAGCAAGAAAGTAGAATCGCAAAAAGTATTAACCGACTTACCTGTCCGCTTGCCCCCTTCCCACGAGTCTCCCAAACTAAGAACAGAGTAACCAAAGCTATAAAATCAACATTTGGGATTCCATTGTAATCTGTCTTTTCTGGACTGCGTTATTATGAAGCAAACTCAGTGGCGCTTCGTAATAACATAAACGTACTGCCAAGGACTTTTGACATGTTGCGAAGTCCAAATATCATGATTGTCCAAATGAACTAAAGATTTTTCAGGTAAAGAAATAAACATAATATTTTCTACACTTTAAATGAAGAGAACACTGGACGCGTTCATCTGTATTCAATTTTGGAACACTACGTGTTATCTAGATTTCATATCCGTTTATTGTCTTTTATTAATATCACGGTGTGTTAATACTGAACTCATGGTCGGTGACGTGTTAGGCATTCCCCCGTTTTGACTCATCCAAATCCCAGGGACATTCCCACAAAGCAGCTGATACAAAGTATATATGGTTGACCTTACTTACGCCGTACACCATTAACTCCACGCCTGACTAATTTCAAAAATTGACTGCACAAAAATCAATTTGCTCAGTAGGGAGAGCGTTGGTCTACGGATCGCGGGGTCGCGAGTTCGATCCTCGGGCGGGGCGTATATTCTCCGTGACGATTTGATAAGACATTGTGTCTGAAATCATTCGTCCTCTACCTCTTACAATTCATGTGGGGAAGTTGGCAGTTACTTGCGGAGAACAGGTATGTACTGGTACAGAATCCAGGAACACTTGTTAGGCTAACTGCCCGCCGTTACATGACTAAAATACTGTTGAAAAACGGCGTTAAACCCAAAACAAACAAACAAAAAACAAAATGGCGGTTTTAAATATATAGATAAAGGAATCAGACTTCCTATACGTATGACCCTAACTACTCCTTAATAACAGTTACCCTACAACGTAAAACACAGCAGCGCAGACACTCACGTACAAAAGACACACACGCACATACACATGCTCTAACACGCACACAAAGCAGACACACCAGGACAAAACAAATAAAGGAACACAGTGGGGCACCGCCTTGGAACGGTTAGTGGCAAAACCACCATTGTAGAGTTTAAACCGGTTTATGGTGCGCAGCCAGTTCCACTCT
Organism: Mercenaria mercenaria; assembly: GCF_021730395.1. Classification (NCBI taxonomy): domain Eukaryota; kingdom Metazoa; phylum Mollusca; class Bivalvia; order Venerida; family Veneridae; genus Mercenaria; species Mercenaria mercenaria. The sequence goes on from NC_069364.1 coordinate 49,503,343, forward strand.
TACCCCTCCCATCATGTTCCAAAGGCACGGGACGATGTAGCTATAATGTCTGCCTGCGATGCAATTATAATGTATGCTTGCGTCTCTGGAGAAAGGTTCAACATAAAGTTAATTTCATAACAATATAAAAACAAATCTGCGACAAGGGGTGCACAATCATGGTAATACTGTTCCCAAACCTGATGTAAATGTTCAATAAACAGAAAAGGGCTTTTTTTGGAAAGACTAACAATACAGTGGCGACAATTCCAACTCAGTATTACAAAACTTATCAGATTATTTGTCTTTATGAAGACCCACCTGATTCACTTCTTGCTTTTTCAAAGCTACCATAAATGCAAAAAAAAAAACAGCGGGACACTACCCAAGGCACACACGCGCGCGCGCACACATAAGCATGCACTCATAAGCAAAAAACAAAACAAAAAACAGTTGGGCACCGCATAAGAACGGCCGGCGGTCAAAGTAATGGTGGGCACGATACCTCACTTTGAAGACTGGGTGCAAATGCAATGGTGGGGATTGGGGAGCGAGGAGGAAGAGGAAATGAACGCTAACAACAAACAAGACAACGCAACACAAAATACGAGACGGACAGAAAAGAAGTTGAAAACAGGGGCACCGCCATGGAACGGTCAGTATAAAAGAAACTGGGTTTAAACGTGTTAAGGGCATGCAAACCTCGCACTTACCCTATTTTCAACAAGTTAGACAAGAGTGACAATGTGGGGATGGGGCAGCGAGTGACAAAAAAACCCAGATGAAATAAAGTAAAACATAAAACTTAGGGTAACCCAACCGCTCATCTCAATAGGTAAGAGCGTTGGTCTACGGATCGCGGGGTCGTGAGTTCGATCCTCGGGCGGGGCGTATGTTCTCCGTGACTATTTGATAAAAGACATTGTGTCTCAAATCATTAGTCCTCCACTTCTGATTCATCTGGGGAAGTTGGCAGTTACTTGCGGGGAACAGGTTTGTACTGGTACAGAATCCAGGAACACTGGTTAAGTTAACTGTCCGCCGTTACATGACTGAAATGCTGTTGAAAAACGACGTTAAACCCAAAAACAAACAAACCAATCTTAGGTATAATTACACCAATGTTCACAACAACTTGTTTGAAGTCAGAGCACCAAGAACCTAACTTTTAAGGACACGACTAAGCAAGCTGCAAGAGAAAATTCTACTCCCTCCGTCTGTTTATTGGAGGATTTAGAAGAGCATCAAGGAGTCTTACACTTTATTAGTCATCGCAACATCAAATAGGAAAGCGTAGCGACTAAATGCAGAAGGGCTAGTCACCAAACATGCACTGTGCTTAACGATTTTCGGATTGTATCCTCTTCTGATAATTTGTTAACATAATTTACGAATATGTGATTAAAGTAAGCATTATGTTTAATTTTCCGAATTTTATAAACTACATCGCAATACTATACCGGGGATGTAAGACCGAGTTTAAAGTGTTTTAAGGTTTGTGTTATTTTTCTTTAACCCTTACCCTGCTAAATTTCTATAATGGACTGGTCCATCTTTCAATTTGGACAGTACCATTTATCATTTGAAGGGGTGTTTACTGAAAATTTACAGACTGAATAGCGAACAGTGCAGACCATGATCAGACTGCACGGATGTGCAGGCTGATCTTGGTCTGCACTGGTCGCAAAGGCAGAATCATCTGCCGCCAGCAGGCTAAGGGTTAAAAGTTAGAACGATCTGTAGTAAACATTAGTGAAAGCTTTCCGTAGTTTATGATACCAGTTACCTTGTTATAATGATTTTTGGTAATATGCATTTGAGCAAGCTCGTGCAAAAAAAAAATGTTTCGAAATATAGACACCGTATGATGTCGCTCGAGAGATCCCGCCCGCTTAGCTCTGTAGGTAGAGCGTTGGTCTACGGATCGCGGGGTCTCGAGTTCGATCCCCGGGCAGGCGTATATTCTCCGTGACGATTTGATAAAAGACATCGTGTCTAAAATCATTCGTCCCCCACCTCTGATAATTCATGTGGTGAAGTTGGCAGTTACTTGCGGAGAACATGTTTGTTCTGTACAAACCTGGTACAGAATCCAGGAACACTGGTTAGATTAACTGCCCGCCGTTACATGACTGAAATACTGTTGAAAAACGGCGTTAAACCCAAAACAAACAAACTTTTTCATCAAGGTGAAGAAAAAAAAAAGAATGATATAAATCAGACGGCGATGGAAAAGATATAACATTTAATACCTTAGGTTATATTTATGTAATTGAGGGAAGACTATATATGTCATAGGTTTTCTCCTTACGGTGTTGATATTTTTCTAAATGTTACCATTGTAACTGAGATTTGGTTATAAGATTTAATTGTGAATTAACGAGAAGATATATCAAAACCTGTTTTTGAATGGGATGTTTTTTGCAACTTCGTAAGAATTTGCATTTGGTTGAATCATAAAATGTTACATTAAAGAGGTTATGCCCAAACTGTTTAGAAACACACCGCATTTAAAATTTAGTGTTCAACACGTTTACAACTGGACGCTACACTTTTCTCTTTGACTGTGTCTTTGACAGGTGGATGACTCAATAGTAGGAAGTTTTTAAATCCCACTGGGTCTGAGCAGTTTTGATACCTCTTTTCTCGGGCCCTATAGTGTGTACCTCTTGATGCTCTGTCTTCTGCAAAACATTGATAAGGTTTGCTTTTTAAATAAATTCACAGATTTTTATTTTACTTGCCATCCCTTCTATTGCCACTTTTTGGAGGCATGGCTCTACTTGTTGTATATTTATTCTTGTTTTTAGTCATTGTACGGAAGGTTTATAACCCAATTCCAACAAGCTTACCGTTGAGTTAACCCGTTAGCAGTTCCAGTTTCAACATTACCGGCAATCAGCAATATATTTGCCTTTCACCATTTTTGGAAGAGCCATATTTTTCTTCAACATGATGACGAAAATGTTTGACGGACACAGTTCACTTCGAAATATCACATATGCAATCCAAGTTATATATTGTATTGATACCGGGATAATCTAAAGGTTCAAAATACTCTCTCCTCCCCACTGTCACTCCCACCCGCGACTCTGTATTTCTTACAGGTTATCAGGTGGCTGGGGGAGGATTTGTTACGCTTTCTTCGTTGTTTTGTTTGCACGGCATTAACCTACGATTCACTTTTCATTTATTATCTTTTTAATCCCCCACCAGGAGTGGTGGTGGAGGTGGGGGTGGGGAGGTATAGGAATGGTCTCCGTCTTCCGTCCGTCCGTCCTTAACATATCGTGTCCGTTCTGTATCTCCTACATCCCTTGAAGGATTTTCATGAAACTTGGTTCAAATGATCACCTCATCAAGACGATGTGCCGAACCCATGGGTTTTGAGCCTTCCATTTATGTCTGCTCTGTACTTCCTAAACCCCTTGAAGGATTTTCATGAAACTTTGGTCAAATGGTCACCTCATCAAGACGATATGCAGAGCTTATGAGTCAGCCAGTCGGCTCAAGGCTGGGTCACAACTCGGGGTCAAATGTTTGAGCCTTCCAGTTTTTTGTCTGTTCTGTATCTCCTAAACCCCATGAAGGATTTTCATGAAACTCTGGTCAATTGATCACCTCATCAAGAGTGTGCAGAACTCATGAGTCAGCCAAGTTGCCTCAATGTCAAGGTCACAACTCAAGGTAAAAGTTTTGAACCTTCCATTTATGTCTGCTCTGTATCTCCTAAACCCCTTGAAGGATATTAATATGACTTGGCTGTAATATTCCCCTTAACAAGACAATGTGCAGAATTCAAAATTCACCCTTTCCAGCTTATGGTCAATGTCACAACCCGAATGTTTAATGATTCCACCCAATACCATCAACCCTTTCACTATCCATAACAGTGATGGGGGTGTAGCTGTCTTTCAGACTGCCTTGTTATGATTAAAGCTCACCGTCAAATGATTAATCCCAGCTACTGTTTATATTGTTTAAAATCACTGTTCACTGTCGCTGTCACAGCATTTTATTAATTTTCATCCATTTCATCACGAGGCCTCAAATGTAGTTGAATGCATTTACTGATGGGGCAATAACTACTAAGTTAGGGAGCCAACAATCCTTTGCAGGACATGCCTTTTCTTCATTCTTTTTGTACCTTATTCTTTATTAAATCTTCATTCTGTGACATCTTGTGGTTGAGTTATCAGACATAGTAAACAGTTTACACTGCATCAAAGTCGTGTGGCTCTACTTTGAACATGTTCGATATTTATTTTTTTTTTTTTAATTTCATTTTATTTTATTTTTATTTATTTTTTTTTGTTTTGGACTCCAAATAACTGCAGCACGTTCCAAATGTCTATTGAAATATTTATAAAACATGAAAACCATGTTACCAACGCGCATGGGTAGCCATTATAAGAGCTAGTTCGCTCTGAAAAGTGAACTGGAGTGATATATAGTAAAGAGCAGGCTTTTACATCTACATATTTCTCCCGAGCAATCGTTCCCGATTAAAGTCTGGTTATGTGCAGAGTTAAAACGGCATATGGAGCAGTATACAGTTTGCTAAAAGAATGATATAAAGTTTCCTTTTAAAAAGGAAATGCTTGACTGGTTTTGGCATAGTCTACATAACTGGACAAGTGGGGGTAGAAGTCATTACATAAGATTCTATGCAAAACATGATTGCGATTTTCTACTGGGAACGCCAGTCTTAACTTTAGAGGCAATGGAATTGAACAATTCTTGGCGTTTTTGGTTTTGAACTACTGGTGTCCAACCTCCATATAAAATTTTAAGGCTAGCGCAAAGCGTTCTAGTTATCGGGAGGAAACCAGTTCCCTTTACTAGGCCCCTGTTACTTTGACCCAGTGACCGCAAAAACAATAGGGGTTCTCTACTCAGTGAGACCAATTGAAGACTATGGGTTAAATGGTTCTATAGTTACCAGGCTGAAAGGTTATGGTCTATGAACCGTCCGACTGTCCAACTGACATGTGCAAAGCAATATACCCCCCTCATCTTTGATGGGGGTGGGGGGGGGCATAATAAGAATACACAAAACTCTAAGCCTTATGGTTTTGAAGGTTTTTAAAATTTTTACTTTTGTGGAAGAAATTATGGTTACCAATGCGTGGAGAGTTCGGCACAAGATTTTCATTACGTATGTACGGACGGAGGGCAGAAAAAGTTGACTTAACTGTTAGCTAGTTTCAACTGTTTTATTTAAATTTTCTATTCTGTGGTAAACAATCTTGTGTTGAAGATGGTAATCATATTTGTTTATTTATCTATTGTAAAAGATGGCAATAGTTAGTAGGTTTAATCAGAAATAAGTGTAACTGAAACTTTGTACGAGGGTGATACAAAAAATTCTAATAATGACTTTTCTGCTTGAACATGAAGAGATATATCGAATAGAAGGGCAATTAAAGCTATTGCAATGCATTGCATCCCTGCATTTTCACCAAAACTCACGTTACCTTGATGTGTTTTAGCCCGCAAAGAAAGCATTATGTTTTCCTTTGCGAATTGTGCCTTAAAATGAACTTAAAAGTCACTCAAACCTGTCCCGAAGCACTTCTTCTGCTCTTCTAAGGGTATGGTCTATTCCTTACAAAAGGGTGCACGTACGAAAAACAACCCAGATTTGCCGTGGCATTCACCAGCAGTTACAATACGAACACAGAAATATAAACACTGATATACAAAATACGGTGGTATTGTGAAAAAAACTGGTTTATTATACCTTGCAGAGCTACTTCCTTAACTTGTTTTAATAACACCCCTATAACAATAATCGAACCAACCATAATAGTCCTGTCAAAAATTGGCGGCAAAATGTCTTTTGAGACACCTTTTGGCAGGTTACATCCTTTCAGGGGGTGTTCTCTAACAAATTCACAACTGCCCGTTAAATCTTTTTAACAATTACTACAATGGATAAATGTAAACTCAATCATGAATAATGTAAACGTCAAAATTGAGAAGTTGTCAGTTTATCGTACAGACTTACGTTTTATAGTTATATTCATATTGCTGTATACCCCCATTTTAATAATAGACAAACAAAAGAGCAACTGCAAGGCTGATCACTACAAAATAGAATGTAAGCCTCCGCGGGTCTAGTCACAAGTAGTCCAAATATAAATAGTACTAATCTTTTTTCCTTTCCTAGTGCATTTTCTCGACAGCAACATGCTTACTTTTAGCGTACCGCGTTTCAGTATGTATCACTTTGCATTCTCTTGAAATCGGCATGTTCCTATCGCATGCTAGGTAAAAATGGCGGCGTAAGAATTTAATGTCTCGAAAAGAGTAATTGAAAGAAGCGAAAAGTAGTAAATTCAGCGGGTTGTATTTAACGCACTGTAGTTTTCTTATATAACAGTTAACACTCCCTTTTCTTTTTGTTTTTGTAAAGTTGCGATCTAGTTCTTTATGGGAATATAAGTCTCAGAAAATCTGATATGCTAGAAAATGTCGAAAAACCGTTATGAAGTAAGTGGATTTTATATGAAATAAAGAACAGCTGGATTTAGTGGTGTTCAGCTGGTAAGGGGCAATACATGGTATTTTGTCAAACTCCTCGAAAATCAATGAAAATGCCATTAATCTATTCTTTTTGATGTAAAACGGTGACAAATGGCTGAAAACTCTTGAATTTCTTGTGATTTTGGAATTTAGATCGAATTTTCGACCAGGTGGCTCTATTTTGGTCCGTTTAAGGACCTAGTAAATGTCTTCCTCGCATTTTAGCACTACAATTGTCTAAATATTATTGAAATTAGCATGTTTCTGTATGAAAAGGACAAACATCGTAACAATTAAATGGATCTTGAATGAAAATTCGACTAATGGTAAAATAAATGGAAAAATTGCTTGCACAGGGCTAAATTCCGCGTATTTTTAGGGATGGGGTGACCTGTAATGAATTGTCATTTCTTTATATTTTCTCAAAATTTTGCAACAAAACTGAGCAGAATCATTGTAAAATAGGTGTACCTTGAGAATGAATGCAAATTCATGGAAAAATCAAACAAAAATTTTTTCTTATAGGCTGATCACTACCAGATAGAATGTAAGCCTCCGCTGGTCTAGTCACAAGTAGTCCAAATATAAATAGTACTAATCTTTTTTCCTTTCCTAGTGCATTTTCTCGACAGCAAAGTGCTTACTTTTACCCTACCGCGTTTCAGTATGTATCACTTTGCATTCTCTTGAAATCGGCATGTTCCTATCGCATGCTATGTAAAAATGGCGGCGTAAGAATTTAATGTCTCGAAAAGAGTAATTGAAAGAAGCGAAAAGTAGTAAATTCAGCGGGTTGTATTTAACGCACTGTAGTTTTCTTATATAAAAGTTAACACCCCCATTTCTTTTTGTTTTTGTAAAGTAGCGATCTAGTTCTTTATGGGAATATAAGTCTCAGAAAATCTGATTTGCTAGAAAATGTCGAAAAACCGTTGTGAAGTATGTGGATTTTATATGAAATAAAGAACAGCTGGATTAAGTGGTGTTCAGCCTGCAATCGGAAAACTTCCAATATTTCCGCATTGTGCAGCTTACGTCACAGGTCACTCGTTCCTGTAACCAATCACTGAATTCGTAACATATTGATCTTGGTTTGCGGCAGCTTCCCGGCTTTTCGTATCATACTGTCACACACTTGGGTACCAAAAAAAAACAAAACAAAGACAATACATAGGCACAAGCCCGTTTAGCTTAGTAGGGAGAGCGTTGGTCTACGGATCGCGGGGATCGTATACGGATCGTATGTTCTCCGTGACGATTTGATAAAAGACATTGTGTCTGACATCATTCGCCCTCAACCTCTGATAATGCATATGGGGAAGTTGGCAGTTACTTGCGGAGAACAGGTTTGTACTGGTACAGAATCCAGGAACACTGGTTAGGTGCCCGCCGGTACATAACTGAAACTGTTGAAAAATGGCGTTAAACCCAAAACATACAAACAGAGGTGTCATAAGCTGCTGTCTGACCTATTTATTGTTTGTTTTGACATTTCGTTTTATGAAGCTAAATGAATATTTGTCCTTTTAGCTCACCTGAGCAATGCTTAGGTGAGTTTTTGTGACCGCTCGATGTCTGTCGTCTGTTTGTCAACATTAAGCTTGTGTATGCGATAGAGGCTGTATTTTTCAATTGGTCTTAATGAAATTTTGTCAGAATGATCACCTTGATGAAATCTGGGCCGAGTTCGAGAATGGGTCATCTGGGTTCAAAAACTAGGTCACTAGGTCAAATCAAAGAAAAACCTTGTGTATGCGATAGAGGTTGTATTTTTCAATTGATCTTCATGATTTTTTGTCAGAATGATTATCTTGATGAAATTTAGGCCAAGTTCGAATATGGGTCATCTGCGGTTAAAAACTAGGTCACTAGGTCAAATCAAAGAAAAACCTTGTGTATGCGATAGAGGCTGTATTTTTCAACTGATCTTCATGAAATTTTGTCAGAATGATAACATTGATGAAATGTAGGCCGAGTTTGAATATGGGTTAAAAAACTAGGTCACTAGGTCAAATCAAGGTTAAACCTTGTGTATGCAATCGAGGCTGCATTTTACACTGGATTTTCATTTATTCTTCATGAATTTTGATCACAATGATTGCCTTGATGAAATGTAGGCCGAGTTTGAAAATGGGTCATCTGAGTTCAAAAACTAGGTCACTAGGTCAAATCAAAGTAAAACCTTTTGTATGCGATAGAGGCTGTATTTTTCAATTAATCTTCATGAATTTTGGTCAGAATGATTGCCTTGATAAAATCTAGGTCATTTGGGGTCAAAAAGTAGGTCACTAGGTCAAATCAAAGGAAAAGCTTGTGTATGCGATAGAGGCTGTATTTTTCAGTCGATCTTCATGAAATTTTGTCAGAATAATTGCCATGATAAAAGCTAGGTCAAGTTCGAATATGGGTCATCTGGGGTCAAAAAATAGGTCACTAGATGAAATCAAAGAAAAACCTTGTGTATGCGATAGAGGATGTATTTTTCAACTGATCTTCATGAAATTTTGTCAGAATGATAACCTTGATGAAATGTAGGCCGAGTTTGAATATGGGTTCAAAAACTAGGTCACTAGGTCAAATCAAGGTTAAACCTTGTGTATGCAATAGAGGCTGCATTTTACACTGGATTTTCATAAAATTTGGTCGGAATAGTTGCCTTGATGAAATCTAGGTCAAGTTCGAATATGGGAAGTCTTTGGTCAAAAACTAGGTCAAATCAAAGAAAAACCTTTTGTATCCGATAGAGGCTGTATTTTCAACTGATCTGCATGAAATTTGGTCAGAATGATAGCCTAGGGCCATCTTGGCCCTCTTGTTTGTTATATTGCTTAATTTTTGGGTCCAATTTTTATCTTCTGCGGTTGCAATCCTGGTCAGATGTTATTAATACCCGCCCGCTTAGCTCAGTAGGTAGGGGCCTCCGTGGCCGAGTGGTTAACTTCAAATCACTTGCCCCTCATCGATGTGGGTTCGAGCCTCACTCGGGGCGTCCAAATCTTCATGTGAGGAAGCCATCCAGCTGGCTTACGGAAGGCCGGTGGTTCTACCCAGGTGCCCGCTCGTGATGAAATAATGCACGGAAGGGCACCTGGGGTCTTCCTCCACCATTAAAAGCTGGAAAGTCGCCATATGACCTCTCATGTGTCGGTGCGACGTTAAATCCAACAACAAAAAAAGCTCAGTAGGTAGAGCGTTGGTCTACGGATCGCGGGGTCGTGAGTTCGATCCTCGGGCGGGGCGTATGTTTTTCGGGACGATTTGATAAAAGACACTGTGTCTGAAATCATTCGTCCTCCACCTCTGATTCGTTTGAAGAAGTTGGTAGTTACTTGCGGAGACCAGGTTTGTACTGGTACAGAATCCAGAATCCTAATCAGCTGTGTTTTGACATGAATACATGTTGTAAGGGGGTAATAGCCTCATTTCTATCAAAGAATGTCAGGAAGTTTGAGACTATAATGTACTTCACGAGCTTTGACGAAATACAGATACTGGTCGGTAATTGTTAGGTATAGCCTTTGGATCTTTCCTATAGGCTTATAGATAGTCTTACTGTTGATTTATAACTTTAGCGATGTGATATGGATCTAGAAATCCAGAGTTTGAGCCATTGAAGGGACCTAAGAATTTTCTTCTCCTTTTTTACTTTAGTGTAAATAGTTTAATGTGTTGGTCATTAAACGTCTGGGTAAAGTACAAGTTGAAAATCACTTTTCAGTCGAATTCGATTATTTAAAAGGAGAGTATCATACCAAGAACGTAAACATCAATTTACGTTCTTATGCATAAGCAGCATTTTGATATTTTTTAGAATTTACAATAATTTGATTAGGAAAGGGGTAGCAATTTACAGGTGAGCACACTGTTATAATTTGATAATTCATATATTATCTCATACAGTGTTGAACACTAAACACGCGATGTGTCTCTATACATATCTATTCATGTTGATAGTGTTTATAATTGTTTCATTGTTTTTTGTTTTTTGTTGTTGTTGTTGTTGTTGTTTTTTCAATCGTCATCATCTTCAGTAATCGCCTCACTCTAAAAGAGTATACTCGCGATTTGTAGTATACTCGCAGCTGGTTGTAAAGCGTAGAAGAGCGTATGTTTATTGTAGTCTTACCGACTCAAAATAAATCTTATCTTTAGCTTATCTTATCTTGTTTTAGCTTATCAAGGTATTCTGTATATATCAAAGTGGTATCATTCTCTTTCAATTTAGAACGTTTGTTTGATATGCTCTTGTGGCAGGAACGGTAAGAACAGAATTCCTTCTGTAGCAGTATGTCCCTACTTCCTGTGTGGAAAGAACTAGATTCTGAAATGAACGAAATGTTGATGCCAATATATGATATCTGTATTAAAAATACTCATAAAGAAAACAACCATCTTACATTAATACTATGGGATTACATAGAGCACTTACTATACTTAGTCATATCATTAATCTTTCTGCTTAAAACACATTGGATTAATTATGTCTCTCACCACACAGTGGTGTGGGAGACATATTGATTTACTCCAGTCTGTGTGTCTGTCTGTCACAAAGCTTGTCCGCACTCTAAGTAGAACATTTCTCATCCGATCTTCACCAAACTTCAACAAAATGTGTCTGCCAATAAGTGCTCGGCCAAGTTCGATAACTAGCCAAATCGGCCTAGGCACTTCGGAATTATGGCCCTTGAATTACCAAAAACACTCAGATTTCTTGCGCAGCTTTGCCCCCAAACCGGCGCCTATACTACTAGTAGTATAGGCGTCCTTTTGGCGTCAAGAAAGCGCATGCACATGTGGATTAAGTAAACAGTATATAAAGACTGACTTACTTTTTAGATGATTAGGCAGTTGTGGGAGACATGCGCTTTTCTCAAAAGCATCTCTAGTTTGTAAATGTTAAGCTACATGTTCGCATTATTTTAAAACTGCCTGTCCCCAGCGGAACGCACAACCACGGATGCCGGCCCCCTCAAACACGTAACGCACTGCCTTCCATAAAGTCTGTTCAAAATCAACCACGAAACCCTCTACAACGCACTGGCCTTTCAATATTCGACCCACAGCCAGAAGAATACAAAACCAATTACTGAAAGATAACTGTATTTTTTTTTGCTCACTAAACTATACCATCTTCAATTCTTCATATATTTATCTGTAAACATGTAATAATCAAAAACGATTATTAAAAGATAACTGTATAAAGAATGAACCATACCATTTTTATATATTTATATTGTTTATTTCCAAATATCTTACCTGATTAAGAACCTTGACGTAGTCAGCTGTTGATCTCCGTGACATGAATATGTAGACAAGGGGGACATGTTTGCTGCAATCAACACGGCGCACAAACGCATGTATCCATGTTCTATTTCATTCAAAATAAGTATGGTCATAATTTTTGTTGAATAAATTTTGCTTTATTTAGTTATTCAGTGAAAAAAATAATCATGTAACACTAAAATGAGTGTTTGTTGAACTATATAGGTAAACATTATAACTAAAGAACAAGCGGAAAAGTCCAACAGGAGAAGCCACATTCAAAGAACACAGCTGCACATAAAGCACTGCACATGAAAAAGTTGCATTTGTAAATTTAAATACATTCACATCGACTAAGCACTTGTGAAAAAGTACACAGTGTCTTACGGTAAGGGTCAGTGTTGATATATCTGCTGGTCCTTCGGGAGCATGGGGTACATACAATTTTATAATTATGGTAGAATCACAATTCAGCCGATATATTCGGCTTTATCGGTGTTGCGCGTTTCATTATCTCTCGTGAACGGACCAGTCAAACTAATTCTACTATAATTTTACTTCGTTGCTTTCTATGCTTCAAAACATTTTATGCTATCAATACGAGTCTTGATACCAGTCTCGAAATGACAACTTGTCGTCGGTGTATGTGTCATGAAGGAGATCAGACCAAACCGACAAATGCATATTCAGTTTTGTAAACCCAGGCTCTGATCATTCTTACCAAGCGTATCAGAAAACTTCCTAAGATCTTCTACCAACATATCTTTCACCTCCTCATCGCTATGACAACCAATGCCAGCTTCTTCTGATACCATCTTGCTAGTCCTCTAACGAATTTGTTGACTATTGCCGGGCATTTGAACATATTGATGAGCATATCATCCACAAATACGTACCAACACAAATGGTAATGCACCCTAAAATTTAAGACAAAATTCACCTGATTGTTTGTTTCCGTGTTCAGTTTGTTTACCCTGAGACCAATAAACATGCGTCTGTTCTGGTGCTTATGTTGCAGAGAATCAAAGTATAATCACCTGCTAAATTATTTAATCTGTTATTTGCAGATAGTTTACGTCACATTAAGATTAGATAAATTATCCTGCGCATTAACGGCTACCTACTGTTCTTCATCAACCTTGCCAAATAGTTTAATGCAGATTTCTAAATTTCGATGTCATGGAATGTAGAACAATATCATTTCTCTACAAAAAAGAGCTGCATTAAAATACGAGTATTCACAAAAGACGAAGCATTTGAAGAAATGTATTCATTACAATTATAACATGATGGCTTACCAGTATGTGTGTTCCTCAAGCCATGTCTGTATCTCAGTAGCCTTTTCCTTGTCCTCCATGGGTAGATGTTCATTCAAATCCTTATTCCATATTCCCGATAAGTACTTTATAATCATCTGTGAGCCAGCCATCCTCTTACCGTTGTATTCTATCCAAGGTAAACACGATTTATTGTCTGGTCCATTTTCATGATTTTCATCCAACTAGAGAGTAAATAATGAATACTATATGGTCTTTCATATATTGTTTCATTAGAACGTTAATACATTTTCAACAGTAAACGCGAGTTCTATAGGCTGATGTGTTTTTTTCCCATCGAAGCCACTCCTGTACCATTTAATTCAATAATATGTATTCCCTCTTTCGCGTGTGGAATTGGAATAAAAACAGTTTTATAATTGTAAGAATACCAAACATAAAAAGAAAAGTTATATAAACAGTAGAAGGTTGGTTTTTCCCTGAAAGCATATTCGAACAGCGAATCAATTACAAAAACAGATGTTGTAAGTGAATGATGGAACATGACAAAATGCCATTGTGAAACTGGACTTAGAAAGAGCATCATATTTAATACGCTTATTTACTAGAATTGTTCATGCTATCACCCGTATCCAATTTTGACTTGTGACACGTTCTGGTCGGGAGTTCTATTCCCGGCAGGATCTATTATCATCAGAATCACTTTACAACTATGTAGCCAGTTGTTTTAGACCTGTTTAACGGGCAATTTAAACCTAGATATTGTTGCAATATCCTTAACTTTGATACTATTAGTGGAGAATAATACATATGTAGTGTAATAAAATTTTACATTACCAGATATGGAATTTGGTTAATTCTAAGGTATGTCTCTAGCTTCATGGAGAATGGATCCATGTTTGGGACAAATTTCACGCGTGGCCATGTGTGAAGAATAACCGTATTGTATGGATAGTCAACGCCACATACCCTGTGTAATGAATAAATTCTAATTATTAATATTAAAATGTAATATATGAAATACGACTTACTCGTAACTTGCTTGTAAAAGGCTTTTTTTTTTGTCTATAAGCACTGTTATTGTCTGTGTTTGCTTTGGCTTGTCAATTGTATATTCCTTACATATCTTACATATCTTAAGCAGTGTTTCCAAAATTGACAATCCATAAAATAAACAGCGATGGAATCGTTCTTTTTTTTAATCATCTTTATTTAGTTTTATTTGAATTATTTAGAGTGGCTCACATATTAAAATGAATAAAAAGAGTAAAAATATAACTGATATAGCTCCGACCATATATGAGTTTTACAATTTTAAATGACCTATTGTGTTTATAGCTCGTATATCATGTGTTTTGTGTCATATAGTGGATACCGTTGTGTTTCAATGTAAGTTCGAAATATCGTTCTCTAGTGATCGTCAAGTGCAATGTTTTTAAGTATGATACCAGTGACAAACAAATTTCATTGAGGTAACGTAAAATTCATTTCACTATGTCCAATTATTTGTTGAAATATGTAGTAAATAATCATATTCATTGTGACCACTTTACCAACAAAAATTATTAATATGTCACATTCTTGAATTAGTTTCCACTAACTGATAGAGTTGTGTGCTATTAGACTTAATGTAAACTATATGTACTTTGATGGACACGCTCTATGCTCCATTACCTTTACCATGCTTATTACTGAAAACTTGTTTATGTTTTAGTGTATACAAAATATATAGTAATGTTTCGAGGTCAGCGATGTTTTTGTACTTGAGTGTTCTTTTGTATGATAGTGATTTTTTCCTAAATAAATCATGCTGTTTCCCTAATTGGCAGACGAGTCTATAAATTCAACTCTCAAGCGTGAAAATCAAACTAGCGTCAAATTTAGTTAATTGTCCTGCTTTTGGGTTAACATTGTTGTTAAACATTATTTGTAAACACATCGGAGACTTTCCTGGCCCCTTTCATCTGGAAATTATTGTGTAGACATCAACTTTTAAAGAAATTTGTTGATATGTCTCATTCAGCAGAAAGTTTAATTTACTAGGAAATAATAGTAATTATTATTGTCATACCCGCTTTTAGTTCACCATTGCGGAGCATTACAAACAGTCACAAGCGTGTAGTTTAATCTATTTTTAGCCATGTTGTAGTAGTTTTTACACTATCATGGTATTGATAGTCGCAGATTTCTTATGCTTATAGTTACGGAAAATAATCTTTGGTTTACGTAAGTATTTCAACAAAATTGTTCTGTCGCAACTTCCATGGTTGAACTGTCGCGATAAAAGAACGTCATCATCAAAGGTACTTTTCAGAATACTTAAAGTTATCTAATTTATTCTTAGTTTGTGGTCTTAACGATGTTTGCAAGATGATTTAGCGATGAACAGGCTTTTCATTATGAAAGCAGTTTCATTGTCACATGTTTGCAACGTAACTGATATCAATAAGTAAAACCGAGTAGGCGTAAGATAGCTGTAGGGTATACAATGTATTTGAAACTAAAATTTGTACCATAAATGGTTTGGAAGTGGAAATATATATTTTTTTTATTTTACTTTTAGAGACAGGTAAATGAAGTCAGATCCTACTCCAATGTATATATTATTACTCTTCTCGTTTCTTCGTAGCTAAGTTAAACATAAACGTTTTTAAAAAGTGGACTTTTTCTTAAACATCCTCTATAAAAAATTGGAAAGTAGATTTACACAAATTAATTTCACAAATAACAGACTATTTTTCTCTACATGATTATGTAAACATATACCTATTTTTGTACACGTGAAGCAAAACTTGAGAAAAAAAATGTTTTCAAATTCCTATAAAATGTATAAAATTTATACCTGTTAGGCCAGCATTACAAATAAGTAACTCTGTGTAAGGCTGACCGAACAAACATTTTGAATGACATGAAAAATATTTAAAACCGTTCGACATATCTAACATTAGCACATATTAACAAAATTGCATTCTACTGGTCCAAAATTGTTTGAAAAACAACACAGTAAAAGACAATCTTGAATATCAAATATCGCTTTATTCTCGAAAATATTCAAACGTATGCATCAAATATAAAACTTATTCTGTCAGCCTAAAGACTTCAGTATCACTTATCTCCATACAACAAACTTTTGAATTAGTTTGAAGCCAAATGAGTGAGGCTATTTCTAACAAGTACAAAAGTTGCTGCAAGATGCAGCAAAAGGAAACACCGCGCCAAACAAAGCAGTGTATGTAGTACTGATAGAACAGAAGATGATATAACGATACTTGTGTTTTTCTTGCAGACCCTAGACAAACAGACATTCTGATGAGGTTTCATAAATGTTGGAGAAAAACATTGTCTTTATAGTTTGTGCCGGATTATTATTGTTGTATTTAGTGACCTAAATATTGACTAATCATGACCCATATACGAAACTGACACCTAATTTTTTGTATATGGAATCAGACAGGTCTAATACGTATCAGTTGTTCGAGATGGAATGAAATGTATTGTATACACAAGGCTGTGCTTAATTCAGACTTACGTAGTTGTTCATCCGGAGTTTGAGTTTCAAACTTCTCTCAGATGTTATCAAGACCATTATTCTGATAAATGTCTAATCAGGAATGTGGGCTCTATAGGATACTTTTAAGTTAAAAAATTAGGAAAGACTAAGATGTACAATGAATGAAACACAACAAACATCATTTTATCCCGCCTAGGGGCGTGAAACTAACAGTTTAATAGGACCCAAAAAATTATAACACAAGTGTTATATGTTGATGATTACGTTGTTGTATTTACATATATGATATTGTTGCTGTTGTTGTTTTCTTCACCTCCTCCTTTGGAGAACAGTTTCTGGATACGCAGCAATGAATATTGACTAAACATTTCGCTACTTTAAACACCTTTACAGTCATATACTGATCAACTAGTATTTTTGGAAAGACAAACGGTCAGTGTTGTGCAATCCGCCACCTCTCAAGAAAGACCATTGTTCTAATATTGCTAAAGAACCTACACTGAGATAATAGAGCAAGGATACTTTAAAATGCAGGTCACCTTGGTTCAAAGGCCAGTGTTTTGCCTTATTGTTAGATGACATTTGTTAAAGGTTTTACTATGATTACACGTATCAAACATCAAACACATAAATGCTTAACTTGAAAAAATAATCAAAGTAGATCTATAAAACTAAAATTCTAATATGCTTTTCTCTGTTAAAACACACTTACGCTACAATGGCGTCACGTTAACGTGCGGTAACGTCAGTGTTTTTGTTGCGACCAAGAAAGAACGCTTCTATATTTTATCTACTGTTTTAGATTAAGGGCATATTAGAATCCAAATAATTTATAGCAAAATCGTGTTTTAATACTCGGGTGGTATACGTCGTACAAATAATTTCACTCGGACTGCGCCCTCGTGAAATTATTACGCCCAACGCATAACCGCCTATCGTGCATAAATACTGTTAAAACACTTTATTTTGCTGTATAAATTGTGTCTTAGAAATAAGACACTGTTTATGGATGTATGTGTTCCAAATGTACCTACTGTGTAATAAGGTTGTTGTTCATTACCGGAAGAGTAAGGTTAAAAATTCTAGTTGATAGTAACAAACAGTATAAATTCGATCGCGTGTTTTGAGCCGTGACTAATTTATGCAGGACAATTGATTAGCCAAAAAAGGGTAAGAACATAATTTATGTAATACATAGTAATTTATAAAGCGGTACAAGTTATCGATGAACGTAATCGAATGCATGGCCCAAAGGATATGGCGATGGCTTAACAAACTTGCTTTCCGAGGTTCGAGCCTTGACCAGTAAGTTCATACTTTTTATTTTTTTTTAATCTTTTGTTTCAATAAACATTGCACGAGAAAGCCGTGCAGTTCATTGAATCAATTAGTTAATTATGTGCTAGCCAGTCAAAAATACTTGCCTGTTAGTCTTAGTTACCTTGTAATGGCTTCAACACGTTACAAATATAGTGATGATTAAAAATATAGAAACAATGAAAAAATAAGTCAGACATTATTATTAAAATATATAAATTGGTTTTCAAAATGAGTCTTCAAAGATTCTTGACTAAAATAAAATAAAAGTAATGTATACTAAAGAAAAACTATGGCAGTAATATGGGCTTGAACTCGCACCTCAACCATTGTAAACGCTCTACCAACTGCGCCAGCGATATATCAAGTTCAATGAAAACAAAACATATATATCTCACTAATGGGAATTGATTGAAACTTAATACAATTGTTCACTGTCATGATCTGACAATCGGTGCACATGTTCCATAACTGTACTTTGCATTTTTACAAAATTATGCCCCTTTTTAGCTTAGCAGTGTTTTTGGTTAAGTGTTTGTATATAAGCTCAGGTATCTTAGTACCCACTTATGGGAATGGATTGAAACTTCACACAGTTTTACATTTGCATGAGCTGATATGCATTGTACAGGTTCCGTAACCCTGTTTTGCAATTTTACAAAAGTATGCCGCTTTTTTTACTTTAATATTCATTCATTTGACAAGGCTGTCGAATAGTCGAGCATTGCTGTCCTCCGACAGCTCTGGTTAACTTTATTTGGTCACAGATAGATTCAAAATTTCCGTACAGCATCTTATATTCAAAATTTTCCTACAGCATCTATCTGCAGCTAGTCACAGATGGATTCGCAGTTTCCTCATGCTTTTTTATTTTATGTAAGTAACCTTTTTAAGTTATGTCAACATAAAAGGATTTTAATAGTTTTATGTCGGCGACTTAGTCATCTTACTAAATATAAAGTTTTAGAATAAGTAAATGTGTCTCTTATATTTCTGTATAGAAAGGCATACGTATTTTTAAAATATTGCAATATTGTAATGTTTTATTATGCGATACGTATGAAGAGACATAAAGAAACTATTTGACTTGACTTGACTATCAACTTACTCTGTAGAGATTTTTCATCCAGATATGGACCGAATACCGATTTAACCCAATTGAAAAAGTGTAGCTCAAAACACGCGGTGGAACTATACATTACTAATATTCAATTGTTGTTAAATAGCGCATTTTAATATCCCTTTTCGTTTTACGTTTGTTAAGTTTAATAACGGTCCATCCGCCCTAGCAATACCATGAAGACTACGGTTCAGTTCAGTTCAGTTGTTTAAGTTTAATTACGGTCCATCCGCCCTTTCAGTCACAATGAAGCATATAAATGCCACGTAGAGTATAGACCGCGAACATGCCCCTTTTCATGTTCTTAAAGTGTGTTTTGGTTCTAATTTAGGGGTATTGATTACCACTAACCAGGAACCGCATACGCATCGTAGAAGCCACACCTGTCGCGGTCGTTGATGGAGCCCCTTGTCTTCGGTCTGTTCTGTGTCTACCAGATTTCACCCTCCCCTCTAAGAGACGCACGTTGAGCGTATCTTCTCTTTTGAGGCTTGGGCCGCCGTCTGTTTGGCATCTATCTCAGTCCACGGCAGGTGTGGTTGTGTTATTGCCACTTGTAGATCACACAAACGTCCCATCCGGAGCCACTCGTTTTGGAATTTGGAAAATGGTCTAAATTGTATGCCAAATGAGAAGAAGATTTTACTAAAAAAGTTGCCAAAATTTGAAGTACAGTAGATAATTCATATATATATATGAGATAGATATATTTATACTAAAAAGTTGCCAAATATTTATATATATATATATATATATACTTAAAATTTACTTAAAATTTACTAATATGTATTTACAAGATATGAAGAAAACCGAAGACAACACAAGAACTGAGCTTGAAACAAAAATTTAATTGGATTTATTTTATGTTCTGAAGTGAATAGGAGCCTGTTTTAATCTATCAATGAATGGTGTATTTTCTTTTATTTTTCCTTATCCCAGGTGTTTTTGTAATGTCAGGGCTATTGCCAAATAGTTATAGTGTATAAACAGATTGTAGCACCTGCACTTTTTCTATATTGCCTACCATTTTTCTTCTTTGCGTTGCAGTTTGACCAAAATTTTGTAACGACAGGCTGTATTTGGATAGCTATTTATTTCATATATGCTTTTATATAGGCTCCATTTTTGATTTTTGCAATATCAGAGTATTTAACTTTCGTAATTTGCTCTTAATATTATTATACATCGTTTTGTCTTTTGGTGACAGGTATGCATTTTCTTCTTTTTGTTACAAAAATGATCTAAATTTCTTTCAATGACCTACTTTCTGAAATATTCTGCTACTGTCTTCTGATTGGCTGAAAAAATTACTGCCTTAATTTGATTGGTTCTTACTATTGCTTCAGTACTGTGTGTCTTCTTTACATTAAATCGTTATTAAAATAAGTTATATACAACATAGGCTTGGCAAGATGATACTCTACTGGGTATTTGTTATAGGTGCCTTTAATTGTACCTTAAAGGGAGCAAACAGTCCATGGTGAGAGCCCAGTTTCATATCATCTATAATGTTCAGTCAGTATCCAGCTCATAAGTGGGTTTTTAAAGCTAAGGGGCAGGGTATCACTGTCACAGTGGCACTTTTCCATATTGTCCTTCAACTGACTGAACATCTGCTTCACCTGTTTTATCTTGCTGTAAAAAATAAAGTATTTACTCGGTGCAGTCAGACAAGTTAATCTAAATTACATCAAGTATTCTGGTCGGGAGGTACGCCACATGGTTGGGTTTTGTTGCCATTTTTACTTGGTTCGGGTTATCCTGCAGACCTATGGAAACCATGTATTGTACCATCCATCATATGCATCTGGCATCCAGCTCATACGGAGAGGATCAGGGAACTTTGTTTATTATGAATTATTGGTCTGGGCGATATGCTTGGGACTTTATGGCATATTAACAGACCTGTCTTTCAGCCAGATGCATACTTGACCTTACTTGGTATATTACTTATGCTATGTTAAATATTGTGTGTGTGTGTGTGTGTGTTTGTGTGTGTGTGTGTGTGTTGAGTTTGTTTATAGTCGCCACCGGTTGATACCATATGGGCGACTGGTTCTACAATTATTTCCCTCCTCCTTCGTAACATCGTCTTTTCTTCACTCCCGTTAGTTGTATCTACGTAATTATGTGGACTACAATTATGTTGTGACATCTGTTATGTGGTGCCTTCTTATGTTGAAATCTGCGTTGTTATGTTGAAATCTGCGTTGTTATGTTGAAATCTACGTTGAAATCTGCGTTGTTATGTTGAAATCTGCGTTGTTATGTTGAAATCTACGTTGTTATCTTTCTACAATTCAGACCTCCTTCCTTTTATGCTATATTAAACGTATGGTCATCCAGTCTGCATCCTGTCGCTATGATCTGTAGTATGCCTCGGTCGTCCGCATCATCAGTCGTCTTAGTGCCCCTCTCGAGTCCCTGTTGAGTCGACAAGCCCGCCTACTTCTGGTCCCGTGCCGGGTATCCGTCAAGAGCCAAACTTGACAACAACAAGAAGTACAACCAGTGTCAGATCCGGTAGGTTGGTTAAAGACAGTGTAAAAACAAGATAAAAACATGCTGTCGACGTAGATATCCAAATGCATAAGTCCCAGTTGGGTGCAAACTCTTCTGGTTCTCAAGTCGTGGCGCGGCTCATCATGTAGACCATCGACGAATACGTTGTACACATCGGCAGGATGCATTCCGGATGATTGTTGTTCCCTTTTTACGGCCACACTCCCCGGTTTTAGTCATGTGGCGCTAGCTAGGTCGACAATATACAGACATTATACATGACCCAGTTAGCGCCATATGTGCCCTCTCCACGACGTGCACGCACCGGGGAGCTCGGAGAAGTGTTAAATATTAGTTTTGATTTAATCTTTTATTCTGTTTTCTTATATCGTGTTGTAAAAACGAGTTGAGCTAAGGCCAAAAAACGGATAGTAAATCTACAAATCACGACAAAGATGACAAGATTATTTGCCATGTTTGGCTTGAAAATGTAAACAATCTGGTAAAATAAACTTGGTACTTTGATCACGTTTTTTGTTATAGTATATTGATCAATTCCATCAATATTTTATTTTCACAATGTGAGAGGACTTTCTTATCGAATAAGTCCTTTGAATATTATTACCCGTGTCTGGATATGCCAGACCGGTATGCCATTTTCTTCATTTCGTTTAGTGCATTCTTTTTGTAGACTTAAACTAAAAAGCTAATATTTATTGTATGGAGTCATGAAAGTTCATTTTCTTTTTTTCAATTACTTTCTGCACCTTTCATATTATGAAATATTTGCATGTTTTACCACCAATTCGATGGTTTTGGTAATTTAGCTGAAAAAAATAGGTTTTTGGTCGGATGATACTAGGCTAGGTGGGGTGTTGTTGCCATTATTTGAGGGAGGGGATGCCTTTAGTCCTCTGGGACCTTGCTTTGTATCATCCTTGGTATGCATCCAACACCCAGCTCATATTGTGATCTATTTTTAGATTGGTAAGGGATATATTAGGCTGTTGGCAAAGTGTGGGGCCTGTCTTTTCTGTTGGATGCATACTTGACCGTACCTTATTAATTTTCCTTTCTTCGAATTGTTTGTATTTATATAATTTGCAAAGAAAATCTAATTAATATTCTATATAGTATGCTGCTGCCCTTTACCTTAGTACGTTGAGCTTAAGCCGAAAAACGGATAGTAAACATATCAATCACGACAGAAGAGACAATCAGAGATCTCTTTCCATCTGCCGTGTTCGGTATGATAATGTAAACATTGGAGATAGAATTGCGTCTAAATCTGGGTATCATTATATCGGTCAATTTAGATTGTAGTATTTGATTGATTCCACTAATATTTCAAATATTCATTGTCTGTGTGTTTTTCTACTAGGATCACTTACTAAATAGTTATTCTTACAGCTAATTTAGCCAAACTGATACCCTTTTTTCTTCTTTCTGTTCATTTTTCGTTGTACATATCTGTACATTTTAGGGATTGCACAGACAGCTTGATGTAACTGTCTTATGTCTTTATGCCATTATTAAACTAGTATTGTTTGTTTGGTCTTATAAATAAACAAAATTTTAAGTTATTACATAGTTTTGAGGGTTTTTTTCAGTAAAAAAGTAAGGTTTGGTCGGATAATATTCGGCTAGGTCGGTTAACATACTACCATTATTTGAGGGGTGAGCTGTCCGGGCTTTTGGAGACCAAACCTCATATTATCCATGGTATGCATCAAACATCCGGCTCATAGGGGGGATGGGCAGGGATCTATTTAATTGTGGGGTTGGGGTGGTTGATAGGCAGTAGACTGTTGGCAGTTTGTATTAGACCTGTCCTTCAGTTTGATGCATACTGACCATTCCTATATTATTATTGCTATAGTTTTACATAAACAATCCAGAAACAATTTATTCTCTGTTCAGCAAGAGATGTTTGGAAACCAGAATGACCTACTTTGAACATTTTACATAACGTTCGATTTTCATTGGTCGCTGAAAAAGCAGGTGCGCGCAGGTGCGCGCTAACTATGAATCCGTGTCGAATCTTAAACGAAAGCCCAACTTTAACTTTTATATATTTTCTTGTATCTTTTATGCACCCCCACCCTTTATTACCTACAACACTGTAGCTATTTCGATCTGGAAAAATGAGCACATGATATTGATAACGCCTGTGAAAGAAGAGATCATATACCCAAAATTCTTGTTTTCGTTCAATTGCACCTAAATGTGCATATTGTCAGTAAGTGAAGTTTTTCGTGGTCTTTGTTTTTACCACTGCCCCATTCCGAAATGTTATTAATGTAACTTGTGTAAAAAAATGTACGAGCAGATATATAGTTTCGTATAATTGTATACGATTTTCTTGAATTTTGATTCATTTGGATTGTTTATTATCCACCCGAAATCTACCCTATTCTGGCCTTTTTTATCCGTATACGTTTTCTTTATGTACTGGAAATATTAAGTTTTCCAATTAATTTATAAAATACTTGTGCAGATTGACAAGTATGCTTTTAATAGAAATATAGATTGTATGATTTCTAATTACATTCTACTAGTGACCCGATTGCTTGTGTTTTGTTCATCCTGGCAGTTGTTAGTTAAGGCCATATTTTGTATTCATTGTATTGTAATACTATATATCTATGTGTAACTGAGGAGGCAATTCTCATAAAACCTATACAAGTAATAGAGATTGGGGTTTATTATTGTAACTTGTGTTACTGACGCCCTTTACCCTGAGAGTATATTGCTCCTAGCGTAATATACCAGTGCTGTTTGCCTTACATGGTATCCTCCTACTGGGAGGTGCAGATAGGAACTTAACCCTCCTGGTTCTTGACGTTTATCGATAATTTCTACTGTTTATAGGATGTTAAGCTACATTAGATAGGAGTGGGTAGTGCTCGCACATGCATCACCTCCATCCGGTCCGCGCTTTTGCTGTTATTGCAAGAAGGTCAATCCGATTTTGAGCTGTAGTTCCTTTATATACCACCGAAGTAGGTCAATCCGAAAAGTTTCTCCAAATGTGTGTGAGAAAACAGAAAGTGGTTGTAGATATTTGAATACAGCCACTATCTTATAAGTTCACTTGATCTGTAGAATTAATTATTTATTCAGATATAAGGTTAAGAAGTTTATTATAATTATAATATTTTAGCTTTAACTTATAGTTTTAATAAGTGTGAAGTGAAGTGGGAATACACAGATTTTGCCGTATAAAGCTTCAGTACATAACAATATAGCTTTTTAAAACATGAGCACACAAAATTTTTAGATTTAATCTTTGTGTGGGATACTTTCCCACCTTATTCTCAATCAACTTCCAGCCTATCGACTGGTATTTAGATTGAGAATTATGGTACACACCTTAAGCACATAACAGCATGATGAAAAAAAAATAGAGAGAAAAATAGAATATATTAGTGTATAATTGTTAGTTATGCTCGCCCATATGGGAATACCCGGTGGCGAGGGTAAATAAACGCAAACACACACACACACAATCCGAAAAGTTGCAATTTTTGGGCGCGGACCGGATGGAAATAAGTCAGGTGCTCTTTACAGCTATGAACAGATATGATGTTTTACTTTAGAATTTCCAAAATTTGAAATTACTGCCCTGAGTTCATTATTGAATATTTTCCGGTGAAATTTTTCAACATTATTTGCTTTGGACCAGTAGGGTTATATTGGTATATCAAAGTTTGCCGAAAGTCAAGGGATCTCCAAGCCTCCTTATTTTTTGCAGGGGCTGTTTTTTTGTACAATTTCATCAAAATAAAGTGCTTATTAGCGCGTTTTTTTTTTGTTATAATAATTAAATGGATGTTCTAGAGCTTTGGATTTCTTTTTGTCAGTCTGCTCTAGTGTTCTGCCTTGTGGAATGTTTACTTATTTTTGTTCCTTTTTCTTTTGTTTTCGATTAGGGCAAGTTTGTTCAGTCCACGTTGGGTCTATTTTTTTTTTTTTTGGCCGATTTTTTCCTATTGGTATGTCTTTATGAGAATTACCTCCCTTTGTTAAAATATACATACGTTATTTATGCGTTACATATTAGATATTTACATGCAATTTCTTGTATATACAACAAAGTTATATAGAAAACAATAATAAATGCTATTTACAACGTATTTGGGAGGCTTCACTGGTGCGGGACTCCTGTTTTAAAGCTATTTAGTATTCTTTGCTCCCATTTAAATGAAGGTCCCCACCTATTTTCCGCTCTGTCTGTTATTTCCTCTCCTCCTATCTAGCTCATTATTCATTTAAAAACAGAGTTAAGTTCGGACCCGAAAACCAGGCATCTCCGATTAATATAGGTAGTTTAGTTGCATGTTTTAATTCTGAATTGTCAATACCGGTAACCGGGTGATCAAAGCCAAAAGGCAGCCGGACAGCACGGCCTGGCAAAAGGATTCGCCCCGTCCTTAAGGGTTCGGGATAGCCATGATTAGCTTTTCCTCCGCCCGTCCACGCCGCCACACCGCCCCAAGGGTGTAGTACTGTAGTCGACACATCCGGTTGGATTCACCCCGGACCTTAAGGGTCCGGGATAGCCATGATTAGCTTTTCCTCCATTTGATATCGCCCCAGTACCACCCCGACGCCCCCCCCCCCGCCAGCCGGTATATTTTAGCCTAACCTTTAATTATTCAGTTTATATTTTGCCTAAGTACCCAATTTTTTTAATATAATCAAATAGAGCTGTCCTAATCTGACTTGCTTTCTCTATGGGGGGATCTAGTAGAGTGTTAGTGGTAATATTGTTTTGACCTAGTCTTAATAGTTCACTTTCAAGGTCAGACCTCTGAGTAATGAATCTGGGACATCGAAATATTACATGTTCGAATGTCTCCGGTGATAGGCATTGATCACAGTTTTTATATGGACAGGTGACCATCTGTTTTAAGTTTATATTCATGTAGTACTGCATTTTGACCTCTACTTTGATATGCTATCATGCCCAGACCAGTGATAATTTTTTGCGGATCTTTACTGCCATCAGTATAGAACTGCGTGCAATCATAGTAGTGTTGTAAAATGTGCAAGTTTGCTGTAATAAGACTGTCTTGTTTATCATCAGTTTTATTTATTTTCTTTGTGAGACTGATATCTATGGGGATGGGTGTAACCTTTTGTATTGTGTCGTAATAGGGCTGTTCAATCTGAATATTGTTCAAATTATATTCGTTTTTCAATTTTAATATTTCCTGTGCGTATGGTAGTTTGAAGTTGGGTTTACGATGTGTTCGGTGTTCATAAGCTGGGTCTTCAACAGTGTCATTGTTGATTGGTAACCTGATTTTTTTGTCTTGATGACCGGGCCCAGTACTTTAACATGTTTTTCTCCCGCTGTAGATTTAGTGGTAGTACCGCTGTTTCTACATATAATGGTACTGTTGGTGTGCCCTTATAGCATCCAGTGATGAGTCTTAGTGCTGTGTTTTGTATGACCTGTAGTTTTTTTTAACCTGGTGTCAGTAGCTGAATTGTATATAATGCTGCCATAATTGATTTTGCTTAGGATAAGGGCCTGGTAGATTTTTTTCAAACAAGATTTATCTGTTCCCCAACTTTTACTTCTTATAGCTCTAATGACATTTAGATCCTTTTGACAGCGGGCAATTAAATCTAAAATATGTTCCTCCCATGTCAAGAATTTATCAAAAATCATGCCTAGAAACTTGGCTGTTGGTTTGTATTGAAGTTGATGGTTATTAAATGTGAGTTTTGGAAAATCTGCCTTGTTTTCGGGTATTCTGGTTCTTTGTTTATGTACTAATAGAACCTGTGTTTTTTGCGGATTGACTATAAATCCCCAATCTTTGCTCCATTTATTGATTGCATCAAGAACCAATTGTGTTTTATTGACTGCTTCTTTAGCAGTTCCCGAGATTACCCAAGTGGCGGAATCATCTACGAACTGAGAGATATTAGCATGATTAGTGCTATGTCTAGAATTGAGTTTCTTTATGCAATCATCAAACGTGTTCATCAATAAGCTGAAAATTATGGGGCTTAATACGCTACCCTGAGGACAGCCATTAACCGTTTCTACTATTTCTGAAAAGGTTCCGTTAAATTTGACTTTTATTAATCTGTTTTGTAGGAAGTCTTTAACCCATCTAAGCATTCTACCCCTTATGTTAATTGATTTGAGATATGTAAGAGCCCCTCCATTCCATAATTTATCGAATGCGTTGCTTAGATCGAGGAACACTGCTAGTAAATATTTGCCTTGTATTTGGGCCCGCTTGCAGTCTGCTTCTAATCTGGTCAAGTTGTCTTCACATGAGTGATTGGCCCTGCAACCAGATTGGTAGGGGAAAGAACGTTTTCTTTTTCTAGGTAAGAGCACAGACGTGGTTTTATCATTTTTTGCATTAATTTTGTAAAAGTTGACGTGAGTGATATTGGTCTGTACGAGGCCGGGTCATTTTTATCTTTGTTAGGGTTAAGAAGTGGTATAATGATTGCTTCGCTCCAACTACTGGGTGTTTTACCCTCTTTCCAGGATTGGTTAAATAGTTGTAGCAGTGCAGCCTTTGATTCCGTTGGGAGATTTTTAAGGATTTTATAGGGAATAAGGTCTTCCCCCGGGGCCCCAGATTTACAGTTAGTTAGTGCTCTTTCCAGTTCAAATAACGTGAAATCTGCATGATAGTGTATATCTGTGAATTGTGGTTCCTTCTCTATAAGTTTATAGATGACCTTATCTTCAACTTGCTTTCTATTAATGAAGGTTTGACTGTACCCTTCATTACTACTTGCCTTAGCATATTGATTGACCAGAGCTTCTGCTTTTCTTTTGGGTCAGTTATAACCGTGTTATTGATCATGAAAGCAGGGCATGATTTCGGTTCACTGCCTTTGACTTTTCTTGTAAAACCCCATAGTTCCTTTGAATTAGTTTTGTGGGTTATTTTACTACAGAATTCTTCCCAAGATTCTCGTTTAGCTATTTTAATAGTATTTTTGGCATCACGTCTGGCTGTCCTCCATAGTTCATATTTAAGGGGGGTTTTGTCTGCTTTATAGTTCCGCCTGCATTTTTCCCTGTGTTTAATTGCCTGAGTGCAGTCGGGATTCCACCAATTTTTCGGCGTTTTAGACTTGACCGTTTTGGATTTTGATTTTGGGATAGTTTTGATTAAGATTCGTTGTAGTTTAGTTAAAAATTCGTTAAAATTATCATCTATGGGAATGTCTAGAATGTTATAGCTTAATTCTTGTAAGCAGAGATGCCTGAATTCCGACCATTGATTGTCCTTCGCCTTATCTACTAACCATTTTTCAAGTAATATTATATTTTCCGGTTGTAATTTAGCCTTTATTTCTGTGATTATTGGTAGATGGTCACTGCCAAATGTGTTATCTACCACTAGAAATTCAGATTTATGGTGCAAATGTGCTGAAATTATTGATAAATCTAATGCTGAATCTAGTTGGTTTGCACATTCTGCTATTCTTGTTATTTGTCCATCATTTAGAAAGTTTAGATCATTATCATTCATGAAATCTATTAGATCGTCCGCCTCAGCATCACTTCTGTAATCACCTTCTGGGTTCCAGCAAGTGTGTTTTAAGTTAAAATCTCCCGTAATTATCGTGTTTTCATCTAGATTAGTAAATAAATTTGACATATCGGTATACTTGTTACTTCCGCTGTTTTTAGCGTAATAATTGTAAATATGATATTTTTCGTTTTTGCCTATAATAGTGATTGCTAGTGTTTCCGCTGATGCACTATATCTAGTTGATTTTTCTTTAAATGTGATTCCATTTCTCACGTAAATGCACAGACCTCCTGCTGCTGAGTCTTCTGCGCCCGGACGTAATTTATTGATTGGTTTCTGGTACCCCTTAAATTTGAAAGGCTTACTTTTTGTTTTTAGTTTTGTTTCCTGAATACATACCACATGTATCGGATTTTCTAAAGAGTCTAAATAATTTTGTAATTGATTGCATTTCACAGAGTGGTCGGTTATTATACCCCTGATATTCCAAGACATGATGCTGAGGCGGGATTTGTTACTTCTGTTTATTTGTCTGTTTGCCTCAACATCATTTACCGCCATTATTAATACTTAGTTACAGTGTACGGTTTATTTATATGAATTTATTGTATCAATATTCTAGTTATTATTGTTGAATTTCCTTGCCCACTCGCGTCTTTCATTTACTATGAAGGGGTCAGGAAGTAGAATCACCCTGCCTGATTGATAGACAGGTTTAAATCCATAGGGCGGTGGTATAGGTGGTGACTGCCTTTTCTTATGATGATTATGCCTAACTTGCTTTGTTTCAGGTTTAGTGTGTTGTGCCTTATTGTGTGGTTGTGCAGTTACTTCAGGCTGATTGGTAGATTCATCGCCTTGTTGTTCCAAAGATGGCTCATCAGCAGTCACCTGTTGCTGATTGGCCGATTCGGTCGTTTTTGTTATGGTCAATTTTTTTTTCTTAGAATTTCTTTGACTTCATTCTCAGTTTTGTTTGCTAATTTTGGAGCTAATTTGGATATGAAGTCCTCTGTGTTGTTATTGGTATTGATCGTCATAGGTGTTGGTTTGTCATGCTTAATCTTGGATTGGTACTGAGCATTAATGTGGGAATTTGTCTTATTAATTTTAAAAGTATAATTTCTGTATACTGGACAGTTTTTGCTGCTTGCCCAGTGCATTTCTGTGCAATTAACACACCTTTGCATGTCCTTGTTACAGTTTGTAATATCATGCGGTCCTGAGCATTTAACACATTTTGTCTGATTTTTGCATTTATTTACTTTTTATGTGCCCGTGCATTTGACAGTTTGTGCACCTTACCGGGAATAAGAATGATGGCGATATCTGCACTGGTACCCCACTGGCGTTAATTCTGATTGGAGTTTGAGCCTTATGAAAAACTATTGTAACTTGTTTATTATTTCTATTGTTTATCATTGGTAGAACTTCATTGACCTCCGGATTTGATAGAAGTAGGGTTTTGAAGTCAAGGTATGACATGTTATCCGGTATTTCTGCTCGGCCTCGGGCATTGTTGTTAAGTTTGGATTTTGCCTGTTTCCTTTCTGTAATTCTTATTGCATATTTTCCCGAGTCAAAGTTCGTGGCCATTAGCTTTTTATTATCTGGAATGGTTATAAATGCATATATTCCCCTTTTCTTCCCTAATGTCCTTACAGAAAGATTGTCCTAACTGTCTTACAAAGGCCCTCCCTATTTCCTGCATTTTTGCCTTGGCAATGCCCCCACCCATGGCACTTATGATCATGGTGATCCAAACTATCCCCATTGCATCCGTTTTTTTTTGTTTGGTTTTCCCGGGCTGACCGGTACTTCCTGGTGTTCAGTGTCTTTTTTAACTTTCTTTGTTTTTTCCACTGTTTTCCAGTTTCCCGGCTCTTCCGGTACCGCTGGACCCTTTTTTCCATCTGATTTCCGGTCCGTTGGCCCTGTTTCCGGTCTCCCCCATACTTCCGGTAGACTCCCATCTAACAGTACAGACTCATTCACCGTGCCGGTGTATTAGGTCCCGGAAGATTCATCCTCACTGGAGGATACGTTAACCAATGTTGTAGGATGTCTGTCTATTGGGGTCTTATCTAATTTTATAACTGAAATTTCTTGGCTTTGATCAAGAGATATTTCCTCTGCGAGGAAATGGCTCTGCTCTGTTAATGGCGATTTGCCTGACTTTTTTTCGGCGAACGCCGTCTAAATTCGTTTTCGTTACCTATGCCACGTGACTTCAGTTTGCAAATCAAACTACTTGATAAAGCATTGTAGATAATTTATCAAAATGGAAGACTTATGCAACACTCTGCCTGATTGGACGAGAGTGTCAATTTCTTTCACTCTGTTGATTGTGCTACGCTGAGTGAAATGTAGACAGAGCGTTTATCCTAAATGACGCTGTTCACAGTTTTAAAGCTAACTTTGGCTCAGTATATTTAGCAGGAATATTGATATATTTCAAAATGATAAGTACGTTTAATAAATATGATAAAAACTTGTTCAAATACCAACATATATCAAATTAAAGAAAGAGCTGAATACGGTCTGCGTATCACATGAATAAGGGTGTGATAAGAGTCTTTTATGTAGAGAAGTGCTTTTTAAAAGATTTTCCTTGTTACAATTGTCGTCTGTATATGAAAAGGTTTCTTGCTTTTGTGACTTATTCAGATTGCATATTAAAATGAGTACTTGTTTGCTTTGATATATTTGTTATAAATTATCTAACTGATTTATTATATATGAATATTTTTCTTTAGTAAGGTATGCAAATATTGAACTCAGTTGAAATCTATTTTATTATATATATGCTATATAATGACTGAATCTCATTACACTGAAATGAATGAACGCTGCATACAGTTTATATATGTGATATGACTACGGTCAAACTTTACTTATGAACTTTGTTCAGCTGGGACATTTGACCCTTTTAGGGGCCGCTAGAGCTAAATCTAGAAATGCCTTTATACAGCGTCTCATGAACAGCTTGGTGGATCTTTGTCATACCTGGTCTGGAGCATCATTATAAGGTCCTCTTCCAAATTTATTTATATAGGAACTTGGGCCCTATTAGGGACCACTATAGCTAAAAGTAGATATGCCTTTCTTCGCATTAACAACTAAAATGTAATGGATTTTTATCAAACTCAATGTGTAACAATATCGTAAGGTCTCCTGCTATTTTGTTACAAATAGGGATAGGGACCAATTTAGCTAAAAATATAAACACGTTTAATGACCTCTTCTTATGAACCGCTTCATGAATCTTCATCAAACTACTGCTGTAATTATTCGTCTAATGATAAACGAAACAAAATTGCAACCCTGCGAAACCTTTGCGAAAACTTAAAAGAGAACCATTTAAATTGTTAAAGTGCGGTTAAAGTTTTGCAATTTGGAAAATGTTAGATGAAAGATGAATGTTAAATGAAAAATTCATAAACTTATTTCCTTATTACAATTCGCCGACCATCATTTTTAAAGATATTTCTTGTTGTCCTTATGTTTTTGTTTCCTTCTAGGAGGTAGTATTGGTGTGCTTGTTACCGGAGGGTTCATTTTGTGGTTCAGACCTAAGGATATCTATGACTATTGATCTATATGAAGTGATTTTCTGTTAGAGTAATATTTGATCAGTCTATTCCAATTTATAATATTTATCGAACAGGTTTTTCTTATATTCGGTCAGCGTTAATTTTTTGTTTAATGCCAATCCTGGTATTGTTGCAAAACCGGATTGACCTACTTTATTTTGTAAACAATAAATATTATTAGCCAATCACAGGATAGCAGGTGCCCGCGAGGAGATTCGAACCCTTTTAGATTTATTACTTATCCGATCTGGTCTAAACTAAATATCTGAAAGTACTTTCACTTATGAATAAAGGTTATATGGAATGGACTGATCTTGTATTAGTGTATATAATTTGTAATTTACCTTGCCCTTTTCTTAGTTCTTTTCTTGATCTTGACCTTTTTCTTATTTTCCATGTACTAATAAATTTTGATAATGTGGCAGTTGACCCCAACACAATCAACATTGGTTATTTTCCAATACAGGTAAATCCAACGACTGCTTTACAATAGATCTGTGACGGATTATCTTTGAACACCCCTGGACTTATTGGACTCAACTGCCACATTATCAAAGCTTATTAGTAGACTACGTTTCATAAGCAAAGTTGACCGTAGTCATATCACGTAGATAAGCTGTATGCAGCGGACCTTCGGACCATGTAGACTACGGCGAGAGTAGTTGATTTTATACCAGTAAATCAATACAAAAACACACAGGTCTCCTTGATCTTATTTCTTCCTGTTAATTTTCATTTTCTAGCTATGATAATTATATTTAACGAAGATTCAAGACTAACATAAATAATAGATACAGTTTTTCAAATAAACAATTCAGATACTTCATTGCTTAATTACTTCCCTTTATTCTTTTTTTTAATAAGAGTTTTCTTGTGGAAACCTATAACTATCTATGTAGTGCATGTTTTTAAAAACCTGCTCCAGTCCTACCTTTTAACCTTAAATTGTCACAGAAAAAGCATGAAAATCCTGAATGAACAGTGACGCCTGTTACGATAGAGTCTATTTTGTATAAAATTCTAAATAAAATACATGTGGTTTTGCCTGCTAACGTGCGGCGCGTGGCCGTTAGCTGTTACCTATTGTAATCATGGGTCGCATACACATAACAGAATTTGAATAGCCAGGGAGCAGGGCTTTAAGTAGAAAGTATGTACCCTAATTATGACGAGTCTACTTCGATTGTATTGTTTTAGTAAACGTCACTTCCGTGATTGCATATAACGTTACTTATGTATTTGTTAGCCCGAATAATTGCATAATATGTAGTCTAAGAATAGTGTATGTGTCTTGATAAAGGCCACGGGGCGAAGCGTTGTCGCAATTAATGATAATAAAAATTATGATAAATGATTCCCAAAGTTTAGTGTAAACTAATTTACTAATATATAATATCAATTAAGATAAGACAATAGAAAAGTTTAAAAATTAACATAAATTAACTTTAAAAAGCAGTAATCCGGAACTTGGTTAGAATAAAAGCTCTATACCTCCTATCATAGATAATTAATGTGGCAAAAACAATATCACCAATATAATAAATCAATATTAAAAATAAAATAGAAAGTTCAATTATTACACACGAAAAAGGAAACCTTCTTTCTGGCGCATTCATCAAACTGAAAACGAAAGGAATTTCCAAAGTGATGCCACAAATTGCTTTCTTTTCCGCACTTTGATTTCTTTCCTGCTTCTTTATTCTTGCGAAACGTATTTTTCCCGTTTGCGTTGTTAAATCTTATTCCATATACATGTATATTGGCCAGAGCAGACATTTAAATAAAAAATTGAAATTTTGCAAATCGAAAGGAAAAAATCTTGATTTACGACATACATTGCCCACTGCCCTCAAATACTGCACTTTTTAATTTGGTAAGTTACACTTGACTGAGCAGCTGACCTAGAAACCTGATGTAATATTACAATAGAAAGCTGATGTAATATTTCAAGCTGTTCAATCAAACTCCTTGATCTTGGAATACTTACAGGATTGACCAGGTCAATGTCTTATTGCCGTATTTACTCAACTGAAAGTGGTAACGGATTTACTTTGTTGTTGGATTCAACAATTTATGTTAAATAACTAGCGTAAGTACTTACTTGACATTTTTTGGCATTATAAAACAATTTAACATAGTTCTTTTTCAAAATTTTAGATTTTTTTGTATTTTGGTACAGAAATAAACGCACCCTTAGTCGACGAAATGCCCCACCTGGAATGAATGGAACAACTTATTTATTATCCTATTTACCTCCCCAGCATCCAGTCTAGACCGATACTGTTGGAAACAGTACCAAGTAAATTAAATAACACAGCACTGAACACCAGTCGGGTTATTAGCCACAACTGGGAATCGATCCGGATGTGGGAATCGAACCCGGATCGCTGTTGTTGTAGTCCAAACTGCTAACCAATGCGCCACTGATTCCTTGATTAAACAGGGGGAATACGGAATGTCAATAAGGTAGAATGGTCTTGTCCTTGTGTCAGATCCTGGGGTTCCACACACTGATGACCAACAGACCTTGCAACAAAAATTTTACAAGATGATCATTATATATTTATATAAATGTGCCCTAGAAGACCTTTCTAACGTAAACGTAATTACGAAACGGAATACTGAATTCGTAAAATTTTAGGCTAATTTGTGGTCTAGGGGAGACAATTTCATCCAATAGTAATACAATAGTATCTCCCTTAGACCATTATTTGAAAATAATATTTACGAATTCAGTATTCCGTTTCCGATTTACGTTTACGTTAGAAAGGTCTAGTAGGAACTTTTGCTATGCTTTAATTTGTATGAGCTTACGAGTCATCAATATGTAATATATCTAGCACTGTTACCGTAAACTCGGTTTATAGTTTACAATACAATTACACCTGAATCAGACTTTGTCGAAATACCGATGATTGTTTAAACGTGTTTCTATTTATACTGATAAGTATATGCGTTTAAAGATTTGGCAAAACTTTTCAAAATGAATATCTTTCTGTACTTTCGTAACAAAATCACTAAGATTATAATTGTTACATTTGTTTATGTTAAATGCGCATGCGTGAATGCCCCTACATATTCTGAGAGCGCTTCCCGCGCTAGTCAGTCGGCCGCGATCATTTTGAATAGGACAAGTATATTCGCGCTGGGGAAAATATTTCATGATGGACCTGTGAATTCTTTACTTGTGGGTGAAACAGGTCTCATAAGCGTAAATACGACTAGCTTCTACTGATTATAAAACATACCGTACGATTTGTTGTGAATTAACTGTTGTTGTACTTTTAGTAGTTCAACCGCCACCCTTGTTTAAGAGCAACATTTAAAAAACACGTTTTTTTTTTCAATCCTCAAGTAATAAGTAAGTAGACTCGCCCAGTTTAATCAATCTAGACGCATACATAGAGCGCTTACTTCACCTGATTTACATTCGGAACATTTTCACGCGTTTAGGGCTTTATCGTATGTTTAACATGGGATTTTTGAACCGTCCAAAGATGTTGGAAATGTTTGTCTGATTGTTTATTATTTTTTTAATAAAAATGTTACAGCTTTCATTTTCTACCACTTTTTTTCCACCCTTGCCTGAAAAAACAGTAATGAGTTTGTACACTGTTCAGACAATTGTGCTCTGTTGAAATTTAACCAAACACAAGTTTACCTGCATAAACAGAAAGCATGATATGTCACCATGCGCGGATCCAGGGGGGAGGCGGGGACCGGGGGGGGGGGGGGGGGGGTTCGTACCCCCTCTGGAAAATCTTTAAAAAAGGAAAGAAGACAAAAAGGAAAGAAAATGTTTTTCGAAAAAGGCAACATTAGGACTGCATGTAAAGTATATGCGGCTGCTGCTACATACGACCCCGACATAATTCACATTATTTATCTAAAAGAAACTAAGAATTTTGCCTTCAAGAAAGCTTGATTTTATCATTTTTCCCAAATTTAACAGGTTAGTCCATAAAACTGTCCCAGAATGCAAAAAATGAAGTGCTAAATTTCAAAATTTCCAGGGTGGGGGTGTGGGGGTGGGGGGGGGGGGGGCAGGGGATTGGACCCCCTCTGAGAAAATTGGCTGTGTCCGTGCATGGTCACTATACCTGTCCAGTACTGGACATTATGGTAAACGCTTCTTTCCTGCACAAATGACAATTTCGCAACTTCTGTCCGGTTTGTACAAATTTCTGGCCGCGATAAACCATTTGACTTGTTACAGTAAATAGTATAGAGTAGTTGTGTTCTGATCTCTCTCCCACGAACTGTGGACATATCCTAATAACGAAACAAAAATCAAAGTACAGAAAGTTCAAGACTGCTACTGCAATTATTAAACATTTAAACATTACCATTACGGGTCCACAATCTTAATATACCCTGAATTCTAATATGCTTGTCTCTGTTAAAACACGCTTACGCTAGAATGACGTCACTTTAACGTGCGGTAACGTCAAAGTTTTTGTTGCGACCAAGAAAGAGCGCTACTATATTTTATCTACTGTTTTAGATTAAAGGCGTATTACAATTGAAATAATTCATAGCAAAACCGTGTTTTAACACTATTGATACACTCGGGTGTAGACTAGCTCCTAGACTATGATATATCTTTTTTTACATTTTTATGATTAAATGTAGTGAACTGAGCCAGTCTATATTCTATGTCCAATATCATAGTCTAGTACAATCCGAAAATTCACAAACCTGATTTTAGGTTTGTTATCAATCAATGTCAAGAACTGACCACAGCCTTACTGATAGAGATCAGTGGTTTACTGCCACATGTTTATGTAACTCATTGATACCAACTGGTAGCAGGGATTTACAACTGCAGGGGTCAGCTGAGTTGAAATTTTATGAGAAATGAATTTCATTTCTCTGTGCTTGGTACTTTAAGTGAGATTGGAAAATCTGAAAGATACACATTTCCTATGGCTTTTGCAGTTTTGATAAACCTTTTTTTTACTAGCAATATTATTAAACATTATACAATGTGGACCTGTGACGAAGTTTGTAAAGCTCTTTCCTTTTTATTGAACAACATTTACATCAGGTTTGGGAATGCAGTTTTTAGACAAGTAGTTGGTATTCCCATGGGAACAAATTGTGCACCCCTTGTCGCAGATTTGTTTTTATATTGTTACGAAAGAGACTTTATGTTGACCCTTTCTCCAGATACGCAGGCAGATATTATAACTGCATTTAATAATACATCACGCTATCTGGATGATATTCTTAATATGGATAATCCGTTTTTTGGTCAATTGGTGGGTACTATTTATCCTAGGGAGCTTCAGTTAATTAAAACTAACAATTCGGATACTGATGCTTCGTTTTTAGATTTACATCTCACTATTTATGACAATATTATACATACCAAAATTTATGACAAGAGGGATGATTTTAACTTTAGTATTGTAAATTTTCCCCATTTGGATGGGGATGTACCTCAGGCTACATCTTATGGGGTATATATTTCTCAATTAATTCGGTTTGCCAGAGCGTGTAGTCATGTCAAGCATTTCAATGAACGTAATCTATATATTACAAGTAAACTTCTTCAGCAAGGCTACCTTTATTACAAATTGCGTAAATATTTTGCTAAATTTTACTATCGTAATTCTGATTTAGTTTTAAAATTCAATAGTAATTTAAAGACACTTCTGCGAGAAGGTATTTCTAAACCCGTTTTTTTTTTTTGGGGGGGGGGGGGGGGGGGGGGTGGTTTACAAACTTCGTAAGATCTTGGGTCATGGTAATTTTCCAAATGTATTTGGTAAAATTATAAAACGTTTTATTAAAAGAGGTTACGACCCAACTGTTTTGAGACATACCGCATGTTTAGTGTTCAACCCGTTTACAGTTGGACACTACGCTTCCCTCTTTGATTGTGTCTGACGGAAGAGGGGGAGGATTCTATGATAAGCAGTTTTTAAATACTACCAGACTGAACTGTTTTGATATCTGTCTTCTGGCTTGTTTCGTCGGGCCCTTAAGTGTGTTTCTCTTGTTGCTCTGTCTTCTGAAAAGGCATTGAGTACATACGTTTTTGGTTCTAAAGGTTTGCTTTTTATATTTTTATACACGAGCATTTTTGTGTTTTACATGCCATGCCTTTTTGTTTCCATTACGTGTGTTAGAGATTCACCTGGAGGGGATTACTTTTATTTACACTGTCCCGTGTCTTTGGAACATGGTGGGGGTAAGAGTGAGGTTGGGTGCGCACCATAAACCGGTTTAAGCTCCCCAGTGGTGTTTTTGCCACTGACCGTTCCAAGGCGGTGCCCCACTGTGTTCCTTTGTTTGTTCGTTTTGTCCTCTTGTGTAGGCTTTGTGTGTGCGCGCGTGTATGTGTGTGTGTGTTCCTTTGTTTGTTCGTTTTGTCCTCGTGTGTTGGCTTTGTGTGTGTGCACGTGTGTATATGTGTGTGTGTGTTTGTGGTGTGCACGTCTGCGTGCTGTGGGTTTCGTTTTGGGGAGGCTGCGGTTTTGGTGCATGGCATTCCCTGTTTGATATTTGTCTCTGTTTTTTTGTCATAAAATGGATATATGGAATTAACTGTAATTGAACAATAAAGGAGTAAAACAGATGCCCCCACCCCCGAAACTGCTAGCGGGAAAGTTAGCATTTGTGATATTTGTATGTTAAAAGACGGGATAAACATATAATATAGTGGTATCACCTCTTGGTGCATAAATGAATATCCAGGTTCAGGGCTAAATAAATGCATATTAAAGTGTTGTATTTGAAGGACAGTGAAACAAAAGTACAGACACATAAATCTGCAGTCTTGCTCTGAGAATATTCGGACAGAATGCTTTCATTTCTTTTTATCCTGTATTCTGTTAGTTAGAAGGTATGTGGCTTTTCTGAATCATCTGGTGCTAGAAAATGTTTACTTATTTGTGCACAAAAAAAGTAATAAGTAACGTACGGATTTGATATGATTCAGACATTTTTCAGAACCAAAACTTATATGACTTGTTTTAGCTTTCTAAATCATACTCAACATAAGTGTTTTCGATTTACGAATTCATGTGGTGGTATTTCATCTGTTATTTATTCGCTGCCGAATAAGTAACAAGTAACGTGCGGGTTCAATATATATTCAGACATTTTCAAAATCGTTTGTATAGGACAAGTTAAGGGCTCCTAATTCATGCTGATCATAAGATTTTGGACTGCATTGGGTGCTTGTACATGTTTTACTTATTCGTGCACAAGTAAGTAATAAGTAACGTACGATTTGGATATAATTCAGACATGTTCAGAAACAAATTTATATGACTTTTTATAGGTTACTTAATCATGGTCAACATAAGTGTGTTCATATCTACGAAAATGTCAGAGAAGGTTACTGAAATCTAGCAGGGGCTTATCAGCTAGGCAAATAACCTGTAACTGTTAATATCCCATAAATCTCCATGGCCTGCTGTGCTGCTCGACATCCTCTCATTAATTGGCTGCTGTTTGACCTTATCTTGACCATATGTTTTATATCATTTTACTAATCATAGCAGAAACAGGTCCAATATTTTAGGGATCCTGGAAAACCTGGGATGGGCTCATGGGATGGGCTCGTGGGATGGGATGGGCTCATGGACATGGGCTGAACTTATTTGCCCCTAACATTTTCTCAGATTCTCGAAGGTTTCTAAGGTGAACAGTTCTCTATAAAATAAATGATACTCCTGGCAATTCATGCCATACTGTCAATAAGATCTGGTCGAGAGTAACAAAATGGGTTAATGTCTAATTCTATAGGCTAATAACAGTAAATGCATTTTCTTATTATTGTTATCATTATTATTGTTAATTATCTTGATCCAGTCAGTAGTGCACTTAATAAAACAGTAATAATTTTAAAGTAATATTATGAAAAATAAAAACAGCTAGAACAGTAATAATTTTAAAGTCATATTATTAAAATTAAAAAATATATACTTCTTGCATGTGTATTTATAAGTGATACTTTTATGAAATACAAGTAGACTTATATGGTAGAAGAAATGTATTTGAATATAAAAACAAAACAATTCGGTAGAATGAAGAATTATGAAGATAAAGGGTAGAATTACATGTATATATGTCACAGGGAGAAAAATGATGAAGTCAGCAGTTGACCTCTAACCCAAGTCAGAGAATGAATCTATAACATTAATTTGTTTGATGAAAATTAATTTTGAGAGAAAATATTAAATGGAACTTATGATAAATCATTTCTGAAAAAAAAGTTACTGAAAATAAAAAGAAAACAATAATTGACAAATTTCAATATAAAAGGATGACAGAAATGAATTTAATATAATCATTAGACATATTATAACATATAAAAAGGGAGATTCTCAAACATATGGCAATTTTCAATTTACTGGTAATAGATTTTGATGTTTACATTAACACAAAGTGGAAAATAAATGACCATATTTTGTTCTAAATATTTGATTTTTAGTTCTATCTATTATATTCTTGAAACAAAATGTATCTTGCTAGACAATTGGCAGCACAGTTATTTTCGAGGATGTTTTTTTAATACGTGTACAATAAATCTAATAAAATTAGTATTTGTCTCTACCGGTTTAACCAGAGGGTTTTATAGTTTTAAAACTTCCATTCGTCTGTCTGTCAATGCTTTAATACGAATGGATTAGTGCTTATGTTGTTACCGGAGACAATACATAATCAATTCCCTAATCCTTATTATGTGACTTAAACTTCTGTTAGTTGACCCGCCAGAACGTTCGTCAAATTATTTCAATAAGTGTACAAAAATGGATAATGCAATAGCTTGAACTTGTTTGATGAAACTTTTTATATTATATTAAAAAAAAACATCAGGTGATAATGCAATGACATTTTGTTTTTGCCTACTTATGCAAATGTATGAAACTATATCCTGAAATGACTTAAAAAGTATATTGTAGGTTATTGTAACTTGCTACACTAATCAGAGGCACGACATTTAATTTTTGCAATTGCTGTGCCTTGTCAAGAGAAAACTTTAATAAAAGAGCTCTTGCAATAAATTGAAAAACATTTGAGGTAGATCAATTAAGGGACCTTTGTTTACAGATTGGTACACACGTAAGGCATTTGACCATTCCTGTGGGAAAATTATGAAATTTGACAAAGGATCATGCGAAGATTTTAAAAGTATTTTTTGTTGTGTATATATATATATATATATATATATATAGTTAGGAGATATTGAGAAGATAGTGGCTATAAGGATCTTACTGTTTGTGTTAGACCAGTTTTCCCTACCCGAGGGTCAGTGTGGAATGAAAAGAACAAGTGTTAGCGAGTTTTTTTACCAAAACCGTCCAGAGGGTGGGAAAACAGCTGTCTTACACAGGCAGCATGCAAAATCATTTTTCTTGCCTATCACATTCAAAATAGATCGTTGTGACAGGTAGGTTGGGGTATTTCGTTGCATTATTTTTATAGTTTTTGACTTCGTAATAATGCCAGTACTATGTGACGTAACAAAGTGCACGCTATTTAGACAACGTTTTTCCCAGGGAAAGACAGGATATTTATCCCTGGCGCGTACTCAGACAAATGTATACTTTCCCGCTTTGTTGGCAAGAAATTTGAAGGTCCACTTTTCGAAGAAAAGAAAAAGAAAGAGCTTTCTACTCATCTGAACGTAGGCATCGCGTCACTGTAATGTTTTGCATAAAGTTGTGCGTGTAAGTTCAGGTAATTGGTCGAAAGTTCACACATGTCTTAAGTGTCATTATGTTAGGTACTGGCAAAGTCCCAGAACTGTTAGCTGTATATCAGCAAATTTATGCCC
This sequence comes from Mercenaria mercenaria, assembly GCF_021730395.1. Taxonomy (NCBI): domain Eukaryota; kingdom Metazoa; phylum Mollusca; class Bivalvia; order Venerida; family Veneridae; genus Mercenaria; species Mercenaria mercenaria. Next base: position 49,545,748 of record NC_069364.1, read on the forward strand.
TTTTTTGTACTTTGCAAGTACATATCTCTGTAACTACTAAAGATACTTTCAGTACCGCAATATTTACATACTGATGAGAGTATGTGCCAATATCCACCAGTTTTATGACATAAATATTATTTAATGCAGCTTTCAAAGAAAATACTGGAAAAGCAATTATAGTATTATATCGAAGATTTTAACTTAGTGTCCAATCAAATTATATTGGTATTAAACGCATGCAAAAACTTATGGTCTAATGCTGTAATTTGTCTATAAATGTTTCTTCTCCACTTCCTTACAACATGCTTTTTGGTTGATCACTACTACAAAATAATAGGGAACCGATCCTACCGATCCTACCAATCCTTCTACAGTAGCATGCGATGTACAGAGTGAGATATAGTATCGAGTTAGAAAAAGTGTACTTCCGTAACGCGCACAGAAAGTCTGATTTTGGATTTTTTGGAAGTATACGTTTTTTTCATGTGCCTAATAAGTATCCACATTACTTGTCTGAACCGCAACGTATTGCATATTAGTACAAATATTGGCAGTGTTGTTTTTATTCCAAAAATCTACCCTTAAATTGACAAGGAACCGATCCTGGGTGAAACGTTGGAAATCAGGTTTGATCCCTCTACGGTAACATGCAATATACCGAATGAGATATTTACTATTGACTTGAAAAATGTGTCCTACGGTCCTTGCCATCATTAGACAGTTCTTTTCAAATGGTATCGGATGAGTTGAAGTCGGATCGATCCCCGATTTAGGCAGTGCTCTTTTTCATATTATCTTAACATGATTGTTTTCTTTTTTAAAGGTCCAGTTACACTTAGAATGAACTTACAGAACATTATTTGTTGTTAATAGTTTAAAAATAAAACTATGTTTTATTTTACTCTTAAACATGTTACCATATTTTTTTGTGGCATTTTACTTGTTTCTACATTGAAAACGGAAGACATTTCAGTATTCTTTTTTTTTTGTAATATCATTGAAAAGATACTGTCCTATATTTCTGTTGTATAATTTCAACTTAAAAAGTTACACTGTGATTATCTTCTGAGGAAGCTTGCTAATTTTTTTGTTACTTATTCGCTTTTGAATAAGGAATAAGTAACAAAATGAAACCAGTTACTTATTCCTTATTCGAGTTTTTTCATTTCTCGGAGAAAACAATATGACATGAGTTCAGAACACGTTTAGTAGGTCTTAAACTGAATAATTAGATCATGCTGAAGAAATAGTGAAAGCGATGACACTTTATTTTGCTGTAAATTTGTCTGTTACTTATTCGCGTTTGAATAAGGAATAAGTAACAAAATGAATCCAGTTACTTATTCCTTATTCGAAGTATATCAGCTCTCGGCGAAAACGATATGACATGTGTTCAGAACACGTTTTGTAGGTGTTATAGTGAGTAATAAAATCAAGTTGAAGAAATGATGAACGAGATGAGGTGTTATCTTAAGTTCATTCATCTTTTACTTTTCCAGTTCTAATTATTCGACTTCTGCAATTTTCTGATGAAAGAAAAATGTCATGTGTTCGGAACACGTTTTCTGGTTTGAAAAGTGTGTTATTAAATCATATTGAAAAAAAAGGTGAACGTGATAAGACTTAATCTGGTGTTTATTTTTCTGTTACTTATTCGCGTTTGAATAAGGAATAAGGAATAAGTAACAAAATGAAACCAGTTACTTATTCCTTATTCGACTTATAATATTTCTTGGCGAAAAAAGACATGGCATGTGTTCAGAACACGTTTTGTAGGTGTTATAGTGAGTAATAAAATCAAGTTGAAGAAATGATGAACGAGATTAGGTGTTATCTTAAGTTCATTCATCTTTTACTTTTTCCAGTTCTAATTATTCGACTTCTGCAATTTTCTGATGAAAGAAAAATGTCATTGTTTCGGAACACGTTTTGTAGGTTGAAAAGTGTGTTACTAAAACATATTGAAAAACTGATAAAAACTGGTGAACGTGATGAGACTTAATCTGGTGTTTATTTCTCTGTTACTTATTCGCGTTTGAATAAGGAATAAGTAACAAAATGAAACAAGTTACTTATTCCTTATTCGTCTTATAATATTTCTATGCGGAAAAAGACATTGCATGTGTTCAGAACACGTTTTGTATGTCTTATAGTGAGTACTTAAATCATGTTGAAGAAATAGTGAACGCGATGAGACTTTTTGTTGTTAATTTGTCTGTTACTTATTCGCATTTGAATAAGGAATAAGTAACAAAATGAATCCAGTTACTTATTCCTTATTCGACGTAAATCAGTTCTCGGCGGAAACGATATGACATGTGTTCAGAACACTTTTTGTAGGTGTTATAGTGAGTAATAAAATCAAGTTGAAGAAATGATGAACGAGATGAGGTGTTATCTTCAGTTAGTTCATCTTTTACTTTTTCCAGTTCTAATTATCCGACTTCTGCAATTTTCTGATGAAAGAAAAATGTCATGTGTTCGGAACACGTTTTGTAGGTTGAAAAGTGTGTTACTAAAACATATTGAAAAAATGGTGAACGTGATGAGACTTTTTTTGTTGTTAATTTGTCTGTTACTTATTCGCGTTTGAATAAGGAATAAGTAACAAAATGAATCCAGTTACTTATTCCTTATTCGAACTATATCAGTTCCCGACGGAAACGATATGACATGTGTTCAGAACACGTTTTGTAGGTGTTATAGTGAGTAATAAAATCAAGCTGAAAAAATGATGAACGAGATGAGATGTTATCTTAAGTTCATTCATCTTTTGCTTTTTCCAGTTCTAATTATTCGGCTTCTGCAATTTTCTGATGAAAGAAAAATGTCATGTGTTCGGAACACGTTTTATGGTTTGAAAAGTGTGTTACTAAATCATATTGAAAAAAAAGGTGAACGTGATAAGACTTAATCTGGTGTTTATTTCTCTGTTACTTATTCGCGTTTGAATAAGGAATAAGGAATAAGTAACAAAATGAAACCAGTTACTTATTCCTTATTCGACTTATAATTTTTCTAGGCGAAAAAAGACATGGCATGTGTTCAAAACACGTTTTGTAGGTGTTATAGTGAGTAATAAAATCAAGTTGAAGAAATGATGAACGAGATGAGGTGTTATCTTAAGTTCATTCATCTTTTACTTTTTCCAGTTCTAATTATTCGACTTCTGCAATTTTCTGATGAAAGAAAAATGTCATGTGTTGGGAACACGTTTTCTGGTTTGAATAGTGTGTAACTAAATCATATTGAAAAAAATGATGAACGTGATAAGACTTAATCTGGTGTTTATTTCTCTGTTACTTATCCGCGTTTGAATAAGGAATAAGGAATAAGTAACAAAATGAAACCAGTTACTTATTCCTTATTCGACTTATAATATTTCTAGGCGAAAAAAGACATGGCATGTGTTCAGAACACGTTTTGTAGTTCTTAAAGTGAGTAATTAAATCATGTTGAAGAAATAGTGAACGCGAAGAGATTTTTTTGTTGTTAATTTGTCTGTTACTTATTCGCGTTTGAATAAGGAATAAGTAACAAAATGATTCCAGTTACTTATTCCTTATTCGATGTATATCACTTCTCGGCGAAAACGATACGACATGTGATCAGAACACGTTTTGTAGGTCTTATAGTGAGTAATTAAATCATTTTTTAAAAAATAGTGAACGCAATGAGACTTTTTTGTTGTTAATTTGTGTGTTACTTATTCACGTTTGAATAAGGAATAAGTAACAAAATGAATCCAGTTACTTATTCCTTATTCGACGTATATCACTTCTCGGCGAAAACGATATGACATGTGTTCACAACACGTTTTGTAGGTATTATAGTGAATAATTAAATCATATTGAAGAAATGGTGAACGAGATGAGACTTTATATGGTATTAATTTGTGTGTTACTTATTCGCGTTTGAATAAGGAATAAGTAACAAAATGAATTCAGTTACTTATTCCTTATTCGACTTTTGTCATTGCTTTGCGAAATAAATATGAGATGTGTTCAGAACACTTTTTTGTAGGAGATGAGACTTTATCTGGTGGTAATCTGTCTGTTACTTATTCGCATTTGAATAAGGAATAAGTAACAAAAAGTACCTAGTTACTTATTCCTTATTCGAAAAAGGAATAAGGAATAAGGAATAAGTAACCATCTTTCTCGTCATTCCTTCCTGCACAGTTTTAATTCAGTGTTTTGTGGTAGCCAGCTTTTCTGTACTTTCAGTACTTTGATTAATTAGCTCTGACAGTGTTCTTTAAGAAAATGTAGATTAAGCAACCCTTGTGAGTTCTAGAATGGATGAATTTTCTCCCAGCTTGTGAAGTAATATTTCGCACATGCATACTCTACGTAGGGCAAAAGACCTGACCGCAGAATATTGTAAACTACCACATTTCAATCAATTCAGTCAGTATGGGTCTGTATTATATATAAATTACCAGTGCACGACAAAGAAAAAGAATATTATGTATTGCTTTGCAGATCCAGAATTACCTTGCTTTGGCTAATGCGCTTATTATAACTGATAATAAGGGATTCATAATGAACAGGCAATAAACTATGATTCAGCCTTATTGGCCTCTCATTTGGCGAAGTTTAGGTTAAGAAAATGAGAAATTGATACAATCCATCATTTTTAAGGACATTTCCTAACACGATCTGACAGATTTCAACCTGTTGCAATTAGCTTACATGAAAATATCATTTAAAAGTCGCACTTTAATTGATACTATGCAAATCTTACGAATTTAGATTTTTTTTCAATATGAATACCATTTTAAAATGCTCATTAAAGTTCCAAAGGATCTTCTTATATAATAGAGTTTATTTACAATTTTCGGTATCGCGGTGGTATGTTTATTTTTGACTGAAGGGGAAAAGTCAGAAAGTCACATCTTGGATGCTTCAGTAACTTTTAAGACCTGGTCCAATAATTAAGGTGACACCCTCGAAATCACAAGCAATTTTATGTACGGTGTTCCGTTAGGACCATCGAGATTTTTATTCCTGTACCCCATACCTCAAAAGTCGAAATCACGAATCTACGATGATAAAAGTCAAAACCAGGATGGTGAAAGTCGAAATCACGAAACCACGATGGTGAAAACGCGATATCATTTCAGATTTCCACCATCGTGGTTTTTACCATTGGACTTTCGATTTTCGACTTTCATCATTCTAATTCGACTTTCATCAACCTAATTCGACTTTCATCATCCCTAATTCGACTTTCACCATCGTAATTTCGACTTTCAACAGCGTGATTTCGACATCATCATGCTTTCGACTTTCGATGGGTCGAAACCTTGATGATAAAGTCGAAACTACAATGTTGAAAGTCTAAATTACGATGACGAAAGTCACGAAAGTTTTTTATCATTGTGGTTTCATGATTTCGACTTTCACCATCGTAGCTCCAAGTTTTTACTATCGTGTTTTCGACTTCGATGGCGTTCAGAAATAAAAATATCGATGGTCCAAACGGAACACCGTAGTTATTGTCTTCATCACCAAGGTAGTAATTATGTAATAAATTCCGTATATTCCTAAAGTCAGCAACTTCAGTGACAAACGCGTCCGTTAAAAATTCGTAATAAATTATCATTCAAATCGGAGAAAAATATATGCTACAGCTATCTAAAGAAAGAATCTCTTCTGATAGATAAAACAAGACCTATCACTAATGGTGATGAATATCCCAAGACAGCAGCTTATTGTCAGAGGAACAGGGGTATTGAAAATATGATACATTGCATTTGTATAATGTACAAAAGATGCACACAAAATATATTGTGTAAAACTGTATAAGATCTCCAGATTTCATTGCTGTACCTTAAAAAGAGGAAAGTAGGTCAGTATGTCAAAAACAAGGTCACTGAAAGTCAGTTTTGAGATGTGTGTTCAAAACTGTACAAGTGGTCAAAATTTTATCGCAATATCTTAAAAAAGAAGACAGTAGGTCAGTAGATCAATGGAATAGTCAAAGGACCATGTAATCACTAAAGGGTCATCAACTAGTTATTATGTAACTTAAAGCATGTGAAATATGTTAGAAAATTATTGAAGTTTTTTTTCCCCAATGTAACTCTACTGTATTCATATTTGAAAACAAATAAAGGACCATAACTTCGTGAAAAATCATTCAACGTCCTTCGCACATGCAAAACTGCACTTAGTATCGATGATAATAATAACAAGGTTTGATAAAAGTCTGGCAAACAATGACTGAGAATTAGGCGGACAATTTTTTTCCATATACATATGAAGAAAAAAATAATAAAGGACAATAAATATGTGAAAATCATTCAAATGAAACGTGCACAACTAGGCTTGGTACTGATAATAATTACAAGGTTTGATGGAAATCCAGCAAATAATCGCTGAGAATTAGCGCGGACATTTTTTTTCCATATACATATAAAGAAAAAAAATAACAAAGGACCGTTACTAAGTGAAAAATTATCCAAATGGAACCCGCTTCGCACATGCACAACTTGGCTTGGTACTGATAATAATAACAAGGTTTGATAGAAATCCGGCAAATAATTGCTGAGAAATAGCCCGGACAAATTCGGTCTACAGACGGAGGGACCAACGGACGTACGGACCGGAATCCAGTATAGCCCCATAATACTATTATATGGGGTATAGTGAAAGACAATGTGACATTTTCAAATGTAAGGAACAAGTTTTATACCTGTTTTGTGAGTGGATCTAGTTTTTTTTAGAATGCTTGAGGACGGACCAAAAAAAAAAAAGAAAAAATGCGGAATCAGGTAAGATATAATTAATGACATATCCATCTTTAATCAAGGCTTTCTGTACAATAAATTAAGTGATCAAAACTTTTTTATTGTGGCAATACAATAATGATGTTTTAATGTAGATTTACTAATTATTGTTGAGCGGTCTTTTTGCCACACGCAAAATATGTATGCGCATTAAAATAAAAACACCCAGTTGAACAATAGGACAACCAACAGTATTGTAATTCTGTCTATAAGATGACGTTTATATGCCTACAGAAACTGCTGATACAGGGTAGGTAAAAAATGGCTTGCGATCGGCAATTATTTGCTTTTGATTACTTCCCTTAGATATTTCCTCAGTGAAATGTAATATTTGCTTATATTCTTTTTTAATTTTTATATTTGTCCACAAGTTTGATAGGAAAAATGACTGTATAAAAGTCTTCAGATTTTATACTTACACACAAACTGATTTAATATGTATTTCTGACACTAAGAAAACTACAGCAAAAAAGTTCAAATCGATAAGACTAGTATTCGCAAACAGTTATAAATTCTGATTTTGTTTTTAGGACCGTTTTAACCAATAATGTGACCAAAACGCTTGAAATAAACTACGAATTTATATCTGATTTTTTGTTTTACATTTCGCATTGAGAATTGCTCTAAATGTTTTTTTTTCTTCTTCATAATTTACTTCATAAAAACTACTGTTTTATGTATAAGTTTTACTTGAAGGCTCGAATCGGTAATTTATACTTGATCGGAGCCTTTAAATTTTGTATGGACTGTCTGTTCGCACTAATTCATATTAATTTGGTTCTTTATCTCAAACAGCCTATAATAATCATGAGAGATATGATCCATTTAAAATAAAATCTATTAAGATATTAAAATACTTGGTTACGCCTAAGTTTTCTGATAGAGATTAAAGAACTCTTCAAATAAATGGAAATGAAGTTTTAGTTAATCTGGCCCACTAAGGATAGCGAATTGGTTAAATTTACTAATTTTGGTACAACTTAGTATCACACTTTCTAATATTTTCGTTGTTGATTTTCATTCAAGACGGCTTAATCGGCTTTTAATCTGCGTTTACAACTTAAGAATATTATATATCATCATTAAGATAAGTTATGTTAAATAGCTGCTAGACGGTAAAACTATTTTGATTTTTCAAAGTTGGTACATTTTTTAAATGTGAAGGAAAAATTCTGAGTTTTTTTTTTTTTTTCGTGGCTTTTTTTTGTGTGAAACGGATACATTCTATAATAAATATTTTATATTACTATCGCAATTATTGGCGCACGTTTGTTTAATTAATACAAGTTGAATAATTAACAGTATCGCCAAATTTAGCGGATATTTGGAATAGTGAGAAAATAGGAATAATTGTATAGGATATATAGCGCGTGCTGAGTGACATCGATTTAGTGCCAACCTATCGATTATATTATTCTCATATTGGAAACTGGAACAAATATGGCAGTCACGTGTTTTCTGGGGAGCAAAATATAGCATATTGGTTTAATATTCTTTGTGCATTTTTTGTAAGAAGAAATTACGAGGGATTACGAGGAATTAATAAAATGCATGCACGTTCTGGCACGCCAACAAATGGAGATAGCTTTACTAATTCCAATTTCTAAACATATGCGCTGCCAGAAAACGTCTGAGAAATCGTTAAGTAATGTAGTAAACATGTTCTGTTGTTAGCAGTTGTAGCAGTATTTTATTTTCTTGTTAAAAAGATTGCAGGAGTGACACATCGTGTGGTTTTTAGAGTGTATTTCACCATTTATTCGAAAATTTTATGTGATTTAAACCTGTGTGCTTCAAAATATTGTGTTTTAGCGTTTTAGAAATGAGTCATTTGTGAGTAACATAACAACGAAAACATTGAAAAGAATGGATGTAACGTACTCGTTTTCAAAGGCCCCGTCATGGGGTAACAATGCACGTGCATTCCTGTCTCAGTTTTCGGACGTGTTTAGCGCTTTTGGGAAGTACATTGCACCCTCATACAAACATGACCGATGTGAAAGGTAAGTTGCAAATGAACAATTCTTGTGAATTTTTGATACAGTACGACCTCTGTATAGCAGCATGTATAGGCGGTAGACTGAAACCCAGTTGTACTAGTAAGAAACAAGGTATCTGCTTTTATTTGGCGACAGTGTGGTGTCTTTAATAGAGGTTGAACTGTAAATATACCCTCAGTATTGTATTAAGTCCAGTCAGGGTAACCTTTGGTTATCCTTTAGGACCACATCGCTGGAGAAGCAAATTTTAGTCATTTTAGAGTTTCAAATACTACATATTGGTGTCACGTGAATTTAAGATGCATTTTACCGACTATAACCGTTGGCCTACTTATAAATGGAGGCGTGGGAGTCTAACTCGCGACTACTGGTCTCGTAGTGAAGTCCGGTGCTACTAACCCACTCATAGACACCAACTCTCTGGACGACATTTACCGTAACCATTATATATGCATATATTTACCCCCACCCCCTCCCCCCCCACACACACCCTTTAGGATTATCAACTATATATGCATTGAATTGCACGCATGCTTATAACCAATTTGTTTAGTAGGACTACGTAAATGGACTTAATATCCGCTCTAACACTGAATGGAGGGTTTGGTCATTATTGATCTTTCTATTATGTTCATCAGTGTACATGCTGCATCTAGATGTACATTATTACCAGTATGCCTGCAGTGTAATATGTCACAAAACTTGGAAGTAGCTATAAGAGAATACAAACTAAAGATCATACTCAGGTACCCGAAAGCTATTTATCTGCGAGAATCAGGTTACCTGTAGATTTAAAATGACGACGACTATATTAACTTATACAGTCAAACCTGTCTATAAAGACCATCCTTGGGAGAGCCAAAATGTGGTCTTTATTGGGAGGTGGTCTTTATTCACAGGTTAAAATACACTGTAAAAGTTAAAATGGGAAACAAAACATGTGGTCTTTAGAGCCAGTTGGTCTCTGTTCAGAGGTGGTCTTTAACACAGGTTTGACTTAAATTTAAGGCGTGCGCAGTGATCGCTCCCGGCCTCGTGTATACCTTTGTTCCGCTTTAGTACCAGTAGAATCTGTCACCAAATTAATGTTCAATCACCAAACCATAGCCTATGCAGAAATATTTTGAGAAGGAAAGTACGTGATTTAACTCTCCATATAAAAGGCGACGAATGAAATTATTTGCTAGGTTGGGTAAATGTCGAATAGTAATTTTTTGCCCAAATACCAGTACCCGGCCGTTACCCAATATATATTGCAAATAAATTTATTTGTTCGCAGTTCCCTTCACCTTTGTGCTTTAGAACATATCTGCAAAAACCGGTCCGCGATAGCCATCTAAATATTATATGTAGGCGTATGCGAAAATGCATTGCAAACTCTTACTTGTCTCCAATTTGAACGACCTTGTGATATGCAGCCCATGTATTGTTTTTACTATGAATTAAATTGTAATCCAATGCAAGTAAACATTTTGTGCTAGGATGTTTTTGTTACACACGATGGGCCTCGAGGCATACAGTCACTAAATAGGAAAATGGCGCGAAAAAGAAATGGTAGCATGATGACGGATTCAAATAATCCTCAGTTTCTATCTATCTACTTTTGCCCTGTAGGGCTATTTTCCTTATTTCCTTTGCAATATTTTGCTGAAATCACATGACAGATATATGCTTGACATGTAGGTAGATTCTAGCATTTTCATAATGAAATAATAACATGACAGAATACACTACCTCTACAATTTGGGGTCTCATTTTTAGCTGATTTTGCAGTTTGTGTGTTTGACTGAAAATATTTTTCATGCATCAAACATGACCCCAACTTTTCTTTTGATTTTTATTCAGCACTAACTATATTCTGAATGAAAATATCAGTTACAGACATTTAAAATGGGTCCTGATGTGTGCTGCGGCCAATGGAAATATGTCAATTTTATAGTGAATGAAAAAACAACAGCTATTTAGTGCGTTGTAACCGCGAGATACTAACCATTTTCACGTTACTAATATTATTATGATAACACCGTTTCAAATAGATTGGTACCCAAAATATTTACCTGAGTACAAACAAATTACAATTAAACATTGTAAAGCGGTCAAAATGATAAACGTCATCTGATTTCGTCGTAAATCAAAACATAAACAATTGTGAAACGAATGATTTTGACAATATTCTGCTGAGTTAGTTATCAGGATGGGCTCAGATATTGAACAGTAATACATTTTCCTTGGAAACTTGCTATTGTCATTTGTATTAACTACTGAGAGTTTGCAATTGTCAGATAAATAGTTCCATTTTTGTACCCAAGTCTGTTCGTACCCATATCAGTCATTAAGATAGAAATAGGCAGAGGTCGTTTAGTTTATACACAGGAACCTTAAATTCTATCCATAAGCCACCGCAAGTCTATATATTATAAAAAAGAACCCCCTTTTAGCTTATTCTACTCACCCTGGCGTCGGCTTCAGGCTCAGCGTCGCACCATGGTTAAAGTTTTACATGCAAGTACATATGGCTATCATTTAAAGGCTTTGAAACTTCGTTTTTCTAGGTCAATTACCAACCTCACTGGGTCAAGTCCCATAACTTTGACCAAAGAAGTATAAAATACACAGAATGGCAACTGGCTGTAATCTCGCGTGATCTCGTGTCAGAGCGTGAATCGGCGTTATCTTAGTAAAAACAAACATCGGCGAGCATGGAGTTACAATTTGTACTTTTAAAACTACATTTAAAATACATGTTAGCTTCTAAAACAACATGAGTTTAATGTGAAATAGTCTTAAGACACCAAGTACTCGTTTCTTACCATCCAAAGAAGCGTGGTCAAACGATGATAATTAATTTACTGATGAATTATTGCTTTCGCATACAAAATGGCGCGTGGAGAACGCGTCACTTCCGGTAAACGAGATCTCATTCAGTTGTCACGTTTTTTTGGTGAGATTTGCTCTATATGCCTTGCAAGTTGCCGATCTATTTATTTTTATAGCTCTTTGCTTTGACATGTAATTTGGCCGAATTATGCGCCCTTTTGGACTTAGAAAATCCTGGACCTGGTTAAAGGTTTACATACAAGTTTCTAGCTCCAAGACTAATGCAGATATAGAATTGAAACTTTACATTTGTCTTCGGGGTTATGAAACTAGATGATAGTATCAAGTCCCATAACTCTGACATGCATTTTGGCCAAATTATGCCCCCTTCTGGACTTAGAAAATCCTGGTTAAAGTTTTGCATGCAAGTACATATAGCCAAAGAGCTATAAAAATAAATAGATTGGCAACTTGAAAGGCATATAGAGCAAATCTCGCCAACCTCCCGTGACAAAAAAACGAGATCTCGTTTACCGGAAGTGGCGCTTTCTCCGCGCGCCATTTTGTATGCGAAAGCAATTATTCATCGGTAAAATAAATATCACCGTATGACCACGCTTCTTTCGGTGGCAAAAAAAAAAACGTGTACTTCGTGTCTTAAGACCATTTCACATTAAACTAATTTTGTTTTAGAAGCTAACATGTATTTTAAATGTAGTTTTAAAGGTACAAATTGTAACTCCATGCTCGCCGATGTTTGTTTTTAGTAAGATAACGCCGAATCACGCTCTGACACGAGCTCACGCGAGATTACAGCCAGTTGCCATTCTGTGTATTTTATACTTCTTTGATATAGCTAATAAAAGGAGAGATCGCCGTGACGTCACGTGTTAACATCTGTTTATCTGGTGGTTGGCAAAACAAATGTTTTTAACACCGTTTGCGTATTGAATCAGAATTTTTAATTTTTAATAACTTTTTTGTTCATTTATGGATTTTCAAAATTCAAAAAGATTTGAAATACTAACAATCTTCATATTTTTGTCTCCAAATATCTTTTTTCAATGAATAACCGTTTTAAATGACATATAATTTTAAAAGCGGCATGGTGATTTTCACAACCTTTAGAAAAACAGTGCAAGTTAAGCGTTCATAATTAATCCATTTTTATTTCAAAATAACAATTAAAAGTAATCAATAAATTGCTTGTTTTATAACCTTTCCATTGATCAAAAAATTATTTATGTAATTTGTGTTTTAAGAAAGTTTAGACCATTAGAAAAACATCACTGTTTACAAAAAACATGGACAATCGGCTTCTGCCCACCCGATCACTGTCTTACCAGTTCTAAAAATAGAAAATACACCGGATTTGTATACAAACACGATCTCTCCTATACTTAAAGGCATATAGATTTGAAACTTATTTTTTCTTTTTCTAGGTCAGTTACCAAACCACACTGGGTCAAGTCCCATAACTCTGACATGTATTTTTAGCTGTTAAATAAAGCCCCCTTTTGGCCTTAGAAAACTCTGGTTAAAGTTTTGCATGCAAGTTTCTACCTCCAAACAAATGCAGATATTGAATTGAAACTTCACATGTGTCTTCGGGGTTATGAAACTAGTTGATAGCATCAAGTCCCATAACTCTGACATGCATTTTGGTAAAATTATGCCTCCTTTTGGACTTAGAAAATCCTGGTTAAAGTTTTGCATGCAAGTATTACTTAAAGGCATATAGATTTGAAACTTATTTTTTTCTTTTTCTAGGTCAATTACCAACCTCACTGGATCAAGTTCCATAACTCTGACATGTATTTTGGCCAAATTATGCCCCCTTTTGGACATAGAAAATTCTGGAAAAAGTTTTACATGCTACAAGTTCTGGAAAAAGTGTTATATGCTACGAGTTCCTATCTCCAGAACTAATGCAGATATTGAATTGAAACTTCACATGTGTCTTCGGGGTTATGAAACTAGGTGATAGCATTAAGTCCCATAACTCTGATGTCAACATGCAATTTGGCCAAATTATGCCCCCTTTGTGACTCAGAAAATTCTTGTTAAAGTTTTGCGTGCAGTTACTGTCTGCAAAACAAATGCAGATATTAAATTGAAATTTCACATGACTTGTGCCTTTGGGGTTATAAAACTAGTTGATTGCATCAAGTCCCATAACTCTGACATGCATTTTGGCCATATTATGTCCCCTTTTGCAATTAAAACTTATGGTTAAAGTTTTGCATGCAAGTTAATATCTCCAAAAATAATGCAGATACTGGATTGAAACTCTATAGAAATTTTAACATTTAGGGTAATATTCCTGCTTCTGGAACAGTGATTCGAATAGTCGAGCAGTTGCAGTCTTACGGGCAGCTCTTGTTTATACAGGGGGTCTTTTTTATAAGGCATGCCTCGTTTGCTCACCTGAGCACAAGGTGAGCTTTTGTGATCGCCCTGTGTCCGTCGTCATCAGTCGTCCGTCGTCAGCAATTTGACTGTTCACACTCTAGAGGTCACAATTTTAGCCCAGTCTTAATGAAACTTGGTCAGAATGTTACCCTCAAAATCTTGGACAAGTTCGATATTGGGTCATCTGGGGTCAGAAACTATGTCACCAGGTCAAATCAAAGGAAAAGCTTGTTAACACTCTAGAGGTCACAATTTTGGCCCAATCTTAATGAAACTTGGTCAGAATGTTACCCTCAATGAAATCTTGGACGGTTTTGATATTGGGTTATCTGGGGTCAAAAACTAGTTTGCCAGGTCAAATCAAAGGAAAAGCTTGTTAACACTCTAGAGGTCACAATTTTGGCCCAATCTTAATAAAACTTGGTCAGAATGTTACCCTCAATAAAATCTTGGACGAGTTTAATATTGGGTCATCTATGGTCAAAAACTAGGTCACCAGGTCAGATCAAAAGAAAAGCTTGTTAACACTCTAGAGGTGACAATTTTGGCCCAATCTTAATGAAACTTAGTCAGAATGTTAACCTCATTAAAATCTTGGACGAATTTGATATTGGGTCATCTGGGATCAAAAAACTAGGTCACAAGGTCAAATCAAAGGAAAAGCTTGTTAACACTCTAGAGGTCACATTTATGACTGTATCTTCATGAAACTTGGTCAGAATGTTAACCTTGATGATCTTTAGGTCAAGTTCGAATCTGGGTCATGTGGGGTCAAAACTAGGTCACTAGGTCAAATCAAAGGAAAAGCTAGTTAACTCTCTAGAGGCCACATTTATGACCGTATCTTAATGAAACTTGGTCAAAATGCTTTAGGTAATCTTTAAGGTAAGTTTGAATCTGGGTCATCTGGGGTCAAAAAGTAGGTCACCAGGTCAAATCAAAGGAAAAGCTTGTTAACACTCTAGAGGCCACATTTATGACCATAGCTTAATGAAGTTTGGTCAGAATGTTAATCTTGATGACCTCTAGGTCAAGATCGAATCTGGATCATGTTGGTCCTGTTGGATCAAAAACTAGGTCACCAGGTCAAAAAATCAAAGGAAAAACTTGTTAACACTCAAGAGGTCACATTTATGATTGTATCTTCATGAATCTTGGTCAGAATGTTAACCTTGATGATGTTTAGGTCAAGTTCGAATCTGGGTCATGTGGGGTCAAAACTAGGTACATGTAGTACCTAGGTCAAATCAAAGGAAAAGCTAGTTAACTCTCTAGAGGCCACATTTATGAAGTATCTTAATGAAACTTAGTCAGAATGTTTATCTTAATGATCTAAAGGTCAAGTTCCAATCTGGGTCATGTGGGTCAAAAACTAGGTCACCAGGTAAAATCAAAGGTAAAGCTTGTTAACAATCTAGAGGCCACATTTATGATTGTATCTTCATGAAACTTGATCAGAATGTTAATCTTTAAGATCTTTAGGTCAAGTTCAAATCTGGGTCATGTGGGGTCAAAAACTAGGTCACCCGGTCAAATCAAAGGAAAAGCTAGTTAACACTTTAGAGGCAGCATTTATGACCATATCTTAATGAAACTTGGTCAGAATGTTAATCTTGATGATCTGATCTGTAGGACCATAGGTCAGGTGAGCGGTACAGGACCTTCATGGCCCTCTTGTGATAAATAGACTTGTGGATAGAATTTCAGGTTCCTATCGTTTATGCATTAATTTATTTTGGGTTAGATGTGTCGTATAAAAGACATGAAAATTGGTACCAGTAGCTTCCACAGCATTAAAAGAGAAACTGGCTTCTCTTCTCCTATACCCTTGTGGTGAAGGATTCCATCAGGAATGAGATGTTGAGAGTGACTGATATAAGTTGAGCACCTACATATCCATATGATAAAAAATCCTACCGATACAACAAAAATTTGTTTTGGTGGGGGCTCCAAAACAACAAATGTGAAGTTTCATTTAGGCACATTCAAAGGACAAAATCACGCCAGAACAACAAGAAAGCATGCTGGTAGTCAAGTCAGTTGTTTTTCATAAATTGTTCTGGCATAACAGTGCTTTTCATACAAGCCAACAAATCAGAACAAAATAGCAGAAATCAGCCACCATGATAAAAGTGGCATAACATGCATTCTTCATGTACAAACAAATATGCTTTCCATTCAAAGTGTCATCTTTAGTTGCTGATAGTCTTTTTCCTGGAATGAGTCACAAGAGTAATGGTAAAAATACTAAATAGTTTCCATAAAAAACATATATATATATATCATGTATATAGTTAACAAATCCTGGCATTACGTTTAGCAGTCAACAACTTACCATTAGAACAGTAATGGAAACATGTGCACAGCTGTCAGCTAGTACTGACAGATTTTCAATAATCTGTTGCAGATATCAGCATTTTGTGGCACCTGCAGAAATACAAACATTTTTACATTTCTTGAAATGGCTTGCTGTCACTGAAAGTGAAGATTGGGGAAAAGTTTCTAGTAAATCAATGAGCATGCACTGAGGCAGTTTTCTTTGTAAATTATGCAGTAAGATGTGATGACTTTACTGTCCTATTTTTGTCACTTAACCGTTCCTAGTTAGCTTAGTAATAACAGTATAAGATTAGAAATTGGTAGGTTGCCAGTTACGATTGACAGTCAATATAAAAATCCTTGGCACTTTGATAGAAAATATTATAATAATTATATATTTATGAGTAATTTTTCATTCATCTCTGATTCTTGTGGGAAAGTTGTCAGCTACTTGTAAAGAAATTTGAGCACCCGGGTGTGAATCTCAGAAACACCAGAACTCAAGGTTAACTTAGCACAGTAAATATGTGGTAAACTGAAATACTGCTGAAAGACACATTAAGCCATGTTCAACAATTTATAACTCATTAACTGGTTCAGTTGTGTTGCAGCTATCACAAATTTCCTGTGTTAATTGATAAAACTAATGATTTATATATGCAAACTAAGGTTTTGATGATATATTAAATTATCTTAAAATTAACATTCTTTTACTTTTCATACCTATTGAATTGATGAAAAGAAAATGCAGTCTGGATATCAATGTAGCTGATTGGCTTCTTTCAGTTTGTTATAATTTACTGTGAAATCATTAATATTCGTGGGGGACTAATTTTCGTGGATTTCGTGGTTGAGTGAATCCACGAAATTTAATCCCAACGAACAAGTAAAATTCCTTTTTATTTTATGTTCAAAAGTTGAAATCCACGAATTCATGTCCCCACGAAATTGCCGTTTTGACTAAAACCACGAAATTTCATGCCCACGAAATTAAATGATTTCACAGTATATAATTGACTAATGAGATAAATTTTAAAACTTACAAAGCAGGAACATTGGATAGGCTTATAAGTAGTGCTTTTGACTAGGTTAGATTTGAATGTAAGCATACATGTGTAAGTATATTTTTGTTTTCAGATCAGTTCAGATGAGGCTGTATTCCCTCAACAAGCGGCAGTTTGTGATGGTGTTTTTCATTTTCTTCATATGCTTTGGAATCACGGTGCTCATTGGAATTGCAGGTGAGAGATAGTTGTGGAGAAGTTGTTCGAACTGAGTAAGGGTAATTTTCTGTAAATGAACAATTAAGTTTGTATAGGTGAAAATTTCTTTTTGCAAGTTTTGTTTTTCTGGCAACATTTTAGCCCAATAAAATTCAGTGTTGAACTATAGATTTGATGTTGTTGTTGTTGTAGTATAACACAAACTAGTTATAGACCATTGATTTATATAAGGAGTAACTATCATACAGGTCTATATTCGACGCATGTTTACTGAGCTAATATGTCAAAAATTTGAAAATATAAAGCTGAAAATTAATTTCTAATGTCATGTAATAAAACACTTGGTGAATGGCTTGCTGGTCAATAGTCAAAACTTTTGACCTTCGTACCTTGGGCAACAGTCTCCACTGTTGACCCGCAAGCAATTCAATTAATGTATAAAAAGTACAGAAATAATTAAGTTCTGAAGCAGTACTGTTGCCAGATTTACATAAAAATAACAGTACAACATTCATAAATAACAAATAAATCAGAGAATTTATCTTATAAAATAAATATACTTGTATAAGCTGATATTTCTGATGCCGACATGAAAACTTGAAATTGTGATTTTTCAGGTCCTCCTATCATTAGTACAGTCACTCACAACCTGTCAGCTCTAACCCAGCCAGATAGTGGTCTCAACATGAAGGTATTGTCTCTACACATTCTACGTTTTACTGTATATACTTGACTTCAAGGCGAGTCATTTTTTTCAGACAGGGTACAATCAGTTTGGGATTAAAAGAGGTAAAATTGGGGTTGTTTTATAGGTAAAACAGCTGAGAGAAGTGTTTTATACAGCTGGAATCTCATAGCATAAACTTTACATTACTGGAACCTTAATGACAGTCTGCAATTTCTTTTGGATTGTGTATTCTCCCTATGAAGTTTTCAGCATTCCCCCGACAGGTACAGAACAGTCCTGTGATTGTATTGGCTTCATTACCAGAGAGAGAATGCTGAAATATCAAAGGAAATTTAAGTATGTGATTACACAGAAATTGTTGATTGTCTTTATGGGTGCACTACCTTAAAATGAGCCGCGCCATGAGAAAACCAACATAGTGGCTTTGCGACCAGCATTGATCCAGACCAGCCTGCGCGGATCCATGCTGTTCGCTAACAGTTTCTCAAATTACAATAGTTTTTGAAAGCGAACATAAGCTAGTCCAAAATAAGATGAATATTTAAAAGTTAGTGTTAGATTTTCTTAGTAAAAATATACATTACTATAGAGTTACATGCATTAACCCTTATCATGCTGTATTCAGTTGGTCCTGCCTTTGCATCCATGCAGTCTGATCATGATCTGCACTGTTTGCCATCCAGTCAATACCTTTTTTGGTTAATACCCCTTTTAACAGTTAATGGTATTGTCCAGATTGAAAGATGGACAAGTTCGTTATAGAAATATAGTAGAGTAAGGGTTAATGAGTTAATTTTTTGATTTCTGTTCTTCAGCTTTGAAAGAAGATTTTTATTCATCTAGGTGGATTGGCATATGTTATGATTTGGTGTTTTAGTTAACAGGTTGCTAAGACTTTGAAGGTGACGACAAGCTTATAAAATGCACAAGCTTTGATGTTAGGATGCTTTTGAACCTCCTGGGAAAAAATCTTAAAAGTTCCTGTCATTTCTTAATCATTTAATTTAGGTATGGCCCAATTAATTGATATATGTCAGCTGTTTTTTTTTCCAAAACTAAAACAATTACTTCTAGTTAGCTTCAGAAGTTAATGAAATGCCATTGAGATTTATTATTTATGAATTGTTTTCTTCCAAAGAATTGGCCCTTGCCCCATACACAGTTGGTAAACTTCTTACCACATTATGATCCATTTCAATTTTACTTGCTAACTCTAGTTTAAGAATGGTTACTGATTGCTGCTGGGTACCTGGTGTTAACCCTTAGCCTGTTAAATTTCTAAAATGGACTGGTTCATCATTCAATTTGGGCAGTACCAATTATCATTCAAAGGAGTGTAGACCATGAATCAGACTGCACGGATGTGCATCTTAGTCTGCACTGGTTGCAAAGGCAGAATCACTAAAAAATAGGCTAAAGGTTAAAGGATAGGAATAGGGAGGTGGAATGAGATGTGTACAAGATGCAGGTTCTTACTAGTCAAAATGGCTGACCCTTCCAAGACATTGTTTTGTTGTCCAACTTTGCGTCATTTCTCTGATATCATTTGCTTTACTAAATAGTTATTTGATTTTTTAATCCCCTGCCACAAGTGGTGGGGGTTATAGGAATGGTCTCTGTCCGTCCTTCTGTCTGTCCGTAACACTTTTGTGTCCGCTCCATATCTCCTAAACCCCTTGAAGGATTTTCATGAAACTTGGGTTAAATGATCACCTCATCAAGACGATGTGCGGAACCCATGAGTCAGCCTTGTTGGCTCAAGGTCAAGGTCAAAGGTTTGAGCCTTCCATTTTGTGTCCACTCTATATCTCCTAAACCCCTTGAAGGATTTTCATCAAACTTGGGTCAAATGATCACCTCATCAAGGCGATGTGCAGAACTTATGAGTCAGCCATGCCGGCTAAAGGTCAAGGTCACAACTAAAGGTCAAAGGTTTGAGCCTTCCATTTTGTGTCTGCTCTGTATCTGCTAATTCCCTTCAAGGATTCATATGAAACTTGAATCAAATGATCACCTCATCAAGGCGATGTGCAGAACTCATGAGTCAGCCATGCCGGCTCAAGGTCAAGGTCACAACTCAAGGTCAACGGTTTTAGCCTTCCATTTTGTGATCACTTTATATCTCTTAAACGCCTTGAAGGATTTTCGTCAAAAATGATCACCTCATCAAGAACTCATAAGTCAGCCATGTCAACTCAAGGTCAAGGCCATAACTCAAGGTCAAAGGTTTGAGCTCTGTATCTCCTAAACCCCTTGAAGGATTTTCATGAAACTTTGGTCAAATGATCACCTCATCAAAACGTTGTGCAGAATTCATGAGCCAGCCATGTCAGTTCATGGTCAAGGTCACAACTAAAGGTCAAAGGTTTACCCTTTCACTATCCCTAGCAGTGGTGGGGGATTTAGCTGTCTTCCAGACTGCCTTGTTCTGATTTATTATTTCATCTCATGTTTAAATTATAAATACTTGTCATGAAAATAAACATGTCTTGCATCCCGGACATTGTCAATAAACTGCATGTTTTGTGCTCAGTTCTGTAGAAAACCTAGATTAAGATCTACCACTTACATATTTGGTGTGAAACAAATTGACCAAGAATGGGCTTGAAACTGACCATAGGCAAATATAAAAGTGGGTGACACTAACCTTTACCTTTTGTTTGGCACTGAGAGAAAAAAAGTTAATCTAGCAGTATTGGGCCATAGTAAGAATAGACAGACCTAATGGCTCTTGATACTGCCCAACAGCATTGCTGACCTTTAAACAGTACTGTAACCACAAAAAAACATTTAAATTACCTCTTACTGGGCATCGAGAGAAAATTATTTTGACCCAGTTGTATTGAGCTGAAGTAAGTACAGACAGACCTAATGATTTTTGATATTGCCCAACAACATTGCTGACATTTCTACAATGCTGTTGTGACAGGAATCCCCTTGATGAATAATTTCTCTCAATTTCTGCTGTAAATCTCCAGACAGGTCGTAAAATGTTATTTGGTATATTGTCAGTTATTTAGAACTATTTAATAAAACGAACAAGATCTCTGGAGTTTGTTGTAAAAGCTTTAAACCACTTTTTGTTCCTCCTCTTTAGTCTTGTCACTTCGAAACAAATATAAGACGCACCAAGAGAAAACCAACATAGTGCATTTGCGACCAGCATGGATCCAGACCAGCCTGCGCATCCGCGCAGTCTGGTCAGGATCCATGCTGTTCGCTTTCAAAGCCTATTGCAATTAGAGAAACTGTTAGCGAACAGCATGGATCCTGACCAGACTGTGCGGATGCTGGTTGCAAATGCACTATGTTGGTTTTCTCATGGTGTGGCTCATATTGGCTTATCTTTTATTCATGGCTTTTGTTGCTCGTTTTTGGTCAAATCACTTTTACGATTGCCACAAGGGAGTCAGGGTAAACTTTGTTTTTACAGAGTAAAGTCATTCCATCGCTAATATATAATGCAGGTCGTTGTATTAACAAAGCTGTATAATTACAAAGAAGGGCTGAGAAATCTTGTTCTTTATTTATATACAGTTACAATAGTTTCGTGCTCAACCCACAATTAAGGCCAAACTTGGAAAAGCAAAAAGGTCTTTGTCTGTCCACTACATTAACATACTTGTCGCAAGTCCATGCAGCGGGTATTTCTTTACAGTTTTGAATATACAGCAAATGTTTTAAATCATAAATAAAGTAAAGGGGTTTTTATAGACAGGTGGTCTCTGTTCACAAGTGAAATTTAACATCTGTTTTGACTGTACTTCGATGCAGAAGTTATATTTTCAAACTATGTCCTGTTTCTCCAAAATGTGTCTAAAGTCATTCATTCTTCACCTCTGAATCGTGTAGGAAAGTTGTCATCGTTCTTCTTGGTAAGAGCATGTCAGTACTCATATACTAGTCAATTTAACAGACCTCTGTTTTGTGTAACTGAAAAACTGCTGGAAATGATGATAATCATTGCCAGACAAAACAGTCAAACAGGCAGAAATCGACCTGGGTTAGTGTAGGAAACTGTTAATCAATCTATACCGATTGTTTTGCATTTAAATAAGGTTCATTGCTGACTGTCTAGAAGTGTAGCAACTGCATTATTGGAAATCCACAGGGTAGCATGTTTATTCTCTTCATGTATGGAAATCCACAGGATAGCATAATTATTCTCTACATGTATGGAAATCCACAGGGAAGCATAATTATTCTCTACATTAATGGAAATCCAAGGGTAGCATAAATATTTTTACATGTATGAAATTCCACAGGGTAGCATAATTATTCTCCACTTCAATGGAAATCCACATGGTAGCATAATTTTTTTTTACATGTGCATAATTATTCTCTATATGAATGGAAATCCACAGGATAGCATAATCATTCCATACATGAATGGAAATCCACAGGGTAGCATGATTATTCGCTACAGTTAATTGTAGTAATTCGAGACAATATCTAAATTCATTTTTGGAATAAATTCAAACTGTTTAGAAAAAGATCAAGAGAGCCAAAAACTGTGAAAAATACTTTTTTCAAAAGCTGAACAAAATACTTAATATTTTAAGAAAATGAATGAATTCCCTTTATGTAACTTTGTTTTAAATAACTAAACACTAGCAAATGGCCCACTGGAGAGTATGAACATCCTTTATAAGTGATGCTTTTGTAATCTTGATAACTAAATTTAGACTTTTACAATTAATAGTAAACTGTTGCTTTTAACAGACCAACAGTAAGAATGTAATATTTAACATAAAGAGAGATCGGAGTAGAATCTGTTATGGAACAGATATGCAATGGAAAGATGGATTAAATATTTATAAATTTTGCATGCCTTTATAAAAGACTGAAAGTTTCTTAGAAATTTTTTTTTTAATTGGATTTATTACATTGTTAAAATTATTTCTTTTGTTCTTGCCTTCTAACATCATCTTGGGCATAATTGGTTAAGTCTGTTACACTCATTAAAACTATTGATCGTTTCTCAGAAAAGATTGAAGAGCTCGGTCATAGTTGTTTCTTAACAAAGAATGTTGTTGGTGTTTTTTTTTATCAGGACTGTGCATGAATTGCTGTACAGGGAAATTCATTTAACAAAATTTGTAAAGGCTTCAGAACTCTAAAAGCTTGAACATAATGAAATATTGATGAGCAAAGCTAGTAATGTAAAGAGCGCTTAATGTGTAATAGTTTAATCATTCTCAAGTGATGACTGTCTTTTTAGCTCAATACTCCACAAGTTATATTATGTGATTTAGCAAAATAATAGTACTGTAGCTAAATTTCTAAAATGGACTGGTGCATCATTCAAATTGGGCAGTACCACTTATTATTCAAAGAGGTGTTCACTAAAAATGGACAGACTGAAGAGCGAACAGTGCAGACAATGATCAGCCTCAGTCACCTCAGCACAAAAATAGGATAAGTGCTTCATTACATTAGTGCATTCATGCACTTTCTGCACTGAGCTGACAAAATGTTGCCTCAGATTTCAAGTAACTGGAATAATTACATCATTGAGTTAAAGCAACTTTGAATACGCTTCAAAAGCTTGTATAGTTGAAGATTATGAGTGCAGAACCCATTCCAAGATTTATACTTCCTTTGACGATTTTTCTTTTATTGATCATCAAAAAAAAATGTCACAGGTTGTGAAAAATATGCAGCCAGACTGACATTGGACTACCATTCCAATTTCCTGTGGGCGGACCTGCACTGCTGCTTTCAGTACATCTTCACAACTTTACCTTTATAGTGAAACAAGTTTAAACCATGACATGATACTACAATATTTATGCTATTTTTAAAGGAGAAATTATTGTTCTTTAATTAAATAAAGTATGTTTTTGTTTACAGACAGGTCCATTCACACTGAAATCACCGCCATTGTCAACTTTCCATCAGCAGTTCTGGTTGATTGCACACATCATAACAGATAATAAAGCAGGTAGGTATAAATAGAGAACGATAAAGAAAACATTAAATATGGATTACCCGATTTCCCTTTTCTGAATAGTAACATTTAACATGTTATTGTTACAAATACCATGCGAGAGTAGTATTAATACTAATAAGCTTTGATAATGTGGCAGTTGAGTCCAATAAGTCCAGGGGTGTTCAAAGATAATCCGTCATAGATCTATTGTAAAGCAAATATTGGATTTACCTGTATTGGGAAATAAACAGTGCCGATTGTATTGAGGTCAGCTGCCACATTATCAAAGTTTATTAGTAGAACCTTGAACTGTATTTATTTCTTAGGACTGTTTAATTTGCTTTAAATCACACAGTCATATATTGTACCTCTGTTTCCACAGGAACAAAGATAGAGCAGTCATTTACTGTAAGCGTTTTCATTGGTGGAATTAAAGGTGAAGATGAGAGTATTATCCAATCAGAGAACCCGAAACTTGATGGACTGTCTCACAATAGAACAAGGCTATTGTCTTGCAAAGAGGTAAAAAATTTATGAAATCAAGCTTGTGTTCTTGTTTTCAGTATTATTTTCTCATATTTCAAGGCTTTATTTTTAGCTCACCAGAGCACGAAGTGCTCAAGGTGAGCTATTGTGACCGGTCATTCTCTGGGTTCGTCAGTGTGCGTCGTGTGTCGTGCGTCAACATTTGCCTTATTAACACTCTAGAAGCCACATTTGTGATCAAATCTTTATGAAACTTGGTCAGAATGTTTGTCTTGATGAATTCTAGGTCAAAGTTAGAAACTGGGTCAATTGGGGTCAAAAATTAGGTCACTAGGCCAGATCAAAGGAAAATCTTGTTAACACTCTAGAGTCCACAGTTTAAGTTTGAAACTGATGAGAATTGGTCAGAATGTTTATCTTGATGACCTCCAGGTCAAATTCGAATCTGGTTTATGTGGGGTCAAAAACTAGGTCCCCTGGTCAAATCAAAGGAAAAGCTTGTTAACACTCTAGAGGCCACATTTGTGATCAAATCTTTATGAAACTTGGTCAGAATGCTTGCGAAGTTTGAATCTGGGTCGTGTTCGGTCGAAAATAAGGTCACTAGGCCAGATCAAAGGAAAATCTTGTTAACACTCTAAGAGTCCACAGTTTAAGTTTGAAACTGATGAGAATTGGTCAGAATGTTTGCCTTGATGACTTCTTTTTCAGATTTGAATCTGGGTCATGTGGGGTCAAAAACTAGGTCACACGGTCAAGTCAAAGGAAAAGCTTGTTAACACTCTAGAGGCCACATTTGTGACCCAGTCTTTATGAAACTTGGTCGAATGTTTGTCTTGATGATTTCTAGGTCAAGTTTGAAACTGGGTCATGTGGGTTCAAAAATTTGGTCACTAGGTCAGATCAAAGGAAAATCTTATTAACACTCTAGAGTCCATAGTTTAAGTTTGAAACTGATGGGAATTGGTCAGAATGTTCATCTTGATGACCTCCAGGTCAAGTTCGAATCTGGGTCATGTGGGTTAAAAAACTAGGTCACGCGGTCAGATCAAAGGAAAAGCTTGTTAACACTCTAGAGGCAACATTTGTGACCCAATCTTTATGAAACTTTGTCAGAATATTTGTCTTAGTGATCACTAGGTCAAGTTGGAATCATGCTCATGTGGGGTCAAAAACTAGGTCACCTGGTCAAATCAAAGGAAAAGCTTGTTATCACTCCAGATGTCACATTTGTGACCCAATCTTTATGAAACTTGGTCAGAATGTCTTGATGATCTCTAGGTCAAATTTGAAACTGGGTCATGTGTGGTCAAAAATTAGGTCACTAGGGCAAATCAAAGAAAAATCTTGTTAACACACTAGAGTCCCTAGTTTAAGTTTGAAATTGATGAAAATTGGTCAGAATGTTTGTCTTGATGACCCCTTGGTCAAGTTCGAATCTGGATTATTTGGGTCAAAAACTAGGTCAGTAGGCCAGATCAACTCTGGTGAGCAATATAGGGCCATCATGGCCCTCTTGTTTTACTTTTGGTTTTTCTAAATTTTATTTACAACCTGTGCCAAAGATTGCAGCCAGAATTGAGATTGGTACACATAATAATGTACAATTGTCATACAGTTCTCATTCAGTTAAATGAATAATTCAGAACTTCTGATTCTCTAATGATGACTTGTAGCCAAGTACATAGTTGAGGAGCACAGTATCTTTGTTCACAAAGGCATCTGATTCAGTGTGATTCAAGAAGTTGCAAGAAAGCAAAACATTTTTAGTTGTATTATAGGTTTAGCTATTTCACTCACCTAAGTGTTGCCATCTGCATCCATCATTATCCCCATTTTGTTTTGTGTGTGATCTTTGAATGGATTGAAACTTCACACACTTATGCACTTTGATGATCTGACTTGCCTTGCTCTGGTTCTATAACTTTATCTTAGGGAAGGGATGGTGTAGGGGAGGGATGGATGTATACAGGAAGGGGTGTGTGTAGGGAAGGGATGGATGTAGGGAAGGAATGGGTGTAGGTAAGAGATGTAGGGAGGGGATGGGTGTAGGGAAGGGATGGGTAAAGGGAAGGGATGGATGTAGGGAAGGGATGGGTGTAAGGAGGGAAAGGTGTAGAAAAGAGATGGATGTAGGGAAGAGTTGGGTGTAGGGAAGGGATGGATGTAGGGAAGGGGTGTGTTAAGGGAAGGGATTGATGCAGGGAAGGGTTGGTTGTAGGGAAGGGATAGGTATAGGGAAGGGATGGATGTAGAGAAGGGATGGGTGTAGGGAAGGGATGGGTGTAAAGAAGGGTTTATGGGAAGGGATGGGTGTAAGGAAGGGATGGGTGTAGGGAAGAAATGGATGAAGGGAAGGGGTGTGTGTAGGGAAGGGATAAGTGTAAGGAAGGAATGGGTGTAAGGAAGGGTGTAGGGAAGGGATGGATGTAAGGTATGGGTTTAGGGAAGGGATGGTTGTAGGGAAGTGTTGGGTGTAGGGAAGGGATGGATGTAGGGAATGGATGCATGTAGGAAGGGATGGATGTAGGGAAGAGATGGTGTAAGGAAGGGATGGGTGTAGGGAAGGATGTAAGGAAGGGATGGGTGTAGGGAAGGGTTGTGTGTAGGGAAGGGATGGGTGTAGGAAAGGGATGGATTTAGGGAAGAGATGGGTGTAAGAAAGGGATGGGTGTAGGGAAGGATGTAAGGAAGGGATGGGTGTAGGGAAGGGTTGTGTGTAGGGAAGGGATGGGTGTAGGAAAGGGATGGATTTAGGGAAGAGATGGGTTTAAGGAAGGGATGGTAGTAGGGAAGGATGTAAGGAAGGGATGGGTGTAGGGAGGGATGGGTGTAGGAAAGGGATGGATGTAGGGAAGAGATGGGTGTAAGAAAATGATGGATGTAGGGAAGAAATGGTGGTAGGAAAGGGATGGATGTAGGGAAGGGACATGTTGAAATTTCTCACCCTCAGTTGTCTTGACCCAGTGTTAGTTTCTGGCTATGTCTTTGCATAAGTTGTTTTCTTTTGTGATATAAATGAAAAGTTTCATTAAATATAAGGCATATATTAGTAATGACCTTTGATTGTATTTTGACTGTTTATTTTATATACATTTTCTGAAGTTTCACACCTTGTATACATACATGTGTGTACTTTTCCTGTATTGCAGGAGTGTAATGACCTGATATTGTTACACCTTGGCTATTTAGACTACACATATTACATCATAAACATAAACTTCCATGGTCTGGAGCAGCAGGCACATTTCAATATCAAAAATATCATCTTTTACGTAAGTATACATGCATTACAAGTATAGTTATTGGATTGGCCCAGACTTTGATAATTCTGTCAACTCAGAACCCTGATTAACCCATGTCCAGTATTTTGGCACAGTTGTTTATGGGAAAAAAAGATACTACAAGATACAAAGTAGATTGAGGCTTTTATTTGAGTCACACAATCATGTCCAGTTGTCCATCTGTCCAGCCATAATTTTTGACAGCTTGATATCTTCTTAACTGCTGGGAAGTTTGTATAAACTGGGATCACATCGCACCTCATCTAGACCATGTGCAGAGCACACAACCCAGATCACCAGGTCAAAGGTCAAGGTCACACTTGGAAGTCTAATAGCTTAACTTTGTGTAAGCTCCCTATTGTCTCAAGCATTCTGAAGATTTTTTATAAACCAGCTTCAGTTGTTTACCTCATGCACAACCAAGGTCACTAGGTTCAAGGTCAAGGTCAAACTTAGAGGTCAATATTAAAATAGATTGTATTTGTGTCCATTCCATATTGTCCAAACTGCTTGGTAGATTTTCAAAAACTAGCTTATCTCATCAAGATGATGTGCAGAGCACATGACCCAGGTCGCTAGGTCAAGGTCACACTTTGTGATGGAAGATCAAATGCAGGTAATTGTGTCAGCTTGATACTGTCTAAACATTACTATGAATTCCATGAGATTAGGATTATTTGTAAACCTCATCCAGATGACATGCGTAGTGCATAACCTAGGTCACTAGTTTCAAGTTCAAGGTCTCATTTAGAGGCCAAAGATCAAATAGCTTAAATGTATGTCTGTCCAATATCTTCCTGACAGCTGGAAGGATTTTCATGAAACTTATTTGATAATCAGCTTTCTTGTCCTTATTAAACAGTTTTCATTTAAATTTGTTTTATCACTTGATACAGGTAACAAGTATAATTAATAAAACAATAACGAAATATACCGTAAATACCCATGTATAATGTGCACTCTGATTCAAGCCTAAAATCTTGAGAAAAAACTTTCTGTCAATCCAGAAGGAAAGACAACAGAGCTTAAAATAGAGTAGAGATCTAATCATCCATTGTCATATAGATCTATGCCATACATATTGTTGGAATGTTTTTGTAATTTTATATCATTTCAGTTCAAAAGCTACAACACAGCATTTACAAAGCTAGAGATTTGGTTGAGGTTCTCTTTTCTTGTCTTCACATTTATAGCTACGGTAAGACTGTAAAATAATTGTTACTAAAGCACCAGATATATTTCACATACATACATAGAGTTCAATGAAATATATGCATTGAATCAGAAAGAATGTCTTACTAAAGAAGTAGAAACTTTAATCTACTAATTTGAGAAAAAAAACCTTTTGGCAGTAATTAGCATATGCAAAGATGTCAGATAAATAAAAAAATATACTGCAGCTTACAAATCACAAGTATACAAGGTTCTAGATTACATAATGCTTAATAATCATTCTTATTTACTGGAATAGGCATATTTTGAATTTTGTCACTGAATTATTTTTAACATAATTATATAAATAAAAATATAAACATGTTTGTGTAAAACTATTGAAGGTCAACCTTCTTTCTGGCTGTAGATGAAGTAATTCTATGTCAGTTTTATTTTGCATATTTGGGATTTTAAAAATTTAAGATTTTAACCTGGTTTTAACCTTGAGTAATAAGCCAATTAATGTTAACAAGTGTTTTAAATCTATGTTTTGCTCAATTTGTGAGTATGAACAAAAATAAAATGGTCTGGAATATTCCCAAAAATGAAATCATTCCAAATATAATCAGGAATGAAACTATTGCAGATATTAAAATACTTGCAAAATTAAACACCAATGCAATATTAGAAAAAATAAAATGCCAACACTAATATTAGCAAAAATTAAACACCAATGTGAATATTCAGTAGCAAAAGTTAAACCATTGCATATATTAGCAAAAATAAAACACTACAAAAAAGAACCAATTATAAATGATTTGTGTTGATATTATACATGTACATGTATATATTTGTTTGTTTGTTCCATTCAGATTATATTATATATTTCAGTGTTCATTTGCTCATTCATTGAGAAAGTTTTCAATAAGAGACTGGTCTATAGAACAAAAATGGATGTCAGTACTTATGCCACTTCTTCTTCTATATGATGGTAATACTTTATTCTTTGTGCATACAGTCAGACTTCGATCACTCAAACTCCATTAGTTCAAACACCACCCTTAGCTGGAACTAACCCTCAGATCCCGGCAAAATTCTTATAAAATAATATAGGGACCTCCATGGCTGAGTGGTTAATGTTGCCGACTTCAAATCACTTGCCCCTCATTGATGTGGGTTCGAGCCTCACTTGGGCATTGAATTCTTCATGTGAGGAAGACATCCAGCTGGCTTACGGAAGGCCGGTGGTTCTACCCAGGTATGATGAAAAAATTGCACGGAGGGGCACCTGGCGTCTTCCTCCACCATCAAAGCTGGAAAGTTGCCATATGACCTATCATGTGTCGGTGCGACGTTAAATAAAAAAAACAATTATAAAATTATAATTCATTCTGTTCCAACGCTAGAAATCGAATTAGTTTTACCTGTCCAATCATGTTCGCATAAATGAAATTTGAATGTATCTGTATTGTGTGTAGAGCCCAAAAGACTCAACTGATTCAAATTTGATTTGATATAACTTCACATATAGAGTATAATGGAGAGGCCTCCTTGGTAGAATTGTTAAGGTTGCTGACTTCAAATCACTTGCTTCTCACAGATGACGGTTTGAACCTCATCTGAGGCAAAGAACTCTTCATGTGAGAGAGCTGTCCAGCTGGTTTATGGAAGGTCGGTAGTTCTACCCAGGTACCCACCAATGATGAAATAAGGCCTGGAGGAGCACCTAGGGTCTTCCTCCACCATTAAAGCTGTGAAGTTGCCATATGACCTATAATTGTTTTGATGCATCCTTAAACCCAGCAAAAAAAGAAATAAAAGAGGATAATGAGTCTGACTTGCAAACCAGAGATTATAGGGGGAGTCAGTATTGAAGGTTCAGTTACCTTCAAAACTGAGTTGACATTGATATGAAAAACAGGCTTTAGATAGTGAAGTAAAATTACCAATTTGACCTTGTTGGTAATATATCTATACTGTGGAAGTTACTTACATTTTGCAGGGCAAATATTTTATTATGATTGTTGAGTTAATAAAAAATATAAAAAAGGAATCTTTGTTTTAGAAAATTCTTGATATTTAGAGTTTTTCTTGTGTTAATGTTTAATATTAGATGTATGGTAAAACATTCATATGATATAAACATTTCAGATCCAATATTTCCTCTAACTTTTCTTGTGGATAGTTGGGTACCTGGGATGCTTGATGGGGTTTTCCAAGCATCATTTCTCTGTGGCTTGTTACTTTTCTGGTTGTGTATATACCATGGAGTTAGACAGGTGAGTTGATATACAGGATGTTTAATTTGTTATAATCCCTAGTGTCGTTGACCTGGGAGGCATATAGTGTTTCAACAGTGCATTCATTTACTGTTCTCTCTATCCATCTGTCACATTTATATACTTAACTCCAACAGTTTTTTTTTCAGTTCAGATGAAACTTGGTGTACATCATCAGCATGAGTGAAAATGTACATTTTTCAGGATTTTAATTTCTGATTGCTTTCACAATATTACAGCTACTAGTACCTTGTGTACTGAACTCCTACAGTTTCAGTCAAATTGAAATGAAACTTGGTACACTTCATAAAAATGAAGTGGATATCTGTAAATGTTTTGGACTTTCATCATGACAGATTGTTTTTGTTGAAATAAGACCCATTTTTAGCTCAACTTTTTAAAGAAAAAGTATGGCTATTGCACTCCCTCAGCATAGGCGTCACCGTTGGTTAAAGTTTTTGATAAAGTCAAATATCTCTGTTACTATCGAAGCTTATGACTAAACTTAAAATATTTATTAGCTATCAAAGTATCCACCAGGAGAAACAATCCCATACTCTGATTTATATTTTGACAGAGTTATGCCCCATTTTAACTTAGATTTTTTTTTGTGAAAGTTTTTGATAAAGTCAAATATCTCTGTTATTATCAAAGCTTTTGACTTGAAACTTAAAATAGTTACTTACTATCAAAGTCTACATCATGCAGGAGAAACAGTCAAAACCTAAATTTGATTTGAATTTCGACAGAGTTATGCCCCTTGTTAACCAGAATATTTTGGTTCAAGTGTTATGAAGTTTTACTCTAATTCAGTCAAGCACTGAGAAAAGTTGAGCATGCTGTTTTGTGGACAGCTCTTGTTGGTCTTCATGTTTTGTTGTCTTTCAAGCATAATTCAGTGTTGACATCATTCTTGTTCTAGATTTTTCCCAGAATTTAAGGTTTGCCATTGTTTCATTGAAACTGTTTGTAGTTGTTACTTCACTTGAAGAAAATGTGGGAAAACTCTTTACAGTATTTTGGTGCTGCTATTTTTCTGTCAGGTATTTTGAAGAAAAATGTCACGCATCCTGGCTAGAGATAGATACTGATTAATAGTTTGCTGTAACAGTTTCTCTTTCTTATTTCAGACTGACAGAAGATTTTGGAAGTTTTATTCACCCAAGATATTAATAGTGGGTTTAATATGGATATCTGCAGTCACCTTGGCTTCTTGGCAGGAGTACAATGAGCTACAAGACCCTACATACTTCTATAGGCTTGACACAAGTAACTTTATGGTAGGTATAGGACCCTACATACTTCTACAGGCTTGACACAAGTAACTTTATGGTAGGTATAGAACCCTACATACTTCTACAGGCTTGACACAAGTAACTTTATGGTAGGTATAGAACCCTACATACTTCTACAGGCTTGACACAAGTAACTTTATGGTAGGTATAGAACCCTACATACTTCTACAGGCTTGACACAAGTAACTTTATGGTAGGTATAGGACCCTACATACTTCTACAGGCTTGACACAAGTAACTTTATGGTAGGTGTAGGACCCTACATACTTCTACAGGCTTGACACAAGTAACTTTATGGTAGGTATAGGACCCTACATACTTCTACAGGCTTGACACAAGTAACTTCATGGTAGGTAAAGGACCCTACATGCTTCTACAGGCTTGACACAAGTAACTTCATGGTAGGTATAGGACCCTACATACTTCTACAGGCTTGACATAAGTAACTTTGTGGTAGGTACAGGACGCTACATACTTCTACAAGTTTGATACAAGTAATTGTAATGTAGGTATAGGATCCAACAGGTGTACATAAGGATTGACATTAGTGCCTTTTGGTAGGTTCAGGACCATACATACTGCTACCCACAGTGACACACTAGTAACTTTATAGTAGGCTAAGGACTCTACATGATTTCAGAGTAGACCAATTATGATTTAATATCTATGACTTATAGATGCATATTTAGTAGACTTCACACCTACAGTCTTTTTATGGGCATTATAGTCTACAAAACTTCTTATACTTGAGAAGCAAAATCTTACATACTGACTGAGGCATGGTTCTGCAAACATCTGATTTTGAGTAGTTATTAGAGGCTGATAATGTCTTCACATGAGGATACTATGAAATCAGTTTTATTTACTGAGTCTAGAAGTTTGCCATTTTTGAAATCATAGTTGATATGCATATTAGAATATTTGTGATATATTGCAAATTTATAAAAATGAAAACTGTTTATAAAAATAACAGCACCTTTGGGGGGTATTATTTTTTCGAAAAAAAGCCAGCCAGACAGACAGACAGGGAGTGTGCCAAAAATCCCTTATGAAAATGTCAAATTTATTAGTATATTATGAACTACCATTTGCTAGGAGTATTTGAAGGGTTAGATATTTCTAAAACTGACTCTCACATAATCATTATGTGAAATTCATGTGTTTACTCTCTTGCAAAAATGTATATATTTTTCTTTTTTTCAGGGATTTAAGATATTTTTCTTCATAGTTGGAGGTATATATCTGCTGTACCTGCTGTATTTGTTGGTCAGAGCGTATGCTGAGCTTAGATCCATGCCATACTTTGGTAAGTACTTCACTCGAGTTCCTTTTAACCTTTACCCTGCTAAATTTCTCAATTAAACTGGCCTATCATTCAATTTGGGCCACTTATGATTCAAAGAGGTGTTAACTGAAAATTAACTAACTGAATAGTGAACAGTGCAGACCTTGGTCAGTGGCACAGATGTGCAGGCTGATCTTGGTCTGCACTGGTTGCAAAGGCAAAATCACTGCCGCCAAGAGGTTAAAGGTTAATTTCTTTTTTTAAGGTACAAGTTTCTGTTGTCATGTGGTTTAGGTTTTTGACTTTCAGCCGTTCGTGTGACGTTAAACCAATAAAAAAATTAATAAATACAGTCATTGTTTTGATTTATTCATATCCTTAATTGCTATGGTCACATTGATCAGGCATTTTACTAATAAATTACCTAAGTATATTTTTAGAAGAAAAAAAATAAAGCTTGTATCACAGGACAGAAAATATTTTTTGTCGAATTGGAAGGTACACAACCAGTGTTTTACCATCTAAAAGAAAGGAATAAAATATGTATTTGAAATGATTTCATGAAACTTTCATAAAAGAAATATGATTTTATTTTGTCCACTTTTAAAGTATGCAAAAAGAGGTATGATTAAAAGTAACAGTAATTTTTTTCAGGCACTATTAAAGTAAACAGCAATGCCTACAAGATATTTTCTTGTTTTCAGATTTACGGTTGAAGTTCATGACATTTCTAATGTTGATAGTGTTATCAATAAGCATAACAATCACAGTATTACGGTTTGGGCGTGCCGCTTTGCAAGACAATTTTGTTGCGGAGTTATCTACCCATTATGAGAATTCGGCAGAATTTGTAGCATTTTATGGACTGTTGAACACATACATGTATACAATGGCATTTGTATACTCTCCGTCACCGAATGCAGTATTTGGTAAGTATTTTGAGGGTGTTTTAGTTTAATCTTTAACCTTCCATAGGGGGCCTCTGTAGTGGAGTGGTTAAGGCTGCTGACTTGAAATCCCTTGTTCAAAACCTTGCTTCTGGTGTAGATGAAGCCAACCAGTTGGCTGATGCTAGGTTAGTGGTTCTACACATGTGACTGACCATACCTTAAATGATGCCAGGAGGGGCACCTGTGGTCTTCCTCAGCCATGAAAAGCTGGAAAATTGTCATATAAACTATAAACACAAATAAAATACACACACTGTTAGCCAAAGAAGGATGTTAAACGGCTTGTCTTTTACGCTGAAGGAATTTAAAAGAAATATTTTGTCACCTGATATACTTTGAAAAACACCCTTGTTATTAAGTGAAATGAGCCGCATGATGAGAAAACCAATAAAGTGCGTTTCCGACCAGCATGGATCCAGACCAACCTGTGCATCTGTGCTGTCTGGTCAGGATCCATGCTGTTCACTTTCAAAGCCTATTGCAATTAGAGAAACCGTTAGCGAACAGCATGGATCCTGACCAGACTGCACAGATGGGGAGGCTGGTCTGGATCCATACTGGTTGCAAACGCTCTATGTTGGTTTTCTCATGGAACGGCTCATTTATTTTTATTCATGAAGATGCAGAATTAAGATGCTTAAGCGATTAAAGTTTGACTTTCTACGTAGTAATTACCTCCCATAGTGACTCATTAATCAGAGCTGTCACAAAAAGACATGTTCCTGTGACAATCAGAAGACAGTTGCCAAGAAATTCTAGTCTTTTTTTTTCTCTAGAAAATACGTTTAAATAGTTTAAATAATTTAAATAGCTGGTACTGAAAATCAAACGTAAAAGTTGATTCATCAAAATTCTGCTAAAATGTATGTGGTATCAGAGGGCTCATAAGTTACTGTAAGGGGAGGTCACTGCCATGGACATTTGTATAGATAGGTACAGAATTCAGGAACACTGGTAAGATTAACTGTCCTTTGTTTCATACCTTAACTACTGTTGAAAAATGGTGCTAAATCCAAAACAAACAAACATACATCTTTTCTGTTTACAGAAACTCATTTCAAGGACAACCCAGGTCTTTCAATGTTGAATGATTCTGATGAAGAGGTGCATTATGGGTAGGTATAGACTTCAGTAGAACCAAAGCCATTTAAGCTGTTTGCTTGAAAATAACTTACGTTTTATTAAGTGATGGGGCTTCCATGGCCAAGACATCTCTTGCCCTTCATAGTTGAGAGTTCAGGCCTTGACAAGATTAAATTCTTGCAGATCAGAAAACAATCCAGCTATCTTTTAAGGTTACCATCAATTTTCACAATGGATTTAGAAAGAACATTCTAGCTTTCTCAACTATTTAAGGCAAAAACTCATAGAGTTACTTTGTACCTAGCGGAAGAAAGAATTAGCTGGTGGTTGCAATGATTTTTCTCTTCTGTATCTTTAGTCTGTCCGTCCATCCATCTGCCGCAAATCTAGAACCTGTGATAACTTGAAAAGTATTCAAATGGTTCATAAATCTTG
Organism: Mercenaria mercenaria; assembly: GCF_021730395.1. NCBI lineage: Eukaryota > Metazoa > Mollusca > Bivalvia > Venerida > Veneridae > Mercenaria > Mercenaria mercenaria. The sequence continues at coordinate 49,582,163 of NC_069364.1, forward strand.
GTATGTATATAGAGGTTAATATGTAGATGGTGCAAGAACATGCCTTATGCTTATAAGCCAAAGGACAAGGTCATTATTGAAAGTCAAGTGAAAATTTTTCTGCTCCATAACTTTTATATGCATTGATCGAGTATCTTAAAGTTACACACAAACGTTCCCCATGATGAGACAATGTGTCAACGCATGATCTATGCTTGTCGGTAATGATCAAGGTCAAGTAAAAATTTGTTTCTGCTCCATTACTCTTAATTGCATTGAAGATTATTTTAGTATTACACAGAAATGTTCCACATGATTAGATTAAGTGTCATGCTCATGACCCATGGTTTTGGTCAAAGGTCCAGGTCAAGTAAAATTGTTTGTTTTTTTCACCGGTAGGGGACTTCTGTATTGCCACTGCAATACTCTGTCACTTGTCATTAATGTTTGTTAATTTCTGTTGTACAGAATTGATTGTCCAGATATTCAGTTCTCTAAATTCCTTGTCTGATATGTTCTAACATTTTATGAATTGTTTTCAGATCTGATACAGAGAGCATAGGGCTAACAAGGGTGCGGCCGAATGCTGTAGGCAAATACGACAGTGACTAGGTTAGCTTTGTAGCTTTGTTGCTCTAACTGTTCAGCTGTTTGAACTCAAACTGAAACAGTGTCATACACAAACATAGTTTTGGTATGGCACACTATCTGTGATGATGCTAATAAAAGTGGAACACTTAGAGAAAGTCTCTGTGATGACGATGGAAGATCAGAAGAAATCCGGTTGAATATTTATCAACTGTTTATCTTATTTTTTTGCTTGATGTAGTTCAAGTTTCACTGAATGGATACAAGCTTGCCAGTATGAGAGTTAAAGTAAACTGAATATTTTACGATAGACGTGTTGTTAGTTTAAAAGTTACTGTGAATTATTTTAATTTTGTGGGCACATTATTTTGTGATTTTGGCCATAATTGCTTTTTTGTGGGGATATGAATTTGTGTATGGGAATTTTGCTTGTTCGTTGAGATTTGATTTTTTGGATTATCTAAAGCAGGAAATCCACAAATATAAGTCCCCTTGAAAATTATTGATTTACAGTATACTTTTTATCAGCTGTCCACAGCTGCTTTTCTGTACAAAAGAGCAAAGTAAAACCTGTATATATTGATAAAAGGCTTAACTCTTAACATTTTTTAAAATGTATTTGAATTTGAAATTTACTTTAAAATGATTTATGTTATATTAAAATGAAGATCATAATATGAAAACATTGGAAAAGTTGCTGATGCAATAATGTTATAAGATCAGAGAGAAAATTTATACATTTGTCATGTTAGTGATTCAAACCCATAATGTCCCACCTCTTTCATTAGATTTCCACCAAGCTTCCTGAAATGTTTCTCACCACTCTTTTTTTTGCAAAAAGTTATCAAGACAAGTGCAAGACCAAATAATGGACAGCTGTGTTTGAATCCTACATTACCAATCCTTATCAAGGTAGTACACTGCAGTATTTTACCAAGGACATTATGAAAGACATGCATCTTGAAAGGTTCATAATACAGACAATAAGTCCAGTCTAAAAAAATAGTTACTTTTCAAGGGGGGAGTTCTGGGCAGTCATGGTCCTTTTATTTGAATAATTACTTCTAGATACTGGTAGTTTGATTTTGACTCTTAATCTAATGGTTTACTAATGGTAGTATGCTAATTATGATAGGTTTGAATTTTTACAACATACTTAATAGCCGGAGAAGGGATCTAATTAGTTCAGTAGATAGATATTGTGTTGGGAAGTATTGGGGAGCAATTTTCGTTTGATTTGAAAGTAGACTAGAGTATAGATGTGTATTTTTTAAAGGGGCACAACTCTACATCTATGTAAAAAAATTTGGAAATTTAGATTTTTTTCAGTATTTAGCATTTAAAAATTCAATATCAACTTGAATATTATTGAATTATGATATTAATATTTGATATCTATAAATAGAAGTTTGAAAGTTTGATATTTGTATGGAGGAATGCTGCTTTTAAATGGTTTCCAAAGCCAAACATGTTTTGGATCTGTGATAAGCATAATATATATGATGATGGTATACAATCACACAAAAATATATGCTTTTGATGTTTAATACTGTAAATGATTATTTGATATATGGAGGGAAAATCATTGTTACTTATCGGGGAATAGTATTCTTGGATTTTGGACCTTGAAATGAAAACCCAAGCAAAAAGTGAAATTTTCACTTATTTTTGTGATCAAAGAATCTCATCTATGTGTATGAAATTTTTTTTCTTGAGTCAAAAATGAAAAAAAAAATGCCATAGAGGTTGATTGATATTACAGTAATGGTCCAAAAGTAGCAGAATAGTTTACACATTTATAATTATGTGGATATTTGACATAAATTGTACAAAAATGAACATAATTGATGGTTTTAAGCATAATTATGTGATTTGAAAGCTATGAATAAGTCGAAGCTTATAGAGGCTTTATTGAAAGTGAGAATTCATTTAACATGATTGTGTAGTTAGTGCACATGTTCAGATGTAACTATGATAATTAATTGAAAATAAATTCTTTATTTAAAGAGGGTAAAACTTGTAAAGCTGAAACTAGATATCTTGAATATCCAAGGACTGAGCATTTTACTATGAGATGTCCGAATTTCAACTTGAATATGGTACTTTGTGTACGCATTTCTTGCTAAATGTTTTGCAGTAGCCTATATATATGCATGTACATGTAAATAGGACATATACATTTTATATACATTTTTAGAGTACTATGTAATTTAAAATGCATGTTTTAAAGTCTTTGTTAAATTTTATAACACAAGGTCATGCCCTTGTGAAAACATGACAGTAAAGTTGGTAGGCAGTTGGTAGTTGGTAGTTGAACATTCGAATAACCAACTACGTACTAGTTGCCAGTTGGTTATTCAAAATGCATTAGCAAGTCTGATTACCTTTTCAAACATAATGATAAAAAAATCATTCTAATCCTTTTTTTGTTATTTAATGTTAATCTTCATTTCTTTAAATGCATTCAGCAGTCTCAAAAAGTACCTGGAGAGCCAGATGCTTATTCGCGGTATGTTCCAGCAAAGCCTTTTTTCATACACAAATGGATAAAATCATTCAATGTAACATTTAATATGTTCTTTCATATCAATATCCGACACTTTCAACGTAAATATCAGTCTTGAAAAAACTCAGGAGAGCCAGTTGCCGATTCGCATGCGAATAACCAACTGCCTACTGGTAGGCAGTTGGTTATTCGACATTTTACAGAGAGTCATTTTTATGGTCGAAAATGATAAAAACATTCATTTTAATCCTTGTTCTGTTCTTAAATATGAATATTTATTCTTTTAAATGCATTCAGCAGTCTCCAAAAGTACCAGGAGAACCAGTTGCCAATTCGCGATATGTTTCAGAAAATCCTTTACTCAGACATAAATGGACAAAATCATTCAGTTTAACATTCATTTTGTTCTTTCATATCAATATCCGACACTTTCATCGTATAGATCAGTCTTGGAAACACTCAGGAGAGCCAGTTGCCAATTCGCATGCAAATAACCAACTGCCTACTGGTAGGCAGTTGGTTATTCGACATTTTACAGACAGTTATTGTTTTGGTCGAAAATGATATTAAAAAAATCATTCTTATCGTTGTTTTATTCTTTAATGTTAATATTTATTTCTATAAATGCCTTCAACAGTCTGAAATGCACCAGGAGAGCCAGTTGCCAATTCGCGATATGTTTCAGAAAAGCCTTTTTTCAGACACAAATGGATATAATCATTCAGTTTAACATTTATTATGTTCTTTCATATCAATATCCGACACTTTCAACGTGTAGATCAGTCTTGGAAACACTCAGGAGAGCCAGTTGCCAACTCGCGTGCGAATATCCAACTGCCTACTGGCAGGCAGTTGGTTATTCGACATTTTCCAGACAGTCATTTTTTTTTGTCGAAAATGATAAAAACATTCATTTTAATCCTTGTTCTGTTCTTAAATATTAATATTTATTCTTTTAAATGCATTCAGCAGTCTCCAAAAGTACCAGGAGAACCAGTTGCCAATTCGCGATATGTTTCAGAAAATCCTTTACTCAGACACAAATGGACAAAATCATTCAGTTTAACATTTATTTTGTTCTTTCATATCAATATCCGACACTTTCATCGTATAGATCAGTCTTGGAAACACTCAGGAGAGCCAGTTGCCAATTCGCATGCGAATAACCAACTGCCTACTGGTAGGCAGTTGGTTATTCGACATTTTACAGACAGTTATTGTTTTAGTCGAAAATGATATAAAAAAATCATTCTAATTGTTGTTTTGTTCTTTAATGTTAATATTTATTTCTTTAAAAGCCTTCAACAGTCTCATAATGCACCAGGAGAGCCAGTTGCCAATTCGCGATATGTCTCAGAAAAGCCTTTTTTTTTCAGACAGAAATGGATAAAATCATTCAGTTTAACATTTATTATGTTCTTTCATATCAATTTCCAACACTTTCAACGTGTAGATCAGTCTTGGATACACTCAGGAGAGCCAGTTGCCAATTCGCGTGCGAATATCCAACTGCCTACTGGTAGGCAGTTGGTTATTCGACATTTTCCAGACAGTCATTTTTTTGGTCGAAAAAGATAAAAACATTCATTTTAATCCTTGTTCTGTTCTTAAATATTAATATTTATTTCTTTAAATGCATTCAGCAGTCTCCAAAAGTACCAGGAGAGCCAGTTGTCAATTCGCGATATATTTAAGAAAAGCTTTTTTTCAGATACAAATGGATAAAATCATTCAATTTAACATTTATTTTGTTATTCAATATCAATATCCGACACTTTCAACGTATAGGTCAGTCTTGGAAACACTCAGGAAAGCCAGTTGCCAATTCGCGTGCGAATAACCAACTGCCTACTGGTAGGCAGTCGGTTATTCGACATTTTACATACAGTCATTGTTTTGTTTGAAAATTATAAAAGCGTTCATTTTAATCCATTTTTTGTTATTAAATATTAACATTTATCATTTTAGTAGTATTCAGTAGCCTTCAAAAGAACTAAGGGAATCAGTTGCCTTTTCGCGGTATATGTTTCAGAAAATCTTTATTTTCAGACATAAAACAACAGAAGCATTCAGTTTATGTTTTAATTTGTTTTATATATCAACATCCAACACTTTCAATATATAGATCAAACTTTGGAACACTTAGGAGAGCCAGTTGCCAATTCGCATGCAAACAGCCAACTGGTTCTGGTAGGTAGTTGGGTATTCGACATTTTCCAGACAGTATTTTTTTTGGGTCAAAAATGTTAAAAACTTTATTCTAATTCTTGTTTTGTTCTTTAAATGCATTCAGCAGTCTCAAAAAGTACCTGGAGAGCCAGTTGCCAATTCGCGGTATTTTTCAGAAAAGCCTTTTTTCAGACACATATGCATAAAATAATTCAATTTAACATTTATTATGTTCTTTCATATCAATATCCGACACTTTCAACGTAAAGATCAGTCTTGGAAACACTCAGGAGAGCCAGTTGCCAATTCGCGTGCGAATATCCAACTGCCTACTGGTAGGCAGTTCGTTATTCGACATTTTCTAGACAGTCATTTTTTTTATCGAAAATGATAAAAACATACGTTTAAATTCTTGTTTTGTTCTTAAATATTAATATTTATTCCTTTAAATGCATTCAGCAGTCTCTAAAAGTACCAGGAGAGCCAGTTGCCAATTCGCGATATATTTAAGAAAAGCTTTTTGATAGGCACAAATGGATAATATCATTCAGTTTAACATTCGACATTCGAGATAGTCATTTTTATGGTCGAAAATGATAAAAACATTCATTTTAATCATTATTTTGTTCTTAAATATTGATATTTATTTCTTTAAATGCATTCAGCAGTCTCTAAAAGTACCAGGAGAGCCAGTTGTCAATTCGCGATATTTTTCAGAAAAGCTTTTTTTCAGATACAAATGGATAAAATCATTCAATTTAACATTTATTTTCTTATTTAATATCAATATCCGACACTTTCAACGTATAGATCAGTCTTGGAAACACTCAGGAGAGCCAGTTGCCAATTCGCGTGCGAATAACCAACTGCCTACTGGTAGGCAGTTGGTTATTCAACATTTTCTAGACAGTCATTTTTTTATCGAAAATGATAAAAACATACGTTTAAATTCTTGTTTTGTTCTTAAATATTAATATTTATTCCTTTAAATGCATTCAGCAGTCTCTAAAAGTACCAGGAGAGCCAGTTGCCAATTCGCGATATATTTAAGAAAAGCTTTTTGATAGGTAAAAATGGATAAAATCATTCAGTTTAACATTTATTATGTTCTTTCATATCAATATCCGACACTTTCAACGTGTAGATCAGTCTTGGAAACACTCAGGAAAGCCAGTTGCCAATTCGCGTGCGAATAACCAACTGCCTACTGGTAGTCAGTTGGTTATGCAAGATTCCAGAAAAAAACAAACAAAAAACAAAAAACATTCATTTTAATCCTTGTTTTGTTCTTAAATATTAATATTTATTCATTTAAATGCATTCAGCAGTTTCCAAATGTACCCATTTTTTATGTATCAATGTCCAACACTTTCAATATATAGATCAGTTTTAGGAACACACTGGAGAGCCAGTTGCCAATTCGCGTTCGAATAACCAACTGCCTACTGGTAGGCGGTTACTAGTTTTCGACATCTTTTCAGGAAGTCAATTTGCCTACCAGTAAATGTATCAATATGGCAGTAAATCACCATTGTAAATATATTGAAAAACAATTCTGCAGGTGAAATTCAATAACACAGTATATTAGATGAAGGTAAATAAGCCTCAGGTGGCAGGTTGTGGTCATGACTGTTTGTTTACATAAAGTAACTTTATTTATCATTATTATTATTATTATTATTATTATTATTATTATTATTATTATGTATAACACTATTGAATATGCCATTGTATAGAGATAGGCGCTTAACCAAATTATCCGTTTCAGTTTGAGAGTCATAAATTAACCTGGCCAAGGAATCTGAGGTCATAAATCGGTGGCGTTAATGTGGATATTACGCATTGGAATGTTAAACAATGGTGCGGGCTCCACCAGTGCCAAACATCTGTAAAACTAGTTCATTTCAGGACAGGTTCAATGGCATAAGAAAAAAAAAGTACTTCTACGGTTCCATTAAATGTAATGAAAATTTTATGGACTGTTTTCTGTTATCAAAAGTAAACCAAAAAAAAAAAAATTATTTGGAAAAAAATAATGATCATTTATTGTCCGCTTGGTGTTACTGTAAATAACAAATTTTATATAATATTCTATCTGTAATCAATAAAATTTAATTGAAAATTTACATATGTTTGGGAATCCCTTTTTTGTATATTGAAATATGTTTAAATAATATACATTGTATCTAAATTAATTTCTATAATCTTTTTATATTTCTTTTTATTTTCATTCTTTATAATTGAGTTATTTCTATTTCATAATTTCCGTCAAGATTGTTTTTTATTTCCTAGCACATTAATGCTAAGGAAAATCGGTGTAGGTTCATTCTCTGACCTGGGTTAGAAGTCAGCGGCTGAATTCGTCATTTTTCTCCCTGTGACATATATCTTCATAATTCTCCATTATACCTGGAACAACTGAGACCTTCCTGATTATACCGAATTGTTTATTATGTTGATTTTCAAATACATATTTTTTCACTATATAAGTCTACTGTTAATTCATAAAGGTATCACTTATAATTACATATTCAAAAATGATATTCTACGTGTTTGTATTTTCAATATTCATTACTTTAAATTTATTACTGTTTTGATAAGTGTACAACTGACGTTACTGATGATAACAATAATAAAAAAAAACATATAATTTTCAATGTAAGTATTGTTATCTGCCTACTGAAAAAGACATTAACCCCTTTTGTTACTCTTGACAAGGTCTGATTGGTAGCACCATGACATGGATTCCCAGGAGTATCATTTGTGATTTTATCAGATGATAAAATTTGGACAGCCATTTTGATGCGAATAGCACATTCTCTAATCAGCCCCTGTGTCTATTTTTAGAATGACCTGATAAATCCCAGGTTTGTGGTTTTATGATTCGGACAAACATTCAGAGAGATGGTGTTATTTATATAGACTCAATGAATGTTATGTGATGGTTGAATATTGTTTTACACATTATTTTTTTCTGTTTAAGAACTTAAATGGATTCAGACATGTCCTAGAACTCTGTGGACTGAATTACAGAAACATTTACTTTACCTGATGTCATTATAACATGCAGTAAACTGTTTTCACACCAAATTAGATTACTAGTATATCTTATTAGTGTTGAAATTTAATTAGATTGACTATACTGAGAGCTATGACATTAGTTATAACAAATAATAATTCAGGAAAACTTGATAAATAAAAAATAACATTAAAAATTGGTTTTAACTAAGATTATCATAAAATCAAATCGCATATTGTTCTGTATTAGCTCTCTATCATTGGTGAATGTAAACAACAGATGACACCGATAGGAAAACAAACCATCTGTTATTGAAGCCTTAATTAGATTGAAATCTAAATCAATAAAAAAATACATATTAATATGAAAGTTTCATAATGTGATCTGTCAGTATAAAACAATTTTCCCTTTTTTAAGAACCAGAGTGGGGAGATCATGAACAACTGTCTTAACTTTGTAAGAAAATTATTTTTTTGTTTTAGCCAACTCAATGTGACCAATCCAGATGTTGAATGTTTGATCTCAGTGACAATTTGACTAGAGAGAGTAAATCAGAAATAACTTGTTCCCGATCCAAATTTTGTGGGGAAGTTGTATGACAATTTACATTACTTCAGAGGCTCATGATACATAGCCTAAATAATAATAATGCTGCAACAAACAATACAGAAAAAAAAACAAGTAGAATCGGTCAGAACTGTTCAACAAATGCTACAAATTTATATATGTAACAAAAATTAAAAACAATATATTTTTTTGCATTTTTTTTACTATCATTCAAGATTATATAAATAATTATTATGTGTAAAAGTTAAAAATTTAAACTTAATTTTCCATCTTAAACAAAAGTAGAGATTGTAACAAAATTCAATCCATTTATTATCATTAACAAATATCATCTAATAACATCGTGGAAAATAATAGTTTAAAAGTTGTCCAGCACCTTTACTAGGTGCATTCATTATGTAGCTTAAAATGGGCTATAAAATTAAAACCCATTAATTTTTTAAGTTATACTATCGTATATATATAAATCATGCAGATGTTCTTATTTTAACTGCCCATTTCGCCAATTGTTAAGACATTTTATAAGCATTTCTTTTACAAAGAATAAGTCTCATAAATATGTATACATGATCAATTATTACACTATATTCCATTTATGATTATATTAAAAGATCAAATATTCAACCATCTCAGTTAATATGCATACTAGTGCCTTAAATATAAACAAATTTTGCAACACTGGCCAGGTACATCATTTACTGTGAGATAAGAATGTGCAAATGCAATCCTTACAGTAATTAACTCTATGTGCTATAGAATTCTACTGTCCGAAAATCTCTCTGCCACGTGTGTTTGTTACTAATAATAGGGATGACCGCATTGAGTGTGACGTAGTGATACCTGTAATCTGAAAATGTGCTAAACTAAGCACTTGTGATTTAATTAATACGCATCCTAACTCCTGCTTATAACCTATTACCTGATAAAATATAGGATTAGATTTATAATTCCTAAAAGAAAAAGCCAATACTATTAGTTAAACTGAATGATTTTATAGTTTTTAATGAAAAACAGTATTCCTGAAACTAGGCAGTTTGTTATTAGCACACGAAATGGTAACTGGCTCTGTAGAATGTTTCGAAGACTCATCAAAATAGATTGATATGAAAGAACAAAATAAATGTTAAATTGAATGATTTTATCCATTTGTGTCTGAAAAAAAGCTTTTCTGAAAAATACCGCGAATTGACAACAGGCTCTCCTGGTACTTTTGGAGACAGCTAAATGCATTTAAAGAAATAAATACTAATATTTAAGAACAGAAAAAGGATCAAAATGAATGTTTTTATCATTTTCGACAAAAAAAATGACTGTCTGGAAAATGTCGAATAACCAACTGCCTACCAGTAGGCAGTTGGATATTCGCACGCGAATTGGCAACTGACTCTCCTGAGTGTTTCCAAGACTGATCTACACGTTGAAAGTGTCGGATATTGATATGAAAGAACATGATAAAATGTTAAACTGAATGATATTATCCATCTGTGTCTATCAAAAAGCTTTTCTTAAATATATTGCGAATTGGCAACTGGCTCTCTTGGTACTTTTAGAGACTGCTGATTGCATTTAAAGGAATAAATATTAATATTTAAGAATAAAACAAGAATTTAAACGTATGTTTTTATCATTTTCGACCAAAAAAAAGTGACTGTCTGCAAAATGTCGAATAACCAACTGCCTACCAGTAGGCAGTTGGTTATTCGCACGCGAATTGGCAACTGGCTCTCCTGAGTGTTTCCAAGACTGATCTACACGTTGAAAGTGTCGGATATTGATATGAAAGAACAAAATAAATGTTAAACTGAATGATTTTATCCATTTGTGTCTGAAAAAAAGGCTTTTCTGAAACATATCGCGAATTGGCAACTGGCTCTCCTGGTGCATTTTGAGACTGTTGAAGGCATTTAAAGGAATAAATATTAACATTAAAGAACAAAACAACGATTAGAATTAATATTTTATCATTTTCTATCAAAACAATGACTGTCTGTAAAATGTCGAATAACCAACTGCCTACCAGTAGGCAGTTGGTTATTCGCATGCGAATTGGCAACTGGCTCTCCTGAGTGTTTCAAAGACTGATCTGTATGTTGAAAGTGTCGGTTATTGATATGAAAGAACAAAATAAATATTAAACAGAATGATTTTATCCATTTGTGTCTGAATAAAGGATTTTCTGAAACATATCGCGAATTGGCAACTGGTTCTCCTGGTACTTTTGGAGACTGCTGAATGCATTTAAAGGAATAAATATTAATATTTAAGAACAGAACAAGGATTAAAATGAATGTTTTTATCATTTTCGACCATAAAAATGACTGTCTGGAAAATGTCGAATAACCAACTGCCTACAAGAAGGCAGTTGGTTATTCCCACACGAATCGGCAACTGGCTCTCCTGAGTGTTTCCAAGACTGATCTATACGTTGAAAGTGTCGGATATTGATATGAAAGAACAAAAGAAATATTAAACTGAATGATTTTATCCATTTATGTCTGAAAAAAAAAGCTTTTCTGAAACATATATCGAATAAGCAACAGGCTCTCCTGGTACTTCTGGAGACTGCTGAATGCATTTAAAGAAATAAATACTAATATTTAAGAACAAAAAAAAGGATTAAAATGAATGTTTTTATCATTTTCGACAAAACAAAAAATGACTGTCAGCAAAATGTCGAATAACCAACTGCCTACCAGTAGGCAGTTGGATATTCGCATGCGAATTGACAACTAGCTCTCCTGAGTGTTTCCAAGACTGATCTACACGTTGAAAGTGTCGGATATTGATATGAAAGAACATTATAAAATGTTAAACTGAATGATATTATCCATTTGTGTCTATCAAAAAGCTTTTCTTAAATATATCGCGAAGTGGCAACTGGCACTCCTGGTACTTTTAGAGACTGCTGAATGCATTTAAAGGAATAAATATTAATATTTAAGAACAAAACAAGAATTTAAACGTATGTTTTTATCATTTTCGACCAAAAAAAATGACTGTCTAGGAAATGTCGAATAACCAACTGCCTACCAGTAGGCAGTTGGTTATTCGCACGCGAATTGGCAACTGGCTCTCCTGAGTGTTTCCAAGACTGATCTACACGTTGAAAGTGTCGGATATTGATATGAAAGAACATAATAAATGTTAAACTGAATGATTTTATCCATTTGTGTCTGAAAAAAAGGCTTTTCTGAAACATATCGCGAATTGGCAACTGGCTCTCCTGGTGCATTTTGAGACTGTTGAAGGCATTTAAAGGAATAAATATTAACATTAAAGAACAAAACAACGATTAGAATGAATATTTTATCATTTTCTATCAAAACAATGACTGTTTGTAAAATGTCGAATAACCAACTGCCTACCAGTAGGCAGTTGGTTATTCGCATGCGAATTGGCAACTGGCTGTCCTGAGTGTTTCCAAGACTGATCTCTACGTTGAAAGTGTCGGTTATTGATATGAAAGAACAAAATAAATGTTAAACTGAATGATTTTATCCATTTGTGTCTGAATAAAGGATTTTCTGAAACATATCGCGAATTGGCAACTGGCTCTCCTGGTACTTTTGGAGACTGCTGAATGCATTTAAAGGAATAAATATTAATATTTAAGAACAGAACAAGGATTAAAATGAATGTTTTTATCATTTTCGACCATAAAAATGACTGTCTGGAAAATGTGGAATAACCAACTGCCTACCAGTAGGCAGTTGGTTATTCGCACGCGAATCGGCAACTGGCTCTCCTGAGTTTTTTCAAGACTGATATTTACGTTGAAAGTGTCAGATATTGATATGAAATAACATATTAAATGTTACATTGAATGATTTTATCCATTTGTGTATGAAAAAAGGCTTTGCTGAAACATACCGCGAATAAGCAACTGGCTCTCCAGGTACTTTTTGAGACTGCTGAATGCATTTAAAGAAATGGAGATTAATATTAAAGAACAAAACAAGGATTAGAATGATTTTGTTATCATTATGTTTGAAAAGGTAATCACACTTGCTAATACATTTTGAATAACCAACTGGCAACTAGTAAGTAGTTGGTTATTCGAATGTTCAACTACCAACTACCAACTGCCTACCAACTTTACTGTCATTGTGAAAACAACACATTTTTTACTTTGACACACAGAGAGGTAAATACCCATGACTACGACGTGCACTGATTTTATTTATGGCACTCAATTTTGAAGAACCGATTTATCAGCATTGCTGCAAAGGTTGTTGGTTTTTTCCTGTGAATTACATCATCTATAACCAGAAATCCATTTTGCTTACACAAACATTATCTTTTACATACTTTAGAAAGGAGTTTTGATTATTCATGATTTTAATTTTTGTGTTGGAAGTAACATATTGCATAAAATTTTTATGTAAGAAGTTACGCAAAGAAAATGCAATACTGTGTTTTACATGGCATAGAGCTGTTAAAGATGTTTTTGGTTTGTGTTTTTTATGATATCTCTTTACATTTGCTTCTTTTTGAAGGACACAAAACGAAAGAGGTTATATGTCATTTGTTATTGGGTTTTAATAGTGTCACTTGTCGGAAATACCAGGGTTCAGTATGATAAACTGTGGTGAGGGGGTGGGGCAGGGCTAAACATCAATAACTAATTTGTTTTTTTGACCACTTATTTTTTTGCTGTAAATGGACAAAATGATGTACTGAACTCCAACAGAAAGATACAGGGTAATCATCTTTTTCCCAGTGAAAGAAGCGGGTAAAACAAAGTGTTGTTGTAGATGCCTCTTGTTGCTCTGTACACTTTATTATAAAAAATTTAGACATGTGTACCTGGTTGTGGAAGTTGTTTGTTACATGAAAAAAAAAAAGAAACACATTTGAATTACATGTAAATTATTTGCATATTTTATCTCATTTTAAAACAACTTAGATTTTCTATACAAAAAGCATTCCATACTAGTACTACAAAATTAGTGATCTTGGAGAAACTTGTAACAAAGACATAAAAGCCCACTTTTTTCACATTCTTATGTTGTAACTAGGTTAAGTCCTCTTTCTCATGACTTGCATCATACCTATGTCTTTAGCAATCTACAGGGTCATCAATTCTTAAAGCAGTCTTTTGCATGATGTGACTTCTATATATTTAGCAATCTTCAATACATGTACTTGAAAATGTGTTCACTTTGATTTCACACTTTAGTCAGCATGAATTCCACAATATGCAGGGAGAAAATGCCAAAACTAAATTTGTTATTATTTTATGCTATTTATTACTGCTTTTTTTAGGAATCATTACCTCATATTTAGTTCATGTTAGATATTGTATTCATGCTAATCCATTATAGGAATTGGAATTAATTTATTGCAAAAAAAACTGTTGGATTTGTGGGACATTGTATAATAGTTCCTAGTATTTTGCCACATCAAAAGGACATATTTAAGCTAATCTATGTTGTGGCTATTTTATGGACATTTTTGGGATTCCATTTTCACTGTTTTTTTCCATCTTAAACATCAGCATTTTTTTTTATACTGAAAGATGTTTCACATAGATCTGTTTAGAAATGCAATATTTCAAGTTAATTGATGTATTCACTTCTTCTTAAGAGAGGGTATAGCTTTTCATGTATCTTTCTGTGTAAGTTTACTTGAATAGTGCACTTCAGCAGATGCAGGGATACCACCTACATCCTTGTATCTTTCATGAAGAGTGCACTTTTCAGCAGATACAGGGATACCACCAAATTCTGAATATCCTTGGTAAGAAATATAAAAACATAAAAATTCCTCCGAATTTGGTGTTGTATTTAGTAAAAAAAGTCTCTCAGATTTGTCCATAGGGCAATTTTTCAGGCTTTTATAAAATTAGATTATGTTCCCTGTGTTAAAATTTAACGTCTATTCTCTTCTGTAAAAATTGTGAGCATTTTGGTCCTCCAGTTTGTAAAAATGTGATAGAACATGTTGGTATTTCTTTGATAATTGATTTAACATGCAGTTTATAATGTTGTTAATTGTACATACATTCTAGTGTTGTGATAGAATTTTGTTCCCCACCAGTGTGTTTTATTTTCTGATGTCTTCATTTTATTTGTTTGACTGTACATAAGTTGTTATATATTTACAAAATCTATAAATTATTTAAGTCCCATCTAGTGCAATAGTAAATGTTGTTGGTTCTTATTTTTGTTGAAATAGTAAAGTTTTATATGTTCTTGTCTAATCCATTTTGACAGATTGGTATTTCAATCTGTTATTATTGTACCTGTATATGATTGTGTGCCAAGATGCTTTTAAAGATGTGTTATGCTCATCTTTTGCTAAAATGTTATGTCATTAGATATTGATTAAAATGTAGAAAATCCTCATTCAAAATATTTGTCTTGGCTAAATCTAGAAACTATTTTCAAACTAATTGTATATGTAAAGCTTCAGTCAGAATTAAATGTCATAAACAACAGACATGAGCTAAAACATTTCCATTTCGTTAGTGGCATTATGTGTTAAAACTGTGTTTTTATTACTTCCTTGATTTTTACATGTTAAGTGTAAAATGTTATTGTTTATACATGTAAACATGTTTATTTACCAGCATAGTGATTTTTTTTTTCAAATGTGAATTTGGGCATAATATATCTTTTAAGATTTTTTCTGTTACCTTATGTGCACTGATTAGTGTGTTAAATTGTGCACATATAGTTCAAAAAAGATAATAAAAGCAACTTGGCATTACTTTTTTGAATATTTGATTATTTTTATTTACAACACAAGTTGTTTTTTGGTTCCTTGGAACAAATTTTCAAGCCAGTAAGATAAGTCAGACTTGTCTGTAAAGATCGGACTTGGGAGAGCTGATAAGTAGTTATTATTTATTTTATTCACAGGTTAAATTTAAATTGGCAATGAATCTATTTGTCTCAAGAACCAAGCAGTCTTTTTTCACAGGTGGCCAGACAGTCTGTGTTCACGGGTGGCCGAATGGTCTGTGTTCTCATGTAGTCAGATGGTCTGTGTTCACAGGTGGCCAAATGGTCCTTCATTCTCTGTTCTCAGAGGTGTCCAGATGATCTTTGTTCACTGGTGGCTAGAAGGTCTCACTTCACCAGTGGTCAGATAATCTCTATTCACTGGTTGCTGCATACTCTTTGTTCACAGGTGGCAAGATGGTCTCTGTTCACAGGTTGCAAAATGGCTTCAGTTCACAGTTAGTCATTGGCACAGGAATGACTGTATTTTTTGTGCAACCAAGCTAAGTTTCTTGCACTTTAATATCAGCAAATAATATGAGTGGTTCATATTTTAATTGTAGCAACACAAATCTATTAGCCCTGATTTACTTGTGTTATTTTAAATGACAAATGTTTTAGTAGTCACTCTGTTACTGTTTGCTTCACATTTTCTGTTACAAAATTTGTGTTTATTTCTTTATTTCTTTATTTTTGCAAAATGGTTGTAGGGACTTTTTATCTTTAAGATATCTTAAGTCATATTCTACAAAAATATATAAATTTTCAAAAGAAAATTCATGTCCATGAAAATTTTTAAACTTTCAATCTAATCTAAAGAGTTAAAAAAAAAGGTCAAAAAAGATGTTACAGCAAATAACATGAAAAAGATTTGGGACAATTACTTAAAATGCAGAATTTAATTTTAAGAAAAAATCATTTTTATACATTCTGCCTTTTCTCAATATTGGACAGGTTTTCAAAACCCAAAATGTTGTTGCAGAAATTGTGAGTCCAACGTTGTGTAGTACAATTATGTTATGATAAAAGCATATTTTAGCAAATAAAAGTAAAATGTAGTAATGTCTTGATGATTAGTGGTTTGATCAGCTTTATTACAATGCTTGGAGGCGAAAACAGTGTGTAATTTTGCATTTAGATGGTAAGGACGTTGGCATGGCAGTATGAAGTGAACACACATTAACATGATGAGAAATAGCTGTATAAATATCATACCTTTGCCTCCAGTTTACATGCCTTCATGTCATATTTATGCCAAACCATGTCATTGTGTTTTAGAGTTGATGCAATGTAGTATTGCTCTTAGCCTCAAAGGGACAAGACCCGAGAACACAGTGGTAAAGTGCAGTATTATATTTTGTAATACTGCCCTTAGGTTGATAGCCGTAATAGAACGCTCTAGTGTTGGATGTTTGTCCTTGAATATACATTCCTGTAGTTCTAAAATTTTGAAAGTCAGTTTTGGCCACTTTTTGTGTAAAGTAACAGCTGAATAATTTTCCATATATATTTGTCTGTTTCTTGTCCACATTTTCTTTAAAGAATATCTTCTACCAAACCACTAAGCCAGTGGGCTAGTTTTCTCTATATGGCTTTATGGACATTTAAAATTTTACTCTGAAATCATATGTGCCTGATTTCAAAAAAATTTCACAGCTATGTTCATTGGGTGACCCTCTACCGAATTCCTTCAAGCCATGTTCATTTGCTAAAAAATATGGCTGCCACAGGGCAGGGATAGTTTTGTCTTTGTGGCAAACTTCACAAATATTCTCTGAAACTGCTTCCCCGATTTCAAAATAATTAGACAAAAATGTTCCTCAGGTGACCCTCTATCAAATTCCTTCAAGCCATATTTGTTTGTTAAAAAGCGTAGATGCCAGAGGGCAGGGATATATTGTTTTAGCTCACACGTCGTCCGTCATTCGTCCGTTCGTCCGTCTTTAAACTTTAGCTTGTGACCACTCTAGAAGTCACATTTTTCATGGGGTCTTTATGAAAGTTGGTCAGAATGTTCATCTTGATGATATCTAGGTCAAGTTCGAAACTGGGTCAACTGCGGTCAAAAACTAGGTCTTTAGGTTTAAAAATAGAAAAACCTTGTGGCCTCTCTACAGGCCATACTTTTCAGTGGATCTTCATGAAAATTGGTCAGAAGGTCTAAAAATAGAAAACCCTTGTGACCTCTCTAGAGGCCATACTTTTTAATGGATCTTCATGAATTGGTCAGAATGTTCACCTTGATGATATCTAGGTCAGTTTCGAAACTAGGCCAGTAGGTCAAATTGTAAAAAAACCTTGTGACATCTCTAGAGGCCATATTTTTCATGGGATCTGTATGGAAGTTGGTCTGAATGTTCATCTTGATGATATCTAGGCCAGTTTCGAAACTAGGCCAGTAGGTCAAATTATAAAAAAACCTTGTGACATCTCTAGAGGCCATATTTTTTCATGGGATCTGTATGGAAGTTAGTCTGAATGGTCATCTTGATGATATCTAGGTCAAGTTTGAAACTGGGTCAACTGCGGTCAAAAACTAGGTCAGTAGGTCTAAAAATAGAAAAACCTTTTGACCTCTCTAGAGGCCATATTTTTCAATGGATCTTCATGAAAATTGGTCTGAATGTTTACCTTGATGATATCTAGGTCAAGTTCGAAACTGGGTCAACTGCGTTTAAAAACTAGGTCAGTAGGTATAAAAATAGAAAGTGACCTCTCTAGAGGCCATATTTTTCAATGGATCTTCATGAAAATTGGTCAGAATGTTCATCTTGATGATATCTAGGTCAAGTTCGAAAATGGGTCATGTGCCACAGTTCTGTTTTTAGTCGCAGCACATGATGGTTAGGTATTCATTAATAATGACTATCAGACCGTAGAAGGAAACTGTTTCTATACCCTTGATGATATTTTGTCAAGATTTTGACATATGACCCGCTTTTAAAGGGTTTGTCTTAGAGGTGGCTGTATCTTAGATTTGTTGACAAACTCTGTTTCATGTCATTTGTTTAACTGCAGAGTCGTAGTGCGCGCGCGTGTGTGTATGTCTTTAAGCTTCTATATTGGTGACTCTTCCAAATGACTGTTAGTAATTTTTAGTGAGAGAATACTGCAAGATACAGAAGACGCTCCATTCCAGAAGCTTTCCTGTGATTAGCGTGCCGAGTGTAAAGTACCCATATACTGGTCTCTAATGTCAATGTTAATATTTTTGTTGCAGGACGAGGGCTCGAACTCACGATCTCTGGTTTCGTAATAGGACAATATTATCACCGGACCACTGCCATGATACTAAAACAAAGATTACTACTACATGCTGACAAAGACTGATATATAGCGCGCACTACCACTTCCCTGTGCCTGTGTCATTTACACACATCGCACGTTTTCAGGTAATCGATACAGGCAAAATAGGTATTGTTCTTGTATCGATAAAGTACACAATCTTGGTGCATGATTATTTGTTCATCGACAAATACATTATTACTCTCTTTACCCAGTTAGTGTAATTAAGTTTTGCTACTCAGTTCAATTAGGCAACTACAGGTAAGAGGATACGAAACAGGCTATATGAATTGTCTAAGTCAACACAGTCCAGTGCAACTTCAATCTGATGCTGATGAAACAAGTCGAAATATTACCCGGAAGAGTTTATTTATCTATTTTTACTGGATGTATTTTCTTGCCAGTTTTATTTACAGTGTGTTTCAAAACAAAATCTACATTGACATCAAAGTAGAAGATTCCTAGGAATAAATTTAAAAGTATGAAATGAGATAGAAATAACGATGTGAAAACATGATAAAGTTTCCTTTTAAAAAGGAAAGGCTTGGCTGGTTTTGGCATAGTCTACATAACTGGACAAGTGGGGGTAGGGGTCATTACATAAGATTCTATGCAATACATGATTGCGATTTTCTACTGCTGTTCCCATGGGAACGCCAGTCTTAACTTTAGAGGCAAGGGAATTGAACAATTCTTGGCGTTTGGGTTTTGAACTACTGGTGTCCAACCTCGATATAAAATTTTAAGACTTTAGCCCAAAGCATTCTAGTTATTGGGCGGAAACCAATTTCCTTTACTAGGCCCCTGTGACTTCGACCCAGTGACCGCAAAAACAATAGGGGTTTTTCTACTCAATGAGACCAATCATCATATGAAGTTTGAAGACTATGGGTTAAATGGTTCTATAATTATCAGGCTGAAAGGTTATGGTCTATGAACCGTCCGACTGCCCTACGCAATTTTTTCTAAGGGTATGGTACATTCTTTAGAAAAGAGTGCACATGACCTTGGGCTTTGATATATATGAATGATTGAACAGGCAGAGAAGATTGCCCCTATTGATGTTGGGGTCACTCTGTTAAAGGTCAAGGTCACAGGGGCCTTAAATGGAAAATTATTGCCGATCAATAACTGGAGAACTACTTGACTCAGAATGTTGAAACTTCATAGAATGATTGGACATGCAGAGTAGATGACCCCTATTGATTTTGGGGTCACCCCATCAAAGGTCAAGGACACAGGGATCAGAACATGGAAATCCATTTCCAATCAGTTACTTAAGGACAATTTGCCCGAGAACCTTTAAAATTCATAGGGTAATAGGAATTACATAGTAAATGATCCGTATTTGTTTTGGGGTCACTCCATCAAAAGTTAAGGTAACAAAGGTCATCCGTCCGTCCAGATTTAGCGTCGGTATATCAGCAAAAATGTATATAAAAGCATCGCTCAAATGCCCTAAATTAGCTATAGGCTATATCGCAATAGCATAATTATTACATATATATAAAATATTATATTGTTATACACATCAAACCAGCAGTCCGCTATATCACAGTACAAGGGCACAACTCAGTTATGCACATCTAAGTAGCACCTTAATATTACAATTTCCACGCCGACACCCTAATAGTACAGTCTCGGAGGCTCTTAAAATATTTCGGGTACTCAACAGACACAGATAAATGGATACCAACAGACTCAAAAATATCCCGAGACGGCTTCCATGAACAACACTAATGTTTCCACAAGACTATTCGCAAACCCGTCGTTTAACCGCTGCCTCAATCTCAATATTTGCATCAATCAAACGGTCATTGTAACCTGTGAAATAAAAGGTTCAGCGTCACTCCAAATAATTTGACAGACCGCCACTTTAAAACCATAATATGCTGCAAAACTTGTCAAGTTAATTGCAAACTGATTTACAGAGAAATGAGGAATAAATATATCGTTCGATAATGACCAGATCCCTCCCCTTGCGAGTGCAGCTGAAAGCGGCGTCCTAAAGTAAGGCCCCCAATTCCCTTGGACAATACAGAACATTTATCATCAAGACCTAGATTATGCGGTATAATTCCTTTATCAATCATTACAAAAATGGACCCGGCCACCAGTGACAAGTCAAACTTTTACAAATACATGTACTCGGCTGCTTTATGTATCTCAACGGTTGGTATCCTAAAAATCACAAATTCTTGTCCAAAATTAAATTGATGCAGCAAATGTTTCCGTTATCAGCAGTAGGCGGTCACGTAACCTACTAGTCAGTATGCCAAATGCCAATTAGCTACCCAACCTAAAATTATAGTATACACAAAATGTTTTTGCATAAAAAGGTTCTACAACATGTACCTTCATAGAAACTGCATGATGCAACTTTGTCACCATTGACCATTTTGAAATGTTCAAGATGGCCGCCAAGATGGCCGCCAAAATGCAAAATTGACTTATCTCTAAATTATAGAAGATTTGGACAGGATTTTTAATGTATGTATTCATTTTGTTGCTAGAGGTAACTAAATAGATATTAATGTATATAATAAAAAAGAAAATCATTCGAAAAAGTTCCAAAATGGCCGCCAAAATGGCTGCCAAAACGGAAAATCCCTGTATTTTTACAACACTTTATTTTTTTTCAGTAATTTTAAAACAAACTCGGAGGTGGATAAAATGGGTGTTCTTAAAAAGTATTACAATTTGAACTAAAAACATATATAAGGACATGGTTTGCTACTAATTAACAGGATATACTCAAGGACTTTAAAACGCCTCATCTGGGCATTTGTAAAATTTGATTCATGAAGATACTAGTAATTGTAATTTTAAGAGGTATAATTCATTAAGATATAATGGTGCTAAACGAAGCGTGACTACTGTTCATGAAGCTCATATTCGGATAACTTTTATTCGGATATCTGTTCCCGTCGCTGAATAGGAATAACAAATACCTGTTTGTCTTTATATTGTTAAAGATAAACAAAAATGGCCATTTTGTCCAATGGTAAAAGGGTTAATTGATTTTTGCACGCCAATGTAGGTGATGTTGACGTTATATTAAACGGTAGCTTGGTTGTGTTAAACAAGAAACCCTAAAGCCACAGTTTGTCCAATATAATTTTGGTGACTCTCCCATAACGATACAAAGGGTTGGGGGTTGATATTTTCGATTTATAGCGTTTTAATATAAGATTTTAAAAAAACGCCTTTCAGCAAATGTTAGGAAATTTTGATGAATACGTTGCTAATGAGCTAGTTATCGATGCCAACATGTTTTATAAATGCGCTCTGTTCATTTTGTATAAGGTGAGTTGTAGAACAAGCTTCACTTACATAGGCGGCAACGGTCACGCTTCAATACCGGATCAGATTAAATGAATACAAAAATACGTCAATACATCTTGCAAGAATGAAATAAATGTCATATATGGACGAGCTTGGGTATATCAAGTGCCACCCCAAATTTGCTGTATTAAATTAACTTATTCTTGTGCTGTCTTAATATTAGAACACTATTTTTCAAACATGTTATATCCAGTTTGACTTTCCAAAACGCTATTGGGCGATAGGCATTCAGTTTTCGAATTCGCTTTCAGAATAACTAGAATCATCATCTGCAACACTGAATATTCCGCCAGTAGACTTCGTCCATCTATATTGAGTGTACAGGTTTTATGGCAGTTACAAAATATTGTGCAGGCGAGGAGAGCTACAAAACAATAACACCTGGATGTTGCAAATGGTTATTCTGATGCACAGTCACAACATATAAGGGAGTGGGGTGTGTTGTCTTCCGGAATTGTCGTCAGTACAAGCCTCCTATAGTTTGGATCATTGCTCAATCAAAATCTGGTGGCATCAAAAAATGAAAGGTCTGGGTCCAAAGCAATCTTCAATATGCATGTTTGTATGTGTTCCTCCATTGTTATTCTCATAGAAAGAATCTTATTAAAGTGAGATTGATTGTAGTCTGTGCATCTTTTGAATAGTTTTCTTATCATATCTGATACCCAAACATCATAGCTGGTATACATTCAGCTCCATTTTTACACTAACGGGCTGCAAAACAACACAGCTTCTCCAAAAACTTGTTCATATCAGCATAGACGTATCCATCTTTGTTCAGACTGAACTGTATTATCAGCTATTTGGCAACGGCTGTTTTTCCAATGCCACTTAGACTGGAGACATTTTCGCATCCAGACAGACATAGCATGAGCAGCAAATAACTAAGGCGTTATAGCTGAAGTTTTTAAGTACCTTACATGTAGCTTTAGATTCCACTATCGTCCACTGAGCGCCAATTCCTTCAATCAGTATTCATATTCTGCTCCCTGCATCCTGCGTTTGTCAGGCTCATATGTTATGCCTGTGATTGTGTCATGGTATTCAGTTTATAATTACCAGACATAAATTCCATGCACCTCAAAGAAAAAGTCATGAGGTTACCTGCAAACACAAGCATCTTAAAGATATATATGGAAGTTGTCACAGTAGATTTAATGGCAAGTAAGGAGGAAGTTGATGTCATAATTCCACAGCAGTTGGTGTGTGAGCAGAATTGTGACAGTGAACCTGTGATGACACATCCAGATTTCTTTTGTTGATGCACTTTTACGTTTTGTTGGTGCACTTTCATACATTAAAGGATTTGTCATGCTCTTTGCTAATAAAGTGTGTTCAGCAGACAATAGTGGATATTGTAGCAACATGTAAGACTATAAGGATCTTATATGACTGCCTGTGTAAGACAGGGTTTTCCCAACTGGAATGAAAACCCGAGCACTGCGTTATAAAACGACGCCAAATTATGACGTCAATATGCTCACATGTTCTCCAGCCCGTATTTCCCCGCGTGGTGGCAAAAAACTTTCAGTTATTACATTTCAGCTCTTAGCAGCTTTTACCCGGTCTAGATGCAATACTGTTGCCAAACTATGTGGCACCGGAAATGCAACGGCTGTCACACGGATGAAACGAGGATGCATTCTAAACAAACTTGGAGATGAAGATGGTATATAAAACAAGGTCGTTGGAGAAATTATCATTTTTTTCTGCCTGTTATGAAATGAAAGGGGCTAAAAGGTTGCCAGATACCAGAATTGAAAAACTACTCAAATGATGTCTAAACAACAAATGATGCCATCTACATTTGAATCGTTTAATGAAAATGTTACAAGCACACATATAGACATGTTCATGATCGAGTGGTTTGGACCCAGGTCCTTCAAATTTTGATGCTATCAGTTTTAGATAAAGCAAAGCTCCAAGAGGCTTGTACCGACGACAATCCTGACTGACAACCCCCAACACCGGCACCAGCTTTGTCCTAAAGTTAATCCTTTCTGGTTCAGAACAACCATGTGCAACATACCGCTGTCTTTCTGCGGATTTCCTCGCCTGTACAATATTATGTAACTGCCATTAAAACTATAGCTGTCTATAGATTGGCGAAGGATGTAGATGAAGTACTCAATGATGCAGTTGATAATTCTAATGATTCTGACGGAGAATATGAAAACTTAACAAATTTATACATGCCAATCGTTCAACATTTTGCTGATTGCTATTCTGAGGTGCATAACTGAGATATGCTTTTGTATTTGAGATATAGCAGATGGCTGTTTTGAGGTGCTTAACCGAGTTATGATTTTATATTATAATATAGCTGATTGCTATCTTGAGGCGCACAACTGAGTTTATTTTAGTATGATTTAAATGGTGCATGATTTTGGCGGGGGTTCTTTTTGCCTCGGGACGACGAAGTTGTTAGTTCATTGCTTTTTGTTTTTAAGAACACACACAAAACAACATCATTGCAGCAGCAACAAAAACAAATATTTCCCTTGGACATGGTCATCCCGCAGATCCCGGATGCCCTTTCAAATATAATAAATAAATAAATAAATAAATAAATAAATATATAAATAAAATAGCTATGGTGCTATTTTTCATTCATTACATTTCAGACATGGCGAGTTCAACAAGAGAGGGAGCAGAACCTTGATTATTAAAAGCGAATTTTAAATGTCACTTCTATCATGTTCACAAAGTAAACATTAACAGATTATGGCTCTTTCAGGGGTCACTCAAGAGCCGTAACTCTGGAACCAATGATTGGATCTGACGGATTCATTATGGAATCCCATGATCTATTGTTGTTAAAGATATTTACATGTTTGTTTCAAATCAAGCCATAGATGAAGTCTCTATATGGATTCAAAAACCAAAATAGCAAATTTTAGCCCTTTGGAACCCATGATTGGATCTAGCCACAGTTTAAAAGAAACCGAGATATTATGCCAATACAAGTTTTGTGCAAGTTTGATTAAAATCGATTACCAAATGTGGTCTCTATCGTGTTCACAAAAAAGTATGGACGGACGAAGGGCGATCACAAAAGCTAAGAACAAACAAACAAGAGTACCAGTGTTTTTATGCCATTTTTTTACATATCCCAACCAACACGTTTTTCCCTCTATTTTAGTGGTAACGGCGCAATTTTGCCCTCCTTACGGGCCAGCCACCATTCCACAAAAGCTTAAAAAACACTGGATACAAGAAAAACCAACTAAAAACACAGTAATAAGCATGCCCAAATAAAACTACTGATAATGACGTTGACAAGAACACGCAAATTAAAACAACAAAACAATATCAATATTAATACTGAAATAGACAATGACACTCATGCTCAGAAACACAGACAGAATGTCAAAAACACACAGGAAGAAACGGTGCAAACTCAACATGGCAATCTAGACGTAAACGCAACTCTTCGGGCCAGGGTGTCCCGCAGTCAACAGGGGAAGGTGACATCCGAGAGGACATCAGCCATCCTGACCACAAAGGGCAATGTCCAACTATCCGCGCCAGGTATAGTGCCGCAAGCTGATTTGTTCGCGTGTGGTGCTGCTCTGGGGTCATCGGTGCCTCAAAAACTCAAACAACGAATTGATAGAACTGTCAGACATTCTCTCGAAGAAAGATCATAGAGAACTTAACTTCAAAGTGTCTTCGCATGGCAGACTGTCGCTCGAATCCCCATCACCAAAGTCGCAGAACTTGAATTTTACGCAGTGGATAACTGCATTTTTAACATTCATGGTTGTTTACGTTTAAAAATGTCCATGAAATTTCTTGGTTATTGGTGTATCTTAACTTGATACGGGATCTGGAGCGGGTATATGGAGGTGAGATGACGAATTTCTATGACCGGAATTTTAGAGCTCATCGTCAACATCAAAATCTGCCCTGGGGTCAATCGCAATAAGAACTGAGGTTAAAGGCCACCACCTTGATCACAAGACAAGACGGTCAATTAAGAGATCTCAACCAACCAGATCTTGTTTCAAATATAATAATATAATAATGGTAGTTTTGACAAAAGCTGCATGCATCCACACGTGTTCGTTTTGCAGAAAAGCACACCCGGAATACAATTGCTTTGCCAAACAAAAAGCATGCGTTCCCCACCTCCACCTCCATCTACTAACTCCGGTCCAGCAGCTGTTGGGACCAAAATTAGTACTTTTCGTCCCAACACCGGTAAAAAGTAGTTTATTTGATGTCTATTAGGTTGGCTATCCAGAACAGGCAAAATCATTTCTTATAGATGGTTTCAGACAAGGTTTTAGGATTCCACATCAAACAGAAAAGTTACCTGAATCCACATCATTTCAAAAGGTTAAACACAGATGCAAGGGCCAACATTTCCATGCGGTGTAACTTCATAGAATCATTCACCGGTCGTTGTATGTTTTTTTTTTGAGGGATGAATGGATAAATTCGGATATATTGCTTCTAATTAAGTACGGATGCGGTATCGACAATAGGGGGTACGGCAGTTTTAGGGTCAGAATGGTAAGCAGAAGAGTGGCCAGATCACTTTCATTCTTATCATATTAACATTTTAGAACTGGTTCCGATTGTTATTGCGGTAAAGCTTTTGGGGGCTAAATGGTTAACCATAAAATAATATTTCATTCGGATAATGAAGCTACCGTTCATGTGATAAATAAAATTAGTTCTTAAGACAACATTTTGATGAACTAGGTTCGCCATTTAGTTCTTTGTCAACGAAGCACAATATTATTTGCAGGGCATTGCACGTACCAGGCCGAAACAATTTGGTAGCTGATATTCTTTCTCGTTTTGAATTTCAGAAAGCTTTCCAACTGGCCCCAGATCTGAAGCGCAATCCAGTTCCAATCCCAGAACATCTGTGGGAAATTTGACTGCAAAGGCCAAAAGCATAATTTCGCACGACATTAGTTAAAGAACAAAGAAACTTTAACTATTATACTGGAACCGTTATGCTGGTTTTTGTGAAGACAACAATTCCCAACACCACCTGCCAGTGTCAGTATCAAATTTGTTTGCTAGCCTCATTTAAAAGAGTCAAAAAATAATACTGTTGCCACACGTTCTTCAGCTTTAGCTTATATCAATAAAGCATTTGTGTATAATGACTTCAGTGGCTCATTCTTGGTGAAGCAATTCTCCAAAGGCGCAACAGATTTTAGTGATTCTGAGATGGTTGACTCTAGATTACTAATTACTTGCGAATTTTTGCTGCAGATTGTCGAAGCCTGATCTAAGTACCAAACCTAAATGCACGTATTGCTTTTGCAACCATGTGTATACTAGCATTTCATTGAATTTTGAGAATTGGGGAAATATGTGTAAAACCTGGTAAGATAGAAGACTCAGTCTAAAATTTTCTGATGTCAAATTAGTCAACATTGATGGGATAACTGTTGGTGTAGAGCTGCGATTACGGAAGTTCAAACATAGTAAACAGGCGGTTACTTTGTTTTTACCTGTGTACAAGTGCAAGTCGTGTGTATGTCCGGTAGCTGCCATCCAACTTTATTTGTCTGTTGCCAAGATTACGACAGGACCTTTTTCCAATTGGAAAGCGGAACAGTACGGTGTTCCGTTGGGGCCATCGCAGTTTCGCGTTGTCGTCCTAAGGGCGAAATCGCGAAAACACGATATTTTTACGCGAAAATGCGATATTTTGACGCGAAAACACGATGCTATAACGCGAAAACACGAAGCAAAAAATATCGCGTTTTCGCGTTGTTAATATCGTGTTTTCGCGATTTCGCCCTCGATCTGCCATCGTCTTTTCGTTTTTTCGCCTTCGTGACAAGTAGGGCGAAAACGCGATATTTTTTGTTTCGTGTTTTCGCGATATTGTATCGTGTTTTCGCGTTTTCGCCCTCTAAACTGCAAAGGCGAAAGCGCGAAAACACGATGTTTTAATATCGTAATTTCGCCTTTCGATTGGACTTGCGCAAACGCTTGCAAGACATTTCGAGAGACCGTAAAGTCGACCCCGATACATTTCAACCCCAACTCCTTGGACATTTCGACCCCTCCTTGGACATTTCAACCCCAATCTAATCCTTTTTCGTCACCTATTCTGTGACATGCATGGAGGTTAAAATATGTAGCAGCGTAGTTATTAATTCATTTTAGAGTTAATTGATAAAGATAATATGTATAACATGTAATAGAATGATGAAATCGGGATTGAGTTGATCTTTTCTTTTTTAATATTCAGATAACTGTTATTCAATATTATCCGTGTATATGCTTGCTCGCCTGTCTACCTTTTCATCAGTCAAATAACGTAGACTTTATTGAATGTGTTTTTACATACAATCTGTTTTATAATTAGAAGGCAGTCTGAAGGGTATACTTACGTACAAGTTTACAAGTATTTTATTTAGAGCAGGGAAATGTTTATAAATGTATTCCTCTTTTTTGTAAGTATATATATATATATAAATACTGTGTGAATCTAGGCGATGCTCTTGTTGAAACACGCACTAAGTGTATAAAACGGCAATGTTTAGCCGCATCTGCACTTAGAAAATGGTAACATACTAATAGAATAACAAATCAAATTATCAACTTTAAGATGTCATCGTCAAAATATCAAGTTAAGCCCCTCCACACACACTCCCCCCACCCCCCCCTCCCCAAAAAAATAACATTCATTTGGATTGGCGAGAAATACAAAGTCACACTTTTACATTGTTGTGAATTAAAGTCATACCGCTTCTCAAATAGCTACAAGGTCAGAAAAAGATAGAAACTGGTATAGTTTCCATACGGCGCTATATATAGTCAGAAAAATGCTTGCATTCAGATTTACAACAACATAAAAAATATTGAATATTTTGCTATTATGCGAAATAAAACTTGTTTTTACATTTTCACACTACTGATAGAAATAGAATAACCACCCAAATCGCATGAATACTGTATTTGCAAAAAAAATAAAAAATGTAAATACCACGTCGGCTTGAGTTTCGTGATCAGTCGAAAATAAGCCCAGTGTCATAAAATGCTCTCTCTATATTTTATCCATATATTGTGTGTCGTTTTGTCTGTCGTTTTTTCTGTCAGTCTCTCTCTCTCTCTCTCTCTCTCTCTCTCTCTCTCTCTCTCTCTATATATATATGTTTGTATGTCATTTACTACAGATGGAATCTGCGATAGATTGTCCTTGAAATGAAGGAATTTCAGATTGGGGCAAATGTTGTTTATTATATGCATGACGATATACCATGTACAAGTCTTTAATAAAATTCTGTCGAGCATTATTTAAAGGTTTGGACCAAAGAAGTTCCATAGAAGGAAAGTTAAAAAAGTAACATCATTTTCAAATTTAAAATGTGTTGATGTGTATGTAATCAGAGAGTATTCAAACGTTCTGAAAAAAATGGTAAAAGCGTGTATATATCTTTGTATATTTTATGTGATTACTTTTTTTCAGTGAAAACACATTTGAAATAGGACTAATTCTATTCATTATTTATTTGATTGTTGTTGGCGTAGTCCTAGCTTGTTCAATCCATTGCTAATCAATCATAAGTGCAGCAAAATTTGAATTTTGAACACATTTTCAATTCCAAGACAATGCCTGGGTACCGTTGTAAAATTGCATTGTTTTATAAATAAGTGACTTTAATTCTGTTAAAAGTCCAGGTCTTATTTGGAAAGATGTCGGGGTACTGGCAGGGTTATTTTGTTTTTGTAATGTTTGAATGAAATTATAACATTTGAATATGAAAATGAACAATTTTAAGCATGGTTCTACATAAACTAGTTCTGCACAATTTTATAAACCAAAAGTAATGAAGTAACTTCATTGTTCTGGATAACATAAAATATAGCCTAGACCCGTCATATATTTGTTGACATTTTGGTAGGAAACGTGGGAAGCAGCTTGTATTCGGTGAAGTCAAGCTCAATTTTAGTATGAGTAGTACTTCCGGGTCACAGAAGTGTGATTTTGATGTCAGTTTACAGTAATGTGACCAGAGAAATCTCTCTTGAAGATACATGACACCTACTTTTCTCTTCATTTTATATCAGTTTTATCATAACTCTTTAAAATGAGGTAAGGATTTGTTCTCTGAAATGGGTCTAGCTATGTTTGGTAGCTCTTTGAAAAAAGTCAGTTTTATATAGAGTATATAGGGAAAACTATTTAGGCTATTGTGACCTGTAGGGCTGACCCTCGATGTGCGCGAACACGCCCTAGATAAGTATACAAGACATTCTCATTTTCATAAATACGTCATTAGAATTCAAAATGGCCGCCGCACACGCGCACTTATTATGAATTCTTATATGCAAATGAGTTACTAATTATAGTAACTAGGTCATCCAAGATGGCGCCCGATTGTTTACACACAAAGTGGCCCCTATACTACTTAATTTAATAAATGCACGATTTTTTTTGAAAACATCAGGGTTATAAATCTGAGATAATTATGTCATTGATTCCGTATGATACATGTATATATACATGTATTACTGTATAATTTGTTAATTCATTTAAACAAGATGAAAGTAAATAGTGTTTTGTATTTTGCAAGCATTTATTTCTTCTAACTATTCTGTTTCAAGTATTATTTCCATTAAATTCTATAATTTCATAAATGCAGAAAAGACTGTTATTGTTTTTTGTTGTTAACTCCGGCGTTATGTAATTTCATTGTAATTAGCTAATTCATTTTAACCAGATGATTTTGGTTTTGAATAATATTGCAACAGTATCTAATTAAACACTATTGATGTTGAAGTAATTGATGTTGATGGCAGAGGTGCGAAAAATACATCACGCAGCGAAAATTTGATTTCATTCTACAACGTATTGTGGTCGATGATTGCCCAAAGTTCAATGATGCCGATTTGTTTTAATTCCGAAATATGAATTTAATTACTGCCAGTATATTTGATTACTGATTTGAGTGTTTCATGCCATGTTCTAAGATTTCCGCTGATCAGTTCGTTAACCAATAAAAATGTTACTAGTCAAGCGTTAAGTACACGTGAAATTTAAAGGCTTGAAAAAAGTCATTGTTCAACATAGTTGTGATATTGTGTTAAAAGTTTTAGATTTACCCTTTGAATTAAAAAGTAACAAATAATGGCACTTCGTCAACGGACGAATCAAATTTTGCATTTTCTTGTAAAATACTTGTGTGACGACAAGAAACAAATCAGGAGTAAAGGACTTATAAGAGCTAATGATGAGGTAATGAAAGAGTTCACTTCTTTGTCCTATATCATTTTCTGGGAGTTTTGCATAATATGAGCCGCGCCATGAGAAAATCAACATTGTGGCTTTTTGACCAGCATGGATCCAGACCAGTCTGCGCAACCGCGCAGTCTAGTCAGATATTTGCTGTTCGCTTTCAAGCCTACTGCAGTAAGAGAAACAGCGAACAACATTGATCCTGACCAGACTGCGCGAGTGCATATATAGATTTTTTTTTCAGATATCAGATTACGAGCTTAAAAATCATTATTATTTTTACAGCTTACTGTAATATTTTAGTGATCATGTGCTAAATGAGGCGTTAATTAACATACACATAGTGAAATTGCAAAAATATCGAAAATGCAATAATGTCATATTATTCATTTTATGTGCACCCATTTTTTTATTAATCAAACAATATTTCGTGAATTTATTACGTATTCATATAATTACTTTGCATACACATACCGACGAATATTCTTCCGGCCAATAATCGATAGCGTCAGATTTTCTATAGACTGAGCACCACTAAATCCAGCTGTTCTTTATTTCATATAAAATCCTATCACTTCATAACGGTTTTCCGACATTTTCTAGCATATCAGATTTTCAGAGACTGATATTCCCATTAAGAACTAGATCGCTACTTTAGAAAACCAAAAGAAAAGGGGGTGTTAACTTTTATATAAGAAAACTACAGTTCGTTAAATACAACCCGCTGAATTTACTACTTTTCGCTTCTTTCAGCTTCTCTTTTCGTGACATTAAATTCTTACGCCGCCATTTTTATCTAGCATGCGATGGGAACATGCCGATTTTAATAGAATGCAAAGTGATACATACCAAAACGCGGTAGTGTAAAAGTAAGCACGTTGGTGCCGAGAAAATGCACTAGGAAAGGAAAAAAGATCAGTATTATTTATATTTGGACTACTTGTGATAGACCTGCGGAGGCTTACATTCTATTTGGTAGTGATCAGCCTATAAGAGAAAATTTTTGTTTGATTTTTCCATGAATTTGCATTCATTCTAAGGGTACACCTATTTTACAATGATTCTGCTTAGTTTTGGTGCAAAATATTGAGAAAATGTAGAGAAATGACAATTCATTACAGGTCACCCCCATCCCCAAAAATATGCAAAATTTAGCACTGTGCAAGCAATATTTCAATTTATTTTACCTTCTTCATGGAATTTACATTTAACATCCATTTAATCGTTACAATGTTTGTCATTTTCATTCAGAAATATGCTAATTTCAATATTATTTAGACAACTGAAGTGCTAAAATGCGAGAAAAGACATTTACTAGGTCCTAAAACGAACCAAAATAGTGCCACCTGGTCGAAAATTCGATCTAAATTCCAAAAACACAAGAAATGTAAGCGTTTTCAGCCATTTGTTACCGTTTTACATCATAAAGAATAGAATAATGGTATTTCCATTCATTTGCGAGGGGTTTCAGAAAATACCATGTATTGCCTCTTGTAGGCTGAACACCATTAAATCCAGCTGTTCTTTATTTCATATAAAATCCACTCACTTCATAACGGTTTTTCGACATTTTCTAGCATATCAGATTTTCAGAGACTTATATTCCCGTTAAGAACTAGATCGCTACTTTAGGAAAACAAAAAGAATAGGGAGTGTTAACTTTTATATAAGAAAACTACAGTTCGTTAAATACAACCCGCTGAATTTACTAATTTTCGCTTCTTTCAGTTTCTCTTTTCGTGACATTAAATTCTTACGCCGCCATTTTTATCTAGCATGCGATAGGAACATGCCGATTTTAACAGAATGCAAAGTGATACATACTGAAACGCGGTAGGGTAAAAGTAAGCACGTTGCTGCCGAGAAAATGCACTAGAAAAGGAAAAAAATATCAGTATTATTTATATTTGGACTACTTGTGACTAGACCTGCGGAGGCTTACATTCTATTTGGTAGTGATCAGCCTCTATATAGAAATAAGAAGGGCATGTACACATTTTACTTAATAACAAAATTACTATCAGTGTCAATTATGCCAATTACAATGTATGTCAATTAAATATGAAACGAGAAAGGTTTCTATCGGCCATACAATATTGAAAGGCTTATCTGGAGAAGAAAAAAGTGAGGAACGCAAGGCATATAATTTTTTGTATAAATTATATTTTAAGCCTTTAGATAATAAATTGCCAAAAACTACGCAGCGTAACCAAATAAAAACAAATAAATAGATAGAGAATAAATTCAAGGTTCACCTAGGCCAAATTAAAAGCGCAAATTATGTCGTGAGGATTTTGTTGTACAAGAATGTTTTTATGTAAATAAAATGTATGCATTTTAAACGGAATTGATTTTTCACCGGATAACTTTCATGAAAATTTTGCAACAGTAATGACGGATTTAATAAAAACTAGAAATATATCATGATAACAGATAAATTTTCCATGAATGCAAGATAAATAACATAAAAATATTTTTAGTCAGTGCTTTAAACTGCCACAGCAATACGTATGTTTTCATGATATAAACTAACCTTTTTTGTGAAATTAAAAAAAGAAAAGAATCATGATTATTTTTTTTTTATTATGTGGAAATATAATTTTACTTTCGTGAAGATCGAAACTGGTTTCATGATTTTTTTTCAGTCATCATGAAAACCGTCGTTATTTACTTTACGATATTTATGAAACTTGAACATGTTCAATTTAAAATGTTTTTAAATGATTGTCATTTCTATACTATAATCTTAATGAATTAAGGCTGATAGAAATTGTTGATCCATCACGCGTATATATCCATTTGACTGGCCCCCAATTACCACTAAATAAGGACTTCTCTGAGCTCCCTGGTGCGTGCACATCGCGGAGAGGGCACATATGGCACTAACTGGGTCATCGCCCTGACTAGGTCAACGTCTGATCTAGTTAGCGTCACATGACGAAAACCAGGGAGTGTGGCCGTAAAAAGGGGACATCTATCGACTGGACTACATCTTGCCGGCTTGTCTTTGTGTTGGACCTTTCTTCTGCAACCGGGGTGCCGGGTCT
Organism: Mercenaria mercenaria; assembly: GCF_021730395.1. NCBI lineage: Eukaryota > Metazoa > Mollusca > Bivalvia > Venerida > Veneridae > Mercenaria > Mercenaria mercenaria. The sequence goes on from NC_069364.1 coordinate 49,616,610, forward strand.
GGTTGATCCCGGCCAACTCGATGCCGGATTACTATCCCTGAGGGACGTCCTGGATTTGGTAAATTTTCCGGGTACCTTCGGCTGGTTCATCGACGAGGTTGATGTTGATCCCTGTCCGCCGACTCGATACCGGAGCACCATCTTCGGCGTTTTCTAATCCTTGTACACCAGCTGGTTCATCGAAAAGGAGGAGCTTCGGGATGCGACATTCCGTGCAAGACATCGACAGGAGCGACGTACAACGCCGGGGCGAGAGGGCGGGATGAAGACCAGACGACCAGATCGTTTTAAAATGCAGATACATAACAGCGATGTCAACCATGTTAAGAGGATACACAAACAACTACAGACATAACATAAAGACGTAGATACAACATAACTGCAGTACTTAAAGATGATGTACAATAACGGGAGTGGACGAAAAAAGAAGTAGACGAGGAGGGGGAGGATAATTGTAGAACCAGTCGCCCATATGGTATTTACCGGTGGCGACTATAAACAAACTCAACTACACACACACACACACTAAATAAGGAGCGTTAAAACAACACAGAGATATACAACACTGATAAGCTATAAATGCGTTTTGAATATAATTATAATGCCATTTTACTTTTTATTATTATTGTACCCCCCGACAACAAAGTTGTAAGGGGGGGATACTGGTTTCAGGTTGTCTGTCTGTCTGTCCGTCTGTCTGTCTGTCCGTCTGGCCGTCTGTCTGTTTGTCCGTAGACGCAATCTTGTGCGCACCATCTCTCCTTATCCCCTTGACAGAATTTAATGAAACTTCACACAAGTGACCAGTACCAACAGTAGTTGTGCATAGGGCATGTTAGGTTCTTTTAGAAAAAAAATTGCAGAGTTATGGGACTTTGTTTTTTTGTTACTATACTATATACATAGACATAATCTTGTGCGCACCATCTCTCCTCATCCACTTGACACAATTTAATGAAACTTCACACAAGTGATCAGTACCAACAGTAGTTGTGCATGGGGCATGTTAGGTTCTTTTAGAAAAATTTTTTGCAGAGTTATGGGACTTTGTTTTTTTGTTACTATACTATATACGAAGACACAATCTTGTGCGCACCATCTCTCCTCATCCCCTTGACACAATTTAATGAAACTTCACACAAGTGATCAGTAACAACAGTAGTTGTGCATGGGGCATGTTAGGTTCTTTCAGCGACAAAAAGTGCAGAGTTATGGGACTTTGTTTCTTGTTAACATACTATGTACATACAGTCTGCATATGCAATCTTGTGCGTGCCTAATCTACCAAACCCTTACACACAATTTAATGAAACTTCACACAAGTGATCAGTAACAACAGTAGTTGTGCATGGGGCATGTTAGGTTCTTTCAGCGACAAAAATTGCAGAGTTATGGGACTTTGTTTCTTGTTAACATACTATGTACATACAGTCTGCATATGCAGTCTTGTGCGTGCCTAATCTACCAAACCCTTACACACAATTTAATGAAGCTTCACACAAGTGATCAGTACCAACCCTAGTTGTGCATGGTGCATGTTACATTCTTTTAGATAAATATTCTGCATAGTTATGGGACTTTGTTTTTTGTTACTATACTGTATACATACAGTCTATATACATACAGTCCACATAATTATGCAATCTTGTGTGCGTCAAATTGCAATGTACTGTGTCAGTGCATGCGTGGGGTACATTCATCACCTTTAGTGATAGCTCTAGTTATTATTATTTTGAAACAGTTTGGTGAAATTTGTGTAGTTATATTCACATGAATATGGCAAAATACCTCTACCACGCTGATTACCGATATGTTTTAAAAGAAAGAGAAAATGATCAATTTGACCAATGGTGACACAAGTCTCCCTTTTAATTAATCTGCTAACATACCATAATTTTCTATTCATTTAATTTCTTACCCTCCCGATATCTTAAGAATTACTTAACTGACTTTTTGATGTTTTGACAGGAAAAGCCAACATGTGATAAAAAGAATATTACATTTGTGACTTTCCACAGAGCCTGCATTTTATAATTTTATTCAACACATTTCATAAAACAAATATTGAAACGGAACCATATAACTTCATATTAGTCGCATTTCATCTTAATGTTTCACGACCATTTAGTGTAACTATTACGTATTAAAAACTATTACCCTAGGGTCAGTATCAAAGACTATTGCCCTAGATCCGAAAAACATATGGTCCTTTAAAGAGTGTTTTATTGTATTTATATCAGTAGTACACTTTCATATTCGAAATCTGACTTTAGTGTTGAATTAAAGACCGGTCGGTAGCACAAACTATGTACTTGCGATTTATACTAAACGAGTCATAAAATTAAAGTGTTCTGGACAGAAATGAAGAAATAAATATTCCGAGAAATGTATAAGGCAATATATGAAAGGAGGTACTAAGAAAGTACTTAAGCAATGTTTTCTTTATATTTTTATATAATATTCTATTAAAAATGCCTGATATATTGTCTGTTATTGAAAGATTCAATAAATATATACTACTTCAATATCTTAATAAAGACTTTAAAAGTAAAGCTGTTAAAGTTATTATGAATACTGCAAATGTTTCAATCTTGTAGTTGTAGTCTAAAGTACACATTTATTATCTCCACGAAAGATAACGTTTGATTTTGTATGACAAGCCCCAAGATTTATATTTTACTAAACATAACCAAGGTCACAGTTACTTTTTAAAGTGACAGCTTCACTGAACAAGAGCTGTCCGTAAGACAGCGCGCTCCACTATTCGGCGATTTGACAGTAAAATGAATGTATGGCTCAATAAGAGACCTCTACTTTAAAACGAAGGTACACCAAGATATAAAAAGACCCTACTACTCAGAGGGGTCGAAGGTCAAGGATGGAAGGGGTACTGGCATTATTTATGCTGTAGTTATATAAAAAAAAGCTGTCCAAGAAACTACATGCACATAAAGTATAAAGACTTAGCTAAACTCAAATTATGTTTCTATTTATTCTTCTATTAATTTTTATTTTATTGATTTATTTTATTTAATATATAGCAGATGATGATGATAAAGATACATTTTAAGTATCAAGTCATTATCCTATATTGTACTAAAGTTATATCTAAAAAGTGAAGATTTCAAAAATACAATTAGAGTTATGGGGATTGTAACCACACATGCAGATGATGATTATAAAGATTTTTTTTTATTTCAAGTCATTAAAGTACCAAAGATATGTCTATGAACGAAGCTTTCGAAAACAATTAACATGAAAATAATTCCAAGTTTAACAAATTTGTGACCTTGACCTTGGGTATAATGGGCCCAGCCTCTGCACATACTTTATTTGTATGCTGGACAATGTTTATTTGAAGTTACAATAAGATATAAGCAATAGTACCAAAGATAAAAACAAAGGTTGCCGAAAGACTTCAACCTTAAAAATAACCAAAGTATAACACCTTGGTGACCTTGACATTGGGTATAATGGGCCCAGCCCCTGCAAATACTTTGATTCATTGTATGCTGGACAATGTTTATATGAACTTACAGTAAGACATAAGCAATAATAACTAAGATATGACAGAAAAACAAAGGTTGTCGAAAAACTTTTACCTTAAAAATAAGCCAAGTATAACACCTTATTAACCTTGATCTTGAGTATATTATTGGGCCCAACCCCTGTGCATACTTTGATTGTATGCTGGGCAATGTTTATGTGAAGTAACAGTAAGATATAAGCAATAGTAACAAAGATATGAGAAAAACAAAGGTGGCCGAAAAACATTTACCAAGAAAGGGCACGCCGACGCCGGGGCGAGTAGAATAGTACCCCTATTCTCCGAATAGTGGAGCTAAAAAGTGGTTAAGGGTACTATTACATTCTGTAAATCAGTCTGAAGTTGACAAGATACCTAGCTCGCAGGAAATGGCTTCTTAAGGGATATGCAATATTGCTATTCATTTGACTCCAGGGGGCTTTGCCCCACAGACCCCTTTTAAGGGCACTGTCATTGACTGACGGGTGAGCTTGACCCCTAAGCAAATTTTCCTCTTTTTTTTCACAAAAACGCATTATCACTCCTTGGGAAGTCTTTAAGGATATCTGAAACATCAATACAAAAAATATTAGTAAATCTTTTAAAAGTATCATTACACTACAAGTTTTATGGTGTTGTTAGATACACTGTAAACAGATATTTAAATACTGAGTCTTCTTCAGCCAGGTTTTAGTGTATATTAAAGCTAACTTCTGTAAAATGATACGAAAATAGGAAATAAAGAACAACCTTTCCTAGCCCTATGTCTCTAACATTTTAGGCTAGCATGTGCATAGGGAGCTAACAGGTTAAAAGCAACACTCTACTACAAGAGAGTATATCACATAAAGCATTCTGTAAATATGCAATTAGAAAAGTATGCAGATTGTGCATTTAGGAATTTTCATATATCTCGAAACTTTGTATGAAGTTCTTTAAATAAAAAGTTGGCTTGAATACAGAAAGAATGTTAGAATCTGCACCCTGCTTGATTTTATGTAGAAATTATCCATGCTCCTTTCTAAGATATTTTTCATAAGGAAAAAATCTGTTTCTGCTATTTTTCCTCCTCCTGAGGTCATGTGTCATCCTGGCAGTTCGTAAACCAAATAATAAAAAAACGGCCTAGCGGGTGGCCAGTTAGAAAAAAAGCTGTCAACATTGTCTTCTGTATTTTTAAAAAAAAACCTTTTCCAAACAAAGCAAATTGTTATTATGTGATAGCAAACCTGTTGGAGTTATGTGATACCTCATTAAGTGTTACAATAGGGGAAAGATGTATGATTCAAAACATTTCATGGGAAATCTCATAAAATCAGATTTTCTAGAAATGATGTTGTCAAGTAAGTAAATTTATATGAAATAAAGAGTAACATAACATTAATGATTTGTTAGTTTCCAGTTTCCGAATTGTACACACAGTGTAAACATTGATGGTGTAGACTTATAAATATTAAAGTTGAATGCACATTAATAGCACTTAAGTTTTAGAAATATGTTCATAGGTGCCAAACGCACATTCGTGCCAGGTTCTATTATTATCTATAGTACCCACTAATGGGAATGGACTAAAACTTCACACACTTCTTCACTGTCATAATCTGACATGTAATACACAGGTTACATAACTCTACTTTGCATTTTTACAAAATTATGCCCCTTTTTTGACTTGGCAGTTTTTGGTTAAGTTTTTGTATGTAAGCTGGTATCTCAGTACCCACTAATCTAATGGGAATAGATTGAAATTTCACACAAGTGTCTATTTTCATGAGCTTATATACATTGTACAGAGTCCATAACCCTTCTTTCAAGCTTACAAATTTATGTCCCTTTCTCGACCTATATATTCATTCATTTGACAAATCAGTTGAATAGTCGAGCATTGTTTTCCTTGTTGAACGTTTTAGTCTATGGCTGCCTTGCTTCTTGAACAGATTGCATGGGGTCAGTGAACAACCCCAAGTATCTTTGAGGTCATCTGGTAATGGTCTAGGTCAAACACTGGAAATTACATACTAGTATCAAGTTACTTTTAACAGATCATCATGGGTACAGGGTGCATATATCCTAGGTTTTTGTTAAACTGAAAATAACCGAAGTTCTGTTTGGATATATCACCGACATGCACCTTTATGAAATGATTGGGGTTCACAGGCATATTTAAATTTTACAGTTAAAGATCAAAATCAAGAAAAGTGTCATTAGAATTCCACAAAATTAATTTAACAAAGAGTCCCATTCATTTTATCGTAAGATTGAATAATTATATATGGCCTGTATTGACAGGAACCACGAAACTAAAACTGCACTTCTTGTTTTTTCAGCAACAGGTTCCAAAAACGCAAGCAGTTCCCAGTCCACCAGTTGCTCTCGGTCAGACTGCAGCCACTCAATCCCAGTCTGAAAAGTTTGAGAAATACAAGCTGATACAGCAGCAGCTGGTGTTACTGCTGCACGCACACAAGTGCCAGCGCCGTGAACAGAATAATGGAGAAGCTTGTTCTCTTCCACACTGTAGAACATTTAAGAATGTTTTAAATCACATGACAACTTGTAATGCTGGAAAATCATGTCATGGTAAGGTTCATTTTATGAGCAGTGAAGTACTTGATTGTCGTAATTCTTTCAGTAGTTAGCTACATTTAATATTTCTGGCTGAGTGAAAGGTTGAAAAATCTTTGGTTATTATGATCATCAAGCAGGCTTCAAGCCGGAACATCTCTGGATTTAAGTTAGTATTGCGCAAAAATTTGAGACTAGTTTGAAATGAGCCTCAAAGGCCAAGTATAAAAGTTTTAAAACAGAAAGTACCACACAACTGTGAATCATATCTGTGGTAATAATTTGTATGAAGTTTACTTAAAAACGTGTGTATCTTTCAGTTGCACATTGTGCGGCATCAAGACAGATCTTAACACATTGGAAGAATTGTACACGGCAGGACTGCCCTGTGTGTCTGCCTATAAAATATGTACGTGATCGTCAAAAACAGCGAGGCGGTAAGCTGAATATCGTGTATCCAACATAACAACAACTCAAAATTGTTGATCATATTTAAAAGATTTTAGATTTTATAGGAATAATAAAACAATGAAATAAGGTATAGCCCTGTGCGAAAAAGTGCAAGATGTTTTACCTATATTGATGTTTGGTTGCAAGTCAGACTTAAATGTTGAATTTTGACCAAAACACTGCATATGCGGGCTACAGCGGTTCCTGAGACTGCCTTGGCTGATGCAGATCTATACATAAATTGGCTGAGTTATAAACAAATGAAATGGAAGTTGTTGTTATAAGTACTAATGACAGAAAATTTAAAGAATCTTTAATTGGTAGGATAATGGCAGAAATTATTTTCTCAAACAGTACTTTAATTAAGGAAGTTATTGCTCGACATGAATTTTTCTTTGCAGTAAGAGAACAAAACTCGAGCTCTTGTTTACAAAGATGGCTTATCTTGGATTGTTTTAGTTCCTTACTTTAAATAATGCAAATATTATTAATGTATTTTAATATTTCTTGGCAAAAGCTAATATTTCAGCTACTATTGTTTGCAGCATGGCTTCAGCATGCGAATACTATTGCAAATACTGGGCTTTCAACAGATACCGAACTTCAAAGAATTTATGCTGCCCTAGTGCTACCATTCAATAGGAAACAGACGTCTAGTCTTCAAGCTAATCCAAACAGAGCTCCAAATAATAGCCAAGGTATGTGTGGTCTGTTAAGGTATTGATACAGTCAAACTTTATTCGCTTGAACTGGGCGGGGGCATTAAAATTTGTTCGAGTTATCAGTAGTTTTGACCATGGAACAATTACATTATGCTGGGATTTTATTTTTTGTTCGAGCAAAGGGTGGTGTTGTAATTATCCAAGTTCGAGTGAACAAAGTTTGAATGTATGTTCCTCATTGTTAGTATGTTTAGAGAATAGTGATCATGTTTTTGTTTGCTTACTTGGCATATACAATAGGACAAGATAAAAAGGTTGTTTATCATATGGAGTGTTGGGACGGGGGTGGGGCGGGGAGGGGGTGGAAGGGGAAAAACGTTACAAATATTTTAATTACACTAATAAAATAACACTGACATTAGCATGGCATGTTGACGGAATTGACTGTTTCTTATAGGTGAAGAAGGAAGAAATTTTGAAGTTTCAGTAAGAAAATTTAATACCTGACACATTAAAATTGTGTGTCTTATTTAATTGATTATACTTGTTTAATAAAATTGACAAAATGCTTGACAAAGCCTTTCATTTTAAGATTTTATGAAACTCGTTTAATTAAGTTTAAAAGACGTGTTCTCTTCAGCTTTTAGGAAATATCTTTATAAATAAAGGCCAGTAGGAAAACTGAAATAATATTGTTGTGTAATTGCAGTGAGTTTAGGACTGAATACGGCAAGTCAAAACACAGCCAGTCAGTTGTTGGTTAACCAGAAAAATCTGATGAATTCTATACTGAACACAAGCAGTGCATTGTCTGGTAATGATGGTCTGCAGATTATTACACAACTTGCACATAACTTGTATTGGCATAATATCTCGGTTTCTTTCGAAAACTGGCCAGATCCTATCATGCAGCCATATAGAGACTTCGTTTATGGTTTGATTTGATACAAACTTGCAAAATATCTTTAGCAACAATAGATCTTGGATTCCATGATGAATCTGTCAGATCAAATCATAGGTTCCGGAGTTACGGCCACTGATTGACTCATGAAAGAGCCAAAATTTGTTAATTTTTACCTTGTGAACACAATAGAAGTGACATTTTACATTTGATATACATACAACATAAGTCACAATAAGATCTTGGTCCTTTCAAAAACTGGCGAGATTTCATCATGGGTTCTGGAGTTACTGTCTCTTAAAGGGTCAAAATTTTCTATTTTGGCTCTTTTAGCCATACAGAGGTTTCATTTATGCTTTGATTTGATCCAGACATGCACAGAATGTTTATCTTGATGATCTCTAGGCCAAGATTGAAACTGGTTCATGTCGGGTCAAAAACTAGGTCACCAGGTCAAATCAAAGGAAACGCTTATTAACACCTTAGAGGCCATATTTTTGACTACTATATCTTAAATAAACTTGGTTAAAATGTTAACCATGATGATCTTTAGGTAAATGTCAAGTCTGGGTGAGACGGGCCATCTTGATGATTCCTATGCCAAGTTCAAAACTGGGTCATTTGGGGTCAAAAACTATGTCACTCAGTCAAATCAGAGGAAAAGCTTGTTAACACTCATGAGGCCACATTTTTGACCCTATTTTCATGAACTTGGTCAGAATGTTTATGTTGATGATTCTTAAGCCAAGTTTGAAACTGGGTATTGTGGGGTCAAAAACTAGGTCACCCACTCAAATCAAAGGAAGAGCTTGTTAACACTCTATAGACCATATCTTCTTGAAACTTTGTAAGAATGTTTATCTTGATGATTCCTAGGCCAAGTTCGAAACTGGGTCATGTGGGGTCAAAAATCAGGTCACCACTCAAATCAAAGGCAAAGCTTATTATCATTGTAGAAGCCACATTTATGACCCTATCTTCATGAAACTTGGTCAGAATGTTTATCTTGATGATTCCAATGCCAAGTTTAACAGTTGTGCAATATAGGGTCCTCATTACCCTCTTGTTTACCGCTTACCACAAAAGTCAAAAGTCGAAATCACGAAAGTCGAAACTACGATTGTGAGAACTCAATACAACGGTAGTGAAAGTAACGAAACTGAAATTAAGTAAAATCTGGTTCTCACCATCATGGTCTTTATTTTATACTAGTAGTTTCGGCTATAACATCGTAACTTCAAATATCGACTTTAAACGTAGTGGTTATAACTTTCGCCATCGTCGCTTTTTATACTCTCGCATTCCTGATCAACGGACACCATTCCTTTATCTACTACAGTAACTAATTAATTTTTATTTTGTATTATTTATCTATAAATTTATTTGTAAATTGGTAGCTGTCTTGAGATCGGGACACAGATGTACTTATAGACCTGAATTTTAATGTTGTTTTAAAAGAATACAGTTGGATTTTTAAAATTATTCAATTTCCTTTCTGAAAATTCATTCAAAATTCCATCAGTTTGTCTAATCTCAGGAATGCTATGTAATTTCAGAAATAAAAACCGCAAACAAATCGAGTAAAGATTACACGTAATTATTGAAGTTAAAATATCATAAATATTGAATTTATGCCTATTACACAGCATATAAATCTTAAGTAATTGTTTGGAATTACGAAACTTCTAAATTTTAATTACTCTGTAAAATGAACAGTCGCCTCTGCTAAAAAGGGTTGGTCGTTACCTACCAAGTTTTACTTAAAACTTATTAAATGTTATGAAAAAAATCTGAAAATTCATAAGAAGAGATAACACTTTGTGTTGTTAATTATGTTTGAACGTTTATTATCTGCTGCATTCTTTCAAATTTTCCTTGTTGAAATATGACGTTATTTTATATGTTATTCATAAAAATCACAAAACGAATTATCTGCCAATCCTACGTTTGCTGTAAAGTACCGAATATAACCGTGAATATCAAGCTAGTCATTTGAAAAACAACAAAAGAAAAACACCCGTAAAATTAATATATTTTTCGCTATTGAAATTTTTACTATTTATCTTAAGGAATCTCATGGATATCACTGTTTTTCATTCAACTTCATCAAATACGCAATGTAAATCAGAAATCTGTTCACAAATTTGAGAATATCTTAGTGTGTTTAGCTGACAGTAAAATTTTACAGACATTAAATTATTTTACACGGAAAGGCTATAGAAAAAGACCACAAACATCGGTCAAATACATGCATACATTTACTACTACTAAAAGCGAATATTTTCTTTTTATTTTCTCAACCAGAAGTCTGATTAAAGGATATTCTTTTATTTTATAACAAAAAGGTTTAAACGTATTATCAGATAATCAACCCGCGCTTACGAAGTAAGAAATCCACAGTCGCGTCGTGACGCACGCTGGACGTCGTATGTTGTTTTTTTTCGGTTATTGATGATTTTAAAAGTTTTTTTTACAAAAAATCCTCCGTGAACACATACCTTTTTTATGTCATTAATTAAACGAATAGACATTAAAGAATGAGATATAACAGAATTAAAACTTTTCACCGTCGGGAAAAAAGATATGTGATGAGATATGCAAACTAACATGTACTTTTGAGCTCTAATTACGCCGCTCCGAACGGGCGAGTTTTTGAAATATTTGTTTAAATATACTTTGAAAACAATTTGTGAATATTTCACAACTTCCAAAATGAAGTCTCTTTACGAATGTGTAGAAAAAGTCAAATTCGGGTTGATTTCACATACGTTATAGCGGAATAACTAACTTTTCTGTGAGAAATGCAGGTACCGCTCTTTGTATCAATAAAAGATGGCAATTATGCAAAAATTGCTGTATTTTCTGAAAATACAGTCTTCTGTCGTTATTCAGCTACAATTTCGTTTGTGTGCGTTAAGTCTAATGTATGAAGCCACCTTAAGGAACATCGCTTCAGCTTTTTATATATATTTCAACAATATATAGCCATGAGAATAATAATTGCAAGTACAATGATTTTTTTCCCATAAAATTGAAAGATGAGGAGTACTACTGTAAGTATTTTAAGCTATATAAATGCAAATAACACGAACATATTACTTACTTTAGAAATAAAACATTTTGAAGCTAGAAATAAAACATTTTGAAGCTACAGTAAACGAAAAAAGTAATTTTATTAAACCCTTTCCAAAGCAATTACAACAAAAAGCAAGATATGATATATTTTAAACATCTCTGTTCCCATGCATTGCCAGCTTTTATAGCTAATTTTACATTGTAACCTCCTTTGTCTGACAATCCGTGCATATCTGGAACGCTTCCCTTAGGCAAGACCACAGGATTAACGTATTTTATTTATCTGCTACCTGGTGAATCGATATTCAGTCAGATATTCGGTCAATGTTGGGTGTAAATAACCAATATTTGGTTGCAATAAATGGCAATGCAGTGTTGAAAATACATGTACGGTGTACGGTGCAGTCCCAAAACTATACCAGACTTAATACACATGAAAATAATTAAACAAGTCTGTTTTAATTATTTCATTTTTTATTTCAAACCAATAAGTTAGAAAAAAAGTTATTACATTTTAAAAAAAAATCATTTTCTATTTATTTCTATAGTAGCAAAATCAATCGGAAATCGATAACGCCGATAGCGTATTTTCAAGGGAGACAATTTCATAGATAAGCCAGCGATTTGGCTATGAAAGCTGGCAATGGTTACTTTAAACGTTCAGAAAAATAGGGTACCATGTAAAGTGTTCTATATTCTACTATGTTGATTACTAACAGAATGGCACAGAAGCAAGCGAAAACCCCATTATCATACACAGTTGTTAAAAAATGAAAAAATACGTACCATGGAAACTCGAGTCCCGCGACGTATATGTTTTAAGCTTAATTTAGAAAGCTAGCGCGAATACTAATAAAATTATCAACTACGCAGACTTCTACGGATATCAGAAAAACCGAAGTACACTGGAAAGTGTTAAATATACGTATTTGTCTTCTTCTTCCATTATAAAATACCTTCTGGGTCGTGTACTTCAAACCTTGATAAAACTTGTACTCAAGGGGACAAAGATAAACTTTGGGGTCGTGTACTTCAAACCTGGATAAAACTTGTATTCAAGGGGATAAAGATAAACGAACTTGAGATTGTAGCAGCTAAAACATTTATTTACACGAAGGAAATAAGCAACCTACCTCCTCAAAGGCATTGAACTGTCCGAAAGGTAGGCCCCTTTATGCAGTCTTTTTCCGTAAATCGGTATACTGACAAATACATGTATGTAGTGTAATATATATATACATGTTTTATATGCTGTTCAATTTTCATGTGAAACAACCCTTTCTTTTTTATTTGGTGTTTCACTTAGCCGAGAGTTATGGCTCTTGATTGAATAAAAAAACTTAAATGACCCAACAGTTTGTGTCGCACATATGATCATATCTCAAAAAGGTATTGACCAAGCGTAGTGAAACATTATAGCAATGATTTTCAGCAGGTGAAGTTGTGCACATGTGGTTTTGTTTAGTATTAATGACCCGCAAATCATTCGAAAAGTATGCATGAATGCATTGAATGGCCTAAAATTTTGTGACTTATATATCCCAAAAGACCTTTAACCTGATGTTATGAAACTTTAAAGAATTATATCAAGCTTGTGAAGTTATGCTGCAGAGAGTTTTCTTTTTTTTGGCAGGGAGATTTACACTTTCCTTTCAAAACAAATATTTATACAATGTATATATTTTACTCTTTTTTATTCAATCCTGTATCTTATGTTTTTGATGAAGTTTCGATGTATCCCTACCCCACCCCAAACCCAAGTTAATGTGACCGAATTGAGACACTAAGTACATGGTGACATCAGTGGCCAGTAGACCAACATCTAGATTTCTTTAAAACGATAACATTTATCAAAGAAGCGTATATTTATGTAAAAGACACTAGGCCTTGTAGAGAGGATGAAGAACTTTTGTTCGTCTAAAATCATATCGGGAGATATATGTTCTTAGATAATTTAGTAGCCACACCGCTTGTCATTTGTAACGGAATTAAGAAATTACATCAGCATGTAATCTCAGAAGTCATTCATGTAAATTTTCTCCTAATCTGTAAAATATGTTAGATAAACTGCGCTAGTTACGACTTTATTATTTTGATATAAAACAGGGGGAATTTAGTTGTATTTATATCATAATAAAAATAACTTTTAGATATATTTACAATTTTCATATTTTATATAAGTTTCTATTTGAAAAGAATTAGAATGAATTCATTAAAAATGCAAAATGTCAGTCAAAAACCGAAGTTTGTTACGCATAGTGTATTTCAGCACATTTTCATATTCTTTGAAATCATTAATATTCATGGGCAACTGATTTTAGTGGATTTCGTGGTGGCACTAATCCACGAAAAGAAATCCAGTTTTCAACTTTCTCTGTAAGATTTGAACTCCACAAAACCGTATCACAACGAAATTGTATTCGCCGAAACCATGTTATTCTATACCAACGAAATCGAATGATTTTAAAGTATTTAGAAGCGGCATTTTCAGTCATTAATGATATCTTTCCTAACTACGATATAGCGAGGTAGTACTTTTTAGGTTAAATTGTTTTTGTCAGATTGATGAGGAAATAGTCGCCAGCAGTCAACATGTGCAAGTTTGTGGTTATCACTTCCAGACGTTGCAGGTACTTTTGAAAGAAAATTACTGATGATGTCTCCAAAGAAAACGTAAGTGAAGTTCTTAGGAAAAATGGAATTCTCAACTTCGACTTTGAAGTTTTAGCAAATGGAAATGCAGGTGACAAGACAGTATCTGAGACAGTCCTTTTGAATTCTTTCCCGGCACTGGACTAAACTGAGGAGCCTTATCTAGCAAGTCGTTTTGGAAAATATAATAGCTTAATCTGTAAAACAGATCCTTTGGAAGCATAGAATGCAACCAAGCAGAAAAATAGCAGACTCGGTTTGATTGAGTCTTTTCATGAATAAAACTTCATGTGCATATTCACCACTATAGGGAAATGCGACCCGTCAAGTTTCAGTCAGATTGCACAAGTAGCACCAGATTTATGGCCCTTAGTAGTTTCTAGCTTTAACTATATAGGGTGCTATAAATATGGCAATTTCTGCTTCATAATTTGTGACATATTTGACATAGACCCTTTGCGATTAAATGTTATCATGGCATGAACAGAGTCTATTTCATGTCCGGTCCAGAACTTTGTCATCCATCAAAGGTTCACAATAATGCTTGGCATATATGTTTCCATTTATCAAACGACGTGTCATTTGCAACAACCAGAACCCTAGCTCAAAGGTCAAGGTCACACTTGGAAGTCTAAGTTCAATAGGCTTTTTTCCCGTTCGGTCCACAACTTTGTCATGCAAGACATGATTTAAGTATTAGTTGGTATGGATACTCTTCTGGATGAAGCTAAACCCAGACCCTGTTCAAAGGTCAAAGTCACACTTGGGGCTCAAAGGCTAAGAAGTTTTTTCTTGGTCAAAGCGCAAGTTCACACGAGGTCAAAGGTCAGTGGTCTTTTTTCCTATATGGCCAATGACTCTGTCATCCATTAATGGATTTTAATATTACTTTGCACAATTGTTTCACATGATGAGACAACGTGTCTTTATCACCAACCCTAACCCTAATTCAAAGGTCAAGGTCATAATCAGAGGTCAAGGGTAGTTTTTTTCTTCATTTCTGGTCCGAAACTGTCATCCTTTAAGGGAATTTATTATTACTTGACACGTGTTCCCCATAATGAGGCAGTCTGTCATGTGCAATACCCAGACCCCTATCTCAAAGTTCAAGATCACATTGAAGGTCAAAAGTCATTATTGATCTTTTCCTGTCCAGACTGTAAAAATATAATAAAAACTCATGTGTCATATGGACCCAATTAAAAAAAATGTTGGTGTATTTTTTTTTCAGAATTACCTCCATTTAATATAATGCTTTCTTTTATTTTAATTGCCGTGTGGCAGCTGTAAAAAGTCTCCCCCGTACTTGAATTCATTGTTGTTATATTTTCTGATCCTTTCGGATCATGGAGTCCATCCAATAGATGTGTAATAGAGTTCCGCTTAAGCCTGTGCTAGAGGCATGAGAGATGTTGCACATTTTATTATTTTATTACCTCTCATGAACAGACTCATTAAACCGAGTCTGCTTTTATTCTTTATTTTGGTTGCATTCTATGCTTCCAATGGGATCTTTTTACAGATTTTATTTCTCATATTTTCTGTCCAATTTTAAAATGAAATTTTATCAAAATTTAAATTAAATATGATTTTATATTTACAGATGTTATAACCCTTACGAAATTGTCAAAAGGCTGTGAACATGCCACGAACATGCTGCGAACATGCCGCGAAGATACCTATTCACAGGAAGTATTCGCAGGATATTCACTGCTACCGCGATCATGCCGCGACTGGTTTGATACTAGTTCGCGGGATATTCGCAGGAAGAACAATGATCACGGCATGTTCGCGAGAAGAACTTAGAATATTATAATCTTTTGGTAAACTGTTACTGAAGGGAGTTTATAAGAGCAGGTAATTGTAGATCAGTTAATTTGTAACATTATCTGTAAGGTCACAGTATGAGTCTGATAAGTTAATTACAACCAGATATTCTGGACATGTTTAGAAGGAAATCTGTGTGCATTACAAACAGTTTTCATAAGTGATTCTTAGAGGCTGATAGGAATATATACTTTTCTGTAGTAAGTCAGAAAATTTATGTTTAATATCTATACTCATATATCTCAGTAAACATAAGGAATTTTGAAAATGAAATAGATATGCTTAACCTTTTGCAGAGCTGTATCAGATTATCTAAAAAGAAATATAAAACTAGCTTATTTTGACAATTTCTAAGCTTCATAAGTCTGATAAAACATGTAAAACTATGACAGATTTGTAGTGATAATATAACTTATAAGCAGTGTGAAGAAAAACATTGGGATAAAATGAATACATGCACTCAGACACTGTTATTCAAATGACAAGTAACAGTTAAAATTCAAACATATATTTTATCATTAAAACTTTGTTTAAAATGCTCCAAATATGATATGAAAAAGTTCAGACATTGACAATTTGAATTTGTTATACTGTAACCTCAGCTAGTGTTCAAGTTTATTAAATAAATTTATAGCCCTGATTCCTACTAATTTATTTGTTTTTGCACTTTTTCTGTACATGCTTTTTTGTACACAATTTCTGTAGAGATGGTTTTCAGCTAGTTTGCGGCATGTTCGCAGCAACTAGTTCACGGGATGTTCGCAGCAACAAGTTCGCGGGATGTTCGCAGCAACTAGTTCGCGGGATATTCGCAGTAACTTGTTCACGGGAAGTTCACAGCTACTTGTTCGCGGGAAGTTCGCGGCAAACTTGTTCGCGGCAAAACGTATTTGCATGTGAAAAGTGAACACCAAACCATCCCGCGAACAATTATACCAATTGTATCAAAAGTGTTCGCGGCATGTTCGCCTGATATTCGCGGCATGATCGCAGCAAGTGTTCCCGGCAAACTATAAGATTTCCGTAAGGGAAGCAATCATCAATTGTAGATTTTTGTATATGCAAATTTTAATCCAAATATTGTGTTGTAACATATTGTATATTTAGTACACTATTGTTTATCATCATATACAGATATCTGTTCATTATGTTATAATGCTGTAAAAAATTATAGTTGCCTTCCAACAGGGGGCTTTGTATTGCATGGCAATACTTATTCACTTGTTTATCTTAGTTTTTGTTGTCATATATATTTTTCAGTATTACTTTCATTCAACATAGTTAATTATTTTATTATAATATATCTTTTCTATTTTGTCACAAAGTAGGACATGAATTATAGTAAAGGAGATGGAGAATTCAACTAAACATGAATTGCTTTTGAGTGAAAGACGTCGTGAGCCATTCAAAATCATACTAGTCTGTTTAAATCAAATTAAAGCAGTTTGAAATTGGAAAACACCTGACCAAAGAGGCTGCTATTTTAGTTTTCTCGACGTCAGTTACACGCTGCTGAACTGTCTAATTAGCTAATATCATTGTAAATAGATGATCTAGTTTCTTCAGTTTTTTTGAGTTTTGGATGAACAATATTTTTTCATGTTTTCGTTCTAGATAGTTGAATTAACGAACGTATAACGTGATGACGCGTCCATCTGTATGTCTATCCGTCATAATCTGTGTCCAGAGCAAAACTTTATCACAATTAAAGGTGATGATTTTAAACTTGGCATATAGGTAGATGGCTATGATACATTGTACAGAGCGGTCAAAGATCAAGGTCACAAATTGAGCTAAAAGGTAAAAACTTTTCGTCATATTATGTGTTTGGAGCAAACCTAAATAACTATGCAAGGTATAGACTTCAAACTTTACATGTAGGTAATTGGTAACGATGCAATGTGCAGAGCTCATGAACTTGGTCTGGTCAAGGTCACAAATTGAGCTATAAGGTCAAATCTATTCGTCATATTTCGTGTCCGGAGCATATATTTTTTACCATTCAAGATACTGACTTCAATCTTGGGATGTAGGTGGGTGGTGATGAGACGATGTTGGATTGCATGAAACAGGTTAAAAGGTCAATGGTCAAGGTCAAGTCTGCCCATCGTATTTCGTTTCAAGAGATATTAAAGGTATTGACTTGAAACTTGGAATATACGCAGGTGGTGAGACAATGTGCATTACAACTCCATCCCCCCATTAACCGCCCCCAAAAAATCATTAGGTTTCTTGCCCTTCAGTATCATGTCATCACCACCGCTGCCCCTATCCCACCCTCCCCTATCTACCCCCGAAAATCTTTAAATTTTGCTTTGCTCCTTTAAATTTTAGTTAAAGTGAAGTTAATCCGCTGCTTTATGGTACGTTGTCTTGACAGTCATTTTAGCTCACATGACCTTTGCCCAGGATGACGTATAAGTGTAGGTAGTTGATCCGGTGTCCATCGCACTGTGTCAATATTTTTATGACACATCTTCTCCATTGAAACTACTGACATTCTTGTGCGGACCTCTCTCATGTTTATTCAGATGTTCATATCTGTCCCATTTAGAGGCCACAAGAGCTAAAAGTAGAAAACAACTTTAAACGACTTTTTCTTATGAACCCTGTATGTATTTTCACCAGTCTTTGTCTGTATCATTCTTGTATAAACTTATCTCAAATTTATTCAGAAGTTTCAATGCGCATTTTAAAGGTCGTCAGAGCTAAAAATATAAAACTCTTTAATGTATTTATCAAACATGGTCTGTAGAATCCTTCAGTAGACTTCTTTCATTTTTTTCAAACGGTTCTGTTTTGTCTCATAGGGATCGCCAATGCCAAAAATAGACATACCTATAAATTACTTCACATAAACTTCTAGATTTATTTGCACTGGTGTATGGAAAGTTCGGTCTAAACTGAAAAGTAAATCAGCATTAAAACATAGAATTTAAGACATTTATTCATATGGTGATATGTTGACGTAATGCTTATACTGAAATTTGATTAATTTCAGATTTTCCTATCAGAGAAAATGCAGATATTTTTTCTCGGAAATTTGAAAAATAAGCTTCTTTAATTGATTCTGACATAAACATTTTATGCCCGATCTTTGATTAGTGTTTGTACAATACCAAGTAAACTACTATAAATTAAAACTGAACAAATCACTTCTACATATGTTGCAATCTGTGTGTGCTGTTAAGTCTGCAAGTGGCCCAAGACCTTAAAACAAATTTTCCTCATGAACCAAATGGTGGATCTTCACCAGGCTTGGTATGTAGTAGCATCGTTTTATAAGCTTTTCTCAAGTTCACCCAAAAGGTTTTGTTCGACCCATTTCTAGCCAAGGTCAGATTTGTTCAAATAGTTTCGTTTGCTCCATTTCAGGGGCCACCAGAGCTAAATTTCGTTTAAATTGTTCAGGTTTATTCCTTTAAGGGATAACCATAACTTCAATGTCTTCTTATCATGAACCACTTGATAGATGTCTGTAGCATCATTGTATGGACATCCGTTTAGTATGTTCAAACGGCTTCACTTGATCCCTTTTATGGCCCACCAGAGCTGAAAGTAGGAAAAGAGCCTTTAAACTACTTCATTTCATGAACCGCTTGACTGATTTTCATCAAGCTTGATCTGTAACATCCTTGTATAGACTGCTCTCAAATTCATTCGAATGGATCTGTTTGGCCCCTTTTAGTGGCTACAGAACTATTAATTTTTAACACAAAATTGCAAAACTGCACTTTTTATGCTTTAAACAATGCCAGTGAGTGATGTTAGAAATCAACTTACTGGTTCTCTAAAGGCATAACCCCCTTATTTCTATTCATTTTTGACACGAAAATAATTTCCGAAAAATCACACTAATGTTTTGAGCATGTTACCGGAAACATTTTCTAACGCCACCGCATTCTCAATTCTAAGAACAGATTTTGATATAATTTCGCAGAAATTTTCATTGTGTTTAATTAATTTGTTTTTTTTATATAAAACCAGTGTCATAAGAGTTAAAGATAAGAAAATCTTCAAACGACAATCAGGTCTGCTTTTAGAAGTTTAAAAATCATTTCACGATGACCGTCTATCAAGGTTATTCAAATTATTTTGAATCATTAAAACAAAAGACATTGCCTCAGGTGTCACTTTATATATTTGTGTTTACCCTTTTTCATAGTTTGTTGGTTGATTGGCTCTTCTACCAAATGTGTTACCTCTGTGAGCTGATAAATTTCAAAAATGTATAAAGTTCGAGATCTGTAAATTATGAAAGTGAGGCAATAATTTACAGCGTAATAAAATTATTTTCGATGAAATTCACGTATCTGGCAAGCTAAAATGTTTTCACTATTAAAAACACATATATCTATCCTATATCAGGTTCATGGCGTGTTTTTAAACATAGTTCTTCTTTTTTATTTAAGAAAACGATTCCTAACATTTTAAACTTTAAATTTTGCCTTAAAATGAAATTTTGTTTCAATTAATACACATGTATTGATTGGAAAAGACTTGGATTTGCAAAAGAAATTATAAGATGCCATATATATACGTTATTGGGATTGGCATACTTCTTAAGATAAGGCAGATTTTATACAACTCTCTGTGGGGTCATCAGGCTTATATAATCATTAGATTAAAATTAAATCAGAGGTACCCAATCAAATCGCGCCATTTATTGCACAATAATGAGATGTCCATAATTGTATTCTAGTGATTTATTCATATGACGTCATAACATTATTCTAGGAAGAAGAGTTTACATGTTCGAGTTGTTCTCTGTTACCTATTCCATAACTGTATATGTGATTCATCAGTTATTGTGTATAATTAATGTATACATGTATATAGTTATGCTTGAAGTGAATTCAATGAATAAAATGTATGGGTTTGGTTAGCGTAAGAGATGACAGTACAGAAAGTGGACCAGATCAGTCGCAGCAATTGGCTCAAATGTGCAATGGATCCGTCCAATAGCCATGTGGTAGTTATGTTAGAAATTGCCAGTTGTTGTTTTTTAGATACTATATTTATTATTATCAAATTATGTTGCTTTTGTTCTCACCTGGTTAATATATTTCATGCATAAATAATTTACGGTGACTGCGCTAGAGTAGATTACTCATATTTGCTATTACTTTTGAATTTGTATATAATTATGTCTAATGAACAATTTTTGATAAATATATCTTGATTACATTATGAACCTTAGTAATACGTACTTCACCATCAACGTCATAATTCTTGGTTTTCATTTTACTTTTTTTTAATTTCTAAATTAAATGTACACGTTACACAGAATGTAAAATGAAAACCAGCAATTATGATAAAAAACAATCCTTAATGACATAAGAATATTGATGTTGTATTTTGAAAAGGTAATATTAGAGGTTATAAGTATTTGTAAGTGGTTGAAACGAAAGTTTTATAACCCTAACAACTCTTTTTACAAATAAGTATTGCACTTCTAAAAAGCAATGTTATCTGTTTTGTCATTATGAAATGAAGTACATAAAAAATCATAATAAGATAGAAGAAAATATGTTAACAAAAAAAAAAGAGAGAGAGAAAAGTTAAATGAAACAATATAATACTACGAGGGAAGATCTAGAAATACTAAGACTTTTACTTAACTAAAAAGCAACGAATATACTTAATGAAATTGTATATGTATCATCTATAGACATTACCAATTCAGTGCGTCAAATTACGCAGATTTGTCGAACTCAATGTGTAATAGATTTTGCATTCGAATTATAAAGGAACTTTATATATTTTGATATGCTCCGCTTTAGCGTTTTCTCGTTACTTTGACGACCGATGATGGGTAGTGGTAAAATAGGCCAGCAAGTATCGAAGAGAATGTTAATCATTTTCAATGCCCTACGTTATAATAATTAGATGAAAAGTCTTAATAATTCTATATCACCTCTTTTAGGCAGTTAAGACTGGATCTTTTCGAAGAAAAACACATGGTTATTAAGTACAATTAGTGGTTTGGAACTAAAAACAAATATATAGATTGTAATGAAAAAATGAATGTCTAGATAAACACGATAAACTGTCAGTACCCGAGAATGCCTAAACCACATGAAAAACACTATACTGATGTAAGTCAAAGGTTATATCCGTCTAATTGCATAAATGTTGTTTGTTTAAACGGGTACAAAATATTTGCAAATATATCAGTTGCGCTGGCAAGAAGTTCCTGCGTGGTTTAAACCCGTATATATTACAGAGCTTATTAACCTTATTTGGTCACATATAGATTCAAAATTATCGTATAACATTTTAGACACAAAATTTCCCTACAGCAATTATCTGCGCCTAGCCACAGATTCGCAGTTCCCTCGTGCTTTTCAGTTTTATACGTTTTTAATTTTATGTAAGTAACCTTTTGAAGGTATGCCTACATATAAAGATTTTAATAGTTTTATGTTGGTGACTTAGTCATCTTAATAGATATTAGGTTTTAGAAGATGTAAATGTGTATAGATCAAATAGTCTCTTATATTTCTGTATAGAAAGGCATACTTATTTTTTAAAATATTGTAATGTTTTATCATGCAATACGTATGAAGAGACGTAAATAAACTATTTGACTTGACTTGACTATAAACAAACAAGAAAAAACATTTAGTTTTTAAAGCGACTAACCCATTCATCGTGGTATGAGATTTAAAAATAAAATCAAACTTTTGCTATATCCGCCTATATATACTGCATATTCGATGTTCTAACAATGTATTTTTCATCAAATTTTGTTAAAATCGTTTTCTTAATAAATTTATGATAAAAACATTCGTCTACAATTTCTGATAAGGGTTTCCTGGTTTATAAAAAATAAACGGAATACCCAGTCAGCACCTTGCAAACATCACGTGTCAGTGAGAGAAAATATCACCAAACATGATTATCAATGGAGCGAACACGTATAGGTATAAATAGAGAACGGTAACCAAAACATTATCGGAAAAGTCGATTATGTCTTTATTGGTAATTCCGAGTTTACTTCATGGTAAATCAGCGTTTTCTTTATAGTCAATACGATTCAAAATTAGTACAACTATTTTGTCACGGATAATGGTTTTACTACCCGATTCCCCTTTTCTTAATAGTAACATTTAATATGTTATTGTTACAAATACCGTGCGAGAGTAGTATCGCACAATATCATGACGTTTTGAAATATAAACAAACAAAACAAGAACATAAAATGAAATCAGTACACTTAGTACGTTTACGATGCAGTCAGTGAATCATCGTTGGCCGAACGGTTACGGTATTTGTATGATACATTTTCGTCGTGAGTTCGATTCCCAGACCCGTAAAATTTTGTCTTTAGACTATATTTCATTTCTTTTACTTCAGTACGAGTTAATGAAGACAAAACTTGTTAGTTAATCTAGTTCTAACATGTTCACTAAAATTATATATGTCACAATTGACACGTACTGGCAGTAATTATGTTAGATAAACTCCATCTTTTATATGATCTAATGTTTTTAAGCTTTCCTGTGATATTTTTGAAGTTGCAAGGATTAGTTTTATAAGTTTTATAATATAACAGTCTTACACGTCACTTTAATAAAAGTATTGCCTGGCAATAATTTCAGGATCGATTGATTTAAAGATACTACTAATTTTATATGAAAATAAGAAACAAAACTGTCGCGTTTCGTTCTATATTTATCAATGTTTTCAAAAATAAAGCATTGCAATGGTTTATAAAAGTGCATGAGAAAAACTGCTAACACACGAATGTTCCCGTAATTTATTTCAAAAATCATAAATCACAATATGTATTTAATTGCTTACAAAACGTTTATTTTTCTTTCGTTACAACACATATAGTGAATGTAAAATTTGTTTGTTAAGAACACACTTTGGGGTCAGTTAACGTTTTTTTTGTGTTTATATATATATATTTTTTTTCATATAAGTTCACCGTAATTTCCTCTATCAGATGCCAAAAAAAAAGTTAATTTAAAGGCTCAGTGCATTTTTGACATGAGTTTCTGAAAAGAACAGGCTTTAAATTTAGTCACAATGTTTCTTGACCATCAGCTTAGCATTTGATTTCCGGAATCTCAATAATTATAATGGGGTCATTCAAGGCTCTAAAGAGAGCGTTAATATTAATCTGACTTACATTGCCTTGATGTGATCCAAGAGCTTATTCAAATAGAGCTGAATAGATCAAAATATGAATGCGTCATTTCAGTCATTACATTACTTAGTTAATTCAGTTCTTTTTTCATAAACATGTGTGGTAAACCTGGATTTTGGCAAAAATTATTTTGCTTTTTGTGAATTTCTTCATGATTTTACTGTTTTACACTGTTTTGACTTTTAGGGCAGGCATCTAATTACGCAAATTTAGTATAAGTTTCAAGTTAATCGGGCTAGTCAAAACACATTTCATATTTTTCCGACCCACAACACAGTTGCTGTAAAACAGATACATGTTCTTAAATGCATATTTCTATCTTACCAAGATAATTTTATCTTCAATATGTTGTAAATATATTTCTTGACATTTTTATAAAGTTTGAAGACAAGACATTGTGAAGCTTTAAAGTAATCTTGAAAAATATTCTATTGTTTACAGTTTTGCTAGTCAATTTCTTGTGTGGCCAGAGCAGACCAAAGGGGCCTCCGTGGCCGAGTGGTTAAGGTCGCTGACTTCAAATCACTTGCTCCACACCGACGTGGGTTCGAGCCTGACTTGAGGCGTTGAATTATTCATGTGAGGAAGCCATCCAGCTGGCTTACGGAAGGTCGGTGGTTCTACCCAGGTGCCCGCTCGTGATGAAATAATGCACGGAGGGGGATCTGGGATCTTCCTCCACCATCAAAGCTGGAAAGTCGCCATAAGACATATAACTTTGTCGGTGCGACGTTAGATCTAACCCAACAAAAAAGAACTGGTCAATGCAAATGAATTATTAAAAATGTTAAAAGATATTTTTCAGGATATAAATTTTACTGTCATGTTTTAGTTATACTGAATATTGTTGATTTTTAGAAGCCTTGTTCTCTTGTAATTCTTTAAAAATGGTCCTTAGATGTGAACACCTAATTTTTTCGGCCATATTGGATTTTTGGGGAGAAATTGTGTCATGTCTGTGTCCATTCTTTGACACTCAACTTAAGTACTTTCAAATTAATATTTGTAATTTGAAATCTAACATGATAAGCAAATAACCTACATACATGTAGAGCAAAACCTATCACGGGTTATTCTGCAATAAATTACCTACGCGCGTGCAATGACGTCATCCGATCCAGGTGCGTAGCACGGTCGTAAAAAGTATTCACCATTTTTTTTCTAACACAGTTGATACTAGTATGTCGTGTTAGAATCAAAATAACTAGTTCCCAATCCTTCGTGATATATTCTTACGCATAATAACTCAAAACACGGGTTATTCTACGATATCCCACAGTATTTTATGCTGGAACATCTATTTTTTTCAGGTCTTCAATGCAATAAAGGCCGAACGTAAGGGAAAAGTGAAAGTTTTTTTGTGGACTACCAACATTAGGAAAATTTGTTAAGAAAATGTCTGCTAATCATAATTTTGCATTTTCAAACGAAAACTTTTAAAAATATATTGTTCACAATGACTTCGTGTTTTGTTGATACATTGAAGGAAGTCTACTTTCAGCGAAAAGCAAAGTAGCTAGGGACTCGTTTACACAAAGGGAAACAATGACAAAAGAAGGAAAAAATAGTTTCATGCTTAAAAGAGTTCCAAAAGTTAGGACAATTTTTTGTTGTAAATTACAACATTATCACTGTTGGTTACGTACTGGAACAATAGTGTAAAAGTCGTCGATATTACTAACAGAGATGTCTTGGCAAAATGCCTTTATCTCTTCCGTCAGTTTATAGCTGAGCAAGTCAGCGATGGTGTTCAAACTTATCTGACGTTCCCAAAAGAACATTTACGGACCAGCGATGATTTGAAATGATCTGTTTATCCAGGAGCATATCCTCTTACAAAATTTTTAAATATTTAATTAAAAAAGCAACTAGGGTACTGGAAGTTATGTATCATCTTATTATGGGGTACATTTGTGCCATGTAATGTTAAACTTCACAGATGGCAAAGTTTAGAACCGGACAGAAAAAGGCCCTGTCGGCATTTGACCTCCAATTTTGACCTGGACGGGACTTGGGTTTTGTGCATGACATGTCGTCTTATCATGTGGAACATTTGTGCCAAGTAATGTTAAAATCACTAGATGAGTTATGGACCGGACATGAAAATGCAGGCGAACTGATGACGTAAGGACGGACGGAAGGACGGACGGAAAGGCGCAGTTCTTTCGACCAGTAGGGGACAAATAATTAAATCTATTCAACATTGCAAATAACACAACACATGTAAATTACTAAAATGATAAGTATCGTTAACAAGACCAGTGTAGTCTGCTAGTTAAGATGTCGGCCACACAGCCTTGGGGTCGAGGTTACACACTCTAACATGACACAAGAACTAGTTTTCCTGGGAACGGAATGAAGACTGGTTCAAATAAGCTAAAACCTCTCATCATAATCAAGCTAAAATGAATTAGTATAAGCTATATACAACTAAAGTTATAACACTTGGCCGGTAAATTATCAAATATATATACTAATAACACAAACAAATCATTGAACAGAGATTTATGTGACATACCGTATATATTTCCGCTTGCAAGACGCCTTAGCTTATAAAAGGCCGGACATGCAATCTGGGGTTTCTTTTTCTCAGCTTCTTTTTATCATTGATTGAAGATAGTAAGTTTGAAACATTAAGTGATTTGCCTGATCCCTGAAATTATTTAGCTCCTAATGGAAATCATTTACGAATCATTGGTACGCGAATCATTTAGGCAAGGTAGCCAGAGGAAAATTCTATACATATGAGATATTTGGTCTCACCAGTATACGTTTTAACAAAGGACATTCTATTTCGTTTGTCAGCTAGTCTAAGACATAGTCACCTTAAGGATAGGATCCATTTCATTGTTCAAGATACTAAAGGCGTAAGCACTTCCCTGGGTCATATAACTCGTATCCTGAAAAGGGAACTTTTCTATGATTTGAATTTCCCGCGCTACAACTGACATCAGAATTTTGCATTTATCAGCTGTTCAAATTTTCTAAAGAATTAACAATCATTATCTCTCACTTTGATTTACAGACATCAAACATCACGAAGTTTTAATTATTACAAATACTGACGGGGGCAAAATTCGAAGTGTACCCTGCTACTTAAATCAAATTAGAAATTATCATAAATTGAAAAATATAAAAATCGTTTAATTTTCTGTTGGAATGATATAAAAAGATGTTTATAAGTGTATATTTTGTAAACATCCGTCTTTCTGAGAAATGTTAAGTCTTGTCACAAAAATGTTTATTCGTTAAAAAATGCTGTTTGCAATGTGTGCCAAGCAAAATCAATTAATTAGAATAATGCTAGGAAGTAAATTGCCATGATCTGATAATGTATCTACGGTGGCATGCTTATGACATGCATTTATTTCTTTTAGATTAAATTATCTCGTGCGCACGACATCTTATGGAAATGTTTCACTGATAACTCTCAATATTACTAGTAAAAACATATTACAGTCAGTGATAATTTGTTTTGTTCGGTGTATGTAAAGAGAGTATCATTTCCTACTCTCACATATAAAGTTCAGATATTGACAAGCAAACCAAAGGAAGTGAAAATTGTGCTAATAAAATATTTAAACAAAATCGATACAAGACAATTATGATTTTTAGCTCACCTGACCATGGTACTATTCTGATCTTCATGTCTACATCTTTTGTCGTTGTCCATTAAGGTAGTTATGCACGTTTGATAACCGGAAGTGATGGTGTAACGTCAATTTCCGCAAAACGAAAAATAAAGCCTGGATTCGGTGTACGGAAATGAAAATCATTTTATGAACTAGAGCTGTTTTTGAGAAAAGTGCATGTCTCCTACAACTGCCTTATCATCTGAATATAATTTATCTGAGTCAACCATGCACCAATATATGTATCACTGGCATATGCATACAAAGTAATTTTAGGTAATTCAAGAGTCATAATTCTGAAGTGTCTGACCGAGGACTTACTAGCAAACAAATTTTGTCCAAGTTTGGTGAAGATCAGATGAGAAATGTTCGACTTAGAGTGCGGACAAGTGTTACAGAGCGATTTACGGTAATTCAAGGACCATAATTCTGAAGTGCCTGGGCCGATTTGGCTAGTTATCGAACTTGGTCGAGGAATTATTGACAAATACATTTTGTTTAAGTTTAGTGAAGATCGGATGAGAATTATTTAAGTTAAAATGCGGACAAGAGTAAAAGGCCAATTTTCGGTAATTTAAGGGCCATAATTCTGAAGCGCCTGGGATAATTTGGCACGTTATCGAACTTGGCCGAGGACTTATTGGTAAATATATTTTGTTGAAGTTTGGTGAAGATCTGATGGGAACTGTTCAACTAAAAGCGCGGAAAACATTTGCGACAGACTGACACGTACACACGCAGAGAGCAGTCGATCAGTATATCTCACACCACTGTGCGGTTGGGGACATAATTAATGGACCTTGTAAGCAGATTTATTACAATGGCACTGTTACTATCTTAATTAAGTTAGAGTGCGATATTAAAACATCTGACGCGTTATATAGATACTAATGCCTTAAAATTAGCGTGAAATGTGCGGCTCATTTTAATCATGGTCAAATATCTCAAAAATAAGCACACGGGCCTATAAATTTTATTTCACCAAATTATTGGCTATATGTTTATTAATAACTGTGAAAAATTACATTAAAATCTACATTGTAGAAAAATTTCTTTTCGCGAAAATGTTATAAAAGTTATTATTTTCCAATAGACTCCCATTATAAAAAAATGCCTAAGGTCTAAATTTTTCATTTCATTCTAGCAAAATATCAAGCACACGACCCTATCTTTTTTAATTGCAGAATTTTCTAAGTATATTCGGAAGATTTTTAAAACCAGAGTTTAATCGAATTCTACATTGTAGAAAGAATTTCTATACAAACGTGCAGAACTATCTGAAATGTGACTGTTAACAATATTGGCATTATCTTAACGAACCTTGGTCAGATGGTTTGATTCAGTGTTGTATTATTTTCTGGTCCTTTGGGATCATTGAGTCCGTTCAATATCTTTGTAATAGAGTTCCGCTTAAGCCGTGCAAGCGGGCGTTAGAGGTGTTGCACTTTCCATTACCTCTCATGAACAGACTTAATCAAACCGAGCCTGCTTTTATTTTGTTTTGTCGCATTCTGTGCTTCCAAAGGATCTTTTTACAGATATTATTGCTTTGATGAAATATCGAAACACTGTGATTCTGAGCCATCTTGAGTCAAAAGCCTAGGTCTCTACATGAAATAATAGGCAAATATGATTAAAACTCTAGTGACTTTAATCAAAAACTCTTCGTCAAAAAATAATCGTCCCTATAGTCAGATTAAAAACTGATTAATCTGGAGTGAAATACTAGGCCGCTGGGCTAAGTTCTAGAAGAATCTTACTGAGTTTCTAAATGTCACATTTTCTACCTGATCTATATGATATCACGTCAGAATGTTCTTGTTAAGATATTATGACCTTCATGACTCTGATTTGAAATATATTTACGAGAAACTGCGTCGTGAAAATGTAGTTTTAGCAAATGCCCAAGGTCACAATGTAGCTTTCATAATTGATAAAAATGGCCAACAGAATTTCGTTAGAAAATTAAAAACTATTTCCGTGATTTTGTTTGGACATTGAAATATTCCATGGGAAAATATGACGGTGATACATGTGTTATTAGATTGTTAAATTTTTCTAGGCTCCGTCACTTAATTAGCAAATGCATAGTTACTGTTACTGTTTTTATTTTGTTACATAATAATATGAGTATCCAAAGAAAAAGTTTGTATGGACATGCATTAGTCATAACTTTTGATATTCAATCAGAATTTTTTACTGTTGCTTGAGTAATGAAGTTTTTTTCAAATATGTTTAAGATGCAATCTTCTTGTTAAAGATGCTCTACAGAGTAGCCTAACTGCATTATTTTTCATTTCCATGATGGTAATAATACATACATTACTGACAGTGACATATATATGTAATTGATATTTAACCTTTACCCTGCTAAATTTCTAAAATGGACTGGCCTGTCATTCAATTTGGACAGTACTATTTATTAATTGAAGGAAAATTTACTGACTGAACAGCAAACAGTGCAGACCATTATCAGACTGCTCTGATGTGCAGGCTGATCTTAGTCTGCACAGGTCGCAAAGGCAGAATCACATGCCGCCAGCAGGTTGAAGGTTAATGTAGCATTCTAACAAGATCCGATTCATTTTTCCCATTAAACAAAGAAGGCAGAAAACAGTGAATTATTATACAACAAATCACTGTTCTGACGTCACACTAATGATTATTACGGCATGGTGTCATAGAGTGAAATTAAATTATCTGCCAATAAAACTCCGTTGTTTTTACTTGTGTGTTGTCAGACTTATGACACGTATGACGTTCCATAGTTCCAAAACTTTCTTTTTCAGTCCAAGGGAAATAAATCAATAACCTTCCAATATGAATCCTATAAATGAACCTATATAAAACGTATGCACGTGATCACTAACAACCAATCACTGCACTGGTCACTTTTTAAGTCAAATTTCAAGATGTCTGTTGCATTTTAAGCCGCTCATATATTTTGTGCATTTTTGTATATCAACTGGAACTTATACATTTCCAGGTAAATATTTTGACTTATATATTCTTTTATCATCGGTACATAATTGTATGATCGCTATTTGTAAACACATTATATTTTACCTGTAATGCAATAATGCTAAGCATGACTGATTTTATCAGGTGGTCAATGTTGTTTACATTTTTGACAGCTGTCATCTGTCATATCGCGTTGTAATTTTGACATTTGAATAATTTGTTAAATAGTTAATATAATTGAATTATTTTTATTTCCAGGATACTGATACTGATACCGATATACAAGTATCTCTGTTTATCATCTTTATTATCGTGAAAGAAACATTAAATCAATTATTACAGTCTGCAAACTTTCTTTTGGTTGTCCCATATTTAAAGGAACCCATCCCATAGACACCATGAGTATATTATAGCCGTGGCAGTACACCAAGGAAATATATATATCTGAAACGATGAACTCAAAAGTTAATAAATAAATAAATAAATAAAGTGGGGCTACCAAAATGGCGCCCAACATTTTTTCTAGCAGACTTTTATATAGTGCATTGTGAGTGAACTACTTTGGAATTTTATAATTCCGGATGCTGTTATAAAATGTGACGTTATGCTTGGATTCGATTTGGAAACAGGAACGGAATCTGAAACCCAGCTGCGAAAAGGATCGATTTATGGACGGGGCCCGCTACGTTGGATGCATCTCTACACGGATATAGACGTCAATACGGGGAATTTCTTCAGGATACAGGAACATTTGAGGAACTTTTGAGCATTTGTGTTTAGGACGTTTAAATAACGCAGTGTGTTTAATTTTGTGTAATTGTGAGGAATATTGTGATTGTATTGGAGAACTGTAAGTTGCATTTTTATATTGATATTCTTTTGCTAAGAGAGTAATAATTGTTTTTGTACCATTTAATGGTATTAGTATGAGTGTATAATTACAATTTGTAAGATTATTTAAGTTTGATAGACAATTTGTTTAGTAAATAATAGCCTAGATTTGTTTTTCATAGTAACCGGAAGTGACCCTCACAAACTAATTTAGCATGTTTTCCCACTGTCCTATATAATCTTATTGATCAGGTCGGCATGACGTCACATCCGGAGCAGTCGATTATGCAAATCACCTTGGAGGTGAAAGCAGGACCCGGCAATACGTAGCGAATTAACTAGCGGTGTGGGTTTTGATGTTTTTATTTTCAAATAAAACAAATCAAGAGTAATTTTTTTATTATCTACAGTCCTTACGCTGTGGTACAATCTATATATTTTTCAAAAAAAGTAGGGTTTTTGTATTAATTGATTTTGTGGCATTTTAAAACGGTCGGGAAAAAGTGACACATTATGTATTGTCAGCTCTTCGGCGCTACGGATAAGTTATAATTAAAACAAGTTTCCAAATTTATTCAACATTTTCTCAGTTTGCATATATAAATATTAAACTAAACTAAATATCTGAGAACATAACAATTTTTTTATTCAACTTCTTTGCTTAAAATCGTAGCAGTTGTTTCTTTCATCTTTCAGAGAATCTTTTAAGTGTCTTGAAAAAGAATGTTATTTTCTTTTCAAGAATGAACAGATCAAATAAATAAGTAAATTAATTTTCTGATTTTTATGTCTTTTTAAAATAAGCTGATAAGCTGATTTTCTAAATGTTTTAATGCTCTGAAATAATTATATTGTTGCCATTTTGCTGAAATGTATTTTGTGCGATATATTTTATTTTGTTTTATGTAAAATACTATAATGTTGAAGTACATTAAGTATGAAAGTCATTTAAATAAAGTTGAAAACTTATACTTTATTCTATGTAATCTTATTGCAGTCATTCTTTTTTTTTTTTTTTTTTTTTTTTGAAGAAATGTGAAATGTCCTTCCAGTCAAAAATTAGTTTGGTGAATTGATTTTAAAATTTCAAATGAACTATATGCCTATATGCTCGGGCATGTGTATTAATTAAGGTTTTTTATGTAGTAGCTCTCTTAATCCCTTTGACAATAATTGACATGCAAATAACAATAATGTGCATCTTCCAAATATCATAAGACCCTGAAGGCATACATCAAACGGATAAGACAGGAAATTACCATATGGCCCCGAAGGGGTACATCAGAGGGATAAAACAAACAGGAAATCAATAGTATTAATTAGTGATAGTCATTAGGAACTGGTCGAAACTGATTTTCATTAATATACCACATACTGATTGGTTTCCATAGTGATTTATGACTTATGACTGGAATGTATGCTTTAATTTTGTGGTATGTGGAAGCAGTCAATTGTGACAGCCTATAACAATTAACAAAAAAATATGGATGCAAATTATCGTTCACAGTTTTAAATAATTGACAATTTACTACAAAGCAGACAGTATTTTCGTAAACAGAAGTCATCAATTTATTGATACGTCCTGGCTTTTCGTAAAAAGAAGCTAGCATGCAGTTATTATATATCATTTTATCTCCACGTGTAACATATAAAAATCCCTTTGTGTTATAAATGCAGAAAAATATCTTATATTGTGATCCTGATACGCTTCGAGCAAAGAGCTATAAAAATATAGTCCTTTGGCTTCGAGGGAAAAAATCCCTTCTCCAGTATTTACGCATAATGTACTATTAAGCTTTAAATTTTGACACCTCTCATTAAATCTCACACGAATCAGAATTTAGGTAAGAGGTGTTGATTTAATTAAATTTGGCGTGACTGAATCACTTTTGACACCACAGTTCAAGCTATCTGGCTTTCAGAACTATTTTAATGGCAGGCTACAAAATAGAACGAGAAAAGTGAAACAAATGGATTAACCTAATTAGTTGAGCTAGATTCTCTACTTTATTTATTTTTAAAAGACCTCCAATTTTTTAAATTATGATTTTCATCCAGTCCGTCACAAATATGAGACCTCGCAGCTTACACGGATCAATGATGAATATCACGTCTGAAACCTAAAAAAAGAAAGTTTTCTTTCACAGGAGTGATTTCTGGGACATCATGCTACATTATAAATTCACTGACTTATTAATATTTCCCAAAATTTAACTTTAAGCAAAGAAAAACAACCAGCACTAGTGAAACATGAAACGCTTTTCAATTACAATTTAGCGTTTGCTGTCACCTCGGCTTGTTGCTACGCAACGCGATACGCTAAAGTGCCCGGATATCCGACCTGATCAATTTCATATTAGTGACTTATCTGGTGTCCTATAGTAGTTATATATTAAATAGACCATTTTTCCAAGGAATTTTGGTTTATTGATAAAAGTCCACACTTAGTCTCTGTAAATTACAGTTTTCCGATATCTGTGAAAGACCCTGCTTTAAAATCCAATACTCGGTAGAATTGTAAAGATATCGATAAAACTACCCTACTGATAACAGCCGGCGTGATAGCTTAGTGTGCTAAAGCGCTGCTCTGAAAATAAATTGTCAAGACTCGTCAAGAGTGAGTTCGAATCCAGCTCGGAGCAAAAATTTTTTTTCAAACGAAATGAAATTTTTGTTTTGATCTCAGTTGAATATTTTTTTTGCGTTTTTTATAGTAGTGTGAAGAATAGCAATATTGTTTATTGCAATATTTATCTATTGTAATAACGTATAAAGGAATATTGCGTAAAACAAGCTGTATAGATAGTGTAAAAGTTTGTAATTAATAATATTACAAAATTTACCTACCTAAACTTTATTCGCGCGAATAGTAAATAACGTGCGCGCTCTTTCGCTCTCACACACATACAAACATACACACAAACATTGATACACGTTACACTTTAACATATTAACGTGAAAAGTAAAATACAAACTTGAATAGAAGTATTATTTGCAAAGTACGGAATACAAGGAGGGACAAAAGTGAAAGTACACATTTATGAAATAAAATACGGAATACATGGAGGGACTTCAGTTTAGTTGTGAATAATAAATGAAATTTTATTCATGATGTGAAGATGAATGAAATATTTAGTCTCTTGTGAAAAGTACAGTTTATGTAAGAGGTATATTGTGAAATGCACGTTGTCAACATTAGTGAAAAGTAAAATTAGCTGATAGCTACTTAATACTGAGATTGGATAGAACTACGCAAATAGAATAATAGAGACAAAGACTCTAGCTTATTGTTAAATGTATAATTAAAGCAAACAGTGTGATAATTAAGTCATGTACATGTGAAATAGAAAACTGTGATATAGATCCCATGAAAGTGAAATAGACACTGTGAAAGACGAAAGTGATTGGAATGAACCTTAGATAAACTTATTTAAAACACTATACATGAAAGTGAAATAGACACTATATATGAAAGTGAAGTAAATAAATCTGAGACAAACATAGAAAAAGTTACAAAACATACAAAATCATGGCGGAATATATGTCAGAAAGAGAACTGAGAAAAATTGAAAGAAATAGGAGAAAGGAGGAAGATAGATTAAAAAGACAAAATGCAAGAACACTAGAAAAGGAGGAAAAACGTAAGCGTGAGCAAAGTGAACATGATAAAAAGGAGAGAGAACAACTTGAACTACAAAAGCAGAGAGAAAGGTTAATACATGAACGGCGTAAACTTAAAGAGAAAAGCAAGCTGCTATATGAAATGGAGCAAGGAATGAAAGAAAGAGAAAGGGTAGATAAAGAGATAAGACAGAAGTCTAAAGATATTAAGAAAGATTTTGAAAGTGATACAAGTGAAACAGAGGAAGGGTTTAAAGAATTAGAACAAGTTGATAGTGATCATAATAGTAGTATAGAAAGAAAAGAAAGAAGTGATAAAATCAGAAAGTATACAAGTTCAAGTAAGGAGAACCTAAGATTGAAAGAAAGTGAAATTACACAAAGCAAAAGAGCTGAACGTAAAGATAGTTCAGATAGTGAATATTCAGATTTAGATAAATCAACGGAATTACAGGCAAATGCTAGACAGACATTTAGTGAAGAAAGAATGAAGAAAAGGAAAGGTTCAGTTCTGAATATGAAAGATGAAATGAGCTTCAGGAATGAAAACCCACTATCAAGTGATAGTCTAGAAGATAAAGAAAGTGAAATAGAATTAGATTCACAACAATCTGAAAGTGATGCCTCGGAAGATGCATACACAACAGTGGATCAAATATATGATGTAGATTATATTGAAAATCCGAGACATAATAGTACAGAGATAGAAACTGAAGAAAACAAAAATGTGAATTTTGAGAATGAAATGAGATGGCTTGATGAAAAATGGCAGCAATATCAATGTGAAAATGCTGAATTGAAATCTAGTATAGATAAACTTAGAAATACAGAGACAGAAAAAGAAAATATAAAACGAGATAGAAACAAACATTTAAAGTATACGGCTGCAGAAGATATGTTGAAAGAGAAAATAAAACAATTAAAGATTAGAGAAAAGAGGGTAAATGATGCTATCCAAGAAAATAGAATGCTCAAACAAAAACAAGCTGAAGAACTAGACAATTTAAAGCATAGACAGACAGAAACCAAAAGAGAAAGTGAGAAACGAAAGATAGAGAAAGATAAACTGAAGAAATTAAAGGACGAGGAACTGTTACTAAAGCAACGAATTAAGGAGAAAGAAGCTCGATTACTTAATGAGAACAGAACTAATGCTGAAATAAATGAGAACAAAAGCGATACTAGAAAGGCAAACAAAAGTGAGAAAACTGAAAGTACGAAAGCAAAGTTACACAAGCCCAATATCCCATCATTAACTGAAACTACATTCGAAGAATGGAAAATAGAGGTTGAAATTATTCTTAAGTCGGGACTATATGAGGAAAATATTCTCCGACAAGCAATTAGAAATTCGTTATGTGGACACACCAGAAAGATATTGTTGACCATGAGTCCTGATGCAACCATACAGCAAATTATAAACAAGTTAGAAGGTATATATGGAAACATCAGATCGGGTGAATCAGTTTTATCTGAATTTTACATGTCGAAACAAGGAAAGGATGAAAATGTGTCAGAATGGGGCTTGCGATTGGAAAGTATATTACAGAGAGCAATAGAAAAAGGTCATATAAAAGAAGAACAAAGAGAAGATATGTTAAAAACAAGATTCTGGAGGCATTTGTACAGTGAGGACCTGAAAAACGCTACAAGACTAAGCTTTGAAACTTCAAAGTCTTTTGAAGAGTTGCGAA
The DNA here is from genome assembly GCF_021730395.1 of Mercenaria mercenaria. Lineage (NCBI taxonomy): Eukaryota > Metazoa > Mollusca > Bivalvia > Venerida > Veneridae > Mercenaria > Mercenaria mercenaria. The sequence goes on from NC_069364.1 coordinate 49,653,162, forward strand.
GAAAAGTACGTATAGAAGAAAACGAGATGTCGATGACGAGAATACAAGAAGTAGAAATAGAAGATAAAATATCACTAAATCAGCATAAAAGTGAAGACGACAGTGATCTTGTCATGAAAACAGTTTTAGAAAGGATGAAAAGGCCAGAAGAAGAACTTCTTCGAGTTCAAGAAAAGTCTAGAGAAGAGAAAGAAAGTACAAGTGGTGACATACATAGACGTCATGATATAGAGCAAGAAAGGAGTAGATGGGATAGAAGAGATAGATATAGAGATAGATATGATAGAGGAAATTACAGAAATAGATACAGAGATTATGAATATGGGGACAGAAGAAATTACAAAAGAGATTATCGAGAAAGATATGACACAGATAGACCAAACAGAGATTATCGTAGACGATATGATGATATAGATTGGAGAAAAGAGGACGATAGGTACCCAAGATACAGAAGAGATGATATTGAAAGAGGATATAGGGGAGACAGAAGAACTAATGATAGATACGGATATGACAGAGAAAGAAATTACGATGTGAGAAGTACAGAGAGTCAGACAGCAGAAGAGATAATAAAGAGTTTAACAGGCATTATAGAGAAGGTTCCAGCGCAGAACAGAGAAAACAAGATACGGACAAAGGAGATACAGCAAAACAAGAACATAAACAAGTACAATCAAATTCCAAGACGGAGGCAGCAGGTAGAACAAACACACCAAATAAGCCTTTAAACCGCTAGGAGTCTCTGTCGAGGGGCAGATTAGAGACAGCAATAATAAAAGTCCCAAAACACAGAATTTGTTCAATAGAATCGTCGGTAGTAATAACACCAGTGACGTTATTTTGGAAGGAAAAACATCCAAATGTCTTATTGATACTGGATCTATGGTTACAACTGTAAATCTAGATTTCTACAATTCATTAGATCCTAAACCAGCATTACATCCCTTAACAGAATTCAATTTGAAAATCAGTGCTGCAAATGGTCAGAGTGTTCCATATCTTGGATATATCGAAGCTAGAGTGTCTGTGCCATTTCTAAAGGACAATTCTTTTGATCTTCCAATTCTAGTGGTGCCAAATACCAGTAATAATTCTAACATTCCGGTGATTATTGGTACGAATTTTATTCGACTCTGCCGTCTTGAAACATCTAATGAGACGATACCAGAAGAATGGGATATAGCATTTAATAGTTTGGTAAATGATTCGGTAGGAATTGTCAAGTCTACACAAAGGATCAATTTAAAACCGTTTGAGACTAGAACTGTAACCGGTTTCGTCAGAAAATCTTCACCTATTGAAAGTGCTGTGACAGAACCCTGTGATGATCAACATTGTTCTAGCAGAGTGAACGTCTGTCCAAGAGTTGTAACTCTCAACAAACCTGGAAATAGTGCAAGAGTTCCTGTCAGAATATTTAATCTTTCTGCTAAAGCTATATCGCTACCACCAAAGTCAAATCTTTGCCAGTTACAGGAAGTTAAAGTTTTAAGATCAGCACCAATGTTCGATGCAGAAAATCAAGACAAAACTGCTACGGTAAACCGGCAAAACATCGATGACACTAACCGAGAGGAAGAAGATATAACAAAGAGATTTAGTATTTCGCTAGACAACAGCATGCTAACAGAAGAGCAGAAGACAGAAGTCAAGAACATGTTCAACAAGTGGGAACATATATTCTCTACAGGACCAACTGATTTAGGAGAAACAGATCTTTTAGAACATGAAATACATCTGACTGATTACACACCATTCAAACAACCATATAGAAATATAGCTCCAGGATTAATGCAGGAAATCAAAGAACACATACATGAAATGCTAGAATGTGGTGCGATAAGACAATCCAACAGCCCTTTCTCATCAAACGTCGTTATTGTCAGGAAAAAGGACGGTCAGATTAGATTTTGTATAGATTTTAGAACCATCAACAATCGAACGGTCAAAGATGCCTATGCTATTCCAAGAATCGAAAACACTCTACATCTTTTATCCGGATCAAAGTATTTTTCGAAATTAGATTTAAAAGCAGGTTATTGGCAGGTACCAGTAAAAGAAGAACATCGCAAATTTACAGCATTTCAAGTAGGACCACTTGGTTTTTACGAGTACAACAGAATGTCGTTTGGATTAACAAATGCGACGTTCCAAAGGTTGATGGAAAGATGCATGGGAGACTTAGATCTACGAGATTGTCTCATATATCTCGATGATATAGTTATCTTTTCGTCGACATTTCAAGAACATCTTCAACGTCTCGAAGCCGTATTCGCCAAACTAAGTGAACACCATCTGAAACTAAAGCCGTCGAAATGCGAGTTCTTCAAGTCAAAAATAACATACCTAGGACATGTCGTATCTGAGGAAGGCATACAGGCAGATCCTGATAAGATTGACGCTGTTAAGTCCTGGCCGATCCCAAAGTCTACTAAAGCCGTTCGTCAATTTCTTGGATTCACTGGTTACTACAGACGTTTTATCAAGGGCTATGCATCTATAGTAAGACCATTAAATGACTTGTTAATTGGACATTCAACAAAGAAAGGCCAGAAAACGTCAAAAAGAAAAACACCGTTTGTATGGGATAAAGAACAACAGAAAGCAATGGACACCATCATTGAAAGACTCATTCATCCACCAATCCTCGCGTACGCTAATTACCAGTTACCATTTAGGCTCCATACAGATGCTTCTTGTTCCGGTCTGGGAGCAGTCCTTTATCAGAACCAAGGAGGAATAGACAGAGTTATTGCGTATGCAAGTCGTAGTCTAAAGCCAGCAGAAAAGCACTATCCAGCGCATAAACTCGAATTCCTGGCGCTTAAGTGGGCAATAACAGAAAAATTCAACGACTATCTCTATGGTAATACGTTCGAAGTATTGACAGACAATAACCCACTTACATTCGTGAAAACTTCTGCAAAACTCGACGCTACAAGACATCGATGGATGGCAGCCTTATCAAATTATAACTTTAACATCAGATATAGGAGTGGAAAAGAAAATGCAGATGCCGACGGTCTTTCCCGAATGTTCGAACAGGATTCAAGTACTTTTGACAACAGTATTACCAACGACATCATCCAAGCGCTTGCACTTACAGCCACAACTGACACCATACAGGCTCCTGTTGTATTTAGTATGGTAACGCCAGACGATATTCAAACAGTTGAACCAGCAAAAGATGTAGTACCAGACGATATTGTTGACTCCTTGTCTCTAAAATCCAAGGACTGGCGGAAAGCTCAACAGGACGATAACACCATTTCACAAATTACTACTTACCTGAAAGATGGTGTAAAGCCCACTGCTCAGCAGACTTGCACTAATGATCTTACAGTGAGAAAGTACCTGCGGGAATGGAATCATCTTGTACTGAAAGACGGAGTAGTATACCGCCGAGGTCAGCTAAACGACCAAGAATATCTTCAGTTAGTCCTTCCAACTCATCTACGAGAAGAAATATTTTTGGCACTCCATGATGATCTCGGGCACCAAGGTAGAGACAGAACAACATCCCTCTTTAAGCAAAGGTTTTACTGGCCTGGCATGGATTCATGGATAGAGGAAAGAGTCCGACAGTGTGATCGCTGCACCAAGCGGAAAACCTTTCCTTCCGTAGCACCTCTGGTCAACTTCACCTCCTCTTCGCCAATGGAAATACTTTGCATCGATTTCTTAAGTTTGGAGAAGTCCAAAGGCGGCCATGAGCATATACTCGTACTCACAGATCACTTTACGAGGTATTCACAGGCGTATCCTACTAAGAATCAGACGGCAAAAACAACAGCTCGTGTTCTCTTTGATCAGTTCATTGTTCATTATGGGTTTCCTTCAAGGATCCATAGTGATCAGGGAGCTAACTTTGAATCTTCCTTGATCAAAGAGCTTTGTCAGCTAGCAGGTGTCGCCAAATCACATACAACACCGTACCATCCTATGGGAAATCCTGTAGAGCGCTTCAACTCAGCTCTTTTGAAGATGCTTGGAACGCTGGAAAACAGCATGAAAAGTGATTGGAAATCTCACATAGCTCCATTAGTCCATGCGTACAATATAACAATACATCCAAGCACAGGATTTTCACCATATTTTCTTATGTTCGGGCGACATCCAAAACTGGCTATCGACGCTCTCTTGGGTCTTCCATCTCAAGACTTTAGTAGTCAAAACCAACATGAGTATATCAACAAACTCCGGGCAAAATTAGCATCAGCATACAAGAAAGCTGAAGAGACGTCAAAACTAGCGGCAGCAAAGAATAAAGAGCGATATGACATCAAAGCTAAAGCAAACAGTTTAAAACCGGGAGACCTTGTCCTTGCAAGAAACGTTAATATTCGTGGAAAACACAAGCTGGCAGACAGATGGGAGGATACGCCGTATATAGTTGTGGCACAACCAAATGATGATCTACCAGTATACGAGATATTAAAGGACTGTCGGAATGCCAAAAAGACACGGGTACTTCACAGAAACCATCTATTACCTCTTGGAATGAAACACAGAGCATATGAAAGTGTTTCTCCAACGTCAGAGGCATCATCACAGGACTCAAATGATACAAACCTTGATGACACAGGAGATTCATCAGAGGAACCAGGGTAAATAGTACTGTTGTACAATAAAATCTGATACCTACCTTTAGGAGTTTTACCTTGTTTTTACCTTTTGGAACCTGAAAGAGAAGTAATCATACTTACCTGATATAGCTGCACCTGAAAGCAAAATAGTTTTACCTGAAATTTTATGGACGCAGCCTTGTTTCTCTAGCTGAATGTACTTGAAACGAGTATACTTACCTACAGATCGCCTAGAACATGGAATAACAGATTTATGTTCTAGTATGATAATGAAAGATACCAGAGCTTCCTCTTCTGATGCATAATACTTGCCTTAAGAAATCCTGTTGTTACAATTGTGTAATTTGAAAGTGAAAAAGAGACTAACTTTTACAAAACTTTACCTGAATTATGTACATAATATATGAAGTATGAATGGACACTGAGTGAATGCAAATACTGTACTTGTGGATAATTGCGAAATGAAAATGGATTTGTGTAGCATATTGCGTGCGATTTAAAATCGTATATAGTTCACAATCATACTACAATAAATATTCCAATACATTTACAAGCACACATGTAATGGTTCACAATATTCACCACAGTATTCACCTATGTATATTTCGCTTAAATACTTCGTTGTTTTTATAATAAGCACACGAGCGATATATCGGAAGCAACTTGTAACTTGTATTTGATCTGCAAATACTTGTTAATTCTTTACTTAAGATGTTCCCATAAATGTCGGGGACGACATTTTCGGAGCAGGGGGAGAATGTCATAGAGTGAAATTAAATTATCTGCCAATAAAACTCCGTTGTTTTTACTTGTGTGTTGTCAGACTTATGACACGTATGACGTTCCATAGTTCCAAAACTTTCTTTTTCAGTCCAAGGGAAATAAATCAATAACCTTCCAATATGAATCCTATAAATGAACCTATATAAAACGTATGCACGTGATCACTAACAACCAATCACTGCACTGGTCACTTTTTAAGTCAAATTTCAAGATGTCTGTTGCATTTTAAGCCGCTCATATATTTTGTGCATTTTTGTATATCAACTGGAACTTATACATTTCCAGGTAAATATTTTGACTTATATTTTCTTTTATCATCGGTACATAATTGTATGATCGCTATTTGTAAACACATTATATTTTACCTGTAATGCAATAATGCTAAGCATGACTGATTTTATCAGGTGGTCAATGTTGTTTACATTTTTGACAGCTGTCATCTGTCATATCGCGTTGTAATTTTGACATTTGAATAATTTGTTAAATAGTTAATATAATTGAATTATTTTTATTTCCAGGATACTGATACTGATACCGATATACAAGTATCTCTGTTTATCATCTTTATTATCGTGAAAGAAACATTAAATCAATTATTACAGTCTGCAAACTTTCTTTTGGTTGTCCCATATTTAAAGGAACCCATCCCATAGACACCATGAGTATATTATAGCCGTGGCAGTACACCAAGGAAATATATATATCTGAAACGATGAACTCGAAAGTTAATAAATAAATAAATAAATAAAGTGGGGCTACCAAAATGGCGTCAAACGGCATAGCGGCGCGCTGGAAAAGAAACCGATTGAAAACGGGCAAATATTTAATGAATGTCGTCAAGGATGTACTTAAAAATCCTTGGTAACGTGTTAGAATCGAAATAATATATCTCATTTAGTGATTTGCTCTTGAATAAATCATTGTTTGTCGTTCAGATGCGTATTATTATATCACTCGGGCTGCGCCCTCGTGATATAATTCCTTCGCATCTGAACTCCAAACAATGATTTATTCAACGACAAATCACTGGATGAGATATATTATTTCTTAAGTATACACATTACTTGCATGATGTATCAAGTTATGTTTAGACCACACATTGTTTCTACAGTGTGAGAAATGTTAATAAAACTATACTGAAAAGAGATTGACGGAACAAGTTCTTGTAACCGACCTTGAATGTCTTTGTTACTGAACTGCAAATAAATGCAAAATAAGAAGTCTAGACATAACTTGAAAACACAGTTACATCGTTTGTACTTCTTTTAGCGGAAGCTATTACCAGATTACCGTTCACAGCGAGAGGACTGCATCGGACACTCCATGTGAAAAAATACGGCAAAAATAAAAATGGAAAGAATGTGCAACAAAAAAATCAAGAAACAGTTTTATTATCATATAGTCAAACTGAAATCAAGTATTAAAATATCAAGACGTTGTGATACGTTTAAATAAGACAAATACGAAGGAAAGTGGGATCGTTCACTCACCTCTAAATGAACAATGTATATTGAGGTTTAGTTCTTGAAATGAGCCGCGCCATGAGAAAAACCAACATAGTGCGTTTGCGACCAGCATGGATCCAGATCAGCCTGCGCATCCGCGCAGTCTGGTCAGGACCCATGCTGTTCGCTAACGGTTTCTCTAATTTCAATATTCTTTGAAAGCGAACAACATGGATCCTGGTCAGAATCCATGCTGGGCGCAAATCCACTTTCTCATGACGCGGCTCAAATAATAACACAACGCTGATTATCTAATGTAAAGTAAAGATTTGTATTCCATTTTTGTGTGAGAACGAAAATATATATCTTAGAGAAGTTATATAGTATTTAAAAGCATAAGAACAGGCAGCTTTGAAACTAACACAAAATTAATAATGGTATTAAAAACACTGTTCATTAAATTATTCAGTCACACTGTTACATTATCTGACATGGGATTAAGAAAGATAATTGTTGTTGTTGTTGTTGTTGTTGTATTTCATTTCTCAGCATTCGAGTCAATGCCGTTTCAACTTCAACTTGATTACGGTTACTCCACAATATCCATGTATGGACATCTAACGGAGATGCTGGGTGACTGTACGTTGTTAAAATCCTGAACATGTATATACACTGATATACACTGTACACTACATTTAGTCCGCTTTACTCCCTCACAGTTGATTGGACAGCGGCCTTGAAACCATCCAGCATATCAAACTGCAGCACTGACTGTTGTAGGCGTTTCCCCAGGATGACAACCCGTGAAAAGAATGACGGTTGATTTTAAGCATTTTGCAAAGAGGAAGTCAATGTCTGGAACACTCACATAAATATAATCGTTTAATGGAATAAGAAAATGTACAAAGGCTCTGGAATACTGTAATATCCGTATTAGAGTTTCTTCTGTAAACTGTAGTAGGTGGCTGAAAGTCTCTCCAAAGATACGATGCAGTTGAAATAATAATATAATAATAATCTGACTCAATAAATTATGATATTTATACAAAAATACACATAGAAAAGGAAGTCTGTCCTAAAGAAGATAGAACAGAGAGATTTTATCGGATTCGATAGAATGGTATTATAAATATAGTACTAAATTAACTTTACAGGGAGAACATTCAATTACGAATTAAAATTTGTACATATCTCATTTTTTTTCTTTGAAAAAATGGAGATAGAACATTGTATTTTAGGGCGATGAGCTGTCTTATGTCATTAATTCAAATGATAATCCATGAGATCTGGCCAAAGTGAATTGAAAGGATGCATTTAACATAAACATTTTAAATTTATGATAGAGGATGGGGCTATATAGGCTGAAAACTACAAAATCAAATGTAAGTCTACGCAGGTCTAGTCACAATTAAGTAGTCCAAATATAAAAAGTGCTGATCTTTCTTCCTTTGCTTGTGCCCTTTCTCAAGGCACCTGGTCCCATCCCCCAAAGGAGCAAGAAAAAATATTGTGAAATTCTTAAAATAGCTATTAATATTACAAAGTTCGGATTGAGAAGATTTGTCTTACACAATAACTGGAGGAACAACATTGTTATTGATATTTTTGTACTTCAATACATGTTAGAAGGTCGAAATTACACGTACTACCGACTACAATAGTATTCAAGATGACTGCGCCTCTCACGATGTCTGCGGCACCATCGAGATGCCTGCGGCACTGGACTGAATAGTCGGCAGGACGTGGGGATATACCTTTTCCATGACATGTATTTTATCTCAATCGATCAGATGTCATGTCTTTATATAATATACTACAGAAATACATCATTCCTTTTTCAGCAGGATATGAAATGACTCGGAATATTCACTGCTTTTGTAATTTTCATGTTACTGTATCCGATGAAAAACACGCGCAAAATAACAATATTACATATTTCTTCGCAAACTGGGCATGGATTTGTCGGCAAGACACAACTACATCCCGCTGTATTCCCCGATTTCTAAAAAGTTTTTACTGTAAAAAAGACAATAACCAAAAACATTCAATTTTACTCACCTTGCTCGTTATTTCTGTAAACATCCTGCGCAATGCCTGCGCCGTCGGAAGCGCGATGCCTTCATTTCAGTGTGGCACATTTAGTGCCGCAGGCAACGTTTCATACCCGTGATATACATCACACAAAAGCAAAGCAAGTTATTATACAAGCTATACAGGGTAAAAACTGAGTGGACTGCTAATCATGACCAGAGGCCTAAAAATTACTTAAGAACCTGAAGGTAAGAAACTGAAAAGGGAAAACTGACACAAATGTGTGCTAGACTAAAAAAAGCTAAGAAAGCGTATCCCTTCAAACCGGGTTTGAGGAGAACATATTAGCATAAACCTCTCAGATTTGGAATAAAACGAGCATATAATTATAATACGTATGATGGCATGCAAACACTAAAAAAGCAAGATTATGTTACAAAACTAAAAAGAAATTGGAGGATAAGCACATAATCTAAGAAGCACAAATAATAATATTTATAACTGTAATGGAAAAAACATGCAAAAATTATCAAACTGAAAAACAAGCAGGGGTTTGATAAAGGTATGCATACCACTGCAATATGGACAAGTTATACTTGTTGACAAGCTACACAGGTACACTCCTTTCCTGACCAGCAAGATATTAGATTTTTAAAATTGTTAAAATTATTTGTTTGCCGAAAAGTGTCAGGTAGGGAGTTCCACAATACAGGGGCAGCATACCTAAAGCAGTTCTTACCGAACTTAGTTTTACTGACCTGGGGTACCTGTAAAATATTAGAGTATCTAAAATAATATGATTAATTTGAACGTTTATTTATTCGATCAGTTAGAACTGGAGGTGCCAAATAGGTTAACGTTTGAAAGTTTCTATAGCCATAGTTCTTTGTCTTCTTACATACAATGGTGGTAATTTTGCTTTCACTAGTAACTGGTCATAAGTACATGTACTTACATAATCATCATATACAAATCTTAAGGCTCTTTCTTGAATTTTTATGCCCCCGAAGGGAGGCATATAGTTTTTGAACCGTCTGTCGGTCTGTCTGTCTGTCGGTCTGTCAGTCTGTCCGCAATTTTCGTGTCCGGTCCATATCTTTGTCATCGATGGATGGATTTTCAAATAACTTGGCATGAATGTGTACCACAGTAAGACGACGTGTCGCGCGCAAGACCCAGGTCCGTAGCTCAAAGGTCAAGGTCACACTTATACATTAAAGGATAGTGCATTGATGGGCGTGTCCGGTCCATATCTTTGTCATCGATGGATGGATTTTCAAATAACTTGGCATGAATGTGTACCACAGTAAGACGACGTGTCGCGTGCAAGATCCAGGTCCGTAGCTCAAAGGTCAAGGTCACACTTAGACGTTAAAGGATAGTGCATTGATGGGCGTGTTCGGTCCATATCTTTGTCATCCATGGATGGATTTTCAAATAACTTGGCATGAATGTGTACCACAGTAAGACGACGTGTCGCGCGTAAGACCCAGGTCCGTAGCTCAAAGGTCAAGGTCACACTTAGACTTTAAAGGATAGTGCATTGATGGGCATGTCTGGTCCATATCTTTGTCATCCATGGATGGATTTTCAAATAACTTGGCATGAATGTGTACCACAGTAAGACGACGTGTCGCACGCACGACCTAGGTCCGTAGCTCAAAGGTCAAGGTCACACTTAGACGTTAAAGGTCATTTTTCATGATAGTGCATTGATGGGCGTGTCCGGTCCATATCTTTGTCATCGATGGATGGATTTTCAAATAACTTGGCATGAATGTGTACCACAGTAAGACGACGTGTCGCGCGCAAGACCCAGGTCCGTAGCTCAAAGGTCAATGTCACACTTATACATTAAAGGATAGTGCATTGATGGGCGTGTCCGGTCCATATCTTTGTCATCGATGGATGGATTTTCAAATAACTTGGCATGAATGTGTACCACAGTAAGACGACGTGTCGCGTGCAAGATCCAGGTCCGTAGCTCAAAGGTCAAGGTCACACTTAGACGTTAAAGGATAGTGCATTGATGGGCGTGTTCGGTCCATATCTTTGTCATCCATGGATGGATTTTCAAATAACTTGGCATGAATGTGTACCACAGTAAGACGACGTGTCGCGCGTAAGACCCAGGTCCGTAGCTCAAAGGTCAAGGTCACACTTAGACTTTAAAGGATAGTGCATTGATGGGCATGTCTGGTCCATATCTTTGTCATCGATGGATGGATTTTCAAATAACTTGGCATGAATGTGTACCACAGTAAGACGACGTGTCGCACGCACGACCTAGGTCCGTAGCTCAAAGGTCAAGGTCACACTTAGACGTTAAAGGTCATTTTTCATGATAGTGCATTGATGGGCGTGTCCGGTCCATATCTTTGTCATTCATGCATGGATTTTTATAATAATGACGCATGAATGTGTGACACAGTAAGACGACGTGTCGCGTGCAAGACCCAGCTCCATAGGTCAAAGGTCCTAAACTCTAACATCGGCCATAACTATTCATTCAAAGTGCCATCGGGGGCATGTGTCATCCTATGGAGACAGCTCTTGTTTCAATTTTTGTAGTATTTGTAACACTACAGAAATGCTATGATAAAGGACAGAAATTTAAAATTTGATAAGATAAAACTATGGAAGATTGTTAGTCTATTTAATTTACTGAGATGTTTACCAATCCGTTTTAGAACATTACTTTGTTGTGCAGCTTTTTTACATATTGTAGTTATATGTTGATCAAATGTTAAGTTAAAATCAATTTCCACACCAAGTAATTTTACTATATAATCACATTTAATTGAGCTGTCACCTGTTTGAAAAGTTAGATTTTTATCACGAGTCTTCTAAACTACAGATATCGCTTAAAATTCATCAGGATTTGCCTGCATACAGTTTATATGGAACCATTCAATACGAATTTGACTTTCTTTTTGAAGTACAATAACTAGTTTTTGATAATCAGGAATATGAAAAGACAGCGTGTTATCGTCTGCGTAATTGAAGATATTTCCTACCTTAATGAAATAAAAGATATCATTAATAAAATCATTGAAAAGAAGGGGGCCTAAAATTGAGCCTTGAGGAACACCTTTGTTAATTTCAGCCCAGTTACTAACAACATTTGATATTTTAACTTGCTGTTTTCTGTTAGATAGATATGATGACATTAATTTTATAGATTGATCAGATAAACCGTATGCAGAGAGTTTGCAGAGTAGAATTTCATGGGTAAACAGTCAAAAGCTTTTGAGAGGTCCATTAAGATTGCCGCAACATAATGATTATTGTCAAGGGCTTCTTTCCAGTTTCCCAAAAGTTTTAATAGAGTGGTTTGACAACCATGTCCTTTTCTGAATGCACATAAGAATTTATGGAAGATGTTTTCAAAGAAAAGTGCTAATTGCTCAGCCAAAACTTTTTCAAATTTTTTTGATGATACAGGCAGAATACTTACAGGTCTATAATTAGATTTGGTCAGAGGATCGTTTTTCTTAAAAACAGGGGTTACTTGCCTTTGTTTTCATCGGTCTGGAAAAATCCCTGAGTTTATTGAAAGGTTAATTAAGTCTGTATAAAATGGTACTAATGATGATTTTCCAAGTTTCAAAATTTTAGCTGATATTTTGTCTACCCCTGTTGCTTTTTTAATATTGAATTTATCTATGATTTTGGATACAGTTCCTTGATTGATTGGTTTAAAATTAAAAGCACCATGGGGAAAGTTTTGCAAGGAAATTTTCTGAATAATACTGGGATGTGTTTCTTTATCAAAGGGAACATCTTCACCAATATCTTTAGCTACATTTACAAAGAAACTGTTAAAAATTTCTGAGACTTCAGTATCGGTTGAGATAATTTGATCATTTTCACCAAAGAGCTATAAAATAAATATGTATTTTATACTTCTTTGTTTTCACTAAGTATAATTTTAGAGTTTGTGATACTAGACTTTTTATACGCCCGTTTGAAAAAACGGGACGTATTATGGGAACGCCCCTGGCGGGCGGGTGGGCGGATGGGCGGGCGACGTCCACAGACTTTGTCCGGAGCATATCTTCTACATGCATGGAGGGATTTTGATGAAACTTGGCACAGTTGTTCACCATCATGAGACGGAGTGTCATGTGCAAGAATCAGGTCCCTAGGTCTAAGGTCAAGGTCACACTTAGAGGCTAAAGGTCAAATTCAAGAATGACTTTGTCCGGAGCACATCTTCTTCATGAATGGAGGGATTTTGATGAAAGTTGGCACAACTGTTCATCATCATGAAACGGAGTGTCTTGCGCAAGAACCAGGTCCCTAGGTCTAATGTCAAGGTCACACTTAGAGTTCAAAGGATACAAGAATGAAAACTTTGTCCGGAGCATTTCTTCTTCATGCATAGAGGGATTTTCATAAAACGTGGCACAAATGTTCACCACCACGAGGCGGAGTGTCATGCGCAAGAACCAGGTCCCTAGGTCTAAGGTCAAGGTCACACTTAGAGGTCAAAGGATACAAAAATGAAAACCTTGTCCGGAGCATTTCTTCTTCATGGATAGAGGGAATTTGATATAACTTCGCACAAATGTTCACCACCACGAGTCGAAGTGTCTTGCGCAAGAACCAGGTCCCTAGGTCTAAGGTCAAGGTCACACTTAGAGGCCAATGGTCAGATACAAGAATGACTTTGTCCGAAGCATTTCTTCTTCATGCATGGAGGGATTTTGATGTAACTTGGCACAACTATACACCATCATGAGACGAAGTGTCATGCGCAGTTCCCTTCTTTAGAATTACTTCCCTTTGTTGTTACTATAAATAGCTTGTGTTGTAACTTTTTCATTGCTAGTCGTAGGGAAAATTGGAGAACACTTTTCTGTAGTACAACATGCATGCTACATCCAATTTTAAGGTGTATTTTGACCAATCTCTACCTGATAAAGATTTTTGTGTGGACTTACAATTTTTTGTTTGGATTTTTTTTTTAAGATTAACTTCCCTTAGTTGTTACTATAAATAACTTATATTGTAACTTTTTTTATAACTGACCGTAGAGAAAAACCAAGACCACTTTTCTGTGGTACAACATAGATGTTACTTTCAAATTTTAGGTGCATTTTAAGGTATCTCTACCTGGTAAGGATTTTTTGTGGACTTAGAAAAAAAAAGACTTGCAATGATTACTAAACAACCACAAAATTAAAATTCATTTGCAAATACAGGTGCTAGAGTAAAGAAATTTGCTGTGTCGGGCGTATATTGTGACATTCTGGCACTCTTGTATGACAAATATGGATCTAAGCCCATTGTTTTCTCGTTTGGGGCAAACCCTTTACTTTATCTGGGGACCAAACGCCGCTCTTCATGGAATTACACGCCTCAACACGTGTATCATTGAAGGTTCCATGTTCACCGCCGTTTGATTACATCTGCGGATGTCTCTAAATTGCTTTTTGTACTTTTAGCATGTGTAAATGTTGAGTTCTGCTCAACCCGGGGCTAGAGGGCGTGGACGGTTGCATGCATTTCCACTACCGTCCATGAACAGGCTCAACCAAACCGAGCCTGCAACATTTTCGTTTTTGTCGTGTTGAGCGACCTGTGAAGTTTCCACTTTTCTCTATTTTAATAGTTTTCCAAAAGTCAGTTTTGCATCCGCCTGAATACTGCGTTCTTGGAAATATTTATGTATTGAGATCTTTTTTAGTTTATTTACATAGTTTCTACTTTTTCTATATCTTTCCCATGATTTAGAGTTTTTATTTTTCAAATATTTTGTATAGTTCATTTTCTTTTTACAAATAGCTTTAAGCAGGTAAATAACATTTTATTTTTATAGCTCTTTGTTTTAGCGATTCAAAGGTGCTAATTTACTTTTGAATTATCAATTTCACAGTAACCTGTTGAAATGCATCATCTCCATGCATTGAATCAGCCGCGTTATTATAGTTTCTTCTATCTATAGTATATTGCCTGCGTTTTCACACTGCCCGTCTGCGTTTTATTGTCTGCATTTTAATCCGTGCCCCTATTTTCTCATAATTGACAAGTGGCGGGAAATTTGATGCTTCGGTTTGGTGTTAGGTAACATGAAAGTTTGAATTTTTCATTTATTTTAATCTTAAGAACTTTGATCCCATGTTTGTATTATTTGATGTTTGTGTATACATCATAAGAAATCGTTTAACTGTAGAAAGACGCGAAAATGTGATTCCAGGTTATGTAATCTCATGAAGCGTAAGTATTCTGTATTCGGATGCACAGCAATCCGGATGATATGTTGCTGCATTATAATAATATAAGTGCATAATATATATTGTATGAATAACCTTGCATCATAGAAACTAGCTTTCTTTCAAAGTCATGATTTTGCTTTTTTCTTTCATTTTTAATCGTTCTCTTTTTTTTCTTTTCTCTTTCTTCTTTTACTAACCCAAAATGGCGGATCGATAACACCACAGGAGTCTGAAATACTATCAATAAGACCATAGAAGTCTATCTTTACAAAAAATCCCCTATATATATAAAATAAACACCAGGAATGAAACGTCAAAAACCCAGGGTCGCCTGAAAATACGCACGGAACACAAGGTGATCGCAATTTAGCGAGCGTAGTTAAGAAATAACACTAAAATACACCTACCACACTCGACAGCATTCAAATCTGATACACTTTACAAGAGTAATCAGACATTTTCTGAGGTTTTCTGAGATTTTCAGCTGTCGCCGAAGCCATTCGCTGACGTCACAACAACAACAACAATTACAGCGCCAAGATAAAGATAAAATACTTATTTTATCCTTTAAAATTTGTACATCGAGTAAATAAGTATTAGAATATTTATATGTTTACATCAGTCTATAATATCCCCTAGATTCCTTTTGCAATAAAAAGATAATTTACAAAATTTGATTGGGAAAACCGGTAAAGGGAGGTTACTCTTGGGATAATCCATTTTACGATGCAGCAGAATATCTAAATTTCAGTAGTAAAATTTGATACTTGGTGTACAATGACTTTTTTTATATGAATAGAGCAATATGAAAATGTCTGTTATGTAATTTGAAGGTAAGACAGTACGGGAATTGCTACTTTCTAATTTTATCCCGGCGCTGTAATTGTTGTTATTGTTGTGACGTCAGCGAATGGCTTCGGCGACAGCTGAAAATCTCAAAAAACCTCAGAAAATGTCTGATTACTCTTGTAAAGTGTATCAGATTTGAATGCTGTCGAGTGTGGTAGGTGTATTTTAGTGTTATTTCTTAACTATGCTCGCTAAATTGCGATTACCCTGTGTTCTGTGCGTATTTTCAGGGGACCCTGGGTTTTTGACGTTTCATTCCTGGTGTTAAATTTTATATATATAGGGGGTATTTTTTGTAAAGATAGACTCCTATGGTTTTATTGATAGAATTTCAGACTCCTGTGATAACACGAAATAATACGACAGGCATGAAAAGTTGCTATTTTAAGTGAAATAAGTAAGTTTACAACATTTATGCATGTCCTAACATATATTTGATAAAAATATAATTTGCCTCTTAAATACTTCCATAATCCTAGCCTATTCCCATAGGGTTGTCTAGAAATACGGAATCAGAGGCTAGGATTACAGTACCTGCCTTACATATATGGGATACTGTATCGCAGATAGCTACAGGCCCAAAAAGTACACCTCTGTGCAAAGGCATACATTTGTAACCACCTATATCTCTTTGGTTACACTGGTTATAGAGATAGACCATAAAATTTTCAATGATAGTATTACATTAAATTAAGTCTAGTAATAAATTTCCAAGTCCTTGAAATAACCAAAAATGATTTCACAAATGTGAAGTTTATGATAGTTTTGTTAATTTCAATAACAGAAGTTTTAATTTTTAATTTAAAGTTGTGATCCACAAAGAATGACAACTCTTGCCTTGGGCTAGTACTTATAAGTAGAGATCTTTTAGTTTACTTCCCTTGCAATTACACATTTGAGTGGAAATTGAAAACTGTTTCAGACACAATATTATACTTTTTTACACAACAAAATCATTAAGGGTTTATTCATTTGTGTTTGATTTACCCCTCAAGACATGGTTCCTATGATTCTGTCAACTTATATATGGTAAAAAATTAACTTTTAACAAGCCAATAATAAAATGAAGTACCAGTAGGTAAATAATAGTGCAGATAATATAGTTGTGCTTGTATCAAAATGTCACAATAGGTCCACTTTTGTAATACAGAACACCTGGTAGGATTAGTAAAGGTGCAATTATATTGATCTCTATTTCCTATGCCTACAGTGGTTACATTCTATATGTCTTTGGTTACATATTGTGATTGAACATAGGTAACTATCAATTTGCAACTGTCTAAATACCTTTGGTTACTTTGGTTACACTCTATATGTCTGGTTACATTGTTAACATAGAAACATTTATTTATGAATCTTTGAGAATAATTACACTGAATAAAATTTGGGAAAAAAATGTGTTAATTCCTTTTAAATATAATAATGTACTGGAATGAAAAATTACAAAAATTATATAAAGAATGAAAATTATATCATACAATTTCATGTACCAAACTCTAAATTTCATCGAAATAACTTTTTCATAAAAGAAATTATACCCAATTAAAAATATATTTTGGTTATATCACTTTGTTAATTGTTCTTATATGATGTAACGTGAGTAATCAAAGGGATAGAAGGAGTTACAAATGAATGCCTTTGCAAAGAAGTGCACATTCCTGGCCATATAACAAACTTTTTCTGAATTCCAGTTCAAAGAAAATACATGTAGCGTAGGTGTAGGAGCAGTGGTGGTGGTCCCCCTAATTTAGAGAGTGGGGGCCAGCATATACTTGGCCCCACTTCCCCCTGACTTTTAGTCCAAAAAACTTTTATCAGAAATAACGCTATAGATAGGAAAAAAGCCAACATGCGAAGGAATGTGATGTCTAATTGTCAATAAGGGAAAGATTTTTTTTTTTTTTTTTTTTTTTTTATTAAAAATTTTTCAGGGAAAAGATGTGTGGGTTTAACTTGCCAGCCCCCAAGGTCACACTTAGGGGCAAAGATCATACCTTCGGGCATATATTGCTCCAAATTTTTGGTGCTCTAGTTGTTTTTTTTTGGGTTTTTTTTTCTTTAAAAATGCAACACATGCACAAACTGATTTCCGGCAAGTGGCAAAAGGGCAAGGGCTAAAAAAAAATTAAGGTGAAGACTACCACACACATGCTATAGTAGGGCTGTCATTGATAGAAACGATATTGATGTATCAATGATATTTTTTAGCTTGACTATACGAAGTATAAGGAGACCTATCCTACTCGCCCCAGCCTTGGTTAAAGTTTTTTTTACACTTTCTCTTTTTTCAACTTATCTCTGTAATTACTTGATGGATTTGATTAAAACTTGAAAAACCTATTCCTCATCATCATCCACATCATCTGACATAAGGGCCATAACTCTGGCACCAATATTTCATGAATATCCCCCCTTTTCACTTAGATTTTCAGGTTAAAGTTTTGATGCACTTTCACTCTATCTCTGTTATAACTGAATGGATTTGATTCAAACTTAAAATAGTTGTTCAACATCATCACCCACACTATATGACATAAGCTGCATAACTCTGGCTCCAATATTTAATGAATTATGCCCCTTTTTGCTTAGGATATACTTATATAGTGTTTTGATGCATTTTATCTTTACCTCTCTTATTACTTTAAGTTGATATTTTTGACATAGACTCAGGCTATTGTGCAATATCTTCATCCACAATTGGAGTCATTAAACACTCCAGTGACAGCTCTAGTTTCCTCAGATGGGCCCAGTTTCACTATCCAGCATCGAAATAGTCGAGCGCGCTGTCTCCTGTGACAGCTCTTGTTTGTCGATCAATTATCGATTCCCATTTTCAAAAATCGATATTTTACAGAGAGAAAAAACTATCCAGATAAACACTCAGACCCTCAAAAACAACTTAAGTTCACAAAGTTGTAAATTTGGATAAATGCAAAAGAGAAGTGAAGGAAAAATAAAAATGACAGATTTTATTAATTTTTATTTATTTCTTTTATTTCATAAATACAAATACAACACAATCAAACAGTAATCTGAAAGTAGGCAATAAAACTGAAAAAAGCATTTACAGGAAGGTATATAGTATGTAGTATGCATATGAACAAACAAGTTGTTAATCTTACTTTATAATCGATGTATTGTCGATATTTGTCTTCTGATATATCGGTATCGTCGATATGCCTTAAACCCGATAATTGACAGCCCTACGCTATAGAGATGGCTCGTACACCAATCATAATAGTCATTATTAGTGTTTTTTCCTAGACATCACAAGGAAAATGTCCAAAGGTGGCCATAATAAATTATTAAAATCGCACTATCCACCCCTCTGTGTATGTGTGTGTATGTCCATTAAATTCTTGAGCCCGTCCGCTTAGCTCAGTAGGGAGAGCGTTGGTCTACGGATCGCAGGGTCGTGAGTTCGATCCTCGGGCGGGGCATATGTTCTCCGTGACAATTTGATAAACAACATTGTGTCTGAAATCATTAGTCCTCCCCCTCTGATTCATGTGCCTGTGAAGTTGGCAGTTACTTGCGGAGAACAGGTTTGTACTGGTACAGAATCCAGGAACACTGGTTAGGTTAATTGCCCGCCATTACATGACTGAAATACTGTTGAAAAACCGCGTTAAACCCAAAGCAAACAAAAAAAAATTAAATTCTTGTCTGAATTGTAACTGCCGTCCATAAGGGATTTTGAAATAACTTGGCATAAATGTTAGGGGTGTAGCGATACACTAATCTCACGATACAATACATATCGGGATATAGATGCAATAATACGGTACATATCGCGATACAAATTGAGTACCATATGATAAGTATGAGTTTGTGTGACAAAATGCCAAAAAAAGTCTATGTTCCTACACTTCAAAAGTACTTGAAATTTTGCTTTAAAATTAAAGGAACTGTTATAAATGATACACTTGATAAGTTATTATCTTTAACACTGATTGTATGAAAGTTTCCTTTCAATGCTTCTACTTTTCAGTGTATCGTTTCTGTATTGTGAAACAGGCCTATGATACAATACGTGTATCGCCAGTTTAGTGTATCGTAATACAGTGAATTTTGACATATCATGACACCTAATAAATGTTCACCTTAATGAGACAACATGAAATGCACAAGACCAAGACTCCTAGCTCCAAGGTCAAGGTCACATTTAGAGGTCAAAGGTTAAAACAGGGCCTGTTTCGTGCCCTGAATGGCTGATCATGGTCTGCACTGTTCGCTATTCAGTCTGTAAATTGTCAGTGAACACCCCTTCAAATGATAAATGGTATTGCAATCCATTCCATTTTAGAAAATTTGCATGGTAAAGGTTAACAAAGATGAAAAGAAACATGAACAAGTAAAAAGTGTTGTGTTGTTGGTGTCTCTATTTTTGTTGAGAATTAAAGCTAGAATTTGAATTTATCCTTTGTAGTGTATTGGTAAGACAATTTGCTATAATGGGTAAAAGAAAAGGAGCTGAACCTTGCACAGCAGGTAATAAAGGTAGAGTCTTTTCTAGAGTGTTTGCTTTATAACAACATAATTGAAATAGCATACAAATTTCATATATAATTTGTAAATATGAACAATTACTACATAATTATTATTAATATAGGCAAAGAGCACACTTTGTAATTTATAGTATCAAGCTGGAAGTTTTTTTTAAGCAACAAACGATTGTTACTGCATGTCAGACATTTAATTATGGATGTTGCTCAACATATACAGTTAATTTATATATTTTGTGAAGTTAGATATATTTGATGAGAATTTTCTGCATTTCACTTTTGAAAATATTTTAATGAAAGATTGACAGTACAGAAGTAAAATGTTATTTCAAATTTGTTTGAAATATTCTTTAAGATTTACTTATATTACTAGTTAACTCAAAAAGATATGCAACCCTTTAGATGAGATACATTTTAGATCTGTTTGACATCACAAAACCAAAGCTGATAAAAGTGAATTAAAGGAAAAATTAAATTTGTTTGAACCAGTATGATATAGATAACATGTATCAAGCTATTACAGGCAATGCAAAGAAATCTAAGAAGGAAACAGCCACAGGAAAAACAGTTGAAAAGAAGAAAGGACAGAGCGACGCTAAACCTGCAAAATCCAGTAAAGCGAAGCCTCAGACAAAGAGCTATCCTAAACTGATTGATGAAACTGACAATAATGAGGTAGGTGTTTTTATTAGCTCACCTGTCACAAAGTGACAAAGTGAGCTTTTGTGATCGCGCGGTGTCCGTCGTCCGTCCGTGCGTCCGTAAACTTTTGCTTGTGACCACTCTAGAGGTCACATTTTTCATGGGATCTTTATGAAAGTTGGTCAGAATGTTCATCTTGATGATATCTAGGTCAAGTTTGAAACTGGGTCCCGTGCCATCAAAAACTAGGTCAGTAGGTCTAAAAATAGAAAAACCTTGTGACCTCTCTAGAGGCCATATATTTCATAAGAGCTTCATGAAAATTGGTCAGAGTGTTCACCTTGATGATATCTAGGTCAAGTTCGAAACTGGGTCACGTGGGTTCAAAAACTAGGTCAGTAGGTCTGAAAATAGAAAAACCTTGTGACCTCTCTAGAGGCCATATTTTTCATGAGATCTTCATGAATATTGGTCAGAATGTTTACCTTGATGATATCTAGGTCAAGTTCGAAACTGGGTCACGTAGGGTCAAAAACTAGGTCATAAGGTCTAAAAATAGAAAACCTTGTGACCTCTCTAGAGGCCATATTTCTCAATGGATCTTCGTGAAAATTGGTCAGAATGTTCACCTTGATGATATCTAGGTCAAGTTCGAAACTGGATCACATGGGGTTAAAAACTAGGTCAGTAGATCTAAAAATAGAAAAACCTTGTGACCTCTCTAGAGGCCATATTTTTCATGAGATCTTCATGAATATTGGTCAGAATGTTCACCTTGATGATATCTAGCTCAAGTTCGAAACTGGGTCATGTGGGGTCAAAAACTAGGTCAGTAGATCTAAAAATAGAAAAACCTTGTGACCTCTCTAGAGGCCATATTTCTCAATGGATCTTCATGAAAATTGGTCAGAATGTTCACCTTGATGATATCTAGGTCAAGTTCGAAACTGGGTCACGTGCAGTCAAAAACTAGGTCAGTAGGTCTAAAAATAGGAAAACCTTGTGACCTCTCTAGAGGCGATATTTTTCAATGGATCTTCATGAAAATTGGTCAGAGTGTTTACCTTAAAGATATCTAGGTCAAGTTCGAAACTGGGTCACGTGGGGTTAAAAACTAGGTCAGTAGATCTAAAAATAGAAAAACCTTGTGACCTCTCTAGAGGCCATATTTTTCATGAGATCTTCATGATTATTGGTCAGAATGTTCACCTGGATGATATCTAAGTCAAGTTCGAAACTGGGTCATGTGGGTTAAAAACTAGGTCAGTAGGTCTAAAAATAGAAAAAACCTTGTGACCTCTCTAGAGGCCATATTTCTCAACGGATCTTCATGAAAATTGGTGAGAATGTTCACCTTGATGATATCTAGGTCAAGTTCGAAACTGGTTCACGTGCAGTCAAAAACTAGGTCAGTAGGTCTAAAAATAGGAAAACCTTGTGACCTCTCTAGAGGCGATATTTTTCAATGGATCTTCATGAAAATTGGTCAGAGTGTTTACCTTGAAGATATCTAGGTCAAGTTCGAAACTGGGTCACGTGGGGTTAAAAACTAGGTAAGTAGATCTAAAAATAGAAAAACCTTGTGACCTCTCTAGAGGCCATATTTTTCATGAGATCTTCATGATTATTGGTCAGAATGTTCACCTTGATGATATCTAAGTCAAGTTCGAAACTGGGTCATGTGGGTTAAAAACTAGGTCAGAAGGTCTAAAAATAGAAAAAACCTTGTGACCTCTCAAGAGGCCATATTTCTCAACGGATCTTCATGAAAATTGGTGAGAATGTTCAGCTTGATGATATCTAGGTCAGGTTTATAACTGGGTCATGTGCGGTCAAAAACTAGGTCAGTAGGTCGAAAAATAGAAAAACCTTGTGACCTCTCTAGAGGCCATATTTTTCACGAGATCTTCATGAAAATTGGTGAGAATGTTCACCTTAATGATATCTAGGTCAAGTTTAAAAGTGGGTCACGTGCCTTCAAAAACTAGGCCATTAGGTCAAATAATAGAAAAACCTTGTGACCTCTCTAGAGGCCATATTTTTCAATGGATCTTCATGAAAATTGGTCAGAATTTTTTATCTTGATGATATCTAGGTCACATGTGCTCAAAAACTAGGTCACTATGTCAAATAATAGAAATAATGACGTCATACTCAGTTCAACACTGGGTCATGTGGGGATAGGTGAGCGATTCAGGACCATCATGGTCCTCTTGTTTATTATTGGCCGTAGGGAAAAATGTAGACCACTTTTCTTCTGTGGTACAACATGGATGGTACCTCCAATTTTTAGGCGTATTTTGACATATCTGTACCTTGTAAGATTTTTTTTTTCTTTTTGGTTAAAAAACTTGTATGAAACTGTTGGCCTGATTTGAAAATAGTTTTATTTGAAGTAACTTTAAGAAAAATTCAACTATATTTTCTCATAATTCTTTTGGTTGATCTTGATAATGATTTTTTGACCTTCTTGTCCTTAAGTGCAATGATAACAGGTGAGCGATATAGGGCCATTATGGCCCTCTTGTATCACTAAAGGGAGGCGCAGTAATAACACTGTATCTTTGTTCATTTCTCTGAAATATTGCATGTATCAGCTGTCAACACATATCCTTTACCCTGCTATATTTCTGAAATGGACTAGTCCATCATTCGGTTTGGGCAGTACCATTTATTATTCGAACGGATGTTCACTTACAATTTGCTGACTGAATAGGATGTGCAGGCTGATCTTGGTCTGCACTGTTCGCCTAGGCAGAATCACTTGCCGCAATCAGGCTAAAGGTTAATAAATTCAAGGGAAACTTGACAGTGAAAACATTGTGTAAATGCTTTTCACTATAGTTATGGATGTTTGGTTTGTTTTACAGGCCTCCCAGGGTGGCCTTGAAAACCTTTATAACCTTTGATTTTATGAAAGTCGTTTAAAAACCTTTTATTTTGCTGAAAAAATCTTCATCCTTTAATTTCCCAATACAGTTGTTCTAAAAATGGAAAATGAACTGAAGTAACTAACATTTCAACAATGGACTGGAGGAGTTATGGATATAATGATAATTTTTCTGGAGTCATGAGTTTTCAGGATGTTATGGTCTTTCCTATACCATTGTTTGTTTCCATGGTGTCTATTTGGTCTGACTGCCAGTAGGGATGAGCGGTGGTCTAGGAGAGATGCCTTTCACTCTAGATGATGAGTACTATTTAGGCATTGTCACTAGAAATATAAACTCCAGGTAGGCACTACTTGTTTTGGATGCATGTGTAGTAAATTGCATTGAAGTTAACAATCTGGAAAAATAATGGCAGGAACATTTTCTCAAAAATAGTTATAGTTACAGCTGAAAAAAAAAATTCTGGGTAAAATATTTGTTAAAATTTAGACAACTGCGCTGAAATTTAATTAAATGCATAGGTGACTAGGTACTTTTCATGTTCTTCAAACAATGCATTTTTTTATCCGTCCATTGTCTGTCCGTCAACCATCCATCTATTGTCCACACTTTTCTGGGAACAATATCTCAGAAACCAGGTGGAAGTTGATGCAACTTTGCCTGGATGTTCCATGCTTGGTCCTTTTCCGAAGTTGTCTCAAGAATTCCAGCCCATGCAGAAACCTGGTTGCCATGGCAACCAAAAGGAAAAAAACTTGGAAAATATTTTCTGTGAAGTAATTCACTCAGTTTTGAAATAGTTTCATACAAATATTCCTTGGGTGACCCTCTACCAAGTTTTTTCAATTTTTTCTGTTACATAAAAAAATATGGCTGCCAGGGAGGGGGCTTGTCACTTTCATGTATGTATTTAGTGGAAACTAAAAACTGCTGGCCGGATTTTGAAAATCTTGTTAGAAAATGCTGGCCAGATTTAGAAATGATAAAACAAATGTTCCTTGGGTGACCGTCTACCAGGATGATTCAAATTTTGTAAAAAAAAAAAAAAAAAACATGGCTGCCAGGGGATTTGATCACTTTTTCCTGTATTGTCAACCCTGATTTCAAAATAATTTCACACAACATAGCAGAATATGTGGATCCTGACAAATGAGTCAAACAATCAGTTAAATATTGGAAACAAGTAGCCTCTATGGCCAAATGGTAAAGATGACTGACTTTGAATCATTTACCCTCACTGAAAACTTGTGTAGGGTGTAAATTTCTGTCATGAGAGGAGGTCATCTAGTTGGTTAACAGAAGATCAATGGTTCTACATAGGCATTGAAAGTCACAGTATGACCTATAACTTACTGGTTTGACTAAAACCTAACAAAAATAAGGCGTAACAAAAATAATTGTTTGTTTCCGGTGGCCCGACCTACCCTATTTTTTTACCGCCGACCCTAAACTTTTTTAACGGTAAAATCGGGCCGCATATTTTTGCAAATAAGTATATTATTATTTTTATAGCTCTTTGCACGAATGGACTACTCCGCCGATCGGGCGAGTGGTTTTTACGTGGTAACTTTACCAAATTGAGAAATTAATACATCAGGCAAAATTACCTGGATTGACTGGAATTTACCCGTGAATCGTAAAAATATCAAAACGTCATGCTGGTAATTTTCCATTCCACAAACACGTGCGCCCAATCGTAATATCTTATTTACATCGCGGTTACTTTTGACACAATAAACGCGCGTGGTGCATTCATTTTTCAATGTAATCGCTTCAAATTTTCAACACCGCTTGAGAACTAATACAGTTTGAGGTCAATAACAATTTTAATAAGATATCGACAGGAATGTAGGCAAAATTCTTTAAAAACGATCAGATTTTCATATAATGTTTTGTAAAATTTCAAACAGCGCGATCTTGATTATTTACTTCTTTCTTAAAGTAAATAAACGGTACATACTATAGTAATAAAATTCAGACTCTTGACCAGAATGTACAAAAAACACAATTAAAAAATCTTAAATAATGAAAAAGCGGCAGCAATTTAAATACATGGAGTAAAACGATTTTTGGCAAACAGATTTCTGTTAGCACGGCAGAATATGTTAAAAATACGTGACCTCGTGAACGTAAATAGAAATGTGGTTTTAAAATAAAGCAGTATGATGTTGTTGCGGATTTTAATAAGTTTTGAATTATTCATAGTACATGTATTTTTTGACACAACACTTTGTTAGATATTCTTTTCAAACAATAATGTAAATTCCTTGAGGGCAAATAGGTCACAGAGGTAGGCTTTCCACTATCATCGTTCACGACACATTTACATGTCAGTTTATTCAGGATATTGCACATTCGCTTTTAAAGAAAAGATAAAGAAAAAACTTTTTTATTGATTTCTTCTCAACAATTTAAGGAATCGAGAAAGTACGATCAGACAGTGATGTGTCACATGGCGCGAAAACATGACGTAATGCCATGACAATCTCGGGCAACTATACCGCTTTGATCTCCACTTCAGATACCATAATAACCGACACACTTCTTTCAGCTCTTAGAGGGGGTGTTAATTGATGATGAAAACAAGGCTAATTACTTAGTTTATCATCAGAATAATTACCGATAATTATTAATGTTTTTTTTTTTCACTTTTAACACGGGTTGACGTCGGGTGGATGATGATTATTGTGTCCATATTTTGGGACACTTTTCAAAATAATTTTTTTTCGGGATAACAGATTGCTACAGTCTTCCATTTTTAATTATTTTAGAAATAAGTCTTATTTCTTTGAGTCATATGAAGTTATGACGTCTACAACATCACAATTTATGTGATAGAATTGGAGGTCCACTAAAGTCTGAGCAGCTCTCCTAGATTTCAGCAGTTGGTGGACCTGCTGAAAAAAGTTAAGGTCGAGGCCTGCAGAGTCTTGAAAAGTCAGGTTTTAGATGGGATTTACAGGGTTTTCCCTAGCCCCAAAAACGGTGGTAAATTTACCACTTTTCGAGGTCCATGTCCCCCTTTTCTTAGCAAAGGGGGGCATGAGTTTTCCCAAAAAACAATTTTTCAAATTAATTAAAAGTTAATTTCAATCAATTTAAATTATTAAAAGCCCAAAAGAGTATCAAAGTATTCAAGCAAATCCTAACATGTCCCCCAAAATAGTCTCTCTTTTCCAGAAAAATAAATTTGGGGGGACATGATGTCCCTCAAATTTCCTAGGGAAAACCCTGGATTTATAGTAGTAAGACGTTGAACAACCACTTGCAGCTTTATTAATTCACAATTTGGGCATACCAGTCAAAACTCCATTGTCTAGCATTTCCAGTTAATCCAGAATTTTAGACTGGGGTAGGGGGTGATGGTATTAATCTCAATGCAGATCATAGATGCAAATCATATTCCTGGCCAATGTGCTTTTACTTGGTTTTAGTTTGAAATATAAATGTTGGTTGTTGAATAATATTCAATATTAAAATTATTATTTAAAGAGAGAATCCACAGCAAGATTTCATTCAAGTTTCATGTTTAATCAAATATAAACCATGTTCTCCGCAAGTAATTGCCAACTTCTCCACATGAATTAGCGGCGGAGAATGAATGATATAGGACACAACGATCCTATGACCACTTGATCCGTAGATCGACTGCTCTACCTATTGAGCTAATCAGATGGGCTACTCTGGAAATGAAAAAACAACAACAACAAAACACAAACATAAAGCATATATTTATTTCATAATATTTAAATACACAATCAAATGGCATTTTATATTGCTAAAACATTATCAAAGTCATTGTACATTCAGGTGTAAATCAAACATAACAATAGGATGCATGTTTATAAGGTTTATAATCTCCCTGTTTGAAACTAGGGTGGTGTTAGGTTTAAAAAAAAAAAAAATGCCTACCTACCTACCCTATTTTTTTTTGCCATGTCACTGGAAACAAACAATTTTTTTTTGTTAGGCCTAAATGAACTTGAAAGCATGCAGTTTTATCGTCATAGTACCGGTAATAGCTTGATTTTGTCTTTCAGACAGTAGAGCTACATTTCACAGAACCATTACCAAAGAGGAACGCAAAGGGCCAGCTAGTGTTTCCTGATCACCCAGAATTACGACCAAACATGACACCAAAGGAAGTATTACAAGCAGGCAGTTTTGGAGGGACATATTTCAGACCAATCAAGTCTTCAGTTACAGGTATTAATGTAGTTTTGTTCTCATCCTGTTATGTTTTATAGAAGCAGAAGGTTTATTTACTAGTCTTCGTATTTTATCATGCCATTACTCAACAACTGCCTGATATAGCCTGTCTGAGAAAAGCAATCTTTCTCAGGACCACATCAGATTCTAGCCTCATCTGAGAAACCCCTTTCTCAAAAGACAGTAACCTGTTATTCCCTATTACTGGTACCTCCAATCTACAAAAAAAACTCCACAGTAAAGTAAGTAATTTTGTTCAAACACCAGCATATTACATGTGTATTCAGTTGTAAGATTAGGGTGAGCTGCAATTATGTGTGTATTTGTTTGCATAAATAGTTAAAACGTTTATGTGCTCAGACAAAAATGTGGTTGCTTTGGCAAGAAATAGTCCAGAAGTATGATAAAGAAGTGGTATCTGGCAATACTTTGTTTGTCCATCTGTCTCCTTTCAGTCACAAAAGGTTGGTTCAGTCATAAGAATTAAATTAAATGTACATAAGAGATTTTTATGCCCCCGGCATCTACTGATGCGGGAGGCATATAGTGATCGTCCTGTCAGTCCGTTTGTCCGTCCGTCCATACAAGGTTAACCAAATGGGACCGTTTTGTCTAGCATCAATACCCCTTGTTAGAATGACTTGATACTAATGCAGGTGTAACCTGTAAACATTCCTCATCTTCAGACATCACCTGACCTCAGTTTGACCTTGATCTTGACCTCATTTTGGACTTAGGTTGCTTTATATGGGCCATCTCTTGGTTAACCAAATGGGACCGTTTCGTCTAGCATCAATACCCCTTGCTAGAATGACTTGATACTAATGCAGATGTAACCTGTGAACATTCCTCATCTTCAAACATTGCCTGACCTCAGTTTGACCTTGACCTCATTTTGGACTTAGGTTGCTTTATATGGACCATCTCTTGGTTAACCAAATGGGACCGTTTCGTCTAGCATTAATACCGCTTACAAGAATAAATTGATACAAATACAGATGTAACCTGTGACCATTTCTCATCTTCAAACGTCACCTGACCTCAGTTTGACCCTGACCTCGTTTTGGATTTAGGTTGCTTCGTATCGACAAGATTGCCACCAGGGGCATCAAGCATTTATTGAACGCAGCTCCTTGTTTCTTTTGTGAAACTTGATACATAGATAGAAAGCAATATGTGGAATAAGCAGATCATGTTATTTCATCTGCTGATCCATCTGTATGCTGTCTGTTTATCTGTCAGTCAAAAAAGTAATGCCCCCAAAATGGATATTACCAACTTAGTTTTTTGTACCCCCCGACAACAAAGTTGTAAGGGGGGGTATACTGGTTTCAGGTTGTCTGTCTGTCTGTCTGTCTGTCTGTCCGTCTGGTCGTCTGTCCGTAGACGCAATCTTGTGCGCACCATCTCTCCTTATCCCCTTGACAGAATTTAATGAAACTTCACACAAGTGATCAGTACCAACAGTAGTTGTGCATGGGGCATGTTAGGTTCTTTTAGAAAAAAAAATTGCAGAGTTATGGGACTTTGTTTTTTTGTTACTATATACATAGACACAATCTTGTGCGCACAATCTCTCCTCATCCCCTTGACACAATTTAATGAAACTTCACACAAGTGACCAGTACCAACAGCAGTTGTGCATGGGGCATGTTAGGTTCTTTTAGAAAAAAAATTTGCAGAGTTATGGGACTTTGTTTTTTGGTTACTATACTATATACATAGACACAATCTTGTGCGCACCATCTCTCCTCATCCCCTTGACACAATTTAATGAAACTTCACACAAGTGATCAGTAACAAGAGTAGTTGTGCATGGGGCATGTTAGGTTCTTTCAGAAAAAAAATTTGCAGAGTTATGGGACTTTGTTTTTTTTTTGTTACTATACTATATACATAGACACAATCTTGTGTGCACCATCTCTCCTCATCCCCTTGACACAATTTAATGAAACCTCACACAAGTGATCAGTAACAACAGTAGTTGTGCATGGGGCATGTTAGGTTCTTTCAGCGACAAAAGTTGCAGAGTTATGGGACTTTGTTTCTTGTTAACATACTATGTACCTACAGTCTGCATATGCAGTCTTGTGCGTGCCTAATCTACCAAACCCTTACACACAATTTAATGAAACTTCACACAAGTGATCAGTACCAACCCTAGTTGTGCATGCTGCATGTTACATTCTTTTAGATAAATATTCTGCATAGTTATGGGACTTTGTTTTTGTTACTATACTATATACTATACTGTATACATACAGTCTATATACATACAGTCCACATAATTATGCAATCTTGTGTGTGTCAAATTGCAATGTACTGTGTCAGTGCATGCGGGGGTACATTCATCACCTTTAGTGATAGCTCTAGTTAATTAAGATCTGTTTGAAAATAAATATATGCTGTTTTAGAATGTCTACTATTTAAAGAAAAAAGACGTTTAAAAATGGAATTTTCGTAATGGGTAGTAGCAGACAGGTACGGTAATATACAGATGATATATTTCTTCTTTGGCTTTTCTGACTGAACGAAAGTACTCACTTTTAAAAAAATAATTAGAAATGATTAAAAGGAAACAAATAATTATACAACAAGAGTTACATTGATACAAAAAATGAACCAAAGTAATTACTAACTATACATGATTTAGTCAAACATAAACTATAGTACACAATAGTGTCCGTATGTAATGAATTGTTCATTGTACAGATACAACAAACTTTGGTTATAAGGACATTTCCAAGTTTGCTGTATCTGAGTTTAACTGTATACAGGAAATTCCCAGAGTTCCTGATAGGTAAACTCCATGTATATGACTTTAAATGTAGGCACTTCCAGCAGTAAGCATGACCTGTTACAGACAGCTAGGTTAGATTTATTTTGTTAATAAAATCAGTCCCATTGTTTTCTAGGTAAAAGTTACACGCAGGTTTGGAAAGAATTACCAAAGGATTGGCTTGAAGGACTGAACATAGGAAAACAGGTATTACTTTGGTGACTGACTAGAAGATTCAGCAGTCAGACATAAGAGGCCACCTTTCAGTTACAAATTTTTTACGTGGTTAGCTTGACTGTTAGAAGAATGGTAGAGCTATAGCACTCTCCCATTTAATAAATGATTTATCATGATTGTTGTTGTCCCGATTTAGTTAAGTTTTCTCACTAAACACTAATGGGAAATGGATTGAAACTTAATACATTTGTTCACTGGTATTATCTGACATGCAGTATACGGGTTCCATAACTCTGTCTTGCATGTTTACAAAATAATGCCCCTTTTTCAACGTCAGTGTTCATTCAGGTAACTTCTTTATAATGACAAGTCAGTTGAATTGTCAGTCCTGTCATTGACAGTTCTTGTTTTTGCCAACAGTCAATATGGTGTTTAGACCCTCTGCATTTTAACTTAATCATCTCCTCTGAACCTTCTGATCAGAATTACACCAAACTTCCGTAGCATCCTGGCAAGGTCCCTGTTCAAATTTGTTTGAATGGGGGCATTTGGCTCCTTATAGGGGCTGCAAGAGTTAAAGATAGAAAAACATTTAAATGACTTCTTCTCATGAACCATCTTGAACCACTTGATGGTTCTATCATTGTAAGGTCCCATTTAAAAAAAAATAATGGCAGAGGTCGCGAAAGCCGTCGGACATTTCCGGTAAATTTTGATCAGGTCCGGCATGATATATCAAGTTCACAAGACCGAGTGTCCGATAAAAATTGCAGGTCAATATGATAAAATAAGAAGAAAGTCCTCCACGATTTCGCGAAAGTTCGACTTTCATCATTAAATTGTAAAATGGAATCCCGAGAAATTGATGTAAAACTATATTTTAGTAAGCGCCTGTTTCATTGGTACTTAAAATAGAAACAGTGGAAACCCCTCACAACGTCAAGACAATTCTAAGAACGCGCATTATCATTGGATGCGTACTAATTGTGGATGGTACTCGATTTATGTACGCGGGAACCAGACGGGAATTTCCAGAAATTCTCTTTATGTCAACATCAACGTGACTCGGTGCAAACAATAGACTTGTGGGGTAAAAAACAGCGATGATATAGCAAATGAATATGAATAAAATCTGTAAAATTACTAAAAGATCCTTTGGAAGCAAAGAATGCAACCAAGAAGAATAACAACAGACTCGTTGACTGAGTCTTCGCGAGAGGTAATGAAATGTGCAACATCTCTCACGCCCCCTAGCAACGGCTTAAGCGGGACTCTAGATTTATTACACATATGTTGAATGGACTCCATGGTCCCAAAGGACCAGAAAATATAACAGCACTGAATCCAAGTACAGAGAGATTTTTTACAGCCTGAAAACTTAATGTCTGAAGATCTGTTTCAATTAATATGACGTGGAAATAAACTTAAAGGATGTAATTTGTGTAATGCTGTCTATATAGACTATGTGTAATACCAGTTTTAAAGATCAGATATCAAATTCATTAAAAAGAAATCGGTCTGGTAAAATATTATCCGGTCCTGTAAAAAAATCATGTTTACCAGACCGACTGTCCTGTGAATGTTCAGGGCCTTTCGTGAACACTGTAATGGGAACACTTGGCCCCTTTTAGGGGAAATTAGACCTAAAAATAGAAATACCTGTTGATCTGTTGCACCATTATAGGTCCTCACTCAATTTTGTTCAGATGTAGGCATTTGGCCCCAGTTAGGGGCTGCAAAAGTGAATAACAGGAATACCTATAAATGACATCTCCTCATGAGCCACCTGATAGCTCTATATTAAACTTGGTCTGTGGCATCAAAAGTAAGGTTATCTTTCAGACATGTTCAGTAGGGGCCGCTTGAGCTAAAAATAGGAAAACCTACAAAGAAAAAAGGACTTCTTGATGGATCTTCATTAAATTTTGTCTGTAGCATCATTGTAGGTCCTCTCCCAATTTTGTTCAAATGGGAGCACATGACCTGTTTAATGTTTGTGTATACTAAATGCAGATACAGTCGATCTTCAATGGCTCGAACTCGAGGGTCCGGTGGAAATAAGTTCGAGTTTTCCGTTGTTCGAGCCATCCAAATGGCGGCCATTTTGAATTTGGGAATTCGAGGGCATGATGTGTTACACACCTTACATCGTAATATATTGTCATATTGTACCTAAATGTGTGTATGATACGATGATAAATAAAAAACGAACGCTGAAATATGCTTTATTATTTATTTTCAAACATGACATAGATGTGAAAAAAAAACACATGCAGATAAAACACTAACATAATTATAAGAATTTGGTGAAGACAGCATCAAATAGGAAGACATGAATAACAAACCTTTTTGAATCATAGTCCAGTACAAATATTATCAAATATATTGCTTTCCAGTAGCCGACTTAGCTATCCCCCCATATCCGGGTCCTTTACTAAGTTGTTCAGCCATGCTAAAGCAGTATGAAAGTTGCCCTCGGATCTCCTGTTTTTATACAGAAAAAATAAAGACAGACGTAGTACGTACATTGCTCAATCATATTAAATGATTTTATTCGTATAAATCAAAGCCCATTAAAGCATTGCAGTGAACGAAAGTCAGTTTGTTTAATTTGTTTGTCGTTTACCGACGCTAATTACGTAAGTGTGTGAAAATTACGCACGCGCCGGTTTAAGGGGAAGTTTGGCGAATGTCAGGCAGATGTGTGAAAAACATTGTAAACACAAGCCATCCTGGCAAAAATTGTCTGTTCGACTGAATAGGTGTAATTATCACTATAATTAAGCCGAGGGGACCACCAAATGAGTTCGAGAGTTCGAATTATCGAAGTTCGAGCGATCCGAGGTAGAACTATATAGAATAAAGAAGGAATAAATTCGGGACCGGGCGAAGAGTTCGAGCGATCCCGAGTGTTCGAAAGATCCGAGTTCGAGCCATTGAAGTTCATCTGTACATGTATTACCATTTATAATTCAGTGTATCATACATATATTCATTGGCAAATAGTCAATGTCAGGCCATCTTGTATGAACTTTGCTTATTTCTGGTGAATGGGCATTCTATGCACTTGTTGAACCCTGTTTCCAACTAATCTTGATTTTTTTTAGCACAGTAACAATCAATACTCAATGTCTTTTTGCAGATACCTATTCTTTTGTACACACTAAACAGAGTTCCTCCTGGTTAGAAATATTATGGATACTTCGTATTTAACCCTTATCATGCTGGACACAATTTATTCTGTCTTTGTGATCAGTGTAGATAATGATCAGCCTGACATCCATGCAGTCTGATCAAGATCTGCACTGTTCCCTATTCAGTTTTTGGTGAGCACCCCTTTTAACAGTTAATGGTACTGTCCAAATTGGAAGATGGACAAGTCCATTTTTAGAAATCTAGCAGAGTAAGGATTAAGTATATCATTGATAATTGATTTTGAATAAAAAAAAGTTTAAAATCCTAATGAATTATTGTTTGGAATGAAACGGAATCATCACTCAATGTTGCTTCAGGTGTCGAGTTCAACCTACGATGAGAAAGTAAATACATATGGAGTAAAATGTGGAGGTAGTCTAGAAATGTGGGAAGAGAGTGGCTGGATCCACAAACAGGACCCATATGGCTGGTTCATGTGGTACTGCAGGTAAGAATTTATGGATATGTCTGAAACTACAAAAATGGATGGTTCATGTGGTAATACAGGTAGGGCAGAATGTGGATGGGTCCACAAACAGAACCCATATGGATAGTTCATGTACTGCAATTAAGGCAGGATATGACTGGATCAAGTTCTTATGAAAGTCTTGATGGATCATGTTCGTCAAACTTAGTCTGATACATTCTTATAAAGTCCTTTGTTAAATCTATTCAAATGTAGGCACTTGACCCCTTTTAGGGGACACTAGAGTTAGAAAATAGAAATATCTTAAAATGACTTTTTTCCTTGAACTGCATGGCAGATCTTCATTAAACTTGGTCCATAGTATGCTCAGTTTGTTAAAATGTGGGTACTTGACCATTTTACGTTTTTTTATTTTAAATAACAATTGTTAACTTACCATCATGATTCGGTGTGTCCTGCATATATTCAAGGTCAAAAAGTCATTGTCAGGGGAGTGACTTAAAAGTCACTGTGGCCCTTTGTTTATCAGACAATATTTTATTGTGTAAGAAAGTAAGTGCTTCAGTTTGATTTTGAAATACTGGTGTGGGAAATTTTATTTCATTAACCAGTGTGAAACTCCACATTTATTTAAAGGTTTTATCAGGGGAGAAGAACAAGTGATGATGAACGGCAGATTGGACGTTGGTTACGATGTGCTGGTGAAACAGGAAGATGGCGAAACAATCTGATTTCCAAGTGTGTAAGAAGTGGTTGTGCCTTTGATAATCCGGGTGTGTCCCCTGTTGTCAGGCAGACACTTCAGCACTGGGGATACAAGCTGAACAAAGAGGACTTTGAAGCCTACCAGAAGAAGATGAAAAAGAAAGGACTAGCTTAATAGATTCTGGAAATACATTAGGCTGTTCAAGACATTAACATTCATTTGAAGTTAATTACAGCATTTTTTATGAAATGTGAATATTGTACTCTAAAATAATTTTTATGAACAGGTAACAGCTTCACTGGTGTTATCTTTTAATAGGTTTATGAAATATTTTTTGTATTTTACCAAAATGAGTTCTCAAGTAGTTTGTGGATAAATTCTATATACAAATTCATATGTAGGCAAGATCAGTTCTGCAATTTACTAATTGATCGTTTTGTTTAATTTCATTTGCTTAGGGGTTAGTCCAGTACATATAGTTTCACCAACATACTTGTTAGCCCACCATCATCAGATGGTGGGCTATTCAAATCACTCTGCGTCCGTGGTCCGGCGTCCTTCCGTCCGTCCGTCCTTCCGTTAACAATTTCTCGTTATCGCATCTCCTCAGAAACTACCAGGGGGATTTTGACCAAACTTTGTCAGAATAATGTATTGGTATCCTAGTTGTGTCCCCCTGAAAATCAGACTGGTTCAACAATTTTTTAGTAAGTTATGGCCCTTTGTTTATTTCTATAATTTACATAGATTTATATAGGGAAAAACTTTAAAAATCTTCTTGTCCAAAACCACAGTGCCTAGGGCTTTGATATTTGGTATGAAGCATCATCTAGTGGTCCTCTACCAATAAGATTCAAATTATTTCCCATGGGTCTAATAAGGCCCCGCCCTGGGGGTCACATGGTTTATATAGACTTATATTGGGAAAAACTTTGAAAAACCTCTTGTCCAAAACCACAGGGCCTAGGGCTTTGATATTTTGTATGTGACATCATCTAGTGGTCTTCTACTAAGTTTGTTCAAATTATCCCCCTAGGGTCAAAAATGGCCCCGCCCCGGGGGTCACATGGTTTACATAGACTTATATAGAGAAAAACTTTGAAAATCTTCTTGTCCAAACAACAAAGCCTAGGGCTTTGATATTTGTAATGTAGCACCATCTAGTGGTTCTCTACCAAGTTTGTTAAAATTATCCCCCTAGGGTCAAATATGGCCCCGCCCTGGGGGGTCACATGGTTCATATAGACATATATAGGGAAAAGCTTTTAAAAACTTCTTGTCAATAACCTACAACATTCAAATTTGGACCACATGTATGGTTTTGAGTGGCAATATGAACCTTGACATGAGTTGACCTTGATTTTGACCTAGTGACCTACTTTCACATTTCTGTAGCTACAACCTTCAAATTTGGACCACATGCATAGTTTTGTGCACTGAAAAAAACTTTGACCTTGACATTGACCTAGTGACCTACTTTCACATTTTTGAAGGTACAGGCTTCAAATTTGGACCACATGCATAGTTTCGTGTTCCGAAATGAAATTTGACCTTGATTTTGACCCAGTGACCTACTTTCACATTTCTCAAGCTACAGCCTTCAAATTTGGGCCACATGCATGGTTTTATGTACCGAAACAAACTTTGACCTTTACATTGACCTAGTGACCTACTTTCACATTTTTGAAGGTACAGGCTTCAGATTTGGACCACATGCATAGTTCTGTATTCCGAAATACAATTTGACCTTGATTTTGACCTAGTGACCTACTTTCACATTTCTCAAGCTACAGCCTTCAAATTTGGACCACATGCATGGTTTTGTGTACCGAAACAAACTTTGACCTTTACATTGACCTAGTGACCTACTTTCACATTTTTGAAGGTACAGGCTTCAAATTTGGACCACATGCATAGTTCTGTATTTCGAAATAAAATTTGACCTCGATTTTGATCTAGTGACCTACTTTCACATTTCTCAAGCTACAGCCTTCAAATTTGGACCACTTGCATAGTTTTGTGTACCGAAATGAACTTTGACCTTAAGATTGACCTAGTGACCTACTTTCACATTTCTGTAGCTACAGGCTTCAAATTTAGACCACATGCATAGGATTGTGTACCAAAACAAACTTTGACCTTGACATTGACCTAGTGACCTACTTTCACATTTTTGAAGATACAGGCTTCAAATTTGGACCACATGCATAGATTTGTGTTGTGAAGTGAAATTTGACCTTGATTTTGACCTAGTGACCTACTTTCACATTTCTCAAGCTACAGCCTTCAAATTTGGACCACTTGCATAGTTTTGTGTACCGAAATAAACTTTGACCTTAAGATTGACCTAGTGACCTACTTTCAAATTTCTCAAACTACAGCCTTCAAACTTTATGCACATGCATAGTTTTGTGTACAAAGAACTTTGTCCTTGAAATTGATCTAGTGACCTACTTTCACATTTCTCAAGCTACATCTTTCGAATTTGGACCACATGCACAGTGTTGTGTACGGAAATGAAATTTGACCTTGAGCTAGTCATTAAGTCTTGAAATTTGGAACACTCAAAAATGGCACATTGGTGGGCGCCAAGATCACTCTGTGATCTCTTGTTTTAAAGCTGTACTTGTAGACCGAAAATCCATTGGCAGATCACTGTCAGGTGATACACAGGTGTAATCACAAGTAGTTCAGATGAGGAGTCCTTATCTTTGTTCCTTTCTCAATAGCATCATGCTTTCTTTTAATTAATAACGCTTTAGTATGTGTACGAGCATTCTGTTGAAATCTACATGGCATGCTAGAGAAAAATGTCCGCGTAAAAATTTTAGGTCCCGAAAAGTGACGCTGAAAGAAGCTTAAAGGAGTTAATTTAGATGGTTGTAGTAAATGAAAATACATTATATAAAAGCCAACACCTCTGCTTGAACTTTATCTAGTGGGTGTAGTGCCGGGATTTATTCATTATTTTTCTTATCAAGTTCATTTAAACACCCAGTTAAGTTTCAAAGGACTTAAGCAATGTATGAGAGTTCAGAGAGTTACTTAGAATGGTGTATGATTTTAGTACCTTTCAGATCAAGTTCTATATTTATATTTGATAGATATATTAAATATTTTGCCCCATTCACAGAAAAAAGAATAGTGAATTGTTTTGTTCCTTTCGGTCAGGTAACAATTTGGTTTCCGGAATGTTGAAGGTCAAGGTCGGAGTGACTTTCAGACTGAAGTAGTAGGTAACAGTGACCATTCAACTAAAAATTGTATATGATACATAGATATTACTTGAGCCTGTGGCCATCAGACTTCATGGCATGACTTCCTAAGGTCAGAAAATGACCCTTAATGTTTAGAGTATTTAGATCAAAGGTCATGGTTATTTCCGACTGAAAATTACAAACCCATTTACTTATTACAGGTTATCATTGGAGGCATACAAAAAAATGTATATGTTTTACACTTACACATAGCTCTTGTTATTAATGATGTTTATGTATGAACTAAAGGGATACTTTGTACATAAATTTATACATGAGGCAATTTTACAAAACACAGGTCTTTATATAAGTTATATTTGTGCATATTGGTGAATTTATTGTTTAATTACTTAGGGAGTTCTTTCTTGTTTTATTGTGACTTTTTTGTGTATATACATGCTCTTTATTATTTTTGTCATGTTTGAATGGTAAATGCTACTCCTTCCTAGTCTGAGCAAAATGAATGATCATCTTCAGTTTTACATAGTTTGATATGCTATGTATATCTAACATTGAGAAAGAACAAGGTAAGGAAAAACAGTATTGAATACTTTAGAAAAATTTCCAGCTCTCATAACTTTTAAAGCAATGTTTTACACTTTACATGGATGCATGTAGCTTATACAAAATACATTTTTAAACAGTTTTTGGAAGGAATTAGTTTTTTTCCAACAAGAATGTATTAGTTACTTCAATGTAGTTTAACAAGATTTGAGATTATTTTTCATTTTATCTACTTTTTGTTTCGGCAGAGTTCCTTCTACTGATTTTGTTTTTCATGTTTTTAACATATTTTACCTGTTTTAAATTATTCTGGCATACCACATGTTTACCATAGTTTGTCTTGGGAACCATTGTCAAGCATGTGAAGGATGAGAATGGTTTTTACTTTACTTTGCATCTCCCTTTAAGCCCGAGTCAGTTCACTGTATTACCTTTGTACAAGGGAGAGGTGTTGCAAATTTTACTACCAGCTTCAAACTGATATTGATTGGTTGTTTTCTTTGGCCCTGAAGAGTCTTCTTTAATAATGTCAACTTTTAGACATGTTGCTTCATTTTCAGTTCATTGCATCTCAAGTTCTTGGTCTGTTGTGAACATTGGTAGTCTGGCAACAGACACTCTTTCAATTCTTTCTGTATGATTTTGTGAAAGTAATTTCTAATCTAGATACAGGCTTAATGATTTGGAAATTTCAAATATTTGTGTATATAATTGAGTGTATTTTAATGTGTAGTGGAATATTTGGTCAGTAAATTCAAAAATGGTTGGTAAATTAAAAAGTAGACTTTTCTGAGTTAACTTCTCTTTTCTGTATCCCAGTTACCGATATACTTATCCTGCCTACAACCAATGTGACACAAATATTTCTACTTCTGGCCTATCAGTGTTGTGTTCACCTGAGCCAAAGACTAGCTTGTTCGTCATCCGTCCATCAACAATTTCTAAAAAAAAATCTTCCTTCTTCAAAACTACTGGGCAGATTTACACCAAACTTTGCAGGAATTATCCTTGGGTGGCCCCTTTCAAAATTGCCCAAAGAATTAAAATCCATGCAGAAGTGTGGTTGCCATGGCAACTGAAAGGAAAGTCTTTAAAAATCTTCTAAGAAACGGTCTGCCGGATTTTAAATATATTTTGTAAAAATGATACCTAGGTGACCATCTACCAAAATTGCTCAAGCCATTCAATTTCGGTAAAAAAACATGGCTGCCAGGGGGCGGGGCTTATTTTCCCTATACTCCACCTCTGATAATTCATGTGGGGAAGTTGGCAGTTACTTGCGGAGAACAGGTTTGTACTGGTACAGAATCCAGGAACACTGGTTAGGTTAACTGCCTGCCGTTATATAACTGAAATACTGTTGAAAAATGGCGTTAAACCCAAAACAAACAAACAAACATTATTTTTTCCCTATATGGCTGTATTGTAAATTTTCAAAAATGTCTGAAACCTGAAGGCCTAGCTAAGATATATTTGGCTTGTTGCATTGCCTAATGGACTTCTACCAGATTGTGATCCTAAGGAAAATATTGGCCCACCCCGTGGTCCCTTCTATAGAAAAAACATGAAAAAAACCACTGAAACCGTGAGACACAGCTTACATATTTTACATGTGAAATTGTCTAGTGGACCTTTACCAAAATTGTTCAAAATATGACCCAGGGGCTATTAAAAGCCCCGTCCCGGGGGTCAGTTGGTGTTACTTGGACATACACGAAAAAGGTTAAAAAAAATAATCATAATTCATAGGTTGTTTAATTATAATTAGCAGCGGACCCACCCTGAATAATTGACACAAATCAGGCCCGTAGGAAGCAGTTTTAGATTGGGGACACAGCCTTTATGTTTTCATAACTATTGGTGGGGTAGGGTTGGGGGACAGCAAGACCTTTCGTAAATTTTAGAAAATTGTCAATTTTGGCTAGGATATGGTGTCTGTTTCTGGCGGCCATATTTTTACCAAAAAAAAACACCGAGACATCATTTCTACAAACTAAATTATAATACTAGTTAAGCAAAGGTTGAGCGATTTAGGGCCATTATGGCCCTCTTGTTAAAGAAATTATTTTAAGTTTTGTCGAGCCCGCTTGCGGATGCGAAGACTTAGTTGTCCAAATGGCTGTTCGGTGTATGTGCGTCCGTCCGGACCATAACTTTGATCAGTATGAAGCAATCTTGTTTATACATGTATTAGGCATGAATGTTACCCTCAGTGAGTGTCATGCGCAAACCACAGGTTCTTATCTCAAAGGTCAAGGTCACAGTTGGAGATCTAAGGTCATGTCGGATCTTGTCCGGTCCATAACTTTTGACATGCATTGATGAATCTTGTTTATATTTGGCAAGAATGTTTAACTCGATGAGATGGAGTGTTCATGTGGAAACTCCAGGCTCCTATCTCAAAGGTCAATGTCACAGTTTGGGGCCAAACGTCATTTTAGAGCTTGTCCAGGTCATAACTTTGATAAGTTTGGATCAATCTTGTTTATATTTGGCATGAATGTTAACCTCAGTGAAACAGAGTGTCGTGCGCAAACCCCAGGTTCTTGGGGCCCTATCTCACAGGTTAAGGTCACACTTAGCAGTCAAAGGTCATTTTAGAGCTTTTCTGGGCTGTAACTTTGCCATGCATAAAGCAATCTTTTTATTTGGCATACTGAATGTTTCGTGCAACTCCGGTCCTTTTGGCAGCTGGCGGGCTCGACATGTTGCCCTTGGGCATCTAGTTGTATTATGTATGCGGGTATATAGTCTAACACCTGTGTTTTCTGAAAATAATGTCCGGTTGATATGCAGAGGTGCCAGTGAAAAGTTTTGAATATCTTGACTGTTCCGCCTTTCCCGTCAAAGAACAAATGAAGACTTTTTGCTCATTGCTGGTTTCAAGTCAGTAACTGATAAAAGCTTAGAACTACAGTGGTCAGACTTAGTAGGATGATTACCCGCGGTCATAGATGACCACTGGGGGTCAGAATGACATTGAGACTGAAAACAGTTCCTATATTAACAAGTGGAATTTGCTTAAAGTAAGCCTCCATTTTTTGAAGGTCAAGGTCAAAATGGCAGTCAATAATAGAGAATGCTCGTACTTTATTGCATAATTAGCTGTGGTCAGTTGTGAAGTAAAGTCGGTCACATTGAACTTTATTTCAACATAAGTTTGGGTCTACAATAGTAGTGTAGCATTACAGTGTTTCGCGAGTCAGCAGGTGAAAGGCGAGTGAAGGTCACACTGGTCTCCACTCGATAACTGACTTGCTGCCTCTAAACTTACTTGTGGTCAGTAAATGACCTACATTATTTTATTGGCCAGTAGGTTACCGGTAAGTTTAAACTGACCTTAATACAGAAAATTGTTTCTGCGTAAGGTAGTGAATCTGTAATGGTGCTCAGTAATTTCTTTTTGATTTCATATTGTCGTGGGCTGTTCGACATTCTTTGGACCTCAACGGGCACATAGCTTTCCATAAAATCCGGATAATACCGAAGTGCATAGTTTGCTGATTGCCGTTGCAAGTCTACTACCCTTAACAGCAACAAAATGGACAACAGACGACGATTTGTAGGTCAATGATCCAAGGTCAAGAGGAGCTTGAAACTGAAACAAAATTTCCGACTGATACCTGGAGCACATAAGATTATTGCCTGTGGTTAGGAGATAATCCTTATTTGTTATGGTCAAAGCGTCAAGGTACGTCAATGTTACAGTGCCCTTGAGAATGGAATGGTTTCTGATTAATTACTGGATAATGTTTGGGTCTGTGGTTTCCAAACGTAATAGGGTGATTGTGCATGGCCCCAGTTGTTTTTAGGTAATTAGGGGTAATGGAAGGATATAAGTATCTGATATTGAATGACAGCGATCTTAAATTCCATACGTCAAGTACCAAATTCTCAAGTGACTGACAAATTCCCGGGTTAAAATTTTAGACCTGTTTATACCTTCACTCTTCGCCGAAGTCAGTCTCAATTTGAGAGAAAACTTTCAGTGTTCACCATATCGCCTTTTTTTGTAGTCCACAAATGGGCACTATAATAAAGAAACTTCTACGCAGAATTATAATGCTCGAGAACGAAAACGGACAACATCGAATTAATGCCAGAACTGTTCCCACAATATTCGTAAGTCCTCTTGCTGGGATACCAACATCACAAGTCGAAGCTGTCTGTAATAATACCATCATCGAAACTCACATACTATCGAAGATTTAGCACCCATGGATTACACGGAATAAAAGCTAGAGTTTACCCTGCAGTCAGGAAAAGCGACGAGATACTATAGAAATGACCTTTCCTATTCCAAAGAGATTGCTCGAACTGTCACCTGTCTTTCAAGCATCCTTATATGTCCTAGATGACCGGAAGCAAGCCCCCGTTCAAGCTCCTCCGCAAGCCACATATTATTTATTAAAAAAAGAGAAGGAAAAAATACATCAGCTGGGTTAATCAAATGCTCTTACTAGTATTTTACAACTTTTCTATTTCTATGGTTTTTAGACAGTCCATACAGAAAATAGAAGAGGAAAAGGCGGAATATATGCTGGTACTATAAATCATGACCTGGGTCATTCAAAATTAAAGATAAAATTTATTTCAAAAATTACGGAAGCCTATTAGGGACATTTTGTCTTAGTTTTTATGCATAACCTCTTATGTATGACATATTTTGTGTTACGTATTACCTCTTAGGTGTTATATCTTGTGTTACGTATCAAAAGTTAGATTTGCCTAGTTTTCAATAGGGAAACAAAATTGGCGGACGTTAACGATTACTGCTTGTAGCACTTTACCCCTTTTGGAGACCACTAGAGCTAAAACTAGAAAAAAATGCTTGAAACGACCTATGCTATGAACAGCATGTTGGATCTTGATCAAACTTGGTCTGTACCACCATTATAAGGTCATTTCCAAATGTTTCAAAACGCGCAATGGTCCCCTTTTAGGGTCCTCTAGAGCTAAACACACGGAAATACCTTTAAACATTTTTTCATGGTCTTTTGTTGAATTTTCATTACACTTTGTAAGGGTCAAATTCAATAAAAAATACTAAATAGTACAAATAAATACATAAACTAGGGCAACTCACAATCGTCAGTAGCGTCTCAAACACGCGATATTTACTTTTTTATTTTTCAGTCGGTCTTTCAATTGTGTTATCCGCCATTGAAACCGATACGATAATATCAGAGTATTTTTGTGCGAAACGATGCGGTTCTGTCGGAGGTGTGTCGCTATTGGCCAATCAGAAATTGCGTTTAAAATACCTTATGAATTCTGTTCAATGGCGTAGCATTCAATTGAAAGACCGTGGAAAAATTTAAAACGCCAATATCGCGTGTTTGAGACGCTACTGACGATTGTGAGTTGCCCTAGTTTATGTATTTATTCATACTATTTAGTATTTTTTATTGAATTTGACCCTTGCTAGTCTGACAAACATATTTTAGTCCGTGATTTCGTACCGTTTCGTTGTGCCACATTTCTGTCTACCTGTAACTTACAGCAGAAAGGCACTCGTTTTCTGATAGATATTTCATAAATGGGAAGGGCTAGAGACTTGGGGTCGGTCTCATTTTGTAGCTAAATGTACACGTGAAATGGTGATAGGTAGTTTGTT
This sequence comes from Mercenaria mercenaria, assembly GCF_021730395.1. Taxonomy (NCBI): domain Eukaryota; kingdom Metazoa; phylum Mollusca; class Bivalvia; order Venerida; family Veneridae; genus Mercenaria; species Mercenaria mercenaria. The sequence goes on from NC_069364.1 coordinate 49,697,986, forward strand.
TAACTGTCTAGAGAATTTATTTCACAACGGCCCGGGAAGTGAACCCACTGCTCGCAGGGTCGATTCTCGAGATTCTGGCCTTCAGTAGACATATGTATATTTTGAAGGGGGCTCATATTTCACTACATAGGTTTCATTTTGAACTCATTTAGGATGAAAACAAGCATATTTTTGTCCCAGGTCCGATACTGATGCCTGTGTGCAAGAGCTGATAAATAAGACTTTAGTAGGAATTCGCAGTTCGCGCCGCACTAAGGACTGAAGTTTTCTTCCAGCGTATTTATAACTTCACCAGTATTAAAAGCTATGTAACACCTTACACATACGTTTAAAAACAAAACATTTATCACTTCAGCGTTTAGTGTCCCTTTTTCAGCTAAGAATTTCGATGAAAATATTCTTAAAGCGTACTTGCGATTTTGCTACAAATCAATGTTCTGCGTAAACCTAAGTAAAATTTATATAAAACTTCTTTGAGGCGAAGGAATTGGTTCAGATGTCATAGAAGTGCCCCCTAACCAAATCTGTATCATATCTAATATTAATAGTACATTGTATCTTTATTTTGACAGATGCAATCAAAACTGAAATGATGAAATGAAAGATATTTTTATTATGTTAATAAGTGATTAAATCAAGCTTTTCTTCAACAAGTGTTAATAGCTCTTTATATAGCATCTTGTACATGTGTGGAAATTTGAACACTATAGGTTTGAGCAGTCTTATTAGACATTCTGAGTCTTGGCTATATATCTTCCTATGGGAACCACACATTTCACAGCATATATTGACATCTTCTTAGCGTACTTTCTTGCCAAAATCATACCGATCAAATACTTTGGTAACAAAGTACACTAGACCATGCGGAATGTAGATTCAAGTTAACAGAGCTATTCGGTCGAGCTTTATGAAAGAAAACTTTATAATTCCACATATCAGTAAAGGATTCAGTTCATGTTTCCCGCTTCACCTCTACCTTACGTGTATAATCTAAGAGGTAATAAATAATACGTAACGCATAATACATCAAACATAAAAGGTAATGCATAAGAACTAAGACAAAATGTCCCTAATAGGCTTCCGTAAAAAAAAAAAAATAGTGTGCGATGAATAGAGTTTCGGGGAGAAGTTGTTTGCTGACGATTAATTAAATTATGCTTAATGATTTAATCATTTTTGTTAATATGCATTTGAATGTTTCGTTCGACTTACTTAATCTAAGTTTTTAAATTTAATTTTACGCCGCAAACAAAATCTCTGCAATCACATCACCAGGGGACTTCTCTTATAGCGTGCATGCGGGAAAAGTAACCCGTTTCAGGTAGCATTTTTGTTTTTATCTTTTTAACTGCATATTTATAAGAACAAAGGCGTCGAAGACAGGAGGACGAGTGATTTCATCGGCACAAACAGGCTGTTGATTTTTTGTTGAATTGAAGCACATTGTCCTTACAATGTTTCATAGTTCATAGCATTAGCATTTAATGTACAGTCACAGTAAACAGTTGTACGAGGTGTGCTCAGATATGTCCAAGCAATTGCACTTTATTTCTGGACCTATTTTGTTGAAATTTGAAGATGTTTTATGTTTATTTCACTTTCATCCAGAAGGTCCTAGACCCATGTGGCATAAACAACAATATAGACAAATATGGCGACAAATCTTCAAATAATATTATCATAAAACAAATACATATCTAATGTCTCAATAATTGCAAGTCAATTACGACACTAAAGGTTACATTTATAGTACCATAAATTGAAATTGTACATGCATGTATAATATGAAATATGTATTTAAAAATGAAATATGGATTCTTGAAAAAAAAATCTTCATTTTGTATCCTAAACAGTTCATATTATTTTGTAATGTTATTTTAGACGTTATAAAAGTAAGCCTCATTTTATGTACGGATCTTTAATAGCAAGATCCGATCTATAGAGCCTTGTGGCAACGTTAAATGTCGCAACGCCGCTAAATGTCGCAACCACCGTTATATGTCGCAAGGTTGACGTTAAATGTCGCAACCACCGTCAAATATCACAAAATCGTCTGCCGCTAAATGTCGCACCTTTAACGTTAATGGGGTCAAGGGACAGTAAATTTGAAAACTCCACAACTCTGCGCTGATACCAATGCGAAAAAAATCATAAAAAATCCAATTTCGACAAATTCAAGGCAATTGTTAAGCGAATGTCTTGCATAGACATAGCACTTCATTATGTAACATTTTCAGTCTGCCGATTCTGTTGCTTCTATGATAAAAACGAGTAAAACGAAGGTTTCAGGACACTAAATTTTGAGACAAAAATGGCCCAAAATGCACACCTTGCGCGACCTGTACCGTATTATCTGCAAATGACTGACCTAAAACACATGCATATTTTAAAGCATGTGGCCAGACGAAAATAGTGGTGGGAAGAAAAGTACCGCATAACCGTTTACTTTTTCGCAAATTTGAGCCGAAGCTCGATGGATGGACGACCGTTTCCAATTCGTCTGACTTCCGTTACATCCGGTAAAGTTTTAGACCCGGCCGTCTACATGGAGCTGGGAAAATTGTAGTCTGGTTCCCGTCGTACTGCAAACAGTAACAATAGTAAAGGGGCAGGTAATCCAGACTAAATCGATACATGCACATATTTATTTTACACAAAAACCACTCGTACGCAGGAATCCTTAGTTCTATAAACATCATAAATAACCAGTTGAAGGCTATATACCAATAGAAGAAATTGTTCTTTGTTTCATATAAAATTCAGCTACTTCAGACCAATTTTGTTACAGTTTCTAGATTTTCACTACGTCGTAGACCTATTTTTCACAAGATATCCACACATTTGCTTCAAGAAAACGAATAGAAAAAGGGGTGTTGAATAGTATGCAGTGAAATGCAAGTCAACTGAAGTCAGGTACCCTCATATTGCCGCATTTCAGAAAGCGGTCCGCAGAATAAACACCCTACTTTCGTTTTCAAGTAAACAATTCGAAAACATGCGAGTATTAGCATGAAACGTGTCCTATTTTATGTAAAATTCATTCCACGAGTGAAAAAAAAATGCCCATTTGGCCCCCGATTTACGCGCAAATGCGCGAAAAATGGAAAAATTAGGATCTATTTATTAGGGACTTCTTTCGACACCACGGAAGCACATTTTGGACCGAATTACTGCATTATAACCTTGAATATATATGCCTGTAAAGTACATATGTCTATTTTATTTAAAAAACGTACCCAGGCCAAATGCGAAACTTAAATGTCGCAAAAATTTGCAGTCTTATAGGCTGATCACTACCAAATAGAATGTAAGCCTCCGCAGGTTTATCACAAGTAGTCCAAATATAAATAGTACTAATCTTTTTTCCTTTCCTAGTGCATTTTCTCGGCAGCAACGTGCTTACTTTTACCCTACCGCGTTTCAGTATGTATCACTTTGCATTCTAATGAAATCGGCATGTTCCTATCGCATGCTAGATAAAAATGGCGGCGTAAGAATTTAATGTCACGAAAAGAGAAATTGAAAGAAGCGAATAGTAGTAAATTCAGCGGGTTTTATTTAACGAACTGTAGTTTTCTTATATAAAAGTTAACACTCCCTTTTCTTTTTGTCTTTCTAAAGTAGCGTTCTAGTTCTTTATGGGAATATAAGTCTCTGAAAATCTGATATGCTAGAAAATGTCGAAAAACCGTTATGAAGTGAGAGGATTTTATATGAAATAAAGAACAGCTGGATTTAGTGGTGTTCAGCCTATACAACTTAGAGATAAGATTGGGTAATGCATGCTTACATGCATCAGTATGCAATGTGTTGATTTTGGAAGGGCTGAAATGACCTTTCACTCTTAATCTGCACGTTTGCTTTTCAGTGGTCCCGCACCATACATACGTTATATCTTCTATATATAAAGGTTTGAGCACTAACGTAGTACTCGCCACCGTACTAAATTTATTTCAGGTCTGAACTATGTAATTCTATGGAGTCCTGTTTAGCTCATGAGATATTAAGTCTTGAGTCGACCTGAATTTCGTTACACAACAGCCCGGGAGCTAGAAATTGTTGATGGAGGAGGGGGGAGGGGGCACCAGTTAAAAACAAAAGCGTCACCGGCGACATGCGGTAGGTACAGGGTTTCTCTATCCGTATTTGTGGGAAAGTTTTTTTTATGTACAGGTATGAAATGCTGGCCTGTGGTACATTTTTGTCTATTTTTTTGAGGTACGTACTAGAGGGGCACTCCCCTTATTTTAGGTGGTTAGGGTCTTTCCCCTTCACAATACAGGTATGGAATGCTGGACTTTTATTGCATTTTTGTTCAAAATTTCGGTGTATGGGAGGGGTTATCCCTGCCATTTTCGAGGGCTCAGGGGCTCTCCCCGGGAAAACTTGAAAAACAGGTATAAAATGGTTGCCTCTGGTGCATTTTTGGTCTTAATTTTAAGGTACTGGAGGGGTACTCCCCTCATTTTAAGGGGTCAAGGGTTCTTCCCCCTGGGGAATTTTGAAATATAAGTGTAAAATGTTCGCCTCTGGGGCGTTTTGGGTCTACATTTTGAGAAAATATTATTTCCAAAATAGTCGGGTGCAACCTAGATGAGTATAAGTCACTACTAAGCCAACAAGGATGGGGTTGGGGGTGGGGGATCGGCTCGGGCCACGATCCTGGCCTGTTACACAACAGGATATTTAACTACCCGACACGAAGACTGTAACTGTGTTTTGTACCAGTTGTAGAAAACCGTGCGAAGATTTTCTAGTAATCAGCCATGGATTCTGTTTCTTTGTTTGGAGGTTTACATTTAACGTCATAAGGTAACTATCAAGCTTCAGTGGCGGAGAAAGATCCTATGTGGCCCTCTGTACATTTTTTTAGGTAAAGCGGGAATTTTGGTATCATTTTACTTTTAGTCTCTTAAAATTCTCATTCCCCAAATTAACCTACTTTTCCGCCTACCTACAAATAACCCCCCCCCCCCCCCCTCTCTCTCTCTCCCCCCCCCCCCCGCCCCTTCAGAAATGTAAATATTTATATTTTCTATTAATTGTCTTGGTGCTGTGTGTTTGTGTCTTAGATTTCTGTGTCGTTATTCACCCCGTTCCCCAACCACACCCACCCCCCACAAACATACAACATCATTACCAAATCATATTTAGTTAGAAGAAACATTAGAATATTTCTGTTCTAAAACACTGGTCCTATTACAAAATAAATATTTTTCTTGCGCGACTGTTCAAGCAAGGTGTGGAACTCAGGTGTGCGATTTAGGGCCAACAAGGTCCGCTTGTTGCTAAACGTAACAGCACTTATCATTAAGATAAGTATTTGTATTACATAAACCTGTTAATTTTTCTTCCTTCCAAAAAGTAAATATACACAAGTAATTGATATTCATAGTGTCAAATAGGAAGTGCGACATTTAGCGTTGGTGTTGCGACATATAACGGTGGGCAAATTTTTGCGACGTTTAACGTTAAATGTGCGACATTTAGTGGCAGACGATTTTGCGACATTTAGCGGTGGTTGCGACATTTAACGTCAACCTTGCGACATTTAACAGTGGTTGCGACATTTAGCGGCGTTGCGACATTTAACGTTGCCACAAGCCTAAAAGGAAATGTATATAATATACAAATCGATTGCAATCATAACAAAGTCCACACATTGTCACTATTTGTCCGAAAGCGAAATAACAAAAAGCAACATTTAGACATTTCATCCCTCTTTTAATATTTCATCCCTCTTTTAATATAGATGTGATAGACAAGGGCATACTGTATGTGAATACTTTACGTACAGTTTTCAGAACATGAACTGGCATTTATATTTACCGTTCCCAAGGTAACGCCACCACATAAAGCGGTCCAACGTTGACACTGTCATATCAAGTAGGGGACAATTCGTAATTACCAGTGATTTACGGAAGCCTATTAGAGACATTTTGTCTTATTTTTCATGCATAACCTCTTATGTATGACATATTATGTATTACGTATTATCAGTTACCTCTTACATGTTACGTATTACCTCTTAGGTGTTATATCTTGTGTGTTACTTATCAAAAGTTAGATTTGCCTAGTTCTCAATAGGGAAACAAAATTTGCGGACGTTAACGGTTACTGCTTGTGGCACTTTACCCCTTTTCGTGACCACTAGAGCTAAAACTAGAAGAAAAGCTTTGAACGACTTCTGTTATGAACAGCATGATGGATCTTGATCAAACTTGGTCTGTATTACCTTTATATGGTCATTTCCAAATTTGTTTTAAAACGCGCAATAGTCCCCTTGTAGGGTCCTCTAGAGCGAAACACAGAAATACCTTTAAACATTTGTTTCATGACGTTTCTTGCTCAATTTAAACTTTGTCTGTAGTTTAAACACGGGGCATTTGATCGCTTTCTGAAGCCATTAGAGACAGAAATAGAAGTACCTTTAAACAACTTTTTCAGATGACCACTTGTTTACCAACATAGTATACATATGTAAGCAAGACTATATAACTAGGACAAGGCCTTTAGCTCAGTTATGGCGTTTTCTTTTGGTAAAGAAATTAGTTACGTTTCGCATGCAATTCCATATTTTGTCAAAAATGTTTGATATATAACTTTGAAACTTTGAACACTTCCATGATCCACAAATACAGGTAGATTGTTTGTCTTATCTATTTTTTTATCTTTTGTCAGAAAATCTCTGTTAATATTTTAAACCCATACTTCCATCAATTCTTCGAATAGTCGAGTGCGAGTGCGCTGTCAACCGACAGGGTTTGTTTCTTGTTGTTTTATGGGAGACCTAAAATTGTTCTTGTCAGTACGTCTGTCCGAATATATGTCATGTATATCTCAAAAAGTATTTAACCTAGAGTCACCAGACCTAGGATTGTTATTAAACATGTTACGTTGTACTACTGGTGTTGTGGTTTGAGTTTATAAAAGCCAGACCAAGGCCATGACTTAGTTAAAATATACTTATTGTAAAAGTATTGGCTGTTCCTAAAAACATAATGGCTTAAACTGGCGCAAATGGGCATATGCAGTATAATGTATTTCATTTCTTATTTCATTGCCCATAAACAGACCGATAAAACCCATTTCTTATTTCCTAGCGATTCATTTCAGCTTTTAGTCTTGCAGGATTATATATTTCATTACTACCCATAAACAGACTAAATAAACCCATTTCTTAATTTCTGCCTATTTTTCTTCTTTTTTTTTTCCGGTTTGTTGTCTTGCTGCATTATATATTTCATTACAGATCTTGTGCGTCGTCTTTTGTTGTTAACTGCGCAGTTAGTAATCTCTGAACTAACTTATGTCTCTAACTGAACACTATATTTATACAAACTATATACTTTATTTATTATAAAGTACGATAGCCACAATAGAGTGTATATAAGTCCTTAAACATAAGATGAAATACCTTATTCCTAATACCTTTGACATAAGATGAAATACCTTATGCCTAATACCTTAACATAAGATGTAAGATCAGATACCTAATGCAAAATTATATACATCGATGAAAATATTCTTAAAGCGTACGTGCGGTTTTTGCTACAAATCAATGTTCTGCGTAAACCAAAGTTAGATTTATATAAAACTTCCCTGAAAGGAATTGGTTCAAGCGTCATAGAAGTGTCCCCTTACCAAAAATGTATCATATCCAATAGTATCTTTATTTTCACAGACGAAACGAAAACTGATATGATGAAATAAAAGATATTTTCATTATATTAATAAGTGATTAAATCAAGCTTTTCTTCAACAAGTGTTAATAGCTCTCTTTATAGCATCTTGTACATGTGTGGAAATTTGAACACTATAGGTTTGAGCAGTCTTACTAGACATTCTGAGTCTTGGCTATATATCTTCCTATGGGAACCACACATTTCACAGCATATATTGACATCTTCTTAGCGCACTTTCTTGCCAAAATCATAACGATCAAATACTTTGGTAACAAAGTACATTAGATAGGCTTTCCGTGCGGAATGTAGATTCCAGTTAACAGAGCTATTCGGTCGAGCGTTGTAAAAGAAAACTTTATACATTCTACATATCAGTAAAGGATTCAGTTCCCGTTTCACCTCTACCTTACGTGTATAATCTAAGAGGTAATAGATAATACGTAACGCATAATACATCACACAAGAGAGGTAATGCATAAAAACTAAGACAAAATGTCCCTAATAGGCTTCCGTAGTACGTGATTCGATTTTTCTTGCCATCAAATGTATTTTCTCTAACTTACTTTACACAAATAAAACCTATTCATATAATATTTATGTGGTATTGATGAAAGTGGGTACGGAACTGTGATATACTATTCCGCACTAAGGAGGTCTTTATTCGTTAAAATATGTTTTCTTACGCCTGAACCGAGTGTCATCAGCGGTGCTCAGTCTAGCTTGTCCTGGCCATTTTTTAATCTCCCAATTGATTAGATTTTGACCTTAATAGCGAATGCAACAAAATTCGGTCCGATTATGTGACATAACTTTGCCATAGGGACTAGCATATAATTATTATTTGTTTGAGAAAGGATTATTGTTAAGATTTTTTTGACAAGGCCTTTGTATAGTAGAGCATTGCTGTCCCGCAACAGCACTTGTTTTATTTGTCCAAACATTTCGTAGAAAAGATGCATGGTAAGTGATTTGTCTGATCACCTCCCTCTCCAGCTTGGAAATTGCTCCTATGCCGATGTAAAAGAGTAGAGCGTCGTTCATTTTTCGTACAACAGCAAACGGTGTTGGTTTATTTTCGCTGGCTTCATTCATCACACGCCTATGATTTGGCTTGACTGTTGCTTGAGAAATCCAGAAACCGGTAATCTAAATATAATATATAAATATTCTTTATATAAGTTGATCTATATTCAACATAGGTTTACTGCACTAAGTAAGAAATCTATGAACACTAATTTCCGATGTCATATAATTCATACTTATTGAATGGCTCGATAATTAAAACCATTGACCATCAGCCTTTGGACGTCGGGCAATAGTTTTAACTGGACTGGCAAGTCATTCAATATGTGTACATTGTAACTTATAAATCGCCAATCAAGTTTGTACAATTGATTAGTCTATAGCTCAACACGGTTAAAACTGAATGGCTTTAAACTATTTGCCCGAGCTCTAGCCAGTAAGTGTATACTATTGTATACTAGTATTATTCTATAAATTGTCTTTTCAACCAGAAAAAAATAGAATGATATTTGAAATGTATATGAGTGAATACATATCAAAACTGAAATTACATCGTATTATGAAAATAGTAAGTGTTTCCGGAGTAGTTCAGTAACTGAAAAGCGTATCGCTTTAAATGACTATTATTGACTACTTAAGATAGCCCTGTTTGCGGTCGATATTTGCTTTGCCAGTCAGTTGTATCCAGTATACTGCGCGTGCTTAACAAAGAGATAGGATCAAATTTTGTGCCTCAGTGAACGCAGGGACAAATTAAACGAAAAATGGCTGAATCAAGACCTCGCCAAAACTATCATCAGGACTGTGAAGCTGGAATTAACAAACAGATTAACATGGAATTACACGCTAGTTATGCCTATCAATCTATGGTAAGTGTCTATATGTTTAAATTATTTATGTATTCGTCGCCGCAACACGGAAGTTTTGTGGTTTTTGAAAGCTGATTTATTCGTTAAATTGTATCTAAGTAATTTGTTACGATGCATTCTATTCTGTATTTGCATTTACTGTATGTGTATATTATGCCTAATTTGCCTATGTAAACGGTAGACCTACAGATGTTATATAATTGCGATGTTTTTCCTGCTCATTATGAGTAATTGTGAAGTCATTAAGTTCCTGTTTCAGTTCAAGGTAGCCATTGAATGTGTTTTAAAGGATAAATATATGTAGAGGTGACCTTCAAATGTCTTTTTTCTAGGAAGACCTTCACCGACCTATTGATATGCACAATTCACATACATTTATTACAGAAATAAAGAAATCCATTAAAATGTTTTGATGGTTTTCGTCAGTGCACATAATTAGCAAATTCATGTACAATACATGGTAGTATGTGGATAAGATGTTAATTAACACTGTTATGTTTCACAGATATGACTAGTAACTGACCATTCTTGATAAATTTTGAATTACTGTGTCTGAAATCATGGTGATATAATGGGTATATGTCAGATTTATATCATATTCCACTATTTAGATACATTTTATCGATTTATGTACCGGTATGTGTCTATCTCTCAATATGTTCCAGCGTGGTGACAGACCATTCTATTGATTCCAGAGCTGATGCCATACGTAATCCTATAGAATTCAAAGTGACCTTATCGATAAAGTTTTAATATAACAATTCAGGGTGTTCAAACATTGGTGCAGTATAACAGTTACATTTTATCCTCTACTACACCCTATAGCATGAATACTGTATATCTGAAATCATATCTTATAAAAACAGGAAAATAGTTTCAAGCACGGAATAAGACATATATACATGTAGTCCTTTCGTGGAAAAAAGGTGGAGTTGAGCATAACAACCATGCATCAGCCAGCATCACGCAAGCATTTCTTTAAGAAGATCTATAGAACCGCGGCATGCGCAACAAAAAACTAATTGGAGACTCGGTTGCACGAGAGTGAATGCAACACGTCTTTAACAGGGAGATTTATACAGCCACTGTACACATGCGCTTGAAGACTGTTGTTCTGACCGTTCTTTTTAATCTGTAAGATCATTTGGAAGCTTGCTACACAGTCAAGCAAAATAGTATCAATTTGTTCAGATTTTATCATTTCATGTCGTAAATGCATGGTTGTCTGTCTCGTGGGTGCAAGTCTCGACTATAAGATAAAAGCGGCAACTTGGTATGATATTCCCTAGGCTCATGCGAAGAGCTCTAGGATTTTTACTTCCGGATTCATGCGAAGATTTTAGCTTTTAATTTTAATTTGAGATTTTTACTTCCGCTTTCAGGCATTTTACTTTGACCGAGATGATGTGGCTTTGCCTGGATTCTCCAAATTCTTCAGTCATTCCTCCTCCGAGGAGAGAGAGCACGCCGAGAAGTTAATGAAGTATCAGAATAAAAGAGGTGGACGTGTTGTTCTCCAGAATATCCAAGTAAGTACAAACTTTTATGATGATTTCTTTGTCAACGTGCGCACGTGCGCGCGTGAGTTTTCAGATTTGATTCAGTATATAATCTGGATTGATTCAGAGGGTAAGATTATGAAACATGGAGATAAACTCTGCAAAAACCAAAGTAATGTATGTTGCATCAAAACATAAAGTCGAGCAAGTATATGACGAGCCCCCAGTTATTCATTTCAGAGATGAAACTCTAGACTGCAGTACGAAAGAAAAGTTACTCGGCGTTACTATTGAAAATGATTTGTCTTGGAATACACATGTTGGTAATATTTTGAAAAAATGCAATTCACTTTTATACCTGTTGTCTCGCATCAAAGTATATCTTTCGGTACATATGAGGAAAATGTTCTATAACTCTTACATACTGCCTCACTTCGATTACTGTTGTGTAATATGGGGAAGCTGTTCTAATTCATTAGAAGACAAAATTGTTAAGTTTCAAAAAAGAGCAGCTCGCCTAATTCTTGATAAAGACTTCGATACCCCTTCTGCTGAATTATTTCGAGAATTAAACTGGATGACTTTTCCGGAGCGGGTAATATTTCAAAAAGCAGTTTTAATGTACAAAAGTCTAAACGATCAAGCACCTATTTACCTCAGAAATTCATTTACATTTAGCTGTGATATACATGACATACATGCTCGAACTTTGAGGTCAGATTCTAATTTGCAGCTTTACCTTCCTCGACCGAAAACTGAACTATTTAAAAAAAGTTTTACCTATTCTGGTGCTACTATCTGGAATTCCTTACCAAGTCATATAAAAAGAGCATCATCAGTAGGGCAATTCAAATCACTATACATAGCTTGGCACAACACACAATCATAATACTTAATATTTCTAATATTGCACTTCGTATAGTTATAGTATAAACAAAATACTGGTATCAAATGCACTTGTCTGTCTTCTATATGTTACAATGTACCATGTAAATATTTTAGATGTATATGTTATGTATTGTTTTGAGGGCCTCATGGAAGATTGATGTTTTTCGTCAAATGAGTTTTCCTCGTTAAATAAAGGCTTTGTTATTATTATTATTATTATTATTATTATTATTATAAACGTTTGGTTTACTTTCGGTATATTTTATGTTTATATCTATATTCAAGCCTTTTCTTGTGTTGTTAAAAAGTCCAGTGTCAACGCATAAGTACTGGCTTTGAGCGATATTGCACGAGATAGACTTAACAGCTAAGAATAACTTCTGTTCCTTTTACTGTCTTTCAAATTATGAATTATGAGTATTTTTAACATAGTACCGAAATTTTATTTTCACAGAAGCCGGACCGTGATGAGTGGGGATCTGGTCTAGATGCGATGAAAGCAGCGTTACAGCTAGAAAAGACTGTGAACCAGGCTCTTCTTGACCTTCACAAGATCGCCAGTAACCACGAAGATCCACAGGTTGGTTAAATGTTCGATTGCAATTAAGGAATGTGCATAGTATTTTTTCGTGTATAACAGTACCGACAAACTGTCAATATAATTATGTACGATTTATATATCTGTAACAGGTATGTGAAATTTTGATTGAGATACAAAAAGTTGTAATTGTTTACTGTAATGATCAAATAAAATCATAAAATAGCTCTTTTCTACAGGCACATAATCCAAGGGCTTCTTCTTTTAAAACATCACTGATTTGTCTCCCGTTTGATAGGAAAAATTGGGTATCTTAAAACTTCTAGCGTATATTATAAACACGCAATAATAAATAAGTCGTTATTACTGCATTCACGCCTTTGTAGACTAGCCACTAGACTGATAATAACTATATTTCTATATTTTTCCCTTTTATGACGAATTCAATTTCATAGAGACAAAAGCCAGTCTATTTTAGAGATTTTTGCACAGGACTGATGTTGAAATTATCATTGGACATAGGATATAGACTGGCTCAGTTCACTACATTCAATCATAAAAATGTAAAAAGATATATATCATAGTCTAGGAGCTAGTCTAACGCCTTTGATACTGAACATTATGAAGCTGCCACACATTCTCATATAGTTTACAATAAAAACTATTCAATGCCGTACGGTAAAGACGAGATCAAATGCCATTCTTTCATTAGACCACTTCATCATTAGATGTTCATTCAAAAGTAGTTTATTGGTAAAATATATAAACTGTGTATGTAGAGCAGCTGTAGCAATGAAAATATTGTCATATAGTAACCATGGTTACAACCAGTTCTAAGTTTTTTGTACCATTAAATCTGATATTCTTACTGTGTTTACTAAACTGCGTGTAGGTGTCATAATAGTGTAAAACCGGTAAATTCACATGCAGTGTGGTCGAGCGGTACCACGCTGTACTTTGTGATGAGTTCGATTTGCGAGCCAGTATTGTTTTATATTTTAATTTCTTTCTTTTTACAAAGATGAATCATGTTTGCTTGTTAGTTAAGATGCACTTTTTTTCATAAAAAAATATTAATCGGAAGTACACTCACATAAGTATTCTTAGCCTTAATATAGTTTATAATGTAATGTTTTGAAAATGGTTGCCCTTCAGGGATATTTTAAAGTTTATGAACTTAATGGTAGTTATATTCTGTTTCATATTTGAGCCGTGCCATAAGAAAACCAACATAGTGGGTTGGCGACCAACATGGATCCAGCGCAAGCTGGATCCAGACCAGCCTGCGCATCCGCGCAGTCTGGTCAAAGGGGGTAATTCTAAAAAAGGGAACTGGCAGGAACTTCGTCTCATGATGTTGTATAATTGTGCCAAGTTACATCAAAATCCCTCCATGCATGAAGAGGAAATGCTTCGGACAAAGTCATTCTTGTATCTGATCTTTGGCCTCTAAGTTTTGACCTTGACCTTAGACCTAGGGACCGGGGATCTTGCGCATGACACTCCGTTTCGTGGTGGTGAACATTTGTGCCAAGTTAGATCAAAATCCCGCTATGCATGAAGAAGAAATGCTCCGGACAAGGTTTTCATTCCTATATCCTTTGACCTCTAAGTGTGACCTTGACCTTAGACCTAGGGACCTGGTTCTTGCGCATGACACTCCGCCTCGTGGTGGTGAACATTTGTGCCAAGATATATCAAAATCCCTCCATACATGAAGAAGATATGCTCCAGACAAATTTTTTTAAGAAAATATAATAAAGGGGAATAACTAAAAAAGTAGGCAAGGTAGAGTTATTGTTCTTGCACACTGCACTTCCTCCCAATGTGTTCTATCAGTGTATGAAGTTTGAAGAAAATCCCTCCAGTACTTTTGGAGTTATTCTCCGGACAAATTTTTTTAAGAAAATAAGATAAAGGGGAATAACTCAAAAAATAGGCGAGGTAGAGTTATTGTTCTTGCACAATGCACTTCCTCCCAATGTGTTCTATCAGTGTATGAAGTTTGAAGAAAATCCCTCCAGTACTTTTGGAGTTATGCTCCGGACAAAATTTTTTAAGAAAATAAGATAAAGGGGAGTAACTCAAAAAATTGGAAAGGTAGAGTTATTGTTTTTGCACACTGCACTTCCTCCCAATGTGTTCTATCAGTGTATGAAGTTTGAAGAAAATCCCTCCAGTACATTTGAACTTACGCTCCGGAAAAAGATCGTTGCGGACGGATGCACGCACGCATGCACGGACGAAGAGCATTTCTAATATCCCCTTCGCCTTTGGCGGGGGGATAAAAAAGTAAACAAGAGCTGTCTGACACTCGACTATTCTAAAACTTGTCACCAGAAAAGTTAAATTAATGAATACAAAAGCGAGAAAGGGGCATAACTTTGTGAAAAAGTTAAATAAAGTTATGGAACCTGTGTTCTGCATATTAAATCATGAAAGTTAACAAGTGTGTGAAGTTTCAATCTATTCTCATCAGTGGTTTATACTGAAATACCAGTTACATACAAAAACTTGACAAAAATCAACAATGGTCCATATGCAGGCGTTACCAAACGGGTGAATGCAATAGCTCTATCATTAAAATACTGTACTTAAAAAAATGTAGTGTGCATCTATGACTTCCTGAAATTTCAGAAGTATTTCGGGTACTTGTATATTACAATGTACAGAGCAGTCACTTTACTTAACAACTATTTTGGTATCATTTAATGAAACAAGAGCACCGCCTTGCGGGTGCTGACGCTCATCTGATTTTTTTTGTGTAATAGAAATATTGTCCTACCCATGATTTTCTAAGTCTAAAAAGGGCCATCATTCTTGCAAAAAGCAGGATAGAGTTATGTTTCTTGATGTACAGTGTCCACTTATGATGGTGAAAAACTGTTGCAAGTTTTAAAGCAATAGCTTTGATAGTTTATGAGAAAAGTTGACTTAAACATAATACTCAACCAAGAAAATGATTTTCTAAGTCCAAAAGGGGCAATAATTATTGCAAAAATCAGGATGGAGTTACGCTGCTTGCTGTATAGGGTCAGCTTATGATGGTGAACAAGTGTTGCAAGTTTCAAAGCAATAGCTTTGATAGTTTAAGAGAAAAAGTTGACCTAAACATAAAACTTAAACAAGAAAACTGATATTTTCTAAGTCCAAAAGGGGCCATAAATCTTGCAAAAAGCAAGATGGAGTTATGTTTCTTGCTGTACAGGGTCAACTTATGATGGTGAACAAGTGTTGCAAGTTTTAAAGCAATAGCTTTGATAGTTTAGGATAAAAGCTGACCTAAACATAAAACTTAACCAAGAAAACTGATTTTCTAAGTCCAAAAGGGGCAATAAATCTTGCAAAAAGCAAGATGGAGTTATGTTTCTTGCTGTACAGGGTCAGCTTATGATGGTGAACAAGTATTCCAAGTTTCAAAGCAATAGCTTTGACAGTTTGGGAGAAAAGTTGACCTAAACATAAAACTTAACCAAGAAATCTGATATTTTCTAAGTACAAAAGGGGCCATAAATCTTGCAAAAAGCAAGATGGAGTTATGTTTCTTGCTGTACAGGGTCAGCTTATGATGGTGAACAAGTATTCCAAGTTTCAAAGCAATAGCTTTGATAGTTTAGGAGAAAAGCTGACCTAAACATAAAACTTAACCAGGCAACGCCGACGCCGATGCCGACGCCGACAACCGCTCAAGTGATGACAATAACTCATCATTTTTTTTCAAAAAATCAGATGAGCTAAAAATTACCCTTCACAAGTACCAAATGATTTCCCCTAATGAAAATGGCAGAATTGTTACTCGACTGTCACTATGGCCTTAAAAAAATTACTCACTTTCAGTGCAAAAGTATTACAATTAGAATTTTAAACAAAAAAGTTAATTTTAAGACAAAGAGACATATAAAGAAAGTTTGAACCACTTTCAACAACCAAATAACTGTAGTTAATGGCTCAGTTGGTAAAAGTGACAGAGTGAGCCATGAGACGTCAGATGTAATGACTTCTGAATCTTTAAGCTGAGGTTCAATCCTACTAATTTTAATCATTACTTGTATTGTAAGATGTCAAGATGAAAATTCTCAAGTTGAAATACAAAGATAAATCTTTTCTGTAAACTGTGTTATATTAAAGCAAAGAAGACAAAAGACAATCAGAGCTTGACATTAACTTTTCTGAGCACTTGCCCTCAGGGCTTTTAACCCTTAGTGTTACTTGCCCAATTATTTAAATTGTTTCCAATGTGCAATACTTCAAATTACATTACTGTTAATGATTAAAATAAAAAGAAGCTATTTTGCTATAAATACTTCAAATGAAGTGTTGTTACTGTTATCTATTGAAAAATGAGAAAAAAATGGGTTATAGGTTCATCTCAAAATTTACATAGTACACAAAATCATTAATGGAAAGCTGAATTTAAAACTTCCCCAACAATTTCCCAAATTTCCAGACTCAACTTCCACCTGCTCTGGATAATAGGGCAATTGTTAATGTCAAGCCCTAACAATTGAGAACTACAAGAATAAGGAGCAAAAGATAAAAGTGAATGAAGAAAGATCAAGGCATAACAGTTTGCTCTCAAAAAATGAAAACAAAATGAAGAAAAACACTAATATAGAAGGAAGTGACACTTTGCATAATTATTTTTGCAGAAAATATTTAAAATGCTAAAAACTTGCACATCATTCCTAAAAAAGGATTAAACACTGACAACTGAAATTTCTTTCAATCAAAAATATATGCAACACTTTTACTTACTGTGATCCAAAACCTGATGCCATATTACTGGTTCCCATGTTACCAGCATTTCCAAAGGCAGATGCCATACTCATGTTAGAGAAGCCAGCAACCATACTGTTTGAGTTAGCAAGACTAGAAGCCAAACTGTTGGCCATACTCGACATGTTCACCATACTGTTGCCATCCATTTGTTATCTTGGCCTTAACAGCACTTTCAAATCTGTCGTCTTTAAGATCTGGAGGGGATATGTATATAGCTAAAGCAAATTTCACACACATTATACAGCATAAACATTTTACAAACATCTGTATTCTATAATAATGTCTCCATCAAGGATTCTCATAAAAAAGATCCCATGTGACATAACTTTTTCAGGGCTCACACTGGCCTCAAAAAAATAATAGCCAACTTTTTAATGTATGAAAAAATAATAGCCAAAGCGGATGCGGATCTTTGCATGCAATTTTTATAAAAATAAAAATAATAAATTTTAGAATATATATTTTCTTAATTGCTTTAAAAAGTAGTAGGCCGCAACAGGGGGTGTGGGAATCGGGGGATTCAGGGAAATTACCTCCTAATATTGGTGGTGGGGTCCCATTATAAATGTTTAAAATGCTATGCTCTGATGGATGTTGAAGGCATTAACAGGACACATTTAGTTTGTGTAAGGCAGCTGAAATGGTTGATATTGACTGATATTATGGACTGGACAACGGCTCAATTAGCCCCATTCATGCACCCACAATATAGGCACAGTTGCACACAATGGAAAGTTTACCAAGTCTTTGAGTATCATTCATGTTTTATACTTTTTCTTTATACATATCAAAAGTGTTTTCATGATTCTTTTGACCATAACTGCACTTAAATTGCTTGAAAATTACAAAACAATCGGGTCGCGAAAAAACGTGATATTTGGCATCTATGCACACTATTGAATTACAGCTTTTTGTCAACAAGTTTTGAATGCTTTATTCAATAGATATACCAATTTTTAAGTGTTTTAGAATGTTTTTACTTACGCTAATGACAGTATGCAAGCAAATTTATTTGTTCATTTTTTAGCTTGCCCGTATCGGCCATGTTTCTAAAAATAGAAACAAGACTGGGTTTCCCAATAATTTCTGGGTTTAATGTGCAAAACAAACATTTATTATGCCAGAAATGTCTTGGTAAAAAATAAACTATTAAAAATATCTGTCTTGTAATATTTCAACAAATTCGCTTTCTTTTCAAATTCTGAAAATTCGAAAAAAGAAAGATTTTTTTCACTTTGAACAATTTCATTTCAGATTAAAAACACATATAGATCTGACCTAGATTCTGATTAAAGATATTTTGAAATCGTCGACAGTTAGGTCAGTTTATTATATGTTTGTAAAGACAATTAAATTAGCGGTAACTATAGATGGCAATTTAGGTTTTCATGAGTAAACAGCCGGTACAAATTGGTTTAATTGTCGTCTGTCGAATATAGAGTTGAAGACAATTTGCATCGGCGATTAAAAATGTACCCAAAACGTAGCCTGCCACTTCAATCTGATTGATAGCTAGATAAGTAAGATTAACTTCCGGTTATAATAGGTTTAATTGTCGTCTGCATCCTACCGCCTTAGGCAATGTTATCGGCATAGTTGACACGTGTTTGGAATACACAAGGTGATAAACAGTCTGCATTATCGATTTTTTTCTACACTAGCTGATTGTGGGTTACTGTCTCATTTAGCATAATTATTTATGTAGCTTTTGAATAAAATAATCGCCAGTTCCTGTCGCCAAAATGAAAAAATATTCGCCATTTAAATAAAATAATCGCAAATGGTGATAATGGCGACTGACAGCGTGAGCCCTGTTTTTGTACTTTGTCTTCTTCTTTTTCTTCTTGGCATTCACCTTCTTTAATATCAAATTAGTGTTGAACAAAGAACAGACCTGTTGAAATGCAGACCAGAAAAAGAAAAACTGATACTGATAGTGGAAAGTAACAGTGTGTTGGAGTTTGACACAACATATGCTCAGTCTAACTCTATAACAATTTACCCTACCAGTACACCAACAACCAAAATGTCTGAGATCTTACAATGAATATGATGCTGATAGCTTCTTAACTACGATATAACTAACCCCAAAAAGAAACACTACCGAAACACCTTTCAAGTAAATACGCATTCTAATCAGCACAACTGTTGTGCGAATTAGTAAAATAATCGGCACAACTGCCATGCCGCTTGACCCTTCCATTTAAAGAATTAACAGAGTTTTATGTTTGTCCTCATATTAGAATCATCAACAAGCTATAAAAATAAATAGATCGGCAACTTGAAAGGCATACAGAGCAAATCTCGCCAATATCGCATGGTAGCTGAATGAGATCTAGTTTTACCGGTGTATGAAACAGACAGCAGAAGGATAAAAATCTGTCATTAAAGACACTGATTCTGGTATGCCAGGTATGTGGCCAATGGGAATGATAAGGTCTGCGTATTGGCGGTAAGGGCTAATACACAAGACTGGACCATTGATAGACTTGCTTCTGTTTATCATAATAAGCTACTGTATAGCTACTGTGTAGTACATAAATTACATGTTATATTTCTCACCTTCATAGCAAATCAGTTCTCACCTTTATAAGGAGTTTAGAAAGCTTGATTGAATTAGGGCTAAATAAACAAAGTGATAAGATACAACAGTGTTTTTTTTTTCATATTTTCAATAATCAAGTTTTTTAATAATTAAATTTCATCATTGCTGTTTTTTTTTTCTTGTTTCTTTTTTTTTTTAATTAAAAATATAAAAAATGCATTCAGGCACATAAATAATAAATTATGTGTATTTTGAACATTTCAGATCATTTGTTTATAATGATTGTTGTGTTTTGTTCAACGTTATTAGTATTTTCTACACGGGGAAGGAATGAATTTATGATTGGAAGTCTAAGAAATGATCAACAGTTGTTCTTTGAAAATTGGACCCCGATTTGGTTTATTACGTGCTGGCCGTATCGCCAGTGTAATACTTTAACAAGCGTCTGTTGATTTGATCACAATTGATCACAGGGCTTTTTTCCGCTATAAATCTACCTCCTGTAAAAGGAGGTAATCCCAATGCAAAAAAGTATGTTTTTTTCCCAAAGTTGAATTTAAAATTCCCAAATGATTATACCTTTTAGGGTTTTTGCTGTTTCATGATAGTTTTGCAGATTTGTATGTATATTTAGGTAAATTATAATACTGTTGAACAATTACTGAAATGCAATTCATTAATATTTCACAGAAAAACACATTTATGTAGATTTTGGTAATTTGCAAATTGTCCAAATTAAGACAATTTCCGAGAGCATTTTCCCAATTCCACCGGTGTCGGTGGCATTCCCAAATTGATGAAAAAAAGGCCTGGATCAAGTCTGCACAGGGTTTCAGAAATCTGCAAATTTATTGGTAGCCCATTGGGCTACCAAAATTTTAATCTGGTAGCCCGAACATTTAAGTTTATTTGGCAATGGCCATTTCGGTTTATTTACTATGTGCTTCTATACTACAGTGGATGAAATGATTAAATTATTAGAGCTTTCATAATTTTAGCCATACGCACATTGTTATAAATTTTGTTCTCTTGAATAGCAATTATCATCACTCCTTTTTCTCATTTTAAAAACTGAGAAATATTATCAGGAGTACTCCTGATAGTTACTGCAACATGACAATAAAGAAAGGAATGCAAATCAATTTTTATAAACTTGCAAATTCCTTAGAACTTACTAACTTAGAGCTGTATGAATTGTAATTTATCTCAAAATTATTTAAAGTTGATCCTGTCTGATTCTAAACATCTGCCTGGTTTAATAAATAGACTAGAACCGCGTATATAACGTCTCTCAATTTCTTGACACTGTGTATTCACTTATCCGAATTTATGTTTGTCCAAAATTCTGTATACTTTCTGATATTTTGCAAAATCATGGTCGATTTTTTTGCATGTTAGGCAAGTATTTAAATTGAAAAGCATAAACAATCAGTTTAAGCACTAAACTGCCTCAATATCAAATATCTGTTCTTTCTGATCGAAACTGAAAGTACGTACACTTTGGCAGGTGGCGCTAAAATGATATAATTTTAAGACTGGTTTGCATATTGTTTTAAACAATACCTATCAGTGACTTTGATGTTATTGGATCAGTCTAAAATCAATCTTGCACATGTTTTTGTAAACATTTGCCTGCGGGTATAGTGGACGCAACTTGACCCCGATGGTTGACCTTTGTATTATAATACATAATGAGGGACAACCTTTTATTGAAAAGGAGTGTACGTAAAACACAAGCTGCATGAGAAAGTCATTCTCATCCATCAGATGTCCGTCAAAATCCCGAGACGAACCTCTGATTTATTTCTGTCGTTTATTTGGTGAGCATGCGCACTCCTAATTACTACCGAGAGAAGTTTCAGCCAATCAATGTTCGTCACTATTTGGCACGCAGAATTGAAATTTCAAACAATGTGTAAGCATGGTAGTTGCTAACGATGGATAAAGGCGATATTCCATGATTTCGATAAATAAAGATTTATTTCTGTTATTTGATGTTAAGAAATTTACCTGAAGAAATAATGATATGCCTCGTAAGTCGGCATCGATAAGAAAGGACGCGGTCACGCTTTTCACGGACGATTTTGATTGGTCCTCTACATTTTGTCGCGAAACGACGCTGATTGGCTGAAACGTTTTACCTGTAATGTAACTAAACCACAAATATCGGCGAAATGTGCCAGAGGTTCATCCGGGGAACCACGGTAGACCTCTGGTATGCGAGAATGGAGAAAGTGGAAATATGAATTTGTGTAATTATAAATTAGTGTATTGAAAAGTTTTAACTGATCAAATGTAAGTATACATACCTTGATACTGCATTGTAAACAAACTAATTTCATATAACTATACATGGCTACCCTAATCACCCTTTATTTCTTCAATGAAATAACGGATATGAATAATCAGCCGAAGGCCAACCATCGCGGTCAAGTTGCAACTACGAAGGATATTGGTAGAATATAGCTGACCTTGATTACGTAATCCGGTGGTAGTTGAGTTTTTTTCTTCTTATGCTTCATGAATCTCCAGAAGCGTTTGGAGAAAGATACGAGTTGACCCTGGTGTGATTATGTTGTCAATGGCATAGTTTCTTTTGGACTTCCTGCTTGGCGATCTTGAATTGTTTGATAAAATATGCAGTACTTTCAGTGCTTTGATTATTCACGCTTTCTGTATCGTCTGTGCTTTATGTCTGCGTTTCATACTGTGCCTTTTTTTAACCAATCGGATTCCGCCAACCTGACCTAATTAACGCATTTAACTAACGGACACAATGGCGGAGCCACCGCTTCCTAAAAAGCGGAAAATGGAAGACGAAACACCGGAGTATGTTTTAAAGTTCTTGTCTGATGAAAAAACAAAACACTTACGTCGTTTAAGAATTATTTTTAATGACATTCGTTATGGTTATTCACGTTTTAGTGTTTATTTTCAGCGCGTGTTATCCACTTGCAAACGTCAGTTTCTGCCATGCAACTGTAAATGCTGAATGTTACAGAAAAGATTCCACCGTTCCAAGGCGGTGTCCCACTGTGTTCCTTTGTTTGTTCGTTTTGTCCTCTTGTGTAGGCTTTGTGTGTGCGCGTGCATATGTGTGTGTTCCTTTGTTCGTTTTGTCCTCGTGTGTTGGATTTGCGTGTGTGCACGTGTATGTGTGTGTGTTTGTGGTGTGCACGTCTGCGTGCTGTAGGTTTCGTTTTGGAGAGGCTGCGATTTTGGTACGTGGCATTCCCTGTTTGATATTTGCCTTTGTTTTTTTTTGGTAGCGCCAAACACAAATTTTGAAACTTAGAAATCATGTAAATGTCAAGAAAACATCTACATGTACAGTCAAATCTCCTGGTTTCCGGACGTTAGGCAGGACCCATTTTGGAACTGTGACCGAGGCGTAAGTGGTATCCATATACAGTAAACCTCGCATATAAGGAACAGCTAGGGACCTCTAAAAACTGTTCCTTTATTTGTTTTGAGTGTGTATTCGGGTTTAACGTCTTTTTCAGTCTTGTCCTCGTGTGTTGAGTCTGTGTGTGGTGTGTTGAACGTGGCTTTCCCTGTTTGATATTCTTCGTTTTTTTAACTTCTCAGCTGAGCAGATTGATAAAAACATGTTTATTTTTTCAGTAAGGCCATACCAAATTGATATGTCGTTCGTCGGAACTACCGCATCAATAATTTCATTCCCGAGAAAAAAAAATAAAAATCACCCGCCCGCACGTACATAAAAATCTCCGAAAAAAAAAATTTTTTCCGATTACGCGGTCCGGAATAATAACGGCAAAACAGGTTTTATCGCTGTTTTAATGCGTCAAAGTGATATTGATCGGGTTTCATACGTCCGTAATACATGTAGCTGATGTCCCAAACTCAAAAAGTCAGGAATTATGGAATTATGGTGTTGTTCATCATTTGTTTTAAATCTGGAGTGTCTGTGCTAGTGCCACACATGGCCTTCGGTGTGCCGGTAGGTAATGAAGTAGGCACATTCTACTTTTGTTCAATACAGTGAAAAGAACGAAACCCGACTTGCAAGACATGCACGGGGATGCAGTTAAAAGTATTTGGAAATATTGTTCAGATATAAAGTTTTCAAACCATTTGTTATCAGTTGTTTAGTTCAGCATGTTATATCTAGAGCCCAAAGCTGAGGCAAACTACTATCTTAAAAAAAATATTTGTTCACAGATCCTGACCGACCTATCACATTGTCTCGGCCCAAATCTTTTTGAACGTAACTTTTTTAGTACAGCAGTCAGATATTCTATCAAAACGCATTTTGTCAATTTAAAAATTGTTTAGCTTTTCAAATAAGTAGTGTTGATATGAAAATAGTTTCTAACAAAATCTGTCCTTTTGTAACCCCAATTTTGCCTGTTTGTACACATGACGCCAGGATATATTAATTGGCTGTAAATTGATTGAACAAAAGAAACTGAAAAAAAAACAGACCTCCCCAACTCTAAATTTCTAGTTCAGTCAAAGCACAACAAACCACTTTTAAGGGTGGCCATATTGGGATCATTCTTTGACCGTCTGTTATCATTTTTGCCTGAAATGAATCTCTACCACAAAAACTTAAGCTAGCCTGATCTGTTAAGAAATTATTCCAAAGGGATTTGAGCAATGTCAAAGCATCTGTCTGCCCAACTCCCTTTGGTCTCACTGGTCAAGTGGTTTATTACTTCCCCTCACCTCTATGGGTTGGAGTTCCACTAGGGGCACAAATTTGTTCATGTGTCAAAGCCATCTAACTGTGTTTCAGAAGAAATGTTATTCCACACATGTGCCTGTTTTGTCTTAAATATTCCTCATCATGTGCCGTTAAATAGGCACGCCTTCAGATTAATGTAGAAAAATCAAAATTAAAAATAAGACACTCATCCCTAAGTAATTATAATTACAAAATAAAAAAAAAGTGATTCAGTGAGTTTTGGCAAGAATTTATTTGCAAAATCATTCATGTAGTCTTTAAAACATATAGAAAAGCTATATACTGTGATACCATCACTGTAAATGTTTGATTTCTGTGTTATTTCTAAAGAAATGTTAACTTTATGTATAATCATAACCGCCTCCTCAAAGGTCCAAGCTTGGGAAAAAAAATAAAAAAAGCCCGCTCGCTCCATGTAAAATCTACCCGCCTCTGAAAAAATCGCCCGCTCCTATTTTTTTTGAAAATTTTCCGAAGAACTGTTAATCAATTTGGTATGGCCTAAATGTATACGAAGCAGGAAGTAATTGGTCGATGCCATAGTACATAGTTCTCAATTAATTCGGTTTGCCAGAGCGTGTAGTCATGTCAAGCATTTCAATGAACGTAATCAATATATTACAAGTAAACTTCTTCAGCAAGGCTACCGTTATTACAAATTGCGTAAATATTTTGCTAAATTTTACTATCGTAATTCTGATTTAGTTTTAAAATTTAATAGTAATTTAAAGACACTTCTGCGAGAAGGTATTTCTAAACCCGTTTTTATGGGGATGTGGTTTATAAACTTCGTAAGATCTAGGGTCATGGTAATTTTCCAACTGTATTTGGTAAAATTATAAAAAGTTTTATTAAAAGAGGTTAAGACCCAACTGTTTTGAGACACCGCATGTTTAGTGTTCAACCCGTTTACAGTTGGACACTACGCTTCCATCTTTGATTGTGTCTGACGGAAGAGGGGGAGGACTCTGTGATAAGCAGTTTTTAAAGCCTACCAGGACTGAACTGTTTTGATATCTGTCTTCTGGCCTGTTTCGTCGGGCCCTTAAGGGTGTTTCTCTTGTTGCTCTGTCTTCTGAAAAGGCATTGAGTACATACGTTTTTGGTTCTAAAGGTTTGCTTTTTATATATTTATACACGAGCATTTTTTTGTTTTATATGCCATGCCTTTTTCCTTCCATTACGTGTGTTAGAGATTCACCTGGAGGGGATTACTTTTATTTACACTGTCCCGTGTCTTTGGAACATGGTGAGGATAAGAGTGAGGTTGGTGCGCACCATAAACCGGTTTAAGCTCCCCAGTGGTGTTTTTGCCACAGACCGTTCCAAGGCGGTGCCCCACTGTGTTCCTTTGTTTGTTGTTTTGTCCTAATGTGTTGGCTTTTGTGTGTGCGCGCGTGTATGTGTGTGTGTTTGTGGTGTGCGCGTCTACGTGCTGTGGGTTTCGTTTTGGGGAGGCTGCGTTTTTGGTACGTGGCATTCCCTGTTTGATATTTGTCTTTGTTTTTTTTTAAATATGCTCCCCGGTGGTGGTTTTGCCACTGTTCGTTCCAAGGCGGTGCCCTACTGTGTTCCTTTATTTATTTGAGTGTGTGTTCGGATTTAACGTCTTTTTCAGTCTTGTCCTCGTGTGTCGAGTGTGTGGTGTGTTGATCGTGGCTGCGTTTTTAGAACGTGGCTTTCCCTGTTTGATATTTTTCGTTTTTTTAACTTCTCAGCTGAGCAGATCGATAAAATCATGTTTATTTTTTCAGTACATGCATACAAAGCAGGAAGTAACTGGTCGATGCCATGCAAAATTTAATGCAACTGATTGAATTATAGTACATATATTAAGAACGATTTGTCAATATGGTCATGCATTATCAATAATAATAGATGCCACACCAGGAATTTTTTGTATTAGGTGTAATGTTTGGGTTTAACGTCTTTTTCAACAATTTTTCAGTCGTATAAACGAAGGTATCTTCTTGTAGCCTCGGCGATATATGTTTGTTTGTTTGATTTGGGTTTAACGCCGTTTTTCAACAGTATTTCAGTCATATAACGGCGGGCAGTTTACCTAACCAGTGTTCCTGGATTCTGTACCAGTACAAACCTGTTCTCCGCAAGTAACTGCCAACTTCCCCACATGTTTCAGAGGTGGAGGACTTATGATTTCAGACACAATGTCGTTTATCAAATAGTCACGGAAAACATATGCCCCGCCCAAGGATCGAACTCGCGACCCCGCGATCCGTAGACCAACGCTCTACCTACTGAGCTAAGCGGGCGGGTTCGGCGATATATGACCATTTTGTGTCGATTCGCCGTAAAACCCAACTCACTCACTTTTTGTAGCAGTAATCACAATACCTGCCTCACTAAAATATCACGCCATAGATAAGTGAAACGACAGTCACATTATACTGACACCGGCCTGACAAGTCCTAGCACTATCCTCTTAATGCTGAGCGACAAGCGAGAAAGCTACTAGTACCATTTGTTACGTCTTTGGTATGACGGGGCCACGTTACATGCGGATAAATTTTCATACAACATTCTCCCCTAAATCACTGGTCCAATTTAAAATTAATTCTTGGGTGATTGTGATTGTTCAAAAACACGACTGCGGAGGGTGGCTGGGCGCGGCGGTCATGCTAATTTCTTTTTACGCATATGTAGTTGAATTAAAAACTGCTTACCAGAATTCAAAGTAATGTGAACAAGAGCTGTCTCCATAGGATGACACATGCCCCCGATGGCACTTTGAATGAATAGTTATGGCCGATGTTAGAGTTTAGGACCTTTGACCGACGGAGCTGGGTCTTGCGCGCGAAACGTAATCTTACTCTGTCACACATTCATGCTTATTTATTTTAAAATCCATGCATGAATGACAATGATATGGACCGGACACGCCCATCAATGCACTATCATGAAAAATGACCTTTAATGTCTAAGTGTGACCTTGACCTTTGAGCTACGGACTTGGGTCTTGCGTGCGACACGTCGTCTTACTGTGGTACACATTCATGCCAAGTTATTTGAAAATCCATCCATCGATGACAAAGATATGGACCGGACACGCCCATCAATGCACTATCCTTTAACGTCTAAGTGTGACCTTTACCTTTAAGCTACGGACCTGGGTCTTGCGCTGCGCGCGACACGTCGTCTTACTGTGGTACACATCCATGCCAAGTTATTTGAAAATCCATCCATCGGTGACAAAGATATGGACCGGACACGCCCATCAATGCACTATCCTTTAATGTCTAAGTGTGACCTTGACCTTTGAGCTACGGGCCTGGGTCTTGCGCG
Organism: Mercenaria mercenaria; assembly: GCF_021730395.1. Classification (NCBI taxonomy): domain Eukaryota; kingdom Metazoa; phylum Mollusca; class Bivalvia; order Venerida; family Veneridae; genus Mercenaria; species Mercenaria mercenaria. Next base: position 49,725,826 of record NC_069364.1, read on the forward strand.
CGACACGTTGTCTTACTGTGGTACACATTCATGCCAAGTTATTTGAAAATCCATCCATCGATGACAAAGATATGGACCGGACACAAAAATTGCCGACAGACAGACTGACAGACCGACAGACGGTTCAAAAACTATATGCCTCCCTTCGGGGGCATAAAAATGGCCATCGGTCGACTTTCTATCGATATTGTTTAAATTCTAATGATTTGTCAAACACATGGTCGCCAGAGGACGTGATCAATTTCTTCTCGATAGTAAAATCTGACCTTAAGGGTGTTTCTCTTAATGCTCTGCCTTCGGCCTTTCCTTCTGCAAAGAACCCGCCCGCTTAGCTCAATAGGGAGAGCGTCTGTCTGCGGATCGCGGGGTCGTGAGACCGATCCTCTTGATAAAAGACATTGTGTCTGAAATCATTCGTCCTCCACCTCCGATTCATGTGGGGAAGTTGGCAGTTACTAACACTAGTTAGGTTAACTGCCCGCCGTTACATGACTGAAATACTGTTGAAAAACGGCGTTAAACCCAAAACAAACAAATAATTCCTTCTGCAAAGGCATACGTGTTTGCTTTTTGTGTAATTATATTGGAGCAATTTTGTGTTCTACTTGCCTTGTCGGTTGTTTCTATTGCATGTTAGAAATTCACCTGGCGGGGATTGCCTTTACACTTTCTCGCCAGTATGGGACATGATAGGGGTAAGAGTGAGGATAGGTGAGCACCATAAACCGGTTTAAGCTCCCATGTGGTGTTTTTACCACTGGCCGCTTCAAGGCGGTGCACCACTGTGTTCCTTTCTTTTATCCCCGCGTGTGTGTGTGTGCGTGTGTGTTCGTTCGGGTTTAACGTCTTTTTCAACAATTTTTTAGTCATATAAACGACCGTACGTCTAAAGACGTTAAGCCCGAACAGACACACTCTGGCCGCGTCATACAAAGGACGTGAAAAATAGTACTAGTAGCTTCGTCGTATGGTGCTCAGTATTAAGAGGATAGTTCTAAGACTGGTCAGCCCGGTGTCAGTATAATATGACTGGGTGGGGTATCATGTCACGTGTATCAGAAACAAGACAATCCACAGATGTGTTCAAACGGCGGTGAACATGGAACCTTCACTGATACACATGACATCATATACAAGTTTAAGCATAGCAAAAGTCCCTTCTAGGGCACATCTATATAAATATATAATGATCATCTTGTAAAATTTGGGTTGCAATGTCTGTTTAAAGTATTGGTCATCAGTGTGCGGAACCCCAGAATTGGAATTAGACACAAGGACAAGACCATTCTAGCATATTGACATTCCGTATCCTCCCGTTTACTCAGGGAGTCGGTGGCCCAGTGGTTAGCAGCTTGGACTACGCCAGCGATCCGCGTTCGATTACCGGATCCGGATTCCCGGTTGCGGATGATATCCTGACTAGTGTTCAGTACTGGGTGATTTACTTTAATTTGGTACTGTTTTCAACAGTATCGGTCTAGACTGGATGCTGGGGAGGTAAATGACGCCTGTCGTGAGCTCGGCTGGAAATAAATTGTTCCATCCATTCCAGGTGAGGACTTTCGCCGGGGTCATGATGCAGTAATTCGGTCAAAAATGTGCTTCCGTGGTGATGAAAGAAGTCCCTAATAAATAGATCCTAATTTTTCCAATTTTTCGCGCATCACTCGTGGAATGAATTTTACATAGAATAGAGCACTTTTCATGCTAATATTCGCATGTTTTCGAGTCGTTTACTTGAAAACGAAAGTAGGGTGTTTATTCTGCGGACCGCTTTCTGAAATGCGGCAATATGAGGGTACCTGAATTCAGTTGACTTGCATTTAACTGCATACTTTTCAACACCCCTTTTTCTTTTCGTTTTCTTGAAGCAAATGTATGGATATCATGTGGAAAATAGGTCTACGACGGAGTGAAAATCTAGAAACTGTAACAAAATTGTTCTGAAGTAGCTGAATTTTATATGAAACAAAGAACAATTTCTTTTTTTGGTATATAGCCCCGGGAAGAAACTTTACTTACCTTTTAAGCGCCCCTGGGGGCGTTACTTTTGCACCAAGAGTGCGTTTATTTCTGTATCAAAATAAAAAGCAACAACAAAAAACACTAAAATTTAATAAAAGAACTATGTTGTTTTATACTGCCTAAAATGTCAAGTAGGTATTTATGCTAACATAAATTGTTAAATCCAACTCCCAAGTAAATACTTTACACTTTCAGTGGAGTAAATACGGCAATAAGAATACACTGCCTATACACATTTGACCCGGTCAATCCAATTCCACATGTTGCGTGAATTTATTGCATATAATAAGAGGGTCGCAATGGGATTTGTTTTCACACATCGGACCGTGCAATCGAAGGAAACGATAATATTTATTTTGTTGTTTACATGTAAATTTGCTGATATATGTCTATCTGTTTGTACACATGTTATACTCTTCAAGAATGGAGGAAATAAAAGAATCAATCAATCATCTTATGTTATCCGTTGAACGCTTTCAGTCAGAGTCGCCTCAATTAGGAAATAATATGTTTAACGTCAGAGATTATTTCTAAGGTCACGGAGTTTGATTGGCCAGCGCGTAATGACAACAGATTTCGAGGTCACTTGCTCAGTCAAGTGTGTCTTACCGGCCCTAAGTATTCCTTCAAGGAACAATAATGATCATCTTGTAAAATTTTGGTTGCAACGTCTGTTTTATACTGCCAAAAAATGTCAAGTAGGTATTTACGCTAGTTGTTATTTAACATAAATTGTTAAATCCAACAACAAATTAAATCTGTTACCACTTTCAGTTGAGTAAATACGGCAATAAGACATTGACCCGGTCAATCCGTTATGATTCGATGTGTGATTTTGTTGCACATAATTAAGAGGGTCGCAATGGGGTTTGTTTTCACATATTAATCATGCATTTGAAGATAACGATAATATTTAGTTGTTTACTTGTAAATTTGCTGATATATGTCTACCTGTTTGTACATATATGTTATGTTCTTTAAGAATGGAGGAAATAAAAGAATCAGTCAACCATCCTCCGGTTTAGTAATATGCAATCCATGGACGCGTTCAGTTAGAGAGTCGCCTCAATTAGGAAAGAAAAGTTTTAACGTCAGAGGTTATTTCTAAGGTCACGGAGTTTGACTGTCCAGCTTGTAATGACAACAGCTTTCGATATCAGTAGCTCAGTCAAGTGTGACTTACCAAACTATAATATTCCTTCTCAAGAGAAGGAACAATAAAAAAAGGTCGCTTCACTCGGTTAGGTATTATATTGATTGTGTGGTTTACTTCGATCTTTTATACTGTCTTTTTTCATGTCTTATGGATGAAAAATTTCTTTGGATTCATTTGGTAGTATTCGTATTACATTCATGAATATAAAGTTCAGTGAATTGAAAGCGGGACGTATGTTCTCAGTGACAATTTGATAAGACATTGTGTCTGAAATCATTCGTCCTTCACCTCTGATAATTCATGTGGGGGAAGTTGGCAGTTACAGGTTTGTACTGGTTCTTCAGAATCCAGGAACACTGGTTAGGTTAACTGCCCGCCGTTACATGACTGAAATACTGTTGAAAAACGGCGTTAAACCCAAAACAAACAAACAAAAATAATACCCGGGCACTCTGGTCTGTAATTAAAAAGACACAGTAGCCCTCAATGGATTCGCCTACTTTTTGTGTTATTCAGTGGCATCTTGGTTGTGTTTTACATGTTACTCAGTGACATCATTGTTATTATGATCAGTGGCGGGAAAATGAACAGCAACTGGTACCTGCTTGTAGCTTAAATCTCGTTCCCGTTATGGTGCAAATGGAAAATACATAAAATATTTCACCATTGAAAACAAATGTGTCAGAAATACGAGGTAACTTTAATTTACTTTCCCTCGGCCATGGACATTATCGAATAAAATGCAGTTTTGTCTAGTGGTCAACTATCCACTTTGTTCAAATCAGTACCATAGGATCAAAATTGACTGCGCCACGCGGTCAACAGTTTTTACACTGGCCTATATTATTATTATTATTATTATATAGCTCATTATATGGACGGTTAGCTCAGTGGTTTGCACACTGGCCTTCCAATCCTGAGGTCGGGGGTTCGATCCCCGGCAGTTACTCGGGAATTTTCAGAAACGCTTTTCAGTGTTTCCCACCCAACTAGAGGTGTACTGGTCAGGAACCCAGGCAATCATTGCGTGTATCAGTGCTATACACTGGGCACGTTAAAGAACCACGCTGTCTATTCGCAACGAGCTAGGCTAAGTTAGCCAAACAAGCCTGTATCTGATTTCTGATCTCTCTGTCGTGGGGGCTTTGTCTCACTCTGTCCCTCTGGTCAGATCGCTCTGTGTCTGTACTAGTAGAGGATGAATTATGCGCCCTGTGTGGCTGCATTTGAACTATGTAAAGCGCCTTTGAACGTGAAATTGATCATGAAAAGGGCGCTATATAAATCTGGTATATTAATAATAATAATAATATACCACATTTATATAGCATTCTTTTCATATAAAAATACGTTCAAAAGTGCTTTACATAAAAACATTTATATAATGTTCAATAAAAATGGTAATTGAACTATTTTCTAATAGAAGAACTTAAAATTACATTACGGTAATAAGATACCAAGCATTTTAAATTAAAGGCAGGCAGATCAAAACATGAAACAAAAATACAATATCGCAAAACATTAACTGACCTTGACATCAAAGACACATGTTAGAGCAGAATAGAACAGAAGATATCTTACATTTTGAACAGACAGAATTAACCGGTATGATGTCTGCGAAATGCATTACAGCATGCAAACCGTCCCGGATGATTGGGTCAATCCCTACCTAAACGTATCCATGATACATCCGACAGAAAACAAAACAAACAAAAAACACCGCCACTATGTACCCGGATAATCTTAACTCTGTTCAGCGACCCTAACTCAGTGCCAACATGGCGGATGTAAAGCTGATACAACTTTGTTTTCTGTGTAATTTCGATGTATAAAGGAATGTTTCGGTTGTTATATCTGTCTCTGTTGATCAAGTGTATATTTATTTCAAAATGTATCATGTTAAATATATCAACCCTTGTGTTTTCAGGTTGAATACCGACGAACAAGGCAAACTTTTCAATGAAAAATTTTACAAAATATCTTAAAAAATTCTTACATGCTTTTGATGCCTTTACAATTTTGTTGTTTGAAAGCAAAACTATACTGCTTTATAGGCCAGTTTATACTATGTTGTTAACCCACTACATGTTGACACAATACATGTTCAAATGTACTGACAGCCAGAAAAGGGATAAAAACCGAACTTCGAGTTGATAAAAACCGAACTTAGTTTACATGTGGAATGGCTAAAAACCTAACTTACACGAAATCGCGGGAAGGATAAACTCCTAACTGATTAGTATTCTATAGAAATGAATGAGTTGACACGCACATGTACTGATTATTGTAAACATTACTTTACTTTATAAGCGGTATTTTCTTCAATTTATTTATTTATTTATTTGGGTTTTACGGCGCACCAACATAGTATAGGTTATATGGCGCCAAACAGGACTACAAATTTTGGTTCCACATCTCATTTACATCGAAAAAAACACATGAGGTATGCAATCAAAATTTGCATACCTGCTGGAATCACAGAGTTCCTGCAAAACCAAGTGTTAAGACCCTAGTTAGTCGCCTCTTACGATCATGCAAGGGTAAGGCAGTGGTTCCATTGTCTTCAAAACTTTGTCATTTATTTTACAAAATGTTATATGTATGCCCACTTCAGTGAAATATTTTTTTCATAATTATTTTAATATGCAAATAGCAATGTTTGCAAAAATCTGGATAAACCCTCGAAAATAATTCAGTATAAAAGTAAAAATTATTATATAATTATATAAGAAATTATTTAATACCACCGATGTTCGAAGTTCTGTAACCCCCAACCCTCTCTCTCTCTCTCTCTCTCCTCTCTCTCTCTCTCCCTCCCCCCCCCCCCCCCTCTCTCTCTCTGTTTCAGACTCTCCCCCCCCCCTCTCTCTCTCTGTTTCAGAAGAATTGTTTCAAATCTTGTATATCTTATAGTGTAGGAGATTTTATAGAGGTGCTAATGGAAATTTTTATATTATTTAAATGGAATTGGATTTAAGATGATTAATTATTAAATAAGATATTTTTCAGATGGTACGTAGGAAGAAAAGTGTGTTTGTGGCGGGGAGGGGGGATGCATGGACTGACAGGGCAGGGGTGTGGAAATCCACACATTTTTCACTTGTCCACGGACACTTAAAAATTCGAGGGGCCTCCGTGGCCGAGTGGTTAAGGTCGCTGACTTCAAATCACTTGCCCCTCATCGATGTGCGTTCGAGCCTCACTCGGGGTGTTGAAGTCTTCATGTGAGGAAGCCATCCAGCTGGCTTACGGAAGGTCGGTGGTTCTACCCAGCTAGAAGAAATAATGCATGGAGGGGCACCTGGGGTCTTCCTCCACCATTAAAGCTGGGAAGTCGCCATATGACCTATTACGTGTCGTTGCGACGTTAAATAAAAGAAAAAAAGCTTAAAAATCTACTTGTCCATAGTCCAATCTGACTGAAGTACTTGATCTTCTAAACGAAGATCTGAGAACGACCCGTTCACATACGTCTTCTGTATATTTTGGATTTCCAGTATTGCTGTTTTTATTATAACCAATCAGACGACTTGTTCGAATGCCAAAGAGTAAGAAAAATATGCAGTTATTTCAGGGTTCGAACCCGGGACCTCTCACTTACAAAGCAAGTGGCCTACCGACTGAGCTAACCGGTCATCTGACACAATACGACATAAGAATTGTAAATATTAAAAGTCAAGGCTACAGGTAGATTTGCAAAATGTTGTAAGCTAGGCTCTGATTGGCTAGCGAAAGGGTCGTCAGAACGAGGCCATGAATAGGTCGTTCTCAGATCCTATGCGTAGCGTAATAGGATATGTACTTTAGTCAGATTGTCCATAGTCAAATTTGCTCGGATTTGTAATATTAAACCTTAATGAAACTATTAAACTGCAAATAGACTGGAGAGTTTTTTTATTTAGGACAATGAAAAGAAAATCATATCACAGTAACTGGTAAAAAATAAGCTGTTAAGATATTTGCCTTTATTATATAAGTTTATAAAAGTCTGAAGTCGCGTAAGCTGGTTTCGGGATCATATGATGCCATGCCCGAAACACTGTCCACGCAATGGTGCATAGCCAGATGAATTCAGAGAAAGACTCTTAAAACGTTCCGACTTGTTTTAGTCATACTTGCGATCTCTGTGTGCTTTTGATTTTCATCTAGCTTGCTACTGGCTCCCATATTTCATTTGACAGTGACTTATTGTCTCAGCAGTTGGAATTCTACTAACAAACTTGTCGAAATATTTGGGTCTTGTCGCTTCTGGTCCTTGATGAAGGGCTGGGTTAAGTTATTCGAGTTATTCAAGGTCAATTTGTTAAAATTTGTTAAAACTGTGAGGTTGGTCCAAATTTGTTTTAGTGATAAAACAATAAACACAGTAATCGTGTACCGTAAGTTTTACCTTATGTCATTCACAACAAACAACGGACTATTCGGAAACAAGTTTAAGTATTTAATTTTTAACGAGGCCTTACTAAACTTAGACCACTTTGTTTCTTTTTCAATTTGTTTTAGACAATATAATGTAGGTATCTTTCTGAAAAGATATGTGTAGCCCTGAAAAGGGCTGTTGGTTTTAGGTTTGGGGGATCTCCAAAACCTAATGCATGCCACGACAGGTAGGGCAATACTGAAGGTTCTTCCTCTTGGAAGGACCACCTTGGAACTCGAAGGCCGGCTCGTCGTCTCCCTCCCAGTCCGACCCTTCACCACCGACAGCTTCCTCAACCTTCTCTGGCCCATTAATAACGATGTTTCCAGTTTGTTTAGAATTTAGAGAGGGGATTGGTGGTTGTGGAGCCTGCATATCACAGACACTGCCAAGACAAAATTAACAGGTAAATTCGATGAATTGGTATCCCCCGCCGAAAGGGTTTGTGGTGAGGAATGGCAAAAAAATATATCCGGCAAAAAGTTAAGGATGTTAATAAGAAGCAAATAATTTCATTAGTCAAAATCAATTTAACAAAAAACAAAATGTTTAATTAAAGAGTATATAATAAATGTATGGTACTTTGATCCTGACTAAAGAATTTATTTTGAATGGGATATGCTTACTGTAATAAGCTTAGCTTTTAAAATTAAATGCAGTTAATTGAAATGTGAGCTTGGAAGTTAAACTGGAACAAAATATTGTCTTTGAGCGGTTTGGCACCAGGTGTTGCTGTTTAACAAGCAATCTGACTAAAGTACATCTCCTATTACGCTACGCATAGGATCTGAAAACGACCTATTCATTGCCTCGTTCTGACGGCCCTTTCACTAGCCAATCAGAGCCTAGCTTACAACATCTCGCAAATCTACCTGTAGCATTGACTTTTGATATTTACAATTCTTATGTCGTAATGTATCAAATAGCCGGTTTGCTCAGTCGGTAGGCCACTTGCTTTGTAAGGGAGGGGTCACGGGTTCGAGTCCTGGAATAACTGCATATTTTTCTTACTCTTTGACAATCGAACAAGTCGTCTGATTGGATAACATAAAATAGCAATAATGGAAATCCAAAATATACAGAAGACGAATGTGAATGGGTCGTTCTCAGATCTTCGTTTAGAAGATCAAGCACTTTAGTCAGATTGTTTAACAAGTAACTTAAAAGAACAGATCTGATGTCCTTAAGAGAACACAGGTCAGATATCTTGAACATGGCTGAGGGCAAGGTTTGTGCAGTCACAACTTAACATGTTGAAGGATTGAACATTTAAAAAAAATGGAAATATATATATATGTATATATAGATAGATATATGTATATATTAATTTTTTAGGGGGTGGGGGTGCAGGGGAACGGGAGAGGAAACAACATTTCACATGTTGATTATAAATATTGATTGAAAATTAAAAATGAAAAAAAAGGGTGAAGTTGGGGGGAGAGGGGGCGGCAAGAGGATGCCTGATCAGTGGTGGGTATGACTGGGTGGAGGAGTGAGGTGGGGGAATGGTACAATTTGGAAGGTTTGAAAAAAATCTAAAATAAGAAATGAAAAAAAAAATAATTTTGGGGGTGGGGGGGGGAGGGGGTGTGACCAAGGCAAGTGGGTGACTAGGTATGGGTGTGCAACTTCATATGTTTGTAATAAATGTTCACAGAAAAGAATGAAAGAAATTTAATGAAATTCTGCCAAATGGTAAGTTTGTTATGTACAAATATGTGGATTTTTAGACAATTAAAGGGCAATAGCTCTGAAGTTACAAAAGAAATCTGTACAAAATTGTGTGTGCACAAACACATTATAGTGCTCTAAATTCTGTTGAAGTTTTGTAGTTCAAGGTCAAATATATCAAAAGTTATGAGGCAGAAATTGTCATATCTATAGATCTATAGCACCCTATATAGTTAACACTAGAAACTTCTAAGGGCCATAACTCTGGTGTTACTTGGGCAATCTGTCTGAAACTTAATGGGCCCAATAACCTCATAGTGGTGAACATGTATATGAAGTTTGTTTGAAAAAATATAAAATAAGGAATGATTTTTTTTTTTTGGGGGGGGGGGATCAAGGTAAGGGAGTGACCAGGTGTGGGTACAAAACTTCACATGTTTACAATAAATGTTCATGGAAAAGAATGAAAGAAATTTAATGAAATTCTACCATATGGTAAGTTTGTTATGTACAAATATGTGGATTTATATACAATTAAAGGGCAATAACTCTTAATTTACATATAAACCCAAACGAAATTGTGTGTACACAACCACATTATGGTGACCTAAATTCTGTTTAAGTTTCATAGTTCTAGGTCAAATATATCAAAAGTTATGATGCAGAAATTGCCATATTTATAGTACCCTATTATAGTTAACACTAGAAATTTCTAAGGGCCATAACTCTGGTGTTACTTGGGCAATCTGATTGAAACTTGACGGGCCGCAAGAACTCATAGTGGTGAACATGTATATGAAGTTTTAAATAAATATTCCCAACCATTTCCTAGATATGGCTCCGGACGGACGGAAAGACGGACGGACGGACAACGCCAAAACTATATCCCTCCGGCTTTCGTCGGGGGATAAATAGCAGGCACCATATCTAACGGGTGATTAAACAATTCTCAAAGCTTTTAAAGCAGGAGTATTGGAACCACCAAACAAAATAAAGGACAAACATCAAACGGGGAATGCCACACTCCAAAAAACGCAGCCCCCCCCCCCCACCCCCTGAACAGTCAGTTGGGGAGCTTAAACCGGTTTATGGTACAGCCGAAATGGACAAGCTGGAAAATTAAAAAGTACACTTACAACAAAAATGTGCTGAACGATCTGAAGAGATCGAAATATAACAGCTTTGATTGAAGGTACAGGGAGACTATTTTGCTTTTTTCAAACTTGCATACGTTCACATAAAATAGTGAACTCTCGATTGTAATATGTATCGATTCTACTAGTATTTCATAGATAGATTTTTTTTGTTGGATTTAATGTCACCCCGACACATGATAGGTCATATGTCGACTTTCCAGCTTTAATGGTGGATGAAGACCCCATGGTCGTACAGCTTTGCTCTTGTCCGTGCGTCCGTCCGAAGTTCGTGACGCGCCTAGCTCAAAAAATATTTGATATAAGTTGATGAAACCTTGCATGAGTCTTTATCATGATATGAACTTGCGGACTCTAGAGTTATGGCCCCTGAAATAGTCAAAAATGCACATTTTCACCTAATTATGTGCCTCACTCAAAAAGTATTTAATGTAAATTCATGAAACCTTGCTTGAGTCTTTATCATAATGTGACCTTGCACATTTGGCATTCTTGAGAATTTTAGCATTTATGTGTCTTTATCTAATTAGATTCTACTGCTAAATATAAGTAAATAAGTTTTATCTAAATGGCAATCGTCAGGGAATTTTGTTTGTTTTGGGTTTAACGCCGTTTTCCAACAGTATTTCAGTTATGTAACGGTGTAACCAGTGTCGAACAGGCTATTATTCTTTTTTGGTTGCATTCTATGCTTCCAAAGGAGCTTTTCATGAGTGGTGGGGGCATATAGATTTGCTCTTGTCCGTCCGTGCGTCCGTCCGAAGTTCGTGACACGCCTAGCTCAAAAAGTATTTGATATAAATTAATGAAACCTTGCATGAGTATTTATCATGATATGAACTTGCGCACCTTCTATTTTTCGTCTGGCTCCGCCCCCTAATTTTAGAGTTATGGCCCCTGAAATAGTCCAAAATGCACATTTTCAACTTGTGACACGTCTAGCTAAAAAGTATTTGATATAGATTCATGAAACCTTGCATGAGTCTTAAACATGATATGAACTTGCGCATCTCCTATTTTTCATCTGTGTCCGCCCCCTATTTCTAGAGTTATGGCCCCTGAAATAGTCCAAAATGCACATTTTCACCTTGTGACACGCCTAGCTCAAAAAGTATTTGATATAAATTGATGAAATCTTGCATGAGTCTTTATCATGGTATGAACTTGCGCACCTCCTATTTTTCTTCTGGCTCCGCCCCCTATTTTTAGAGTTATGGCCCCTGAAATAGTCAAAAATGCACATTTTCACCTTGTGACACGCCTAGCTCAAAGTATTTGATATAGATTCATGAAACCTTGCATGAGTCTTAATCATGATATGAACTTGCGCACCTCCTATTTTTCATCTGGGTCCGCCCCCCGAGTTATGGCCCCTAAATTGTCAAAAAATGCACATTTTCACATAATTATGTGCCTCACTCAAAAAGTATTTAATGTAAATTCATGAAACCTTGCTTGAGTCTTTATCATATTGTGACCTTGCACATTTGGCATTCTTGAGAATTTTAGCATTTATTACAGAGTTATGGCCCTTGAAATAGCCAGAATAGTGGATTTTTGTTTGTGATGCTCATACCTCCAAAAGTATATGGTATAGAATGAGGAATCCATTTCATATTATTTTTAGGCTATACCCCATTAAGACTGGAAACATTAAAAAAAAAGTAAAAAGTCTCCGCATACTTGGATTCAGTGATGTTATATTTATCATGGAGTCCATTCAACAGATGTGGAATATTTATTTTGGTTTTACGGCGCACCAACACAGTATAGGTTATATGGCGCCAAACAGGACTACAAATTTGGTTCCACATCTTATTTACATCGAAATAAAAACATGAGGTATGGAATCAAAATTTGCATACCTGCTGGAGTTACTGCAAAACCAAGTGTTAAGACCCTATAAGTCGCCTCTTACTATGTGGAATAGAGTTCGGATGGGGTTGGGATGTTCCTCAGGCTACATCTTATGGGGTATATATTTCTCAATTAATTCGGTTTGCTAGAGCGTGTAGCCATGTAAAGGATTTCAATGAACGCAAATACACTTCTTCAGCAAGGCTACCGTTATTACAAATTGCGTAAATATTTTGCTAAATTTTACTATCATAATACTGATTTAGTTTTAAAATTCAATAGTAATTTAAAGACACTTTTGCGAGAAGGTATTTCTAAACCCATTTTAGTTCACCTGAGCACGAAGTGCTCAAAGGTGAGCTTTTTGTGATCGCCCTGTGTCCGTCGCCGTCCGTCGTCAACAATTTGACTGTTAACACTCTAGAGGTCACATTTTTGGTCCAATCTTAATGAAACATGGTCAGAATGTTACCCTCAATAAAATCTTTGATACGTTCGATATTGGGTCATCTGGGGTCAAAAACTAGGTCACCAGGTCAAATCAAAGGAAAAGCTTGTTAACACTGTAGAGGCCACATTTATGATTGTATCTTCATGAAACTTGATCAGAATGTTAATCTTGATGATTTCAAGGACCAGTTTGAATCTGGGTCATGTAGGTTAAAAAACTAGGTCACCGGGTCAAATCAAAGGAAAAGCTAGTTTACACTGTAGAGGCCACATTTTTGACCATATCTTTAATAAAACTTGGTCCGAATGTTAATCTTGATGATCTATAGGTCAAATTTAAATCTTGGTCAGATGGGATCAAAAACTTGGTCACTAGGTCAAATCAAATGAAAAGCTTATTAACACTCTAGAGGCTACATTTATGACTGTATCTTCATGAAACTTGATCAGAATGTTAAACTTGATGATCTTTAGGTCAAGTTTGAATATGGGTCATGTTGGGTCAAAAACTAGGTCACTAGGTCAAATCAAAGGAAAAGCTAGTTAACATCTTAGAGGCCACATTTATGACCATATCTTAATGAAACTTGGTCAGAATGTTAATCTTGATAATCAATAGATCAAGTTCATATCTGGGTCAGATGGGGTTAAAAACTAGGTCACTAGGTCAAATCAAAGGAAAAGCTTGTTAACACTCTAGAGGACACATTTATGACTGCATCTTCATGAAACTTAATTAGAATGTTAATCTTGATGATCTCAAGGAACAGTTTGAATCTGGGTCAGATGGGGTCAAAAACTAGGTCAAATCAAGGGAAAAGCTTGTTAACACTCTAGAGGACACATTTATGACTGTATCTTCATGAATCTTAGGCAGAATGTTAAACTTAATGATGTTTAGGTCAAGTTCGAATCTGGGTCATGTCGGGTCAAAAACTAGGTCACCGGGTCAAATCTAAGGAAAAGTTAGTTAACACATTAGAGGCCATATTTATGCCATATCTTAATGAAACTTGGTCAGAATGTTAATCTTGATGATCTTTAGGTCAATAGGTCAGGTGAGCGATACAGGGCCTTCATGGCCCTCTTGTTTATGGGGATGTGGTTTACAAACTTCGTAAGATCTTGGGTCTAGGTAATTTTCCAACTGTATTTGGTAAAATTATAAAACGTTTTATAAAAAGAGGTTACGACCAAACTGTTTTGAGACAAACCGCATGTTTAGTGTTCAACCCGTTTACAGTTGGACACTACGCTTCCCTCTTTGATTGTGTCTGACGGAAGAGGGGGAGGACTCTGTGATAAGCAGTTCTTAAATCCTACCCGGACTGAACTGTTTTGATATCAGTCCTCTGGCTTGTTTCGTCGGGCCCTTAAGGATGTTTCTCTTGTTGCTCTGTCTTCTGAAAAGACATTGAGTACATACGTTTTTGGTTCTTAAGGTTTGCTTTTTATATATATATACACGAGCATTTTTGTGTTTTACATGCCATGTCTTTGTTTCCATTACGTGTGTTAGAGATTCACCTGGCGGGGATTACTTTTATTTACACTGTCACGTATCTTTGGAACATGGTAGGGGTAAGAGTGAGGTTGGGTGCGCGCCATAAACCGGTTTAAGCTCCCCAGTGATGTTTTGCCACTGACCGTCCCAAGACTGTGTTCCTTTGTTTGTTGGTTTTGTCCTGTGTGTTTGTGAGTGATGTGCGCGTCTGCGTGCTGAGGGTTTTGTTTTGTGGAGGCTGCGTTTTTGGTACGTGGCATTCCCTGTTTGATATTTGTCTTTTTCCGCTTAGGCCGGTGCTAGGGGGCGTGAGAGGTGTTGCACATTTCATTACTTCTGATGAACAAACTCAGTCAAACCGAGTCTGCTATTATTCTTTGTTTGGTTTCATGCTTAGCTTCCAAGGGATCTTTTTACCGATTTTATTTCCTGGATTCTGTAACAGTTTAAACCTTTCTCCACAAGTAACAGCCAACTTCCCACATGAATCAGAGGTCGAATAATTTCAGAAACAATCAATTTATCAAATCGTCACGGAGAACATGATCGAACTCACGACCCCGCGTTCCGTAGAACGGTGCTCTACCTATTAAGCTAAACGGGCGGGGTGCTTCGTTCTTTCTCGTTGTCGAATATTCTGAATAAAGATCAACCTGAATATGTACCATGGCAAACATCGCTTACTATTAACCATATTTTAATCTATTGTGTGGACTTCGCTTCACAGCGCAGTAAATACCATGACGTTCAATCTTAGAACGAGTTGTTTGAAAAAGTTTCAATCGGCAACATTTCATCTTATTATTTTGAAAGCAGATAGGCATTTATCACAAAATCTGAACCTTATATATTTTCAATCACACCTTTTGCAATATTATGTTTGCAACTGATATTTTAACACTACATGTGTATATATTATTTTATATAATGATTTTAGATATGTTTAACAATTTACGTTTTCAATATACCTTTTTCTCGGCGATATATGCCCTTTTTGTGTCGATTCGCCGTAAAATCCAACTCACTTACTCACTCGCCACTGAGCTAGTGAATTAGCTCAGTGACTTATTTATATGTCTTTTGTGGCTGTGATTATTTTAACTTTTCATGTTATAAACAAGAGAGTAATGATAGCTCTTAACCGCTCTCCTGATTTTACATTTCGACTGACAAACTGTATGGTTGAAGGTTTACTTTTTGTAGTACTACACTAAATTGGCGGGAAAAAAACCTGTGATGGAAATAAATTTAAGGTGCGGTTTCTAGTATCAGTCGTTTCCTGTTCTTTGATCAAGTGATCTAGATGTTATACCAATGCATCCCTGTCGAGCGATTGATTTTATGAAGCTGAAAACAAAGGCAGAATTGTAGAGTATTCAGGCTTTAATATTGATTTGGTTTATATTTATTCCAAACAATATACATAATTGTATTTATATACTAGCATTACAAGTACAGTAATAAAGGATTAGAACGAAAGACAATTCTAATAGAGTTCTTGTCCTAAAGTGGACAGGTAAATAATTGTTTCGCAAAAGTACGTACAGTGAAGCTTTAAATATGATAAATATGGGAATGTAGTCTAGTATATAAAAAAATGTTTCTGGAACAACAATATGAGCGCTAATGAGAATAGAGATGTTAGAAGAAGTTAATCAAATTTTCCAAAAAATTAAGACTTAGAGAACATGAAAAATAATAAAGGGGGGTGGGGGTATAGTGTCTCGTTGAGGTTCAGGAATATTTACAGGAATCTCTTACTTTCAGCTATGTAACAATGTAAATTTGTGAAAATAATGACATTATCCTCGTCCGGTAAGCAAGTGTTTCCATAAAGATGGTCTTCGTCGATATCGTAGTTCTGAAGGTAATTGAAAAGTTTTTGACGACAGTCACATAAGATGCATTCTAATAGATAATGGGCATTCGTCTCCATTTTGTCGCATTGAGAGAAAGGCGTGGGTGATATATTTCTAAGAAATAAATGATTGAGTGCACTGCATTTAGTCCGTAATATTGTGTAAATAACTTGAACCTTCCTTGTTTAGCAGGCAACAAATAACTGACAGGGAAAAAGGCGGAATTCAATGGGTTTACGAGACCTATCTATTATACATGTAACCTTTAGGAAATTTGTTCCGCCTTCTTCCCTGTCTGTAAAATGGATAACTGTTCTACCATTTGATTTCTGACTGCGTACCTTGTGTTTCTCTCTGTAAAATAGAAAAAGTGGAAACTCCACAGGTCTCTCAACACAACACCGTATTAAAGCTCCCTGGTTAGCAGGCAACAAATAACTGACAGGGAAAAAGGCGGAATTCAATGGGTTTACGAGACCTATCTATTATACATGTACCCTTTAGGAAGTTTGTTCCGCCCTCTTCCCTGTCTGTAAAATGGATAACTATTGTACCATTTGATTTCTGATTGCATACCTTGTGTTTCTCTTAGTAACACTGTATTAAAGGACAAACAAGTAATAAACACCAATGACCATTTTGATATCTTTTTATTTTCCACATACACAAAGAATATCTTATTCCTCTTAATGAAATAATAATTAATCTTAACCTAGGTATGGCGGATATTGGCGTGAATCCTCCATAAAGCAGCAAACTGTTCTTTATCTTCAATTGTTTTAAGCAATCTAACTTCTGTTATAATCAGCACAAATTATTTGTCAATATGTTCTGTTGAATTAAGCAGCAAAATTAAGCAGCAAAACTTGTTTAAAATAGTACAAAATAACAGCAAATCCTTCCAGCAGCGAATCCTTACTCCTACTGTTATACATATTCACAGATTAGAGAAAAGTGGAAACTTCACAGGTCGCCCAGCACAACAAAAACGAAAATGTTGCAGGCTCGGTTTGATTGAGCCTGTTCATGGACGGTAGTGGAAATGCATGCTACCGTCCACGTCCTCTAGCCCCGGGTTGAGTAGAACTCAACATTTACACATGCTAAAAGTACAAAAAACAATTTAGAGACATCCGCATATGTATTCAAACGGCGGTGAACATGGAACCTTCAATGATACACGTGTTGAGACTTTTTTGTTAGTACTTAGTTGGCGCCGCAAAATAGCACTATGGCACCTTTTTAGCAAAATGTTCAGCAACAGAGCGGGTCCCGAAAAACATGGTGACCCTTCTCTCATAAAAGTAGTTTGGCCGAAGCTGATGGCCACATGGGAGTGGCGCGGGCAGGGCACACTCTGAATGCCCGCCCACGGCACTCCCACCGCCAAAAAACGGCAGAGACCCTTCCTTATTCCGACATAACAGTATGTAGGTATGCGGCGAATATATTTATTCAATTAATCTTTGAAAGAAGATAATGTTAAATTACGAACACTTTTGGTAAGAGGTTCCAGTCACATATCACAGAAGGCAGAAAAGAATTAAAAGTATAAAGTGGTCCTGGGCGGTATAGCACGTACATTGTTGGGATTTCTTAAGTCATAGCGATGGTCAGCTGGATGTGGTATTAGAGTTGAGATATTCAGATATCTTATTTGTGTACATTTTAAAGAAAAGAATGAGTCTATGCTTGTATTTGCGCTCTGACAGACTTTCTCGTGGCGATTCTTCATGGAGTTTTTCAGGGAAACTAGTTTTGTTGCACCTGTAGCTATACGAGCACATTCTTATTGGACTATTTTATATTTTGTACAATTACTCCAAACAACTTCGGCGTATTCGAGAATAGGCTGGACAAAGGAAGTGTATATAGTTTCTAGAGATCTCCGATCGATGGAAAACTTGATTTTATGCATCACGTTGACTCATCTCCATGCTTTGTCCAAAATATAGTCAATATGTGAGTGCCAGCTGCAGTCGCTGAAAAGACAGATGCCAAGATGTTTGTGTTCAGTTACTTCGGGTATTAGTTGCCCAAACATACAGGATGAGGAAATGTATTTTGTTTTCTGGAGACAAGGAATGATTCCGATTTAGAAGGATTAAATGAAACAAGCCATCTGTCGGCCCAGGTAGAAATTTTTAGAAAATCACTCTGCAGGAGCTCAAATGCCTCACTGGGCTGTTCAACAATAACGTAAAGACTAGTATCATCGGCAAATAGATTTGTGGAAGACTGAATGTCCATAACTAAGTCATTTATAAAAAAACAAAACAAGGAAGAGCAGAGGTCCGAGAATCGAACTCTGAGGGACTCCTGCTTTTATTGTAGTCCACCAGGAAGAACAACATATTGGCGTCGGTCACAAAGGTAGTCAGAGATCCAAGCTAGAACGGAACATGATATGCACGCAAGCTTGAGTTTTGCTAATAGGCCGTTATGCCAGACTTTTTCAAAGGCTTTACTGATGTCAAAAAAAGGCTGCTCGAACTTCTAGGCCTTTGTCCAGTGATTTGCACAAGATATCATATAATGTATGTAAGTTGATTCACTGTCGAATCTCTTTGAATAAAGCCAGATTGGACTGGGGTCAAAGAATCAGTGTCTCTGAAGTGGTTGAAGAAATATTTAAAGATTAGGCGTTCAAAAATCTTTACAAATATATTTAGTAGAGATAGGGCGTAGTTATTTGGGGGTGAAGCATCATCCTTTTTAAATATCGCACAAACACTAGCTTCATTCCAAAAACGTTGTACTTTACTACTTTGAAGGGATTCGTTAAAAATTTCAGAGGTAATGGTAGTTTACGAGAAGTTTCAAAAGGATTCTATTACTTACACCGCCTCGGCCAGTGGTCTTATCATCAACATATAGAGATCTGAGGATATCTTTCACATCACTTGAGGTCAGAATGATTTCGCTAAGAAATGGTGTAGAAGATGGTAAACACACAGGCACCATTATTAGACCTGGGACAAAAAATATGGACTTGTTTTCATCCTAAATGAGTCCAAAGTGAAAAATATGTAGTGAAATATGAGCCCCCTTCAAAAGATACATATGTCTACAGAAGGCCAGAATCTCGAGAATCGAGCCTGCGAGCAATGGGTTCACTCCCCGGACCGTTGTGAAATAAATTTTTTAGACAATTGAACAAACAATCTATCACTTTTCCCGTATACACTTAGCTACAAAATGAGACCGACCCCAAGTCTCTAGCCCTTCCCGTTCATGAAATATCTATCAGGAAACGAGTGCCTTCCTGCTGAAAGTTCCTGGTAGATAAAAATAAAGCACAAAGAATCGGTACGTAAACATAGACTAAAGTATGGTTGTCCGCCGAGTACGGCTCAAAGTCAATAAAAAATACTAAAAAGTATAACTAAATACATCAACTAGGGCCACTCACAATCGTCAGTAGCATCTTAAACATGCGATTTTGGTTTCTCAATTTTTTCCACGGTCTTTCAATTGAATGCTACGCCACTGAACAGAATTCATTAGGTATTTTCAAACTCAATTTCTGATTGGCCAATAGCGACACACCTCCGTCAGAACCGCGACGTTTCGCACAAAATTACTCGGATATTATCATATTGGTTTCAATGGCGGAGAATACAATTGAAAGACCGAAGGAAATATAAAAAGTAACTGTCGCGTGTAGCAGGTGCTATTGACGGGGGTGAGTGGCCATAATTTACATAAAAATTATTTAGTAATAATTGTTATTAATGGCAAGTGAATTGGACCCGTGCTAGGCTGACAAACATCTTTTAGTCCGTGATTTCGTACCGTTCGATGTGCCACATTTCTATCTACCTGGAACTTGCAGCAGAAAGGCACTCGTTTTCTGACAGATATTTCATGAACGGGGAGGGCTAGAGATTTGGGGTTGGTCTCATTTCGTAGCTAAATGTACACGTTAAATAGTGAAAGGTAGTATGTTCAACTGCCTTGAGAATTTATTGGGAAGTGAACCCATTGCTCACAGACTCGAGACTCGATTCTCGAGATTCTGGCCTTCAGTAGACATATGTATCTTTTGAAGGGGGGGGGGGGGGGGGGCAATATTTCACTACATATTTTTCATTTTGGACTCAATGGATGAAAACAATGCCATAGTTTTGTCCCAGGTCCGATACTCGTGCCTGTAATTAAACCAAGGTCAGGTGCTTGTCTATTGCCGTCATCAATAGTGTTTGTTCCTTGAAATAATAAATTCTTTTGATTTGACGTTGTGACCTATTTTTAAACCCATATTAAGTTTCTCATCTGAGCTAGATTTAGTAAATGGAAACATTCAATTAGGTTTCATATTGAACAAGTATAAATATCGCCTATAGTGTTGAAAGTAACTTTTTGACTGAAGTTTTAGCCTGAATCCAGATTATGTACCGGAATGTTTTATAACTTAAGTGGACAAATACCAATTTAGCATCTAAAATATGAAAGCGGCTATTAATGATTAGAATAAATTATATGGTTTATGAATCAGGATAAAAAAAAGATTAGTTACAGGTAATGCCACGTTCCAAAAACGCAGCTTCCTCCAACGTTAATCCAGCAAGCAGACGCGCACAAGACCAACACACACACACACACACACACACACACACAAAGCAAAACCACCAACACACACGCACGAGCGCGCACACACATAGCTAACTTACATAAATTAGCAAACAGACAAGTAAGACACAACTAAATTAAAGGGTATCGCCCAATTCACACTCCCAAGCAAGAAAAAAACAACAATCGGGCACCGCTTAAGTATTCCAGTGTAACATTAATACTGACCCCGTTGAAAATAAACCCCATGGGTCCTTTTTCAACGATGAGAATTACCCGCCCACGTAGCTCAGTAGGTAGAGCGTTGGTCTACGGATCGCGGGGTCTTGAGTTCGATCCTCGGGCGGGGCGTATGTTCTCCGTGACTATTTCATAAACGACACTGTGTCTGAAATAATTAGTCCTCCACCGCTGATTCATCTGGGGAAGTTGGCAGTTACTTGCAGAGAACAGGTTTGTACTGGTACAGAATCCAGAAACACTGGTTAGGTTAACTGCCTGCCGTTACATGACACTGAAATACTGTTGAAAAACGGCGTTAAACCCAAAACAACAGCGATTAGAATTGACCAAGTCAACATTGAGAATTGATCCAGTCAATTAACATTTCAACATCAAAAGGTCCATTTTTTCAACGTTGAGTATTGACCCCGTCACCATTTCAATATTAAAGACCTGCACAAGCCTTACCTTTTAAAGGCAAAGAAAATCTCCTATATAAGTGACCTCCCCCCCCCCCCCCCCCCCCAAATACCAGATTTTTTAATCCCCAATATACAAGATCCTGTCTGGTGCAGTCTGATAAGGGTCCATAAAACCCCTGTAGACTTGACGTGTAGCCTAATTATTGTCAGAGAATCATAAATTTTATTGCCTACAGATAACAGATAAATTGGTTATTTCCTGTGTTTTGCATTTTATTGATTGAAATGCATTTTTTTTTTAGAATGTACACAAATGTTTTTTTAACTGATGTTGATTAATGTCCCGGCCAATTAAATTATAACTCTTATAGCAAAGCAATTCTCACTCCTTAACCTTTAAATAATTATTTAAAACTTAATAAAAGAAATTAAAAGTTTGTTTATTCAATGATTATGATCTTTTTATCAAAAGTAACGAAAAAAAAAAAGAAAAAAAAGATAATTGCTGGATTTTATTAGAAATTAAAAAAGCGTTCAGTTGCATTTTTAATAGATAAAATGGAATATGGACAGAAGGATTTTATATATTAAAAATGCATAACTCCCCTTGTGTTGTCTAAATAACGTTTCTTTTATGTATAATAAAATCCAGCAATAAAGAGATATCATTGTTCAAAATACACATACTTCATTATTTCTAAAAGCTATGTGCCTGAATGCGTTTTTTGATATTTTTGATTAAAAAAAACAGCAATGATGAAATATAATTGTTAAAAAATTTGATTATTAAAATATGATAAAAAAAATTGTTGTATCTTATTATCTTATCCCTTTGTTTATTTAGCCTTAATTCAATCAAGCTTTCTAAACTGGTTATAAAGGTGAGAACTGATTTGCTATGAAGGTGAAAAATATCACCTGTAATTTATGTACTGCACAGTAGCTATACAGTAGCTTATTATGATAATATGGTATTGCGTGCAAAAGTGTGGCGCGTGGCCGTTAACTGTTACCTATTGTAATCATGGTTGCATACACACAATAGAATTTGAATGGCCGCGGAGCAGGGCTTTAAATTTTCAACGGGATCAATATTTAATGTTACACAGGCAGCCAAAATTAAGATGGGCACGATGCATTACTTGTATTACTTGTAGTAAAAGGAGAGGTGGTGCTAAATCGGGTGGGGGGGGGGGGGGGGGGGGGGGGGGCGAATGGGAGACTGCGATAGGGGGAGTGAGGAAAAAGTGGAAAGAAATGCTAACTAAAAACAAGATAACATGCGACACAAAAAGCAAGATGGACAGAAAACAATCTGAAAGTAGGGGCACCGCCTTGGAACGGTCAGTAACCTATATAAAGGAATACATATATACAGTATGTTCTATTTTAAACTTCATGCATTGCACTTAATACTCATAAAACTTGTTCATTTTATGTTTACATCAATCTGACTAAAGTACATCTCTCCTGTTACGCTACGCTTAGAATCTGAAGACGAGCTATTGATGGCCTTCTGACGACCCTTCCGCTAGCCAATCAAAAGCTAACTTACAACATTCTGCAAGCTTAAAAAAGCTTTGGCTTTTGTGGGCAGCGAAGCGTGACCACAGATTTACCATACCACAAATTTACGGTCAAAACGCTTATCCGAAACCGAAGAGCAAGTAGTTCCATGTTACGCAATTCAAGTCTGTTAAACTTCCAGAACGATTCTGAGATTCAAATGTTTTTAAAAATTGCATTGCTTAAGGACATATTTGTTGCAATATATATTTTATAACAAAAACAACGCGTATGAAAATGAGCATGCTTGCTTTGGTCACATTGGCCAAAACAATTCTTCATCACGTAACCAAAATAAACTATAAATAACCTTCAAAAAAATAGCACAGTACGTAAGTTGAAAATGCATATTAATCAAAAGTAGTTTAGCTAGAATCATCAAGCTTTAACTAACTGTTAATGCCCATTACCAGAATCTGTTAACCGCTGCCCACATCAGTCCTCTCAGTGCTTGATTTATATCTACAATTCTTATGACAGCCGCTGTCAGATAGCCGGTTAGCTCAGTCGGTAGGGCACTTTCTCTGTAAGCGAGGGGTTCCGGATTCGAGCCCTAGACTGACTGCAAATTTTTCCTACTCTTTGACATTCGAACAAGTCGTCTGATTGGTTCAAATAAAAGATTTGCGAAAATAAAAACAGCAATATTGGAAACCCAAAATATACAGAAGAAATATGTGAAAGGGTCGTTCTCATATCTTCCTTTTAGAAGATCAAGTACTTTACAACTCGTTTAAATGGGTCAACCGTGTTGTTGCATTTATAAAATAGACTTGCCCGGTTTAAAGGTTGGTCAGGGCTACGGGAATGTATTTATTTTTCCACCGAAATATTTCTATAAAATGCTTCTTCCCCTTCCGTTTGGATCCGTCTATGTTTACAAACACGTTTGTTTATTTTATGGACTGTAGACAGATTGTGTTTATATAAACTATATGAAGTATAAATCCCACATACTAACTTCAACGATAACATGTTTGATAATTATGTTTTTTCTTCATTAAAACGTTTCAATATAGAAAATATTTTTGTGTAACATTTCATAGACTAGCTACTAGACTGATAATAAATATATTTCTACATTTTCCCCTTTTTGACGAATTCAGTTTCATAGAGACAAAATCCAGCCTATTTTAGAGATTTTTTCACAGAGGAATGAAGTTGAAATTATGATACTGGACATGGGATATAGACTGACACAGTTCATTACATTTAATCATAAAAATGTAAAGGATATATCATTGTCCAGGAGCTAGTCTAAACATTACAGCATACACTAAACTTAAAGCATTTACAACCTTTCTGAGTTCAACGATGCATGAGAACCATAACAATCAAACAATAATATAAACATGCTGTCGTTTAAATGTTCGTGTTGTTAATGTTTTTTACTTCTATTAAATGCACCTTTATTAATATTTTATTGGTATCCACAATCTGAAAAGATGAAATCAATGTATTTGTAAAGATTTAATATATATCAGGCGAAATTTGTATTCCTTAAATGGTTATTTCAAACCTCAACACGCATGCTTGCACACCCCTATAAGGTATTAATATACGGGTCATAATTTAGCGCACATTGTTATAGTTTACGGTTCATAAATTAGCGCACATGATTCTATTTTTATTCTATCTTACGGTTCATAAATTAGCGTACTGTATTCTATTTTTACCTTTAGCACGCTGTATAAATAGCAAAATCGATTCGTAGTAGAACTATTATCAAGAAAATACACAGCAATGATGGATAATATTTTCATTTGTGTTTTTAGTGCTTTGGCTTTAAGCTGTTTAGCAGAGGAATTGCCTGCTGTGAAAACAAAAGTTGGGAAAATTACCGGATTAAGAGAAAATACGAATTTTCAAGGTAAACAGTATGCAGTTGATAGATACCTCGGCATTCCGTACGCAAAACCTCCTGTTGGCAACTTGAGATTCAAGAAACCTGAACCTCATAGTCCATTTGTAGAAACGTTTCATGCGGAAAAGTTTGGACCCGCTTGTGTTCAGTTTGACTGGATGGGTTTGATTCAAAATACGTCGGAGGATTGTTTATCTTTGAACATATTCATCCCGGTGCAAGATCCGGACCAGTCTACGGGACATGCTGTCTTGGTTTTTATGCATGGAGGTGGCTTTTCGATTGGGGAAGCTGCTATGTATCCCGGCGATATTTTGGCAGCCGTCGGCAATGTTATTGTTGTGACAATTAACTATCGCCTTGGATTACTTGGATTTCTTGATCTGGATGATCCACGTGTTCCTGGAAATTTTGGTTTATGGGACCAACACCAATCTCTTGTCTGGGTGAATGAAAATATTGCTAGTTTCGGTGGGGATAAAAACCGCGTCACAATTTTTTGGCCAGTCTGCAGGCTCTGTCGCTGTTCAACATCAATCAATATATCCTAAAAATAGGGAACTGTTTTCGTGGTGTCATCGCTCAAAGTGGTTCTCTGACAATTTCCCAAACGGTAACATCGCCACTTAACCACAAGGAGGCGGGAAATTTCTACGCTGAAAAAATAGGATGTAAAACTGATACTGTAGATCATATCTTCGAATGTCTCGTAAAAGCTACTCCGGAGAGTATTACAGAGGTTATGAAAAACGCCGCTTATAGTGGCAGTAGGGATGAAATAACGAAGACAGCGCTTTTTCCTAGCATTGATGGCGAATTTATGAAATACCATCCAACAGACCTATATAAAAGAGCAAGAAATGAATCTCTTGCAGAAATTGAATTTTTGAGATCTCTTAAACTGATAAACGGTATCACTGGAAATGATGGATTGGCGTTTGTACAGGCAAGTGATGATATGCAAGTTAGTCGCCAGGAGATGAACAGTCAACATATCCCCTCTATTGCGTCATTGATATTTAACCCCCCAATACCGGAAGCAGTCACCGAGCTTCTTATTTCCGAATACACAGACTGGAAGAACCCGGATGACCCTATACGATTACGCGATCAGTACGTGAATGCACAAACCGACACTAATTACAAAATTCCTCTCGTAGAGTTCAGTCAGTTGCATGCAAATGCATCAAACAGTGACAGTTACATTTACATGTTCGACGCATTATTAGATAAGCATATAATACCATCACCAAGCTGGATGCAAAAGGGAAACCATGGCGACGAGCTGGCTCCTGTTTTTGGATATCATAAAGGCTACACATCAACGTACATAAAAGAACCAGAATATACAATTCCAGAATGGGAATTGGAACTTTCCCGAAGGATAATGACTCATTGGTCTAATTTTGCGAAATCTGGGTAAATAATTCGAGATGATTTTCGTTTCTTTCTTTCCCTTTGTAAGGCCCCTTGCCGGCGGGGGGATAGAAAATGCTGGCTGTATCTCCATGCAGAGGGGTACGACTCCCCCGAAAATGGAGCCACCTGTTTGCCGTGGGTGGCGGCCCGTAAGCCGAGAGAGGTCCTGATTGAGGGTACTTTAAATAGCTGGGTTAATGTAACAATTTAAGGCAATTTTCATTTTTGTAAAGCGCGTATAAATATGGGCTGAATTTGCCAAATACCGGCGTGGCAAAAAGAAACCGGCGGCTATTTTAAATATTCTTGGTAAAATGTTACATAAGGACTATTTGTATGAAATTATTTCAAAATCGGACAAGCAACTTTAGGAATAGATGTCGTTTAAAAATATTTCTATTTTTAGCCCTGACGGTCCCAGTGTGCAACCAAGCGGAACCATTTAGAAGAGCACTGTCCAAAGAACATCCAGGTTAAGGTTCATCAACTACCACCAAATAGTTTCAGGTGAGATGTTGTTTAAAGGAAAGTGTGGACGGTCGGACGGATGACGGACGTCGGACAGTGAGCGATCACAATAGCTCAACCCGAGCACTTTGTGCTCAGGTGAGCTACTAAACCTGTTTCGTATGATTACAGAATCATTCAAGGATGAAAACATCCTTCTTTTGTCTATCCATTTTTTATTTGAATATATGGGCATGAAAGAAAAACAAACTTATAATTGCAATCTCTGTGCAGGAATATTTTCAAACATCTACTGTACCGATGAGAGGAAGTGTTGTGCTGCAATCTTTTTCTGAAGAAAATGATTTTATTGGTAGTTGCTAAAGCAACGTCAACGAAAGTCGATCAGAACAGTTGCAGCAGATGTAACTTTTTATGGTTATACATCACCTCAATTCAATAACAAGATTCTTTGGAAGCATAGAACGGACTAAAGCAAAACCATTCTATTACACTACTTTAATTAAACAGAAACAATAAACGAGAGACTACTTTTGAAAAAGTTCTTGGCCCTCATATTGCTTCATTTGAATGGACGTGGTATCTGATATGTTACATTTAGGTTATGTTTGGTCAAGATTTTATAACCTTTTTATTATGGACCTTAAAAAACATTTTTAACTTTGACCTCAAATGTGACCTTGACCTTTAAGTTTCGGATCTGGGTGTTATGTATGACTAATCGTTTCATTATGGGCAACATTGGTGTCAAGAAATATTAAAATACTTTGATGGGTGATAAGACTTATGGGCCGGACTGAAATAAAGCTATCGACCTTTGACATCTGAATCATCAGAATGTGACATTGACCTTTGAAATAGGGATCTTGGTGTGGTACATGGCACATTGTCTCATTATGTGATACATTTGTGCCGTGTAATATTAGAATCTCTTCAAGGATTAAAGAGTTATGAACCGGACAGGAAAAAAACACTACGACATTTGACCTCGGCCTTTGAGCTAGGTATCTGGGTGTTACGCATGACCCATCGTGTCGTTATGGGCTATGAAAATTTAACTTACTTACTTAACACATTGGTACTTACAGCAAATTGTCAAGAAATGACCCACGACTACCTGCGACTGAGCCAATATCCGTACCAACCACTGAAATGTGTAAAACAAAATTAGATACTGACGGAAAGGACACTCAATGTATCCAGATCAACTGCCAAACACAGAATTATCCCAAATCAGCAAGTGCACTTTTTTATTAGCAATAATTTACAACTGTCACAATATACACACGTAACAGCAGAAAACTTTTGATTTTTAAAACACTCTTTTTATTAAGTAGATAAATTTTCTCATTTTTGAATAATTCAAAAGTCATAACTGATGAGATATATATCAAAACTGGTCAGTAATCAAACCAGATCAGTTTTTATAGAGATACACATTCTATATAAAGTATGGTTGAATTTTAGAAATTGTATGAAAACTGCGATTTTTCGCAATTTTGAGCAATGCAAGAGCCATAACTTCACAGCGACTTAGCCTGTCCTGATGATCAAAACTTGCCAAAATAGCATGTCCATAAACTTTCTGAGTTTGATGACAATTGGATAAGAACTGATTACGTTATTAATTAATCGGATATTGTCTTCTGTTTTCGTAATTTTAAGTAATTCAATGAACGCATGAGTGACAGGAACTATCCCGCTTGCTATCAAATCTGGCACTTATATTATACCCATAAAATTCTGGCCAAATTTAGTGACGTTAAATAAGAACAACTCAAGCTAGACAGCGGACGCTGTTAAATTTCGCAGTTTTGAGTAAGTCAAGGGCTGAACTATCCGGCTGGATACCAAATTTTGCCGAGATATCATGCCTGTGAAACTAAAGTTCCTCGACATAAGACAAAATTTAGGGAGAAAAATAAGTGATCTATGCTAATAAAAAGTATATAGATTCTAAATATACATTTGTAAAGACATGTATAAGAGGAAGTGATAAAAGAATAAATAGCTATAATCAAACTGTTAATGAACATACTGCAAAAATAGACCTAAAATGAATCTTTTAAAATTTAGAGGGGAATTTCGTAGAAATCTCGTGCATCAGTACGGTTGTGCTTTTAATATAAAAGCCAAATTAAGTTTCCGTGTACTGAAAACAAATAATCGAGATCTTCATTGCGTATTATAGATAGATAGATAACTTTTAATCCCTCCAATACTGAAGAGCACAACATATGTACATGAAACAAATATGATCATATATGTACAGACACAGAACAACAAATACATTAAGACATGATATGACAATCACCATTAAGACCATTATGGAATGCTACATCACAATAAGATGTTTCACATACCATTAATGACCAAGTGACCTAACACGTATGTAAAAAGTGTCGAGTTCAAGTTACATTTTTGACATCAATACTTACATATGATATTTTGTTTCAGAAGACAAATAAACTAAGATCATATCAGACACATCTGGCGTAAGAATACATTAGAGGTATCCTATCACACCTGCCTTTACATACTAGAGTCGATACAGTAATTTGATACTCTATATGATACAATATTACTTACAAAAACTGATACAATATTACTTACAAGCATACACAGCAATACATACAGTAATTATTCACTAGCCAACCTATCTGAGACTTGGAACGAAACCGAAAGTCAAGTCAAAATTTGATTGACCTAGAGATGTAATTTTATTATACTGTTTACACTGAGAAAAAAAAAGAAATAAAACAACAACAATGAACTAAGACTTTTACCAAAATCTTCACTCGAAACGAAAAAGTAAGAATATGGAAAAGTCTTTTACATAATCATACTTTACTGCATGTTCTTAAAATGTTTTTGTTTTTCTGTTCATATATGGAGAACTAGCATTGTAAGAATACTAAAAATTATACGACCTTTGATACGCGATGAACAGTCGTTCGCACAATAAAGCAATCGTTAATACAGTTCCTTAAGCAACCATGTATAAAATCATTTATCAAATTTAAATGTCTATTTCATCATACGTAACAGGAGTTTGGCAGCATTATAATACTTTAAGCTGTACCCGTCTGATTCAGCGGACATTTTGATATAAAACCAGCATTGTTCCTTAGGACGCAATGAAAATTGTAAATTATACGTATCCATGTACAATTGCTACTTTTCAATGTTGTAAAAAAAAACTTGGAGAAAATTTAGAAATAATGGCTCACATCAAAGGTTTAAGTAAATTTACTTCACAGATATTTTAAGAAGAAAGGTAAGTAGAGTTATGGTTCTTGTGCAACGCAGTTCCTCTCAATATCTGCTGCCATTGTGTAAAGTTTTAGCAAAACCTGCACAATACCTTTGGAGTTATACTTATAACGAAGGTATTTACAAAACCAAACATGCTAGAGGCACTTTCACTCAATATCCTCCATCTTTGTAATAATTTCAATAAAATGTCTACTGTACTGAATTAAGCCTTGTAGAAGTAATGGGGGCCTCCGTGGCCGAGTGGTTAGAGTCGTTGACTTCAAACCATTTGCCCCTCATCGATGTGGGTTCGAAACCTCATTTGGGGCGTAGAATTCTTCACGTGAGGAAGCCATCCAGCTGGCTTACGGAAGGTCGGTGGTTCTACCCAGGTGCCCGCTCGTGATGAAATTATGCACGGAGGGGCACCTGGGGTCTTCCTCCACCATTAAAGCTGGAAAGTCGCCATATGACCTAAAATTGTGTCGGTGCGACGTTAAACCCAACAAAATAAATAAATAAATAAAATGTAGAAGTAAACTCAATAAAAGAGAAAGAATTAAAACAGTTAGCAAAGTAGAGTTACGATTCTTGTACATTTCACTTCCTTTAAACGACCTCTGTCATTGCGTAAGGTTATAATAGAATCTATTTCAAAAGTTTTGCTCTAAACAAACGTGTAATGAGTAACTTAGATAAAGGGAAGTAATTCAAAATGTGAGCAAGGTCAAGTTATGGTTCTTGTACTATGCAGTTCCCCAATAAGATCCTTCAACCGTGTATGCAGTCTGAATAAAATCCGTTGAACGCTTTTAATTGTTCTCTGAACAAAAGTTTTACGAATAATCAAACAAAAGGAGGTAATTAAAATATTAAGCAGAAAAAGTTATAGTTTTTGTATACTGCATTTCCACATGATAACCTCAGTCATTGTATTGAGTTTTAACAATTTGGAGTTATGGCATACAGACACTAAATAGTAAAATGGCGCGAAAACAATGGTAGTCGCATAATGGCGGATTCAAGTAGTCCTTTGTTTTCGCCCTGTAGAGCTATTTTCCTTAATTTCTTTGCAGTTTTTGCTGAAATCACATGACAGATCTTTTCTTGATGTGTAGGTAGCATTTTCATAATGAAATAATAACATTGTATACTTAGATCATACACCACAACTACCATTTGGGGTCTCATCTTTTAGCTGATTTTGCAGTTTGTGTGTTTGATTGAAAATATTTTTTCTTGCATCAAACATGACCCCCACTTTCCTTTTGATTTTTATTCAGCACTGACAATATTCTTCAAGAAAATGTATGTTACCGACATTTAAAATTAGTCCTGATGTGTGCTGCAGCCATTGGAAGTATGTCATTTTATTTAGAATAAAGAAGAACAGCTATTTAGTATGTTGTGTCCTTAATGTCCGGGCAAAAGTTGTGAATATTAATAAGCGAAATAATTTAATAAGTACACATGGTAGCGTTTTTGTATACTACACTTCCTTTAAATGATATCTGTCATTCCTTGAAAATTAAATAATATTCCAATAATAGTTTTTGAGTTATGTGTTATGACCAAAGCGAGAAAGGGAGATCATTAAAAGTAAGCATGGTGGTGTAATGGCCCTTGTTCACTGCACTACTTCTTCGTAATAATCTCTTCCACTGAGTGAAGAATAAACACTATACTTGATTAGTTTTGGAAGCATGCTCTGGTCAAAAGGGTTATGGTTAAATCTAAGAAAGGGAGACAATTCCAAAACTAAACAAAGTATAATTATTTTTCTTGTATACTGCACTTCCTCCTTATGACCTCTGTCATTACGTGAAGTTTCAACAAAATCTACCGTAACTATTGTAAAGGAGCGTCTCAAGCGACCGAACTTCGAATTGATAAATGAAATTGAGGATATACATGTATTACACATATATATGTATGTAATTATAAAAAGAAAGAAGGAAAATTATTTAAATTGTGAAAAAAGTTTGTGATTTTCATAGCTAAATAAATAGTGAAATAAGGTCGCAAGAACTTGACAGACTAACACAAAGTCGGGAATCAGTAATTAAATGATATCAAAATTGAACAGCCCGTTCGAAGTTTATATATAACAAAAATATAGGTCATATTTTGTTTACACGTCAAATACAAAACAAAGAAAAATAACAAAAAAGAACAAACCAAAAAAAATAAAAAAATAAATAAAATAAAAAAAAACATAAGCTCCTTCATACAAACGTTAACAACACATTTCAGGACTGAAACCAGTTTGACCATAGTGTGCAAAAAACTATCATATCATTATAATAGTAATTAAATCAATAAATCACCTGTCAGGGTGCTGTCCTCTACGGTAACTTGTGAAGCAGTGTCCTCTTGCTCTGTAAAGTAATTGAATGAAAGGATGAAATAGTGTTCGCATTACCGCAAGGTATTTCCTTTTGTAAGAACTATATATATATATTACATTGTCGAATTAACTTATTCTTTGTGCAATGAAACTGAAGCAATTCTGCAATGGTTTACATTAAAGAATATATTGAAAGAATTCAATTCGTATTTCAAGGGCACACTAAGGAGAAAACTGGTATTTTTAGGACTGAAGTATACACGGTGAGCTAGAAGAGCTGGTTTATTGATGGTCATAAACTTATATCCTCTATTATTGTGTAAAGCATTAATTTAATAAAGGGAGATAATTGAAAAATAAACAAGGTAGATTTATGGTTCTTGTACATGTACTCTGCACTTCTCCTTATAATTACTGTCCTCATCAAACTTTGTCTGGTATGTTGTGATAGTTTAAAGCGTAAAATCGCGAAGATATAAAGGCTGGACAAGGCGGTGGAGAGACGAGCGTTCCCGATCCCAAGTTGTAAAAGAAAAATGTCTATTAAAGCATATATCGCATATCAAAATGATATGAAGACGTATAATCTATATACGACACGAGGTTTACACAAAGCGTAGTAGCAGGCTATGTTTTTGTTTGGTTATTTAGTAACGCAGAGCTAGGCACTGGCTCCCGTAATTCACACCACTCACACAGAGAAGTAAAGGGCAAGTGACTTCAAGTCTTCTTTCACTGAGGACACTACCGTATTACGAGATACTTTATACGCATCTAAAACATTGCACAAAACAAAAAATAGAATCTTCAATAGAAGGGTGCAAACATAACAGATGTTTTTTAATAGTATATACTTACTGTTTGCAGATCAAATTGCCCCTTCAACTTTTTTCAAATCAATAGAGTTGCACGTTTACGTCACAAAAGCTGTGAAGCTGAAGCTATATTTGGAGTAACCCTGACAGGTTAACCCCGCTTCATCCACAGTAAATTATTCATTCACCTTGTCGTGAAACTTTTTTTCTTTATCTTGACGTCACACAAAGCGCGCGCTCTGACTCTATCTTTGAAGTATCGCCGTACTTGCATACATTGTAAAGTGCAATAAGGTGACAAGTCGAAGGATTTCCTGCGGCCAGAAGTTATACAGACTAGAAATTGTTTACGGTAACTTATGGTAGTACTTGTTTTGTTTTTTTAAATACCATTACGCTTTAATGTAGGGAATATTACTCCATTCAACATGATTTACAAGTAGATCTATGAACTACGTATTTCTTAAGTCTGAAAAATATTGTTTTGAGCAAAAATATATATTTCCCTTTCATGTATAACATAACTTTTAGCTTAAATGGTCACATTCCTTGACTATATTGAAAGACTTTACTAGAGCTTTCACAATTGTAATTCATGACTTGTTTGACAACACAGGACCATAATCCAGGAAACTGAAGAGCAATTAATACAAAAACCCTTATGCACAACAAGGTATCAATATTGATCATTGCTGAAAGTTTGAGTAAAATATATAAAATAATGAATGAGGAATTCAGGTCACAAACATTTCTCTATATATCATATAGAGTGCCAGCTATATTGCAAAAACGGCGTTCCATAAATGCGATAAGCCAATCGCATATCGGTAAAAAGTCACGTGAAATCACCCAGTCTCCATGTGCTACACTACTTGTTGCATTCCAATATACCTTCAGGCCGCAGGTAATAATGGATTAGTCTGGTTATCTGCCCCTACGTCACTACCGTTCCGTAGCTGTACGCCGGGAACCAGACTAATTATGGATTTGTTTTAAAAAGTAGAATATAGAATATTTCAACTACGTTCAAATGAAAACAGCGTTTTTTATGTGTTATGACAATTATTATCGACGAAATTTCCAACCACGCAAGGTATACAAAGTTTTATAGAAAGCTAGCATTGAACCTTCAAGCCACGTAACACTTGTAGATCTAATTGTCATATCCATAAAAACTGAATTATTTGATATTCAAACTTTTGCAGAGTCTTTTGTAGCTTAACTATCGCAAATCTGTCTCCATTATAGGTCTAGATTTTTTTAATTTTATTTTTTGGTGGGGTTTACGTGTATGTGAATTTATCTACTATTTATTTGAAGTCGTTTAAACAATATTTCAGTTCAGGGTTTCAGAAATCCCATGTCCGGAGTCCGGGGGCTACCAGAAAATTCTGCCGGGCTACTTATTTTTTTCAGAGCGTGCCCGCCGGGCTTCCTTTAAACTTCGTATCGAGTAACCCGGAAATCAATAATTTAGTCTTCAAATATAATTTTGATAGTTGTCTATAATCCCCTTGTTTATCAAGAGATACACGCCCAAGGCTTTAATTATTATCACCTACTGTCATAATCGGCAAACAATTAACCGTTAAATCGTACCCGCAGGCAAATGTTTACAAAAACATGTGCACGAGTGATTTTAGACTGATCCAATAACGCCAAAGTCGCTGATCGGTATTGTTTAAAACACAGTCTTAAATTACGTCATTTTAGCGTCACCTGCCAAAAAGTGTACTTTCGGTTTCGCTGACCGAGCGATCAGAAAGAACCAATAAATTTGCAGATTTCTGAAACCCTGCAGTTATTTACATACAGGCAGTTGATAAGCCCTGCCTTCGTTCATGGAAAGAACCAGTTATAGACTCACATAAGTCAAAATAATTCGATGTTTAGTTTGTTTTATATTTGTGACAGTCACTCTAAAATGACCAAAATAATTGACGATAAATAACAGCACACTGTCATGTAAAGTTATTGGTTTTATCACTTGCACTTTATGTGTAACGTTACTCGTGTTAAGGGGAATTATGATAACTTTTACATAAATTAATGAGGAATTGAATCCCCCTTTTGATTAGTCTAAATAATGAGACCTGGGGAAGAACGATTTTACATTTTGATATTTTACGTTGTCTACCTAAAGGGGATATCGACCAGTAAAAGAAATAAACGATATTCAACTCTTGAGTACAATTATTTGGACTACCTTTTGATACGTGTAAGTTTTATTTGAATTTATCTCAATTCGCAACAAAATCAGCATTTAAACCCAAATCTAGCGATGACAATTTCTTTCGAGTGGAGAAAATAACTCGTAATTGTTTCCTAGAATCGCGTCAAATTAGTTAGACTAAGACTCAAATATTCCTTAAGAAATTGCCGACTTGTTTTCAATTAAAGAGTCATGGTCAGTTCCGGGATTCGAACTTACGCCCTTCAATCAATGATGAGCGAATCCAACAACTCGAGTCAGGCACGTTTTATAATTATAGTGAAAACTTGATACGGGATACATTATTTAAAAGAAAAGTCTGCAGCAAAAGGTACTGAAATTTAGGCAGAAAAAGGCCTGTAATGTATAAGAGGGTGTCTTTTTTTTCACATCCACGCTACCTAAATGTAGTGTGCATTGTGGCAAGATTCAATGAAGATTAGATTTTGTACAGTTGTTACAATCCGGTGAAATACCCGTTCCAACAGTAGTTATGAGTATTTAAATCATCATTTCTCGGTGATGCAGCCAATGTAAACAAGTTCATTCAGTATTTTTACTCCTATCGGAAAGGCGGAGTTACCTGTATAGACGAGATCCAAAAATAGCTTCAGCATCGCTTCTTTTGTAGCGTAAAGGTACGTACCGTTTGGGTCAAAAGTCTGAAATCGCTCGAACGATACCATAATACACGGTTAGCGTGTAAATTTACACGCTTACCGTGTATTTCAATCGGTAGATCTATAAAAGTACACGCTCAACGTGTATTTTTACGCGTTTGCCTGGTAAAATATACGCTTAGCGTACAAATTTATACGCTTAGCGCGTATCGCTCGCTTGAATTACACTTTTAAATAAATTAGCCAATCAAAATACATGTTACAAAGGAAGATATTTATAAAGTTTATGATTGAATTATTAGTTTCAAGGAAACATACATAATATTTTCATTATATTACGAATTGTTTTGCCACAGTAAATATGATTTCAGTCAAGTAATTTATTCTACAGTATATATGCTTTGATTAAAGAGATGTATAATTTTTATCATATCTTACCTGAAAAGCCTGATTTATTTTTATTTTCGTCAGAAAAGAACAAGCATTTCCAGTCTAATTCCACACATCATACACATATAAAACTTGTACTTTACATTTTAAAATGTCATTTGTTATCATATATCTATTTTTTCTACAACTTCAAATAATATATATATAAATTATAAAAGTATTTATTTTTCTTTGACTTGAATGACATGTACATAATGGTGTGTGTGTGTGTGTGTGTTTGGGGTGGAGGGGGGGGGGGAATCGAGCGGCTCCATGTCACTGAAGTTGCTGTTTTAAGTGATCTACCGGAAATCATTACGTAACTATTATGCAAAATGACATGATAAAACATATGTCACCTAGGTTATCAAAATTAACTGAAGCATATAAGATGGCTTTGTTATGATACAATTTAATGCCTTCGGTCATCAATGCCACTATATATGAACGCACACGGATTAATATATCACGTGGCTGAGCAGTCCTGTGAAACGAAAATAAAAATTTCACAAGATATCTAGTATTCTTAAATCTGTAAGAATATATTTGGAAATTTAATGGACATTTATTTTTAAAACGATGAAAGTGTAGTAACAAAAAATGTAAATTCATTAGATATGAATCAAGGACTTTAACTACTTACTGATGAGAAATACCTAATATCTGGAACAACTGTTACGTAATGGACTTTCCTGCTAATATAAATCTATAATTTTTTATTTCTTATATTTACATGCTGGATCATTTTCATATCGAAAATGTATCGTGCGCAAAGTCATTATCCGTAATTTAATAGAATAATTATGATAAAGCTGAATTCCGCAAAAAATAGAACAAGATTTAAAGTCTAGAACACCCTTCCCTGTTACACGCACCCCCCCCCCCCCCCCCCCTCTCTCTCTCTCTCTCTCTCTCTCTCTCTTAAATCTGACCGCCGCCATTTGATATTTTCAAATAAAAACTTTCAATTCGAAGAATCAATAGAAATGATAAAAAACAAATATAAAATGATTACTATTTTTTGAATACGGAATGAATTGATCCCCACTTTAGTATAAGCGGATACAAAATAAAAGGCTGGATTTAACTGATTATTTCATTTTCAACTTCCACTTTTAATTATATTACAAGTATCATGCAAGCTTATTGCGGCAGGTTGTCAGGTTGTAAGTTCTGCGAGGTCGAGCAAGGAAATAAGACAAAAACTTTGGTTTAAAAATTGATCTGTAAATGTTCCATATGTAATTATTTTTTCATTTAGGTAATACAAATTTTAGCCATTTCGGCTATGAAATAATATTCTCCATTTCGTTGTATTAATTATCCATTTTAGTAATAAGTTTGTAAGTTACATGTACTTGTGGCCCGACCATATGAATCATTGAATCAAATATATAATTTCACGGGTGGTAAACGCACAATCCAATTCCCACAGGGAATACGCTTAAAATGGGTTGCGCGACGTCTGGTGCTTAGTATGGTGTTGCTCGTAAAAAAGACGAAAATGTATGTGAAGTTACGATTTTGCATAGTATGAGACAAGAGTATTTTTTCTCGAAAAAAGCAAATTGCTATTCGACACAAATATGATAATACATCATATGTGTAAAATATCTGGTTTGCAATTATGCGGCTCTATTAACACAAACACTCCGGCGACACGAAGCGTGAAAATAGTATGAAATCAACAAAAAGGCAGTTTCAGACCTCATATGCCTAATCTGAGGACATCTGATGCTTTTTAAAATAGCTCAGCTGTTATAAAGTAACGAATATCGCAATTATTTGCTTCAAGTCCTGCTAACGGGGATATAATTGACAAAAAAAAATCGGGAATGGGGTTGCGCCCCGGGAATAGAATTGCTCGTATACATCAAAGTTGTCAAACTTTTTTTGTCACATATTTGACTGCACAACAAGTTTGCGTAAAGCTGTACCGTTTCAATGGAAAAAAATGCCTGAATTATTTCAAGAAAAATGGGACCATGATTTGGATTCCATCGGAGATAAAGATAGACACATATTGTATCATTGTACGTACCTACCAATGGTAGGCCTACAGTGAACCTTAGAAATGTTAGTGTAATTATAATGGAAACATAGTCATGAGGAAAACATGCATAGTACTATATTTTAAACCGCGCTATTATCATTGTCTATATAATTTGCATAATTATATGACAATTAGCTGACAGCTAAATGGGCAACGTTTGCTAACACTGGCTAAATGCCGCTGACTGCATTTACACAAATCTAATATTCCATGGTTAAGAAGCGCTTCTGGTGAAGTTTCTCTGTATTTCTGGACACTCTTCTGTCGGAGTATTGTTGTTGCAAGATATCTTTCTGCTGAAATGTTGCTACACAGGTCGCACGTATATGTAACAGCAATAATTAGGGAGAGAGCAGATCTACGTATCACTGGGTTATGAGTTCGATCCTCGGATGAGGCGTATGGTCTCCGCTATGATAAAGGACATTTAGTCTTAAATCATTTGTCTTCCAACTCTGGTTCATGTGGAGAAGTTGGCACATACGGAAAACAGGTTACTAAGGGTACCGAATCTCTGGCTAGGTTAACTGTCCACCCAAACTTAACTGAAACACCGTTGAAAACGGAATTAAACCCAAAAAGCCAACACCATGTTTCCCGCTCTAATGCCGATTAAGAACATTAGAAGTCAAATTCCTTGAGGCAACCTTAATATGAACAGTAAATACTTAGTGGCTGCGCTTGCTGATTCTTTTTGCAAACATTCAAATAGATGATCTTTATGTGTACTTTCAGCATAGTGTTGGCTGTAAACTGCTAAGGACTCTGACTACAAAGGAATTTTCTTGCCAAAAACTAAATAAATAAAAATAACATAAGAAAGAAACATTGACATAATAAAAACTATTGGGATGTAAAAAGGACTATTTGATTATATAACGTATACGCGCAAATCTATTCCCAGGGCGCAACCCCATTTCCGATTATTTTTTGCCAATCTTTCCCCCAAAAAAGCAACATTTTATTCAAGTGTATGTAATATTCATGACTGTTTTACACGTGCTTGAAGCGTCACATTTCCAGAAAGAAGTCACAAGAGTTAGAAATTTTGCATTTTTCATGATTCCATACTTTTTGACAGTTCGTGCCAGCAGAGTTTTCGTGATAACAGGGCTGATTCTTAAATTAATAAGCTGGTATTTCACACATATGATCTTGTATGAATTTTTGGGTCGAATAGCATTTTGCTTTTTTTGAAAACAGTCGTAAATCTGTCATTATTTACAATAGACGAAAACCCACCTACCTCGATATTGTATATATTGATGCGCAACACCAGCAACGGACGTCGCTCAAACCATTTTAAGCGTAATCCCAGCGTGAATTGGATTGCCCTTTTACCACCTATGTGATTTGCTTAACAACTTCACAATTTTAGATAACCCACTTTTTGCAAACAACAACAAAAATGTGAACATCTTGTTATTAGATATGGTATGACAATTTTAAATCTTACTGTCATTTTTTTTGCCGCTCGACAGACAATCTGGTTTCCATTTCCCCCTGAAAGTAGATTAATTAGTTAATACATATGTCATTATTAGACCAAACAATATAGAATACCTGAAATAACTGCAAAATCTTTTATTACTTAAGTAAGTTTCATTATCAAAATAATGTGTGAAATATTGTGTTTTCCTGGCCCTTTTGGGGTCATGTCCGTATAATGCTTTCAATGTATCTGTATAACAGAATTCCGCTTTTTATCTTACGACGGTGCTAAGGTTGCATTAGGGCACTATTATACATTTCTGACTCTTCTATTATTTGGAATTAAGGCGCGAAAGTAAAAGTCGACCGGTCGCTATGAAAACTGCAGAATTGCAACCCAACCAACTATCTGCATTTGAATTGGAGCTGTGTATTGATATATCGTTGCTTAACCTTTCAGCACCGATACTGTCTGACAGTGCGTCGAAGTCATATTTTGTGACTAAAGACGTGTGCGTATGACTACTCTGTGCATACGACTGTAACATCGTCTGTTCTTCTTTTGGCTGAAAACGAAGCTAGGACGGTGACAGTAAGACAATCCTTACTAAAAATCCAGTTTTACTAAATGTGACCTTGACCTTGATTCAACGGCATTAATACAAAAATGTCAGACCCTGACTAGGATTTGAACCGCAAACCATCCGTTCCACATCACACATGATAATTTTGACTAAACTCTCTAGACCACCGTGGAATTTTCTATATTCGATGATTAATTAAGTTATACTGATCTTAAACTTACCCGACTGACATCTTATACAATCCCAACGTTGTTTTTCCTATATCAATATGCTATCTATAGGCTAAGTTTAATTTCAATACATCAATGCAAACTAAAGTTATTGAGCGGAAAATGTTTTTTTTTCTATTTTAAGCAACAGTGACATTGACCATATTGACCTTTGTATGCAATCCCAAACTCCGTCCCCATGCGAGTCAGCTGTGTACAGAGTTTCATTTCAATCGGTCACTCCTAACTCAAGTTTTTGAGCTAAAATCAAAGTTGATGCCGCCCGGCCGCTCGCTCTGCAACATTCGTTAATCTAATAACCATTTGTTAAACCTGGTTAAATAATGAATTGTAAATATTATCTACTCTTTATTACCCGTTTAAGGTTTTTGACTTAGTTTGAGTCATTATCAGCTCCATGTATAATGAACCACTTTAAAAACGCAACACTTCTTTCTGTTTACCTAACAATAATTGCGAATATCTGAAGCAATATTTTTGTTAACAAAATAATAGGAAGAGGGCAATGATGGTCATAGGTTGCTCACCGGAGATAAACTACTTGGTTCAACAGTTTTGGAAGGTAATATATGCCAGGAAAATGTCTGTGAAATTATTATGAAACAGTATATTTGTACAGTCTTTGTGAAGAGCTAGCAGTTTCTGAACATGATTTTAAAATTGGGCCTTCTGTTTCTGATGCCTTCTGTTTCTGATAAGAAGTTATTAAAACTGGCTATATACACATATAGGGAAGATGTGACCACACCTCATGGCAACCATTGTTTTTTGTCTGTTAGAGCCAGCTGTTTCGTATAAGAAAATTTACAATATATATACATGTATTTATGTTTTTTTGAAGAATCAGGATAATTTCAACAATTTTGGTAGAATGTTACTTAAGGACAATTTGTATGAAATTATTTCAAAATCGGACCAGCCATTCAGAAGATGTCATTTAAAGATTTTTCTATTTTAGCCCTGGCGACCCACATGTGCATCTTAGCAAAACCATTTGAACATTTCTGGCAGAGCACTGCCAAAGGAACATCCAGGTCAAGCTTCAACAACTACCACCAAATGGTTTCAGAGGAGATGTTGTTTAAAGGAAAGTGTGGACAGACGGACGGACGCCGGACAGTGAGCGATCACAATAGCTCACCCCGAGCACTTTGCGCTCAGGTGAGCTACTAAACCTGTTTCGTATGAATGCAGAACCATTTATACATGAAAACATCCTTCTATGTTTATCTTTTTTTTTTGGAATAAATTGACAGGAATATTTTCAAACAATCTATTGTATCGATCAGGAGAAGTAACACTGTGTTGGAGTTTGATATAATTGTTGTGCTGTTCTTGCAGGAACTTTTTCTGAAGAAAATGATTTCACTGGTAGTTGCTAAAGCAACGTCAACGGAAGTCGATCGGAACAGTTGCAGTAGATGTATTTTTTTTATGGTTATACATCACCTTGATCAATCACAAGATCCTTTTGAAGCAAAGAACGGACAACTGACACCAGACCAGAAAGAAAATGCCTCTGAACATTTTATACCCTACCCCTAGGTATTCTATAAGAACCATGGTCATAAACGGGAAAGTGCACTATCCCAATTCAATCGTGTATTTCTCACTTAAAACGCGCAGTTCGTTGAACGGGTACCTAGTGTATTGAACAAGCGATCATTTATCTTTCATCGTGCACCAGTCACATTGTCTCAATATTCCATACAGTAGAGATGCTTACCATATTTTATGCTTTCTTCAACGTTACAGAAAAAACTTGCGTGAACTTCCCTAATGAACATCCGGTCTAGAGGTCACTGCAATGTGCACTTGTTAGGCGAAATTTAAACAAACCAAACAGAATGCTAAATATTCACAGTTTTACAATAAACCTCGAAATGATGAATGAAATTCATCTTGGATATGATTTTGAATTTGATACCTGTTGTATTTGGTGTTTATTCTGTTATAATATAGCCACCGATTGTGTGCTAGAGAGAGAACACAAACACGTGTTGATAGTTCTAAATTTTACTGACCACTGGCTATTCCAGGTATATGATACTGAGCATGCGCATTATAACATTCTAAATATATTCATATATGATTCATTGATTATACAACATTCCCCTTGTTTTTGAAATAAAAATAAAGCACAATTTAAAAACTTAAATACTTGTATTTAAGATATAATCAATTCTGAAAAATAGTATTCATTTATAGCATGGTTTATATACTAGTATCAGCCATTCATGATAAGAGGATACAAGGAAAATATTATCAAGATTAATTATTATCAAAGAAATCATAAACAAGTCTCTAGTGCTTTCCCACAGTCACTGCCATTTCTTTATGTTTAATGGCTATTCTAACAGATATGATAACTTTGTCCAGTCTTTCTCACAGTAAAGCTTATTCGGTTTCACCTGTCTACCTGATCTAGTAGTTGTAAATAATTGTAATTCATCTGACACTTTCGCGAGAGATTGGGGCTCTGTAGGCGTATTTTGACTTGTTTGTTCACATGAACTAGATTCCCGGGATTCGTGTAAACCAGATGTCTGCTCTGTTTGTTTTGACAGGTCAGATAGGCCAGGAGCTGTGTTTAAGAAACGACGGTTTCTGCGATAAACCGTTCCGTCTGGGGTCTGCACGTGGTATGAGTGTTCATTATGTTGGGATATAACCTTGGCTGGTTCCCAAAAATTTTCTCTTTGAATTTTAACAGGTTCCCCAATATTTAGAGGGCTCATTCGGCGTGCATTCTTATCATAGTGCTGTTTGCTACTTAATTGCAACTCTTTCATTTTCTTTCTTGCGTCGTCATGATCTATGGTTTCTGGCAATAGCTGCTTGTTAGTTGTTGGAATAAGTGACTTTAGTCGTCTGCCCATAAGAAGTTGAGCGGGCGACCATCCACATTTAAGTGGCGTATTCCTGTATTCCAATAGGGGCAAGTAAGGATCTTCGTTGTCACCTTTAGCTTTTTGAAGTATGCGTTTTGAAATTTTGACATACACTTCACTGAGACTGTTCGAACTCGCGTGTGTAGGGTTTGAAGTTTCAACAAGTACCATAAAACCTTGACCATTCCATGTGAATAGATCACATGATAAAAATTGCCACGGTCTTTGGGCCACATCGTGGGGATGCAATGGTTCCTTGGCATTTGAGTCTCTGTGCTTGTTGCAAATCTGACAACGAAGTACGTATCCTGTAATTTGTTTTGATATTGATGGCCAAAACATTACACGCTAGCCCGTCTAGTCGTTTTTTCTACTTCAAAATGACCTACATGCACAGCGATAGTCATTTCTTGTCGTAATGACTTTGGTATGACGATTTTGACCCTTGAATACTATATCGTGTGTAAAAGACAATTCGTCTC
Source organism: Mercenaria mercenaria (assembly GCF_021730395.1). Lineage (NCBI taxonomy): Eukaryota > Metazoa > Mollusca > Bivalvia > Venerida > Veneridae > Mercenaria > Mercenaria mercenaria. Next base: position 49,769,804 of record NC_069364.1, read on the forward strand.
TATGATTCCAGAAGTCTAACACAGCCAAGGGACAATTTTATCTCTCTTCAGGCCATCGGTTAGAAATGACACTGATAAGCGTCTGTAACTGGGCATCAATGGAGTTGCAGTTTGAATTTCTTGCAATTTCAGATCGCTAACTGGCAGCGATATCACTACTGTATGTACGTTAGTATCTGATCCATCAGTCAGATCAGGAAATGTGTCAGTTATTTAATTCCGAATGAGAGCATCTCCAAGAGGAATATCTTTACCTCTGCAGTGTATAACGTCAAGGTCAAAATCTTGAAGTTGTAAAAACATCCGTTGTAACCTAGGCGGGGCACTATTAAGTGGTTTTCTCATTACTGATACTATCGGTTTACAGTCAGAATCAACAACAGTACGCCGTCCGTAAATATAGTGTTTGAATCAAATGTAGGCTTTGCAGCCAAATAATATTGCAAGCATTTCTTTCTCAATTTGAGCATAACCTGTCTCAGTCATTGTCAGTGTCTTTGAAGCGTATGCAATAGGTTTTCCATTTTGCAAACAACATATTCCAAGGCCTTTGGACGAAGCGCGTCTACTTGCAACCTAACAGGCTTGGATGAGTCATAGTAACTAAGTACAGGTGCTTGCGTAATTACCGCTTTGACCTTGTTGAAAGCTTCAGTTTGTGCGGAATCCTATCTAAACTCTTCGTCATTACGTAACAACTCTCGCATGGGGCTTGTTTCTTCAGCAAGGTTTTGCTAGAATTTGGTCAGGTACGTAATCATTCCCAGTAGGGTTTCTAGCTCAGCGCGGTTTGCTGGAGTTTTCATATTGAGAATTGCGCTAATTTTCTCAGGGTCAGGTTACAGTCCATCGGCACTTATCACTTGACCGAAATACTTAACCTCTGTCATACCTATTCTCAGTTTGTCAGGGTTAAATCGTAAACAAACTGCCTTTGCTCAAGGACATTCCTTAGGTTGATGTCATGATCTGCACGTGTGAATCCGAACACTAGCAAATCGTCAATTATTGACGTCACACCTGGTAACCCTTCGAACGTCTCGTCAATTTTCAGTTGAAAGATGTCTTGAGAACATCGAATTCCCATAAGCAGCCTTAGATATTTGTAGCATCCAAATACTGTGTTAAATGTTGTAAGTGAGGAGGAGCGGTCATCTAGCTTGATCGACCAGTAGCCTTTTGTCACGTCTAGTACACTAAAGGACATGGCACCATGAAGGTTTGACGTAATGTCGTCAATGGAACGTTGTGGGTAGTAGTGTTTTTGTATGTTTTCATTTAATGCTTTAGGATCTAGACAAATTCTTAGCTTCCCAGATGAAGGTTTCTCAACACATACAAGCGAATTAACCTAATTTGTAGGTTCAGTAACCTTACAAATGATTTGTTTAGACTCCATTGAGTCGAGCTCTGCTTTGAGCTTTTCTGTCAATCCAAAAGGAACTTTTCATGGTGGACAAACAACGGGAACAGCATTTTTCTTAAAATGCAATGAACATGTCCCGGGAAATAACCCTATCTAATGAAACAATTCTTTGTATTCGCTAAGTACATAGTCCTTATCAAGGCCAGATTTACCCATGGATTCATTCTTATTGATTGCGTATGTTAACTTTATCAGATCTAAATCTACAGATGTTTTTGAGGCTTAACAGTGGGGAAGCAGAACTCTCGATAACACAGAAATCTGAACACACTGACCTGTTATTGTATTTACAGTGTAACTGTATTTTCCCAAGCACTGATAATCGGTCACCTGTGTAGGATGTTAACCTTGCATTGGATGGTTCCAAGGGGTGCTTAAGGTTTAACTGCTTAAATGTGTGATTTGGGATGCAATTGATTTGTGACCCTGTGTCAATTGAGATTTAATTTTTAGTGAGTAGTTAGTTTCGAGTTAAAAAAGTAAGTTTCGAGTTAAATTTAAAAGAGTGAGTTTCGAGTTAAAAAAGGTGAGTTTCGAGTTGAATTTTAAAAAAGTGAGTTTCGAGTTAAAAAAGTGAGTTTCGAGTTAAACTAAAAATGTGAGTTTCGAGTTAAATTTAGAAAATGAATTTCAAGTTGAAAAAAGTTAGTTTCGAGTTAACAAAGTGAGTGATCGACGAGTAAGAAAATGCGAGCTCTAGACAGAAAAGGAGTGTTTCAATATAGGTATGTTTCAAGTTTATCTATCAAAGGTCTGTGCTGGAACTGGTATTTCCAGAATCTGCTACTTTTCTGTACAGGACTTAATAATATTTTTATATTATATAGCATGGATTTACTAACTGATACCTTTTGAAGCACACAGGTGATTACTGAGTAAATTGTGAAAAATCTGTCTATCACAAAAAATCCTCTTAAACACCATTTTCTTAAAATTGCACAACTCTCTAACTCTAATCCCTGACTTACACAATGTGCTCATCAGGTATTGTGACCTTTGGCTGATTTCAACGGTCATGTACGTAATATTTATTAGTTCAAAGAGGCCATAATGGCTAAGGGGGATAATTAGAGACATCACATTTAGGAGGATATGAATGCATGTTTTATTATTTTTTAAAGTAACCTATAACCATATGCATAACAATGGATCTTGGAAATGGGTTAAAGTTATATCATGCATGTAACAGCTGTATAATTATATAGTTATTACTAATACTCGAAAAGAAAGTTAAGCAGACTCAAGAGATAAATTGACAGATAGTCAACTAACATCCTGCCAAATCCTCTTTTTAACTTTCGTTATTAAAACAACTGAATTAAAATATGTGCTAAGTGGCAACATACTTGCTGGATTTATTATATGTTTTCACTTCAACGCAAATATTTGTGGAACTGGTATTAATCCCTTTCTATAGATGTTACGAGGGTTGTCCCAGAAAATCGTGATCTTTTTTATTATTTCGAAAAAAAGCGACGCACCAAACAGTTATTATTACAGATATAATTTCAATGTATACTCGACAGGGATGTAGAGTTTAAAATTAAATATCTGTCATATTATTTGAGTATTTTTCAAATAATGGTCGGCAGTCAGTGCCTGTCGGCGAACGCACAGTTTTTTTCTCTCTAAAGATGCATTTCTAAAAGTTAGACTGGACACGTAACATAATTACGCGCCATATTTTGCCGTTAACGACGATATGAGTTTTAATCCTGTGAGATGTATATCAGGTAAGTTACATGAATTTAAAAGGAAGCCGCTTCTTTTTTGTAGGAGGAAAACTGAGCGTGCGCCGACTAGCACTGACTGCCGTCTTTTATTTAAAAAATACTCACATAATATCAATTATTTTATCTTTTAAATAATTGCTTTTATTTTTCACGAAATCGTCAGTTTGTCATCGCGTAAGTATACCTAGGTCAGTTTGTCGTTGTGCATCTATACCTATACATGTATGATCATGTATGTTTACTGTAAGCTTTGTGAGGCAAAACCAGTTTTGGTTCCAGGTCTATTATAAACGTTGTATATAAATAATACAGATTTGTTTGGAAACCAAACGTAAAATACGTACATATATAACACAGAAACACGTGCAATATTCTCAGTTAAACTTGTACTACCTACGAAGTAACAACTGTTAGATTTCATCGGAACGTCTGTTAGAATTTGCATAACCAGACAACTGCATATTAGCACTGATGCCACGTGGCAGAGCTAGAAGAAGGGATAGACAGGAGCCCGCCGGGAGGCAGGAACGCGCCGGCAACATCAGACGCCAACCGGCCAGAAACGCTAGACAACAACCAGCGGAGGAGGTTAGACAAGAACCCGCCGGCAATGTCAGACGCCATCACGCCGGAAACGAGGAACCCGCAGGCAACGCAAGGCGACAAACCGCCAGAAATGTTAGACAAGGGCCAGTCAGGGAGGTCAGGCAAGACCCTGCCGACGACGCGAGGCACCAAGCGGATGCAAGAGACGAACCCGTTGACCAGAGAAACGATGGCAGGGGCCGGAAACGAACGGCGGACGAGTTGGAAGGCTTAGTAGAGTACAGAATGTTGCAAGATAATGACTGTAGGTGTAATTTTATAGATTTTGAACACCTCATGAGATAGGCACAAGTTCTACCTAACAGACATGATGAAAATATTTTAAGGAATGATGGTATTGGGTGTGGCCAACCTATGTTAGTAAATTCTATGTCAGACAGAAACGCAAGGGCATTAGAGCATAATCAATTTAGTGACACTTCAAACAGTCTTGTAAATACACAAAATACCCCTTGTTAAACAACGCAAGCTCCAATAACATTTTTGACAATGTAAGCTTACCGTCGGTACGGTTAGCCGACGAAGACATTGCAGTTCACTTACCAACTGCGTTGAAACAACAAATTTGCAACGGCTCGTATGTTAATTTGGCTCTAATGCTCAAAGGAGCGGTAGAATTGTCTGAATATTGTAATGGTTCAGTTTTAAAGTTAAATTCAGACTTGCAGATTCAAACTTCTCAAAAAGAATGCAAAGAAAAAATCTATGATATAGAAAAATGGACAAACGCGTTTCTAATTTATGCATCAGTCTACCTGTCTAATCATGCTGATAAAGTATACGAATTGCTATATTACATGTACAATATTAGCTGCGATGAGACAAGGGTCTTTGAGCTGGCGGGAATATGATGAGCAATTTCGCTTACGTCAAGCTGTCTCACCGTCATCCTGGTCAAAAATCAATAATGATTTATGGTGGCGTTGTATGCAATTGAGGCCAGTTCCGAGAACCCCATTAAATTCATATAGGTATCCGTGCAATGATTTTAATACCGGCAACTGCACTTGGCCTAATTGCAGATTTAGTCATACATGCTCAAAATGCCAAGGCCCGCACCCACAGCTTAAATGCACAAGACCAGGCATACCTGCCCCAGTCCCAATCTACATCTAGCAATTTTTTTCGTGGGAGACCATTCAATAGGCGGGGCACCTTTAGGCCCCCAAGAAGAAATTAAAAGGGAATCACAGCACCAAGAAAATCAATCTAACTTAGATAAATACAATTTAGCGAAGTCGCCAATTAAAATTTTCCCATTGAAAAAATACTTACAATTTTATGACAAACAGGAGTCCGATTTCTTGCTTGATGGTTTTACGCACGGGTTTCCTATTCAATACACAGGGCCACGTGCACCCAGAAACTCTAAAAATTTACGATCCTCTGTTCTAAATCCTGATCTAATAAAATCCAAAATAAATAAGGAAATCTCTGCTGGCAGGGTACCGGTCCTTTTACAGAACGACCGTTACCAAATTTAATTGTGTCACTAATCGGCCTTGTCCCAAAGAAAACACCGGGTGAATTTAGGATGATTCACCATTTATCCTATTCTCCAGGCGAATCGGTGAATGATTTTATTGACCCCGCATTATGTTCGGTTCAATACACAAGTTTTGACGAGACCGTTAGACTGGTTCAAGAATTAGGACAAAATTATAAAATGTTCAAAACAGACATCCGCAATGCTTATAGATAATTACCAATAAAACCGGCAGATTTTGAATTAATAGGTTTTTGTTTTCAAGAAAAATTTTACTTTGATAAAGCCTTGCCATTTGGTGCTTCGATAAGTTGTATAACTTTCGAGAGATTTTCTAGATTTTTAGAGTCTTGTGTTAAAAGAAAATTGAAGTCGGGCGGATTAATACATTTTTTAGATGATTTCTTGGGTGCTGGGAAAAATACACAAGCCTGTACTCAGGCTTTGAAAATTTTCTGCGAAATTATGACAGAACTTGGCGTCCCTTTAGAGGAAGAAAAAACAGAGACTCCTAAAGAAATCTTGGTATTCTTAGGTTTAGAACTCGACGCTAAACATATGACTGTAAGAATACCTTTAACAAAAATTCAAGAAGTGATTCAGAAAATCAATGAGATGCTATCTCACCAAAAAACTACCTTAAAAAAGATGCAATCACTCATAGGCTCTCTGAATTTTTGCTGTCGTGCCATACCGATGGGCAGGCCTTTTTCTCGCCGTTTAATAGACTCAATCTGCGGTCTTTCAAAACCCTTCTACCGTCTTCGTCTTAAAAGGGGAATTAGATTAGACTTATATATGTGGCTGACATTTCTAAAGGATTTTAATGGTTTATCACTTTTTCACGACAGATATTGGGTTTCCAATGCTGACGTACAACTGTTCACCGAAAGTGCAGGCGGCGAAAATCTAGGGTTTGGAATTTACTTTCAAGGTCACTGGTGTCATGCAAAATGGCCGGCTGAATGGCACAGGCTAGGCATTACTTTGGACATTACAGTTCTCGAATTGTTTCCAATAATGGTTGCATTATTTGTTTGGGGTCCTCAGCTAGCCGACAAAAAGATTAAATTCAACTGTGACAACATTGCAGTCGTTCATATTTTAAATAAATTATCATCCAAAGCCGAAAGGGTTATGTGTCTGATAAGGTTGATTACATTACGTTGTCTAAAGCTGAATATTTGGATTAAAGCAGCCCATGTCCCAGGTCATGAAAATACTATTTGTGTCTGTTTATCTCGTTCACAGTTGACACGATTCACGGAGCTCGCCCCAGAAGCGGACCTCGAACCCAGTCTGGTGCCCTCTTTTCTGTGGAACATTTTCAGTCTAGAGCAAGACAACTCGTTTATTCATCTTTAGCACCAAATTCATCGCTAGCATACAATACGGCATTAAATGTGTTTGAGAAATTTAAGAATAATTATAACCTCGCCTTTTTATGGCCAATTCCATTAGCACATATTATATTGTTCATATCCTTTTGATTTGAAAAGGGACTATCACCAAGATCAATTACATCATATTTGGCGGGAATAAATTATTTTCATAAAATTAATGGTTATTATAGTCTAAATGACAACTTTCTATTAAGAAAGATTTTAGAAGGTTGTCACAGAAGTAGGTCAACTTACGATAAACGGGCGCCGCTAACTATGAATATTCTGGTAGAAATTTGCAACAAACTACCAACCGTTTGCTATGATAGATATGAAACAGTACTTTTCTCAGCTTTATTTACAATAGCTTATTTTGGTCTTTTTCGGGTCTGTGAATTGACAGCAACACGCTCGTTTCAATTAAATCACGCCATACACATTGACGATATTTGTTTTTATCAAAAAAATCAGTATGTTGTAATCCGTCTTCGTCATTATAAAACAAACCAAAAAGGAAAGCCAGCCTTTATTAAATTACCCAGGCAAAACAATGTTATTTGTCCGGTTTTTAAACTAATGGAGTTTTTGAAAATACGGCCTAAACATCAAACTCTCCTTTTGTGCCACGAAAACGGCACTGTTGTGACTAGGTCTCAATTTTCTAGCGTGTTATCAATGGCTATCGGTAAAACGCGTTACAATTCTGGACATTTCAGGTCACACAGTTTCAGAATTGGTAGGGCGACTGACCTGGCGGCTCAGGGTTATCCGTCAGAAACAATAATGAAACTGGGCCGTTGGTCATCAGATTGCTATAAGACATATATACGTTAACTTCTTAATTAAGGATATATGAACGATTCGGTATTCATAAACATATAGTTCAGTACCGTTATTTTTACATTTAGATGTTTGGATTGTTGGTGATTCAATCCCGTATTGGGCGGGGACACATGCTACAGCCACTGGAAAACCTAACTTAAACATAGAGGGAGTGTCAGTTGCATGGTGGGGTAAGAGAGGTATGGGTTGGAGCGGATTTAGACAACACATAGAGACACAGGTTCTTCTGTCTTCACCGCTTAGAGTAATCATGATCAATCTAGGTGGTAACGATTTACTCCAATTCAAAACCCCAGATATTGGAAATCTCATACGGCAAGAGATAGTTTACCTTAGAGACGCCTTTCCGCAGACAATGATTATATGGTTAGATATTCTGCCAAGACAGGTCTGGCCGGGGTCAAGAGGGGGATACATTCCTATCGAAACTAAACGCAAACGACTGAACAGAATCGGTCGTAAAATTGTATTAGAGTCGGGAAGGGCAGACATAATTTCAACAGATATTGACGCAGAAACAGCCTTTTCGTCGTCCCGACGGAGTTGATTTAAATCTAGTTGGCCTTGAATTTTATTTAGACTTCATTAAAGATGCCATTCTGAGAAACATATCTGAATAAATAAGATTTGCAAAATTATTGAAGAGCTCTTAAAATTTGCTTGAAGTATTGAAGTTTATAAGCAAGTATTTAAAATCGTTTCTCTCCAGAATTTTCGGGGGATAAATTTCAATAAAATTTATTGTGGCGGGGAAAAATTCTGCCGATCGGAAGTTGACTGGGCGTAGCATACTTTAACATTTTTATTTACTGTCAAGTAAGTACTTTATTCAAAATGTATATAACTCTGGTTCTGGTTTTCGGCTCGCGCGAGTTACCAACGTGAATCGGGGACTAGAGCCAGAGCATTTCAATTCTCTTTTGGAGGGTCATTTTTATAGACAACTTGCGTGGCATCGAGTAGTGGTGTACAAAAGGTATTGTCCTAGTACTCTGGTAATATCTTTATAGCGTTGCGTTATAGCCTTGCCTAGCTCTATATAGCCTTGCCCAAGGGATACATTGCCTTGCCTTGCCTTGCCTTGCTTTGCTTGGTGATTCTAGCTGGTTATCCAGCTAGATTTCCGTTATGGCTAAGGAGTCATACTTGCTGATGCTGGTCACTACAGTGCTGTGTCCGGTTTGGTGACACGTTTGGTATTTTTCATTATTGCTGTGGTTGCCCGTAGGATAATGGAAGATATCACTCGTCTGTCATTTCGTCCGTCGTAGTGAACCGTAGCATTGATGAAAGTTGTGTCATGTTAAAAGTTGTTTTTCTGTAAATAAGTAAATTTTGCTGGTCATGGGTTAGAATGTAGACTCGGAGCACGCCTGGTCTTCTTTTGGTCGGCTGATTTGTTACCTACAATTTGGGCTGGTTACCCGGCTGAATTGGCTGGTTTGTCTGGTTACTCGTTTAAACCTTGAGTGGCCACAATATCCCAATATTTTAGGAAAAGCTACTCACGCTTTTGAATACTTTGTATTGATTATATCATATTTATTCAAAGATTAAAAATATTGAATTAAATTGAGAATATTGCACGTTTTCTTTTGGTTTTGATTTCGGGTAATGAAATAATATGACAGATATTTAATTTTAAGCTCTATAGTCCTGAAATAACACCAGTTAAAACAATTATTTGTTGCGTCAGTTATTTTCAAAATAATAAAAAGCGTTTGCGATTTTCTGGGACAACCCTCGTATATAACACCAGAATGTCATTTTAGAGGCATGGTTCATTAATGACCATTTTATTGTTACTTAATAACCGCTTCTAGAATGTTCCATGTATAATGATTTAAGGGAGTCTCTTTTCAGTTATGTAGTTAAAGGCAATAAAAATTTCAATAATTTGTCAGAACATGAACAACTGAAATACCTATTTACAAACCCATTGTTAATAAGATCTGTTGCCAAAACCTGTTGCAAAATTTTAGACCGCCGCAATTTGTATTTGTGTAAATAATCTTACATAGAATTTAAGACTTTTTTTACATCATTTGATTAGTTTTAATCACTTTCTGAAATGCTATGATGGTAAAAAAATTTGGGGAAGCTGGCATTAACCAGGTTGCTCTCGATCTGATCTGAAGTATTATCCATTATCTTAAATATGTTTTTAATGCACTTGTGTGCCATTTTTTATTTCTAGTTTCCATAGTCTATGTAATCTTTCTTAGTACATGTACATCTTTTTTAAACATGAACCAGTCAGGATTAATGCCAGCTTCACAAATTTATCTTGTGTCTATAAATATGGTTCTTAGTACTAACTGTGATAATAAATACGTATCACTGATACAGAGTACGGTTTATATAAATGCTTTTTAAATATTTAATAGATAATTTTAATACTTATCTATGATAGTCATTTATAAGTCTGAAAAGACTGGCTGCTTACAATAGTTTTAGTTGTCTTTGTATATGAATACATTGTATATAACGTATGTATGCAGATTTGACTATAATAAACAAACAAATAATTAATAAATATCAATTCATAAATAACAGTTACTTGACCTTCGAGACCAAAATGGTGTGAGGAGCAAAAACATCTTGTCCACTAAATTTAATTATCTGATGATTCACATCAAGTTACCCATTACGTTCATTAACTAATGACCAAACAACAGTTATTTCGAGTAGCCTTTATCGTTAGAATCGAACATTAAACTGATCATTGGGAGATGTCAAATGTGCTAGTAGTGACAGTTCAGTTTTGGCATGGACATTAGCAGAACAGAACAGAAACGAACGAAGAATTTATTTAGATTTAAGATTGATCATCTATACAGATAGATACAATGCAAATAAATAACAGAATGAGTATTATCAAAATCATTAGAGGGTGAAAATTCTTTAATTGTTTAACACTGTAAACAGTCGTCTCTTACAATATTTGCTTGATAGACGATGTAATAATGTCTTATTAGAGATATAAAACTGTTCTATATTAGCTTGAATATACTTGTCCCCCGCGTATAATATGACGGAATATACTGCACTTCTGTCTCGAGAGTATTCGTCACAAACCAGTAAACATATATTCCCGTTAAATAGTTATTTATTTTTTTATATTACAGACTGTTTTATTTAAAATCATTAAGCATTTCATAATCCATTGTTAAAATTTAACTCGAAACTTACCTTTCTAAAATTTATCTCGAAACTCACTTTTTTAGCTCGAAACTCACTTTTTAAAATTGAACTCGAAACTCACTTTTTTTTTTAACTCGATACTCACTTTTTTAACTCGAAACTCACTTTTTAATATTTAACTCGAAACTCACTTTTCCAACTCGAAACTCACTTTTCTAACTCGAAACTCACTTTTTTAACTCGAAACTCACTTTTTAACTCGAAACGCACTACTCGAAAGAAAGAAATCCTCGTGTCAATTTTACAACTTACATTTGAAAAATCATCTTTCGTGCCAATCAAAACATTTACAAAAATTTGATCAGGAGTAGATGAAAAAGAATTAACCGTGTGTACAAAGATTTATTGGTCATTCTCACTGTCCGATTCGCATTTGTAATCCAAATTGTCACCATCATTATGTAATTCGTGCACTGATTTAGATTTGCACTGCTTTGAAAAGTGATTTAAACGTCCACAGTTGAAACACTTTTGTCCCTGTGCTGGACAGTTATTTAAAGCACTCGAGGCTTTATTTCCGCATTGTTCGCATTTTTTGTTCTGCCCTCGTTGATATCCTCTTTGTTGCTGCTGCGGCATCTTCCGGTCTTTCCGGTATGAAGTCTGATCATGCCTGCTGTTTCCTCGTCCCCGGTGTCGATTTATTGCGTCAACAGACTGTTGAGGTATTTGCGATCCGGTTGCGATTGCTTGCGCTTGCGACTGGCTCAATTCATACGTATGAGCTACATCCATGCATTTTTCTAGTGTCAGGTCAGAACTTTCCATGATTAACTTCTCTCAAACTTTGCTCGATCTTACTCCGAAAACAATGTGGTCCCGGATAAGATCATGTTGTATGCCCGCCGGATAATCACAGTCCTTGATTAACTTATTGAATTCTGTAACAAACTGTTCGAATGGTTCACTTTCTTGTTGCTTTCTGGATTTGAAAAGATACCTGTTTTATATGATGTTACTTTTTGGTTTGCAATATTCTTCGAATTTGTCGTAATATGATTTTAATTTCTTTTACTGCTCATTGGATAGGTCCCATGTTGAGTATATTTGTCGTCCCTTCTCGCCGACCCACAACATTAAATAGTTGCACTGAATTTCCACCGTTTTGCTAGCTAACGGTCCTTTAAACATGAACTCCGCATGTTCCTTGAATCTCTTAAACGCATTGTTTAAGTCCTTTGAACTCCAGTCCATTCGAGGATTTTGCTGGTGATTATTCACAGTCCTAAGTTAATTCACTTGTAAACGTTACAATTTAAAAAAAATCCCTTGATTTCTTATATGACTGTTATATTGTCAGAAGTTTTACTGTCACATACTGTATTCAAACTATTCTGCCACCATGTTTTATTTGGTGTTTATTCTGTTATTATATAGCCACAGATTGTGTGCTAGAGAGAGAACACAAACACGTATTGATCGTTCTAAATTTTACTGACCACTAGATATTCCAGGTATATGTGTGGCGGGAAGATACTGAGCATGCGCATTATAACATTCTAAATATATTCATATATGATTCATTGATTATACAACAAAACTATATATTGGTAATGGTATACATCTGTTCTGTTTTTTTAATTCATTTTGTACATTTATGCATGTGCGTAAAATTAGCCAGAGCAGCCAGAGTAGCCAGAGTTTAGCCAGAGTAGCCAGAGAAGTCAGAACTCTGGTTACTCTGGCTGGCCAGAGTAGCCAGAGTTCAGCCAGAGTAGCCAGAGTTCAACCAGAAAAGCCAGAGTTTCTAGGATGTTAAAATGTTCTGGCTACTCTGGTCAGCCAGAGTATCCAGAGTAGCCCGAGTCACCAGAATTTCATTTGCTCTGGTTAGTCTGGCTGACAAGAGTAGCCAGAGTTTCTAGGATTTTAAGAGTAGCCAAAGTAACCTGGTTCGCAAAACATTTTCCCTCTTAGCTGAGTTTGATTATGAAACTTAATATGTCATTTCTATCTAGATAGCATGGTTAAACTGAATTTTAAGTTTATTACTATTTTCAAGTGGCTATAGAGTTGCCAGAGTAGCCAGAAACCTGGTTTCTCTGGAGTAGTCAGAGTAGCCAGAGTTCAGCCAGAGTAGCAAGACTTTCTAGGAATTTAACATGTTCTGACTACTCTGGTCAGCCAGAGTACCCGGAGCAGTCCGAGTCACCAGGCTCTCATTTGCTCTGGTTACTCTGGCTGGCTTGTTTTCTATCACTATGTCCTGTTATAGGCAAAATTACATAACTCCATCAAGGATTTAGACTGAATTATAGCCCCTTTTGACTTAGAAATCTTAGTTAAGCTTTTCGTACGGATTCATAATTTTGTGTAAAGTGTTTGACATATGACTTTGAAACTTTTAACACTTGTTCAGTATTATAGTCTCTATCTGTAGGCTACATAACTCTGTCATCTATTTTAATTGAATTATGGCCCTTTTTGGACTTTGAAGTTGGTTCTGTTTTCGTACAAGTCCAAGTTTTGTCAAAATTATTTCACATATGGCTTTTAAACTTTAAAATCTTGTTTATCATCATGATTTCTAACTGTAGGCAAAAATACATACTTCTGACAACTATTTTTGCTGAATTATGTCCCTTTTTGAACTTGGAAATCAGTTAATTTTTCCATACCATTCCATATTTTGATTAAACTGTTTGACTTTGAAACTTTGAACATTTTATTACCATCATGGTCACAATTTGCCATTAGTGCAAGACTTATCGAAATCAACAAATACAGGAGCATGGCTTGTCTAATTTATTTTTTCTTTTGTCTGAAAATCTGTAGTAATATTTTGACCCCATTCTTCAATCAATTCTTCGAATAGTCGAGCGCGCTGTCATCCGACAGCTCTTGTTGATAAAATTGTTTTTGTACCACTCAATACATGAACAACGGTGTAAGGTTAACTATTTGCTTTTAGGAATTGACTTACCACACATGTATAAATGAATTTTCCAAATAGAAAACATGTATAAAACTTGTAGTACATTCAGTTGCTTTAATATAGTGCTGTTTGTAACATGCATGTATAGCTTGATATTTTATAACTTTCGAAAGATTTCTTGTCATTATTATACCGTTGCCATGTTTTGTTATTATTTGCTTGCAATTGCCACTTGGGTATATTGTTTTCTTGATATATTTGTATAACCTCTTGAAACGTTGGCATACCTAGTAAATCTTCAACAAAACTGTTACGAAACTATTAACATGTTATATTGGTAAAAAAATATCAATGTCATATTCAATTAGGACTTCACAGTACAGGCAACTGATATATAATATGTTCACATAGACAAATAATACATTAAATTCGTGTTCCTCATCACTCTAGCAGTTACCTTGTGCCTTCAGTCTGCTATAAACGTTGTCACATTAGGATGGTATCAAAGACAAGTTGAATAAGAGTCACATTTAGTCACTTACTAGGTCATGTTGTTAAATGATACCTTGAAGAATGGTTTTCAGGACATAAGTGGATACAAATTTACTAGTTCCCATTATATATTGATTGATCCTCATACATTATACTTGATTTTTTTTGCTCAGGTGTCACTGTGTGACAAGGTGAAACTTTGTGATCAACTTTTGTCTTGTCTATCAGATTGAGTTAGGTTCTTTGACTGAACTCAGTACTTATTCCATTTTATATAGTAAAACCTTAAAACTCTTCTCAAGTATCACAAGACCAAGAGCTTAGATATTTTGCAAGAAGCATTGGCTAGTACATCTCTTTCAAAATTGTTCAAATCATGGACTACGGGGTCGTACTGGATCTGCCTTGGGGCTTTAAGTCTCACACGGAGTAATATATTAAATCCTTTAAAAATATTTTTATTTCCTTAAGGCCCAGACTATATATATTTTGTATGTAGCATAACCTAGTGAATGCCTCTCTTAAAATTTAGCAAATCATGTCCCCTGATGTCAAAATAGTCCCCCGCTTGTGCTAATGAACTTGCAAAGTCTTACAGGAAATTCTTTTAAAATCTTCTCAAAATAATTGTAATGACAAGAGTTAAGATATTTTACATGTAGCATTGGCAAGTGGGACTTTTTAAGAGTCAAAATGGGGAAAAAAGAAAAAATATCATATTTCCATAAAAATTACTTAATCAAGAACTAAAAACTACAGAAAATGCTAAATATCTTGAGATTACTATTAGTTATGGCTTAACTTGGAAACACATATTGAAATTACATCTTCAAAAGCTAGTAACACTCTCAGATTGATAAAAAATATGTACAATGTAATAACAATAATAGCAAAGGAACTGCCTAAAACATACGTTCGCCCACAATTAGAATACTGTAACATTATATTGCATCCACTGCAGAAAAAAAACTTTTATTTTATTATTATTAGATTATTATTATTATTATTATTATTATTATACCAGATTTGTTGAGCGCCCATTTAATATAAGATATATGTGCAAGGGCGCTTAACAATTAACATGTGACATATCGCAGATATGTAGGAAAATCACAAAAACATGGCATATGCAATATTAAAACTGAAACTGAATGATTTAATTAATGGTTATTTGTACAACATTATTCACGATTCATGTATTCTTCAAGTTCTAGTGTCTGCCATTTAAGGACGCTCGCTACAGTTTCGTGTTTTTTTTCTCAATAATAGATTTTGATGAAATGTTTTGTATTAAAAGACCATGTTATGATGTATTGAAAAATGAAATAAAAATACTAGGTCACCAGCTTTGTTTCAATTATATTTGCCCCTAGATATGGTGCTATTTTAAACATTTTTCAAAATTTCTGTAATCCTAAAATATATTTCAGTAAAGTACAATAATCAGCATATATTTGATTATCTAAGCATTTTTATAACGGAAAACAATATGTCTATTTGAAACATGCTCAGAGAAATCAAAAGAACATGATTTTGTAAAGAAAGGAATACTTGTTCAGCAGACCCAAGGGCTATTTTTGCATATTTTTGTCAGTTTTAAGTTGGTACTTCTGCTATTTTATCGAGTTTCACATAATAGAATTTAATCAAACTCTGCACATACCTTTGGTTATGTCTACCTAATCTAAAACAAAAAGAAAATTGATAGGTCACCATATTAGATTTCGCTTAAATCAAATTACAACGAGGTGGGGTGTGGCGGGCATTTATACAACACAGGTTGGTACGAAATACTCTTTCAGTGTTTGAGCAAATGACTTAGAAATATACATATAATTATCAAACGGCAGATATCTTTAAAAGCGGATTTTAAGGTGTTTCTGAAGCGTTTTGATGGCATAGAACGATGAAAGTTTCCGCCCTTTTTTAACAAAACCTATAGTTTACGAATGTACGGTACGGGTACGGTACGGGATTAGAAACAACTGTGACTCAATGCAGAGTTTGGGCGCTGGTATAAATAACAGACTCCAGTATATGTCGGATTGAAGCAATTTGAACGAAAAGTACTTTAAATTTTGTAACCATGGTAATACTTATCCTAACCTTAAGTCAGTATATCATACATTTTGCACATTAAATGTATGCGAACATACAATAATTTGCGAAGTTTTGCCGTACGCGACATTAGATAATCACTTCCGGGCATGTACAGAAGACCGCACCAGCTCTGCAGTGAGCTACATCGATTACAAGTTGGCACGGTGTTAGCGTAAATATCGACCAGTCCGGAAAAACTGTAGCGAGTGCCTTTAAGAGTTTCAAGCATTGATGTTACGCTTCCCGGTATGAGTAGTCAGAACATGTTAAAATCCTAATTAAGTCTTGCTACTCTGGCTGAACTCTGCCTAATCTGGCCAGCCAGAGTAACCAGAGTTCTGGCTACTCTGGCTGAACTCTGCCTACTCTGGCCAACCAGAGTAACCAGAGTTCTGGCTACTCTGGCTACCCTAAATAGCCAATTGAAAATAGTTATTAACTTGAAATTCAGTTTTAAACATGCTATTTAGAAAGAAAAAACATATTAAATATCAAAATCAAATTCAGCTAAGACTGAAAATGTTTGGCGAACATGGGATCTGGTTACTCTGGCTACTCTGGCTTACCAGAGTAGCCAGAACATGTTAAAACCCTAGAAACTCTGGCTACTCTGGCCAGTCAGAGTAACCAGAGCTACTTTAGTTTACCACTCGAAAATAGTTATTAACTTGAAATTCAGTTTTAAATATGCTATTTAGATAGAAATGACATACTAAGTTTCATAATCAAACTCAGCTAAGACTGAAAATGTTTTGCGAACACGAGACCTAGTTTCTCTGGCTACTCTGCCAGAACATGTTAAAATCCTAGAAACTCTGGCTGAACTCTGGCTACTCTGTTAGAAATAGCCAGAGTAACGAGAACAAATGATATCCTGGTGACTCGGGCTACTGTGGCTACTTTGGCTGACCAGAGTAGCCAGAACATGTAAAAAGTCTATAAACTCTGCCAACTCTGGTTGAATTCTGGCTACTCTGGCCAGCCAGAGTAACCAGAGTTTTGGATAATGGCTGAACTCTGGCTACTCTTGCTGAACTCTGGCTACTCTGGCCAGCCAGAGTAACCAGAGTTCTGGCTACACTTGCTGAACTCCGGCCACTCTGGCCAGCCAGAGTAACCAGAGTTCTGACTTTTCTGGCTGAACTCTGCCTACTCTGGCTGAACTCTAGCTACTCTGGCTGCTCTGGTTAATTTCACGCACATCATTTATGCTGCATGTACACATGTTATCGTACATGTGTAGTAAAATGACGACTGACAAACATTTTCACACAAGCCTGTCAGAATGGTTTTGTAATCTAGACCGGAACTTCACCAGGGAAGTTCAAGCAAGTCTTTTTGTGTAACGTTGAAAAAAACTGTAAACTACGCGTTGTTTTTCTAAGATAAGAAGTATTGAAGAAATGTGACCGGTACGCAACGCAAGATCAATTATCACTTGTTTAATATCCATAGTACACATTTACCGAACTGCGTGTTTTAGGTATTAAATGCGCGATTGACATGGGTTAGTATATTTTCCCGTTCACGACCATGGTTCTTATAGAATACCTATGGGTAGGGTATAACATGTACAGAGGCATTTTCTTTCTGGTCTGGTGCCAGTGGAATGGACTAATGCAAAACCATCCTATTACATCATTTTAAACAATAAATGAGAGACTACTTTTGAAAAAGTTCTTGTCCCTCACACTGCTTGATTTGAAATGACGTGGTATCTGATATGTATTATTTAGGTAAATGTTTGGTAAAGATTACATTTATGGTATGGATCTGAAAAAGAAACCCTTTTGAACTTTGACTGCAAATGTGATCTTGATCTTTGAGTTTGAGATCTAGGTGTTATGCATGACACAAAGTTTCATTATGGGGAACATTGGTGTGAAGTAATATTAAAATCCTTTGATGGGAGATAAGTTATGGGCTGAAAAAAAGCTATCGATCTTTGACATCTGAATGTGACCTTGACCTTTTAAATAGGGATCTTGGTGTTGTGCATGGCACATTGTTTCATTATGTGATACATTTGTGCCGTGTAATATTAGACTCTCTTCAAGGATTATAGAGTTATGAACCGGACAGGAACAAAAAAACACAACCGGCATTTGACATCCAAGTGTGACCTCGACCTTTGAGCTAGGTGGCTTGGTGTTACGCATGACCCGTCGTGTCGTTATGGGCTAAGAAAATTTAACTTACTTACCTTACACATTTGTGAATGGAAGCAACTAACCCAAAAATCCCTACGATTATGCCAATAACCATACCAACCACTGAAATGTGTAAAAGAGAATTAAATACTGACGGAAAGGACATTCAATGTATCCAGATCAATTGCCAAATACAGAATAATCCCGAATCAGCAAGTGCTCTTTTATTTGTAAGCAATAACTTAAAAATATCACAATATACACACGTAACATTGACTTTTAAAACACTCTTTTTGTTAAGTAAACAAATGTTCTCATTTTTTACTAATTCAAGGTTCATAACTGCTGAGATACATATATAAACTGGCCCGTAATCAAGCCAGATCAGCTTTTATAGAGATACACATTCTATATAAAGTATGGTTGAGTTCAAAGATTTTTTTAGAAATCATGTGATTCGCAATTTTAAGCAATGCAAGAGCCACAGCGACTTAGCCTGTCATGCTGATTATCAAAAGTGGCCGAAATACCATGTCCATAAACTTTCTGAGTTTGATAACAGTTTGATAAGAACTGGTTACGTTATTAATTAATCGGATATTGTCTTCTGTTTTCGTAATTTTAAGTTATTCAATGAACGCATGAGTGACAGGACCTATCCCGCTGGCTATCATATCTGGCACAGGTATTACACCCATAAACATTCTGGCCAACTTTAGTGAACGTTAAATAAGACCGACTCAAGTTAGAGAGCGGACGGTGCCAAATTTCGCAGTTTTGAGTAAGTCAAGGGCTGAACTATCCGGATGGATATCAAATTTTGCCGAGATATCATGCCTGTGAAACAAATTCATCGATAAAAGACGAAATTTGCGGGAGAAAAATAAGTTATCTATGCTAATAAAAAAGTATATATATGTATATATTTATACATTTGTATAGACATGTATTAGCGAAAGTGATAAAAGTATTAATGAACATATTGCATAAATGAACCTAAAATGAATCTTTTAAAATTTTTAGAGGGATTTTGTAGAAACTCCTGCGTCAGTTCGGATTGTGTTTTTAATATAAAAGCAAAATTAAGTTTCAATTAGTACAGAAAACAAATAAAATCGAGATCTTCTTCATTTTGCATTATACGTAAATTTTACGTATCCATGCACAGTAAAAAATACTCAAAGAAAATTTAGAAATAATGGCTCACATCAAAGCCAAGGTTTGCTTTAAAAGTTCCACAAAACAGACTTAGTTTCTGTTCATAGTAGTTTTGCATAGGCGTTAAGAACGTTTTTCTCTGGGCTATTCAGAGCATAAAGATTACTTGCAAGAGAGCTTCCATGCAACAGGCTTGTTAATGCAGTAAACTGCAAACATTGATGCTGTTAAGTCAACTTTAGACAAGCATGAGCGTTATCTAGTTTCTTAGATAGCATATCAACGAAGCATCTATACTGGTACTGCCTATCATATTACTTTTTTCTAACAAACTGCTTCAAATTAAAGCAGATTTGCGGTAGACATGTCCCCTTTTTAGATTCCGGACCAAAAGTGCAAACGTTTGAAATATAATAAAATCTTTAAAAACATATGAAAATTACAATTAAAGAATGATTTTTGATTTCGCTCACTTGGGATGTAACTGGGTACACTATTTTGAGCCCAAGTGACGAGTAAACGTCAGGAGTCCCCTCCTAAAGCAAATGGTATTTGATAAAGGTAACCAAGAAGAGGCCAAATTTTGAAATAACGCATAGTATGTAAATTGTTGTTCAAAGAACGCCAAGAAATAAATTAAAATAAAGTGAAAACAAGATTTAGTTTAATCATATTTTATTGCTTATATATACATGTATATACAGAAAGAAACAAAACCTTTACGATACAGTGGGGCCCAAGTTCTTACAATATTAACGATCAACCCTCCTCGACAAATATAACTCGGCCTTTTCAAAAGTTTCAAATTTACTAAACAGAGATATTTTAAGAAGAAAAGTAAGTAGAGTTATGGTTCTTGTGCAGTGCAGCTCCTCTCTATATCTTCTGCCACTGTGTAAAGTTTTAACAAAACCCGCATAATAGTTTTGCAGTTATACTTATAATGAAAATACATGTATTTACAGAATTGAACATGCTAGAGGCTGTCTTCCTCAATGTCCTCCATCTTTGCCATAATTTCAATAAAATCCCGTCAGTACTTAAAAGAGTTATGCCTTGAACATGTAAATTCAATAAAGGGGAGAATTAAAATAGTAAGCAAGGTAGAGTTATGATTCTTGTACATTGCACTTCCTTTAAACGACCTCTGTCATTGCGTAAGGGTGTAATAGAATCTCTTTCAAAAGGTTTGCTCTAAACAAACGTGTAATGAGTAAATTAAATAAAGGAAAGTAATTCCAAATGTAAGCAAGGTCGAATTATGGTTCTTGTACTATGCAGTTCGCCATTAAGATCTTTTATTTTTGTATGCAGTCTGAATAAAATCCCTTGAACACTTTAAGATTGATGCATTGAGCAAGTGCACTCGAAAAAGGGAGACAACTCAAAAAGTAAGCAAGACAGTTATGGTTCTTGTACAATGTACTTCATCCCCAATAGCCCCAGTCATTTGCTATCCCTTTTAAAGTTTTTCAGTTTTGTTGTGGCATAGAAACAGTAAAAAGAAAAACTGCGCGAATAAAATGGTAGTCGCACAATGGCGGATTCAAATACATGTAGTCCTCAGCTTTTTTGCCCTGAAGAGCTATTTTCTTTATTTTCTTTGCACATTTTTTTTCTGAATCATGTGACAGATCTATGCTTCACATGTAGGTAGCATTTTCATAATGACAGAATTTGTCATGGATACTTAGATCATACACCACCACTACAATTTGGGATCTCGTTATTAGCTAATTTTGCAGTTTGTGTGTTTGACTGAAAATATTTTTCTTGCATCAAAAATGATCCACAATTTTCTTTTGATTTTTACTCAGCACTGACAATAATCTTCAAGAAAATGTAACTAACAGACATTTAAAATGGGACCTGGTGTGTGCTGTAGACATTGGAAATATACCATTTTTATATAGAATAAAGAACAGCTATTTAGTGTGTTGTAACAAAAGTTGAAATGTGGTCAGATGAGGGTGGAAATGGGCTATTTTGATAAGACATTTTATACAAAATGACAAATGTATTTCAATTTTACTGCGAATGTTGATAAAACACAAAAAAATGTCACAGATTCACTGTTTTAGGTGTATTTTTCCAAAAACTGCATCCCAGATATTTGTAGCCTACGGAATGCTAAATTTTATCAATCAGAGGTAAAACTGATCATTTAGCAGTTTAAATAGGTAATTAATGTATACAGATCAGGTTTCTGATAAGAGAACAAAAACAAAAATGAATTCGGTCAGATGACGGTGGAAATGGGCTACTTTGATTAGAATTTTATAGAAAATGACAGATTTATCGCAATTTTGCTGTAAATATGGATAAAACACAAACAGGTCACACTTTCGCTGTTTTTGGTGTACTTTCTTTTTCCAAAACTGCATATTTGTAGCCTAAGTAGTACTAATTTTTAGCAGTCAGAGGTAAAATGGGTTCAATCAGGGCTGTTATATTTCGATCTTCTCAGATCGTTCAGCACGACTTTTATGTCGTGTTGTTGGTACTGTTTAGTTTCTCAACATGACCATTTCGGCCTGGGTGGTTCCAAGACTTCCGCGCTTTCATAGCCTTGGTATTGTTTAATCACCCCTTGGATATGGTGCCTGCTTTTTAATTTTGACTTTTGACAGTTCCTGTGATACGTAGGCTCCATAACCTCAGATCCGCTTCCTATATTCCAGTTTGTTTAGTTCTGCCCATTGTTTTCTCGTTTGGGGCAAACCCTTTATTTTATCTGGGGACCAAACGCCGCTCTTCATGGAATTACACGCCTCAACACGTGTATCATTGAAGGTTCCATGTTCACCGCCGTTTGAATACATCTGCGGATGGCTCTAAATTGCTTTTTGTAATTTTAGCATATGTAAATGTTGAATTCTGCTCAACCCGGGGCTAGAGGGCGTGGACGGTAGCATGCATTTCCACTACCGTCCATGAACAGGCTCAATCAAACCGAGCCTGCAACATTTTCGTTTTTGTTGTGTTGAGCGACCTGTGGAGTTTCCACTTTTTCTATTTTATATTTAAGTTTAAACGGGTAATTTGAATGCAGAATAGAGTAGAAAATGACAAAACATGGCAAAACTAGGCTGCGATTAGGATTATCTTACTGGAAATGCCATAAAACTTGAAAAATGACAAAAAATGAAATCTGGTCAGATGAGAGTGGAAATGGAAAACTGTTGGTATCAAGCTAAAACCTTGTATTTTTTCATGTATTAAGGTTACTTGTATATTTCAAATGAAACTGGCACAATTTCAAATAGTCTTCAGTCTTTTTGCCCTGTAGATCTTTTTCCTTATTTTCTTTGCATATTTTTTTGCTGAAAACACACGAAAGATCTATGATTTAAATGTATGTAGCATTTTCATAATGAAATAAGAACATGGCAGAATTTGTCACCGATACTTAGATCATAAAATATACCTACAATTTGGGGTCTCATTTTAGCTGATTTTTGCAGTTTGTGTGTTTGACTGAAAATATTTTTCGTGCATCAAACATGATTTCGTTTGATTTTTATTCTGCACTGACAATAGTCTTCAAGAAAATGTAAATTACAGACATTTAAAATGGGTCCTAATGAGTGTTGCAGCCACTAGAAATATGTCATTTTTATATAGAACAAGAGATCACAGAATGATCTTGGCGCCCACCAATGTGCCATTTTTGAGTGTTCCAAATTTTAAGACTTACTGACTAGCTCAAGGTCAAATTTCATTTCAGTAACAACACTGTGCATGTGGTGACAGGTCAATGCATGTGGTCTAAATTTGAAAGCTGTAGCTTGAGAAATGTGGAAGTAGGTCACTAGATCAATTTCAAGGACAAAGTTCTTTGTACACAAAACTATGCATGTGCATTAAGTTTGAAGACTGTAGTTTGAGAAAAAAGGTTACTAGGTCAATCTTAAGGTCAAAGTTTATTTCGGTACACAAAACTAGGCAAGTGGTCCAAATTTGAAGGCTGTAGCTTGAGAAATGTGAAAGAAGGTCACTAGGTCAAAATCAAGGTCAAATTTCACTTCAGAACACAAATCTATGCGTGTGGTCCAAATTTGAAGCCTGTACCTTAAAAAATGTGGAAGTAGGTCACTAGGTCAATCTCAAGGTCAAAGTTTGTTTTGGTACACAGTCCTATGCATGTGGTCTAAATCTGAAGCCTGTAGCTACAGAAATGTGAAAGTAGGTCACTAGGTCAAGCTTAGGGTCAAAGTTCATTTCGGTACACAAAATTATGCAAGTGGTCCAAATTTGAAGGCTGTAGCTTGAGAAATGTGAAAGTAGGTTACTAGGTAAAATTATATTTCGGAACACAGAACTATGCATGTGGTCCAAATTTGAAGCCTGTACCGTCAAAAAGGTGAAAGTAGGTCACTAGGTCAATGTCAAGGTCAAAGTTTGTTTCGATACACGAAACTATGCATGTGGTCCAAATTTGAAGGCTGTAGCCTGAGAAATGTGAAAGTAGGTCACTAGGTCAAAATCAATGTCAAATTTCATTTTGGAACATGAAACTATGCATGTGGTCCAAATTTGAAGCCTGTACCTTCAAAAATGTAAAAGAAGATCACTAGGTCAATGTCAAGGTCAAAGTTGTTTTCGGTGGACAAATCTATGCATGTGGTCCAAATTTGGCTGTAGCTACAGAAATGTGAAAGTAGGTCACTAGGTCAAAATCAAGGTCAACTCGTGTCAGGGTTCATCTTGCCACTTAAAACCATACAGGTGGTCCAAATTTGAATTTTGTAGGATATTGACAAGAAGATTTTAAAAGCTTTTCCCAATATAAGTCTATATGAACCATTTGACCCTCAGGGCAGGGCCATATTTGAACCTAGGGGGATAATTTGAACTAACTTGGCAGAGAACCACTAGATGATGCTACATTACAAATATCAAAGCCCTAGGCTTTGTGGTTTGGACAAGAAGACTTTCAAAGTTTTTCCCTATATAAATCTATGTAAACCATGTGACTCCCGGGGCGGGGCCATATTTGACCCTAGGGGAATAATTTGAACAAGCTTAGTAGAAGACCGCTAGATGATGTCACATACAAAATATCAAAGCCCTAGGCCCTGTGGTTTTGGACAAAAGGTTTTTCATAGGTTTTCCCTATATAAGTCTATATAAAGCATGTGACCCCCCAAGGCGGGGTCATATTAGACCCCAAGGAAATAATCTGAATCATATTGGTAGAGGACCACTAGATGATGCTTCATACCAAATATCAAAGCCCTAGGCTCTGTGGTTTTGGACAAGAAGATTTTCAAAGTTTTTCCCTATATAAATCTATGTAAATTATAGAAATAAACAAAGGGCCGTAACTTACTGCTGAACCAGTCTGATTTTCAGGGGGACACAACTAGGGTACCAATACATCATTCTGACGAAGTTTGGTCAAAATCCCCCCAGTAGTTTCTGATGAGATGCGGAAACGAGAAATTGTTAACGGACGGAAGGACGGACGGACGGAAGGACGACGGACCGCGGACGCAGAGTGATTTGAATAGCCCACCATCTGATGATGGTGGGCTAATAAAGAAGAACAGCTATTTAGTGTATTGTAACCTGATGCTCCTGACAAAAGTTGTGAATAATCAAAAAGGGAAATAATTCAATAAGTAAACAAGGTAGCGTTTTTGTATACTACACAATGTTATCTGTCATTCATTGAAGATTTAACAATATTCCATCAATAGTTTTGGAGTTATATGTTATGATTAAAGCAAGAAAGGGAGATCATTAAAAAAAGTAAGCATGGTGGTGTTCTGGCCCTTGTTCACTGCACTTCTTCGTACAAATCTCTTCCATTTAGTAAAGAATAAACACTATTACTCGAATAGTTTTGGAAGTATACTCCGGTCAAAAGGGTTATGGGTAAGAAAGGGAGACAATTCAAAAACTTAACAAGGTACAACACTGCACTTCCTCTCAAAAGCCTCTGTCATTATGTGAAGTTTCAACAAAATCAACCGTAAATATTGTAAACGAGTGTCTCAAGCGACCGAACTTCGAATTGATAAATGAAATTGAGGATATACATGTTTCTCATATAATGTATTTAATCATCAAAGAATACAATTGTCAAACTTAATATTATTTTCATAGCTATATAAATAGTGAAATAAGGTGGCAAAAACTGGACAGACTAACACAAAGTCGGGAATCAGTAATTGAATGATATCAAAATTAAACACCCCGTTCAAAGTTTGTATATAACGAAATGACAGGTCATATATTTTTATGCCCCCGAAGGGAGGCATATTAGTTTTCAACTGTCCGTCCGTTAGTTCGTTCGTTCGTTCGTTCGTTAGTCACAACGTTAACTTTTTGCATGAAGGCACTTTACTCATGAACCACTGCACCCAGGACCTTCAAACTTCTCAGGCTGATAGTACTTATTGAGTATACCATCCCTACTGACTTTGGGGTCACCAGATCAAAGGTCAAGATCACAGGGGCCAACGTTAATATTTTGCATGAAGGCACTTTACTCGCGAACCACTTCACCCAGGACCTTCAAACTTCATATGCTGATAGCACTTACTGAGTATA
The DNA here is from genome assembly GCF_021730395.1 of Mercenaria mercenaria. Lineage (NCBI taxonomy): Eukaryota > Metazoa > Mollusca > Bivalvia > Venerida > Veneridae > Mercenaria > Mercenaria mercenaria. The sequence continues at coordinate 49,795,817 of NC_069364.1, forward strand.
CTACCCCTAATGATTTTGGGGTCACCAGGTCAAAGGTCAAGGTCACAGGGGCCAACGTTAACTTTTTGCATGAAGGCACTTTACTCGCGAACCACTGCACCCAGGACCTTTAAACTTCGCGTGATGATAGTACGTACTGAGTATACTACCCCTGCTGACTTTGGGGTCACCAGGTCAAAGGTCAAGGTCACAGGGGCCAACGTTAACTTTTTGCATGAAGGCACTTTACTCGCGAACCACTGCACCCAGGACCTTCAATCTTCACGTGGTGATAGTACTTATTGAGTACACCAAACTTTGGGGTCTCCAGGTCAAAGGTCAAGGTCGCAGGGGCCAACGTTATCTTTTTGCATGAAGGCACTTTACTCGCGAACCACTGCATCCAGGACCTTCAAACTTCACGTGGTGATAGTACTTATTGAGTACACCACCCCTACTGACTTTGGGGTCACCAGGTCAAAGGTCAAGGTCACAGGGGCCAACGTTATCTTTTTGCATGAAGGCACTTTACTCGCGAACCACTTCACCCAGGACCTTCAAACTTCACATGCTGATAGTACTTATTGAGTACACCACTCCTACTGACTTTGGGGTCACCAAATCAAAGGTCAAGGTCACAGGGGTCATCATTAACTTTTTGCATGAAAGCACTTTACTCGCGATCCACTTCACCCAGGACCTTCAAACTTTACATGCTGATAGTACTTTATGAGTACACCAACCCTACTGACTTTGGGGTCAGCAGGTCAAAGGTCAATGTGCTGCGGGGGCATTTGTCACCATTAGTGACAGCTCTTGTTTAAACATCAAATACAAAAAAAATCACATACATGCAAACATTAACAACGAACAAAATATTTCAGGACTGAAACCAGTTTGACCAAAGTGTAAAAAAACAATAATATCATAATAGGAGTAATTAAATCACCTGTCAGAGTGCTGTCCTCAGAGTCTACGGTAACTTGCATTACAGTGTCCTCTTCCTCTTCTTCTGTAAAGTATTGGGATGAAATAGGATAAAGTAGTGTTCATACTGCCACAAGGTATTTCCTTTTGAAAGAACTATAGTGTATATTAAATTAACTAAATCTTTATGAAATGAAACTGAAGAAAATCTGCAATTTCTTACCAAATAAGCTATTAGGCCCTAAATAGAGCACCGCCTTTTTTAAGAGTATTCAATTCCTACAATAAACTTACTTCGACTGATTTTTTTCAGGGGGGGGGGGGCGTAGGTAAAAGCCCCACTGGGACCTTATTTTCCAATTTTCCTAGCAGGTTTTTCCTTTTCATTATTAATCTATTGTAAACAAGTGAAAAAGTTTCATTTGATGAGCAATTTCTTGCTGTTCAAAGTGAATTTACCTCTGAAACATAAGGGGGCAGAGTTAGACATCTTTAAAAAGTACTGAGCACCCGCCCGGTTAGCTCAGTAGGTAGAGCGTTGGTCTACGGATCACGGGGTCGTGAGTTCGATCATCGGGCGGGGCGTATGTTCTCCGTGACTATTTGATAAACGACATTGTGTCTGAAATCATTAGTCCTCCACCTCTAATTCATGTAGGGAAGTTGGCAGCTACTTGCGGAGAATAGGTTTGTACTGGTACAGAATCCAGGAACACCGGTTAGGTTAACTGCCCGCCGTTACATGACTGAAATACTGTTGAAAAACGGCGTTAAACCCAAAACAAACAAATTAAAAAGTACTGAGTTATATGCGGTAAAAAATCTCTGTTTTGCCTTTACTCTTTAGATTACATATTGTAGAAGAAATGTAGGTAGGTTTAACTTCTGCCCCAAGATTATTTCTGAATGAAGTTAGCAAAATTTAAAACACTCCCACAGCACTCGACCATAATTTTCAATGTTGGAGTTAGAATTCTGTCTCATTATATCCGTTTACTTGAGGCCTCCTAGAAAAATATTGTGTTTTATTTTGTGTTTTATTATTGTTTACCAATAGTTTGTTGTTTTTTATTAAAATTAATGGTATAATGTATTCTCTGCAAACGTTTTGGACAGTGGACATCACTTTGCACTTTGTCTCTACTTGAGCTTGAGAAAATACCTTAAATTATACAAAATTGATTTAAAAAAACGGCAAGGTAAAGGCTATTTAAAATTTGTAACACAATGCAAAAGACAGTAAACTTTAAGAATATAGTTAGCAAATTTCATTTTTTAAATATTATTATTAGGGGTCCATAACTTAAATTCGTATTTCAAAGGCCCATTTTTGAGGACAATTTTTATGTACATTAATCATAATTTACTCTTTCAGTTGACAAGAAAAACTGAATTTAAATAATTAAAGATAAAACCTTTATTTATTGAATTTACAGAATAAACAGTAAACATTTGTGTTTACCATGACACCTTTCTGAAAATGAACAAAGTCATGGTATTTCTCAACCATCAGTTTAGCATTTGATTTCCCGGTGACAAAATGTCTCAACATATCAGGACGTATATGTGGCAACTGCTGTAATGGACTGGCCTTGGCATCCAATGCCTGTATCACCATCTGAGAAAGCTTTATACAACTCTCTACTGTCTCCAGCCGAGGCATCTCAAGTGGTCCTAAAACATTTTTTTGTACAATTTAATGGCACAGCATCAGAAATATTTGAGATTTTTTTTATGTGAGTACAAGAGATATATCAGCTTATGTTACCATGTCCCTAATCATACACAATTATAACTAATAACTGTAATATGTATGGACAACATTCAGGCAACTTTTAAGTACCCCAATGAATGTTTAGTTACAACAAGAGGCCCTGAAGACGTTCAGCTGAACCGGACCTTAAATATATATGTCATGACAAGCTGTATCTTTAAACGCAACAAACTTGTTAAATGTAAAAAAACCACTTAATCTGAAATGTGATAGACAAAGACCTTGGCAAGAAAGAGGAAGTCAAGCTGAACTATCTTGCACAATCCTGAAAGAATGCTTTTAAAATATGCATATCAGCTTTGATGGTATCCTGGAATCTCTAAAAACGACATGGTGACTTACTTTGTCTTGCCATTGCACTAGCAACAAGCTGTGATATAATGTTGATCATTTCATTGATAAGTGCTGGACATTTCTTCAAAATATACTTGCGATCTGCAATTAAAATTGATAGGTTACGATATGTGACTTGACATACTCTTTAAAACTATTACTACAAATCTATTACTTTTCTTTCTTTTAACCAAAAGCTAATGACATGACTAACAAAAATAAAAAATCTTTAGTTTCCTCCCTTAACCGTACGACCATAAAGTAAACTGCAAATATGTATTGAACAACATCAATATATTAAAACTGAGAAAAGAATGATCTAATGATTTGAGCAACATTTTTACCTTCTTCCAGTGAATTAGGGGGTAACTGGAGTCTTGCAAAATGTGCATGTAGTAATGCCCTGGCTTTCACACTGTAGCCAAAACACAGAGGGCGCTCCTTGTTCTTCTCGTCCAAGTTAGGTAACTGTTTCATTAGCTGTGAAGTAAAATACATCATATTTAAAATTTTGATCTTTTGACAAGTAAGAATAATTTTTGACCTGCCAAACAGCAACAACAGCCAAACAGCAACAATAGGGAGGAGAACTTTAAAGACATACAGTGAAAATATTGAAAGAGCTGACTGCATAAAATTTAAACTGAAGTAAACCTGATGTGTACGGAAAGGATACAAAGTTTAAGAGATGAACAAACTCTAAAATCAGTAATTAATGATGACAAATGAGGTCTTCCTTTTTCAGTTATCTATTACAGAAAAGGCTAATGGTGTGTTATCTGCAACTGATAAATATTTAGTAATGAGGCTGCTTTAATGACAGTATAAAAATACAACTACATTTATACCTGTGGCACTTCTTCATTATCACTGGGTCGTTCATTAATTTCTGGGTTGTTAGACTTGTCAAACTCAAATGATGCTCCTAGTACCATTATAACCTCTGTAATATAACAATAAGGCTATATACAGAATAGTTTACTCATACGTTTTGACCAAGAAACCTAACCTAGCATGGCGGGTTTCATTCTCATCCATCAGATGTTCGTCAAAATCCCGAGACGAACCTCTGATTTATTTCTGTCGTTTATTTGGTGAGCATGCGCACTCGTAATTACTACCGGGAGAAGTTTCAGCCAATCAATGTTCGCCACTATTTGGCACGCCAAATTGAAATTTCAAACAATATGTAAGCAAGGTAGTTGCTAACGATGGATAAAGGCGATATTCCATGATTGCGATTAATAAAGATTTATTTCTGTTATTCGATGTTAAGAAATTTACCTGAAGAAATAATAATATTCCTCGTAAGGCGGCATCGATATGAAAGGACGCGGTCACGCTTTTCACGGACGATTTTGATTGGTTCGCTACATTTTGTCGTGAAACGACGCTGATTGGCTGAAACGTTTTACCTGTAATGTAACCAAACCACAAATATCGGCGAAATGTGCCAGAGGTTCATCCGGGGAACCACGGTAGACCTCTGGTATGCGAGAATGGGCGGGTTTCTATTCTAAGTTATTTTAGTAAGTCCTCATAACTGTAAAATCAGATATTTTACTATTTCTATAATTTTATCAGTGCACATGGTAGAATATTTGTGTCATATGTACACTGTAGGCTTTATAAGCCAACTACAGTTAACCCTTACCCAGCTAAATTTCTGTAATGAACTTGTCCATCTTTCTATTTGGACAGTACCATTAACTGTTAAAAGGGGTGCTTACCAAAAAGATACTGACTGAATGACAAACAGTGCAGATCATGATCAGACGATGTGCAGGCTGATCATGATCTGCACTGGTCGCAAAGGCAGAATCAATCGTGTCCAGCATGATAAGGGTTAAAAGAGCCAGAAAGCTGATCAAGAGCCAACTCCAGTAGTAGATTAAACATTTAGCCCGCTAAAGTTCTAAAATGGACTGGTCCATCATTCAATTTGGGCAATACCATTTATTATTCGAAGGGGTGTTTTTGGTTGGTTGGGTTTAACGTCGCACCGACACAATTTTAGGTCATATGGCAACATTCGAAGGGGTGTTCACTGAAAATTTACTGACTGAATAGCAAACAGTGCAGACCATGATCAGCCTGCACAGATATGTAGGCTGATCTTGGTCTGCACTGGGCGCAAAGGCAGAATCACTTGCCGTCAGCAGGCTAAGGGTTAAACATTTTACCTGAACAAACGTTAACCAAGTTAAACAACTACTTTACGTCACTTACTTTTCAGGATCATCTGTGGGTTTTTACTAAAGAAGTACAGGTAAAGCCTGGAAGTGTTCAAGAGGACCTGGTCCTTGCTGAACTTGATAGATCTGTACCACCAAACACCCTGTAACATAACATATATACTGTGGTATTGTACAATCACATAAATACTGTCAACAAACCTAGATGCACATATTTAAATCTTAACAATCTGCTTCAAACAACATTACAAATGCAAATTATATAGATGTTAAGTACATAAAGGTGGATCTACATTATGCATCTCATCGCTGTTAAAAAGTTTAACATCAGCAGAATAATGACAACTTTGCATCACTGTTGTGATTGTGTGAATCACAGTGACTGTTAGTAATTTATATCTACTGTTGTGATTTTGTGAATCACAGATAGTGACTGTTAGTAATTTATATCTACCAAAAACATTCAGACAGAACAAATTACTGCTTAGCTAACATACATGTTACAGTGAAGTGTTAGGAGAATAATTGATAAATTGGAAGACTTACCACAACCACAGGCATGATAACCATGAAAAGAACAATGTAGACCATCAACACCTGAAATATACATAAATACATGTAGACCATCAACACCTGAAATATACATACAAGTAAATAACTGTAGACCATCAACACTTGAAATATACATATATAATATATAAGTAAGATTTATTTTCAAGTACTGTATTGACAGCTTGAAGCCTCTATAAATCACAGTACTGGTGGCAAGTACTGATGCTATATATGGAGGTACAAATGTATTGTCATTTTTCCAGTAGAATCCCCAGTTGAACCAGTCGAAATCTTATCTACTAGACTACATCTCCTTTTATCATATTCTGATATACCAAGGGCTCTACATGTATACATACTTCATGCCATTTAGGCAAATGAACGGCTCAAAAATTTCAGGGCATACTACATGTTTCTTATCACTGTAAACAAGTAAATTTCAAGAGGGAAAAGTCCCTATACTGGTGATAATACTGATTTTTATATGTATTTTTATCTGTGTATACATTCTTAACAAGAGGGTCATGATGACCCTGAATCGCTCACCTGAGTAATAGGAGTCACATGTTTCAAATGGCAAACTGATGCTAAAATATTAGAAAGTAGGTCAGTAGGTCAAATTCATGGTCACTGAAAGTCAGTTTTAAGATCGGTATGCAAAACTGTACATGTCATCCAAATTTCAAGGCTGTATCTTAAAACAAGAGGGCCAAGATGGTCCTAGGTCGCTCACCTAAGAAACACACCATAACAGTGTAAAACATGTTTGACCTAGTGATTTCATGGAAACAAATATTCTAACCAATTTTCATTAAGACTGGACCAAAAAATTGGTCTCTTGCGATAAAACAAGCATTTTCTTAGATATGACCTAGTTTTTGACCCTAGATGACCCATGTTCAAACTCAACCTAGATTTTATCAAGGCAATCATTCTGACCAAAATTTATGAAGATCAATTGAAAAATACAGCCCCTATCACATACACAAGTTTTTTCTTTGATTTGACCTAGTGACCTAGTTTCTGACCTCAGATGACCCATATTCAAATTCGACATAGATTTCATTATGGCAATCACTCTGACCAAATTCCATAAAAATCAATTGAAAAAAACAGTCTTTATCGCATACACAAGATTTTTCTTTAATTTGACCTAGTGACCTAGTTTTTGACCTCAGATAACCCATATTCAAGCTCGACCTAGATTTCATCAAGGCAATCACTCTGACCAAATTTCATGAAGATCAATTGAAAAATACATCCTCTATTGCATACACAATGTTTTTCTTCGATTTGACCTAGTGACTTAGTTTTTGACCCCAGATGACCCATTTTCGAACTCGGCCTAGATTTTATCAAGGTAATCATTCTGGCTAAATTTCATGAAGATCAGTTGAAAAATACAGTCTCTATTGCATACACAAGGTTTTTCTTTGATTTGACCTAGTCACCTAGTTTTTGACCCCAGATGACCCATTTTCGAGCTTGGTCTAAATTTCATCAAGGTAATCATTCTGACCAAAATTCATGAAGATCAATTGAAAAATACAGCCTCTATTGCATACACAAGGTTTTTCCTTGATTTGACCTAGTGACCTAGTTTTTGACCCCAGATGACCCATTTTCGAACTCGGCCTAGATTTCATCAAGGTTATCATTCTGACCAAAATTCATGAAGATCAATTGAAAAATACCGCCTCTATCGCATACACAAGGTTTTTCTTTGATTTGACCTAGTGACCTAGTTTTTGACCCGAGATAACCCATTTTTGAAACTGGCCTAGATTTCATCAACGTTATCATTCTGACCAATATTCATGAAGATCAATTGAAAAATACAGCCTCTATCGCATACACAAGGTTTTTCTTTGATTTGACCTAGTGACCTAGTTTTTGACCCGAGATGACCCATTTTCGAACTCGGCCTAGATTTCATCAAGGCAATCATTCTGACCAATATTCATGAAGATCAATGGAAAAATACAGCCTCTATCGCATACACACGGTTTTTCTTTGATTTGACCTAGTGACCTAGTTTTTAACCCGAGATGACCCATTTTCGAACTCGGCCTAGATTTCATCAAGGTAATCATTCTGACCAATATTAATGAAGATCAATTGAAAAATACAGCCTCTATCGCATACACAAGGTTTTTCTTTGATTTGACCTAGTGACCTAGTTTTTGACCCGAGATGACCCATTTTCGAACTCGGCCTAGATTTCATCAAGGTTATCATTCTGACCAATATTCATGAAGATTAATTGAAAAATACACCCTCTATCGCATACACAAGCTAAATGTTGACAGACGACGGACGACAGATGCCGGACATCGATTGATCAGAAAAACTCACCTGAGCATTGCTCAGGTGAGCTAAAAAAACAAGAAAGTAGGTCAGTAGGTCAAGGTCACAGTAAGGTGACCCGTAATCACTTGGGTACATCAGGTAAATATGATTAAACAGTCTAGGAAATATGATCTGATAATTCATGAAGTATTTTTTCTTACATAACTCGTATAACAAGTGACCCCAAGGGCAGGGCCTCTTTTTAGCCCAGGGGAATAATTTGAAAAATTCTGTTAGAGGTCCACTAGGCAATGCTACATACCAAATATCAAAAGCCTAGGCCTTTTAGTTTCAGACAAGAAGATTTTTCAAGTTTTCTCCTATGTAAGTCTATGTAAAACTTGGGACCCCCAGGATGGGGCATTTTTTCATCCTAGGGGCATAATTTGAAAAATCTTCATAGAGGACCACAAGGCAAAGCTACATACAAAATATCAAAGGCCTAGGTCTTGTAGTTTCAGACAAGAAGATTTTTGAAGTTTTTTCCTATGTAAGTCTATGTAAAACTTGGGACCCCCAGGGCGGGGCCTCTTTTCATCCCAGGGGCATAATTTGAACAATCTTCATAGAAGACCATTAGATGATGTCACTTGCCAAATATCAAGGCTCTATGCCTTGCAGTTTTGGACAAGAAGAGTTTTAAAGTTTTTCCTTCCGGTTGCCATGGCAACCAGAGTTCTGCATGGAATGAAATTCTTTTAATAAGTTTGAAAGGGGACCACCCAAGGATCATTCCTGTGAAGTTTGGTGTAATTCTGCCCAGTGGTTTTTAAGAAGATTTTTTTAGAAAATGTTGACGGACGCACGACGGACGACTGACCGGTCACAAAAGCTGACCATGAGCCTTTGGCTCAGGTGAGCTAAAAACATGAGTATGGATAAAAGAAATAGTTAAATTTACTTGAGTCAGTATCCGGCATTACTGTTGTAAAAAGCAACACTAAATACCTACAGCATTACAGTTATATGAATGCATTAGTAAAGAGCATGTTCAAGATATATTAACTTATTAGTATATCTTTAATGTGTTTTTATTTGGAGCTAATACTTAATTTTCTATACATACCCACATGGAATTTTCCTTTTCTACAAGCCACCTAGGTAAACCTATGCCAAACCGGGTCACTGAAAAAATATTATAAAATTAATACAACAATTCTCTTTTTATAGGCAATTAACTCTTTAAAAAGACTTTTTAAGTAATTCATGGACAGTATGAATTTGTCATTTCTGAGTTAGCTTGTGCTCTAACATCTAGGGAAGTTGCCTTTTTTCCAAGTGCCAACTAAAATAGAATTGGGAATTTTACACAACCTACCATCCCTTGCCTGGTAATTAAGGGTAGACAGAACAGTCCAGCTTAATTGAAAGCAAAGAAAATAATGAAATGATCTGCTGTGAAATAGATGTACTAGGTGAAGAAAACATAGTCTTAAGCCTGTCAAGACATAGGTCACCAGAAGGCAAATACTTCCAAAATTTCAATCATAATTCCTTATAATAAGTAAACACTGGAAACACTAATGAAGCGAGATGATACTTTCCATTTCTCTTCACATTTATCTGGCAGCATTCTCAAGAAACACGTAACTGCAAACTTTCCGTTGGAATTCTTTATAAAAATTTTGCTAGAATTACAATGAACAAGAATATAAATTTCTTCCCCAAAAACATGTGGTAACTCCTATTTTTCAAAAAATACATCGAAAATTGAATCTTATGAAGACAGTTTATCATGACACCTTACCTCCTGGCCCATCAGGATTGCCATGTTCTTCCCAGTTCTTCCTTGATTCTTCATCAGTCAACCTGCACATACAAAGAACAATATCTTGTCTCTATCATAATTCATACAAGACTTAGTATCCTTTGAATTTAACTTCAACATCGAATAAAGCTGTCCTCCATATTTTTTTAAAAGGAAAGAGAATAATGTATATGCTGAAGAAATTAACAACACTGATAGTTCATTCTTCAATGGGCAATACAGGAATGATATTGTAAAGGCTATAGAGTCTAGTTTACCCACATCAACTGTGTTCAACTGCAAAAACACACTGAATTGTAGTGGTAAATTGATTCCTGGTTTAACATGGATTTAGAGTAAAAACTAACACAGATATGTAGAAATTCAAATGATCGAATTAGAAGGTATTAAATAGTCTTCCATGCGTTTAACTATATATTGATCTGCCACAATAACCTCCATTAGTAATTATTTGGTTTGTTGATGGGTCAGTATGATAAATACGCTTAGTGTGTTGGGGGTTGGCAAGGTATTAGCTGAGTCCCAATATTTATCATACTGACCCCACATATTTCCATAGGTCACTAACTAACCCAATAATAATTTTGTTTTACTGACCATTTATTTTTTAGCTTAACTCAACATGAAAATTTACTGACTCTTCACAGAAGATATAGAGGGTCACCATGTGACCATATTTTAACCAATGAAATTGCAAGAATCTTGTGGAAGGTAAAAACATCAATGCTAAGACTGGAATGGAATTTTAGATGAAAATTTTATCAGAAACTGAACAAATACTTACGCAGCATAAGCTTTGGCAACTTTCATGAACATTTTACTATCCCCTGTCTCTTTGTCAGGATGATACTGTAAACTGAGTTTTCTGTATGCTTTCTTTATTTCACGGTCACTTGCACCCTAAACATACAAAATGTGTAATACGACTTTATCAACATGGCAAAATATACTCTTTGAACATCAGTTATCAAACAGAAATAAAGGCGACAGACGATCCGATTACTACATGCTGCCCCTTTGAGAGTAGGAGAGGGTGGGGGTGGGGGAGGGAATAATAATACCATATAGCAAAATCACATTTGGTGAAAAATTCAAAACTGATCAAGATATTTTGAAATTTTAAGAAGTTGCTATTACAATGCTAGGAGTTGTTAGCACAATGCATGATGATACTGTCATGTGTATAACAAGAATTTAGAAATCAACTAAAAAACTTGTTACAGAAAAGATGGGTCAAACAATACTAGTGCTTTGTATTTACCTCCAAAATGATATAGAAAACTGCTAAATCTCCTCCTTTTTTCTAACTATGTAAAGAGGAAGTAACTATCATGAATGAGTACTTAAAGAGTTACTTACCCTGTCAATCTGAAGGATCTGGAATGGATCATACTCTGTGTAGTCCACTTGAATCATGGATACCTTGTACGCCAATAAGAAAAATATCACCCAGCCAAATATTAACAGAAATTGCCTGAAAACAAATAAATATATTTTGCTTCATGTTTTGAAAATTTACCATTGCATTTGTTACTTTCATAAGAAGCTATTCTATCATTATAATTTATCACTTTCTTCACATTTTCCTGTCAAAACCACAAGCCTACTACTGCAGAAAATCTACAGAAAATAAAAACTGATTGTCTGTACACAGCAAATTGATAACAACTGGTTGCAAATATTTATTTTCCATCGACAATTCCAGTAGTATTGCATTGTAAGAACTGCGATTCTGGTTCTGTCTTAAGTGGGATTAATGACTTACACAAGTCTGCGCCTGGTTTTTACCCACGATGTCTTTGCTTGAACTCTTTGACGTTTTGCATCACATGGTGTACAGTGACATTCTCTTCTGGTTCGTTCTTTCTCATCTATAAACATATGAAATCATTTCATAGGAAAATTCAGAAAGTTCAAAAAAGAAAATTATTTTCAAACTCTTTTTTCTGTATAACATTAAGAAAGGATCAATGCACAAATTATATTGGACAACTTGCACACTTGCAGGTTTTTTTCCTTCTAAATTTCCTCAAAAATTGACTTAACATCAGTTTTTTCATCCTCCTTTGCCCAAATACCGAGCTATTTTTCCCCAAATCACCGGCTTGGGCCCCTTCCCCTCCTGGTAAACCCACCCCCATGACTTGCCTCAAAAAAAAAATTAGCTAACTATGATGAAAGTAAATCATGTTTTGAAAAATACTTACCAAAAGAAAGAACATGAATAGCAGTGTTTAGAGATTTTTCTAGACCTCTAAAAAGGGCAGGGTGCTGCTAAAAAGGGGTAGGGTGCATTTTGCGCGTTGCGTACCTTTGTCTACGAAAACATAAGGTAGATTTCCATTGTTTTGTTGTAATATCTACATTGTAAGGTACTACAGAAAGATTTGCAATGAATCTGAATGTCAGGAAAAACATATTAATACCCGTTTGTCTGTATAACATGCTTATCATTTATAAATACATGCAGTTTGTTTTATGTTTGCATACATTATTTTTGTCTGGAAAGTTTTCTCGATTAGAAATATACCATAAAGATACTATTGAATAATTTAATAATTCTGATGCAATCACTGACATTATACATTCATTATAATATATTACTAAACGTACCGTTGATAATTTTTTATAACCCGGCACCGGGTGATTTCCAAACTAGAACAATTCTGATATTCTTGCATTTTTGGCTAGTTACTGCCAGTTTTGCAATGCAGTGGAAATGTTCATTAGACTATGAAAAATCTTTAAATTTATGGATTATAAAAACAACAAAATCCTAGCTAAAATAATTCAGCTTCAGAGATGTTATATCTGTTGTAGATCTCTGAGCTGAAACGAACCCTGTATTGAAACCTAACCAGGAACTGTGCAAGAAGTCTGTCACGCTATAACTTCATCAAATCAAAGGCCACAGACTCACCTTTCAATTTAATATATCTTTATTCCATTTTTCTTTTGATTGGTGTAAATTGAACAATGCAACACCATTTGAAAACAAAGGTGCTCGAGGTAATCTTCATTTTGAAAACAAATCTAATGGTAAAGAATCATTACTGCTGGATATTTTTGTGAATTCAAACCTTCTATGGTATGATTTTATGAATTTTCTTAAAAATTCTTACATTTCTGAGTCAAGTAAATTCATTAAATAAAAAAAAAATTGTTTCTGTAATTAAAAAATAACCATGTGCCACAAACTTCGTCATCGGTTTCCTGCGAGAGTCAGTGCGCTGATGTTGCAGTTCAACCTGGTTAGTAGTCCAACAAAGTTGACGCGATCCTAGGAAATATTGAGATAATTTTTTCATACAGGCAATATCGTCAAACACTCGAAAGATCAAAATAGTGGAAGCAATTTCCGATGAAATTTTCATCACTGCCAATATTTTACATGCTATAGGTTTAAATGCCGATTATGTCACGAATTGGCCATAAATTTAAATAAAACTTAAATGTATTCAATTCCTCATTGATTTATGTAAAAATTATCAAATAATATCCAAAATTACGAATGTTCTTGCGATTTAAACCTATGTATGTACTGTACACGATTAACGTTTTTCATGTCAACACGCCAATATGCGCAAGTGATAAAACCAATAACTTTACACGACTGTGTACTGTGATTTATCCTCCATTATTTTGGTCCTTCAAAGTTTTGACATTTACCTTGCCCCGTTACAAATATAAAACAATCTGAATGTCGTATTATTTTGACTACCTGGTTAGGTAAACAAATGGGGTTATGACATAACTTAACAGACGCGACCATCAGAATATAAAAATTGCGACCATCAGAATATAAAAACTGTGTTAGTTAAGTTATGCCTTATGGTAGCCAGAACTAACAAAATCCTAGACTTGATAAATTATCATGGCTGATTAATAATTCTAAACTTGTAGGCAGTCTGATGATGCCAGCTGGACGATCTGTTCTTGCAACTGAAAGATCCTAATGAGTCTTAAATCTCTTGAAATAACTCTTCACCGAGCGTCATAGCCTATCAAAAATAACAGCATGTTCGAGAAACCAACACGTCACACTTCTGCCATATTTACCTTCAGTAAGCCGTCTTGGCCAGCCGTAGTATGTTGCAGGTATGATAATGAGTGCCCAAAATGATAGTAAGAAGTAATAGAAGGTGCTTCCTTCTTCGTCGTACTCAAATTCCATTCCAGCCATGATTTTATTCGTCTGTGGTCTGTCTTCTCGCTGAATGTCAAAGCGGAAGTGAAACGAAATATTATTGTGTCTATTCTCACGGGAAACAGGCTGATTCGGACCGTGGCTGATTTGGACCATGGCTGATTCGGACTATTCTCACGGGAAACAGGCTGATTCGGACCGTGGCTGATTTGGACCATGGCTGATTCGGACCAAATATTTTGGCTGATTCGGACCACATACTTTGAATAAAAGTAGAAAATGACCATATATTTTGGCTGATTCAGACCTCAAACATTTAATTAACAGTCAATAATGACCATGAATTTAGGATGGTTCAGCAATTTTCAGAAAATAATGTTGATTATAGCTTATATAGAGGTTTAACTTGAAAAAAGGACATAAAATATACAGCGTACAAGCAGGCAAGAAGTTTTGACAAACTAAAATGCATCATTTATGCATTTAAAGAAGGACTTTAATTATTCTTTGCATTAGACATTAAACTTAATACTCATAAATTTATTTTTACTCATGACATCAGTGTCAGGAAAACTTAAACAATTTGGGCCGAATAAGCCAAGTAAATTTGGTCCGAATCAGCCATGGTCCGAGTCAGCCTGTATTCTTCTCACGGTGTCCGTGTTTCGTTTGGCTATCTAAACGACAATTGTTACTGTGTGACGATAAATTTTAAAGTCGACCAATTCCTGCAGGGGTGTTATGTAACGGCCATGCTAAATCCAGTAAAAATTCTGCAAAACCATTTCCGATGAATAACTAATTATAATGCCCTTTTTGTCCATTAATATCATTGGTATCAAGTCAACTCGTCCCCCAGTCAACTCGGCCGCCATTTGGTCATTTCGTTCCCCTCTTGATAAAATTTGGTCAACTCGTCCCCATTATTATAATTAAATCCATCTAAATATACGAGTCATTTTTCCCTTTTTTCTTTTTGTACTTTGAAAATTGGAATTTAAAATCGTATTTAAAATCGTGAGGTCTAATATAGATCTATTTGATATTGTTAGCTTTAAATAATTACGTTTTACACCATATTATTCAATATCTAAATAATAACAAAAGAAAATTATTCTGCTCATTCATAGACTTACAACAAGCCTTCGACACGGCCTGGGGAAATATTTTAAGGGAAAAATTAATAAATACTAAAATTAATGGAAAGTGTCTCCAAGTAATCCGAAACATGTATAATGACATTAAATCCTGTGTAAGAGTCAATTCAAAATTTTCTAACCTTTTCTCTTGTAATACTGAAGTTCGTCAAAGGGAAAATTTATCATCTTTGCTTTTTTCACCATTTCTAAACGATCTAAAAGACTTTTTTTTCAAAATAATAGTAATGTACAAGGAATAATAATTAAAAATGAACAAAATACAAATGAACTCTTTAATCTCCTAAAAAATTATTTTACTTTATGCTGGTGATACAGTAATAATGGCAGAAACAGCGAACGATTTACAGGAAGCTTTAAATACTTACGAACAATACTGTGATACTTGGTTTTGCAACAAGTGTTACTGTTTAATGTGTACATTTGAACTTAAAAGAACAGATGTCCATAAGAGAACACAATCAAGTAAGATATTTTGAACATGGCTGGGGGCAAGGTTGGTGCAGTTACAAGGTTTGAACGTTTAAAAAAAAAAAGGAATGGAAATATATATATGTGTTTTTTATTTGGGGGTGGGGGTGTTGAACGGGTGAGGAAACAAAACTTCACATGTTGGTTATAAATATTAATGAAAAATTAAAAATTAAAAAAAAAAAGTGAAGTGTGTGTGTGTGGTGGGGGTGTGTGGTGTGGGGGGGAGGGGGGGGGGGGGGGGCGCAGAGGATGCATGATCAGTGGTGGGCATGACTGGGTGGAGGAGCGAGGTGGGAGAATGGTACAACTTGCATGTTGATAAATATTTATGGAAGGTTTGAAAAAAATCTAAAATAAGGAATGAAAAAAAAACAACCTTTTTTTGGAGGGGTGGTGACTAGGGTAAGGGGGTGACCAGGTGTGGGTGCACAACTTCACATGTTTATAATAAATGTTCATGGAAAAGAATGGAAGAAATTCAATGAAATTCTACCAAATGGTAAGTTTGTTATGTCCAAATATGTGGATTTTTATACAATTAATGGGCAATAACCCTGAAGTTACAACACAAATCCGAACAAAATTGTGTGTGCACAACCACATTATGGTGCTCTAAATCGTGATTAAGTTTCATAGTTCAAGGTCAAATATATCAAAAGTTATGATGCAGAAATTGCCATATTTATAGTACCCTACAAAGTTAACGCTAGAAACTTCTAAGGGTCACAACTCTGGTGTTACTTGGGCAATCTGACTGAAACACAACGGGCCCCATAACCTCATAGTGGTGGACATTATATATGAAGTTTGTTTGAAAAAATTCTTAAGAAAGGCATTTTTTGGTGGAGGGGGTGTGACCCAGGGTAGGGGGTGACCAGCTAGGTGTGGGTACACAACTTCACATGTTTACAATGAATGTTCATGGAAAAAAAATGAAAGAAATGTAATGAAATTCTACCTAATGGTAAGTTTGTTATGTACAGATATGTGGATTTTTATACAATTAAAGGGCAATAACTCTGAAGTCACAAAATACATCCAAACGAAATTGTGTGTACACAACTATATTATAGTGATCTCAATTCTATTTAAGTTTCACAGTTCTGGGTGAAATATTTCAAAAGTTATGATGCAGAAGTTGCCATATTTATAGTACCCTATATAGTTAACACTAGAAACTTCTAAGGGCCATAACTCTGGTGTTACAAGGGCAATCTAGCTGAAGCTTGACAGGCCGCATAAACTCATAGTGATGAACATGTATATGAAGTTTTATATAAATATTCCCAACCACTTCCTAGATATGGCTCCAGACGGACGGACGGAAGGACAGCACCAAAACTATATCCCTCCGACTTTCGTCGGGGGATAAAAATGAATCCCTATAGAGGTCAATCGTGAACGAATATAAATATCTTGGTCTGTATTTTAATAGAAGTGGTTCTTTTCTTAGTTGTAAAAACGTATTTCAAACCAAGCAACTAGGGCAATGTATAGTCCTATTAAAAATTCTAATCGTCTTAACCTTCCGATAGGTTTACAAATAGATCTCTTTAATAGAAATGTCAAACCTATTTTACTTTATGGAGCTGAAATATGGGGTTTTGGTAAACTAGATTTAATAGAGCGTGTACAATTAAAAGTTTTAAAATACGTATTAAAATTAAAAAGGTATATTCCTAATTATTTTGTTTATGGTGAAATGGGATGTATGCCATTGTCAGTAGATATAGAAGAAAAAATAATTTCTTTTTGGTAAAGACTTTGTGTAATTGAAGGTGGAGACACCCCAAACAAATTATCAACTGCAGTTTATAGAAACATCTTACAATCAACAGAAACCATACCCGAAATGCATAAAAAGAAGTACCCATGGTTACACAATGTTCGATCTATTTTTATTAAATGCAGTCTTATTAATATATGGACCGAACAAAATTTTCCGAATGCAACATGGTTAAAGATGGCTTTTAAACAAAAATTACAGGATTTATTCTTAATTAATTTGAATTGTTTAGTTGAAAATTCAAGCAATAGCACATTCTACAGAGTAGTTAAGAAATCTTTTGGAAATGAGCCTTATTTATCCAAACTAAAACCATCCTTATTATATAATTTCATTAAATTTAGAACAAGGAATCAAAACCATCTTTATTATATAATTTCATTAAATGTAGAACAAGGAATCATCGCTTACCTATTGAAACGGGAAACTGGTCAAGAATACCAATAAATGAAAGAACTTGTAACTCCTGCAGAAACAAAATTTGGGATGATTATTTATTTGAATGCGAACAGTTCTCCAATGACAGAGGACAGTTTATTAAACCGTATTTTTATCGACGTCCGAATATGTTTAAGTTAGGGTCTTAACTCTTAACACTTGCTTTTGCAATAACTCTGTGATTCCAGCAGGTATGCAAATTTTGATTCCATACCTCATGTTTTTATTTCGATGTAAATGAGATGTGGAACCAAAATTTGTAGTCCTGTTTGGCGCCATATAACTTGTAATATGTTGGTGCTCCGTAAAACCCAAATAAATAAATAAATCATATTTGCATGTGTGTCCATGTATTGAGAGAATAAAATAAATAAACCCAAATAAATAAATAAATCATATTTGCATGTGTGTCCATGTATTGAGAGAATAAAAGAGATGGTCTGTTCTGAATATGTTTATATATGTTAGCCTCGTAATAGATCATGCGCGCCGTAAAACCCAAATAAATAAATAAATAAATATATAAATAAATCATATTTGCATGTGTGTCCATGTATTGAGAGAATAAAAGAGATGGTCTGTTCTGAAAGCAAAGGAAAATTAAATGATTAATAGAATAACATGTAAGTAGTCAAACAGATAACGCGGCATTGTAAAGGTGATCATTATATTATTACAGAGAGGACAATTAAGAAAAGAATTTGGTAAAAGTACAAAACTAAAATACAACATCAAAGCACCGAAATAATAGACAATAACGATTGCAACTGTCTTTGAACTACCGGCGACCATATAATATTATTATGCACAATACCGTGATAATTAAGAAGAAAGTGATTGCTTACCTCATATCGAAAGTTTATATATATTTTGACGAAGGATTATTAGATATAGTAATTTTCTGTATTAAATTTAAATATAAATGAACTTAACGTTAATTTTGTGCAAAGACAGGATTAATATTGATTGACTTTGACATAAAGTGCTTGGCATGCAGTCACCTGCACCTCTATGCATCTTTGGCAGCAAGAGTGCATGCTCACCATCATGCAATTTCGTGTGTATATGTGCGGCAATTAGCAGCACAGAAAATGTGGATCAACAGGTAAGATTCTTTTTTTAAAGATCTTACTTTTCGGATATTTTCGGACATGATCCGTATCATCAGCCGTTGTCATGCGAAAGCACACCGTAACATTTCTCAAACCCATTTTAAAAGCGAGAAAAGATTCCCCAAATAGAACTTTGTTAGTTAACATAGCAAGAGTAATGATAGAATTATATCAATTGTGTTACCTGTTCATATAAAAAGGAATAGATTATCGTAAAGACCCATCACAACCTAGTGACCTACCTTTTTAGATAATGTCATCAGGGATTACCGTGAAACAGTATAAAGCCGCTGTTGCTGCTGGGTCAGATTTGGCATATTCCGGCAGTAGACGAAGATCTTGATAGATTAACAGATGACGAAATTCCAATTGAGCTTGAACATGTATTATAGAATAAAGGCTTAAAACCCCTTTTATTCAAGTATTTGTATTCCACTTATGACAACATCATATGAGGTCATTAATTATCACAGAGTATTTGACTCATAGCATACACACATCACTAATTCACGCAGTGTGATTATAATGCTTATAGACGGTGAGTTATTCTCAAAATCGTTCTCAACACAAAACTTTTGCATGCAGACACGTAAAATTTGAAAGGATAGGTTGTACTTTTATTTTTTTTAAAAGATTCCGAGGATCACACTCGTACTACAGACAACCTTAAGAGGTCTTCATTTGAATCAACGACTTCAGACGATGGCGAGATATAGAAGTCCATGGCAGTTAATGATGAATCCGAGCATCACGCTCGTACTAAAGACTTCATTGAGAGGTCTTCATTTGAATCAACGACTTCAGACGATGGCGAGATACAGGGAGTCCATGGCAGTTAATGCTGAATCCGAGCATCACGTACTACAGACATCCTTGAGAGGTCTTCAGTTGAATCTACGTCTTCATACGATGGCGAGATACAGGAGTCTATTGCAGTTGATGATGAGTCATTGAGAATCGACGTTTCTTTTGCTGAATCTCACGTGATTGTCGAAAGGTAAGTTGTAATAGACGTAAACAAGAATGTAATTTCATCGATCCTAAGTAAGTTTTATTATGATTCGTACTTCATTAAGTGAATGACTTAGTTTTTCCATACGTACATATTAGAGTTTATATAAATACATTTTAATGGGCAGGTTTATTTAACGTCGCTTGAAATCATCATATAGTACGAGCTGCAAAGCTCGTCCGTAACTTTGAGTGTTTAATTTTTGCGAACAGACAGGTATAAAGTGAGAAAGATAATTTTAGAGCATCCAGTTAGGCAAAGAATGAAATTTGTTTGTTACAGATCTATCACCGATCCACTTCCAGCAACCGCCATGATCGATGATAGACTGATTGAGTTCGAATTGATTCCTAGCGGTAGGCAGAGGAGGAAGGACTTGCTGGTGGATTCTAGAGGATACGCATACAATGTGAAGGTAATTAAATGAAAAATGAATGCATTAGTAACTTAGAGCTGTATGAAATGTAATTTAGCTCAAAATTATTCAAAGCTGATTCTGTCTGATTCTAAATATCTATCTGGTTTAATAAACGGACTAGAACCGCGTATATAACGTCTCTCAGTTTCTTGGCATTGTGTATTCACTCATCCGAATTTATGTTTGTCCAAAATTCTGTATACTTTCTGATATTTTGCTAAATCATGGTAGATTTTTTTTTTGCATGTTAGGCAAGTATTTAAACTGAAAAGCTTAAACAATCAGTGTAAGCACTAAACTGCCTCAAAATCAAATATCTGTTCTTTCTGATCGCTTGATAAATATCGAGGTCAGCGAAACCGAAAGTACACCTTGGCAGGTGGCGCTAAAATGACGCAATTTTAAGACTGGTTTGCATATTCTTTTAAACAATACCAATCAGCGAGTTTGATGTTATTGGATCAGTCTAAAATCACTCGTGCACATGTTTTTGTAAACATTTGCCTGCGGGTACGATTAAACGGTTAATTGTTTGCCGATTGTGACAGTAGGTGGTAAGATAATTAAAGCCTCGGGCATGTATCTCTTGATAAACAAGGGGATTATAGACAACTATCAAAATTATATTTGAAGACTAAATTATTGATTTCCGGGCTACTCGATACGGAGTTTCAAGGTAGTCCGGCGGGCACGCTCTGAAAAAATTTAGTAGCCCGACAGAATTTTCTGGTAGCCCTCGGGCTCCGGACATGGGATTTCTGAAACCCTGACTTAATGTATCCTAGGCCTGTTTCACAATACAGAAACAATACAGTGAGAAGTAGAAACATTTAATGAAAACTTTTGTACAGTTATAGATAAAATCCTAAATAAATAACAGTATGATTTATTATATCATTTTATTCAACTTAAAAAAATATCAAGTATTGTCCTAGTGTAATAACTTTCTCCTTTAAAGTGCTCAATGTGAGCTATTGTGATCAGTCGCTGTCCGATGTCCATTGTGCGTTTGCAATCAATGTTTGCCTTGTGAACACTCAAGATGCCACATTCTTGACCCAATCTTTATGAAACTTGATCAGAATGTTTGTCTTGATGATGTAATCATGTTCAGATCTGTGTCAAAAATTATGTCACCCAGTCAAATCAAATGGAAAGCTTGTGAACAATCTAGAAACCCCAGTTGATCAGAATATAGGTCCCATGTGGTTCTGGGATGAGTTTTGTATGAAAAGAATTGGAACCACTGTCTTACCTTTGCAGGATTGTAAGAGGCAACTAATAGGGTCTTAACACTTGGTTTTGCAGTAACTCTGTGAATACAGCTTGTATGTAAATTTTGATTCCATACTTCATGTTTTTAGTTCAATGTAAATAATATGTGAAACCAAAATATGTAGTCCTGTTTGGCGCCATATAAGCTATACTGTGTTTGCGCACCGTAAAACCCAAATAAATGAATTATTGTCAGAATATTTGTATTAATTAGTTGTAGGTCAAGTTTGATTCAGGGTAATGTGGAGTCAGAAACTAGGTCAGCATGCCAGATAAAAGGAAAAACTTGTGAACACTCCACAGAGCACAGTTGTGACCCACTGTTTAACTTTATGATTTCTAGGTCAAGGTTGAAATTGGGTCAAGTGGGGACAAAAATTAGGTCAGTAGGCCAGATAAACGGAAAATATCGTGAAAACTGTATAGGCCACAGTTGTGACCCAGTCTTAATGAAACTTGGTCAGAATGTTTGTCTTGATGATCTCTAGATCCAGTTTTAATCTGGGTTATTTGTGGTAAAAAATGAGGACATGTCACATGAATGGTTTGTTATGGTACTTAGTTCGTATCAAGATATGCACCATATAGTTGCAACTGTATCCCACTATGTATTGTATCGTGAGACTTGTGTATCGTTACACCCCTAAATGGACTTAAATCTGTTTCAGTTTGCATTTTCATTTACTGTTATTTCCCAATTTTTTTGCTTTGCAAGAGTTATGCTGTTAACTTGATGTTTTATGCCTGCAGGCTCTCCAGCCGTTCCTTCCTAGTTTTCCTTTTTTCCCCCTAGTTTTTTAGCTCCACTATTCGGAGAATAGGGGTGCTATACAACTCGCTCCGGCGTCGACGTGGACCTTCTTGGTTAAATTTTAACACAACCTTTGTTTTTCTGTCGTATCTTTGTTACTATTGCTTATATGTTACTGTAACTTCACATAAACATTGTCCAGTATAAAAATGTATGTTTAGGGGCTGAGCCCATTATACCCATGGTCAAGGTCACCAACTTGTTATACGTAGGTTATTTTTAAGGTTAAAGTTTTTAGGCAACCTTTGTTTTCCTTTCATATCTTTGTTAATATTGCTTATATGTTACTGTAACTTCACTTAAACATTGTCTAGTATGCAAAAAAAGTATATGTAGGGGTCGAGCCCATTATACCCAAGGTCAAGGTCACCAAGGTGGTGTACTTTGGTTATTTTTAAGGTTAAAGTTTTTCTGCAACCTTTGTTTTTCTGTCATATCTTTTTTTGTATTGCTTATATGTTACTGTAACTTCACATAAACATTGTTCAGTATACGAACAAAGTATGTACAGGGACTGGGCCCATCAATGAAGGTCAAGGTCACTAAGGTCTTATACTTAGGTTATTTTTTAGGTAATTTTTTTTTCGGCAACCTTTGTTTTTCTGTCATAACTTTGTTACTTTTGCTTATACCTTACTGTGAGTTCTCATAAACATTGTCCAGCATCCAAACATAGTATATGCAGGGGCTGTGCCCATTATACCAAGGTCAAGATCCCCAAGGAGTTTTACTTGAAATTTATAATCATCATCTGGATGTGTGGTAACATGCCCCATAACTCTAATTGTATTTTTGACAGAATTATGCCCCTTTTGTACTTATATTTTTTTGCAATATTTCCTTTCTGGATATTACTTTAATGCAATATAAGATAATGACTTGAAACTTAAAATGTGTCTTATATCTCCAGCATCTGCATGTGTGGTAACAATCCCTATAATTATGATTTGTAATTTTGACTAAATTATTCCCCTTTTTCACTTAATTTTTTTAACAAACTTAATTTTCTGGACATAACTTTGGTACTATATAAGATAATGACTTGAAACTCAAAATATGTCTTGACCATCATCTTCTACAATTGTTGTAACAATCCTGAAAACTCTTCATTTGTGTATTTTATGGAATTTTGCCTCTTGGTGTATTTTCCTATTATAGAAGAAATCTAATATTCAGACATACATTCATTTTACTGTCAAATCCCCGAATAGTGGAGCGCGCTGTCTTACAGACAGCTCTTGTTAAAAGTGCTTCTAGTGTTTCCTAGTTCTGTAAAATGCTCCTAGTATTCCTAGTTTTTCATTTGCAGCAATATGTCTGAAAGTTTCCTTTTTGTGTTTTAAATGTGTTTTGAAGATTTACTGGCAGAAAGGAATTTAGAGATGTTCAGCTTATCCGTGCCCCACGTTGGCTGAGAAGTGACGTATACTCATCAAAGATACAACCAACTGTTTTGGCAAAGGATTAAATTTCTTTCAAAATTTACACCCAGAAACGCACCAGAGGCCACCATTTCATACCTGTAACCCGCCCGCTTAGTTCAGTAGATAGAGCGTTGTCTATTTGATAGACAACATTGTGTCTGCAAAAATTAGTCCTCCACCTCTGATTCATGTGGGGAAGTTGGCAGTTACTGGAGGAGAACAGGTTTGTACTGGTACAGAATCCAGGAACACTGGTTAGGTTAACTGTCCGCTGTTACATGACTGAAATAGTGTTGAAAAACGGCGTTAAATGTAAAACAAACAAACAAAATTTCATACCTGTATTTCAAATTTTCCAGGGTGACAGTGCCCTAACCCCTCCCATCAAGATACCCTTACCACCCAAAAATAAGGGTTGTACAGCCACCAATAACTGGAAGCAGAGGCCACCATTTCATGCCTGCATTTTAATAAAATCCAGAAACCCTCTAATATGAGAAAAGGCACCCCTTAAATACCCCCACTAGGCTTCTTGGTGGTTTCACCTTTCTAGACTGTTGACTGCTCCCCCTCCCCCCACCCCCCACAAAAATGTCTTTATAACTTATATGTATGGTAATTGGTAATATGGTAATAGAAAACAGCAGTAAGGTAACACTTTATCTGATAATACCTCCTAGATTTTGTCTCAGTATTCCTAAAATCTTCTATTTTTTTCCTAGTTTTCTGCTTGATAAATTCCTAGTTTTCTCTTCTTTTTTTTCTTCAAATGTATTGCTTGAGAGTCTGTGCCTGTTACATTTGTGTTTATAAATATAGATAAATCTATCTCATGCTTCATGCATTTTATTTTTGTGTTATATTTTTTCCAGGCAGCTGATGCTAAGAAGAAGCAGTAATTACGTGTTCCTCACATCATTTAGGCTTTCTTTTCTTTTTTTCTTTTTTCTTTGATAATATTGAGTGTGCGTTCATTGATGAATGACGACCTGAAATTGGCTATTATTAATAATAGAATATGTAATCCTTGTTTGGTTCATTCATTTAATGGTCAAGCACTTTTCAGGATATGTTTGAAGGAAACAAGATATTAAAACACAATTTAAAAGCTTCATAATGCTTCAGTTTTGTACACAGAAACAATCCTGTTTCCTAACAAGAGATGTTATCAGATTTGTACACAAAATTATTCATTCAGTTCTCCTAGTACCTGTCATATTATAATTTATTAAATTAGTACATTAAAAAAAAGTTTATAACTTAATTCCTTTCAGTATGGCTCCAGATTTCTGTTCATATATCAGTCCGCAGAGCAGAAGCGGTTGTTACAACGTTATGGGAGTACAGTTTTTCTAGATGCGACATACAAAACTACTCTTTATGACTTGCCATTGTTTTTTTTTGGCTGTAAAAACCAACCTGGATTACCAAGTTGTTGGTACATTCCTGACAGAGGATGAGACTATTGCATCAATATCTGAAGCTCTCCAGATCATCGGCAGCAATTTGCCAGAATTTCAACCAGCGTTTTTCATGACTGATTTTGATGAGTCTTCAATATCTGCAGTTGAAAATGTCTTCACTGGTAATGTATATCTCAAATTAAGAATTATAGTTCCATATTACAATTAGTGAATGGATGAAAAAACATCTCAAGGCCAATTGTAACCTGCTGATTTTGGAATAAGTGGTTAAAAGATCATGCAATGAACTTTTTGTAACTGTTTATACACCTGTAGGAATAACAGGAAAAATATAGTTTTCAACCTTTATAGGGGGTGGGGGGGGGGGGGGGGGGGGGGGGGGTGCAGATAGTTCTGTAGTTGGGTATCATTGTGGTCAAATAAAGAAGTTTTGACTACTCTAATTTGTCAAATTCCTGAATTACATGTTGGAGGGTTTTTGTCCAGGATGGGATTGTTCGGCTTCAAGAATTGCTTTGTATTTTAGGGTCATGTCACTGAGTTGACATTTACATTCCTGTACAGACAGCATGAGGTAGTTATGTTCTGGACGATGTTCTTGAATTTTCAAAAATAACAGTTTTAATTACATTCCGCCTAAAATTCATTGTCCAGGTAAAAACATTGAAAATGCTAAGTGAAGTTAGTAAAGATGTGTATGGACATACATTTAAAGGCAATTCTGTATTGCCATACAACAACGTTTTGATCAAATTTAATAGAATATTGTTCTTTAATTGTAATTGACATTTACAAGCCAGCTTTTCAAACAATATATTTTGCTTTTTTAAGGGTGCATTTTTATTTAATTTTTTGTCCTGTCTGCTTGAGGTGATATAGAGTGAGTTGGCATTTTCGTGCATGTGTACATGTGTGCTTGTGGATGTATAATTTTGTCCAGACTATAACTTGACATGCAAGGACCAATTTTGTTTATAATTTGCATGAGTGTTTACTCCAAAGGGAAGGAGCGTCTGCACAAAGCCCATGTTCCTATCTAAAACTTCAAGGTTACTGGTGGAGGTCAAATGTCAAATAGAATTTACTTTTAAGCATTTCTTACATACATAGTGAGATTTTGATGTCACTTGGCATGAATGTTCATTCTTATGTCATTAGTATTTTTATTTAATCATCACGAGTTCACGAGGAAGAAAGCAAGTACATTGTACAGTTTGCACCGATACTAAGACTTTTGAAATAACACATTGAATTGGGGAGCAGCAGTACGCCCAAAATCCGAGGCTAGCAGCTATAGGTCTATATCCTTGGCATGCATTGCCTATGAAATGATGGAACATATTTTAGTTTCTAACACCACGTCCTACTTTGACAGAAATGATCTTTTCAGTCATAAAACCAATATTGAATCAGTTCAGAGCTTACCTGTGAAACAAGAGTTATGTGTTACACAAGAGGTCTTCGAGAATTCAGAAAATGGCCAGCAATCTGACAATTATGGCAATGCAATTTGCTAACGCTTTCGAAAAGGTTGACAACCATAAAATAATACAAACTCCACTGGTAGACCATCCATTAGCATCAGAGAGCACATACTCATTACTAGAAGACAAATGTCATGTTTTTTTAGCGAATCAATATAATTCGAACAATCTTGGTAGAGGGTGACATAAGGACCATTTGTGTGAAATTATTTCAAAATCGGATCACCGGTTTAGGAGAAGTAGTCGTTTGAAGATTTTTCTATTTTTAGCTCTGACGGCAACTGAATGTAGGGTGGGATGGGGGCGAGAGAGAGGCATGCTTTTTGACGAATCGATACAATTTGAACAATCCTGGTAGAGGGTGACGTAAGGATCATTTGTGTAAAATTATTTCAAAATCAGACCATCCGTTTAGGAGGAGATGTCGTTTGAAGATTTTTTTCTAGTTTTAGCTCTGGCGGCCCGTGTGCAACCAAGCGGAACCGTTTGAAAAACTTTGGTAGAGAACCATCGAAGCCAAATTCCATCAAAATCCATTCAGTGGTTATGGAGGAGATGTCTTTTAAACACTTGTTGACGACGGACGGACGCACGACGGACACAGCGTGATCAAAACAGCTCACCCTGAGCATTGCATTCATGAGCTAAAAACAAGTGAAACTTATAAATTTAAGTTTTTATTAACTAGAATGTGTCTGTTGGACACAGGGTGTTCCCCCCATTGGTACATTTGTTTCAAAAAAGGGAAAATAATTCAAATGTTTGCAGTCCTAATTGGGTGTAGCCTCAAAAAAAAAATATGAAAAAGATTCATTATTCTGTATCATATACTTTTTGAGCTATGAGCATCACAAACAAAAATCTACTATTTTGGCTATTTCAACGGCCATAACTCTGTAATAAACAGTAAAATTCTCAAAAAGAATGCCAAGTGTGCAAGGTCACATAATGATAAAGACTCAAGCAAGGTTTTATGAATTTACATTAAATACTTTTTGAGTGAGGCACAAAATTAGGTGAAAATGTGATTTTTTGACTATTTCAGGGGCCATAACTCTAGAAATAGGGGGCGGACCTAGATGAAATATAGGAGGTACGCAAGTTCATATCATAATTAAGACTCCTGCAAGGTTTCATGAATCTATATCAAATAGTTTTTGAGCTAGGCATGTCACAAGGTGAAAATGTGCAGTTTTGACTATTTCAGGGGCCATAACTCTAAAACTAGGGGGCGGAGCCAGACGAAAAATAAGAGGTGCGCAAGTTCATATCATGATAAAGACTCACGCCAGGTTTTATATCAAATTTGTTTTGTTTGTTTTGGGTTTAACGCCATTTTTCAACAGTATTTCAGTCATGTAACGGCGGGCAGTTAAGGTTTAGAATTAGGCTTTGAGAAACAAAAATCAAACAACACCAAATCATAGAACGAAAGAGTTGTTTAACATGAAAATTAAACAGCATGTAAAACATGTATATTACTTTACGAAACAAGTGTCAGTATACTGATATAAACATTGAATACCGGAAAAGGACTGCCTAAAGGGGCCCCACTCATGCTCGTACTAAAGACATCCTTGAGAGGTCTTCATTTGAATCAACGACTTCAGACGATAGCGAGATATAGGAGTCCATGGCAGTTAATGATGAATCCGAGCATCACGCTCGTACTACAGACATCCTTGAGAGGTCTTCATGTGAATCAATTAGTTTTTCCATACGTACATGTTAGAGTTTATATAAATACATTTTAATGGGCAGCTTTATTTAACGTCGCTTGTAATCATCATATAGTTACGAGCTGCAAAGCTCTTCCGTAACTTTGAGTGTTTATTTTTATGCGAACAGACAGGTCTGAAGTGAGTGAGAAAGATAATTTTAGAGCATCCAGTTAGGCAAAGAATGAAATTTGTTTGTTACAGATCTATCACCGATCCACTTCCAGCAACCGCCATGATCGATGATAGACTGATTGAGCTCGAATTGATTCCTAGCGGTAGGCAGAGGAGGAAGGACTTGCTGGTGGATTCTAGAGGATACGCATACAATGTAAAGGTAATTAAATGAATAATGAATGATGCATTAGTATCTTTATTTAATCATCACGAGTTCGCGAGGAAGAAAGCAAGTACATTGTACAGTTTGCACCGATACTAAGACTTTTGAAATGACATATTGAATTGGGGAGCAGCAGTACGCCAAAAATCCGAGGCTAGCAGCTATAGGTCTATATCCTTGGCATGCATTGCCTATGAAATGATGGAACATATTTTAGTTTCTAACACCACGTCCTACTTTGACAGACATGATCTGTTCAGTCATAAAACCAATATTGAATCAGTTCAGAGTTTACCTGTGAAACAAAAGTTATGTGTTACACGAGAGGTCTTCGAGAATTCAGAAAATGGCCAGCAAACTGACAATTATGGCAATGCAATTTGCTAACGCTTTCGAAAAGGCTGACAACCATAGAATAATACAAACTCCACTGGTAGACCATCCATTAGCATCAGAGAGCACATACTCATTACTAAAAGACGTATCCCAAAGTGTTGTTGTTAACGGCTGTCTTATGCACTCTACCTGTACTCGCTGCAGTTCCTCAAGCTTCAGCGATAGGCCCCGACTCTTCCTGATTTCCCTTAACCGTTTAACGACCCAGTTAAAAGTAACAGTAGATAATTGGCATATAACACCTTTGTGTTTCTTACGCGGAAATCCTAACTTGTTACACAAATTCTGCAAAATGATAGCCATTCCCTAGAAGCATAGGAATGGGACTGGTCAATAAAATTCAACCCAGATAATTATAGGGTACTAGAGACAACTTGAAAGAAAGAAAAAAAAACAAGTATTTACAATTACACAGATATATTATAGCATAGAATGAAAATGCTAAAGTGTGAAACAGAGTAGCTGTTCTTTCAGATCACAGACTATTCTAACACTTGAAAAAATGTTATTGATTTATTTAAAAGATTTTCAGACAAAATGTGTGTTTGTTTATATATTTTGTTTTGATAACTAATGGACTTAAGAGGTGTATTTCTTTAATATTTCAGTTCTCCTTTCAACTTAAAAAAAGTAGGTACTGTCTACGTGAAGTTCTTCAATTATAATGTGGTATGAAAACAAGAGGGTCATTGACCCTTAAACGCTCACCTGTGTACAAGGCTTCAAGTATGCTTGTATAAGTACAGAGTTAGGTTTCTTCTATGTTAACCTATATTACATACATGTCACATACACTTTTGAACCTAGGGCAATAATTTGAAAAATTACGATAGACATTACAAATCTGATATCACATGTCAAATATCAAGGCTCTAGCTATTATTGATTCTAATCCAAAGTTTCTAATATAAAAGCCTATAGTAAGTACATGTCAGACACAGCGGTGTTGCCATCTTTTGACCTTAGGGCAATAATTTGGACAAGTATGGTATACATAAAGGGAAAAGTGACCACGCCCCCTGGCAGTCATGTTTTTGACAAATCGGAATAATTTGAACAATCTTGGTAAAGAGTCACACAAGAAGCATTAGTGTAAAATTATTTTAAAACTGGGCTAGCAGTTTCACACAAGAAGATTTTGAAGTTTCCACTATATACATATAGGGAAAAGTGACCACGCCCTCTGGCGGCCATGTTTTTTGATGAATCAAAATAATTTGAACAATCTTAGTAGAGGGTGACATAAGGACTATTTGTGTAAAATTATTCTAAAATCGGGCAAGCAGTTTCACACAAGAAGATTTTTTTTAAATTTCCACTATATACATATAAGGAAAAGTGACCACGCCCTCTGGCGGCCATGTTTTTTGACAAATCAAAATAGTTTGAACAATCTTGGTAGAGGTTTACACAAGGACCATTTGTGTAAAATTGTTCTAAAATCGGACCTGTAGTTTCACACAAGAAGTTCTTTTAATTTACCACTTTATACATATAGGGAAAAGTGACTACGCCCTCTGGCGGCCATGTTTTTTCACGAATCAAAATAATTTGAACAATCTTGGACCAGGTTTACACAAGGACCATTTGCGTAAAATTATACTAACATCCGGCCAGTAGTTTCACACAAGAAGACTTATAAAGTTTCCACTATATACATATGAAAAAAAGGAAAAAGTGACAACGCCCTCTGGCGGCCATGTTTTTTAACGAATCAATATAATTTGAAAATCTTGGTAGAGGGTGACATAAGGACCATTTGTGTGAAATTATTTCAAAATCGGATCATCGATTTAGGAGGAGGAATAGTCGTTTGAAGATTTTTCTGTTTTTAGCTGTGACGGCAACTGAATGTTGGTTGGGGTGGCGGCGACAGAGAGGCATGTTTTTTTTACGAATCAATACAATTTGAACAATCTTGGTAGAGGGCGACGTAAGGACTTATTTCAAAATCAGACCATCCGTTTAGGAGGAGATGTCGTTTGAAGATTTTTTTCTAGTTTTAGCTCTTGCGGCCCGTGTGCAACCAAGCGGAACCTTTGAAAAACTTTGGTAGAGGAGATGTCTTTTAAACACAATTGTTGACGACGGACGGACGCACGACGGACACAGCGTAATCAAAATAGCTGAGCTAAAAACAAGTGAATTTTATAAATTTAAGTTTTTATTAACTAGAATGTGTCTGTAGGACACAGGGTGTGCCCCCCCCCCCCCCCTCCCCAACTGGTACATTTGTCACAAAAAAGGGGAAATAATTCAAATGTTTGCAGTCTTAATGGGGTGTAGCCTCAAAACAAATTATGAAAAGGATTCATTATTCTATACCATATACTTTTTGAGCTATGAGCATCACAAACAAAAGATCCACTATTTTGGCTATTTCAAGGACCATAACTCTGTAATAAACGCTAAAATTCTCAAAAAGAATGCCAAGTGTGCAATGTCACATTATGATAAAGACTCATGCAAGGTTTTATGAATTTACATTAAATACTTTTTGAGTGAGGCACATAATTAGGTGAAATTTGTTTACTATTTCAGGGGCCATAACTCTAGAAATAGGGGGCAGACCCAAATGAAAAATAGGAGGTGCGCAAGTTCATATCGTGATTAAGACTCATGCAAGGTTTCATGAATCTATATCAAATACTTTTTGAGCTAGGCACCTCGCAAGGTGAAAATGTGCATTTATGACTATTTCAGGGGCCATAACTTTAAAACTAGGGGGCGGAGCCAGACGAAAAATAGAAGGTGCGCAAGTTCATATCATGATAAAGACTCACGCAAGGTTTCATCGATTTGAATCAAAGACTTTTTGCGCTAGGCGCATCATGAACTTCGGACAAGAGCAAATCTATATGCACCCCCAATATCATTGTACTCAACTCGTTTAACAAATTCAATGTGCTGTACGTAACGGTACTATGATGTGTCCAGCAGGGGTCATACACAGAGCGGGAGGGACAGTTCAAATGTAGTGGAGCGGATCATATACACGAACCGGACCCAGCTCGTTGTGCCGCTTCCAAGATCACAAATAAGGTAACATAACAAAAGCAAAGAAAGAAAGAAAGAAAATAATGAAACAAATGACATAAAACATCCGAAATACGCTTCAGTTAATGCTATTCAGGGAAGAATTATATTGAACATTCCATTTAATTCTAAGCATGTCGGGTCATTGCACAGTTACTTCTTTTCAGGTAAAAGATTTGGCTTTGAAGAATATGTTCTAGGCGGCTCGCACGATTACTGAGGAAGTGTCTGATGGAGTGACGGGAATCACGTCGAACCATTCAACAAGGAGTATATTGCGCGTACTGGAAAGATATAGGACCAGAAAATCCAAAAGACCTGGACTTTGAGGTAATATTGTGTTCTTTTAAATATTTACATTTTTAATTGACATGTCATGAATTGCGAAATGTTGTAAAATGTGTATCGACTCTTTCAGTTCTATGAAACGTTTTTGTTGTTGTTTCATTTTCAGCGGTGCCACAGGTCGCTGTCATTCGACCCTGATTATTCATTATCTCCTTGATACTGTAAAAGGTAAAGCTCGCTTATTTGCTGACGAAACAATTGTCAACTTTTCAATTGATTCCGACAAGAGCCGAACAGTTATAAAATAATTTCCGCTCTCTGGATTCTTGGGGAAAAGACTGGGCCATGGAATTTTACCCAGATAAATATGAGGTGCTGAGAATCAACCGAAAGAAAAATCTAGTTATCTACCCTTACAACGTCCATAACATTTTTTTTAAAATTCCTCTGTTGTTATCTAAGTACATTATGGTGCACATAATTGTGGTATACAGTATGTTGGGCAAACGAAACGACCTCTAAAAAAGATTTCGGTTTTAAAATTCGTAAATTTCTCGTAAAACTGGATATCATGTTAAAGATATTTCTATCCAACCTGTTAACAATTAAAATATGAAGTTAACATGACTTTGGTACATGGTGGAGGTAAAAGTGAGGTTAGGTGCGCACCCGGGTTTAATCTCCCAAATGATGTTTTTGACACTGACCGTTCCATCTGTATTCCTTTATTCGTTCATTTTGTCCTGATATGTTTCTTTTGTTTGTGGCTGTTTGCAGTGTGCAAATCTGTGTGCTGTGAGTTTCGTTTTGGGAAGTCTGCGTTTCTGGAACGTGGCATTCTCTGCTTGTTGTTTATTCTTGTTTTTGTTTGGTTTCAAGGCTAAGCTTACACATGTCTCTGAAATTTACCAAATAATCTCATTAAAACCTGGTAGCTTTATTTGAAAATAACATTTGCAAGAGAAAACGTTAATTATCTGGCATGTAATGAACATAGAATATTTTGTTCTAACAGTGTGTGTGTGTGTGTGTGTGTTCGGGTTTAACGTCTTTTTTAACAATTTTAAGTTTATGCAGCTGTGATCATTGGGTTTAACGCCGGTTTTCAACAGTATTTCAGTCATGTAACGACGGGCAGTTAACCTAACCAGTATTCCTGGATTCTGTACCAGTACAAACCTGTTCCCCGCAAGTAACTGCCAACTTACCCACATGAATCGGAGGTGGAGGACTAATGATTTCAGCTGTGATCAGGTTTGTGAAGCGCTAACGTTTCTTTTAGGTAACATATTGATCAAATTTGGCAATAAAACTTGCAAGACAAGGTATTGGTATTCCAATGGGGTCTAACTGCACCCAGCCCATACGCTTAGTTCAACCAGGAGAGCGCAGATCGCGGGGTCGCAAGTTCGTTCCCTGGGTGGGGCATATGTTCTCCGTGACGATTTGGTAAGACTATCGGTACTCATTCCTTCTCCACCTCTGATTCATGTGGGGAAGTTGACAATTACTTGCAGAGTACATGTACTGATACAGGATCATCCAGGAACACTGGTTTGGTTAACTGCCCGCCGTTACATAACTGAAATACTGCTGAAAAAACGGCGTTAAACCCCAAACAAACAAACTAACTGCGCCCCACTCATTGCTGATTTGTTTTTATACTGTTATATATGAGATTTCATGCTGTCTGTCCACTGAAACACACTTTGACATTATTAGAGCTTTTAATGGAATCTCGAGATACCTTGATGATGTTTTGAATATGGACAACCTATATTTTCCGAAATGGTGAAGCACATTTATCTAAAAGAGCTAATACCTCAGATTAAGAAGCGCCATTTTTGGACTTAATTTAACTGAATATTAATTTAGAAACAAAAATGTATGACAAAAGAGACGATATCATTTTCTTCTTCACCTTGATGGAAAAGTCCCTCGAGCGACATCATACGGTGTCTATATTTCGAAACATTCGTTTTGAACGAGCTTGCTCAATTTCATATTACCAAAAATTATTATAACAGGGTAACCGATATCATAAACTACGGAAAGCTTTCACTAAATTTTACTACAGATTGTTCGAATTTTAAAGATATATAACACAAACCTTAATCCACTTTAAACTTGGTCTTACATCCCCGGTATACTATTGATATGTAGTTTATAAAATTCGGAAAATTTAACATTTATTTATTTATTTGGGTTCTAGGGTACACCAACACAGTATAGGTTATATGGCGCCAAACAGGACTACAAATTTTGGTTCAGCATTTCATTTACATCGAAATAAAAACATGAGGTATGGAATCAAAATTTGCATACATGCTGGAATTACAGAATTACTGCAAAACCCAAGTGTTAAGACCCTATTAATCGCCTCTTACGATCATGCAAGGGTAAGCCAGTGCTTCCAATTCTTTTCATACACAGATCGTCCCAGAACCACATGGTGCAAAATTAAACATAATGCTAAACATAATGCTCACTTTAATCACATATTCGTAAATTGTTAACAAATTATCAGAAAAGGATACAATGCGAAACTCGTTAAGCACAGTTCATGTTTGGTGATTGGCCCTTCTACATTTAGTCGCTACGCTTTCCTATTTGATGGTGCGATGACTAATAAGTTTAAACCCCTTGACGTTCTTCTAAATCCTACAATAAATAGACGAAGGGAGCAGAATTTTGTCTTGCAGCTTGCTTAGTCGTGTCCTTAAAAAATTAGGCTCTTGGTGCTCTGATTTCAGACAAGTTTTTGTGTACATTGGCGTGATTATACCTTAGATTAACCCTAATTTTTATGTTTTACTTTATTTGATCTGTTTTTTTGTGTCACTCGCTCCCCAATTCCCCATTGTCACTCTTGTCTAACTTGTTGAAAATAGGGTAAGTGCGAGTTTACATGCCCTAAACGCGTTTAAACCCGAAGTTTCCTTTATATAGGCCACTGACCGTTCCATGGCGGGGCCCCTGTTTTCAACTAGTTTTCTGTCCGTCTCGTATTTTATGTTGCGTTGTCTTGTTTGTTGTTAGCGTTTATTTCCTCCCCCTCTTCGCCCCCCTCCCCCCTTGCATTTGCACCCAGTCTTCATTTACTGAGTGAGTTATCGTGTTTGTGTGTGTGGGGGGTGGGGGTGGGAGGTGGAAAGGGAGTCTTTGGTGGTGCACCTCTGTGTTTTTCTTCCCTTTATGATAGCTTTGAAAAAGTAAGAAGTGATTCAGGTGAGTTCATAAAGACAAATAATCTGATAATGTTCTTTAATATTGAGTTGGGATTGTCGCCACTGTAATGTTACAGTCTTTCCAAAAAAAAAAAAAAAAAAACCCTTTCCTTTTTATTGAACCTTTACATCAGGTTTCAAACAAGTAATTGGTATGGGAACAAATGGTGCACCCCTTGTCGCAGATTTATTTTTATATTGTTATGAAAGATATTGTTCTCGGTGCTTCCGAGGGATCTACTTTTCAGATTATATTTATGTTGAGCCTTTCTCCAGATACACAGGCAGACATTATAACTGCATTTACTAATACATCACCGTGATCACGCTATCTGGATGATATTCTAAATATGGATAATCCGTTTTTTGGTCAATTGGTGGATACTAATTAACCTAGGGAGCTTCAGTTAATTAAAACTAACTATTTGAATACTGGTGCTTCATATTTAGATTTACATCTCCCTATTTATGACAATATTATACATATCAAAATTTATGACAGGAGGGATGAGTTTAATTTTAGTATTGTAAATTTTCCCCATTTGGATGGGGATTAGTGAGTGAGTGAGTGAGTTGGGTTTTACGGCGAATCGACACAAAATGGTCATATATCGCCAAGAAGTCATATTGCAAACGCCAACTGTAAAGCCTAAACATTGATGTAAAAATGTAAAGCATACCTAAAAACATCCATGTAAAAATGTAAAGAACACTATGAATAATGTAAAACATATCTAAAAGCATCCATGTAAAAATGTAAAGCATATCTAAAAACAGTAATGTAAAAATGTATGTACGTGTGTGTTAAAATATCAGCTGCAAACATAATAATATTGCAAGATGTAAATAAAAATAAGAAGTGTTAGATCTTTTGATATATTCCTATCTGCTTTAAAAACGATAAAATATTTCCAACTGAAACGTTGTCAAATAATTCTCTCAAAGATTGAACGTCATAATATGTACTGCGTTGTGTAGCAAAGTCCACACAGTCGATTAAAATGTGTTTAATAGTTAGCGGTGTTTGACATGGTACACATTCGGGTTGATCTTCTTTATTCAAAAGGTAAGAGTGAGTCAAACGGGTATGACCTATTCGACAGCGAGAAAGAACAACTTCCTCCCTGCGAACAGATCTGTTCCCTTGGTGCCATTCCCCTAGAGTAGGTTTGATATCATGAAGTTTATTGAATGAAGCACGGTTCCATGACGACTGCCATTTAGATAAAATGTATTTGTTTATATTGGGCTTAAAATCGGTATGTGGTAATTTCAAATTAGATTGTGATAATAAAAGCGATTTCTTTGCTGCAATATCAGCATCCTCGTTTCCATGAATACCAACATGACTAGGAATCCAACAAAATATGATAAACTTTTTTAAAGATAGTTCATGAAGCCTGAGAAGAATATTTTGAATGAATGGATTTTCCATATTTCGGTTATAAATTGACTGTAAAACAGAAAGCGAGTCGGAAAAGATAATAATTTTTTCTGCACTATTTTTTGATATAAAATTTAGAGCTAAATCAATAGCTTTGGCCTCGGCTGAAAATATTGTTGCATTATTTGGCAAACGTAATTTTGATTGATGAAGGAGGCTGACAGCAGCACATCCAACCTTTGATTCATCTTTTGAACCGTCTGTGTAAATTGCAAAATAGTCATTGTAAGTTGATTTGATTTCATGATATTTGGACTTGAATATTTCAGGGCTTGTTTCAGACTTTCTAAAGGCAGTTTTTAAATCGAAAAGAACTGTAGGGGTATGAAGGGTCCATGGTGGTGTATCTGGGATTATCCCGGGCTACATCTTATGGGGTATGTATTTCTCAATTCGGTTTGCCAGAGCGTGTAGTCATGTCAAGGATTTCAATGAACGTAATTAATATATATCAAGCAATCTTCCTCAGCAAGGCTACCGTTATTACAAATTGCATAAATATTTTGCTAATGTTTACTACCGTAATTCTGATTAGGTTTTAAACTTCAATAGTAATTTAGTTTATACAGAATTTATTTTAGATCGATTGTAAAGGAAATTCTATAACTTATATTAATCACTCTCGACACCTCATTCCTGATGGAATCCATCGCCACGAGGGTATGAGGGAAGAGGCCAGTTTCCCATTTAATGCTGAGCGCCAAGCAAGGGAGGTACTGGTACCATTTTTCACGTCTTTGGTATGATGCGGTCGGGGATCGAACCCACGACCTCCCGCACTCGAAGCGGACGCTCTACCACTAGGCTATTGAGGCGGTTAAATAGTAATTTAAAGAGACTTCTGCGAGAAGGTATTTTAAAACCCGTTTTTCATGGCGATGTGGTTTACAAACTGTAAGATCTAGGGTCATGGTAATTTTCCAACTGTATTTGGTAAAATCATGAAACGTTTTATTAAGAAGTTACGACCCAACGGTTTTGAGACAAACCGCATGTTTAGTGTTCAGCCCATTTACAGTAGGACACTACGCTTCCCCCTGATTGTGTCTGACGGAAGAGAGAGAGGGGAAGCTCTATGAAAAGCAGTTTTTAAATCCCACCAGGACTTAACTGATTTGATACCTGTCTTCTTACCTGTTTCGTCGTGCTCTTAAGGGTGCTTCTCTTGATGCTCTGTCTTCTGCAAAGGCATTGAATACATACGTTATTGGTTCTTAAGATTTGCTTTTTATATAAATTTATAGTAGCATTTTTGTGTTTTACATGCCGTCCT
Source organism: Mercenaria mercenaria (assembly GCF_021730395.1). NCBI lineage: Eukaryota > Metazoa > Mollusca > Bivalvia > Venerida > Veneridae > Mercenaria > Mercenaria mercenaria. The sequence continues at coordinate 49,834,378 of NC_069364.1, forward strand.
TTTTTTGTTTCCATTATGTTTATTAGAGATTCACCTGGCGGGAAATACTTTTATTTACACTGTCCCGTGTCTTTGTAACATGATGGAGGGGTAACAGTGGGGTTGGTTGCGCACTATAAACCGGTTTAAACTCCACAGTGGTGGTTTTACCATTTTTTTTTTATTTAACGTCGCACCGACACATGATAGGTCATATGGCGACTTTCCAGCTTTAATGGTGGAGGAAGACCTCAGGTGCCCCTCCGTGCATTATTTCATCACGAGCGGGCACCTAGGTAGAACCACCGACCTTCCGTAAGCCAGCTGGATGGCTTCCTCACATGAAGAATTCAACGCCCCTAGTGAGGCTCGAACCCACATCGATGAGGGGGCAAGTGATTTGAAGTCAGCGACCTTAACTACTCGGCCACGAAGGCCCCCGGTTTTGCCACTGACCGTTCCGAAGCGATGCCCTACTGTGTTCCTTTATTTGTTTTTCCCTAGTGTGTCTGCTTTGTGTGTGAATGTGCGCGTGCGTGCGTGTGTGCGTTGTGTGTGTATATATGTATGTGTCTGTTGTACGCGAGTGTCTGTGCTGCTATGGTTTACGTTGTAGGGTAACTGTGATCGAGGAGTAGTTAGGGTCATACGTATATAGGAAACCTGATTCCTTCTTTATCTATATAAAACAAGAGGGCCATAAGGCCCTGTATCGCTCACCTGACCTATTGACCTAAAGATCATCAAGATAGTTTCATTAAGATATGGTCATAAATGTGGCCTCTAAAATGTTACCTAGCTTTTCCTTTGATTTGACCCGGCCACCTAGTTTTTGACTTCACATGACCCAGATTCGAACTTTACCTGGAGATCATCAAGATTAACATTCTGACTAAGTTTCACAAAGATATGGTCATAAATATGGCTCTAGAGTGTTAACAAGCTTTTCCTTTGATTTGACCCGGTGACCTAGTTTTTGACCCCACCTGACCCAGATTTGAACTTGACCTATAAATCATCAAGATTAACATTCTGACCGAGTTACATTAAGATATGGTCATAAATGTCGCCTCTAGAGTGTTAACTAGCTTTCCCTTTGATTTGACCCGGTGACCTAGTTTTTGACCCTACATAACCCAGATTCAAACTGGACTTTGAGATCATCATGATTAACATTTTGACCAAGTTTCATGAAGATGCAGTTATAAATGTGGCCTCTACAGTGTTAACAAGCTTTTCCGTTGATTTGACCTGGTGACCTAGTTTTTAACACCAGATAACCCAATATCAATCTTGTCCAAGTTTTCATTGAGAGTAACATTCTGACCAAGTTCCATTACGATTGATCCGAAATTGTGACCTCTAGAGTGTTAACAAGCTTTTCCTTTGATTTGACCTGGTGACCTAGTTTTTAAGCCCAGATGACCCAATATCGAACTTATCTAAGATTTTGTTGAGGGTAACATCCTGACAAAGTTTCATTAAGATTGGGCCAAAACTGACTAAGTTTTATTAAAATTGTGACCCCTAGAGTGTTAACAAGCTTTTCCTTTGATTTGACCTGGTGACCTAGTTTTTGATCCCAGATGACCCAATATCGAACTCGTCCAAGATTTTATTGAGGATAACATTCTGACCAAGTTTCATTAAGATAGGCCAAAATTATGACCTCTAGAGTGTTAACAGTCAAATTGTTGACGACGGACGGACGACGGACACAGGGCGATAACAAAAGCTCACCTTGAGCACGAATTTCGTGCTCAGGTGAGCTAAAAAAAAAGACAAATATCGAACAGGGAATGCCACGTACCAAAAACGCAGCCTCCACAAAACGAAACCCACATCACGTAGACGTGCACACCACTCACAAACACACACAGGACAAAACAAAGGAACACAGTGGGGCACCGCCTTGGAACGGTCAGTGGCAAAACCTCCACTGGGGAACTTAAACCGGTTTATGGTGCACACCCAGCCTCACTCTTACCCCTACCATGTTCAAAAGATATGGGACAGTGTAAATAAAAGTAATCCCCTCCAGGTGAATCTCTAACACACGTAATGGAAACAAAAAGGCACGGCAAGTAAAACACAAAAATGCTCGTCTACAAAATATATAAAAAGCAAACCTTACGAACCAAAAAACGTATGCACTCAATGTCTTTACGAACCAAAAAACGTATGTACTCAATGTCTTTTCAGAAGACAGAGCAATAAGAGAAACACCCTTAAGGGCCCGACGAAACAGGCCAGAGGACAGGTATCAAAACAGTTCAGTTCTGGTAGGATTTAAGAACTGCTTATCACAGAGTCCTCCCCCTCTTCCGTCAGACACAATCAAAGGTAAACGGGTTGAACACTAAACTTGCGGTTTGTCTCGAAACAGTTCTGTCGTAACCTCTTTTTATAAAACGTTTTATTTTACCAAATACATTTGGAAAATTACCATGACCCAAGATCTTACGAAGTTTGTAAACCACATCCCCATAAAAAAAACGGGTTTAGAAATACCTTCTCACAGAAGCGTCTTTAAATTACTATTGAAATTTAAAACTAAATCAGAATTACGATAGTAAAATTTGGCAAAATATTTACGCAATTTGTAATAACTGTAGCCCTGCTGAAGAAGTTTATTTATAATATATTGAAATCCTTGACATGACTACAGGCTCTAGCAAACCAAATTGAGAAATATATACCCCATAAGATGTAGCCTGATGTACATCCCCTTCCAAATTGGGAAAATTTACTATACTGAAATTAAAATCATTCCTCTTGTCATAAATTTTGGTAAGATGTAAATCTAAAATTGAAGCATCAGTATCCGAAAGGTTGGTTTTGATTAACTGAAGCTCCCTAGGATAAATAGTACCTATCAATTGACCAAAAACGGATTATCCATATTAAGAATATCATCCAGATAGCGTGAGGTGTTAATAAAGCAGTTATAACATTTGCCTGCGTATCAGGAGAAAGGCTCAACATAAAGTCTCTTTTATAACAATATAAAAACAAATCTGCAACAAGGGGTGCACAATTTGTTCCCATGGGAATACCAATTACTTGTCTGAAAACTGCATTCCCAAACCCGCCCGCTTAGCTCAGTAGGGAGAGGGTTGGTCTACGGATCGCGGGGTCGATCCCCGGGCGGGGCGTATGTTCTCCGTGACGATTTGATAAGACATTGCGGCTGACATCATTCGCCCACCTCTGGTAATTCATGTGGGGAAGTTGGCAATTACTTGCGGAGAACAGGTTTGTACTGGTACAGAATCCAGGAACACTGGTTAGGTTAACTGCCCGCCGTTACATGATTGAAATACTGTTGAAAAACGGCGTTAAACTCAAAACAAACAACGCTTTCGCCTCATGAGATAAGGAATAAGTATATTTTAACACTATAGTTTGAGGGATATTATGTTGAATTTTAAAGTCGCATTGAAACTGATACGAGTTGTACCTTCATCTTACTCTATAGCGCGAAATTGTCTATAGAAAAAGAGGAAACTCCACAGGTCGCCCAACACAACAAAAACGAAAATGTTGCAGGCTCGGTTTGATGTCGGTAGATTTCCCTTCTGGCTGTACATGTAGAGATTATAAGTCCACATTGAACTTATTAAACTCGTTGACTAATATTGATAAATTCAGTATGAAAAGACATGTAAAATCCGCTATATATTCACTTACTGCTGAATCTATTTCAAACACATATAAAGCCGATGTCACATGAAATGCAGGAAAAACTGTTATAACTGTGGTTTGGGTGCACTAAAAGAATTCTAAATTTGGTATGTTCAGGATATCAGTTTCGACAAGTCTAACCAAGTCATGAGACAGTATTTGGTACATCTAGAAACGCAACACTTTGTCTACAGTCAGTATCTTTTTAACCTGATAATTGACAATAAAACCACTTTTTCTTTCTTTTTTTTTTTTTTTTTTTTTTGAGGGGGGGGGGGGGGGTCAGGTTTCTACACAATTTTACAATATTGTTACTGCACAAACTTCAAATATCAAATATGCATGTAGATCAACAAGGATTTGTAAAAATATGAAATCGAGGGAAAAAGCCTTAAAATTGTGTTTCTAGATATACCGATCATATTTGATGAAAGACACCCTGTAATAGTTTTAGCCACAGGTGGCAGTAACGCAACTAGGATACAGTATGGGTCCATGAGCTATGTACACTTAAATTTATTACAATTATAATGTTTTCTCAGAAAAAAATGACGAAAATTCATTTTGAAATTTTGTTTACACCTGTGATAATGTGCCATAGCCCATACTACTAAACTTGGTATGTTCATGTTATCAGTGTTTTGATTTCAACAAGTCTAACCAAGTAATGAGACAATAAATAATATCTGTCACAGGTTAGAGGTCTGAAGAAAAATCCGACTAATGAAAATATTTTATATATCTAGAAACGAAATACTGTCTACAGTCAGTATTTTTTTAACCTGATAACTGACGAAAAAATGCACATTTCTTTCTTTTTTTTTTGTGGGGGGTAGGGGCAGGAAGATTTCTACATGATTTTACAATACTGTTACTGCATCTAAATTATTTTTGACAGTGTTGGCCCCTAAATAAAAAGCTAGCATCCCTATTTACTCTGCATTCTTAACAATGTCAAAGGACCCCTTGTTAAATCATGTACCACTGGTAAACGATGCTTTGCCAGCTGATGGTTCGTTAAATTTGCATTCGTACTACTGATTTAGCCCATTATCTCCGCAAGGAGAATGCAGTCCTGACGGCTGAAACTGCCTTCCCTTTCCTTTTTCTCCATTGTGGCAGTAAGTATATCGTCTGCAATAGGGCTGTAACGAGTATCCGAGTACTTGGATATCCACGAGTTTGACCAAAAGTTCGAGTACGGATATTCGTCATTGTAAAGATCGTTGGATCGCGATCTTTTTCATTAATACATGCAATTTGTAAAATTCTATCAATAAAATTAAATTAAAGCCACATTAAACGTCTTCAATGAATTTTTTTGCACATCTACATGTAAGACGATTACGCGTTTTTAGACTCGCGGATCGGATCGGATCGCCACTTGTCTGACGATCCACAGCCCTAGTCTGCAATGAGTTTCCGGTTTCAATTCCAAGCTATTTTTATCATTCCTGGATTTTCCAAATCCTATTTTTGCATGAAACATCGTTTCAATCCAAACGGTGACTGCACGCTGCTGTCTTATTTCTCCTTCAGTATGTGTTTAATATCCTCTAATGCTCCAAAAATCCAACAGTTGACGAGGTAGGATTGACATGCACCGCATGAGACTGGTACTACGGATTAAATAACAACGCATCAGCCCATGCTGTGAACGCAATCCTTTCAATCCTTCTGTGCTGTCGTCGCAAACCTTCTCTTCTGTAAATCAACACAATAAAATCCGCATTTTCTCACCACAAACAGTTTAATATCGCGATTTATCAGAGACATGTGGTACTGCACCATACATCGCCGCCATTTTTATGTCTGATGGGCTAAATCCCAAGGACTGAGGTATGAAATGTTCCCAACGATTGAGGATGTCCCGCCTTTCCGTTGTGGCCCCGCCTTTTAGCTCCGCCCCTTTCACACACACACACACACGCACGCACGCACGCACGCACGCACACACACAACTGGATATATTCAAAATCAATATGAAATAAGCAGGTATTTATACATGTATTAATTTTGGTTTGGATGTATCTTATGACTGTTTGCTACTTCTGTTTTAGGCTATACTGTGTGTTGGCCTGTTTGTGAAACAGAAATATTTAAAAACACATTACAGGTAATGTACAACAGTATTTCTTAAACTACTGAATTGAATTAATAGGCTCATTATACAATAATGACTGTTTTGGAAAATCAGACCAAAACATAGAACATTTAAATTATTGATAATTTCATTCAATCAGTTCATATTTATTATTGTCTCATCTATCTAGGTTTAAAAACTAGGTCATAGGCTCAATACTAGTAATATAAGTGCTTTGTTTATGCACTTGTGGCCACAATCTTTCACTGTAATTCTTCATCAATTACAGGGGAGCATATTTGAGGGAGGAATATATTGTTGCGTTAACAGACAAAAAATTGAAGAAAGCCTTTGAAGAAAACTTTCAGTAAGTACTCTTTTATTGTAACCAAGGGGTAAAGTGACTGGTACTTTTATAGATAAATGTTTTGTGTGGATGGCTGTGAAGCTCGGCAAGTAGAGCCTCGGGCGTAAATTTTGTTACTGTGACTGCCCCGGTTCGAAACTCGTCTGTTCAATTTTTTTCTTATTTTTAGCTCACCTGAGTACAAAGCGATCAAGGTGAGCTATTGTTATCGTTCAAGGTCCACCCGTCAGTGTGTCCGTCAACAGTTTCTTTAAATGATATCCCCTGTACCACTGATCGGATTTTGACCAAACTTCATAGAAGTGAGCCTTGGGTGGTCCTTTTTCAAATATTTTAAATTGTTCTGGTCCATTGCACAACTAGGTCACAGATGCTAAATATAGATTTTTTAAGTGAAAACTCCATAAATCTTCTTGTCTGAAACCACAAGGCCTCTAGGTTTTTCAAATTTGACGTTCAGCATTTTGAGTGGTCCTCTACATACAGGTAGGTTGTTAAAATTATGCCTCTAGGTTGAAAATTGGCCGCACCTGGGGATGGGGGAGGGGGTTACAAGACTTATAGAGGAAAAACTTTAAAAGCTTTCTTGTCTGAAACAACAAGACGTAGGCATTCCATATTTGGTGTGTAGCATTGTCTAGTGGTCCTCTACATAGATAAGTCATCTTATGCTCCTTGGGTGAAAATTGGCCCCGTATGGGAGTTCACAAATTTTACATAGACTTCTTTAGGCAATAGTACGGGTATTCTTTTCATGCTATATATATGAATGATTTTAACTCAGGTTAGCGGTACAGGGCTTCCAAGACCTCTTGTTCATTAAAACATTGGTCACAAAAACAATGTTTTAATGTTCACCAAATGACTAAATATAGATTCTGTCAAAAGTAGCAATTTACTAATAATCTTGATTTCAGTTGCTTAAATGGTAATACATGTAAACAGAACGACAGTTAAGAGTTATAATCACATTATCGGGACTGATGAAATACATGTAAATAAATCTGAAATGTCAGTTGATTTATTTTGTCATAAAGATTGATCATACAATTTCAGTTTTCATCTCGAAATAATTAGAAAGACAGCTTGATTTTATATATATTATACCAGATTTATATAGCGCCCTTTTCATGATAAACACGTTCAAAGGCGCTTTACATAGCAGCTGCAGCCACACAGGGCGCGAAATCATCCTCTAGTAGTACAGACACAGAGCGATCTGACCAGAGGTACAATGTGAGATAAAGCCCCAGAACAGACAGAGAGAACTTTTCAGATACAGACGTGTCCGGCTAACTTAGCCTAGCTCTTTTCGAATAAACAGTCTGGTTCTTTACCGTGCCCGGTGTATTGCACCGATACACGCGACGAAGCCGTATTTCCTGGGAAGAACCAGTACAGGCCTCTAGTTAAGTGGGAGACACTCAAGAGCATGTCAGAAATTTCCAGCGTCTGGACCGGGATTCGAACCCCGGACCTCTGGATTGACAGTCAAGCGTGCTATCACTAGACCGCCGGCATATTCCTGTGATAAGGGTGCTATGGGGATAGAAATTGTCATTCTTTGACAGTTCTAGTCCAGCTTGTTTAAAATAACACAGCAAATGAAAGTTAAGTTTGCTGTTTAAGTAAATGACTGATTGTCTTAATTTTCTTGCATATTCATTAATTTTCTTGCATATTCATATGTTTGTGAATTGAAGTCATTTACTAAAAATTACTCTCTTGATCTATTACAGTTTAGCTGGACTATATTTTGAAAGAGTTCTGTGCAAGGAGGCCTTGTGTGCCGTATTCCAGAGCGTTACTGGAGCCGATTATCAGGTTGCAGAAGAAGAGTGTTTGGAGGTCCAGAATACATATATGATACAAGCCATGAAAGATGGACTCAAAATATGTAATTCTGCTTATTTTTATTATTCAGTGCATATTCGTACTACTGAAAAGAAACTGATAAAATGCATGTATAACATACATGTACAGTTATTTATTGTTCCACGTTCTATAAGGTATTTATTTTATAGTATTATGAAAGTTCTATCTTGTTCTGTGTCTAGCCTCAGACAGAGTGCTTTATTGATTTCCACCTAGACCCGTTTGTCCTTCTGTTTGATGCAATGTGGCTGTTTGTACTGACATTTTAAAAGAATATTGACATTACTTTGCTATTTATGTCTCCCCCAGAAGAATTCAGGTGAGACATACTGCTTTCCTCCCGCCCCCCTCCGAGTTGTCTGACTGTCTGCCCATCTGTCTGTCTGTCCGTTACAAAAAAAGGATTTTAATAAAACTTGGCACAAATAATGATTGAATCAAGAGGATGTGCAGAACACATGTTCCAGCCACCTGCTTCCAGGGGCATCATAGCCACCAGGGAGTGTGGCTTATATTCCCTATACATGTATATGGCTATAAAGTAAATTTGAAAAATCTTCAAAAGCACTGAGTCAGATTTACACCAAACTTAACAGGAAAGTTTTTTGGTGGTCCCCTTCCAAAACTTCCCAAAGACTTTATATCCATGCAGAATTTTGGTAGCCATAACCAAAGGAAAATTGTTAAAAATCTTTTTCTCAAAAACTATAAGTCGGAATTCAAAAATATATTTTGTAGAAATGATCTATAGATGCCCCTCTACCAAAATTGCCCAAGCCGTCCTATTTCTCTAAAAAACATGGCCGCCAGGGTGCGTGGTACTGGGGAAGACCTCTGTTTCTGTTGCAAAAACCCTTCTTGTTTGTTTCTGTGGATATGGATTTTTCTTGGCCTCCTATCCTGTCTGTACTGGTATCTTTGGTGGCTCTCACTTGACTTTAAAATAACATATTTGTAGTATTAAACTTGAAACTTTTAATGCACAGTATAAAACTCTATGCCAGCTCGAAATACAGATTACCGGTTAGGCTCTATCACATGCAGTGCTGTTAAATTGTCTGGTACTTTTGGATCACGGATTCCACTCAATGTTCATAGGTAATACAGTTGCTCTTCAGTCGTCGCTAGGTGTGGTGGTAGCACATTTCATTACCTATCATGATACTGCTTGGTTACATTTTCACATTACACATGACTGTAGTGAAAGTAAAAGAACTCTTTTTTATTACAATTTCTTTACTTCAGTCATTATTTTTTCCTTTGTAGGCAAAAAGAAGAAGGAAGAACTGAGGACGAAGTTCTAATTCAAGAACATTCACCTGATTGGTTAAAAATTATTTTGTTAGAATGTATACACTTGATTGAAAGAAGAACTAACTTTTCTCTGGTGAATGCACAAAACTAATACATGTAAACAAATAGAAAAAGTGGACCTGTATCTATTGCGGAGGGAACCTTTTTATGTATTCTACATTTTAAAATAATACAAAAGATTAAGATATGGAATTTAAGATAGTGCAAAAGGTTAAGATTTAGTAATTTCAGAAAGTACAAAAGGTTAAGATATTGTAAATAGCCTCTTTTTGCTGCCTTGCTTATTGTTGGATATTACACAAGAGCTATTGAACCTTTTCTCAGAGAGTTTTGCATTTTGCCTTGCTTGTTTTGATGATGCATTTCTTTACTCCAACCCAGATATATAATAGACTAATTTAAATATTAGACTGAATTAGTTTATTATATTGTAGACATGAAGGGAATATAAGGTTGTGTAAAAACCATTTGTATATGAAATTGTATTGTGTTTCATCAACCCAACAGCTTCAAAATGAAAACCTAAAATTTTAAAAGAATATCCAGTGTTAATAGCAGCAAAAATTCCTTTATCTGTTCCAAATGAAAAACAGTGCAATAATAATAACGGGGGGGGGGGGGGGGGGGGGGGGTATTGTATGTGTTGTATGTTTTTGTGTTTGTTTTTAACATTCATATAAGTTTCTTATTTTGTGGATAGTGTTCCAAGACACTTTTGTCAGATTTGAGATTCAAGACTGAATTAACACTATGGAGAATGTGTTACTTGTACTATTACCTTTGTAGTTATTTAATCACTTTTAGATTATTTAATTTTGAGATTTGATTTTATCCTGTGTATTTGATGAAAGATTAAATCTTGTTATTAAGGCAAAGTGATACACATGTTATGCTGTGTCGTTTAAATATTCAGAGGTTTTCTGCTGGAACTGCTTTTAGTGTGATTGATGGCAGTTTCATTTTAATAGTAAATTCACTAATTTGTAAGTCTGTCTGAAGAACTAAATAATATAGATTTACAATATATTGAATTCTAGAGTAGGCACCTAGTAGTTTTACATGGAAAGAAAGGATAATAACAAAGATGATTCTGTTGTAAAACTTACAATGTTCAGGTGCTGTGAAAGCAGTAGAATGTCATTGAAGCAGCAGTAAATTTCACTTGCTTCCAGTTCTTGTTCACTTCTGAATTTTTGTTTTACGTACCCCACCCGTTCAGTGATACAAATCTTCTTCACATGGTTGCGTTGCTTTTAGATTTTTTAATTTAAGCTTAATTTTACGCAACTTGCAAAATCGAGGGCTCAGCCTGAAAACTTGCCTATCAACTTGTATTTCTCTATTGCATTTACACTGGTTTTGCATTGACCCTCCACCTTGACTCTGTCCAATGTCATCTATAAATTTTGCTTAGATGACATCTTTACAACACTAAGGCCAATGTGAATTGAACAACGGATATTACTAGATTTATAATGTTTGGAAGTTTCAATCGTCTGTCGTGGAATGAACAAAATAAAATTGTGTATGTTACGTTATAAGATATTGTCAGTTCACATAGATGAGCATTTTGTATTGCTTTTTAGATTTTTTTTATCTTTTCCATGACTCCAGTATTAAACGAAATCAAAGTTTATAGCTTTAGTTACATAAATTTTTTACTCTTGTTGTAAATAAAGTTATAAAAGTCTTCAAGCATGTTTTTTTCCCTGGTAGATCCGCCTTGTGTAGTTCTCAGTAGGACAGTTAAAGCTGTAAACATATAATATTCAATATTATCATAGGTGATCATATAATACTGGCATACATATTTTGACCCTCAGTCCTTGGGATCGTAACTTCAGAGGTCATGTATATATTTTGAACCTCAGTGCTTGGGATGGTAACTTCAGATGTCAATATACACATTTGACCCTCAATGCATGGGTTGGTAACTTTTGAAGACAATATAGTTTACATATTTTGACCCTTAGTCCTTGGGATGGTAACTTCAGAAGACAATATACATATTTTGACACTCAGTGCTTGGGATGGTAACGTCAGAGGTCAATATACATATTTTGACCCTCAGTCATTGGGATGGTAACTTCATGGTCAATATATATATATATATTGACCCTCAGTCCGTTGGATCGTAACTTCAGAAGTCAATATACATATTTTAAACCTCAGTGCTTGGGATGGAAACTTCAGAAGACAATATACATATTTTGACCCTCAGTGCTTGGGATGGTAACTTCAGAGGTCAATATACATATTTTGACCCTCAGTCATTGGAATGGTAACTTCATGGTCAATATATATATTTTGACCCTCAATGCTTTGGATGGTAACTTTAGAAGACAATATACATATTTTGACCCTCAGTCCTTTGGATCGTAACTTCAGAAGTCAATATACATATTTTGACCCTCAGTGCTTGGGATGGTAATTTCAGGCCCCAATTTCACGAAAAAACTTAAGTAATTACTTAGCTAAGTCTGTTATTTTAAATGCCTGTAATTGCTCTTTATGTTTGTTAAATGTTGACTTTTTTAGCTATAACAGAACCGTATATGACTAGTTCATTAATTAAAAGACAATAAATCTGAATGTTAAAGAAAACGAAGTTAAGAAAATACTTAAGTTCGTTATATAGTGCTTAAGTAGAAATGTGATATTTGCTTGACTGAAATAAGTACTGCAGACAAAAACTATTAACCATAGTATAATTTAGTTACAAATGCATTGTTATAGAAAAAAATCAACATGAAATAACAATAAATTAAGCAACAGCCTAATTTTGAAATAACAGACTTAACTAAGTAATTACTTAAGTTTTTTCGTGATATCGAGGCAGAGGTCAATATACATATTTTGACCATCAATGCTTGGGATCGTAACTTCAGAGGTCAATATACATATTTTCTGTTGGCATTGTAACATCAGAAGACAATAAACACATTTTGACCCTCAGTGCTTGGGATGTTAACTTAGTGCTTGGAATGATAACTTCAGAGGTCAATATACATACTTTGACCATCAGTCATTGGCATTGTAACATCCGAAGACAATATACATATTTTGACCCTCAGTCATTGGGATGGTAACTTCATAAGACAATATACATATTTTGACACTCAGTTCTTGGGATGGTAACTTCAGAGGTCAATATACATATTTTGACCCTCAGTCCTTTGGATAGTAACTTCAGAAGACAATATACATATTTTGGCCCTCAGTCATTGGGATGGTAACTTCAGAGGTCAATACACATATTTTGACCATCAGTGCTAGGTGTGGTAACTTTTGAAGACAATATACATATATTGTCCCTTAATGCTTTGGATTGTAGCTTCAGAGGTAAATATATATATTTTGACCCTAATTCCTTGGGATGGTAACTTCGAAGTCAATATGCATATTTTGACACTCAATGTTTGGGATGTTAACTTCAGAGGTCAGTACACATATTTTGAACCTCAGTCCTTGGGATGGTAACTTCAGAAGACAATATACATATTTTGACCCTCAGTGCTTGCGATGGTAACTTCAGAGGTCAATATACATATTTTGACCCTCAGTGCTTCGGATGGAAACTTCAGAAGACAATATAGATATTTTGGCCCTCAATGCTTTGGATTGTAGCTTCAGAGGTATATATATATATTGACCCTCAATCCTTGGGATGGTAACTTCAGAAGACAATAAGCATATTCTGGTAACTTCAGAGGTCAATACACATATTTTGACCCTCAGTGCTTGGGATGGTAACTCCAGAAGACAATATACATATTTTGACCCTCAGTCCTTTGGACAGTAACTTCAGAGGACAATGTACATATTTTGACCCTCAGTGCTTAGTATGGAAACTTCAGAACACAAAATAGATATTTCGACCCTAAATGCTTTGGATTGTAGCTTCAGAGGTAAATATGTATATTTTCACCCTCAATCCTTGGGATGGTAACTTCAGAAGACAATAAACATATTCTGGTAACTTCAGAGGTCAATACACATATTTTGACCCTCAGTGCTTGGGATGGTAACTCCAGAAGACAATATACATATTTTGACCCTCAGTCCTTGGGATGGTAACCTACGAGTTCATAACACAAAATTTGACTCTCAGTCATTGGGATGGTAACTTCCGATTACAAGATACTTGTTTGACTCTTAGTCAAGTTAGAACACAACCATGATGATAAGTTCACTTTTTCAAGAATGCATTCTGATCATGAATCATGCATTTTCTATAGCACTTGTCAACTAACAACTCAGGGCACCGTATCTCCTTCGAACACACAAAGACTCAACATTTTTTAATCGAACCAATAAATATTGAATTAAGTAATACTGGAATATAACTCTCAGTTCTGTTATCAAAATTCTTTTACAGTCTCTGCATAAACATACACTTCTCACATAATTAAACAGTCCTCTCCGCGCTTTTATTTTCCGATACCCATGATACCGTTTCGGTAGTTCGGAGTCGTTCCAGTATTTCCATCGTTTCGGTGGATTTAGTTACCATCTTCCGATCAAGTAAGAATATCTACGAATATGATTATACCGCCCACCAGACGAGTAGGCGGAGCCACCTCACTCATTGGGCTAATTCGTTTCACACAACCCGGGGTACGCCGGTCACGTGAGCGGCAAAAAAACAAGAGCTCGTTGAACACGAAATGCCACCCTTGATGCATTCAGTAATTGCACAAGGAACAGAAATTATATGCTCACTGTAAACAAAAGTTCTACCATTCTGGTTTAATCTGACCTTGACCTTTAACCTTTTAACCTAACAAGAGATTACAGAGTGATCTTGGTGCCATCCACTGACCTATTTTTGAATGTTCCAAATTTCAAGACTAGCTCAAGGTCAGTTTTCATTTCGGTACAAAACAATGTGTATGTGGTCCAAATTTGAAAGTTGTGGCTTGAGAAATGTGAAAGTAGGTCACTAGATCAATTTCAAGGTCAAAGTTCATTTCGGTAGACAGAACTAAGCATGTGCTTCAAATTTGGAGGCTCTAGCTTGAGAAATGTGAAAGTAGGTAATAGGTAAAAATCAATGTCAAATTTCAATGCAGAACACAAAAATATGCAAGCGGGCCAAATTCGAAGCCTGTAGCTTGAGAAATGTGAAAGTAGGTCACTAGGTCAATCTCAAGGTCAAAGTTCATTTTGGTACACAAAACTATGCATGGTTCAAATTTGAAGGCTGTAGCTTGAGAAATGTGAAAGTAGGTCACTAGGTCAAAATCAAGGTCAAATTTTATTTCAGAACACAAAACTATGCAAGTGGTCCAAATTTGAAGCCTGTACCTTCAGAAATGTGAAAGTAGGTCACTAGGTCAATCTCAAGATCAAAGTTCATTTCAGTACACAAAACTATGCTTGTGGTTCAAATTTGAAGGCTGTAGCTTAAGAAATGTGAAAGTAGGTCACTAGGTCAAAATCAAGGTCAAATTTTATTTTGGAACAAAAAACAATGCATGTGGTCCAGATCTGAAGCCTGCACCTTCAAAAATGTGAAAGTAGGTCACTAGGTCAATAACAAGGTCAAAGTTTTTTCGTACACAAACCTTTGCATGTGGTCCAAATTTGAAAGCTGTAGCTACAGAAATGTGAAAGTAGGTCACAAGGTCAAGATCAAGGTCAACTCATGTCAAGGTTCATCTTGCCACTCAAAACTATACATGTGGTCCAAATTTGAATGATGTTAGTTATGGACATGAAGATTCTAAGTTTTTCCCTTTATAAGTCTATATGACTATATTTGACCCTAGAGGGATAATTTGAACAAACTTGGCAGAGAACCACTAGATGATGCTACATTACAAAATATCAAAGCCATAGTCTTTGTGGTTTGGACAAGAAGATTTGCACAGTTTTTCCCTAATAAGTCTATGTAAACCATGTGACCCCCAGGGCGGAGCCATATTTGACCCTAGGGGAATAATTTGAACAATCTTAGTAGAGGACCACTAGATGATGTCATATAAAAAATATCAAAGCCCTAGGCCCTCTGGTTTTGGACAAGAGGTTTTTCAAAGTTTTTCCCTATATAAGTCTATTTAAACCATGTGACCCCCGGGGTGGGGCCATATTTTACCCCAGGGAAATAATCTGAACAATCTTGGTAGAGGACCACTAGATTTTTCTACATACCAAATATCAAAGCCCTAGGCCCTATGGTTTTGGACAAGAAGATCAGAAACCGTTTAACTGTTCCTGGCCAATGTGACCTTGACCTTTGACCTAATGACCTCAAAATCAATAGGGGTCATCTGCTGGTCATGGCCAACCTATCTATCAATTTTCTTGACACTAGGCCCAAGTGTTCCTGAGTTATTGCCCGAAAACCATTTTACTGTTCCTGGTCACTGTGACCTTGACCTTTGTCATACTGACCTCAAAATCAATAGGGGTCATCTGCTGGTCATGACCAACCTCCCTATCAACTTTCATGATCCTAGGCCCAAGTGTTCTTGAGTTAACATCCGGAAACCGTTTTACTATTCAGGGTCACTGTGACCTTGACCTTTGATATACAGACCTCAAAATCAATAGGGGTCATCTGCTGGTAATGACCAACCTCCATATCAACTTTCATTGTTCTAGGCCCAAGCGTTCTTGAGTTATCATCTGGAAACGGATTGGTCTACATTCCGACCGACCGACCGACCGACCGACCGACATCTGCAGAACAATATACCCCTCCTTCTTCGAAGTGGGGCATAAAAATCTCGCCGGTTTAAGAATAAACGAACGATCCGGCGTACGACCGCCACGTTACGATTTTCTATTTTGACCTATTTCAAATTAGTTAGAAATTGTTTTCTTTGTTTGTTTTTGGTTTAACGCCGTTTTTCAACAGTATTTCAGTCATGTAACGGCGGGCAGTTAACCTAACCAGTGTTCCTGGATTCTGTACCAGTACAAACCTGTTCTCCGCAAGTAACTGCCAACTTCCCCACATGAATCAGAGGTGGAGGACTAATGATTTCAGACACAATGTCGTTTATCAAATAGTCACGGAGAACATACGCCCAGCCCGAGGATGTTTTCTTGATGTGTGTTTCTTCCCTTACTGGTATTACTCACAAATTCCCAAATGTTTATTCGAATATATCTCGCAAAATTATATGATTTGCCGCTTTGCCTATCTCGCAAGACCGGCACATATCGGCGTACGCCGGGTTGACTCGGGTGGTCCCGGGAAGTGAAACGAATGCCTAGCCGGTTGCCAGCGGCGAAACGGCGTACGCCGCTTATGTGAAACGAATTGGCCCATTGGGATACCAATTTTTTTCTCAGTCCTTGGTAATTAGACACTCCCTTTTTATGTCACGCGAATCAAGTGCGTAATAGACAGGAAGTGTGTGATAGTCGAGCACGAGTTACTAAATATAGACATAGAAATGAAACTAAGAAAAAATATATTCTTATATTTTTTTTCTAAGAATAAGAACTTAAGAATTTCTCTTAGCTAAGTCGAAAAAATTAAGATAAGAATTCTCTTAGAGGTAATTCTAAGATTCTTTATGAATACGGGCCCAGGTCACAGTTACACGGCTACTAAACGCTAGCGCCACCACCAAATTGTGGTGATAAGGAAAAGAGCTATCGACATTTCCATGGTGCAGCTATCGCCCGTTTCTACATGTAAACACGTAAGTAAAATTTATATTTTATCTTATATTTTTATTGATAGAACTTTTTTCGAAAATCGAGGAATGTAGTTCCGTGTAACAACACTTTTGCTACAGGTTGGCTGTGATTTCATTAAAATAATATGCAAATTGTGGTGTCAGGAGCTTTTCTCCTGAATCTGACAGTGGCACATTTTCATATCGGCCAGTATTCGAACAACATTCCGATGAATAGACGCTCTGTAAGAACATACCTGCGCATGCAACTGGTGTAGAAATGATAAATAAATATATACGCACACACCATGAATAATAGAATCTCGGGTTAGAAGAAATATACCAGGATTTTTAAAAGTGGTGGCGCTATAACTCTAGTGATGGCGCTATACAGTAGTGGTTGCGCTGTTACGGCATTCAATAATACGAACTGCTGACGCATCGGAACAAAACAAACACCAATATTCTCTAATAAATAATGTTCCTGCAAGGAATTATGTTATTAAAGAAAGAAAAACACGATCATAGTTTATTTACATTTACGAAACTTTCTCTATCCAAAAAAAAAACAATAACAAAAACAAAATACTCACAGACCCTTGGGACTCTTGTAGTCAGAGTAAATATTTTCCTTTGTTTAAAATGTTAATGTAGAATTATTTCTAACCTTTAAATATTCTACTTAAATACAAACGTAACTTTACTTTAAAATTCAGGTCAAGAAAAATAGTAGCAATACTTTTATTTCAAACAAAGATTTGTGTCCAGGAAATAATTGAAGATAGTGTAGAATTTATTTGTTATATTAAGATTCTGAAAGTTACTTTCCTTTGTTTTTATACATCGTTTGCATGTCATCGTAAACAAAAGACTTACTTTCACAATTCTTTCTGAAAAGCGAGTACAGTACATTTTCAGTTCCAATCGATTAAATATGATTAATCAAAGCTTAGATATACAATCTCAATCCAAATACATGTAGATTATTTAGCGATCATGTAGAGGTTACTACATGTATTTTGTTGAGTAACGTAATTTTGGTGTAGTGTGGGATAGGTTGATAACATCGATTATTGTAGAAATTTCCGTGGCTTGTAGACAGACATTTTCATATATTAAAATTGAATATATCAGCCACTAATCATATACAACAGCGCCACCACTTGAGTGATAGCGCCACCACTTTCAAAAGTGGTCGTGTATTAACTTTTTATTGTGTTTTTCATAATTCTTTGATGTATGGGAATACGTGTAATTCATTTCTACACCATTTGCATGCGAGGTATGTTCTTACAGTGTGTCTAATCATCGGAATAGTGTTCGAATGCTGGCCGATATGAAAATATGCCACTGTCAAATTCGGGAGAAAAGCTCCTGGCACCACAATTTGCATAATATTTTAATGAAATTACAGCCAACCTGTAGTAAAAGTGTTATTACACGGAACTACATTCTCCGATTTTCGAAACAAGTTCTATCAATGAAAATATAAGATAGAATATAAATTTTACTCACGTGTTTACAAGTAGAAACGGGCGATAGCTGCACCACGGAAATGTCGATAGCTCTTTTCCTTATCACCACAATTTGGTGGTGGCGCTAGCGTTTAGTAGCCGTGAGTTACCTTGTTACTTAAAAATGACTGCAAAAATGTTGAAAAAGACGTTAAACCCGAACACACACCTTTCGTTTTTGTTGTGTTGAGCCACCTGTGGAGTGTTTCCACTTTTTCTATTTATTATCACAGCAGCGTTGTTTGTGCCGTGTGGCGGCCGTAAAAAGTCTCCCAGTACATTCAATCAGGGCTGTTATAATTCTTCTCAGATCGTTCAGCACGACTTTTATGTCGTGTTATTGGTGGAAAAGGCTAAATCCCAAGGACTGAGGTATGAAACGTTCCCAATGATTGAGGATGTCCCGCCTTTCCGTTGTGACCCCGCCTTTTCGCTCCGCCCCTTTCATACGTCTAATCACCGGCGGTTGAGATAATCGCCTGAGACTTCGCCAAATCTGACCAAAACATAGAACATTAAAATTATTGATAATTTCATTCAATCAGTTCATATTTATTTTTGTCTCATCTGTCTGTGTTATCTAGGTTTAAAAACTAGGTCATTGGCTCAATACTAGTAATATAAGTGCTTTGTTTATGCACTTGTGGCCACAATCTTTTACTGTAATTCTTCATCAATTCCAGGGGAGCATATTTGAGGGAAGAATATATTGTTGCGTTAACAGACAAAAAATTGAAAAAAGCCTTTGAAGAAAACTTCAGTAAGTACTCTTTTTATTGTAACCAAGGGGTAAAGTGACTGGTACTTTTATAGATAAATGTTTTGTGTGTATGACTGGGAAACTCGGCAAGTAGAGCCTTGGGCGTACATTTTGTTACTGTGACTGCCCCGGTTAGAAACTCGTCTGTTCATTTTTTTTTCCTTATTTTTAGCTCACCTGAGCACAAAGCGATCAAGGTGAGCTATTGTGATCGTTCAGGGTCCATCCGTCAGTGTGTCCGTCAACAGTTTCTTTAAATGATATCCTCTATACCACTGATCGGATTTTGACCAAACTTCATAGAAGTGAGCCTCGGGGGGTCCTTTTTCAAAGATTTCAAATTGTTCCAGTCCATTATACAACTAGGTCACAGATGCTAAATATAGATTTTTTAAGTGAAAAGTCCATAAATCTTCTTGTCTGAAACCACAAGGACTCTAGGCCTTTCATATTTGACGTGCAGCATTTTGAGTGGTCCTCTACATACAGGTACATTGTTAAAATTATGCCTGTAGGTTGAACATTAGCCGCACCTGGGGATGGGGGAGGGGGTTACAAGACTTAGAGGAAAAACTTTAAAAGTTTTAAAAACTTTATTGTCTGAAACAACAAGAGGTAGGCATTTCATATTTGGTGTGTAATATTGTCTAGTTCATCTTATGCTCCTTGGGTGAAAATGGCCCCGTATGGGAGTTCACAAATTTTACATAGACTTCTTTAGGCAATAGTACCGGTATTCTTTTCATGCTATATATGAATGATTTTAACTCAGGTTAGCAGTACAGGGCCTCCAAGACCCTCTTGTTCATAAAAACATTGGTCACAAAAACAGTGTTTTAATGTTCACAAAATGACTAAATATAGATTCTGTCAAAAGTAGCAATTTACTGATAATCTGGATTTCAGTCGCTTAAATGGTAATATATGTAAACAGATACGACAGTTAAGAGTTATAATCACATTATTGGGACTGATGTAATACATGTACATAAATCTGAAATGTGAGTTGATTTATTTTGTCATAAAGATTGATTATATAATTTCAGTTCTCATCTCGAAATAATTCGAAAGAGACCCTGTCAGTTCAGTCTTGATTTTCATGGTTCAGCTTTGACATCGGCATATTCCTATGACAATTATTATTATTATAATACCAGATTTCTATAGCGCCCTTTTCATGATCAATTTCACATTCAAAGGTGCTTTCATAGTTCTAATGCAGCCACACAGTACGCATAATTCATCCTCTACTAGTGCAGACACAGAGCGATCTGACTAGAGAGACAGAGTGAGATAAAGCCCCCACGACAGAGAGATCAGAAATCAGATACAGGCTTGTGCAGCTAACTTAGCCTAGCTCTTTCCGAATTGACAGCCTGGTTCTTTGATGTGCCCAGTGTATAGCACTGGTACACGCAAGGATTGCCTGGGTTCCTGGCCAGTACACCTCTACTTGGGTGGGAAACAGTGAAAAGCGTTTCTGAAAATTCCCGAGTAGGTGCTGGGTATCGAACCCCTGACCTCAGAATTGGAAGGCCAATGTGCAAACCACTGAGCTATCAATCCACCCCAAAGACCACAATGACAGGGTGTGCTATGGGGATAGAAATTGTCATTCTTCGACAGTTCTAGCCCAGCTTGTTTAAAATAACACAGCAAATGAAAGTTAAGTTTGCTGTTAAGTAAATGACTGATTGTCTTAATTTTCTTGCATATTCATATGTTTATGAATTGAAGTTATTTACTAAAAATTACTCCCTTGATCTATTACAGTTTAGCTGGACTATATTGTGAAAAAGTTTTGTTCAAGGAGGCCTTGTGTGTCATATTCCAGAGCGTTACTGGAGCCAATTACCATGATGCAGAAAAAGAGTGTTTGGCGGTCCAGAATGCATCCATGATACAGGCCATGAAAGATGGACTCAAAATATGTAATTCTGCTTATTTTTATTATTCAGTGCATATACTGCTGAAAAGAAACTGATATATAAAATGCAAGTATAACATACATGTACAGTTATTTATTGTCCCACGTTCTGTAAGGTATTTATTTTATAGTATTATGAAAGTTCTATCTTGTTCTATGCCTAGCCTCAGACAGAGTGCTTTATTGATTTCCACCTAGACCTATTTGTCCTTCTGTTTGATGCACTGTGGCTGTTTGTACTGACATTCTAAAAGAATATTGACATTACTTTGCTATTTATGTCTCCCAGTCTACTGTTTATGGTAAAGTAAATACATTGAAATGTTGTTAAAGAAATAAAAGTTAATTGTGTATTTTTGTAGAATCTTGACAAAAAAATTATGCTTAACCAAATAATTTAATTCTTTTGGAAATGTTTAAAGAAAGAATGCTGGTTCCAAATTTTGTCAATTTCAGATATGGCTATTTTTTTCAGATGTATTTATTATTACAGTATTCTAATTAATAACTCATTTTTAAACAAATTATATATTTTAACTGATCACCTTAGAATTCATTGTCAAATATTCTGAAGGAAGAAACATTAAAAATGATAATTAAAAAGTGTTTGTCAATTCATTTTGTGATTGTAATTGTACTGACTTGAATATCATTATATGTTTTTTTCTGATACCCCTTCCTTTACGTAGAAAAATATCATAATGTAAAATTGGTCTACTAGAGCAAGAGGTCTCATTATTTAGACTATACATTTTATAAAATAATATTGATATTTTTTAAGGATTTTTGAAATGATATAATGTGAAAGGTAATATACATATATTTTAGACAACATTTTTTTTTGTCTGTTTAAAGATGGATCTCGTTGCTTCATGAGCTATATTGTCCAGAAGAATCAATTCTCAAAAATCATACTGTCTTAACTACATGTCACATGCTGTGTATTCTCTGAAATTCCAATTGAAGCAAGTGTCCCTGATTGATAGTAATGGCACAAATGTGCATCATTTCTTACATTCCAGAGATGCTAGTATGTCTAATTTCACCATATTACATGCCTATATATATATATGTATATATATATATATATATATATACATATATATATATATATATAATATATATATTATATATATATATATATATATATTTAAATACATACAATAATAAAGTTATAAATGTCTTTAAGCATGTGTTCTTTTTTTCGTGGTAGATCTGCCTTGTATAGTTCTCAGCAGGACAGTTAAAGATGCTCGCCCGCAGAATGGTTTACGGATTCACACCACTATATAGTTATGTAGGAAAAAGTAAAGCATTGCAAACGGTTTATTTTTCCAATGTAGTCATATATAATGTACATATTTTGACCCTCAAAGCTTGCGTTAGTAACATTTGAAGACAATATACATTTTTTGACCCTCAGTCCTTGGGATCGTAACTTCAGAGGTCATGTATATATATCTTGAACCTCAGTGCTTGGGATGGTAACTTCAGAGGTCAATATACATATTATGACGCTCAATGCCTCTGGGTTGGTAACTTTTGAAGACAATATACATATTTTGACCCTCAGTGCTTGGGATGGTAACTACAGAAGACAATAAACATATTTTAACCCTAAGTGCTTGGGATGTTAACTTCAATGGACAATATACATATTTTGGCCCTCAGTCATTGGGATGATAACTTCATGGTCAATATATATATATATATTGACCCTTAGTCTTTTGGATCTTAACTTCAGACGTAAATATACATATTTTGAACCTCAGTGCTTAGGATGGTAACTGTAGAGGTCAATATACATATTTTGACACTCAGTGCTTGGGATGGTTACTTCATGGTAAATATATATATAGTTTGACCCTCAGTCCTTTGGATCATAACTTCAGAAGTTAATATACATATTTTGACCCTCAATGCTTGGGATGGTAAGTTCAGAGGTCAATATACATATTTTGACCCGCAATGCTTGGGTTGGTAACTTTTGAAGACAATGTACATATTTTGAACCTCAAAGCTTGCGTTAGTAACATTTGAAGCCAATATACATTTTTTGACCCTCAGTACTTGGCATGGTAACTTCAGATGACAATATACATATTTTGACAGTCAGTGCTTCGGATTGTAACTTCTTGGTCAATATATATATTATGACCCTCAGTCCTTTGGATCGTAACTTCTGAAGTTAATATACATATTTTGACCCTCAGTGCTTGTGATGGTAACCTCAAAAGAGAATATACATTTTTTTGACCCTCAGTGCTTGGGATGGTAACTTCAATGTTCAATATACATATTTTGAACCTCAATGCTTGGGATAGTAACTTTTGAAGACAATGTACATACTTTGACCTTCAATGCTTGTGTTTGTAAATTTATATGACAATGTACATACTTTGACCTTCAATGCTTGGGTTGGTAACTTTAGAGGACAATATACATTTTTTGACCCTCAGTGCTTGGGATTGTAACTTCATGGTCAATATACATATTTTGACCATCAGTCATTGGGATGGTAACTTCAGAAGACATTAAACATATTTTGACCCTCAGTGCTTGCGATGGTAACTTCAGAGGTCAATATACATATTTTGACCCTCAGTGCTTCGAATGGAAACTTCAGAAGACAACATAGATATTTTGACCCTCACTGCTTTGGATTGTAGCTTCAGAGGTATATTTATATATATATGTTGACCTTCAATCCTTGGGATGGCAACTTCAGAAGACAATAAACATATTCTGGTACACGTAACTTCAGAGGTGAATACACATTTTTTGACTCTTGGTGGTTACTCCAGAAGACAATATACATATTTTTACCCTCAGTGCTTAGAATGGAAACTTCAGAAGACAATATAGATATCAGTCCTTTGGATACCTCAGTCCTTTGGATAGTAACGTCAGAGGACAATAAACATATTTTTACCCTCAGTGCTTATAATGGAAACTTCAGAAGACAATATAGATATTTTGACCCTCAATGCTTTGGATTGTAGCTTCAGAGGTAAATATATATATATTCACCCTCAATCCTTGGGATGGTAACTTCAGAAGACACTAATCATATTCCGGTAACTTCAAAGGTCAATACACATATTTTGACCTTCAATGCTTGGGATGGTAACTCCAGAAGACAATATACATATTTTGAAGCTCAGTCATTTGGATAGTAACTTAGAGGACGATATACATATTTTGACTCCCAGTCCTTGGGATGGTAACCTTCATAACACAAAATCTGACCCTCAGTCATTGGGATGGTAACTTCCGATTACAAGATACTTGTTTGACCCTTAGTCAAGTTAGAACACAACCATGATGATAAGTTCACTTTTTCAAGAACGCATCCTGATAATGAATCATGCATTTTCTATAGCACTTGTCGACTCAAAACTCAGCGCACCGTATCTCCTTCGAACACACAAAGATTCAACATTTTTGAATCGAACCATTAAAGATTGAATTAAGTAATACTGAAATATAACACTCAGTTCTGTTATCAAAATTCTTTTACAGTCTCTGCATAAACATACACTTCTCACATAATTAAACAGTCCTCTCCGTGCTTTTATTTTCCGATACCGTTTCGGTAGTTCGTACTCGTTCAAGTATTTCAATCGTTTCGGTAGATTTAGTTATCATCTTCCCATCAAGTAAGAATATCTACAAATATGATTATCCCGCCCACCAGACGAGTAGGCGGAGCCACCAGTCCTTGGTAAATAGACACGACCGTTATTGGTACTGTTTAGTTTCTGAACATGAGCATTTCGGCCTGGGTGGTTCCAATACTCGCGCTTTTATAGCTTTGGATATTGTATAATCACCCCTTGGATATGACGCCTGCTTTTTGATTTTGTCTTTTGGCAGTTCCTGTGATATGCAGGCTCCATAACCTCAGATCCCCTTTCTAAATTCCAGTTTGTTTAGTTCTGCTCATTGTTTTCTCGTTTAGGGCAAACCCATTATTTTAACTGGGGACCATACGCCGCTTTTCATGGAATTACATACTAGTGTAGCATTGAAGGTTCCATGTGCATCGCCGTATGAACACATCTGCCGATGTCTCTAAATTGTTTTTTTGTACTTTTAACATGTGTAAATGTTGAGTTCTGCTCAACCCGGGGCTAGAGGGCATGGACGGTAGCATGCATTTCCACTACCGTCCATGAACAGGCTCAATCAAACCGAGCCTGCAACATTTTCGTTTTTGTTGTGTTGAGCGACCTGTGGAGTGTTTCCACTGGTACCTTTTAGTCCATTGAATCGTAGTGAGGTTTTGTATGGTAAGTAAATAGCCACTGCCAGGGTGACAACATACGCGAGACTGAAAATTTCACATCCAATTACCAGCCACATGCCATTATTAAAGAAGACCCCAGATGCCCCTGACTCTTAACCACCAACATCACGTAAGCCAACTGTATGACTTCCTCTCATAAAGATCGCCGTTACATGACTGAAATACTGTTGAAAAACGGCGTTAAACCCAAAACAAACAAAAAAATCCTTACATGAAGAAAATTCTACACCCAAGCGAAGTTTCGGACCGACAGCGGTGACGCTCATCCATGAAGGCCCCAAAACGTTTGTGTGGCATAAAAGAAGAGCATTTAAAACTACATATCGTTTTATCGCAACATTAATTTGCTTTTCTTATAGTCACTAACAAGTCGTTACTTTTCTCAAACGAATTTATTTCTTAACCTGAAAAATCTTTAGCTTATCGAGGACAATATATTTGGACTTGGCAACATGTCAGAAGTCCTTAACTCCAAAATTAGGCAGTATGAATATGTTATTACGAAGCGCCACTGAGTATGCTTCATAGTAACGCAGTCCAGAAAAGACAGTCTGATTACAATGGAACCCCCAAAAAACAAAGACAAATATCAAACAGGGAATGCCAAGCACCAAAAACGCAGCCTCCCCAAAAACGAAACCTACAGCACGAAGACGTGCACACCACACACACACACATAAACGCGCGCACACACAAAGTCAATACACCACAAACACACACACATACACAAAGCCAACAAAAGGACAAAACGAACAAATAAAGGAACACAGTGGGGCACCGCCTTGGAACGGTCAGTGGCAAAAACACCACTGGGGAGCTTAAACCGGTTTATGGTACACACCCAACCTCACTCTTACCCCCCACCATGTTCCAAAAGACACGGGACAGTGTAAATAAAAGTAATCCCCTCCAGGTGAATCTCTAACACACGTAATAGAAACAAAAAGGCATGGCATGTAAAACACAAAAATGCTCTTGTATAAATATATAAAAAGCAAACCTTTAGACCTAAAAAACGTATGTAATCAATGCCTTTTCAGAAGACAGAGCAACAAGAGAAACACCCTTAAGGGCCCGAAGAAACAGGCCATAAGACAGATATCAAAACAGATCAGTCCTGGTAGGATTTAAAAACTGCTTATCATAGAGTCCTCCCCCTCTTCCGTCAGACACAATCAAATTGTACCAAATGCCAAATTTATAGCTTTGGTTAACCGTTTTAGTTTGGGAGACTTCTGGGGTGGGCGGCAAGGGGGCAAGCGGACAGGTAAGTCGGTTAATACTTTTTGCGATTCCACTTTCTTGCTACATGTACTGTTTTAGCGAGTTTGAAATTAAAAAAAAACACTAAATTCTACATATTGTTTGTGTATTAACACTAGAATTCGGAAAAACAAGCCATTAGATATTCTGACAAAACTTTAATTTGATCAATGTTCATCAAAAAAGAAAAACAAATGTCTAATGAAAATCGAAACGTGCAATCATATAATTCTCTTCCTGTTCAAGGTCCTGTATTATCCTGTCGTCAGTATTCTCAACAAGGTGTTTGACAAACTCCCAGTATATTGGCTCCTCCTCCTGAAACGTATTAAAACGACATGTTTAGAAAAGAAATTGAATATTTAAAGGTTTGGTTTCGGGCTTTTAAGGGAACAAAAACCGTACTTTATAAACACTCTCTTTTAAATTATGAGACCCTGTACCCAAATCTACTTGAAATTAGAAAAGATTTTTTTTAAAGTTAAATGCATTTGTTTTTTGGGAGGGCCCCCTTAATAAAAAAGTTATTGGGGAGAAAAATCTAGTTTTGTTTTAACCCCTCTAAAACATTTTTTTAAAACGTTGAAAAACTGTCAACTTCTGAGTTTAAAAAAAGGGAAATCCCACAAAGGGAAAGGGAAAAATATTTTGGGCTTCATTTTAACTTTTTTTTGGGCCCCCCTTTTTTTTAAACTCATTTCCCGGGATGTATTTTCCTCAACCGAATCGGTATCCCCCCCCAAACTCCTCTAAACATGACCCTCGGGTACGCCTTCCACTGCTTTTAAATCCCTCTGTTTCTCTATTTCCGTTGTTTCCTTTTTCCCGCCTTTGACTGATAGAGGGTTTTCGGTCTAGGTGAATCAAAACTTGTCGGGTAAACTGCCCCGGTTGACTGAGGGTATCAGTTCGTACCTTATTCCCCCGGCCCAACAAACAAAGAAAACGAAATGAAAACAAGTTTTATTAATTTTCCCTTTTGTCTCTTTAAACCCGCTCATGAATAAAGCAGGGCTTTCACAAGCATTTTCCCCAACAAACCCTGGAACATAGAAATTTCCAAGAAGCAAATTTTCCCAAACACTGGCAGAACCCCTATATATACAGTCAGCCCTGCATTTTAAAAACCCTTTCTTTGCGGGTCTTTGCGCCCCATTTTTAGATTTTGCTCAGGACTGCACGGAATGCCGGGCCCTACAGTTTTAACACGGTTTGCCTTTCATTTAATACTTTTTTGGTAAGCACCTTTTTAGCTTTTAAAAGGGACTGCCCCCAAATTGAAAGAGGACAAGAAAAATTTTAAAAATTTTGTGGGGATAATTTTTTAAATTACCAAAACGAAATTCGCATATTAAATAAATTTAGCGTTGGAAAACCCAGTTTAAAAAATATTTTTTACAAATAATACATAAACCCCACAGTCGAAATGAAAGGATACAGGGGTTTTTTTAAAGACAAAAATTTTTTGTTTTTAAAAATATTAAAAAAAAACAGTTTTTTTTTTAATTTTCACGTTTTAAACTACAGGTTTCACTGCGAAAAGTTTTTTTTATTTTTTTCCACTGTAAAAATTTTTCCAGATATTTTCAGCCTAAAAAATTACAAAATATTCATCACTGAAAAACTTCAAATTTAATCCAGAGTTTTTTTTCATTTTTGCTAGAAATCAGTTAGAAAGTCATTAAACACGGGACTTTTGTCAGCCTAATTAAAAGCACATACGCACGGGAAATTTCCAATGACACAAACTTTATGCGGGGGGATCCCTTTGATGAAGCCCTTTAAAACTGCGGGTTTTTCCCTTAAAATAAAAAAAACAAACACCCCAAAAACGTTTTACCTGTTTGAATTAGTATTAACGTACTACGCCAAACCCCCGGGTACGAATTCGTTAGTCGAAAATTTGTTTTTTAAAGGTAAAAAGCTGAACATTTTGATTTGTCTTGTTTTTTAAAACCCCCGTGGTAGTTTTAATTTAAAACCAACGACTTCAAAATCGAGCGCCCCAATTGACGAAAGATTGAAACGTCGTATGACGTATTTATAAATTTGACGTCGACTATCATTGGATCTTTTTATGAAAAACTACTAAGTTTTAAAGATTCAAAATATTTTTTCTTTACAAAATTTAAAGTCGAAGCATTAAGTTTAAAACCATTTTTTCGCAGAAAGGGGAAAAGTAAAAGGGAAACGACAAAAAATTTTAGTGCTCCTTTTTCCAGATTCACGGGGGGGGGGGGGGGGGGGGGTTAAAAATCTCCAAAAACACTGTTATTTTTCCTCAAAAATTTAATAACCCAAAACTAATGAAGTTACCTGTATATAGGCTATAAATTTTTATATGCTCTTTTGGGAATTTCTGATGTCTTGAATTTTTAATCATTTTACGTAAAATTTTTAAATTTTAAATGGGGCCGTATTACGAATCAAAGGGTTAATTTTTCCACTTCCCCCCCAAACGGAATTGCGTCCCCCTTATTAATAATTTTGTGACATGTTTTAATTAAACTAATTTCAATATCTTTTTTTAAGCAAATTGGGGGGTTATAATCGAGACGTTCCTTTTTTCCCCCGAGACGTTCCTCTTTAAACCAGGGCGCTTTTTTCAGCTTTTGCGTCATTCAGAAAATATTCAAAAAAAACGGTAAAAAGATCTAAATTTCTTTTTTTTCTGAACGAAGCATGTAAGTGTCGGGCTCATTTTCTTAAAAGGGGATCACTTCCTGTCCGACGTATCGTTTCGGAAAATTAAAAAACTATTTGACCCAAAAAGGGGTTTTTCAAAAGCGGATAGCAAAAAATTTTTAAGATAAAAATCCCGGGAAAAAACTGATAAAAACTTTAAAAATTTAAATGATTTAATTATTTTTTTTTGGTGTTCAACAACCGTAAACCGACAGAAAAAAAACGCATACCTCAAAAAAACCCCCTTTTTGAATGGGAAAAAAAAAAAGACTTTTCGTAAATATAAAGATCATATTTATTGTAAATATAATGATGAAAATAAAAAAAACCATTCAAAAGTACAAAATTAAAAGCATCTAAATTACGCACACTTTGAGTTTATTTGTTTTATTGAGGGGCCCCGGGAACATTTGAGCCCCGCCATGAGAAAACCAACATAGTGGCCCTTTTCGACCCCATGGATCCAGACCAGCCTGCGCATCCCCCGCAGGGCCCGGTCAGGATCCGTTTTTGTTTGCTTTAAACCGTATTCTAATTTCCAAAAAGGTTTTGAAAGGGGAACAGCATGCTGGCGCAAAAAAGCCAATGTTTTTTTTCTCATGGGAAAGGGTTTATTTTTGTGAAAAAAAAATACGCACGAACGATGTCTGAAAAAAACATTTTGAAACATGAAAAACTTTTTTTGAATCTACATTCCTGCCAAAATATGTCCATTTCGGGTACAATACCCGTTAAACCCTTTAAAAAGGTCAAAAACAATCAAAAAAATTTTTCTGACTATTTTCCATATTTTATATCTTTAAAAAATGTTGGGATGGATTTAGGTAAAATTCTTGTTAACCTCAAATTTGCCAGTTCAAAACAAAAAGTTTTTAACTTTTAAAACCCATTGCAAAAAAAACACAAACACACGCACACAAACAAAAGAATGTTTGAAAAAGTTCGTACTTAAAAACCTTTCCCATCTGTGCCAGGTTACATGAAAAAAAATTTTTTCAAAAAAATATATAAATAATTTGATATTCCCAAAACATTAATGGACCAAACCTTTTTTTTTTATTTTACTATATAAGGGAAACTTATTTTCATTTTTAAACAAAAGAAACATGGGTATCCGTGGGCCCTTTTCCCCAGATATTTTTATACTTTTTAAGATTTAAAAATGGTTTTTTCCAAGGGGGCTTAAAAAATATTATCCTTCCGCATTGGGTTTCCCCTCCTTCGTGTTTAGTTCGAAAAAAAAACGTTTAACACACTCCTAATGGGACTCCCAACAGATAAAATTTACTTTTAATTGTATTAATTTGTGCCTACCCCAACGCTATTTTTTTCTTTACTTTCCCCTCGTCTTTTTTTTAAAAGGATTACATTTGCCCTTTTATTTCGACAAAAATTTAAACCCGTTCGCTTTTTAATTTCCCTCTGATTAATACTTGGGCTTAGAAATAATTTAGCTGTTCTGCTTAAAAACCAAAAGGGGAAAATTTTAAGTAACGGATCGATCACTGCACAAAATGTGGTGCTCTAACCAACTGCCCGGAAATGTCTTTAAGCAACTTCATCGACTCCTTTTTGGTGTGTTGTTCGTCGTATACAGTCGTCATTCTGAACCCACTCTTCGGACAATATACCAATTTACGTATTTACTCGTTTCTATATGACATTGGATATCGGCAGGGTACGGAGGTGTATGTTATTTATTAACTCGAAATTTCGAGTTACTAACTAGATATTCGAGTTACGTATCTCAAAATTTCTAGGTAGGCCTACTAAGTAGAAATTTCTAGTTACCTAGTCGAAATTTCAAGTTACTGTCTCAAAATTTCGAGTTAATGGTTAGTTACTAAGTCGAAATTTCGAGTTACTAAGTCGATATTTCGAGTTATGTTTCTCGAATTTCGAGTCACTAACTACAATAGTTTACGTTGATGTATAGGTCCTGGCTAGTGTATCCATCGGGTAGCCCTACAGGGCCATATGATTATGATAACCGGGCAGCGTTTGCTCATAAAAATATCACTTTTTAAACCATGTTATAGTCTGGAAGGCTTTCGACCTAGTTCAGTTTATACATAATTTATTTTAGGTCGATTGTGAAGGAAGTTCTACAACTTATATTAATCACTCTCGACACCTCATTCCTGATAGAATCCATCGCCACGAGGGTATGAGAGAAGAGGCCAGTTTCCCTTTTAATGCTGCGCGCCAAGCAAGAGAGCTACTGGTATCATTTTTCACGTCTTTGATATGACGCAGCCGAAGATCGAAATCACAACCTCCCGCACTCGAAGCGGACGCTCTAACACTAGGCTATCGAGGCGGTTTCGACCTAGTTTGAGATCATATGGCAAGGAAATATAGACATACCCCACATGAACGTGTAGTAATGAGTCTTACCAAGATGACTATTTGACAAACGACATTGTGTCTGAAATCATTAGTCCTCCACCTCTGATAATTCATGTGGGGAAGTTGGCAGTTACTTGCGGAGAACAGGTTTGTACTGGTACAGAATCCAGGAACACTGGTTAGGTTAACTGCCCGCCGTTACATGACTTAAATACTGTTGAAAAACGGCGTTAAACCCAAAACAAACAAACAAAATGACCAAGATGGGGTACCTGGATAGGTCTAGATTTTGAGGAGGATCATAGATGACCGGGAAGTATTCAAAATTAGAATATATTTTGACCATATCTGGACTGGAAGATTTTCGGCCTATTTCGAGCACCTACCACCTGAACATACTATACATGTAAATGAAGATAATATCCTGGATACAATTTGAAATCTGGAGTAGCTCTAGAGGCTGTGGGGTAGGTCATACATTGACATTAGGCCTATGATAATATATGTTCAAGTCGCTACATTGACATGTAGGCCTATGGTAATAATTGTTCAAGTCGCTACATGTTGGGTACAATATATGAATGTGTAGATAGATGATTTCACTTCGAAGAGACAAACGTCGTCGATTACATTTTTAGCTCATCTGAAATTTTGAAGAAAAAAAAATGCAAGTTATTATCATCACTTGATCGACGTCGGCGGTGGCGTTGGCTGGTTAAATTTTATGTTTAGTTCAACTTTTCTCCTAAACTATCCTGGCACTAATGCTCTTCCGTAGCAGGGAGCAACACACACTGGTATCTCAGAATAGTAGTGCCTTTATTGAACAATGTTTTCCAGGAAATGATCGTTTAAGCTTACTTCAAATTCTTATTGATGTAAATACGACACAGCTAGTAGTATTACGTAGATTTTTTTCTAATTGCAACGTATAAATCTGGTTTTGGGAATGCTTATATGAATGTGCTATTACAGTCAGTTAGACATTGTTCAAGACAAGAAATGATCATCAAGTTAAAATAGTTTGAAAAACAGTCCCTTTAACATTAATTAAAATTGACTTATGTTCTGTGTATATTTCGACCGAATACCTTTTTGTTACATAAAAAGATATCGAAAGACGAAGGTCGAATATCAAAATAATATTTTCTCACAATTTATACCAAAAAATTCACCACAGTCCACCATTGCATTCCAAAAATGTCCGTGGGAATACCATCTTACCCCCTCACTACCTCAAATATTTTGGACAAAAATGCAGCAGGATCCACCATTTCATATCTGTATTTCAAAAATGACAAGGGAGAGACGCTGTGATTCCACTGTCAGGAGGGGGTTAACCCCCGCACCTCAAACTTAGGACTCAAAAAAATGCAGCAGGGGCCACCATTTTATTCATATATTTCAAACATTTCCAGGCGGACACATCCTGACCTACCTAACATGAGGGGTTACCCCCTTCGGTACCTAACCCAACTCGGCCCGCCGATGCCGCCTTCATTCTTTAACTGTTGCCGCTCACCGCACCCAAATGAAATATTTCTGGAACCGGGTCTGTTATACATACACTTTGTATTCTTAAAACGATAACTGACATCTGACATATTATTGTATTGTTTTATAATCTCAGATAAATAAATTCTGAATTGACGGTTCGTTCGAATAGAAAGAAAAATGCTTCTAAAAACCCCATGCCACTGGTTTCAGAATGAGTTAACTCTACGTTTTATAAGAGATGTCTGAAAAATATTTGTCGTGTTTTCGTGTCGGCGGGGCGAAAACACGACAACCTAATTTGTCAAGTTTCGGTGTCGGCTGGGCGAAAACACGACAAATAAAGGGCGCCAACACGACATATTTATACCCGCCAAGATGAAAACTCGACAGCTAAATTTGTCGTGTCGGCGCCCTCTCAACGTCGAGTTTTCGAGTAAAATGTGTCGTGTTTTCGCCCAACACGAAATGTCAGAAATCAGCTACCATAACTAATGTAACGCTGTGTGTGTTACGTTAAGTTTCTTTGGGGAATATTTGCTCAAAGTCAGTCTTTTTATTATTGTTTCGAGTCCGCTTAATTGAGGGAATTAGCAAAATCCAGATTCTGTTTCTTTTTTTTGTTCAGTTTTCAACAACAATATGGATGTCCACATAACAACAATAATTTCTATAAACACAACTAGATTAATTAAATCTTTGTAATTATCTAGTCGGATATCTCGACATGAAACACAGAAGTATGTATCCTTCTTTCGTAGGTAAAAATCTTCTGATTAACGGTTATCATTGAGTTTTATGAGGTTCATGACAACAATAATATTAACCAATGATATTGCAGTAAACCTACATGTCCCCTAGCAAAAAATCTCGCATACTGCGACACTTAGTGAGATTTCACGTGACCAGGGACCTCTGTAGATTATTATCTTACTAAACAGATATTAAGATTATGTAATAAAATGCAATAAGACTATTAACAGACGTATAATAGCAATTAGTTTGACACTGCAAGATCTTATCAATGTTTAGTAAGAAATAAAACATTTTTATAATGACAGCATGTAAATTTTTTTTGTTCTTTTAAAATTATTGACAAAGTTCGCTTTTTACATATACAACCATTTTTAAACATTTTTAAAACAAATTATTTGAAAGTTTTAAACATTAATGTCACCGCATGACACTAATCCTAATTTTTAGCGCGAGGTATTAATCGGAGAGTCTCTCCATTGATAATTTCATATTAAATTGATACATGATTATGTTTTAAGGAAGATACTGTTCATTCTATGTATAGTTTAGTGTTTATTAGTAAGTTTTTATCAAAGTAAATTGGTCTGGCGCGGCGCAGCCAATTTAATTTAATAGATGTATACTAATAAACACTAACCTGTTAAGTGTTTGAAATTATTTTTTGTTTACAAATTTAAGCTCTGCCTACTGTATGTGACTTACTGGGTTAATAAACGACTGGAAGTAAATGTTGATTTACCAAAATAAATTTCCTGATAATTTGAAAAATACTGCAATGCCACTGGACAAAAATAATTTCAAACACTTATGATTTATTAAGTCTTTCAAATGAATAAATATTTATTTATACACAAGTGTATATATTTTTTAGTTGTTACGTTAAAGGTCAAACTTTTTTTCACTTCCATCTTCAGTTCTCTTTTATTGCAACATTTTTCTTAGTCACAGTAAACTTAAAAACACGTTTTGAAATTTTCTCAATTCTTTAAAAATTGCATAATATTACATCTCTGTTTTCCTGTATTGATTGCATTGATTTAATACATATTTTGTGAATTTCTTGCTGTTGTTTATGAACAGAAAGACGAAATGTAACTTGTTTCTCCTTTAATTACATGGCGCCCTTTGATGTTTACATCAATGCTTTTCTTGTACAATACTAAATTTGGACATTCCATTATTTCAATATAGTGTTTACATATTTAGCTGGATTTATAAAAGGTGGGAACTTTCTATAAGCAAACATTAAAAAACTGAGTCTAACAACAAACTGTTATCTTTACGACCAAGAAAAATTTTAAAATCTTTAACTAAAATCCATTTGATAGAAATGTTTTTTCTTATTCTCCATCACAGCTG
This sequence comes from Mercenaria mercenaria, assembly GCF_021730395.1. Lineage (NCBI taxonomy): Eukaryota > Metazoa > Mollusca > Bivalvia > Venerida > Veneridae > Mercenaria > Mercenaria mercenaria. The sequence goes on from NC_069364.1 coordinate 49,869,730, forward strand.
CCATCTTTCACGCACGTTTCATCCTTGTCTTGTGACTTGAAATATGATTTCCCGGTTTTCACGTGCAGCACCTCTTCTCTAACCATTGTTAGGATTTCTCTAAACTTCAGTTCACGTGCACCTAAATAAAGCTTACTGGAATCTTCCTTGTCGAAAATCATGTATTCTTGTGTGTCCAAGTTGTATTTTGGCCACTGACGAACACTTTTAACTGGTTCGTTTGGATCACTGAAATTATAAAGAAACAGATAAGATTTACTGACATGACGTCATTTCCTGTATATCATGTTGCTACTGAAGGAAGGCATTGAGCCGAAACATGTCTTACGAAAAGATGTAAATAGAAATATTAGTGTTAGTTTTGATCTGGATTATTTAAATATTAAGTTTACATCTGAACTGGCTGTAATTGATTAGCCTTATTTATTTATTCATTTATTTTTTTATATGATAATACAATGCAACTATGGCCCTTGAAATAGCCAAAAAAAAATTTTTTTTTTTGGATGCCATAGCCAGAAAGATGTGGTATAGAATAATGAACCCTTTCATATTTTTGGGCTAACCCCCATTAAGACTGAAAAACATTTGAATTATTTCCCCATTATTTGTGACAAATGTACCAGTGGGAGGGTGGGGGGGGGGGGGGGGGGTGAAGGGGGAGCACACCCTGTGTCCTACAGACACATTCTAGTTTTAAAATTGTGTTAAAACAAATACTTTTAAGGACCAAGACCTACACGGGTTTATTGCTTTATTTATTACGGTTCAGAGTTTCAGAACCACAAGTCTTTAGTGTGAGTGGTTAAATACCCAAGCATATGAACCAAAACAGTGTTAAATCAGAAAATAAATCACAAGAGTGACATGTTACTTTAAATTCTAACATGATATGTTGTTCTAGCTTTAATACGACCCTATATAGTAGAGGACCAATATATGCCTCTGTTCTCTATGGCTTCTCGTTCTTGGTGCTTCCGAGGGATCTACTTTTCAGATTTTATTTACTTCACAACAGCGGGTGTTAAGAGTTGTGTGGCGGCCGTAAAAAGTCGCCCCTACTTCACCTCAGTGTTGTTATATTTCTGGTCTATCGAGATCATTAATTTCAACTCATTTAGATTTGAAAATTGAATACTGCTTAAGCAGCTGCTAGGGGACGTAGGCATGTTTGCATTTTCCATTACTGCTCAAGAACAGACTCAATCAAACCGAGCCTGCAATTTGCACTGTTTGCCTTGTTCTCGGTACTTCCGAGGGATCTACTTTTCAGATTTTATTTACTTCAAAACAGCGGGTGTTAAATGCTGTGTGGCGGTCGTAAAGGTCGCCCCGACTTCATCTCAGTGTTGTTATATTTTCTGGTCTATCGGTGATCATTGATTCAACTCATTTAGATTGAAATTGAATACTGTTTAAGTCGGATGTGGACAGTGTTGCATTTTCCATTACTGCTCATGAACAGACTCAATCAAACCGAGTCTGAAATTTTCACTGTTTGCCTTCTTCTGGTGCTTCCGAGGGATCTACTTTTCAGATTTTATTTCCTTATACAGATTTCCGTCCCTATGTATAACACTAACAGACTATTCTATCTTCTATCTGTACCTTACCCGTCTATTTGTCTACAAACCTCGTTTTCTGCCTAGTATGACTGACACAACCTTTCTACGGCACAATGCATCAATAGAAGACACGGTAAGCCAATATATAATAGGTTTAACGTTATGAGAATGCAGCCGAAACGTCCCCTCGAAATTCAACAAAACATTGAATAAATATCTATCTATCTATTTATCTATCTATCTGTCTATCTATTAAGTTTAATTACGGCCCATCCGCCCTTTCAGACACAATGAAGCCGGCATATAAATGCCACGTAGAGTATAGACCGCGAACATACCCCTTATCATGTTCTTAAAGTGTGTTTTGGTTCTAATGTAGGGGTATTGATTACCTCTCTGCAATTCCCAAGAGTTTCGTCCACAGAGCATGAATTTAGTAGCCAAATTGCGACTGTAATATATATTCAAAGATACTCACTTTTATAATGACTGTCAGTAGTGCCCCTAGTGGTTACAATGACTGTCAGTAGCGCCCTCTAGTGTTTCATTCTGATTGGCTAATATCTAACCATTTCAAGTAATGAGCGTCTGTTATTCTTACGTGATACAGCGTCTAGTTATTTGACCCTGTATCACCATAAATACAATGTACATACAATTCTAATCGTCAAAAAAAAAAAAAAAAAAAAAAAAAAAAAAATGGCCGCCAGAGGGCGTGGTCACTTTTCATCAACAGTTTCTTTAAACAACATCTCCTCCAAAACCACTGAATGGATTTTCAGTTTCAACTTTAAATATTCTTTTCTCTAGAGATTGATATTTGACATATGATATAGGGTTAACTCTCACCATACTTGTCTAAATTATTGCCCTAAGTTAAAAATGACGACGTCTACTTAGCTTATATATAAGAAACTTGAAAATCTTCTTCTCTGGATCAAAATTGCCAGAGCCTTATATTTGGCTTGTGATATCTCTAATAATTGTTCAATTTATTGCCGTAGATTCAAAATGTGTGTGACCTGTATATAAATAATGGCTAACATAGAAGAAACATAACTCGTACTTATACAAACACACTTGAAGCCTTGTACAAGGTGAGCGCTTTAGGGTCAGTGACCCTCTTCTTATTTAACAAAATAAGCGGGGCGGGATAGGGTCTAACCGCTGTGTCAAATTAAAGAGGAAGGGATTTTCCAGTCTTAGGAGTTCGGATGTTCTACGCTCACATTCTTCACCAGTTGTTAGACCATGATCTCTATTTTGTTTAATTAAAGTTGATATTGTTTTAATTATGCCATATATGGTCCGTTGTCGATTTCTGCGCAAGTATATTTTCTTGAGTTTAACGATTATATTAAGAATATAAGAAATGTTCCAGAATATAAACACGAACGAAGATACATTAGGTAGAAATGTAAGCCCTTGATACGATGCAGATCGAATTAGATTATAGATTTTCTAAATCTGAAAATGTTTTCAAAGGAAATTTCCATGAAACCTTAAAGATTTTGATCGAAGAACAGCCCCACGACTGACGGGTGAAATATACACGCATTTTAAAACTGGTGCATAGATAGAACGAAGTAAATCGCCATTTAAATTTCATGCGGCATGATATTTCAGTATATAAAATACATGGTATAGTACAACACAACTTAATTAAGAATAACATTGACTAGAAATTAAAACATACTGAAAGACAATTAAGAATCATTACTAATATATAAAATACCAATAATTGTAAAATGTACCAGACATGTATCTATATACCCAGATGACACAAAAAGGGAGTGTGAATCCCCTTATTTCTACTGTGGTCTTGGCTAAATGAGGACTAAATGATGACATGTCCTAGCAAAGCACAACAACTTTGTAGTAATGGTTGTAACTTGAGCAAATTTATTAGCAGTTTGAAATAAGTAGCACAGAAAAAGAACCACGTTATAAATAAAAAAAAGACCAATGTAACTACAAGTTATGTAAAAGTTGATTTTAACTGAGACCTTGAACTGTTCCATGTTTTCAGAATTTTTATCATCATGTGACAATTTATTCCACAAAGAACAACCATTGTAGGAGAATGACTTTTTACCATGTCCTTGACATGACTGATCGAAGAAAAAAGTTTTTCTTTTAAGTAGATTACAGGAACCAATACTTTTTGAGATTTTTTGAAGGAAGGTAACAAGTCTTTGGTTTGTGTTTAGGAGAAGAAAGTTAGGATTACAGAGATTGAATAAATATCTGTTCTTCTAGTTAAAGAGATAAACCATTTCTGAATCTATGTGGCCCGGGTTTGTTATACTCAGATAACTAGGTAAACAGTCGTGTTTGTATAGATTAAAACTTTTTTTTAAATTTTATTATGCAATATATATGCCATATATAAAGAAACTCGCCTAATTTCGCATTTGATTTTTAATTGATACCGATCTGATTAGGCCTCGCTCCTGGAAGACCATATCTAGCCTCGTCTGAGAAACCCTTTCTCAAAAGACAGTAACCTGTTATTCTCTATATCCTTACTACATCTTTTTTTCAGATATTTTATTTCTCGTTTTCACAATTGCGCACATGGAAAACAAAGATTGCACTGTATGTATACAAGTTTTCAGTTCGAATGTACTTTCGTTTGTATAAGGTTGTATTACATATAAAACCAAAATTATTATAATATGACATATCATGCCCACATAGATTAACAGTATACAATGTACTGAAAATATGAAGTACTGAAATACGTGATAGATATTTTTTCGAAGCTGGGCCTAGTTACTCAGGTGAAAGCGGATAATCGCTATTAATGCGAATGCGTTGTTGCTTTGTTAAAATGCATATAAACAAGGAAAATCTCACAAATCATGTCAATTATACCAAAAAGTAACTTAAACAACACCTGATATATCTCATAACTTTTCAAGGGTAGTTTTATTCAATAGAACGAGATTTGCAGCTGGAGATACAATCATGATTTTTATTATATACCTATATAAATTCTGTAACAATCGGCTTGTATTTCACAACTAAATATGAACAGACAGACAAAAATTCCGTATTGTACCTTTTAAATTCCGTATTGTACCTTCCGTATTGTATGCTGCCGGACTATTTTCATTAAAAGGCATGACCTGACACATTTCTATAAATAGCGCACAAAAAAAAATTCACTAAGTTCCATCTAATATCGATAACCATTGAAGATTTCGTTCAAGAACAAAACAAGAATCAAAATGGTAAAGTATATAATAAAAGGTCATTATTACAGTAGCTAGATCTGGACTTTGTATTCGGCTCTCGTGGATTTTGCAAGGTCGGATCGCACTCGGCGCTTGCGCGCCTCGTGAGAACCGATCTGGCAAAATCCACTCGAGCCGAGTACTGCATCCCAGATCAAGCTACTGAAATAATAACCCTATTAAAATCTTCACCTATACAATGGAATTCCTAGATACTGATAGCTTTCAGATCAAAGCATTTGAGAATAACAGTTAAGTCACTAAGATATGCAGGTACTTACAATTTTGACTCGAAGGTTTTGATATTCTAAATAGATACAAATATTACATTATTTTATCAATAAAAATTTATATTTAAAAAGAAGAAATGCCAAAACAAAAGTATTTTTAAGCATCAAACATTGTTATCATACAAATCACACCAGGTTGGTTTGATAGATATTATATGAGTCGTGCCATGAGAAAACCAACATAGTGGGTTTGCGACCAGCATGGATGCAGACCACCTGCGCATCCGCGCAGTCTGGTCAGATCCATGCTGTTCGCTTTTAAAGCCTATTGCAACTGAAGAAACTGTTAGCGAACAGCATGGATCCTGACCAGACTGCGCGGATGCGCAGGCTGGTCTGCATCCATGCTGATCGCAAACCCACTATGTTGGTTTTCGCATGGCACGGCTCATATATAGTTATTATTTAAATACAAATGTACAAGATTTATTAAGCTTCCTTTTCATGACAAACGTTTTACATATAAAGGCAGCCACTCGGAACGTTCTAAATGTTTCTATTTATTATTCAACCTTGGCATTCAATATAAGGTTTCAATTTTTTTACAAGAACAATACCGGTATTACTATTCCTAGTAAAGAAAAAGATCTGCATAAAATAGTTAAATATTTACAGAAGAGTTAAACCTTGCAATGTCTGTAAGGGCTAAATTGTGATAATTAACCAACTTTACGAAAAACTATTCTTACAAACTATAATATCTTAAAGATAAATTCAAACATAAAATGAATGAGCTTTTGCGCAACATTTTTAGAACGGATTATTATTGGAATATTGGTGCACGAGATGTGTACGGCCGGGGCGGCAGGTAAAACGTTAAAGCGTTTGTCAGCAAAACAATTTTTTGTTAAATGAAGTTATATTTCAGCTGTTTATATTTACCGTAATAACTTTTTACTCTTATGACGAAATCGATTCCGTTAAAACAGTACTTTTATTTTGAAATGATAGTAATATGTACAAGTGAAAAAATCGCGACAACATGACATAATAACAAGTTATCCTTTATCCATTTTGCCTAAGCGATATTTCCAAAGTGAAATTAACATATTAATTGCACATCCTTCTCGATAAATAATTTTCTACAGCGTTCCATTACACTGCGAAAAAAGGGTCAATATACGGGAGTGTACGGTCCCGTATATTTCGAAAATACGGGAGTATACGGGATGTATATTACAAATATACGGACCTAATATACGATCCCGTATTCGGAACATCTATATACGGGAAGTCCCGTATTTGTCATGCATATACGATCCCGTATACGCCGAATATACATAATGTATATTTCCCGTATATATGCAATATACGAACTTTAAAAAAATCCCTAGAAATGTTGTTTATTCGTGCCTGCTTTAACATAAGTTTCATTTTCATGTATTCGAAGGGCTTGAGGACTTTTTTTCCCTATATTTTCCGTATTTTAGAATATACGGAACACGTATACGAGCCTGTATATTCCGAATATACGTAGTATACGGATCCCGTATTTTTGTCATATACGGACTGTGATGCATCTAATATACGGGGCATATACGACTTGTATTTCTAATATACGGGCTTCGAATTTTTTCCGTATATGCATGATATACGTATAATACGGATCCCGTATTTTTGTCATATACGGAACTGTGATTGCATCTAATATACGGGGCATATACGGACTTGTATTTCCTAATATACGTGCTTCGGATTTTTTCCGTATACTCATGATATACTAAGTATACGGATCCCGTATTTTTGTCATATACGGACTGTGATTGCATCTAATATACGGGGCATAAACGGACTTGTATTTTCTAATATACGGGCTTCGATTTTTTCCGTATACGCATGATATACTAAGTATACGGATCCCGTACTTTTGTCCATATACGGGCATATACGAAACTGTACTTTTTGATATACGGCTACGGACTTGTCCCGTATATGCATGGTATACGCAATATACGGATCCCGTACTTGTGTCATATACGGGAAAATACGAAACTGTATTTTTTACTATACGGTCTACGGACTAGTCCCGTATATGCATGGTATACGCAATATACGGATCCCGTACTTGTGTCATATACGGAATGTATTTGCATCTGATATACGGGGATATACGAACCTGTAGTTTTTGATATACGGGCCAGGTTTTCCCCGTTTATGCATGATATGCAGAGGATACATATTCCATATTTGTGTCACATTTAGACTGAATTTGGTTTCGTATTCGGGAATTCACGGACCAGTATTTCTAAAAGATACATTTACCAGACATTTCCCGTATATGCATGTGTAGATACAAATCCCGTATTTTTTCTTTTATGTGAACTGATTTTGTATATGGGCACACACTGAAAGATGACAAAATGAATGTCGGTGATACCTACAGCAGAATACGGTATGTTAGAAAAAAAGCAAGACAAAGACAGGTATGAGAAAAAATCATATTGTTATTAATTGAAGACATGTCAGATTAAACTAACATTTTATTCAACTTAAATACTTTTTAAATCAGTTTTTCAAACGGTTATGAATCATTTTCATTTCTTGTCCAAATGAAATAAGCAGAATTAAAATGTGAGTAATCAATAACATCAAGCATTTCTTAATATTATTATGTTCATTTCTAACTGAAAAACTAGCAATTCGCACATTTAATTCTGCGCGGTTGACTCAACAAATCATTTGAGTATCACTTCTTTTACTATGTCTGTACATGTTTTCGTTATTCCCATGAATGCTGATTACCGCTATAGCTTTCGATTGCCGTCTTCTAAAAAGAGCATACACCCCTCCTAAAGTCCGAAGGTTGTACTTTAAAAAGACGCATGTTGGTTCTGTACTGGAACACGATATGTAAGCAGGTCACAAATGATGAACCACATGGAAATATTCATTTTCCTGATCTCAATAAGTATAAGCTTTTATCTGTTGTGACGAATGTCACTGAACGAACGCTCATCCGGCTGTCTGTCTGCATCTGTTGATCAAACTAGTAGAAACTTCAAACATAAGTATATTCTCTATCGTGAAAATAAATAGTCGTCCGTTTTCTGATTCCAGTAAACAACTCTTGTGTCAACCTGGAATAAAAAAAAAATGCACGCATTAAAAGTTATAAAAATGACTCTTGCAATTCATAGATACTGATAATAATCTATTAAATGATGTGAAAATTATGACGAATAAAATGACATGTGGGATGACGACATCATTAAGTGTCAGAACGCCATACTCATTTCGTCGCGAAAGAATTAGATATCATTAAACGTGCCTGTTGATATTTAATACAAGTTATCTATGTATGTTTTATTTGCATTTATGGTTAGATTACGTTAAAAACTATCTCCCAAATTATATTTAATATAAAATGCATGGTGTTCATAGTGCCGTCACACGTTGTCCCGTCAATCCTCACCTCATTTTGATGGATTGTCTTCAAACTGACATACAGTAATAACATAAATACGGGAGAGACTTTTTTCAAGAGAGATTTTACCTGTCACAAAACTTCAAAAGCATATAAAATGCGGTAATGGGATCTAAATAACACTTCCCCATTTTATTCCTACCAAAATGTCAAAACTACAGCCACGACATAATTTAAACCAACGCTAGTGTTAACGTAAACTATGCTAAATTAGTGTTCCTTAACCTGTCCGCCATTACGCAATCTCCGTGTTAGAAACTTATCAAAATGCACAATAAATCTTTTGTACAGTTTGGATAAAATGTATCAGAGTGACATAACAGCATTCTCGCATACCAGAGGTCTACCGTGGTTCCCCGGGATTTTGACGAACATCTGACTGGTGAGAATGCATAACAGTCGCGTTGTTAAGCTTTTTTTTTTTTTAATTTAATATTTCAAACATCTGTTTAAACTTTGTGACTGAACAAGTTCTGAACGATATATTTGCCTCTAAACGTTTTAATGTTTGGTTAAACAATCTGAAGAGTTACCAGAATTTCCAATCTCGTGGTCAGTATAATATTCTTAGACAAGTAAAATATTCATCATAAACGTCCCATCTCTTTATCATGGTCAAATAAATACAATGCCTTTGTAAATCTGGATTTAAAATTATCCAAATCTCATAGATTAATCTAACTAAAATATAATAAATAATATCAGGGTATCGATATAATTTACATTATTTCATATTAGAGTTGCCGAATATTCGAAAATAATTATGTAACAGTGTATACATGTCTAATCTGTGGTAAAATGAAAGAAATGGTACTAGTTTGATTGAATGTTTGAAGACCGAATTAACAGACATACTCGATTTCATTCCTAATAAATGACCACTTTGTTTTCAGAATGATTTGTTTTGCACGAGCGCATGTCTATTCGTGCACGTGAACAGGCCTGGCTAGAGTAACAGAAAAACGGTAGACATGCAAAGATAGACCTTCCCGCGAGATGTTTATTGTTCTCACAGTTTTTTTTTTTCGAAATATATAGACCCCAGGCAAACAGGCTTTAATATTCCTTAATCAATATTCCTTAGATGCACAGGAAATGCTTGACGATAAAATTCTACAAATAACATCTACGGAGTAAAATACTGAAAGGAGGTTCGATTAAAAAGCACAATTATCAGTTCATCAACGATACCTTTTAAGCTGAAGTTGTCACATTATAAAAAAATTAAAATAGGATTCATTTTGTTTCTATAAACTATTAAAAAATGTCATATATAGAAAAAAAGATGGTCGCGCCGGGAAACGAACCCTGACCGCAGCGGCAATAAAGAAGTTTTCCACTGTCGTTACCAATTATAACGCAAGGGAGGGTTAAGTGTTTAATGCGCGTTAAATATACAATTTTTATCGTAAAAATTAGTTACAACATCTAATTCTCATGTGTTTCCGCAACATTATAGTCTGTCAGTATACGTAGCATAATTATACACCATTAATATCCATATATCTAAAAAAATATAATGCCGTGCCATGAGAAAACCAACATAGTTTGTTTGCGACTAGCATGGATCGGGACCAGCCTGCGCATCCGTGCAGTCTGGTCAGGATCCATGCTGTTCGCTTTCAAAGCCTATTGGAATTAGAAAAACTGTTAGCGAACAGCATGGATCCTGAGCAGACTGCGCGGATGCGCAGGTTGGTCTCGATCCATGCTGGTCGAAAACTAAGACTATGTTGGTTTTCTCATGGCACGGCTCAATTATATTTTTTTTTCTGTTCTTGTCGGACGATCTCGGGGCCAGTGCCTTTTTTAGTATTCGTTTAAACATTGCGTTATTTCTTAAAGTTATTTTAACCCCAAGATTGCATACAGTTACACTAAAAAGAAGATAATTTAATTGTGTCAAATGTTTAATCACCCTTTAAATTTCATAGTGTATTACAATATTGCCTGGTGATAAGAAATATCCGGTCAGTGTTGTTTCAAGCTGGGTCATAAAAATATGTTAACCCACTTACTACAAGCGATAGGTACTTTAAATTTTATGGTTTTATGGTTAACCTGTTAAGTACATCATTTTGCGCCCTGCTGAAAAAAAAGATGTTTGTGGTCATATTTGAAGATTTACAGCTGTAAAATGGAGTAAAACAGAGAACTGAACAAATACCAGTCAATTGGAAATATCGTCAACTTTAATTTGTTAAAATGTCAAAATGGTCCGTTGAAAATCGATTTAAAATAACAGACTAAGCTGAGCAATTACTTATTGTTTGTACATGTATGGTCCTGAAAGTAAATGTTTGTTTTAGATGTATAATATGTAACGATTTTAAATATGTTAGATACCATATTCATATTACTAAATATTACTTTTATTTGACAATAAATAAAGTATTATATACATATTCGACTTGTTCCGCATTTCACTTTAATATTAATTTAAACTTCATTCAAGTACATGTACATCGTTAGTAAACCGTTTGCCTGTAAATGCATCAGATAAAAAATTATAATGACCAAAGCTATTAGTTATCGATTCACCCCAAACCCACCCCCGTTTACAACAACAACACTTTGTACGGAAATCGACAAATTGGATTATTTGTTATCCCGCTTTATCGGTTTTAAAGATGTTACTAAAAATTGGTAATGCAAAAAATCTATAGTATGTATGTATTTTAGGTCACTATAAAATTCTTATAACTTTCAGATTAATAATCAAATTCTACATAATATAAATTTTTATTATTACCAACCTTTTTTATATAATACTTCGAAAAAAAAAATACGCATCACAACCGCTAAAGCAATGGTCAAATTTACGTTCACGCACGTAGTTGATCGTAGTTCATTTTAAACGTAGTTTGACGTAGTAATACTACGGTCAACTAGGTTGAAGTACGCTCGAACTAGGTTTAAAATATGAAATATGGAAAGTCTAAGTACGTTGAAGTACGTGTAAGTTCGAACAACTACGTTCAACTACAAGTAAATCGGGTAGGGTTAACTAGAGTATCCCTACGTCTTACCACGAGTTACTACGTTACACTACGTATATACTACGATCGAAGTACGAACAACTACGACAAATTACGATCAACTACGTTGAGATACGGAAAAGCGTTGTGGTTGCGCCTGCGCAGGACGGGAAAGCTACAGTCATTTTGCTTTAGGAAGTTGATGAGACAGCATCATTTAAGCTTCAGTAAAAAACGATGTTATAAAACAGAATGGCCGAAAAACTGAATTTAAAAGTAAAGTGCATAAAAATGCGCAATTTATACCACAAATTTGCTAACTAATGCAAAGAAAATATAATTTAAATGCAGTATATAAAATCATGATAAATGAACAGTTGAATGCTAGCGCGATTAATGTAAATGTATTTGCCGATCCAAATCTGTTGTTCATTTCGCATGAATACCGAAAAAATTCTATTTAATTTTTAAGTATTTATAATTAGCGATATTATCATACTAGAATTAAATTAATTTTATACAACATAAAGTTTTTGTGTAATCGGCTCTCGTTTCATATCATGTTTGTACTTGTACTACGATCAAAAACGATACACACTACTGTTAAGTACGATCAAGTACGTTTAACTAAGATCAACTACGTTCAAACTACGGCCACAGTAGGGTCAAAACATCGTAGTTAATCGTAGCAGATTTTGAACATGTCGAAAAATTATTTGCTTACTACGACAAATCATAAGTTTCGAAATACGATCATTACTACGTTTGACTACGATTATCTACGTGTAACTACGCTTAGTACGATCAACTACGATCAACTACGACCATTCCTTACTACGATTAACTACGTGTAGTGTGACCAGGCCATTACATAGACTTACAAAGTCTGTAGAGATAAAATAATCTGTAATAGTATTAATTTCTTAATACTGACACTGATATTTTCGCAGAGAAAAACATTTTCTCTCTAGACAGAGGCAAGAGATGTTGTAATTTTTTGCAAAAGTGTCATCTAGAAAAAAGCATTATTTTGTCAGATTACCGGTACCCATTTTCTAAAAATAAAAGACTGTAATTATTAACTTTATTAATGCTTTTCCGAGATTCCAGTTTTAATCGAATGAATGAACGAACGTGCCGCCTTATTCATTCTTAAAGCTAGCCTCGGCTACCTAGCTTCTACGAAATAAAACTTCTATCTTGAGTTGTTTTTGTCCTTTCAACTTTAATCTCGTTTAACCCAAAGAGCTATAAGAATAAATGTAGTTTTAAAGGTGCAAATTGTAACTCCATGCTCGCCGATATTTCTTTTTAGTAAGATAACGCCGAATCACGCTCTGACACGAGCTCACGCGAGATTACAGCCAGTTGCCATTCTGTGTATTTTATACTTCTTTGTTTAACCCCAATGGTATTCATCAAATGATTTTTGCACGATATTTCTTTTATTTTATTTCAAACACTTGCAGCATCAACATTTGGTGACTGACATCCGTGTAGGTTATCGGATGAAAGAATGAATGAAATAATAGTTAAATGATTAGTTGTGAAGAAATGATCAATCGAATGAATAAATGAATGAACTATTTAACTGCTATTCTGAATTTCTTTTTTATATTAAGATTACAAAATTAAACTGACGTTTTTGACGCTTCTGAATTTGTTAAAGCAATAAAAAGCAACCCATGTTTCCGATTAATTGAAATATAATTCATGTCTGGTTTGTCACAAAAAAAAAATCAGTTTATTAAAATTAAAACATATAAATCAAATAAGTACTTACTCGTGACTTCCTTTCCCTCTGAAATATGCAATATACAGATTATCGCGTGCGGTCACTTGAGCCAATGTATCGCTTCGAGTATGAACGCACGAAGCGTGACGAAGCGTGTCCCAACTGATTGGATACCTAATATCTATGCATTAAAGATCCCAATTAATTTGCGCTAATTTGTGTTAATTGGCATTCATCGAGTTTCTGATATTGTCAATTTGCGGTAGAAAAATGTTTAGAAATTGTCAGACTGGATTACCGGCTTAGGGTACATGGGCTATCTATCTGATTTAGTTAATATGCTACAATTATTATCAATTAATGTTGCAGTAAAACTGTTCGGCAGAAATTATATGTACAGTTTATTTTCGTGAGATGGGCAATCAGTGTAAATGCTTATATTCATTGATTTAATGAAAGAACACTCATTAATCTTTGCCAATATTTTTTGAGCGTTTTCGTTAATTTTAAGCAATAGTTGTATTTTATACAGTCAATCAGTGTCACGCCATCCACGTTACCACGGTTATCATTGCTTTAAAGTAAAGTAATGTGATGTTATCGCTACCTGTGTTATCTTTATAAATTTTATTTTTTCTCTTAAAGTATTTATTTTTTAGTACGATTGTGACTGGTAATGTGTCTTTCTTTTGTCTAAATATTTTAAATAATTGACTTTTTACAACGGGTGAATATGTAACTTTTAATAAATGGACCATAAATATCACGGTGCGTTTGACAAATAAGTGGAAAGTTTGCAAATAAATTTAGGGGAAAAGGTATGGCCAAAACTCGAACCCACTACCCTGATATTGGCAGCTGAACGCTTTGCCGCCCAGCTACCTGCACATGCGATATGAATTATATATATAATATTTGTATCGCTATTTATGTTTGGACATTGAAAATGAATTTATGGAAATATACGAAAATATTCACATGTGCTAGGTCAATACTAAAGACCCACATCCACGAGAAATAAAATAGTCTGCCACAGTGTATACTACAGTTGAATAGAGGGGACATAGGAAACATTTTATTTATCACGTGCACACGTGTTAGCACCACATTCGCACATGTTAGATACCACGTGCGAATGTGTTGATTAAGACGTGCGCACGTAATAACTATCTTAGCTTAACACGTTTCGCATGTGATAGCTATCACGTTCGCAGTCGTTAGTTGACACGTACGAACGTGAAATATTACCAACGAAACTAATCGAGATATCAGCCTTTTTTCAAAAACAAGAAACACTTACTTCGTAAATTACAGCTAACTATAAATAATACTTCCTTATGAAAGACATCCATTTAGAAAAATTGCAGATCTTTCACGCTTTTTCATTGATCAGCTAACACGTGCGCACGTGTTAGTTATCACATGGCACATGGTAGTATAACGTGCTGTCACTTGCGCACGTGATAGTTATCACCCGCGCACGTGTGAATTACCACATACGCACGTGGTAGCTAAACACTGCGCACAGAAAAAATAGAATATTTCCTGTCCTCGCTATGTCACCGTACTATACATAGAACATCTGCAGAATTACTTCGAAACAAAAGTCAACGGATATGAAAATATTTTTCGCTTAATGATTTATAATTAAGTAACAGTTGAAAGTGAACATTGAACAAAAAGGTATAAAATACATATTTTATAGCTCTTTGAATTATATTAAACTGAAATGACTTCGGTAGATTATGTGCTTTCTTTATTACAAAAATGCTATGTTATCTACATGTTGGTTTAAAGATTCGACCCACCTGGAGTGGGTTTCCGTGGTCGAGTGGTTTAGATCGATGACTTCAAACCATTGCCCATCACCGATGCGGTTCAAGCCTCACTCAGAGTGTTAAAATTCTCCATGTGAGGAAGACATTAAAGGCCTAGATTCACTACTATATAATTGTACCCCCCCCCCCCCCCCAAATCCAATATACAACTCCCATCTTATCTACTGCTTATCAGCGATTATGTAACAATAACTGATTAGAGGGCAATTAGCACAGCAGGGATCCCAATTAGACCTTGAAGATGTGTGCAGTGGAGTTGAAAGAAATTAATTTTTCTTCAGTGAATGTGAAATGATAATAATAATATTTATTATTTTGATATTATATAGATGGTGATAACTATTACTTTAATGTCATAGTAATGATTATAATAATAATAAAAAAATAATCTTAATTATTATTATTATTATTATTATTATTATTATTATTATTATTATTGTTGTTATTAGTAGTAATGTATTACATATAGGATGATAAAAGAAACTTCATGAGTTCTTTGTCCTGACAAACAATATAATATAAAATTATTGTGTTCCATCTATACTCAATTTTCACTTTCAGTATGTTGCTAAAAGTGTCTTTTTTCATGCTTTGCTTTGTAAATGCACATTCTAGACAAATGTTATTTATAATACTCTGCAATCTTTAAATGAGTGAAAGCTACATTTTTCTGAAATATCACAATTATCCAGACATAATTTGAAAAATTTGCATATTTCTTAAAGTAAGTTTCTCATTACTTCATTATTGTGAAAATAGGTTTCTGATTATTTTATTATTGTGTTTGATCAACAATATTTTACTTTACATAGAAATGCAAAAAAAAAAAAACTAGTATAACTTGTTATAAATGTTATCAATTATTCATTAATTTAAAATAAATTACATTGTTTCCCCTTTTCACTAATTCATACACTTGTAAGGTAGACTGACTCTCCAGTAAACAATGATCCTTGTTATTGGAATCATACTGTGATAGTCATTAGCCCCCAACTGTGCTGGTGAAGACAGAAATCCCTTGGCCCACTGCCAAAATCTAGGCCTTTAAGCAGGTGCTCGCTCGTCACGATGAAATAATGCACGTTAGGGCACCTGGGGTATTCCTCCACCAAGAAAACAGGAAAGTCGCTAAAGGACCAATAAGTGTGTCAGCGCAACGTTAATCCCACAAAAACACAAAAAACGACCTACTCGGTCGTTAGCAGACGATACTGTATTAAATCAAACGAAAGGCGTTTGTTCGAATCTTTGGACGCAGACACATTATATCGATTATTTTTCGTCTGTAAAAATATTAGAATTGATTTCATAAGTAAAGTATAAATACATGTCTTATATACTTTTTCAGTACAAAATATAAATGGATTAGTTCCATTTTTTTCTATAAATATTTGCATTGTATGCACAAGCGTTGGAAATGTGCAGAAAAAAGAGTTATGCTTGCATTAGATTTTTACAATGGCGATGATCCACGGACGTATTTATCACTACAAATAAATAGGGATGAATTGATTAATCTTTTTCTTTTCTCAATCAGCTATTTAGATTAAATGTTAAATTAAATCGGGAACGCGCTAGATGAAATGATGGATTCATTCATGTTTGATTTTAAATTTATACCTGTTTTGGTCCGTGAATGCTTTTTTCAGTTCATGTCATATTAGTATTAACATTTCTTTCTTTCAATATTGGCATTCATTCTACATACACGTACAAGTTCGAAACATGCAAAACGTTTGACCTTTGAAATGGCCGGAGAATATAATTTTCACTACACATATTGATTGCATACCGTATTTTTGAAATATATATAATTATTTAAACCCCGTATTTCCGGCATATACGGAAATATACGGAGTTGTATACGAAGAATATACGGGAAATTTAAAACCGAAATTTTCGAAATATACAAACTATACAAACCCCGTATATCCAGAATAAAACGGGAAATACGGAGTTGTATACAAAGAATAACGGGAAATAAGTCCCTTTATTTTCAAAAAATCAAATTATTTAAACCCCATTTCTAGCATATAACTATACGGATTGTATACCAAGCATATACGGGAAATTTTTAATCCCTGTATTTTCGAAATCCATACTATACATATCCCGATATCCAGAATATACGGAAATAACGGGGTTGTAAAATAAAAACATATACGGGAATTATACGTCCGGTATTCTCGAAATATACGGATTTATGTATCCCCGTACACCAGCAATACGGGAATATACGGTGTTGTATACGATCAGAAAAAACCCCTTTTTTTAGAATTTCCCGTATTCAAAATATACGGGGTATCGTATACCAAGAATTCCGTATTTCATAGTATAGGGAATCCGTATTTTATTATATACGGACTTTTAAATAAAAAGCCCCGTACACCCCGTATTTTAGTTTTCCCGTATTTCTTCCCGTATACGGGTAATATAGGGTTTCCGTAACACTCCCGTATATTAACTCTTTTTTCGCAGTGTTAGCCGCAAGCAAAAACAATTGAAACAACGAAAGTACGACACTTCGATGAAGATAAGTCGAAACTTCTATGTTGCAAAGCCGATATTACGATGATGAAAATGGCGAACTTGCATATTTTCACAATTGTTGTTGTGTTGTTTCGTAACTTCGACTTTGAAATTCATCAACGTAGTTTTGACTTTCACCATCTTACTTTCGACTTTGCACCATGGTAGTTTCGACTTCTCACTATCGTGGCATTGATTTTTCTACAATTTTACCGTCGTTGTTTCGACTTTTCACCATTGTGATTTCGACTTCAGGTCCCAATTTCACGAAATAAAACTTAAGTTTTTACTTACGTATGTTAATTTAAAATCGTGCTATTGCTAAAGTTATTGCTATATTGGTCCCCTACTGGTTGCAAACCAGTTTCGGAAACTACAGGAATGCGCTTTTCCATCCGTGCGTCATTCCGTCCATCCGTGCGTGCGTGCGTCCGCAATTTTGTGTCCGGTACATAACTCTGTCATTCATCAAAGGATTTGAATATTACTTGGCACAAATATTACACATGATGAGACGACGTGTCATGCGCAAAACACGGACCCCTAGCTCAGATGTCAAGGTCACAATTGGAGATCAAAGTTCAATGGTTCTTTCCTGTTCGGTCCATAACTCTGCCATCCATGAATGGATTTTAGTATTATTTGGCACAAATGTACCCTATAAGACAAAGACAATGTGTCATGCACAACTTTCAGACCCCTAGATAAAAGGTTAAGGTCACACTTGGCAGTCAAGATGTTAATACGGCATGAACAGGGTCCGTTTTGTGTCCGCTTTAGAACTCTGTCATCCGTCAAGGGATTACAATATGACTTGGCATAAAGTTTTCCCATGATAAGACGACGTGTAATGCACAACACCCAGAACCCTAACTTCAAGATCAAGGTTTTATTTGGAGATCAAATGTCAATAGGGTTTTTAGCTCACCTGAGCAATGCTCAGGGTGAGCATTTGTGATCACGCTGTGTCCGTCGTCCGTCGTGCGTCCGTCGTCAACAATTGTGTTTTAAAGAAATCTCCTCCAAAACCACTGAATGGATTTTGATGAAACTTGGCCTAGATATTTCTTGGATGGACCTCTACCAAAATTGTTCAAACTGTTCCGCTTGGTTGCACATAGGGGCCGCCAGAGCTAAAAATAGAAAAATCTTCAAACGACATCTTATCCTAAACCAATGGTCCGATTTTGAAATAATTTCAAATAAATGGTCCTTATGTCACCTTTTAAGATGTCAAGAGTGTTCAAACTGTATCGATTCGTCAAAAAACATGGCCGCCAGGGGGCGTGGTCACTTTTCCCTAAATGTATATAGTGGAAATTTAAAAAATTTTCTTGTGTGAAACTGCTGGGCCGATTTTAAAATAATTTTACACAAATGGTCCTTGTGTGACGCTCTACCAATATTGTTAAAATTATTTTGATTCGTGAAAAACCATGGACGCCAGAGGGCGTGGTCACTTTTCCTTATATGTATTTAGTGAAAACTTTAAAAATGTTCTTGTGTGAAACTGCTAGCCCGATTTTAGAATAATTTTACTCAAATGGTCCTTGTGTGACCCTCTACTAAGCCTGTTCAGATTGTACCGATTCGTAAAAAGATATGGCCGCCAGGGGGCGTGGTCGCTTTTCGATGTATGTATATAGTGGAAATTAAAAAAAAAATCTTCTTGTGTGAAACTGCTAGCCCTATTTTAAAATAATTTTACACAAATAGTCATTGTGTGACACTCTATCAAGATTGATCAAATTATTTTGATTCATGAAAAAACATGGCCGCCAGAGGGCGTGGTCACTTTTCGATGTATGTATATAGTTGAAATTAAAAAAATCTTTTTTTGTGTGAAACTGCTAGCCCGATTTTAAAATAATTTGACACAAATGGTTCTTGCTAACACCCAGACCTCTATCTTAAAGGTCAAGGTCACAGTTTGAGGTCAAAGATTGATAGGGTTTTTTTCCTGTATGATCAATAACTCTGTCATCCATGACGTTATTTTAATATAACTTAGCACAAATGTTTTCAATAATAAAACAACTTGTCTTACTCAACCCCTTATTCCTAACTCAGTCTAATGGACTTTTTAAAGGAATGTCTTGCAGAAAAGAAATTTTAATAAAAATGTTACTTAGAACTTTTTCGCACTGCAAATGGATACAAATTTGCTAAAAGGTAAGTGCGACAAAGTTCTAAGTGATTTTATATTTCAAATTGAAATGGACATACAATGCACCATTTTGTACCCAGTTTTTGTAGTGTTTGAAATCATTAAATAAAATGAAGCTTACTAAAACCATGCCACTTAAAACTTTCAGTCATTTTTGTTTACTATTAAGAAACTTGGTGTCTCAAAAAGAGTCTAAGTGACATAACAAGTAAGCCCTTAAAATGTATAGGTCACACAAAGTTTTTGTTTTAGAGCTTATTTTTCTTTAGAAGGAAATATTTTTCATGTATCTAGTAAAACAACATGGTGTCAGATGAATGGACACAAGAAATGGGCCTTTAATTCTTTTCACAGTAATCAAAAGAGGATTTGTCAGTTACTACACAATTGTTTTTAATCCCCCGCCGCTAGTGGTAGCGAGTTATAGGAATGGCCTCCGTCCGTCCGTCTACCCCTTTGTCCTTCCGTCTGTCTGTAACACTTTGTGTACGCTCTGTATCTCCTAAGTCCCTTGAAGGATTTTCATGAAACTTGGGTCAAATGATCACCTGATCAAGACTATGTGCAGAACTCATGAGTCAGCCATGTCGGCTCAAGGTCAAGGTCACAACTCAAGGTCATTGTATTTGGCAAGGTGTTGCAACTGAATGCTGCTCGGATCTTTATGGCGGCTCTAGATCAAGGTCACAACTGAAGGTCACAGTTTTGAGCCTTCCATTTTGAGTCCGCTCTGTATCTCTAAACCCTATAAAGGATTTTCATGAAACTTGGGTCAAATGATCACCTCATCAAGACAATATGCAAAACTCATGAGTCAGCCATGTCGGCTCAAGGTCAAGGTCACAGCTCAAGGTCATTGTATTTGGCAAGGTGTTGCAACTGAAATGCTGCTCGGATCGTCGGTGGGGGGCGGGGGGGGGTGGACCTTCATTTGTACGCCTGACCCGAGAGGCAATATTTACAACATGGTACTCTGAACTAACGTAGTTTTTCTTAGACAAATATTTGTTGGGTTCATCATACTTCAGTTCAAATAACCTTATTTTACTAATATTTACTTTTTCCCTGTCCTCATAAAGATCAAAACATTTTAGTGAATGAGACAAATGTTTGAAATAACCAAATCAGACAATTTCATCTGAAGAACTTTAACTGCATACTGGGGGCCTCCATGGCCGGGTGGTTAAGGTCGCTGACTTCAAATCACTTGCCCCTCATCGATGTGGGTTCGAGCCTCACACGGGCGTTGAATTCTTCATGTGAGGAAGCCATCTAGCTGGCTTACAGAAGGTCGATGGTTCTACCCAGGTGCCCGCTCATGATGAAATAATGCACGGAGGGGCACCTACGGTCTTCCTCCACAGCTAAGCTGGAAAGTCGCCATGACCTATAATTGTGTCGGTACGACGTTAAACCCAACAAAATAAATAAATTAACTGCATTCTGTCACTTAGCACTTTTTCACAGTAAACAATACTTGGTTTACGGCCACATGTTTACTGTGAAAAAAGTAACTAGTGGAAAAAAAAAAATAAAAAATCAACTGTTTGTCAAAAAGCCCATAATAATCCTTAATACCAGATACGGATAATAATTTTCCTACTTAAAAATACTAAATGACACAATTATTGAGAAATATTTGTTACTTTGTACATTTATACTGAGTGCCAAACTTGATATAGTTAGGTGCGAGAAAGTGCCAAGTGCCTTAGGGCATTTAGCATTCTGTCGCATTTAAATTGTATGTCATTTTCACTTAGCACTTTTTGACCATTTTTAGCTCGCCGGAGCACAATGTGCTCAAGGCACATTGTGCTCTGGTGAGCTATTGTGACCGGTCATTGTCCGGCGTTCGTCGTCCGTCAACATTTGCTTCGTGAACACTCTAGAGACTACATTTTTGACCCAATCTTTATGAAACTTGGTCAGAATGTTTGTCTTGATGATCTCTAGGATAAGTTTGAAACTGGCTTATGTGGGGTCAAAAACTAGGTCAGTAGGTTAAATCATAGGAAAAATTTGTGAACACTCTAGAGACCACATTTTTGACCCAATCTTTATGAATTTTGGTCAGAATGTTTATCTTGATGATCTCTAGATCAGGTTTGAAACTGGGTCATGTGGAATCAAAAACTAGGTCAGTAGATCAAATTATAGGAAAAACTTGTGAACACTCTAGAGACCACATTTTTGATTCAATCTTTATGAAACTTGGTCAGAAAGTTTGTCTTGATAATTTCTAGGTGAAAGTTGAAACTGTGTCATGTGGGGTCAAAAACTAGGTCAGTAGGTCAAATCATAGGAAAAGCTTGTGAACACTCTAGAGACCACATGTTTGACCAAATCTTTATGAAACTTGGTCAGAATGTTTGTCTTAATAATTTCTAGGTCAAGTTTGAAACTGGGTCATGTGGGGTCTAAAACTAGGCCAGTAGGTCAAATCATAAGAAAAGCTTGTGAACACTCTAGAGGCCATTTTTTTGACCCAATCTTTATGAAACTTGGTCAGAATGTTTGTCTTGATGATCTCTAGGTGAAGGTTGAAACTGGGTCAGGTGGGATCAAAAACTAGGTTAGTAGGTCAGATCAATAGAGAAGCTTGTGAACACTCTAGAGACCACATTTTTACCCAATTTTTACGAAACTTGGTCAGAATGTTTATCTTGATGATCTCTAGGTCAAGTTTGAAACTGGGTCATGTAGGGTCAAAAACTGGGTCAGTAGGTCAGATCAAAGGAAAAGCTTGTGAACACTCTAGAGACCACATTTTTGACCCAATCTTTATGAAACTTGGTCAGAATATTTGTCTTGATGATCTCTAGGTCAAGTTTGAAACTGGGTCATGTGGGGTCAAAAACTAGGTCACCTGGTCAAATCAAAGGAAAGCTTGTGAACACTTTAGAGGCCACAATTGTGACTCAATCTTTATGAAACTGGGTCAGAATGTTTGTCTTTATCATTTCTTGGTCAAGTATGAATCTGGGTCAGGTGGGGTCAAAAACTAGGTCACTAGGCTAGATCAAAGGAAATTCTTTTCAACACTCTAGAGATCACAATTTAAGTTTGAAACTAATGGGAATTAGTCAGAATGTTTGTTTTGATAATCTATAGGTCAAGTTCGAATCTGGGTCATATGGGGTCAAAAACTAGGTCACCGGTCAAATCAAAGGAAAAGCTTGTGAGCACTGTAGAGGCCACAGTTGTAACGAAATCTTTACGAAATTTAGTCAGAATGTCTTGATGATCTTTAGGTCAAGTTCAACTCTTGGTCATGCGGGGTCAAAAACTAAGTCAGTAGGCGAGATCAGCTCTGGTGAGCGATGTATAGGGCCATCATGGCCCTCTTGTTAATAAATTCATTTAATGATCTGCTATGAGATTAATATTTTTACAGGATGGCCACTTCATAAATGATCGATATATGAAAAAGACT
Organism: Mercenaria mercenaria; assembly: GCF_021730395.1. NCBI lineage: Eukaryota > Metazoa > Mollusca > Bivalvia > Venerida > Veneridae > Mercenaria > Mercenaria mercenaria. Next base: position 49,892,928 of record NC_069364.1, read on the forward strand.
GATTTATTGTTCAAAAAACGTCACTTAGCGGACTTAGGATGTAACAGATAGGGTGATTTTTTTTTGCATTGTTTCATTTACACTATCTTACTGGCATATACTGACTGCGAGGTACATTTGCTGTGTATGTTTGTGGCGTTTCCTTCCACAATACTCTCATGAAAACCAAAGACGATTGTTAAGGACTAAATCAGTGTGTATAACACAAACAGCAGGCAGTGTTCGAAATAAAAAAGCTGGTTGATTTGGAAAATAATGTATATTACTTCCTTCTTAATTTATAGAAAATAACAACCGGGTGTAATTTTGATGCAGTTTTCATCAGAAATAGTCAAATATAAAGACCAACATTATTTATTAAAGGCTAAATCAGTGTGTATTTATAAGCAATAACAGGCAGTGAAAATGCATTATTTTTTTAAAGAAATTTCAGAAGCTGAATTTTTTTTTCTGATATATAGTACAAATACCTAATACATCAGTTTTTCCAGTTTTTCACATAGTGATTAGCACCATCAGTGCTTTGAGCGCTTTAATGAAAAGAGGATCCAACAGTGTTTGTTTTTAGATATCTTAACCATAACTAAAATCAAGATACCTAATTATTAAAATATGTGGATGGCAATAGTGGGCACCAACAGGCAGTTTTGTCCAGTTAAAATACTCAAGTGGATAACACGCAGTTTTGTCACTTGCCAGATAATAACTGATTAAATGACATTTTTACGAAAAAGTTCGAGATAAATAAGTGGATATGTGTTTGGCAAGAATATGCCACCGTATTATCTAAAGATTCGCGTTACAAAATAATTAAGTGTTTAACGCGAACAGTTATTAGACATCGGAATACTCTAAACATAGACGCTTTTTCGATAACTAGCAACACGACACTTATTTAGTTATGATTCGTGTTACCACATAACTAAGTGCTTAACGAGGACAGGTTCATGTTAGCAGTTATTGGACAATCGGAATACTCCTTTCGATAACTAGCAACACGAATCTAACTTATTTATTTAAGATTCTTGTTACAACATTACTAAGTGCTTAACGCGAACTGGTTCGTGTTAGCAGATACTACTCTAGACATATTCACTTTTAAGCTAACTAGCAGCAGTTAAGATTCGCGTCAACACGTAATTAAGTGATCAATGCGAACGCGATATGGGACAATCAGAATACTCGGACATTCTCGAATTTTATCTAGTAAGATTCGCGTTGTCGGTTAATAAGTTTCTTCATATGTTCTTAACATGATAAAAGTAGCTAGTTATCGAAAAAGCGAGTATATCCTGAATATTCCGATATTAGTTAAGAAACAAGAGATCACAGAGTGATCTTGGCACCCACCATTGAGCCATTTTTGATTGTTCCAAATTTCAAGACTAGCTCAAGGTCAAAATCAAGGTCAAATTTCATTTTAGTACACATCACTGTGCATGTGGTCCATGCATGTGGTCTAAATTTGAAAGTTGTAGCTTGAGAAATGTGAAAGGTCACAAGATCAATTTCAAGGTCAAAGTTCATTTCGGTATATAAAACTATGCATATGCTTCAAATTTGGAGGCTGCAGTTTGAGAAATGTGAAAGTAGGTACTAGATAAAAATCAGTGTCAAAGTTCATTTCTGTACTCAAAACTACGCATGTGGTCCAAATTTGAAGGATGTAGCTTGAGAAATGTGAAAGTAGGTCACTAGGTCTAAAACAAGGTCAAATTTCATTTCGGAACACAAAACTATGCACGTGGTCCAAATTTGAAGCCTGTACCTACAAAAATGCGAAAATAGGTCACTAGGTCAATGTCAAGGTCAAAGCTTTTCAGTACACAAAACTATGCATGTGGTCCAAGTTTGAAGGCTGTAGCTTGAGAAATGTGAAAGCAGGTCACTAGGTCAATGTCAAGGTCAAAGTTTTTTTCGGTACACAAAACTATGCATGTGGTCCAAATTTGAAGGCTGTAGCTTGAGAAATGTGAAAGTAGGTCACTAGGTCAAAATCAAGGTCAAATTTCATTCCGAAACACAAAACTATGCATGTGATCCAAATTTGAAGGCTGTGGCTTGAGAAATGTGAAAGTAGGTCACTAGGTCACAATCAAGGTCAAATTTCATTCCGAAACATAAAACTGTGCATGTGGTCCAAATTTGAAGGCTGTAGCTTGAGAAATGTGAAAGTAAGTCACTAGGTCGATGTCAAGGTCAAAGTTTCTTTCGGTACACAAAACTATGCATGTGGTCCAAATTTGAAGGCTGTAGCTTGAGAAATGTGAAAGTAGGTCACTAGGTCAATGTCAAGGTCAAAGTTTTTTTCAGTAAACAAAACTATGCATGTGGTCCAAGTTTGAAAGCTATAGCTTGAGAAATGTGAAAGTAGGTCAATAGGTCAAAATCAAGGTTAAATTTCATTTCGGAACACAAAACTATGCATGTGGTCCAAATTTGAAGCCTGTACCTTTAAAAATGTGAAAGTAGGACACTAGGTCAATGTCAAGGTCAAAGCTTTTTCCAGTGCACAAAACTATGCATGTGGTCCAAATTTTAAGGCTGTAGCTACAGAAATGTGAAAGTAGGTCACTAGGTCAAAATCAAGGTCAGCTCATGTCAATGTTCATCTTGCCACTCAAAACTATACATGTGGTCCAAATTTGGATGTTGTAGGTTATTGACAAGAAGATTTTAAAAGCTTTTCCCTATACAAGTCTATATAAACCATGTGGCCCCCGGGGTGGGGCCATATTTGACACTAGGGGGATAATTTGAACAAACTTGGTATAGAACCACTAGATGATGCTACATTACAAATATCGAAGCCCTAGGTTTTGTGGTTTGGACAAGAAGATTTTAAAAGTTTTTCCCTATATAAGTCTATGTAAACCATGTGACCCCCAGGGCGGGGCCATATTTGACCCTAGTGGGATAATTTGAACAACCTAAGTAGAAGACCACTAGATAATGTCACATACAAAATATCAAAGCCCTAGGTCCTGTGGTTTTGAACAAGAGGTTTTTCAAAGTTTTTCCCTATACAAGTCTATATAAACCATGTGACCCCCAAGGCGGGGTCATATTTGACCCTAGGGGGATAATTTGAACAATCTTAGTAGAAGACCACTAGAAGATGTCACATGCAAAATATCAAAACCCTAGGCCCTGTAGTTTTGGACAAGAGGTTTTTCAAATTTTTTCCCTATATAAGTTTATATTAACCATGTGACCCCGGGGCGCAGCCACATTTGACCCCAGGGATATAATTTGAATCATCTTGGTAGAGGACCACTAGATGATGCTTCATACCAATTACCAAAGCCCTAGGCTCTGTGGTTTCGGACAAGAAGATTTTCAAAAATTTTCCCTATATAAATCAATATAAATTATAAAAATAAACAAAGAGCCATAACTCACTCAAAAATTGTTGAACCAGTCTGATTTTCAGGGGACACAACTAGGGTATCAATACATCATTCTGACAAAGTTTGGTCAAAAATCCCCCCCCCCCCCCCCCCCCCCAGTAGTTTCTGAGGAGATGCGAGAACGAAAAATTGTTAACGGACGGACGGACGGACGGACCACGGACGCAGAGTGATTTGAATAGCCCACCATCTGATGATAGTGGGCTAAAAAGTAAAAGGCAAAAGTAAATGTTAAGAATTGCATGTGTTGATTACGGAAGTTAGAAGGGCCTTCAGTTGTGAAAAAATATTTTCACAAGTACAGAAAACTAATATTTCATAAAATATGCCCCTTTTTTGTTTAGTTTAGAACTTTAGTTTAATGATTTTCATTATATCTCTGTTGTTACTAAATGGATTTGATTTTAAACTTAAAATAGTTGTTCCACATCATCATCCAAATCATACGACATAAGGTCAATAGCATTTGCTCCTGTATATTATGAGTAATGCCCCTTTTTTACTTAGAATTTCAGGTTCATGTTGTGATGCACCTTTACTCTATCTCAATGATTCAGACTTAAAGTAGTGATTCCAAGATATTAGTCACATGATATGAAAGGGGCATTACTCTTGCAGAAAAATGCCGTGAATTATGTCTCTGTTATACTTATTTAATGTTTTGATACACTTTATCTCTATCTTTATTGTTACTAAATACATTTGACATAGGCTTAAGCTATTGTTCAAAATCTTCATCCAGATAGGAGTCATTAAACAAGCATATACTAAGGGCGACAAACATTGTCTTTCTCAGACAGTCTGACTGAAACTTGCAGCAATTAACATTTATACCATGTTTTATTTTAAATACTTCAAACAGTGTCTCTGATAAGGCTCCAACCGGACTGAAAGGCGGACGGCGGACAGACGGACAACGCAGTTTATCCATACTCCTGTGGGAAGGATAAAAAACAAATGTAATGTTATGGTATAGAGACACTAAATATCGAATTTGTGACTTATTTTGAAAGATGAAAAGGAAATCATGTCGATAAAAATGTACGAAATATCAAAAGTGTTTTTTTTTTTTTTTTGCAACAAGCTTAAGTCGAGATGTTAAAAAAAAATAATTTCAACGAGAGTATTTTTTGAAGAGAAAGGCAAATATCTTATCAATATCGCACAAAGATTTTTTCCGCGATGTAATTACGTACAACTTCTCGACAACAATAATATGAAAAATAAATGTTTCTGTCTTTATACGAAGATTTAAATCAAGTTGTTTGAAAAGTTTGAACCAAAGCGGAAATTTCAACTCGAAAACCTTAAAGTGTTAGAGATCTTGCCTTAGTTTTCGGCACTTGTGAAAACATTGTTTCACAACTGAAGGCCATTCTAAGCTTCCGTAGTTGATTGTACATCTAAAAATCAGTATGCATAGGGAAATTTAATACAAAATAATGTTACAAGTCAAATGGTTTATCGCGGCCAGAAATTTGTACAAACCGGACAGAAGTTGCGAAATTGTCATTTGTGCAGGAAAGAAGCGTTTACCATAATGTCCAGTACTGGACAGGTATAGTGACATACGTTTAAGATATCATGCTTTCTGTTTATGCAGGTAAACTTGTGTTTGGTTAAATTTCAACAGAGCACAAGTCTCAACAATGTACAAACTCATTACTGTTTTTTCAGGCAAGGGTGGAAATAAAGTGGTAGACAATGAAAGCAGTAACATTTTTATTAAAAAAAAAATAAACAATGAGACAAACATTTCCAACATCTTTGGACGGTTAAAAAATCCCATATTAAACATACGATAAAGCCCGAAACGCGTGAAAATGTTCCGAATGTAAATTGGGTGAAGTAGGCGCTCTATGTATAGAGTTAGATTATGCGTCTTGATACTGTACCAGACGGGTCGGTCAATTGTGGGTTATTGATTACACTGGGCGAGTCTACTTACTTATTACTTGAGGATGAAAAAAACGTGTTTTTTAAATGTTGCTCTTAAACAAGGGTGGCGGTTGAACTACAAAAAGTACAACAACAGTTAATTCACAACAAATCATACGGTATGTTTTATAATCAGTAGAAGCTAGTCATATTTACGCTTATGAGACCTGTTTCACCCATAAGTAAAGAATTCACAGGTCCATCATGAAATATTTTCCCCAGCGCGCATATACTTCACCTATTCAATATGATCGCGGCCGCGATCAATAATGATAGTGTTTTATATCTTTCAGACGATGCATGGAAGAAAAATACGCCCCTTTTGGGGGACAATCGTACATTCACTTGTGAATATTTCTGTAAGTTTTCTCAGATATGTCCCCTATTCTATTATAATCATAGTGAAGAGTTAAACAAATAATTTATTATACTCATTATGCATTGTGACCAACCCACCTGACATTTCGGAATCGTACACACGGGGAAATCGCTTAAGGTCGCATTTCTGCTTGCAATTTCTTATTGACTTATTTGATCATATAAAAAAGCGTGAAAGACGGAAGAACGAAAACGTCTGCCAGACATTCTCAATACTTTTCTCAAACACTTTTTTCACGGACCAAATGTGTAGGGAACGTGTACACTGGGACTTTGGTGAAGTGTTTTAAAAAAAACACACTCTATGACAGACGCTTTGTGTAGAGGAAGCATTCGTGTTCCATTCTTCGATGCTTTTGATCTTATCATATTCCGCCAAGTAATAAAAAAAGATAAAGATAAAATGTTAGCTAAATCGAGATATTTTTCCCGTGTGTACGATACCGAAAAATCTGGTGGTTTTGGCCATGCTGTTGAAATAACCTTTATACCTCTGTATTCACGGTAGTTTTCCTTAGTTTGCGACAGGACAAACATAAGAGAGTACATTTAAATGACATGAATCCGACACAGTTAGTATTGTATGCAATCGTTAATATGTTTTGTCATTTTCAAAGGTTATACACCAAACAACGACACCAGTGACTATTTCCCTCCAGTGTTTCCAGATCCATGTACACCAACGGATCTTTTACCTTACTACATTACGTCTCAGGGAGAGACTAGTGTTCAGGTGTTCTGGACAGAACCATTGGCCACAGACAAAAACGGGGAAATACCAAGGTACACGTTAGAAGCTTTTGGATTTTAGCAGATGTTCAAATCTGGCAATGATAAACTATAAATAGCATTTCCTCACAAAGATAGATGAATTTTTAACGCAAAGGATGATGAACGTTTGACTCAAAGTTAACTTTTTTACACAACGAAAGATAAACTTTTGAATTAAAAAAATATGAATTTATGAAATGTTGCCACCCTATTCTGGAATTTTCCTCATAAATATGACAGCTATTTGTCGGGTCATATCAGGAATAATAGAGCTATAAAAAAACAGCGAATAAATGGAAAAGTTGCCTGTAGTACTACCAGTTTCGCTAATTATTTAATAGTTTTTCAATATCTAATTCACTAAAGTTTTTTTATATTCCACGGCCCGCCGTAGGTTCATATGATCAGGCACGAAATGAATTATAATTGACAAATTGCAACGGCATTGAATTATTGATTTGCGGACTTAATAACATCTAACCTTGTCAAAAGAAGCACTTGATTGCGTTGCATAGCGACCCACTCGAAACGGCGTTGCATTAGGTTTTCGGTCGATTTTTCAGAAACAACCCTAAATAATTCTATGAAAATACACACGCTTTGTTTTAAGAGGTAGCCCTTTACATAAAAAAGTGTTTAACAGTTACTTGTTCCCGATAAACACTATATTTGAGGCGATATTGTCAAAAACTTTCAAAAATCTCCTTCCCCCGCCGTACTGTACAGAAGTGTTTGAATAAACGGCACAAATCTCAGCTAAATGGACACATGTGCTAAAACATAGACACATTTGCGCTCCAGGTGCACCCATCGTTTTCATTGATTATTATTAAACGGGTAGGAATTCTTTAAATCATACTTACAAGACAGGAAATTTGTAGTATCGGCCATATTTCTCCATCTGATCGGCGTAAAATTCACCGCTCAAACAACGTTGGAACAACTTGATCTGATAAAGCTATGGCCATAATTATGTTAAAAAGCTATGTTATCATGTCTGGGTGTGATGTTAACTTGCCAACGTAGGGTCTTATTATGCTAACTAGCCATGTTATCGCGTCAAAGTGTGATCTTGTCTACAGAACGTGTTATTATGTTGAAAATTTATGTCAACATATTATGTTAAAACGCTATGTTATCTTTTTATGTCTCACCAAGTGCGCGCGCGCGCGCGTGTGTGTATGTGTGTGTTGGGACATATTGTTTATGCCCTGTCCGTCCGTCCTTCTCACTTCGTTTCCGATAAATAACTATAGAACTATTTGGCCCAGAACCTTTAAACTTCATAGGATGATAGGGCTTATAGAGTAGACAACTCGTATTTGGGGTTACTCCATCAAAGGTCAAGGTCACAGGGACCTGAATATTGAAAACCATTTCCAATCAATAATCCTTGCGTGTATCAGTGCTATACACTGGGCACGTTAAAGAACCAGGCTGTTTATTCGCAACGAGCTAGGCTAAGTTAGCCGGACAAGCTTGTGTCTTATTTCTGATCTCTCTGTCGTGGGTGCTTTGTCTCACTCTGTCCCTCTGGTCAGATCGCTCTGTGTCTGTACTAGTAGAGGATGAATTATGCGCCCTGTGTGGCTGCATTTGAATTATGTAAAGCGCCTTTGAACGTGAAATTGATCATGAAAAGGGCGCTATATAAATCTGGTATAGTAATAATATTAACTTAAGAAACACTTGACCCGGCATGTTGAAACTTTATAGGATGATTGCACTTGCAGAGTAGATGACCACTATATAAAAGGTCCATGGAAATCCACTTCCGATCAGTAACTTGAGAAACATTTGACCCATAACCTTCAAACTTAATTAAATACATTGTAATAGGACTTACAGAGTAGATGACCCCTATTGTTTTTGGAGTCACTCTATCAAAGGTCAAGGTCACAGGGGCCATCTGTCTGTCACACTTCATTTTCGATCAATAACTGGAGACCTATTTGACCTTCATTGAGTGATAGGACTTACGAACTAGATGACCCTTTGGGATCATTCGATCAAAGGTCAAGGTCGCAAAGACCTGAACAAGGAAACCCATTTCTGATCAATAACTTAAGAACCGCTTGACCCAGAATGTTGAAACTGCATATGATGATTGGAAATGTAGACTAGATGACTCATATAGTTTTTTTTGGCCACTTGATCAAAGTTCAAGGTCACAGGGGCCAGAAATTGGAAAACCGTTTCTAATTAATAGCTTGAGAACCATTTGACCCATAACCTTCAAACTTCACAGGGTGATAGGACTTACAATATGGATGACCCCTGTTGATTTGGGGGTCACTTAAGCAAAGGTCAAGATCTCAGGGGCCTGAACATGAAAACTCTTTCCGATCAATAACTTGATAACCACTTGGCCCAGAATGTTGAAACTTCATAGGATGATTGGACATGCAGAGTAGATGACCCCTATTGATTGTTGGGTCACTCGATCAATGGTCAAGGTCACAGGGGTCCTTGACTTTGAAAACCGTTAGCAATCCAATACTAGTGGTTACTAGGCCCAGAATGATGGAACTTCTTGGGATGATTGGACATGCCGAGTAGATGATCCCTATTGCAGCTGACCACGGGCTCTCGTCTTTTGCTCCTGTCCCCTATTGACTTCTTGCCTGTTACTACAATGCATTTGGGTAGACATGCGTTTTTCTACAAAATCATCTTCTGGTTTTATTACAATATCATGTTAAAAAGCAATATTACCTCATCTGATTAACTTGTCGATACAATGTCTTATGTTAAATTGCTATGTTATCGTTGTCAAGATATGATGTTAACTTGTCCAAATAGTATCTTATCATGTTAACTAGGCATGTTATCATGTTAAAGTACATTGTGATCTTGTCTACCAAATGTGCTATTATGTTAAAAAGCTATCTATGTTATTTTGTTAAAACTTGGTGTTAACCTATGGAAACAGTGTCTTATTATGTTAATATGCTATGTTACCATGTCGAAGTATGATGTCAACTTGTCAAAATAGTGTCTTATTACTGAGAAGATGACATGACTATTTAAAATAATAAGACGCTGTTTAGACAAGTTAACACCACACTTTGACACGATAACATAATGTTTTAACATAATAAGGCACTGTCTTGACAAGTTAACACCACACTCTGACATGATAACATGAAATTTCCCGACGTAAGACAGCTGAGACGTTTCATAGTATTTATGTATGTTTTGTACTTTTATAACACATATTTTAGTTAAAAGTCAGAAGCATGCATGTTCAGTTCTGAGTTACGAAATAAACCTACATTAAATGAACTAAATTGAATTCTCACTCATATGATAAAGAGATTTTCTTGCAGCAAACACCTTGTGCTTGGTACTTTATTTGTCCGCTGAAAAATATACAGATTTTCAACGTAAGAATTGTGTTTTACAAGTACATTTCGAACGTGTTCGACTTAAATGATTTAAAATAATTATTTCCAAAGATTCAACATCCTACCCATACCTGTAAAAGACTCATCCTCTGCAATATTTGCAGATCATAGTATAACTTTTATTTTGTCATGTGATACATCTTTGTCCTTCAGCCAGTTAATCAAGAATGTATATGTGTTTTTAGATTTCAGTAAGACGTGTCTTATAACTTGTTTTCTATTTTATGTATTATTTTCTTTTTATCCCTTGCAGAATTGAGCAAGTTATTGGTAGTACGAATGGTTCTTATTTCAACGGTTCGGCTGATGGACGTAGATACGACATTGTGTATCTTGCAACAGACAAAGAAAGAATGAGAGACAGTTGTCATTTCGTATTTAAAGTATACGGTATCAAATCTTTTCAATAATGTGGTCATTTGCGGGGTAATACATCATATCGCTGCTTGCATTGTCCAATGTAGGGTGGTTTTTTGTTATGATATCTGCAGAATTTGAAGGGGTTCAATGCAGTAGGTTAAAAGCATCAAAGGTAGCCGAGGGCTTGTGTAAATTTCTATAACAGGAAACTTACATTGATGCTGTTCTGGCATACAATGTGTAATCAAAGCCTTGAAATGTCTGATGGTTGCGGGTTGTTGGTAAATTTATTTTCTGTTTAAATGCCAGTCTATGAATATACATGAATGAGAAACAAATACAAATTTAATGTGCCTCATATCTAAGATGAACTCTGCCTGACCCAGCTTGTGATGTAACCATGGGCTGGAATGCCTTATCATTGATAGATCTTATATAATCTAAATGGTCAGTGCTAGTGGATAAAGGTTGAATAAGAACTGCTTGTTCATTGATAATTCATCCGCATTGTTCATGAATGGGACTATTTTGTGTAGCACATGAACATCCTTTGGATGTGATTTGGATCAAATAAAGATGCTATGACTGTCAGAAATACACTTTAACTTTGGTAGCGGGATAAACCCGCAACCAAACATCCAAGTTAAGTTGAAAGTATGTCTATAAGCGTTGATTTTCTGTCAGTCGTGGCTGATTTATGACATTTCGTTATGTTGCCTTGGCGTGCGCGCGCCTTTTGAAGCACAGTTCGTTGTTTCGTTCTGGCACGTCAACACGCCATAACAAAATTTTGACCGTTTTGTATGTAATTTTTGCACATGTGCCAACGCGGCAAAACAAAACTTACAACGCAACACAATGAAACATTTCATTTCGCGTTGTCATGCGCGCCATTAACAAATATTTTGTTTTGGCTATGTAGCAAATTTATGTGACGTCCTAACGTTATACAACAAAACAACAACAAAAAATACACACTGGTATCAGATCAGAAAGAATATCATTAAAGTATGTTATACCCCTATGTATAGCACGAACCATACTTGTTAAGTGGGAATTTAAAATACTAGCCCGATTCAACCGCCCATTTCTCTGTTTAAACACGTATGACAAATGGCCGCAATGTTTAATGTAAAACTGTTTGTTTATTTTGAATTTTGACAAGATCGCTGTCCGTACACTAAAAAGCTATCTTTACACTTTACCATCATTAGCCAGGATCAACGAACGTTTTCCCGTCTAGGACAGAAGTAAAGTAACAGAATCGGTGAGAGGCAAGTAATATGCAGCCACGGAGGCCCCCGTTATAGATAATAACATGCACATTTTGCATACTACGAGTATAGATGATAGCTTACATATTACATATTAAGCTGAGCATCAAGACAAGAAATTTCAACAGAAATGGCATTAACCGCCTCGGTGGCCTAGTGGTAGAGCGTCAGGCTTCAAGTGCGGGAGGTCGTGGGTTCGATCCCCGGCCGCGTCATACCAAAGACGTGAAAAATGGTACCAGTAGCTCCCTTGCTTGGCGCTCAGCATTAAAATGGAAACTGGCCTCTTCTCTCATACCCTCGTGGCGATGGATTCCATCAGTAATGAGGTGTCAAGAGTTATTAATATAAGTTGTAGAACTTCCTTCACAATCGACCTAAAATAAATAATGTATAAACTAACAGAAATGGCACACATATTTTCAGAAAAGTCCAGCTTTCCTCTCAGAACTATTTAGACAAGAGAGGGTTCAGCTTGAGAGGCAAAATATAAAGTCAAGACATATGGTTATTCCTTTCTAGCCCGTCGCGTAACAGACTTAGACGACTTGCAGTATAGTGGTAGATGGTACTGTAGGCGTACATTTATTAGCGCGGCAAAAATTTAGCGCAAACGCAATTTTTGGTGAAATATCTAATTAATGCGTGGACGTGAATTAGCGCATTCGCGAGACCGCTAATTTCTAATTTTAGCGCTTTCAGAGATAAGGCTCTCGGAGATTTACGGAGATTCACGAAGATTTTCGGAAATAAACTTAACCGTCAGAATGTTTTTATGTAATGTGTTTCTCCTGTAATTATACGTCATCCTGATTATGAAATCAATTATTTTCACTGTTAGCGGGCTAAAGAAATTATGATTTATTTGAAACTGTTTACTTAAGTGTTATACCTATCCATGCTGCCTGGCTGGTCGATGCACACAGAAATGTGAAAAAAGAATCAGTCATTACAGGGTGGCGCCTTACAGGTCTAATGGACGCAATCGAAAAATCCGTTAGCTATAAACTTAAAAACATGTACCAAGTATGACTTTAAGATAGTTTGTCATGATGATACTTGTATTTTTTCAATGATATACTTTCAACTGTGATGCTGCTTTATGTTTACATACAGTATATAACGTATAATATTGCCTACGTAACTGTATTGTCTTCTTGTATTTAATTATAATGATCTGCGTGTTTTATATTCTGTATACTAGTTGTAATTGCTGAAATAAAACGAGATTGTCAAACATTTTAATCATTGGATCCCCTTTGTCCTACATGCATTGTGTCTAAATACAAACCTTCACACCTTTCCGTTAATGAGCGACTGTAATACCAGACATGCCCGAAGGTGATACGGAAATTGATAACAACTTGATCATATGAGAAAAAAAACACAAACTACAAGTTTAAATATTCTATTTTGCATGATCATATATTTAAAATAATAATATGAACAATGAACAGGAATATAATTCGAACCTTAAATATTAGCAAGCAGTATAACTAGTGCAAACTCTCAAGAGTATTTATTTGCAAAAGTTCGAAGAAAACATGATCAAATGAAAATGTACATGAAAATTCTTGGACAAATTAATGCGCGGACATGAATTAGCGCACGTGCGATAGCGCTAAAAGCGCTGTTATTAGTACACCGCTAAAATAAGTAAGCCTACAGTAGTTGAATGCTATATATGGTAGCATATATTGCTTGAGCATTAAAGAGTCAGTTCAGCTGTACTGAGATGCAGTTTTGATTAGAAAGATGTAGAATGACCATCAATACGATAGGACTCAAATGTTGTTGATTCAAATGCATCGTCTGGCAGGAACAAAAAGACCAGTCTAGCATAGTACAGTCTATAGGAAATTAAGCTGAACATCGCTAGTTGTTGTATGCTATGAATTTAAATATTGTGTAATCTGTCTGAATTTGCGCAGCTCATAATATACATATATATTGGGTTGAAAATCCTTGGCTCGCGAAAATTTAAGATAAGGTAGCCAGATATTATTATATAACAGAGGACATTCAACATAGTTTGCCAGTAGAAATAGTCACCTCATTTTATTGCTCAAGATAACACATGCATAGGCCCATCCATGAGTCTTATATTAACATCTTGTCCAAACCGCTTTGCCAAGGATGCCTCCCCCTACCCCTGTGTGATATGTTTTGCCTTTTCTTTAATTCATATGTTTCTTTTGTTTCAAGATGAGGTTAACTGCTCTGCGCCAGCGGAAGTCGGAAATGGTCACTATCAATGTACACATGGGCTAATGCCAGGAAGTTCATGTACATATAGATGTATTGAGGGTTACATTATGATTGGGGATGCAGATGTCATTTGTCAGTCAGGAAATCAGAGCTTTCCCGTCTGGTCACCTGCACCAACATGTGAAGGTTTATTTCAAATTAGACTAGAAGAGACAAATAAATGAAAAGAAAACGTTAATGCAGTATTCAGAGTGATTATCGCTATATTTCTCATATACTGATAGAAACTTCTAACGCTCATCTCACTTGATAGTTTGGCAATATCTTTTGTAATGCTAATATTTCTTATACATTTAGATGGATATGTTCATTATAACATATTCAAATTCTAACAGAATCAGTGTACATACACATAAAAGTAGTGTTTTTCTTATATATATATATATATAGATACAAAGGCGTAGGTATTCACTTTTCACTAAAATACAGTCAACATCAAACCAAATTAAAATTCATCCCCCCTCTCCCCCAACCCCCACCCCCCAAAAAAGAAGGATAAAGAATAATCTTTTCTTGCTATAATGAATTTCTTTCGAATGTAAATTGTTGATATTCATTTGTAATGTGACATTTTTGAAATTGGATTGAGGCTGTAGAATAAAATATCACTCAACTTCGCTGAAACATTTATATGATTTTTGTGACAACATTATTGTTCTACATTTGTTGGAAATTAAATATACATGTATATATATGATATTGACAAAGAGAAGCGTTAGAAGTTTCGTGAAGTCTAGTTGATTTATATAACTATACCATTGGGCTGTATGGTAAAAATACAAAGCTAACAGGACTAGGTGCTCTCCGTAGGGAAAACAAATTCATTCTAAATTGAGTTCAACCTTTTTAAAATACGATATTTTCTTTATTGAAATTAGTGTAGAACGTTTGAAATGACAATGTTTTATTTCAGTTGTTCACTGCATTGCGCCGTCTGCACCGGAAAATGGGCACATACATTGCGACGATCCACCTTTTGCTTATCAGTCAGTCTGTTTTGTTACGTGCAAGAGTGGGTTTACAGCCGATGGGCCCATTTATATGACTTGTCAGGCTGATGGATTCTGGTCAAAGCCTACAACTTGTACATGTAAGTCAGCAATAATTATGAAATGATGCAATGAAGACTAATAAATTAATATCCGGATTATTTGACAGTATGAACATGTATTTTCTATGAGACAATTCTTCTTATTTTTCATAGTGAAACATCTTAAAACACAGTTCAGAACTACGCGGACTTTTTTTGAACGAGCGCTTCTTTCAAACTTTTGCCTTAGAAAATGTGCTCTTTTATTGATCTTCTACTTTAGTACGGTGGGTATCTAAATATATCTGTTGGAAAAAAGATGGCCAAAGACTTTAGTAACAGTCTGATTGTCATCTTTTTGTTCATCTAGATCCAGAACCTCTGGCTGTCCGCTGTATTTCGCCTCAAGTCTTCTACACAGGTTCGCAACAAACATCGGTCGCAGTAATTTGACAGCGTCCAACATCAGCTGCTATTGTAAACAACATGGTAG
Organism: Mercenaria mercenaria; assembly: GCF_021730395.1. Taxonomy (NCBI): domain Eukaryota; kingdom Metazoa; phylum Mollusca; class Bivalvia; order Venerida; family Veneridae; genus Mercenaria; species Mercenaria mercenaria. The sequence goes on from NC_069364.1 coordinate 49,908,257, forward strand.
AAATATATCAAACTGAGGGCCCGACTCCAGGTGACTTTCTAGATTCTGGACTACATACAGTGACCTATATAATGTCCAATAAGAAATCAAACGAATCTGCGGAGTGTACGGTGGATTTGCACATAAAAGGTATTTGCATCAAAGAATGTTTCATGGAACATATGAATTGATTACTCACTTTTTTTAAATATTTGTCTCCCACTTTGAAGACACTTACTTGACAGAGACTTTCTAGTTTAATTTAAACCCCGTACCCGTTCTAAAAAGAAGAATAAAACCATAAATGGCTAGTTTTTTTAAAATCAGAAATGCAGAAATAGTAGAAAATTATCTTGGTATACTATTTATATATTTATATTTTAGACACAAAAAAACCGATATATATTGAAAGTTTTTTTTATTGTTTTTTTACTGTAGGAAATCATTTTATACACTATGCTGAAATATTTTATCAATACTCATTTTTTGTCAGTCGTTACATGTGAGGACCCGGCCTTAATATTCAATGACAGCTTTATGGTATACAGTTGCTCATTACAAACAGTAATATTGGGAACAACTTGCTTGATCTCATGTCGAAACAATCTACAGGTAGAAGGTAACTCTTCTGTAACTTGTGTTGACAATGGACGAAAGCAAGGCGTATGGAACTGGGGACATGGCGGAAAACCATTTTGTAACGGTATGTTTCAACCATGCAGTGTATACACCCTTTTAATGTTTTGCATTTAACGAGCTATTTTATAGATTGAGAATTATTATCATTTTGAGAAAAAATGTCCAACCTCACATGTGTAAACCCTCACTGTGGACACATTTTCGCAGCTGGAACATGTGTCTCCTTAAAGCGAATTACTTAAGGATTTTTCACTCGTCCTTGTTAAATGATGTGGTCCAGAGTAACGGGACGGACTGGAAGTAAGGTCACCGGATAATAACCATAATCTGATTTAAATAGTCATATTGCTGAAGTAAGATGTTGCAGAGGCCTTACCTTTTATTAAACTGTCTTCATATAACAATACAAGAAACCCGCAATAATGGGATGCCTCTGAAAAACTTGTCTTGTTTGGATACAGGTCTGCATATAAGCTGCATTTCCATGTGTTCATCAGTTTTATATTAACCACAGTGTATGCCATGCATACCCTGATTCTTCTTCGAAAAAGTACCCTGCTTATAACAGGAAAAGGTATGCAATGCATACCATGTATCTACCACAAAAAGGTATGCTATGCATACCCTGCTTACACTACGAAAAGGTATGCAATGCATACCATGTATCTACCACAAAAAGGTATGCTATGCATACCCTGCTTATACTAGGAAAAGGTATGCAATACATACCATGTATCTACCACAAAAAGGTATGCTATGCATACCTTGCTTACACTACGAAAATGTATGCAATGCATACCATGTATACCCTGCTTAGACTACAAAAAGGTATGCAATGCATACCTTGTATCTACCACAAAAAGGTATCCTATGCATACCCTGCTTATACTAGGAAAAGGTATGCAATGCATACCGTGTATCTAGCACAAAAAGGTATGCTATGCTAGGAAAAGGTACCTCAATCTACAGTGTATGCCGTGCATACCATGTACCTACGGTAGCAGTGTATGCTGAGTATGCTACTAAAACAGTGTATATCGTGCATATCCCGTATCTACTTAAGTAGTGTTTGTCGTGTCTACATACTATAATTCTCCCCAAAACAATATTTCGCAATTTTATTTGAACGCTAGGACTAAACATTCGTCAAGGACAATACTCACTGACCTATCTTAAACATTGTCTAAATACATAATAACTTGGTTCTGCTATCTATTATTTCATAAACTGCAATTATAACAGAATACAATGCCTCGGAATATACATTTTTTATTAGTTTTGATTTATACATAACATGTCACACAATATACAAGTCATATATCACAAAATAACTAATAACTTTATGAGACATTAAATTCTATTGACATTATTACGAAAATGGGGGCAAGGGACAGTAAATTTGAAAATTCCACAAATCTGCGTCGATACCAGTGAAAAAAAAATCATACGCAAGAAGGCAAAGATGGCCTTAGGTCGCTCGCCTGAGAAACACGACATAACAGTGTAAACATCCATTTCAAATTCGTCCGAGGTTTTCATGTAATAAATATTCTGCCCAAGTTTCATGAACATTGGAGCACAAATGTATACTTTAGTGTATCAACAAGATTTGGCCTAGTGGCCTAGTTTTTGACCCATAAGACCCAAATTACAACTCGTCCAAGATTTTACAGAGACAAATATTCTAACAAAGGTTTTAAAGATTGGAGCAAAAGAGTGTCATCTACAGTGTAAACAAGCCTTTCCTTTGATTTGGCCTAGTAACCTAGTGTTTGACCCCACGTAACCAAGATTCAAAATCCTCTAAGACTTTGTGAAAACAAACATTCTGGCCAGGTTCAATGAAGATTAAATAAAAAATGTGGCCCTAGTGTGTAATCAAGCTTTTTCTGACATGGTGACCTAGTTTTTGAACCGGCGTAACCCAGATAAACAAACTCGAGATTTCATGGACACAAACATTCTGATCAAGTTTCATGCATATCTGATAAAAATGCAGCCCCTCTTGCACACACCAAGATTTTCTATAAGTTGACAGTGTGATCAACTTTTTGACCTCATATGACCTATATTTATTCTTGACCTAGATTTGATCAAGACAAACAATCTGTTCAAATTTCACGAATATCCAGTTAGAAAACGCAGCCCCAATTGATTATACAACGTTTTTGTCAGATTTGACTTGGTGACCTAGTTTTTAACGACAGATGACCTATATTTAAACCGGACCTCGTTTTTTTCAAGAATATCATTTTGATCGAATTTCACGAATATTCAGTGAAAAATGCAGCTCCTGTTGTACACACACACACATACACACAGAGTATTTCTTTTTTGTCTTTTTTTTGACCAAGTGACGTTGTTTCTAAGCCCAGATAACCCATATTTAAACGACCTAGATTTTACCAAGACAAACATTCTTATCAAATTCCACGAATAATCAGTAAACAAGACGGTCATGATGACCATATATCGCTCACCTGTTAAACTTGGCCTTTGAATCATCAAGATAAACATTCTGACCAAGTTTCATGAATATAGATACATGTGGCCTCAATAGTGTTTACAAGCTTTTCCTTTGCTCTGACCGGGTGACCTAGTTTTTGACCCAATATGACCCAGTTTTGAACTTGGCCTAGGAATCGACAAGATAAATATTCTGAGCAAGTTTGTATCATGTCAAAGCATAAATCAAATTTCTATATGGCTGAAATGGTCAAAATAGAAAATTTTGCCACTTTCAGGGACAGTAACTAGAACTCGTGATGGAATCAAGCCGGTTTTTGAAAGGAAGATCTTATTGTGACTTAACTTGTGTGTCAGTTTGGTTAAAATCAAATATAAAATGTCACTTATTTCGTGTTCACAAGGTAAAAATTAACACATTTTGGCTTTTTCAGGGGTCAATCAGGGGCCGTAACTCAGGAACCTATGAATGGATCTGACAGATTCATCATGGAATCCAAGAGATATTGTTGTTAAAAAGATTTTGCAAGTTTGTATCAAATCAAACCATAAATGAAGTCTCTATATGGCTGCAAAAGCCAAAATAGCACATTTTGGTCCTTTAAAGGGCCATAACTCTAGAACCCATGATGGGATCTGGTCAGTTTTCGAAAGGAACCACGTTATTACGCCAATACAAGTTGTTTGCAAGTTTAGTTAAAATCAGTTTCAAAACATGTATATCGCGTTCACAGGCCAAAAATAGCAAATTTTGGCCCTTTAAGGGGCCATAACTCTCGAACCCATGTGGTAATCTAGCCAGTTTTCGAAGGGAACCGAAATATTATGCCAAAACAAGTTGTGTGCAAGTTTGATTAAAGCTGGTTACAAAATGTGGCCTCTATCGTGTTCACAAGCCATAAATAGCAAATTTTGGCCCTGTAAGGGGCCATAACTCTACCACCCATGATAGGATCTGTCTAGTTTTCGAAAGGAGCCGAAATATTATGCTAATACAAATTGTGTGCATAGTTTGATCAAAAATGATTGCAAAATGTGGTCTCTATCGTGTTCACAAGCCAAAAAAGCAACTTTTGGCCCTTTAAAGGGTCATAACTCTGGAACCCATGATGGGATCTGCCTAGTTTTCGAAAGGATCCGAGATATTATGCCAATACAAGTTTTGTGCAAGTTTAAAATTGGTTGCAAATTGTTGTCTCTATCGAGTTCACAAGCCATAAAGAACAAATTTTGTCACTGTAAGGGGCCATAACTTTTGAACCCATGATGTGATCTGCCTAGTTTTTGAAAGGAACCGAGATATTATGCCAATACAAGTTGTGTGCATAGTTTGATCAAAATTGATTGCAAACTGTGGTCTCTATCATGTTCACAAGCAACTGTGGACGGACGATCACAAAAGCTCATATTGTCACTATGTGACAGGTGAGCTAAAATACAGCCCCTATTGCATACACACAGTTTTCCTTTGATTCGACCAGGTACCACGTTTTCGAACCCAGCTGACCCATATTTAAACTTGACTTAGATTTCCTCAAGACAGACTGATCCAATTTCATAAGGATCAAGTGAAAAATGCAGCCCCTATTGCAAACACAATGTTATTTTATTTGAATAGGTGACTCAGTTTTAGTCCCAGTTGACCCATATTCATACTTGAGCTAGACTTTATCAAGACGAACATTCTGATCAAATTTCATGAAGACCTAGTTTTAAATGCTGCCACTATTGCATTATATAGGTTTCTCGTTGATTTTTAATCGGGTAACCTACTTTTCAAATTGCACCGGGAAGTCATCAAGACAAACAATCTGACTAATTCTCATGAGTTTTAAACTTATTATGTGGTCTCCAGAGTGTTAACAAGATTTTCCTTAAATCTGGCCTTATGACCTAGTTTTTGACCCCACATGACCCAGTTTCAAACTTGGCCTAAAGATAATCAAGACAAACATTCTGATCGAATTTACCGAATATTCAGTGAAAAATGCAGTCCCATTGCATACTCATAGTTTTCCTTTGTTTCGACCAGGTGAACTAATTTTTTACCCCAGATGATACATATTCAAACTTGACCTAGATTTTATCAAAACAAAAATTCTGATCAAATTTCACGAAGATCAGTGAAAAATGCGGCCTCTATTGCACACAAGGTTTTTCTTTGATTTGACCGGGTTACCTAGTTTTTGACTCCAGATGACCCATATTCACACTTGATCTAGATTGCATCAAGACAAACATTCTGATCAGATTTTATAAAGATCCAGTATAAAATGCAGCCCCTATTGCATACACACAGAATTTTCTTTGATTTAACCGGGTGACCTAGTTTTTTACCCAGATAACCCATATTCAAAGTTGACCTTGATTTCAGCAAGATAAACATTCTGATCAAATTTCATGAAGATTCAGTGTAAAATGGACAGCCTATTACACACACACACACACAGAGTTTTCCTTTGATTCGACCCAGAATCAAATTTAACCTAAAAGTTATCAAGACAAAAAATCTGACTAATTATCATGAGTTTCAAATTTAAAAAGTGGTTTCCAGAGAGTTAACAAGTTTTCCTTTAATCTGGCCAAGTGACCTTGTTTTTGACCTCACTTGAACCAGTTTCGAATCTTGCCTAAAGATCGTCAAGATAAACTTTCTAACCAAGTTTCAGAAAGATATGTTCATAAATGTGACCTCTAGAGTTTTTACAAGATATTCCTTTGATTTTGATTAAAATGCTTTAAAATTGTTGATGCTAGAGTGTAAACAGACTAAATTTTAACGGACGGACAACGGACATTCATCGATCCTAATGGCTCACCCGACCTTGACCTTAAACCTACTGGTCGCTAGAATAACAGGTTTCATTTACTGGCCACCTGCAATTAGCCTTTAAATTTAAATGTCCGAGGAAAGATCATTATTCCAGCTAGTCTACAGTAATGAGATACCTGTCACCTTTACTGACACGGAGATAAATGGTATTTAATAAGATGACATTGCTTATGCACAAACAAAAATATACACAAATAAAATGTAGTTTTATCAAATGTTAATGGTGAGCCTTAAGTGGGTTATTAGCACGACTAAACCTAAAATTTGCCATCTTTGAAAAATGTGTGCATAACAAAGTGTCCATGTCTTCTATGTAGTCTCCGCAACGCCACTTTCAACGTTTTCAAACTTGATCAAATATCTTACATATTAGCATGTTTAAAACGAACTGTGACATTGCACAACTGTCTGATTACTTTACACGAAAAATGCATTGCACAACTCTGATTAAAATAAAAAAAACATATTAGAATCGAAATAATTTATAGCAAAGCCGTGTTTGAACACTATTTATACACTTGGGCAGCAATACGTCGTTCGAAATTATTTCACAAGTGCTGCGCTCTCGTGCAGTTATTACGCCTATTGTGTTTATAGTGTTTAAATACGGTTTTGCTATAAATTCTTTCTTAATCATGTAAGATAATGACAATTTTACAGAAAACCATTTTTAGCTTTATTTAAAAACCGGTTAGTGTGCCCGCCTCCGGTTATAAGCTTACGATACAGATTTCCTACTATTAATAAAAAAGAGGCCCAAATGGGCATGAGGCGCTTATCTGAAGAAGGCCTGAACGATCTGACTTTGCTTCTGACTAGGTTTGGTAAACTGATCATTTAAAGAAATTATTTAAATGTTTACCTATTTTGCTGTGACAGCACAACACATTTAGAACAAATTTGATGATAAGAACTTGATTATGTATTGTTTTAGACCCGGTGCACCTTACAAATCTGGACACCATTAAATCTGGCTGCTCTATCCATTTACTTAATAACGTTTTTACGACAATTTCTAGCAAATCATATTTTCACATACTTATATTCCCACTGCTATAGAAAAAGGAAAGGAAAAAAGGGTGGTAACTCTTTTATAAGAAAGCTACAACCCGCTGAGTATACTCATTTTCGCTTCCATCGATGGTGGGAAAAGTACCATTTACGGGAAAACTTTTACTACTATTATCATTAAATAGAAAGCAAGACAGTTGTCAGAGTATATATACAAACCGCGAACATACTAATAACGACCGTCCATCTCAAGCAGAAAAAAATGCATGTTCGGGCATTAATTCAATACGGCGTTCGCTAGATTTACAGTTTTCAAAAATATACATCAGTTTCATGCGATTTATGAATTCACTCGCAAAGGTATGAATCTTGCATGCATATGATAAAATATTGTATTCTTAAGAGTTTGAGCAGTAACAAATCAAAAAGCATAGCATTTTATGACGAAAAATCACAACTGCCTATGGCGGGATTCGAATCCGGGTCGCTGGGGTGCTAGTTCAATGCTTATACCAGAGCCAAAAAGCCCACTCCATTACGCTATTGTCAGAGTTGTCTTCAAACATACAGGCTAACCACCATCACTTCAAAAATATTAAAAAAACCAAAAAAAAAAACAAACGTTGGACAAACATCTATTTGGTTTCGCGATTGAATGTTTTATCAGTAGCACATATATGTTTGGTTTCACGACATTTTTTTTCTTTTGAAAATCGCAACTGAAAAGGTGTTAGGGCTGCAACTGCTCTCATCCAATTTTTAAGTTAAAAAAATTCGGACAGTTTAAAGACGCGCAATCAACATAATTATTTTACAGTGTGTTTTTAATTTAATATACTCTCAGTCTGTAATGTAATAAGTTAAAAATGTCTCATTAGAACCATTTAACCCTACAAAGGAACTTGAAAGCAGACTGAATGTTACTACATGACATGTACTAATTGTACTTGTAAAAAAGGTCACGATACCAATTGTTTGGTATAAGATAGCGGACACATAATGACTTTCGTCAATTTTCGGTGTATTCTCCATACGCTACTTCGGCATTCATCGATGGGCAGAAGCAAAATGTGACTTTACGTACCTTCGGACAATGTCGAAATCGCATACGGATATCAATATAACGTTAACAAACGGAAATTGCCGACTGTCAATACGGGTCCAGTTCCGTAGATAAAAACCGTGTTACTGAAATACCTACTGTTAAAATGCCACTGCAACCAGCCAACGTCTTCCTGCTCCATTTTCCCCCAAATATGTCTTTTTTTTACATCCTGTGAAAATAAATTGAGATGTAAAACTTTATCAGACATAGGTTGAAATGAAATGAGGACTGAATTATATACTTTGAAAAAGTTCATTAATCTGTTGAACCCTTCCAGAAAAAGTATCAACTTTAACAATATTTTTGAGACACCGGTATTTTTAATTAAATGACATCATGCGCAAACCAAAAACATATAAACATGAAGGCCCTGTATCGCTCACCTGACCTATTGACTTAAAGATCATCTAGATTAACATTCTGGCCAAGTTTCATTAAGATATGGTCATAAATGTGGCCTTTAAAGTGTAAAATAGCTTTTCCTTTGATTTGACCCAGTGACCTAGTTATTGACCCTACATGACCCAGATTCAAACTTGACCTAAAGATCTTCAAGATTAACATTCTGACTTAGTTTCATGAAGATACAGTCATAAATGTGGCCTCTAGAGTGTTAACAAGCTTTTCCTTTTATTTGACCTGGTGACCCTACCTGACCCAGATTTGAACTTGACCTATAGATAATCAAGTTTAACATACACACCAAGTTTCATTAAGTTACAGATATAAATGTGGCCTCTACAGTGTAAACTAGCTTTTCCTTTGATTTGACCTGGTGACCTAGTTTTTGACCTAACCTGACCTAGATTTTAACTTGACCTTGAAATTATCAAGATTAATATTCTGACCAAATTTCATGAAGATAAAATCATAAATGTGGCCCCTACAGTGTTAACAAGCTTTTCCTTTGATTTGACCTGGTGACCTAGTTTTTAACCCAACCTAACCTAGATTTAAACATAACTTATAAATCGTCAAGATCAACATTCTGACCAAGTTTCATGAAGATACAGTCATAAATGTGGCCTCTAAAGTGTTAACAAGCTTTTCCTTTGATTTGACCTGGTGACCTAGTTTTTGACCCAACCTGACCTGGAATTAAACATGACTGAAAGATTATCAAGATTAACATTCTGACTAAGTTTCATGAAGATACGGTCACAAATGTGGCCTCTACAGTGTTATATAGCTTTTCCTTTGATTTGACCTGGTGACCTAGTTATTGACCCTACATGACCCAGATTCAAACTTGACCTATAAATCATATAGAATAACATACTGACCAAGTTTTATGAATATACAGTTATAAATCTGGCCTGTACAGTGTTAACAAACTTTTCCTTTGATTTGACCTTGTGACCTAGTATTTGACCAAACCAGACCCATAATTAAGTATGACCTATAGATCATCAACATTAACATTCTGACTAAGTGTCATGAAGATACAGTCACAGATGTGGCCTCTACAGTTATTTGATTTGACCTGGTCACCTAGTTTTTGACCCAACCTGACCCAGATTTAAACTTGACCTATAAATCATAAAGATTAACATTCTGACCAAGTTTCATGAATATACAGTTATAAATCTGGCCTCTACAGTGTTAACAAGCTTTTCTTTGATTTGACCTGATGACCTAGTTTTTTATCCTGATTGACCCAATATCAAACTCGTCCAAGATTTTTATTGATGGTAACATTCTGACCAAGTTTCATTAAGATTGGGCCCAAATTGTGACATCTGAAGTGTTAACAAACTTTCCCTTTGGTGACCTAGTTTTTATTCCCAGATGACCCAATATCAAACTCGTCCAAGACTTTATCAAGGGTAACATTCTGACTAAGTTTCATTAAGATTGGGTCAAAATTTTGACCTGTAGAGTGTTAACAAGCTTTTCCTTTGATTTGACCTGGTGATCTAGTTTTTGACCCCAGATAACCCAATATCAAACTCGTTCAAAATTTTATTGAGGGTAACATTCTGATTAAGTTTCATTAAGATTGGGCCCAAATTGTGACATCTAAAGTGTTAACAAACTTTCCCTTTGGTGACCTAGTTTTTAACCCCAGATGACCCAATATCAAACTCGTCCAAGACTTTATTAAGGGTAACATTCTGACTAAGTTTCATTAAGATTGGGCCGAAATTGTGACATATAGAGTGCTAACAAGATTTTCCTTTGATTTGACCTAGTGACCTAGTTTTTGATCCCAGATAACCCAATATCGAACTCGTCCAAGATTTTATAAAGCCAATAAGGGTAACATTCTGACTAAGTTTCATTAAGATTGGGCCAAAATTGTGACCTGTAGAGTGTTAACAAGCTTTTCCTTTGATTTTGACCTTGTGACCTAGTTTTTGACCCCAGATGACTCAATATCAAACTCGTCCAAGATTTTATTGAGGGTAACATTCTGACCAAGTTTCATTAAGTTTGGGCCAAAATTGTGACCTTTTGAGTGTTAACAGTCAAATTGTTGACGACGGACGACTGACGGACGGACGACGATGGACGACGGACATAGGGTGATCACAAAAGCTCACCTTTGAGCACTTCGTGCTCAGGTGAGCTAAAAAATGTTACATCTTATTCTGTTTTGTAACATCGGATAATATCCTATGCCCTGCTTGTTATTCATGTCAATAAAATGGATATAAAATGATATGTCATTTGAATTTAACATTTGTCTTTCTTTTGATTCATCACATGTTTGATGTCGCGAGAGTGCAATAAAGCCATAACTTAGAAATGATAATACACTATAGTATAATAAAGCTTTAACGTCGGCGTCGTTTATAGTATAGGAGACGTTGGTTGAATTGATTTGTTTATATAGTAAAGAAAGTAGATGTTTTTGTGTTTCGACAGGAAAAGTCAACATATGATAAAAAGAATATAACATTTGTGACTTTCCACATTGAATTTATTAAACTCGTTGAATAAAATTGATAAAATGCTCGATAGAGCCTCGCATTTTATTATTTTATTTAACTCGTTTAATGAACTCAATATGAAAAGACACTCATGTAATATTCTCTACTTGTTATATTAGCTAAATTGCATACTGTCTAGTGAGATACTGTTATAGAGTCCACCCGCTAAACTCAGTAGGAAGCGAACCCATCTACGGATCGCGAGTTCGATCCTCCGGCAAAGTGTATGTTCTTCCGCCAAGTTCCGTGATGATTGATAAAATACATTGTGTCAGAAATCAATCGTAACCTATTTCTGATTCGTGCGGGAAAATTGGGAAAAGCGTAGTACTGGTACAGAGTCCATGACTACTGTTCAAACCAGACATACACACCTCAGCTCTTTCCGATCTGCAGATGTAAACACATGTATCTTGAAACTTCCTGTGTTGATACACTTAGACCAGTGTTTGTTACTGTGCGCTCAAAACATCCGCCAAGACCTGACAAAAAAAAGTTAAATGATATTCTCCATCATCAAACACGGTGACCCATGCTCGACTACCCGCGTTTCACATCCGTAGGACCAGTCCATAGATAATTAGTACCACATATTAGGCCACTAAAAATAATTTAAGTTTAACATAATACACAGCATAACACACTTTTCAGCTGCAAATTTCACATCCAATAATGGGCTTGATCTATTTCCATCTTGGTTAAAATAAACTGGGAGAAATATCTTTAACATTTTCGATTTTCTAATTATCTTAAGAATCTTTCACTGGTTGCGGGTAAAAATGGAAATATTCGGCACGAGGGTAACTGTTTAGGTGGTAACAGAGGAAATTGTGCTGAACGGAGGTTAGAGTCATATTATAGACTCTAATTATGACCTCAACAATCTTAGAGCCCGGTATCGAGGGCGGCAGAAATGTAAGTCACTCAAACAGCGAGGACAATCAATAAAAGATGTTTGAATATTAAAAATGAATTCCTACATCATCCATAAGAAACTGGACTGCGAATACTTGAACGTTCAAAATTCAAAGTATTTATAAAGTCCTGAAAGAAATTCATGAAATATCCTATATCTGGTACGGATTTGGTCGATCAAAGTGCTCACAATGTGTATTTTAAATAATGAGACATCGGGCAGACCGATTTTACCTTCTGATATTTCATATTGTATACTCGACTAGTAAAAAATATAACGACATTCATCTCTTGAGTACAATTATTTGGACTAAGATATTTGAATCCCATTGAATCTATAGAAATATATGCACATCAGATCCACATGGAATTTTATCAATAGGCTCATATTTTTATGCTATATACTATTATAATATAGAAAGGGAAACAACTGTTTGTAAATCATTTTCCAGAGAAGCAATTAGAATAGCCTGAACGTTTATTCTGTGTTGTTTTGGATACAAATACCAACTGCACCCACACCTGATAATTTTTAAGGAAACAACTGACACATCTCGGCACAGATTTGCAACATAAACTAGAAGATGCTTTTGTAGAAAAGCGCATGTCGCCCCCAATGCAAAGTCATATAGACAAGAAGTCATTATGGGACAGGAGCAAAAGTCAAAGATACACTGATGGTTGGCTGCAATAGGGATCATCTACATGGCATGTCTAATCATCCCACTAAGTTTAAACACTCTTGGCCTAGTGGTTCTCAAGTTATGAATTGGAAACGGGTTTTTCATGTTCATCTCCCTGTGACTTTGTCGAGAGCATATCTTCTTTATGCATGGAGGGATTTTGATAAAAGTTGGCACAATTGTTCATCATCATAAGACGGAGTGTCATGCGCAAGAACCAGGCCCCTAGGTCTAAGGTCAAGGTCACACTTAGAGGTCAAAGGATACAAGAAAGAAAACTTTGTCCGGAGCATTTCTTCTTCATGCATGGAGGGATATAGATATAACTTTGCACAAATGTTCACCATCATGAGGCGGAGTGTCATGCGCAAGAACCAGGTCCCTAGGTCTAAGGTCAAGGTCACACTTAGAGGTCAAAGGATACAAGAATGAAAACCTGTCCGGAGCATTTCTTCTTCATTCATAAAGGGATTTTGATATAACTTGGCATAAATGTTCACCACCACGATACGGTGTGTCCTGTGCAAGAACCAGGTCCCTAGGTCTAAGGTCAAGATCACACTTAGAGGCCAAAGGTCAGATACAAGAATGACTTTGTCCGAAGCATTTCTTCTACATGCATGGAGGGATTTTGTTGTACCTTGGCACAATTATACACCATCATGAGACGAAGTGTCATGCGCAGTTCCCTTCTTTAGAATTACTTCCCTTTGTTGTTACTATAAATAGCTTATATTGTAACTTTTTCATTACTAGTCGTATGGAAAAACCGAGACCACTTTCTGTAGTACAACATGCATGCTACATCCAATTTTGAGGTGTATTTTGACCAATCACTACCTGGTAAAGATTTTTATGTGGACTTACAATCTTTTTTTTAAAGATTAACTTCCCTTTAATTGTTACTTTAAATAACTTACATTGTAACTTTTTTATAACTGACCATAGGAAAAAAAAAACAAGACCACTTTTCTGTGGTACAACATAGATGTTACTTTCCAATTTTAGGTGTATTTTAAGGTATCTCTACCTGGTAAGGAGGCTTTTTTAGGAATCAGAAAAACAAAAGACTTACAATGATTACTAAACAACCACAAATTTAAAATTCCATTTGCAAATACAGGTGCTAGAGTAAAGAAATTGGCTGTGACAGGCGTATATTGTGACATTCTGGCACTATTGTTACTTAGAAATTTATGTTAGTGTTGATGCATTTTAAAAATTGTTTATCATCATCGCCTACATCATTTGACACAATGAGCATAGCTGTCACACCTGTTTTTTATGAATTATCCCCCTCTTTACTAAACATTTCAGGTTATAGTTTCTATGAACTTTCACTCTATCTATTTTTAAACAAAACTGATTTGATTCAAACTTTAAATTTTTGTCCCACATCACGACCCACATCATATGATACAAGGGCAATTGGGACTGCATTTTACTCAGGATCTTCATGAAATTTGACCAGAATGTTTGAGCGTATGCAGTGTAGGTATGTTCAAATATGGGTCATCTGGGTTAAAAACACTAGGTCACCTGGTCAAATCAAAGAAAAACCTTTAGTACGTAATAGGGGCTGCATTTGACTGGATGTTCATTATATTTAATCAGAATGATAGCCTTGATGAAATCTTGGTCAAGTTCGAACATGGGTTATCTTGGGGTAAAAAACTAGGTCGCTAGGACAAATCAAAGAAAAACGTTGTGTATGCGATAGTGGCTGTATTTTTCAATTGGGGTTCATGAAATTTGGTCAAAATAATTATCTTGATCAAATCTAGGTCAAGTTTGAATATAGGTCACCTTGGGAGAAAAGCTAGGTCACTAGGTCAAATCAAAGAAAAACCTTGTGTAAGCAACATTGACTGCATTTTTCACCCGATCTTCATGATATTTGATCAGAATATTTGTCTTGATGCAATCTAAGTCAACTTAGAATATGGGTTATCTTGGGTCAAAAACTAGGCCACCTGGTCACATCAAAGAAAAACATTTTTTACGCAATAGGGGCTGCATTTTACACTGGATATTCATAAAATTTAGTCAGAATGGCTGCCTTGATGAAATCTAGGTCAAGTTTCAATATGGGAAATATGTGGTCAAAAACTAGGTCGCAAGGTCAAATCAAAGGACACTGGATCTTCATGAAATTTGATCACAATGTTTTTCTTGATGACTTCTACGTCAGGTTTGAATCTGGATCATGTTGGGTCAAAAACTAGGTCATCCAGTTAGATCAAAGGAAAAGCTCGATAACACTTTAGAGGTCACGTTTATGACCATATCTTCATGAAATTTGGTCAACATGTTTATATTGATGTTTAAAGTCTTGGTAGATCTCGAATGTGTGTCACGTGGGGCAAAAAACTAGGTTACTAGGTCAAATCAGAGGAAAAGTTTGTATACACTCTAGAGGTCACATTTTTGCTCAATTCTGTCTGAACCTTTTTTTGTCAGAATATTTGTTTTTATGAATTCTTGGACAAACACGAATCTGGGTCATTTGGGGTCACTATGTCAAATCAAAGAAAATACCTGTTTACCCTCAAGATGTTTGGTCCAATTTTAATGAAAATTGTCAGAATATTTGTTTCAATGAAATCACTAGGTCAAACATGTTTATACTGTTATGGTGTGTTTCTCAGGTGAGCGACCTAGGGTCATTTTGGCCCTTTTGTTTATGATTTTCTCACTGGTATCGACGCAGCTTTGTAGAAATTTCAAATTTATGTCCCTTGTCCCCATTTCCTTAATAATGTCATCAGACTTTAATGTCTGATAAAATTAATAGTTAGGTTATGATGCCATGACTTGTATATTGTGTAACATGTTATGTATAAATCAAAACTAATAAAAATGTATAGATTCAAGAACTGTATTCTGTTAAAACTGCAGTTTAAGAAATAATAAATAGCAGAACCAAGTTATTATGTATTAAGGCAATGTTAACGATAGGTCAGTGAGTAGTTTCCTATACAAATGTTAAGTCCTAGCGTTCAAATAAAATGGCGTAAATAGTATGTACAGTATACACTTTATAGTAGGTACATGGTATGCACGGCATACACTGTAGATCAAGGTACCTGTTTGTAGTATAAACAGAGTATGCATAGCAGGTCTTTTCCTGGTAGATACGATGTATGAATTACATCCCTTTTCGTAGTTTAAGTATGGTATGCATTGCATACTTTTCGTAGTAAATACATGGTATTCATTGCATACCTTTTCGTAGTGTAAGTAGAGTATGCATAGCATACCTTTTCGTAGCAGATACATGGTATGCATAACATACCTTTTCCTAGTATAAGCAGGGTATGCATTGCATACCTTTTCCTAGTATAAGCAGGGTATGCATTGCATACCTTTTCCTAGTATAAGTATGGAATGCATAGCATACCTTTTCGTAGCAGATAATTGGTATGCATTGCATACCTTTTATTAATATAATCAATAGTATAAACAGGGTATGCATTGCATACCTTTTCGTAGTATTTTCTATAAGCAGAGTATTCATAGCAGATAAATAGTATGCATTGCATACCTTTTCCTAGTATAAGCAGAGTACCTATTCGAAGAAGGATCAGGGTATGCATAGCATACCTTTTCGTAGTAGATACAAGGCATGCATGGCATACACTGCGGTTAATATAAGACTATGATGTATACCTGGTAATGCAGCTTATATGCAGACCTGTATCCAAACAAGACAAGTTTTTCAGAGGCATCATATTATTGCGGGTTTCATGTATTGTTATATAAAAACAGTTTAATAAAAGGTAAGACCTCTGCAACATCTTACTTCAGCAATATGACTATTTAAATCAGATTATGGTTTTTATCCGGTAACCTTACTTCCAGTCCGTCCCGTTACTCTGGACCACATCATTTAACAAGGACGAGTGAAAAATCCGTAAGTAATTTGTTTTAATGAGACACATGTTCCAGCTGCGAAATTGTGTCCACAGTTAAGGGTTTACATATGTGAGGTTGGACATTTTTTCTCAAATTGATAATAATTCTCAATCTATAAAATAGCTCGTTATTAATGATTATAGAGCAAAGAACTCGGTAACCATAGATTTTGTTGGATGAATTCAACAAATTTGTCAGAATTGACAGAATCCTGACAGTCATTTTTAAAATTATCTCGGTAATTTACTTTTTTGCCAAATCTTTGAGGCTGAAATGTGATAACGCAAGTTAGGATGTAAGACAAAGCTGCATGTAGTTTTTTTAACCACGCAGGACAATAGAAATATTTGTTGTGACTGAAATGGTCAAATAAATTTTAAATGTTATATTATGGTATAAATATTGATGTTACAATAAAAGTCGCAATCAATTAATTATCTACGATAACAGATTTACTGTTTCAAATAAATTTCAGAAACCTTGCCAGAATGTCCCTGGAACCTTAACAGACCAGTAAACGGTAAAATAATATTATACAAAAACGACACATCACCAAATGTACTGGTTAGTTGTGATGACGGATTTGATTTGCAGTACGAGTTTACTGGAAATGTATCATGTACAAACGGAGACTGGGTGGTTGATCAAATACCGGAATGTACTGGTGATTATATTTCATCTTTTTAAAAAGAAACTCATGCATACATTTACACTTATTCAATATTTAGTTACAATTAGAAATATCGCAACTCTAATTTGTTCTTGTGATGTTTTGGAATAACAGCATGGAGCTTCAAATTCAGTTGTCCTAATCTTGATTAAACTTCATATTGCAAAGAAATACGAAGAGCTATTTAAGCGCTAATGACACGAGGGGTGTTATACATTTCATTCTCTCTTTGGAACAAACTCCAACAATCTTACTAAAGTACATCTCCTATTTGGCTACGCATAGGATCTAAACACGAGCTATTGATAGCCTCGTTCTGACGACCCTTCCGCTAGCCAATCAAAAGCTAACTTACAACATTCTGCAAGCTTAAAAACCCTTGGTTTCTGATATTTACAATTCTTATGTCGTAAGATGTCAGATAACCGATTAGCTCAGTCGGTAGGACAGTTGCTGTATAAGCGAGAGGTCCCGGGTTCGAGCCCTGGACTAACTGCAATTTTTTCTTACTCTTTGACATTCGAACAAGTCGTCTGATTGGTTCAAATAAAAATAGATTTGTGAAAATAAAAATAGCAATACTGGAAATATACAGAAGACGTATGTAAATGGGTCGTTCTAAGATCTTCGTTTAGAAGATCAAGTACTTAAGACAGATTGAAACGCCACAAAACCATGTTTGTTGTTTTTATAAAATGTTTGTATGATTTCAGTTGAAAAGCGATCTGACTATATCCTTGAAGTTAAGATAAACTACTATGGACAAGGATGCTCGGAAAACGCATCGGAATACTACCAGGAATACAAAACTACATTTCTAACTGACTTTGAAGAACGTTTCACGGCGAAATGTCCGGAGAATAAAACTTGTAAAGTGAACAATGTGAGCATCGAATGTGTTCCAACAACACATACACGGACTAGGAGAGAACAACCTGAAAGTCGTTTAAAAATTTTGGATTTCATGCTAGGTATCTTTATTGTTTACGTATTAAAAATCTCTTTTGTTTTTTTAAGATACCACTGGCACCAAACAAAAAATGACATTGTAAATAGTATATCTACCCCTATAACTTTACTAGCCCATTTTAATGTCGCATGTCCCACCTAAAACGCGCACTTTGATAACAATTACTAAATCATTGAAACACTTGCAGGCATTTTTCATAGTACGCAGAGGTAATAGGGTGGAAGTCCGGGTATCCTCTATTTGATTATTTATTATTATTATGTGAGAACGGCAAATGGTGCATTTTAGTGTGTACTTGAAACAAAAAGATTGCACGAAAATCTTATTCTTTGTTAATCTTTTATGTAAAATGTTTGATTTTATTAGGTATTTGCGTCATACTGTGCGTGAAATCGGTGGTTTAGTGATCCGTGATATATTTGTGCAAGTATCAGTTCGAAACAAATGGTTATTGGTGACACACTTTCAAAATATCATTATGATTGGATATATCATCCAAGAGATATGTCGTTAAGTATACGATAGTTGTTACAAGTAATTCGCCATAACTCCAAACTGAATACTAGACTTGTCAAAAAGACATGCTAAGTTTTTGATACTGATACAAATGTACAAAATCTGAAACTGAAACCTTGCATAGGGAAAGCATTCCGGCAAAGGTCAACGACGTCTACATTACGTCAACTTCGTTATAGGTATTTCTTTTATCTTTTTTTCAGCTACAACATTACTCTGCAAAACGTTTCTTACACCTTTTAAATAATTTCGCGGTTCCGCCATCGCTATCTCGCACTTCGCACCTCATGCTTAGCTTTCTCAAGCGTTATGCAAAGCGCGAGATAACGATGGCGAAGCGCGAAAGTCGCGAAACTTTAGCAGTGAGATCACTTTGTGTATCGTCTACGCATGTGAACGAATCGTGAAGCGCGAAATCACCATGGCGAAGCGCAAGATCACCATGGGGAAGCAAAAAGTTACGAACAATTCTCGATTTCACGCTTTTGATAGAGCCAATTTTTATAGAGTCAAGAGTGCACTGGTATTTAATGAATTGTTTATTATGATTAATATATACATGAACATAAACATAACTATTGACTGCTAATTTTGGTGTGTAACAGGTCATGCAAGCCGATTATTTATTTTAAAAAAGTCTACTATATATTCATAGCAAGTATATATAAAATTTCTTTAATTGTTTTGTTACAGATGCAATCCATAGTCGTTTCACAAGAAGTGTTTCACATACGTTTCTCATCAGTTTTACCATCAGTGTTGAAGCTGCCGCAAATATATCACAAGATTCATTGGACAACAATGAGAACATGGTCAGACAAATATGGGAAGACAATCGTGAATGGGTCGTCTCCAGTGTTCTTGGGATGTTACAAGTAACGGGCGATTTCCAAGTGCTTTCCTGGGATATCGTCAACTATACAACCCCGACATGCGGACAGAATTACATCCTATCTGGATTACAATGTAGTAAGATAACTTACAAGTAATAAGACCTTTAATTATCCTGCGTACAAAAGAAGTATCCAATTTGTAATTTTGATAATTTCCTCTGTATGTAAAATTAAAGATGAGAGGTCAGTTAGGCGAAAAAATGTTTCTTTCCGGTATCCCGACCTACCCTAAATGTTTGGCCGACCCTAAATGTGCTTATGGCCTTTCGGATTACTTATTCAACTTTTTTACAAAATGATGCAAAATTGCACTTATTATGCTTTGAACATTTATTTATTATTTATTATAGTGACAGGTACAAAATAAACAGATACAGTACAATTTTTATAACAGTTAGGTCAGATCAATACCCAGCCTAATAAGGCTTATAATTCACTCAATACAGTGTAGATAAATCATGCATTATACAGTTTACAGTACAAAGAAAGTAAGTTTACTGTGGGGAATGATAATATATATAACAAAAAATGTGAACATAACATGTGTCAAAAAATGAACTAGGTGGTTCTTAGCTTTAAGGCATCTATTATATACTTGCCAACATTAACAATAGTTCTATCTGTTGAAAAAAGGGCTTTAAACCATATCGCTTTCTGGCAAAGTTGATCAATCTATTCCACCAAGATAGTGAAAAAGAACTGAGCGTAAGTTATCGTACCTATGACAGTGAAAAATGAAATGTACTTCATTTTCAACAGTTTGTGCATCACATTGCTTGCAAAGTCTATTCGCACGGGCTATGCAATAATAGCGACCACTTTCAATTTCAATCGGCAGAGTACCAGATCTTAACTGAATAATAACAGATCTAATATGCTTACTAAGGTTCATTTTTACATATTGTTCAGTATGAAATTCTGTTTTACGATTCTATAAATATCAAGCTTGCTCTGTGAGTTTACTTCATTTTGCTATCTATGTATAAAACTTTCCATTAATTTTGTTCGAACTTCTTTCAAAAAATCACTATGATTGAAACCTCTGATTGATAATGTTCTAAATGCTTCTAACTTTCCAATTTCTTTAAATATACTTTTAACATCACTGGACCAATTTCGTTCAATCTGACTAAAGTACATCTCCTATTTTACGCTACGCATAGGATCTGAAAACGACCTATTCATTGCCTCGTTCTGACGGCTCTTTCGCTAGCCAATCAGAGCCTAGCTTACAACATCTTGCAAATCTACATGTAGCATTGACTTTTGATATTTACAATTCTTATGTCGTAATGTATCAGATAGCCGGTTAGCTCAGTCGGTAGGCCACTTGCTTTGTAAGTGAGGGGTCCCGGGTTCGAGTCCAGGAATAACCGCATATTTTTCTTATCCTTTGACAATCGAACAAGTCGTCTGATTGGATAACATAAAAATAGCAATAATGGAAATCCAAAATATACAGAAGACGAATGTGAATAGGTCGTTCTCAGATCTTCGTTTAGAAGATCAAGTACTTTAGTCAGATTGAATTTCGTTTACATTTCGAATAATCCCACAAAAATATTTTTGGTCAATAGTTATTTCTCATAGAAATAAATCTTTTATAAAGTCGAATACTGTTCACCTTTCTTCATGATCAGAGTTTTTAGATATAAACTTGCTTATGCTCTAAAGGCATAACCCCCTAATTTGAATTCTTTGTTTTGACAAAAAATTTTTTTTGAAAAGTCTCACTTATTAAAAATAATAATAATAAAAAAATCCGACCTACCTACCCTAAATTTTTGAGCATGTTACCGTAAACTTTGATTTTTTACGCCTTACCGTTAATAAATATATTTTAAAGTAGACAACAATTACAGGGTTAGCTTATTTGAATTTTTAGCCAGATCCTCAGAAGATTACTTTTGAGTTATAGTTAGTGTAAGAAAATATAAGAAGCAAACTACTTAAAATTGTAATCCAAATATATTGCCTGTCTCAGCGATTCGAAATTATTTGCAGAAACATGTTCTGTTGGAAACTTTTTAAACTATACATTGAACAAATGTGAGAAGTGTCCAGTTGGGACATACAAAGACAAAGATGGAATAGCACATTGTATAACATGCCCTGAGGGAACTTCAACAAAGGATAAAGGAACGGTCTCTGTCAATGACTGTAAAGGTGAGAATGGTTGCTGGTACACTTTTTTTAGTAAATAATACTTACCTGATTAATAGTAAATAATCTTCTCAGGGAGATGACGGAACTCGCTCTGTCCGGTTTAGCACGTTCCGACCGGACTTTATCCTAAACCGGAAGTTTAAAATCACGTGATATTTTAGCAACACCTGTGCTTTTTGGATTTCAATTCACTTTTTATGCGCCATAACTAGGCGGTGCGGTCCTTTTAAAGTGTTTTAGAAGAGAGGGGAGGAGGGAAACATTTATATAAGTATAATTAACTCAAAAAATTACAATTTGAATACAAATTGAAATGTTTTATCATGAAAGCCACTTACCTGATAAATATACTATAGAATCTCTCTGATTCCCCAAGTAGTGTCTTAATCCAGCAAACAAAAGGCGTCTTTATTTGGTTGTTATGACGTCTTTCCGAGACGTCTTTATGACGTCTTTTTTTGGTTGTTTTTGAAAGGTGCGTTCACGTCTTTTAGAGAAGTCTTAAAGACGTCTTTTAGTGGCGACTTCAGAAACTCCCAATAAAACATTTAAAAAGATACATATCAACTAAATATTCTTTTCAGCACCAAACGTTGATAAATGTAAATATGGCTTGCCGGTACTTGGCTGCTCTTCTGTCATTTAACTTTTTTATAACTCGATATATCACAACTCACCTACTTAAATTTCCTCGTTTTCCGAGGCGGTCTGCATATAAACACGTGGTAGGCTGGATTTTGATTGGCCCGCACCTAGCTGGAATTTATTAAAGCAACGATCGCGTTTCATTTCTGATAACAGATTTTCGTTATTTTTTTCAAACAAATTGTGCTGTATTATCATTGCACCTAAGAAGAATAAAAGTTGAATTCTATTTTTGCAAAAACGACTTTATGACGGAATAAAAACGTCGTTTAAAAGACGTCTTTTTTTTGCATACAGAACGACGTGAAAAACACGTCGTTTTTTGGTCACAGACGTCGCGACCAAGAAACAACCAAATAAAGACGTCTTTTTTCTGGTCACAGACGTCGCGACCACGAAACAACCAGATAAAGACGTCTTCCAGACGTCTTTTGTTTGCTGGGATTGACTGGATGTTGGTCTTTCATTTCATTCCAGTAGCTTGACATTCCTGTTTTCAAGCAATCTGTAAAATATTTACAGTTTGTTCTCTCACATATAGCACAATTTTATATGCACAGTTTACATCTACTTTCAGTAGAGTTCTGTACATAACTTTATGCAACTATAACATTAGCTGACTATAACAGTTCTATATGTACATTTCACCAAAATGTAAAATATAAATGTTCTAAGATGAACTTTCATTAAACTTTGTATCATATTACACCAACCCGCCGGGAGTTAAAGTACAGCTTTATTGCTAAAAGTTTCATTTTCTAATAGTTTAAGAAGTTCCTCCGAGGCATTTGAAGAACGTTGAGGCGTGACTCCAATCTGCTGTATTCAGCATTCAAGTCTACAATATTTGCCCTTTTGAACAAAGCCCATGACGGTCCAGTTGACCGAGTCGAATGACCCCGAATTTTAGGCTCTGATAATTCCTTAGATTAATAAGCTCTTTTGATCGTACTTACAATCCGTGTAGAAATAGTCTGCGCAGAAACTGGTCTATGAGGTTTGATTGTTGTCAAAAACAGTTTATACACATCTGTTTCCTGCCGCAAAGAATTTGTTCTTTTTAAATACCAGAACAGAGCCCTCTTTAGATCTAATAATTTGTTATCTTCAAAGCAGGAATAAAAATTGTCTTACTTTGATGACCTTGACCTTGTCTATCTTGCATGGAAAGTCCATGCTTAAAAAATTAGACACTTTTTTGTGGATATTGACCGATCCTTCGCCAAGGCACAGAGCTTGAAGATCACTACCTCGTTAGAATGTTGTTATAGCGACCAGAAATACTGTTTTCCATGTCACATTTTGCCAGCTCCATCGGTTCGAATGGTGGCTGTTTCAGCATCTGCAAAACAAAAGATAAATCCCATTCAGGAGGTCTTGAATTGAGCACTCCTTTCAGCACTCTGATCACATGTGGATGTTTTTCAACTGGAAACTTCTCTTCTGTTGGTAAAACTGCAGACATCATAGATCTGTTACCTGAAATAGTCTTGTATTTCAAAATATGATAACAAGTTTGCACATTCAGTCAGAGCTGCATTATAGGGATCAGTCTGCTTTGTATTGTACTAGGTATTGAACTTTTTATGCCCCCGAAGGGAGGCATATAGTTTTTGAATCGTCTGTCCGCCTGTCGGTCTGTCGGTCTGTCAGTCTGTCCGCAATTTTCGTGTCCGGTCCATATCTTTGTCATCGATGGATGGATTTTCAAATAACTTGGCATGAATGTGTACCACAGTAAGACGACGTGTCGCGTGCAGGACCCAGGTCCGTAGCTCAAAGGTTAAGGTCACACTTAGACATTAAAGGATAGTGCATTGATGGGCGTGTCCGGTCCATATCTTTGTCATCGGTGGATGGATTTTCAAATAACTACGCATGAATGTGTACCACAGTAAGACGACGTGTCGCGCACAAGACCCAGGTCCGTAGCTCAAAGGTCAAGGTCACACTTAGACATTAAAGGATAGTGCATTGATGGGCGTGTCCGGTCCATATCTTTGTCATCGATGGATGGATTTTCAAATAACTTGGCATGAATGTGTACCACAGTAAGACGACGTGTCGCGCTCAAGACCCGGGTTCGTAGCTCAAAGGTCAAGGTCACACTTAGACATTAAAGGATAGTGCATTGATGGGCATGTCCGGTCCATATCTTTTGTCATTCATGCATGGATTTTAAAATAACTACGCATGAATGTGTGACACAGTAAGACGACGTGGCGCGCGCAAGACCCAGCTCCGTAGGTCAAAGGTCCTAAATTCTAACATCGGCCATAACTATTCATTCAAAGTGCCATCGGGGGCATGTGTCATCCTATGGAGACAGCTCTTGTTAAATTTACAGGAGTAATCTTTCGGTGTTCCTGGTCTCCCTGATGCTCTGAGCAATTACCTATTGCTTTTAGAAAAGCCGTTTATTTTGAAAGCCTTTTGTTTTATACTGTTTGTTTATAACCTCCATGCAACAAGATTCAGAAACTGTGGGTTTGCATGATTTACTCTGTTCTGACAAAGTAGGTCTACTTGATTCGGCAGTTGTATCGAACACGCAATCAACATACGTAGCAACATCAGGTACCAATGTTGTCGTGTCCGCATTGGGGTTATCAAAAACGTGTCGCACTGAAAATTGTTCCTGTGATTTAGTAATTTCGGAATCATGCAAAAAAAGAAGGTACGTATATGCAAACATGTTCTCTTAATTGATTGATAGGGCATCTTGTGCAGCTTTTTTTTCAAGAGCAGAATGCTAGACATTGGCGATTCTCCGCTGTCGCAAATAAGACTGGCCCCCATATCTGAAAGATTTGTTATTTGCGGATTCAAAGATCATTCGGATGACTGAATTGATTTCCTGCCGAGTGTGTCTTTCAGATGTGTATCTTGGAGAACTATTTGATTCTGTTTTCTGTCTTGCGAAATTGCATAATTTTTTCCGATCTTGTTCCCCTACCCACGTTTGTTTAGGTAGTGAATCGCAGTCATATTTTCTGACTTGATCAGAATTTGTTTGCCTTTCAAAATTGGTAGAAAATGTTTCAAAGCAAGGTGTAATGCTTCAAACTCTAGATAGTTTACATGCTCTATATGCATAGTCTTCGACCATATTCCCTGGACTATCTGGCTTTCTAAATGAGCACCCAACCCGTCATGGACGAATCCATGGCCAGCTCTACGTCTGCTTTAAATGATTGTAAGTATCTGCTTTTGAGAACATTTTTTGACGTAACCACCATTTCAGATGGTATTTTAGCTGTTGTGTACAAGAGACTTTTATATCCAAAGCCATAGACACATGTCTCAAGTGTTTTAGTAAGTTGAACCGATTGGATTTAAGAACAGACGTGCATTCGGCCGGCACTAATTCTATTAACGAAGCTAGAATCCCCATCATTACTAAATATTGTCTGCCGGGATTCTGACCTTGAAAAAGATTTCATGTTGCTAATTGCAATTTCTGAAACCTCTCAAGAGTTTGAAACACTAAACCTTTCTTGAGGTTGAAATATGCTCCTAGCTGAGACTTTGCTGCATTCGCTATGAATCCTAGTTCCAGAAGGAATCTGAATGTAAACTCTAAATCTCTCAATATTTGAGCTATATTTTTGGTTTAATTGTAACCAATCGTCCGGATATACTGCTAAACGAATAGCTTTGGATGTCAGATATGCTCCTGTCCGCCCGCTTAGTTCAATAGGGAGAGCGTCCGTCTCCGGATCGCGGGGTTGTGAGTTCGATCCTCGTGTGGGACGTCTGTTCTCCATGACGATTTGATAAAAGACACTGTGTCTGAAATCATTCGTCCTCCACCTCTGATTCATGTGGGGAAGTTGGCAGCTACTTGCGGAGAACAGGTTTGTACTGGTACAGAATCCAGGGACACAGGTTAGGTTAACTGCCCGCCGTTACATGACTGAAATACTGTTGAAAAATGGCGTTAAACCCCGAAACAAACAAAGCTTTTGCCACCACTATTTTGTAAATACTGTCGGTGATACCGTAGGTCCAAAATATATGGCTTTGAACTGATAAACCTGACCTTTTATGCAAAACCTGAGGAATATTTGATGCTTTTTGAAAATTGGTACATGAAAATAAGCATCTTTGAGATCCAGAGTGAACGCCCAGTCTCCTTTTTGAACAATAGTTAGGAATTTTGACAGTGTCCATCTTGAAATGTTGTTTCTTGAGATATCTGTTTGAGGCTTTCATATTGATTACAGCACGCACATCTCGGGTCATTTTGTTACAATAAAATAGCGAACTGTAGAAACCTTTTTTTCCAGCAATTCTTTGGAACAATTCCCATTGCACTTTTTTAAAAAGCGAATTGACTTCCTTTTCTAGAATAGCCATTTCTTTTCTGTATTTACAAAAGTTTCTTTTATTAGTAGAAAAGGTGGACTTTTGATCAAATTCAGCTTGGGTCCGTTCTCGATCACCGACAGAACCCAATTGTCCTGTATTATTACTTTCCATTTATCTAGAAAATAAGTCAAACGACCCCTACATGTATCTCTGTGTGCCACATAAGTACACTTACCAGGTCATTGTTGCTAGCTTGAGGGAAAGTCTAGATGTTGACGATTTACCGTCAAAGTTTCTGGAGGTGCTACCATCTGCACTAGTCCGCATTGTAATCTTTGGGAAACGAAAATTATTCTTAGACTTCTGAGAATTGTAAGCCGACGTGGAAAGGTTATCAAACAACTTCTTAGTCGGTGTCGGAGGTGAATCACTTTCCGTTGAAGAAGTAATTTTGCATTTCACCATCTATGTAACACATATCGAGGACAAGGTCAGGCTTAAGACACAAGGTGTACTCATAAGGGGTAAACGTATCAGTGTTTTAAAAACTGCTCCTGGTCAACTTGATAGTGAGGCAGTCACTAGAGTGAGAGTAAAGTGCATTCAATTGACAGTTGACGATGAATTGATCGGGCGTACATTAACTGAGAAAGGTATTGAAATCCGTTCTCTATTTCGTGAGAAACTAAGTGCCAATGACAAGTTAACGAATTGTGAAACGGGAGATAGGTTGCTAACTGTCAAATCATCTAACCTCAAAGAGCCCATGCCTCAGTTCATGAATTTCGGGATTTACTCTACGCGGGTTATTCATTCAGGATAGTCAAAACAAGGCGACAAGTATGTTAGGTCAAAGCAATTTACTAAGTGTTTGTCAGACGGCCATGTGTTTAGTCAATGCCCAAATGACTGGGTGTGTAAAAAGTGGAGCGCAGATTGGACACAAGATACTTGACTGTCCTTTCGGTGATATACAGAAAAAACAAAGACAAATATCAAACAGGGAATGCCACGTACTAAAAACGCAGCCTCCCCAAAACGAAACCCACAGCACACAGACGCGCACAGCACACACACACGCACGCACGCACGCACGCACGCGCGCGCGCTCACATACAAAGCCAACACTTTAGGACAAAACGAACAAACAAAGGAACACAGTGGGGCACCGCCTTGGAACTGTCAGTGGCAAAAACACCACTGGGGAGCTTAAGCCTGTTTATGTTGCGCACCCGACCTCACTCTTACCCCACCATGTTCCAAAGACACGGGGCAGTGTAAATAAAAGTAATCCCCTCCAGGCGAATCTCAAACACACGTAATGGAAACAAAAAGGCATGGCATGTAAAACACAAAATTGCTCGTGTATAAATATATAAAAAGCAAACATTTAGAACCAAAAACGTATTACTTAATGCCTTTTCAGAAGACAGAACAACAAGAGAAACACCCTTAAGGGCCCGACGAAACAGGCCAGAAGACAGATATCAAAACAGTTCAGTCCTGGTAGGATTTAAAAACTGCTTATCATAGAGCTCCCCACCCTCTTCCGTCAGACACAATCAAAGAGGGAAGCGTAGTGTCCAACTGTAAACGGGTTGAACACTAAACATGCGGTATGTCTCAAAACAGTTGGATCGTGACCTCTTTTAATAAAACGTTTTATAATTTTATCAAATACATTTGGAAAATTACCATGACCCAAGATCTTACCAAGTTTGTCTGAAAAAGAACAGGACACAGAAACTGATTCTGACACAGCTGCTACCAGTGAGGTACATACGAACACGAGACTTGCACATAAAGGAAATGACTATCGGGCGTTATCTTTGCCATCGTTATCAAGTGCAGGCATCGGACGTGGTGTAAGTATTCGCATGGTAACTCAGAAATCTATGGAAGAGTTTCACTCCGAACAAAGACAAACCAAAACTAGTGAATGAACGTTTGCCACCAATACCTCCGCATTAATATCGTGACAAAATTGACCAGACTGACAACAAGAAGCATCATAGGAAGAAATAACTCTTCTCGATTCGTTAGGAGGTGTACATTATCAGATATTTTTTCCTGAATGTGAGACTTAACAACTCATTAAACAAAATGTTATGTATTATCTTGCAGTAAATGGATTATTGCACTATTATTATTGCACTTGTTGAATAAAAGATTTTCAATGACTGCAATGCAACTTATAATTATAACCTAATAAATACACAAGACTTTAGTGTTGATATGTAAAGATTAAAAACAGCAAGCCTCAAGATCGTTCGACACCAAAAAAAGTACATTTTTTTAGATATCTTGAAATAAATGCTAAATTTCTTAAGAATGCTTCAAAACTTATTTACTGACAAACTTTATGTTACGGAAACACATGAGACTTTGCTTTTTTACTACTTTTTACGATGAAAATCGAAAAGCGTTTTGTCACGCTTTTATTCCAGGTGAACTGTCTCGATTATAAATATATATAGTTTTAACTCATTATTCACTACTTCAGCTATAGCGCTATTGGTAAAATGTCTTTATTGCCGCGGCGGTCAGGGGTTCGATTCCCGGCACGGTCATATTTTTTCTTGATTGGGAACTTTTAAAGTATTTTAGAAACAAAAATTCATATTCTAATGTTCATAATATGACCAAACTTCAATTTGAAAGAAAGATTTTTTTAGCAAAATCGTGAGGCATGCTGCTTTAAAAAATATTTCTAGTTTAAAAGTGAATGATATTGCACATGTTGATTGAAAACCAAACATTTGTAGAGAATAATAGCTTGACCTTGAATCATTCATATTGGTTCGTATTACTTTGATACTGTCATTGCTGTGCACTCAATTTGTGTTTGCTATATCTATCATATTGCACGTGAGATTCGAGAATTTGTTTTGCCGCACTACATTTTTGCTTTTATCTGTGAAATGCTTCAGATACAGTGTATTTTGTATAAAGTATTTGAAACAGTAGTTTGTTTCAGACTAATCATTCATTTTACGAAATAAACCCGCCCGCTTAGCTCAGTAGGGAGAGCGCTGATCTACGGATCTCGGGGTTGTGAGTTTGAGCCCTGGGCGAGGCGTATGTTCTCCGTGACGATTTGATAAAAGACATTGCATCTGAAATCATTTCTCCAATGTGAATCAATGAAAACCAGATTCCTACCATGTTTTAAGGATAGAAAGGTGCATCTAAAGCAATGCTTTCTAAATTAAAATGACCGCCCAATAATCATATAGATGGCTAATCAACGGCCAAATTTTCATTGTTCTGGATATTGAACCGAGGATTTTTCTCATTTCTGAAGCAACAAGCTTGGCATTACCCTCAATAAAATGTCCAACATTCTCTTTCTTTGTCTGCCAAATATCTCGGAGAAGTCTCCATTACTGTCGAAAACACAAGGTGTTAAATCGGATTGGTAGACCAAAGATATTCTGTCTTACACCACATGATTCCCAGGGAAGGTTCTTACTGACAGCAATTTTTGATGATAAAATGTTCTGTCTGACATTAATATAGATTTGATTATACTTTTTTGCCTTTATTTCACTCGATTTGCAGTATTTTATCGAATTTACGCGTGTTTTCATGTATAACAGGTCGTTAAATTCTATTTCTACTAACGGTTTAGGTTATGATATAGTAATTCACCGTAATTCGGTCAAAAATGTGCATTCGTGGTTTAGTTGAAAGTAGTATCCATAAAAAATCCTTACATTTTTACTTTTGGCATTTTTGCCTTGGCTCCATGGCTATATTATGAACATATTACACCGGTTCTCAAAGCTTTTCATTGTACTTGTTTTTAAATGTGTTGTGGGATCTGCCTCAATTTATCTACAGAACATGATTAAAACTGTTCATTGTGGATATGGTTTAATCATCACTTCTGTCAGGGGTATCCATAGGGAACTACCAAAAACAAAAATATTGATAGTAAAGTGTCTAAAACACATGATGAACAAAATTACTATTCTTGTGAGTTTCTCACAAATAAATAGTTCCTGTTTTCTGTTTTACTATTTATCAGTGCCAGATACTCTAAGCATTTGACACGGCCGTATTTGTGAAATTTTAATGCTGATGTGAACTTTAATACTGATATATATTGTCAGTCCAGCTGTGAGTGAGAAGCTTAAATGATGTTGTATACCGTCAGTCCAGCTGTGAGTTAGAAGCTTAAATGATGATGTATACTGTCAGTTCAGCTGTGAGTGAGAAGCTTAAATGATGATGTATACCGTCAGTCCAGCTGTTAGTGAGAAGCTTAAATGATGATGTATACCGTCAGTTCAGCTGTGAGTGAGAAGCTTAAATGATGTTGTATACCGTCAGTCCAGCTGTGAGTTAGAAGCTTATATGATGATGTATACTGTCAGTTCAGCTGTGAGTGAGAAGCTTAAATGATGATGTATACCGTCAGTCCAGCTGTGAGTGAGAAGCTTAAATGATGATGTATACCGTCAGTCCAGCTGTGAGTGAGAAGCTTAAATGATGATGTATACCGTCAGTCCAGCTGTGAGTGAGAAGCTTAAATGATGATGTATACCGTCAGTCCAGCTGTGAGTGAGAAGCTTAAATGATGTTGTATACCGTCAGTCCAGCTGTGAGTGAGAAGCTTAAATGATGTTGTATTCCGTCAGTCCAGCTGTGAGTGAGAAGCTTAAATGATGTTGAATACCTTCAGTCCAGCTGTGAGTGAGAAGCTTAAATGATGTTGTATACCGTCAGTCCAGCTGTGAGTGAGACGCTTAAATGATGATGTCTACCGTCAGTCCAGCTGTGAGTGAAAAGCTTAAATGATGATGTGTACCATCATTCCAGCTGTGAGTGAGAAGCTTAAATGATGTTGTATACCGTCAGTCCAGCTGTGAGTGAGAAGCTTAAATGATGATGTATACTGCTGTTCATGTATAAAAGTCCACAACTTTAAAATTTACTGTAGAAACAAAGAGCAACATGGGACAGAGGAACCATTGATTGAAGTTTTCTTAAACTGCTTGTGGGGTAAAGAATGAAAATTGATGTTTATAGTTAGTACAATTTTAAATTTTATTTATACAGATGCAGTTGAAATTTTCTGCCCCACCGAAACCTGGTATCTACACATATAACATCATTCTTAGATCAGACAGTTACTTTGACTTTGACCAGATTCACAACATCAAGGTAAGTGTGAAAACCATGTCCTCACATCACTTCATGCAGGTTTAATTCTACTTTCACAACATATGATTTCTCGTTTCTCAGATTTCATTCAAAAATTCTTATTATCAATGAGAAGATTCTTTATATAAAGTATAAATAAAATGTATTTTCGTGGCCAGTTTGAATGCCTATTTAATAGTATTTATAGAAATTGTTATACATTTTTTATAGTTTATAAGATGATTTTAATTACAAATCACATTTTCTTGCTCTGTGCTCAATGACCACTTTGAGTTCTTATCCTTTTATACTAAACATTTTTTGATGAAGAGCCAATCGGGAGTTTGCCTTCCTTAACCATCCATGTATAAAATCCATTGCCCTACATCTCAAGGAATGACAGAATAGTAAAATATTTAACACTTTGTTACAGCTGGACGTGAAGGAGGCCAAGGTTGTCGAGGACCATCCACAGTGGGATATTTCTGATTCTGAGGATGAAGCCAGAGACCAGGACGCTGAAGCCAGTAATGACTCTGATTACTCCACAGACATGGATGACTCGGATGACGAATAATCTGATCAATGCATGAAAAGTTTCAGTCACTGTGATCAAAATTTATGGTCTTAACACCATGTATGAAATTATGTTGGATGGGGACAATTAACTGACCATATGTATGTTGTGGAATATGTGATATTTAGTCAGTTATATTGAAAGTTTTGTACAAGGTACAGATCTGTAGTATTTAGAGTGAAATGTAGTCAATTTGAGAAAACTACATGTGGTGTTTGAATGAAATGACTATAAATCTGATTATAATATTTTCAGTACTGGTGGCAAGTTATGTGTTCATTTTGAGATATTTGTGGAACCTGTTTACACAGTCTTATATACTGAGCTGACTGCATTAGTTGTGAATCAGACTCTTTAAGAGGTATGTGTAAGCTGTCAGTTGATCATTAAGTACAATTTTGCCTTTTTATGTTGTATACATAATATCTACCAACAGGAAGAGTTTGAGGCATTTTACTTGAAAGAAAAAATTCATTTGTCTTGTGCCAAATCTACTGTACTACAAATGTTTGGGATTTTTACGTAAAAAGTTAACTTTTTTCCCTAGCTGATTGGAATGACAAATCCAATATTAAATACATAATTGTTTTACAGTGTGTGAAAATATTCCACAAGATATCTGTAATAATACAAGTAAAACACAGCTCACTCAAGCATATCATGGATTGCTCGAAATCCCCGTGACCTTGAGTGATTAATGTTTTACTGTATAATCGTTATATTAGTGCTGCCATAGAGCCACCTGATTGTACATACACAACACATTATTGGTGCTGGTACCATAACTATGACTATTATTACTGCAAGTTGGATTACATTTAAGATCATTTCATTTTTAGCCCACCATCATCAGATGGTGGGCTATTCAAATCACTCTGCATCCGTGGTCCGTCGTCCTTCCGTCCGTTAACAATTTCTTGTTATCGCATCTCCTCAGAAACTACTAGGGGGATTTTGACCAAACTTTGTCAGAATGATGTATTGGTACCCTAGTTGTGTCCCCCTGAAAATCAGACTGGTTCAACAATTTTTTAGTAAGTTATGGCCCTTTGTTTATTTCTATAATTTACATAGATTTATATAGGGAAAAACTTTGAAAACCTTCTTGTCCATAACCACAGAGCCTAGGGCTTTGATATTTGGTTTGAAGCATCATCTAGTGGTCCTCTACCAAGATGATTCAAATTATTTTTCTGGGGTCAAATATGGCCCCGCCCTGGGGGTCACATGGTTTATATTGACTTATATAGGGAAAAACTTTAAATAACCTCTTGTCCAAAACCACAGGGCCTAGGGCTTTGATATTTTGTATGTGACATCATCTAGTGGTCTTCAACTAAGATTGTTCAAATTATACCCCTAGGGTCAAATATGGCCCCGCCCTGGGGGTCATATGTTTTACATAGACTTATATAAGGAAAAACTTTGAAAATCTTCTTGTCCAAACCACAAAGCCTAAGGCTTTGATACTTGTAATGTAGCATCATCTAGTGGTTCTCTACCAAGTTTGTTCAAATTATCCCCCTAGGGTCAAAAATGGCCCCGCCCCAGGGCTCACATGGTTCATACAGACTTATATAGGGAAAAGCTTTTAAAATGTTCTTGTCAATAACTACAACATTCATATTTGGACCACATATATATTTTTGAGTGGCAAGATGAACCTTGACATGAGTTGACCTTGATTTTGACCTAGTGACCTACTTTCACATTTCTGTAGCTACAGCCTTCAAATTTGGATCACATGTATATTCTTGAGTGGCAAGATGAACCTTGACATGAGTTCACCTTGATTTTGACCTAGTGACCTACTTTCACATTTCTGTAGCTACAGCCTTCAAATTTGGACCACATGCAAAGTTTTGTGCACTGGAAAAAAACTTTGACCTTGATTTTGACTTAGTGACCTACTTTCATATTTTTAAAGGTACAGGCGTCAAATTTAGACCATATGCATAGTTCTGTGTTTCAAAATGAAATTTGACATTGATTTTGACCTAGTGACCTACTTTCACATTTCTCAAGCTACAGCCTTCAAATTTGGACCACATGTATAGTTTTGTGCACTGAAAAAAAACTTAGACCTTCACATTGACCTAGTGACCTTCTTTCACATTTTTGAAGGTACATGCTTCAAATTTGGACCACATGCATAGTTTTGTATTCTGAAATAAAATTTGACCTTGATTTTGACCTAGTGACCTACTTTTACATTTCTCAAGCTACAGCCTTCAAATTTGGACCACTTGCATAGTTTTGTGTACCAAAATGAACTTTGACCTTAAGGTTGACCTAGTGACCTACTTTCACATTTCTGTAGCTACAGGCTTCAAATTTAGACCACATGCATAGGACTGTGTACCGAAACAAACTTTGACCTTGACATTGACCTACTTTCACATTTCTCTAGCTACAGCTTTCGAATTTGGACCACATGCACAGTGTTGTGTACGGAAACGAAATTTGACCTTGAGCTAGTCAGTAAGTCTTGAAATTTGGAACACTCCAAAATGGCACATTGGTGGGCGCCAAGATCACTCTGTGATCTCTTGTTGCAATTCATGATAGCTGACAGAGATGGAAATTGACAGTTGTCCCAGCTAAGTTGGGGATAATGTACAATGTACAAAATATGTAATATATACTAAGTGAATAATATCCAATCTGTAGCAGTTTTTAGCTCACCTGTCACAAAGTGACAAGGTGAGCTTTTGTGATCGCGCAGCGTCCGTCGTCCGTCCGTGCGTGCGTAAACTTTTGCTTGTGACCACTCTATAGGTCACATTTTTCATGGGATCTGTATGAAAATTGGTCAGAATGTTCCCCTTGATGATATCTAGGTCAAGTTCGAAACTGGGTCACGTGCGGTCAAAAAGTAGGTCTAAAAATAGAAAAACCTTGTGACCTCTCTAGAGGCCATATATTTCACAAGATCTTCATGAAAATTGGTCAGAATGTTTATCTTGATGATATCTAGGTCAAGTTCGAAACTGGGTCATGTGCAGTCAAAAACTAGGTCAGTAGGTCTAAAAATAGAAAAACCTTGTGACCTCTCTAGAGGCCATACTTATGAATGGATCTTCATAAAAATTGGTCAGAATGTTCACCTTGATGATATCTAGGTCAAGTTTGAAACTGGGTCATGTGCGGTCAAAAACTAGGTCAGTAGGTCTAAAAATAGAAAAACCTTGTGACCTCTCTAGAGGCCATATATTTCATGATATCTTCATGAAAATTGGTCAGAATGTTCACCTTGATGATATCTAGGTCAAGTTCGAAACTGGGTCACGTGCCGTCAAAAACTAGGTCAGTAGGTCAAATAATAGAAAAACCTTGTGACCTCTCTAGAGGCCATATTTTTCATGGGATCTGTATGAAAGTTGGTCTGAATGTTCATCTTGATGATATCTAGGTCAAGTTTGAAAGTGGGTCATGTGTGGTCAAAAACTAGGTCAGTAGGTCTAAAAATAGAAAAACCTTGTGACCTCACTAGAGGCCATACTTGTGAATGGATCTCCATAAAATTTGGTCAGAATGTTCATCTTGATGATATCTAGGTCAAATTCGAAAGTGGGTCACGTGCCTTCAAAAAGTAGGTCAGTAGGTCAAATAATGAAAAAATGTTGTGACCTCTCTAGAGGCCATATTTTTCATGGGATCTGTATGAAAGTTGGTCTGAATGTTTATCTTGATGATATATAGGTCAAGTTTGAAACTGGGTCAACTGCAATCAAAAACTAGGTCAGTAGGTCTTAAAATAGAAAAACCTTGTGACCTCTCTAGAGGCCATACCCTTGAATGGATCTTCACGAAAATTGGTCAGAATTTTTATCTTGATAATGTCTAGGTCAAGTTCAAAACTGGGTCACGAGCTCAAAAACTACGGTAGGTCACTATGTCAAATAGTAGAAAAAACGACGTCATACTCAAAACTGGGTCATGTGGGAACAGGTGAGCGATTCAGGACCATCATGGTCCTCTTGTTTTTTTTCATGGTCAACTTGTATAGTTCCATTTGACAGTTTTGTTTTTTGGAGCACATTTTTTCCTTCAAAGAAAAGTTTGTGAAATAAATTTTCAGCCATATTTTTGTAAGAAGTATGTACATAAAATAAATTATTTTACAAATTGTTTAATTGTCTCTCGCATAGTGCTGAAGCCATATTAAATTATTTCCTAAGAAGAAATGGTTTTACATATGAAACTAAATACAATTGAAGAATTAACTTATAGTGACCATACTTAATCTGCAAATAACAGTGTTAAATTTAAAGGTAATTTCTAGGAACCTTTCAGTTAATGTTAGTCTTGTAGATATGTTGTATGTTCAGACTTTCTCCACTTCATTATAAGGATTTGTCAGTACTGGATGACAGTGGATATATGTTAATTTTTCAGGGTGTACTCGATCTAAATAGAGATACCGATACAATTACTTTATACTGTGGCATTACTTTTATTTTGGGTTTTTAATGTACAAACATATATGTGAGTTATTTTTGCCCCCACCCCTCTTTTTTTAGCTCACCTGTCACATAGTGACAAGGTGAGCTTTTGTGATCACCCTTCGTTCGTCGTGTGTGCGTCCGTGCATCCGTCCGTGCGTCCGTCAACAATTTCTTGTCTGCACGATAGTGGTTTCATTTATGATTTTATTTTAACCAAACTTGCACACAACTTGTATCACCATGAGATCTCGGTTCCTTTCTTGAACTGGCCAGATCCCATTATGGGTTCCAGAGTTATAGCCCCTGAAAGGGCCAAAATCAGCTATTTTGACCTTGTCTGCACAATAGCAGCTTTATTATCCCCCGACAAAAGTCGGAGGGATATAGTTTTGGCGTTGTCCGTCCATCCGTCCTTCCGTCCGTCTTTCCGTCCGTCTGTCCGTCTTTCCGTCCGTCCGTCCGGAGCCATTTCTAGGAAATGGTTGGGAATATTTATTTAAAACTTCATATACATGTTCACCACAATGAGTTCTTGCGGCCCGTCAAGTTTCAGTCAGATTGCCCAAGTAACACCAGAGTTATGGCCCTTAGATGTTTCTAGTGTTAACTATATAGGGTACTATAAATATGGCAATTTCTGCATCATAACTTTTGATATATTTGACCTAGAACTATGAAACTTAAACAGAATTTAGATCACCATAATGTGGTTGTGTACACACAATTTCATTTGGATTTATTTGTAAATTAAGAGTTATTGCCCTTTAATTGTATAAAAATCCACATATTTGTACATAACAAACTTACCATTTTGTAGAATTTCATTAAATTTCTTTCATTCTTTTCCATGAACATTTATTGTAAACATGTGAAGTTGTGTACCCACACCTGGTCACCCACTTACCTTGATCACACACCTCCCCCCCTATCCCCCGACCCCCCCCCCCCCCCACAAAAAAAAAAAAATTTCATTCCTTATTTTAGATTTTTTTCAAACAAACTTCATATACATGTTCACCACTATGAGGTTATGGGGCCCATCAAGTTTCAGACAGATTGCCCAAGTAACACCAGGGTTATGGCCCTTAGAAGTTTCTAGTGTACTATAGATCTATAGATATGCCAATTTCTGCATCATAACTTTTGATATATTTGACCTAGAACTATGAAACTTTAACAGAATTTAGAGCACTATAATGTGGTTGTGCACAGACAATTTTGTACGGATTTCTTTTTGTAACTTCAGAGTTATTGCCCTTTAATTGTCTAAAAATCCACATATTTGTACATAACAAACTTACCATTTAGCAGAATTTCATTAAATTTCTTTCATTCTTTTCTGTGAACATTTATTATAAACATGTGAAGTTGCGCACCCACACCTGGTCACCCACTTGCCTTGGTCACAGCCCCTCCCCCCCCCAACCCCCCCCCCCCCCCCCCCCCTTCCCAAATTTTTTTTTTTTTTTTTCATTCTTATTATAGATTTTTTTTCAAACCTTCCAAGTTGTACTATTCCCCCACCTCACTTCTCCACCCAGTCATGCCCACCACTGATCATGCATCCTCTGCCCCCCCCCCCCCCCCCCCCCCCACTCCAACTTCACCCTTTTACCTTCTTTTTTTTTTCATTTTTAATTTTCAATCAATATTTATAATCAGCATGTGAAATTTTGTTTCCTCTCCCGTTTCCCTGCACCCCCACCCCCTAAACAAATAAATATATACATATATCTATATATAGATATATATATTTCCATTCCTTTTTTTTTTTTTTAAATGTTCAAACCTTCAACATGTTAAGTTGTAACTGCACAAACCTTGCCCTCAGCCATGTTCAAGATATCTTATCTGTGTTCTCTTAAGGACATCTGATCTTTTAAGTTCAAATGTACATGTAAAACAGCAACACCTTGTGCCAAACCACTCAAAGACAATATTTCATTCCAGTTAAACTTCAAGCTCACATTTCAGTTAACTGCATTTAATTTTAAAAGCTAAGCTTATTACAGTAAGCATTTCCCATTCAAAATAAATTCTTTAGTCCGGATCAAAGTATCATACATTTATTGTGTACTCTTTAATTAAACATTTGTTTTCTGTTAAATTGATTTTGACTAATGAAATTATTTGCTTCTTATTAAGGTAGTTCTGCACGTTTGGATCGAAATTTTTTCTACAATGTAGAATTTGATTAAACCCTGATTTTTCAGAACTTCAGAATATACTTAGAAAACTCAGCAATTAAAAAAGATAGGGTCGTGTGCTTGATTTTTTGCTAGACTGATTTGAAAAATTTGGACCTCGCGCAATTTTTCATAATGGGAGTCTATGGGAAAATCACAACTTTTATAACATTTTCGCTCATAGAAATTTTTCTACAATGTAGATTTCAATGAAACTTCTA
Organism: Mercenaria mercenaria; assembly: GCF_021730395.1. Taxonomy (NCBI): domain Eukaryota; kingdom Metazoa; phylum Mollusca; class Bivalvia; order Venerida; family Veneridae; genus Mercenaria; species Mercenaria mercenaria. The sequence continues at coordinate 49,947,487 of NC_069364.1, forward strand.
ACGGCCGTAAATAAATATATAGTGTTTAATGTGGTGAAATAAAATGTATAGGTCCATGTGCTTATTTTTGAGATATTTGACCATGATTAAAGTGAACCGCACATTTCAAGGTAATTTTAAGACATTATTTTGAATTATTTAACGTGTCAGATGTTTTAATATCATATTTTAACTTAAGAAAGATAGCAACAGTGCCATTGTAAAAGCTTTACTCACGGGTTGCCATTAATTCATAAAATGGTTTTCATTTCCGTACGCCGAATCCAGGCTTTATTCTACGTTTTCCGGATAAATAACGTTACGCCATCACTTCCGGTTTATCAAACGTGCAGAACTACCTTAACATCCTTAACTTTTTGCCGGATATATCTTTTTGCCATTCCTCACCACAAACCCTTTCGGCGGGGGATACCAATTCATCGAGTTTGCTTGTTTATGATTTGATTTTTACCAAACTGGCACACAACTTGTATCACCATAAGATCTTGGTTCCTTTCTTGAACTGGCCAGATTCCATTATGGGTTCCAGAGTTATGGCCCCTGAAAGGACCAGAATTAGCTATTTTGCCCTTGTCTGCACAATAGCAGCTTCATTTATGATTTGAATTTAATCAAACTTGCACAAAACTTGTGTTGCCATAAGATCTCAGTTCCTTTATTGAACCGGCCAGATCCCCTAATGGGTTCCAGAGTTATGGGCCCTGAAGGGGCCAAAATTAGCTATTTTGACCTTGTCTGCACAATAGCAACTTCATTTATGATTTGATTTTAACCAAACTTGCACACAACTTGTATCACCACAAGATCTTGGTTCCTTTCTTAAACTGGACAGATTCCATCATGGGTTCCAGAGTTATGGCCCCTTAAATGTCCAAAATTGGCTATTTTGGCTTTTGCAGCCATAAAGAGACTTCATTTATGGTTTTATTTGATACAAACTTCCAAAATATCTTCAACAACAATAAATCTTGGATTCCATGACAAATCAGATCCAATCGTAGTTTCCAGAGTTATTAGCTCATCTGATTTTTTGAAAAAAAAATGATGAGTTATTGTCATCACTTGAGCGGTTGTCGGCGTCCGCATCGGCGTCTGCGTCAGCATTGCCTGGTTAAGTTTTATGTTTAGGTCAGCTTTTCTCCTAAACTATCAAAGCTATTGCTTTGAAACTTGGAATACTTGTTCACCATCATAAGCTGACCCTATATAGCAAGAAACATAACTCCATCTTGCTTTTTGCAAGATTTATGGCCCCTTTTGTACTTAAAAAATATCAGATTTCTTGGTTAAGTTTTATGTTTAGGTCAGCTTTTCTCCTAAACTATCAAAGCTATTGCTTTGAAACTTGGAATACTTGTTCACCATCATAAGCAGACCCTGTACATCAAGAAACATAACTCCATCTTGCTTTTTGCAAGATTTATTGCCCCTTTTGGACTTAGAAAATCAGTTTTCTTGGTTAAGTTTTATGTTTAGGTCAGCTTTTATCCTAAACTATCAAAGCTATTGCTTTAAAACTTGCAACACTTGTTCACCATCATAAGTTGACCCTGTACAGCAAGAAACATAACTCCATCCTGCTTTTTGCAAGATTTATGGCCCCTTTTGGACTTAAAAAATATCAGATTTCTTGGTTAAGTTTTATGTTTAGGTCAACTTTTTCTCTTAAACTATCAAAGCTATTGCTTTGAAACTTGCAACACTTGTTGACCATCATAAGCTGACCCTGTACAGCAAGCAACATAACTCTATCCTGCTTTTTGCAATAATTATTGCCCCTTTTGGACTTAGAAAATCATTTTCTTGGTTGAGTATTATGTTTAAGTCAACTTTTCTCATAAACTATCAAAGCTATTGCTTTAAAACTTGCAGCAGTTTTTCACCATCATAAGTGGACACTGAACATCAAGAAACATAACTCTATCCTGCTTTTTTGCAAGAATGATGGCCCTTTTTAGACTTAGAAAGTCATGGGTAGGACAATATTTCTATTACACAAAAAAAATCAGATGAGCGTCAGCACCCGCAAGGCGGTGCTCTTGTTTTATATCTGATTACCTCCCCTGATTGTAGTCAAAATGGATTTATATCAGTAAGTACTTATAGGACTTATTTGAAATTTCATTATTGTCATTAGTTGGACCAAGGCAATCAGGGTATATAACTATGGACTGATTTTATGTCAAATTACCTCCCTTTATTTTTGAATTTAAAATGGGTATATCTCCGTAACTAATGAAGATACTGATCTGAAATTTCATTTATGTTAACAGATTTATTTGTCAGATCCTTCTTTTGTTATCTTACAATAATTTTCTTTTGAATTACTTCCCTTTTACGTTACTATAAATAGCCTATTTTTAGTAACTTTTTTATTATTGGCCGTAGGGAAAAACTGAGACCACTTTTCTGTGGTACAACATGGATGGTACCTCCAATTTTTCGGTGTATTTTGACATATCTATACCTTGTAAGAATTTTGTTTTTCTTTTTGGTTAAATTTCTTTCCTTTGTTGTTCCTGTCCTTTGGACTTAGATATTTTTTCTGAGGACCTTCTTGTCCTCAAGTGCAATGATAACAGGTGAGCGATACAGGGCCATCATGGCCCTCTTGTTTAATTACCTGACTGTTTAACTATATCTTGGATATAGCACCTTGCCATATTCCTTGTTAAAGGAAATCCCTCAGGTTTGCCATATATAGCATATAGCGCACCAGGGCATTTTCTCTTCCTCATCTGTCAGTTGCTTGTTTGGGCCAAAGGCGGACTTCTGATATTTTGCCCGGATATGGTCACTGAGCATCAACTTTGGCACATGAAATTCAGCTGCAGCTTTAAGTAGCCCCATTCTGTTCTGGCGGACAGCTGAAACTGCAGCTTCCAAGTTTTCTTCGGTGTACTTCTGTTTTGACATATTATAACAAGTAGCAGTTCAAGGTTATTTAGACTAAGAACCATTATATTCAACATCTACAATTAAACATATCTAAATATATTTGATCTGATAATCTCACGGGGGAGGAAGTGTTACACGAAGGATGGAGTTCTTCTGATAACCTGTCATGTTTTCTCTGATAACTGTTACGGAGTTCCTGGAAAACGTTACAGAGTTCTTCAGATATCTGTATGACAATACAAGGAATCGGTCGAAAAAAATGGTAATTATCAATCTTTAAAAAGGGAGAATGGGGCGTAAAACTAAAGTCTGATGATCAAGGTTGCCTCATATTTTGTGCTATATGTCAGAAAAAAACTGTTTAGTCTAATAATCATCGCCACTTCTTTGAAATCAAAACATTTTGAGTAAAATATCGAAATCGTTTGCTTATTCATACAAAGTCATATTAATCTACTCATTCACGTTCTTCATCCTCACCACACAGATATCTGAAAAACTCTGTAACGTTTTCCAGGAACTCCGTAACAGTTATCAGAAGAAAACATGACAGGTTATCAGAAGAACTCCATCCTTCATGTAACACTTCCTCCCCCGTGAATCTAGCAAATTCTGAAATTTCATATTAAATGGCAAAAAGAAGAAAGAAAAAGAAAAAAGAAATTCAACAACAAACAAACGCAAGGATTCTGAAGAGACAGACTAGATTTCATGACGAAGTTTAGAAACTGAATACATTTCTTCATGTATACTGACAAGGGCATTAACTCCTGCAGTTATATATAAGCGGTCTTGTACGTTTTGCCTCCCTTGGATTAAAAAAATCGAGCAGCGGCCCCCCACTTCCCAAAACTTTTTAATGTTTTATTATGTCTCCCCCAGGAGACATATTGTTTTTGCCCTGTCCGTCCGTCCGTCCGTACGTACGTCACACTTCATTTCCGAGCAATAACTGGAGAACCATTTGACCTAGAACCTTCAAACTTCATAGGGTTGTAGGGCTGCTGGAGTAGACGACCCCTATTGTTTTTGGGGTCACTCCGTCAAAGGTCAAGGTCACAGGGCCTGAACATTGAAAACCATTTCCGATCAATAACTAGAGAACCACTTGACCCAGAATGTTGAAACTTCATAGGGTGATTGGTCATGAAGAGTAGATGACCCCTATTGATTTTGGGTCACTCCGTCAAAGGTCAAGGTCACAGGGGCCTGAACATTGAAAACCATTTCCGATCAATAACTAGAGAACCACTTGACCCAGAATGTTGAAACTTCATAGGATGATTGGTCATGAAGAGTAGATGACCCCTATTGATTTTGGGGTCACTCTGTCAAAGGTCAAGGTCACAGGGGCCTGAACATTGAAAACCATTTCCGATCAATAACTAGAGAACCACTTGACCCAGAATGTTGAAACTTCATAGGATGATTGGTCATGAAGAGTAGATGACCCCTATTGATTTTGGGGGCACTCCGTCAAAGGTCAAGGTCACAGGGGCCTGAACATTGAAAACCATTTCCGATCAATAACTAGAGAACCACTTGACCCAGAATGTTGAAACTTCATAGGATGATTGGTCATGAAGAGTAGATGATCCCTATTGATTTTGGGGTCACTCCGTCAAAGGTCAAGGTCACAGGGGCCTGAACATTGAAAACCATTTCCGATAAATAACTAGAGAACCACTTGACCCAGAATGTTGAAACTTCATAGGATGATTGGTCATAAAGAGTAATTGACCCCTATTGATTTTGGGGTCACTCCATCAAAGGTCAAGGTCACAGGGGCCTGAACATGGAAAACCATTTCCGATAAATAACTAGAGAACCACTTGACCCAGAATGTTGAAACTTCATAGGATGATTGTACATGCAAAGTAGATGACCCCTATCGATTTTGGGGTCACTCCATTAAAGGTCAAGGTCACAGGGGCCTGAACATTGAAAACCATTTCCGATAAATAACTAGAGAACCACTTGACCCAGAATGTTGAAACTTCATAGGATGATTGTACATGCAAAGTAGATGACCCCTAACGATTATGGGGTCACTCTGTGAAAGGTCAATGCCACAGGGGCCCGAACATTGAAAACCATTTCCGGTCAGTAACTTGAGAACCACTTGACCCAGAATGATGAAACTTCATAGGATGATTGGTCATGCAGAGTAGATGACCCCTAACGGTTTTAGGGTCACTCTGTTAAAGGTCAAGGCAACAGGGGCCTGAACATGGAAAACCATTTCCAATCAATAACTTGAGAACCTCTCGACCCAGAATGTTGAAACTTCATAGGATGATTGTTCATGCAGAGTAAATGACCCCTATTGTTTTTGGGGCCGCTCCATTAAAGGTCAAGGTCACAGGGGCCAGAACATTGATAACCAGTTCTGATCAATAACTTGAGAACCACTTGACCCAGAATATTGAAACTTCATAGGATGATTGAACATGCAGAGTAGATGACCCCTATTGATTTTGGGGTCAGTCTGTTAAAGGTCAAGGTCACAGTGGCCTGTTCATGTAAAATCATTTTTTGGAAATAACTTGAGAACCACTTGACCTACAATGTTGAAACTTAATAGGATGATTGGACATGCAGAGTAGATGATCCCTATTTATTTTGAGGTCACTTGATCAAAGGTCAACGTCACAGGAGCCTGAACAGTGACTGGAGAACCACTAGGCCAAGAGTGTTGAAATTTAGCGGGATGACTGGACATGCCAAGTAGGTGATCCCTATTGCAGCCAACCATCAGTGTCTCTTTGATTTTTGCTCCTGACCCCTATTGACTTCTTGCCTATAGGACTTTGCATTGGGGGAGACATGCGCTTTTTTACAAAAGCATTTTCTAGTTTTTTCTCCTTCTTTTTAGCTCACCTGAGCCAAAGGCTCATGGTGAGCTTTTGTGACTGCACAATGTTCGTAGTCCGTCGTCGGTCGTCCGTTGTGTGTTCGTCAACATTTTCTAAAAAAATCTTCTTCTTGAAAACCACTAGGCAGAATTACACAAAACTTCACAGGAATGATCCTTGGGTGGTCCCCTTCCAAAATTGTTCAGAGAATTTAATTCCATATAGAATTCTGGTTGCCATGGCAAACGAAAGGAAAAACTTTAAAAATCTTCTTGTCCAAAACTGCAAGGCCTAGAGTCTTGATATTTAGCATGTGACATCATCTTATGGTCCTCAATGAAGATTGTTAAAATTGTGTCCCTGGGGTGAAAAGAGGCCCCACCGCGGGGTCACAAGTTTTACATAGACTTATATAGTAAAAAACTTTAAAAACCTTCTTGTTTAAAACCACATGACCTAGGCCTTTGATATTTTGTATCTAGTATTGCCTTGTGGTCTTTAAAAATCTTCTTGCTTGAAACTGCAAGGCCTAGGCTTTTGATATTAAGTATGTTGCCTTTCCTAGTGTTGCTCGACCAAATTGTTTCAAATTATGTCCCTAGGGTGAAAAGAGGCCCTGCCCTGGGGGTACCAAGTTTTACATAGACAGTAAGACTTATATAGGAAAAAAATAAAGATCTTCTTGTCTGAAAGTTCAAGGCCTAGGTATTGGATATTTGGTGTGTAACATTGCCTGGTGGATCTCTAGCAAGTATTTCAAATTATGCCCCTTGGGTGAAAAGAGGCCCCGCCCTGGGGGTCACTTGTTATAATTATGAGTTATATAAGAAAAAATACTTTAAAAATTATCAGGTCATATTTCCTAGACTGTTTAATTATAATTACCTGATGACCCAAGCGATTAGGGATCACTTGACCGTGACCTTGACCTACTGACCTACTTTCTTGTCTTTTAAGATACAGCCTTAAAATTTGGATGACATGTACAGTTACCAATCTTAAATCTGTCTTTCAGTGACCATGAATGTGACCTACTGACCTACTTTCTAATATTTTAGCATCAGTTTGTCATTTGAAACATGTGGCTCATATTACTCAAGTGAGCGCTTCAGGGTCATCATGACCCTCTTGTTTTATTTTGTTATTATTATTACTATTATTACTGTATTATTAGTGTGTTCACAGGTCATGTTGATTTAAACATGTTTTCTAGCCACTATTCACCATATATAACAGTATTCAACACACGTCCAAGCCAATGATGCAGATGTTGATTCATTTTGTAAAAACAGTATTTTAACAATATATGAACTAACTTTTGTTTTGCCTGCAAGCAAAGAATTAAAAAGAAAACTGTTGTCTGCAGTTTTTATGCCCCGAAGAGAGGCATATTAGTTTTCAACTGTCCGTCCGTTCGTTAGTAAGTTCGTTCGTTCGTCACAACGTTAACTTTTTGCATGAAGGCACTTTTCTCGCGAACCACTGCACCCAGGACCTTCAAACTTCACATGTTGATAGTACTTATTGAGTATACCACCCTTAACTGACTTTGGGTCACCAGGTCAAAAGTCAAGGTCACAGGGGCCAACGCTAACTTTTTGCCTGAAGGCACTTTACTCGCAAACCACTGCACCCAGGACCTTCAAACTTCACATACTGATAGTACTTGTTCATTGAGTACACCATCCCTACTGACTTTGGGGTCACCAGGTCAAATTTCAAGGTCAGAGGGGCCAACGTTAACTTTTTGCAGGAAGGCACTTTACTCACGAACCACTGCACCCAGGACCTTCAAACTTCACCTGCTGATAGTACTTATTGAGTACACCACCCCTACTGACTTTGGGGTCACCAGGTCAAAGGTAAAGCTCTCAGGGGCCAACATTAACTTTTTGCAGGTAGGCACTTTACTCGCGAACCACTGCACCCAGGACCTTCAAACTTCACTTGCTGATAGTACTTATTGAGTACACCACCCCTACTGACTTTGGGGTCCCCAGGTCAAAGGTCAAGGTCACAGGGGTCAACGTTAACTTTTTGCATGAAGGCACTTTACTCGCGAACCACTGCACCCAGGACCTTCAAACTTCACATGCTGATAGTACTTATTGAGTACACCACCCCTACTGACTGGGGTCACCAGGTCATAGGTCAAGGTCATAGGGACCAACGTTAACTTTTGCATGAAGGCACTTTACCCGCGAACCACTGCACCCAGGACCTTCAAACTTCACATGCTGATAGTACTTATTGAGTACACCACCCCTACTGACTTTGGGGTCACCAGGTCAAAGGTCAAGGTCACAGGGGCCAACGTTAACTTTTTGCATGAAGGCACTTTACTCGTGAATCACTAAACCCAGGACCTTCAAACTTCACATGCTGATAGTACTTATTGAGTACACCACCCCTACTGACTTTAGGGTCACCAGGTCAAAGGTCAAGGTCACAGGGGCCAACGTTAACTTTTTGCATGTAGGCACTTTACTCGCGAACCACTTCACACAGGACCTTCAAACTTTACATGCTGATAGTACTTTTGAGTACACCAACCCTACTGACTTTGGGGTCACCAGGTCAAAGACCAAGGTCACAGGGGCCAACGTTAAATTTTTGCTTGAAGGCACTTTACATGTGAACCACTTCACCCAGGACCTTCAAACTTCACATGCTGATAGTACTTATTGAGTACACCACCCCTATTGACTTTGGGGTCACCAGGTCAAAGGTCAAGGTGCTGCGGGGGGCATTTGTTACCATTAGTGACAGCTCTTGTTCTGAGTCTGCTACAATTATTGGAGACCCACTTGGTGCCCCCCAAAAATAAAAAAGTTGCGCATGCGCACTGTCATTCCAATGCCTCAAGGTCAAAGGACAGCTGTTTTGTAAACACAGGTGAGAATTGGAAAGATATTCCTTGTTGATACTTACTTGTCCATCAATGCTGATACTGGACAGTCAAAACAAAATACCGAATATTTCCAATTAGCCGATAACTCGATAAAATTGAAATAAAGCTGTAATTACGTTTGTCGGGTATATATTCCTCTCCAGCGACTGGTAGGCACCCAGGAGATAAAACTTGAGAAAAACAGCTTTAAATACAGAAAAAAGATGGAGCTACTGTTTGACGACAACCTCCCAACATTTCCTCTTTCTCTGTTGTGTAACGAAAAATGGGTGCTTCCCTTTTATGACTTGTGTCATTGATTGAACCTCCTCCACAAGGGAGAACAGTTTGTTGTCTGTCAAGTTGGCTTTTGTTGCTACCTTTTTAGCCCTCTTTTGTTTTGCAGATGACTGACAAATTGTATGATTGTTTTATTTTCCTCCCTTTAAAGGATTTTATCTTAAGTCAAAAATGAGAACTATTCGAGTGTAAAGTCGCCATATGACCTATCATGTGTCTGTGCACTGTTAAATCCAACCAAAAAAAAAAAGTTGAGTGTAAGGGAGATAAGAGGGTTTGTGAAATGAAAGTGCAATGGTATTCAAGTCCTAATTTAGACGTAAGACTTCGGGGTTCTTTATTAAACACAACTCTGATTTGTCTGTGTCAAACTTGGAACACAGCTCCTGAAACTCAATAGATACAAATTGTTCTGTCCAAGAACTCCAAAATGGTAAAATGAAACTTGTACATATATGGCATACAGTATAGGTCTACCTACTTTATAAAAAAAGTTATGTTGGCATAACATAGTACTGCTAGACTGTTGAAGCGTTTGTCTACTTTTCAGGTGTTTCAAATTGCTTTTGGATATAAGTTTAGGGACTTGTGGTTAAACCTGAAGTGAGATAAAGAAAAACAAAACTGAGCAGTGTTTTGGTATTATATTGTCATCATACTCAGGTGGCAAGGAATTACATCAGTCAGTGTTTTCAGTCAGTCTCATTCTCACACACGATTTTACTTCGGCCATGCAAAAGAAGCACTTTCCCTTTGCTTTACTCTTATCAGCACAGTCTTTGCAAAAGGTGTGTCCACAAGGCACTAGTGTTTGATTTTTCTGTACAGACAGGCATATTATGCACAAGAACAGTTCATCCCTTGCTTCTTGCTTAGCTTCAGACAGTTCCCTCTGATGAGCCACCAGCAATTCATTTTCCCTCTTTTTCCCAGTCAGTTTCAGACAATGTACTGCTGGTAACCGTTGCTGAAGGTTTTGCATATGGTTTCAGCTTGTGAAATCCTCTGATGCCTTTTACCAGACTTTTCAATCTCATAGTCAGGGTTGGACTAATGATATCTGGTAGTCCTTCATCATCGCTAATGATGATGATTTCTGTTAAAGTGATCTGTTTCTTTGCTTTGTCAATTTTGTCTGAAACAGCGAAAAATAAAACGTTAAAAATGTTACATGTTCAATTTAACAAGTCAAGTCAGTAATAGCTACAACGAGAAATAAAGGTATCAAGTTCAAGTTCAAAGTTTCAACTCAACAATTTCTTCCCTCAGCAAGCCTTGGTTCTCCAAAAGGAATCTTGCAGCAGATATTACATCTAACATCTTTTTCGTTCGTTGCTTCTCTAATTTCGTCCTCCCACAAATTCAGTTTGGAGAGTGGTGACATGCTAGTTTTGAACAACAAAGGATCTTGTCCACGATCCAAGTTTATGCAAGTTATGATGTTATCAATGTTTTGATTCAAGTGCTGAGCTTTCCTTATTAAGCCTCTTTGCTTGACTGTACTGAACGAAACTTTCCACTGCTTGTTGATGACTCATCGTCATGAATGAGCTAAGTAAATTTGCGGCTGCACTGTATACATGTTTCTGATAGATAATGAGGGTTAAAACACATCCGCACACACTCTTCTCTGGCAGAAATTGTTTGACCAATCAGAATGGTTCATGTAAACCATGCCTACTTTGTATTGACTTAAATCAAACAGACCTTGACTGTCGCATCATAGCCTCATCCTTGCAAGTGGACGCAAGTTCTTTAATTCCTTTGTATTTGTCTGCAACTTGTTCACAGGAAAATGTATGACGAAACCACACAAAGATCAATATTCATCAACAGAAAATCATTGAAGAGTTGTATCAACAATACATGAAACAGTGTATTATGTCAGGGCAAAACACATTACATAAAAATAAACATCCTGCACATTCTCGGAAGATGAGACATTTTTCCCAATATATCAACTTTCACGATCTTCATCCAGTTCTCAACAGTCGCATTAGTGTATCTCTTGTTTGAGAAACTGATTTTCTTTCACTTTCCTTGTCAAGGTGTCTTTCCAAGTTACCTAGCACAATTCTACTCCACAGTGTAATGAGGGGCATATAATTGTCCTTGAACATTATCAGTACTTCTTGATTGCAGTAGATGTTTGTTTCCCCATTTTTCTCTTCTTGAAGAGGCTGAGAAGTATTCATTGTACAATGCAGAAAAAGGGGATGTCTTCCTTATTCCTCCAAAACTAGTATAATCATTGTCATCATTCTCACCAGGAATGGTTTCAGCACAAATAAGATCTTCCTCCAGACCATCTAACGATGCATTAAGGACCATTTTTCTCATCGTCACAACCTTCAGACCAGTCTAATGATTAATTAAGGACCATTTTTCACATCGTCTCAATTCCCTGTTCAACTCACTATGCACCAGGACAGTTCCATGGACTTTCATGTAGTTTTGCATCAGAGCAAATAATCTCATCAGAAGCTGACACATGTATAAATCACGCACCTTGTCCCTTAAACATAATCTCAAACATCTTTCCCCAAGAAATATTCTATTATAAGTATTTTGAAGGTATTCGTGAATTGATGTGTGGTTACAAGCTTAGAGTAAACTGTGAACAAAAGCCCATGAGAAGTCACTTTCAACTCTAACTGGTCTTGAGAATTGTGGGTTGAACTTCTTAAGGGAACTAAAGAAGGCTAACAGGGGCCCAACAATGTAAAAGGTACCATGCTGGACTGACAGATATTCTAGCACAGGCACAACAGTTCTTCCCTTGTGGACACCTTTTACCACTATAGCATAATAGTAGCATAATCATTGAAAAGTTGTATCAGAATAAATGAAACAGTGCTTATATGTCAGGGCAAAACAAATAACATAAAAATAAACATCTTGCTCATTCTCAGACGATGACACATTCCTCCCAATGTATCGACTTTCACTATTTTCATCCAATTTTCAACATTAGCATTTGTATCTCTTGTTTGAGAAACTGATTTTCTTCACATTCCTTGTCAAGGTGTCAGTACAAGTTACCTAGCATTATTCTGCTCCACAGTATAAGAAGGGGCATATACTTGTCCTTGAACATTATCAGTACTTCTTGATTGCAACAGATGTTTATTTCCCCATTTTCCTCTTCTTGAATTAACTCAATGAAGTATTTATTGTACAAGGGGATGTCTTCCTTATTCCATCAAAATGTGTCATCATTGTCATCATCCTCACTAGAAATGGTTTCAGCACAAATAAGATCTTCCTCCAGACAATCTAATGGTGCATTAAGAACCATTTTTCACATAGCCTCAATTCCCTTTTGAACTGCATTGGTCACATATCTGTTGCCAAACACTATGCACATAATTTTCCATATCTGGAAAGTTTCAGGAACTGTTGTGTAGTTTTACATCAGCGCAAACAATCTCGTCAGAAGCTGACACATCTGTAAATCAGGCACCTTGTCCCTTAAACTATCTCGAACAGCTTTCAGCATGTGAGTAGCACAAATGTGGAGAACTGTTAAATTTTTTGCTTCCTTTTTCCCCAAGGGCTATTCTACAGGTATTTTGTAGGTATTCATCAATGGGTGTCTGGTTAACAAGCTAAGAGTATACTGTGAACAAAAGCCCATGAGAAGTCGCATTCAGCTCTTTCTGGTCTTGAGAATCGTGGGTTGATCTTAAGGGAACTAAAGAAGGCTCACAGGGTCCTAACAATGTAGAAGGTACCATGCTGGTCCAACAGATATTCCAACACAGGCACAGGAGATCTTCCCTTGCGGACACCTTTTATATGTTCATGCCCGAAAATCATAGTTGATTTTATAATCCTAATATATCGACCGTAAATCATGGTTTACATTTGATAAACTAGGTTTCTAGACTGAACTACGAATTTTGGTCTCAATCTAATCTCAGGTAAGCCCTGAAAGACATTCTTGATCCAGATCCTGAACAATGTCCCAGTCCACTGTTTCCTCCGAGTCAGATGGACTCAGTCTGATTATCTTGGAGTCTTGTAGTTTTCCCCCTTGTTCATCAGACCTACCTTTGACCTTTCTTATGCCTGAATGTCTACACTTCCTAATGATTGTTATGCTCTGCATATACAGGGATGTGATTGAGCTGAAGTAAGAAGGGCTGAAAATGTCTTTGGTGAGGCGTTTGGGGGCCACTCAAGGCCCCCCAATGGGGTCCAGGGGCCAATTCCCGGTGGGGGTCACAGGGGGCAAAGCCCCCTTCCACAAAAGCAATTTCAGGTGTTCAAAACCCTTTGGATGGCTCTCCTTAGATGAAATTTGGTGCAGTAAGATGTCAAAAAATATCAACAATTAACTACATAAGTATTGCGTAAGTAAGTTCACTTTTTTCCCCAGTGATTGCAGATGGTAATTTCTCATTGTTAGCTCACCTGTCACTTAGTGACAAGGTGAGCTTTTGTGATCACCCTTCGTCCGTCGTCAGTCCGTCTGTGCGTCAACAATTTCTTGTCTGCACGATAGCAGCTTCATTTATGATTTGAATTTAATCAAACTTGCACAAAACTTGTGTCACCATAAGATCTCAATTCCTTTCTTGAACCGGTCAGATCCCATAATGGGTTCCAGAGTTATGGCCCCTGAAAGAGCCAAAATTAGCTGTTTTGACCTTGTCTGCACAATAGCAGCTTTATTTATGATTTGATTTTAACCAAACTTGCACACAACTTGTATCGCCACAAGATCATTCTCCCTGTATTGAACTGGCCAGATTCCATCATGGGTTCCAGAGTTATGGCCCCTTAAAGGTCCAAAATTGGCTATTTTGCAGCCATATAGAGACTTCATTTATGGTTTTATTTGATACAAACTTCCAAAATATCTTCAACAACAATAAATCTTGGATTCCATGACAAATCAGATCCAATCGTAGGTTCCAGAGTTATTTTATATCTGATTACCTCCCCTGATTGTAATCAAAATGGATTTATATCAGTAAGTACTTATAGGACTTATTTGAAATTTCATTATTGTTATTAGTTTGACTGAGACAATCAGGATAGATAACTATGGGCTGATATTATGTCAAATTACCTCCCTTTATTTCAAATTAAAATGGGTATATCTCCGTAACTAATGAAGATACTGATCTGAAATTTCATTTATGTCAACAGATTTATTTGGCAGATCCTTCTTTAGTTCACTTACAATATATTTTTTTTAATTACTTCCCTTTTACGATACTATAAATAGCTTATTTTTAGTAACTTTTTTATTATTGGCCGTAAGGAAAAAAAGAGACCACTTTTCTGTGGTACAACATGGATGGTACCTCCAATTTTTAGGTGTATTTTGACAAATCTATACCTTGTAAGATTTTTTTTTTCTTTTTGGTTAAATTTCTTCCCTTTGTTGTTCCTGTCCTTTGGATTTAGATATTTTTTCTGAGGACCTTCTTGTCCTCGAGTGCAATGATAACAGGTGAGCGATATAGGGCCATCAAGGCCCTCTTGTTTTTGATTGTTTTCACTCTGCTGTTGTGATCAGAAGATGTGCAACTGTTAATAATTGCAATATTTCCCCTGCGAAGCGTAGGTTATAAACCGGGAACAAGCGATACACTTCGCCTTACCCTCTAAATCTATTTTGCAGATGCAAGACGACAAAGGACTGTCTCTAGCCACTCCCACTTAAACTTATTCCTACAACCAGCGTCCACTTTTTGAATTTCCAAAGTATCAATAGTGCTATCTAAAATTCTCGCCATAATTTGCAAATATTTTGTTTCATGCTTCCCAGTATACAATTTGTTTTTTCAATCTGATGCCATTTTTAAATACCCGTATGCGCTGTCAATTACACATACGATTTGATTGGTCTGGTTGGGCCTTCCAACCAAAGAAAGGTGGCATAGTATAGAATGGAAGTGTATTTGTCGGATCTATTGTACGATATGCGGCCAATCACCCCCCCCCCCTCGAAATTTTCGACCCGGATTTACATGATTCACAGAAATGACCCCTAGGACATTCAGATCCACGGAAATCCGCGATTCCGCGGAAAAATTACATCCCCGATATAGCGATATGTCTGTCCATACATCCCCAAATCTTGTAAGTCCAACTTCTCCCACACTATCAGCCGGATTAATGCTTCAAACTTTCTCAGATGAACAAGCTTGACTTGCAGATGGTCTTAAAGGAAGAAATATTCTTTGTGACTACTTTTACTGCAGTTATGGCCCTTTGATAGTTTTGCTGTATAGAATATTAGTTTTCTTTATTCAAGACTGTTTATCTGCTTCAACATTGTTTCGTCCTTTAATATGAGCAGCGCTGACATAAATCTCCCGTTCAGTGCACCAAAACCATATTTCCTGTGCTATTTTGTTCAAACTTGCATGATTGTTTTTCCCCATACTTATTGATAAAGGCACAACTAGTTGTGTTGTCTGTATGTATTCTAACATGAGTAGCCTTTTCCTCCTTCAAAAATGACATTAATGTTAACTGGCAAGCTTTTACTTCTAAAATGTTAATATGCAAATTTTGCTCTAAGGTGCTCCAAAGACCCCCAGTGCATATATTCGCAGCTTCATTGAAACTGCCCAAACCTGAACCTGAAGCATCAAGATGGCAGAAAAGCGGCCATATCTACAAACTGACCTAATGCCTTTTTATCAATAATACTTTGAGATACTGCCAAACCCAAGTCTGATCTTAAGGGAATCATGGGGGGTTGGAAAGTGTGAGTGACATTTGGCAATGTAATATTACCTATAGGCCCATTTGTTGATGGCAGCACTGGATGTATGCCAATGTTGGTTGCTGGTGGCACTAGAAGTAAAACAACCTTGTCAACTGGAGGCACTGTCAATGCAGGGTCTTGGACATTCTGGCCATCATGTATTGGAGGAGCAGGAGCCTCAGTCTGCATAGCCACAGTTTGCCCAGGGGGTGCTCGTCTGTCTTGGACCGTCTCACCAGGGTGTGCCCGTCTCTGGGACCGTCTCACCCACATCCAGCCGACCCGGAGCTTTGCGTTTTCTGGTAGAACGTCTCACAATGCAATCAATGAAAAAGAAAATAAAATACAGTCAACAATATTATCATGACAACGTATGCAAGCCAATTATACATATAATAAATTATTTTAATATTTATTTAATAACTAAGTCGCTACCAAATGGCACCAAGACCTCATGGCTCCAACAGTTCAATTTGGCAGGATAAAGAACATTTTAAAAAATAAGTTTATAACCAATCAAACTGACAACAACGCCTGTTTAACTCTTTCGGCGCCAAATTTCTGCGAAAATGGTACTTTCAACTCCAAATATATTTTAGTTATTCTTGGAAAAAGTGCTACTCACACTTAAATAGGCATTATTTTCTTATTTTACATTCTATTGTAATGAAACCTTGCATGAATGTTGCAATTAAAGTATTGTGCATAAATATACAGTTTTTTTTGTCATACTTCCTTTGTCTGACCTTGACCGGTGACCTAAAATGACCTTGACCTTTGGCGATATTGGTATTTTTTTGTTTTCTGGCTAAACAGTATGGAAATAAAACAAATATTCTTGATTTTACCTTCTATTTATAAAGTTAAAGATAAAAATGCTTCAAATAATTCATAAAGATTTGATTTCATAGAAAAAAAGCAGTATTTACATGGTTTTATGACAGAAACATTAAATAGCAAACTACTCATTTGTAACTAAAACACACTATGTCGGAAAAAATGTATTCAAAGTTTCTATTTCATTTCATATGACAATCTGCACCAAAATACTGAACTTTATGTAAGAATCAAAACTATGGTGGAAGTTTCTGCTTGATAAGCTATCACAATACATGTAGCTATCACAATGAGCTTGACCTTGGCGAACATTGTATGCCAGTTCACTAGAGGTGCGAAATGTTCATGTATTCAATCTAAAGTGTTATTTGTGACTGAAACAAATTATTTTACATTTTTACACATGAACTATACTGTATTTTATATTCCAATGCAAACAAATCTGTCACACTTTCTATTGAAACAATACTGGCACGCGAGTAGTCCCCGGACAGAAATCGCATATAATTCGTCCTCAAAAGCTTAAACAATATCAAGAATAAAAACAATTAACATGAAAAGATGTGGTGAAGAATAGAAGTTATCCATGTATAAAGTGTGACCACTATGCTCGTAGCCTGTAACCATTTCAAGTGCAACTTGTTCCGTCGTACTTAGGTTTGAGGCTGTGTCAACTGGAAAAGTTGTTTTACCTGTATAGACCATGAATTTTAGTCCGTAACCAGTATCACTTTCACAAAAAGCAGAAGTTTTGATGCCCCTCTTTGTCGGTTTCGCCGGCAAATACTGACGGAAGAATATCTAGCCTTTGTATTTTATCATAGATTCATCTAATGCGAGTTCTTTCTGAGGGCAGTATACTGTTGGATATATAGGGTCAACAATGTCCATAATAGTTCTAACCTTATGTAATGGATCATAGCCATCTTCCCCTCGGGGTACCCTAGTAGTATTGTCATTGAAATGTAAAAACGCACAAAGTAATTCGAACCGATTTCTTGGCATGAAATCGCAAAATGCATTTCGAGTCAACCAGTAAGTTCCCCAATAATCTTTTATTTCTGGCTTGTTATATATACCAACAAATGCTTTCAATTCTGTTGCTGATGTTGGTACCCAATTCCGAAATCTTGAGGACTGACTAAACCAAGGATGGTTATCAATGAATTGTGTGGCATACAGATTAGTATTCACAACCATTGTGTCAATAAGTGTGTCAGGGAAAAACAAACTAAAATAGTCAACAGGGGTAAAGTCTGAGGTGTCCACAAGAACTCCTCTCCTGTGATTTGGGTCTGATAGCCAGGAAGTATCAAAATCATCCAACGGATCTCAAAACTCCCATGTGTACTCGGGTGGTGTAATACGCCTAGCTGTTCCTTGGCCTCGACCTCTGCCTCGGGCCCTTTGTCTCTGTTCAACCCGACCTCTGGCCCTGGCTCTGCCTCGACCTCTTCTATTTCCACGATTAGCTGGTCTTTTGGGCTGAATTACATCATCCTCACTGCTTTCATCGGATGTGAGATTTGCTGCAGCTGGAGAACTGGCCGCAGTATCTATCGGTGAATAGGTTGGTCACTGTTCTCCTGAAATTATGAAAAATATGAATTGTTTATTATAAGGTTACAAAATAATAATGCAGGTCTGATCCTGTTCATAATATTTTTTTCCTAAATATCAGTAAATAAAATATGGATCAAAACTTCAAATGTAATTCATCAATGTAATTTCATGAATTTCCGTGAAACTTTTTATCCATAGCAGAATGTCTATAGAAACTTATCAACTGAATGACTGCATATTTGAAGTATTTTCTATGACCAAATTTTATGATGAATACAATCATTATATTATGATAAATACAATCATTTGATAACAAGGTATTTTCTATGCCCTAAACAGCATGATTGAACACAACAGTCTCTAATTTGTGACATAATTGCTTCTCCACAGGTAAATACAGGTAAATTACAGGTGTGAGAGAGCCATACTACCTTCATTCTGCAATTTATTGGACCAAAATATAAAAGAAATTTAAGTAAAATTATTTAATTACATCACCAACCCCTTCAAATTCAGACCCAGAATCTGAATCGTTCATTATTTGCATGAGAACATCGTTGACATCAAGCCGCTTTCTGCGTCGTTCCATTCCGATAATAACAGGTGAGAAACAGCTCTTAATTAGGGAAATAATTAGTTTTTTTTGACAATTTTAGTCGCTTCCGCATTTATTTACCATAAAGTGGTCGTAAACGTTTATTTGTTTGTTTGTTTGTTTTGGGTTTAACGCCATTTTTCAACAGTATTTCAGTCATGTAACGGCGGGCAGTTAACCTAGCCAGTGTTCCTGGACTCTGTACCAGTACAAACCTGTTCTCCGCAAGTAACTGCCAACTTCCCCACTTGAATCAGAGGTGGAGGACTAATGATTTCAGACACAATGTCGTTTATCAAATAGTCACGGAGAACATGCGGCCCGCCCGAGGATCGAACTCACGATCCCGCGATCCGTAGACCAACGCTCTTACCTACTGAGCTAAGCGGGCGGGCTCGTAAACGTTTAAGATGTCGTAAATATTTGCAATAAAACCCGTCACTACCCGTCGTCGCCGATCGGCGACTTTGGCAGTCAGGTCTTAGTAGCCGTGTAGCGACGTTGGCGCCGAAAGAGTTAAACTATGCTGTACTTCCTTCTTTCTTTCCGAAAATTCTAGAAAGGCGGTGGCTTAAGAATTATTACCGCATGAGATTTACAATTTTGACTCTTAAAAGGATAGTTTGATACCAACTTGTGGGATAGTTCTTTACAGCTACACACATATTGATACAACCGAATTGCCTCTTTACAAACCAGTGCTATTCTAAATAATAGCCCTCCTTATACTAATCCCCAATGATAACGTGATTCCCGCCGAAACGCGAGGACGAGTCTAATTCATGATAACTGATGAAATAACCATTCATAATGCTTGCAAATTACTTGACAAGCAAATATTAGTATTTCATTCATTTCAAATATCCACTAAGTATGATGGCAACATTATGAGCTCAGTTGGGTAAAATGCAGACAATAATTGAGTGGAAGCAGATCGTTTTGTGGGTTCGAATCCTCACGAGGTTTTTTTTTTTTTTCAGTTTTAGCTCACCTGTCACATAGTGACAAGGTGAGCTTTTGTGATCACGCAGCGTCCGTCGTCCATCCGTACGTCTGTGCCTGCGTCCGTCCGTCCGTAAACTTTTGCTTGTGACCACTCTAGAGGTCACATTTTTTGTGGGATCTTTATGAAAGTTGGTCAGAATGTTCATCTTGATGATATCTAGGTCAAGTTCAAAACTGGGTCACGTGCTGCAAAAACTAGGTCAGTAGGTCTAAAAATAGAAAAACCTTGTGAACTCTCTAGAGGCCATATATTTCACAAGATCTTCATGAAAATTGGTCAGAACGTTCACCTTGATGATATCTAGGTCAAGTTCGAAACTGGGTCACGTGCCTTCAAAAACTAGGTCAGTAGGTCAAATAATAGAAAAACCTTGTGACCTCTCTAAAGGCCATATTTTTCATGGGATCTGTATGAAAGCTGGTCTGAATGTTCATCTTGTTGATATCTAGGTCAAGTTCGAAACTGGGTCACGTGCATTCAAAAACTAGGTCAGTAGGTCTAAAAATGGAAAAACCTTGTGACCTCTCTAGAGGCCATATATTTCATGAGATCTTCATGAAAATTGGCCAGAATGTTCACCTTGATGATATCTAGGTCAAGTTCGAAAGTGGGTCACGTGCCATCAAAAACTAGGTCAGTAGGTCAAATAATAGAAAAACCTTGTGACCTCTCTAGAGGCCATATTTTTCATGGGATCTGTATGAAAGTTGGTCTGAATGTTCATCTTGATGATATCTAGGTCAAGTTTGAAAGTGGGTCACGTGCTGTCAAAAACTAGGTCAGTAGGTCAAATAATAGAAAAACCTTGTGACCTCTCTGAAGGGCATATTTTTCATGGGATCTGTATGAAAGTTGGTCTGAATGTTCATCTTGATGATATCTAGGACAAGTTCGAAACAGGGTCATGTGCAGTCAAAAACTAGGTCAGTAGGTCTAAAAATAGAAAAACCTTGTGACCTCTCTAGAGGCCATACCCTTAAATGGATCTTCATGAAAATTGGTCAGAATGTTCACCTTGATGATATCTAGGTCAACTTTGAAACTAGGTCACGTGCCTTAAAAAACTAGGTCAGTAGGTCAAATAATAAAAAAAGCTTGTGACCTCTCTAGAGGCCATACTTTTCATGGGATCTGTATGAAAGTTGGTCTGAATGTTCATCTTGATGATATCTAGGTCAAGTTTGAAACTGGGTCAACTGCGGTCAAAAACTAGGTCAGTAGATCTAAAATTGTTAAAATCTTTTGACCTCTCTAGAGGCCATATTTTTCAATGGATCTTCATGAAAATTGATCTGAATGTTCACCTTAATGATATCTAGGTCAGTTTTGAAACTAGGTCACGTGCAGTAAAAAACTAGGCCAGTAGGTATAAGAATAGAAAAACCTTGTGACCTCTCTAGAGGCCATATTTTTCATGAGATCTTCATGAAAATTAGTGAGAATGTTCAACTTGATGATATCTAGATAAAGTTCAAAACAGGGTCACGTACCTTCGAAAACTAGGTCAATAGGTCAAATAATAGAAAAACCTTGTGACCTCTCTAGAGACCATTTTTTTCAATGGATCTTCATGAAAATTGGTCAGAATTTTTATCTTGATAATATCTAGGTCAAGTTCAAAACTGGGTCACATGAGCTCAAAAACTAGGTCACTGTGTCAAATAATAGAAAAAAAGACATCATACTCAAAACTGGGTCATGTGGGAAGAGGTGAGCGATTCAGGACCATCATGGTCCTCTTGTTTTTTTGTTTTTCCTATTAGTTTTCATTTTTGCTTCCGTATTTTTGTGTCTTTCTTTGATGGTTTGTTGTCGAGCACGCTTGCGGTGAGCTCGATATAGTCGCCACACCGATTTCGGTGTATGTGCATGCGTAAGAAGCAGGTCCCTAGGTCCAAGGTCAAGGTCGCACTTAGAGGTCAAAGGTGCTGGTGGGCTTGACATTCTGCCCATGGGCTTACTTGTATATATGTCTTGATATAACACTCTAATATGTTCATTATTTGCATGGCTAAGTGCATGCATTTAATCAATATCATCTTTGTTATGTAATAAACTATTCTGATCTGCCATATTGCCTTTAGATACCTGTCGTATTGTCACAGAGCTCATGAAGGAATCTTAATTTTTATGCAAAAGTGAAATAAAAATTAAAAAAAAAATAAATGTTGATGCTGAGTTTCGAACCCACACGGCAAAAGGTCTGTTGTACATAGACTGTAATACGCTTTACCGCTGAGCTAATTAGTAACTGCTATAAAACCTGGAAATATTTAGATTGTAACATGTTAGGAAAATGTTGAATATCCTATGTTCCATTTTAACCTATTTATAGTCATGTTTGTAAATATCAAGTTATCGTTGGGGCATAGTACTGAATTGCTTGCCAAGTTAAACAAAGAGCACTGATGAAACTCTTATCCTTATTGAGGATTTTAAAACCAAAATGATTAATATTATTTCAAATGCTTCAATAGTTATGTTTGATAAATTCTGCAAGATGTAGACTTTGTTTAAAATGTGGTGTTGTATAAAATTATATCTTCCCAGAATCATGTGCATTTTGAATTAACAGCTTTGATATGAAACTGTTTTTTGTAATATGAGACAAGCAAATTGCAATTCAGTGTAAATATATATATAAATTAGAGTTTTATGTTGATAAATTATGGTTCTTAATCAGCATGTAAAGTGTCTAATTTAATTAGATGCCCCAAGTTTTGGTAGGATTGATCCAGTTTAAACCAGTTTTATAAGGCAAATGTTGTTTTGATGTGTGGTAATTGACAGTTATAATTACCACTCTGTCCAGGAAGTGTCAGTAGTGACAAATAATTATACAGTCATACATCATAATGTTATATTTGTTATTATAAGGAAGCATTCATGTGACAAAATGAAGAAAAATCTGTGTTCCTACACTAAAAAAAAGTACTTGAAATTTTGCTCTAAAGTTAAAGAAACTGTTATAAATGATAAATGATACATGTGCACAACACATCTTGCCATTTTCAGAATAAATTACTGACACAAATTTCTTGATAAAGTATTATACTCAGTATATATGCACCATCAAACATAGTTTCTGTAACTTTATAATGGTGATTTCTTGAGGTTAGTTTGCTATAGAAATGATCAATTTCTGTTCCTTCAGTAATCTTTGAGACTGAAAAGGCTGGAGGCTTCAACAAACATGAAACTGCATTGGCTATTTGAACAACTGAAAAAAGACTTACAAGTTTACCATTTAAACTTTCAAATGAAAAACATGAGTAAACACAGAGGTCCAAGTTGTTTAACAGTACTGTACGTACGTACCTTGCAAGTGCAAATTTGCTGACATAATTATATGTTGGTCACCATACAGTGCTGAAAAAACACAACAATATTTAATCAACATTTCCTCACAAAGTTTCAAGTCTTGAGATGAAATTGACTCCAAATTCAGTATGTATATTGACTCCACTAATAATAAATAGTGTTGAAAATATTGCTCCTTTATTACTGCAGACAGAACTGGAACAGAATAAAAGAAGAGCCACGCTCTGCATTCTGAGGCTTTCCAGTACTTCGACTGTTCTTTGATATCTCTAGGGTGTCTCTGAATGAAGTGGGGTGGCTTTATCTCCAATAATCTTTGATCAGCTACATCCACTAAGTTTGAAACAGATAATGATTCACCAGAAAACTTTGGATCAAACCACAACTGAAGCAAACGACGAACAAGCTCTAGTAGAACAGAATGCATTATAGTCGATAGCTGTTCCATTAATGATATCTGGACAACAGTTAGTCCACCATGATGGTCATTTCTCTCCAAAAACTATTTCAGAAAAAATAAAGGTAAATTCTTCATGAGTTCGCGTAGGCCCATGAATATGCACACTGTCGAATGGGAATACTCTTGTATGTCCTTTACCTGATTTGGTGACCACTCCCTTTTGTTTACATTTTGGGCAACTAAACTTTCCATTAACTGGGTCATGTTCATAACCATACATTTAGCTGGAAGATTGCAAGTGCCCTTTCACATTGATATGTTTAGCACAATGTGAGTAGTATACTTCCAGTCCTGCATCTTTAAACTTGGTCAGAGTGTGATGAAAAGGCTTTAAAAAGCATGATTGACATAGTAACTGTTGGCTTTGATTGACCAAACCATAGACCAGCAAACAGCATATTTTCCGGCTTAAACCTTTCTTGTTCATTAATTGACAGAAAGAGAGGTCAAATGCTCACTTTAGATGATTTAAACAGTGGAACTCCATCTGTATACCAGATTAAGCTTATATTGTTCGCTGCATCCAGAAAACCTCCTTTCCTTGAATTTTTTTATACACTTCCCCATCATATATGACTCTTCAATGTTATTTTCATTTTTTTTTTCTTCAAGAAAATCTGAGTAGCAAGTTCAATTGAAAAATAAGTCTATAGAAAAGTTGTTGTAATTGAAACATTAATGGAATTTATAATAAAAATCTATGAAATACGTAGTATTGTTTTTGTTAGTAAAATCACAGTTGCATGTTTTACAGTTTTTTTTCAGCTCCATCCAATATTTGTTCACATTTAGCACAGAACCTGTGAAATACAATCTGTGATTTTAAAGTACTGAAGTATGAACGAAACTAATGTACAAGGACTGATGTATAAAGGATAATTGAATTTGTCTTTATAATCCTTAGGCAGTTTCTGCACAGTGCATTAATTTTGTGGCAACAAATTTATAATTGGTTTATGCATAGGATATTGTAGACCCAGGTTTGTGACCCTTTGAATTCTGTGTGGTTGCTTGACTCGGCAACATTCATGGCCTCCAGATAAATATATGATACGGCGAATCTTTTGCTGCGATGACTGGTGACCAGCTTTATTAGTTCTTTTTCAATAACAAGATATTGTGCTGTACGCCCATGATTGGTATGTCTTGACTCGTTTTGATTCATTTAGGTGTCATTCTGTCTTCACCAGTGACAGACATAAGCTTCGTTGACGCTGAATTCCCCACCTGCAGCCCTAAGTAACGGTTGCCATGCTCTTCATTGTACGCTTTAGTAGTTAATTTCTCTTTCACAGTGTTTGACATATGGAGATGACCCATTCTAGTGATGATGTCTTAGACAATTTGTGAAGGCAATTTGAGTTGACAATATAAGAGGTATTCTGATATGTGCAGTGCAGGCTGACTTGGTCTGCAGTGGTTATAAAGGCAGAATTACTTGGCAGCAGCAGGCCAAAGATTAAATAACGTATTTGGAGCAAAATAATATAAAAAATCTTGCTGTGCTTTTTTAAGGAATAAAACATTTGTTGCGTATGCTTATTTCACACAAGTGGCTTTCCTAATAGCTTACTTTATAGAATTTGTATTCCAAACAGCGACCACATTCAACAGTTTGGATGCATTATTTCTTAATCAAACCCTAAAATAAAGTGGTAAACCGTTCATATTGAGTGGTTACCAGAAAACTAAGTGGGAAATGGTCCATTTTGTTGTTGTGGATGGAGGCCACCTTCAATGTCTCTTCATTTGTAATGCCTGAGTAAATGTGTGCATTGATACTTCTGAAGTAATATAGTAAGTAACATATTAAACAAGAATTAAGTGTAGCCAGGCAATACATAGTACTGCATTGAAATTTTACTAATTGTACCCCCCGACAACAAAGTTGTAAGGGGGGGTATACTGGTTTCAGGTTGTCTGTCTGTCTGTCTGTCTGTCTGGCCGTCTGTCCGTAGACGCAATCTTGTGCGCACCATCTCTCCTTATCCCCTTGACAGAATTTAATGAAACTTCACACAAGTGATCAGTACCAACAGTAGTTGTGCATGGGGCATGTTAGGTTCTTTTAGAAAAAAAATTTGCAGAGTTATGGGACTTTGTTTTTTTGTTACTATACTATATACATAGACACAATCTTGTGCGCACCATCTCTCCTCATCCTCTTGACACAATTTAATGAAACTTCACACAAGTGATCAGTAACAACAGTAGTTGTGCATGGGGCATGTTAGGTTCTTTCAGCGACAAAAATTGCAGAGTTATGGGACTTTGTTTCTTGTTAACATACTATGTACATACAGTCTGCATATGCAATCTTGTGCGTGCCTAATCTACCAAACCCTTGCACACAATTTAATGAAACTTCACACAAGTGATCAGTACCAACCCTAGTTGTGCATGGTGAATGTTACATTCTTTTAGATAAATATTCTGCATAGTTATGGGACTTTGTTTTTTGTTACTATACTGTATACATACAGTCTATATACATACAGTCCACATAATTATGCAATCTTGTGTGCGTCAAATTGCAATGTACTGTGTCGGTGCATGCGGGTGGGGGGGGGGGGGGGTACATTCATCACCTTTAGTGATAGCTCTAGTTATCTCAACAGTGTTATAATGGTCTGATATCTATCCAAGGTATATAATTATGCAGCATTGTGCACTATCATTTCTGGCTAATATGAGCAAAATTTTCCAGGTTCATTCTGTCTGCCAAAAAACTGTATTAATCTTGTTTTAACAATGTACTACTTTTTAGCTCAGCTGAGCCAAAGGCTTTTGTGACCGCTCAATGTCCATTGTGTGTCATGCATCATCCGTCTGTCAACATTTTCTAAAAAAATCTTCTCCTAGAAAGCCACTGGGCAGAATTACACCAAACTAATAATGGTGACCCCTTTCAAAACTGGTCAAAGAATTGAATTCCATGCAGAAATCTGGTTGCCATGGCAACCAAAAAGAAAAACTTTAAAAATCTTCTTGTCCAGAGCCTCAAGGCGTAGAGCCTTGATATTTGGCATGTCACATCAATTCCTAGATAAGTAATCCTGATGCAAGGAACTGGTTCCGGTTTTGGCCAGAGCAACAGTCAGAATATAGAACTACATGTTTGATGTTGGATGGTAGAGAATTCAGATGGGTTAAAATGCAAGTTCCAATTTCAGACGACCCTCTTTGGCCATGTGTCTCATTCCATATGTAGCAAGTTCCTTTCGAGTCGTCCAATGAATACACAGTTAGATTGTAACTGTTTAGTTTTCTTTTGTAATAAGCCTGTGATACATTTGAACAAGGTGTCTGAAGTACTGCATGAAGATCAAAGGTAGCTACATAAAAGTCTTTGTCAGTTTTTGCTTTTTTCTTATCATTATCTTTCTCAATCCTTGACTCTTCTTTTCCATTCAGATGTTCATTGTACATCATCTCATCATTTTCAGTTACAATTCCTGACTTTTTCTTTTCATTGAAAGAATTGCACACCTGATACGTGTCCTTCTTTGGTTTGTGAAAGGACAGATTAAACTCTTTGCAGAAAATGTTTCTGTACACCTTTTCGGAAACCACTGTTTTGCCCTCCTCCTGACATTTTATCTTATACAGTTCGTACGTCTTTCTAATGGACAGGTCTTGGCTTAAATATTGTCTTGATGTTGTTTTTCTTCTATAGTGTGACTCTACTACTGGAAATGATGTAATGTGTTCTTTGACGTACTGAATTGAGCTTTCATCTGTTTTGTTAGCAGGGGTGTGTTTTCCTCTCTGATCAGTTCCATCAAAGCTCCCATGTTTTTTTCTCTGCAATGCACACTCAACTACCTTTTTCCCAATGTTCAGTGTATTGAGAAAAAACTTTTGCACACCTTCACTCTTTGTTTGTCAACTGGTAGGTGGAATTTCCTTGACTGGGTTTTTTTTGTTCATCCATATCTATTTGATGTTGGCTGGACATCGACTTGTTGGCAAATGAAATCTCTCTTTCTCTCAAATGTCATTGTCATCTCATAATAGGAATTGAATATTTGCTGCCTGGCTTTTTCTTTGCATTTATTTTGAATTTAAGACGCCAGGTCCCGATACTTGCTATTAGCTATGCCCGAGTCATTGGTATTTACTCCCCTTGAATTCTCTTCAATATAGAGGTACGCGGGGTAAACAAAGATCGATTTTCTTAATTTTTGAGTTGGGGGAAATGTTTGGTCTTTTTCTATACCCATATATAGGACGCATCTGTCTTTCAAGACCAGAATCTCGTAAAAAAATGTGCTTCTTATATTCGTAGGATGACGGTAGTTATCTTTCACTTTCAGCCAACCAGTGAAGAATGTCAGCTTCTTTGCCTTCTTTTCCTTCCAGTTGGCTTCGACATCTTATCACTTTTAACCAAACATCTTCAGAACACTTTGCCACACCTTCATGTGTCTTGTAGATGTGGCACTCTTCTTAGATATTCTGAAGGCAAAATACAATAAATTTATCTGAATATTATCATTGAAAATTGATATTAGCAGAAGTCTTATTGCACCTGGCATCAGGTTGATGAAATGAGCCGTGCCATGAGAAAACCAACATAGTGGGTTTGCAACCAGCATGGATCCAGACCAGCCTGCGCATCTGCGCAGTCTGGTCAGGATCCATGCTGTTTGCTTTCAAAGCCTATTGTAATTAGAAGACTATTAGCGAACAGCATGGATCCTGACCAGACTGCGCGGATGCGCAGGCTGGTCTGGATCCATGCTGGTCGCAAAGCCACTATGTTGGTTTTCTCATGGCACGGCTCAAATTAAGTACTGATTGGCAAGGTTAAATTATAACTGGCAAGAGCATTTTTTAATGGGAATACTAAAGCTGCATATTTCTGAATGTGGTGCCGTACAAATATTTAACTATTTTGTGGCATCATTAAATTCACTTTATGAAATCATTAACTCCTTGATGAATA
This sequence comes from Mercenaria mercenaria, assembly GCF_021730395.1. Taxonomy (NCBI): domain Eukaryota; kingdom Metazoa; phylum Mollusca; class Bivalvia; order Venerida; family Veneridae; genus Mercenaria; species Mercenaria mercenaria. Next base: position 49,975,890 of record NC_069364.1, read on the forward strand.
TCGCAAAATAATATATATATTTTTAGCTCACCTGAGCAATGCTCAGGTGAGTTTTTCTGATCGCTTGATGTCTGGCGTTCGTCGTCTGTCGTCTGTCAACATTTAGCTTGTGTATGCGATAGAGGCTGTAGTTTTCAATTAATCTTCATGAATATTGGTCAGAATGATAACCTTGATGAAATCTAGGCCGAGTTCGAAAATGGGTCATCTCGGGTCAAAAACTAGGTCACTAGGTCAAATCAAAGAAAAACTTTGTGTATGCGATAGAGGCTGTATTTTTCATTTAATCTTCATGAATATTGGTCAGAATGATAACTTTGATGAAATCTAGTGGGTCATCTCGGGTCAAAAACTAGGTCACTAGGTCAAATCAAAGAAAAACCTTGTGTATGTGATAGAGGCGGTATTTTTCAATTAATCTTCATGAATATTGGTCAGAATGATAACCTTGATGAAATCTAAGCCGAGTTCGAAAATGGGTCATCTCGGGTCAAAAACTAGGTCACTAGATCAAATCAAAGAAAAACCTTGTGTAAGCGATAGAGGCTGTATTTTTCAATTGATCTTCATGAATTTTGGTCAGAATGATTGCCTTGATGAAATCTAGGCCGAGTTCGAAAATGGGTCATTTCGGGTCAAAAACTAGGTCACTAGGTCAAATCAAAGAAAAATCTTGTGTATGCGATAGAGGCGGTATTTTTCAATTGATCTTCATGAATTTTGGTCAGAATGATTACCTTGATGAAATCTAGGCCGAGTTCGAAAATGGGTCATCTGGGATCAAAAACTAGGTCACTAGGTCATATCACGTAAAAACCTTCTGTATGCGATAGAGGCTGTATTTTTCAATTGATCTTCATGAATTTTGGTCAGATTGATTACCTTGATGAAATTTAGACCAAGTTCGAAAATGGGTCATCTCGGGTCAAAAACTAGGTCACTAGGTCAAATCAAGGAAAAACCTTGTGTATGCAATAGAGGCTGTATTTTTCAACTGATCTTCATGAAATTTAGCCAGAATGATTACCTTGATAAAATCTAGGCCGAGTTCGAAAATTGGTTATCTGGTGTCAAAAACAAGGTCACTAGGTCAAATCGAAGAAAATCATTGTGTATGCAATAGAGGATGTATTTTTCAATTGATCTTCATGAAATTTGGTCAGAGTGATTGCCTTGATGAAATCTAGGTCGATTTTGAATATGGGTTATCTGAGGTCAAAAACTAGGTAACTAGGTCAAATTAAAGAAAAATCTTGTGTATGCGATAGAGACTGGTTTTTTCAATTGATTTTTATGAAATTTGGTCAGGTTGATTGCCTTAATGAAATCTAGGTCGAATTTGAATATGGGTCATCTGAGGTCAAAAACTAGGTCACTTGTCAAATCAAAGAAAAAACTTCTGTATGTGATAGAGGCTGTATTTTTCAGTTGATCTTCATGAATTTTGGTCAGAATGATTGCCTTGATAAAATCTAGGTCGAGTTTGAACATGGGTCATCTAGGGTCAAAAACTAGGTCATATCTAAGAAAATGCTTGTTTTATCACAAGAGACCAATTTTTTGGTCCAATCTTAATGAAATTGGTCAGAATATTTGTTTCCATGAAATCACTAGGTCAAACATGTTTTACACTGTTATGGAGTGTTTCTTAGGTGAGCGACCTAAGGCCATCTTGGCCCTCTTGTTTTCTTTGTTGTTTCCTTTGGTGTTGTTGTACATTTTTTAGCTCGACTATACGAAGTATAAGGAGAGCTATCCTACTCGCCCCGGCGTAGGCGTCGGCGTCGGCGTCTTTCCGCGTCCCCACCTTGGTTAAAGTTTTGGTGCACTTTCTCTTTTTTCAAAATATCTCTGTTATTACTTGATGGATTTGATTCAAACTTGAAATACTTATTCCTCATCATCACCCATATCATCTGACATAAGGGCCATAACTCTGGCACCAATATTTCATGAATTATCCCCCTTTTCACTTAGATTTTCAGGTTAAAGTTTTGATGCACTTTCACTCTATCTCTGTTATTACTGAATGGATTTGATTCAAACTTAAAATAGTTGTTCAACATCATCACCCACATCATATGACACAAGGTGCATAACTCTGGCACCATTTTTTCATGAATTATTCCTCCTTTAAGGCTTTTTACTTAGAATTTCAGGTTAAAGTTTTGGTGCATTTTCACTCTACCTCTGTTATTACTGAATGGATTTGATTCAAACTTAAAAAAGTTGTTCAGCATCATCACCCACATCGTATGACACAAGATGCATAACTCTGGCACCATTTTTTAATGAATTATTCCCCCTTTTTACTTAGAATTTCAGGTTAAAGTTTTGGTGCACTTTCACTCTACCTCTGTTATTACTGAATGGATTTGATTCAAACTTAAAATAGTTGTTCAGCATCATCACCCACATCATATAACACAAGATGCATAACTCTGGCACAATTTTTCATGAATTATTCCCCTTTTTACTTAGAATTTCAGGTTAAAGTTTTATGCACTTTCACTCTATCTCTGTTGTTACTGAATGGATCTGATTCAAACTTAAACAATTGTTCAACATCATTACCCTTATCATATGATGCAAGGTGCATAACTCTGGGACCAATTTTGTATGAATTATTTCCCCTTTTTACTTAGAATTTTAGGTTAAAGTTTTGATGCACTTTCACTCTGTCTCTGTTATTACTGAATGGATTTGATTCAAACTTAAAATAGTTGTTCAACATCATCACCCACACTTTATGTTGCAAGGTGCATAACTCTGGCACCAATATTTAATGAATTATGCCCCTTTTTGCTTAGGACATATTTATATAGTGTTTTGATACATTTTATCTTTACCTCTCTTATTACTTTAAGTTGATATTTTTGACATAGACTCAGGCTATTGTGCAATATCTTCATCCACAATCGGAGTCATTAAACACTCCAGTGACAGCTCTAGTTTCCTCAGATGTGCCCAGTTTCACTATCCAGCATCGAAATAGTCGAGCACACTGTCTCCTGTGACAGCTCTTGTTTAATTTCTTGTACAGACCTGTTACATCCTGTTTTTCCGCATCTACAAAGAAAAAATATAATAAGATTTGACTCATACGAGTAGTATTCACTTTTAACATTAATATTTTTACAAACAGTTTGGTACTCGGTATTAAGGTGACCATGTTTGTTGTTGATTTGTGATGCAACATTGATGATAATCTTCTCTTTTGCCTTGTAATCATTGCTGTTGTTTAGCAGATAATGTGTCCAAAGACTTTGACTTTATAAAACTAATATGGACATTGACTAAAGTAGATAGTCTATCACCACCACATCTAAAGTGTTTGTAAGACTTACCACCTGTTTCCAGATACTGTGTAAAAGAGACAAATTTATTTTTCAATACTACAACTATTTGAAAATTATTCAAACCTATTGTCTCCTATTAGGGTGTGGCTAAACAGTTGTACCAAATGCAACTTGTTTTGTTTGTTTGCTTTTTAGCTCACCTGTCACAAAGTGACAAGGTGAGCTTTTGTGATCGCGTGGCGTCCGTGTGTGTGTGCGTGCGTAAACTTTTGCTTGTGACCACTCTAGAGGTCACATTTTTCATGGGATCTTTATGAAAATTGGTCAGAATGTTCATCTTGATGATGTCTAGGTCAAGTTCGAAACTGGGTCACATGCGGTCAAAAACTAGGTCAGTAGATCTAAAAATAGAAAAACCTTGTGACCTCTCTAGAGGCCATATTTCTCAATGGATCTTCATGAAAATTGGTCAGAATGTTCTCCTTGATGATATCTAGGTCAAGTTCGAAACTGGGTCACGTGCGATCAAAAACTAGGTCAGTAGGTCTAAAAATAGAAAAACCTTGTGACCTCTCTAGAGGCCATATTTCTCAATGGATCTTCATGAAAATTGGTCAGAATGTTCATCTTGATGATATCTAGGTCAAGTTCGAAACTGGGTCACATGCGATCAAAAACTAGTCACTAGGTCTAAAAATAGAAAAACCTTGTGACCTCTCTAGAGGCCATATTTTTCATGAGATCTTCATGAAAGTTGGTCAGAATGTTCACCTTGATGATATCTAGGTGAAGTTCGAAACTGGGTCACGTGGGATCAAAAACTAGGTCAGTAGGTCTAAAAATAGAAAAACCTTGTGACCTCTCTAGAGGCCATATTTCTCAATGGATCTTCATGAAAATTGGTCAGAGTGTTCATCTTGATGATATCTAGGTCAGATTCTAAACTGGGTCACTTGGGGTCAAAAACTAGGTCAGTAGGTCTAAAAATGGAAAAACTTTGTGACCTCTCTAGAGGCCATATTTCTCAATGGATCTTCATGGAAATTGGTTAGAATGTTCACCTTGATGATATCTAGGTCAAATACGAAACTGGGTCACGTGCGGTCAAAAACTAGGTCAGTAGGTCTGAAAATAGAAAAACTTTGTGACCTCTCTAGAGGCCATATTTTTCATGGGATCTTTATGAAAATTAGTCAGAATGTTCACCTTGATGATATCTAGGTCAAGTTCGAAACTGGGTCACATGCGGTCAATAACTAAGTCAGTAGATCTAAAAATAGAAAAACCTTGTGACCTCTCTAGAGGCCATATTTTTCAAGAGATCTTCATGAAAATTGATCAGAATGTTCATCTTGATGATATCTAGGTCAAGTTTGAAACTGGGTCACATGTGGTCAAAAACTAGGTCAATAGGTCTAAAAATAGAAAAGCCTTGTGACGTCTATATTTCTCAATGCATCTTCATGAAAATTGGTGAGAGTGTTCAGCTTGATGATATCTAGGTCAAGTTCGTAACTGGGTCATGTGCGGTCAAAAACTTGGTCAGTAGGTCGAAAAATAGAAAAACCTTGTGACCTCTCTAGAGGCCATATTTTTCATGAGATCTTCATGAAAATTGGTGAGAATGTTCACCTTGATGATATCTAGGTCAGATTCAGAAGTGGGTCACGTGCGATCTAAAACTAGGTCATTAATTCAAATAATAGAAAAACCTTGTGACCTCTCTAGAGGTCATATTTTTCAATGGATCTTCATGAAAATTGGTCAGAATTTTTTATCTTGATGATATCTAGGTCACATGTGCTCAAAAACTAGGTCACTATGTCAAATAATAGAAATAACGACGTCATACTCAGTTCAACACTGGGTCATGTGGGGATAGGTGAGCGATTCAGGACCATCATTGTCCTCTTGTTTTAGTTTTGGCTTCTTTTTTAACTCAACTTTACGAAGTATGGAGAGCTATCCTTCTCCACCTGGCATTGGCGTCAGCTTCCTTCCGCGTCCGCACTTTGGTTAAAGTTTTGATGCACTTTCTATTTATGCACAAAAATGTTTTTTTCCCAGGATTTTGACCTTGTCTGCACAATAGTAGCTTCATTTATGATTTGATTTTAACTAAACTTGCACACACCTTGTATCACCACAAAATCTTGCTTCCTTTCTTCAACTGGCCAGATTCCATGATGGGTTCCAGAGTTATGGCCCCTTAAATGTCCAAAATTCGCTATTTTGGCTTTTGCAGCCATATAGAGATTTCATTTATAGTTTTTTTTATTCAAACTTTCAAAATATCTTCAACAACAATAAATCTTGGATTCCATGACAAATCAGATCCAATCGTAGGTTCCAGAGTTATTTTATTTCTGATTACCTCCCCTGATTGTAATCAAAATGGATTTATATCAGTAAGTACTTATAGGACTTATTTGAAATTTCATTATTGTTGTTAGTTGGACTGAGACAATCAGGGTAGATAACTATGGACTGATTTTATGTCAAATTATCTCCCTTTATTTCAATTTAAAATTGCTATATCTCCATAACTAATGAAGATACTGATCTGAAATTTCATTTATGTCAGCAGATTTATTTGGCAGATTCTTCTTTTGTTCACCTACAATATGTATTTTTTTAGCTCACCTGTCACAAAGTGACAAGGTGAGCTTTTGTGATCGCGCGGTGTCTGTCGTCCGTCGTCCGTCCGTGCGTGCGTGTGTCAGTCCGTAAACTTTTGCTTGTGACCACTCTAGAGGTCACATTTTTCATGGGATCTTTATGAAAGTTGGTCAGAATGTTCACCTTGATGATATCTGGGTCAAGTTCGAAACTGGGTCACGTGCCCTCAAAAACTAGGTCAGTAGGTCTAAAAATAGAAAAACCTTGTGACCTCTCTAGAGGCCATATATTTCAGGAGATCTTCATGAAAATTGGTCAGAATGTTCACCTTGATGATATGTAGGTCAAGTTCGAAAGTAGGTCACGTGCCATCAAAAACTAGGTCAGTAGGTCAAATAATAGAAAAACCTTGTGACCACTCTAGAGGTCACATTTTTCATGGGATCTTTATGAAAGTTGGTCAGAATGTTCACCTTGATGATATCTAGGTCAAGTTCGAAACTGGGTCATGTGCGGTCAAAAACATTTTTCATGGGATCTTTATGAAAGTTGGTCAGAATGTTCACCTTGATGATATCTAGGTCAAGTTCGAAACTGGGTCACGTGCCTTCAGAAACTAGGTCAGTAGGTCTAAAAATAGAAAAACCTTGTGACCTCTCTAGAGGCCATATATTTCATGAGATCTTCATGACATTTGGTCAGAATGTTCATCTTGATGATATCTAGGTCAAGTTCGAAAGTGGGTCACGTGCCGTCAAAAACTAGGTCAGTAGGTCAAATAATAAAAAAACGTTGTGACCTCTCTAGAGGCCATATTTTTAATGGGATCTGTATGAAAATTGGTCTGAATGTTCATCTTGATAATATCTAGGTCAAGTTCGAAAGTGGGTCACGTGCCATCAAAAACTAGGTCAGTAGGTCAAATAATAAAAAAACCTTGTGACCTCTCTAAAGGCCATATTTTTCATGGGATCTGTATGAAAGTTGGTCTGAATGTTCATCTTGATGATATTTAGGTCAAGTTCGAAACAGGGTCATGTGCGGTCAAAAACTAGGTCAGTAGGTCTAAAAATAGAAAAACCTTGTGACCTCTCTAGAGGCCATACTTGTGAATGGATCTCCATAAAAATTGGTCAGAATGTTCATCTTGATAATATCTAGGTCAAGTTCGAAAGTTGGTCACGTGCCTTCAAAAACTAGGTCAGTAGGTCAAATAATGAAAAAACGTTGTGACCTCTCTAGAGGCCATATTTTGCGTGGGATCTGTATGAAAGTTGGTCTGAATGTTTATCTTGATGATATATAGGTCAAGTTTGAAACTGGGTCAACTGAGGGAGACTTCGATGCGAAAAATGTGTGGGATTTATTCGGGTGGTGAAATCAATATCGTTTCGTATGCCGTTGCTCGCTCGTGATGCGTAAACGGTTTGGAACTGGGTTTTGAAGTAAGGTTTTTCTGAAAGATTAATCTTTTACCGAAAAGGCGGCCAACCATTGATAAGGAAATATTGTTTTGAAAAAAATACGAACCTGGAAGCAATGCACATGTCAAACTGTTCTTGATCACCTTTCTCATGGCTCATTGTCACAGGAGCAAAATTTTTTTCAAAATGGCTTTTTGTCATTTTTTTCCTAAGAAAACATTATAACTGTAGTAAATTTAAGTGCATATGGCTCATGGACCCATAATGTATCCTAGGTACGTTACTGCTACCTGTGCTTCAAAGTACAAATATTGCACTGTGAACAAAATACACTGTATAACCATCAACGTTATTATTTGCCAAAATTATTGGAAAATGTTGCATTTGCATATCTTTTCTTTACTGGGCTTTTACAAAGATTAAACCAAACATGTAGTATGAAGGGAAAATGTTTATGAAGCCAGGGTCCATACGCTTTTTATGGAACAAAATTCCATGACTTTTCCATGACATACATATCCATGACAAATTTTTGTTTTCCATGACATACTGTTATGTTCAGACAACGGGCGATTCACACTAAAAATGTTCTGTCTTTTACTGATTGTTGTATTATGCCATGAATTTCACTTTTTGTACCCCCCGACAACAAAGTTGTAAGGGGGGGTATACTGGTTTCAGGTTGTCTGTCTGTCTGTCCATCTGGCCGTCTGTCCGTCTGTCCGTAGACGCAATCTTGTGCGCACCATCTCTCCTTATCCCCTTGACAGAATTTAATGAAACTTCACACAAGTGATCAGTACCAACAGTAGTTGTGCATGGGGCATGTTAGGTTCTTTTAGAAAAATTTTTTGCAGAGTTATGGGACTTCGTTTTTTTGTTACTATACTATATACATAGACACAATCTTGTGCGCACCATCTCTCCTCATCCCCTTGACACAATTTAATGAAACTTCACACAAGTGATCAGTACCAACAGTAGTTGTGCATGGGGCATGTTAGGTTCTTTTAGAAAAAAAATTTGCAGAGTTATGGGACTTTGTTATTTTGTTACTATACTATATACATAGACACAATCTTGTGCGCACCATCTCTCCTCATCCCCTTGACACAATTTAATGAAACTTCACACAAGTGATCAGTAACAACAGTAGTTGTGCATGGGGCATGTTAGGTTCTTTCAGAAAAAAAATTTGCAGAGTTATGGGACTTTGTTTTTTTGTTACTATACTATATACATAGACACAATCTTGTGCGCACCATCTCTCCTCATCCCCTTGACACAATTTAATGAAACTTCACACAAGTGATCAGTAACAACAGTAGTTGTGCATGGGGCATGTTAGGTTCTTTCAGCGACAAAAATTGCAGAGTTATGGGACTTTGTTTTTTTGTTAACATACTATGTACATACAGTCTGCATATGCAATCTTGTGCGTGCCTAATCTACCAAACCCTTACACACAATTTATTGAAACTTCACACAAGTGATCAGTACCAACCCTAGTTGTGCATGGTGCATGTTACGTTCTTTTAGATAAATATTCTGCATAGTTATGGGACTTTGTTTTTTGTTACTATACTGTATACATACAGTCTATATACATACAGTCCACATAATTATGCAATCTTGTGTGCGTCAAATTGCAATGTACTGTGTCAGTGCATGCGGGGGGTACATTCATCACATTTAGTGATAGCTCTAGTTTCAGATGTTTTTGACATTTTCAAGGCAGAAATTTGAAATCCCAGACAATTTTGCAGAATTTCAGGAGTTTCCCATGACCAAATCAGCAAGAATCGTCTTCCAAAAATTTTCCAGACAAAACCCATTTCTCATGACTTTTCGAGGTCTGTATGAACTCTGTGAAGCAAACCAAACAGGACAATCAACTATTCAAAGAGATATTGTGATTTGTTACATGCAAAATTATTGTTGAGGAAATCATACAGTTTTCAAGTCATAAAACTTGTCCATCAGCTTCTCTCAATCCTGTACAGGTTGGAAGCATGTACCTTCGCTGTAAACTGCACTGGTAACTGATTTACCATTTCTGTTATTAACTGTTCATCCGACCTTGCCTCCATCATACCAAACAGCTGTTCTAAGCTGTTTTGAAAGAGGACTATTTCACTTGGTAGTTCAGCGCCAGTAATCGACACTTTTGCTTGGTAGGTCCATACTCTGATGTCACCTTCACAGGTGGGACATATCCCTTCTACCATCTTCTTCTTCCTACATGCTGGAAAAAAAAGCACGGAGTGAATCTATTAGACAGAGTAATGATAATAGGGTAAGTGTTTGGTAACTAATTTTAACAAATATAGGAGAAATGAAAGGTGAAAAAGAGACATGTTGAACAGTAAATTAGGTTTGCCAACTAAAAGAGCCCAAAAAATCGACATGGCTCGCCAAGGCAGCCAGTATCAGTAAGTATTGAAAAGGAATTTGTTTCATCATGACATTGCGTTCAATCACCGCAATATGTATAAGAGCACCATAACCTACTTCAACTAAACAATGAGGAATACTGTAGATTTTTTATGTTGACGGTTCCCTGAGACCTCGACTTTTAACCTACCGACTTAAAAAATAATACGGACTATCTTCTGGTCATTATCAACCTGCCCATGAAGTTTCATGATCCTGTGCACACGCCATCTTTTTTTTGTGCAGAAACCATTCTGTTTCGGTGTCCCTGTGACCTTGACCTTTGACAGATGGACCTTTAAAACAATGGGGGTCATGTACTGGCCATCAGCAACCACAGCCTACCAATGAAGCTAGCTGATCCTAAGCTCAAGCAAACTTAGAGGTAGTATTTGGGAATACTTAGTCTTGAATGAACCGACATAAGTATTTCAAGTTAAACAAGGGCCACAGTTTGTGCAAAATGCAGGCAAAAGTTATAAATATACATGTTAATTTTAACAGTGACTATAACCACCAGGCAATGCATAATATACAAAGTAAGGTACATGTAACCAATGGGAGATTGAAACCTCCAACTGCATATATTTCAAGTTAAATATGGTAGTGTCTTCACCTGCATTAGCACAAGCATCATAAGTGGTAACTTGGTAGATACCATCTAGCGTCAAGCTCTTTGAGTTCTCTGTATTTTCAATGGCAAAGTCCCCATCACGCATGAAATAATCACGGTCTGCTTCTGTGACATCAACATCAAGTGCAGTATTTGGTAGGAACTGAAATAAGAAAACAGCTTAATAATCTAAGGAATGCTAATGGACAAGCTTTTTAAACATAGGAATACATGTAATTAACTAATGAGAAAATATTTGCTGTGGCAGAGTCTTCTTTATCAACATTGATAAAAACTTGTGAAAGTCACATGAAGTATTGTACTAAAGGATTGAATGTTGAAAAATTAAGTGTACAGAGGTCATGTAAATGAAAATGTCGATGCCAGCTAACAAAACACAAACTTCAGTGGTCATCATCTCCATATTTACCGAACAAAGAATATCTGGTATATCAAAGAATGAATCATGGATTTGCTTGCAGTGGAATGTTGCCTTCACATTACCATCATTTTGTGAAAGGGGCAGGAATGGGGCTTATCTCGAAAGAAAAGAGAAAAAGTTTAAGGAAAACCATATCTCAAGCATTGACATTACTTACAAAGAGACTATTGAAGTGTTTCCAAGACTGACTTACACATTGAAAGTGTCGGATATTGATCTGAAAGGACAAAATATATGTAAAATTGAATAATTTTATGCATTTATTTCTGAAAAAAGGCTTTTCTGAAACATATCGCGAATTGGCAACTGGCTCTCCAGGTACTTTTTGAGACTGCTGAATGCATTTAAAGAAATGAAGATTAATATTAAAGAACAAAACAAGGATTAGAATGACTTTTTTAGCTCGACTATTCGAAGAATAAGTAGAGGTATCCTACTCACCACGGCGTCGGCGTCGGCATCACACCTTGGGTAAAGTTTTTCGTACCAGTCCACATTTTGACAGTCTTTTGAGATAAAGCTTTGAAACTTTCAACACTTGTTTACCATCATCATGGCCAGTTATATGCAAGAGCACATAACTCCATCAAGGTGTTAAAAAACGTAGCTTCGAGTGTGGGGGTTTATACTCCATTGATAAAATACACTTCATTTCCAATTTTCAATGTTAGTTTATTATGAGATTTTGTCTAGTGATGGAAATAAAGTCATCAAAATTATAATACTCTCATTCCTCTGGTCTAAAGTCACTTATAATTATAACTGTAAAATATTTCATTTCTTGTTTCTATGAACTGTCATTTTCAAAGTCCGAGCCAAAAGTAAAGAATCTCTCGCTAGTTCTGACCTAGGTTTATATACAAAAGCAGGTACCCTCCCATATTTGGAGTGTATCATAGTGATGAAAGAAAAAGATTACCCCTAATATTTATGAGGATAACCGTTGACTGATGGTACCATCCCAAATACGGAGTCACCTCTAACTCTAACAAACCAGACATGTTTACGATGGTACATGATGACAACATACCCTGATAAAATGATACACACTCCAGTCCCAAGCAATTTATGAGGGTAACTGGTGAATGACATCTCTAGTAGCAGAGGCGAAAGTTTCTCATCAGTAGAATCAATTAATAAATCAGCTTTAATAAGACTGCTAAATTTACAACACTCCCCCACCCTTAGCTTCTTAATTGTCCCCAATTAAGTTTAAACATCAAAATATAAGTGACTACTGAGCCAGACTCTTGCTCTCAAGTACTATAAGAAGATACATAAGAATATGAAAATCCTACACTATTATATCATTGAAATTGCTCCTATAAATGATTAAGTGTCATGAACAGTAGCAAACATGCTATACTCTGTGTTTAAATAAAAATCAGGATTATAGTTCGGAAGAACTATGTGACTAAATACTTCTCAAAGTAGTATACATGTAAAATATCTATTATACTAATGTGTGTATGAAACATTAAAAGCGTAAAAAAACATCACAACTGTCCTAGTAAAACACATGTAATAATAAAATCCAGTGTTGAATTCAGTTCTTCTAATAAGGTGAATATATATTTGTGAACACTTTCACACAATGTTTATTTCACTCGCACTAAGTCCTGGTGCCTTTATTTATTTTAAAATTAACACAGTATGATGATAGAAATTGGCACAATTTTGATTAATTTCATTGATATGGTAGTCGACTTTACCATTTACTAATGCAAGTCCTGGTGCCTTTAATTTATTTAAATTAATTTGAAAAAAAAAGGAATAGGCACAATGTTTAATTTGTATGGCTATGGTAGTCGTCTCTACCAAAGTTTTAAGTCCTGTGTGCCAAGAATATCTAATTATACAACAAATGATTTTAATAAATGGCACAAATATTCATATCTGAAAATGAAACCCACAAATAAATCCATCTGAATACACCAAGGCTGAATGGGATTATTATTACCAATGCAGCCACTAATTAAATCCATACAAAGAATAATTAATCCATTTGAATACACTTGTGCTGAATGGGATTATTATTACCAATGCAGCCACTAATTAAATCCATACAAAGAATAATAAATCCATTTGAATACACTAATAATCCAGGATGAATATTAGTTACCACTTTAAATCCAGAAGGAATATGAACTTAATCCAAAACAATTAACACTGTTAATACTTATATCTATTGTGTACCATGTTGGTATGGTCTGTATTGGGTCCTGTTCCTTGAACTTCTCCTCACTTGTTGACTGGTACTGTCCAGGCAGGATTTGGAAGTTTGCTGGTACCCTTTCATTTTTGCTTTATGGTTATTTTCCACAGACATAACCATGTTTGATTGCCAATGAGTCATTTTACTTTCATGAAAAGGTTTCAATCTGTCATGATGCACTATAATGTACTGATTTCCGGATTCTGTCTCATTAAGTGGCCCCATTATGTCAGTTTGTATACGATCCATAGGATGGCCAACTGTGTACTCTGTTAATGGTGCTCTCGGTATGTTTTTCGGCCTTTTTCGGAATGCACACTTTTCACTTTTAATATGCAACTGGACGTATTCCTTCATTTTATACCAGTGAAATTTGAGTCGTACTTTGGAATATGTCTTTGAAATTCCTAAATGTGCTCCTGTAATTGAATCATGACAAGATATCAAAAGTTCCTTATAAAGTACTCTAGGCACTATCAACAAAAGCCGATGGTCCTTTGCACTGACAATGTACTTTTTAAATAACACTCCATCAATCAGAGTTAACAAGTCATAATTTAGCCAATAATTCCGCACACTTCCCAGCTACCTTATCTCTCAGGGGTCGTCTGTTTTCTTCAAGCCACTGTATCACAATTCCTAAATCTGGGTCTGCCCTCTGTAATTTGGCCATTTTAACAGGTGAACAATTAACTGTGTTAAACTGTTTGAGACAACCTAAGTTAGATGTTTGCGCTGCATCCTCGGATAATGCAACATGTTCATCCAGTATAGAATTTACATCCTTGTTCAACACCTCCTCGTTATTGTCACCAAAGCTGAAGCTATTTCCACTTTGTACACCATTAAATCCAGACTATTATGGAATCGAAGTCGTTTAACGCGATTTCGGAAGTACTTCCCAGTCTGTTTTAATCCATGGAAAAGTGTATTGAAACAACCTATCAACTTCATGATTTGCAGCTGCATGAGCACAAAAATACTGCTCCATAACCCACTATTTTGAGCCTTTACTCGTAATATAACTGGCCTATTCTGATTCCCCATATTCAAGTTTTTATCGAATAATGGAACAACGTCATTGAATTATGCAAAATCTGACCAGGAATCGTGCTTCTTCAAACAAGTCTGACACCCCTTACATGTTCATGACTGTCATCATCTTCAGTTGTGACAGAATCTTTTTCTTGTTGCTTTTTAGGTACCATGATTGTCACTTAATTGTCACCACAAATATATTAAATAGAAATATATGTCCAAATTTCTGATAAGCACGTGTGTAAGTCCATTTCCGTCGCTGCCACCAGTGTTGAAAAACGTAGCTTCGAGTGTGGGGGTTTATACTCCATTGATAAAATACACTCCAATTCCAATTTTCAATGTTAGTTTATTATGAGATTTTGTCTAGTGATGGAAATAAAGTCATCAAAATTATAATACTCTCATTCCTCTGGTCTAAAGTCACTTATAATTATAACTGTAAAATATTTCATTTCTTGTTTCTATGATCTGTCATTTTCAAAGTCCGAGCCAAAAGTAAAGAATCTCTCGCTAGTTCTGACCTAGGTTTATATACAAAAGCAGGTACCCTCCCATATTTGGAGTGTATCATAGTGATAAACGAAAAAGATTACCCCTAATATTTATGAGGATAACCGTTGACTGATGGTACCATCCCAAATACTGAGCCACTTCTAACTCTAACAAACCAGACATGTTTACGATGGTACATGATGACAACATACCCTGATAAAATGATACACACTCCAGTCCCAAGCAATTTATGAGGGTAACTGGTGAATGACATCTCTAGTAGCAGAGGCCAAAGTTTCTCATCAGTAGAATCAATTAATAAATCAGCTTTAATAAGACTGCTAAATTTACAACAAAGGATTTTGGCTGAATTATGGCCCCTTTTGACTTAGAAATCATGGTTAAGTTTTTCGTACCAGTTCATATTTTGACAAAGTCTTTTGAGATAAAGCTTTGAAACTTTCAACACCTGTTTACCATCACCATGTCCAGTTATAGGCAAGAGTACATAACTCCATCAAGGATTTTGGCTGAATTATAGCCCCTTTTGACTTAGAAATCTTGGTTAAGTTTTTCGTACCAGTTCATATTTTTTGTAAAGTGTTTGACATATGGCTTTGAAACTTTTATCACTTGTTTAGTATAACAGTCTCTATCTGTAGGAAAGAGAACATAACTCTGTCATCTATTTTGGCTGAATTATGGCCCATTTTGGACTTTGAAATTGGTTCTGTTTTCATACAAGTCCATGTTTTGTCAAAACTATTTGACATATGGCTTTTAAACTTTGAACACTTGTTTATAATTATGATTTCCATCTGTAGGCAAGAGTACATAACTATTTTGACTGAATTATGGCCCTTTGTGGACTTTGAAATTGGCTCATATATTGCCATTTAGTGCAAGACTTATCGAAATCAAAGTAATACAGGAACATTGTTTGTCTAATCTATTTATTTCTTTTGTCTGAATATCCGTGGGAATATTTGGACCCCATTCTACAATCAATTCTTCGAATAGTCGAGCGCGCTGTCATCAGACATCTCTTGTTATCATTATATTTGAAAAGGTAATCAGACTTGCTTATACATTTTGAATAACCAACTGGCAACTAGTAAGTAGTTGATTATTCGAATGTTCAACTACCAACTACCAAGTGCCTACCAGCTTTACTGTCATTATTAAAGATGCCTTATTTGAGGAAATTGGATGTTATGAAAGTTTAGATGGAATAGATGTGATGACCAATGCGAGGCATGGCTGGAGGAAAAATGCAAAGGACAGGAGCATCGTGACTATTGGAGAACAAATGCTTAAAGTGTTATAGTGATGTCATGTCACTAAAAGGGATGACATTGTGTCTCAAAGACATGAGCTAAATGGAACTAAGAAAAAATACAACTACTTCACAGACAATGAGGGTACACACTTATGATAGAAATATGTCTGTGAATAAATATGTCAAAGAAACACATTTAACAACCAATCAGAATGATGTTTGGCATGGAATTAAATCAATCAAACTGCCATATCATCAGGACCGAAATATAAAGAGGGGAACACTTGGTTTGAGCAGCTTTCTGACAAAGTTGAGCCAGTAGCAACACACTGTCACTGGGCCATATGAAACTGTGAGAATAGGGCAGAAAACTTGAGAAAATATCTATCAAACATTGTGTCACATTATAAAAACGATCACACACATTGTCACTCTAGTTCCAGTTGTAAACAGGACGCTCAGTATGAGCCTTCGAGGATGGTTATAACAAATCCTAAGCCAGAAGAAATGCTCAGAACAACTATCCAAAATTTTATTCTTTTTAAATCAGCTAACAGTTATATTTTAGGCAAGGATTGTAACGTACTACATAGAATAACTATGGAGTCATTTTATGTCAAATTACCTCCCTTTGTTTCAAATTAAAATGGGTGTATCTCAGAAACCAATGAAGGTACTGATTTGAAATGTCATTTATGCCATCAGATGGATTCCGACAATCAGGGTAGATAGCTTTCGACTGAATTTATGACAGATTACTTCCCTTTATTTTATATAAATGAATATACCTCAGCAGCATCTAATGAGATCGGTTTTAAATGTTATTATCCCCCGCCGATGAAATCGGGAGGGGGTTATTGAAATGGCGTTGTCCGTGCGCCAGTCCGTCCGTCCGCAGCCATTTCTCACTAACTACCTGGTACAATTTTATGAAACTTGAAATAAACATGAACCAACATACTGCGATGATGCCCGTCAAGTTTTTTTTTTGATTGGTCAATTTCCGTAAGAGTTATTGCCCTTGATTTAATGAAAAATGTCAGTCCGCAGCCATTTCTCAGTAACTAGCAGGTAGAATTTCATCAAACTTGAAATAGACATGAACCAAGATACTGCCCCAGTGAAAATGATCAGTGAAATTTCACTGATATTTCTATGAAATTTCAGTGAAATAACACTGAAAGATTTTGGCAAATTAACAGTAAAATTTTGTTGAAATTTCATTAAAATTTCGCTAAAATAACAATGAATTTTCAGCAAAATTTCGCCAAATTCTTTCGCTGAATTTTGGTAAAATTTCGTTAGGATTTCACAAAAATAACAGTGAAATTTCACCAGAATAACAGTGGGAATTCAACAAAATTTTGCCAAAATCTTTCGGTGAATTTTGGTAAAATTCCACCAAAATAACAGTGGAATTTCAACAAAATTTAGCCAAATTCTTTCGGTGAAATTTCATTAACATGTTTTTGAAAAATAATGAAAATTTAGCAAAAAAATGTAATTGAATACGCTGTAAACACGATTTGAAATTCTCTTTGGCGGGAAATACAGTTAACAAATTGAATGAATGTTAAATTTCAGTTGTATGATAATTAAGGATTATCATTTCCAAATATTAAAAATATTTTCTAGTTAAAAAGTATACATCATGTACATTGAAACATACAACCTGTCATAGCAGAAATATCAATTTATCAGTTCAAATATGTGCAAAAACACTAGGTGTAATATTTAGTCTAGAAACATCAAATTTTGAGCTTCATATTGAGCAAAAAGCTCTTATCATTCTATGATCTGTTTACTTTTAAGAGTGAAACTGCCTTTGATCAAACATGCACAGATAATCTAAACAGTACTAACATATTTCACTCTTCAACGCTCTTATTGATTTTAAAGAAAAATACTTTTCTAAATAACCTACTGGTATTGTTTTGTAAAATCATTAAATGTAGGTATATATTTAGTATTATTTCTAAAAGTTTAATACAGAAATAATTTGCTAACTTACCACAGATATAGAATATATTTCTGTTACTCCAACAACACAACAGCACAAGTGCTTAATGATACAAAACATGGGTCTTCAACACCAGGATGTAATTAACTTACTAGACCATTACAAGATCATGTTTCAAATTAATTACCATCTTTCAGTCTGTATCTTTTAGAAAAAGTCCTGTCTTTTTCCTGTGAACAGGACAATTTCCATCAAAAGTCCTATCTTTTTCCTGTGAACAGGACAATTTCTATCAAAAGTCCTGTCTTTTAGTGTTAAAGTCCTGTCGTCAAGACTTTTATGCAGCCTTGCTAAAAGAATCTCAGGATATCCCAGGATAATCCTGGGATTTCCTTAGAACAGGAAAATATTTCTGCACGGGTATTTGTCAAAAACTTTCAAATAACAATTATACTGTAAAAGCGCATATTTCTGCGAGGTTAACATTTTGTGATTTTGAAATTTTGACTATGTGAGGTTTCATATTCAAGAAATTGTAAAAATGGTATCTTACTCGAATTAGCATTATACTAATGGTGAATATTTACACAACAATTACCAGTAAATTTTGCGATATGTAGGACTTTGTGAATATAGCGAAAATTAACCCCTCACGAAAAATTCTACTCTTACAGCAGATATCTGCTTTTTGTCTATATATGTCAAATACAGTCAGAAAACCATTACAGATCCGGACGAATAAGTTCGCTGTCTAGGGAACCGATTCCGGTTCTCTAGCCACTGTCAATCTATATACCACCAACGCTGTTGGTGGTATCACAACACTACACAACTTTTTCAAATCAGCTTCTTGTCTTTATTTATAAAATAAATTCAATAACTATTATAATTTTTTTTATCCAAACAATTTCAGTAACTAAACTATTTCATGGCTCTTGCTGAAAACAAGAGAAAACTATTCTTTATCAGCTGTGTTTTGTCTTTATTTATCGTTTCTTATTCCTCGAATTTTGTCATTCAGCTTTGGAACTATGATGTTCATCCACAGATTTGTTTTTTCTTCTTCTGATTTACATGGAAAATTGTTGAATATTTCACCTGAAATCACAACCAATGTTATTTTTAAAACATACTAAATACATTTTCTATCACAGGCACCAAATAAAACAAGAGCCATGTTACACATGGCTAATCCCCCTGCAGGGCATATTATAATTGAAGGCTAAAGTTCCTGGCATTAGTTAGTGTCTGAAAGTATTAATTTATGGGGAAAGTTTTGAAGAACCCTTTAGTTGTGGTCCTCATAAGGGGTTTTATAGATGTGGAAGAAAGAATAAGTCAGTAGTGAGGTGGTTTACTGCTAAATTTTATTAACTTTCATGAACAGTATAGCTATGATGTTTTTCTATATGGCTACTGTAAAAAGAAGGAATGGAAAGCTAACAGGGAACAAGAGTGCCAGAATGTCACACTATATACCCGTCGCAGCAAATTTCTTTACTCTAGCAGCTGTATTTGCAAATGGAATGTTAATTTTGTGGTTGTTTAGTAATCATTGTAAGTCTTTTGTTTTTTTAAAGGAGTTCATCACAATATTTTGTGTGCAGCTCAATCGCGCAGCCAGCGATATCCACTGTATAGTTCAGAATTCGCCGTCGAAAGTGCATAATTGTCGGATATGCAGCACACTAGCGCAAAATATATCGTATGTACTGACAATATAGGTTGTGCATCCATATTTTACCTTTAAAAGTGATGGTGTTTTATTGGAGGAGTAGTTGTAAGAAGTGCTCGAATCGAATACATTGTGGACAGCCAATTTGAAAGTAAACTATTTCGTCCAGTAATGATGCAGTCGACTCCAAGTCAAATCAAATTCCAGAAAATCTTATCGTAGATATATCTCCTTCAAGTTCAAATGTGACTTCCTAAAAAGGTTATACTTTTTGTGCCCCATCCCGCATTTCACGTAGTAAGACCAGAGTTATTGCCCTTGATAGTCAAATTGTACATAAAGGGTCTAAACATTTGTGTCACATGTACCTCAAAATTATATGTGCCAAGAGTCATCAAACCACACAAGAATTAAATTCAGCATGCAAAGTTGTGCACCAGTGCTTTTATTTGAGGTTTCACTCAATAAAAACAGATTTATGTCCCTTGACGTGGTCAAATATATACGTAAATGGGATGTGAAAGCTTGTGTAGCATGTATCTCAAAAATTTGTATTTGACCTAGAGGCATGCAACCTTAAAGGAGCATTATTCCGCATGTGAGAATATTGATTAAGGAACTGATAATAACATTGTGCAATTTGTTTTGTAAGAAAAAAAAAATGTTCATAATTTTTAGGCGGGTGGGCTAATGAAATAATACTTTTGTGGGTAGAGTGAATATTTTTTAATTTTTCTTGAAAACAAGCACAGGTTGATATTAGTTTTTTGGTTTAGATTTTTTTGTCTTAGTTCTAGCTTACATAATATAAAATTTGGAAAAAAATCTGTCCGTTAGATTATTCATATCATTAAGAAATACTTCCTGTTTTTCTCAGTTTCAGATACTTTCGACATCTGTCAAGAGTAATTTTATTGAGTTAATATATCTATATGTTGACATTTTATGCATAGTTACAGTGGTGTTATTAATTCGGATGCATAAACAGTAACATCAGAGTGACTTTGTGACAGGTGAGCTAAAAATAGGCAAGGTAGAGTTATTGTTCTTGCACACTGCACTTCCTCCCAATGTTTTCTATCAGTGTATGAAGTTTGAAGAAAATCCCTCTAGTACTTTTGGAGTTATGCTCTGGAAGAAGATCGTTGCGGACACACGGACAGACAGAGAGCATTTCTAATATCCCCTTCGCCTTTGGTGGGGGGATAAACAACAAAATGGTCTAGTTATTTAAGAAATAATAAGTTCCATAATGTGCTTTATCGTAGAATAAACAGAGTTTTGAGTTCTTATGCGTAAGAATATATCACAGAGGCCGTAGTGATAATATATTGTTTTGCATAAGAACTCAAAACTCGGGTTATTCTATAAAGAGGTTTATTAGTGAAGCGAGCCTACAACTAAGGTTGAAGCTGAAACCTGTGCCAGTAGAACAGGTGGACTTTTCTTCAAAAAGTATGGCTCATAATAATAATTCTTACCTCTCAGAGCTTTTCTTTTTCTTTCATCTAACGCTTTCTTTTCCTTCCCTTCACCATATACTGTTAAATTATCTTTGCATTCTTCTTTGTTAACTGGAAGTTCTAAGGCATTTAAAGCAAATTTAACCGGTGTTTTGGAGCACACTTTAATCCGCTTCATCCTAATATTCAGACCCTTTCGGCGGGGGATACCAATTCATCGAATTTGCTTGTTTAAGTCTTATAGGGTAAGGAATAGTCGTGCTAGTACAAAAATGTAGCATTTGAGCCGAGGACCCTAAAACTTGGTATGGAGATAGGCCCTGACCAGTAGACCTATAGGTCAAAAGGGTTGCAAGAAAATATTTATCCTGATGATATTTAAAGTGTATGCGTATGTGATCTATGTCAAAACTTGATCTTACCAGTAAGAGCAATGGTACTCAGGTTGGCGATATAGGGCCATCATGGCCCTCTTGTTTCTATTTCTTTCCCTCCTTGGCTTTAAAACAATAAGTAAAACAATAAACCTAGGCAAGGTATACTCAAACGAATCGGCCATTTTGTTGCGAATGTCCAAACACTAAATGAAGGGCTGTACCGAACAGTTTGATATATTATACAAGTAGCCTACTTTCTCCATGTCCATAGTATTTTTTTCTAATTTAAGATTAACAGGTTATTTAAATATATTTAATCAATGTTTCTAAGAAACTAAATTTATTGATTATCTCCGCAACTTCTCAGTTCTTTAAGGTAGTTTAATTCCGTGCGGTTAATTATTGTAATGGAGACATAAACTTCTTCCGAGGCGCAAATAAAAGGCTGGCTCAGTCTCTTGGTTGATAAGTTATTAATTATTTCTGTATTTACAAAAATTTCAAAACTGTTGATTGTTGAAGGAACTATTGACAATTGTTATTGGATCATGACTTTTCTATTGATGCATTCTATCGGGACACACAGGATCGCAATGCATTGATATTTCAGTTACACCTACCATAAAAATGCCTGAGGTATAGGTAGTTTAAATAAAATGTCAGATAGACGAACAATGAAAATTATTAAAATGGTGGTGAAAATTCAAGAAATAAAATCAAGTCTACAAAACAGTAAGAAGACAATATGTTTAACCTGCTGGTTTTCATTTTTTGGCAACACACGACCTCCTTTCATCATGACCTCAAACGCATTGATAGCCTTTCTTGTGGCAGCTGCACTGACATCCTGTAAGATCACAGCGGCTTCATCAGCCCCGTCATTCTTCGGTTTGCATTCAAACTTTAGGTGTTTCAAGCCAGACTTCACAAGTTCCCCCACAACCATGCCAGCTAGGCTCAACCTATAGAGATGCACATAGTGTGTTTATATTTAAAATAAAATTATCTTTTTTCCTTAAGGCTTGGGAAGAACTCTGCTATCAAATATTGAAATAAATGTGGAAAAGTAATAAAAGGAGCAGAAGAGTGTAACAGTTTACAATAATGTAGGCGGCTTTCAACAGCCCAGCTGTTGGTCTAGTTCTTTTAAATAGTGACATGGTTGTGTGTCTGAGTGTAATGCAGTCTCGGTCCTGGCTTCAGTCCCTGTTAAAGTTTGAAAGGATTATTCGTCTCAATACAAATTACTACTCTACAAACATTTTTCTTCCCCTATGAGTCAGTGAAGTTTAATAATGCATTGAAATATGTAAGTTCATTTTTTTTAGATTTAAGTTTTAAAAACAAGGTTTTCGTCCATACCTGAATTGGACTTTTGTCCCCCATTTTTCGATGTGCAGAACAAGTTTAAACATTGGGTTTCAAACATGCTGAATCATTGTGGATTTCGCCAAATAAGTTGCCAACGGTGGATGAATGAATAATGGTTTTCATAAGCCGTTTTATCCGCTACGAAATTAAGTGTTCTCGGTGATTACTGTGGTGATTTGCCATGTTGGATTGCAAGCCTTATGTTATACCTTAGCTCTTGAATGTCTGACATCAATTTCACGCTTACCATCGTAAAGGTCATCCAATCATCTTTCTTCTTACATAATTTACTTTAATAAAAAAGAGTCCACTCAAAAAATACTTTTACTAAGTACTTCTCAAATCAAGATTCGACTTCTGCATACTTTACCATTCGCCTCCCTGAGGCCGCAAAAATATAAAGAGAGGATTTACAGGCCCGGGAAGTGGACAATGAATGATGTTGTAGCCCGAAAACTATACGATCATAATGTTGATCCATTGGAAAACTAAGCTGCAAAAGTGAAGCCTCGTTTCAGGTGATATCAGGTATAAAGATATAATGTGTGATCTAAGTTTAAAGCTCCGCTCACTCTGGAGAAAGTCTACAGATATAAACCAAGTTAGTCCTTCAACAGAGCTTGAAAATATGACGTTCAGTGTTGTTTGCTTCTTAATTACCATTTATTTTAGTCGTATTTTTAGTTTGTCGCAAGTGTTGAAGAAGATTAAAGTGGTAATTGACAGACATCCCAACTTTTTCTGAATGCCAAGTGGGAGTTTTTGCTTTCCAAAGTGGGAGATTGAGGTGTTCAAGTGGGAGATTTTATACCACGGTAATTATGTTCATGATAACGAAGCTTTTAACAAATCTAATGATAATATAAATTTATTTGCCCTTATAAAATCACTAGTCTTGAAAAAATTCACCTGTCTATATTTTATTATTCATACATTTTTAATGTTTTGGAACAATAATACATGAAGCCTTCTGTGCAAAATTAAATAGTTATGGCACTTTAAGCACTATGTCTAAATTCAAAACACCACTGAGAATTAAACCTGCACTTTTATTATACCCCCACCAAACATGTTTGAGGGGGGTATATAGGAGTCAGTTTTGTCGCGTCCCGTCCCATCCCGTCGCGTCCCGAAATCTATTATCTCAGTTATTACCAAATGGATTTGATTCAAACTTAAAATACATGTTCCACCTTATCACCCACATCATGTGACACAAGGTGCATAACTCTTGACACCAAGTTTTCATGAATTATGTCCCCTTTTACATAGAATTTAAGGTTAATTTTGTTGTATTTTCACTATATCTCAGTTTTTACTAAATGGATTTGATTCAAACTTAAAATAGATGTTCCCCCTCATCACCCACATCATGTGACACAAGGTGCATAACTCTGACACCATTTTTTTTATGAATTGTGCCCCTTTTTACTTAGAATTTAAGGTTAATTTTGATGTATTTTCACTATATCTCAGTTACTACTGAATGGATTTGATTCAAACTTAAAATAGATGTTCCACCTTATCACCCACATCATGTGCCCACATCATGTGACACAAGGTGCATAACTCTGACATAAATTTTTATGAATTATGTCCCCTTTTACTTCAAATTTAAGGTTGATTTTGATGTATTTTCACTATATTTCAATTATTACAAAATGGATTTGATTCAAACTTAAAATGGATGTTCCACCTCATCACCCACATCATGTGACATAAGGTGCATAACTCTGACACCAATTTTTCATGAATTATGCCCCTTTTTACTTAGAATTTAAGGTTAATTTTGATGTATTTTCACTATATCTCAGTTACTACTGAATGGATTTGATTCAGACTTAAAATAGATGTTCCACCTCATCACCCACATCATGTGACACAAGGTGCATAACTCTGACACTAATTTTTCTTGAATTGTGTCCCCTTTTACCTAGAATTTAAGGTTAATTATACCCCCACCAAACATGTTTGAGAGGGGTATATTAGACTAAGGAGGCAGTTTTGTCGCGTCCCGTCCCGTCCCGTCGCGTCCAGAAATCTATTATCTCAGTTATTACCAAATGGATTTGATTCAAACTTAAAATACATGTTCCACCTTATCACCCACATCATGTGACACAAGGTGCATAACTCTTGACACCAAGTTTTCATGAATTATGTCCCCTTTTACTTAGAATTTAAGGTTCATTATGTTGTATTTTCACTATATCTCAGTTATTACTAAATGGATTTGATTCAAACTTAAAATAGATGTTCCACCTCATCACCCACATCATGTGCCCACATCATGTGACACAAGGTGCATAACTCTGACACCAAGTTTTCATGAATTATGTCCCCTTTTACTTCGAATTTAAGGTTAATTTTGTTGTATTTTCACTATATCTCAGTTATTACTAAATGGATTTGATTCAAACTTAAAATATTTGTTCCACCTCATCACCCAGATGATGTGACATAAGGTGCTTAACTCTGACATAAATTTTTTATGAATTATGTCCCCTTTTACTTTAAATTTAAGGTTGATTTTGATGTATTTTCACTACATCTCAATTATTACAAAATGGATTTGATTCAAACTTAAAATAGATGTTCCACCTCATCACCCACATCATGTGACACAAGGTGCATAACTCTGACACTAATTTTTCTTGAATTGTTTCCCCTTTTACCTAGAATTAAAGGTTAATTTTGATGTATTTTCACTATATCTCATTCTGATTGGCTTAGAGCCAAAGGGAAGTAACCTTTTTTTAACTTTTGTACTGAGTTTCTTCCCCTTAAATTCCAGGAATTAGTCTATTTTTAGAAATCCTATTTTTAGATTTTCAGTATTTTAGGTATTTTTCTAACTTTTTTATTATAAGTCCTATGTAGAAAGTAAAAACATTTTTCTGTGGTAAAATGGGTCGGTAAGACCCTTTTTTGTTTTCACTTTGAGTGTATCTCTAATATTAGAGATTTAATATATTTACTTGTATTACTATACTAGTATTATACTAGTATTACTTATATGTGGAAGCCCAGGATGAAGTACTCCAAAGTATTTTTAAGATTCCTTATGGTTTCCATTCTTCTGTGACAAGACCGTATGGTGGGGGTATGAGTCACTCCTGTGACAGTTCTAGTTTCTTTTGTTGGAAAGAAGACTCCCCAGGTGAATTTTACATGACAAACAGTACAGCTGTTAGAACTGTAAAAACAAAATGTATATAGCTAAAAGAATAAAAGTTCAAGCAATAGAAAATTTACTGTTTGATTCTCATCCCTGTCAACCAGTATTTAAAACCCCTGGCTCAAATACTTTTATTGATCAAAATTCTGTTATCCAAAATTGAATGTCCGGGTATTGTTACACTTTCGTGGATTTGCCTAAATCTCCAGTTAAAAGGATGTGTTTGACAAATTGTTATGATGCAAAGACAGTTTAACAGCATTTGATAGTAAGTGGTATTAAAATTTTCCATGACATTTCCTCTTATCAAAATAATTTAAGAGAAATGTTTTTTTTAAAACCAAGCAGGTTGACTCGGCGACCATCCACTTTCGATTTCAAAAAGTTACAGAAAAAGGTAAAGCCAGTATAATTTCTAATCTAAATTTGATTGAATTTAATTAGATTTCTAATGTCTGGATTTTAATTTCAATTGTTACACATTAATCAACACCTGGCTTTGTTAAATCGTGTAATAAACAATAATCAGCACAGGTAGAATAAGGTGCGAAAATACAGTGCTTTAGGGTATAGCGGATTTTAGGGTATAGAGGATCGGTTGATAAATTTTATATTTAGACTTGAATTATTGTATAAATTTTCATATCATTCTTTTACTGGCATGCAAACAAACATTCTGACATACGTTTTAAATATTTGCTCGTTGTGTTATTTTTCATATATATGTCATCAAATGTAAAATAAAGTTATCCCCTATAGACTAAATCAGTGTATATGTAAAAAACGTCAGTGAATGAAAAGTATTTGATAGAAATTTAAAAAGCTGAATGTTTTTGAAAAGAGAATACATTATTATTCTGATTTATAGTAAAGAAGTCTTGGAAAGTTTGTTAAGATGTGGATTTTAAACTAATAATGTAAAAAATGACCAAAGCTATCCTGTACACCCTAAATCAGCTCATATGTAAACAATGGCGTGGAGAGAAAAAACACATGAATTTCTATGAAAAACTGACTGTTTTAAGAAGAATAGATATTTTCTAACTGATATACTAAAAAAAAAACTATTATTGTCATTTCTTTGAATTGGAATGCAGGAAAAATTAGTTAGCTATCCGCTTTACCCTAAAGCACTGTATCTGAAAGCTGTTGTTTACAGATTCGTCAGTAGTGATACAGTATCAGATAGGCGCAAAGAAGTGGATTATTTCATACTTTTTGTGTGTTTTTTTGTTGTTTATGTTGTTTTGTTGTTGTTGTTTTTTTAATCGGGAGATTGAGACTTCTGATCGGGGTGATCGGGTTTTACAACCAGAATCGGGAGAAACCCGATCGGATCGAGAGAGTTGGGATGTCTGAATTGATCCAGTCAACATCTAACACAGTTTACTAAATTGATATAAAATTGAACATGCTTAAAAGATTGCACCTTTCTTAATGCTAGAAAATATTTTTTAACCAAATGCTTGGTCAATAAAGAGAATCCAGTTGAATGACTATTTTTCATTTGCTTCAAAAAGCGGTATATGTTAATTACATATTGATAATTGATAAAATAACAACAACAACAAAACTATTCTGAAAACAATCACTCTCAGTGTTAGTTGGTAAATATTTCTACATTCAGAAAATGTTCTCTTCTAGCATAGCGTCTATAAACGATTGATAGGACTTCATAGCCTTGTTTAGTGTTGCAAGGTCCTTCTCATGTACAAGATCTTGCAACACATTTTGCTGAATGAACAGCAGAGATCCGTTTAGGTTACACGGATATGGAACCTCTGCTGTATAGTATGCCCCCATTAGCTGCTGAGGCACATTTCAGCAGCACTTCTTTATTGAATAGAATAAAGGCCATCCTCCTATTTTCTACACCATTACCTAGACACTCCCATCTGCTTGGCTTCTGTCCTCTCTTGCAACATTCTGCCAGGTGTCCTCAATAGGCAGTCTTAAGTATACTGCAGCAACCTCTTGATTAAAAAAACAACAACAAAAAACAAACAAACAAAAAACACGACATAACAAAAAATCAGAACCCTAGTATCATTTTACAAGCAACTGACATCTCATCTTTTTTACTATTTCTTTCAAAACTATGAACTGAGGCTGGCAGACTTTTGCCGTTTAAGTAAACAGGAAGCGATATATACAGCAATTTTTTTTTAAAGAATCTTTGCATAAACAGTAAAAAATATACTAGAATATGATAATGCAGTCATGTTAACACCTGCCCTGCATTTCATTCTTATAAATATATATGTATACAAAAAGAAGAATTACAGTTAATTACTAGCAATATGAATGATGGGGTTTTGTGAAGAATACCTGTCCATTTTTTGTGGCCCCCTCCCATGAGTGGTTGGGGCATATAGATTTGGTCTTGTCTGTGCGTCCGTCCGTGCATGCATCCGTATGTCCGTCTGAAGTTTGTGACGCGCCTAGCTAAAAAAGTATTTGATATAGATTGATGAAACCTTGCGTGAGTCTTTTTCATGATATGAACTTGCGCACCTCCTATTTTTCCTCTGGCTCCACCCCTTATTTTTAGAGTTATGGCCCCTGAAATAGTCAAAAATGCAATTTTCATCTTGTAACACGCCTTGCTCAAAAAGTATATGATATAGATCATGACACCTTGCACAAGTCTTAATTATGATATGAACTTGCGCAGTTCCTATTTTTCCATTTGGTTCCGCCCCCTATTTTCAGAGTTATGGCCCCTGAAATAGTCAAAAATGCACATTTTAATCTTGTGACGCACCTAGCTCAAAAAGAATTTCATGTAAATTGATTAAACCTTGCAAGAGTCTTTTTCATGATATGAATTTGTGCACCTCCAATTTCTTGTCTGGCTCTGCCCCCTGTATTCAGAGTTATGGCCCCTGAAATAGTCAAAAATGCACATTTTCTCCTTGTGACATGCCTATCTCAGAAAGTATTTGATATATACTCAGCGTCAATGAAAAGTTACCGCCCTAATGACCCATATATTTTAAAAATCGCATTGGACTGTGTTATAAGCATAAAGTCGACTACATTTTTGACGTAACTGAGATGTCACTGGTGTACAGATTTGTCAAATTCGATGAACTCCATTTGAGGCATGGGTTGCACGTGCAAAATGACTTTTTTGAGCAATGTCGTCATGTACGAAAATTCTATCGCAAATCATTCATCGCACTTGAAAGTTAGTCGACAGACTAAAAGGAATACGTTAAGAAACCAGAATATCTTTGCTAAGAATTCCATGTTTAAGGCATGATCAACGCCAGTAGGCCATTAGGACGGTTGACGCCAAACTTTTATGTCGTGAAATTGCACGTCTATGTGCTGTTCTCACCTGACAGTCATGACATGGGTTAGGAGACATGATCAGACAGGGTCTATGAGTAATAGACCGCGCACAAACCATGAAAAAGTGACGTTGGTATTTTATAAAAAATAAA
Organism: Mercenaria mercenaria; assembly: GCF_021730395.1. Classification (NCBI taxonomy): domain Eukaryota; kingdom Metazoa; phylum Mollusca; class Bivalvia; order Venerida; family Veneridae; genus Mercenaria; species Mercenaria mercenaria. Next base: position 50,005,220 of record NC_069364.1, read on the forward strand.
GAGGAATATATTAAGTGGTAACTTTTCAATGACGCCCAGTATAGATTCATGAAACCTCACATGAGTCTTAGTCATGATATGAACTTCCGCACCTCCTATTTTTCATTTTGGTCCGCCCCTTATTTTCAGAGTTATGGCCCCTGAAATAGTCTAAAATGCACATTTTCACCTTGTGATACACCTAGCTCAAAAAGTATTTAACATAAATGGTTGAAAACATGCATAAGTCTTTATCATGATATAAACTTGCACACCTCCTATTTTTTGTCTGCCTTCGCTCCATATTTTCAGAGTTATGCCCCCTGAAATAGTAAAAAAAAATGCACATTTTCACCTAATTATGTGCCTAGCACAAAAAGAATTTGATATAAATTCATGAAACCTTGCTTGAGTCTTTATCATGCTTTGACCTTGCACACTTGGCATTCTTGTTGAGAATCTTAGTGCTTATTACAGAGTTATGGCCCTTGAAATAGCAAAATAGTGGATTTTTTGTTTGTGATGCTCATAGCTCAAAATGTATATGGCCTAGAATAATGAATCCTTTTCATCAAATTAATGTTAATACCCCATTAAGACTGCAAACATTTGAATTATTGCCCCTTATTTGTGACAAATGTACCAGTGAGGGGTACACCCTGTGTCCTATAGACACATTCTAGTTTTCAGAACAATCCTCAAATAGTATAAAACAAATCAACAAGGAAAATTAAAACAAAAACGACAATATGCATATCGTACCCTCTGCTTTGAGTAGGTAGCGGCTAAACTTCATAGTCCCTTTTGAACTAACATAATCCGATATGCTGTCTGCTAAACTTCATAGCCCCTTTTGAACTAACATAATCCAATATGCTGTCTGCCTGCTCAACAACCTTGGACATCAGCACTTCAATGGATGTATTTTTCTCTGGCAGTTGAATGATCATGTAGTAGATTACCTTTGACCAAAACAAAATATTGCTGCTTCTTTCAGTGTCAGATTTATAACAGTTACTTAAAATAACAATTATTATGAAGTCCAAGTTAAGTAACTAAACTGCAACCTTATTGCATACTGTAATAATTTTATAAGCTATCACACTACAGTATTTTTAAAAATATACTGCAGTAAGTCTCCATATGCAAACAAGCACTGTCAGTAGGGACAGCGTGTTCGACTATTTTGATGGGCATATTGTTGCTAGAGTTACTGACCTTGTGTCATATTATAAGGGTAATGAAACAAGCTTTAAAAAATGCTTAAAAAACCCGAGATAGAATAGCTGTGATGTACAACTAAATACTCACAAATTCTGATTTTTGGAATACTGGAAATATCTTCTGTAACTCTTGAAACCTGCCTTTCTCTTGCATATCTTGATGTTTTTCCACTCGCTCATCCAAGGTGAGTCTTAACATCTGCCAAACAGATGCTGACTTGCTGGCTGAAGACATCTTTTTCAAAGACTCTTCTAACTGTGTGGTACTTCTTTCAGTAACATCGTCGGGCTCCTCCACCTCCTCAGAATCATTTCTTTTATCTTCTGAAATAATCATAATATTTGTGGACACATTTCATACAACTTCTGGCAAAATATACCCCAATTATACAAAATAGACCTCTTACAGTTGAAAATTTGTGTAAAGAATCTGATTTTATGGGTGTACAGGGCTTTTCATCCTTATATAACTGAAGCCTATATAAGGCTACTTCTCAATCCAGAAATATACTATTTTTTATGCCCCCCTTCGAAGAAGGAAGGGTATATTGTTTTGCAGATGTCGGTTGGTCTGTCGGTTGGTCGGAATGTAGACCGATCCGTTTCCGGATGATAACTCGAGAACACTTGGGCCTAGGATCATGAAAGTTGATGGGAAGGTTGGTAATCACCAGCAGATGACCCTTATTGATTTTTAGATCTGTATGTCAAAGTGACCCTGAACAGTTAAACGGTTTCCTATGATAACTCAATAACACTTGGGCCTAGGATCATGAAACTTGATACGGAGGTTGGTCATGACCAGTAGATGACCCCTGTAGATTTTGAGGTCAGTAAGCCAAAGGTGAAGGTCACATTGACCCGGAACAGTTGAACCCTTTCCGGACGTTACCTTGAGAACGCTTGGGCCTAGGATCAAGAAACTTAATAGGGAGGTTGGTCATGACCAGCAGATGCCACCTGTTGATTTTTACATGAAAGGTCAAGGTCAGATTGAAGCAGAACAGTAGAACTTTTGTTTACAGTGAGCATATAATTTCTGTTCCTTGTGCAATTACTGAATGCATTAAGGTGGGGGGTGCATTTTGTGTTCGACAAGCTCTTGTTCTCAACAGTGACAGAGGTCTTTCCAAAAGTATAAGATAAATGTTCCTAAAATCATGCCAACAGACATGCAGTTACATTCAGTGAAGTTCAGTATTTATATACATAGCACACACCAGTGGTTTACAGTGATACACTAATTTAATATTTTCCTGTTCTTCATCACAGCCCATACACTAAATGCCCTATAAATTCAAACTGCTCCATGTCAGGGCCATTTCTGGCAAGAAACATATGTCTGTCCAACGACTGAGACTTCACAGAATTTCTCAGCTTTGTCTTGTTCTGCTGACTAAATCTTCTCACAATCCACAGTTGACACAGAGGCTACAAATAATCTCTCTGCTGCCTCTGCAGTTGCAGGATATAAGTCTGCCGATTGCAATGTTACAAACTGACAGTATGTCGGATATGGACTTATTGCCACCTTCTATAGATTTTTTATATGCCTGTCTCTAGAAGAGCAGAGGATATTATGTGAACAACCTTGGCCAGCATGTCCACATTCTAAGTTGAACAGTTTTTATCTGATCTTCATCAAACTTAGTGACACTTTTTGTGGGCATAATATCTTTGCCAAGTTCGATAACCAGCAAAATTGCCCCAGGCACTCTTGACTTATGGCCCTTGATTTACTCAAAATCTGCACATTTAGCCTTGTCCGCTCTTATGGACTTGTTGCCACCTTCTACAGATTTTTATATGCCAGTCTCTGAAAGAGCAGGGTATCTACAGATTTTTATATGCCAGTCTCTGAAAGAGCAGGGGGTATGATGTGAACAGCCGTGGCCGGCATGTCCACATTCTAAGTTGAACAGTTTTCATCCGGTCTTAACCAAACTTGGTGAAAATGTTTTTGGGCATAATTTCTGATAACCAACCAAATCGCCCCAGGCACACTTGTATAATGGCCCTTGAATTACTTGAAAAAAAATGCAAATTTAGCCTTGTCTACTCACTAAGTCAAAAAGTTTTTATCTGAAACTTGGTGAAAATATTTGCTGGCATAATTTATAATGTTTTTTGTGCTTTCTTTGATACACACGTCAAATTATTTTCAAATCTGCCAATGAATAAAAATTTACAGGGATGCGAACACCATCTTAGCGAGCATAATAAAAACAAGTGTGGTGACCTGTGCTTTTTCTGTTTGTCTTAAAAACTAATGTTCTTAGAGCACCTTGTATGAGATGCTTGGCATAAGAGTTCTTACTTTTTGAGTCGGCTAAAGGCTGAAAGCCTTTTGACGAGTCCTTGCTGTTCAGCGATTCTCTAAATGGACCGAATAACACATGAAGGGATGTAGTTCCATTAGATTTCTCAAACTTCAAACAGTTCACTGCATGAATGAAGTTAAGTTGTGTCAATTCCCTTTGCTATGACCAATATACGATGTAATCTGTCATATTTATGACTTGTAATTGTGCAATACTCGAATGTAACTCATTAAGCATAAATGTGCATTTTAAGAATTGCGCAGGCTTACAAAGCTTGGGTAACAACCAGCGAAAGACAAAAAATAGTTCCACAGGGCTCCAGATAAGCGTATTAGCGTAAATTACGTATAGAAATAATGCAAATATGCATGTCTAATAATTTCTAAGCGTATAAAAACGTATATAAAATTACAGAAACGCACACAATGCTTTTTTAAAAACAAAATCTGAATCATCTGGATGCGTTAGGTAACATAGCCGATCAGCCTATAATCCTCCCACATTGAACGTAAACACGCATCGTATGATTTCTATAAACTTTGCGTGGGTTGAATTTTACAGTCAGTAAATGGATAAATTATCGGAAGAAGAAGCTCTTACTGGTTTGTTTAGTTACTACTGATATTAAAAATGATTTTAATTCTTATTTTTCGAGAAATAAACAAATCGGCGAAACATTAAATTGTATTTTCTTGTAGTTTTTGAAATCGAAAGTAGATCGTCTATGTTTGGCTGCTTTCACGAAACGAAACAACTTTTTTTATGAAAAGATTTAAATAAGAGGTAATTTAACCGTAAACTTCAATGTCAGATACTGCCAATTGCTGCTAAATGTCTTCGTATCATCGCAATTTGTAAAATATATTGTTGAAACTGGAGAAAAGTGTAATCGTATCCGGATATAATATTTTGGGTAAATATCGAGCTGTGTTATGAAATTTTAAGAAAAAAACTAAAAACAAACTGAAACTGGTAGACTATACTGTCAGTACATCAATCATTAGCAGACTCAGGCCCTTCAGGCCTTTGATTTCAACATTGTAACCAAATAACGTATTAAATTACTTAGTTACTGTGAAACTATTTTTATTCACGGAGGATGAATGTTCGCGTATTTCACGCTAGGACCAATGCGCGAATTAAAGACTGCGCTATTATTATTTTTTAATTTTATTTTCATTCCTAAAATTGAAAATGCGCGAATTAAAGCCTGCGCAAAACAGTCCTTTTTCACATTTGCGCGAAATTTCATGCCAGCGAATTTAAATGATTTCACAGTATTGTAAATCAAAATCAATAAAAGAAATTGACAAATATGAATAAGTGCAAGCTTTATGAAAGCATCTCGATGAAAAACAACATTGTTAATGTTATTCAAATATAATCACTGTGTGCTGGGTTCGTGTAAGTCATTATTTTCAAAGAGGCATAATTTCTCACTGTAAGTTCACAAGATTTCACACCAAATTTGCAGCGGAATCAATGGAAAGATTGTGGATCATGATTGTGTATATCTTGCTTTGATTCATTTAAGTACATGTATATCAAAACTAGAGATGCAGATGCAGAGATGCAGATCACAGTTGAACATTCATTCATGAAGTGGCTGTTCTGGCTTTTTCAGGTCATTTTGAAAGGTTACCTTTTGTTACTTGAATTTGGTTTTTGTATTCTTACATATATCAAAGAATTCTTCCTTGAATCAATGTATCTTCAGTGAGTGTTTGTTGAGATTACCCTTTGATGAATACAGTTTCTCACACCAGGAACATTTGAACTTCAATGTTCTGTCCTTGTGGCTTATAACGTGGTTGTTTCTCTGGTGCCTGTTCCAAATCCAAAAATATCACACAGATATGAATATTGTTTCTTCCTGTTTTCTTCTTCATCTAGAGGTTTTGTTGCTATGAAGATTTCCTGCTCCCAATCTACTGCATCTTGTTAGGCCCTGCACAACAACAATTTGGAATTCCAGTTTGTATTAATTTAGTGTGACCCATATTGAGACTCTGTGCAGCAGACACTAAAAAAGAAGGAAAAAGATGGGGTCATATTTCATTCAGAAATTACATAAACCAGCTTAAGGTATTTCTAATTTGAAATGAAACTTAAGAAAACACAGATGAATAATCAAACCAAGTATGATGAAGATCAAGTGAAAAGGAAGTGAGTAATAGTAATCCATATGTAGTAAATTTGTAATACAACTGAAATGTGATCAGGTGGATAAATCATAATAGACAACTCCTAAAAAATGTCCTTAATGTTATGTTGCAGGACGCTCAACTTTTCTCAGTGCTTGACTCTGAATTAGAGCTTTGCCAGTAATAGGAATTTAACTTAATCAAACTTTTTCAAAAACCTTAACCAAAAAATTCTCAGTTAAAAGGGGGCATAACTCTGTAATAATTCAAATCAGAGTTATTAGGATTGTTTAACCTTGTGTAGACTTTGATATTTAATAAGTGTTTTCAGTATCAAGTCAAAAGCTTTGATAGTATTGGAGATATTTGACTTTATCAAAAACTTTAACCTAAAAATTCTAAAAGGGACATAACTCTGTCAAAATTCAAAGCAGAGTTAAAAAGGATTGTTTCTCATGGTGTAGACATAATAGTAAATAATTGTCAACTGGTTTGATGGAAACAGTAGCTCTACTTATTCTTTGAAAAGTCCAGGTAAAAAGGAACTCATTTAAATTATATACATTTCAAAGATTTATATCTTTCGTCTTTTTCAAATAAAGACGTCCCTCCAGTGACTTCAAGCTCTTCTAAAGTGTTCAACCCATCCATAAGTCGCTTCTAAATTCTTGCAGAATCATCTTTGAAGATGACTTTGTTCTTTTTTCTTACTGAGGACAAAGTTGAATGAAGCCAAGCAGACTCCACTATACTTTACGCCTGGGACGAAACAATCTGTAACCTTCTAGTAAGTCTTCCCCTGTCCGTTGTCACAATCTTTCTGGAAAGAAAGAATAAAATAAGCACCTTAAGTGATATATATATATATATCCTGCATTTATTACACAAGTAGCACTGACTGTTGTAATTTTTAACAAATAATCAAGACCTTTAAGTGGTTTATCATTTTATCACTGTTCCAGAGTTCAGATATGTATGAATTGAGCTACAAGGGCATTAGCCGGAGTGGTTAAATACTGATTCATCTGAACGTAATGTTATATGAGATGGCAACTTATAACCATACTGTGTTGGTGCACCGTAAAACCCAAATAAATAAATAAATTGTTTCGATGCCATTAGAGGCTGTTATGCCATTATGTACTCTTTTTTTCTTGAAATTTTCCTATCATTTAGAACTCTTTTTCCAGACATTTGTTTTTCCTTTTTGAAGAAAGTTGGATCATTTACTTGCACATTTGCTGTTGCAAATAAATATTGAACATTAAAAACTTTATCTGCTATGACACTATCCCCAGAGGCACAGGCATTAACAATTTTACAATGTTCAGCAGTTTGACTGTAAGTTGTGGAACCTCCTTAATCTTAAGAAAATAGTTCACTAATCCACCAGGAGTTGTGCCAACAAGGACTTTTTATAGTAATCCTGTTCTTGTATGTTGTCTAAATTGACTGTTGAGCTCTAGGTGCTTTAGGTATTTTTATAGGGCATTCAGTTCCATCAATAATAATTCTTGTCTTTGGAAATTTTAATGTGAAATCGGACGGCATAAAATATCTCACAAGATTCTGACTTGGCCATATATTTGCTTCACTCCACTGTTTTGACATAAATATAATCTATGTATAAACAGTATTTTTCACACTAGATTGAGCAACTGAGAAAAATGTTGACAGTTCAAAGTTATTTTGAATTTCGACTTAACTTCATTGATGTCTTTAAAAGCTGATTTTCAGCAGATATACCAGTTATTTGAAAATATATGTAAATGACTCAAGTCTGTATAAAAGTGAATTAATTCATTGTTTGAAGAAAATTTCTGAATTGAAAATATTGGCATCTCATCAGTCTGGATCATATAGTTTTTTTTACTGTGAATTCATCTTCAAATAGAGGAGTTGCGATGTATGTTTCATTCTCTATTATTTCTTTTGCACAATCAACGTAGAATATAAATAAATGAACATTTGAATATAAATACATGCACATTGGAATATAAATACTTGAACATTGAAATACATTTACATTAACATTGCAATGTAAATAAATGAACATTTGAATATAAATACAAGATTATTGCAAAATAAATACAAATATAAGTTACATTGAAATATTAATAATTGAAGAAATACTGTAAAATCATTTAATTTTATGGGCATGAAATTTTGTGGTTTTGGGCAAAACGGCATTATTTCTTGGAGATATAAATTTGAGGATTTCAACTTTTGAACGTAAAATGAATGGGAATTTTTCATGTTTGTTTGGATTAATTTTGTGGATTGACTCAAACACAAAATCCACAAAAATTAGTCCCCCACGAATATTAATGATTTCACAGTATTACATGAACATGAGAGCATAACTGCACAGCAGAATATGAATGCATGAACAGAGGATGAAAATTGGATTACAAATGCAGTGAACAGTTCAAGCTGTCTGTAACTTGTGTGATGTGACGGTTACCGACTGCACGGACAGCATGTGGAATTACAAGTATTTGATACGTATACTTATTTAACTGTTAAATGACACTAACTCAGATGAAACTCATCATTGACTATATGTTTTAAGACTATTACATGCAAATCAAATTAATATAATATACAAAAAGTCCAAGCAGTTAGTTAGATCTACTAATGGGATGTAACCGTAGCAGCCTGCACGGACCGCATAACTTAACTAAATACAATGCGGGAACAAGAGTTAGTACAAACAAGAACAATTAGTTACATTTGTGTACATATCAGTGTACATATATACAAATGAAAGCCCAATTTGAACACAATGTAATACAGTCAGTGAAGTTATGAAGCAAGTAAAACATGTTTGGCTGGTGAGGGTGTGCACGATCTTTCCACCCATTTTCATTTAACTTGGTTTCTTCCCAGCAGTTGGTGCTTTTAGCACAGTTCTTTAAATCTTAGATCATTCACAGATGTAACACTATTCTGATTATTGTTTCACATTGTCACGTAAAAACATATTCTTCCTAAATTTCCTTACTTCAGTCAAATTTGTAATATTCTTTAATGGCTGGCTGGAATGAAATCAGCTGAGCTACCTGTATCAATCTTAAATTTTATTGAGGTCTGGGAGGGGTCAACAGACAATAACATAGGCTTGCCCTTGTGTAGACAATGAAGATATATTTACTGTATCAACGAAGAACTTGTCTAGATCACTATTTTTTGCGTAATTATGATAACTCACATCCAATCCATTAAAATCCAACTCACGTACTGATTTGTTTTTACATACATGTGTAAAATGATTTTTAAATCAACATTTATTGCAGGACATTGTTCATGCCTTTGAAGTTTTTTATATCCACAGTAGCTGCACTTAGAGTTAGAATGATATCGTTGGTTGTTTTGGCCTTGGTTGTTTTGACGTTTGTATTGTGGTGTTTGCTTTGACAGTTGCATGTCTTGTTTTTAAGGTCTTTTCTTTACTTACTGCTTTCATACTGTTTGCGTTAATGGTCTTTAGTTGTACTTGGCAGTATTCAAGGTTTAGCACAATTTGAGATTGTTTTGTCCAAAGTTAGCTTCTCTCCTTCATTGATAAATTTTTCTCTGGCTTTGGCGCTATTCATACCAAAAATGATTCTGTAATGTCTGAGTTTTGTGTGCTTTCTTTGACTTCAGCAACTGCTAACAAATTTTGTTTTAAAGTTAAATAACATAAAACACACATGTTACATAAGATTACCACTTTGTTTCGGTGCCCTTCCAAAGACATGTCAATATTGTGTATGATTTTCCCAGTCAAATTATTCTTTTTATATGTATTCTGACTGAAAATTTTCCAATCATCATGTCTCCCACCACACAGTGGTGTGGGAGACATACTGATTTACTCCAGTCTGTGTGTGTGTGTGTGTGTGTGTGTGTCTGTCTGTCTGTGTGTCTCTGTCACAAAGCTTGTCCGCAATCTAAGTCAAACATTTCTCATCCGATTTTCACCAAACTTAAACAAAATGTGTTTGACCATAAGACCTCGGCCAAGTTCGATAACTAGCCAAATCATTTTAGGCATTTAGGAGTTATGGCCCGTGAATACCAAAACTTGGCCTTTTTACTCTTGTCCGCACTCTAAGTCAAACATTTCTCATCTGATCTTCACCAAACTTGAACAAAATGTGTTTGATCATAAGACCTCAGCTGAGTTCAATAACTAGCCAAATCGGTCCAGGCATATTGGAGTTATGACCCTTGAATTACCCAAAAATCGGCCTTTTTACTCTTGTCCACACTCTTAGTCAAACATTTCTCATCCGATCTTCACCAAACTTGAACAAAATGTGTTTGACCATGAGACCTCGACTAAGTTCGATAACTAGCTAAATTGGTCCAGGCATTTTGGAGTTATGGCCCTTGAATTACCCAAAAATTGGCCTTTTTACTCTTGTCTGCACTCTAAGTCGAACATTTCTCATCTGATCTTCACCAATCTTGAACAAAGTGTGTTTGACCATAAGACCTCAGCCAAGTTCGATAACTAGCCAAATCCTCCCATGCACTTTCGAATTATGGCCGTTGAATAACTAGACATTTTTCATAGGGACAGTTGTGGGAGACATGCGCTTTTCTCAAAAGCATCTCTAGTTTAGAACTACTTTTCCAGACATTCAGTTTTTCTTTTTGAAGAAAGTTAAAACATTTACTTGTACATTTGCTGTTGCAAATGAATCTTGAACATTAAAACCTTTATCTGCCATGACACTGTCCCCAGGGTTACAGGCATTTACATGGTTTGCACAGGTCTTGAGAAGTACTTGAATTTCTTGCCTAGTACTTGAAAAGTACTTGATTTTGAAACTGCCAAAAACTCCTTGAAAGGTACTTGAATTTGAAAAAAAAAGCAAATAAATTTTGATCAATTGTTCTTTAATTCATGTTCTGTATATAGAAAATCAGAAAAAGATAGCAGATCAGACCAAAATATTGAAAAAAAAAAATGAACAAATGACATACCTATCTTCTACAGAGCTTACCGATGAGAAAATGATAGATCGGTACGGTACCAGGACTGGTTTTAGTACGCTGAACACAATAGCTTCACAATTCTTTCACCTTGGAATACTATCATCTTTGTTCCTCTGAGCAGAAATGTCCTCACATATACCAGTACCAAACAAATTATTAATATTCTGAGCCAAAGACAGGTCTACTTGTGGATCACATATTTCACTTCCTTTGAATCTCTCGGCAAGGGTTTTTGCTCAAGAGATTGAATCACGGTCCTGGTACCCTAATCAACAGGCCCTTTACCCTTTGCACTATTTTTAGTGGAATTTCCCTTCACACTGCTTTTCCCATCATTCAGACTAAATGCTTTGCCTTTGTCCGCCATAATGAACAGGACTTGTTGAGTATCTTTATATTATCGACAAAACTGCGTTCCAAAATGGAACAAACACAGCGTGTCAGTCCACAGAAATGTTAAATACATAAAACTTAGGTTAGTAGCACCATGGTTACAAAATATATATATACATTTAAGATATTTTTCGTTCAGATTTAGTTAATCCGGTATATACCAAGTCTGGGGCATAATTTGCTCAAAATACATGTCAGAGTTATGGAAGTTGATCCATCAAGGTTGGTAATTGGCCTAGAAAAAGAAAAAAAATAAGTTTCAAAGTTATATGCCTTTAAATGATAGCTATATGTACTTGCATGCAAAACTTTAACCAAGGTGTGACGCCGATGCCAACGCCAGGGTGAGTATAATTGCTAGACAGCTCTTCGACTTGACCTTGGAGCTTTGGGTCTTTCACATGACACCTCATCTCATTATAAGGAACGTTTATGCTAAGTAATTTCAAAATCCCTTCATCTGTGACAGAGTTATGGACCGAACAAGACTGGACACGAAACTTACCCTTATAACAGTTGCCTTATAAGTGTGACCTTGACCTTGGAGCTAGGGGTCTGGGTCTTGCGCATGATACATCGTTGCATTATGATAAACATTTATGCCAAGTTGTTTCATAAATCCCTTCATGTATGGCAGAGTTATGGACCAAACACAAAACAGACCATATTAACATTTGCCTTCTAAGTGTGACCTTAATCTTGGAGCTATGGATCTGGGTCTTGCACATGGCACATTGTATCATTATGGTGAACATCTATGCAAAGTAATTTAAAATCCCTTCTTGGAAAACAGCCTGGACAAGAATTAAGCGGACGCATGCAAGGACGGACAGTGCAATTTTAATATGCCAACATCAGTACATCAAGGTTAAAGGTTATTGCAATTTTTCCTCATATGCTAACATATCTTTTGGAAATTTATCAAGCTTGTATTGTTAAAACATCCATTAAAGACATGCGTATCTTAGATACCTTTCAGAACATTATAATATGGCATACTATAGAAAATATACATGGGTGTAAAATGCATGACTGTGTTTCTTTTTGTTAATAATTTGGAGCAAAGCAATAGTTTAATAGTCTTTTAGTAAGCACATGCTGTCAATTTGAAAACTTGAAGTTATTTCTAAGAGAGATGATAATCTTGCAGTATTAAGCCCACTGTAATTCAATCCGCTTTTGTATATATTGGTTAAAAAATCAAGAATATGCTTTACATTGGGATTAATTTTATCAATTTTCCTTTGTTCACAGAACTTTACACATTTTTTGAAATGCGTGTAATACTGTTGTGTATTCGTTGATTTCCATGATGGTAAGATGAGCTTGGCAGAGTCTTACAGTTTTCTGTCAATTACAATTTTTCCCCAGATATCTCGAAAACACTTTGGGAAGAATGTTCTTGACATGAGAACAAGTTCGTGGTGTTTTGGCGCCTGTTCTTTTTGAAAAAAAGCAAACTTGAACACCAAGAATATGATCCAATAACACTGTTTGAGGGTCAAAATTTTCAACACCTTTTAAGGGGAGCGCCAGGAACATGGTTGGATAACACTAAACAATAACTGTGAGTGCCCTGGTGAAATTGATTTATTTGTCTTTAAAATGTTAATTATCTTATTATTTGTGTGATAAAGCATTGCTAGATCTATTGTGTAATACTAATGATTCCCCAATTATTCGGAAAGCAGAAACCATGATAACAGTTACAATTCATGATAAAACCAGTACCTTTGGGACATCTTTTCTAAGGTTTATTTCCTGCATAATTTCCTAATGGACCATGATAATGTGATGGAACTTTGAATAACAACTTACCACTGTGAAACACAATCATTTTCAGGTGTGAAAAATGAACTAGTTTCTTATTAACAGTAAACTTTAAAAACCTTTTTATACCCATCTGTGAGTTTCTTAGTACACAAGCGTCATGTGTGCTACCTGGCCACCCAACATAAGCGTCCATTATTACAAGAGTATTGTCAACGATAAGTAAAAGTAATTGTACAGAGGCAAACCCCTTCCTATTTATGTTGTCTGCATCCCCACCAGTACAGTTCACAATTGCATTATGTGTGTCCCATCCAAGGCCCCCAACAATATTTCAAATACCACACATATCTCTAAATGAGTTTTCAATGTCTTTTGCTAATACAATCTGCAACATCTTTTGTTATTATTATGCCGCTCTTCGAAGAAGGAGGGGTATATTATTTTGCACATGTCTGTCGGTCGGTTGGTCGGTCGATTAGTATGTAGACTAATCCGTTTCCGAATGATAACTCAAGAAGGCTTGGGCCTAGGATCATGAAAATTAATAGGGAGGTTGGTCATCATCAGCAGATGACCCCTATTGATTTTGAGATCTGTATGTCAAAGATGAAGGTCACAGTGACCCGGAACAGTTAAATAGTTTCTCGATGATAACTCAAGATTGCTTGGACCTAGGATCATGAAGGTTGATAGAGAGGTTGGTCACCACCAGCAGATGACCCCTATTGATTTTGAGATCAGTAGGTCAAAGGTCAAGGTCAGTGACCAGGAACAGTAAAACAGTTTCTGGGCAATAACTCGAGATTGCTTGGGCCCAGGATCAGGAAAATTGATAGGGAGATTGGTCATGATCAGCAGATGACCCTTATTGATAAGGTCATTAGGTCAAAGTTCAAGGTCACATTGGCCAGGAAAAGTTAAAAGGTTTCTGGATGATAATTTAAGAACACTTGGGCCAAAGGTCATGAAAGATGATAGAGAGGTGTGTCATGACCAGCAGATGACCCCTATTGATTTTTAGGTCAGTAGGTCAAGGTTACAGTGACTTGGAACATTTAAACCGTTTCCAGACAATAACTTGAGAATGCTGGGGCCTAGGATCATGAAACTTGATAGGGAGGTTTGTCTTGACCAGTAGATGACCCTTTTAGATTTTGAGGTCAGTAGGCCAAAGGTCAAGGTAACAGTTAAACACTTTTAGGATGGTACCTTGAGAACGCTTGGGCCTTGGATCACGAAACTTAATTGGTAGGTTGATCATGATCAGCAAATGACACCTGTTGATTTTGAGGTCAATAGTACAAAGGTCAAGGTCACATTTAACCAGAACAATAGAACTTTTGTTTGCAGTGAGCAAATAATTTCAGTTGCTTATGCAATTACTGAATGCATCAAAGGGGGCATTTCATGTTCGACGAGCTCTTGTATTAACAGTTGATTCACTCAGTCCAAACAAAACAGCCACTTCTCGCTGAGAATCCTAATTCGCTGCATACCAGAGATACACAAGAATCTTTACTTCAGCAGTGATCGGTACAAATCCCTGGTGGTTGGCTTTGTACAACTCTTGGCCTCTTTCGTCCAATAAATGTTTAAAAATATCTAAACTAATGCAAAAATTACGTCTACATTCGTCGTTACTCATGTTTTGCAACACAATCATATCCTCCGAAAATCTTCACTTTTGTCCTTTCTTCTTGGTTTGAAGAAGTCAAAATAGTTTGGAACAACAAATCATCGAGGCAGTCCGCAGTGTAGCAAATATCTTCCATCATTTCAATGGTGCAGCCATCTTGAATATTCTTGATTGCATGTTTTTGGTGTTTGTGCTTCTAAAATTAAGAACAATGTTCTCCAACATCTCGCACTGGCGCTCGAGGTATCAAGAACATTCCGCACGAAGACGCCCATTTCATTTGACAGAGGATGCTTTTTCTGTGGATGTTTTGGATGGTACAGAACAGTCAACTATTGGTAGAATGTGTGGCTGTTTTACTAACACGTTCAGTAACCATAGGAACTGGACCTGTGTTGGACATATGGGTGCAATCATCACCACATTTGCCTTCTCCCAATCCGATTGGCTACTAAATCAGTAATGTTCATAATTTTTAGCTTTTTATACAACACCCACATTTGCTATTTAAACTGAAATGCTATATAATGTTCATCCTTTTTTGGGGTTCTGTGTAACATACATATTAGCGTATTTAAATCACAAGTTCAATCCTTCCTGTATCATAGATGAGCTGTGCCATGAGAAAACCAACATAATGGGTTTGCAGCCGGCATGGATCCAGACCAGCCTGCACATCCACGCATTCTGGTCAGTATCCATGCTGTTCGCTAACAGTTTCTCCAATTCCAGTAGGCTTTAAAAGCGAACAGCATGGATCCTGACCAGACTGCGTGGATGCGCAGGCTGGTCTGGATCCATGCTGGTCGCAAACCCACTATGTTGGTTTTCTCATGGCAGGGCTCAAATCATTTTTATCATGATCACCTGAGTAACATTGTCCTGCAAATGCAATTACTGTAATGCCTTCGAAACCTTGTTAGGATCTTGGATAACAAAATTTACACTTGCATTTTTGTCCCAAACTGTCTCAGATTTTACTTACAGTTTTCTTCCTTAGGATCAGGTTTTATTTCTGGTTGCAGTGCACCCAAAGTATTGCTTATATATTTGTCTATAATGATGATAAGAATTTGGCATTGTTCAGCTGTACAGTGCCTATGCTCCTGCATTCCACGAAAAGCTAAAGTTTTCGCATTATGGAAAAACACTGCATTACTTAGGCCAGAAGTAGATGTCAGTCTGTCAATCATCATGAATTTCCTTCCCTGATTTGCCTTTTGAAAATAGGTACCGAATAACAGCAAGGTACACCAATTTGAGAGAAAAGCAACTGTTTATCTCACTTTAAACATGTCAGTATCTCAATGATAAATGAACCAACTGCACTGCAATTTTTGACATTTGCCCATATTGTGCGCTACTTTGTGTGAAAAGCATAATGGCCTTATCGGTCATCTAGAAACTGGTTAGGCCAGTTACATATTGACTCGTCCTTGTACTTTAAGCGAGTTAATTTTTCTCACTATAGTATTTGAGGTATTTGATCTTTGGTTTGATACATTCATTTGACGAAATTAAATATGTATCAGGAAGGTATAAGTTTATCAGCAATAGAATTAGTGTACACAGGGAATTAAATTAGTTTTGTTCAAGTTGTCAAAGAAATATTACTATTTTTTTGTATTTCATTGTATAAAAAATCTGTTGTTTGGTGCATGATACACTAACTGAGAAAATAAAATGGTTTGCACACTGCCGCTGAAAATGTTAGTAAATACCTTAGTGATGATGTTATTGAATTGTATTTTTGAAACTATTTTTGATGTATGCTGGTGGCGTTTTGAAAATGCAGAATAGTTAAAATCTGCTTTAGATGCTATGTCTGAATACTGCCAGAAATTTGGTTAACAAGGTAAGACGGCTAAAACTGAGATGATTATTTTTTGGAAGAATAAGAGTAGTTTTAGAAATATTCCAACTGTTCAGTTTGATGCAAATAACCTAGAATTTGTTTTTCTTATCTGGGAGTAAAATATTCTTATAATGGAAAATTTAATGAAACAAAAAAGTATCTGATTGACCAGGCTATGTTACAATTCAGTCATATTTATCATTACCTATTGGCATGCAGTTGAGTATCTTTGATTCCATGATAGCCCCTATTCTTATGTATTGTTCAGAAGTTTGGGGTACTGAAAATGTTGATGTTATTGATAGATTTCCAATTTAAAACAAACCACTCCCAGTTGTATGATTTATGGTGAACTTTGCATTTTACCGCTTTCTGTGTGCATAAAAAGTAGATTTCTTAATTATTGGTGTAATATTCTTATTTCTAATCATTCAAAGGTTTTTAGTATTCTGTATAGAACTTTGCACAAATTATATACTGTCCATGGTGTACACTTTGAGTGGTTAAGTTTTGTATATATGAGACTTAATAATCTTGGTTGATCAACTCTTTGGTTAGATCAAAATATTATTGCTCCTAATGTGTTCATAAGTGTTGTTATATCTCGTCTTTGTGATCAGTTTAATCAAAACTGGTAATATTAGTAAATGCCTGAATTATGACATGTTTAAAAAAAATTTGTACTTGAAAATCAGTTATTGTTTTATCTTCTGATCTTACTAATGTTTTGTGTAAATTTAGATGTGTCGATCATAAATTGCTAGTAATTGAAAAGGGTAGATTTTTTAACATTGAAAGGATTCTTAGAACATGCACTCTGTGCTTTGTTAATGTATTAGGAGATGAATTTCACTATATTTTCCAATGCACTCATTTTATTACAGATAGAAAGAAATATGTTGATCTGAGTATTATTATACAAATCCTAATGCTGTTAAATATTGTCAGTTCAGTGATGATAAATATATCTTGCTGAAATTAGCCATATTCTGTCAAAATAATGTCAACATTTTAATAATTACAGTAAAATACTTTATGTCTCATTCTCCATTAAATAGAATCATCTTTTTGTCAATCATTATCTATTATTTTTTATTGTTAGTTATGTTATGTTATTTATGTTGCATTTCTTTGTTACTGGTATGTCAGATGCTCTAAATGAGCCTCGACTTTTCAAATAAACTTGTAAACTTGTATACTGTAGTACAATTTCTTGTCTAGAGTATTCCTCAGCGACCACAAATTGGAATTCATCAAAACTTTATATGAAGCTTCACTCTAAAGAGATGATTTGCTTATTGTCTTCATGGTTTGGTCTGATGATCTTTCACTGACTTATTGCCCTTATTATTCAACATTAGTATGCTGTAGCACAGTTTCTTGTCCGGAGTATTCCTCAGCAACCAATGACTGGAATTCATTGAAACTTTAAAGGAAGTTTCACTCTCAAGAGGAGATGCACATTCTGTCTTCTTGATCAGTCGTATGATTTTTAGCATGTCTGATTTTAGCTCGACTTTAAGAAGTATAAGGAGAGTTACCCTATTCGACCCACCGTCGGCGTCTTTCCGCGTCCCCACCTAGGTTTTTTTTACCGCCTCGGTAGCCTAGTGGTAGAGCGTCCGCTTCGAGTGCGGGAGGTCGTGGGTTCGATCCCAGGCCGCGTCATACCAAGGACGTAAAAAATGGTACTAGCAGCTTCCTCGCTTGGCGCTCAGCATTAAGAGGATAGTGCTAGTACTGGTCAGCCCGGTGTCAGTATAATGTGACTGGGTGGGGTATCATGTCAAGTGTCTACGGTGTGATATTCCAGAGAAGCAGCACTATAAAGTTGGGCATCGTGCTCACAGCTACAAGTAGACACCGTCGTTTATATGACTGAAAAATTGTTGAAAAAGACGTTAAACCAAAACACACACAAATTTCACTTTTTAGCTCACCTGAGCCCAAAGTGCTTATGGTGAGGTATTATGATCACGCTGTGTCCGTCGCGCATCAAGTCTTCTGTTGTCAACATTTGTGTTAAAACATCTCCAAAACTGCTGTATTGATTTTGATGAAACTTGGCCATGATGTTCCTTGGGTGGTCCTCTACAAAGTTGTTCAAATGGTTCCGCTTGGTGTGTGTGTGTGTGTCTGTGTGTGTGCGTGTGTGTGTCTGTGTGTGTGTGTGTTCGGGTTTAACGTCTTTTTCAACAATTTTTCAGTCATATAAACTACAGTGTCTACTTGTAGCAGTGAGCACAATGCCCAACTTTATAGTGCTGCTTCACTGGAATATCACACTGTAGACACGTGGCATGATACCCCACCCAGTCACATTATACTGACACCGGGCTGACCAGTCCTAGCACTATCCTCTTAATGCTGAGCGCCAAGCGAGGAAGCTACTATACTGAACAGCAAAAGAAACTATCCAGTTTTATAACTGGGGTATTTTTTATATAAAAACTTTAATTTATAAATCACTTGTGTTTTTCGTATCACATTACACTTGAAGAACTTCATGTGTAAAATTTTGAAAAATCAATCACACCATGAAGTCAGAAGTCCCACAATAGCCGTTTTGCATGAAATTCACGTGCGTCTGCAATTAACAATTTTCTTTGTGAAATTTTATTGTCATAGGAAATATTGATAATTGGCCAACTCGAAAAGCAGCATAAAGTTTAAAAAATATTGTTGGTTGCACCGCACGACTGAATCAAATTTAGCGCGAGGGTCCATTTGGGATGTTACAATGCAACTGACACGCAGAAAATATAGCCTTTCAAACGGCTATTGTGGGACTACTGACTCATGGTTGATTGATTTTTAAAAATTTATCACGTGAAGATCTTCAAGTGTAATTTTGGTATGAAGAAACAATTCAAATTTGAAAAATTAATTTTTTATTTCAAAATATACCAGTTATACATCTGGACAGTTTCTTTTCCTGTTCAGTATAGTACCATGTTGCACATAGGGGCTGCCATAGCTAAAAATAGAAAAAACGACATCTCCTAAACTGATGGCCCGATTTTGAAATAATTTCACACAAATGGTCTTTATATCACCCTCTACCAAGATTGTTCAAATTATACCGATCGTCAAAAAACATGGCCGCCAAATAGCGTGGTCACTTTTCCCTATATGTATATAGCAGAAACTTTAAAAATCTTCTTGTATGAAACTGCTTGCCCGATTTTAGAATAATTTTATACAAATGGTCCTTGTGTGACCCTCTACCAAGATTATTCAAATTATTTTGATTCGTCAAAAAACATGGCCGCCAGAGGGCGTGGTCACTTTTCCCTTTATGTATATAATATAGTGTAAACTTTAAAAATGTTCTTGTATGAAACTGCATGCCCGATTTTAGAATAATTTTATACAAGTTTTCCTTGTGTGACCCTCTACCAAGATTGTTCAAATTACTTTGATGCATCAAAAAACATGGCTGCCAGAGGGCGTGGTCACTAATTTCCCTATAAGTATATAGTGGAAACTTTAAAAATCTTCTTGTGTGAAACTGCTGGCCCGAAAATCTTCTTGTCCAAAAGCACATGGCCTAGGGATTTGATATTTGGTATGTAGAATTATCTAGTAGTCCTCTACCAGGATCAAATATGGCCCCACCTCGGGAGTCACATGGTTTATATAGACGTATACAGGGATAAAATTTGAAAATCTTTTTTTTTCAAAACCACAGTGCCTAGGGCTTTGATATTTTGTATGTGACATCATCAGTGGTTCTCTACTAAGATTGTTCAAATTATTCCCCTAGGGTCAAATATAGCCCCGCCCTGGAGGTTACATGGTATACATAGACTTATATAGGGAAAACTTTAAAAATCTTCTTGTCCAAAACCACAAAGCCTAGGGCTTTGATATTTGTAATGTAGCATCCTCTAGTGGTTCTTTACCAAGTTTATTCAAATTATCCCCCTAGGGTCAAATATGGCTGCGCCCCGGTGGTCACATGGTTTATAAAGACTTATATAGGGAAAAACTTTTAAAATCTTCTTGTCCATAACCTACAACATTCAAATTTGGACCACATGTATAGTTTTGAGTGGCAAGATGAACCTTGACATGAGTTTACCTTTATCTTGCCCGCCCGCTTAGCTCAGTAGGTAGAGCGTCGGTCTACAGATCGCGGGGTCGCGAGTTCGATCCTCGGGCGGGGCGTATGTTCTTCGTGACTATTTGATAAACGACATTGTGTCTGAAATCATTAGTCCTCCACCTCTGATTCATGTGGGGAAGTTGGCAGTTACTTGCGGAGAACAGGTTTGTACTGGTACAGAATCCAGGAACACTGGTTAGGTTAACTGCCCGCCGTTACATGACTGAAATACTGTTGAAAAACGGCGTTAAACCCAAAACAAAACAAAACCTTTATCTTGACCTAGTGACCTACTTTCACTTTTATGTAGCTACAACCTTCAAATTTTAACCACATGCATAGTTTTGTGTACCGAAAGAAACTTTGACTTTGACATTGACCTAGTGACCTACTTTCACATTTTTGAAGGTACAGGCTTCAAATTTGCACCACATGCATAGTTTTGTGAACCAAAATGAACTTTGATCTTGAGATTGACCTTATGACCTATTTTCACATTTCTCAAGCTACAGGCTTCAAATTTGGACCACATGCATATTTTTGTGTTCTGAATTTAAATCTGACATCGATTTTTACCTAGTGCCTACTTTCACATTTCTCAAGCTACAGCCTCCAAATTTGAAGCAAATGCATAGTTTTGTGTACTGAAATGAACTTTGATCTTGGAATTGGTCTACTTTCACATTTCTCAAGCTACAGCTTTCAAATTTGGACCACATGCACAGTGTTGTGTACTTTGATTTTGACCTTGAGCTAGTCTTGAAATTTGGAACATTCAAAAATGGCTCAATTGTGGGCGCCAAGATCACATTGTGATCTCTTTTTTCCAATTGATCTTCATGAATTTTGGTCAGAATGATTACCTTGATGAAATCTAGGCCAGCTTCGAAAATGGGTCATCTGGGGTCAAAATCTAGGTCATTAGGTCAAATCAAAGAAAAAGCTTGTATATGCGATAGATCCTGTATTTTTCAACTGATCTTCATGAAATTGTGTCAGAATAATTACCTTCATGAAATCTAGGCCAAGTTCGAAAATGGGTCATTTGGGGTCAAAAACTAGGTCACTAGGTCAATCTAAGAAAAACGTTGTGTATGCAATAAAAGCTGTATTTTTCAATTGAACCTCATGAATTTTGGTCAGAATAATTGCACTGATAAAATTTAGGTAAAGTTTGAATATAGGTCATCTGGGGTCAAAAAGTAGGTCACTAGGTAAATCAAAGAAAAACCTTGTGTATGCGATAGAGGCTGTATTTTTCAACTGATCATCATGAAATTTAGTCAGACTGATTGCCTTGATGAAATATAGGTCGAATTTGATTATGGGTCATCTAGGTTCAAAAACTAGGTCACTAGGTCAAACCAAAGAAAAACCTTGTGTATGCAATAGGGACTGCATTTTGCACAGGATCTTCATGAAATTAAGTCAGAATTGTTTCCTTGATGAAATCTAGGTCAAGTTTGAATACTGTATAATGGGTTATTCTCATTGCTGTAAGTTTACGGATTTGGGGTAAAACACTTGATTTTATTTTATACAATTTTCAATTTAAGAAATCACAAGGTCTACCAGTTTATTTGACTTTGTGTGGCAAATCTATACAAGGCCAATATTTACGAATCTGATTGGTCGTAAAATATAGTAAAAATTAGCAGCAGGTAAAAAATACCGGTTATTGGGTATTCGTCATCTGGGGTCAAAAACTAGGTCACTAGGTTATATCAAAGAAAGTACTTGTTTAAACTCAAGAGACCAAGTTTTTGGTCCAGGTCTTATGAAAATTGGCCAGAATATTTTGTTTTCATTATATCACTAGGTCAAACATTTTTAGCTCACCTGAGCCAAAGGCTCATGGTGAGCTTTTGTGACCGCTCAATGTCCGTCGTCCGTCGTGTGTTGTGTGTTCGTCAACATTTTCTAAAAAAAAATCTGCTTGAAAACCATTGGGCAGAATTACACCAAACTTCACAGAAATGATCCTTGAATTGAATTCCATGCAGAACTCTGGTTGCCATGGCAACCGAAAGGAAAAACTTTAAAAATCTTCTTGTACAAAACCACACGGCCTAGGGCTTTGATATTTGGTATGTAGCATTATCTAGTGGTCCTCTACCAAGATTGTTCAAATTATTCCCCCAGGGTCAAATATGGCCCGCCCCGGGAGTCCCAAGTTTTACATAGACTTATATAGGAAAAAAAAGTTTAAAAATCTTCTTGTCTGAAACCACATGACATAGGCCATTGATATTTGGTTTGTAGCATTGTCCTATGGTCCTTAACCAAAATTGTTCAGATTGTACCCCTGGGGTGAAAAGAGGCCCTGCCCTGGGGGTCCCAAGTTTTCTATAGACTTATATAGGAAAAAACTTTAACAATTTTCTTGTCTGAAACCACAAGACCTAGGCAATTGATATTTAGTATGATGCATTGCCTAGTAGTTCTCTATCAAAATTGTTCAAATTATACCCCTGGGGTTAAAAGAGGTCTCGCCCGGGGGTCACTTAGTTATTATATGAGTTATATAGGAAAAAATACTTAAAAATTATCTGATCCTATTTCCAAGACTGTTTAATTATTATTAGCTGATGACCCCAAGTAATATGATGTCACTTGACTGTGACCTTGACCTACTGACCTACTTTCTTGTTCTTTAAGATACAGCCTTGAAATTTGGATGACATGCATAGTTTTGCACACCAATCGTAAAACTGAATTTCATTGACCATGAATGTGACCTACTGACTTTCTCAATATTTTAGCATCAGTTTGACATTTGAAACATGTAGCTCATATTACTCAGGTCAGCGATCCAGGGTCATCATGACCCTCTTGTTACACTGTTATGGTGTGTTTCTCACGTGAGTGACCTAGGGCCATCTTTGCCCTCTTGTTTATGAATTTTGTATAATTTATGATATATCCTCATGCTCAGGTAGACAAATTTCAAAGTGATGGCCACTATCCAAAACGTTTGCAGAGAATTCATTATACCATTAATTTTGATAAAAGAAACACCAAACTACTGGTAAATAATTATAAAACAGTATCATTTTTTCTAGGGTGCCTCAAGTAAACTGATTTAATGAGACAGAATTGTAACTCCAACATTATGGTCCAATCCTGCGGGTCTGTTTTGAATTTTGCTCACTTCATTCAGAAATAACTTTGGGACAGAAGTAAAACCAACCTGCATTTCTTCCACAGTATGTAGTCTAAAGAGTGAAAGCAAAAAAGAGAACTTTTACTGCATGTAACTCTGTATTTTTAAAGATATCTAACTCTACCCCTTCTGTTTCAGAGGTAAATTCACTTTGAATAGCAAGAAATATAGCTTATCAAATGAAAATTTTCCACTTTTATACAATAAATAATAAGTCTTGAAAAATTTGGTCCCAGTGGGTCTTGAACCCCCCTCCCACTGAGAATTGCAGTCAAAGTAGGTTTAAAGTAGGAATTAAATTCTCTTCAGAAAGGAGGTACTCTGTTACGGGCCTAATACCTTAACTTGGAAACTCAAATGTTTGTCTTGATGACCTCTTGGTCGATTTCGAATCAGGGTCCTGTGGGGTCAAAAACTAGGTCACCCAGTCAAATCAAAGAAAAAACTTGTTACTATTTCAGAGGCAACAGTTGTAACTCAGTCTTAATGAAAGTTAGTAAGAATGTTTGTATAGATGATCTCTAGGTCAAGTTTGAAACTGGGTCATGTGGGATCAAAAACTAAGTCAGTAGGCTAGATCAATGGAAAATCTTGTTAACACTCAAGAGTCCTAAGTTTAAGTTTGAAACTCATGAGAATTGGTCAGAATGTTTGTCTTGATGACCTCTAGGTCAAGTTTGAATCTGGGTCATATGGGGTCAAAACTAGGTCACCCAGTCAAATCAAAGGAAAAGCTTGTTAACACTCTAGAGGCCACAGTTGTAATTCAATCTTTATGAAGCTTAGTCAGAATGTTTGTATAGATGATCTCTAGATCAAGTTTGAAACAGGGTCATGTTGGGTAAAAAACTAGGTCAGTAGGCCATATCAAAGGAAAATCTTGTTAACACTCAAGACTCCATGGTTTAAGTTTGAAACTACTGAGAATTGGTCAGAATATTTTTCTTGATGACCTCTAGATCAAGTTCATATCTGGGTCATATGGGGTCAAAAACAAGTTTACCCAGTCAAATCAAAGGAAAAGCTTGTTAACACTCTAGAGGCCACAGTTGTAATTCAGTCTTATGAAACTTAGTCAGAATGTTTGTATAGATGATCTCTTGGTCAAGTTTCGGTTGATAGAAACACCGGAAAACACCGAAAAACCGGAAAACACCGGAAACCACCAAAAAACATATAAAAAATAAAGAAAACTGTGAATAATGATTGATTTTAGGTTAATGTCATATATATGAATAATATTTTGGAAAAAAAACTATATATTAGCGTATTAAAGACTGATATCGTGAGACAGTTGTGTTTTACGGTTAGTAATTTGAACGTCTTGCATATTTTACAGTAACACCGGTAAACACTTTGAAGAACCGAAAAACACCTCCTCAACTTACTATTATGTAGTGAAAACTGAATTCCAAAACAATTTTAATCTCAAATAATGTTTACAATATTATAAAAATTTTAAGTCAGGCGAAATCTGATACTTTTCTTTATTTCCAATGAGTTTTCTGAGTGTTTTCCGGTTTTTCTACGCATTTACGTAAACCCGTAAAAACACAAATGCTCAACAATGTGACTCATTACTCTTACAATACACAGTTATTTCGTCATCAGATGATTAAAATACATGACATTAACCTAAAATCAATCATTATTTACAGTTCTCTTTGTTTTTTTATGTGTTTTTTGGTGTTTTCCGGTGTTTTCCGGTTTTTCGGTGTTTTCCGGTGTTTCTACTTTCCCGTCAAGTTTGAAACTGGGTCATGTGGGGTCAAAAACTAGGTCAGTAGACCAGATCAAAGGAAAAGCTTGTTAACACTCAACAGTTCAAGTTTGAAACTCATGAGAATTGGTCAGAATTAAGGTAGTTCTGCACGTTTGAAAAACCGGAAGTGATAGCGTAACGTCATTTATCCGGAAAACGTAGAATAAAGCCTGGATTCGGCGTACGGAAATGAAAATCAGTTTATGAATTAATCGAAACCTGTGAGTAAATTTATTACAATGGCACTGTTGCTATATTTCTAAAGTCAAAATATGATATTAAAACATATGGCACGTTAAAAAATCAAAATAATGTCTTAAAATTAGCGTGAAATGTCCGGTTCACTTTAATCATGATCACATATCTCAAAAATAAGCACACGGACCTATATATTTTATTTCACCAAATTAAAGGCCATATGTTTATTAACAACCGTGTGAAGTTTCATCAAAATCTACATTGTAGAAAAAATTCTATTTTTGAAAATGTTATGAAAGTTATGATTTTCCCATAGACTCCCATTATGAAATATTGCATGAGGTCCAAATTTTTCAAATCAGTCTAGCAAAAAATCAAGCACACGACCCTATCTTTTTTATTTGCTAAATTTTCTAGGTATATTATGAAGTTTTGAAAAATCAGAGTTTAATCAAATTCTACATTGTAGAAAAAAATTCGTTCCAAACGTGCAGAACTACCTTAAGGATGGCAACAAATACCATTTTTTTGTATTCGAATATTTGGTCATCAACTGATAACAACTAGGGACAAAAACTAGGTCAGTAGGCCAGATCAAAGGAAAATCTTGTTAACACTCGAGAGTCCAGGGTTAAAGTTTGAAACTCATGAGAATTTGTCAGAATGTTTGTCTTCATGACTTCTATGTCAAGTTCGAATCTTGGGCATGTGGGATCAAAAACTAGGTCACCCTTGAAGATGCCAAAAATATGACCCAATCTTTATGAAACTTGGTCAGAATGTTTGTCCTAATGATCTCTAGTCGGAAAAAATCTACGAGGTACTGCGGTTTCTTGATCGTCGGCGTTGGCAGCCTTTTTAAAAAAATTGTTTAGATCAACATTTTCTCAAAAACTATTACAACTATAGCTTTGAAACCTTGCATACTTGTTTCTGATCATTAAGTGACACCTAATTGTGCCCTTAACAAACTGATCCCTGAAACATAAAGGGTCATGTTCTGACTAAGGAAATCTTCCTTTCAAGTTTTACGACTGTATGTCAAAGCATTTCAAGTTATTGAGCGAAAACCATATTCAGTAATTAGGTAGCTTTAACCTTGACCTTTGACTTACTGACCCAAAAACAATATAAACTAGAGATGCTTTTGAGAAAAGCGCATGTCTCCCACAACTGCCTAATCATCTAAATAGCAAGTCAGTCTTTATATACTGTTTACATAATCCACATGTGCATGCGCTTTCTTGACACCAAAAGGACACCTATTCTACTAGTAGGCGCCGGTTTGGGGGCAAAACTGCACAAGAAATCTGAGTGTTTTTGGTAATTCAAGGGCCATATTCCGAAGTGCCTAGGCCGATTTGGCTAGTTATCGAACTTGGCCGAGCACTTATTGGCAGACACATTTTGTTACAGTTTGGTGAAGATCAGATGAGAAATGTTCGACTTAGAGTGCGGACAAGCTTGGTGACAGACACACAGACAGACAAAATGTCTCCCACACCACTGTGTGGTGGGAGACATAATGCTTTAGGGACAACATGCAACCATTTATCAAGTTTTACAACAATTAGGCAATGCATTACATGTATTTACTTTTCTAGCGGTATCAAGATCAATTCGAACTTTACTTTTGACATACTGACCCCTTAAACTATATGGGTAATTTACTGAACGCAGTAAATCATATTCTATCTTCCCCCTAACTCCTTACAGGGATCACACAGAGATGACGTAGCTCATGTTTCCGTGAAATTCAGGCTTCAGAGCCCTCCGTGAACAAGGCCTATCGGAGTAAGCTGCCGGAATCATGCAAGGGCTGCAGTTAATGCATTTGTGGAATTGATTACAGCTCAAACAATCTGTTAAAGAAATTTATGAAAGGTATTTTTCATAATTGTTCAAATTTACGGAAATCGACTGTTGTTTGGGATGTTCAAATTGTTTTGGATTTTTTAAGTATGGAATCTGACGACTTTTTAATATTTCTTTCGGGGAAATTATGTGTTTTATTGATCTTACTTAGTGCTCAAAGATGTTAAACACTTCATGCTATACAACTAGAAGACATTTTAATGAATTCTAGACAGGTTACAGTGTTACCCCACACTTATTGAAACAGTCCAGACCTACTTTTCACTTTGATCCTATAACGCTAACGGCATATCCAAAAAATTCTAAACTTTGTATTGTCTCTGTGTTAAGACAATATCTTGAGAGAACAGTTGCACTTCGATACCCAGGTGACACATCTCTACTGATAAACACTCAGAGCCCTCATAAGGGTGTATCGCGAGCCACTATGGCCAGATGGGTAAAACGGATATTATTGCATGCTGGTATTGACAGTAGCTTTACAACACATAGTACGCGTGCAGTTGCTACTAGTACAGCTAAAATTCGAGGAGTAACATTGGAGAAAATAGCCCAGACTGCGGGTTGGACAAATGTGAAAACATTCAGACGATATTATCATAAGCCGTTAGAAAAGACAGTTATAACTTGAATAAATAGATATTGAAAATTTATCCGATTTGTTGAACAAAAAAAATCAACTCTAAAATCTCTGTAAGGAGTTAGGTGGAAGATAGAATTGATAGACTAAACGGGACTTACCTGTAAGTTGAAGTTTGATCGAGATTCTATCTTCCACCAACTCCTTAAGGGATCGTACACCCTCCCAGCCCACCCAGTTGGGCTTGATTTTTTATTTTTACTATACTTGTCAACATGGAACTTTGTTCCTGTTTGACTGCCTGTCTCTGAAGCCAGAATTTCACGGAAACATGAGTTACGTCATCTCTGTATGATCCCTTAAGGAGTTGGTGGAAGATAGAAAAGCTTGTTAACACTCTAGAGGCCACAGTTGTAATTCAGTCATATGAAACTTAGTCAGAATGTTTTTCTTGATGATTTCTAGGTCAAGTTCGAAACTGGGTCATGTGGGGTCAAAAACTAGGTCAGTAGGCCGGATCAATGGAAAAATCTTGTTAACCCTCTAGAAACCACAATTTAAGTATTAAACTATAAGAATTGGTCTGAATGTTTATCTTGGTGATCTCTAGGTAAAATTTGAACCTGGGTCATGTTGGGTCAAAAACTAGGTCATCCGGTCAAATAAAAGGAAAAGCTTGTGAACACTAGAGGCCACAGTTGTGACTCAGTCTTTACAAAACTTGGTCACAATGTTTGGCTTGATGATTTCTGGGTCAAAATTGAAACTGGATCATGGGTAAAAAACTAGGGTAAAAACTAGGTCAGTAGGCCAAATTAAATGAAAGTCTTGTTAACACTCTAGAGATCACAATTTAAGTTTGAAACCCATGTGAATTGGTCAGAATGTTTGTCTTGATGACTTCTAGGTCAAGTGTGAATCTTGGTCATGTGGGGTCAAAAACTAGGTCATACGGTAAAATCAAAGGTAAATCTTGATTACACTTGGCCACATTTATGGCCAGATCTTCATTAAATTTTGTCAAAATATTTATCTTGATGATCTTTAGCCCAGTTTTGAATCTGGGATATAGAGGTTCTAAAATAAAAGAACCTAGTGTATGCAATAGGGGCAGCATTTTTCTTTTGAAGTGGCTGAAACTTTGTCAGAGTGTTTATCTGCATGAAATCTCGGGTGATTTTTACCTGGGTCATGTGGGGTCAAAAAACTAGGTCACTAGGTCAAATCTAAGAATAATCTTGTTTACACTCTAGGAGCCACATTTTTATTCTTTCTTCATAAAACTTGGTCAGAATGTTTTTTTATTATAAATCCTTTAATAATTTCGAATCTGGGTCACGTGGGGCCAAAAACTAGGTCACGAGGTCAAATCAAAGGAAAAGTTTGTATACACTAAACTGGAAAGAAAGATCTAAAAGAGCACGCAAACTATTTGAACCACCTGAAAAATAATTATTAATAGATTATTTTACCAGTTGTTTTCTTTTGAAATCCGTAGCTATATTAAATGTTGCATTAGGCTCGATGTAGATTCAAAGCAGATATTTGATGAATTGTGTGGTACCTATATTGACCTTAATCAATTTCAGTGCGCACAATTTTTAGGTGGGTTAAATCTTTTAAAGCTTGAAATTATCTGTTGAAGATGATACCCGATTTGGTTGGCCAAAAACCTCTGTTACCAAGGCAAACATTGCTGTTGTAAAAGCTGTGTTTCCACAGGATGCGCGATTGCCGATGAAGGATATATCAGTTGTACTGGCATATCAGAAGGCAAACAATTCTGAAAAATGCAGGTAACTCATTTGTTCTCTGAGGAACAAAATAACTTTTGAAAACATAAAAGGCTGTGATAGTCAGGTTGTTTCTAACTTGCTGTCAGGTGACGAAACCTGGGTGCACATGTTTGAGCCACAGAGAAGGGCTGATAATAAGCAGTGGAAGCGAAAAGATCAGACACGTGCCTGTATTGCCTAAAGAACCACAAATTCGATAAAGTTGTACGCAGTTTTCTTCAGTGCGTTCAAGTGCCTTGTCCGTCTGGTCCTACAGTCATTGGACAATTCTACAAGAATCCTGTACTGAAGATAGTGAAAGAGTTTTACAACAAGAAACATCTAAGCAAAGGATGGTCAGGAGGAATCTTATATATGACAACGCCTCCTCTCACAAGTGCGAGGTTGTTAAGTCTTTTTTTGCTTCTGAAAAGATGGAAGTTGTAAACCATCCCCCTTATTCACATGATCTGAGTCCCTGTGACTTTTTAGTTCACCTGAAAACAAAGTGCTCAGGTGAGCTTTTGTGATCGCTCACCGGGCGGCGTCCGTCCGTCATTCTCCTCCTAAACCACCTAGCCAATTTTAACGAAACTTCACAGGGACGTTCCTTGGATTGTCTTCTTCGAAAATTATTCAAAGAATTGAATTCCATATAGAACTCTGGTTGCCATTGCAGTCGAAAAGAAAACCTTTAAAAATCTTCTTGTCCAAAACCATAGGATATAGCGCTTTTATATTTGGGATGTAGCATCATTTATTGGTCTTCTACCAAGATTGTTCAAACTATCCCCCTCGGGTCAAATATGACCCCGTCCTGGTGTTCACATGGTTTACATAGACTTATATATAGGGAATACTTTGAAAATCTTCTTGCCCAAAACCACAGGTCCTAGGACCATGATATTTGATATGTAGCATCATCTAGTGGTCCTCTACCAAATTTTTACAAATGTCCGCTGGAATATGACTCCGCCCTGTTTGATATATACTTATATAGGGAAAAACTTTGAAAATCTTCTTGCCTAAAACCACAAGGACTTTGATATTTGGTATTTAGCATCATCTAATGGTCCTCTACCAAGATTGTTCAAATTATCCTTCTAGGTTCAAATATGGCCCCGCCAGGGGGCCACATGGTTTAAATAGACTTGTACAGGGAAAACCCTTTAAAGAAATTCTAACCTTAAAACATCATGCCCAGAGCTTAAATGTTTAGTTTGTGTTATGTTCTAGTGGTTCTCTACTAAGATTATTAAAATGATGACCCTGGGGTCAATATAGGCCACGCAGAAACATAAACTTATTTGTTTTTAAAGCAGTGGCAAAGAAATTTTTTCCACAAGCAAAATGTTTGATACAGATTTCAATATTCATCTTGAATTGTCTTGATCTTGATCTTTCTTGTTCTTTGTTTGTTTTTTGGGTTTTTTGTGTGTTTTTTTAAGCTACAACAAAGAAATTTGGACCGCCAGTTTAATTCTTAAACAGATTTCAGTAGTTATCTTGAATAATCATCTTTACCATGACCTACACACCTAGTTTTTGTTAGTGAAGTTTAATCAAAAGAATTAGTTCAAGCAAGCAACTAAACTCAGATGAGCGATATAGGGCCATCATGGCCCTCTTGATTTTATTACCAAGGCTTAAGAAAATGCTTTCTGGAAAGAAATATAGTTCTCTGGGTAGCGCCATTTATCAGTGTCTCTAACAGATACCAAACAAAGACTATTTTTCTCCTTTTTGCGACTGGGTAATAGGTTACAAAATTGTGTTGCGATAAAGGGGGTAATACTTTGAAGGTTTGTAATAACAATAATTTAGATACAACATAGCATTTAAGAAACCCAATGACAGATCTTTTTGCAGGACCCTCGTATATACTTAAATCATATGTCTAAATGATATTGATATTTCTTTCGGCCAACTTCTGCGTTCTCTGTCATATATATAAAAGACGTTAAACTTGAACACCACACACCAGTCGAGAAAAATTGTTTGAACTTTACATTCTATATGAGCGTCCTTTTTGCTATTCATAAAGAGTGCATGCGCATTAAAATAAAAACATCCGGTTAACAACCAACGACGCTATAAATTCGTGTATACTGTAAGACGAATTTACCCTCATCCGGTTCCTTATTAACGGAAGTAAAATTTCGCGTACATGCTCTTTCCACGGTTGGTTAATAGAGCTTCAGAATGTAAACTAGATTAACCTTGATCACATTTCAACCAATGTGGTAAATGTCAACCAGTAGATCTACCGGTATTACAATACATTACCGGAACAGGACAAGAAAATTTATGTATATGTATTTTTTTTCACATTGACAACTGCCTTCTCGAAACGAGAATTGACTAATCAATTATAACTCATATTTGAAAGGCAATAAACAATTTTAAGCCAAATTGACTTTCATTCAGACAAATTTAGGTTACAGAAAAATTGAACAACTGTATTATATTGGAAAGTCGCAACATGACCAATAACTCTTGCAATTGTTTCATCATCTTTCGTTTTGTGGTGTTCACAGATCTGCCACCTTCTTTATCAACCCCCTTCTGTTTCATCCTATGAAAACTGTCAATGACTTGAATACTGGCAAGAAACATAATCTTGTTTTATAAAAAAAAAGCTAGACCGATTTAGATTCGCACATCTCGAACCAACTTTCATTCTTACATAAAAATTAAACGCCCTTGAAGTACACTGAAGGCTGGTCCAGTTTATGTTATGATACCTGGAAACATGATGTAACAAAACGTTTTTCGCAGAAGTACTAGTTTTCCTCCTTCCATAAGAAAGAGTGTCCTTGAAAGAATGTATTAAATGCCTATTTATGTTTTGATACCTGTAAGCATGGTATACCGAGACAAGCTTCCTAGAAGGAGTAAAACTTTTTCATCATTTGACAAAAGACGAACGCCCTTGAGAAGATTGTCTCTCTTACGTTGCAAGTATAAATAAACTGTTTATGTGTACTTTTTTGTGGTTTACCGTGTACGACTAACATCTTATCCAACCGTGAAAGTATTTACATGCGTGATCAAATTATTCGGTGATGGTTCACCGAGTGTTTCAAAAGCAAGGAGACAGATGAGAATAGGAGTTTTTATAAACGAACACATGTCTGGAAAAGTGCTTGTTAATCTTATTTCTCGAACTATTTTAAAGACATACTTCTATTGTAGTAGCCGATCATTTCGCTAATTTATATTTGACTTACAAATATTGTCGCACCTTGGGATCGAACTCGCGAACCAATGATACATAGTCTTTAGTTTAATATCTATTGTATAGAGACAATTTTATAACTTATCAAATTTGTCTTTTATATATATAACGTGGCGGCATATATAATACACCCATATACAAAAACTGTATGTCACAATTTTTGTCCTAGGCGTATCTTTATGACATACTTAATCATAGAAAAAAAAGTAGCACAGCTGAATAGTATCAAATAAGTGAAATATACAGGACAAATGTTTTGAGAAAGAGTGGTAGAAAATACGTCGCATGCACGGTTCGAACCTACAACCTTGTTATAGTTTTAAGTATTGGAAATAACCTACATAGCGACAACTCAAATGGTCCGATCAGGATCAATTGAGATAAGTTTTAACATTGGGAACATATGTGACCCATGCTGTGTGCTCCTTACATTTTATCGTTTGTGGGTACAGTCGATGGCTATTATGTACTAGATATAGTAATTGGGTCACTCGATTTAGGTAACTTTTTGTATGATAAGTCTTTACAATAAGTATTTTTGTTGTTTTCTTGAAATTGTTTTTATCTATGAAACCGTACAAAATACATAAATGGGTCCAGTCAGAGAAACTACCCATGACTGCGAATTCGAGAAAAATAATGCACTCGACTCTTCGAAATTCGAGCATTGTTTTTTTTTTTCAGGAATCCATAGATACGCTTGGTTTCTTCTGTAATACATAATTATCTCCTTGCAGTTGAAACACATTATATCTGTGGTTGTTTATGAGTTGTACGTTGCCATTTGTTGGATGATATACCAGAATCATGTCGTTAAACATCGAATCTGTCCTATCATATGGTATTTAGTATTAAATACTTTTTTGTATCTTTGCCTCAAATCGGTACAAATTTTCAACTAGTTATGTCTATTTCAGTTTACAACTCGGTGGGTTTAAAGTAGTCCAAACACGTGGTGAAGTTATTAACTAGTACGCAAAACGCGGGGAAGTACCCAAAATCACAAATTGAGACTAAGTATTTAATGAAACTCATATAGGACGACATCTAAGCTTATATCACATGAAGAGTCGAACTCCTCTCCTGTACATTATTTAAGACAGGTGCGTACCAGGTAGAACAGTCACTATTTTGTGATATCTTCAACTCACTCTATGATATTTTAAATCTGCTTATGATATCATTAATTCATTTGATATGTAAATCATATATTCATTTAACGATATCATTAATTTTCGTATCATTTAATTAACATAAAGATTATCATGAAATGATTCGAATATATCTTTAATCATTTAATATAAATTTTTTATTATTCTTATGATATCATGCTTCAGGTTAAAGGGCACTGACCTCCAGATTTTGGCGCAAAAGAAAATTTCTTTTAAATTGAGGTTTGGTCAAAATATGAACATTAGAATATGAGTTTTTGTTTCTATGATTTGACCTGGTGACCTAGTTTTTGACCCCAATTGACCCAGATTGGAATTTGACCTTTAGATCATTACGATTAACATTCTGACCAAGTTTCATTAAGATATTATCAAAAATGTGGCCTCTAGAGAGTTAACTAGCTTTACTTTTGATTTGACCTAGTGACCTAGTTTTGACCCTACATGACCCAGATTCAAACTTGACCTAAAGATCATCAATGTTAACATTCTGACCAAGATTCATGAAGATACAATCATAAATGTGACCTCTAGAGTGTTAAAAAGTTTTTCCTTAGATTTTTTGACCTGGTGACCTAGTTCTTAATCCCACATGATCCAGATTCAAACTTGACCTAGAGGTCATCAAGACAAACATTCTGATTAAGTTTCTTAGAGATATAGCCATGAATGTGGCCTCTAGATTGTTAACAAGCTTTTCCTTTGATTTGACCTGGTGACCTAGTTTTTGACCTTAGATAATCCAATATCGACTTCATCCAAGATTTTGTTGAAGGTAACATTCTGACCAAGTTTCATGAAGATTTGGCCAAAATTGTGACCTCTAGGGTGTAATCAAGCTTTTACTTTGATTTGACCTGGTGACCTAGTTTTTGATCCCACCTGATCCAGATTAGAACTTGACCTAAAGATCCTAAAGTTTAAAATTCTGACCAAGTTTCATTCAGATACGGTCATAAATGTGGCATGCACAAATTTCAAAATTTTCTGGCGGGGGCACACCACACACCCCAATACAAAACGGTTGCAGCAATTAAAAAAAAAGATGAGCATGTTATTTAACAGTTCCTAAACAGACCAAAAAATGAGATAACGATATTTATATTTTCATGACAAAACATCTGTTCAAATACAGACATTTCTTCTGGTAAAAAAAAATACAAAACACTTGTTGACAGAAATTCCGTTCTCTTTAAACTCAGCAGAATGTAAAATTTAGTTTTTAAAATACCAAGAGTTTGCAGGATGGGGTCCCCCCTCTCGCAATTTCTCCCCACCTCCTCCCACTCCCACTAATTTGAAAAAAACCTGGTATACTGATTCAGAGGTGCACCCAAAGCACATACTTAAAACAGGCAAGCACATTTTTAGAAAGCCTACAACTTAGCCCGCAGCATTTTAAAAGAATTTTTCTGCTCGCTGCGTTCGCATTCCTAGTATCACTGTTTTTATTTTAAGCTGAAGTCCAGGAAATAGATTGTCTGTTTTGTGTTTTCAAAGAAGTGATGTCGATA
Source organism: Mercenaria mercenaria (assembly GCF_021730395.1). NCBI lineage: Eukaryota > Metazoa > Mollusca > Bivalvia > Venerida > Veneridae > Mercenaria > Mercenaria mercenaria. The sequence continues at coordinate 50,040,918 of NC_069364.1, forward strand.
TCCGTGAAATAACAAACTTAATAAATAAATAAAGAGACGTTGCTGTTTTCATCTACTTCATTGAAACGCTTTTTTATGAAAAGATGTTTGGTACAATTGTTGGCCTATATAGAAAGAGGACAGAATTTTCAAATATCGATATCGGCGTGAAGTTGGCAGTACAGCAGTAGCAGCAGTAGGAGCAGTTAACTGCTGTAACTGCTGGCAGTAGCAGCAGTTAACTGCTCCTACTGCCAGCAGTTACAACAGTTAACTGCTGCTACTGCCAACAGTTACAGCAGTTTATTGCCTGTCGCAGTTAACTACCACTAGTTACAGCAATTGATCGTGTTTATTAACACCAGTTAACTGCTACTACTGCCAGCAATTATAACAGTTAATAAAGCTGTATTACCAGATGATGAGAATGACATAAGGTATTTATTTTGTCAGTGTCCTACATATAATACTGCCAGCAGTTAAATTGTGTTATTAAAATCAGTTTTACAAGTTTCCTTCAGATGTGTAATGGGCCGTAAAACCTACACTTCCCGCTTATACATTTGTCCGTATCGTTTAAAGATCATTGAAGCGTTCTTAATCTATTTCTATCAAGAATTTTCTGCCCTTGAAACCGACTTTCAAGGGCAAAAAATTCAGGATCAAGCCTGGGTACCTATGATTTTAATACATATTTTCGTTCTAAACTTGATTCTCAGTAAGTATACAAAGTTTAAAGAAATACTGCCTGTAGGAAAAGTTTTTGCCCTAAAGGAAATTGTCCCATTTAACCCTTAAATTCTCCTATAAACTATGTACTCTGCAGTTAAATGGTTTACAAGTCTCTCGCGTCTCATTTATGTTTCTGCCAGCAGAATGGTCTGTGAGATACGGTGTTCCGTTAGGACAATCGTGACTTTTTATATAATTCTAAAGCGCGATGCACGATGATACGATGACAAAAACGCGATGGCGCGATGGCACGATGGCACGATGATGAAACAACGATGGTACGATGGTGAAAACGCGATGACACGATGATGAAATTGCGATGGTGAAATGTCGATGTAATATCGCGTTTTCATCATCGTACCATCGCGTTTTCACCATCGCACCATCGTGCCATCGCGTTGTCATCATCGTACCATCGTGCCTTCGTGGTTTCACCGTCGTACCATCGCATTTTCACCATCGTGCCATCACGTTATCATCATCGTACCATCGTGGTTTCACCATCGTACCGTCGTGGTTTCACCATCGTACCACCGCGTTTTCACCATCGTACCATCGCCTTCCGGTTGGAAATGCTTAGTCCCGTGCACTTGTACTTTTTGTCAACAATAGATGAATGTATCTCAATGTATTTTGTGAGAAGAAATTTACCATTTAGATTCTGCTGTTTTGCAATATGTTTTACAAAATGTTCATGCTCAGTTCATTAAAACTGTGTAAAACCTTCAAGGCTACGTCCTTTGTATTTTATGTATGCATGAAAGTAAATAAAAAGCTGGGTGTAATAGTCACATGATATTCAAACTCAGCTTATTCTTGTTAGGATGTAGAAGGTATATAGTGCAATGTGAAAATGAGATTGTATCAAGCCTGTATTTTACTGACATATAAACTGTACCACTGCGCATGACCACCGGAATGAAATGGTACGATGGTGAAAATGCGATGTTACGATGTTGAAAACGCGATGACACGATGGTGAAAACGCGATGGTACGATGGTAATAATGCGATGGTACGATGATGAAAACGCGATGGCACGATGGTGAAAACGCGATGGTACGATGATGAAAACGCGATGGTACGATGATACGATGGTGAAAACGCGATGGTACGATGATGAAAACGCGATATTACATCGACATTTCACCATCGTGTCATCGCATCATTGCGATTTCATCATCGTGTTATCGCGTTTTCACCATCGAACCATTGTTGTTTCATCATCGTGCCATCGCACCATCGCGTTTTCGTCATCGTAACATCGTGCATCGCGGTTTAGGATTCAATAAAATGTCACGATTGTCCAAACGGTACACCGTAATGAGAGCATGTCACTTCCAGCAGTGAAATCACCAATGAAAACATTTTTTTGAGTTTTCTATGTGTTACTGGCAGCAGTCAAATGGTTTATGAGACCAGTACACCAGTTTTTTTTACATGTAACTACCAGCGATTAAATGTTTACAAGGCTCCTCTTACTGCTAGCAGTAAAATGCTTATGGCAGCAAAAAACAAGGCTCCTGTTACAGCCAACGAGAGCAATTTACCAGTTTCGAATATATTTCTGGTATATTTACTGCTGAAAGAAAACCACTCAAGCCGCATTCAGCCCCGAGTTCCTAAAAACAAGAGTTATCCTTCGAAACACCGCCCCACCTCACCCCGGGTTCCTCCCAAACAAGAGTTTTCCCCGAATGGCGGCCACCCGTGCCGGGTGGGGGACGACCCCCTCTACAACGGCCACCCGGTCCGATCCAAAAGTCAAGGTCTGGGGCGGAGCTGGGGGTGCCCAAACTGAAAAAAGTGAACATTTCCAGAAACGGCCTCGGACCAACTTTGAGACCCGCTCACGAGTAAACAAGAGTTTTCCCGGGGTAGCCGCTATGCTGGCCTCCCATACACCGTCACCCTCTACAACGGCCACCCGGTCCCGTCCCAAAGTCAAGGTCCCGTAGGGTCCTCCTATTAACTGCTGTAAGCATTTTTAGGCCACCCCCGCCTCACCCTCACCCCGGGTTCCTCCACAAACAAGAGTTTTCCCCGAAGGCCCATCCTGCCGAGTTGAACGCACCTCCACCCCTCCACAACCCACCCCGGTCCTCCAAAAAGATTTCAAGGCGGCTCCTGGGGACGACCCCCCGGAGTCTTGGGGAGGACCCCCAAACTTTTGTCTTATTTAACAGTCATGATGTTAATCTATACAATGTACATGGATGAATACATTGATGGATAATTGCCCTTTTTTGGTTTGCCTGATCTTCCTCGACGTTCTATTTTTAGTCGGGAGCTGGCAAATTTGATTTTAGCACATAACAAATTCCTTCAAACTGTTGTTTGTATTTTTACTTCAGTTATCATTAAAAATAACTATTTGAATATATTTGCCTATAAAATACATGTACTGATTTTATTCAGAAAACGTGCCCGGCCCAAATTCGAAACCATCCCTTGCCATTTAGAAAATCGCGGGATTTTTTACTTTCAGTTTCATAACATACAATCTGGGGAGGTAATTACATCATAGTAAAGGCCAAACTCAGAGTTAAATACACTCTACTATAAACTGATTTGATATTTGAGAGTTCAATTTATAGGCTCGTCTCTCGATTATGTAAATCTGCCGTGTTTTATTACAAATGTATATTTACTTCCTGTCTAAATAAAGCGTGGAGTATTCTCACGTAAGCGGTTGGGACTCTGTACTCTGTCAATTCATTTTTTATTAACCTTTTATGTGCGATAAAATTAATTCATTCTTACACTTATATGTTTCCTATTTTTCTTTTCATCTTAACGCAAAAAGTACCATGCACAATTTTCATTATTGGTAAGTTTCGCCAGCTAATTCGTCAGAGTCCACAGTATAATTTTTTCTAGCCAAGAATTTCATATTGATTTGCACATGCATGCATCACATCCATTGTGCATTATATAAAATATTTTGTACAAACTTGTAAAAAAATATTATAATACGCATAATTAGACTTCCATATAATTTCGTTTGATGTTGTGGCTTTACATAACACTGTGTTAAAGATGAAAATTTATATTGATTAAAATACTGATTGATATTTAAGCAATGCTTATACCTACCATACTATCACAGCTATTTTGGCGGTTCATCTTTTTGTTGCTAAAATTAATTATTATACAAAATAAATCTTTACTACTATATTGTATTTGCAAACACTATCCAAACTATAGACCGTTCCTTTATAAAAAAGATAAAGCATCGCTAACTTTAAAACAGAACATTAACTCATGGCAATAGCAGCACTTCACTTGTGGTAGTACAGGCAATTTAACTGTTGTAACTGCTGGCAGTAGCAGCAGTTAACTGCTCCTACTGCTGGCAGTAGCGGCAGTTAACTGATGTAACTGCTGGCAGTAGGAGCAGTTAACTGCTGCTACTGCCAGCAGTTACAGCAGTTAACTGCTGCAACTGCTGCTACTGCTGTACTGTCAACTTCACGCCGATATCGATAGAAATCTGATAAAGTGGTTTCTGATTTAAGATTTCATCAAGCAAACAATCGTGATACAAACTGAATACTGATAAATTTATACAAAAGTTTTGCCAGTTGTTACCCGATATATTCAGTAACACTATATTTACAAAATACAAAATACAGGTTGGTAACCAAATACGATTCATTTCCTGTCAAGCTTGTTTCAGTTATGCATTGAGGTTTAGCAATGGGAAACGCATTTTTATAAAGTTGTGTTAATGATACCTGCTATCGCTGATGATACATTCATACGCTCCTGTTAAAACACCCCTTGTAAACAATTTTACTGTAAAATAATTATAATTATGATGATAAATAAGATAACATAGGAAGGAGGTTTGTTGCGGATTCTGTGGTAAGCCTTAGTTTTTGATATAAATCTTTCCGTGGGCACCTTTATATATTTTTCACATTACATTGTGTCATTGTACCCACCACCAATGAGTGGTGGGGGCATATAGATTTGCTCTTGTCCGTGCGTCCGTCTGTCCGTGCGTCTGTGCGTCCGTCCGAAGTTCGTGACGCGCCTAGCTCAAAAAGTATTTGATGTAAATTGATGAAACCTTGCATGAGTCTTTATCAGAATATGAGCTTGCGCACCTCCTATTTTTCGTTTGGCTCCACCCCCTATTTTTAGAGTTATGGCCCCTGAAATAGTCAAAAATGCACATTTTCACCTTGTGACACGCCTAGCTAAAAAAGTATTTGATATAGATTCATGAAACCTTGCATGAGTCTTAGTCATGATATGAACTTGCACACCTCCTATTTTTCGTTTGGGTCCGCCCCCCATTTCCAGAGTTATGGCCCCTGAAATAGTCAAAACTGCACATTTTCACCTTGTGACGCACCTACTTCAAAAATATATGATATAAATGGATGAAAACTTACATGAGTCTTTATCATTATATTAACTTGCATACCTCTTATTTACTTACTGTCCCCCCCCCCCCCCCCCCCCCCGCCTCCCCCCACCATGTTTAAAGTTATATCCCCTGAAATAGTAAAAAATGCACATTTTCACCTAATCATGTGCATAACTCAAAAAGTGTTAATGTAAATTCATGAAACCTTGCTTGAGTCTTTATCATAATGTGACCTTGCACACTTGGCATTCTTCTTGCGAATTTTAGGAATTATGGACCTTGAAATAGCCAAAATAGTAGATTTTTTTGTTTGTGATGCTCATAGCTCAGAAAGTATGTGGTATAGAATAATGAATCCTTTTCATATTTTTTAGGCTATACCCCATTAAGACTGCAAACATTTGAATTATTTCCCCATTATTTGTGACAAATGTACCAGTGGGAGGGTGGGGGGGGGGGGGGGGGGGGGGGTGGAGGGGGGAGCACACCCTGTGTCCTACAGACACATTCTAGTTTTAAAATTGTGTTAAAACAAATACTTTTAAGGACCAAGACCTACACGTGGTTTATTGCTTTATTTATTACGGTTCAGAGTTCAGAACCACAAGGTCTTTAGTGTGAGTGGTTAAATACCCAAGCATATGAACCAAGAACAGTGTTAAATCAGAAAATAAATCACAAGAGTGACATGTTTACTTTAATTCTAACATGATATGTTGTTCTAGCTTTTAATACGACCCTATATAGTAGAGGACCAATATATGCCTCTGTTCTCTATGGCTTCTCGTTCTTGGTGCTTCCGAGGGATCTACTTTTCAGATTTTATTTACTTCACAACAGCGGGTGTTAAGAGTTGTGTGGCGGCCGTAAAAAGTCGCCCCTACTTCACCTCAGTGTTGTTATATTTTCTGGTCTATCGAGATCATTAATTTCAACTCATTTAGATTTGAAAATTGAATACTGCTTAAGCAGCTGCTAGGGGACGTAGGCAGTGTTGCATTTTCCATTACTGCTCAAGAACAGACTCAATCAAACCGAGCCTGCAATTTGCACTGTTTGCCTTGTTCTCGGTACTTCCGAGGGATCTACTTTTCAGATTTTATTTACTTCAAAACAGCGGGTGTTAAATGCTGTGTGGCGGTCGTAAAAGGTCGCCCCGACTTCATCTCAGTGTTGTTATATTTTCTGGTCTATCGGGATCATTGATTTCAACTCATTTAGATTTGAAAATTGAATACTGTTTAAGTCGGATGTGGACAGTGTTGCATTTTCCATTACTGCTCATGAACAGACTCAATCAAACCGAGTCTGAAATTTTCACTGTTTGCCTTCTTCTGGGTGCTTCCGAGGGATCTACTTTTCAGATTTTATTTCCTTATACAGATTTCCGTCCCTATGTATAACACTAACAGACTATTCTATCTTCTATCTGTACCTTACCCGTCTATTTGTCTACAAACCTCGTTTCCTGTCTACTATGACTGACACAACCTTTCTACGGCACAATGCACCAATAGAAAACACGGTTAAGCCAATATATAATAGGTTTAACGTTATGAGAATGCAGCCGAAACGTCCTCCTCGAAATTCAACACAACATTGAATATCTATCTATCTATCTATCTATCTATCTATCTATCTATTTAAGTTTAATTACGGCCCATCCGCCCTATCAGACACAATGAAGCCGGCATATAAATGCCACGTAGAGTATAGACCGCGAACATACCCCTTATCATGTTCTTAAAGTGTGTTTTGGTTCTAATGTAGGGGTATTGATTACCTCTCTGCAATTCCCAGAGAGTTTCGTCCACAGAGCATGAATTTAGTAGCCAAATTGCGACTGTAATATATATTCAGAGATACTCACTTTTATAATGACTGTCAGTAGTGCCCTCGAGTGGTTACAATGACTGTCAGTAGCGCCCTCTAATGTTTCATTCTGATTGGCTAATATCTTACCATTTCAAGTAATGAGCGTCTGTTATTCTTACGTGATACAGCGTCTAGTTATTTGACCCTGTATCACCATAAATACAATGTACATACAAATTCTAATCGTCAAAAAAAAAAAAAAAAAAAAAAAAAAAGACATGGCCGCCAGAGGGCGTGGTCACTTTTCATCAACAGTTTCTTTAAACAACAACTCCTCCAAAAGCACTGAATGGATTTTCAGTCATCAGACTTTAAAAATTCTTTTCTCTAGAGATTTGATATTTGGCATATGATATAAGGGTTTAACTCTCTACCATACTTGTCCAAATTATTGCCCTAAGTTAAAAATGACGACGTCTACTTTAGGCTTATATATAAGAAACTTTGAAAATCTTCTTCTCTGAATCAAAATTGCCAGAGCCTTATATTTGGCTTGTGATATCTACTATAATTGTTCAATTTATTGCCGTAGATTCAAAAATGTGTGTGACCTGTATATAATAATGGCTAACATAGAAGAAACATAACTCTGTACTTATACAAACACACTTGAAGCCTTGTACAAGGTGAGCGCTTTAGGGTCAGTGACCCTCTTCTTATTTAACAAAATTAAGCGGGGCGGGATAGGGTCTAACCGCTGTGGTCAAATTAAACAGGAAGGGATTTTCCAGTCTTAGGAGTTCGGATGTTCTACACTCACATTCTTTACCAGTTGTTAGACCATGATCTCTATTTTGTTTAATTAAAGTTGATATTGTTTTAATTATGCCATATATGGTCCGTTGTTGATTTCTGCGCAAGGTATATTTTCTTGAGTTTAACGATTATATTAAGAATATAAGAATGTTCCAGAATATAAACACGAAACGAAGATACATTAGGTAGAAATGTAAGCCCTTGATACGATTGCATATCGAATTAGATTATAGATTTTCTAAATCTGAAAATGTTTTCAAAGGAAATTTCCATGAAACCTTAAAGATTTTGATCGAAGAAACAGCCCCACGACTGACGGGTGAAATATACACGCATTTTAAAACTGGTGCATAGATAGTAACGAAGTAAATCGCCATTTAAATTTCATGCGGGCATGATATTTCAGTATATAAAATACATGGTATAGTACAACACAACTTAATTAAGAATATACATTGACTAGAAATTAAAACATACTGAAAGACAATTAAGAATCATTACTAATATATAAAATACCAATAATTGTAAAATGTACCAGGACATGTATCTATATACCCAGGATGACACAAAAAGGGAGTGTGAATCCCCTTATTTCTACTGTGGTCTTGGCTAAATGAGGACTAAATGATGACATGTCCTAGCAAAGCACAACAACTTTGTAGTAATGGTTGTAACTTGAGCAAATTTATTAGCAGTTTGAAATAAGTAGCACAGAAAAAGAACCACGGTATAAATAAATAAAAAGACCAATGTAACTACAAGTTATGTAAAAGTTGATTTTTAACTGAGACCTTGAACTGTTCCATGTTTTCAGAATTTTTATCATCATGTGACAATTTATTCCACAAAGAACAACCATTGTAGGAGAATGACTTTTTACCATGTCCTTGACATGACTGATCGAAGAAAAAAGTTTTTCTTTTAAGTAGATTACAGGAACCAATACTTTTTGAGATTTTTTGAAGGAAGGTAACAAGTCTTTGGTTTGTGTTTAGGAGAAGAAAGTTAGGATTACAGAGATTGAATAAATATCTGTTCTTCTAGTTAAAGAGATAAACCATTTCTGAATCTATGTGGCCCGGGTTTGTTATACTCAGATAACTAGGTAAACAGTCGTGTTTGTATAGATTAAAACTTTTTTTTAAATTTTATTATGCAATATATATGCCATATATAAAGAAACTCGCCTAATTTCGCATTTGAGTTTTTTAATTGATACCGATCTGATTAGGCCTCGCTCCTGGAAGACCATATCTAGCCTCGTCTGAGAAACCCTTTCTCAAAAGACAGTAACCTGTTATTCTCTATATCCTTACTACATCTTTTTTTCAGATATTTTATTTCTCGTTTTCAAATTGCGCACATGGAAAACAAAGATTGCACTGTATGTATACAAGTTTTCAGTTCGAATGTACTTTCGTTTGTATAAGGATATATATATTTTTATAAAACCAAAAATATTATAATATGACATATCATGCCCATATAGATTAACAGTTTACAAATGTACTGAAAATATGAAGTACTGAAATACGTGATAGATATTTTTTCGAAGCTGGGCCTAGTTACTCAGGTGCAAGCGGATAATCGCTAATTATACGAATGCGTTGTTGCTTTGTTAAAATGCATATAAACAAGGAAAATCTCACAAATCATGTCAATGATACCAAAAAGTAACTTTAAACAACACCTGATATATCTCATAACTTTTCAAGGGTAGTTTTATTCAATAGAACGAGATTTGCAGCTGGAGATACAATCATGATTTTTATTATATACCTATATAAATTCTGTAACAATCGGCTTGTATTTCACAACTAAATATGAACAGACAGACAAAAATTCCGTATTGTACCTTTTAAATTCCGTATTGTACCTTCCGTATTGTATGCTGCCGGACTATTTTCATTAAAAGGCATGACCTGACACATTTCTATAAATAGCGCACATAAAAAATTCACTAAGTTCCATCTAATATCGATAACCATTGAAGATTTCGTTCAAGAACAAAACAAGAATCAAAATGGTAAAGGTATATAATAAAAGGGTCATTATTACAGTAGCTAGATCTGGGACTTTGTATTCGGCTCTCGTGGATTTTGCAAGGTCGGATCGCACTCGGCGCTTGCGCGCCTCGTGAGAACCGATCTGGCAAAATCCACTCGAGCCGAGTACTGCATCCCAGATCAAGCTACTGAAATAATAACCCTATTATATCTTCAGCCTATACAATGGAATTCCTAGATAGCTGATAGCTTTCAGGATGACAAAGCATTTGAGAATAACAGTTAAGTCACTAAGATATGCAGGTACTTACAATTTTGACTCGAAGGTTTGATATTCTAAATAGATACAAATATTACATTATTTTATCAATAAAAAATATATTTAAAAAGAAGAAATGCCAAAATAATAGTACTTTTAAGCATCAAACATTGTTATCATACAAATCACACCAGGTTGGTTTGATAGATATTATATGAGTCGTGCCATGAGAAAACCAACATAGTGGGTTTGCGACCAGCATGGATGCAGACCAGCCTGCGCATCCGCGCAGTCTGGTCAGGATCCATGCTGTTCGCTTTTAAAGCCTATTGCAACTGAAGAAACTGTTAGCGAACAGCATGGATCCTGACCAGACTGCGCGGATGCGCAGGCTGGTCTGCATCCATGCTGATCGCAAACCCACTATGTTGGTTTTCGCATGGCACGGCTCATATATAGTTATTATTTAAATACAAATGTACAAGATTTATTAAGCTTCCTTTTCATGACAAACGTTTTACATATAAAGGCAGCCACTCGGAACGTTCTAAATGTTTCTATTTATTATTCAACCTTGGCATTCAATATAAGGTTTCAATTTTTTTACAAGAACAATACCGGGTATTACTATTCCTAGTAAAGAAAAAGATCTGCATAAAATAGTTAAATAGTTTACAGAAGAGTTAAACCTTGCAATGTCTGTAAGGGCTAAATTGTGATAATTAACCAACTTTACGAAAAACTATTCTTACAAACTATAATATCTTAAAGATAAATTCAAACATAAAATGATGAGCTTTTGCGCAACATTTTTAGAACGGATTATTATTGGAATATTGGTGCACGAGATGTGTACGGCCGGGGCGGCAGGTAAAACGTTAAAGCGTTTGTCAGCAAAACAATTTTTTGTTAAATGAAGTTATATTTCAGCTGTTTATATTTACCGTAATAACTTTTTACTCTTATGACGAAATCGATTCCGTTAAAACAGTACTTTTATTTTGAAATGATAGTAATATGTACAAGTGAAAAAATCGCGACAACATGACATAATAACAAGTTATCCTTTATCCATTTTGCCTAAGCGATATTTAAATTTTATGCTCTTTCTAGTCATATATCCCACATTTAAAACAATTTGACCATTGAGATGCCTAAAGAGGAAATATAGATGGCATACATTGTGCCTATTCCGAATCACACATCTGTTCTGCTGCACGTTGTTTAAAGATTGCAGAAAAAATATTGATACAATGTGTCCAAAATATTAATTTATGTTATTGTTTTTACCCATGGCCAGATGTTAAAGAAAAAGGCGGATGTATTATTATACAATGTGACTAATTAAATCACATATTGGACAAGACCGCCCACATGACTGTTTTAAAACAGAATATTTCAATAATGCCAAAGAAGGATGTCATGCCTATCGTTTTAGTCATTTAATTGGCCTTAAATGCGATTATTTCTATTCCTGACATAAAATAATTTCAGTTTTCGATTCAAGATGGTAGTTTTATGTTGTTGTGGATAGTAGTAAGAAAACCATTTCAGGTCATTTGTGGTGATTCGAAATAGGCGAGTATGACCCGGATTACGCACAGTACCAGTCTGATCAATTACAGAAATCCGTTACGAACAATGTTTTGTTTCGAATTTCTTTTCACATTATTTTAATCGTGATATATTTGTCCAGCATTTAAGATGAAATTTATATTTAAAATATAAACTTGACGAAGTAAAGCGATAAAAAAATTAAAAACTGGTTCGGAAAGGGCAAGTTCGCTGTACATAAACAACCTTGCAAGTTTGGCGAAATTCCGCTGACATGAAAAAGTTTTAGACTTGCAATTTCCTGTCGTTTGACAAATTATAACAAACCTAATTAATTTAACTGTGTTTCTTGCAATAAAACAGACAACAAACCAATATCAACTTTCCTAAAAAGGAAAAGAACTTACGATAATTTACATCGCTTTCTTTTTCCGACGAGAATACTCTTCACATTCTGAAAAACTCATTCAGTGCAAAACAGCGCCACTCAAAGTACGACAACTCTAGTTGGTTTGTTTAAATCCCAATACTCGGTATAGAATCTTGGACGTTTCGACCCCAAGACATTTCGACCCCAAGACATTTCAACCCCAAAATTTAATTTTCTTGGACAATTCGACCCCAAAGACATTTCGACCCCAAGACATTTCGACCCCTCAAAAATAGTTGTATATTTTCATTTTATATTTCTTCCATGTTGCATATTTTAGAAAATATTAATATATAGATGTATATAAACATGCTATTTTTAAATGAATCATACACAAAATACATGTTAGTGAATAAACTGCGCTGACCGGAAAGTTTATTATTGGAACTAATTGAATTATTTCTTCATGTTTAATTTGATAATTTAAGAAGAAAAATTATTATGAAAAATCAGTTTTTAAAAGAATTATATCATGTTTATATATGAATATAAAAACGTTTACTGTATTTATTGCCAAAGCACAATTAATGTCCTTTGAATATATGAGGCGTAACAAACACGTGCCTCTGATTAGTTCTGATAGAGTTTGATTGGATTATCACACCTATTGATTATATCAATTAATCAGTATATTTGTAAGCACACACATGTGACATGTGACAAATAATGTTTTACAAGCTTAAGGTAAGTGCTGTTAAATATGATAAGCTTTTATTTAATTTAAAAGTTAACAAAATTACGGCGATTGTTGTTCATCCACGAGTGCGCAAATTTCCCGTGCGCTCAACAAATTTTCAACTTCGTGTAAAAACGTTTTGTGCATTTTATTTTCCTTTTGTAAATTAATTATTTATTTGAGATATGATTGAATTCTATCATAAACCCTAAAAACACGATTTATTAAAGAAATACCTGTGTACATTAGAGAATCTAGGACATGGAAATTCCGAATTCACAAATTTCCAGTGCGCACGCCGATTTTCAATCATGTACAAGACGTAACGCGCAAAAGTATTTTAATTTCCTTTTGAAAAATAATATTGTATGACATATATGTTTGAATTCAGTCATAAATCACTTCAAAAATACCATTTGTTAAAGAAATACGGGTGTATTTCGGTTATGGTAATTTCCCACGTGGTCGCCGAATTTCAATCTCTTATAAAATCGTTTTGCGTTAAAGAATTTTACTTATCCTTCTGAAACTTACTGCCAGTATTATTTATATTATACACGAATGATTTCCGCAATATACCCTACAAAAATACCATTTATTAATAAAATAATGGTGTATTTCGGTAATGGAAATTTTGTGTGAACGTATTTTATTTTCCTTTCGTATTTTATTCATTTATGATATATATGATTGAATTATTTAAAAAAAAACTTCAAAAATACCTTTAACTTACAAAATACAGGTGTATCCCGGTTATGGAAAATGTATTCCGGTGTATCCTGATTTTTTTGGTGGATTCCGGTTTAATGTGTGACCAAAATCGCTTGAAGTTGCTAAAATCATACTTTTAAAATCATACTTTAAATCACGTGTATTGGCTAAAATAATATAGAAAAATGTAATATGGCTGCCACATTTTCTTTACAGATATGAAATATGATAATAATTTTTCCCCGTTTTTAACAGAACAGTACTCATTTATTCTTATATTTTGCAGTAACGGGGATTTCTTTTTTGATATTTTACAACTGGAAGGAATGTCGTTCATAGAAAAGAAAAGAGCAGTTTGTAAATAACAAAAATCATATTCTGTATTCTGTAAAGCAAATACTTTATGTGTGCGTCAAAATCGCTTACGAAAATAACATTAAATGCGAAAATAAGCAATGTGTTGTTTAATTTCCTATTGTTTTCTTTACATTTTCGCCGAAATTAAAGATAATGTTGACACATGTTTATAAATATCCGATGTCACCACAATCGCTTAATTGATTGTTAATTGCAATGCGCACTGCTGATAAATATACACGTGCTGTATATCAACAAACAATTAATCAAGGTGTGATAATCCAATCAAAAGATCACGTTTTTCTGATTATGATTTTAAATATCAATGTAATGAAGATGGTGACATCTTATACTTCTTTGAGTTACATTATAATTATTTATATTTGGATATTTGGTTGAAATAAATAAATAAAGAGGTATTAAAGTTATTTTCATAATTAAAATCAGCGAAATCGGCCCATGATTTAAAAATCTTGTTTTTTTTTTTTTAATATAGCCGTGTACTAAAATAGTCTTTAAGATGATTTGAAAATATAATTAAACACCAAGTATGAAAATATGTTATATAAAGGTTATTTTAAGATAGATAATCAGAACGGGTTGTTCTTAAATTATTTACGTAATAAACGCTGCTGATACATAAATCCCGTTATTTTCGTTAATGAAAAAAAAATATAGATGATGATTATTTCGTTATTGTGAGATAAAAATCACTCATTTCTCATATGAAGTCGGTACTAACAAAGTCTTTTAAAGAATTTTAGAAAATAAAGAAATTTAGACAAATATGGCTCAATTTCGTAAACAAAAAATCTTATTTTCGCGAAAATAACCGTATTTTAACATTTTAATTGCTAATTAAGCGTTATAACATTTTGAAATTGCTCAATTATCTATAGATTAAAGCTTAATTATAATAATGACAGCATTCTTAGATGTTTTCTGGCATATCATTGAATGGGGTCGAAATGTCCAAGGAGTTGGGGTTGAAATGTCTTGGGGTCGAATTGTCTCTTGGGGTTGAAATGTCTTGGGGTCGAAATGTCTTGCTAGCCTCGGTATACATATTGTCCGGTAAAATCGAAGTTGATGCCGCCTGGCTCGTTTGCTTCAAATGATTTTTTCTTGCGAAAAAAAAAGAGTGAAAATTTAAAATTTTGCTCCAGCACCTGTCGGAAGTATTTTAATGCACAAAAAAGTCATGAAATCAAATTACAATTTTCGTCATTGACAGGAAACAATGCTTGGAAAAGACATTTCATTACTAGCACAAAATGCTCCATTTTCTGCCGCTAAATTCATGAATACGCACAACCTAACGCAAAACTGCCAACGAAGTACTTCCCATGCACGCAAGCTGAAATCAGCTGTGTCTATTTAAGCATGGGCAGACAAGATCGCTGCGCCACAAGCATCCCACGAATGTAGGTGGGTCACTCGGGGGCAACCTGTGCCTTTTCAGAATTTCTTTATAGATACTACTCTGAGACTTGTACTTCTACAGGCCCATTATTTTCTTATTCTGACATTAGTTTAAGGCATGAACTTAATGTCATTTGAAATGTTCATTTCATGATTTCTGAAATCAAAGTTAAAGACAATGATATTAAAGTCTCAAGTTTATTTAGAAAGAGATTATCTATAACAAAAGGCAAGCATTTTTAATTTAAATTTGTCTAGAAATAATTTTCTATTTCAGAGCTGGTAAATTAAACTGTTTTTATTCAAAGGGGGTAATACATAGGCCTACATAATATGTATAAGTGGAAACGCTTAACATGAAAACAATCATATATGCCTTCGACTCCTTTTTTTTGTTTCAAACAAAAAAAGGAGTCGAATGCATATATTCAAGTTGAATAGATAGTGAAAAGGGTACGCCTCTGGAAGCCTTTGAAAATCTTTCTCAAGTGATTAATGAAAATCTGACTGTTATCTAGTTCTGTTATCTAGATCTGTTAAATGTTTAAGATAAGCCGAAACAGAAATCATCAATTCAATGGCTGTATTTTACCATTAAATTATGTTCACC
Organism: Mercenaria mercenaria; assembly: GCF_021730395.1. Lineage (NCBI taxonomy): Eukaryota > Metazoa > Mollusca > Bivalvia > Venerida > Veneridae > Mercenaria > Mercenaria mercenaria. The sequence continues at coordinate 50,056,662 of NC_069364.1, forward strand.
TGAGAAAACAAAATTAATCCTGTAGAAATCACAGCAAGTTTCATATTGCAAAAGATACACAAAGTTAGTCTTGCATTTTTCTTTAGTCTGTGTTTAGAGAGTATAATACTGGTCCAAGTTTAATCCACGGGTGAAGACTGGATGAGTTACTTTTACACGGGTAGTAAACGTGCAATCCAATTCCGACTGGGAATATGCTTAAAATGGCACGAAACATGAGAAAAGTAAGAAACCAACAAAAGTGCCAGTTTCGGACCCCATGTCCCTTATTTAGGACGCTTTTAATGACAAACCAACTGTCATATAGTTTATTTGCTTCAAACAAACAAATGTTTGTTTCCAGTATCCAGAAAATTTTTAAATGTTTTTATATGGCCTTGGAGAATTTTTTTTTCAACTTTATAACAAAAAGTTGCAATACTGCACTTTCGATGCTTAAAACTGTTAGAAATCAACTTACTGATGCTCTAAAGGTATAACCCCATTATTTGTATTCATTTTTGACACAAAATATTTTAATTTCAGAAAAGTGTCACTCAGTAAAAAAAAATACCCCCCCCCCCCCCCCCCCCCCCCCCCCCCCACCCACGAAAAAAAAAATCCCGACCTACCTACCCTATTTTAGCATGTTACCGGAAACAATGAATTTTTTAGACATTGACAAAAATAATCGGGAATTGGATTTCGCCAAAGGAATGGAGTTGTTCGTATATAATGTTAAATTTCTTGTCACGAATGTTTGTACATACATAAATTAATTAATTCTTATAACTGTATTATTTCAATGGTTATAATTCCCTGAATTATTTCGAGAAGAATGGGACCATTATTTCAGTGAACACAATCGGCGATAACATATATGGAATACCCTTATTGTATCTTTGTCCATATCAATGGTACAGCGGACCCAAGAAATGATATAAAATGTACCGTAAAGATAGTCATAAGAAAACATGCATACTAACTACATTTTAAACCGGGGTTTTATCATTTTGTATATCATTTGCGTAACTATATGACAATTAACAAACAAATTCAGACTTACATTGACCAAATGTACATAAAGTCAATATTTCATGGTTACGGGGTGCCGCTAGTGAAGTTTCTCTGCATTTCTGGACACCTTTCTGTCAAGTTTTGTTGTTGCAAGATTCAAGATGGTCTTCCTGCTGAACTGTTTCTACACATGTGGCTCTTACACGTAACAACAATAATAATGAGAGAGCAGTTCTACATACATATCCATCTAGTAATGAGTTCGATCCTCGGACGAGGCGTATGGTCTGCGCCGCGATAAAAATATCGTGTCCTGGAGACCTCTAATTCATACGGAGAAGTTGGCACTAACGAAAAACACGTAACTACGAGTATTGAATCTCTGTGTAGGTCGGGATACCGAAAACAAACAATTTTTACGCCTACCAAAACTTAACTGAAACACAGTTGAAAACGGCCATAAACCAAAAAAAAAAAAAAAAAAAAAAAAAAAAGCCATCATTTGAAGTCAAATTCATTCTGGCAAATGTTACATGTGATTTTAACCTCAATATGAACAGCAAACTAGTGTCAGCGTTGATCTATCTTATTGCAACATGGCATAGAGAAACTTGGTTTTTCTGGATGATCTTTAAGTGCACTTCCAGCCTTGCGTTGGCCGTAAACTTCTAAGGAACGAGTTTTCTTGCAAAACAGCAAATGACATTGTAAAAACTGTTGGATTTGAAAAAGGACCGTTTGACTATATAATGTATACGAGCAACTCCATTCCCAGAGTGTAACCTCATTCTCGATTGGGGTTTTTTACGCCATTTTTTTTTGCAAAAGCAATGGGTTTTTTTTTTCAAGTATAATGTTATATTCACGAACGTATTATGCACTTGTTTGATCACAAGAAGCGCCGCATTTCCATAATCAGGAAATTGTCATTTTCCATACTTTTTTTGACGGTTGGACGTGATAACAGGACCGATTCTTTAATATAAAGTAGATATTTCACAAATATGATCCCTTTTCATGTGTCGAATAGCATTTTGCATTTTTCAAGAACATTCGTAAATATGTCATAATAAACAAAAACAAAACCCCACCTATTTCGATATTGTATATCCTGACGTAAACACGTAACTACGAGTATTGAATCTCTGTGTAGGTCGGGATACCGAAAACAAACAATTTTTACGCCTACCAAAACTTAACTGAAACACAGTTGAAAACGGCCATAAACCAAAAAAAAAAAAAAAAAAAAAAAAGCCATCATTTGAAGTCAAATTCATTCTGGCAAATGTTACATGTGATTTTAACCTCAATATGAACAGCAAACTAGTGTCAGCGTTGATCTATCTTATTGCAACATGGCATAGAGAAACTTGGTTTTTCTGGATGATCTTTAAGTGCACTTCCAGCCTTGCGTTGGCCGTAAACTTCTAAGGAACGAGTTTTCTTGCAAAACAGCAAATGACATTGTAAAAACTGTTGGATTTGAAAAAGGACCGTTTGACTATATAATGTATACGAGCAACTCCATTCCCAGAGTGTAACCTCATTCTCGATTGGGGTTTTTTACGCCATTTTTTTTTTGCAAAAGCAATGGGTTTTTTTTCAAGTATAATGTTATATTCACGAAAGTATTATGCACTTGTTTGATCACAAGAAGCGCCGCATTTCCATAATCAGGAAATTGTCATTTTCCATACTTTTTTTGACGGTTGGACGTGATAACAGGACCGATTCTTTAATATAAAGTAGATATTTCACAAATATAATCCTTTTTCATGTGTCGAATAGCATTTTGCATTTTTCCAGAACATTCGTAAATATGTCATAATAAACAAAAACAAAACCCCACCTATTTCGATATTGTATATCCTGACGCAAACACCAGCGCTGGAAGTCGTGCAAACCATCAAGTTTACGCGTATTCCCATTCCCAGCGGGATCGGGACAGCGTATTTAACACCAGTGTTTTAGTAACTTGTCTGTCTTTTGCTCGTTCTGTTCTAACCAATTTCTTTTTTGATTGAATTATTTGTTCTATTTTTTTGGCATCAAATATTCCCGTTAGTGGACAGCTTATTGAACTTTCTTCAATCAAAAAGGAACAAGGACACCCAGCAAACTGGCTGTTAGGTCACCTCATAAATTACGTATATAATTGACGAGCAGTTCCAGGTATAGTTACATGCCATTTGAATTAGTGATGCGATCTCTGTAAAATATATTTCAAATTATTTAATACCAAATTTTCAACGTTTTCGTTTCCATCAAGTTTGGTGTATTGATGCAGAATATGTGATATGACAAATGAGTGAAATAAAGTTTTAGACTTTGGGAAAACTTCAAGAATTTCAGATATCTGCACAATTTCAAAGGCATTACAACAGTTTACTCATTTTGCACAATATGTTGGGATTTTATGGCGATATAAAGCGAAGATCATGTGTAAGTAAGTTTTTCCACTGGTCACGTTCACAGTACTTATATTTCATGGATTTTTGAAGGGGTGGGGGAGGGTAAGTCATCCTCGAAACCAAGAATGTAATTTTATTCATGTATCGGCAGGATGTACCTGAGCGATAATTTAATGACTTTAGTAGACATCAAGTTATCATCGAAATAAAACAGTGAATGATAAGTTTCTGGATGATTAATTTAAATTAAGTCTTCCAAACAAGTAAAAGTTACAACGCCGGTGTAACATTAAATACTGACACGGTTGAAATTAGATCCCATGGATCCTTTTTCAACGTTGAGAATTGACCCAGTCAATATTTTAACATTAATTTTTTATTAAAAGGTCCCTTTTCAACGTTGAGAGTTGACCCCGCCAACATTGCAACATCAACTTTTGATCAATATGGTCATTTTCAACGGGGGTCAATATTTAATGTTACACCGGCAAGATCTGACATAACAACTGACCCCTTAGTGTGACATTGACCTTACAGAAAGGGACCTGAATATTTCTACCAAATAAAAAAAAAAAAGATTGTCCAATGCATGTGTAAGTAATGGTCTAGACAATACCTTATAAAATTAACATTTGAACCCAGATTTGTTATTAAGATATGCTCCCGACACGAAATATAAGGGGCAAATTTGATATTCGAGCTCCATTTGTGACCTTGACCGTTGACCTACTGGCCTGGTTCATGCGTTTTGCACATTGTCTCATCAGTGATCACAAACTGCCAATATGCCAAGTTTAAAGTCAGTACCTTAAATGGTTACCCACTTAATATGCTCGGACACGAAAATATCATGGACAAAGCTTCCGCCATCATATAATCCAAAACCGGTGTATAAAAAGGCAGGAATGAACACCTGAAACTTAGAAGTGACCAGTTTGAAATTTTATAGAATGTATTGTCACCTCAGAGCAAAATACTGTAAACTGAATTTACATTGAGAAGTTAACCTAAATGCTGAGGTGCCCTTCCAGAATTAAAATCTCTTATCTCCTTTTGCTGTTTAAATGTAAAAGAACAACAATTTTCTATATGTCTTTATTGAAACTTTCTGTATTTGTTATTTTAAAAGCGACATGATACTGTCAACTGAACATAACTATAGAGAAGACTTTAAAACATATTTTCATGATTATCATCATTTAAGATGAGGGTTAAACAACCATAACTTCCCTTGTGAAAAAAAAAAAATATAATACAAAAATATTTTTTTTTTTCATTTTCTCATACATAAACATCCTTGTGATGCATCTTAAACAAACTCTGTGATTAAAATAAAATTAGTGTAGTGATTCAAATAAATATATGAAGTAAAAGTTTGTAGTTAAAATAAAACTTGAAAGTTAGAATAAAATATCTGTTGCAAATATATAATATTCACAATACTATTTATACCATAAAACGATGATTTCTAAAAGTCACAAGACAATGGGGAGTTATCCAGGGTTCTAAACGATCCAAACACAGAACATATAGGAAAAATGGTTGAGAATGCTTCAGTCAGCTCTGATTTCTGAGCTATCAATGCTCAAGTAACCAGTAGATGTAAACATCAGTTTTAACCCTTACTCTGCTAAATTTCTGTAATGAACTGGTCCATCTTTCAATTTGGACAGTACCATTATCTGTTAAAAGGGGTGCTTACCAAAATACTGACTGAATGGCAAACAGTGCAGATCCTGATCAGACTGCATGGATGTACAGGCTGATTATGATCTGCACTGGCCGCAAAGGCAGAATCAATCTTGTCCAGCATGATAAGGGTTAAGCTACTCGCTCACAATTTGGGTGAAATTTTTCAATATGTTCATTTCAACAAAGTTTGCCATAGAATGTTTTGTCTGTTTGTTTGTTTTGGGTTTAACGCCATTTTTCAACAGTATTTCAGTCATGTAACGGCGGGCAGTTAACCTAACCAGTGTTCCTGGGTTCTGTACCAGTACAAACCTGTTCTCCGCAAGTAACTGCCAACTTCCCCACATGAATTATCAGAGGTGGAGGACTAATGATTTCAGACACAATGTCGTTTATCAATAGTCACGGAGAACATATGCCCCGCCCGAGGATCGAACTCGCGGCCCCGCGATCCATAGACCAACGCTCTTACCTACTGAGCTAAGCGGGCGGGCTTTGCCATAGAATGTATAAATGACACTGAAAACTGATTAAAGTAGGTGAAAATAAAAATTAGATATTGGTATAAATGCAAGAAGAATGTAAATTTTCTGCATTATTTCAAAAGCGTTGCAAATGTTTACAATCTTCTGCACAATATTTTTGATTAGCAGATAACTAAAATATAATGGTAGATTCTATCTATAACATTTACTGTTAAATACAGAACTACACTTGAACACTAAAAAGTATGAATTGTATAAAATCTGATTTTTTTCTCTCCAAAATTTACATCAATGAAGAAATAGAAGTATATAGAAGTATATAAAAAAGAGCTGTCTAATGACAGAGGGATGGGACATTTGAAGCCCTTCCAATTAATACTACCTTACATACAAAAGCTTTACCAAAATTTTCGTTCTTTAAAAAGAGGCATAATTTTATTAACTTTTGTGATGCTGACAAAAGGTTGACAACAATAGCTGAACTATTTGAAAAATAATAAATAGTCAAGCTAACAAAAAGATATATATCACCATATTAATATGTAAAAAATGACTAAAAATCTTAGAATAACAATTTCATTTGTTTCTAAATTAACACTGTGATGTCATGATTTTGCTTGTGACAATACCCAATGCGTTCAATGTTGTGCTGGTAAAACTGGTACAGCTTGGTCAAAACACATTGAAATGACAAGAGAATCTGTTTGTCGCAAATGTAATATAGAAGTATCTTTCACTAGTGAACATCATGTTTCAAATGTTAACTCGTGGTTGCGCCACTCCTTAGAATGTTACTTCTGGTGTTAACTTGTTGAAAGATATTTTGATCATACACAGAAACAAATATTCTCAACGAAATCTTGAAACAAAACTTCCAATTTGTAACAAATAAAAAGATCAGAAAAGTGCACTTCTGTGTGGTATGAATTCTAAGCAAGCATAAACATTTCTAATCTAACAATTCATGTTTATTTTTAACAAAACACACAAATATTAACATCTTAAAACCTTCCTTAAAAAAAGTGCTATCATATTTTATCTAGTATTGATTTGAACACAGACTAAGCCCATGAAAAATTATTTTGCAGACCATACATCCTCTTTCACGAGTTTATTAAAACAAGCTTTTGCTATAAATCAATTCTCCATCACTTAGTGGTAAAAAATTAGGGTTTTGAATAAAAAGGAAGTAAAATCTGTAAATCCTTTGGAAGCATAGAATGCAACAAGCAAAATAATAGCAGCCTCAGTTTGATCGAGTCTGTTCACGAGAGGTAATGGCAAGTGCATCACCCACCACGCCCCCTAGCATCGGCTTAAGCCGAACTCTACTATTACAAATGTATTGAATGGACTCCACTTTCTTCCAACTGAATAAAAGACCTACTTCTTTCATCAAACTTAAGTAAGTAAAATCTATGTACCAGTATTACTCTCTAAATAATAGCCATAATCATGACACAGCTAGAATTAGTGGTAACGTGTCAAGAGATATTTTACTTTTCATACTGAAAACGTTAATTCAGGCAAGTTTGGATTTTTTTTAGATAGCCAAAGCAAATGTCTTGTGTACAAGGCAATATTTTGAAATAATGAATTGTATGCATATAAGACAGGGAAGGAAACAGTGTTATCAATAGTTACGGTTTATACACACTGCAGTTTCTTAACTGTTATTTACTATGCCCTTAAAATTTTAAATAAATTCAGTGCAGACATTTCAAATTTACTAAATGGCAATAATTCAAGAAATGAGAAAAATAACATTATTCTTCTTGTATACTACATTCTTTTTCATGTTCTCTTTTATCATAAAAGTTTTAGCAAAAGCATTTCACACAGTTTTGCAAGTAATATTAAGGGAGCGAATTCAAAATTTAAGCATAGAGGAGGTTTATTTATTGTACAATCCACTTCCTCACAATGTCCTCCATCGTTGTATGCAGTGTCCATAAAATCCCTTCAGCACTTCCAGAGTTATACCTTGGACAAGTAAATTAAACGGAGGTAATTCAAAAAGTAAGCAAAATAGAGTTATGGTTCTTGTACACAGTTCTTTCTCTCAATGGTCTTTTGTAATTGTGTGAAGTTATAATAGAATCCTTTTCAAGGATTTAGCATGTAATAAGTAAATTAAATAAAGGAAGGTACTTCAGATTTTACACCAAGAATTTTTCAGACACATTAGCTTCCTGACATCTTGTCTGTATACAAATGTACTTGTACAAGTATACCATACAGCCATATAAGAGATATAAGCAATATGCTGTAACTGTAGATATTTAAATGAAGTGAAGGAATGACTATTTAGTACAGAGTATAGAAAAACACCTTGCTGCAGTCACACAGAAAAATAAAGAATTCATGAACACAAAATTCGTTATATGACAAATGAATGAAATAATGAATTCCTGATTTGTCTATACTATTTGTAGTAGTTAATTACTTTTCAAAACAAAACCATCATTCTATGTAACTCAACAGAATTATTGACATTCTTTATTAACAAGAGCACCGCCTTGCAGGTGCTGACGCTCATCTGATTTTTTTATATAATAGAAATATTGTCCTACCCATGAAGTCTAAAAAGGGCCATCATTCTTGCAAAAAGCAGGATAGAGTTATGTTTCTTGATGTACAGTGTCCACTTATGATGGTGAAAAACTGTTGCAAGTTTTAAAGCAATAGCAAGAAAATGATTTTCTAAGTCCAAAAGGGGCAATAATTATTGCAAAAAGCAGGATGGAGTTATGTTGCTTGCTGTACAGGGTCAGCTTATGATGGTGAACAAGTGTTGCAAGTTTCAAAGCAATAGCTTTGATAGTTTAAGAGAAAAAGTTGACCTAAACATAAAACTTAACCAAGAAATCTGATATTTTCTAAGTCCAAAAGGGGCCATAAATCTTGCAAAAAGCAGGATGGAGTTATGTTTCTTGCTGTACAGGGTCAGCTTAGGATGGTGAACAAGTATTCCAAGTTTCAAAGCAATAGCTTTGATAGTTTAGGAGAAAAGTTGACCTAAACATAAAACTTAACCGAGAAATCTGATATTTTCTAAGTACAAAAGGGGCTATAAATCTTACAAAAGGGGCTATAAATCTTGCAAAAAGCAAGATGGAGTTATGTTTCTTGCTATACAGGGTCAGCTTATGATGGTGAACAAGTATTCCAAGTTTCAAAGCAAGAGCTTTGATAGTTTAGGAGAAAAGCTGACCTAAACATAAAACTTAACCAGGCAACGCCGACGCAGACGCCGACAACCGCTCAAGTGATGACAATAACTCATCATTTTTTTTTCAAAAAATCAGATGAGCTAAAAATGAAACTTACTGAAACACTCTTTCATAGTAAGTTTTCAATCCTAAAGGAAGACACTATTAATGTTAACAGTAAGATCACTTTAAACAAAGTTGACAAAACTTGTGCTCACTTAAAAAAATCTCTTAATATGTTTTTTTTCTTCTGAAAAAGATGTTCAATAGAAAAACTTTTTTATTATTTTTTTTTTTTTTATTAAAGGACATCTTCTTAGTATTCAAACTATTCAGCAATATTTATTTTGTTTGTTTTCGGTTTAATGCCATTTTTTCAGTACTTCAGTTTATGTAATGGCGGGCAGTTAACCTAATATTTATGATGCATCTGTGTAACTAAAGTGACAATTCTGACTGACTGTACATATATGACTGCAAGCAGAATGTGAATTTTTAAGGTATCTGTTGGACTCCGTGTTCTCGCTGTATTCTTATGTTGAAACAATACATCTTGTTCATACACAATGACTTCAACAACAAAAATGACATACAAAATGAGTATTTCTGTATGTGTCTGTACAGAAATGTAACAGAATGATTGTATGGGAACAATACTTTTGATATTATACTATGGGGATGAATGAATGTCATAGAAAATGCCCAACATATGCATGTCATCCAATTTTTTTTCTTAACTGCTTAAAATAATAATATTGGATTATGCCATTTTGAAAAACCACCAGAATATGGTGACATGAATTGGAGGAGTTATGGAACACACTGCCTACTTACACCTATACAAGTAAGCAAAATACTATATAAATAGGTATTAATCTTTATGATATATGGGTCTCAATCTATATATACATTCAGTTACTCAAAAGATTTACTATTACAATGTTAAGCACCTAAGTATTTACAATAAACATGTTAAGTGTTTTTGAATGAATGAGATGATTATGATGCTTGGCATTTGGTTACTGTTAACACATGCATTAGTAAAATTAGCATACCCTAAAAGGAACCATAAAATTTCAATGGCAGTTTTCATTATAAAAGCATTCATATTTTTAGTAACTATTATGAGAGTTAAAAAGCACAATTTTATAGTGGTGCATATTGCTATAAAATATAAAAATAGTGGACAAATGTAGGAATTCAATAGCTAGGTGGAAAGATATAGGAGGTAGTGCTCATTTCAAAATCAGAGCAAGTATGAGCTTTCTAAGAATTTTGACTTTCCAATGGACCTTCAAAAGTATTTTAGTAAACATGAATTTAGAGAGAAAATGACAAATAATCTTGTTAATTAACCATTCTTTACACTTCTTTCTTAAAGGCACTGACCTCCAGATAGTACAACAGAATTTTTAAGGTATTGGGGAACTATTGCTATATTGCTTTAAAACTTAGTTACATACAGATTATACGTCACATGAGAATTAATTGCTCTTATTAATTCTTCTATTTAAAATTGAAAAGCGTTTATAACATGGTACCGGAGGTAAACTGCCTTATTAAGTATAAATCTTTATATTTAATGGATGTTAAGTGCATATTCCTTCGTGGTGTATTAGTTAAGAACGTCTGAAAGTTTTTACTGCAGAGGCAGCCCGTGTTCAATTCCCGATTTGAGTATTTTTTTTTCTTGATTAGGCATTTTAAGATAGTTTAAAAACGAAGTCTCATGTTCTTATGCTCATAACATGACTAAACTTCAATTTTAAAGAAAGATCATTTTTTGCCAAAATATGAAGGTCAGTGCCTTTAAACTGTGTTTAATTAAATGATCAATTTTTCAAACATTTGTGAGTCATACATTTGTTATAAAAATTATTTTTTCAAGCTAATTATATTCAATATATCAGTTTCTTAGAGCAAGGCTCTGTTACATATATATATATATAAGTGTTCAACACATAAAAAAGCTATTTTAAAGAGAAACAATAACAGTTTTTGTTACTTTATAATTAAAATTCTGTTAAAAATCAGTGATACTTCACAATTTACTTAAAAAAGCATTTGAACATCAACTAAACATTTCCTGAATCTAAACTGACAATGTCTGGTAAACTTAAAATAATTATAGATTCACAATTATAACACAGGAAACAATAACGTCTAACAGCTGTGCACCAAAAACACATGTACAATTGACAAGAACAATAGATTTCTAACACTTTCAAGATACATATGTACAATTACTGTTTGACCCACCTTCTCTGCAAGGTTTTTCTTTATTATACATAAAACAATACCAGTGATATACATCTTACTAAAGAATTCTGAGGGTGGTTATAAAAACTTAAAAGTAAAATATCTTGACTGGTTTTAGAATTATTGTCAAAAATAATTCTGACGGGTACCTTTTCCTTTGTAAATTTCAGCCATTTCTGACATGAACAAATTAAAAAAATTCAATGACTTTTTCTGTGAACTGAAAAGAACATTTCCAATAAAAAAGAAAATCAGAATTGTGTTTTTTTTCCCAATTTTTACATGTAGAATAGTACATTTTTTGGCCAAAAAACTTACCAAAGACATCTTAAAGATAGCCAATACTCATCTTCCGCTAAAATATCTATCTTTAAGATATTTACTTCAAATGTTGAAAATCTTCATAAACTGTATTTAATTTTACTATGTTTATAAATCATTTATAAAGAGCTGCATTCGTAATTAAACATCATGCAGTATCAGCCGATTATCAAAAACCTTCCTGTTTTTTTGAGGTAGTACACATTTATAATATAATCAGCTTGTGTGTACAACTTTAAACATGCATAAAACTGGTAATACACATAAACCTGCTGAATTTTATGTTTACATACTCTACTCTAATCATTGTTCATATTTTCAAATATGAAATTTGGGTCCAGTATACCTTTAAAAATTAACAAAGTTGCTAGTACCATCCTTTGAAATGAAGTATGCTTGTAGTTTATATATGGATTTTGCAAATAAAGCCATAGTTCATGAAAACCCCTGTAACAGATTATGTGGATCAAACAGTTAGCATTACAATCACTTTAAACACTTCTATTTAATTTTTTTGTTGGGTTTAACGTCGCACCGACACAATTATAGATCATATGGCGACTTTTCCAGCTTTGATGGTGGAGGAAGACCCCAGGTGTCCCTCCGTGCACTATTTCATCACGAGCGGGCACCTGGGTAGAACCACTGACCTTTTGTTAGCCAGCTGGATGGCTTCCTCACAAAGAATTCAATGCCTCGAGTGAGGCTTGAACCCACATCGATGAGGGGCAAGTGATTTGAAGTCAGCAACATTAACCACTCGGCCACGGAGGCCGCACTTCTATTTAAGTTTTCGGAAATACGCTCTACTTTTTTCCAGTAAACTCAACAGCAACTAGTGTTTTCATACAAGTCATTATTAAACAAGTTGTTATGCATGACACTATTCTGTAAGACAAAGACAAATGGATTAAGTAGACATATAAAGTAAAAATATCTCCCATTATCTTCTTTGTGATAAAAATGCCATACTTAGCTGTATATTATGTACTGTGGAATTATTTTGTTGGCATATTTTTTTTTTTAAATCACTCTTATGTAGGATCTTAAATTGGTGGACTTCAAAATCTATTGGAATATTTTTCATTTCACTGGGATTTAATACCTTTAGTTGACACAAACAAAGTCCACAAAAAGTCTCCCATAAATATATATGTGAATTTTTTTTTCCAGACACCAATAAATAATCCATTTACAATTGAAAGAAATATGCAGCCACATTTAGTTTTATTAGCATGTCAATACACAAGTAAACCAGTATGAATCAGCAGTCTTGAAGACCTGACTGCTTAAATCTGAAAATCTAACTGCCTGACGATGTAACTAGCAACAAAAGGCCCTTGTTCTATTGCTCAAATAAACAAAAATCTTAAACAGAAGTGTCAGTTCTATAACATCAATGATAACAACTAGATTATGCAGCTACATATTGATAGATTCACTATGAACTTAGACTAGGACTATTGTTCTGGCTGTTGCTAAGGACACTGCTTGATTTCTTGCCCTTGGACAACAATGTCACTTGTTTACTCAGGTCTCGATTCTTCTTCTCCAACTCTCGATTCTTCGCCTGAAAAAACAAAACAAACAACAGCATGTATGCTCTTGCTTTAAAAGTCTAAAGAAGTTTAAAGTTTTCCTTTTTTAGCTCTAACAACCCCTTCGTTAAGTTAAGAAGAATTGATGAAACAAGATGAAACAAGACTGCAGTGCAGCAATTAAAGACTCTTATCTCAGGGGTCTCTAATCATATTTTCTGCCACAGAAACCTCATTTTGTATACCGAAAACTAAATTAGAGAACCTGCATTTATTCCAAATTACCTAAATTCTAGTTTCATTAAAAACTAGATGTGTATCCATAGGATACTGGTGCTCTCCACTTACAGTCACTGTACATGGTTTCATGACTCTAGGTGAACTATCTTTTAAGATAAATACAACATACACCTTTAAGCACTTTATGTGTATTGTTATCTAAGCCAAGGACCATAATTCTTGTCTAGCTAAGTGAAATCCCAAACAGAACACAAGGTGTGCATCTTAACATGCTATATAACAATGCTCTAATGATTTATGGGGTAGGTCAAATACTTTTTGGGATACTTGTGACACAAACTTTCATGCCCTTCCATGCATATTTTTACTGTCAAGGGCAATAACTCTTGTCTGGCTAAGTAAAAACTCAAACAAAACCTCAGGTGCACAATTTCACATACCAAATAATATTCCTATTTTCATAATCCTAGGTCAAATACTTTTCGGGATGCATTTGACACAAACCTTTTGGCCCTTTAAATGTATGACTTTAAGTAGGTCAAAGGTTATAAGTGTTATTCAGTGGCTAAGTGATCCTATTCCTAACATCAGGTGCAAAACGTCACATGCTGAATGACAATCCTGTGAGGACTGATGAATCTGGGTTAAATACTTTTTGAGACATACACAACACAAATTCGAATGGATGGACAAGGGCAGCTCTAAGTGCCTCCACACCTCCCCACCCCCCAACAACAAACATGGAGGAGGGGGAGCAGTTCATGAGAAGTCATTTAAATGTTGTTTTTTCTATTTTCAGTCTTAGTGGCAGTCAAGTGGAACCAATTTGAACAAATTTGACACAGGTCCATGTCCTAAACTTTTAAAACAGTATCTTTGCAGTTGAGCATCTTTCATCTAATTTTTTTTAACATTTACATTATATGAGCCGCGCCATGAGAAAACCAACATAGTGGCTTTGCGACCAGCATGGATCCAGACCAGCCTGCGCATCCGCGCAGTCTGGTCAGGATCCATGCTGTTCGCTAACAGTTTCTCCAATTCCAATAGGCTTTAAAAGCGAACAGCATGGAGCCTGACCAGACTGCGCGGATGCGCAGGCTGGTCTGGATCCATGCTGGTCGCACACCCACTATGTTGGTTTTCTCATGACGCGGCTCATATAAACTTTTTACAATTCAATGAGTACCTGAAGAGTTTCAACAGCTTCAGTGTTCTTCTTGGTGAGCTCACTCAGTTTGGTCCTGAAACTTTTATCACTCTCATATTGAGCAGCTTTCACCTCCGTCATCTAAAACACAACAAAAGCCTCCTATATAAATACCATTATTAATACAATGTATCCGCCGAAAACCACTTCAGTACTAGTCTTTATTGTAAACTGAGAAAATCGATTGACAATAATATCCTTGCCAGATAATTCACAAATACATCATATCATGCAGTGATAAGTAACTTAAAGAAAGAGAGCACAAATGAATGTTAATACATGCTTTTAAAAAATATATTGTTTGAGGTGTCTACTGGTATGAAATAAATACACATTACAATTTTTTACAAAATTCTGTTGTGTCATCAAAAGTCGAGCTAAAAATCTTTTCAGTACGAATGATGAGAACTGGGTATCAGTGTGGGGAAACATGTGACTTAAAAAGGCAGCTTACATGGAAAAATAGCCGATAATTACTCAGATGCGTCAGGAAAACTAAGGTATTTGTACTGATAAACCGTTGTTTTAGATGTTCTAATATATCCTATCATATGCCCCTTATCTTTCGATTTCCTCCAGTACCCATACTTTGTTCCATTCACCTAAATTTTCTGACAAGTTTGATTACATTCCCACTTTTTGGGATGATGGTATCTACGGACTGACACAATTTTGTCCAAAAAAATACTAATTACTTAAGTAAATGACAATACAATCAAATGAAAAGTAAATAAGTACCCAGTCCAACATATACGTGTAACGAACTGGCAAAAAACAAAGCTGCCAAAAAGAGAATGTACCAACATCACCAGAAACACTTTTCTGTGTGCTCTACAAAAGTTAATATAGACAGCTATACCTTTTTCTCCTTTTCTAGGAGCTGCTGATCCTTAAGACTGAGCTGTTTTTTGAGGTTATCCAGTTGTTCCTGCAGTCTGTTGATTGCTATGATATGCTCGGAACTGTTAGGGTCCACAGGAGATTTCTCTGTTGCCAACACAGAACTTTTAGTTGGTGTCAGGGTTCCAGTCATTCCATTCGAGTCACTGTTTTCTAGCCGAGGACGCTTGCTGGGAGAACGAGGACTGTGAGATCTGAAATATTGGTTGATATATAATATCTGTTGAATAAATGCATTTTGAAACAACATCATTATTAAAAAGAATAATTTGTGAACCAAAGCAGCCTGTTTTTTTTTTTATTTCTAAACCTAGCAGTTAATACAAACTGCATAAAGAAAACATACATAGTATTACAGCTATAGGTATGTGTAACAGCAATGACAGTACTTATTTTTTTTCTGTTTTTAAAAAGAATGCAAAAGCTCATTATTCAACATCAAACTAAGTTCTGTTTTGAGCATTTCATTATAATCTGTGATGCTACAGTAGACATAGAGCATTTCTGATTTTTGCAATATTTATCTTCCTTGAAAAAACTGGCAGAAAGTTTGTGGGTCAAAGCTCTGTCTACATATTAAACAGAGACACCTATCATAATCTTTTACACATGTTAAGATTGAATATGTAGCAACAATACAAGAAAATCTTTTTTGTCAGTTATCAAACTTCATATCATAAAAAAGGTGTAATCTATAGGTAATTTTATGTCAGGAATGACCCTCGAAACAGCAGCCAGGAGAGATAATCTGTGCTATGTGAAAAGCATCTTAGGCAAAAGAAGGCTTAAAGTCCCAACAATAGTAGGTGTAGAGAAATATAAATGAGAAAAATTCTTACAACTGTTTCATCTAACACTGCTCTGAAGACTAGCCATCTATAAAAAATGCTTATACTTACCTTTTATGGTGGTGATGTTTTGATTTATGATGATGATGATGATGGTGACGATGTTTATGATGTCCGTCTTTGCTACCTTCTTCTTTGACTTTTGTTGCAACATCAATTGAGTCATTACTTTTCTCATCCTTATGTTCACGGAGGAAATCGAATGAAGATGCAAATGAGGGTGGAGTTGATTTCTCTCCAACAGATAAATTTAACAGAGATTTTGAGTCTTTTTGTGGAGTTTTAGCAGGCTGAGAGTTACTAGCATTTTCAAACGGTGAGATCTTATCTCGACTGTTGCTACCCGTACTCATATTTTCTACTTTTTCCAGTTTGTCTGACTTGTCTAATTTGTCAAGTTTATCAAAGCTACTTGGATTGGACCTCAGTCCCTGTCTTTTTTGTTCTTGACGCTGTTTTGCCTTTTCTAGTACCCGTTTGTATGCCAGAGCACAAAGCCAGCAGAGAGTCTTGCCATCCATCTAAAACAAGAAACAATTTATGTTTATTCTTTGCCTTGTTTAAGATTTAGCAGTGAATCACCCAACCACATAAAAACTGATAAACAAACAACATCCTTACCAACAAGCTACTAACATGTCTAATACACGTTTTACAATGCTTTCCAGTATGACTGGATACTAAAAATAATCTAAAAATGTTATTAGACTTTCACATTGAATGCCAATTGTAAAGAAATAAAAATGAACGATTGCTGAAAGCTATCTTAAATCTTGTTATATGAAATTTATTCACACAGACATTTTTTCAAATACATTGCAACGAAACTGGTCATTTTTTAAATGCTTGAACTCTCCGAAAGTGTAGTCCCTTTTTGCAGTCCTTTCCAGATTTCAATGCGTATATATAAGTAAAATGATAATCCTTGGGTAGAGTAATATACATGGTTTATATGCTGTTCTATTTCCATGAAAAACAACTTTCTTTCTTTCTATGATTTCGTGCTGTTTGTTTTTGTTTTTTCAAAATAAAATATTATAGGATATTCATTTGAGATAAAACCCGCCCGCTTAGCTCAGTAGGTAAGAGCGTTGGTCTACGGATCGCGGGGTCGTGAGTTCGATCCTCGGGCGGGGCGTATGTTCTCCGTGACTATT
This sequence comes from Mercenaria mercenaria, assembly GCF_021730395.1. Lineage (NCBI taxonomy): Eukaryota > Metazoa > Mollusca > Bivalvia > Venerida > Veneridae > Mercenaria > Mercenaria mercenaria. The sequence continues at coordinate 50,073,931 of NC_069364.1, forward strand.
TGATAAACGACATTGTGTCTGAAATCATTAGTCCTCCACCTCTGATTCATGTGGGGAAGTTGGCAGTTACTTGCGGAGGACAGGTTTGTACTGGTACAGAATCCAGGAACACTGGTTAGGTTAACTGCCCGCCGTTACATGACTGAAATACTGTTGAAAAACGGCGTTAAACCCAAAACAAACAAACAAACAAACAAAATCATTTGAGATAAATATATTTTTCACTGAATGAACACCATGTACCTTATTTTCAAAACTGGTAGAGTCAATTTACAAGATATATTTAACTGCTATGTTTCAATAGTTCATTTAAAAACTTTAAATAAAGTTATGTAGAATACAATCTTCTTTCTAAAATCTTCAAATGCTATTTTATTTTTCTTCCCTTTTTGACCAGAAATACAAGTTAACCCTTACCATACTGGACATGATTGGTTCTGCCTTTGCGACCAGTGTAGATCATGATCAGCCAGCACATCCATGCAGTCTGATCATGATCTGCACTGTTCACTTTTCAGTAAGTAGCTTTTTATCTAGCACACAGTTAACGAAACTGCCTACATTTACAGGTGGAGCAGCCCATTGTAGAAAGTTAGCAGGGTAAAGGTTAAAAATCTAATATGGAGAGAATACTCCTTTCCATTATTACATACTTTAGCTTTGGATCGCTCCGACTTGTCAAAAGCACACTTCATTTTGCACTGTTCACAGGGTAGCGGTGCACCAAATTTTTTCTCATATGCTGTACATCGTTGACATTTGTTGTCTACAAATGCTGCCATAAGGTTACAAAACCTGCAGACTGCTGGCTGCAAACAAAACAACTTGTCTAAGTTCATTCTCGCATACCAGAGGTCTACCGTGGTTCCCCGGATGAACCTCTGGCACATTTCGCCGATATTTATGGTTTGGTTACATTACAGGTAAAACGTTTCAGCCAATCAGCGTCGTTTCGCGACAAATCGTAGCGAACCAATCAAACTCGTCCGTGAAAAGCGTAACCGCGTCCTTTCCATATTATCGGGGGAATACGATGTCCATTTATGACGAATATTATTATTTCTTGATGTAAATCTCTTAACGTCGAATTACAGGAATAAATCTTTATTTATCCAATCATGGAATACAGCCTTTATCCATCGTAAGCAAGTATCTTGTTTACATATTTTTTGAAGTTTAAATTCGGAGTTCCAAATAAGGCGAACAATGATTGGCTGAAACCACTCCCGAAAGTAATTACGAGTGCGCATGCTCACCAAGTAAACGATGGAAATAAATCAGAGGTTCGTCTCGGGATTTTGACGAACCTCTGATGGATGAGAATGGTCTAAGTTATATATAATGTAACACGGAATATTTGTTGAAATGGTATCTATATTCTTACTTTCATGTACACTATTTTTACTAATATAAAAACTGAACTTTTGTGAAATTTCAACAACAAACTAAAACTAATTAAAGAAAAACACAATTTATCAGCAGTCTGATACTGGGGTACTAATAAACTTTAGAAGATACTATTTAAGTTTTGAACATGTTTAAATATACAGTTAAGTTGATAACAATTTAATATTCTTCATACCTCTCCATGAACCTTAATATTGTATGTACAATGTCTGCAGTTCTGATTTGTAGCACCCCTCCTGAAAAACAAACCAAACTTTCATAGATAAATTTGTCTGTTACTGATCTGTTATAAACTGAAACATATTCAAAGCAGCATTGTGCTGTGCAGTCTAAGAGAACAAATAACAGTTTTGTCATTTTTCCACTAAATGTATTAAATCTATAGTAAACTGAAGTATGGCTAACAAGAATGCAACTTAGTCAAAATGAACTTTCTTGTCAATAGTATGTAAATGACAAATAGTATTATTGCACAAAAGTGATGTTCTATGGTAAATTTGAACTTGACTTTATACTATATATTCTTTAATGCATATTTTTTAAATATCAGTCACTGCATGAAGTCAACATGGCAAATAAATATTTGTCAATGTACTATTACTACAGAAATTTGAATAAAGTATTAAAGCAGAGTTAAGGGGTCATTTTCACTTTATGATAGCATTTAGCTGCATATTTAATACTTTGATCTGACACAACCATTCTGATCAGAACTTCTTTCCCTGCAACCCTTATAGTAAACATACATCAGAAATACTTACTCTCCTGGAGTAAATTCTGCCCTGCAAGCTGTACACTTGACCACTGGCTGATAGTTACGGCAACCCTGAAACCATATTTAATGTATGGTGTTAATCATGTTTCAGTAACAAACACATAGTAAGCAAGTAAAACATAACAACAAAAGATGTCACTTGTAAGTAAGGAATATCCTATCAAAGCAGAGAGCCCTTGCTTATTGGTTTGATTTATGGTTAGGGTCCTTGCCTTGAAAGTGCACATAAATTTGGCTATTCCATATTAGAAGACTATAAAATAGGTTGTTCTAGTACTCTTCTTAATGATTTCTGGAAAAATGCATCATGCATTTTCTAGAGGAGATTCACGGTAAGTATTCTGACAGAGGCAAAGAAGCTGTTGTCTGTAAACAAACAAGCCCCTTAAAGATCTAGATCAAGTGTGCATGATGTCATACAGGGATGCTGGGAAGGAAATAAATAAACAACAATTGCGAGTTCAAAGGTTTATTTCAATAAACATGTACATTTATTAATTGTGGTCAAGCACTTGGCTGGTCGAGCATAGGTAAAATGACATATGTAAATGGTGGCTCTGGTGTGATTTCTGTTACTGATTCGGAGCACTCAAATTCCACTAATATGTTTAACTTGTGAACATCATTTTGGATCATTACTTTAAAAATTGACTGTTACTCCAAATTTTCTTTTCAATTAGCAAAAATGCCATGCTTACTAAAAATATTGGAATATCAATTTATGTGGAACGAACGTTATTGACCATATCGACATTATAGGGTAAATCCCGTTCTCCGGTATTTCCGTAAATAGGGTCAGGGGAGCTGGCGGGATTAGCCTGTATAACAACCGTGTACAATATTAGCAATTTTTTTGGCAGAAGCTTAGGATTTAGGAAAATTCTTACTTTCTCACAATGAAAATACTATCTTATGACCTCGGCAACAAAATCTTTGCACAATTTGTTTACCCTGAAAAATTCAAATAATTTCACACCATCGGTATCGAGCTACGGAAGCGGCAGCATAGAATAAAAGATAAGATCTCAAAACTAAAGTAAACGTTGGGGATATTTTTGCTACACCTTAATTACAACAGTGTTTTATGATAATCTGCAATACTTTTTTTATGTATTTTTTTCTGCTTAAACCTTGAAAAAGGATAATCTTAAACACTATTGCTACATAGTGTAATGGCCGATACCCCCCTCACCGTAAAACCGGGAACGGGTATTTATTAGCGGCTAATACCGGAAAACGGAATTTATCCTATAACCTCCATATCGAGAAGTTTACAAATGGCTATTCTTACGGTTCCATAGGCTATTCTTAAGGCTCTCCCGTAATAGTAAAAAGCCTGCAGGTGGTTATTCCTATGGCAGTTTTGTTTCACAATACATTGTACTGAATTAAGTCATTCAACTGATAGATTTTCAAATGATTTTGGAAATAACATGTAATCAAATGTCAAGTATAAAACCAAATCAAAGGGCAATAAACATGTTTAGAGTGGTAATAAATTTGTAGGATTGTGAAAAATTTACATATATACTCGAAACATAGATCAATAATTCTCTAACTGGTTTAGTTCAAAACACTTGGTCAATATTTTTTAGTGTTTTAATATATAATGTATGTATTTACATTTACATCTGTGCAAGCAACAATTGTTTTCCGATTTATTTGGAAGACAAATTTCAGTTAAATAAGTATTTTACACTTATGATAAATTCGTTAAATTGTTTGTTAATGTAACAAATGAAAGTAATAAAATGTATCATAAAGGCGAAATTACTTCTCTTTTTTGTCTTCTCTGGATTTCTTTGCCGGAAATTAAAGACATTAGGTGTTATTATATCAGTCAGATGAATTCAGTACGATGTGTAACACCAAAACTGCCATTGGAATAACCACTTGTGTGCTTTTCATATTTATCATAATTCGTACTGGAGCGCCATAGGAATAGACATCTGCGGGCTTTTTACCTTTCTTATGGGAGAAGCGTAAGAATAGCCTGCAAGGCTATTCCTATGGGACCGTAAGAATAGCCACTTCATATCGAGAATTGTGTTTACCAGTTGACAGACAGCGTCTTCACATAATTTAGGACTAACACACAGGCCATCTTGACCATGCTTTTGTCCTGAATACCACTAGTGTATTAAAAAGAGGTGCCTCTTGGGGAGAATACAGAAATTTATTATCCTAACACCGTTTTTAAATGAACCCGAATGAATCATTGCGAACATGTGTGAGACAATCTTTTGTTGTCTGAAAAAAAATCATACGAACTTTACAAAGTTGTTCCGAAGTGGATAGTTGTTCAAACGGATGCCTGCTGTGACACTTTGTGCAGGCGAACAAGGCAGCCATTTCTTCTTTCTTAAAACACTTTCTTTCGTTTAAAAATATGAAAATGCAAAGAATTTTTGCGGAAATTTTGTTTGACTTTCAAACCGGAAGTTCAAGTTACGCCGGAGATGAGATTGCGCATGCTTTAACCGGTGCGTAAACGTTGTTTGTTGTGATTTTTGTAAGAACTGTCACACATGTTTATTTACCACTAATTAATAATATTGAAATCGATTTGTACAAAAATGTCTCAAGAGCCTAAAAATGAAGAGAAGGATTTGACGTTTGAAGAATTTCTGCTTGTCCATCAGCATCAGTTGGAGAGTTCATGTGTACCACAACTATACTGGACAACTTTGTTCAAGAAGCTGAAAAATGAGGTGTGACAGAGATTCATATCGAGCTATACAAGAAAATACCTACCCTCCCTCCATGGAAGCAGTTTTTTTAAAGAAAATTACGCCCCCCCCCCCCACCACCCACACACGCACACACACCCGAAGACATTTTATCCCCTCTCCTTGTTCCACACACCACACCTAAATACCCCCTCCCCTTCCTCAAAAATACCCCCTCGATCCCCAATTGGTCCCGCTAAATAACCGCCCCCCTCTCCCCACCCATTCATCTGTAAAATACCCCCTCCCTGGCTTGAGAACTTTAGCGGGTGGGGTTGTTTGTTATTTCAGATATATGATGTAGGACTGGTGTTCCAAATTCAGTGTCTGTTATTTAAGGGGTTTGTTTGTTATTTCAGATATATGATGCAGAACAGGTGTTCCAGATTCAGTGTCTGTTATTTAAGGGGTTTGTTTGTTATTTCAGATATATGATGCAGAACAGGTGTTCCAGATTCAGTGTCTGTTATTTAAGGGGTTTGTTTGTTATTTCAGATATATGATGCAGAACAGGTGTTCCAGATTCAGTATCTGTTATTTAAGAGGTTTGTTTGTTATTTCAGATATATGATGCAGAACAGGTGTTCCAGATTCAGTGTCTGTTATTTAAGGGGTTTGTTTGTTATTTCAGATATATGATGCAGAACAGGTGTTCCAGATTCGGTGTCTGTTATTTCAGGGGTTTGTTTGTTATTTCAGATATATGATGCAGAACAGGTGTTCCAGATTCAGTGTCTGTTATTTAAGAGGTTTGTTTGTTATTTCAGATATATGATGCAGAACAGGTGTTCCAGATTCAGTGTCTGTTATTTCAGAGATTTGTTTGTCTGTTATTTCAGATATATGATGTAGGACTGGTGTTCCAGATTCAGTATCTGTTATTTCAGAGATTTGTTTGTCTGTTATTTCAGATATATGATGTAGGACTGATGTTCCAGATTCAGTGTCTGTTATTTTAGGTGTTTGTTTGTCTGTTATTTCAGATATATTATGTAGGACAGGTGTTCCAGATTCAGTGTCTGTTATTTTAGGCATTTGTTTGTCTGTTATTTCAGATAAATATGATGCGGGACAGGTGTTCCAGATTCAGTATCTGTTATTTCAGAGGTTCGTTTGCTGTTATTTCAGATGTATGATGAAGGACAGGTGTTCCAGATTTAGTGCCTGTTAGTTTAGATGTTTGTTTGTCTGTTATTTCAGATGTATGATGCAGGACAGGTGTTCCAGATTCAGTGTCTGTTATTTCAGGGGTTTGTTTGTCTGTTATTTCAGATGTATGGTGCAGGACAGGTGTTCCAGATTTAGTGTCTGTTAGTTTAGATGTTTGTTTGTTTGTTATTTCAGATATATGATGTAGGATAGGTGTTCCAGATTCAGTGTCTGTTAGTTAAGGTGTTCCAGATTCAGTGTCTGTTATTTCAGGTATACAATGCCATAGAGGTGTTCAAGATTAAGTGTCTATTATTTTATGTGTATGATTGTCTGTTATTTCAGATATATGATGCAGGAGAGGTGTTCCAGATACAGTGTGTTCAAGAAGAAGCAGAGGATGAGGACAGTGAAGAAGATGATGAGAATACTAGCAGCTGTAGTTGGAGGGTTGTTGTCAATACAGAGGAGGGCATTAAATGCATAGATAAAAAGCAGTAAGTGACAGTATTTTAACAACTTTACCTCCTATATCTGTCATTATATTGTTGATTGACAAGGATATGTCAAAACAGTAATTTTGGATATTGACACATTTAAAGATATGTAAAGTATATTGGACCTGTTGTAAACAATGGTTTCACTAAAACTAACTAAATCATTCCTTCACATGATGTAGTTGTTTTAGGCAGCTATATTACCAGAGTTTTTTATGCCAGTACATAAATATATTATAATTAGTTTATGAAAGTCACCAAGACTATTGCCTCACTGCCAGCATGGGCATCATATTTAGACACCATGTTAATGATTCACAGCAATTGAATGAAATTTCATCAATACGTCTTATGAGGATAGTAACTGAATGAGTGTCATTTTATTGAAATTTGTCACCTTTTTGTACTTGGCCTTCTTTTTATGCCCCCGAAGGGAGGCATATAGTTTTTGAACCATCTGTCTGTCGGTCTGTCAGTCTGTCGGTCTGTCAGTCTGTCGGTCTGTCCGCACTTTCGTGTCCGGTCCATATCTTTGTCATCGATGGATGGATTTTCAAATAACTTGGCATGAATGTGTACCACAGTAAGACGACGTGTCACGCGCAAGACCCAGGTCCGTAGCTCAAAGGTCAAGGTCACACTTAGACATTAAAGGTTATTGCATTGATGGGCGTGTCCGGTCCATATCTTTGTCATCGATGGATGGATTTTCAAATAACTTGGCATGAATGTGAACCACAGTAAGACGACGTGTCGCGCGCAAGACCCAGGTCCGTATCTCAAAGGTCAAGGTCACACTTAGACATTAAGGGATAGTGCATTGATGGGCGTGTCCGGTCCATATCTTTGTCATCGATGGATGGATTTTCAAATAACTTGGCATGAATGTGTACCACAGTAAGACGACGTGTCATGCGCAAGACCCAGGTCCGTAGCTCAAAGGTCAAGGTCACACTTAGATGTTAAAGGTCTTTTTTCATGATAGTGCATTGATGGGCGTGTCCGGTCCATATCTTTGTCATTCATGTATGGATTTTAAAATAACTACGCATAAATGTGTGACACAGTAAGACGACGTGTCGCGTGCAAGACCCAGCTCCGTAGGTCAAAGGTCTTAAACTCGAACATCGGCCATAACTATTCATTTAAAGTGCCATCGGGGGCATGTGTCATCCTATGGAGACAGCTCTTGTTTCTTCAAAAAAAAATAAAAAATATGCTAGTGTTTGTCAGCAAGATGTTAATATGTAGGTTGACTTCCAGTTAGTAATGACATTGTCAAAGAATTTGGCAGAAGAAATTATGAACAGAGTCACATTGTGGTAAGACAGTATGGTGAAGTTAAGTTTAGTGTGTGAGCAATAATGAACCAGATGACATAAAAAAAAATAATAATAATACAGTCTAAGGAATCTTGGTCAGATACAAAAAATATCTGCAGTTTGCTGCCCAGCATGTTGTCTCATTATCACTGACAAGCTAACTGACCACAGTGAATTATGGCCCAGCACTGGAGGCTGATATAATGTTGAACATCTTGGAAAATTGGAATCTAATAATCTGTAACACATTAACATTCTATGCTTTTTTCTGGATCAAAACTTGAAACCCTTTGTCTGGAGAAAAATTGAAATGGTCATCAGTGAGCTTCCAAGCATGTCTAAAATGCTCATAAAAGACAGCATTCATGAGAGCACCACACAAAAAGGTTTCTGACGGAAGCAATTTTAACCCCCTAAGTCTATCAAATAGTATATAAATTGATTTTGGAAATGCATGTTACACTGAACCTACAATTTATTTGCAAATATAGTAAATGTATCATTTATTGGACATTCTAGACAGAGGAAAGGGGAGGTGGGTATCTGACAAGGCTTGGGGGAGTGTGTAGTTGCCCCCACCTCCAACAAGTTCAGTGTTGATATGATGTAAGCTCAGCATCTAAATTGCTTATAATAATTTCATCTGCGGATATACTTAATTTACTTCTATTATAAAATTGAACCCATACTTCCAGACTCAAATTTGTGTCCTCCTCGATCCCCATAATAATAGGACCCCCTCGCCCTCCTTGTTGAAATGGCTCCTTCGTGGGTATGTATGTAATTAACATATTACATAATTGTACAAATTGTATACCTGTAATTGTTAGGTTTTATTAATTAATTTTAGCATGAGTGTGAAGAAGGCATGTAGCTTATTATAAGTCACTCGCGAGTCCACTTCCTGGAAGTAAAACAGTATTTGTGTCTTTTGATCAACACCTGTTGGGGTTCAAACCTGCACCTCACAGGTGAGCAGCCGACACCTTATCCCTTACCACTGCCTAACTGTTCACAATTAAGTCAGTAAGTTTTCAATTAATACCCCTATAAACTATAAATGGTACTGTCAAAATTGAAAGATGGGCATGTTTATATTGTAGAAACTTAACAAGGTACATAGTAAGAGTTAAAGCTTCAAAAGGTTCGAATAAAAATTCTAAGAAATCATTAATATTCTACAATTGAATATAGAAAAGAAATGTGTTTTGAGTTGGCTAAAAAAATAAACATACTTTTAATTATCACTGTTACTTATTTTTACTTTTTATGCCCTCGAAGGGAGGCATATAGTTTTTGAACCGTCTGTCGGTCTGTCAGTCTGTCAGTCTGTCCGCAATTTTCGTGTCCGGTCCATATCTTTGTCATCGATGGATGGATTTTCAAATAACTTGGCATGAATGTGTACCACAGTAAGACGACGTGTCGCGCGTAAGACCCAGGTCCGTAGCTCAAAGGTCAAGGTCACACTTAGACATTAAAGGATAGTGTATTGATGGGCGTGTCCGGTCCATATCTTTGTCATTGATGGATGGATTTTCAAATAACTTGACATGAATGTGTACCACAGTAAGACGACGTGTCGCGCGCAAGACCCAGGTCCGTAGCTCAAAGGTCAAGGTCACACTTAGACCTTAAAGGATAGTGCATTGATGGGCATGTCCGGTCCATATCTTTGTCATTCATGGATGGATTTTCAAATAACTTGGCATGAATGTGTACCACAGTAAGACGACTTGTCACATGCAAGACCCAGGTCCGTAGCTCAAAGGTCAAGGTCACACTTAGACATTAAAGGATAGTGCATTGATGGGCGTGTCCAGTCCATATCTTTGTCATCCATGGATGGATTTTCAAATAACTTGGCATGAATGTGTACTACAGTAAGACAATGTGTCGCGTGCAAGACCCAGGTCAATAGCTCAAAGGTCAAGGTCACACTTAGACGTTAAAGGTCATGTTTCATGATAGTGCATTGATGGGCATGTCCGGTCCATATGTTTGTCATTCATGCATGGATTTTAAAATAACTGCGCATGAATGTGTGACACAATAAGACGACGTGTCACGCGCAAGACCCAGCTCCGTAGGTCAAAGGTCCTAAACTCTAACATCGGCCATAACTATTCATTCAAAGTGCCATCGGGGGCATGTGTCATCCTATGGAGACAGCTCTTGTTTGTTCTAAAAACATGAAATGCCGTTTTTTTTCTTTTTATTGTAAAAGCATAAAAATGTTTGAGGTCAGGATGTTTAAATTAATGTCGACCAGGAGACTCAAGAACACCAAATTCATTTCTTTCCCGTCTGACGTTATACATGTAACAAGACATTATAAGACATGTACATCCTTCTTATTGTGCCTGTACAAATGTATTTGATATCAGTATATATTTTGTACAGAGACGCTACATATTATAATCAGAAAACTATAACTATTTAGGGTCTTTGATTGTTAGCAATGTTTTACCTAATTATGTCTCCCCCAGGAGACATATTGTTTTTGCTCTGTCCGTCCGTCCGTCCGTACGTCACACTTCATTTCCGAGCAATAACTGGAGAACCATTTGACCTAGAACCTTCAAACTTAATAGGGTTGTAGGGCTGCTGGAGTAGACGACCCCTATTATTTTTTGGGTCACTCCGTCAAAGGGGCCTGAACATTGAAAACCATTTCCGATCAATAACTAGAGAACCACTTGACCCAGAATGTTGAAACTTCATAGGATGATTGGTCATGAAGAGTAGATGACCCCTATTGATTTTGGGGTCACTCCGTCAAAGGTCAAGTTCACAGGGGCCTGAACATTGAAAACCATTTCCGATCAATAACTAGAGAACCACTTGACCCAGAATGTTGAAACTTCATAGGATGATTGGTCATGAAGAGTAGATGACCCCTATTGATTTTGGGGTCACTCTGTCAAAGGTCAAGGTCACAGGGGCCTGAACATTGAAAACCATTTCCGATCAATAACTAGAGAACCACTTGACCCAGAATGTTGAAACTTCATAGGATGATTGTTCATAAAGAGTAATAGACCCCTATTGATTTTGGGGTCACTCCATCAAAGGTCAAGGTCACAGGGGCCTGAACATGGAAAACCATTTCCGATCAATAACTAGAGAACCACTTGACCCAGAATGTTGAAACTTCATAGGATGATTGTACATGCAAAGTAGATGACCCCTGTCGATTTTAGGGTCACTCCATTAAAGGTCAAGGTCACAGGGGTCTGAACATTGAAAACCATTTCCGGTCAATAACTTGAGAACCACTTGACCCCGAATGTTGAAACTTAATAGGATGATTGGTCATGCAGAGTAGATGACCCCTAATGATTTTGGAGTCACTCTGTGAAAGGTCAAGGTCACAGGGGCCCGAACATTGAAAACCATTTCCGGTCAGTAACTTGAGAACCACTTGACCCAGAATGATGAAACTTCATAGGATGATTGGTCATGCAGAGTAGATGACCCTTAACGATTTGAGGGTCACTCTGTTAAAGGTCAAAGCCACAGGGGCCTGAACATGGAAAACCATTTCCAATCAATAACTTGAGAACCTCTCGACCCAGAATGTTGAAACTTCATAGGATGATTGTTCATGCAGAGTAAATGACCCTATTGTTTTTGGGGTCACTCTGTTAAAGTTCAAGGTCACAGGGGCCTGAACATTGATAACCAGTTCTGATCAATAACTTGAGAACAACTTGACCCAGAATGTTGAAACTTCATAGGATGATTGAACATGCAGAGTAGATGACCCCTATTGATTTTGGGGTCAGTCTATTAAAGGTCAAGGTCACAGTGGCCTGTTCATGTAAAATCATTTTTTGGAAATAACTTGAGAACCACTTTACCTACAATGTTGAAACTTAATAGGATGATTGGACCTGCAGAGTAGATGACCCCTACTTATTTTGAGGTCACTTGATCAAAGGTCAAGGTCACAGGAGCCTGAACAGTGACTTGAGAACCACTAGGCCAAGAGTGTTGAAATTTAGCGGGATGACTGGACATGCCAAGTAGATGATCCCTATTGCAGCCAACCATCAGTGTCTCTTTGACTTTTGCTCCTGACCCCTATTGACTTCTTGCCTATAGGACTTTGCATTGGGGGAGACATGCACTTTTTTACAAAAGCATTTTCTAGTTTGACATTGAAAATAAAAATGAAATTAAAATATAACAGAGTTTAGAATGATAATTTAAAATTATACTTTAATTTTGACACTCTATTTTTAAGCACCAAATCATTTATTAGCTATAACTGTATATACAAAAGCAATCTTCAAATAAAGAATTCATGAGATAATTGTTGCTAAACTGATGTATAAATTATGCCCATAGGTCTTCTTTAATATTGTTTAACTTCTGCTGTGTGCTTGTAATTCTTATCAGCCCCACTCTATCTGTCATGGTATATTAGATCAAAGGGTCTGTAGAGTAATTATAACTGTATTCCTGCTGAGGTGTTACTGCTCAGAGCTGAGTAGTTTCTTGTCAAGATTCCTTAGACTGAATAGTAATACAAATCAGTCCTGAGCATGTAATATAATCTGGATGTATAATTATAATGTTTAAGCATAAATTAGTAAGACCAAGGTCAGGGCTGCATATAGGGACAGTGGGTCATGGTCAAGGTCAGTGTCACTAAAACTGGAGAAAAGCGGTTTCAGCTCAATAACTTTAGTTTGAACTGAAATTTGCTTATAGGTACTTTGTTGAAAAACCAAGAGTGGGATTGCAAATGTTGCCAGTGGTGTTATGGTCAGCATAACTAAATTTAAAACTCAGTTTATTTGAAAAATTTCAACAGAGTTATTGCCCTTTAGTTAATTTAGTAGTGCATTTTTAGCTGGACTATTCGAAGTATAAGGAGAGCTATCCTACTCGACCCGGCATCTGCATCAGCGTCGGAATCTTTCCGTGTCCCCACCTTGGTTAAAGTTTTTAACCAGGTTTTCGAAAACCTGAGTTATTAGATTGGGGTATGTCGTTGGTCGGGCGGGCGGGCGGATGGTGGCGTCAAACTGGTGTTTCCAGTCAATAACTTTTGTTTCGGTAAAGGTATTTGAATAAAACTCGGTATGTATGTAGCTTATATCAAGACAAAGGCTGGGATTGATTTTGGGGTTTCTGGGGTCAAGGTCAAGGTCACTGTTACTTAAAATAGAAAAAGGGTTTCCGGTCAATAACTTAACTTAGGAATGAGCTATCATGATGAAACTTGGTGTATAGAAAACTTATATAAAGTTGTAGCTTGGGATTGATTTTGGGGTGTCTGGGATCAAGGTCATGGTCATTGTTACTAAAAATAGGGTTAGGGTTAGGGTTGTGCTTTAGAGTTAGGGTTAGGGTAAGGTTAGGGTTAGGGTTAGGGTTAGGGTTGTGCTTTAAAGTGGTGCACTGTGATTCAGTATACTTTTGAAAGTGTTGAAAACCTGGTTTCATGGCATTGCCGCATTTCTTGTTTTACACTTTCTCTTTTTTCATTGTATCTCTGTAATTACTTGATGGATTTGATTCAAACTTAAAATAGTCATTCCTCATTATCACCCACATCATCTGACATAAGGGCCATAACTCTTGCACCAATATTTCATGATTTATCCCCCCCCTTTTCACCTAGATTTTCAGGTTAAAGTTTTGATGCGCTTTCACTGTATCTCTGTTATTACTGAATGGATTTGATTCAAACTTAAAATAATTGTTCAACATCATCACCCACATCATATGACAAAGGTGCATAACTCTGGTGCAAATTTTTCATGAATTATTCCCCTTTTTTACTTAGATTTTCAGGTTAAAGTTTTGATGCACTTTCACTCTATCTCTGTTATTACTGAATGAATTTGATTCAGACTTAAAATAATTGTTCAACATCAACACCCACATCATATGAGACAAGGTTCATAACTCTGGCACACATTTTTGAGTCGGTTAAACGCTGTCAAGCGTTTGACGAGTCCTTGCTATCGCACGATTTCTCATTCTTAAATGGCCTCACAACACAGCGAAGTGATGTAGTTCCATTGGATTGTCTCTAATTTCAAAGAGTTCATTGATCGAATGAAGTTCATTTATGTCAATCCTATTTGCTTTGACCAATATACGATGTAATCTGTCATATTTATGACTTGTAATTGTGCAATACTCAAATAAAGCCACGTATTTTCTTCCGCGGTAACTCATTAAGCATAAACACGCATAACGATTCTGCGGGATTTGGTTATACATTTGCGCATATGATTATGGTGACGAATTTTATGCCCTTTTGTCACAAAATAGCAAATATGATGTTCACAAATTCAAATAAAAACTGCATATTAACTTATTAGCCAAATTATCCATTTGTTACCCTGTCCGTTTCAAAAAATAATCTTTAAAATCATTGCGCAAATAACAAATTTATTGTGCTGTGCATTTTATGAATTGCGCAGACTTACAAAGCTTGTGTAACATCCAGCGAAAGACAAAATATTATATTGTTCCAGAACATACTGCTAGTATTTTATTGAGTGGGTACCTCTGAAAGCATTGGAATGTCTCTTATCAAAGAGTTTATCACATCGATGAAATTAAATTATGACAGCTTCATTTTAAATGACCCGAATAAGATATGTGCAGTATGTTAATTCTTCCGCGAGACTTCACGGATGAATCCTAACTACATTCTGGACACTTCTCGGCGAACACGCATGACCTGTTTATAACAATGCTTCTACGACTTTGAGTGGGTTGAATTTTGCAGTCAGTAAACGGATAAATTATCGGAAGAAGAAGCTCTTACTGGTTTGTTTAGTTACTACTGATATTAAAAATGATATTAATTCTTATTTTTCGAGAAATAAACAAATCGGCGAAAAATTAAATTGTATTTTCTTGTAGTTTTTGAAATCGAAAGTAGATCGTCTATGTTTGGCTGCTTTGACGAAACGAAACAACTTTTTTATGAAAAGATTTAAATAAGAGGTAATTTAACCGTAAACTTCAATGTCAGATACTGCCAATTGCTGCTAAATGTCTTCGTATCATCACAATTTGTAAAATATATTGGTGAAACTGGAGAAAAGTGTAATCGTATCCGGATATATATTTTGGGTAAATATCGAGCTGTGTTATGATATTTTAACATTCAAGTAACATACATGATAGATATTATTGTAACAGAAATGATTCTAGAGAATTTATTTTTATTACACCTACATATAATCTATGTCAGACTCGTATTCTAGTCCTGAGGCATGATCTGAAAGTAAAAAGATGAAGTGACAGTCATACTTTGGATATTGTAATACTAGAAAGAATCTAGATCGTAACCTTTCTGGAATTTTGACTGGTTTGGATAATTTGCTTACGATTCAGGTTCGCAAAAAAAATGAAACCGTCACCCATTCTGCTTTTCATGATGACACATGGCTTGATTTTTGCAGTCAGTAAGCGGATAAATTATCCCGAGAAAGAGCTCTTACTGCTTTGTTTAATTACTACTGATTTTAAAAATTATTATATTTCTTATTTTTCGAGAAATAAACAAATCGGCGAAACATTAAGTTGTATTTTCTTGTAGTTTTTGAAATCAAAAGTAGATCGTCTATGTTAGAGTGCTTTGACGAAACAAAACAATTTTTTTATGAAATGATTTAAATAATTTCACCGTAAACTTCAATGTCAGATACTGCCAATTGCTGCTAAACTGTCTTCATATCATCACAATTTGTAAAACATATTGTCGAAACTAGAGATTTTGGCGGTATAAAAGAAAGTGTAATCCTATCCGGATATAATATTTTGGGTAAATATCGAGCTGTGTTATGAAATTTAAACATTAAAGTAACAGACATGATAGAATATTATTGTAACAGAAATGATTCTAGAATTTATTTTTATAATACATACATAGAATCAATATCAGACTTATATTCTAGTGCTGAGGCATGACCTGAAAGTAAAAATATGAAGTGACAGTCATTCATACTTTGAATATTGTAATACTAAAAAGAATCTAGGTAATATTTAGAAATCGAAACATAAAATTTTCAGTTAGAAATTGCACCAAAGGCTGTATCAAGGGTCTACATTTTCAAAATTTCCTTGTGGTGATACCCCAAGCCCTACTTGCAGGAGGGGGTATCCTCCCACACCCTCCCCCCATATTGCCACTTTACAGTTTGATACATTTGCCATTTTACCACCTGCCACAATGCCCATTTCAAAATCTGACTGCAGTTCAAAGCGGGAAGGAACACCCCTCCCCACACCCACCCTGCTACCGACCACGTAAAAATGGCTCAAACATTTTTTCAGCCCAGTCTGGGCCTGTCTGTCTACATGAATCAAAACGGATTTTTGAAAGTACATAGACTTGGGGACTACTGACATGGTTTTGAAGGGGTTAACAGGTCTGAAATAGAATAAATGATGGTTTAAACTAAAAAAGAACTGCATTTATTAATATTGGTTATCTTTTCGGAAATTGGTAGCTAGTCCGAGTAACTTCTCTTAGTTTCGAATGCGCAATTTTACTGTCAGTGTAAACATTCATGACACTATATATCGACACTCAGCAACATTTACATATCTTTAAACGCAAAGTAAGTATACTTTAAATTCACATCCCTTATAATATGATTGAACAATACCTAGCGTGTGACACGGTTATTGCCAGGCCCCTTATCTGTAAAATATCTGAACAGTTCTTTCGTCCATCCGTTACAAATTGTATGTGGCAATCCGCGCTATAAAATTTCAATATTTATATAAATTTTCATATTCAAATTTTATCATGTGCGAATATATACCAGCCGATAATTGCCTGTTTTGGTAATGCCGGAGGCAAATGTTTACTGGAAAAATATTTATAGTCATGGGCAGTATCTTAGTGTCACCTGTCAAATTGTAGTTTGTACTTTCAACATTTTTATTTTTGCGAACCACTCTTCAATTTTAGAGAAATATATTGGGTTTAAATACTTGTATAATGTCAATCAAAGTTTTACTAGGCATCGATTGAATGTCCATTTCATCTATTGTAACAGAATCTCTGTTCAGTTGGGGAAAAAAACTGAAAGTGGTAGACTATACTACCAGTACATCAATCATTAGCCGACTCTCAGGCCCTTCAGGCCTTTGATTAATTAATTATTCCCCCTTTTTATTTAGAATTTCAGGTTAAAGTTTTGATGTACTTTCACTATCTCTGTTATAACTGAATGGATTTGATTCATACTTGATTTAGTTGTTCAACATCATCACCCACATCATATGACACAAGGTGTATAACTCTGGCACCAATGTTTCGTGAATTATGCACCCTTTTACTTAGAATTTAAGGTTGATTTTGATGCATTTTCACTATATCTCAGTTATTACGAAATGCATTTGATTCAAACTTGAAGTAGTTGTTCCACATCATCACCCTCATCGTATGGTGCAAGGTGCATAACTCCTGCACCAATATTTTATGAATTATGCCCCCTTTTTGCATAGAATTATAGTAATGTAGTGATTTGATACACTATATTTACCTCTCTTATTACCGAATATTTTTGACACAGACTCAGTTTATTGTGCAATATCTTCATCCACATTGGAGTCATTAACTATCCAGTGACAGCTCCAGTTTCCTCAGATGTGCCCAGTTTCACTGTCCAGCATCGAAATAGTCGAGCGCGCTGTCTCCTGTGACAGCTCTTGTTTGTCATACCCCATGTCTTTCTGTGAAGTCTTAGTTGCAGGTGTACCAATTCATTGAATTTGTTTGAACTGAAATTATTGGAAATTCATGTTAAGGTAGATTGTGAATATGAACAAAAATACAGTCTCTAAATTCCAATAGAGACAAATGTTCCTTGGGAATGTTCAGCCATTCTAGGTACTGAATGACAAGTAATTAAAAGTTAGTGTTACAGGTATCTCCTAAAGATTTGCTGCAATCTTTCTATTTACACAACACCTACTTAATTATGTTCAAGTAATAGATAGAAATGTATTCTTTCAGCATTTACCTTGTTGATCATGCGTGGACATACCGTGTACATGAGGCACGGGATTATCTTAACCAGGTGGCAGGACTTAAAGAAAGAATGGCAGCTTTGATGGATGTTCCTACAGAGGGTAGAGAGCAGAAGAAAGTTGTTGATGACTTACTGAAAGAAATGTGGAAGTAAGTGAACATTTCTCAAAATCGATGAATCCCTTTTTCAATAGGGCAAACTGAAAATTTCTTATTGTTATGACATTGGTAGTAAATTTTTTATGCATATGTTTGTTTGAAAAAAAGTAATTCTGTGAAAGGAAAAAAAAAGCAACTGCAAGTCCAATATATGCATAAGGGGCAAGCTGCTTGTGTTGCATATACCTCAAGAAGTATCTTGCTTAAACAGGTTCCTGAAACTTTATAGGAATGTTATACAGCATGTGACGTTATTTCAGTATGACCTGACTTATGGCCCCTCACTTTGTCCAGACTGTGCATTTAGAAAATAAAAGTTAAGTGTTACGGTTTTCTCTGAAGAATAAATACATTCCTTCTGTTTTGAAATTCTGTTTAGACAAGACCTACATAGTACAAATGTAACATCCGTTAACTGTCAAACAATGGTAGATACAAAGGTGCACTGTATCCTGTGAAAACCTTTAATGTTTCATGTAAAGATATTAGATTATATTCTGTAAAGTTTATAAGTACATGTAGATATATCTATTCATTTCAGATTCAATAATACATACAGCCTTGGTAACTATGAACTGGTAAGTTAAAAATCTAGATCTTACACTTCTCAGTCTTGGACTAGCATTTCAAGTGGCATGTACAATTGAACTGCTCCAGTTAAGGTAGTTCTGTACATTTTTTTAGCCCACCATCATCAGATGGTGGGCTATTCAAATCACTCTGCGTCCATGGTCCGTCCGTCCGTTAACAATTTCTCGTTATCGCATCTCCTCAGAAACTACTGGGGGGATTTTGACCAAACTTTGTCAGAATGATGTATTGGTACCCTAGTTGTGTCCCCCTGAAAATCAGACTGGTTCAACAATTTTTGAGTGAGTTATGGCCCTTTGTTTATTTTTATAATTTATATAGGGAAAATCTTTGAAAATCTTCTTGTCGAAAACCACAGAGCCTAGGGCTTTGATATTTGGTATGTAGCGTCATCTAGTGGTCCTCTACCAAGATAAATCTAATTATTTCCCTAGGGTCAAATATGGCCCCACCCAGGGGTTCACATGGTTTATATAGACTTATATAGGGAAAAACTTTGAAAAACTTCTTGTCCAAAACCACAGGGCCTAGGGCTTTGATATTTTGTATGTGACATCATCTAATGGTCTTCTACAAAGATTATTCAAATTATTCCCCTAGGATCAAATATGGCTCCGCCCTGGGGGTCACATGGTTTACATAGACTTATATAGGGAAAAACTTAGAAAATCTTCTTGTCCAAACCACAAAGCCTAGGGCTTTGATATTTGTAATGTAGCATCATCTAGTGGTTCTCTACCAAATTTGTTCAAATTATCCCCCTAGGGTCAAATATGGCCCCGCCCCAGGGATCACATGGTTCATATAGACGTATAAGGGAAAAGCTTTTAAAATCTTCTTGTACAAAACCTACAACATTCAAATTTGGACCACATGTATAGTTTTGAGTGGCAAGATGAACCTTGACATTAGTTGACCTTGATTTTGACCTAGTGACCTACTTTCACATTTGTGTAGCTACAGCCTTCAAATTTGGACCACATGCATAGTTTTGTGTACTGGGAAAACGTTTGACCTTGACATGCATTGACCTAGTGACCTACTTTCACATTTTTGAAGGTACAGGCTTCAAATTTGGACCACATGCATAGTTTTGTGTTCCGAAATGAAATTTGAGCTTGATTTTGACTTAGTGACCTATTTTCACATTTCTCAAGCTACAGCCTTCAAATTTGGACCACATGCATAGTTTTGTGTACCGAAATGAACTTTGATCTTGAGATTGACCTAGTGACCTACTTTCACATTTTTTAAGGTACAGGCTTCACATTTGGACCACATGCATAGTTTCTTGTTCCGAAATGAAATTTGACCTTGATTTTGACCTAGTGACCTACTTTCACATTTCTCAAGCTACTGCCTGCTATTTGATAACTGGACCACATGCATATTTATGTGTTCTGAATTGAAATTTGACATTGATTTTTACCTAGTACCTACTTTCACATTTCTCAAGCTGCAGCCTCCAAATTTGAAGCACATGCATAGTTTTGTATACTGAAATGAACTTTGACCTTGAAATTGATCTTGTGACCTACTTTCACATTTCTCAAGCTACAGCTTTCAAATTTGGACCACATGCATGGACCACATGCACAGTGTTGTGTACTGAAATGAAATCTGACCTTGATTTTGACCTTGAGCTAATCTTGAAATTTGGAACAATCAAAAATGGCTCAGTGGTGGGCGCCAAGATCACTCTGTGATCTCTTGTTCAAAATAGTAACTTTCAGGAACTTGAGCTGTATAAATACAGCCATCTCAGTTGTTGAATGAAAATATCTGCCAGCTTTACTTCTGACAAATTCAGATGAAGTAAGTTACTTGAACTCCTTAGAAACCATTTCAATGCCCTTTCCATAGATTTTACAGGGGGAGCGGTGGTTATGGTGTCAGTCGCTCAGTCTCAAGGTCATGGGTTTGAGCCCAACTGGCATCACAACCACACTATCTCATATGGCACAAGCACTGATTTTCCAGGACCCAGACTAGAGAGTGATTCAAAAAAGCTTTCATAGCAGTCAAGTCATATCCAACTGTAGTAATTTATTTAAACTATTTACAGTTTTCTCTCTGACACATTAAAATACAGTGGAAATGATGGGGCTTTTTATGCCAATACTACGTTATGTTTAATATTTCAGTAGCACTATTGTTGTTTCTGTACACAGGGTACAAATGAACGTCTTCCAATATGGTATGTAATGGATGAGTTTGGTTCCCGTATTCAGCATTCAGATATGCCAACATTTAAGATGGCACCCTTCATGTATGGACCACAGCATATAGCATATTCAATTATCTGGCCAGTCAGAGACCTCGAAAAGGGAGGCAAGTATAAACTAGCTGTTAACAAGCAGTAAAAAGTTTTTGTCCGTATTGTATTATAAATCTTAAAATATGTTATACATACATTTTGCTTGGCCTTAAATCAAAGATCTTTTGCCATTTTGGAAAGTCTTTCAGACTACACATGAGTGTAATATTAGAGTGCAACATGTTTGATAATTTATTTATTTATTTGGGATTTTCGGCACACCAACACAGTATAGGTTATATGGCACCAAACAGGACTACAAACTTTGGTTTCGTTTCTCATTTACATCGAAATAAAAACATGAGGTATGGAAATTTTTGATAATTTACCAAATGAAGTGCACAGGAGAGCATGTCCCAGGATCTCTCTGACCAACCTGCTGCCTCTGTCTTGATATCCTAAATCTACCTTTGAACTTGATCTAGTGATTGTGGGTCACGGGTTCTGACTGACAGCAGCTGCTAAGTAGTTTCTACTTTAACCTTTAGCTTGCTAGCGGCAAGTGTTTCTACCTTTGCAACCAGTGCAGACCAAGATCAGATCATGGTCTGCACTGTCCGCTATTCAGTCAGTAAATTTGAAGTGAACACCTCTGAATAATAAATAGTATTGCCCAAATTGAATGATGGACCAGTCCATTTCAGAAATTTAGCAGGGTAAAGGTTAAACCGTAACATATACATGATAGTTGATATTTATAATCATATTGTGCTTTTCACTGAAATACTTGGGACTGTTAGTGAGATAATTATAATCCATATCAACCACACCAAATGATATAGCTTTGCCGATCTACTTGTACATTGTGTATTAATTTCTAATTTTTCAGTTAAATGATAAAAATTGTAGTTTCACTTTGTTCTTTATATATTCCTTGATTCAAATAATTTTCCTTGATGAGAATTTCAAAACATTATGCTGCAAGTAAAAAAAAAAATGAAACAGAAGTTTATTTCATGTTTGTCTTTGTAATATCACAAGACATCTGACGTCATCTTTGTTTACCTCTGAGGTTAAAATATGGTATATATTTCGCCTCAAAGTGAGACAGTTTTCACATTTTCATGTGTCCTATATGCTCACAGAAATATGAAAATTCATACTGAAGAATTGGGCAAAAATCGATTCTATTATCTTTCCTTGTTTATTGAGATCAACGCTATACCTTGTTGTCTCCCTTCGACCGTCTAGCTAAATATCGATCACTATCGGATATTTTTTAGATCGTTATGGTTCGGCTATCTCCGCTTATCGTATCACGGGAGGTGCCGATCATAAAAAAACAAGGATTATAGATTAGAGATCTCCTGTAAAAACGTAGTGGGAAGGGTGATTTATTTTACACCAATTTTAAGTACTGGTAAAACAACAACAGCAAATATAGTCATCAACTTGGTTTAATTCTGTTTTTCAATAATGTAAAATACCGAACGGAAAAAAGAAGACACTACGTTATTTATTCTTTTATTTTGCATAGTCAAAGAGCTATAAAAAAGTGTTTTATACTTCTTTGGCATACATGTAGTATATGAAAATATGATCAACACTATATTATTTTCTTTATATTTTACAGAAAGTGAGACATAAAAACAAATATAAATACACAAAATCATGTATATTAGGCGAGCATAACATACATGTACATGAAACTACTATTATCTTACAAAAAAGAAAGCAGGAAAAAAAAAATTTTTTAAAGGGCTTACAAACTTAACAATCTCATTTTCAGTTATTATAAATGGATGTGAAATGCGTTTTTTTATTATTATTATTATTATTAATCATATTTAACTTGTTAAAATTAATTTTGCTATGTAATGAACATTTGAAAAACATATTGTCACACACTGATGAAAAAATGAACACACTGATGAAAAAAATGAACAGAAAAACAAACTAGCAAACATACTTGACAATGTAAACGGTATCTTTTAATGACACCAGAGCCTGTTAATTGGAAGTGTGACCTATTTGCCCCCGAGCCAGTCATTGTGTAATAAAGTAGGTGCGAATTATGACTTCTCAATGTTTCTCTAAAGGTACTGACTGACTGATTTAATAAATATCAGATTTTTAAAATAAAAAGTGGAAAACCTAAGAATAAAACAAGCACACCATAGAAAAAAGTCTTTTAGAAAAGATTTAGGATAAAGTGACATTAATGAAGTGTAAAGGTTATTCATAATAACTATCACAAATTTTTTTATTATATGAACAGGGGATTACAGATTTTTCATATCTTTTAGCGCGTGCTATACCTTCTTGAGATTAGCTGTGCGTACATTCAGTTCAATTCAATTTCGATTTATTGCATAAATACAATGCCTACAGCAAGTGAAAGCATTATATAATATGGAGCAGAGAAAGTACATAATAATTTTTTTCAGGAGAGACAATAAACCAAAGAGCTATAAAAAATTAAAAATGTATTTTATACTTCTTTGAATAAACTAATAAATTAATAAACGACAATTTTTCACAATGTTGTCACAAATCTTCTATACTATAATATTTTCACTCTTAGGCGAACTTTTAACACGTGTTCTATATATCTATACTTTAATATCGAACAATTAAAAATACAAGTAAATACTCAATCACTGTCCCATTATCTTATGTATCTAACAACATTTGTACTTGAAAATGAAACAAAATATTTATTGTGTATTTAAGTCTCGTTCATTAAACATGTTACAATTTCAAAATGCTCTTACGCAGTCACCGAGAAGATTATTATCTGTGTAATAAAAAGACCTGATCGTCCCTAATCCCCTAATAAAAAGGTGTTGATAAGCAATAAACTTGCAAAAAGCTGTTAATTGGTAATAAACAACTATCGAAAAGCGCTTTAATATGGCTGTTTCAGAGGCTCCGAAAACAATTTACTCAAATGTTGCATTATATAAATTCTTTATAACATATTTATGGTTAAAACTTAAACTAAGGGGTATAAGTATAATTAAACGAATCTTTAAAATACGAGACGGTGGTTTAGAAAGAAATATATATAGTTGCAACGTGCATCATGTCTTATTTTTTTTTATTTATTTATTAACATAATACGTCAGCATGTTTCCCTGTAACATTTCTTTTGCGGTAAGCTTGTATTTCCCAAAAACTATGGTTCGCCTTAATATAACTGAAATTATTCCCGCACTATTATTATCACTTAATACTATGTTGTAATAATAAAATTTTCTGTATCATCGGCAGCTAAACTTCGGGCGGATTCGTGCGTTTCCGCACGCGTCCGGAAATACCACGGACACGGCAAATAAAGAAATAATACAAAAATCACCAACTTTTAAACGTCTAGGGAAGCAAGAAGACATTAAAATAATTTCAAAATAAAAACATATATAAAAAGTTTATTGTCTGTAGAATACTTCAATAGGATAATAAATATTCTCAATGTATGAATAAAGTGGCTACAGGGAAAAGAATAAGATACGTATCACAGGTTTTTGCTTATTTTATTCAGTAACTATATGCCGTAAACAGAGACTGATAGTGATGTTTTTTAATCGCCAAGGGAAGCATTAATTTTTCATTTTAGATAAATAATATTTATATCTTTGTAAAGAGAAAAGAATGACGAACACTTCAATAGGATAATAAATATTGTGTGTTCATTCTAATTAAAACAATATTTGTTTAAACTTTTTTTCCTTCTTTGTTTCTATAGGAAAATATCAACCAGATAAAAATCGATATCGCACTGCCAGGTGATTTCAAGGGGGATAATTTTACCGATAAGACGACAAATTTTACCTAATTGTTGATCATGTGTTGCAATTCTGTGTTTTCACACAAAAAAAATATTTATTTTATATATGTGTTACTTGCAGAGGAAGTAACAAGAGATTATGTACCAAATATTCAACATCCTGGGAGGAGAAAAGCTATGCTGTTACCATGGATACAATGTGACTTCAAGGATATTTCATATGAACAACCAGAACCAGAACCTTCCTTCTTCTCAGTAAATAGTTTTGTGACTTTGATGTGTGAAATTTATTGTGTATTGCTTAGGCGATCATTAAAAAAAAATTTGTTTGCAGTAACATGACCTTCCCATGAAAATCACTGTGATCCAATTTTTTTTTCTGGCCAGTCGAATGTAAAAAATTTTCCCTGTATGATTATATGCAAAATAAAATGTCCCTACCTACCTACTCACACAAAAAGCTTTTGGTGGCATTAACACAAAAAAGTTATGGCCTTAGATTAGTTGTAAACTGTATCGATATAGTTTGTTCAGTGGTTGATTTGAAGCTTTGACTTTTTCATCACATCACCATGCGAAGATGAAGAATTGTTTTTTTTTTTTTTTATTTTACAGGTTTTCTAAAATTAAAGATTATTGGTATTAATTTTTATGTAGCTTTGCTACAAAAAATCACAGTTTGAGATCCACCATAGATGATTAATGATCTTTCTTCCTTCCATTGCCTATGTTTTGTGTGGAAAATCTGTCAGCTAGTTTGCAAGAACTACAAAGAAAATAATGTTAGCTTTCAGTGTCACAGTTATAAGCATAGGCATTTGACAAAGTCTAAAATGAAACTGTAATTTCTGTCTTTCATTTATTTGGTGAGCATTGGCACTGGTAATTACCATTGGCAATCATTTCAGCCAGTCAATGTTTTCCAGATCAAAATATTCCTCATAGATCATTGTCAGTTTTGAAATGATAACCTTGTAAACAAATTTAAAACATAGGCAAACCCGCCCGCTTAGCTCAGTAGATAGAGCGTTGGTCTACGGATCGCGGGGTCGCGAGTTCGATACTCGGGCGTGGCGTATGTTCTCCGTGACTATTTGATAAACGACATTGTGTCTGAAATCATTAGTCCTCCACCTCTGATTCATGTGGGGAAGTTGGCAGTTACTTGCGGAGAACAGGTTTGTTCTGGTACAGAATCCAGGAACACTGGTTAGGTTAACTGCCCGCCGTCACATGACTGAAATAATGTTGAAAAATGGCATTAAACCCAAAACAAACAAAACAAATAAAAACCATAGGCAAAATGTGCTAGAGGTTCAGTCAGGGAACCATGGTAGACATAAGGTATGTAAAAATGCTAATGGTGAAACTTGTCTGACATTCTCCATTTATCTGACACAGTGGTTCTTCTCTGCTGTATTACAGGCTCACAGGATAGAAGATGAAGACACCTCTGATATGAAGAAGGTCCCACCCCTACCTACTGATCGGAAATTAAAGGTGTGTCTAGATTACCCACAATCCCCAGAGTTAACAGACAGCAGGTTTGAATTGGTAGAATCGGGTGAAGAAGCAGACATTATCTGGACACGACACAGTTTCAAGGATTATAAGTGAGTAGCATAATAATATCAGTTTATGAACTATAAATTAGGGATGGCAACGAATATTCGAATATTCGTTCATTCATTCATTACACGAATATTCAAATACCGTTTCACTATTCGAATATTCGGAAAAAAATATAAGATCATGAAAAAAATAAAAGCCTATTAAAAGAACAAAAAATGTCCGTTTATGTAATTTGAGAAAACCCGCTTTCATTATAAATTCGTACGAAAATGGCTTCTGTCATTATCAGACGTGTCATTTTGTATAATAGCGTGCGCTATGGTGATGACAGTGTACCCTGTAGTTATACCGCTAACTGCTTACCTTTAGAAAATTTTAATTGTCACAAATTGATGTAAATCCGTTACAACTCATCTTGTTTTCGGTAGGTGCGAACCGCGTGTAATTAAAAATGATCGGACATCACCTGAACTAATTACTCAGATTTCAATCAAAGTCAATAACATATACTTTAATTATAATTTGAGTAAAGATAGTTGCCGAAAACTATAGAAAACAATTAATTCAAATGGGATGCATATCAATTTTTTACGTAAATCGGATAATCTGATTGAAATGACGAATAAATGCATTTCTTGTGGTTAATTTTTTAATCAGTACTCAATTTTCAGACAAAAGACGTAAAGTTAAGCATTTCTTCTTTATATTACCCTTAATTGACCCCCATCCCGCAGTGAATCTACTCTCAAAGTCTGCCGTTTTGAAGTATTTCACGCGATCATCAGATAAGAAGTCAGTTACGTGTAATATGTGTGGAGAAACCCCCCATACGCGAGGGCTAAATCCCTGTAAGAAATAGATAAATCCTATATAAATTATATGTATATGAAGGCAAATAACGAATATTTTATACTACAAAAGACAAAAGAAGCGATGAGAACGATTTGTCAGTTTTAATTCGTTAATGTCTGAACCACTTCCAGTGTAAACGAAAGTAAAATTAATGCATGTCGATGATTAGGGTATGATAAACACGTAGGATTTTAGTGGATTTGTTGATCAGTTGATGACCGAATATTCGAATATTCGTTCGGAAGGTTGACCGAATATTCGAATACCAAAAATGCTATTCGTTGCCATCCCTACTATAAATAAATGAATTTTGATTGGTTATTGCACTATCACATGATAAAGGACAGATATAACTTCATTATGATATTGAACAATTACTATAAATAGTGCATCAGATTCATATATGACCTTGAACTCATATTGACATTAAAGTGATTAAAAAACTGTGCATGAAATTGTAATATTACACAGTTACTAAAATATTCATGCTTAATATAATCAAACAATTAAAGACTTGCGATTTTATCTCGATCAGAATAATATAAAAAATGACCTTGACATAAGCTTCAGTATTATTTTTTTTCTAGTGCACATCACAAAGTCCATAATTATACCATATTGATCTATGTTTTTTAGATCACCTGAACCAAAGGTGAGCTATTAGTACAGGTGGATGGTCCAATTTCCATCTTCTCCTCTGAAACTACTTGTCAGAGCTGTACCAATATTGGTCTGTAGCATCTTGGCAAGTTCTTCTCTCAAATTTACTCAAATGATTTTCCTTTTTTTGGGCCTATAGAGCTAAAAATAGGAAAATCTTTAATGACTTCTTCTCATTAACCTTTTGATGGATCTTCATAAAACTTGGTCTTTAGCATCATTATAAGGTCTTCTTGAGTATTGACTATTTCAAGAGTAGTCTGAGCTATTTTAGTCACCCTGGTGTTGGCGTCACACCTTGGTTACAGTTTTGCATGCAAGTACGTATAGCTATCATTTAAAGGCATATAGCTTTGAAACTTTTATTTTCTAGGTCAGTTATCAACCTGGGTCAGGTCAAATAACTCTGACATGTATTTTGGCCAAATCATGCTCCATTTTGGATATAGAAAATCCTGGTTAAAGTTTTGCATGCAATTTACTACCTCCAAAACTAATACAAATATTGAATTGAAACTTCACACATTTCTTCGGGTTTATAAAACTTGGTCATAGCATCAAGTCCCATAACTCTGACTTGTATTCTGCAAAATTATGTCCCCTTTTGAACTTAAAACTTCTGGTTAAATTTTTGCATGCAAGTTACAATCTCCAAAATTAATGCAGATAATAGATTGAAACTCTATTATAGATACACATTGAGGGTAACATTCCTGGGACAACAATTCCAATAGTCAAGCATTGGCTGTCTTACGGATAGCTCTTGTTATATTTATGCCCCCCTTCGAAGAAGGAGGGTATATTATTTTGCAGGTGCCGGTCGCTCGGTAGTTTGGTTGGTTGGTCTGTCAGTTGGTATGTAAACCAATCCGTTTCCAGATGATAAGAACACTTGGGCCTAGGATCATGAAAGTTGGTTGGGAGGTTGGTCATAACCAGCAGTTGACCCCTATTGATTTTGAGATCAGTAGGTCAAAGGTTAAGGTTACAGTGACTTGGAACAGTTGAACGATTTCTGGATGATAACTCAAGAACTCTTGGGCCTGGGGTCATGAAAGTTGATAGGGGGGTTCGTCATGACCAGCAGATGACTCCTATTGATTTTGAGGTTGGTAGGTCAAAGGTCAAAGTCACAATGACCTGGAATAGTTAAATGGTTTCCGGATGATAACTCAAGAATATTTGGGCATAGGATCATAAAAGTTGATGGGGAGGTTTTTCATGACCAGTAGATGACCCCTATTGATTTTGAGATCAGTAGGTCGAAGGTCAAGGTCACAGTGACCCAGAACAGTTAAACCATTTCCAGACGATAACTTGAGAAAGCTTGGGTCTAGGATTACAAAACTTGGTAGGGAGGTTGACCATGATCAGCAGATGATCCCTATTGATTTTATGGTCATTAGATCAAAGGTCAAGGTCACAGTGACCCAGAACAGTTAAACAGTTTTCGAATGATAACTCCAGGACTCTTGGGCCTAGGATCATGAAAGTTGATAGGGAGGTTGGTCATGACCAGCAAATGACCCCTATTGATTTTGAGGTCAAAAGACCAAAGGTCAAGTTCACATTGACCCTGAATGCCGTAATGTCCTTTACTTATCATTGTTTTACTCCTGCTTTCATATCCTTTAACTAAAATGTTTGGTTATCATGGAATTTCCATGAGTTTTATAATGACTTCAGTGACTTGAATGCAAGCAGTATCATTTATGTTAATTAATTAAATTAAATCTTTGGAGATAAATATTAAGCTTTAAATTTACAAGTTGCACTGTTCCAAACATTTTGCCAGAACAAGAGCACTGCTGCAAATACAGTAAAACGCCTGTCGTTCAAGGTTCCGAGGTGAAGAGCTAAATGCTCAAGTTGTTTAGGGTTTCAAGATATCCAAACATATAGATATGAAAGCCAGAGAACATTGGAATTGCTTAAGTGAGCACAGAGCTCAAGCTTTCAATGCACGTTTGAGAGGTGTTCAACTGTAATAAAATGTTGTCCAATAAAACTGTAATTCTTAGCATACCAATTCATATTGATGCTGTATTTATACATATATTTCAGGTCATTATACAGTGAAGGAGTGTACAGATATATAAACCAGTTTCCAAGTGAACAATGTTTAACAGTGAAAGATCTGTTACCTATAGTCTGTCGGAGAGCTGGTTCTGGCAAATATGACCCAGAAACACTAGAGGGGTCTCCAAAATGGCTGCCAGTGTCATATAATCTCAATACTGAAATGGACAAATTTGTTTCCTACTTCCAGCACAGAGAAGAAAAGTATGTTGCATATTTTAGCATAGTTATGCTCATGAATATTTTTATGCTGATTTCATATATTATTTATGAACTATTATTATTACATGA
This sequence comes from Mercenaria mercenaria, assembly GCF_021730395.1. Taxonomy (NCBI): domain Eukaryota; kingdom Metazoa; phylum Mollusca; class Bivalvia; order Venerida; family Veneridae; genus Mercenaria; species Mercenaria mercenaria. The sequence goes on from NC_069364.1 coordinate 50,104,079, forward strand.
CAGCTACAACTAAATAAATCACCGGTTAGTACTTTATGTCAGGTCTAAATGAAACGTGTTTACTTTATTGAATGGCTTGCCAGTTAGTAGTATACAATGATTTGCCATTTGATTTATTTGTCAATTTAATAAAAGGTGTTCTATATTTGGCAAAAACATGAAATGGTTTTGATGCATTGGCTGGTTGAGACACAATTATGGCATCAATTATGATGTCAGATTGTTACCCAACATCTGGTTACTACCGTAATGACTGTTGTTCAGTATGATTTAGAATAGAATGTTCTATGAGCTTGTTAGAATTAAAATAATCAAGGTCTTCTTGTAGTTTATTATCTACATGTATAATATTGTAACATTTTGTCATTTAGGTGCTTGGATATTTATTCACTCATGCTAACACTTGATTGAATTCTTACACATCTGAACTCTGAATCGCTGCTAATCAGATAATACATCAAGTAAAGGTCTAGTGTATTTTATAAATCTAAGGCCAGTGTTGTTTAATTACACTGGTATGTATAGAGCAAAAATGTTAATACATGTATACAGTCCAGTATGTGGCATACAGAAGTCAAAAGCGAAATTGGCAAACACTTATGCCAAATATGAAACAACTAAAAATAGTTGAATATTAGTTACTATATTCAGACAGAAAGCTATTTGACTATGTTACAGAGGTCTTGATAATGTATGGATTTTAAAGCCGTGGAATCTCTCCAACTCTGCAGACATAACAGTCAGTGATAATCTCAACCAGATTATTCGCTTCTCAGAAAGTGGACCAAAAGTAAGTAAAATAAAAAAAGAGAAAAAAAAAGTATAGCATATTTCAGATCACCTTTAATGGTTTCAGTTTTAGTTACTTTCTTAGATGAAAAACTAAAAATGTCAAATTTCATTTCTCAAGTTAAGAAATGAATACTGGTTTCTTATTCTGATGTGACAAAAAGGAAAAGCAAGTGAAAAATTATATCGTCCACAAAGGTATGATGTCACTGTTTATTGATACACATGTACCTTCAGATAGATTGCATATTGAAAGCTTGCTCATTTGAAACAATGAACATTTTTAAGCATGGAATGTCAAAGATGCTATTGTTACATTGTTTTCTCGCATAAAGTTTGATGTTACAACAAAAGCAATAGTCCTACCATTGAATAATTGTCTGTATCTAATTGGAGTTAAATAAAGGGTTTTGTATTTGTTAGTAAAACATATGCTGTATTTCAGACAGACAAGTTGTAGGTAGATCTATATAATAAATTGATATACGTGTATCTTCAGATAGCTTGCAAGTATATATCAGACACTGTAACTATACATAGAGAAGATATCAAGTCAGATGTAAAAGTTGACTTCAGGTTCCTGGTGTTTTTGGCCAGTGTGAAACCATTGAAACTCTGGGTATATAAACCTTTCAGTGTCAGGAGAGGACACAAGTAAGTGAAATGAAATTACTCAAAGGTGTTATCTTTAGAAGAAAAGAAAAAAAGGACTGTGTTGGTGCTGTGAAATATCTAACCTCCTATGTAGTATACACGCTCAAAAGAGAATTCAAGTAGACAAATGAACATATCATTTTTCATGATAAGTTACATAATACAGAGTCAAGGATGGAAATATCTCTTGTATTTCAGATCTGCTACAACTGAACACAGACTAGTTGTTTTGAATCTTGCAAGAAACTGACTTACAGATAATGCAATTGTACACATTTGAAATTAAAAACTTGGTATACAGGAATTTAGAGAGGACATTTTCTATAAGCAGAGTTGATTGGAAGTCAGGTTTTTGTCAAATCCTCTTGTCTGTGGTGTTTAAAAATACTGCACAAGCTTGATAATACAAGATTTATTGAAAGTTTAACACTTGCCATGCTGGACACGATTGATCCTTCCTTTGAGACCAGTGTAGATCTTGATGAGCCTGCACATCTGTGCAGTCTGATCAAGATCTGCTCTGTTTGCCATTCAGTCAAGATCTTTTTGGTAAGCACCTCTTTTAACAGTCAGTTGGACTGTCCATATTGAGAGATTGACAAGTTCATTATAGAAATTAAGCAGGGTAAGGGTTAAATACTTATAGGTTATTAGCTTTGTATCGGGAAATATGCACGAGTTCTCAGCGGAAATATTGCGCGACTTTAGGAGCGCAATATTCCTCCGCTGAAGAACGAGTGCATATTTCCCGATGCAAAGATAATAACCTTTTTATTACATACACAGCTACACGTATAAATATAATGTAAATATCATAAATTTGTTCAACAGCCTGGATATGATTGACAATACTGCACTAAATAGATAAAAATAGTGCAAGAACAGACACTGAATTACGTCACGCACCCGATATGAAATTCAGGCGTCAGTATATAGAAAAATATTGACCTTTCCGGTATCAGTGTAACTTAACGGGGAATAGAAACGTGTATGTAATAATGTAGTTTATGGTTTCTGAATGCTTTATTCATTTATTCGTATATTTCAATATAAGAACCTGATTAATATTGCAGACAATATGAGTTAACAGACTATGATGATTTCCTACGACATCTGACATATGTTGGTCTCTACGAATATAAAGATGTTTACAGACCTGGTGTAAGTACCTGCAGTTTGCTTTGGAAATCTATACACATCATATTAGAAAAAGTCAAGAGATTAATGTAAATTATTAAACTTGATGGTGAAAACATTTACACAGAGGTATATAGTTCAGCTCTTTGTCTGTTTGTCATTCTTTGACCATTGGGTTTCAGATTTTTATTAAATGCTTGGACATAGAATAGTCAAACTTTATAGAATGATTGCCTGTGGCCAGAAGCTGTAACCCCCTTTCCCACTGTTCATGGGGTATGGTCATAATGACCCAGGACTGTAAATGGTATTCATTTGATGATTGCTTTTTATCAGTGTGTGACCCCTATCAATTTGGAGGTCAGTTTATCAAAGGTCAAGGTCACACTGACCTATACTTCAGTGCTGCTGATTATTTGGTCTACAGCCTCCACACTCCACACTTCATAAGAGAGTCAGTAGATAATTCATATTTTTTTCTTCATCTTATACATTAATCCTAGCTTCAAGTTTTTTTTGGGATCAAAGGTTTAATGGGTTCATTATGAGTCTAGTCAATAACTGTCATCCTTCAAGGAATTTTGAAATAGCTAGTGTTTAAATGTTAACGTTAACATCATTCCATATTACCTTTAACTCGAGGCCAATACCACTTGAATGCCAGGATAAAAAAATTATTATCTGTAATTTTGAAATTAAATTTGGTATAAACAATGTCATGTTAAAGTCATAGCCGTAACCTTAGTAACAAAATCGTATGTAGGTATTGCATATTTGATTTGACAATTAAGTTCTGTATCTGAAGCATTTCCTGTTATCTTTGGAAAGGGCCAAGGGCCTTAGAAATACAACTTTCAGAGTAACAGCCAAGACATGACGTACATATCTATCATTGTCATATTCCATTGAAGGTAGACATACGCATTTACCAAATGCAGTATAACTGTTTATTTACTATCAGCATGTTATCTTTCACTGCATCTATTTCCTTGTTGCAGATGTACACAGAGCAATTTATAGAGCCATTTGAAGCAGAAAATCCAGGTTTTAAATGGGAACCTATAGAGGTATTTTGTTATATTATTGCAAAAAAATGTAGGTCTGGATTATAATTTTTTAAGAACAAATAGTATTGTATCTTAAGAACTGCCTTAAGCTTGCACAATAATTTGTCAACACCAGTTGTAGGGAAAAACAATTAATACAAGTGTATTCAATAAGTTGGAAGAAAGTAAATGTTATTTTGCTATTTTAGGTACAGTAGTGGTTATTGCCTGTATGTAGCCTGACTTTGCTTAGAATGATCTTTAGGTTTGACTGTTCGATTTTTCTATAAAGTGACCAGTAACAGTTCTACAAGTGTAGGTACTACACAGTAACAGTTACATACAAGTAAAGGTATTACCCAGCAACAATGTTCGTACCCGTTACTGGATAATACCTATACTTACAATTAAGTATAGGTATTACGTATTCTAACACGACAAGTGAATAACCTACATACATGTAGAGCAAAATCTATCTCCAGTTATTCTGCAATAAACCACTCGCATGCAATGACGTCATCCAATCCAGGTTCGTAGCACGGTCTTAAAAAGTAGTTATCATTTTTTCTAACATTGTTGATACTAGTATGTTGTGTTAGAATCGAAATTATTAGATTCCCAGGTGATTATTGTAGAATAACCCGAGTTTTTCATTCTTATGCAAAACAATATATCACTCAGGCCTACGGCTTTCGTGATATATTCTTACGCATAAGAACTCAAAACTCTGGTTATTCTATGATAAACCACGTTTGGGAACTTATTATTTCTAAAGTAACAGCAACATACAACTGTATGTATAACAATTATTTACAAGAGCAGCAGATAAGAAAGCTTCTCAAACTTGCGAAAACATTTCTATATAAAAGCCTTAATAATTTTATTATTATTTTATTTTCCAGAGAATGAAAGTTACAAAGGTAAGAGTTCTACTAATTATGGTGTCATAATTCTAATATTTCAGGCCTCCATACACCAGATGTTTCTGGAAGTGTTTCAGGCAGCTACCAGTAAGGCTCCACCAGCTGGGATGTCCCATTTCCCACTGTCTAGAGCTATTTATGGCATTGATTTATTGTTGCAGTGGAGCAAAAATGAAAAAGGTGAATAACATAGTTACTTACTTTACATAAGGGCCAGTCCATAATAGGGTGATATTATGTCAGAGATTTAAAGTTTTTGGAATATATTTTCAGTGCGTTGCTTTATCATAAGCACTGAAGATCCTAAGGTTATAAAATGCAAGTTTGGAGACCAGTCTTAAACCAGCTTTGACTGGTTCTAGTCATAAAATGAAAAGTTGCTTTCTATGACTGGTCATCAAACTCAATTTTATAGCCATGATGACAGGAGTAATTTAAGTCCTATGTTAACATTTTATCATTTTTTAAAAAGGTAATGGAATTCTTCACTGAAAATACGAGAGAAATGTTCTCAGATTAAATTAATCAAATTACAATAATTGAGAAAGCTATTAAAACTAAACTGCATTTATGTCACATGTATCTCGAAAAGTATTTGACCTAGGATTATGAAACATAGGTATATTGTTAAGCATAGCATGCAAAGTTGTGCACCTGGGGTTTAATTCAGATTCTACTCAGTCAGACCAGAGTAACTGCCCTTGACTTAGTAAAAAATATGCATAAAAGGACATATAAGTTTGTGTAGCATGCATCTCAGTAAGTATTTGACTTAGAAAACATTACAGGGTTGTTATATAGCATGTGAAGTTGTGTGCCTTGTGTTCTGAGTGGATAACTGGTCATCGGCTATTAAAGTTAAAAATACCCATAAAAATGCTCAAAAGTACATGTTGCATATATCTTAAATATATTTCACCTACAGTGATGAAACTATGTACATTGACAGGAAAGAGCACCAGTGTCTTACACTCATGTGTATAGTTTATACAATATCTAGGTGTAGATCTATTTTTTGACCAAGTCATGGACCATAACTCTAGTTTGGCTGTGTCAAATCTTTATGAAAATACCAGGTGTACAACTGCATATGCTATAAGGTTGGATGACTCTGGGTCAAATACTTTTAGAGATTTGAATGTCACAAATTCAGATGGAGGGATGGACAAATGGACTGACAAGGGCAACTCAAATTTAATGTTAGCAATAAAAACTATAGTATCTTGAAATTTCTGTATGTGTCTTGTTAAAGTGAATATTTGATGTTTTGGCAGGAGAGAAATATGTACAGCCTATGTTAAGTGAGGTGAACTTTGCCTGTGATTATACCAGCTGGATGGAGGAATATCCAGAAATGCTTAATGACGCCTTCAGTGTATTATTCTTCAATGACATCAAAGGACGTGAAGATAGGATCATCCCACTGTCTTGATGAGCTGTTCTAATGTAGACTGGATCGGTTTTTATATTGTTATAATAACTAACCTCATTAATCGTTACATAGACTGGATCAGTCTTAAAATAATGATATATCATAGCACACTGTAGACTGTATTGAAGGTTTGGCTTCCATCATTAGACACAAGCATGAACAGGATCTTTCCAAAATGGATCTTCATATATCAAATGGAACATTGCAAAAGGTTAGAAGATGAAAGTTGCCATCAGCTTTTCTTATCTGTCTAAGTTGTTATACAAGACGTGACCTTTGCACAGTACAAGGAAGGATCCAGTATGCCTCTCTGAGCAAAAGTTCAGGAAGTGGCAAATTCTTTATAATGCAGAAATAAGCTTAAAGTAGAATTTGTACCAAAAACCTAAGAAAAGTCAAGTGACAGGAATATACAACATTTATCATATACCTCAGAGTATATCTTGTCAGTCCAAACTTACACAGACATTTCATAGTTCTATTTTGGGCAATTCATGTGTTCATCTTAACTGTTTCAATACCAGTAAGCTCTTATTTGTTATATAAAGGAAACAGCAAATTGTTAAAGTTTTCATTTTTATTTCATTTTAGTTAGTGATTTCTTTTATAATGAATCAATATGTACAGTTTCATGTGCAATAAATACTTTTAAAAACATCTTTCAGTTTATTTTAACTTAAAAATACTTAAACATGTTTGGTACATGAACCTCTAGTCTACATACCTAGTTACAATACCTTCCCAGCATTCCTGGGTTACATTGCTTGTTCCCTGTATGTAACTTACATATATCGTTTCACAACATTAAGGTGGAAAACAACTGCCTTAGATGTACATTTGCCGAAACAACTGTATTGGATGGACAGTTTCCTGAAAAACTGACAAATAATAATGATAAACAACTGTCTCAGATGTGCTTTTTCCTGCCAATTTGAAAAAGAGAAACAGCTGCCTTAGTTGTATATTCTTCTGACAACTGACAATGAGAAACCACTGTCTTAGATCTGCTTTTTCCTTCCAAACTGCAAAACAGACACAACTGCCTTAACAACGAGAAACCACTGTTTCTTTTTTAAGTTAGATGTATATTCACCAGTCAAACTGACGAAGAGAAACAACTGCCTAAGCATTCTGTCGAAGTTCAATAAATAAACTTCTGGAGATGTTTATTCTGCTGCCTAATTGGCAATGAGAAACAACTACCTCAGATGCATATTCTCATCAAATCTACAACAAATTCAACTGTCTTCGATGTATATTCTCCAGTCAAGTTAACGACCAAAATCAACAAAGAAACAACTGCCAGGTGTGTATATACTCTTGTGTCAAATCAACAAAAACAACTGCGTAAGTTACATATTCTGCTGTCAAACAACAAAGAAAACAACTGCCTAAGATGTGTATTTTCCAGACAAATCAACTAAGAGAGTATTTGCTTCACTGAGACTGGCAGTTTTGTTCTTACTAGCAAGCTGCAGTCACAAAATAAAATGGTGACAGATTCAGAACTTTTTAAAATTTGAAATTACTAACACATCAGAGTTTTATAACATTTAGCAAACACCACTGGTATAAGAAGTAACATGAACTCAACAACTGTAAACATGTTGAAATTTCTTTTTGTGAGCGTATGAAAAACTGAATACTTGTTTAAATATTGGGTCTTAAATTATTTTCAGAATAATACATACAATGAAGCCAGTTTGAAATATTTTAAAAACCCAAATAATCTCGACTTAGGATCATGTGGCTGTACTACAAATTGAAACATGAGATGTTGACTTGTACAATACTTTGGCACGACCATTCGAAAAATGTCACAGAAAGACATGCTTTAGAAAAAAAAAGTTTTAAATTTTCTCAGAAAAAATATCTTCAAGTGTCTGCTTCCTCTACTGATTGTTTTGACTTTTTGGGACTGGTTCCCTGTCCTTTATTGTCTTTTCTTTGTCTTTTCAATCCTTTCATCTTTCTTGTCTGTAAGTTGGACAAATCTTGTTTCTGCATGTGTATTCTACCAAGCTGCGAACCAAATGCATCCTGGGATATATTCTTTCTCTTCTTTATCTGTAATTAAATTTGGAATAATATATAAATATAATGTAAATGTTTTTACACCGACAAACAAATTATTTCATGAGTTAACCCTTTTCAGACTTTTTGTTGGTAGCAAATATCCTGTCATATATAAAAATCACTCTTTGAAACCACAATGACAGAAAAATATCTCCCACTGTAGGGGTTAATGATTTGATAAAAGCTACATCCATTTATAATACTGTACAAAGAAAATGTGTTGCTTTAATCTTATGACTCTACATATTGTACCTTCAAGGTAACCTGAGAATACCATTATCAGGTTTGCACCATACCATTGGTGAATCAGATTTTTATAACGGTTTTGATTGACTGACCTGTCCTTTTTTAGCTCACCTGTCACAAAGTGACAAGGTGAGCTTTTGTGATCGCACGGCGTCCGTCGTCCGTCCGTGCGTCCGTCCGTAAACTTTTGCTTGTGACCACTCTAGAGGTCACATTTTTCATGGGATCTTTATGAAAATTGGTCAGAATGTTCATCTTGATGATATCTAGGTCAAGTTCGAAACTGGGTCACGTGCCATCAAAAACTAGGTCAGTAGGTCTAAAAATAGAAAAACCTTGTGACCTCTCTAGAGGCCATATATTTCACAAGATCTTCATGAAAATTGGTCAGAATGTTCACCTTGATGATATCTAGGTCAAGTTCGAAACTGGGTCATGTGGGGTCAAAAACTAGGTCAGTAGGTCTAAAAATTGAAAAACCTTGTGACCTCTCTAGAGGCCATATTTTTCATGAGATCTTCATGAATATAGGTCAGAATGTTCACCTTGATGATATCTAGGTCAAGTTCGAAACTGGGTCACATGGGGTCAAAAACTAGGTCAGTAGGTCTAAAAATAGAAAAACCTTGTGACCTCTCTAGAGGCCATATTTTTCACGAGATCTTCATGAATATTGGTCAGAATGTTCACCTTGATGATATCTAGGTCAAGTTTGAAACTGGGTCACGTGGGGTCAAAAACTAGGTCATTAGGTCTAAAAATAGAAAAACCTTGTGACCTCTCTAGAGGCCATATTTCTCAAAGGATCTTCATGAAAATTGGTCAGAATGTTCAGCTTGATGATATCTAGGTCAAGTTCGAAACTGGGTCACGTAGGGGTAAAAACTAGGTCAGTAGGTCTAAAAATAGAAAAACCTTGTGACCTCTCTAGAGGCCATATTTTTCATAAAATCTTCATGAATATTGGTCAGAATGTTCACCTTGATGATATCTAGGTCATTTTCGATACTGGGTCATGTGGGATCAAAAACTAGGTCAGTAGGTCTAAAAATAGAAAAACCTAGTGACCTCTCTAGAGGCCATATTTCTCAATGGATCTTCATGAAAATTGGTCAGAATGTTCACCTTGATGATATCTAGGTCAAGTTCGAAACTGGGTCACGTGCGGTCAAAAACTAGGTCAGTAGGTCTAAAAATAGAAAAACCTTGTGACCTCTCTAGAGGCCGTATTTTTCAATGGATCTTCATGAAAATTGGTCAGAATGTTAACCTTGATGATATCTAGATCAAGTTCGAAACTGGGTCACGTGGGGTTAAAAACTAGGTCAGTAGATCTAAAAATAGAAAAACCTTGTGACCTCTCTAGAGGCCATATTTTTCATGAGATCTTCATGAATATTGGTCAGGTTTGAAACTGGGTAACGTGGGGTCAAAAACTAGGTCAGTAGGTCTAAAAATAGAAAAACCTTGTGACCTTTCTAGAGGCCATATTTCTCTATGGATCTTCATGAAAATTGGTGAGACTGTTCAGCTTGAAGATATCTAGGTCAAGTTCGAAACTATGTCACGTGCCATCAAAAACTAGGTCAGTAGGTCAAATAATAGAAAGTCCTTGTGACCTCTCTAAAGGCCTATATTTTTCATGGGATCTGTATGAAAGTTGGTCTGATTGTTCATCTTGATGATATCTAGGTCAAGTTCGAAACTGGGTCACGTGCCTTCAAAAACTAGGTCATTAGGTCAAAGAATAGAAAAACCTTGTGACCTCTCTAGAGGCCATATTTTTCAATGGATCTTCATGAAAATTGGTCAGAATTTTTTATCTTGATGATATCTATGTCACATGTGCTGAAAAACTAGGTCACTTTGTCAAATAATAGAAATAACGACGTCATACTCAGTTCAACACTGGGTCATGTGGGGATAGGTAAGCGATTCAGGACCATCCTGGTCCTCTTGTTTCTTGTTCTCATTGGCCTTTGACAAGACTATTCAACCCATCACTTATATCTAATAAATTATGACTGCTGAAGTTAAATAAAATACTGTTATATTCACATACCAACCAAACATATGCAAGACCTAGGTCAGACAGTATTTGGCAAAACTTGTACAAGGAAAAAAAGTCTGCAAAATACCTGAACTATAAAACTGGTAAGAGAAACTGAATACTTACAGTGGCTGTTTTTGGTTTCTTCAAGCTTCTCTTGTACAAATCATCTGATGCTATCTTTGTTCTCCGCACTGTAAAGTCGACAGATGGTCCCATATCTTCTAATTCAATACGGGGAACTTTGCTTCCAGACTTCTTTAATAAAATTCTGTTGTTGAAAAAAGAAGATTATTGAACAATCAGTAATTATTTATTTATTTGGGTTTTACGGCGCACAAACACAGTATAGGTTAAAAAGTGTTGCAAGTTGCTTTGCAGACAAGTAAGGTTTATGTCCTTGTATAAGCAATACCAATTTCTAGACTTTTTGCTTTTAGCAAGTAATTATTTTCATACTAATTACTAAAATGGTTTTAGCACAGCTGACAACAACATTTCAGTTATACATAACCATCTTTTTTCTGGAAAGTTCTTAACACACAGTAACTGCCTTACTATTCTATGCTATAAAGAAGATGTCAACTAAATTTTCCTCTAATGCAATAACTATTTCTGGATAAGTTGTCAGTTTACCCAAATTCTGATGGGATCTGACAAATTACCCTAATTTTGATGTGATGAGACAAAATTACAACCCTTTACGGCAAAGTAAAGCTGGTTTGATAAACTATAATAAAAGCATCCTTAAGTATTTTACATGCTAAGTATCCATTACATTTAACTAATAAACATGGTATGAACAGACCTGTAATTTCTGATGTATATTTTCCCATCTACAGCTGATATCATTATAACATGTTCTATTCCCTGCAGTCTAATCTGCTTTATTACAGAACCTCTGAAAAAATCTGAAATAAAATGTATCTCTCATATAAATTGACATGAAATTTATTTCTGACATTGAGAACTGATTTGTGTATTCAGGTCTTTTTTCTGAAACTTAGTTTGTTTAAAATATAGTTCTTAGAGCTATGAGTTTTACTAATCATGGTCAATTGAATGCTCCTGATGATAAAGATCTTCAATATGTATGAAATACTTGCTGAAGTGTGTAAATATTTTTTTGTCATTAAGTGATCACAATGAAAAACAGTGAAATTATTTATAAGACTAATTTAGGTTGATTTCATCTGCAAAACTGAATCCCATTAAAGTTTCCATTAAAATCCTCATATTTCTGTCTGAGCGAAATGGCTGATTCAGCAACATTCCTGTCCCAGCAAAATGGCTAAGCAAAAAAATCCTGTCCCTGCAAAATGGCAGATTCAGCAAAAATTCCTGTCCCAGCAAAATGACTGATTTGATCAAAATCATGAACTTCCACACCACCAAAAGGTTTTAAAGTATTCAGTAACATGTTAACAACAATTTCATCAAAGCACTAACAAGCATATGCCAGTTCTTGCTTAATATATTACAAATTCCCAGTAAGAAATTTAACCTTCAATTATTTGTAACTTGTAAATAATGCAAATGTATGACTGACTTCAACTGAGATAAATAACAGTTGTTGGAACAGTAAATGTTGCGTAACAATACGCGTTTTCCCTAAGTTACATTGCGTAAAATGTATGCATCAAATATGACATCACGATATATTTAAACAAGAGCACTATAATGAGAAGCAATATATGCCTGAAGGTGTAACCTTTGACCCCTAAGTGTGACCTTGACCTTGAAGCGAGGTATCCTAAACATGCGCTCTGCATGTCTTCTCGATGTGGTGAACATTTGTGCCAAGCTTCTTTAAAATCCTTCAAGCAGTTCAAGAGTTACAGAGCGAACACAAAATTGCTAATGGACAGACAGGCAGACACTGGCGTCATAACATAATACCTCACTTCGGGTGTATAACAATCTTAGCCAATCATGCACTGTGATATCTGGAATGTTCCGTCTTTACTTGAGCCCACAGCCATTAAGTTCATCACCATTTAAATTTTATTTGTTAGCATTTAACAGGCCTTAAGACCATTTTCCTGTATTTACGGTGTAGAATAGCACCCCAGTTTCCTCTCCAGGCACTATTTCAGATCAGACAGGAACCTTCTATCATTATTCAAAATCTGATTCTTAGAAAAGATCAATAAACTGTTTTACAGTAAATTACCTGCAAAGAGATTTTTCAATCTAGAGTAGTCGGGATCTGTGTCAAACTGTTCCCCAGCAAACATAATACATGGTTTAGTACCTATTGGACATTTTGGACCCTGTGAAATATCAAATACTGTGTATGCAGGAATAATCATCAACATCTTCAAACACAAACGATACACATACTACCAATTATGGCTATACCAGAACCATTATATGAAGATGTCTTTGTTTGTTTTCCAATTTGTAACATTTCATACAATACATTGTGTACTTCAGAAAGGTGACATAAGTCACATATAAGTAACTAATTTAAAATATGCTTATACATGTTAAACATACATGATTGTCCCAGATACACACTAGATCTATGCTAGTGTTCAAAAACCTCTGTATCTAACAGTGGTGATGAATTGACTAACAATTTTGTCAGAGAACAAATTTTGCACTGGAGCTGGAGTCCAGTCCAATGTTGTTCTTCATAAACTTGCATAGTGAGGAACATGAGTACCTGCCACACAGGTCAGGAAACGGTAAAAATTACACCTGTTTCTATGCAAACAAAAATCAACAAACCCAGAGTACCTTATCGAAGTGTCTTACCTCAATATCAAACATTGATTTAAAACTGTCTATTCCGAGTTCTATCATATCCAAAACATGGTAATCAAACATCCGACCTGTCAATGACAAAAGATAGGCTTTATTACACTGAAGTAATATCACAATCTGCATTACATTCAAACAAGAGCTCCACTTAACAGAGCATAATAGGCCCATTTGCAAGAATAGGACTGGGAGAGGAGTGCAGGATGTTGACAAGGGATACTAAAACACAATTTCAAAAAACTTCACAGAAAATAAAAAGGATCCCTGTCATCTTGACCTTTAGAGTCGCTGAACCCAAAATCCATTAGGATTATCCTCAAAAGGTACTTATTCATTATGTGAAGTTTGAAAGACATAGTTGTTATTCTTATTGATTTACAATCAGTCACCTGGTTACTGTGGCCTTGACCTTTGGCCTACAGAACTGAAATATAATAGGGATCCCCCCTAGTGGTGCTAAGTCATCAAGTAAAGGCTGAATGATGCACCTAATATAAAGCCTGAAAACAAACGAAAAAATACCAGAAATTCAGTCAGTTCCCTGTGACCCTCACGTCTGAGCCACTGATCCCAAAATCAAGAGTGATGTTCCTTAAATTGTACTCCATCATTGTGTTAAGTATGAAAGCTTTATACTTTACGAGTCCAGAAACTATATCAGTCTCCAGGTTACTGTGACTTTGACCTTTGACCTATTGATCCTAAAAAGAATAGGGATCCTCCTTAAGTAGTGTTTATCCATCCTGTAATAGCTAAAATACTTCGTGATTTATAGCACAGAAAAAAAAAATAACAGAGTTTAAGTGAAGTCCCTGTAACCGTGACCTCTAGTCAACTGACCCAAAGACCAACAGGGATCTTTAATACTCTAGTGGCATTCAATCATTGTGGGAAGACTGAAAGTGAAGACTGAAAGCTAGCTGTTACTTAAGAGTCTGGAGATCACATTCAGACTCAGTCAATGTGTCCTTGACCTCTGACCTAAAATGCTAAAAAACAATAGAGATCCTTCTCAAATGGTACTTAGTCATCCTGTTAACTTTGAAAGCTGCAGCTGTTAATACTTTCTGACATATAGTCAAGAAACGATGGAAGGACAGACATTGCTATTCCATAATGCATCTGTCATTTTTCGAAACGGGTGTACAAATATGTACATTGTATCTTAAATATCTTCGATACAGTAATAATTTTACTGTTAAGCACTCATGCACTTGAAAAAAAGAACAAACTAACAGAATTAATTAAAGGCAAACAGGATACTACAGTACTTTATTTTACCTATAACAATGTTGTTGGGCCTCTTCTTTGAATGACTACCAAACATAAACAATGATGCATCACATTTCTGGGAGAAAAATTCCTGAAACAGAAGAATATATGAGCCGTGCCATGGAAAACCAACATAGTGGGTGTGCGACCAGCATGGATCCAGACCAGCCTGCGCATCCGCGCAGTCTGGTCAGGCTCCATGCTGTTCGCTTTTAAAGCCTATTGGAATTGGAGAAACTGTTAGCGAACAGCATGGATCCTGACCAGACTGCGCAGATGCGCAGGCTGGTCTGGATCCATGCTGGTCGCAAAGCCACTATGTTGGTTTTCCCATGGCACAGCTCATATTATGTTAACCTGACCAGTTTACAATCATTTAAACATTAATGATAACTATGTCTGTTTGAGATAGAACTGAACTGGAAGCATTTCTAAAAACATAGTAAGTTATAACAAAAATATTCAAGTGTTTTCCAATATTTGAGTTGACCTTATATTGCCATAGAAAATTAACAAATACCCTTGGGATCAAACTTACAACCTTTTCATAGTCTAACTGCACTAACCCGGTGGGCATCCAGCATTTGTTGCCAGTATCAATACCAACATGGTGGATATATCACCACTAAACTACAACATTTAAATCAAAATGTAATCATTTTAATTCATTGGGGACTAATTTTCATGGATTTAGTGGTGTATCCAGGCCTTGACACTTACTTTTTTCAGTGATGTCCCAGAGGGCCCCCTACCTGTAGAATCTGGTGTCCCTCACCAATATAAAGGATCCCTCCAGTTTGAAAGGATGAAAATGTACTCAACCAAAACTGCTAGATCTTAAATTGTATTTCTTTTCTCATTTCAAATTAAATTCAGCAACAGTCTCACATTGTCGCTATTGAAAATAGGTATCCTGGACGAAAACCTAGCTTTGAATAATTGGTGTCCCTCACTAGAATGTGGGATCCTGGGACACCATTAGTATTGAAGCCTGGTATCAAAATCAATCCAAATGAACAAGCAAAGTTCTCATTCTTTTATCTTTGCAAAGAGAAATCCATAAATTATATCCCAAAAATATAGCTCTTTTGGGCAGAACCACAAAAATTTATACAAGCAAAATTACATGATTTCACAATACTCAATTTTTCACTTTGCTCATTCAATTGACATGAAGTTTGTGTTTCCTATTTTACATACATCTGTATTTACTTACCAAAGGAGTCTCATCTTCAAATGGCCTAAGGATATTCTTCCTACAAGAAAAATTGAACAGAAAATCATTTCAACTCAAATATCTATACTGCAATGGTCTGAATAGAATTTATAACAAGCTGTCTAATGACAATGCTCTCGACTATTTGAAGCCCTAGAAACTATATACCCGGTACTAGCTTATATACAAAAGCTTTTATTAGTAAAATTTCTAAAGTTGCAAAAGGGGCATAATTTTGATAAAATGTAAGCCTGAGATATAAAACTTGACATGTGAGATCATCCTGTGATGCCAACGATGTGTGGAAAATATGAAAACATTTGGTCAAGTATTTCCAGATAAACAAGCTCACATGCAAAACTATCACAAAACTTCTATGCTAAAAAGGGGTATAACTTTGTTAAAGTCAAAGATACAGTCCTGTATCTTGCCAAGTGAGATTTTCAAATAATATCAGTCATGCGTTAAGTTTGAAAGCATTTGCTCAGACAGTTTTTGAGAAACCTGCTCACATATGCAAAACTTAAACTGGCATAAAAGAATAAAAAGCAGAGAATTTGTGTACAATTTTCTTGTCATTTTGGTCTTTTAAATTGGTATCTTGATTGTACAGTTTTCTTCAAACATAAAGTCTGTTACATAGGTATCTAGCTATATACCAGAAACCTGGAAACAAATATTTCTGTAAGGACTGTACGGTAACTTTAAGCAAAAATACAGCCAAAATTTGACAGTCAAAGTGACACTGCGATGAAGAAATATTTAAGCAAGAGAATGTTGTTGGAAGTCAAAATTTGTATTTGATTGTTATGTAGCTACTCTTACCTCTTGTACATTACAGCATCTATCTTTTTCAGGGTGTACTGGAAGAGAAAGACAGCATCAATGTAATACTAAACATCCTACTTAAAAGGGATAGATCACTTCAATCATGCAACTTTTTATAGGAAATTAGAAGTTCTTGTCATAATGAAATAAACCTATATTTAAGTACCTGTCACAATGCATGACATAACAAACCTAATGCCCACTATCAACAGCTAAGAACAGAGTAATTATTATACAAATAAAATGTGATACTAGATAAAAAGTAGGCAACTCTGTACATACCAATTCTTTCAGTAACTGTGTAACAGTTTGACTGGTGTTACCACCCTTCACAAACATTGCTCGCTTTGTGTTCTCATAGATCTTGGATTCCCTGTCCTGCAGGAATCTTTTCCCACGCTGGGTTTTTGGCTTGCTATAAAAATATTATCAACAGAAGATAATCATTTTTAACCTTTAGCCTGCTGGCGGCAACTGATTCTGCCTATGCGACCAGTGCAGACCAAGATCAGCCTGCACAATCGTGCAGTCTGATCATGGTCTGCACTGTTCGCTATTCAGTCAGTAAATTTTTAGTGAAAACCCCTTCGAATAATAAATAGTATTGCCCATATTGAATGATGGCCCAGTCCATTTTAGAAATTTAGCAGGCTAAGGGTTAATACTACTGGCCTTTTAACTGAACAACTTATCACCCTGTACTTATTAAAGCTGGTTACCCGTATTCATTTAAGAAATAATTCATAGCAAAAGATTGTTTTAACAATATTTATGCACGATGGGCGGTTATACGTCCAGCGTAATAATTTCAGGAGGGCACAGACCTACTGCCTGAGTGTATAAATAGTGTTAAAACACAGTTTTGCTATAAATTAATTCAATCCTTATATGCATTTAATCTAACAGCAGATAAAATACAGAAGCACTTTTTCTTGGTCGCAACAAAAACTTTAACGTCACCATACGTTAACGCAAAGTCATTCTAGCTGCTGTAACAGAGACAAGCATATTAAAATTTTGCTTTGTATCTTAAAGATGTGCTTGTAAATACCAGGTACTAAGATGTTTGTTGGCAAAACAAATTTCATGTGCAGGTAAATACCAGTCAGAATGATTGCTGGTGTAATCAGGGCTACAGTTTAAGGACTGTTCAATTGCCTCAGGCAGGTAAAAGTTCAGTTTGGGCAGGCAGAAAGTCGAAGTCAATTGTTGTTGGGTAATTAGAAATTTATCGTGTTAGCTCATTCTTGGAAAGCATGTTATTCCTGTTGTTAAATTTGAATATTTTCAAAACAACGTTTTATTTCACAACCAATATCGTCCTATTAATGGAGTGTGATATATATTTTGGCCTAATTTTCACATTTCTGGAATCCTGTAACATCACTGCATCAGATTTTGTCATTGTGCAACCCAAAACTTTTCACTTAAGTTAGTTCCGCACATTTGGATCAAAATTTTTTCTACAATGTAGAATTGATTAAACTCAGATTTTTCAAAATTTTATAATATACTTGGAAATTTCAGCAAATAAGAATGTTAGGGTCTTGTGCTTGATTTTTTGCTAGACTGATTTGAATAATTTAGACCTCGCGCAATTTTTCATAATGGGAGTTTATGGGAAAATCCTAACATTCATGACATTTTTGCAAATAGAAATTTTTCTACAATGCAGATTTTAATGAAACTTCTCACAGTTGTAAATAAAGATATGGCTTATAATGTGATGAAATAAAATATATAGGTCCGTGTGCTAATTTTTGAGATATTTGACCATGATTAAACTCTGAGAACAAATCAAACAAGAGCTGTCGGAGGACAGCAACGCTCGACTATTCAACAGCCTTGTCGACTGAATGAATACGGAAGCCGAAAAAGGGACATAATTTAGTAAAAAAGCAAAATAGGGTTATGGAACCTACATAGTGCTTATCAGCTCATGACAGTGGACAAGTGTGTGAAGTTTCAATCCATTCCCATTTAAGTGGGTACTGAGATACCAGCTTATATATAGGAATTTAACCAAAACTCCTAAGTTGAAAAAGGGGCATAATTTTGTAAAATGCGAAGTTGAGTTATTGACCCTTTGCATTGCATGTCATATCATGACAGTGAACAAGTGTGTGAAATTTCAATCCTTTCCCATTAGTGGATACTGAGATACCAGCTTACATACAAAAACTTAACCAAAAATTTCTATGTTGAAAAAGGGGCATAATTTTGAAAAAAAGCAAAATAAAGTTATGGGACCTGCTTTGTGCATGTCAGATCATGACAGTGAATAAGTGTGTGAAGTTTCAATTCATTCCAGTAAGTGAGTACTGAGATACCAGCTTACATACAAAACCTTAACCAAAAATTTCTAAGTCGAAAAAGGGGCATAATTTTGTAAAAACAAGCAAAATAGAGTTACGGAACCTGTGCAATGTAAGTCAGTTTATCACAGTAAATAAGTGTGTGAAGTTTCAATCCATTCCCACAAGTGGTTACTGAGATACCAGCTTACATACAAAACCTTAACCAAAAATTTCTAAGTCGAAAAAGGGGCATAATTTTGTAAAAAAGCAAAATAGAGTTATGGAACCTGTGCAATGTAGGTCAATTTATCACAGTGAATAAGTGTGTGAAGTTTCAATCCATTCCCACAAGTGGTTGCTGAGATACCAGCTTACATACAAAAACTTAACCAAATCGGGACGCGGACGCAGACGCGGACGCGGACGCCGACACATGGGCGAGTCCAATAGCTCTACTATTCTATGAATAGTTCTAAAAATAAATACAATGCCTTTAATAATAAAAATATAATATATTAACAATTAACTTTTCAAGAATCATAGTATTTAAAGAAAAGAGAGAGCAATAAATCCTTATCCCTGGTCTTTTAATTAGAAATGCAATAAAAAAATAAATTAACAACTGATATTTGTCACATAATGATATGTATTACTAAAGGTAACGAACATGCTTTATATTCATCTTTGTCATTAAAAAAAAAAATACTTCAAAAGCCAGGGGTTTCTAAAACAAAAAGTAAAATGAGACTATACCTATATAACGAAAGGTGTCAAAGGTTATTAATAACATTAAAAGTCACTGACTGGGCTGATTGGAAGGTGTTAATGGTATTTAACTACATACTGATTGGACTGCCGGTGACACTAAATTGCAGAAACAAAACACAAAATATACATTCATAAAATTTCAGTGAGGCAAGTTTATGCTTTATTGTCAGCATAAATTCATTATCTGAGATGTAATCATTTTAGTACAAATATTTTGTACATTTCCCAGAAAATGTTCCCAACAGATTTCATTGGGAATTTCCTAACAGAAGTATGCAGAATAAGTTTGGATGTAACAAAGAAGTTATCAGGGTATTAAAAAAACCCAGCCCGGCCCAATCAACAGAAATAGCCAATTCTAATTGTACGGAAACCACCAGAAACTTACGAATGGAAGGCTAATATAACTATGAGTGGCTATACCATCATCTTAATCAATGCAAATGTGTATTTTACTTTATTATTTAACAGAACTACAAGGAAAGTACAATATTGATGAAACGTATGTTCAATGAGGTACTGCACTTGACATAAGCAAAGACCTAAAATAACGAGCTATTTTAGGTGTTAATGTTACGTTGTTATGAACCCCTTTCACACCTATTGATGTGACGCTAGGTTTTGTACTACATCAAAGTGGCCTTTAGTATGTCGGCATTGCCTGTTGCCTGTTTCACAAACTGGCGAGGGGGAAAAGGAATATATAAATAAAAACAGTCCTACAATTTTTAAGCAGGTGAAATCAGAGATCTTAATAACTGCCTGATAAATTAGAAATAGTGACTATTGGTGTACAAGAGAACGTGACTATAAAGCTATGAATATAAATATTTAAACAAATGACTTTAAACTTCTAATATATATGTGACAGAATGAAAGTTGATATCGACAAAATATCAATCATAGTTATATAAGCCTTCTATCCGTATATAAGCGCCTTCCAGTCATAATCGTTAATGATTGTTGGAAGTATTATGTAGATGTAGATGTAGATGTAGATGTTTCTGGTGGTTTCTGTTCAGTCGGAATCGGCAATTTCCATGGTTTGGGCCGGGCCGTGTTTAATAACCAAGTTTAATCAACGACCTATTATTTGGACTAGCGTAAACGATAAAACCAGTAACTTTACATGACTGTGTACTGCATTATTTTGGTCCTTCAAAGTTCTGACATTTAGACTGCACCGTCACAAATATAAAACACAGAAATAAAATTTAAAAAAAATATAAAACTGTCAAATTATTTTGACTACCAGTTAGTAAATCAT
This sequence comes from Mercenaria mercenaria, assembly GCF_021730395.1. Classification (NCBI taxonomy): domain Eukaryota; kingdom Metazoa; phylum Mollusca; class Bivalvia; order Venerida; family Veneridae; genus Mercenaria; species Mercenaria mercenaria. Next base: position 50,124,846 of record NC_069364.1, read on the forward strand.
TAATTTCAAGATACAATTTTGAGTCTTAATATGATTTTAGCAGTTTTAAAACACTTGATCTGTAAATTTAAAGACTGAAGAATCTATAAATTTACAGATAATCTGTAAATACATGTATTGTATACCACTTTCCTAGACCTGACATCGCGAAAAGGGATTTCAAAGATAAACAAAGTTTGAATTATGTACCTTTTGCTTTTAAGAACAACAAAAAAGTAACAAACCAAACGGAAACAACTTAAATGTATCAATACAGATTCTTACGCGACTCTCTGCATCTCCAAAATTGCCTTGTTTTTCCTCTTCTAATTTTGTTCACTCACACGTGTTTACTACGGACTTATTCAACGTGGAGATATCAACTTCAACACCGGAGATAGGACACAAAAAAAAATAATTGGAAATTTTCCCAAATTGTAAAGTTCTTAAATGTATTCAAGTCAAATGCACAGCAAATACTAACGGTGGTAAGTATTTCTTTTTGTTGCTGATACAACAGCGAAAAACCTTCCTGTTGTAGATTCAGTTTTTTTGGTTTGAACAACATTGAATTGCAAAATTTGTGGGTGGGGTACTGGCAAAATACAAAAACAAACAAAATTTATTATGAGTCCATGTCATATGTACAGTCAACATTATTTTTCATTCATCCAAAGTCAGATATGATATTGCTGTCAGCATTGATAAAGCTGATGTTTACTGTCCTGTGTATTAAAGTAGCATTGCCCATCCGGAAATCATGATACTGACAGTTAGTGATAAACCCTAGGAGAGAAAATACCAAGGTCCCTGCTGGGGCTCAAATCCCGGATCTCATGATACATAGGGGGACACTTTAATCACATCCCTTTCATTATTTTCGCTTAATTTATTTCAGTAAAAGGTATTGTCACTGACTGTATATGTATACTTTAATATCAGATACTGTCAGATGCTGTTAAATTGTCTTTGCCAGTGTTTGAATCATCGCAATTTGTCAAGGAAGTGGCTATTCTTACAGTCCCGTAGGAATAGCCTCGCAGGCTGTTCTTACGGCTCTTCCGTAAGAATAGTGACAAGCTCGCAGATGGTTATTCCTACCGCAGTTTTGTATTACAAAATAAAATGATTGTACTGAAATCATTCAACTGATACATTTTCAACCGATCTCGGAAATGACATGTAATCACATTTGGTCATTGTGTTACAAATAAAATGTCAGGTCTGAATTGAAGCAAACATGTCAAGCTGATGTAAGTATAAAACTAAATCAAAGGGCAATAAACATGTCTAGAGTGGTAAGAGATTTGTACTGTTGTGAAAAATTTGCATGCATATACACGAAACATAGATCAATAATTCTCTAACTGGTTAAGTTGAAAACACTTGGTCAATATTTTTTAGTGTTTCAATATTAATAACGTATGTATTTACATCTACATCTGTACAACCAACAATTGCTTTCTGATTGAGTTAGAAGACAAATTTCAGTTAAATAAGTATTTTACACTTGCAATAAATTTGTTGTATTAAAATTATTTAAAAGTAAAGAAGTTGGGAGAAATCATATCCGGCAGTCGAATGAATTCAGTACGATGTGTAACACAAAACTGCCGTAGGAATAACCACCTGAGGACTTTTCATAATTGGTACGGGAGAGCCGTAGGAATAGACACCTGTGGGCTTTTCGCTATTCTTACGGGAGAGCCGTAAGAATAGCCTGCGAGGCTATTCCTACGGGACCGTAAGAATAGCCACTTCCATTTGTCAAAATTATTCTTTATAAACTGGAGAACTTGGCAATGTTTATGAAAGTATCAATGTTTATGAAAGTATATCAGTGTTCGAACATAAAATTTTGGGTATCTGGATTTTGACCAATGTAAAAATTTTGGGATGGAGGGTTCAGAAAGGGGCGAGTGGGGATGAAAATCTTAAAATTAATTTTCTATTGCCTAGTTTTGACTGGTTTAAGAAAGATGAGTCTGGCAAATCACACTGAGTTGTATGTAGACTGGCAAAATTTGATAATGCATATGCAAGGCATCATGACACACGAGCCATAACAACAAATCACACTGGTATGTTCTCCCAATTTTTCTGGGCTAGCTTGACCCCTGCTGACAGGTAAATGCAACAGCAAGGTTGTTGGAAGTGGCCAGTGAACCAACTATCACTACCAACATGCCTGTTGTAATACTGATGGTGATTTAGTATAAATGTAGCAAACTTGACTGCATCAATACAGTTTTACTGCATATCATTTGATTACATGTATGCTCACTTTGTTTGTTTGTATTTGATGCTTGGCATTTTGTACTTATAAATAAAATATGTGTTGTTTTGAAATGTTATTCCTTTGTGTTGTACCATCAAAATGTAATATATGGTGTAATTAATGATTGTTTTGACCCGCAGCCTCATTTCTCTCTGTTCTGAGAAAACTTCTCCCTATTTTCACTGGAGGTAGTTCTAAGTCTCTTCTGTTCTCCCAATTTTTCTGGGCTAGCTTGAACCCTGCACTAACCACGTCACTGACAGGTTAACGCAACAGCAAGGTTGTTGGAAGTGACCTGTAAACCTACTATCACTACAGTATTCAAAACCCGTGTCAGTAACAAGTTACCATCAGTTTACTGTTGGGAAACTTATTCAATTGCTGTATAATAACCGCTATTTTTCTGTGCAAATATTGCAGATGACAGTTCAATTTAAACAATTTGTAATTAACATACAGTGCTTTTGGGTATACAGTAAAGCCAGCACGCAAACCTTCAAAAACCCTTCGACTTTCGTGGTGCAAAACTTTTACAGGTGGTCAGTCGCAAGTGCCAAACACCGGACTGAACTTCTTGGTCATGAACACAGTGGTTTATGATGGCCGGTCTCCAGGAATCGCAGTGTTCACACGAGGGACCATCGCTATCAACTTCTTATTTCAACATTTAATACATCAATTTTAGCCATTATATTATAATTTACTTTTCAGTAATGTATTACATTGTAAATACATCTACTGTACGCCAGAGACATTTACTTTTGTAAATGTTTGTGTACACATGTCTTTCTTCATGAATGCGAATCCACGAATTCGTCTCTTTCACTAGTTTGTTGTTTGCGATATTTTCTGTATTTAAGTTAATTTGTTGTAATTGACAAAGTTTCATTCTACAATCCAATTAAATTCACAACATATACTACAAATAGAAAAAATATGTACCGGTATGTTATCAGCATATATTTTTATTACAGAACAGGACATTCAGCTGATATACAAAGGTAGAGAGATGTTCAACTATTTAAACTGAAAGTTGATGATAACTTCAGCAATGAGTGATTCAGCACCAGTGCTTGATCATATTCCCCTTCCTCATACAGCAATCCTGTCACCTCAGGAGGGAAAGTCAGGCGCACACAACACCTCAGTCACAGGCAAGAGAAAATCTAGCAAACACAATGACAGCAGTGATGAAAAAGAGTCTAAGAAAAAACATAAAAAATCAAAGAAGAAAGACAAGCATAAAGACAAAGAGAAAGAAAAAAGTAAAGAGAAAAAGAAAGAGAAAAAACACACTTCTGAACCAGAGTTGACAGCAATAGAAAAGTTTAATATGTTTAAAAAACAAAGAGAGGCTGGTAAAGGAGATGATAAAATTGTTGATGATCTCTTTAAAGACTTCATTGCATCAAAACTGAAGCAAATTGAAAGTGATAATATTAAAAGTAAAGACAAAAAAAGTAAATCCAAAAAGGATAAGGATAAAAAGGTGAGTTCGGTGGATGAAATGAATAAATTTCTTGATAATGAAATAAGTAACATTGCACTGCCTACTGTATCAAAAGACACAACAGAAAAGCCAGCTAGTCCACCAGACAAGGTAAAGTCTGTTGCTAAACCAACAAGTGTACCAGATAACTTAAAATCAGTAGGTAATATGAAGTCTGTCCTACCTGGTAGAAAACTAAGTGTAATTGATAACCCAACAACTCTAGGAAGCCTTTTAAAACTTGATAAAAGGAAAGAAAACATAAATGCCAATAAAACGTGTGTTAACAAAGGACCAGTTATAGGAAATGATATACCACTAAGGAAGGAAAAAGACTTCCCAAAATCTAGTCAGCCGATTCCAGATAGTGCTATTCCACTGCCTACTGGGAGTGCTATTCCACTGCCTACTGGGCCAGGTCCAACTCAAGAAGGCCCGAGGTCTGCTTTACCTGACAAGGAAGTAGATGATACAAGTACTCAGAAAGACAAAACAGAAAAAGCTCTGCCTGTATTTGGACCTATGTTACCAAGGTCCATAGCTATTGGTGAAAAACCAGATAATGCAGAAGAACAGAAAATTGAGGTTAAGAAACCGCTTGGTTTCAAGAACTTTGGGATAAAGCTGAGTGCTACTAGTGCTGAACTTATACAGTCAGGAGAGGTACACAAGAAAGGAAAAAGACTCGAGGAAGGTAGGTTTTCCTTTTATTTCATTTGTCCTGCTATTTTATTCATATTTATATAAATGCATTTAAAACTGTTAGAAATTATAATATTTCTAGAGCTATGATTATGGTGATGTTGGAGTAGATTTAAAGGGAAATATTTATCACCAAGAGTTGCGAAACCTGATTACAGTTTTTTAGAAGTCAGTCATTAATAGATTTTTTCTTGTTTATATATGAATTTCTTTAAAGTTCAAACATTTTTTTTTTTCAAGTATATAATATTACCAGTTTGTGGAGAATTTTTTCGAAAAGTTCACTTTTTTAACTTGGCAATTCTTAGAATAAGGAAGGCTACTGTAATTGCACCAGTGTTGCTGCCAGTGTTGCTTTTACATTAAAATTTTATGGTTAATTATTCAAAAGTCAAAGTTAAATGGATTAAATTTTGTAGTGGTTTTGGTTAAACTTTGGTGGCACATTTCTCATTTTCACTATATCTTCTTATTAAGTTTAACTTATACCTTGCATTGTATCTTAGTATCCTGATACCCTCCCCCAACCTCAACTTCTACTTCCCCTCCACACACACCATGACAAATCCATATTTTTACATTTCTCGCACTATGTGATATCACATAATTCTTAGTACTGTTATCATACTTCTCTCCCTCCAAAAGCTTTTGTTTGTAGTTTGTACATCACAAAACCCCTACTGTTCATATCCACCCCATCCCATCCTACACCCTGTTCCTTAGTACACCCCATCCCCGCATTATATAAGCTCTCCCCAATCACCCCTCCAACCCCCATCCCCCTCTAACACACACATAAAAGTAAAAAATGTCCACTTTTTACGATTGCTTTCACTGTTATCTGTCATTTTCACACTGTTTATTATATACATTTCGAAATAATCATTTTCACACTGTTAATAATATACATTTCCAAATAAACAAGCACGATGACCCTCCAACAGCTTGTGTTTTTGTATAAAATTTAAACGTTAAAGAAGCAGCAGTTATCTATGTTTAACTTTGCATTTCACAGGTGAGGTTTTATCCTCATCTTCTGAAGGTAGTGACAGTTCAGACTCTGAACCAGATGCTGATGATGATGGGGATGATGATAATGAAGTCTCAGGAACTGGATCAATCAGTGACTCAGAAGGAGAATCAAAATCTGGATTGAAGTCGAAAAAGAAGAAGAAGAAAAAGAAGAAAGCAAAACATAAAAAGAAGAAAAAACATAAAGAAAAAGATAAGGACAAAGAGAAAGATGGGGTTGTAGTTGTTGGGAAGGAAAAACCAGGGTCAAAAAGAAAGGTCTCAATTACTCCACGTTCAAGGTAATAATTACTGTATATCCTGTTTATAGTGGTCATTGAAGGGACTGACTGAAACAAATTGTTGATTAACGAAGTGTTTGATTGACATTGTTACACAGTTATTTGGTCTCCATGGTAAAGTAACAACTTGTAAGCTGCTTGTTCAAAAGTATTAACTACGTAAAAATGACTTTTGTCGATGTATTGATGTGAATGTTTTTCTATAATGATTATATAATGATTATAGTGCATTTGGACAGGGTCATGTTATATGAAAAGTTATTATCAGCTGGTCATTATGTAGGGAATTTCCGTGGACCAGAAGATGACCATTCTAAGTAGGGACACACTAAGTGCAGGTAAGTGCTAATCTTTATTTCTGGTTAAGTACCATACAATTTATTTTAGGTCAAGATCTCCAAAAAAGTCACGAAGGTCAAGGTCACATTCTTATTCAAGAGATAGGTCAAGAAGGCGGTCACGCTCTAGATCTCGAGATAGAGGAAGTTCACGCAGATCTAGGTCAAGGTCCAGAGGCCGAAGGTCAAGATCTCGGGGAAGAAGATCAAGGTCAAGAGGGCGGAGATCAAGGTCCAGAAGTAAAAGCCCTGACAGATTCTGGAGAAGTAAATATGGTGACTTTGATGCCTACAGATTTCTTAAAGGGTAAATATTTGTGTATTGATTTCAGAATATAACTGCTGATTATTGAGATATAGAAATGAACAGTTAGTAATCTGTGGAAAAATAAAATTGAAATGCCTTATTTTTTGATGAATTGGTTATTCTTTTTGTACAGTACTGATTTAATTCCTTTTTATTTTTAGAAAACGTGACAGATCACGTAGTCGATCACCTGACAGAGAGCGAGACAGGTTCATTGAGAAGGAAAAGAAAAGATTGGAAGATCTACGTCTAAGAATTGATAAAGCCAAACTCAGGGAAATTGCAATGTAAGTTTTTTAATCATAGTTGTTGTGCATATTAATCATGGCCTTGACAAATCAAGAACTAATGATTTGTGATGTGATTGTGTCTCTGATGAATGCTTGAGTCCTAAAATTGCACGAAAAAGTAAGCCAGATCTAGCGTAATATACTGTATGAGTTCAGACAATTAAATTGTCATTCTTACATAATCATGTGCCTGTAAAATGAGTTCAAAGCAGATAAAGTAGTAAAATGACAAATGGTGGGCAAATACCAGTTATTTCATTTGTATGAATAGTAAAAACTTAGGTTTTTTGACAAGTTTTGACCATAAATGGTATTTGTAACTGTAATCTTGATTAATCAACAATCAAGTTTTTTAACTTCAGTTTTTGAGTTGTTTTTTAAATTGAAGAAATTTTGTTGTCACCCTTTCATCGGTGTCTATATTACAGAAGTTTAGCATGTAAGTAGGTTTCTCAAAAACTTGCCAAGTGCTTTCTGTCTTCACACACAGGTTTGGCATCATGAGATGACCTCACATGACAAGTTACATAACTCTAGTTTGGTAAAACTTTTGTATGTGAGCTAGTATCATATGGAAGGGCTTCAAATAGTTGAGTGCCTTGTCAGTATATAGCTCTTGTTTTTAGTACTGATTGATAGAGTTGGAATGTAACAGTGGGGGTAGAAGGATTGGACAGGGTGTGTCAGACTCATCTTGTTAGCTCTACAACTTTAGTCTTGTTTGATAAAAACATGTTTATCTTTTGTGTTTGTGCTTTGCAGTAAAAATGCAGTATCTAATGCAAGATCAGGAGGACCTCAGCTAGATGTGGCAATAAAATCTGGGGGAAAATCAGTGGAGGAATTAACAGGTAATAGACCCACTGTTGATTGACATATGATGTATTATAAAGTTAAAAATTGAAGCAGACTGGCTGTACCTTTGCTTAGTTGACCAAGTATGAATCAACGAAAAGGCATATAACAGTCAATTTGGAACTGAAATGTGAAATATATTTTCCTTTTTATATGCATAGTAAAATGGACATCTTTTATCTTCTTGAAAGGGAAAATAGCAGATATAGCTTAATAGTCCTTCCGAAGAATTAAAATATCTGAATGTATGACGTAACCGTTGATATCACACGTTTCACCAAGCTCAGAAAAAAGATCTGTGTTTACAGAGTACTGTAAGAAAATACAAGAGAAAGAAATACTGAAGAAGAAATCAAGAAATGAGTTTGAGAGTTCATCTGACGAAGAGCCATCGAGAAATTCTGAGGATGAAGACATGTTGCACCATCCATTCCTTGTAAAAGAACCAGGTTCTATTATTGTTGATATCAAGGTAAAGTTTCACTTTTAATACATAATGTAGTCTGTTTTATAGATGGGTGGTACTTATACATTTAATATTTTATTACCAATTTTGTGATGAAATCGTGTGGAAAAAAATATTTTTTTGGGCCTCTCAGATATTTTGGCTTTTCTTTTAATATTACTTATGAGCAAAGTTGTAAGTCATTATGTGTTTTTTCAAAGTCCAAACTTCCTAGGTACTTAATTTTATATGGAAATTCATCTTCAGAATTCTAAACAGCTGCCTGTTGTCTCACCACAAGAGAGAATAACCCAGAATGCACAACTGCGAATTACCTATCCTGTGTCTAGTGGTTCCCAGCACAGAGACAAAGAATGGGTACCAGTTGAACCAGACCCTGTTCCCCAACCAAAGCCAAAAACAAACACAGTGGGTGGAGTACCAGCGTTGATGCCACCTCCAGCACCACCCAAACCCAAACCAGATATTAAAGTATTTGAGGAACCACCAGAACAGGTTTGTTTATGTTTTATTTTTCAGTTATAAAACTGCTCACAATGTCTGTTGATTTTAAAAATGAAATACTTTCAGACTTAAAAAGATCTAGATGTTATATACACTTGTTAGCTCACCATCATCAGATGGTGGGCTATTCAAATCTCTGCGTCCGTGGCCCGTCGTCCGTCAACAATTTCTTGTTATCGCATCTCCTCAGAAACTACTGGGCGGATTTTGACCAAACTTTGTCAGAATGATGATGTATTGGTACCCTAGTTGTGTCCCCCTGAAAATCAGACTGGTTCAACAATTTTTGAGTGAGTTATGGCCCTTTGTTAATTTTGATTTCTGATATAATTTTATATCCAGCCGCCCTCCAAGTAGTTAATTGGTTTTTTATGGCTTTACCTGTAGAAGGGTCATAAAGTCTGCAGACACTAATGAGATAATGATTCAAGTGGTTCATTATTTTCCTATTACACCTCAGCAGTGAATGGACTACCCTGGTAGATTGATGATTAATTTGTTTAATTATTAGTTATAATATAAGTAATTATATATGCATTTTTTTTTTCCATAATAAGAAAAAAAAATTGCATATAACTCATTAATGGTGTCATCTCTCTTGTTTAGGGTATGGGTTTAATTATTAGTACTTTTAGGATTTTGAGCTAGTCTTGAAATTTGGAACATTCAAAAATGACTCAATGGTGGGCGCCAAGAACACTCTATGATCTCTTGTATTATATAGGACGTCTGTTTTTGCCAAGTCATTTTTCATCTCATTGGGAATGAATTTGGGTCCAGAAAATTCAGAAAACACAAAGAGAAGGCAAGAAATTGTGAAAATGACAATCCCATAGTTTTATTCTGTGAACTAGTATTGATTATACATTCTAAACATGCACATTTTCTTTAAAACATGGCATTATTGATGTCACATTGGCATATCATTTTGTGCCAAGGAAGATTGCTGCCACATCTGATACGGTGTTTTATTAATCCCCCGCCGTGGCGGAGGGATTATAGGAATGGTCTGCGTCCGTCCGTCCGTCCGTCCTTCCGTCCGTAACAAAATCGTGTCCGGTCCTTATCTCCTAAACCCCTTGAAGGATTTTCATGAAACTTGGGTCAAATGATCACCTCATCAAGACGATGTGCAGAACCCATGAGTCAGCCTTGTTGGTTCAAGGTCAAGGTCACAACTCAAGGTCAAAGGTTTGAGCCTTCCATTTTGTGTCCGCTCTATATCTCCTAAACCCCTTGAAGGAATTTTATAAAACTTGGGTCAAATGATCACCTCATCAAGATGATGTGCAGAACCCAGGAGTCAGCCATGCCGGCTCAAGGTCAAGGTCACAACTTAGGGTCAAAGGTTTTGAGCCTTCCATTTGTGTCCGCTCTATATCTTCTAAACTCCTTGAAGGATTTTCATGAAACTTGGGTCAAATGATCACCTCATCAAAACGATGTGCAGAACCCATGGGTCAGCCTTGTCGGCTCAAGGTCAAGGTCACAACTCGAGGTCAAAGGTTTGAACCTTCCATTTTGTGTCCGCTCTATATCTCCTAAACCCCTTGAAGGAATTTTATAAAACTTGGGTCAAATGATCACCTCATCAAGACGATGTGCAGAACCCATGAGTCAGCCATGCCGGCTCAAGGTCAAGGTCACAACTTGGGGTCAAAGATTTGAGCCTTCCATTTCGTGTCCGCTCTATATCTCCTAAACCCCTTGAAGGAATTTTATAAAACTTGGGTAAAATGATTATCTCATCAAAACGATGTGCAGAAATCATGAGTCAACCATGCCAGCTCAAGATCAAGGTCACAACTAATGGTCGAAGGTTTGAGCCTTCCATTTTGTGTCCACTCTGTATTCTCTAAACCCTTGAAGATTTTCATCAAACTTGGGTCAAATGATCACCTCATCAAGAACTCATGAGTCAGCCATGTCAACTCAAGGTCAAGGTCACAACTGAAGGTCAAGTTTCAGCTCTGTATCTCCTAAACCCTTGAAGGATTTTCATGAAACTTGGGTCAAATGATCACCTCATCAAGACGTTGTGCAGAATTCATGAGTCAGCCATGTCAGTTCAAGGTCAAGGTCACAGCTAAAATCAAAGGTTTACCCTTTCACTATTCATAGCAGTGGCGGGGGATTTAGCTGTCATTCAGACTGCCTTGTTTAAAAGATGTTTCAGAATTGAAATGATATAACGGAACGGTGTTTCACTTAATTCACATGATCTGAATCAATTATTAGGCACGCAGAATAATTCTCTGGATACCTATGCAGTCCTAAGTTATTCCTTGAGACGTACAGCTCCTTTATTTCAATACTGTTAAAAGACGGTTAGCACTGACATCAGGTCAATCTACTATATTTAGTACCGTATATATATGCTATGAAATAGGTTTCCTTATGTAATCTTATAGACTACTTGTTTACCGAAAAAGACAGAATCAAAATAAAATATACTAGAACCATGTCTTAATACCAGTATATCAAAACATTCCAAATTGGTTACACACTGTATGTTGTAATTCACTTGGACTATGCCTTTGTAAAATTATTTTGCAAGTGAATTACCTCTTTATATGAGCCGCGCCATGTGAAAACCAACATAGTGGGTTTGCGACCGCGCAGTCTGGTCAGGATCCATGCTGTTCGCTTTCAGAGCCTGTTGCAGTTAGAGAAACTGTTAGCAATGGTCGCAAACCCACTATGTTGGTTTTGTCATGGCGCGGCTCATTGTTTAGAATAAGTAGTCATGGTTCTACTATATTTAAAAGTAAACTGATAGATTGTTTATAGAAAATGACAAGGACTTTGGAATTACAGTGTTAAATTGTAGATTTTTGGAGTGGTGTACCTTAAGTCTTTAGGAGTGGGTCCTTATATCCGTTCTTTATGATGAATAAAAAGCCCTTGATTTAAGCACAATGGTGGACAGTTCAGGGAAGGAATTTGATGTGTCTTATATTTTTCAGCCAGTGGATATAAGCTCGATTGTATCAGAGAGACTCGATGCAATGAAGAAGTTACAGGAGAATCCAAATGATACCTGCGCTAAAATTATACTTTCCAAGGCACAGGAACGGGTAAATACATGCTAAAATTATACTTAACAAGGCACAGGAATGGGTAATTATGTCTCCCTCCCACTGGGGGAGACATATTCTTTTTGCCCTGTCCTTCTGTCAGTCCATCTGTCTGTCACACTTCATTTCCATACAATAACTGGAGAACCATTTGACTTAGAACCTTCAAACTTCATAGGGTGGCAGGGCTTATGGAGTAGACGACCCCCAAAGGTCAAGGTCACAGGGGCCTGAACATGGAAAACCATTTCCGATCAATAACTTGAGAACCACATGATCCAGAGTGTTCAAACTTCATAGGATGATCGGTCATGCAGAGCAGATGACCCCTATTGCTTTTGGGGATACTGTGTTAAAGGTCAAGGTCACAGGGGCCTGAACATGGAAAACTATTTCCGATCAATAACTTGAGAACCACTTGGCCCAGAATGTTAAAACTTTATAGGATGATTGGACATGCAGGGTAGATGACCCCTATTGATTTTAGGGTCACTGTGTCAAAGGTTAAGGTCATAGGGGCCTGAACATGGAAAACCACTTCCGATCAATAACTTGAGAACCACCTGGCCCAAAATATGGAAACTTCATAGGATGATTGGACTTGCAGAGTGGACGACCCTGTTGTTTTTGGGCTCACTCTTATTAAAGGTCAAGGTCGCAGTGAACAGAACATGGAAATCCATTTCCGGTCAATAACTTGAGAACCATTTGACCTAGAACCTTCAAACTTCATAGGTTGATAGGACTTACAGAGTAGATGACCCCTATTGATTTTAGGGTCACTCCATCAAAGGTCAAGGTCACAGGGGGCTGAACATAGAAAACGCTTCCTGATCAATAACTTGAGAACAACTTGACCCAGAGTGTTGAAACTTACTAGGATGATTGGACATACAGAGCAGATGATCCCTACTGATTTTGGGTTCACTCTATCAAAGGTCAAGGTCACAGGGGCCTGAACATGGAAAACCGTTTCCAGTTCATAACTTGAGAACCACTAGGCCCAGAATGTTGAAACTTAGTGGGATGATTGGACATGCCAAGTATATGATCCCTATTGCAGCCAACCATCAGTGTCTCTTTGACTTTTGTTCCTGTCCTCTATTGACTTCTTGCTTAGACGACTATGCATTGGGGGAGACATGCGCTTTTCTACAAAAGCATCTTCTAGTTACATGCTAAAATTATACTTACCAAGGCACAGGAATGGATAATTACATGCTAAGATTATACTTACCAAGGCACAGAAACGGGTAATTACATGCTAAAATTATACTTACCAAGGCACAGGAACGGGTAATTACATGCTAAGATTATACTTACCAAGACACAGGAATGGCTAATTACATGCTAAGATTATACTTACCAAGGCACAGGAACAGGTAATTACATGCTAAAATTATACTTACCAAGGCACAGAAACTGGTAATTACATGCTAAGATTATACTTACCAAGGCACAGGAATGGGTAATTTCATGCTAAAATTATACTTACCAAAGTACAGGAACAGGTAAATACATGCTAAACTTGTATTTACCAAGGCATAGGAACAGTAATTACATGCTAAAATTATACTTAACAAGGCACAGGAATGGGTAATTACATACTAAAATGTTTTTTTAAAGTTACAGAAACAATTGTCTCCCCCATTTTATGGTGGAGACATATTGTTTTTGCTTTTGCCGTCTCTCCATCCGTTCGTCTGCATAAAGCTTGTCCCGCTTTCACAGGTCAAACTGCTGGCTGGATTTCGAAGGAATTTCACAGGAGTGATCAGTACCAACCCTTGTAGTGCATATCACTGGCACGTTCTGCTTTGCTCCACAAAATTGCCGCCAGAGCTAAAAATAGAAAAATCTTGTCCAGCTTTTACAAGTCAAACTGCAGGCTAGATTTCGACAAAACTTCACTGGAGTGATCAGTACCAAGCCTAGTTGTGCATATTGCCAGCACGTTCCGCTTCACTGCACAAAATGGTCATCAGAGCTAAAAATTGAAAAATCTTGTCTGGCTTTCACAGGTCAAATTTCTGGACAGATTTCGATGGAACTTCACAGGAGTGATCAGTACCAAGCCTAGTTGTGCATATTGCCAGCACGGTCCGCTTCACTGCACAAAATGGCCACCAGAGCTAAAAATTGAAAAATCTTGTCCGGCTTTCATAAGTCAAACTGCTGGACAGATTTTGACGAAACTTTTCAAGAGTGATAAGTACCAAGCCACCAACAAGTTCCACTTCAGACCTAAAGGTATATGTAGGGGGGGACACATATGTTTTTGTGACAAAGACACCTTCTAGTTACATGCTGAAATTAGCCTGCCTGCATAGCTCAATAGGGAGAGAGCAGATCTTTTTATCACATAGGTCTTCTAAATAAGAAAATGTTGCATATTCTCCTTCATCTGCTCATATCCAATCATAACAGGTAAAAAGTTGATTATAGGTCTATACAAAAAAAAATGTGTGTTTGTTTTTGCAGGCAAGTATGTGGGCTGCATCTAAGAATTTACCAGGCCAGTTTATAGGAAGTACAGGGGCCAATATTCTTTCACAAGAAGAGTTGATGGGCAACAAGAAGCGTCAGGCTTGGCTTAAAAAGGTACAAACAATATACATACTTGCACTTTATAACTACAAAAATACTAATTTAGTTCTTGTCTGCTCTGATGCTATTAAGGAAAAATGAACAAGACTAAGTTAAAGTTAAGCAAGAAATGTTAGGTTAATACCATGTGAGCTAATTAATAAAAGTGAGAATGGAGTATTATAGTATATAGCTCATATCATTATCCTTTATAGCACAATCATTTCCACCATCATCATCATCACCATCACCAGCTTCATCAAATTCATCTTTATATTATAGTTACCTTTTCTTGATGATTTTAAATAATAGTCCGTAGTATGTATTGATTAAAGTCTCATTTATAGTATAGACAGAAACAAATGTTAAAAGAAAGTAAGTATTTCTGTGCCCCCAACCATACCCTGAAATTTGAGATGGGGGTATTTAGATTTGCCTTTGTCTGTCAGTCTGTCCGAATATGCATCTGTCCAAAGTTTTGTTGTGCTATCTCTAAATGTATATGTCCTACAACATTTTATTTGCGATTTCACTGAGATACACCAGAGTTATGACCCTTGTTAGTCAAAATAGTGTGTGAAGGACCGAAAAGTTTGTATCTTAGGTGCCTCAAAATGCACAAGATCTTCAGTCATGAAACCTTGTTATTTAGCATATAAAGTTTGGTCCCTAGGGTTTTGTTTGGATTTTGTCAGCCAGACCAGAGTTATGACCATTAACATAGCCAAAAATATGCATTAAGGGCTTAAATATTTGTGTTGCTCTTACTGTGGAATCATTAGTAATTGTGGTTAATTCATTTTTATGGATTTCTTGGTTACAGCAATCCACAAAATTTCAACAAACATATTTCCACCCAATATACAAATTTATATCCCCACATAATTACAAGTTTGGTAAAAAACATGAATTTTCATGCCCGCAAAAAATAAATGTTTCCACGGTGTCTCAAAAAGCGTTTGACATAGTATAAGAATATTATTCAGAATTGAAGTTGTGCACCTGGGTTTTATTTAGATTTCAGTCAGCAGTATCAGCATTGCAGCTCATAACTTTGTCAAAAATATGTCTCAAGTGCCTAAAATTTTGTACAGCATATATCTCAAGAAGGATTTGACCTGGTGTCTTGAAATTTTGCAGAAATGTTTTTCAGCATTGGAAGTTGTGCAAGTGGGATATTATTTAGGATTTAACCCCTCTTAACATTTACTTACACATGTATACATTACATTTCAGTTTCTGTTATTTCTTTGTCTTGTGCTTCTTGGTGTATTTTAAATGTCTGTAACCACTGTCCCCCATCCCCACTTCCCAACTCAAAAGCCCATTCCAAGGTAATATACAGATTAGTGTTGCATTATCAGCAAGAAACAGATGACCATACAGTGACAGTAAGTGGGCCCACCAGTGTTCTGTTTATACCAATATAGATACATGTATTTACATTCATTCTAGATATTCAGTTACTTTTTAGCGATCATCACATTAAATGTTCAGTTATAAAAAGAACTAACTTTGAAACTAAATCATGCAGTTACAGTTAAATGTTCTCTACCAAAAATATTGAGGACATAACGCACAGAGCAGACAAAACTGAAGAAGTAAACACAGTTAATTTAATTGCAGGTGTGCGAAATACGGAAACCAGTGCTGTCGGTGGAATTTTGGCCACATTTTTATCACGGAAAATTGACAATTGCCTAACTGTTTGAATAAAAAGTGTGAAGTGAGTTTTGATAAAGTTTGATTTGGGTGATGCATGCTTTCTTGAGGATATGGCGATTCTGTTATGTCTTTCTTTGCCCATAATAATTAACTCTTCTTTCAGACTGATAGTTTTGAACCATTTAAAGTTTTAACTGTCAGGTGATTGAATTATAGATACAATGTACAGACACAAGTGGTGTTTGCTGAAGAGATGGGCAATTTTCATTTTTCATTCAAGATAATTTTGTGGCCTCAGTTAACTTTGTAGTTTCAGCGATCATTCTACTGTGTTTCTGTAGAGACATTTTGTAGAATGTATAACAAATATTAAAACTGTCAGATTTTACATTTATTATATCATATTGTTATGGATTTAAAAAATATTTTAAAAAAGTGTAAATTGACAGTTTCAAATATTTGAATCTGCATTGTGACTTCATATTTCATCTTGTTAAAAGTCCATTACATTTATGAACAAAAATTTTATGATTTTATTAAGTTATGTTAATTATATTGTTGTGAATGATGAAAGAAACTAAAAAGATCAACACCCAACAAAATATTAACAATAATTTTGCAGGTTATTCTATCAAGGTTTCTGTAAAACTGAAGTTAAGTAACATCAAAAAGACAGAACGTTAATTGGCCGATTCATACATAGTATTGCTACAAAATATTAAAACACATTTTTCATGCCTCTCCCCAACCACTCTTCCTATTACCCGTTTTAGAGGCCATCTCACAAATGTAAAACTTCATTGGATGATCGTTTATGGTAAATTTATGATCTTGTCATAGAATCTCCATGTAACTCAATATCAGTAAACACCTGTGCATTAACAGTTTAGTCACTTGTATCACCTGGATCTGAATGTTGATGCCATCAGAATAAGTTTCTTTTATCAATAAAACATGAGCATAGAATAAAAAAGTTATTATGTCTCCCACCACACAGTGGTGTGGGAGACATATTGATTTACTCCAGTCTGTGTGTCTGTCACAAAGCTTGTCCACACTCAAGTCGAACATTTCTCATCTGATCTTCACCAGACTGGAGTTTGATCATGAGACCTTGGCCAAGTTCGATAACTAGCCAAATCCGCCCAGGCACTTTTGAATTATGGCCCTTGAATTACTGATTGGGTCCATTCATTAAAGCCATGGAGAGAAACTAGACATTTTTCAATGGGGCAGTTGTGGGAGACATTTTCTCAAAAGCATCTCTAGTTTAATACTGATTTAACAATACAGGATATGTTTTGATTCATATACAGCCAAAAAGTGCATTAGATTTGCCCAACAGCTCATATAATTTTTGATGAACCTAATCTTTACATTTATAGTCTGAATTTGACAGTAAAGTTGATATAAGTTTCCATAAATTTAATATTTAAATTCTTACTTTTAAGGCGAAAATTATCACACATTAACCTAGCTCCATCAAAGTTACTGTAAAAGCAGAAATTTTCACAAGGGTTTAATTTTCGCTATATTCGCGAGGCCCTACATCTCATGAAAATTAATCCTCACATCACATAAATATTCATCATTAGTATTATTCAAATTCAAGTAGTGACCATTTTTACAATTTAGCGTTTATTTAACCTCGGGAACATACTCAAAATTCCAAATTGGCGAAATTTTGACCCAGCGAAAATATATGCTTTTACAGTATACTTAAAAATTATAATGGTGAATATGTTAAACAGGAGAAATATGAAATCACAATGCAGATAAGTTTAAAGTGTGATCACTACATGATGACAGCAGCAGCGTGTACTAGCGAGGGGCACCAACTAGTCTCTCAGTGGTAGACAATTTGTCAGATTGTGCGAAATATTGGTACATGGTAAGTGGAAATAGTATGACTGTCTGCACAATACATTCCATTAGAATGCATGAGGGGATGATTTCACAGCATTAACTGCATCAGTGCAACAGGTTTTACATTAAAAAAAAGCTGGAAAAACTAGGTATATATATGAAAAATTTCTACAGAAAGCCTAGCTTTACCAGCCTCCTACTCAGTGATCTCCCCTTACAGTAAATGTAGCGCCAGGGGAGGTAACCACTGCTGGGAGTTTGCAGCTATACACAAGTTCTTATGAATGTAATATTGTGCAGACAGGGATACCATTTCCAGAAAAGAGCCTACGCTTAAAGTCACATTATATATTGTTTTTGTTTCATGAAAAACAAGTTCTGTAATATTTTGATTGCTATGGTAAGTATTGCGAATCCTAGTGAATGTATAGAACACATTTCATAGCAAAAATGTTCCTTATTATAAGGATTGATCAAAATTAGAAAGTTTTGTGAGTGTAAAGCATAACCAAGCTTTGTTTAAAGGGTTTTGTATGGTTGACCAATGATTAAAATCAAAATAACAAGTTTATTCTTAAATCGTTTAACCAAAACATCAGTAAAACATACAATGTATCTTAGAAAACAAATTGTGCTTTTCTGCCAAATTATATTTCAACACAAAGTAATTCGAATTACTTCGCATTCTGTTTATCAATGTCTATTGTTCATTAATAATATATGATCAGAGTGTAGAATATAAGGGTCTTACATGCCTTACTATGTATGATGGTGTTTTTTCCAACCTGAGAGGCAGTGAGGAATGAGAAACAGAGAATACATGTAAGCAAGATTTCTTATCTGCTCTGTCCCGAGGGTTTTGAAAACATCTGTCTTGCACAGTCCCATTAACGAATTTTCCTTGCATACCATTAATGTCAAGATACAATGTTTTCAAAGATAGTGTGAAGTACAAATTGCATGGGAATTTGGTATGAATATAATGTCATAATGTCCACATGTAGCTGGTCTTTTCCATAGGAGAAAAATTGAGTGATCTTCTTTAGGGACAATCTTGTCTTTTCCTGCAAAGTAGGCAAGAACGTAATTCCCCCACGCAGCACCACCAAACCTGGACTAAATCCCTCCTCCTAGGTTTGGGTGACTGGGACTTATTGAAATAGGTTTAATAAAGTTACGTAATAGTTAACATACATTGATCTAGATGGGTCAGAGTAAAAATAAATGGGACATTCTTGCTCCATATTGCTCAGACATTTTTCGTTGGTTTATGTCTTTAATATAGAAAAGAAGATTAGAAATATTGAGCCAAAGAAAGTTTAAACAGAAATTTTCTACAGAAGTTGTGAAAAAGATTCTCATCAAGAGCCTTAATTTACAGAGAAAGGTATGAAACTGAAAATGTCCGAACATTGTTTTTGTAACAAGTCTACATGTCTAATTGGCATACAATTCTCTGGCTGCTGGGGGAGTCTGTGGGGGTCCTGGTTTATTAATTGTTTTCCTTGTAGGTCTTCAGAAATTTAAAAAGAACAGAATGGTGAACATGGTCTGTATGAACATGTACATTTGAAACTCACAAACATTCTGTCTTGTAAGATAACTTGGAAATCATTTAATTTTGTGAATAATCAAAAAATGCTTAGTTTCAAAATTTTTTATTAATCTGACTGACATGGGATGAGTATTCAGAATATTTGAATATTGGAAAATATTGGGAAAAGTATTTATTTACTTGTAAAGTGATGCAGCTTGAATCTGGTAAAGAACATTGTTTACTGTTGGTCATTGTTCAGTTTCAGTACCTATTAAAAGCAGCAACAAGATGTATATATAATGTACATTTTATTCATGTTACCGTACTTTAGATAAGTACATTCCTGATCAAAATTGCCACTAATGGATTCTAATGTTTTCTTAATGCATGCAGCATTCAACTGTTACTGTCAGAAAAGAAATATAATTGTAAATCCTTCATCTATTTGCTGTTTTGTACATATTTCTTTTGTTTAATCCCCTTCCACAAGTGGTGGTGGGTTATAGGAATGGTCTCTGCCCATCCTTCTGTCAGTTTGTAACAGTTGTGTCAGCTCTACATAACTGAAGTCCCTTGAAGAATTTTCATGAAACTTGGACATGTGCAGAACTCATGAGTCAGCCATTTCGGGTCAAGGTCACAACTCAGTCAAAGGTTTGAGCCTTCCATTTTGTGTCCGCTCTGTATCTCCTTAACCCCTTGTAGGGTTTTCATGAAACTTTGGTCAAATGATCCCTTCATCAAAACGATGTGCAGAATTCATGAGTCAGCCATGTTGGATCAAGGTCAAAGTCACAACTCAAGGTCAAAGGTTTGAGCCTTCCATTTTGTGTCGGCACTGTATCTCCTAAACCCCTTCTAGGATCTTCATGAAACTTGGATCAAATGATCCCGTCATCAAGACGATGTGCACAATTCATTAGTCAGCCATGTTGGTTAAAGATCAAGGTCACAACACAAGGTCAAAGGTTTGTGCCTTCCATTTTGTGTCAGCTCTGTATCTCCTAAACCCCTTGAAGGATTTTAATTTGACTTGGCTGTAATATTCCCCTTATCAAAACGATGTGCAGAACTCAAAATTCACCCCCATGCCAGCTCAAAGTCAAGGTCACAACTCAAATGTTTGAGCCTTCAGTTTCCTGTCCCCGCCTTTTCTGCTAAATCACTTTAAGGAATTTCTTGAAACTTTGGTCAATTGTTCACCTTATTGAGATGGTTTGCAAAACCCACTAGTCAGCCATGCAAGCACAAGGTCAAGGTCACTATCCATAACAGCGGCAGGGGATAAAGCTGTCTTTCAGACTGCCTTGTTGTACCCCCCGACAACAAAGTTGTAAGGGGGGGTATACTGGTTTCAGGTTGTCTGTCTGTCTGTACGTCTGTCTGTCTGTCCGTAGACGCAATCTTGTGCACACCATCTCTCCTTATCCCCTTGACAGAATTTAATGAAACTTCACACAAGTGATCAGTACCAACAATAGTTGTGCATGGGGCATGTTAGGTTCTTTTAGAAAAAAAATTTGCAGATTTATGGGACTTTGTTTTTTTGTTACTATACTATATACATAGACACAATCTTGTGCGCACCATCTCTCCTCATCGCCTTGACACAATTTAATGAAACTTCACACAAGTGATCAGTACCAACAGTAGTTGTGCATGGGTCATGTTAGGTTCTTTTAGAAAAAAAATTTGCAGAGTTATGGGACTTTGTTTTTTTGTTACTATACTATATACATAGACACAATCTTGTGCGCACCATCTCTCCTCATCCCCTTGACACAATTTAATGAAACTTCACAAAAGTGATCAGTAACAACAGTAGTTGTGCATGGGGCATGTTAGGTTCTTTCAGAAAAAAATTTTGCAGAGTTACGGGACTTTGTTTTTTTGTTACTATACTATATACATAGACACAATCTTGTGCGCACCATCTCTCCTCATCCCCTTGACACAATTTAAGGAAACTTCACACAAGTGATCAGTAACAACAGTAGTTGTGCATGGGTCATGTTAGGTTCTTTCAGCGACAAAAATTGCAGAGCTATGGGACTTTGTTTCTTGTTAACATACTATGTACATACAGTCTGCATATGCAATCTTGTGCGTGCCTAATCTACCAAACCCTTAAACACAATTTAATGAAACTTCACACAAGTGATCAGTACCAACTCTAGTTGTGCATGGGCATGTTACATTCTTTTAGATAAATATTCTACCTAGTTATGGGACTTTGTTTTTTGTTACTAAACTGTATACAAACAGTCTATATACATACAGTCCACATAATTATGCAATCTTATGTGCGTCAAATTGCAATGTACTGTGTCAGTGCATGCGGGGGGTACATTCATCACCTTTAGTGATAGCTCTAGTTAGAAATTGTTTTAATTTTTAGCTTACCTGAGCATAAGGCACTCTTGGTAAGCTGCTGTTAGGATCACTAGATATCTATTGTCCTTCTGTCAGTTTTCCACAATTTTTTCAAAGAATATCTCCTTAACTTCTAAGCCGATTTCAGTAACACTTCACAATATTGTTCCTTGGATATTCCTCTTTCAGATTCCTTCAAATATATATCATCCATGCAGAATTCTGGTTGCCATGATAACCAAAGCAATAACTTTAAAAATTCTTCTCCTGAGAAAGTGATTGCATGATTTTGAAATAATTTCTTGGCTGACAATACACCAGGTTCCTTCAAATCTTTCACTTTATTAAAAAATATGGCTGCCATGAGGCATGGCTACCTTTTTTGATATGGCTGTTATGGAAAATATTTAGAATATCTTTTCAGAAACACCCGCCATTACATGACTGAAATACTGTTGAAAAATGGCGTTAAACCGAAAACAAACAAAAATCTTTTCAGAAACGACTGGCCCAATTTCAAAATAATTTTACTCTAGTGATCCTTAAACAATGTTGTTTATTCTAAGTGTGAAACTCAAGTGAGCGATTTGGTGTCATCTTGGCTCTCTTGTTCACTGTCAGCTTTGATTGTTGTGACATTACTTCAGAATATCATGAGATTTTGACAATCTGATTGTTTGGTATAAATTTGCACTTTACTTTGAAAAATTTCTTATAGGATAAACTTGAAATATACAGTTTGACCATTAAACGTAACCATAAACAGTGATTTAACATTGTGTTTATCATATCATTGTCCAGGATGTGTTCACAAGTGCTGCCCCAGTGACTGGGGGGATCGGTATGTTCCTGCTACAGAAAATGGGCTGGAAACATGGCGAGGGCCTCGGCAAAAATAATGAGGGAACTAAGGAACCACTGATGTTGGATTTCAAAGTGGACAGGAAGGGTAAGGTTTTTTTTCCACATATTCATGTACTTTAATACTAGTAGGTCTTGTGTTGAAAATAATTTGCTGTAAAAAGTATTACAGGTGGGAAATAAATTCTGTGAATACATTTACACAAACAAGAAAGTCAAAACAGTTCAAGTCTTCTCCATAAAATTACTGTATGAAATATACATTAGCAAAACCTTAGGTAGATATATGACTGACAATGCCTTTATGTCTGCTCATTATAAATGCCATTTTTAGCTTGTCTGATTTTTGAAAAAAATCTACGAGGTATTGTCATCACTTGTCATCGCCGTCAGATTTTTTTTAGGTCCACCTTTCCTCAAAAACTATAAGAGCTACAGCTTTGAATCTTTGCATACTTGTTTATCATCATTAGTTAACTGTGACCTAGACCCATAACTCTGGTTTGCATTTTGTTAGAATTATGGCCCTTTTTTTGAGTTTCTTGGTTAAAATATTTGTTTAGATCCACCTTTTCGCAAAAACTATAAAAGTTACAGCTTTGAAACTTTGCACCCTTGTTTATCATCAATAGAGGACTATGCAGGCCAAGAACCATAACTCTAACCTGCTTTTGTTAGAATTATGGCCCTTTTTGTACTTAGAAATTCTCTTTTTCTTACGTACTGTCCAGCACTTGCAGATGAGCTATGGCACCCATAGGTGATGCACTTGTTTATTCTAAGTTACTGTGTTTTAGGTCTGGTTACAGAAGGGGAAGGAAAGAAAGTAACTCAGCCAAAACTACCTAGGGTAAAAGATTTATCAGGTAAATCTCTCATTTCACACAATATTAACATTATTGCTCAAAGATTTGATCTTTTGGGCCATTTTGCTTCTGGCTTAATATAAATAAAAAAAACTATTGAAAATTTGCGCCACCTTGATTATCTTTTCTTGGTTTAACTGGTAAATAATTCCTTTTCAACACTACTATATAGCGATAGTTCATTATTATCTTCGGGGACTTATTTTGATTGATTTTGTAGTGCATCAGTCAGTGAAATAAAATCCCAACAATGAAATAGAATTAACATATATATTCAACCATTAAACATCTAAGACACTGCAAAATAAACATCTTTTTAACAATAAAAACGGAATGCCAATGTAGTAAAATGACTACAGTAAATGAATGATTGCATGTTGTATCCTGTACAGGTAAACACCCAGTTTCTGCGCTAGGAGAATTGTGTAACAAGAAGCATTGGGGTCCTCCACATTACGAGTTGGTACATGAAAGCGGACCTGCTCATAAAAAAGATTTTCTCTTCAAGGTAAGCATTCTTTACTTTTTAGTCACTTACCAATATGTCAATGGAGGGCACATTGTGTGCTCTACATCCTTGAGTCTAAAATTTCAAAAACAGGAACCTTAAATATACTAGAGGGCAATATGGTGAATATGCACACCATTTTACATTTACCAGTCCCTCTCTCAGATGTTTATCCACATGGTTTCTGTGTAAGCTGTCCCCCTCTCAAATGTTAGTGCATATGGTTTCTATGTAAGCTGTCCCCCTCTCAGGTGTGTGTCCATATGGTTTCTGTTTAACCAGTCCCCCTCTCAGATGTTTGTCCACATGGTTTCTTTGTAAGCTGCCCCCCTCTCAAATGTTAGTTCATATGGTTTCTTTGTAATCAGTCCCCCTCTCAGGTGTGTGTCCACATGGTTTCTGTGTAAGCTGTCCCCCCTCTCAAATGTTAGTCCATATGGTTTCTATGTAACCAGTCCCCCTCTCAGGTGTGTGTCCACATGGTTTCTATGTAACCTGTCCCCCTCCCAAATGTTAGTCCATATTGTTTCTATGTAACCAGTCCCCCTCTCAAATGTTAGTCCATATGGTTTCTATGTAACCAGTTCCCCTCTCAGATGTTAGTCCATATTGTTTCTATGTAACCAGTCCCCCTCTCAGATGTTTGTCCATATTGTTTCTATGTTACCAGTCCCCCTCTCAAATGTTAGTCCATATGGTTTCTATGTAACCAGTCCCCCTCTCAAATGTTAGTCCATATGGTTTCTATGTAACCAGTCCCCCTCTCAAATGTTAGTCCATATTGTTTCTATGTAACCAGTCCCCCTCTCAGAAGTTTGTCCATATTGTTTCTATGTTACCAGTCCCCCTCTCAGATGTTTATCCAGATTGTTTCTATGTAACCAGTCCCCATCTTAGCTGTTTATCCACATTGTTTCTTAGTACCCAGTCCCCCTCTCAGCTGTTTATCCATAGTTTCTTATTACCCAGCCCCACCCTTCTCTGACACACACCAGATTCTGAGAAAATAAGTTTTACAATTCCATTCCCTGTAGCTTAATATCATAGCATCTACATTTGCAGAAAGAGAGTAAACTGTGTTTGTGTGTTGTAACTTTTATGACTGATACATCCTGTATTGAAAAGGAAATGTATTCATTAGATAAAATATGTATATAACTACCCCTCATCTTTTCAGGTTAGAGTGAATGGTGTAGACTATCAACCTTCAGTTGCCAGTAATAACAAGAAATTGGCTAAAGCACAGTCAGCTACAGTATGTCTACAAGAATTAGGACTTGTACCAAGAACTATTGCAGCTTCTTGATATACATGATACAGATACATCAACCATTGTTCCAAGCACGTGAACTTGTATCAAGCATTGCTATCATTCTAGCTGTCGTAGTGTTTGATAGAACCCCATACCTGCTTCTGAGTTCGTCTGTGTTGTACATGAAACACTGTTGAGAAGAATACTCTGTGTAACTTTATGTTAAAGGCTTTGCTTCTTGTCTTTTCAGCTTGTATTCGGGAGTGCTTGTACATAATGAAACAAAATATCAAATTCATTGTTTCGAGAAACTAAACCCTGCACAGTAACTAAGTAGCAAATTCTGAACATACATCTGTTAAATTAAGTTCAGTTATACTGGTAGCTGTATAAAAAAGTTTGAAGGATATGAAATGCCAAAAAGCATTGGTTCATTATGAACCAAGTTGGGAGACTTTTGTTTGAAATAGAAACAGAAAGTAGAATATGATTAAAAAATATGGGAAAAAATGTTCATTTTAAAAAAACAGTTGTGATTAAAAGTCTTGTTTTAGAAAGGAAGAACTTAGATTGTTCAGCAATGCAGTCTTTTTTGGTGATTTTATAGTGTCTTTTTTTACAATATTATTATATGGCAAAAAAATGTTTATAACACCTGTACTGAGCAAGAACTGATTGTGAGTAAATGTCATGAAGCATTACTGTTGGTAAATGTACAGTAATATTTGTAGTAAGTAAATAAAATGTATTAAAGTGTGATAATTGTAAATGTATTAAATGAAGTGGTGTGTTCCTGTATGTATAATTAAGTACTGAAGACTAAATGTACAGCATTACATTTGTAATTGTGCTTTTTAAAATCATTCCATTAATCATAAGTTTTTCAGCAATAAAATTTCAGAATATTCCTTTTCATAGAAAACAGACGCTTTAAAAAACACACACATTTGCTATAACTTTTGTACAAATTTTTGTTACATATATTTTTTACAGGAAACTTAACCAATATAAGAAAAAAATAATCTTCAGAATTATGTTAATTCTGTCATTAAATTTTGTTAAATAATATTAATGTCATATTGTAAGTCTCTTTGTCTAATGGAATCAAAAGTATGTGAATGTTAGGTCATACCTACTGAGTGTATTCATAGGCAACCAACTGGCAACATGGTTATAAAACTGGGTTTGGAGAAAGTCTTGTCATGGAATCTTGCCATTTGAATATTTCAAGATTAGGGACATACAATCATGTCATCCAGTTCTATATCTATAATGTAAGCTTAGTATGTCCTTGCAATATGCCAGTAAAAAAATTGGTTGTGAGTTCTGATTTTTTTTTGCCAGACATATTTGAATTTTTTTTCTTCAAAGCAAGTCACTGTAATTGCAGTCTAAGGGAAAATCACAATTTTGATGACATACCCTTCTAGAAAAAATGTAGAATGAAATGAATTTACTCCCAGTTTTGAATTGATATGTTTTTTGGAATGGTAAAAAAATGTATATGTAAGCTTATTTCTTAGATAATAGAGATCTGATTTTAGCACATTTGATTTTTTTCATACGTCAACTTTCTTGCTAGGGTATTGAAGCTGTAGCAAAATCTTAACATTGCCAGTTTTATCAATTAATACACTGGTTGCCATTTATGAAATCATGGGCATTTCTCTATGCTGGATCTTGGCACCTGTTCACAAAACATTTTCAGTCTCAGTTGAGTTTGATAATGAAACTTCATTTGTATCTAAATATGTTTAAAACTTAATTTTCAAATTAATAACTATTTTCAAGTGGCTATTCAGTATTGATGGTCAGTCTCAGTTTGGATTTAACCTCGAGGTTTTCGTAAAATTGAACTCAAACTCAGCGGAGACCGAAAAATATTTTGTGAACACTGGGCATTATTATATATAATTAAGGACATTACATGACATCCAGTTTATCAAACATACAGAACTACCTAAAAATGAGAAGTTTGTTTCTGAATTTTGGTTTATGCAATACAAGTGTGAGTGGAGTTTGCGTAATACAGTGATAATTATAAATTTTACTAGTATAGAAAGATTCTGTTTCAACAAAGTTCATTTAGACTGAACATATATCCTCGTAAATCTGAATTAAAGCGTGATACTTGTTCTCTCATTGCTGTAACATTTATATTTGAAACTGTGTATCACGTTGTACTTTGATTTACATGTTATCTTGTTGTATTACATTAGTGATTAAGATATTGTAATCAAACTTTGCTGTCACAGTAAGGATAAGGAGTTGTTGCATTTCAGTAATAAATTGTTACATTATAAAGAATCATATTGTTTATATTTCCTGTAAATATGGACTATCTTAAACAATACTACCAATTAATCGTTGGCTTATTTGCAGTCAAGACTTATATATCCTTTCTAGGTTACTAGATTCTCATCCAGAAATATGCAGGTGGTCTGCATCAGAAATATTACACCACTCAAGGAGTGAAACATTGTTTCCCGAACCACTGCGTGGTGGGAGACATATTGATTTACTCCTGTCTGTCAGTATGTCTGTCTGTCACAAATCTTGTCCGCACTCTAAGTCGAACATTTCTCATTCGATCTTCATCAAACTTGAACAAAATGTGTTTGCCAAGAAGTCATCTGCCAAGTTCGATAACTAGCCAAAATGGCCCAGGCACTTTGAAATTATGGTCCTTGAATTACCGATAGGCCGCTTACTCCAACACTTATCCGATAGGCTGCTTACTCCAATACTTATTCCAAACTGTCAGATATAGTTTCTGTGAGTAAACAGTATATATAGACAGACTTACTATTCAGATGATTAGGCAGTTATGGGAGACGATACGCTTTTCTCAAAAGCACCTCTAGTTCTGGGGAAGAAAAATGTGCATTATTTCTCAATGCAAGTCTTGTAATCTGTTAACTACATGCACATCTACACTTATAACTAGTACATAAATGATACAATTTTGTTTTTAGCCAGAGTACAATTAAAAACACCTCCAAACATTAAAAAAAATGTGTCTTGCATTTGATACGTAATTTGCAGGTCAACATGGCAAAATATTGACACTGTAGGTCCTAGTGTAAATAATCAAGATGTTGAAAATTTGATGGGCACATTACTGGAGCTACAAAATTAAATTGCTGCCAACAAGGTATCCACTAACACCTGGGCTTTCTTAACTTGTAGTACAATCATTAAAATAATGTAAACTAGAGCTATCACTAAAGGTGATGAATGTACCCCCCACATGCACTGACACAGTACATTGCAATTTGACGCACACAAGATTGCATAATTATGTGGACTGTATGTATATAGACTGTATGTATACAGTATAGTAACAAAAAACAAAGTCCCATAACTATGCAGAATATTTATCTAAAAGAATGTAACATGCACCATGCACAACTAGGGTTGGTACTGATCACTTGTGTGAAGTTTCATTAAATTGTGTGTAAGGGTTTGGTAGATCAGGCACGCACAAGATTGCATATGCAGACTGTATGTACATAGTATGTTAACAAGAAACAAAGTCCCATAACTCTGCAATTTTTGTCGCTGAAAGAACCTAACATGCCCCATGCACAACTACTGTTGTTACTGATCACTTGTGTGAAGTTTCATTAAATTGTGTCAAGTGGATGAGGAGAGATGGTGCGTACAAGATTGTGTCTATGTATACAGTATAGTAACAAAAAAACCAAGTCCCATAACTCTGCAAATTTTTTTTCTGAAAAAACCTAACATGCCCCATACACAACTACTGTTGTTACTGATCACTTGTGTGAAGCTTCATTAAATTGTGTCAAGGGGATGAGGAGAGATGGTGCGCACAAGATTGTGTCTATGTATATAGTATAGTAACAAAAAAACGAAGTCCCATAACTCTGCCAATTTTTTTTCTAAAAGAACCTAACATGCCCTATGCACAACTACTGTTGGTACTGATCACTTGTGTGAAGTTTCATAAAATTGTGTCAAGGGGATGAGGAGAGATGGTGCGCACAAGATTGTGTCTATGTATATAGTATAGTAACAAAAAAACAAAGTCCCATAACTCTGCCAATTTTTTTTCTAAAATAACCTAACATGCCTCATGCACAACTACTGTTGGTACTGATCACTTGTGTGAAGTTTCATTAAATTGTGTCAAGGGGATGAGGAGAGATGGTGCGCACAAGATTGTGTCTATGTATATAGTATAGTAACAAAAAAACAAAGTCCCATAACTCTGCAAATTTTTTTTCTAAAAGAACCTAACATGCCCCATGCACAACTACTGTTGGTACTGATCATTTGTGTGAAGTTTCATTAAATTCTGTCAAGGGGATAAGGAGAGATGGTGCGCACAAGATTGCGTCTACGGACAGACGACCAGACGGACAGACAGACAGACAGACAACCTGAAACCAGTATACCCCCCCTTACAACTTTGTTGTCGGGGGGTACAAAAAAGGGAGCTACTAGTAATGGTGTCTTTTGTATGAAGCGGCCAGGGACTGATCGAACTCAAAAGAGGACATTCCCACCAATCAGCTGTTGAGGCTGGATTGTGTACATCTTAGTTATGGTGAATGTTTGGCTATTTGTATCACTGAAATACTTTGATCATTGGAAGAATTTGGACATAAAAACCCTATATATGTACAGGTATAAACTTAGTAGTATTTCATTATTCAGGTACTTCTGACTTATACATGACATGCCTGGTTATGTAGTTATATAAAAATGATAGATGATAGAGCAATGCACCAAAGCAAAATAGTCCCTTAAACATTTAATACTTGTGTGACATTAAAAGCAAAGGATAGGACACTATTGCTTAGGTCACAACACAAAATCGTGGACATTCTGCTTTAAGGAGTTTTAAAAGAACTTTGTACCATTGGTCAACATAGGATGAAAACATGTTCAGTATGAAAGATTACATAGTGATACTTCTGACATTACATATTTAGTATTAAGAAGTTGCCTGGTAGTAAGTGTTAAATGACATATGGACATGCAGCTTTACTGGTAAAAAAGGACCCTGAAAGATGCCATACCAGCCTTAGCAGAACCACTTCCACATATGAAACTACATTGTATTCATGGAGTAATTTTGTAAGTTTCCAGAAATGGCTCTCTGAAAGAGCAGGGCATATTATGTGAACACCTGTGGTGGCGGGCGGGTGGTCATCCATAGTATGTCCGCTCTCCAAGTCAAACAGTTTTCATCCAATCTTCACCAAACTTGCTAACTATGTGGGCATAATATCTTGCCCAAGTTCAATAACCAGCCAAATTGCCCCACGCATTCATGGATTATGCCCCTTGAATTACTCAAACAAGAGGGCCATGAAGGCCCTGTATCGCTCACCTGACCTAGGAATCATCAAGATTAACATTATGACCAAACTTTATTAAGATATGGTCATAAATCAAAAATTAAAATGTGGCCTTTAGAGTGTTAGCTAGCTTTTTCTTTGATCTGACCTTGTGACCTAG
Organism: Mercenaria mercenaria; assembly: GCF_021730395.1. Taxonomy (NCBI): domain Eukaryota; kingdom Metazoa; phylum Mollusca; class Bivalvia; order Venerida; family Veneridae; genus Mercenaria; species Mercenaria mercenaria. The sequence continues at coordinate 50,155,448 of NC_069364.1, forward strand.
TTTTTGACCCAACATGATCCAGATTCAAACTGGACTTTGAGATCATCAAGATTAAAATTCTGACCAAGTTTCATGAAGATACAGTTATAAATGTGGCCTCTAGAGTGTTAGCAAGGTTTTCCTTTGATTTGACCTGGTGACCTAGATTTTGACCCCAGATGACCCAATATCGAACTCGTCCAAGATTTTATTGATGGGTAACATTCTGACCAAGTTCCATTAAGATTGGGCCACAATTGTGACCTCCAGAATGTAATCAAGCTTTTCCTTTGATTTGACCTTTTGACCTAGTTTTTGACCTCATAAGACCCAGATTCTACCTTGATCTAAAGATCATCAAGATTAACATTCTGACTAAGTTTCATGAAGATACAGTCATAAATGTGGTCTCTAGAATGTTAACAATCTTTTCCTTTGATTTGACCTAGTGACCTAGTTTTTGACCCCATCTGACACAGATTTGAACTTAAACTATATATCATCAAGATTAACATTCTGACCAAGTTTCATTAAGATATTGTCATAAATGTGGCCTCTAGAGTGTTAACTAGCTTTTCCTTTGATTTGAACTGGTGACTTTGTTTTTGACCCTACATGACCATGAAGGTCCTGTATAGCTCACCTGACCTATTGATCTAAAGATCGTCAAGATAGTTTCATTATGATATGGTCATAAATGTGGCCTCTAAAGTGTTAACTAGCTTTTCCTTTGATCTGATACGGTGACCTAGTTTTTGACCCCACTTGACCCAGATTCAAACTGGACCTTGTGATCATCAAGATCAACATTCTGACCAAATTTCATGAAGATAAGTCATAAATGTGGCCTCTACAGTGTTAACAAGCTTTTCCTTTGATTTGACCTGGTGACCTAGTTTTTGACCCCAGATGACCCAATATCGAACTCGTCCAAGATTTTATTGAGGGTAACATTCTGACGAAGTTTCATTAAGATTGGGCTAAAATTGTGACCTCTAGAGTGTTAACAAGCTTTTCCTTTGATTTGACCTGGTGACCTAGTTTTTGACCCCGGATGACCCAATAACGAACTTGTCCAAGATTTTATTGAGGGTAACATTCTGACCAAGTTTCATGAAGATTGGGCCAAAATTGTGACCTCTAGGGTGTTAACAAGCTTTTCCTTTAATTTGACCTGGTGACTTAGTTTTTGACCCCAGATGACCCAATATCTAACTCGTCCAAGATTTTATTGAGGGTAACATTCTGACCAAGTTTCATTATGATTGGGCCAAAATTCTGACCTCTAGAGTGTTAACAGTCAAATTGTTGATGACGACGGACACAGGGCAATCACAAAAGCTCACCTTGAGCACTTTGTGCTCAGCTGAGCTAAAAACTGCAAATTTAGCCTTGTCCACACTCTAAGTCGAACAGTTTTCATCCGATCTTCACCAAACTTGCTGTACGATAACTAAGAAAATCGCCCCAGGCACTCTTGGATTATGCCCCATGAATTAGGCCAAGTTCAATGACGGACGTATTTTGTGAAAGTCTGGCATTCTTGTTTTTTATACGCCAGTCTCTGAAAGAGCGGGGCATATTATGTGAATTCCTGTGGTGGTGGGCGGATGGTCATCCAAAGTATGTCTGCTCTTTAAGTCAAACAGTTTTCATCGGATCTTAAACAAACTTGACGACAATGTTTGTGGGCATAATATCTCAGCCAAGTTCGATAACCAGCCAAATCGCTCCAGGCACTCAGAATGTTAATCTTGATGATATATAGGTTAAGTTCAAATCTGGGTCAGATGGAGTCAAAAACTAGGTCACTAGGTCAAATCAAAGGAAAAGCTTGTTAACATTCTAGAGGCCACATTTATGACTGTATCTTCATGAAACTTAGTCAGAATGTTAATTTTGATGATCTTTAGGTCAAGGTAGAATCTGGGTCTTATGAGGTCAAAAACTAGGTCAAAAGGTCAAATCAAAGGAAAAGCTTGATTACATTCTAGAGGTCACAATTTTGGCCCAATCTTAATGGAACTTGGTCAGAATGTTACCCTCAATAAAATCTTGGACGAGTTCGATATTGGGTCATCTGGGGTCAAAATCTAGGTCACCAGGTCAAATCAAAGGAAAAGCTTGTTAACACTCTAGAGGCCACATTTATAACTGTATCTTCATGAAACTTGGTCAGAATTTTAATCTTGATGATCTTAAGGTCTAGTTCAAATCTGGGTCAAGTGGGGTCAAAAACTAGGTCACCGGATCAAATCAAAGGAAAAGCTAGTTAACACTTTAGAGGCCACATTTATGACCATATCATAATGAAACTATCTTGACGATCTTTAGATCAATAGGTCAGGTGAGCTATACAGGGCCTTCATGGCCCAATTGTTTCTTTTTCTAGGTCAATTACCAACCTCACTGGGTCAAGTCCCATAACTCTGACATGTATTTTGAGCAAATTATGCCCCTTTTTGGACTTAGAAAATCCAGGTTCAAGTTTTACATGCAAGTTACTATCTCCAAAAGTGATGCAGATTTTGAACTGAACAAGCTGATAGCATCAAGTCCCATAACTCTGACATACATTTTGGCCAAATTATGCTCCTTTTTGAACTTCTTCAATCTTGTTTAAAGTTTTGCTTGGAAGTACATACAGCTATTACTTAAAGGCATATAGGTTTGAAACTTATTTTTTCTTTTTCTAGGTCAATTACCAACCTCACTGGGTCAAGTCCCATAACTCTGACATGTATTTTGGGCAAATTATGCCCCCTTTTGGACTTAGAAAATTCTGGTTAAAGTTTTACATGCAAGTTACTATCTCCAAAACTAATGCAGATTTCGAATTGAAACTGCACATGTGTCTTCAGGGTTATGAAACTAGTTCATAGCATCAAGTCCCATAACTCTGACCTACATTTTGGCCAAATTATGCCCCCTTTTGGACTTAGAAAATCCTGGTTAAAGTTTTGCGTGCAAGTACATACAGCTATTACTTAAAGGCATATAGGTTTGAAACTTATTTTTTCTTTTTCTAGGTCAATTACCAACCTCACTGGGTCAAGTTCCATAACTCTGACATGTATTTTAGGCAATTATGCCCCCTTATGGACTTAGAAAATCCTGGTTAAAGTTTTACATGCAAGTTACTATCTCCAAAACTAATGCAGATGTTGAATTGAACTTTCATGTGTCTTCGGGGTTATAAAACTAGTTGATAGCATCAAGTCCCATAACTCTGACATGCATTTTGGTCAAATTGTCTCCTTTTGAACTTGAAACTTCTGGTTAAAGTTTTGCATGCAAGTTACTATCTCCAAAACTAATGCAGATACTGGATTGAAACTCTATAGATATTTTAACATTTAGGGTAATATTTTCCTGCTTCTGGGACAGTATTTTGAATAGTCGAGCATTGGCTGTCTTACAGACAGCTCTTGTTTCCCAGCAAATCGTGTATAATTACCATCATGGAAAAACAAAAGAATACAGTTATTTGGGCAGGCTCAGTCAGCTGTGAAAGACGAATGACTAGGGACATTCTGAAAAGTAAATGCTTATAGACTGGCTACAGAGGCACTGCTGAGGAAAAAGAACAGAATGTTTTGGACATGAAGATACTAATTTTTAGGGGTAGAGATTTCATTCTTGGATGGGTATGTATGTTTGTACCATAATCTTTCATAATTTTCATGTATCTGAGGTGATTAATTACAGCATTCGTGCAATTGACCTGTACACATTCAATCTGTATTATGAAGCTTTCACTGTTAGATTTTGTTGTAGCATGTAACTGTGTTCAATTAATCAAACAAATTTTAGCAGACACTTAGTACCAGTACTGTACACATATTTGCCACACATACATGTATGAAACTGCAACCTTTCTATTACATATTACCATCATCAATATTCACATTTTGGGAATTAACAATAACAAGAGGGATTATTTATCCAAAATCTGTGTATTTTAACTGTGGTAGACACAAGTTATAAAAGGAGTGTTCTTTAAATTCCTCGATCAACCTCCATTTTACCCAGCCCTCTTTCTGTAGATATGTTTTACATTTTGCTGGTCCATAGTGATGTGGATCCTGCAAACCAATAATGAAAATGCTCTGTTAAAGGTCAGCTGCAGTCAAAATGATTCTAGAATTTATTGTACTGATAACCGTAATCAATCTAGGAACATTGGCTTAAATTGCATTTCTGAAAAAAAAAATCCATAAACAAAAGTGTTAAGTGTCCTAGAGGCTTGGCTCTCATAATAGCAGTTATTTATCTGATGCCTTTTTCTGGACCATGTCAAACGAAATGAGAACAAGAGGTTTATAACATAAAAGTTTACCACTATAAGTAAAGCCTGTGGGTTTCTGCATACACCAACCACACCTTTAGATGAACTATCACTATCTCCTCCTGCAAAATATAAGTAAACAAGGCAAGTAAACAAGGTGAGGACATCTAAGAAACTACATAACACATGAAGATATTCTACTACAAATAGCATCATACTCTTGAATGCAACTGTCCCTGAATGCTATGAGTTGCTAACATTAAATTGGCCTTATTGTATGTACACACAATATTGAGTGTACAATATACTGACTAAAGGTTAGGGTTAGGTTTAATAGTGTACATTCAATGTGTACGTACACTCAATGTGGGAGAATTAACCCTGGGGACAATCCTACTAGCCCGAAAAAGAAGTGACCTTCCAGCTAAAACGGGAAGAATTTCTGAAAATGAGTCATTAATTAGAGGCACCAACATGTACTGTTAATTTTATGCAGGTAGGACTAAACACACTACTGTTCTATTAACCCTCACACTGCTAAATTTCTATAATGAAATTGTCCATTTTCCAAATTGGACAGTACCATTAACTGTTAAAAGGGGTGCTTAGCAAAAAGGTAGTGGCTGAATGGCGAACAGTGCAGATCATGATCAGACTGCATGAATATGCAGGCTGATCATGATCTACACTGGTCGCAAAAGCAGAACCAATCCTGTCCAACATGGTAATTAAGGATTAACATTTATTCACTGAATTTTGATTTCTACAACACTACTATATAAGGGAGTCAGTGGTGCAGTGGTTAGCAGGTTGGACAACAATGCCAGCGGTCTGGGTTCAATTCCCGGTCACAGCTGATATCCCAACTAGTGTTCAGTGCTGGATGATAATGCTTAAATTGGTACTGTTCCCAGCAGTATCGGCCCAGACTGGATGCTGGGGAGGTAAATATGACACCTGCCATGGGCTCGGCTGGAAATAAGTTGTTCCATCCATTCCAGGTGGGGACTACCCACGTTAAACAAGAAACTTTACCTTTTTTCTTTTACTGCTCTTGTTAAAGATTCTCTCAAGTATAACTATATGTAGTAAATGTATAAATTTTATCTCAGCAGACAACAGGTTTCTATTTTCACTTCTTGTAATTAGTTAGCATGTCAGACTCAGGTTTCTCTATCAGACATTTATAGACGTATTTTCACAGGTAAAATATCTGGGCAAATCTATCTAAGAGCCGCTCTTACAGTTAATGGAACCCATTTAAAAGATAGATGTTGTGACATACCCATCATAACTGGTGCTCCATACTCCTGGAAATGTTTGACCAACTCTTCAACATGATCGGGCAGATCAGCACCAGAATTCACATGTATTATTTTACATGGCACCTGCAAATAGGCATAAATGTGGCTGCAGAAATTAAATAATTAAATGAAACAAATGCAAACATTTCTGTTTAGATGTATATCTATTAGACATTCAATTTACTCTAATTTATTCATCCTTTAATTGTAGATCATAATTGCTTTGTTGAATAGGGCCAGAAATAAGGCCAGAAAACTGATACCAGTATATCAGATAAAATATTTGTTTATCAAGCACAATTTTGATTTATGAAATGCCATGCAGACATAAAACAGCAATTCATACATTATAGAAATGGTCAATGCACAGGCAAACTTCAAATGAACCGATCCAATCTTTTGATCCTTTAAATGTGTCAGGTTTGTCTCCTATGGCAACAAGGGCTTCCTGTATCTCTGGAATGCTGGGAACTCTGTGTGATATCTGCGAGCTTCCTTTTTCTTGCTGATTTTTTATCCAGGAACAAATACTTTGCAAGGTTCTGTAACCACATCCCCATCCCTGAAGTGCAGAAGTTATACATATCTTAGAAGTATATTCATGTATTTCTCCCTTGTAGTAATGTATTAACAGAAACTATTTGTTTTTTCTTCTTTTTCTTTTCTAAATTTGTACTGGATCCACTCTGGGAAACTATTGTACATAAGTTTATATGCAAGGTAAAGTGAGACTCCAAACAAGTGCTGAAAAAAAATAAATAAAAAGTTTATATGTGTATAGTCCAGCTAAGCAACACCATCTTTGAAGTCTTCCAGCGTATGTGTTGCGGCCAGGTAGGCTCAGCTGGCTGGAAGTTTACTCCACAATGAAAGGGAAGAAGACTAACAAGTTGTAATCTTTACATCTACATACATGTAGTTTCAGAGTAAGGTTAAAATATCTTTCAGGTCAATATAATTGAAAATCGGTTGTATTATTTTTAAGAGTGGATGCAACATTTACATGAATGATATCAGACCTTTAAGCATGACCTAAACCTTTGACTAGTAGAGACGGCCTCGCATACCACACATTGTCTTGTTATTGTGAACATTTGTGATAAGTTATTTGAATATAAATCCATGTATACAAGAGTTACAGACCAATTCCTAAGCTTATTCATAGTTGCACCAGTAACTGATGTGGGAAACTCCTCTATAAGACTATTAGTAATGTAACTTGGAGGATAGTGCAAGATACAGAAGACACTCCAATTCAAGAAGCTTCCCTAGTTCTTTGGCATGCAAGATGTAAACAACAAATACACAGGACTCTAACCCCAATGATAGTACGGGAAACCAGAAACCTGAAGTTAATTTAATTTTAAACATTGTATATAACATCGTTAAACCTACATCTCATTGGACTTGAGAATATTTTCTACTCAAGCACAGTTTTGTTGCTGTTGTAACAGTTTTGCTGTCGTTGTTACCATTTTGTTGTTGTTGCTGGAATCAAATGACAGAGGGTTTCCTCTTGGAAATTTTGATAGAGGGTCATCATTTTGTTGAATGGTTTACCATATCTAGTGATCTTGAGATGTATCAGATTGTTAAACTTTCTGCGCTGTCTACTTTGCTACACAGTATAGACCAGTTCACAATATATGGCGACCCAGAAAGGTATTTGATAATTAAACTGTTGTCACAGTCCATATTACTAATTTGTACTGTCAGATGTGCGAACCAGTGCTTACTTAACTAGATTGGATATGAATATTTGCATTGCCGAATTTGGTCGCAAGTTCATTTGCGTCATCAATGACTCATTCAGAATTATTCTGGGAGCCATTTCGGAATATACCTGTAGGATACCTGTAGGATGATTTTGGGCTCTGAAGTAAAGACTAGGTCCTTTTTAAGCCCCTCTTCTTTCGGACTTTATTTATGACGTTATTACTGCAAGTTCTCAAAACAAATTTGGTAGTTGTGTTGGTAACTGATAAAGAGTACTTAGTTACAAAAGTTGTCCTGACAACATCTATTCTGTTCTCAAAACTGGTACAGCATGTCTCCCTGCCAGTGATGGTCAAGTCTGGTCCTGAAACTATAGACATCCTTGGCATCAACCACTTCTTGAGACAACCGATTCCACATGTCAATCACTCTACGTGAAAACTGATTTTGACAAAAGGTTGTTCTACAACGGGGCTTTTCAAGTTTTAAGTTGTGTCCTCTTGTAGATGATGAATAACAGAAAAAATCTTCAAAGGAACAGTCATCTATACCTTTAACAATTTTGAAAGTCTGGATAGCATCACCACGAATTCTACGATGAGCAAGTGTTGGTAAATTCAATTCCCTAAGACGTTCTTCATATGTAAGGTTTGTAACAGAAGGCACTAACTTGGTAGCTCTTTTCTGAAGTCTTTCTAAACTATCTATGTCTTTTCTAAGATATGGATACCAAACAACATTAGCGAATTCCACATGTGGTCGAACCAAGGCTGTATACAGCTTCAAGAATGCATACTTGTCAAGATATTCAAAAGATTTACTTATAAGTGCCAGAATACTATTTGCTTTATTAATCTTAGTAGAAATGTGTTTACTAAATTTCAAATCGCGTTCAAACAATACTCCAAGGTCTGTTTCTTCTATATCAGATTTTAGTTTGTTTGTGTTCATAAAAAATTCTTTCTCTGGGTTTCCATACCCGTAATGAATTACTTTACATTTGTTCACATTAAAAGTTAGTTCCCATTTTTCTGCCCAATCGCAAATTGAGTTCAAATCAGTCTGAAGATGGTCAGATTCTGCAGTTGGTGCATATAACTTTGTGTCATCAGCAAAGATTTTAATGTTGGTGTTAATTCCATCTACGACATCATTTACATATAAAATAAAAAGTACCGGTCCCAGCACACTACCTTGTGGGACACCACTATCAACATTTCTCCAACCAGAGGTTTAACCTTTAATGGACACACATTGTCTGCGATCTGTCAAGAAGTCCTCAATCCAAGCCAAAATATTTCCCTTTATTCCATATGATGACACCTTTTTCAGCAACCTCCTGTGATGGGACCTTATCAAATGCCTTGGCCAGATCCAAGTACACACTATCCCAACTATTATGTTCTTCAAAATACTCAGTCCAGTCTTCCATAACATTCAAGAGTTGTAAAGCACATGATCGCCTGGTTCTAAACCCATACTGTTCATTTGATAATAACTTGTTTTCATCTAAATGATTCATAATATGTTTTCTAATAATTTTTTCAAGCATCTTGCAAACAACTGATGTCAAACTTACAGGTCTATAATTGCTTGGGTCAGTTTTACTTCCTTTTTTGAATACTGGTGAGATTCTTGCATCTTTCCAAGCCATAGGAATACCTCCCAACAGCAGAGACTTTTGAAAAACTAGTGTTAGTGGTGTTACAAATATATCTGTCATACTTTTTAACAAATATGGATGGATCTCATCCGGTCCCATAGATTTAGTGGCATTTATATCTTTAAGTAATTTTATAACTTCTCCTTCAGAAATACAAATGTCATCCAAAATTTCATGTACATTTTTGTCTTCAATAACTGGTAGATTTTGTAAATTCTCTTTTGTAGATACTGTAGTAAAAAATTCGTTCAAAAGTTCTACTTTCTCTTTATCAGATCTAATAAACTCCCCATCATCACGTTTCAGATTTGACACTCCTGTTTTAGACTTAGTTTTACTTTTAACATATTGCCAGAACTGTTTTGGTTCAGTTTTTGCTTTCTGAGAGATAAGTTTTTCATACTGTATCTTATTGAATATGGTGTGCTATAAGTATAACGCAAATGAGTGTCAAGTACAGACCAGAAATGAAAAATGATCTTATTTCAAACCACCAAGTATAGCCTTGATCACTAAGCTAGGGCTGTCTTGCATATGACACATTGCCTTGTTATAAATTGGACTGGGTATAGTTGTATATCAGATCTATAGGATCATTTTGCCAAACAACGTAAACAAAAACACCGGTTATCTACATCAAACTAGAACAGTCCCATGAATAAAACAATGAACATACTCTGTCGTCAAATTTGTCGCAGCCGTAATTATAGTATAAATATGCACCTCGTGCAATGTGATTATCTGAACCAAAGGGTTCTAAGCCGTCGTGGACATCAGATTTGATATTCATGACTTCCCCCATGGGCGCAGCCATCTTGAAATAGTGGTTCCTAATCCCCGTACTATACCCGTACCGTGCGCATAATGTGGTGTAATGAGGCGTAATGCTTTATAATGTATGGGGGAATTGAGCGTAATGTATAACATATCTTGGTATTCATTGATATGATATGAGAAAAAAATATTTTATAGCACTATTAGTCTAAATTATATATATAGCCAAAAAGACATGATATAGTTATATTCAAAATAATCTAAAATTACGCATAAAATAATATAATAACTTAAATGATTCTTAACAGATGAAAATTGTCAAAGTTATTAAGTATAATGTATATTTTTAAGTTTTATAATGTAATGTGTTACAATTAAGAAATTTGTGAAGTATCTATACACAAAGGAGTAACGAACAAACAGACATGAAGAAGGACTGTATTAAGGCAATGAACATTATTGATAAACTATATTCATTTATTACGATTTTGTTTATTTCTTTTAAAGTCTTTTTCAAACAATCCCTTACGACAATATTGAATTGAATCCTATCTTCCTCTTTATATATTAGGATAATACCGTTTAGAGGTCAATTTCTTTCATTCATGCAATTTTCATAATTTGCAGCAATTGGTCTATAAAAGAAAGGGCAATGTTTTTCTTATTCCACTTACATTTAAACATTCCTTCCCCTTTATTTTTTTCAGTCCATGTAATAATTGTGATTTTTTTTATATATAAAGACATTCAAGATCAATCAAAAATTCAATATCAATTTTATTTCCATACCATCTTTATATTTATAAAAAAAGTGATATCGCGGTTCCAGTTGTTATTAACAAAATTATGATTATATTTAATTAAATCAAAATTAAATAGCACAAGTAATGAATATTTATTAATCAAGAGAAGGGACAATAACTATCTACATGTACATTCAAGTCAAGTCAAGTAATATTTATTTACAAAGTCGGAGAATAACAACAAGTAACATAAGCTCTAGTGAGCTTTTTGCACCAACTTACGAATCACATACATGAAATTATAAAGCAGTTATATTAAAAGTATAAATATTCATTAAGTCTAAGACTACAGAAACATACATTACTGTACTAAGGCAGACCCGGGTTTAAACGGCTTGGACGTCATCATGAAATACCAGAAAAAATATCGCACAATTGAAAATTTTCCAAAATGAAGCAGATTTTATCATCAATATCATGATCATCACCATCTTCGGTAATCACCTCACTCCAGAAGAGTATACTCGCGATCTTAGATATCACTACTATCACAAGATGTTGAAGATCCAGCGCCATACATGCTTTTTACTAAAACTTAAAAAAGCAAATGTAAATAATTTCTGTTTCATATATTAAGATTTAATTTTTCCAAATTTAGACGATTTACAAGGCATCTTCCAAATTCTAAAGAAAAAGGCCTTGTTGTCTCTTATATTTTCAGAGTTGACAGACTCTTGCTGATTGAAAAAAACATATTATTTGATAGATTTTGTGCATCTATAAACATAATATATGATGTATACAAAATGTAAAATAACACATGATAACAGGATGATTTAAAGATTTTGAAGTCTGGGTTAAAAAGATAAAGGTTATTTTTCATTATGGCTTGTTAATGTACTTTTAAGTCTGAGACCACCAATTCAAAAAAGTACAGGGAACTTACTGGGAATGAGGTAAGTGTATACCTGGGAATAAGGTAACGTCTGTGCGTTCTGATTGGTCAGTAATGTAAACTAACCCAGGAAGTGATTATTTTTTAAAAATTGATATTTTTCACTGCATTTACAGTATTTCATTATACATTTTGACAAAATTTGCTACATTTTATGTGTATTGAAAAAAAGTTTTATCAAACGAATTTCTCCCGCCATGTCAATGATGTAAACAGGGGGTCATCTCATTCACACGAAAATTACTTAAATAAAGTATCACTATTCATATGTTTTTCGTCCGATATTTTGGTAGAACTAAGTGGTTCTTGAAAAACTTGTAATTAGATATACATGTTTCGATGTATGGAAGGCCGTACACGCCATAATGTTACAATGTAAGTCTATGGGAAAACAATTGGTGGTCTCTAACCTATAAGTACAGCATTTTAATTCACCATCACCATCACCATCACCATCGTCATCGTCATCATCACCATCATCATCATCATCATCATCATGTGCTGTAATTCTCTGGAACGCCTTTCTTCAACATGATGATGATGATGATGATGGAGTAAAATCTTAATCAATTTCGGAGCTTGATTTGTGCTTGGAACAGACAGAGTTGCTGCTGATCTTTTTGCACCAACAATGTTTAATAATATGTTCTATATATTGTCTTATCTATATTTATACCAATGCTTTACATGTACTGCAAGTTGTCTGAATAGGCCTAACGCGTAATGGCGGACAGGTTTTTGAACACTAATTTTTTACTTGGCATGGCCAAAGAGGTCTAAATTAAAGCTGGTTTCTGTTTAAATTTCATTTTGGGTGTATTTTTTTGACATTTTTGTAGAAAAAATGGGAGAGGAGGTTGTATTTGGTGAAGTGAAACTCAATTTTAGTATGAGTAGTACTTCAAGGTCACAGCAGTGTGATTTTGATGTGATTTTACATCAAGCAAATGTGACAAGAGAAAATTCTCTTAGAAGAACATGACCCCTACTTTTCTCTTCATTTTATGTCAGTTTTATCATAACTCTTTAAAATAAAGTAAGGATTGGCTCTCTGAAATAAGTCTAGCTATGTTTGGTAGCTCATTAAAAAATGTCAGTTTTATATAGAATATATAGGGAATACTATTTATGCTGACGGATGGTACTGGGACAGTACGGACCGTGGGACAATACGGACCAGACAACCCGGACCATATCTTGGACAACCCGGACCACGTTTCAGAACGAACTGAGCTGTATTTTGTAAAGTTCTAGGTCACTTTTTTGTACCAAATACATGTTTTTGAAGTTTCAGAATTACTAATAATGTCTATTACGAACATGGCTCATTTTTATTAACGTTAACTTACAGGCTCATTTTATATATAGACGACCCGGACCATATTATGGACGACCCGGACCATATACTATGGACGACCCGGACCAAAGTTTTTGGTCAACTCGTACCATGTTTAGAAACTTAATTTGGTTGGTTTAGAAATATAATCATATTCTTATAACATTAATAACGTCATTAACAAAGGGGATAATGAGATGATTAGGATATGTAAGTGACCGAGGAGATAGATTTTTCTACTCCTATTTTATTTATTTATTTTTTTGTAAAATACAAAATGTAGATCTATTATATTTATGTTTAATTAAGTGAAAAGAATATTGTTTGCCGATTGTGTTAGTGAAATTGTTTTGTTTTGCATAAAAGCTGTGACAATGTCAATGCCTGATTACAGTTCAATTTAGTTTACAGTTTGTCATTAATCAAAATTGTCGTAAGTAAGAAAATGATTGCCCGCAGTTCTATTGATCTTAAACAGTCATCAAATATTATTGATGATCTTTAATTACACGATCGATAGTTTAAATTGAATTATTTAAATTCATTTATTTCAGATTTAAAAGTAATAAAAATAGCTTATATCACTTTGCGTCGTAAAAAACCTAACCAATAGTATTTAAGGGTTATATTTATCTATTATCTTAATTTGAAATAGTTATTTGTGACTGAAAAAGAAAACGATGCAAAGTTTTTATTTAAAGATTTATTAATAGTTCAAGCAGCACATAATACAACATAACAATATATTACATTATATAATACATGAACAAATATAAATAATCCATTCACATTTTCCCTTAATACACGGCAAAAAATGTACGGTAGGAATACCGCTATGACTAGATACCGGAAAGGGCCCTTTTCGCAAAAAGGACTTAACATGATCGGAAAGGGCCTGCCATATGTTTATTATTGGAATTTATTTAACTATTTCTTCATATTTCATTATGACATAATAAAAGAAAATAAATTAAGAAAAAAAAGTTATCAATTTGTTATTTTTAAATGAATTATAGACAAAATACTAGTCAGGACATAAAGCGCGCTGATCGGAAAGGGCTTAACATGATCGGAAAGGGCCTGTCACATGTTTATTATTGGAACTTATTTTATTATTTCTTCACATTTCATTTAATAAATGAAAAAGGAAATTATTTAAAATAAAAAAAATATCAATATTCGATTTTTAAATGAATTATGGACAATATACGGATCATGACATAAACCGCGCTGATCGGAAAGGGCTTAACATGATCGGAAAGGGCTTGCTATATGTTTATTATTGGAAATTATTTAATTATTACTTCATATTTCTGTTAACAAATAAAAAAGAAAATAATTTAAAATAAAAGATATATCAATACTCGAATTTTAAATGAATTATAGACAGAATACGTTTCATGACATAAACCGTGCTGATCGGAAAGGGCTTAGCATGATCGGAAAGGGCCTGCTATTTGTTTATTATTGGAACTTAATTATTTATTTTTTCATATTTCATTTAACAAATAAAAAAGAAAATAAATTATGAATTATGAAATAGCAATTTACGATTTTTAAATTAATTATAGACAAAATACGGATCATGACATAAACCGCGCTGATCGGAGAGGACCGGTCTTTGAATATATGCGGCGTAACAAACACGTGCCTTTGATTAGTCCTGATAAGGTATGATTGGATTATCACACCTATTGATTACATCAGTTAATCAGTATAATTGTAAACACATACAAGTGCCATGTGACAAATAATGTCTTTATATTATAAAAATATTTTTATTCACTTTGTCTTTTGGACATATAATACCCTTTATGAAGTTTAATTGCTTTCTTCAAACAATGCCGCTAAATGTTTTGGGTATAAAGTCTCCTGATTCTTAGCATACATGTTTCTTAAGCAAAATGGCTAAGGATTATGTGTGTACCGTTTGCACGGAACAGTGTAAGACGAATTGTATATTCTGTGAGGAAAGTGCAGTTAATATGATAAGCTTTTATTTAATTTAATACTTGTTGTTATTATTGCAAATTGAAGAACTGAAGAAAAAAAACAGGTACATTTGATAGTATTTTTATTTTTGCACAAGAAATGCTTATAAAGCAGTACACATATATACTTGAACGTATCAATAATAATTCAAGGTTTTACTAAAACAGCGGTGAATAGTAGATTTAAACATTTTCATTCCTCCTTCCTTCTCTCCAGGGTGTACTAAGTCACGATCATAATGTCTCGGGTATCGTAGTCGTTTTCCTGTATCTACATAATCTTCCTTTAAATACTTTTTCAGTTTTTCATTAACAGACTTTCGTATTTTGTTAAAGTCAGTTTTAGTAATTCCAGTCCACTCAGGAAATTTCCCTCTTTCTATGATTGAAGAAACGAAAACTCTTTCCACGCCAATTGCTCTAAGTTCTTCTACTATATCTCTGATGTCTGTAAATATATCAGCGGGCGAACAGTAGTTGACAATATTGTTTCCTCCGATGTTTAAGAAGACATACCTGAAATATAAAACATATGTATTTAAAAATCATTATCGTATACGTTTATACAAAAAATACGTATTCGTAGATATAAAAAAAAATTATATTGGTATATCTAATCTGTCATGTTTTTTTCTAAACGTCGTAGTGATGCTTTTATTTTAACTTGTGCGACCTGTGCCGGAATATTTACAAATGACTGGCATAAAACACATGTATAATTTTAAATTATGTTGGGAAGAAAAGTGTCTCATAATCGTTCACTTAGTTTGCAAATTTGAGGTGAATCTGGACGGACGGATGTCTGTTTCCATTTTGTCTGACTTCCGTTACCGGATTGCGTCCGACAAATAACTGAATTCTATGATATTCCAAAGGATTAAGAAATGTTCATGACATTCGCTTTTTGTGTAGGGGCAATATAGAGGTTATGCATGTTATATCATTCATTTCTTGGACAAAAATTTGGGTTGCTCTGGCAATTGAAACAGCAAAATACTGTGTATAATCTGAAACCTGAAATATATAATGCAGGTGAATAAGATCCGTGAGACTATCAGTGAATGAAAAACGATAATAAAAATGGTTTCTATGAATCACAGCGTAAATTACCTAAATAATTAGTTTTTAGCTTTTCCTCATTTCCGATTAAAGTGCATTTAAGTGAAACTTCATACACATACACCTGCATAGAAGAACATTCCGCAGGTACTGACGTTAGCTGATGAAATGATATCTTTATTTTACAGTTTGTAAGTGTTAACTGTATTGACAGAGGAATATGTTAATGTAGAATCTTAATATTTTATAGTTGTTAGAAAATCAAATAAATCGAAAAACACGATTAGAAACAGTAATAGATAACATGCCTAATAGAAAATTGAACAAAAGGTCGAAATGATAATCATATTCCTGTTTAAAATACGATTTGTAAGATTCATCTTAATGAATCGTCAGACAAATATATATATCTTAATCTATTCTTTATAATTTCCAATAATAAACATAAAACAGGCCCTTTCCGATCATGTTAAGCCCTTTCCGATCAGCGCGCTTTATGTACTGGCGCGTATATTGACAATAATTCATTTAAAAATTATAAAAGAAATGTTATTTTATTCTTAGGTTCTTTTCTTTTTGATTTGATAAATAAAATATGAAGAAAGAAAGAAATAATTTCCAATAATAAACATATGGCAGGCCCTTTCCGATCATGTTGAGCCCTTTCCGATCAGCGCGTTTTATGTACTGGCGCGTATTTTGCCTATAATTCATTTAAAAGCCAAAAATTGATATTTTTTTTACCGTATGTTCTTTTCTTTTTGTTATGATAAATGAAATATGAAGAAATAAATAAACAATTTTCAATAATAAACATATGGCAGGCCCTTTCCGATCATGCTAAGCCCTTTCCGATCAGCACGGTTTATGTCTTGACCTGTATTTTGTCCATAATTCATTTAAAAATCGAATATGGATATTTTTTTATTTCCTTTTTCATTTGTTAAATGAAATGTGAAGAAATAATAAAATAAGTTCCAATAATAAACATAAAGCAGGCCCTTTCCGATCACGTTAAGCCCTTTCCGATCAGCGCGGTTTATGCCATGACTTGTATTTTGTCTATAATTCATTTAACAATAACATATTGATAACTTTTTTTTCTTAATTTATTTTCTTTTATCATGCCATAATGAAATATGAAGAAATAGTTAAATAAATTCCAATAATAAACATATGGCAGGCCCTTTCCGATCATGTTAGGTCCTTTCCGATCAAATATCACGGAAAGGGCCCTTTCCGGTATCTAGTCATGCCCGTAGGAATACGGTACCATACGGGAATTAGAAAAAACAAAATGGCGTCAAACGTAAGGTTTTTTTGTTTTTGTTTTTGTTTTTTTTAAAGATCATGTCTTTGTTCCGTATTTTAAAGGTAAAGTAATTTATTTCACTAAAGTTTTTATTAAGCTGTGTATGTAATGATGTGAATATTTTATAATTAGAAGTTTAGATAGAAATTAAGAGCTTTGTTGAATTAGTGTATGATTCGGATACTCATAATTACCGTCGGCATTAATCAGGTCTAGGAGAGTGGTATATTTACAGATTATCTGTAAATTGACAGATTTTTCAATATATAAATTTACAGATCAAATATTTGAAAACTGCTAAAATCATATTTAGAATGAAATTAATTTACTTTTGGTATGCATAAATAAAGGTCAGAGTTCGGTAACTTTCAGTCATTTCTGTTGACTTTGATTTTTCTGAAAATGCCAAAAACTCAAAGGCCACTTCGCCTAATTTTCGCCTCCGGGGTAATCCAAATCGCCAAGGTAATCTGTCTGTTTAATTTAAGTTGTAAAATTGGGTGTACACACAGCGTAATACAATAGATGTAAATTATTGATAAATCCGTGGTTAATAACTTCGCCTACTCATCTGTCAAACATCAACCAATCAATATATGTAAGCCTCGTCATTTTGAAAATTTTCAACTGCCAATAATTTTAAGACTTAAACCTTCTTCAACATGATCTTATGCTTCAGTCGTATGTTATTTCTTGATTTTATTATAAATTATATCAAAATATACCAGGGCCTCCGCTGTCGATCGCCAATGTCGCCATTTGCGATGATTTTAAGAATCTGGCGCTAAATTTTGCGAACTGGCGAAAATGAGTGGCGCATAGTTTTTTTGGGTCGTTTATGTCTTTTTTCCGTAATGATATAAGCGAGTCAAGAATTGGTTCTCGATACACGTGTTTACCTAAAGCGCTGGTTGTGAAAAAAATCGATAACCAGTCTAGACGGTGTTTGTCAATTCGGATATTGATGTTGGTTGACACTTTGAGAAGATGATTGCGTAAGTATGTGTGAAATCATTAATCAGTTACAAAAACATCTGCAAACTCGTATATTTGAAGTGCGCCGAGGATTTGCCTAAATTAACGACAATTACGGCGTACTTTATGAGTTTGGATTTCTACAAAAAGGCCGACATGTATGTTTGTGACATGTAGATGTATGACGAATTTTTAATTAGTACGAAAGATGCATTTAGTTTGTTAATGTTTGCAAACATTTTAGATAATTTTATAATTCGTCAATTAACTTAAAAGATTTTACCGACGGTTGTGAAAACAAAAAACAGAACTGACTTAATTGTTATCCTGGCTAATTTCTTTAAAATGTTCAGGCATTTTGGAATGGTATCAGTTGCTATCATGGCTTCTAAAAGACCTTTAGATGAGTGTTCTACTCCACCTTCAAAAATAGCAAAATTTCAAAATTCTCCTATCAGAAAATTTAAAGAGTCTTGGAAAATTGGTAATTCATGGCTAAGATATGATTCTAAAACTAAGGAAATGTTTTGTGACATTTGTATCCAGGCACAAAATTCCAACTCATTCGTTACAGGATGTAATGTGTTGAAGAAGGAGTCTGTTACTAAACATGCGAAAATTAAAGGTAAGCACAATAAGATTTATTTTATTAGGTTTATTCTATTTGTCGAGTTTGTTTTGAACTCGAGTCACAAATCTTTTGTCACTTTGTGAGGCATATTTGTTAAAAACTGTCTGTCATATTGTTACAACTCTGTACAGTCTGACAGGATTCGAACCTTGCACAGGACTTATTGTTATTTATACTAAAGTACCAGTAAAAAGTATGAAATAATATTTTTGTACTTAAAGATGTTACCGGGCAAATTGAACTTTTTCACATACTTTGTGCAAACACAAGATACATGTAAAAATGTTTGCGGCATATATCATTATATGTATTGTGGCTGTATTTCTGCATTTTAAATTGAATTTCAAAGAAGATTAAAAAATGGATACATTAGAATTCCACCATATAGTGTGATTTAAAAGAAATACTTTTAAGTTAATAAAATGCAGAAATACACCAGAATTGTATATATTTGTCTTCATTTACAGAACATGACGATGCTGCCAGAGCGGGCAAACTGAGATCTATTATGCAAGTGTGCCGAGAAAACTCACTGGCTAAGAGTGAATTGGCTATAACAACAGCAATGAAAAATGTATACTTCGCTGCAGAAGAAAACCTTCCAAACTGTATGGTTCCGAAGCTGAACAAGTTCTTGTTGTATCAAGTAAGTTTGTATGAAATATAATTGTAATATGGGAAAGATGACATCTTATTTTTTCATATTAAAATGTAAACCTTACAATAGGCATTTAGTATGATTTTAAATATGTGTAAGATATTAAACATCATGATCAGACTAAAATTTTAAAAATGCAAAGGTGTGTACCTACAGCTAGTAGGGATGCAAATCTTCCTTACACAGTTACACATCAGCCTTAAATACAAATTTGAAATGCACAAAACAAATAAATGCTACATCTGTGTGCACCTTAGTTTAAATAGTTCTTGTTCAGATATACATAAAATGATACATCATATGCTCTACAGATAACATAAGGATTAGGAGAACAAGCAGTGTGTCCTTCTCCTATGTGCACTTTAGATTATATTTAACACAGTTGTTAATCAAAATACAAGCTACTAGTGCTGCTTTTCAAAAAATACTGCCTGAATATTCTGTGATATCAGACTATATAAGACAAAGAAGGTATATTTTAAGGCATTAATTTTACCTTAAAGCAGCACTTCTAGCTTTTTATGTATGTTTTTTTTAAAACTTTATTTATAGGGCGTGTCACAGTTGGCAGATCTGAAATGTGATGGTCACACCAATTATGAACATTCAACTTCAATTGAAGAATTCCAGAGTTGTATAGCCGGGGTACTTGAAGACCAGTTAATCGACAAGATCAATTCCAGTGTGAAGTTCAGCCTGATGTTTGACGAGAGCACCGATGTGTCTGTCCACCAGAACATGGTAATGTACATTAGGGTTCTTGAGTCTGATGAGTTTGGTTACACTTCCCCTGGTACTTACTTCTTTGGGATAGATAGCTTGTCTAGGGCAAACTCTGAATCAATATATACTAAGGTCATGGATATGTTGAAGGTCAAAGGTATAAGTTTGTCTAATCTCTGTGGTGTGAGCACAGATGGTGCAGCAGTTATGATTGGCCACAAGTCTGGTGTAGTTACAAGGTTAAAGAGAGAGGTACCCGGTGTTTTGGCCACACATTGCATTGCCCACAGGTTAGCGTTAAGTTGTTGTACTGGTGCTGATGCTATCCCTTACATGGTCAAAGTGCAAGAGGTCATCAACAGTGTTTACAAGTATTTTCACTATTCGCCTAAGAATATGGCCATGCTTGAAGCTGTTCAGTCTCTAACACCAGGTCAAAGTAAGAGGTTTAAGGAAGTATTTCATACCCGTTGGCTCAGTTTTGAAGGATCAGTGTCTGCCATGGTCACCAACTTCTCTAATTTGATTTCTGTCTTTCTTGAGGAGAATTCAGGAAAGGCACTGAGCCTACACAAGTCACTTACCTGCTTCAAGTTTTTGTATGTCGTGCACTTTCTTTTTGATGTGTTGAAACCCTTGGCAATCCTGTCAAAGATGTATCAGAAGCAGGACCTTGATTTCACAGAGGTTACTCCTTTGCTCAGGTCAACTATTGATTGTGTCAGTGACTTGCAGGTCAAGAAAAATGGTCAAAAGCTCACAGAATTTCTTGATCAGGTCCCTTCTGAGCCCCAAGTTGATGCTGATGGTCTGGTCACTTTCCAGTTCCAATGTCACACTATTAGGGACAGTTCTAAGCAGAGAGATGAGGCAGTCAAAGTTTGTGACCAGTTTGTAACTGGTCTGGTCAAAAGTTTAAATGTCCGGTTTTCTGATAATGAGGATGGTTCAGTTCTGACTGCTCTCAGTAATTTCTTTAATCCATTAGTCAGTAAAACCTGCAAAGGTACTGACATAGATGTGGTCAACGAATACCTTGCCACTGTTGGGGTGGAAGGTTGCAAGGATGAACTTTCATGCTTCCTCAATTTTGCCCATGCAAGCCATGACAATGGCAATAAATCAGTCAAATCCACTAGGGACATGGCAAATCTTGCACTAAGAAATAAAGATGTGTACCCAGCTGCTTCTGAGGCAGCTGGGAGGTTACTCGTGGCCCCTGTTTCCACTGTTGAATGTGAACGGGGGTTCAGCAAGCAAAACCTTATCAAAACTTGCTTGAGAAACTCTCTAGCAATGTCAGCTCTGAACAACCTGATGAGGATTTCAATTGATGGGCCAGGTTTATCTGACTTTGACTTTGGATGTGCTTTTAAGAAATGGAAAACTCTGAAGACTAGGAGAATCTTAATGTAATATTCATGTTCTGGGAATGCAGCATACATGTATATAACAATGTTGTGAGATAAACTGATTAACAGATTTTTATGGTATTAAATGTTGATAATTTAAGACAGTGTAAATTATACTCATGATAGTTTAAGTTATCCTAGTGTAATGTGTTCTTTGACAGCAGTCTATATAACAAATGTTGTGTGATAAATTGATGGACAGATTTTTATTGTGTTAAATGTGAATAAAAGACAATATAGATTATACTACATGATAGTTAATATTCAACATTATATAAAAAAAAGAAATGTTGAGTGCTAAATTGGTTGACTGATTTTTGTTGTGTAATATTTATGTAAATAAGACAGTATAGATTATACTATATGATAGTTTAAGTATATTTAACATTAAATATAGAAACTGAATTTTCCTTTGTTTTTACTTCTAAAATTATTTAATACACCTTATGATCATTCCTAATGTAACTTGAATCTATTTACAATAATTGATTTCCATATGCTCTGACACTAAGACAACCAAATGAGAGAAATAAAAGTGGCTCAGAACTTTGGCTCAAAAGTGGCTCTTAAGTGGCTCCAACTTTTTCAAAGTGGCGAAAAGGTTGGCGACAAGTATGAGAAACCCAGAGGAGGCCCTGTTTACTTCAAATACGGCCAATTTCTATAAATGAATTGCACGGGAACCGATTCCGCGGACGTCTGAACTGCCGTAATAAAATATTGTAAAAAGATCGCCAAGTTTGGTATTGTTTTATTAATAAATAAATCAATTAAATGTATAAATCTGAACAAGTTGAGGCAAGAATCGGGCATTATTAAAATAAGAGAATCGAAACATGCATGAAAACTTCCACGGCGTCTGATTGTGCACCTGGTAAATTTACGAGTTTCGGACGCATAAATTTCGGATAGAAAATTATAGGCGACTTTTTCCACAGTGCAGTTTGTACTTTATTTAGAAATGGTTAAAAGAACTTGTAAAACGCTCATATTATTACTAAAATGTTCTTCAAACTGTGCTTTTTATTATTTTTGTTTTGTAGTTTTGAAGATAGAACTGAAATAAATGAACTTGAATTTTAGTATTTGTTTTTGTTCTTGTAGTTTATAATGCAGGTAAAATTAACTTTCATTTCAATTCCTTTGGCACCGGTGTTGGCTCCAGTGGCTCCTCTTTGGCTCCAACTTTTGCCAAATGGCGAAAGTGTTAGCGACAGCCAAAAAATATCCAGAGCCACCCCTAGACAAGGTTACAGCTCTCAACCCATTTTTTCAACCAACAGAAGTTGATTGAGCCCAGCGAATCTCACTCTTTTTACCTAAATCTTGACGTTTTCATTGCCAAGCCGGATTCAATCCACTTTCGTTGATTGAAAAGATAGCATGAGAACTGTCTTGTTATTTTTTTAATATCATCGGCAAATTCTGAGTCTGAATATTTTCAAGAATCATTTGAATCGAAATCTGTGAGTTATTTGGTAACTATAAATGTAAAGAATTTCAAATATGAAAATTAACGGTCAAAACACGGCGGGTAGTCAACATGGCGGCTTTATGCGCAATCGCAGAGTACCTGTGGTTATGAAATGTGAAATTTCACTTAATGCATAGATGTTGATATAGCGGTAGCCAGGGGTCTAGTAACCCTGGTTACTGGACCCTAGATAACCCTTGTAGGGCTGTTTAGATGTCTGGTAATGATTATTAATCCCCCGCCACGAGTGGTTATAGGAATGGTCTCCGTCCATCCGTAACAATTGTGTCCGCTCCATATAACTTAAATCCCATGAAGAATTTTCATGAAACTTGGGTCAAATGACCACCTCATCAAGACGATGTGCAGAACTCATGCGTCAGCCATGTCGGCTCAAGGTCACAACTCAAGGTCAAAGGTTTGAGCCTTCCATTTTGTGTCTGCTCTGTATCTCCTAAACCCCTTGAAGGATTTTGATGAAACTCGGGTCAAATGATCACCTCATCAAGACGGTGTGTAGAACTGATGAGTCAGCCATGTCGACTCAAGGTCAAAGGTTTGAGTCTTCCATTTTGTGTCCGCTTTGTATCTTCTAAACCCCTTGAAGGATTTTCATGAAACTTGGGTCAAATGATCACCTCATCAAGACGATGTGCAGAACTCATGAGTCAGCCATGATAGCTCAATTTCCAGGTCACAACTCAAGCTCAGATTTATTGATGTCATCATACATGGACTATACAATATACTTAACAAAGTCAATGCTTCCTCCCAATTCCATCAACCCTATCACTAACCACAACAGCGGTGGGTGATATAGTTATCTTTCAGACTGTCTTGTGAATACTTAAAATGGTACTTGCTTGGTAGAAACTTTCATTAATTAAACATCTTCTCCTCTGAAACTGCAGATCAGAATTACACTAAAATTGGTCTGTAGCATCCTGTCAGGGTCCTCTCTCAAATGTTTGAATCGGAGCTCTTGGTCCCTTTTATGGGTTGCTAGAGCTCAAAAGAGAAAAATATCTATAAACAACTTTTTCTCATGAATCACATGATGAATCTTCATCAGACTTGTCCTCTCTCCAATTTATTCAAATGGGGGCACTTTGCCCCTTTAAGTGGCTGCTACATGTAGATCTAAAAATAGAAATGCATTTAAACGACTTCTTCTCATGAACCACTTGATGGATCTTTACCAAACTTGGTCTGTAGCATCATTGTAAGGTTCTCTCAAATTTGTTCAAATGGGGGCACTTGGCCCCTCTAAGGGGCTGCTAGGATTAAAAAAAATAGAAATACCTTTAAACGGCTTCTATTCAAAGGAAACACAAGGAATAAATTTTACGGGAAAAATAAACATGTCTTCCAATTAATTTTAAATAAAACTCAACACAGAGTAACAGACATACTCGAATCATGTACAGTAAATTAAGCTATGTGAACTAAGTATTAGTTTTAAGTTAATATTTTTAAATAATTATGTTTGTCAGGATGCACAGCCAGGCACTTCCTCGGAGTCAGGGGGAGAAGACAAAAAGAAAAGTAGATTAAACAGACTGCAGGAACTCCAGCTACGTATGGTAAGTTTAAAAAACAGAGTTTGAAAATGTTCAGAGTGCACGAAAACTTTATGCTAGTGCATGAATACAGCTTTTTGTACAAATAATTGTTATTAATTTTTTCACTTTTGTTCTCAATGCTGTGAGCAGTCTGCTACCAGATACATTATTATAGCACCCTTTTCATGCTAAGCACATTCAAAGGTGCTTTACCTACAGTGATGAATACCACTCTGTGCACCCTAAAGGCTATTCATCCTTTACCAGTACATACACGGAGCGATCTGTCCAGAGGGACAGAGTAAGAGAAGGCCAGAAAGCTCTTCAGAATAGAGAGAACTCTTTTATAGATACACACAAGTCTGACTGACTTAGCATGCATAGCTCTTTGCAAATAGACAGCCTGTGAGTGGGAGACACTTGAAAGCATTGTGGAAATTTCCAGTGTCCGGGTCTGGATTCAAACCCCAGACCTCTGGGTTGACAGTCAAACATGATTATGCTCAACAAACAGCAGAATGTGATGACTTTTGAAGAACTCTAAACCAGTATCTAGTATTTTTAAAAGTAATAATATATACTGGTAGTGTGTATCATTGATATCCTAGAACCATAATCTAATTTAAGGTTCAGTGTTTATTATATTTTGTGTCAAGTAAGTAAATATTTGCTTGCAGCTGAAAACTTCTAGACTAAAAACACAATTATTAAGAAATTGCCTTTCGGTCAAATGCAGAATAATATTTTTTTTTGTACAGAATGAAGCAAGAAAGATGAACCATCAGGAAGTTGTAGAAGAAGATAGAAGAAAGAAACTGCCTGCAAACTTTGAACAAAAAAGGAAATTTGTAGAATGGGAAGAACAAGAAGAGAAAAAGAGAAAAGTGAGATTCAAAAATTGTCGGATGTTATAGATTTCACAGTAGATACTGAAACCAAGTTAGAAGTAGAATTGTAGACTTTTTCTCAGCCTGTCAGTTGTAGGAGAAGAAATTGTCATAATTTTTACCTCACATATCACATAGAATTTATCACTGATTGAAAATCATGATTTTAGACACATTGAGCATATTATGGTCTTTTTCTAAAGTTGCACACTCTTTAGCCTGTTTAAGCTCTGATTCAGGTGAGTGATATAGCGCCATCATGATCCTCTTGTTCTTGATTAAGAAAATTGTTTTACTGTCAGTATGCTGCCTTCCTGTGTCAATGTTTTGATTATGATCATGTTTAGGAAGCTGAAGCGAAGGGTGAGGACTATGACAGGGTTAAACTGCTGGAGATTGGAGCTGATGATGCAGAAAAATGGGAGAGAAAGAAGAAGAAAAAGAATCCTGATCCTGGATTTTCAGGTAGTTTTCATTCTGTTGATTACATTTAAAGTATATGACTGTTGTTTAACACAATCAGTTTTTAGCTGGACTATTCATAGAATAGTAGAGCTATTGGACTCGCCCATGCGTCGGCGTCGGCGTCCGCGTCCGCGTCCCAATTTGGTTAAGTTTTGTATGTAAGCTGGTATCTCAGCAACCACGTGTGGGAATGGATTGAAACTTCACACACTTATTCACTGTGATAAACTGAATTACATTGCACAGGTCCCATAACTCTATTTTGCTTTTTTACAAAATTATGCCCCTTTTTTGACTTAGAAATTTTTGGTTAAGGTTTTGTATGTAAGCTGGTATCTCAGTAACCACTTGTGGGAATGGATTGAAACTTCACATACTTATTCACTGTGATAAACTGACTTACATTGCACAGGTTCCATAACTCTATTTTGCTTTTTTACAAAATTATGCCCCTTTTTCGACTTAGAATTTTTTGGTTAAGGTTTTGTATGTAAGCTGGTATCTCAGTACTCACTAATTGGAATGGATTGAAACTTCACACACTTGTTCACTGTCATGATCTGACATGCACAAAGCAGGTTCCATAACTCTATTTTGCTTTTTTACAAAATTATGCCCCTTTTTCGACTTAGAATTTTTTGGTTAAGGTTTTGTATGTAAGCTGGTATCTCAGTATCCACAAATTGGAAAGGATTGAAACTTCACACACTTGTTCACTGTCATGATATGACATGCAGTACAGAGGGTCAATACCTCTACTTTGCATTTTACAAAATTATGCACCTTTTTAAACTTAGGAGTTTTGGGTTAAATTCTTATATGTAAGCTGGTATCTCAGTACCCTCTAATGGGAATGGATTGAAACTTCACACACTTGTCCACTGTCATGAGCTGATAAGCACTATGCAGGTTCCATAACCCTATTTTGCTTTTTTTAAATTATGCCCCTTTTTCGACTTTCGTATTCATTCAGTCGACAAGGCTGTTGAATAGTCGAGCGTTGCTGTCCTCCGACAGCTCTTGTTGTGATAGAGCTTCCTTTTTGGAGCTGTTAAGTTTGCTGACTTTTGAATCATTGACTCACTGTTTTGTGTTCTGAACCTCGCTTGGGGTGTAGAAGTCTTTCGTATGTTAAAGCCATCCAGCCGGCTTACATAATTTCCTACCCAGCTGCCCGCACATGTCTGAAATTATGCCTGGAGAGGCACCAGGGATCTTCCTCCTACCAAAAGCTGGAAAGTCACCA
This sequence comes from Mercenaria mercenaria, assembly GCF_021730395.1. Classification (NCBI taxonomy): domain Eukaryota; kingdom Metazoa; phylum Mollusca; class Bivalvia; order Venerida; family Veneridae; genus Mercenaria; species Mercenaria mercenaria. Next base: position 50,182,601 of record NC_069364.1, read on the forward strand.
TATCACCTTAGATTATTTCATTGTTACTTAAAAACCTGCAAAAAAAGTTTCTGCTTAGAATATTATATCATGATGTACATCTAGATCTTCAGGTACTCCACAGGATGGCAAGTCTAAAACAAAATTTATTACTGTATGTGTTGCAACAGTATAAGGTAGGGACAGTAAACTTTGCTGAAATGTTAATCAGCATAATGAAGTTGTGTCCCTATTTGTTTTCACTCTGTAAAGAAGATTTATTGCCTTTGAATTGTAATTTCAAACTTGTGTTGCATACTGTACATTACTCACAAACATTAAACTTTATAGGTGTGAAGTTTTGTACCTGAAGTTAAGTTTTTGTTTTCACCCAGTAAAACATGGTTGTTTCCCTTTACTAAGTATTCATTAATGAGTTGTATGCACTCTGCTAACTGTTGTTCAGATTTGGCCATGAAACTTACTACAAAATTTATAAATCAGCTTTGAAATACCACAGTGTAATTTGAGTATCCTTGAAATCTTGAATAGTTTGTTGAGCATCCTCTAGAGCTAAGACATATGTTGCCAGTTTTGCATTTAAAGTTTTATACAGTGAATAGGGACTTTCAGTTATTTGTCATTCTTTTAGTTCAGTTAATCTTTTATGTGTGTATTTTATAGTTTTTAGCTCGACTTTTCGAAGAAAAAGTAGAGCTATTGCACTCGCCTTGGCGTCTGCGTCGGTGTCAGCATTGGTTAAAGTTTTTGAAAAAGTCAAATTTCTCTGTTACTATCACAGTTATTGACTTGAAACTTAAAAATAGTTATTTACTATCAAAGTCTACACCAGGAGAAACAATCCCCACATCTCTGATTTGAATTTTGACAGAGTTATGCCCCTTTTTAACTTAGAATTGTTTGGTTAAAGTTTTTGATAAAGTGAGATATCTCTGTTACTATGAAAGCTTTTGACTTGAAACTTAGAATAGTTATTTACTATCAAAGTCTACGCCAGGAGAAACAATCCCCATAACTCTGTTTGAATTTTGACAGAGTTATGCCCCTTTTAACTTAGAATTTTTTGGTTAAAGTTTTTAATAAAGTCAAATATCTCTGTTACTATGAAAGCTTTTGACTTGAAACTTAAAATAGTTATTTACTATCAAAGTCTACACCAGTAGAAACAATCCCCATAACTCTGGTTTGAATTTTGACAGAGTTATGCCCCTTTTTAACTTAGAATTTTTTGGTTAAAGTTTAATAAAGTTTTTACTGGCAAAGCTCTAATTCAGAGTCAAGCACTGGGAAAAGTTGAGCGCACTGTCATCAGACAGATAGATAACAATACTGGTTATGTATTACAGATTATGAGGCGGCTACCTATAGGAAGTACCAGAGAAACACAAAGAATCTTAAACCAGATCTTGCTGACTACTCCAGACAGAAAGAGAAAATGTAAGTTTTATAATGACATTTGTTTAGGTATTTGCATAGCACTCATGTTTGATTTTCTTAGAATAAATTAGATTTACATTATCACTCTGGTGTGCTTAAGGTTCCATCATCATTGATAATAATTTCTAATTATCATATCTAAACTTTAACAAAGCAGGAGGGGCCTCCATGGCCAAGTTGTTAAGATTGCTGACTTAAAATCACTTGCACCTTACCAATGTGGGTTCGGGGCGTTGAATTCTTCATGTGAGGAAGCGATCCAGCTGACTTATGGAAGGTCAGTGGTTGTACCCAGGTGCCAGCCCATAATGAAATAATGCACGGAGGGGCACCTGGGGTCTTTTTCCAACATTAGAGCTGGAATGTCGCCGTATGACCTATAATTGTGTTGATGCGACGTTAAACCCAGCAAAAAAAATTAAAATAAATAAATAAATAACAAAGCAGGAACATGAACATTTTAAGCTTGAGTTTTCGAAAAAAAAGTAGAGCTATTGCACTCGCCCCGGCGTCGGCGTCGCCGTTTGCGTCACGGTTCATTAATGTTTTCGATAAAGTAGAATATCTCTGTTACTATCAAAGTTTTCGACTTGAAACTTAAAATAATTATTTACTATCAAAGTCTACACCAGGAGAAACAATCCGCATAATTCTGGTTTGAATTTTGACAGAGTTATGCTCCTTTTTAACTTAGAATATTTTGGTTACAGTTTTTGATAAAGTCAAATATCTCTGTTACTATCAAAGCTTTTGACTTGCAACTTAAAATAGTTATTTACTATCAAAGTCTACACCAGGAGAAACAATCCGCATAACTCTGATTTGAATTTTGACAGAGTTATGCCCCTTTTTAACTTAGAATTTTTTGGTTAAAGTTTTATAAAGTTTTTACTGGCAAAGCTGTAATTCAGAGTCAAGCACTAAGAAAAGTCAAGCGTGCTGTCTTATGGACAGCTCTTGTTTTTTCTAATCTACCAAAAATTTCTAGACTACCCTGAACAAAAACACTTCGCATTTTAAACATCAATCAGTCTAGTAAATAATTAAAATGGCCGCTTACTGAGAGCTTCTTACAACTGCTGTCTAATAGAAATAACAAGCATGTGCAAAATCACTGTATTATTTTACAAACGTTTCAGTTGTATTATTGGCCAAGTTAAACATATTTGATGTGGTATTGTTATATTCATGCTAGTAAAATTAAATTCTAGTATATTCAAAAATTTGAAGTTTAAAAAAAACTGGCATATAGTATTTCGAATTGAAATATTTTCAAAGATTATGTGTTTATTGTATTTCAGGGGTGATGATTTCTATGCTACCAAGAACACATTGGGTCTGACACAGAGAAAAGATCCAAAGGAAGCTGTAGATAGAATGGTGGATGACCTTGAAAAACAGTAAGTCCTTTCTAACTTTGTTTCTCTTTTACTGCATCAAATAGATATTTGCTTTCATTCGGTGGCTGTTATTGTTTAGTGTGATCAAGTTTTTATACGCCCGTTTAGAAAAAAAACCAGACATATTATGTGATGGCGCATGTGTCTGTCTGTCCTTCCGTCATAATTCGTGTCCAGAGCATAACTTTATAACTATTGAAGATGTTGACTTTAAACTTGGCATATAGGTAGGTGGCGATGAGACGATGTGCAGAGCACTTGAACCGGCTCTGTAAGTCAAAGATCAAGGTCACATTTTGCGTTCAAAGGTCAAATATGTCCGTCATTTTTTGTGTCTGGAGCATAATGTATTAACCATTAAAGGTATTGAAGTCAGACTTGAGATGTAGGTAGGTGGCAACATGACGATGTGCAGAGTGCATGAACCAGGGCAGTAGGTCAGAGGTCAAGGTTACAGCAATGTCAAATCTGCCCATCATATTTTGTGTCCAGAGCATAACTTAAGAAGTACTAAAGGTATTGACTTGAAACTTTGAATATAGGCAGGTGGTAATTCACCCTGAAGAGACAATGTGCAGACTGCAACATCAAATCACTTGCCCCCCCCCCCCCCAACGACATGGGTTCGAGTCACCTCAGGGCGTTGAATTCTTCATGTGAGGAAGTCATCCAGCTGGCTTACGGAAGGTCGGTGGTTCTACCCAGGTGCCCGTCCATGATGAAATAATGCAAGGAGGGGCACCTGGGGTCTTCCTCCACCATCAAAGCTGGAAAGTTGCCATATGACCTGAATTGTGTCGGTGCGACGTTAAACCCAACAAAACAAACAATTTATTAAAGAAGAGTTCAAGGAGCAGTCATTAAACATTGTTTTAAAAAATTGACATAATGATATGCAACATGTTGAAACTGTCTTTTACATTTTGATCAGTAAATGTGCATTAGTAATATAGGGTAAATCTGAGTTATAGTTTTGATTTCTTTTTTTCTCCAGAATTGAAAAGCGTGCAAAATACAGCCGGAGGCGTGCTCATGATGAAGATGCTGATATTGACTATATCAATGAAAGAAATGCTAAATTTAACAAGAAACTGGAAAGATTTTATGGAACATATACTGCAGAAATCAAACAGAACTTGGAAAGAGGGACAGCAGTCTAGTGTTTTACTGTGTATAGTGGGGATGTTTTTTTTTTTTTTTTCAAGTAAAACATTTCCAGAGGTGATTTCTTTGAATGTCAGATAGTAAGAGACTTGCTAGGAATAAGGTTCACATCTGGTATAAGAGATGGTTGCTATGGAAACAACGTCAAGGTCTTCAAACAGTTAATTTGTAAATTATCATCACTTGTGTTGAGTAGCTTAGCTTTGAGGCAGGGATGATTAAAGTTATAAGCAGCCATTTTACACAGCTTTTACATCATCTGTATTTAAAAACAGAATTCAGCATATATTTGTCAGTATGGCAGTGGTGTTACAGCCCCATTTTGGACATAGCATGAGGATATTGTAGTTCGGTTGTAAAAAAGATACTTCTGTAGGCACTGACACTATCATGTAGGTCAAAAGTCAGAATCTGACATAATTTTAAAAGACAAGTAATTTTGAGTTTTAGGTGAGATTATGATAAATGGCAAAATGGGAAAGACATTTTTGTACACTACTGAATAAATGTGTTTTGAATACTGGACTTTAAAACTCAAGCTCTTTAATAAATCACCTGGGTCATCTTTCATATACTTATTAAAACTTCAGGGGATTCTCAATCAGTTTGCAAATGACTCATCTCTCCGCTTATGACTTTTTAGCTCACCTGTCACAAAGTGACAAGGTGAGCTTTTGTGATCGTGCGGTGTCCGTCGTCCGTGCGTCCGTAAACTTTTGCTTGTGACCACTCTTAAGGTCACATTTTTCATTGGATCTTTATGAAAGTTGGTCAGAATGTTCATCTTGATGATATCTAGGTCAAGTTCGAAACTGGTCACGTGCCTTCAAAAACTAGGTCAGTAGGTCTAAAAATAGAAAAACCTTGTGACCTCTCTAGAGGCCATATATTTCACAAGATCTTCATGAAAATTGGTCAGAATGTTCACCTTGATGATATCTAGGTCAAGTTCGAAACTGGGTCACGTGCCATCAAAAACTAGGTCAGTAGGTCAAAAATAGAAAAACCTTGTGACCTCTCTAGAGGCCATATATTTCACAAGATCTTCATGAAAATTGGTCAGAACGTTCAACTTGATGATTTCTAGGTCAAGCTCGAAACTGGGTCATGTGCCATCAAAAACTAGGTCAGTAGGTCAAATAATAGAAAAACCTTGTGACCTCTCTAAAGGCCATATTTTTCATGGGATCTGTATGGAAGTTGGTCTGAATGTTCATCTTGATGATATCTAGGTCAAGTTCGAAACTGGGTCACATGCCATCAAAAACTAGGGCAGTAGGTCTAAAAATAGAAAAACCTTGTGACCTCTCTAGAGGCCATATATTTCACAAGATCTTCATGAAAATTGGTCAGAACGTTCAACTTGATGATTTCTAGGTCAAGTTCGAAACTGGGTCACATGCCATCAAAAACTAGGTCAGTAGGTCAAATAATAGAAAAACCTTGTGACCTCTCTAAAGGCCATATTTTTCATGGGATCTGTATGAAAGTTGGTCTGAATGTTCATCTTGATGATATCAAGGTCAAGTTCGAAACTGGGTCATGTGCCTTCAAAAACTAGGTCAGTAGGTCTAAAAATAGAAAAACCTTGTGACCTCTCTAGAGGCCATATATTTCATGAGATCTTCATGAAAATTGGTCAGAATGTTCACCTTGATGATATCTAGGTCAAGTTCGAAAGTGGGTCACGTGCCTTCAAAAACTAGGTCATTAGGTCAAATAATAGAAAAACCTTGTGACCTCTCTAGAGGCCATATTTTTCATGGGATCTGTATGAAAGTTGGTCTGAATGTTCATCTTGATGATATCTAGTTCAAGTTCGAAAGTGGATCACGTGCCATCAAAAACTAGGTCAGTAGGTCAAATAATAGAAAAACCTTGTGACCTCTCTAAAGGCCATATTTTTCATGGGATCTGTATGAAAATTGGTCCGAATGTTCATCTTGATGATATCTAGGTCAAGTTCGAAACAGGGTCATGTGCGGACAAAAACTAGGTCAGCAGGCCTAAAAATAGAAAATCTTGTGACCTCTCTAGAGGCCATACTTGTGAATGGATCTCCATTAAAATTGGTCAGAATGTTCACCTTGATGATATCTAGGTCAAGTTTGAAACTGGGTCACATGCCTTAAAACACTAGGTCAGTAGGTCAAATAATAAAAAAACCTTGTGACTTCTCTAGAGGCCATACTTTTCATGGGATCTGTATGAAAGTTGGTCTGAATGTTCGTCTTGATGATATCTAGGTCAACTGGGTCAACTGCGGTCAAAAACTAGGTCAGTAGGTCTAAAATTATTAAAATCTTTTGACCTCTCTAGAGGCCATATTTTTCAATGGATCTTCATGAAAATTGATCTGAATGTTCACCTTGATGATATCTAGGTCAGTTTCGAAACTGGGTCACGTGCGATCAAAAACTAGGCCAGTAGGTATAAAAATAGAAAAACCTTGTGACCTCTCTAGAGGCCATATTTTTCATGAGATCTTCATAAAAATTAGTGAGAATGTTCACCTTGATGATATCTAGGTAAAATTCAAAACAGGGTTATGTACCTTCGAAAACTAGGTCAATAGGTCAAATAATAGGAAAACCTTGTGACCTCTCTAGAGACCATATTTTTCAATGGATCTTCATGACAATTGGTCAGAATTTTTATCTTGATAATATCTAGGTCAAGTTCAAAACTGGGTCACATGAGCTCAAAAACTAGGTCACTATGTCAAATAATGACGTCATACTCAAAACTGGGTCATGTGGGAAGAGGTGAGCGATTCAGGACCATCATGGTCCTCTTGTATGTATTTATGTTGCTAGGCAACAAGTCATATTTAGACATTGTTTTATGTAAGTGTAAATAAGATACTTAACAGTTATATTACCTGTCAATATTCTTTTAATGAATGTTCCTGGTATGCAAGGTAATGTGTGTACATAAAGAATTGATAATTATTTAATAATTATAGCCTTGGGACAGAATTAGGGGTCTTAAATCAGATTCTGTCCTCACTGTTTTAACTTGTGCAATTGTATCATTTAATTTGACAGTCATGTACATTTTGTTGAAACCAATAAATCATTGAATTTCATTGAAGGCTTAATTTATGTTAATTATATGATATTAGAAGGCATTGTTTTTTCCTGCCATTTTATGGTTATATTTTTGCAGTAAGCACTGGAATTTAACACTGGTTGCCCAATCAAGATAAAGTTATTTTAGCAGAAGTATATATTTGATAAATATGCTTAAGGAATGGTATGAATATAAGGCCTTTTGTATGATATTTGTTAAAGATTGTATATAGACAATTACAAAGGGGCCTTTGCTTCCTTTAAAAAGCTTAAAATTGATGGATACAATTTGTGAACTAGAAAGCGGACTTGAAATTCTGATGAAATTTGTCCTTTAATAAGCACACAAGCAGTTTTCTAATGTATCACATAAAATTTTACTGTGTTTACTATTCTATCTTTTAACTGTCTTGTCAAAAGTTAATGAAAGTCTATCAAGGTTATATATACTTTTTCTGACCCACCTAATACCAGAACAAATTGATAAATGAAATAAAGTTTTTGTGAAGAAAAATGTTAATAAAGTGACGTTTTTGACACAATCACTGCTTGCATTTTTAGCCCATCATCATCAGATGGTGGGCTATTTAAATCACTGCGTCCATGGTCTGGCAACAATTTCTCGTTACCGTATCTTCTCAGAAACTACTGGGGGGATTTTGACCAAACTTTGTCAGAATGATGTATTGGTACTGAGTTCGATCCTCGGGCAGGGCGTATGTTCTCCATGACTATTTGATGAAAGACATTGTGTCTGAAATCATTAGTCCTCCACCTCTGACTCATGTGGGGAAGTTGGCAGTTACTTGCGGAGAACAGGTTTGTACTGGTACAGAATCCAGGAACACTGGTTAGGTTAATTGCTCGTCGTTACATGACTGAAATACTGTTGAAAAACGGCATTAAACCCAAAACAAACAAACAAACAAATAGCCTTCAAATTTGAAGCACATGCATAGTTTTGTGTACTGAAATGAACTTTGACCTTGAACTTGATCTAGTGACCTACTTTCACATTTCTCAAGCTACAGCTTTCAAATTTGGACCACATGCTCAGTTTTATGTGTACAGAAATGAACTTTGACCTCGATTTTGACCTAGTGACATATTTGTGCTTTGCTCATAGCACATTCATATATTGACCAATCTCTTTGATATTTGGTATGCAAGTACCTTGTATGGAGCCAAAATTACCAATTGGTATTAGAGGTCACTGGATCCAAGGACTTATAGGATTTTGATCTAGTCTTGAAATTTGGAACATTCAAAAATTACTCAATGGTGGGCGCCAAGATCACTCTGTGATCTCTTGTTAAATATAATAGATACATTTTGTTTCTTCAGTGGATCAGAACCCAACATTTTTTTTTTGTATCAACTTCTGAGATATGAAAAAGTTTATTTGTTGGTTGTGAAGGTGGTATATGATATAAATCCTCACTTTGGTTCTGTCTTTGTGTCTCATAAATACTTCAGTCAAATATTGGAAAGAGGTCCTTAAGTTCTTGGACACTTTTTAGCTCACTCTGAACAAAGTTCAGGTGAGCTATTAGTACAGGTTGGTGATCGGACTTCCTTTATCATCCTGCCTCCATCAACATTTTTACTTTAATATCTTCTCGGAAACTGCTGGTGAGAACCAAACATGATCTGTAGCATCCTGGAATGGCCTTCTCTGATATTTGTGCAAATGGTTTTGCTTGGTCTCTGAAAGGGGCTACCTGAACTCGAAGTAGAAAAACATTTCAATACCGTTGGTTGGACCTTTTAACTTATTTACAATATATTGGGGCTGTTAGAGCAAAAAATAGAAAAAGTCTTTCAATGAACTCCTTAACTGATGTTCATAAGACTTGGTCAGAAGCAAGATGAAATGGTTGTGGACCTCCTTAGGTGAGCAGCTTTAGCCCATTTGGGCTTCTTTGAACAAATTGCATTGAAGTTTGATCCCTGTCTCTGGCAATACAGACCATTGCGGCTAAAGTAATATAAACACCCAATCACCAAATAACGACGATTACAAGAAAAAGTACAAAACCGTTCACTTTTTTGTTTTATATTTTTTTAGGATACCTTTAAACGTCGACCTGATCTACAAATGTAAACAAGAGTATAGATAGAAAGTGCAAAATTCACACAAAAGTGCAGGATTACTGTGACCACTTAAAACACAACAAAATGGAACAGAAATTTAATAAATTGACACTTTTGGACTTCTTTTTGTGACTTCATAAAATAAATAATGCACTTTAAAATCATTTTAATTTAAATATGTATGATTTTATACAAGCCAAAAAGTATCAATTTATTCAATGTCTGCAATTAAAAATGGAAAACACAGTTGATATCCTAATGTATTTACAAACAATGTCAAAAACTTTAACAAATACTCTTCAAAAATATAAAAAGCACATAACTTCACATATAAAACAAATGCTTTAGGTAATAATAATAGAAAAAGTCAGGCATCATTTTAATTGCTCTACAAAATGTTAATGACTAACTATAATAATATCTGTCTTATATCCTGTATGTATAAAATAAAGCAGTAGCAAAATTAGTTAGTGATTTAGATGGATGAAAATTCAGGGAAATGGATCCATACAAAATGCATTTCTGTGAAAACATTATTTGTGGTGAATTAATTTTCAGGGACTTCATTTCTTGCTTCAATCCTTAAGCTTAAATCCAAGCAAACAAGTAAATTTCTCATTTATCATAACTTCAATAATACACCAATGTATGTCCTTAAGAAATTGCCATTTTGGAAGAAACCTAGAAATCTTAGGCCAACACAGTTAAATGATTGCACAGTATACATGTGCCTGTACTATAAAACATATTATGCAAGTCAGTTCTCTATAGTTTTTCTCATGACAGATTTATTATCAAAACATAATTAGAAATAACAATGCATTTAAAAAATACTCTATAAAAACACCTTTTCGTTCACTTATAAAAGAAGTTAAACTGGATTGAAGCAATCTGTTCTCTTGTCGAAAGGCAAAATACTAAATTACAAGAAAACATTTGCTTGAAAACAGAATTCTTAAAGACTTCCATGATATGTTTTACATATCAGATTGATACTGGAATAACGTCTCTCTGAATACTGATTCTCAGATCTAAAATCAACTTGTATATTTTTCTACTTATATAAATATATCATTTTATGTTAAAGTGCATTGTATATAACATATAATTAAAACAGATTTATCACAGTTAACTGGTCTAACAACATGAAAATATTTATTAATACTGATAGAACAAACATGTCTGCTTTAGCAGCTAAAAAAATAAGTTATGATAAGATTTTATTATTGTTTGAAAATAAATATGTCATGGATCTGAATGTCTGAATAACTATTAACAAAAACATGCAGAACTCTTCTGTTTATGTGTACTGATATGTAAATTGTATTCACTACAAAATAATAGTAAGTAAAGTTCTTAAACTGTCTAGCCAGATTACAGTTTGTCATTACCATGTAACTATGTTTAGAAAATTTGCAATAATTTTCTTAAACAGTAGTAATTTCGAAAAAAGAAAAAGAACAAAAATTGAAATACCATTTCTTTTTTCACTTACAATTTAATTTCACTTTTTTTTTTTTTCAAGAAATGTTTTCAATTTCATTCACAAATCAACAGATATGCATAAAAAGGTATTGAACATTCAGAAAGTAAGTCTGTCTTTAAATAGGAGAGATCGCCATGACGTCACGCATAAATACCTGTTTATCTGGTGGTGGGTAAAACAAATGTTTTTACATCGTTTGTGTATGGGATCTGAATTTTTAATTTTTAATAACTTTTTCGCTCATTTATGGATTTTAAAAATTCAAAAAGTTTTGAAATGCTTACGATTTTCATATTTTCCCATTTAAATATCTTTTTAAAATGAGTAACCGTTTTAAATGACATAAGATTTTAATGGCGTAGCGATCCTCCAAACTTTTTGAAAAAACACTGTAAGTTAAGCGTTCATAATTAATCCATTTAATTTCGAAATTATGATCAAAAGTAATCAATAAATTGCTTGTTTTATACACTTTCCATTGATCAAAAAACTATTGATATTATTTGTGTTTTAAGAAAGTTTAAGCCGTTAGAAAAACATCACTGTTTACAAAAAAAACATAGACGCTCGGCGTCTGCCACCCGGTTTTTGTCTTATCAGTTCTAAAAATAGAAAATATAATGGATTTGTTTACAAACACCATCTCTCCTATATAAATGTGGTTTAAACACTTTAAAAATCTCATACAGATCATAGTTCAAGAAAATAATTCTGTCCATTCTTTTTATTGCATACAAAATGTGACACAGAAAGTCTTTGGCAGAAAGCAATACTGATAATTTTAAGGTGCCACTTTAGTTTCTTCTCCAGGGCAATTTTACTATTTTATTTCCATCAGGCCATTCATATCTTGTTTGATATTCAGTAAAGCTTGGAGTGTATGTTGTAAGTCCAAGTGGTCGTCCATGCAACATGAAATTAGGAGTTGGATTGACAATAAAGTCGCTTGTTCGTACATCTTGAGGTGGAGATTTGTACCGTGTCATGTACTCTGTTCTTCCAGGGTAAGTAGTGTTGATTCCAGCCTGCTCTTGGACCGACAGGTTTTTGTGACCTCTCGGCATGGCGGTGAAAGCTTGAGAAACTGAGGTACTAGCATTTAAAGCATTTGCAGCTTTTAGGCTGGCCAGTGCCTGACTTCGGCTGGCAGCATCGTCAACAAACATTGTGTTACTACGTGGGTATAGACTGTCAACTGTCTGATAACCTGCAAATGAGATATAATTAAACAGAGCTGTTATGTACAGATATAATAAATACAATACCAGGTAAGAACTATTTTGATACTTGCAGTAAGTTTCAGTTAAATGCAGGTAAAAATTACTCAGCTCACCTGAGTCGAAGGCTCGTGGTTCAAGCTTTTGTGTCCGTTGTCAGTCGTGGGTCCGTCAACAATTTCTAAAAAGATCTTCTTGAAAACCACTGGGCAGAATTACACCAAACTTCACAGGAATTATCCTTGGGTGGCCCCCTTTCAAAATTGTTCAAAGAATTGAATTCCATGCAGAACTCTGGTTGCCATGGCAACCAAAAGGAAAAACTTAAAAAGTCTTCTTGTCCAAAACTGCAAGGCATAGAGCCTTGATATTTGGCATGTGACATCATCTAATGGTCCTCTACAAGGATTGTTCAAATTGTGTCCCTGGGGTGAAAAGAGGCCCCGCCCCAGGCATCACAAGTTTTACATAGACTTTATATAGAAAAAAACTTTAAAAATCTTCTTGTCTAAAACCACACAACCTAGGTCTTTGATATTTGGTATGTATCATTGCCTTGTGGTCCTCTACCAAAATTGTTCAAATTATAACCAGGGGGTGGGGTCCTGAGTTTTACATAGACTTATACAGGACAAAAACTTTAAAAAGTTTCTTGCCTGAAACTGCAAGGCCTAGGCTTTTGATGTTTGATATGTAGCATTGCCTTGTGGTCCTCTACCCAAGTTGTTCAAATTATGCCCCTGGGGTGAAAAGAGGCTCTGCCCTGGGGGTCCCAAATTTAACATAGATTTATATAGGGGGAAAAAAATCTTCTTGTCTGAAGGATCAAGGCCTAGGCCTTTGATATTTGGTATGTAGCATTGCCTCTAGGTCATTGCCTCTAGATTAGGGGTCACTTGACTGTGACCTTGACCTACTGACCTACTTTCTTGTTTTTTAAGATACAGCCTTGAAATATGGATGACATGTACAGTTTTGCACACCGATCTTAAAACTGACTTTCAGCAACCATGAATGTGACCTACTGACCTACTTTCTAATATTTTAGCATCAGTGTGCCATTTTAAACATGTGGCTCATATTACTCAAGTGAGCGATTCAGGGTCATCATGACTCTCTGGTTCCAATGTAGCTATATTTGTATGTAAAGTAAGCCCAGACATTTCTTTTATGCTAAAACAATATCTACCAGAGGCTGCAGCAAACTGCATTTTTTTATGTTCAACTGAAAAGGGGCAAAACAAGAAAAATTAAAGATACTGAAAGAACTTATTTATATTGGGCAAACAATCTGTACCAGTAAGAAAAAAGAATAATTCATGAAATGTTGGTGCAAGAGCTATGGACCTTGTTAAAGTATAATATGGATAACTAAGAGAAACAAATAATTTTTGTTTGAATAATATTATTTAAGTAATGTAAGAGAGAAATTGCACAAAAAATCTATTTATTATAAATAGAACTATTTGACAGTTTTCTACATATTGATCTTGTGACCTTATGACATTATTATGTTATGATGCAAGGCTAGAGACAGTTCATGGGTAAACTGGGTATAATTTGGTTTAAATTATTGAAAATACATAAAATAAGAAGAAAATTTGTTTGTTTCAGTGTAGCATCGAAATACATTTCACCAAGTGAACACCATATGCAATATTTTCACCAGTGGCGCAGACACAAGTGAATATGTTTATTATGGTGCTCACAAGTGAACTAAATTTGTAGAATATACTAGTTTTTTATGTATTATACAAATTTCAATCCCAGTTTTTGAGTTCATCCACAGAAATAATGTGGAGATAAAACTCAACAATTAAAACCCCTAGCTAGCTAGCTTGTACAGTACTCTGCATAATTAATACCTTTGACATCAACTCTGCCAGGCTGAGTTGTCCCAAATCTGACTTTGGCGCTTGCAGGAGCTGCCACTGTCCTGGCTTCAGTCATTGTTGGACCAGCAAATGCTGAAAAGGAAAACAAATGATTTTACGGGGTTATTTCAATATTACAGCAGAAAAAAAAATCATCTTTTCATTTTGTTTATTTCACCTGATTACGATTAGAACAAAACAGTTTGCAAATAAATCATCTTGACTGTAATTTTTGTTCAAATGGTATTAAACTGACATCAGTGAGTTTGAGAAGAAGGCAATATACCTTTTCTTCTTCAGATTATATAGCTATATTTGTATACAGTTCAACCTTGTTCGCTCGAACTTGATATTCGAAGGGACCGGCAAGTTGTGGTAGTCTGCTCCACTAAAACAATAAACGACATAGGGATTTTGCCGGGACTTGACAATGAGTTCAAGCAAAGGGTGGTGTTTAAATTATCTGAGTTTGCGCAAACGAAGTTCGACTGTATACATATTATGTAGTTGTCTTAAAACAATTCCTGCAAGGGGTTTTGGGTCTTAATTTTGACTGTGAAATAACAAGGTACAAACTGTTGGCTCTGCTAAAACTGCTTCTAAGATGCCCTCCCTGAGTGTTTTTGTCCATCCAGTTGGTACCCAATTTGAAAGGCTCTCTGGTACCCCTGGTGAGGTTGTTTCTGTACCCTGTATAGCGGTCGGTTACACCTATGTGATCCCCAAACTGACGGACTCTGTCTGCTGCTCCATAAGTGAATGGTGCCATATCCTGCTCAAACAATTGTGAGAATTAAGAAAATTTATAAAGAAAAGAAACAACTGTCTAGTAAATCATATATTTTCAGACAATAACCTGTTGCTATTAAAAGTTGTTAGACCCAAAACCCAAGTCAAAATGTAAGATACAACAAAAGTAAGCAAAAAAATGTTTTTCTTCAAATTAAAACATTAGTTTTTAACTCTTAGCGTATACTAGCAGCAATTGTATCTGCCTTTGCAACCACTGCAGATCAAGATCAGCCTGCACATCCGTGCACTCTGATCATGATCTGCACTGTTCAGTCAGTGAATACCCCTATGAACTATAAATGTTAATGTCCAAACTGAAAGACAGAGTAGTCCATTTTAAAACCTTAGCAGGGTAAGAGTTATAAAAGGTCATGTTTAAAAAAAAAAAAAAAAAAAATTACAGAAGAGTACCTGTTCTGCACGTTTAAGACTGTTAAGTGCCCAGTGATGTCTCTCTCTGATCTCATTCTCCTGGCAGGATGATACGGCAGTGTTCCCCATCTTGCTTTTGTAATCAAACAGAGTTGCTGCCAGGGAATCCAATACATTTCTTGCATCTAAAATTAAATTTTGCCATAGTAATAAAAAGACAAAATGCAAAAATTTTGATAGTTTAATCCTGGGAAAAACAGTACTAATGTCTAAAGATGAAAACGTTGCCGACTTTGAGTTAAAACAGCCAGACCACTACTCCACTGTCTGTAGAATATAAAATGAAAAAGATCACAGTATTTTTTTTTTAATTTCAAATTTGACATATTCAATTTCACTTTTTATGTTAGCCCTTTAAAGAACCAGTAAGTGTATTTGTAAAATGATAAGGTACTGTATATATTCTTATATATCTGGATTCTCCTCTAAACTTATCTACACCAGTCAACTGCTAATAAGACATTTTAAAAGCACCTCATAGTCATAACTGTTAACAGTTTAATTGTATATTTCTACAGGATACACAGTAGTAATCAGACTCATGATCTGTCTGATAAAATAATGACTCCTTGTCAGAGCAGAATTTGACTGCAAGCAGTCTGAACAAATTTCTGTGGATGCAGTACTAGTGTTTTGAATAAGTCAGAATTACCTCATGAGTTTTCCTCACAAAAAGCCCTGATTGCCGACAACTGTGAAATCATTTAACTTTGTGGTCACAAAAATTTATGGCTTTGCTTAAAATAGTTATTTCATTAGAATTAGGATTAACATTCATGGATTTCAAATTCTGAAGATAAATTGAATAGAAATTTTATTCTTAAGTTGGGATTTAATTTCCAGGTTTGATACACTCACCATGAAATCCACAAACATTTATCTCCCAATTATTTTACAGTAATCACTACCATATTTAGAAGTATTAATTTTGGCCAAAATAAGATAAAAAAAAATGTTATTCTTTATTCTGGATGATAATTGAATCCATTAATTTAGTAATTTTGAACAAAATGCCCAGGAAACGTACATGGAATTATTGACAATTATTGTCATAATTCCTTCAAATGAGAAATATAATTATTAATTCTAACACGATCCGCAGCAATTGCTATATAAACATATAGCGAAATCGCCTATACATGAATCTACGATAAAATATGGTTGGCTGTTACATTTCACCCCCCTAAGATTGTAACATAAGAGATTCTACTTCAGTTCCATTACATACGAATTATTTCAGGGCCAAACGCTTGAAAACAGCATTTTAAAAAACACAAATATAATAAAAAGTCATACTGACTTATGTGTAGGTCCGTAAAACACGTTCTGATCTCTACGAGAGAATTCAATTAGCTTAATTATGATTCAGCGGTGACGTCATAAATGTATGACATAAAGTATGACGTCATAATGATATGACGTCATATAAAAGTTAAGCTCGTCACTCGTAACACAGGGTCAACTCGCCTAATTTGATGATTCTGTTCATAATTAGTATGCGAGCTGTTAGATTACTAATTTATGAATACTTCTCAAAATTCTGACAAAAAAGAAACAAATATCTATACGTTCCATTAGCTATGCAACACTTTCTAACCATAGGGGGTAAATTGTAACAGCATATGACCCGAATGACCTATTACGCTGAAAATGTAGTACTGTAAAATGCGAATTATTTGCGTTGTTAGAATCGAAATAATAAATATGTTCCAATAATTTTATCAATTAATAAAACATGGGCAGTTGTTTGGATGTGAATAATTAAAGCACTCGTGCTACGCACTCGTGATTTAATTATTACGCATCCAAACTCCTGCCCATATTTCATTAACTGATAAAATATAGGAACATATTTACTATTTCTTAATTAAATATAATTTAAATAACTTTAAATGCACATAAATAGTTAAGTGGTAATTTTACTAGATTTAGCTTCATTTGGCAGTAATATTTCTAGACATTGAAATTTGTCTCTGATGGAAAGTTTCTTTAGCCATAATATCATGGACAATTTATCCACAATTCTTTGATTATGTGATTAAACAGCACACATATGCAAAGGCACTCTGGGGGTGGGGGGTTGGGGAGGGGTCTGCCCTTCCCAACCTCTGCCACTTGCAGCCGATATAAATCTGCCATTTAAAGCAACCTTAGCATACCGGTACCGGTAGGTCTCGGTCATGTTCTGTTACATTTTTAAAATGTTTTCTAATTTTCCAATTAATATCGTATCAACAAAAAGTAAATATACTATGAAAATATGTAAAGATTATTTACTTTAAGATTTTGAACATGATTTCCTGGTCCAAGGAATATGAGAACCGTGACATCCGAGCTCAGTCAAACTTATACCAACAGAGCTAAGACACAGATTGTATCACCTATGGTCATTAGAGATACATTCTCATCAACAGTCATGGTCTAAAGCGGTTGTTTTTATGATGGTCTTTTCTGTCAGTGCCGCGGAGCAATCTGTTTTCTTTTCAATATAATATTTCTTGATAATAACAATTTTCTCAAGTTAAACGAAAAATAAAAATGTTTTTAAAAAAATGAGTGAAAAGATTATTCGCATGGAAAGCGAACCCAAAGATATGGCTAAAGAAAAAGGAACAGAAATCAGTGCACTAGTCCACTGGGTCATGTTTAGTTTAAAACCTGTGCATACAGTTTGTTTAAAAAGGTAAAAGAAATATTGACTGTCAGCTGGTTGGAGTACAGGACGGGTGAGAGCTTACCCAAAAAAATTTCATGCATCATTGTTGAATACGTGTTTGAAATTCAGAAGCAGTCATCAAGATAACATAACCTATGTAAACAAAACGGTATGCATATGTACTTAACTTTGTGTAAAAATATACTTACTTGAGTTATGAGCTGTAACTTGTGTTGAATCGAAACCTTTTTGCCAGTCAGTGGATGTGTTCATTAAATATCCATCTAGTTTCAAGTGATCTAACCCATTTGCGATTGTGTTAAATTCGTTTCCAATTTCTTCTGTCACGTAATAATTTCCGCCCTGACATATTTCATTAATGTCTCTCTTGATTGTATCAACTGTACTTGTGAGCGCACCTTTTCTGCTGCCCATCATTTTTGTTTTTTAATGTCCGTAAACGAATAAACTGAGACAATTAGATTACAAAAGGTGCTAATTGGCAATTAAATGGAAAGAAGAGCGCCGTTAGTAACCGGTATAGCAACATAGAATTTCCGCTTCCGGGAAGCAGGTGCTTTATTAGACGCTTATGAAAGTATTACGTATACAATGCGTTTTACAGAATGATCAAAACCGCGCCAAAATGTCAAAAAATAAAAGGCAAAACAAATACAAAAGTAGGCTCATCTGAATTAGACTCCTCCGGATTAATGTCAAAGGGCTGTATATGTTTACATTAACAAAATGACCTAAACTATTGGAAAAATGTGAAATCAATATTTTGTTAAATAAAAAAACGTTTGTAGCTCTAATATGAAGTTGTATTTCGACAGAATCACAATATGCCGTCGCCAACGTCAAGGACGTAATTTGCGTAGTTTACGTCCTTTCCAACGTTACTATTTGCTACGTCATTGATTTTGTCATTTTTTGAATGGGAAATATGTACAGTGCTTTAGGGTATAGCGGATACATGGGATAGCTGACTAATATTTCCTGCATTCCAATTCAAAGGAATGAAATTTAGTACTTTTTTTTCTGTATATCAAACAGAAAGCAGCCATTATTTTTTTAACATTTAGCTTTTAATAGAAATTCATGTGTTTTTTCTCTCCATGCCATTGTTTACACATGTGCTAGTTTAGGGTGTACAGGATAGCTTTGGTCATTTTTTCCATTATAAGTTTAAAATCCACATCTAAACAAACTGGGGTATTTTACATATTTCAGTCTTCTAGACATGATTAAATGATTAAATTTGAAAAAGAAAAAGACTAAATTATTTAAGAAAATTAAGCAAATTTTCTTTTGTGCAGGATTTTGTGCAACACATGTTATTTCATACCTGAAGAAAGTCACTGACTTGTATGAGCCATTTGTTTTTCACTATTGATGACATCACTTACGCAGCTGTATGTGTTTTCATTCAGCACCACATACCAATGCACAATAACAGTTACTGGAATGCACATCTGGCAAATTCTAAGTGCATGCATTGGCGTAGTTCTGGCTACCAAAAAATAAGGCATTAATTTCTGGCCATTTTTAAAATCTGCTTGTGATTTCATAACTTCATGAAATTGTCAGTTTTATGTGAGTTCACAATTTTTGTTGCAACAAAAATTTGTTAAGTATTCATATTTTTAACATGTCCAAAACATTGCGGAATGATACTTATTTTCACTTGGGTAATGATTACATTTTACTATATGTTCATTGTAAATATACTTCGTTATACCCAAGTGGAAACTGGCAGGTACTCGAAAATGCAGTTCTCTGATTGATCAATTAGAACCCCAAATGTACTGTGATGTCATGATAAAGTTATGAATTTGCAAAGTATTATGTTGATTTTTACATTAAAGAAATTTTAATTTTAAAAATGGTTTGTTTTTCAGTTCAAATAACAGTTTTTCAGTGCTCATTTTGTTGACCTACAATGACCGATGCCTCTTGACTAAGTCGGCAAATCAGATTGCTTAATAACATGCCATATAGGTATTATATTATAAGCTAAATATATGAACAATTTATGTATAATTTTACTCGTATTTTTCAAAACCAAAACTTTAGAAACATAATATTATCACTGACACTTTCTGTGAATAAAATAACGTAACTGAAATTAACGCAAATTTTTGACACCTGCCATCAGAAACTGGATTAAACCTGTTTGACAACTGTTTCTTTTAATGTGTGCCGACACCAGCATATCAAAGAGACACCAGCAGATCAAAGAAGAGGTGTATTCTGTGTGATGTCATAGTGATGTCACTGCTATTGACATGTATTTAATTCATACAGTACACTTGTTATTTAAAGTGACTGACTTTGGGGGCTTGATTTATTTTTTGCTGATATGGAATTAACTTTTTTTTTTAAATTCTTTTCATATTTAAAGGGTTTTCTTGGTTTGGGCAATCATTGCAAGGGTGAAAAAAAACTTGAATTTGCAGTTCAAGCACATTAGATTCACAAGGTTTAAAATGATAAGAAAACAAAATCACTGACATTTTCAGTGAATTTGTTATTTACTTTAAATTAATAAACAAAGACAGGAAATAATAAAAATAGTAACTTATATTAAGCATAATTAGTTCCTTTTTCAACTTGCATGTCATGGTGCTAAAATCTTTCCCATTTTCCCTAAAATCTCGCCACTTCTCCCTAAAATCTCTCCACTTCTCCCTAATCTTAGCTGAGGGAGAAGTGACTTCTCCCTAAAATCTTAGCCTAGCTTAAGCCCTGTGTCTTGTGAATTACTGAGTGAAATAACAAAGCATTCATCCTCAGAATGTATGCTGTTTATAGTTTTTCAAGGTATGTGTCAGTCTACATATCTAGCAAGTATGAGCTATTAAAAAATAACGTAGACGTTGTCTCTGGCTTTAACACACTTAAATGAAGCAAAGCAAGAAATACACACTCATGATTCGCAATCTATTCACTAATTTCGCTTCAAATTTGACGTTAATATGATCATACAGTCAGAAGTTATGCCTTCTCGAAAATAGTCACTTGCACGAACCTGGCACACGGAGCTCATATTTCAACGACGTAAACGACATTGTGGCTTCATCAAGAGGCTATCCAAAGCATCATTGATTGATGTGAACGTCAAACCACAGATTTTTTGTTTTCTCCCTAGACCTCCGATGTCTTCTGGCAATTCTAGGGTATTTGCGAATCGTTTGTACCTCTTGAAGACCAAGAAACAGATGACTGAACATTGTTGTGGTGTCTGCTTCATTAGTAAATATAAATTTCAGTCAGTGTTCACCAAAATCTGTACATAACTTAACAAGTGTCTGATTATCTATGCAAGGATATGGCAACATTGCATGCGTTTAAATATTCATTTAGTTTAGATGTTGTTTACTTCGGCCTCCCATGTCTGAATGACGCCATACTTTCAGTGCATGTCTCCTAAATGTGTACTTTGGCGTATTTTCAGGTAAAGAAGTGCTATTGGTGCAGACATTAGCGGTCGATTTAAAACATGACAGATGAAAAAGCGACTGCGCCGGTTATGCATAACTACAGTAAGGCCTAAAAAAAAAAAATATGTCTGTTTCCTGTAACCTGACCGACCGTAAGTTTTTACCACCGATCGCAATTTTTTTATGGGCCGAAATTCGAGATTCTGATCATATCTTTATTAATTATAGGAATAATTTAGTTGTACCCGACCTCGTCGCGCATAGTAATGAGCGTTCCTGGTTCCGTCGACATGAAACAACATGGCGAAAAGCCTGTTTGTCGGTAGACTCGAGGTTCCGGGTTTTCACCAGCGAAAATCGAGGTTTTCTTTGATGTGTATCGAGTTCAAAAGTTCTGCCCCTTGCCAATCAAAATCTCGGTAAATTTCAATACTGTTCGCCGCCACAAGCCGAAGTATGGCAGTAGGCGGAGCGTCATATACTACCCAGCCAGCATTCTATATCGGCCCGATATCAAACCGAAGTCGTTGTCTATAAAGGCCCGATATCGGCTTCAATATTGGCTGCAAATAGGAATGATGTCGGCCCGACGTCGCCAGACGATATTGGGCCAACATCAAAATGACATTGGTCCGACATTGGCAAACGATATTTGACCAACATCAAAACGGTCCGATATTGGCAGATCATATCGTTGTCGAGAAATAGTGTGACACGCAGTGCTTCATCAAAGTTTTCTTCAATTATACACTTCATAAATTCTCAGAGTAATTTACTTGAGAACAGATGTGTCTCGCACCATGTGTATGATGGTTATTTGATTTTATTGATATAACATTTTTCACAACTATATACTACATGTTTTATACAGTTACGTAAGTTTTCTGTATATTCTTAACACTATTAAAATTGTTCAATCAGAATTTGAAACATATTTATATATTCCTTTTTTTGTAAATATAAATATTTCTACGGCGGCATTCTACATAAAGTAAAAATGCATCTTAATTATAACCTCACTTTATTACAATAAAGTTTTGATAAATACCATCTACAAATTTTGTTTGGAACCTAGTTTGATTGATTCTGGCATACATCATATTTGCTTAATAAATTAGCACACATAAACAATTAGATTACTTTTTCACGTTTATCAATAATATTTTGAAAAATATAGCTATATTAGAGAATCCAATATCGGTTCGATGTCAATCCGACTTATGAAATAGTTACACTGATTGATGTAGATCTACCGATTTCAATATTTTGCGGCAGTTCAACGGTCCGATCTCGGCGATATATGATCATTTTGTGTCGATTCGCCATAAAACCTAACTCACTCACTCACAACGGCCTGACGTCGGCCCTACATCGGCACATTTTGCTGACATTCCGACATTATACCTATATCGGGCCGATATAGTCATGCTGGCTGGGTAATTACCTACTGACAGATGTCAATCACGCCACGTGCCGACTGGCGGTTTGTATTAGTACAATAATGTCTTTCATTATGAAAGGTGTTTATTGATCAATGTGTAAACGTTAATTGATAAACAATTCATAGAAGAGCAGCCTATTATCATGTTAGTACCACTTGTTCAGGGGTCACGCTGTCGGTTGCACTTGAGCCATTTGCGACAAAAGATTAATTGTGGCCCCGAAAATCTCTAATTGGCAAAAATGGCCCGAAGCTATGTCTGTCTGCAAAACTATGAACTTTGCCTGTTACACAATGTTTACTGAACAAAGGAATCAGTGTAGAAAAAAACTTGTATGAACAACATCTGTTATTGAAAGGCGGGAGCAAATTTTCAACAATTTTATTTGATTACTCACACTTTAGGCAGTTAATTGGCGATAATAAGGTTACTAAAAACTGAAATGTTCTGACACCTACTAAAAAAAAAAAAAAAATTCCTCTATCGACCCACATTTTTTTCAGCATGTTACAGGAAACAAACATATTTTTTTAGGCCTAATTAAAACATTCTAAGCACTTCGCCTATTAGGAAAAATGTTACAAAAACTATATGACCCAATTACACAAAGATTGCGAATTACGGTCATATATTTCTCATAGTCTAAATAATGAGACCTTGGGCAGACCGATTTTACATTTTGATATTTTACGTTGTCTACCTAGAGGAGGCAGATATTGACAAGTCAAAATAATATAACGATATTCAACTCTCGAGTACAATTATTTGGACTAATATTTCTCATAGTCTAAATAATGAGACCTCGGGCAGACCGATTTTACATTTTGATATTTTACGTTGTCTACCTAGTGGATATCGACAAGTCAAAATAATATAACGATATTCAACTCTCGAGTACAATTATTTGGACTAATATTTCTCATTGCACTATACACAATGAGTGGCTTTTGACAGCAAAAGTCTACATTATTTTTAGCTCGACTATACGAAGTATAAGGAGAGCTATCCTACTCGCCCCGGCGTCGGCGTCGGCGTCTTTCCGCGTCCCCACCTTGGTTAAAGTTTTGGTGCACTTTCTCTTTTTTTCAAATTATCTCTGTAATTACTTGATGGATTTAATTCAAACTTGAAATACTTATTCCTCATCATCATCCACATCATCTGACATAAGGGCCATAACTCTGGCACCAATATTTCATGAATTATCCCCCCTTTTCACTTAGATTTTCAGGTTAAAGTTTTGATGCACTTTCACTCTATCTCTGTTATTACTTAATGGATTTGATTCAAACTTAAAATAGTTGTTCAGCATCATCACCAACACCATATGACACAAGATGCATAACTCTGGCACAATTTTTCATGAATTATTCCCCTTTTTACTTAGAATTTCAGGTTAAAGTTTTATGCACTTTCACTCTATCTCTGTTATTACTGAATGGATCTGATTCAAACTTAAACAATTGTTCAACATCATTACCCTTATCATATGACACAAGGTGCATAACTCTGACACCAATTTTTCGTGAATTATTTCCCCTTTTTACTTAGAATTTTAGGTTAAAGTTTTGATGCACTTTCACTCTGTCTCTGTTATTACTGAATGGATTTGATTCAAACTTAAAATAGTTGTTAACATCATCACCCACACCATATGACGCAAGGTGCATAACTCTGGCACAAATTTTTCATTAATTATTCCCCCTTTTTACTTAGAATTTTAGGTTAAAGTTTTGATGCACTTTCACTCTGTCTCTTGTTATTACTGAATGGATTTGATTCAAACTTAAAATAGTTGTTCAGCATCATCACCCACACTATATGACACAAGCTGCATAACTCTGGCACCAATATTTAATGAATTATGCCCCTTTTTGCTAGGATATACTTATATAGTGTTTTGATACATTTTATCTTTACCTCTCTTATTACTTTAAGTTGATATTTTTGATATAGACTCAGGCTATTGTGCAATATCTTCATCCACAATTGGAGTCATTCTCCAGTGACAGCTCTAGTTTCTTCAGATGTGCCCAGTTTCACTATCCAGCATCGAAATAGTCGAGCGCGCTGTCTCCTGTGACAGCTCTTGTTTAACAGCTAGCCCGCCTATGTTGTTATGTCTTAATAAATTTAAGGACATGTCACGGCTGAGATAGTTTAGCATTATTCCAATACACAATCAGTATTAAAATTGTGTTTCCAATACATGTGCTCATTAGATAAATCTCAATATCTATGTGAAAATAAGGGATGTGTTTTGTATGATTGCAACACTGTGAGTTCACCGTGGCCCCTTTTAAAGGGCAGACAGAGCTAAAAATAGAAAAAACCTGTAAAAAACTTCTAATGAACCACCTGATGGATCTTCATCAAACTAGATCTGTAGCATCATTATAAGGTCCTCTTCCAATTTTGTTCAAATGGGGGGCACTTGGCCCCTTTTAGGGGCTGCTAGAACTAAAAATAATGGCTTTAAAAGACTTCTTTTCATGAATCAAATTTGTTCAAATGGGGGCACTTGAGCCCCTTTTAGGGGCCCTAGAGCCACAATTAGAAATACATTTCAACAACTTCTGCTCATGAATCGCTTAAAGAATGTTCATCAAACTTAGTTTGTAGCATTATTATAAGGTCCTCTCCCAATTTTGTTTCAAATGGGGACACTTGGCCCCTTTTAGGGGCCACTAGAACTAAAGATAGAAATGCTATTTGGCCAGGGAGGCCCTTTGGCTTACCAGAGGTCTGTAATGATATCTGTTAGTAAAATTATGCAAAACTGTTAGATGGAATTTCAGGGAGACAATCAAAATCCCCTTGATCAAAATCCCCTTCACTGAAAAATGACAGGGTGTTACAAAATCCCCTTCATACTTTTGCAGGGGGTATCATAATCCCCTCTGTGATTTTTACTTATTTCATCAAGTTCAAATACAACTATATACAACTTAAAAGTCTGTTGCATAAAGCACGTAAATACAATGCCTTTAGCAAACATAATATAATTTGGAGCACTGATATCTATATATTTATAATGTTAATCACAGAGGGGATTATGATAACCCCTGCAAATGTGTGAAGGGGATTTTGTAACACCCAGTCATTTTTCAGTGGAGGGGATTTTGATATACACTCGGAATTTCATCAAACTTTGTGTATAGAATCATTGTAAGGCCAACTCTCAAATTCATTCAAATGAGGGTACTTGGGCTCTTTCAAGGGCCGCAAGAGTTACAAATAGAAAAAAAAAAGCATTATTACAAGGGCGTAGGAGCTGGGGCGGCAGGGGCGGTGCCTGCCGCCCCAATATTTCGAGGAGCGGCGAAATGCCGAACTCGTAAATTTTTGAAAAGGCTAGAAATTATAATTGAAAATAAATACAGCGGTCTTCCATTTATCATGAAGTGCATCGGCAACTGATATGTACACAAAATCTTGTCATATCGCTGACACCTTGCTAGATCACCTTGGTGACATGGTATTGTACAAAATCGATAATCCGCAACGACCAAGGTCGCTGTATTTTCACGCAACGCAGACTCGGATTATAGGCAATACATTAATTTAATTAATGAAAGTTAATTGTATTTAACTGCTTACTGCCAAAATTGCTATTAATGTTGTGTCTCAAATTCTGCCGACAAAGGAAAGTATCTTGAGTAAAACCTGGAACAACTGATACGTATTAGACCTTCCTGGTAAAACACAAACGCAAATCGAGATCTTTAGATGTCTTTACATAAAATATATTAAATATTTTTGACACTTAAACATATTGTTTGAAAATCAAAGGCACCAATCATAATGATTAAATTCAACGCATAAAATGTAGAAAAGTCCTCATAGATTTTACAGATCTAATTAAATTAACAAGTATTACAGCTTCTACATAAAAATATAAAAGGCCAATCAGCCTCGCAATTTTGCATTTCCAAATCGATCATTTGGTTAAAAGAACCCCGAACTCCGTTCATTCAACCCTAAACAGGGAACTGTGTTTTACCCTTATAATGCCATTTAATGACTAAAATGCCACAAGGATTGGATTACCTCTTTAAATCAGGGTATTGTGCTCAATCCCCTACTTAGATTAATTACTGGTTTTACCCTGGCAAGACATTGTCCTATCTAACATCGTGCCGCCATTATAGTGTTTAAACATAGTAAACTGTAAACAGGGGTGAAAACTCGAAAAAAGAAACGAGTATGTTCAACAGATACTGAGCAGTCCAGGAAGTCGCCAGATTGCACCATTTACTCTAGCTATATGCAAAATTTTCCCGGGGCCACCCCGGACCCCGTTCATAGGAGGGGGACCCCACCTCCCAAACCCACCCCCTCCGCCGCCCCAATGCTCAAATCGTCCCTACGCCCCTGTATTAAACAACTTCTTCATATGTGTAATGAATCACTTGATGGATCTTCTTCAGTCTTAGCCTGATGTAAGGTCCTCTCTCAGGTTTTTTTCAAATTGGGGTGCTTGGCTCCTTTTAAGGCCTAGATTTTGGCAGTGGGCCAAGGGATTTCTGTCTTCACCTGCACAGTTGGGGGCTAATGACCATCACAGTATGGTTCCAATAAACAAGGGTCATTGTTTATTGGAGAGTCAGTCTACCTTACAAGTGTATCAATTAGTGAGAAGTGGAAACAATGTAATTTATTTTAAATTAATGAATAATTGATAACTTTTAAAGTTATACTTGTTTTTTTTTTTGGCATTTCTATGTGAAGAAAAACATTTGATGATCAAACACAATAATAAAATAATCAGAAACTTATTTCCACAATAATGAAATAATGAGAAACTTGCTTAAAGAAATATGCAAGTTTTTATTTTTTCAAATTCTGTCTGGAGAATTGTGATATTTCAGAAAAATGTGACTTTCACTCATCTAAAGCTTACAGAATACTGTAAATAACATTTGTCTAAAACTGAAAACAGAATGTGCATTTCAAAGTTACAAAGCAAAGCATGAAAAAGTCTCTTTTGGCAACGTACTGAAAATGAAAATTGAGTATAGATGGAACACAATAATTTTATATTTAAATAATGTTGATTAGGCCAAAAAAAATTAATGTTTAGTTTCTCAGGCCCTGCCGCATACGATTTTGACCCGCTGCATCTAAAATTTTTATCAAAGAAAAACTGAAGAAATTCGCGAAAAGAGAAAATTCAACAAAAAATTGAGGACAGAAGAAGGAAAATATGTGAGTACGTACGAATAAATCGTCAAGAATGGTTCCTTTGTTCATCAATGTCTTTAAGTGTGTTAAATATGGATGTACATCATTAGATTTCATATAAAACGGGCAATGTCGTTATTAAAAAAGAAAATAAATATAAAAAAAATCTGCACTGCCTCATTAAATTTTACAAAATGTGGCCTGAGAAACTAATTTTTTTTTTTTTGGCCTTACATGAATACAAGAAAATCAATTTCCAATTGGAAAAATATTGTTTGTCAGCACAAAGAACTCATGAAGTTTTCACTATACTTGTGTTTTATTATCATTATTATTTTCAATATTATTAATACTGTATATTTTATCATCCTGTATATAATAATGATAATAATAATAATAATTATGATTATTTTATTATTATTATTATTATCTATTATAACATTAAAGTAATAGTTATTATATAATATCATTCCACATTCACTGAAGAAAAATTAATTTCTTTCAACTCCACTGCACACATCTTCATGGTCTAGTTGGGGTCCCTGTTGTGCTAATTGCCCTCTAATCAGTTACTGTTACATAATCGCTGATAAGCAGCAGATAAGATGGGAGTTGTATATTGGATTTGGGGTAGGGCGGGGGGGGGAAACTTATATAGTAGTGAATCTAGGCCTTTAACTAAAATAACCTTTTCAACAACTACTTTTCATGAACAGCATGCTGGATTTTCATCTAACCTGGTCTGTATTATCTTTGTAAGGTCCTCTCCCAATTTTATTGAAATAGGGGCCCATACGGGGCTGAGCCTCTAGGTAGGGGGCCCGGTCCCCTAGAGATGAACTTAGAAAAGCCTTTAATTTTTCAGATGGGGGCACTTGGTCCTTTAAGGGGCCATTAGAGCTAAAAATAGAAAACCCTTTAAATTACTTCTTGTGAACAGATTGATTGATCCCCATTTAACTTGTAGAGTCATTTTAAGGTACTCCATCATATTTGTTCAAATGGGGGCAGTTGACCCACTTAAAGTTTTTGTATGCTTAACACAGATATTACCATTCATGATTCATTGAGTCATCTATATTCAACATTGAATATTCAAGGTCAGGTGAACAACATAGGACCAGGATGGCCCTCTGGTTTTTAATGCTATTAGTTTTTGCATTGATGCTGTGCTGAAATATGCTCATGAATACAAAAATGATAAAAGGGGTTCGTGGATGCATGAACCCCTCTGATTGCTTGTGTTAGTAGATGTTGGAATTACTCTGTTTTGTTCCAGTGAAAAAATGTGCACTTTGATTTTTACATTTTGTATAATATTATTATATACAAAAAATTGATATTCTTTGCCTTTTCCTTTCTAGAAATACGGACAGGAAATAATTGTACATATTACTTTAAATTTATTATTAATTTTCTTAAAGACGAAATACGTTTTTGAAATCTTTAAAATGTAATATTTTCAATCCAAATTATTGTTCATTAGACATCAGTTATATACTTAAAGTGCAAATGAATGTACCCTTATATTAGATGAATTCCTGAATATAATTGTTATGAACATTTGATTATCGAGATATGATAAATAATATTTTTGTTTGCGAACAGATTTAAGATAACCACTTTAACCATATACAAAATTTTCACTATTGACTGTCTAATCTGATAATATATTCTAGCCAATAAACAGAAGGTATGCAAATAGTTTTGTTCACAAAGCTAGAGAAAGCCAGTAAAATCCGGTTTTTAGTGGTATCTGTTGAATGACATTTATCACCTTGTATTATATTACATAGGATAGTGCGGTGATACAGATAGTGACGTGCATTCATAGTGATGAGATATCAGTAACGGTCAAGCGGTCATTTATTACTTTGCAGTGGACACATAAACAAGCCCTTGGGGTTAGTCAAGTTATTTGGAGTTTGTACCTTGTCCAGCTAACACTGAAAGGTATGTGACAAAAATATTTCTTTACATTGACGCAGGCTTAAATTTGTAAAAAAAAGATCTGCTTTAATTTCTTTAGAATTAAAGAATAATTTAAAATTGTAGATTTATTTGTAAAAGAATGTATTATCAGATTATCATCTGCATTATTAAGTGCTATTAAAAATACTTTATAATTATTATAATTATTGAACTGTTTATATTTGGTATTATACAGGTGATTATATACCCTAAATATTGAAATTAAAATAGCAAACTTGAGCATTTTTTTTCATTGTAAAACACCAATTAAAACAATTTGAAAGGACTGTTCTTAAATCTGATACATGTTTAAAAGATCACGTTGAAGGTACTGATATACCTTTTGCATTCAGATTCAAAGTTTTGATACTTTTTTCATAAAATTTCCACATGCATGTTACTGTTAAAAACTGTAACTTAAATATACAATTTAGATTTACATTTGCTTAAAATTATGAATAAGAGGTTTACAGTTACAGCTGATAAAGAATATTTTAATATCATCTTGTTGATTTCATTGAAGGAGCTCATTCAGATGAACAAAAAAAGCAAAAAAGATGAGAATTTGATATTTTGCTATATACAGTCATGTGCTATCCCGGATTTATACCCGGATTCATTTTCACATAAGATTTGAATTAATTTATACAATTCGGAGTGACGATTTGTAAAAAAAAATTATTTAAGTACTGTAAAAGTCTATTTTTCGCGAGGTTTTTATTTTCTTGAAATTTTGCGAATGAACCTTCTTGCGAATTCAGTTATCTCGCTAAATTTCTGTCTTAATATTTTCTTCTTTTTTTTTCATATTAATTTGAAGCTAGCTCATTCCAACATATATTATTTTACGAGAATTCTTTGACAGTAGTGTGATCAATAAATAATGAGGTTTTATATAAATATTGCTTTCTATACAGTTGGTACATATCACAGTTATTTTTCTCAATATTGACCATTTATATTTGGCTGAACTAAACTTAAAGGCTAAATGCATATATGCTTAAAAAATTATCTTACAAACAGATGAAACAGCTTTTCAAATAGATGTTATGCGTACTTTATAACATGGTTAGAAAAGCACTACTTCTAATATTGCACACAAATTGTTATAGTTAGAGCAAAAAAGGGGAGGTAATAAAAACAACAGATTCAATAAAACATTCTAGTATATTCAGCAGTGTTCAAACCTTTGACAAATGTTAATGAAAGTTATTATCAAAAACAGGATTTAACAAGAAATTAGTGTATTTTATGTTCATAACAAAAAATGTGGCAGCCACATTTTAAACAAAGGCATTATAAGCCTTTAAGATCTTTGAAACAGATCTGGCTGAAAAGAAAAAATATCTTGGGGTGTCATCAGCATATAAATTTGCGAGATTTTATTTCTTTCCGTGCATCTGCACAAAAGTTTTCAACACTCAATAACTAAAATCTTGCAGAAATTAACAGCGATTTATTGAATGAGTTTTTGCGGAGAATTTCACTTTAGAATTTTATCAGATTCATTGAGAATTCAGATTCAATTCCATTTTCTCGATTAAAGCTTTCCAATAAAAGTTTTCAACCGATGTTCCGAATTCAAGCCGAGTTGCGTCAGTTTTTTTTTTGGAAAAAAGCAATTAAACTGCAAAACAGTTTTTGACGAGATAAAGCCTCACCTTGTGTGTTATTAGTTTCCTTGCCATATCCCCTACAGGATTCCAAGAAGAAAATTGCTCTGTGTTAAAAATATGTCTCAGATAATTGTGTCCTCTTATTCTTCATTTTAACAAAATACATTAATTTTAAGGTATTAAAGAAAGTAATGTGCAATGTAAATTCAAACTGATTTCTTACATGTGATTTAATTTAAAGTGTAAACATGTAGCGGGTATCTGTTTGTGTAAAGGTAAAAATGTCTTTAACAGTATGAACACCAGATGCAATATTTTCAAACACAACATAGTCTTCGTAAGATCTGATGTTCAGGAGTGAAGTAGGAATTACTGATATACATCAGTTACAGTTCAATAATCCACTGAACTTAAAAAAGTATTATTAGTAAATGCAATTTCATGTAAAGACGGGCTTTTCAGTCATTTCATTACTTTTTGAGAACTGCAAAAAAAAATTATCGCTGTGCAGCACGGAAGTTTTTTTTTAAAGAATATTGTCTTCAGTATTAGGACAGTACATGGGCAATGGTTATATGAAATAACAGTGCACTTTGGGCAACCTCCATAACATTATCCGTAGCAAAGCAATCTTGCTCTAATGGTCTTATTTACATTTGGTCTTAATTTGTACTCTTATCATATTTGTAAATATTTGATACAGCTTTTCGGATTATCTCCCAAATAAGTAATAATTTTCCCTTGTGATGAAAAGCCGGAGTCTATAATCAATAGTTATTATGATATTGTGCCAACAAACTGGGTGTAACCATATACAAGTCTGCAGTCCCATAGTGAATGAAGGCTTATTGATTTACTCTACAAAAAATAATTACAGTTTGCCGGAGTGTTTATGTTATCGATTTCTAGAGACAAAGGGTAAGCACTTGGCACTAAGTTCTGAGAAATCTTACAGTTTTTCTTTTTACACTTCGATAAATATAGAGACTTAAGTCTAGTACCGTGTCACGTCTCTGATCGGGCTTTGGTTTAGAATTTACACTTTTCACCAGACTGTCTAGTCATTTATTGCCAAAGACAAGCTTGGCTTCAAGACAACAAACCTAGACTTAGACTTTAAAGTACACATATATATGTGTATATGCGATACTGTATCTCAGATCATATAAAAGGTGCATTTGAACATTCAATAAAATAGTTCATTCAAGTATGACATATCTTAAGGGTCTTGGTGACATTAAGACTTCTTTTAAAAGACGTGCTGCTGCATTCTGTCCCTGCAGGTAACTGAAGAGGTTTTGTAGCAGATCTGTGTTTAAAATAAGATCCAATAGAGATTTTACAATAACTTATCCTGCTAAATTAATGAACTAGTCCATCTGTCAATTTGGACAGTGCCATTAACTGTCAAAATGGGTGCATACCAAAAAGATACTGATTGAATGGTGAACAGTGCAGATCATGATCAGACTACACAGATGTGCAGGCTGATCATGATCTGCACTGGTCGCAAAGGCAGAATCAGTCATGTTCAGCATGATAAGGGTTAATTTGTAAGGTTATAAACATTGAACCTACGGCAACCTGTTTACTTTTGAAGGTTTGTAAATATAGCAAAATGTCTCATTATGGTCAATTAATGTTATTGCAAGGTTCACAAGTTGAGGCAGAGGTCAAGTACTAACACTACTTGTCAACAACTTAAGTAACATGTCATTTTAAGGGACTTGCTTTTGAGTCATTTCATGACCAATTCTAAAACTTTTTTTTTCATATTTCTTTACTAATATTTTAAAATATCTGATTCAGTGAGTCATGTAAAGGACATGTGACACTCAACTTACTTTTGTGGATGTTTTTTGCCATCAGAATATACTGCAATTTGCCTCGTTTTTATACCAGTAATGAAGAACTTCTGAAAATAACATGAAATCTAATACAAGTGACAGGAACACATCATTTTAACCATAATCTGTATAGGAAAGACATTAATCAGAGAGAAAATTGGCCTGTGCTGCTATAATGAGTTCAGGGTAAAACAGAAATCACACTGATTGGTCATTAATTTTGTGGTGAGAAATTCTTATGTATATATAAAAGACAGAAAATATGCTCAGAAAGTTTGAATCTTTTACCATCACATCAAAAATATCATAGTGTGTTACACTTTTTTTTTTAAATATTGTATTTTGAAGTAAATGCCAAGAGTTTTAAGGTAATTACTTCAAAATTCTTTGAACTGTATTGAAGGCCACTTATACAGAAGCTTAAGAATTTTCTTTAAAGGCCCATAATGCTTTAAATTTTTATCTTAAAAATAGATGAAACAGCTTTCCAAATTCAGGGATATAAATTAGCAGGGGCCCAGTAGCCCATGGTCCCTAGACTTTGGGCTTGGTCCCTAAATTGTTAGAGAAAATGCCTATATACTTAATGTTAAACATTTATTTTTGACAGTCTGGGCCCTGAAATAAAAATAGCTAGTTTATATCCCTGAAATAGGTATTTTGCATACTTACATTGTTAGAAAAGCACTACTTTTAATATTGCACAATGTCATGAACTGTCATAGTTAGAGACATACAGGGAGGTAATAAAAAACAATAATTCAATAGAACATTCTAGTATATTTAGCAGTATTCAAACCTTTGACAAATGTTAAGGAAAGTAATTATCAGAAATATGATTTAACAAGAAGTCAATGTATTTTATGTTCATAATGGAAAATGTGGCAGCCACATCTTGATCAAAGGCATTATGTGCCTTTAAAAGGGGAGACATCCAGAGGTCCTTGCTCATTTTCATCAGGTGATGTAGAAAAATCCTCTGTTGATGTATCAACACTAAGTCACCAGTGGAGATAATGTTATCTGCAGATTACATCAAGTTTTGTTTAGCTTGAGGATAGAAAACTGAACAAACAAAAAGATTTTCTGATAATATTTTGACATCGGTCAAAAGAAGATTGGTCATATCTGTGACAGTACAAATGGTTTCATATAGCCGATATCAGTGTATATACCCTCTAACTATACCGTATTTTTGACTGAAATTTATTTTGTTCCGTTTTCCAGAGTATGAAATAGCTTGATATATTTTGTCCTAAGGTGAGCTTTCAAATATGTAAATTATCTCCCTTTATGAATTGACTGAAGCCCTTGTGCTGATTTTAGAAGTCAAAGTCAAGGTCATTTGCAGAACATATGCTTCAGTTGCACTGGCCAAAGGTCAAGGTCAGAACTCCTTGCCAAAGAGTAATATTCACATGATTGCAAGAGTAGCAATACATCATACATACTTAAGAAGATTATGTACTGAATATTCAGTAAAATTTAGACATAGAGAACAGTAATTCATACGCTCATCCTTGACATCTCCTCTACTTTCTGTCTCGAGGAATTAAATTTTATTCCCTCTAATACTGTAAAATTATTCTTCTTTCATTGGGGACTAGTTCTTGTGGATTTCATGTTCATTTTACAGCCACGTCATGTCTGGAAGCGTTTTTTTTTTTTTTAAATAGATCAAACTGTAAGATTTAGTAGTTTTTATCAAGTTATGAAGGTAGAAAATCAGTTCTTTTTTTTCTTTTTTTCTTTTTTTTTTTTTCAATTTTAGCTACAATTCTAACCAAAGGTATTTTTTCTTAGCACTTTGGACTGTCTGACATAATCATATCAAATCTGCATTAGTATTTAGATAAAGGCTGTCTGCACCTTATAGAAAGATAAAACACGGTTTTAAGATGAGATTATTAAAACTAAGACTAGGTTTGCATATTTTGACAGTTTTGCATTTGTAAAAAATAGAGCATGCAATAAATTGAAAATGAATGCTGTGACATGTACTTGTCACTTTTTATTTTTTTTTAATTCATTCTTTTAAGTCAACAATGAACAAATTTTCAGAAAAATCTCTCTGTTAGAAGGAAACTTTCAGAATGATGTTCATTTAAGCCACAGAACTAAATCCCAAAAAAGTAAAATTCCTATTACATGTAATTTGAAGTTGCTACAAGATACAATCTGACTAAAGTACATCTCCTATTACGCTACGCATAGGATCTGAGAACGACCTATTCATTGCCTCGTTCTGGCGACCCTTTCGCTAGCCAATCAGAGCCTAACTTACCACATCTTGCAAGTCTACCTGTAGCCTTGACTTTTGATATTTACAATTCTTATGTCGTAATGTATCAGATAGCCGGTTAGCTCAGTCGGTAGGCCACTTGCTTTGTAAGCGAGGGGTTCCGGGTTCGAACCCTGGAATGACTGCACATTTTTCTTACTCTTTGACATTCGAACAAGTCGTCTGATTGGTTAAAATAAAAATAGCAATACTGGAAATCCAAAATATACAGAAGACGAATGTGAATGGGTCGTTCTCAGATCTTCGTTTAGAAGATCAAGTACTATAGTCAGATTGCTACAAGATATATAGCCCTTTAAGCAAATTCATGAAGTTTTGTGCTAGCAAAATTGAATGTTTTCACTTTGTGTTGATGGATGATGTCTACTCTGTGATACCATGAACAGAAAGCTCCAGACCTTTATTGTAACCATGATGGATAATGTTCACAGAACAGAAACACACAATCATAATATGAGCCACGCCATGAGAAAACCAACATAGTGGCTTTGCGACCAGCATGGATCCAGACCAGACTGCACATCTGCGCAGTCTGGTCAGGATCCATGCTGTTCGCTAATGGTTTGTCTAAGTGCAATAGGTGCAATAGGCTTTGAAAGCTGGTCTGGATCCATGCTTGTCGCAAAGCCACTATGTTGGTTTTCTCATGGTGTGTCTCATATATAGATACAATTTTGTACTTATTCAGAAATTTCTGATTTTGCGTTATGATTTGTGTAATAAGTCACTCCGGAAAATTGAGTAATACATCATACTTAGAAGTGGTATGCTTGAAAATAATGACACAAAATGCTATTTCGGTGTCTGAGACACATAGATCATTTGAAAATCAATGTTTTTGCTCTCTTTGGCGGCACAGTTATTTGACGTAATTGATGAGCTCTTAGCTGTTTCCCAGTCACTGCAAGTAGATGTTGAGCAGTTTTAGTTAAAACTTGTCAGTAATCAAACCGTAAAAAGTACATGTAGTGTCTGACAACCTGGAATTTAATCATTTCTTGGTGTGCCCCTTTTTCAGCTTAGCCACTTGTTGGTAAGTTTTTTAAAGCAGATATTTAGTAACAAAATCTCAAATCAGATTCTGAAAGCCAATGGTTTCTATAAACGTGTCCTACCTGTCTCAAAAAATGTAAAAAATAAAAGTAATAATAAATTTTACTGCATTTTTTTTTTTTTTTTAATCCAGAAACTTTAACAGCAACGACATATTCCCATTAATACAGTACTTGGTGACTATAATCAAGGATCCTACACCGCTGTTTCATGTAGGGAAGCTGCTTTTATTACAGATGAAGGTGTTTAGGGATTCTTTTCACTTTTGTTCAATCTCATTAGAGTTTAAGATAAAAGTGGCAAATACTGTGCAGATGAATAGTAAAAAATGGTTTCATGTCTCTGGCATAGCTTAAGTATTTGTTTTACAATGAGATTTTATTACCTAATATATATATGAAAGAAAATGTTCATATGATATCCTGTAACTGGTAGATTAACAAGAGACTATTTCTTTTGATGCACATTTATGGTAACCACAATAGAAGATTTTGTTTATAAATTTTGTCTTTTGTGTTTCTCATAAAAAAGATCTAAAGACAGGAAAATAGATATGAGAAAATTAACCAGGAAGAAAAAAAAAATAAATCAAGCATGCACATTTCCTGGCCAGGAGACATTAGTACTAATATAAGGGGTTAACTCAATTGGCTGAAAGCAAGGCTAGATACATTAATACCAATGTGAGGAGGTGGGTGAGTAGGTAAAAAGCAAGTACATGTAAAAACAAAGGGTTAGCTCTGTGGGTAGCAGTTAGGTGCACTAGTAGTGATGTAAGGGGTTAGCTCAGTGGATAGAAAGCAGTCAGATACATTCATAGTAATGTAAAGTGTTAGCTCAGTGGATAGAAAGCAGTGAGATACATTCATAGTAATGTAAAGTGTTAGCTGAGTGGATAGAAAACAGTTAGATACATTAGTACTAATATAAGGGGTTAGCTCAGTGGATAGGAAGCAGTTAGATACATTAGTACTACTGTAAGGTGTTAGCTGAGTGGATAGAAAGCAAAGTTAGATACATTAGTACTACTGTAAGGTGTTAGCTCTGTGGATAGAAAGCAGCAAGATACATTAGTACTACTGTAAGGTGTTAGCTCAGTGGACAGAAAGCAGCAAGATACATTAGTACTACTGTAAGGTGTTAGCTCAGTGGATAGAAAGCAGTAAGATACAGTAGTACTACTGTAAGGTGTTAGCTCAGTGGATAGAAAGCAAAGTTAGATACATTAGTACTACTGTAAGGTGTTAGCTCAGTGGATAGAAAGCAAAGTTAGATAAATTAGTACTAGTGTAAGGTGTTAGCTCAGTGGATAGAAAGCAAAGTTAGATACATTAGTACAGTGTAAGGTGTTAGCTCAGTGGATAGAAAGCAGTAAGATACATTAGTACTATTAGTACTACTGTAAGGTGTTAGCTCAGTGAATAGAAAGCAAAGTTAGATACATTAGTACTACTGTAAGGTGTTAGCTCAGTGGATAGAAAGCAAAGTTAGATACATTAGTACTACTGTAAGGTGTTAGCTCAGTGAATAGAAAGCAAAGTTAGATACATAAGTACTACTGTAAGGTGTTAGCTCAGTGGATAGAAAGCAGTAAGATACATTAGTACTACTGTAAGGTGTTAGCTCAGTGGATAGAAAGCAGTAAGATACATTAGTACTACTGTAAGGTGTTAGCTCAGTGAATAGAAAGCAAAGTTAGATACATTAGTACTACTGTAAGGTGTTAGCTCAGTGGATAGAAAGCAGTAAGATACATTAGTACTACTGTAAGGTGTTAGCTCAGTGGATAGAAAGCAGTAAGATACATTAGTACTACTGTAAGGTGTTAGCTCAGTGAATAGAAAGCAAAGTTAGATACATTAGTACTACTGTAAGGTGTTAGCTCAGTGGATAGAAAGCAAAGTTAGATACATTAGTACTACTGTAAGATGTTAACTCAGTGGATTGAAAGCAAAGTTAGATACTTTAGTAGTAATGTAAGGTGTTAGCTCAGTGGATAGAAAGCAAAGTTAGATGCATTAGTACTACTGTAAGGTGTTAGCTCAGTGGATAGAAAGCAGTAAGATACATTAGTAATACTGTAAGGTGTTAGCTCAGTGGATAGAAAGCAAAGTTAGATACATTAGTACTACTGTAAGATGTTAACTCAGTGGATTGAAAGCAGTAAGATACATTAGTACTACTGTAAGATGTTAGCTCAGTGGATAGAAAGCAGTAAGATACATTAGTAATACTGTAAGGTGTTAGCTCAGTGGATAGAAAGCAAAGTTAGATACATTAGTACTACTGTAAGATGTTAACTCAGTGGATTGAAAGCAAAGTTAGATACTTTAGTAGTAATGTAAGGTGTTAGCTCAGTGGATAGAAAGCAAAGTTAGATACATTAGTACTACTGTAAGGTGTTAGCTCAGTGGATAGAAAGCAGTAAGATACATTAGTAATACTGTAAGGTGTTAGCTCAGTGGATAGAAAGCAAAGTTAGATACATTAGTACTACTGTAAGGTGTTAGCTCTGTGGATAGAAAGCAAAGTTAGATACATTAGTACTACTGTAAGGTGTTAGCTCAGTGGATTGAAAGCAGTAAGATACATTAGTACTACTGTAAGATGTTAGCTCAGTGGATAGAAAGCAGTAAGATACATTAGTACTACTGTAAGGTGTTAGCTCAGTGGATAGAAAGCAAAGTTAGATACATTAGTACTACTGTAAGATGTTAACTCAGTGGATTGAAAGCAGTAAGATACGTTAGTACTACTGTAAGATGTTAGCTCAGTGGATAGAAAGCAGTAAGATACATTAGTACTACTGTAAGGTGTTAGCTCTGTGGATAGAAAGCAGCAAGATACATTAGTACTACTGTAAGGTGTTAGCTCAGTGGATAGAAAGCAGTAAGATACAGTAGTACTACTGTAAGGTGTTAGCTCAGTGGATAGAAAGCAAAGTTAGATACATTAGTACTACTGTAAGGTGTTAGCTCTGTGGATAGAAAGCAAAGTTAGATACATTAGTACTACTGTAAGGTGTTAGCTCAGTGGATTGAAAGCAGTAAGATGTTAGCTCAGTGGATAGAAAGCAGTAAGATACATTAGTACTACTGTAAGATGTTAGCTCAGTGGATAGAAAGCAGTAAGATACATTAGTACTACTGTAAGGTGTTAGCTCTGTGGATAGAAAGCAGCAAGATACATTAGTACTACTGTAAGGTGTTAGCTCAGTGGATAGAAAGCAGTAAGATACAGTAGTACTACTGTAAGGTGTTAGCTCAGTGGATTGAAAGCAGTAAGGTACATTAGTACTACTGTAAGGTGTTAGCTCAGTGAATAGAAAGCAAAGTTAGATACATTAGTACTACTGTAAGGTGTTAGCTCAGTGGATAGAAAGCAGTAAGATACATTAGTACTACTGTAAGGTGTTAGCTCTGTGGATAGAAAGCAAAGTTAGATACATTAGTACTACAGTAAGGTGTTAGCTCAGTGGATTGAAAGCAGTAAGGTGTTAGCTCAGTGATTAGAAAACACTTAGATAAATTAGTGCTGAATAAAAAATAAGGTTGAATTTATTGTGAAAATTTATGTCTTGACATTATATTAGGAAGACAGGATATCACCTGTAAATGGATTAGTTTTCAGCCTGTCTTTTCATTTTAGCTTTAGAAATTCTTTCAATTGTAAAGTAAATAACAGAATGCAAATTAGATTTATGATTGCATTCTGTGTATTTTATTGCATTTCATGGTTATTTGGCAGGAAATAGGATATGTAAACAGATTATTGCCAGTTTCTTATTAAATGATGGTAATGAGCATATCTTCTGCTTCATTAAAATTCTTGGTGGAACAGACTTTCAATTTTAGGTATATCTTTTCCAAACATCACCAATTACTGGAAATTCTATAAAGTTAATTTACATATGATTAGTAAAGAAATGAACATTGTGTTATCAGTCTGAAAATATGCACTGAATTTTGAATTAATGAAAAAGGAAGAAAAGAACATTTTGTACTTGCCTATAATGTTGTGGTCAAATTTAAAATATATGCAAGTTAATTCCTGGATGACAGGAACAGAAATGGTTCACCTAATACTGCAAAAATGTATTTGCTTTAAGTATACATGTATATGGAGAAATAAGTATGTTCTCTTTCCCCCCTTTACCGGCTGTACCTCTCTTATTGAAGGCACTATATAATCTCTTCCATTAACAGACAATGCTGGCTCTTATTCATTAAAGGCATTATGTTTTTCTATCCACTTACAGACAGAATTTTTTCTGTTCATCCTTACTGGCAGTATGTTCTCTCCTCTTACTTAAGGTACTTTGTTCTGCACTGTGTGGTCTTTCCCCTTACAGACACTATACTTATTCTCTCTTCCCTTTCAGAGGCAGTATGTTCTCTCTTATTTGTTAAATGCATTACATTCTCTTTGCCACTTACCACACTATGTTCTATCTTGTTCATTAAAGCATTATATTCTTTCTTCCCTATTACAGTCTGTATGCTGTCTCTTACCACTCACTGGCACTGTACTCGCTTTCCCCTTACAGACACTATACTTATTCTCACTTCCCTGGCAGAGGCAGTAGGTTCTCTCTTATTCATTAAAGGCACTTAATATTCTCTCTTCCACTTACAGACTATAATTTTTCTTATCCATTAATGGCATTATATTCTCTCTCCCCCATTACAGTCTGTATGCTGTCTCTTCCCCTATGACACTCCCACTTAGCTCAATAGGGACAGCGCAGATCTACGGATTGCGGGGTCGTGAGTTTGATCCCCAGGCGGGGCATAATTATGTTCTCTTTGACAATTTGATAAAAGACATTGTGCCTGCATTCATTCGTTCTCTACCTCTGATTCATGTGGGGAAGTTGGCAGTTACTTGTGGAGAACAGGTTTGTACAGAATCCAGGAACACTGGTTAGGTTAGCTGCCCGCCGTTACAAAACTGAAATACTGTTGAAAAACGGCGTTAAACCCAAAACAAACAAACAAACTTCCCCCTTATCGGCTCTTTGTTTTACCTTCCGCTAAAAAGCACTATGTTCTTCATTCCCGATCAAAGGCACTGTGTTTGCAGATACAATTTACACTTAGATTCTCAGTTTCATTGAAGAAAAGAGCTGGCTATGAAAGAAGTAATAGAGTGCATATTTTCTAAAGTCTGATGCACTTGCATCTCCAGTAATGCTAGCATGTTGCAGATCAATTTAATCTGTTTGGATTTTTTCTGGCTAAGCAATTCCGAAATTGATTTTTCAAGTTGCAGATGATCTTTGCAGATGTGTATCTCTTTGATTGAACATTCCATCTTTTACTTTTTATAAACAATTTTAAGTTGTCCAGATTGATTTCAGTGTTGCAATATTCACAGACAATAAAAGGCATCTAGTGTACCTGATTGATATAC
Organism: Mercenaria mercenaria; assembly: GCF_021730395.1. Classification (NCBI taxonomy): domain Eukaryota; kingdom Metazoa; phylum Mollusca; class Bivalvia; order Venerida; family Veneridae; genus Mercenaria; species Mercenaria mercenaria. The sequence goes on from NC_069364.1 coordinate 50,224,473, forward strand.
TGTTCTGGGACATTTAGTCACAGAATTTTTTTCTGCTATATTCGTAGATTTTTAAAATCATCGAATTCTAGAACAATGATTTTAATTTGTAAAACACACAAAAAATAAAACTTACTATATTATGTTGGTTGTCATTTATAAGCAGGATGTATAGTTGGTAAATATTGACCTGGCACTTGTTAATCTTTGCCAGTATTTTCAGCTGTTTTCGCTAGTTTATGCCATTTTTTTATCCTAAAAAAAAAAAATTGAGTTAAATATTATCGCGTTGAATCTATCGTTGATACACACACAGTCAGTGTTTTTACACACAGTAGGTGTTTTTGCAAACAAAAATTTCGTTAGCATGACTGATTCAAAATATTTTGTGCGTGGCCATCTTTAATGTTTGATATTTTAGTTGTTAGCAAATTGTTTTTGAAATAACCATTAAATTTGTATGTTTTAAAGCAATACTTTGCATAAATTGTGTTAATTAGACCATGTTAATCCTGTGATGTTCATGATTCAAAATAAATTCATTCCTGATATTTGTTACATTTACCTGAATATCATGGCATGGTTCTGAGATCATGTACAGGAAAATGGTAAGGCATATCAAAAGAACTTGTCGGCCAGCAAAGTTCAGTGAAAATATCTTTTCACATTTAACGAAACTGCAAATTTAAGAAACCATGAACCAGGCTATTTTTGAAAAAAAAAAAATGTGGAAAAAAAGAGTCAGGCCAAAGCCCTATACTGGAACATGCATACAGCTAATGGTAGAGCATTATGAAAAATGGGGATCTGGAAGAAAAATCATTGAAAACCTGCTACAGCTTACTAAGTGCACTGTGACATTGCCTGCAGCATGGGATGTTTTGAACTTGACATCTTACACCTGGGTTGTAAACTTTTACTATCGGCAATCTTGTGATCTTTATCTTCTTCACTGGACATTAAGCCATTTATGGCCTGTACATGACATTGTGTAGATAGTAATTTTAACCTACCCATAAAAGCAGTTAATTTACCCTACCCATAAAAGGATAAAACTTTTCAGGGTTTAAAGCAGTGTAAGCAATTTGACAATTAAATGCTAAATTATTTTGAAACACTGAGAATGAATATATAAATTTTGAGTCTAGTATGACGTTGAGCGATTTTGATCAAATTTTCAAGTCACAGGATATGAAATGATTAAAATACGGAAGCTGTAATTGGATAGAAAGCATGGTAATTGATCTTTCACATTTCTCGCTGGATAATTTAACAGTAGAATGTTGTGCACAAATTAAGCTGTCCTCCTATATTCTCAGAGATAAGTGTTTTTTGGCATTTCATAATGAAATATTACTGCTGCTATGCCAAGATTAGAAAATGGTAGGCATCGCCCAGAATTCTCCCTTGGTAGTGATATGTTGTTCTTTAGGGAATGACTCAGTGATGTATGATAATGCATCCTTATTATGTCCTATTAGACTAATTGGTTTCTGGTCGTACAAAATTTTCATGATGTCTCGACATAGCATCATGTTGCAGATATGTGCAAGGCAGATTATTCTCTTCATTTTTGCCACTGATAATAGACATATTTAGATCCATTTTTCTCTTTAAAATAAATTTATAACTTGTTAGTGGGGCCTCTTTGGCCAGTTTGAATCTGGGTCATGTAGGGTCAAAAACTAGGTCACTAGGTCAAATCAAAGGAAAAGCTAGTTAATACTCTAGAGGCCACATTTATGATCATATCTTGATGAAACTTGGTCAGAATGTTAATCATGATGATCTATAGGTCATGTTCAAATCTGGGTCAGGTGGGGTCAAAAACTAGGTCACTGGGTCAAATCAAAGGAAAAGCTTGTTAACACTCTAGAGGCCACATTTATGACTGTATCTTCATGTGTCGATTCGCTGTAAAACCCAACTCACTCACTCACTCATGAAACTTAGACTGTTAATCTTGATGATCTTTAGGTCAAGTTTGAATCTGGGTCATATGGGTTCAAAAACTAGGTCACCAGGTCAAATCAAAGGAAAAGCTAGTTAACACTTTAGAGGCCACATTTATGACCATATCTTAATGAAACTATCTTGATGATCTTTAGGTCAATAGGTCAGGTGAGCGATACAGGGCCTTCATGGCCCTCTTGTTTTATGAGACTGACAGATATGCCAGTTTCTTGCTACATTTAAACTTATGGTTGCTTTGGCGCTAAAAATAAATAAGTTAATGTTCTTATGCAGCATTTTGAATGGATTTCAAACTCTAGCTTATTGTATGCACAGTTGAGGGATTTGATATATTTTATTTTATAAATACTTACAGAATTAATACAGTTCAAGATAAGAGTAATTAATAATAAAACTGCTATGTTAAATTTTACATGCAATACAGGGCAATATATTTTACATGAAAAACCTGTGCTGTGCAGAGCATTATAAACTTTCTGATATATAAAATTGGTCTTAAATATGAAAATCTGTTACATTGAATATGAAAAATCATTATAATTTCAAAACAGTCATTTTTATCAGTCATACCTTTCCCCCAATATTGAGAAGAGGTTTATTGCAGCATTCCTGACATGCTGATAAGCACAGCCTGTAGCATGTTTGTACTCTCATGATTTTAGTGCCAGTGTTATTGATCAGAACATCACTAACATGGGAACTGAGAATGTAGGATAGTCTTTGTATGATTTCTCTCTGGGATTATAGGGAGTTTAATCTTGTGATACTTGGTCAGAAATTTTTGTTGTTGTGAAAAGAAAAAGTAGAGATATACAGAAAATTTGGAAGTAAGTAAATAATTTGTATGTGTAAAACAAATAGGTCAGTATGTCAGTGTTACTTTGTATGTTACTATTTATAAGTTGTCTATCTTCGTAAATGCTTATTATACAGTATACTCTTGTAGAAATTAAGCAACAAAAGATAAAAATACAAAAAAAAATGCTTCTCTTTAAATATGACTAAAGTTTGTCAAGATTTCCAGGGTTTATCTTGACTTAGTAAGTCATGTGAGTCATTGTATTTTACAAGAAAAAGGTACATGTGTGGATGTGCAGCTGTCAACAGAAATAAACATCTGTCTGTTTAATATTCATTTAGAATATAGCAATATCTGGCATGGTTACCTTGTGGGACAGACAGTAAAGGGCACAGTGAGCTTGGGACTGGAAATGGTTTCTGCTCAGTTACTAAAGAATGCCCAGGCCTTAGCTTCAAACCACATAGTATGATTGCCTGTGGTCAGCAGATGACCCTTATAGGTTTTGGGGTCAGTTGGTCAAAGATCAAGGTCACAATGACCTTGAGACTGAAAATGGTTTCTGCACAATAACTGACCCTTATCATGCTAATAAGGATTGATTCTGCCTTTGGAACCAGTGCAGATCTTGACCAGACTGCACATCCAAGCAGTCTGATCATGATCTGCACTTCGCCATTCAGTCAGTTACTTTTTGGTGTGCACCCCTTTTAAAAGTTAATGGTACTGTCCAAATTAAAATGTAGACAAGTTCATTATAGAAATTTAGCAGGGTAAGGGTTAAAGAACACCTTTGCCTACTGTCAGGTGATTGTCTGTGGTGAGTAGATGATCCATATATTGCTTTGGGTTCAGTAGGTCAATGGTCAGGGTCACTGGAAATGGTTTCTGTTTAAGAATTTTTGGCCTACAGTAATCAGATTTAATGGGATGATTGTCTGTGGTCAGAAGATGACCTCTAATTTTATGGGGGATACGGTTCTGCTATGTCTCTCCCCCCCCCCCCCCCCCAAACCGGGGCAGGGAGCTGACTATTACAGTATTGTAAGCTGTATTGCATGACATTTATTTGGTACAATAGTCACTAACAGTGTATACTTCTGTTTACTAGTGGTGATGATATAACTGATTGGATTGAAGGTTTCAAAAATGTGGTGACCGCCTCGGTAGCCTAGTGGTAGAGCGTCCGCTCCGAGTGCGGGAGGTCGTGGGTTCGATCCCCGGCCGCGTCATACCAAAGACCAAAAAATGGTACTAGTAGCTTCCTCGCTTGGCGCTCAGCATTAAGAGGATAGTGCTAGGACTGGTCAGCCCGGTGTCAGTATAATGTGACTGGGTGGGGTATTATGCCATGTGTCTACGGCGTGATATTACAGTGAGGCAGCACTATAAAGTTGGGCATTGTGCTCACTGCTACAAGTAGACACCGTCGTTTATAAGACTGAAAAATTGTTGAAAAAGACGTTAAACCCGAACACACACACACACACAAAAAAATGTGGTGCAAAGTAAAAAAATAATTTACCACAAGTGAAAAGGGAAATTTATAAAAAGGGAATGACTTCAAGAACCTTTACCTGCATATTTACTATTTCTCATATGATTTTTTTTTTTTTATTTCAGAGGATGAAGATTACATACGTTTTAGCACTTGTGTTGGTGTTTGCAGTGGTTGCTATGGCAGCCAAGCCAAACAAAGCTGAAAGAAAAGCACTAAGTAAGTGACTTAAGGTAGTTCTGCATGTTCAGATCAGTCCTTTCTTACAATGTAGAATTTTGATTAAATCCTGATTTTTTTTTTTCAAAGCTTCAGAGAAAAAAGATAGGGAACTGTGCTTGAACTTTTGCTAGACTGATAAACAAAATTTGGACCTCACATAATTTTTCATAATGGAAGTCTGTGGCAAAATTACAATTTTAATGACAGTTTTGCAAAAAGAAACCTTTCTGCAATATAGTTTAATGAATTTTCTCTCGGTTATAAATAAGGTTATTATTCCTGTGTTTGAGATATTTGCCTATGATAAAAGATATCTGCACATTTCAAGCTGATTTGAAGACATTATTTTTGAATTGACCTTTTTGTGCTCCCCAAAAGTTTTGTGAGGGCTCTAAGAGTTGCCCCTGCCTGTCTGTCTGAATTTGTGTTGTGCATATCTCAAAAAGTCTTTGACCCAGAGTCATCAAATCTGATAGGATTGTTATTCAGCATGTGAGGTTGTGCATCTGATGTTTTAATTTGGATCTCACACAGCCAGACCAGTTATGGCCCTTGACTTTAAGTGAAAAATACACATAAAAAGGGCCTAAGTTTGTGTCGCATGTATCTTAAAAAGTATTTGACTTAGAGTCATAAAACATTAGTGGATTCTTATGTAGCATGTAAAGTTTTGCACCTGTGTTCTTTTTGGGATTTTACACAACCAAACCAGAGTTACGGTCCTTGACTTAGTGATTAATAGGCATAAACTCCTTAAAAGTTTGTGTTGCATATATCTTAAATAATATTTTACCTAGGGTCGTGAAACCATGTAGGAATATTATTCAGCATGTGAATATGTGCACCTGAGTTTTTTTATGCCCCCGAAGGGAGGCATATAGTTTTTGAACCGTCTGTCGGTCCGTCGGTCTGTCAGTCTGTCCGCAATTTTCGTGTCCGGTCCATATCTTTGTCATCAATGGATGGATTTTCAAATAACTTGGCATGAATGTGTACCACAGTAAGATGATGTGTCGCGCGCAAGACCCAGGTCTGTAGCTCAAAGGTCAAGGTCACACTTAGACATTAAAGGATAGTGCATTGATGGGCGTGTCCGGTCCATATCTTTGTCATCGATGGATGGATTTTCAAATAACTTGGCATGAATGTGTACCACAGTAAGACGACGTGTCGCGCGCAAGACCCAGGTCCGTAGCTCAAAGGTCAAGGTCACACTTAGACATTAAAGGATAGTGCATTGATGGGCGTGTCCGGTCCATATCTTTGTCATCCATAGATGGATTTTCAAATAACTTGGCATGAATGTGTGACACAGTAAGACGACGTGTCGCGCGCAAGACCCAGCTCCGTAGGTCAAAGGTCCTAAACTCTAACATCGGCCATAACTATTCATTCAAAGTGCCATCGGGGGCATGTGTCATCCTATGGAGACAGCTCTTGTTTGTTTTGTTTTTTTCACTTGTCAAGACCCTTGACTTAGTGAAAAAATAAAAGTTTGTGTCTCGTGTACATGTATATCAAAATGCACTCGACCTAGAGTAATAAAACTTAGAGGATCAATATATAGCATGTGAAGTTGTGCACCTGGTGTTCTCTTTGGGATTTCACTCAGCTAGGCCAGAGTTAAGGCCCTTCCCTTAGCGAAAATACACATAAAGTTCTTAAAAGTTCACTTAGAGTCATGAAACCATGTACAGTGGCAGGAATGGAGATGGGGGAGGGGGGCACCTGTGTCTATGGATACACATTAGTTAATATCAAATTTTATCTTTAGAAATACAGTAATGTTGTCATTTTAACAGATTTACTCATGGTTTGCAAATTTTTAGCTCGACTATTCGAAGAATAAGTAGAGCTATCCTACTCACCACGGCGTCGGCGTCACACCTTGGTTAAGTTTTTCGTACCAGTCCACATTTTGACAAAGTCTTTTGAGATAAAGCTTTGAAACTTTCAACACTTGTTAACCATCATCATGGCCAGTTATAGGCAAGAGCACATAACTCCATCAAGGATTTTGGCTGAATTATGGCCCCTTTTGACTTAGAAATCATGGTTAAGTTTTTCATACCAGTTCATATTTTGACAAAGTCTTTTAAGATAAAGCTTTGAAACTTTCAACACTTGTTTACCACCACCATGGCCAGTTATAGGCAAGAGTACATAACTCCATCAAGGATTTTGGCTGAACTATGGCCCCTTTTGACTTAGAAATCATGGTTAAGTTTTTCGTACCAGTTCATATTTTGACAAAGTCTTTTAAGATAAAGCTTTGAAACTTTCAACACTTGTTTACCATCATCATGGCCAGTTATAGGCAAGAGCACATAACTCCATCAAGGATTTTGGCTGAATTATGGCCCCTTTTGACTTAGAAATCATGGTTAAGTTTTTCATACCAGTTCATATTTTGACAAAGTCTTTTAAGATAAAGCTTTGAAACTTTCAACACTTGTTTACCATCACCATGGCCAGTTATAGGCAAGAGCACATAACTCCATCAAGGATTTTGGCTGAATTATGGCCCCTTTTGACTTAGAAATCATGGTTAAGTTTCTCATACCAGTTCATATTTAGACAAAGTCTTTTGAGATAAAGCTTTGAAACTTTCAACACTTGTTTACCATCACCGTGGCCAGTTATAGGCAAGAGTACATAACTCCATCAGGGATTTTGGCTGAATTATGGCCCCTTTCGACTTAGAAATCTTGGTTAATATTTCGTACCAGTTCATATTTTGACAAAGTCTTTTGAGAAAAAGCTTTGAAACTTTCAACACCTGTTTACTATCACCATGTCCAGTTATAGGCAAGAGTACATAACTCCATCAAGGATTTTAGCTGAATTATGGCCCCTTTTGACTTAGAAATCTTGGTTAAGTTTTTCGTACCAGTTCATTTTTTGTAAAGTGTTTGACATATGGCTTTGAAACTTTTATCACTTGTTTAGTATAATAGTCTCTATCTGTAGGAAAGAGAAAATAACTCTGTCATCTATTTTGGCTTAATTATGGCCCTTTTTGGACTTTGAAATTGGTTCTGTTTTCATACAAGTCCATGTTTTGTCAAAACTATTTGACATATGGCTTTCAAACTTTGAACACTTGTTTATCATTATGATTTCCATCTGTAGGCAAGAGTACATAACTATTTTGACTGAATTATGGCCCTTTTTGGACTTTGAAATTGCCTCATATATTGCCATTTAGTGCAAGACTTATCAAAATCAAAGTAATACAGGAACATTGTTTGTCTAATCTATTTATTTCTTTTGTCTGTATATCCGTGGAAATATTTTTACCCCATTCTTCAATCAATTCTTCGAATAGTCGAGCGCGCTGTCATCAGACAGCTCTTGTTGTAAAATGATTTTTGTTTCTGCATGACATTCTCAGGCTTCAGGGAATTTTTTCATATTCTGGTAATGGTACTGGTTGTGGTTAAATGAGGGGTAAAGTGGTACTAAATTATGGATTGAGGGGGGGGGGGGGGGAGAGGGGAGGGACTGATGCAGTAGTATTAATTAATAGCAGTGGATGTGGCGCCATGTGTGATACTCAGGGTTTTGGGGATGACCATTTGGAGATCCTTTGCTGATAATGCAAATGTTTTGTAGTGAAACGCTAGAAAAATTGAAATTAAAAAAATTCTAGCATGAAGCAGACAGAATTAGATACCTCTGATTTTTTGGGGGCAATTCATGGGTAAACTACGTATACTATTCAATTCTGTCATCAGGTCAGTTTGAACATGCTTTACTTTATTTTAATAACAAAAAAAAACCCACACACACATTCTCATCATTCGTATCTCTTGTTCACAAGAAATTGTATTGAACATATGAAACGACTCAGTTTTATCATTGGCATCATCACAAGATATGTTGTGTGCACTCCAGGTGTCGTCTGCTGGGAGAAATATGCTGCAGTATTGGGATATATTTTAATAAAGATGGTCTTAAGTGATCATCTTTATATTATCGTTTTCAGATGCAATTTTTGTATAAGACATAACCTTTCATTTATTTTTTTGCCAATTAAATTTGAGGAAATTTTGCTTTCCATTTTTAGGAGGAAAAAAAAACAACATTCTTTTTCAGCTTGGGATAGTCTCTGTTCGAAGGAGTGAATTAATGAACAAAAAAATCCCTGGGCTTTATTTTACATTTTCCAAATTAATGATGTTTCCCTTTTACTTCCGATTTATCAAACATGCAGAACTACTTTAACCTTTAGCCTGCTGGCGGCGAATATTTCAGCCTTTGCGAACAGTGCAGACCAAGATCAGCCTGCACATCCGTGCAGTCTGATCATGGTCTGCACTGTTCGCTATTCAGTCAGTAAATTTTCAGTGAAAACCCCTTCAAATAATAAATGGTATTGCCCAAATTAAATGATGGACCAGTCCATTTAGGAAATTTAGCAGGCTAAGGGTTAAAAGGAGTCTACTGATGTCTATAGCATGATTATTAATAAATCTGTCAAAACTAATGATCACATGATACTTTGTTCAGGGTGAGCTGTTAATACAGGTAGAAAGTGTGGCATCCAGAATCAGTTTACTATATTGTTACAGTTGCTTAATCACAGCCAGTACGGTTAAAACCAATATCTGACAACTGTGTCGGGGAGTAGACTGGCTCAGTGGTTAGAGCATTGGACCAGCACCCAAGCAACCCGGGTCCAAATCCCGCCACAGGCAGTTGTGATTTTTCTTCAGAAAAATTGTATGCTGTTTGAGTTGTTACAACTAAAAGTTGTAAGAATATTCTCGTCTGTTTTCAGGGAAGTGCAAGCCTTACACGTTCAGTTATACAGAATGTGCGAAAGGTAACATGACAATCACAAAGAATCCTACAGCTGGCGTGGATGGCTGTCAGCCAGAAACATATGAAAAGCCTTGTGTTGAAGAGAACACTTTCACTTCAAGTACGTACATTCTCTGTCATGCATTCTGTATTCAGTCCTAAAAATGTTCAAAATATAAAAAGGTTTTCTAGAAAAGATTGTGAAGCAACAAAATTTCAGAATGACATTTAATATTGTCCATAAATATTGACCTAGCACTCATGAATATTCCGTATATATCTGTAAATTAATTTTCGGTGTCCAAACCTAAATAAGTGATAAATCTACTGCATATATAATTTTGAATAGATATAATGTGCACGCTTCTGCAGGTAGCTATGCGGACAAAGCGTTTAGCTTCCAATCGCAGTGTTGTTGGTTCGAGTCCTACGTCTGACCATATCTTCTTTTTTTTCCTAATTTTATATGCAAACTTACCACTTATCTGATCAAACCTATCCTGATTTATTATGGTTCATTTATTGAAAGTTATCATATTTAACCTTTGTAGAAAAAATGGACGAAAATTGTTTAAAAGTATCTTAAGATAAAAAGACGAATGAGCCACACCATGAGAAAACCAACATAGTGCATTTGTGACCAGCATGGATCCAGACCAGCCTGCGTATCTGCGCAGTCTGGTCAGGATCCATACTGTTTGCTTTCAAACCCTATTGCAATTAGAGAAACCATTAGCGAACAGCATGGATCCTGACCAGACTGCATGGATGCGCAGGCTGGTCTGGATCCATGCTGGTCGCAAATGCACTGTGTCGGTTTTCTCATGGCGCAGCTCAAATTACTAACCACCAGCATTTCCAGAAAATGAATACTACAAGAGAAAACAATTAAAATTGATGAAATATGATACATGAAATAATAATCTGAGGTGATTTCGAACCAGTGAAAACGTGAGTGGAAGTAAGACACCTTACCACTACACGCGTGTCATGGATTAACTGTATAGGTTACTTTAGTACTATAGATATTTGCAGGATTCAAATAGTGGGTAAATGTATGAAAACAACCGAAAATATTGGCAAAGATTAATGAGTGCCAGGTCAACTCTTATGGACAATACATAGGATATTTGTTTATTTTGAATGATTATGGAATATATATTATGGAGAAGTAAGAAAATTTTAAATATTTTCACAATTTCACAAGCACCTAGCATGATTGAAAATGTGAACATTTTCTCACATTGAGGTGAGATGTATTCCATATTTACAAATCAACAATTTTACTGTTTTAGCACTCCACTGGCCACAATTTTTTGGCTCAATCTTGATGAAACTTGTTTTTTTATGAAACTTTTTTTATAATTTATTTGTATAAGTCATCACATTTAATATCGGTTGTAGTGTGTAATAATAAAACAATTCATGACAAAACAAGTAATGGACATTGTATATTGTTTCATAAGTAGTCAATACTCAGTGTACTACAATGAAATACCTTTCAAACATTTTAAGAAATATGTGATGAAATATAAATGAATATTCATTATTTTTTAAAACAAATGTTTTAGCAAAAAGAGAATAGAAAGCAGTAAAAAAAAGAAAGAAGAAAAATGTTTGTTTTGTTGTCTCCAGTTTATGTTAAATGAAACAATTTCATATCTTTTTCTAAAGATTATTAGGAGTATAAAAATAGACATTATATTATGTTTTTTCTTTCCATTCTTTCTGTTTGGTCATCAATAAGTACAATAGTATTGATACCGCTAGATACAAGGTATATGGAGGCTTATTGAATTTTAGAATGTCTGTTGGTTTGTTCACGTGTCAGTCCATTGATTCTGCTGCATATCTTCTTAAAGGGGAATATTCAACATTTGACAATGTATATATTTAGAAAGAATTTAATGAATACTATAAATTGGCAAAACAATTATGAAAATCGGACTACAAACAAAAAAGCTATGGCAATTTAAATATTATCAGTTAATTAAATGGCAGCCATTTTCGGCACAGTGACGACATCGTCCTTTCGTTATATGAGCATTACCAAATATCTATTTATGGCAAAATTATGTTAAATACAATCAAACACAGAGCTTAGATTTAAGGTAAACACTTTTACACATATACTAAGGTTCATATTATATTATGGCCCACAAAATATGTTGCACTTAGTTGTTATTCACTGAATTTCCATATATGGTAATGCCCAAAATGGCTGCCATTTGAGAGCATAGATGGTATTCAAATGGCTATATCTTTTTTGTTTGCAGTCCGATTTTGATATTTTTTCGTTAGTGTTAATGTTTCACCTAGTTGTACCCCCCGACAACAAAGTTGTAAGGGGGGGTATACTGGTTTCAGGTTGTCTGTCTGTCCGTCCGTCTGTCTGTCCGTAGACACAATCTTGTGCGCACCATCTCTCCTCATCCCCTTGACACAATTTAATGAAACTTTACGCAAGTGATCAGTAACAACAGTAGTTGTGCATGGGGCATGTTAGGTTTTTTCAGATAAAAAAATTGCAGAGTTACGGGACTTTGTTTTTTGTTACTATACTATATACATAGACACAATCTTGTGCGCACCATCTCTCCTCATCCCCTTGACACAGTTTAATGAAACTTCATACAAGTGATCAGTAACAATAGTAGTTGTGCATGGGGCATGTTAGGTTCTTTCAGAAAAAAAATTTGCAGAGTTACGGGACTTTGTTTTTTGTTACTATACTATATATACATAGACACCATCTTGTGCGCACCATCTCTCCTCATCCCCTTGACACAATATAATGAAACTTTACACAAATGATCAGTAACAACAGTACTTGTGCATGGGCATGTTAGGTTGTTTCAACCACAAAAATTGCAGAGTTACGGGACTTTGTTTCTTGTTCACATACTATGTACATACAGTTTGCATATGCAGTCTTATGCGCACCTAATCTTCCGAACCCTTGCACACAATTTAATGAAACTTCACACAAGTGATCAGTATCAACCCTAGTTGTGCATGGTGCATGTTACGTTCTTTTAGATAAATATTCTGCATAGTTATGGGACTTTGTTTTTTGTTACTATACTGTATACATATACAGTCTATATACATACAGTCCACATAATTATGCAATCTTGTGTGCGTCAAATTGCAATGTACTGTGTCAGTGCATGTGGGGGGTACATTCATCACCTTTAGTGATAGCTCTAGTTCTTTCTAATATGAAATGTTGCCAAATAGTGCATATTCCTCTTTAATGGCTAAGAATATTTTCATAAAACTGGTATCAATTTTTAACCTTATAAAGATGATGATAAGAGTGCACAATGCAGGTCACTAGGTTCAAGATCAAGTTCGTCACATTTAGAGGTCAAATAGCTTAACTTTATATCTGCTCCATATTGTATAAACCACATGAAAATTTTCATAAAACTGATACCAGTTGTCTACCAGATGACATACAGAGTGCACAACCCTGGTCATTAGGCCCAAGGTCAAGGTCATATTTAGAGGTCAAAGGTTAAATAGTTAAATTTTAATGTCCACTTCATATCTACTAAACCACTACAATGAATTTCATAAAATTAGTACTAGTTGGTAACCTCATCCAGGTGACATGCAGATTGCACAACCCACATCATTAGTTCAAAGGTTAAGGTCACACTTAGCAGTCAAATCCAATAGTTTAAATTTACGTTTACTGAATATCTGGAAGGATTTTGATAAAACTGGCATCAGTTGTTAACCGCATCAAGATGACTTGCAGTGTACAATCCATGTCACTAGGACCGAGGTCAAGGTCAAACTTGAAGATCAAAGGTCTTGATCACAACAGTTTACTTACCCTGTATCAAAGCGGCATCTGGGTGTATCGATCACCTTTAGTGATAGCTCTAGTTCATACTTTTCAACACAAAATATCACCTGACTATGAACTCTGGCTTTAACTCTTGTTCTCACTATAGATTTACTTTACTTACAATGCTTGGGAATATTTGTTGAGTTAAAAAAAACAACAGTAAAACCAAGTGCTCAGAATTCATTCAACGCATCAGTGTAATTTGTGCAAATTGCAGATTTTAAACTGCAAAATTAAACATATTGACACTTTATTGGTTTAATAACTGACAGGTGTGATCATTATTTTGTATTTTTAATATGTTTCTGTAAGGAAGGAATGTCTGTTGTAGACATACCTGGCAGTATAACTCTGGTGAAATTAAACTGCATTGTATTTTATTGCTTAATCTAACCCCTATCAAAAATTGTATTGCAACAGATTGCATTATTAAAATTTTGATTCTATTGTCTGTTTTGATTTGTTAGTGATCAGATTAAATTTTCTTTTCATATGTTGTCTTGTAGACACTAAAACACCAAATAACTGGTACTCAAAACTGTGAAAAGTTATTTTGCTTCAGAAATATAAAAGTTTCATGGGATTTAGATTTCAAAATATTAACAACAGTCGACATTAATCGTGAAGTCATCTTAGTAATGTAAAGTGTAACAGTCCAACTATAATTATGCAGTTTCTGCCACCAATATTTGGACAACAAAATTATTGTATTTGCATAATTATGATTATTTGAATTATTAAACTTGATATTAATATTTAAATGTTAATTTCAATATTCATTCCCATCCTTCCCTTTTTTCCTTTTTTAAAGAGAAAAATGGTTGTGTGATGACAAAGAAAATTGATAGAACTGCATGTGGTGTACCTGGTAGTGACCCTGAAACAACAGAATTTACTATAACACTAACTAAGACTGGCTGTACAAATAGCAAAAAGAACAAGGAGACTACAAAGACAGGACTTTGTAAAACTGGAGGTGAGTATAACTGTGTTTTAACTATTACCCTGTTAAATTCATAAATTTGATTGGTCCAGCATTCAATTTGGGCAGTACCACTTGTTTTTCAAAGGGGTGTTCACTGACAATTTACTGACTGAATAGTGAACAGTGCAGACCATGATCAGCCTGCACATCCAATCACTTGCCACCAGCAGGTTATAAGTTAATACGAGGGGCGTTCAATAAATACCCAGAAAAGTGCTCTCAATTCTTCATGTATCATCAAAAATAAATGAAAATGCTATAAAATGTAGACTAGGGAATACAGAGTTGATTTGTCAAAATTAGATTGTCATTGGATAAATAATAAATTAATGCGAGTCCCCATGGCAATGTCATGTGACGTCATCCGGCCCAATTTTGTCTCTTTTTTATCCCCCGACGAAAGTCGGAGGGATATAGTTTTGGAGTTGTCCGTCCGTCTTTCCATCCGTCCGTCCGTCCGTCCGTCCGGAGCCATATCTAGGAAATGGTTGGGAATATTTATTTAAAACTTCATATACATGTTCACCACAATGAGTTCTTGTGGCCCGTCAAGTTTCAGTCAGATTGCCCAAGTAACACCAGAGTTATGGCCCTTAGAAGTTTCTAGTGTTAACTATATGGGTACTTAAATATGGCAATTTCTGCATCAAACTTTTGATATATTTGACCTAGAACTATGAAACTTAAACAGAATTTAGATCACCATAATGTGGTTGTGTACACACAATTTCATTTGGATTTATTTGTAAATTAAGAGTTATTGCCCTTTAATTGTATAAAAATCCACATATTTGTACATAACAAACTTACCATTTTGTAGAATTTCATTAAATTTCTTTCATTCTTTCCATGAACATTTATTGTAAAACATGTGAAGTTGTGTACCCACACCTGGTCACCCCCTTACCTTGATCACACACCTCCCCCCTATCCCCCGACACCCCCCCCCCCCCCCCAAAAAAAAAAAAAATCATTCCTTATTTTAGATTTTTTTCAAACAAACTTCATGTACATGTTCACCACTATGAGGTTATGGGGCCCATCAAGTTTCAGACAGATTGCCCAAGTAACACCAGAGTTATGGCCCTTAGAAGTTTCTAGTGTTAACTATATAGGGTACTATAGATCTATAGATATGCCAATTTCTGCATCATAACTTTTTTTATATTTGACCTAGAACTATGAAACTTTACAGAATTTAGAGCACTATAATGTGGTTGTGCACAGACAATTTTGTAAGGATTTCTTTTTGTAAATTCAGAGTTATTGCCCTTTAATTGTCTAAAAATCCACATATTTTTACATAACAAACTTACCATTTGGCAGAATTTCATTAAATTTCTTTCATTCTTTTCTGTGAACATTTATTATAAACATGTGAAGTTGCGCACCCACACCTGGTCACCCACTTGCATTTGTCACACCCCTCCCCCTCCTAACCCCTCCCCCCCCTTCCCAAAAAAATTTTTTTTTTCATTTCTTATTTTAGTTTTTTTCAAACCTTCCAAGTTGTACCATTCCCCCACCTCACTTCTCCACCAGTCATGCCACCACTGATCATGCATCCACTGCCCCCCCCCCCCCACTCCAACTTCACCCTTTTACCTTTTTTTTTCATTTTAATTTTCAATCAATATTTATATCAGCATGTGAAATTTTGTTTCCTCTCCATTCCCCTGCCACCCCACCCCTAAAAAAATAAATATATACATATATCTCAGGGCTCCGGAAATTTTGATAACTCAATCGGTCCGAAACGAAAATCCTGACATCGGCTCTACCCCACCCACCGCATTCCCTATATTACATATTTTGTAAAACGTGATAGAGTAAAGAAATAAGCATGTCATGCATTAAAACTGAGTTACGGTCACCGCGAGTTACCATACAATGAAGAACAGTTATTCAGTGTTATGTGTGATCGTTACTTTGTTTAAATTTCGAAGTTTTTCCTGCAAGGATAAAATTACCGGCATTGACACTGTGTACGTAACTAGTCTAAAAGCTAACGCACGTGACTTTGGTACCGTAATCACGGCAGATACTTTGTGATGTTTCCTCATTCTTTGAC
The DNA here is from genome assembly GCF_021730395.1 of Mercenaria mercenaria. NCBI lineage: Eukaryota > Metazoa > Mollusca > Bivalvia > Venerida > Veneridae > Mercenaria > Mercenaria mercenaria. The sequence continues at coordinate 50,240,666 of NC_069364.1, forward strand.
GGAATTCTATAAAATACAATGTGTCAAAGTGAATTACACGACACATATTCTCTGCTAAACAGCCTCAGTATTTTAAGAATACTAATGTGTACGTTATGTGAACGCTGAGATCGAATTTCCTGCATTTATAGTACCAAAAGGTCACGTGGGTTGGCCACAGATGATTTCATTTCACTTACATTGTACTTTTTTATAAAGTTATATGTTCTGTTCTGATGTAAACAAAATTTCATTTTGAAACGTTTTTTAAAAGACCAATTTAATAAACAGCGCCACTCCGGTTTTCTTTATCATTCATGTTTGCCAGTCCATCTTTTTTTTTTCTTTTTCTTGTTTGTACAGTCTGGTTTCAATGACGATTTTCTGCACTTTTTTCAACTGGAGCCCCAACAAATGAATCATGTAATTATAAAAAACATTTTTATCGGTTTTCCGTGTGATGTCTCTTTAAATCAAAGACCTATAATGTACATGATTAAATGCAGTGACCATTTGTTTTTTACCCGTGATCAAACATAACCTTTTGAAAAAAAAAACATTCCTCGGATTCTAAATAAAAGAAGTGGATCCCCGTCGAAATGATTTAGATCCAGTCAGAAACATTTGGAAACCAGTCAAAAATGTTTAATACATTGCAGTCGGCTGTCTGCAAACATTAAAGGATGTGCCGCGCGAGCGCTGATTGCATCACGTGCTAATTACGGACTGATTATCAAAGTGACAATCAGACCGATTGACACGTTTATTGATTATCTGAGGGTGCGACCAACAGTTTCCTGCTTGGCAGGTGATCGTGTATTGAGATATCAGACTGAAATTTAAACTTTTCTCCATTTTTACGGGACCGATTTTTTTCGTTTTTTCACTTTACGAATCGGTCTGAAAAGTCAAAAATAGGTCCAAAACCGACAAACCGGCAAATTTCCGAAGCCCTGATATATCTTTATATACATATATATATTTCCATTCCTTTTTTTTTTAAATGTTCAAACCTTCAATATGTTAAGTTGTGACTGCACAAACATTGCCCTCAGCCATGTTCAAGATATCTTACCTGTGTTCTCTTAAGGACATCTGATCTTTTAAGTTCAATTGTACATGTAAAACAGCAACACCTGGTGCCAAACCACTCAAAGACAATATTTCATTCCAGTTAAACTTCAAGCTCACATTTCAATTAACTGCATTTAATTTTAAAAGCTAGGCTTATTACAGTAAGCATATCCCATTCAAAATAAATTCTTTAGTCAGGATCAAAGTATCATACATTTATTATGTACTCTTTTAATTAAACATTTGTTTTCTGTTAAATTGATTTTGACTAATGAAATTATTTGCTTCTTATTAACATCCTTAACTTTTTGCCGGATATATCTTTTTGCCATTCCTCACCACAAACCCTTGGCGGGGGATACCAATTCATCGAATTTGCTTGTTTATTTTACATGTGCTAAAACATTACTTGACACTTACCTATTTTTCAAGCTACCTTTTCTTAAATTGGGTGAATATTGATATGAAAAATTAGCGTTACGCCAGTAACGTCAAATAATAAATGTGACATCATTAAAATATTTGGCAGGCATATTGAGTTGGTCGTCGCTTGAAAATCAGTGTTGAACGGAGATGTGAGATAACATTTTGTGTTCTGAATCGAAAATCAAGGAAAGAGACAAATGCTATGTTGAAAAAGGTTTAAGGGACAATGCCCTGAAGAAAACAAAATTTTATTAGTGGGACGTGACGTTTAAAAGTGGTCAGGAGAATATTGCTGACGACTTGAGTTACAGACATGAAAAATAAAGCTCAGTCACATTTCATAAATTAAAGAGCTCCTTGATAGGGCATCAGTTCAGTGTCCAATTTCTTCAATACGACAGGAACATCATTTATTTATTTATTCTTAGAAAGGTGTAAAAATGCATTTAATGCTGATAAACATTGAATCAAAGGTAATCACGAGTTGTATTGATTAACTGAGTGTGATATGACAGAATCATAATGACGTTGGGCCGCTTTTGAGGTGATGACGTTGCCTAGGAGACGACAAATAAATATTGTGCATGTTCCGAAATCTGTAATTTAGGTATTTGCATTCAGTATGTTCATATCCGTCATATTTTCAAATTTTAGCAAAATGAGACCAGAAATAAAGAAATGAGAGCACTTTTCCGGGTATTTATTGAACACCCCTCGTATTCAAAGGTCAAAGGCATATAAAGTGTTTTCCTGAAGTAGTCAAATTATTCTTGAAATGTTAAAAGGTCAAATTGTTCTTGTTTTTTTAAGCGGTTATGTGTCTATGATAATGACTGGTCAAGATATGAGCGTGTGCAATGATGTAGGATGGGCCTCCCCCCCCACCACCACCACACATCCAATGTTCAGTCTGACCAAGGAGCTTGAAATCTCTCCTTTGTTTTTTTTTTAGTTAAAAACTTCAAATTAGCAGAAATGAAAAAATTACAATTTATGAGATGATAATTATGTTTTTTTTTAATGGAATGAAGTGAAAATTTGGATAAAACTGAAAAAGTCAAAGGAGGGATTTTGTCCATCTTGCTCAGATTGTGCAGGGGGTGGGGGAGAGGGGGGTGTTTATCTGCAATCCATTGAGTAAATTGCATATCTGGTTAGCATAGTAGATAACTATCAAAATGTTGTGTGTTGATACCCAAAAGAAGTGAAAATTCTCCATGAAGTTTTGACTGAAAAATATGTATGAATTCATGCATTTTCTGCCTTTGATTTATGTGCGCATTCTTGGACACGTCTGAAACATGTTAGCCCTGCCAGAGAATCCAGAAACACTTGTAATGTTAACGGACCATTGTTAACATTGAAGAAATACTGTTAGAAAAGTAGCATAAAACCAGATAAACAAACAAAGAGTTTGATGTTAAGTTTTCTGAAAAAGTATCTTGCTTTTGCAGCTTAAGTGTTTGATACAGTGTTGTTATATTTTCTGGACCTTTGAGATCATGGAGAATATTCATTTTGACTTTAACAGAATTTCACTTCAGCTAGTGATAAGGGACGTGAGGGTGTTGCACTCTCTATCTATTACCTCTCATGAACAGACTCAATCAAATTGAGCCTGCTGTTACGTTGTTTGTATGCATTCTATGCTTCCAAGGATGTTTTCACAGATTTTATTATAAAAGAAGTGATGGTCTGTGATTTAGACTTGTCAAGTTTTCCTGAAAAAACCTTGATAGGTTAAATGTTTTTCAAATAGTTTATGCCTGTGAATTTAACAGATCAAATGCTTCTAATAAATGATGATTTAGGCATTCTTTGCAGTATAATGTGATATTGACTCTACTTGAAAGTCAGTATTCCAATGAGACTTACTGCATTCTATTTTATATCTTTTATGAACTGTTAAAGGCCAATAATAAATCAATTCTAAGTCAGAAATCAGAACTCATAATGCAAAATTTCAATCTGCTATTGCTATCTTGATCATGTACCGATTCAGATGAAATGTTCCTAAAAGTTTTCTAATGTTTAATTGAATATTCTTCTTTGATGTAGATGAACACTAGGCCATGATATATATGTTACTTAACAAATAATCAAGGCCTTTGAGTGGTTTATCATCTGATTTACAACGGTTCGAGTTCAGATGTGTAGGAATTGAACCTTGAGGGCTTACGCCCTCATGGTTAAATACTGAAGCATCTGAACGATGAACCATGGTAGATTAGACGATAAATCACAAGAAGGCCTTGATTGTTTTCATTCTGACATGCTCATTGACATAGATCTTCTATTTTAATAAATATTATGCTGGACTTCATTTACCCGAGGAGTAATGTATCGGACGTCATGCGGCAATTTGACGTCATAATGCTCTCTTACCAGTCCGCGCGTCAACCGTTGTTTATCGCAGAATATACTTGTTTATCGCAGAATATACAGAGCTTGATTTCCTTCTTTGTTTAACAGGAAATCAAACCGAGTCATGTTAGAATCTAGTTTTAAACGTATCTAGAGATTTTGTTGTAAATAGTTTTAAATGTTAACATTGCAAGCACAATTAATTTTTAGCTCACCTGAGCACAAAGTGCTCAAAGGTGAGCTTTAGTGATCACCCTGTGTCCGGCGTCCGTCGTCATCCGTCGTCCGTCCGTCCGTCGTCAACAATTTGACTGTTAACACTCTAGAGGTCACATTTTTGACCCAATCTTAATGAAACTTGGTCAGAATGTTACCCTCAATAAAATCTTGGACGAGTTCGATATTGGGTCATCTGGGATCAAAAACTAGGTCATCAGGTCAAATCAAAGGAAAAGCTTGTTAACACTCTAGAGGTCACATTTTTGGCCCAATCTTAATGAAACTTGGTCAGAATGTTACCATCAATAAAATCTTGGATGAGTTCGATATTAAGTCATCTGGGGTCAAAAACTAGGTCATCAGGTCAAATCAAAGGAAAAGCTTGTTAACACTCTAGAGGTCACAATTTTGGCCCAATCTTAATGAAACTTGGTCAGGATGTTACCCTCAATAAAATCTTGGACGAGTTCGATATTGGGTCATCTGGGGTCAAAAACTAGGTCACCAGGTCAAATCAAAGAAAAAGCTTGTTAACACTCTAGAGGTCACATTTTGGCCAATCTTAATGAAACTTGGTCAGAATGTTACCCTTATAAAATCTTGGACGATTTCGATATTTGGTTATCTGGGATCATAAACTAGGTCACCAGGTCAAATCAAAGGAAAAGCTTGTTAACACTGTTGAAGCGCATTTATGACTGTATCTTCATGAAACTTGGTCAGATTGTTAATATTGATGATCTTAAGGTCAGTTTGAATTGGGTCATGTAGGCTAAAAAACTAGGTCACCAAGCCAAATCAAATGAAAAGCTAGTTTACACTAGAGGCCACATTTATGACCATACCTTAATGAAACTTGGTCAAATCTTGATGATCTATAGCTCAAGTTCAAATCTGGGTTAGGTGGGGTCAAAAATAGGTCACTAGGTCATATCAAAGGAAAAGCTTGTTAACACTCTAGAGGCCACATTTATGGACTATTATCTTCATGAAACTTAGTCAGAATGTTAAACTTGATGATCTTTAGGGCAATTTTGAATCTGGGTCATGTCGGGTCAAAACTAGGTCACGGGTCAAATCAAAGGAAAAGCTAATTAACACTGTAGAGGCCACGTTTATGACCATATCTTAATGAAACTTGGTCAGAATGTTAATCTTGATAATCTTTAGGTCAAGTTTAAATCTGGGTCAGATGAGTCAAAAACTAGGTCACTAGGTCATATCAAAGGAAAAGCTTGTTAACACTCTAGAGGCCACATTTTGACTATACCTTCATGAAACTTAGTCAGAATGTTAAACTTGATGGTCTTTAGGTCAAGTTCGAATCTGGGTCATGTCGGGTCAAAAACTAGGTCACGGGGGTCCAAATAAAAGGAATAGTTAGTTAACACTTTAGAGGCCACATTTATGACCATATCTTAATGAAACTTGGTCAGAATGTTAATCTTGATGATCTATAGGTCAAGTTTAAATCTGGGTCAGGTGTGTTAAAAAACTAGGTCACTAGGTCAAATCAAAGGAAAAGCTTGTTAAGACTCTAGAGGCCAGATTTATGACTGTATCTTCATGAAACTTAATCAGAATGTTAATCTTGATGATCTTTAGGTCAAGTTCGAATCTGGGTCATGTGGGGGCAAAAACTAGGTCACCGGGTCAAATCAAAGGAAAAGCTAGTTAACACTTTAGAGGCTACATTTATGACCATATCTTAATGAAACTTGGTCAGAATGTTGATCTTGATGATCTTTAGGTCAATAGGTCAGGTGAGCGATACAGGGCCTTCATGGCCCTCTTGTTTTCATCAACATCTCCAGTGAGCAAAAGAATTGACTCATGATTTTAGAAAAACGTCTTTTTGATGTAATGACCAGTAAATAAAGTTGTTATAACACCAATAATGTGCAGCAGATTACAGATCCTACTGCTGAAATTGTACACAATGTATTATCTTAGTCAAAGTGGGAAAACTTTTTCCTCAGACCATTTTACTGCATACTCATCATCATCATTTTCATTAATTGCCTCACTCCATTAGGAGTATACTTTCAAATTTAATAAAACTATTGTAGATATATGCAGGGTAATATTTTCTTATGTTTAGAACAATATATTTAATAATAATACATCCATTTTTATTGAAAACGTTTTAAATATTTTCTTCCAGTCAAACCTAAAGGTGGTAAAGGAGGTAAAAGGGGTAAAGGCGGCAAAGGAGGCAAGGGAGGCAAGAGGAAAGGTAACCGCAGAGAGAAAAAGACACAGAATCAGTAGGAGTGGCATGGTAGAACAAAGTGCAAGCCTCAGTGTGATGCTGATTTAGTTCCTTTGCAAACATTTTTATAACAGAGATGTGTCAGGTTTTAACATATTTTAAAAAAAAATCCTTATAATTTTAAGAAAATGAAAACTTTGATTTAAAAACAAATAGTTTTTTTTTAAAAATAACATTCTTTTTTCTTTCTTTCTTTTTTTTCTTTTTTGATTAGTGAGCAAAAAATGACCATCTCTGTTATTGATGGAAAGTGCAGTTTTACCCCCAAAAGCGTGTTTTATTAATCAAACTTAGTGACATTTTAACAGCATGTGATAAACAATGGTTAAAAGATGTAACATTTTAATAATACCTGCATTGTGCCAAGTTATTATTTGCTTTTCTTAACTGTTCTCTTCTAGTAAAAACACCCCATAGATAGTTTGTTTGAATTCAAAATAAATAGTCCACATCATTATAAGTAAAGTATATCTACAGTGTGGTTAAAGCGACAGTTCAAAGTGTACTGATATTTCATGCTGAAAAAATGAAATATTATAAACTTAACATGTTTATGTAACTATTGCACAGGTCAGATGTTTTAGGGGAATTGGTCGTTTACTTGTAAAAGTATGGTCCTAGCATGTGTGAACTCTGACCTCTGTGTATTACCATTTTTGATTTGGAAGCGCTAGAAAGTTTAGAAACATCATGGTGATCCCATAGTGATTCGAGTTAATGCGTACCTAAATGATTTAGCATATTCCATGCAAATGCTTGTATCATATACAGTGGATTGCTAATGTTTTTAAAAATTCATTTACACTATGAACTGTCGGTTTAATGGAGCAAGGAAGGAGAACAAAAAAATATTTGGCTTATTAATTCCAAAAGGGGTATTAGCCCTAGAAGAGATCTAGTATATGATAATTTAAGAAGTTTAACAATTTTAAAAACGGGCTTAGCATGGCCTTTGTCAGATTTTTTTCATTTGTTGTTCCATGTATTAACTATTGTATGCCGTAATCATGTATTTTATATTGTTAGAAGTTTTGTAATATCGTCATCTTAACATTTAAATTTCATCTTTTCATTACAAAAATGTATTACATTGTTAATATAAATATATAAATACTGAAGTTTTTTTACAAGCAGCAAATTTTTCTCAAGTATTTTTTTTTTTTATTTATAGTTTTGATAAAAATCACACTTTCAGAAGATTATGCTAATTTCATCATGCACAGTTACAGTTTTTTTTTCATTCATATAGCCATTCTTTTTGTCTTCTTGCACATATGTAATTATTCTATTCATTTGTAATAAAAAATAGATACTGAATTTTCTCTTGTTTTAGCAAATGAAGTAAAATAACCTGCATCAGGTGCATGCCCTTACAGAAGCAAGCCTCTGTGGCGTACATGCTGCGTATCTGCTGTGTATATGCCGCGAACACAGTAGTACGCCAGAGGAGTACATTTTACATACACCGCATTCCGCGTACATGCCGCGTACTATTTCGACGAGTACACAGCATGTACGCAGGAGGTCACTAGTACACTTCAAGTACGCAGCACAGACTCTGAAAATTTAAGGAGTACACTGCATGTACGCAGGAGGGACTTGTACAAGAAAATAGTACACTTCATGTACATCGCAGATACTTTGAAATTTGTGCAGTACATTTCATATACGCGGGAAAGACTTGTACAATTTCTGTTGGCATTTATACTTAGTAACTTTTATCTTAATAGCATAGAATAATTCAGATTACCGGTATTCTGAACAATGAAAATTTGCCAAACTATTTGCAATGTTCATTTGTGAAGCTTACATCTTAGTGATTTCTGAGCTGCACCTTGCATGCAGTGTAAAAATATATTCTTTTTCATTCTGAATTAATCCTGGAGCTTTCTAACTTACTTGGATAATTGAAAAGCCTTATTTGAACTTGGTTGCATTACATTTTGTAATACATGAAATAATTACCAAGATAATGCCTCAACAGTGCCCGAATGAGAAGAATTAATAGCTCTCACTGTTATTTGAATACTCTTAAGCAAAACACCATTCTGTCCTGTTTTATAAAGGCTTTAATGCTCATTATGTTAACTCATTAAGGCCTCACCAAATTAAAAAGTTGTTCATCGGATTTGCCGCTCGTATATTTTCAGAACGTTTTTGGCTAATTGCGCCGGCCCCATTGGAAAAAATCAATCCAAAATTTTTTTGTGCGCTACTTTTTACGGACGTAAAAGTGTATAAATGCTTATATAATTCCAGTCCTAGATTGTTCTCAGATGGATTTTAATCAAAATAAATACATACAACACACACATCATCTATAATAAATCATAACACTTATATTTAGTTGCATTAAAGTTGTTTCCCCTTGATGCAGTTACGCCATTTTCTTCAAAAGTTTACCAAATTACATGCTGCAAAAATTGATTTATTTCATTGAAAAGTGGATGAAGAAAAGCATACTAATTTATTTGATAACATCAATCTACATTATTTTGGTAAGGGTAAATACTTATTGATGCATGTCACTTATCTTTTTTCTGTTTTTTCTGTTCAAATGATCAGCATTTGCATACAAAAGTTGGTGGGGTAAGGAATTTACATTATCACAGCAGTTTCGCCACAAGAGTACACAGCATGTATGCAGCAGGAGTACACAGCATGTACGCCGCAGGACTAGGGCCAGGAGTACTCAGCATGTACGCCGCAGGAGTACACAGCATGTACGCCGCAGGGGTAGTACACCGCAGGCTCATTTGCATGTGAAAAGTGTATGTGCCGCGTACATGCTGCGTACTATTTCCCGCATACTAAATTCCTCCAGCGTACATCCTGTGTACTATGTAGTCCACAGCATGTACGCAGCAAGTAGTACACGGCAGAGCTCATTTGCATGTCAAAAGTGTACTACAAACGTACTATCGGTGTATGTGCGGTGTATATCCTGTGTACTATTTAAAGCCCTTGATTTCAGTACACATCATGTACGCATCATATACGCTGTATGTACACAGCAAGAGTACGCAGCAGGCCTTTTTCTTCTGTAAGGGTGGCTAAACCTTAAAAGAAGGACTGTGAACATAAATAGTTGGTTATCTGTCTGTCAATCTGTCTGTCTGTCCATTCAGGTTTCTGGTGTTGTATCTCTTACCAGTTTCAGGTTCATTTCAATGTTTGGCTACTACAGTACCAAATTCTGCAATATTTTCATTGGGAGAAAAGCCTGATTTCATCTGGGTTTTTTATATGCCCAAAGGGACGTATTACGTTATACCCCTTGGTGTCCATCTGTCCGTCCATCCGTTAGCAATTTTGTGTCTGCTCTGTAACTCTTGAACCTCTAGAAAGATTTCAAAGAAACTTGACACAAATGTTCACAACACAGAGGCGACATGCAGAGCGCATGTTTGGATGTCTTGCTTCAAGGTCAAGGTCACACTTAGGGGTCAAAGGTCATATCAGTTTGTTTTGTGTCCGCTCTGTAACTCCTGAACTGCTTGAAGGATTTCAAAGTAACTTGACACAAATGTTCATCACACTGGGACGACGATCAGAGTGCATGTTTCGGATGACTCCCTTCAAGGTCAAGGTCACACTTAGGGGTCAAAGGTCGTATATGACTTAGCTTTACGTATATTGCTCTGCATTGCAGTGCTCTTGTTTTTATTTGGCAGATCCCTTTTTTGTTCACTTACAATAAAAAAAAATTGAATTACTTCCCTTTTATGTTACTATAAAAAGCTTATTTTGAAACTTTTATTATTGGCCGTAGGGAAAAACCAAGACCACTTTTCTGTGGTACAACAGGGATGGTACCTCCAATGTTTAGGTGTATTTTGACATACCTATGCCTGGTAAGGATTTTTTTGTGGACTTTGAATTATTTTGAAATTTCTTCCCTTTGTTGTTCCTGTCCTTTGGGCTTCAACAGTCAAGTTCTTTAAATTTTGCTCCCATCCTCTGATGTAACCCTTCGGGCGTGTATTGCCCCGCTTGGCGGCACTCTTGTTTCTACATCTTTACATATATTGCCAAATTTTCATAGGGACACAGTGATACAACGTCATGACATTTATTAGCCCACCATCATCAGATGGTGGGCTATTCAAATCACTCTGCGTCCGTGGTCCGACGTCCTTCCGTCCGTCCGTCCGTCCGTCCTTCCGTTAACAATTTCTCGTTATCGCATCTCCTCAGAAACTACCAGGGGCATTTTGACCAAACTTTGTCAGAATGATGTATTGGTACTCTAGTTGTGTCCCCCTGAAAATCAGACTGGTTCAACAATTTTTTAGTGAGTTATGGCCCTTTGTTTATTTCTATAATTTACATAGATTTATATAGGGAAAAACTTTGAAAATCTTCTTGTCCAAAACCACAGAGCCTAGGGCTTTGATATTTGGTATGAAGCATCATCTAGTGGTCCTCTACCAAGATGATTCAAATTATTTCCCCGGGGTCTAATATGGCCCCGCCCCGGGGGTCACATGGTTTATATAGACTTATATAGGAAAAAAACTTTGAAAAACCTCTTGTTCAAAACCATAGGGCCTAGGGCTTTGATATTTTGTATGTGACATCATTAAGTGGTCTTCTACTAAGCTTTTTCAAATTATCCCCCTAGGGTCAAATATGGCCCCGCCCCGGGGGTCACATGGTTTACATAGACTTATATAGGGAAAAACTTTGAATATCTTCCTGCCCAAACCACAAAACCTAGGGCTTTGATATTTGTTATGTAGCATCATCTAGTGGTTCTCTACCAAGTTTGGTCAAATTATCCCCCTAGGGTCAAATATGGCCCCGCCCTGGGGGTCACATGGTTCATATAGACTTATATAGGGAAAAGCTTTTAAAATCTTCTTGTCAGTAACCTACAATATTCAAATTTGGACCACAGGTATGGTTTTGAGTGGCAAGATGAACCTTGACATGAGTTGACCTTGGTATTGACCTAGTGACCTACTTTCACATTTCTGTAGCTACAGCCTTCAAATTTGGACCACGTGCATAGTTTTGAGCACTGAAAAAACTTTGACCTTGACATTGACCTAGTGACCTACTTTCACATTTTTGAAGGTACAGGCTTCAAATTTGGACCACGTGCATAGTTTTGTGTTCCGAAATGAAATTTGACCTTGATTTTGACCTAGTGACCTACTTTCACATTTCTCAAGCTACAGCCTTCAAATTTGGACCACATGCTTAGTTTTGTGTACCGAAACAAACTTTGACCTTTACATTGACCTAGTGACCTACTTTCACATGTTTGAAGGTACAGGCTTCAAATTTGGACCACATGCATAGTTCTGTGTTCCGAAAAAAATTTGACATTGATTTTGACCTAGTGACCTACTTTCACATTTCTCGAGCTACAGCCTTCAAATTTGGACCACTTGCATAGTTTTGTGTACCGAAACAAACTTTGACCTTTACATTGACCTAGTGACCTACTTTCACATTCTTGAAGGTACAGGCTTCAAATTTGGACCACATGCATAGTTCTGTGTTCCAAAATAAAATTTGACCTTGATTTTGACCTAGTGACCTACTTTCACATTTCTCAAGCTACAGCCTTCAAATTTGGACCACTTGCTTAGTTTTGTGTACCGAAATGAACTTTGACCTTAAGATTGACCTAGTGACCTACTTTCACATTTCTGTAGCTACAGGCTTCAAATTTAGACCACATGCATAGGATTGTGTACCGAAACAAACTTTGACATTGACCTAGTGACCTACTTTCACATTTCTCAAGATACAGCCTTCAAATTTGGACCACTTGCATAGTTTTTTGTACCAAAATAAACTGTGACCTTAAGATTGACCTAGTGACCTACTTTCACATGTTTGAAGGTACAGGCTTCAAATTTGGACCACATGCATAGTTCTGTGTTCCGAAAAAAATTTGACATTGATTTTGACCTAGTGACCTACTTTCACATTTCTCAAGCTACAGCCTTCAAATTTGGACCACTTGCATAGTTTTGTGTACCGAAACAAACTTTGACCTTTACATTGCCCTAGTGACCTACTTTCACATTTTTGAAGGTACAGGCTTCAAATTTGGACCACATGCATAGTTCTGTGTTCCGAAATAAAATTTGACCTTGATTTTGACCTAGTGACCTACTTTCACATTTCTCAAGCTACAGCCTTCAAATTTGGACCACTTGCTTAGTTTTATGTACCGAAATGAACTTTGACCTTAAGATTGACCTAGTGACCTACTTTCACATTTCTGTAGCTACAGGCTTCAAATTTAGACCACATGCATAGGATTGTGTACCGAAACAAACTTTGACATTGACCTAGTGACCTACTTTCACATTTCTCAAGCTACAGCCTTCAAATTTGGACCACTTGCATAGTTTTTTGTACCAAAATAAACTGTGACCTTAAGATTGACCTAGTGACCTACTTTCAAATTTCTCAAACTACAGCCTTCAAACTTGATGCACATGCATAGTTTTGTGTACAAAGAACTTTGTCCTTGAAATTGATCTAGTGACCTACTTTCACATTTCTCAAGCTACAGCTTTTGAATTTGGACCACATGCACAGTGTTGTGTAAGGAAATGAAATTTGACCTTGAGCTAGTCAGTAAGTCTTGAAATTTGGAACACTCAAAAATGGCACATTGGTGGGCGCCAAGATCACTCTGTGATCTCTTGTAATTGAAGACTTGACTCATTTAATTCATTTGAGTTAAAACTGTTCCACACTAAACCATTATATGACTATTTTTAGCACACCAGAGCACGAAATTCTCAAGGTGAGCTATTGTGACAGGTCATTGTCCGGCGGCGTCCATCGTCCGTCAACATTTGCCTTGTTACACCCTAGAGGCCACATTTGTGACCCAATCTTTATGAAACTTGGTCAGACTCTTGTCTTGATGATCTCTAGGTCTAGTTTGAAACTGGGTCATGTAAGGTCAAAAACTAGGTCAGTAGGCCAGATCAAAAGAAAATTTGTCTTGATGAGCTCTAGGTCAAGTCTGAATCTGGGTCATTTGGGGGTCAAAAACTGGGTCACCCGGTCAATTCAAAGGAAAAGCTTGCTAACACTCTAGAGGCCACACTTGTAACCCAATCTTAATGAAACTTGGTCAGAATGTTTGTATAGATGATTTCTAGGTCAAGTTTGTAACTGGGTTATTTGGGGTCAAACACTAGGTCAGTAGACCAAATCAAAGGAAAATATTGTTAACACTCTAGAGTCTAGAGTTTAAATTTGAAACTCAGGAGAATTGATCAGAATGTTTGTATAGATGATCTCTAAGTCAAGTTTGAAACTATGTCATGTGGGGTCAAAGATTAGGTCAATAGGCCAGATTAAAGGAAAATCTTGTTAACACTGGAGAGTCCACAGTTTGAAACTCATGAGAATTGGTCAGCATGTTTGTCTTGATGGCCGCTAGGTTTAGTTCGGATCTGGGTCATGTGGAGTCAGATACTAGGTCATCCAGTCAAATCAAAGGAAAAACTTGTTGATAATCTAGAGGTCACAGTTGTGACCCAATCTTTATGAAACATTGTCAGAATGTTTGTCTTGATGATCTCTAGGTCAAGTTAGAAAATGGGTCATGTGAGGTCAAAAACTAGGTCAGTAGGCCAGATCAACTCTGATGAGTGATATAGGGCCATCATGGCCCTCTTGTTGAGATTTCAGATAATCAGCAGGCCATCAACAAATTCCTGTATTACTTAAATTTTGCCTCAACCTCATATTATAGGGTGTCTGACTTAAAATAACTTGCCCCTCGCCAATGTTGGTTTGAGCCTCATTTTGGACATAGAATTATTAATGTGAGGAACCAATCAAACTGGCTTTTGAAGTCGATGGTTCTACCCAGGTGCCCGCCTTTGATGAAATTATACCCGACATGAAAAGCAGAAATGTCACCATAAATTTTGACCTATAAGTATATTGGTGTGACGTTGTTAAACCCAAAAAACCCTCTAAGAAGACCGTTTTTGCAATGTCTGTTCACACTGGTTCTGGTCACAATGGTTCTGTGTAACTCTTATTCAGTGTATTTTTTATCAAACTTTGTATAAATGATCAGTACAGATCTACTTTTGAATATTATTTGGGTGCTACAGTGAACTGATTCTGAGTAGAGTTATATTGGAATATTCAACTTGTATTTTCTGGACAACTGTATCTTTCATCAGATTTTGTTCAGACTTGGTAGGAATATTCAGTGTCTGCTTTAGTTGTGTATATTTCTGAAAGATGTTTAGCAAGATTGGGGTAATGGACTCCTAATGACTTTAGATATTTGATAACGTATTTTCCTAATGCTGTTTTGGCATTTACTGGCTGCTAACTTAGTTCTTAAGAGTCGCCAGCCAGAAAATGACAGAATTGCATAAGTAAGTTACGTAATGGTACTGAGAGTGCCGAATGCCAGTAAAGGTCCATTACATTAAGAGTGTTTCACATAATTGAGCCGCGCAGTCTGGTCAGGATCCATATTGTTCGCTTTCAAAGCCTATAGCAATTAGAGAAACTGTTGGCAAACAGCATGGATTCATCCTGGTCACAAATGCACTATGTTGGTTTTCTCATGGTGCGGCTCATATACTCATTTCAAAGCAGCTCCTCTACACCTTAAATCTTAGTCTGTTAAGGAATAATCATGGATGGGTATATTCAATACATTGTATTTACCATATCAGTTTATACATATCTATTGAGAATAAATTAGTATATTCAGAATCTATTGATTCTTAATTCAGGTGATGTAAGACTTGGACTTTTGAAATTTTTTGATTGAAAGGAAATTTAAATGCACTTATTAACAGCTCACTTTCTTTGTCAGCAAGAGTGGGTGAGGCCTGGGTTTTGTAGTAGGTGTTATTTGGGGAAAAATAGCTTGTAGTTTTAGTAAAGGGGAATAAAAAATCCTGATGTAATGATAATTTTAGTGGGAAAATGCATGAGTCAGAAAAAATGATCTAAGGAAAAAGACAGATGGAAATGGCCCCTGCTATATAGAAAAAAAGTCATGAACATTGAAAACTAATTACTTCGCCTTTTTAGCTCATCTGAACCAAAAGGTTCAGGTTAAGTTGTTAGTGTAGACGGATGGTCGAAAGCTTATCGTTCACTATTTACAAAAATACCTTTCCCTTAAAAAACTACTGGAAGAATCAAACTTAGTCTCTAGCATCCTGGTAAAGTCCTCTCTCAGATTTTTCAAATGCTTCTGCTTGACAACTTGTAGGGGCCAATAGGGCTTAAAATAGAAAAAAAACTTTTAACTTTTCTTGAACCACTTAATGGATCTTCATCAAACTTGCTTAGTCTGTAGCATTTTTATGAGGTCCTCTCCCAATTTTTCAAATAGTTCTGCTTGATGATGATCATTTTTAATGATAGAAATACCTTTAAACAACTTCTTCTCATGAACGCCTTGATGGGAACACTAGAGCAAGAAATAGAAATGCCTTTAAACGACTGCGTATTCATGACCCACTAAAACGTCCTGATTGTGGTCTGTAGTATTGTTGTAAGGTACCCTCTAAATTTTGTTTAAGTATGGGCAGAAGGGCCCCCTTTAGGGGCCATTACAGCTAGAAAAAGAAATACCTTTAAACAACTTCTTGTGAACCACTTGATTGAATTACATCAAACTTTGTCTGTAGCATTATTATAAGGTCCTTATTTGATTCAAATTTAATGGTGTTCAGCCCACTAGAGCTAAAGATAGGAATGCATTTAAACAACTTCTTATCATGAATCGCCTGATGGATCTTCATCAAATTTGATTTGCAGCACCATTATGAAGCCCTCTCCTCTTTCAGCAAATTTTTTTTAAAAAAAATGAATCCTTCTCACGAACTGCTTGGTGACTCATCATCAAACTTGATCTGTAGCATCAATGTAAGATCCTCTCCCAAATTTGTCAAAATGTCAGCACTTCACTCCTTTCATGTGTCATTAGTTTAAACTAAATATGACTTACCATTCATGATTTATTATGTTATACATATATTCAAGGTCAAACAGTCACTGTCAGTTGAGACACTTGTGGCCACTTTGGCCCTCTTGTTGCATCTTACACTGGCAGTTTGTCTGGTATAATTATATTCTGTATTTTAACATACTTCGGTCTATATTTTGAGGTTAAGTGGTCAGCTGTTTGCTTCACCTTGGGATTACATGAGATCCCTAGACATCATGTAGATAAGTGTAAGATTATCTGAACTACCATTACAGCAAGATTTACTGTTTGTCATAAAAATAAAGAGGCACTGTAATATGTCTGGTCCAAAATGATCAATTGCCTTCTGGTAGGAAAAAGTGTCCACTTTTATCAAGAAAAAACCAACAAAACTCCATTGCAAATTTTCTTACAAAGAAAGTATATGTTTTATACCCGCTTCCAAAGACAAGTGGATATATTATTTTGCTCATGTCTGTTGGTCTGTCCTGATGATGGCCAAATGTTTAAGGTTGCTGACTAAGAATCACTTGCCCCCTCATGACTAAGGGAAGTTTGTAGAGTTCTTAAAAGTTAGGCAGCCATCCAGTGGTTCTACACAGGTGAGTGACTGAAACAACAATGCCTGGAGAAGTGCCTCAGGGGTCATTCTTCACAATCAGAAGCCGGTAAAGTCACCATATGACAATGTTAGACTAAGTTTGAATCCAAATCCATCAAAAAATCATACATGGTCATTGCTTTTATGTATAAAATCTATGTCAGTTTTTTTAACTGCGTTATAGGAATGTAATAAAATATATAGAAAGGTCACTGTTGAGTCTAAGAAAAACTTTGTAAAATATAGTGGCTACATTTTGTACCAGATCTTCAAAACATTGATGGAATCTTTGTCTGAAATCAAGGTCAGATTCAAACTTGACCAGGTTTGGTCAAAAACAAGGTCACTTGGCCAATCAGTGACTTGAAAAACATGTTTAATACACTGAGGCCTCACTATTTTCTGATTTTATGAAGCCTTGTCAGAATTTTAAACTTTGACATAATGAAATCTGGGTCAGAATTGAATACTCAAAAAAACTAGGTCAGGTGGGCAACACGTGTCCTTGTGGCCTTCCTGTTTTGATATATATGTAGCTTTTAAATTTTACTTGACTGTATTCCAATCTGTTTCCCAGACAATTGGTTTTAATAGAAACAACAGGAAATGCATTGAGCAAAACCTGTTTTCTGACATTTATATCCTTGGAGAAATATTGAAAGTCTGGTATTTCATTGATATTTCCTGCATTTGAAGTGCAGCCAAACTTTGTCGAGCAACCATGCAATTTAGAGAAATGAAGCAGTTTTCCAAACATTTTCTTTTTGTTTTTTGAAAGGCTTACATTGCAAATTGTGTTTGGTTAATGAAGTGTAAGTTGTGCACTTTTCATGCAATGATTTCCAGTCTGGCAGAAAGTCTCCAAAATGTTTGGTTACGATGAAATGTACCTGTAAGCTATGTGTGTGACCAGCTACATAAACATTAAAAGGTAGGGTATATTTCCCTGAAACACACAGCCAGAGCCATACATTGCAAAGTATGTTGGCCACAATTAGAAACTGTATTTGCAAGATGTAGCAGATGGACTGCTTCAAAAATTATATTCAAGATATAAAAAAAAATGATTAAGTAGAAAAACTGGTTAGGTTTTTTTTTTTTTTTTTTTTTTTTTTTTTTTAAATAAATAGTTAAAAATATTTCTTATGTATTTTGAATATTATTACATTGGATTGTATCTGGTCACTAGGGTATATAATGCTTGAGCTAACCTCCAGCACCTGAATTGATTCCTAGATATATTTTGATGAAGGCACCCATATTCCCCAGTCTGGTTAAAGAAAATATTCATAATTCAGCAGTCTAGAATGATACAATAGATTCTAACTGTTACATTTAAATAGATAAGATTAAAAAAGTCCCCATACACCCTCCCCCCTAAAAAAAAACTGTCAAAGCATTGAATAAAGAATTTATAAATCAGATATACACTTAATGCTTTTTTGTTATACCATCTGATATAAAGTATATGGGGCTATACTGGCCACTGATCTGCCCATCCATAGTTAAGTGTCAGCTCCATATCTTGACTGTTTGGATTAATCATTAACCACATCAAGATTATGTGCAGAGCACACAACCCAGGTCATTAAGTGCAAGGTCAAGGTCACACTTGGAGGTCAATGGTCAAACAGCTTATTAGCTTTGTGTCAACTCCGTATTGTCTAAAGCACTTTAAAAAGATTTTCATAAAATTAGCATTTACTCATCAAAAGGAAATACAGAGCATACAACACAGGTTGCTAGGTTTAAAATTAAGGTCAGTGTTTAAGGTCAAAGGTCAAGTAGCTTTACCTCGTGTCTGTTCAGTGTCTTTTAAACCACTAGAAGATTTAAGAAAGCTTAAGCATCATAATTAATCTGCAGAATGTAAAACCCAAGGACATGTTCACACTTGAAGGTCAAAGGTCAAATAGCTTAATTTCCTGTCTACTATATATCGTCTAAACGCCCAGAAGATTTTTTGGTAAAACTAGCCCCAGTTGTTTGCCTCATAAGACATTTTGCAATGTCACCAAAGAAACTGCAGTTTGAAAGAATCATCAAAGTATCTGCAAAAATAAGTGAAAGATTAACATGGAAGAGGATAGCCCTATGAGTCTTTGTGGTAAGGAAAATTTGCCCAAAGAAATGTTGCCATCTGACCAAGACTTTGTGACTGGAATGAAACAGAATCAGAACGCTGAAAGCACAGAAAGCTGCATTTGAGGTGCAATAAACCACTCCATTGTAATAGTTAAGTCACTTCCATGGAACAGTATAACATTCAAACCATTTGCATCAATGTTACATTATATACTAGAACTTCTGCTCTGACTAAAACCATCAAGTGTCTTGAAACATGCTGACGAGCTGGGCAAGGCAACCCTTCATCGGCTTAATTAAAATTTACTATAATGATACCAATGAGAAAAACGGTTGTTTGTTTCATTAAAAACACAAATATTCATAAGAGAATATAGATAATAGAAATACTAGATCCATGTCAAAACTGGCCAGATCCCATCATGGGTTTGAGAGTTATGGCCCCTTAAAGGTTCAAATTTTGCTGTTTTGGCTTTTGCAGCCATATAGAGACTTCATTTATGGTTTGATTTGATAGAAACTTGCAAAATATCTTTAACAACAATAGATCTTTGATTCCATAATGAATCTGTCAGATCCAATCATAGGTTCTCCAGTTACGGCCACTGAAGTGCCAAAAGTTTTACCTTGTGAACACGATAGAAGTGACATTTTACATTCAATTTTAACCACACTTACACACAACTTAAGTCACAGTAAGATCTCAGTTCCATGGGTTCTGGAGTTACTACCCGTGAAAGGTGCAAAATTTCTATTTTGGCCCTTTCAGCCATATAGAGGTTTCATTTATGCTTTGATTTGATACAAACTTGCACAGAATGTTTATCTTGATTATGTCTAGGCCAAGTTAGAAACAGGGTCATGTGAGTTCAAAAACTAGGTCACCAGGTCAAATCAAAGGAAAAGCTTGTTAACACCCCTTACAGAAGCAAGCCTCTGTGGCGTACATGCTGCGTATTTGCTGTGTATATGCCGCGAACACAGTAGTACGCCAGAGGAGTACATTTTACATACACCGCATGCCGCGTACATGCCGCGTACTATTTCGACGAGTACACAGCATGTACGCAGGAGGTCACTAGTACACTTCAAGTACGCAGCACAGACTCTGAAAATTTAAGGAGTACACTGCATGTACGCAGGAGGGACTTGTACAAGAAAATAGTACACTGCATGTACACAACAGATACTTCGAAATTTATAACACTTATATTTAGTTGCATTAAAGTTGTTTCCCCTTGATGCAGTTACGCCATTTTCTTCAGATGTTTACCAAATTACATGCTACAAAAATTGATTTATTTCATTGAAAAGTGGATGAAGAAAAGCATACTAATTTATTTGATAACATCAGTCTACATTATTTTGGTAAGGGTAAATACTTATTGATGCATGTCACTTATCTTTTTTCTGTTTTTTTTCTGTCCAAATGATCAGCATTTGCATAAGAAAGTTGGTGGGTTAAGGAATTTACATTATCACAGCAGTTTCGCCACAAGAGTACACAGCATGTATGCAGCAGGAGTACACAGCATGTACGCCGCAGGACTCGGGCCAGGAGTACACAGAATGTACGCCGCAGGAGTACACAGCATGTACGCCGCAGGGGTAGTACACCGCAGGCTCATTTGCATGTGAAAAGTGTATGTGCCGCGTACATGCTGCGTACTATTTTCCGCATACTAAATTCCTCCAGCGTACATCCTGTGTACTATGTAGTCCACAGCATGTACGCAGCAAGTAGTACGCGGCAGAGCTCATTTGCATGTCAAAAGTGTACTACAAACGTACTATCGGTGTATGTGCGGTGTATATCCTGCGTACTATTTAAAGCCCTTGATTTCAGTACACATCATGTACGCATCATATACGCTGTATGTACACAGCAAGAGTACGCAGCAGGCCTTTTTCTTCTGTAAGGGACCCTAGAGGCCACATTTAGGACCCTATTTTCATGAAACTTGGTCAGAATGTTTATCTTGATTCCTATGCTAAGTTTACAACTGGGTCATATGGGATCAAAAACTAGGTCACCCAGTCAAATCAAAGAAAAAGCTTGTTAACACGCTTGAGGCCACATTTATGTTCCTATCTTCATGAAACTTTGTCAAAATGTTTATCTTGATGATTCCGAAGCCAAGTTAGAAACTGGGTCATGTGGGGTCAAAAACTAGGTCAACCGCTCAAATCAAAGGAAAAGCTTGTTGACACTCTACTGAGGCCATATTTATGACCTTGTCTTCATGAAACTTGGTAAGAATGTTTATCTTGATGATTCCTATTTGGTCATTTGGGGTCAAAAACTAGGTCACCACTCAAATCAAAGGAAAAGCTTGCTAACACTGTGGATGCCACATTTATGACCCTATCTTTATGAAACTTGGCCAGAATGTTTAACTTGATGATTCCAAGACCAAGTTAAACAGGTGAGTGATATAGGGTCATCATGACCCTCTTGTTGTATTCGATTTTGACCAAACCTACAATCAACTTGTATCTCCATTATGATCTGGATTCCTTTTTAAAATCAGGCCATGGGTGCCAGAGCTATTGCCAATTGAAATGGCAAGGCTGACTTCTTATGTGCACTGTTACTCCTTTTACTTTTGGATAGTGACCAAACTGGGTCAAATATTAGATGGAAGAAAGACCTTGTTTCCTATAGATTACAAGCCAGACTGGCATCAGAGATAGTAAGCTTTTGTGCACACTAGTGGCTTTACTTGTTCACTTATTTAATTTTTGATGTTCGCCAGATTACGTCAAATGATAGATGGGGCAAACCAGCCAGATCAGGTAATTTGCACCGGAATTATGTGCCCTTGAAACTGCAAAATTTGCTGATTTTATGCTTGATGTGTGCACTACTACAGTATTCATCAATACAAAACATTTGTAACACACCTTTGATAACATTACAATTCACTTGAACAATGTCCATAGTCTTCAAAACAATTATTTACACATTGCTAAGGAATAGTCCTCAAAACAATTATATACAAATTGCTACGGAATATTTAAAGAAACTCTGCAGACTGAGTGATATTGTAAATAGCTGCTTGAAGCAAATGTGTTACATGATGTTATCATGTATTAAAAAAAAAACCCTTGGTTTATTCAAAAAGCTCCTGAACTGTGACAATGCACTTACAGTAATGAATGTATAATATGTAAATTATTTACAGTATCCCACTATCCTTAGTAAATTTCCTAATGTGTAATTTTTTTCATAATACAAAATATAAAAAAGTATATATGGCTCACTTGAAATAACATTTAAAAGGGATGTCCACAAACAACAAATTTGTTGCAATGCCAAAGGTCAATGTCTTTGTTCAAGGTCAAATGTTTAAAAACTATATATATGCTGATTTTCCCAATAACAGATCATCTATGTTCCTCAGGTGGACAACTCTGAACTATTTGGTCCTCTTGTTTTAAATGACAAAAAATTGTTGGAGTTATGGTTTAAAAGAGTGCCACTGTAATAGAAGTTTATTAAATGATTAATGGGAGTTTTAATTGATTAGATTTGTAGTACTTAATTTGCTGCAGTAAAAGTTCTAGTGAAAAATCATTAATGTTTGTATAACCCTGTCAACAAAGTTCCTGTATTTTCATAGGCTTGTTTGCTTGTAATGAGATATTTTGTACAAATATTGATCTAGCCCTGGTCTAAAATTGCTGCTGGTTTGGTCAGGCTTTCAGCCAATTATGGGTCACTAACAGTGCCAGAATGTCACAGTGTCTAAAATCAGCTTTAATAACAACCTGTACTGAATGAAATAGCTAATAAAAGTTAAATTACCCATTTTTATTTCTTATTCAGGCAACTGTAAATGAGTTGCATTTTTCAGATCAGTTTAGCAAAGAATCAGCATACTACATGTTTTAGTTCTACTTCTTAAAGAATAGGTAGAGCTATGATTGTACATGCTCATTTTTTGGTGTTATTATTCCAATTTGGTAAATTTTTATCTCAGTAACTTTTGTGGAAATGAGTTGAAATTTCACATACTTGTCACTGTGATGAAATGACTTGTAGTACACAGGTTCTGTAATTTTTATTTTGCTTTGTACAAAATTATTATTATGCCCCCTTTTTTGCCTTAGCAATTTTTGTAATATATGTAAGCTGATATCTCAATACCCACAAATTGGAATAGATTTAAATTGTCCTGTCATTAACATTGGATCAGAAGTGTAGTGTCCTGTCATTTACATTAGATCAGAAGTGCAGTGTCCTGTCATTTACATTGGATCAGAAGTAAAGTGTCCTGTCATTTACATTAGATCAAATGTGTAGTGATCATTTACAATAAGTGTAGTGTCCTATCATTTACATTGGATCATAAGTGTAGTGTCCTGTCATTTACATTGGATCAGAAGTGTAGTGTCTTGTCATTTACATTGGATCAGAAGTGTAGTGTCCTGTCATTTACATTGGATCACAAGTGTAGTGTCCTGTCATTTACATTGGATCAGAAGTGTAGTGTCTTGTCATTTACATTGGATCATAAGTGTAGTGTCCTGTCATTTACATAGGATCACAAGTGTAGTGTCCTGTCATTTACATTGGATCATAAGTGTAGTATCCTGTCATTTACATTGGATCAGAAGTGTAGTGTCCTGTCATTTACATGGGATCATAAGTGTAGTGTCCAGTCATTTACATTGGATCAGAAGTGTAGTGTCCTGTCATTTACATTAGATCAGAAGTGTAGCATTTGGTCATTTACATTGGATCAGAAGTGTAGTGTCCTGTCATTTACATTGGATCATAAGTGTAGTGTCCTGTCATTTACATTGGATCAGAAGTGTAGTGTCCTGTCATTTACATTGGATCAGAAGTGTAGTGTCCTGTCATTTACATTGGATCATAAGTGTAGTGTCCAGTCATTTACATTGGATCAGAAGTGTAGTGTCCTGTCATTTACATTAGATCAGAAGTGTAGCATTTGGTCATTTACATTGGATCAGAAGTGTAGTGACCTGTCATTTACATTGGATCAGAAGTGTAGTGTTTTGTCATTTATTTTGGATCATGTATTTTTTGTAGCAATAACCAAGTATAGTGTCTTGTCATTTACATTGGATCATAAGTGTAGTGTCTTGTCATTTACATAGATCAGAAGTGTAGTGTCCTGTCATTTACATTGGATCACAAGTGTAGTGTCCTGTCATTTACATTGGATCATAAGTGTAGTGTCCTGTCATTTACATTGGATCACAAGTGTAGTGTTATGTCATTTACACTGGATCGTAAGTGTAGTGTCCTATCATTTACATTGGATCATAAGTGTAGTGTCCTGTCATTTACATTGGATCACAAGTGTAGTGTCTTGTCATTTACATTGGATCAGAAGTGTAGTGTCTTGTCATTTACATTGGATCACAAGTGTAGTGTCCTGTCATTTACATTGGATCAGAAGTGTAGTGTCTTGTCATTTACATTGGATCATAAGTGTAGTGTCCTGTCATTTACATTGGATCAGAAGTGTAGTGTCTTGTCATTTACATTGGATCATAAGTGTAGTGTCCTGTCATTTACATTGGATCACAAGTGTAGTGTCCTGTCATTTACATTGGATCATGTATTTTTTGTAGCAATAACCAGATCACTTTTCAGCTGCTTTTGTCATCAAACCTAAACAAAATGAGTCTTAATTTTGGAGTTTTCTTTAAAATCCGTCTTGTCAGCATTAAGCAGCAAGTATTACTTTTAGACTCTCAAAATGACTGATGAAACAGAATATAGTAAATACATTTCTTGTCTGTAGGGAAAGAACCAGGATTTTAGGAATATCAGGGTTATTGATCCAAAGTAAGTTTTCCATTAAAATAATGTTATTGCCAGTTAAAAGATTGAAATAAATGCATTTCAGGATGTTTAAGAGAGAGGTCGGAAATAAAAGCAGGTCTAAATTACATTTGGAATATGTTATCTCCAGGATTTTAATCCCCGAGATGATGAAAGAATCCAAAACTGTCTGCACTTAGTGTGTTATTGGTTTGTTGTTCATGTTGTAAGAACGTCACTGACTACACTGAGAACTAACATCTTCATGGTCTTGTTACTTTACAAAAAGCCTCTAACCAAAAAAAAGCCAACCAGGCTTTAGAAAAATCTGCTGTATAAGATGATTGCCTTTAAAGGACTCCTCATTAACTACTTGATGAAGCATCATCAAACGGCAGACTGCATATCATTATAATTATGGTCTTAGACCAGTTTGTTTAAAATTTGGGGGTGCTTCGTTGGCATCCTTTTAGGGCTATTAGGGTTTTAAAAAAACACTTTTTATGCTGAATTGCTAGCTAGATCTTCATAAAATTGGTCTGTAGCATCATTGTAAGGTTTACTCTCCCCTTTTAGGGGCCACTAGAGCTAAAAAAAATTTTAAATGACTTCTTTTTTTGATATTCATCAAACATTATAATAGCATCATTGGGCCCTTTTAAAGGACATCAGAGCTGAAAACAGAAAAAAAGAATTAACAGTTTTTTCTTATGTAGTTTATTTAATGGTTAGCATTTTTTGGGTGGTTACAACAAACTATAGAAAACTTTTTATGAATGACATAAAGGATGTTCACCAAATTTAGTCAGAAGCAAGGCCGGATCTTGAAGGTCCACTTCAGGAGAGGCCCATTTGTGTCTTGTTTGTGTAATGTAGAAATGGTTTAGTAATTGTTTATTAATATGGAATTTAGGTGTAATAGGGATATAATTATTAACAGCAATAGAGTGTTATTTGACCTACCGAAACATTTTTGACAGTGTGAATTTTGGAAGTATTTAAATCTTAAATTCTGTTGGTGCACAATCAAGTTAAAGTTATTCTCCAACCTCACAAAATCAATGAGACAAGAGTCTTAGAGAACAGAGGATTCTTGATAAAAGATGTTAAACAAACTCCCCAGACAATTAAATTGCTTTGCTATTTCTTTGGTTAACAATGATATATGGGTGCTTAAGAATATGGGGATAATACATTAGAAATCAGAAGGAAATCCAAGGTCTGGGGTCTCATGAAAAACATCATAGTATTACAAACACTCAATATATTGTTTTTATAGGTGATAGCTTTATGACAATTTTAAAGTGTCTGAAACAATCGTCATGTTTTAGAAATCCATAAATGGGGCACAAAAATCAATGACACTACTAAAACCTTTTAAAGCAAATTATTCACACGATTTAGACAATTCTTTCTTTTTTTTCTGTCAAAATTCGATAAAATGTTGGTGCTGTGACCATTGGTATAGCTTATTTACATAATGGAAGTTGAAAGATACACTAACAAAAATATTTGACTTAAATTTTTCAGGTTGCAAATTTTTGTTCTTTATATTCCTTTTTTTTTTCTTGTAAGTTTTTACTTTTTTCAAGACTTATTATTGATTTTTTTGTACAAAAGTAAAAAAAAATTCATTTGATATGTGATTTCTTGCTGTTCAAAGTGAATTTACCTCTGAAACTGAAGGGGGCAGATTTAGACATCTTTAAAAATAGTAGCTGACTTCATTAGGTACTTACGGACTTTATCGCTTGCGAGCAGTGTGATAATTAATAATTCATATTTTGATGTATTTTTAAAAAAAATATATCATGTCAGGCAAATCCGAGACTATTGGCTATTTTCAATGTGTTTTTTTTTGCGGAAGTATACTGCGGGTCTATGTGCTGGTCAAAGAAATGCATAAAGATGAAGTACGATTCGTTATGTTTATTGTTTGAGAGCGATTAGCAGTTTTGCAAAATTGAAACCGGTTTCACCTAGTAATCGAATTGGATCCAATTAACCGAGTAATCGTCCTGGTCCTAGTTATTTTTAGCTTGACTATTCATAGCGTCGGTGTCGGCGTCCCAATTTGGTTAAGGTTTTGTATGTAAGCTGGTATCTCAGTAACCACTTGAGGAAATGGATTGAAACTTCACATACTTATTCACTGTGATAAACTGACTTACATTGCACAGGTTCCAAACTCTATTTTGCTTTTTTTTTTTTTTACAAAATTATGCCCCTTTTTTGACTTAGAAATTTTTGGTTAAGGTTTTGTATGTAAGCTGGTTTCTCAGTACTCACTAATGGGAATGGATTGAAACTTCACACACTTATTTACTGTGATAAACTGACTTACATTGCACAGGTTCCATAACTCTATTTTGCTTTTTTACAAAATTATGCCTCTTTTTCGACTCAGAAATTTTTGGTTAAGGTTTTGTATGTAAGCTGGTATTTCAGTACTCACTAATGGGAGTGGATTGAAACTTCACACACTTGTTCACTGTTAAGATCTGACATGCACAAAGCAGGTTCCATAACTCTATTCATTTTTTTTTTCAAAATTATGCCCCTATTTCGACTTAGCAGTTTTTGGTTAAGTTTTTGTATGTAATCTGGTATCTCAGTATCCACTAATGGGAAAGGATTGAAACTTCACACACTTGTTCACTGTCATGATATGACATGCAGTGCAAAGGGTCAATAACTCTACTTCACATTTTACAAAATTATGCCCCTTTTTCAACTTAGGAGTTTTTGGTCGCACACCCACTATGTTGGTTTTCTCATGGCACGGCTCATTTTATTATGTCATTGTCTGTCCTTCCATTAGAACATCATTCTGTTCTACAAGAAGCATGGGTCATATTAGATGAGCTACAAGATGCAATAGACCACATCAGGGCCGTCGCCGGGTTCCAAAAAGTGGTCCGGCCATGGGACGTCGAAGGTGTCCCGCGAGTGCCGACGGCAGGAGAGTGGGGAGAGCAGGAGAGGGGGTTTCCCCCTTTCGTAAAGGGGGTTTGGGGGGTCTCCCCCGAGAAAATTTTAAGATATGGGATGCCCGTAAGTACGTTTTCCTTGCATCTTGAAAGCATTTTCCATTAAGATTTTCAGTCAATTTTATAACAGTTTTCAAGGATAACTATCCGACATTTGCCCAATGAATGTTGACCCCTCTGTGAGTCTCATCAGGCGGTGGCATTAATAATAAAGACTTTATCAAGATTCGAACTTGACAACTTGCCGTCTATGTGAGCAAACATACACACATGACAATAAGCAAGGTCATTAGTTTCATCGTAATGCAACCACGATCTATTAGTGAACCACAAAGGCTGAAAACTTCTGTTCACCGGATTTTTCCGACCAAAGGTGCGTTTCGGAAACTTAAATGTCTTAGGTTGTTTTGGAATTTCAGGTATGTCCATTTTGCAGCAATACGTTAAGCAACGAGTTAAGCATACGGTTTCAGAATTAAGAGATAGAAACGAAGTTTATATTATTTTATATAGTTGAGATGTACGTAAGCATTTTATTTGATTTAAAGCAATTATTTAAGATTATTCAAAATAATTAGAAGAAATTAGCTTTCGGTTAGTTTTGTTTTATTATACCACGAAAAACACATCTTTTCTAATTTTTTTAAACATACGACTATTTTTTTTTCGTCAAAACAATTATTATAAAAAATGCCCTTTAGATCATACCGGATTAAAGATGTATCAGATAAGCGTTTAATTATGATTAATCCAATCAAGCAGGGTCGATACTTTTGACACGAAGTGTGCCGAAGTTTTCACACCCCGCGGGCAATTATGACAGATACCGCTCATTGCGGATAATTAGCAAGGCAATATTTCGGCACTTTCAATCTAAGCAAAAGCTGAAATTTTATGCGAAAAAAACAACTGGTCATGCTCGGCCAAAAAAGTGGTCCGGCCATGGCCGGACCGGCCGGACCGCCCGCGACGGCCTTGCACATAAGAACAAGGGGCCATGACACTAATATCTTGATAGGGCCTAAAGGAAGGTATTAAACAAAACGAATTTCTGAAATGGCCACCTATGCCTGTCTAATATAAAAGTATATCATAGACTGTTTGGCCCATTATTCAAGGCACCATAATGTTTCTATTTCCCCAAAGAAATGGAGGGAGGTGGGGACTAGTCAGTGGAAGAAGATCGAGGGTGCCCCTCAAGGCATTGTTTCATAAATCATTGGCATGCACCTTGGTAGAACCACCTAAGAATATATTGGTACTGGTGTCCATGTGTTTAATATGTATAATATATATTACTTTCGGATAACTGGACATTTTCCAGCAGTTTGTTTTGCCCTCCTTTTATCCATCACCAAATGAATTAGCCATTTCTTATCTTGTTAGGCCAAGGTCATCAACATCAATGAATAATAGGGCATATTGTTGGGTGTGGTCTGTTTCTCATCATATATTTTTGGGTTAGTCTTTGCAAGTACATTGTTTACAGCACAGGCAGTTTTGAATGTTGCTTTGAAGGTGCCTTAAGCAGTTTAGAAATGCAATTTATAAAAGAATTTATTATACGCCCGAAGGGACATATTATGTTATGACGCTGGTGTCCGTCTGTCCCTTAGCAATTTCGTGTCCGCTCTGTAACTTTTGATCCCCTTGAAGGATTTCAAGGAAACTTGACACAAATGTTCACCACACCAAGACGACATGCAAAGCGCATGTTTTGGATGTCTCGCTTCAAGGTCAAGGTCACACTTAGGAGTCAAAGTCATATCAGTTTGTTTTGTGTCCACTCTGTAACTCTTGAACTGCTTGAAGGATTTCAAAGAAACTTGACACAAATGTTCACCACACTGAGACGACGTGCAGAGTGCATGTTCCGGATGACTTGCTTCAAGGTCAAGGTCACACGTATGGGTCAAAGGTCATATATGACTTTGCTTTGTTTTTATTGCTCTGCATTGCAGTGCTCTTGTTTTATATTTGGCAGATCCCTCTTTTGTTCACATACAATAATTTTTTTTTTAATTACTTCCCTTTTACATTACGATAAATAGCTTATTTTGAAATTTTTTATTATTGACCATAGAGAAAAAACGGGACCACTTTTCTGTGGTACAACATTTTTAGGCATATTTTGACATACCTTTACCTTGTAAGGATTTTTTTTTTGTGGACTTAGATTTTTTTTTGAATTTCTTCCCTTTGTTTTTCCTGTCTTTTGGGCTTCACATTTAAAGTCCTTTAAATTTTGCTCCCACCCTCTGATGTAACCCTTCGGGCGTATATTGCTCTTGTTATAATTTAAAATACACCTGTAAATGTTTCAGGATCAACTTCCATACAGTATAACTTCATTTGTAATTTCAGAACGCATCTTGACCTGACAAACTAATATTGATGTTTTGTCAGCCTTACTGAAAATAAAGAACTAAACTCAAGTGACTTCCACTTGCAGAAAATAGAATCTCTTTGCAGTAGTGTCTAGCAGAACTTGTTTGCTGAAAATCATTTCTTGTGTTTACCTGCTATGCAATTAAACAGTGGGAAACTCATGTTTAGTTGACATGAGAATGTATCACATGGGACTTAATTAAGGTTGTTCTGCACATTTGATAAACCAGAAGTAATGGTGTAACATGTAGCCAGATGACAGAGAATAAAGCCTGAACTGCATACAGATTATGAATTAATGGCAACCCATCAGTAAATTTATTAAAACGGCAACAATATGAGCCGTGCCATGAGAAAACCAACATAGTGGGTGTGCGACCAGCATGGATCCAGACCAGCCTGCACATCCGCGCAGTCTGGTCAGGATCCATGCTGTTTGCTTTTAAAGCCTATTGGAATTGGAGAAACTATTAGCGAACAGCATGGATCCTGACCAGACTGCGCGGATGCGCAGGCTGGTCTGGATCCATGCTGGTCGCATACCCACTATGTTGGTTTTCCCATGGCGCGGCTCGTATTTTCTTTGTTAAGACAGAATATGATTTTAAAATGTTTGAAAAGTTAAATTTTATCAAATAATGGCTTATAGTGCATTTTGTCTTTAATCGTGGGCAAATATCTAAAACACAAGCACACGGACACGCACATTTTATTTCTTTGTATTATAGATAATATATTTATTTACAGCTGTGAGAAGTATCATTAAAATCTAGACTTTAGAAAAAATTCCATTTGTGAAAATTTATAAAAACTGTGATTTTCCAATAGACTCGCATTATGAAAACTTGTTTGTTGTCCAAATTTTTCAAATTAGTCTAGCAAACAAGAGCTGTCGGAGGACAGCACGCTCGCTATCAACAGCCTTGTCAATTACATTGTTTTAGTTACTATGTTTTGAAAAAGCGGGTTTAAAATTGAACAAATGTTCCAACTAACAGTAGAGTGATGTTATGAACTTGTTCTGAGTCATATCAACGTTGGTCAAGTCATATAGACTTTGCTTGTTTTATGCTTTTGCATGCAGTCTCTTGTTTTATACTGGAGATCCCTTTTACATACAAAATTTTTATTAATTACTTGCTTTACATTATCATAAATAGGCTTATTTTGAATTTTTATAATGCCAAGAAAAAACGGGACACTTTCTGTGGTACAACTTTTTAGCGTATGTTGACATACCTTTATGTAAGGATTTTTTTGTGACTAGATTTTGAATTTTCCCTTTGTTTTTCCTGTCCTTGGCTTCACATTTAAGTCCTTTAAAATTTGCTCACACCTCTGATGTAACTTCGGGCGTAATTCTCTTGTTATAATTAAAATACACCTGTAAATGTTAGGGATTCAACTTCATCAGATATAACATTTGTATTCGACGCATCTTGACCTGACAAATATATTGATGTTTTGTCACCTTACTGAAAATAAGAAACTAATACTAATGACTTCCACTGCAGAAATAAATCTCTTCAGTAGTGTCAGCAGAAATTGTTGTGAATCATTTTGTGTTTACCGCTATGCAAATTAACAGTGGGAAACTCTGTTAGTACATGAGATGTATTCACAGGATAAAGGTTTTGAATTTGATAAACCACAAGTAAGGTGTAACTGTAGCCAGATACAGAGAATAAAGCCTGAACTGCATAAGATTTAATAAGGCAACCATCAGTAAATTTTTAAAACGGAAAAAAGCTGCCATAAAAAGCAAATAGTGTGTTGCGACCAGCATGGATTCAGACCAGCTGCACATCGTGAAAGTTGGTCAGGATCCATGCTGTCGCTTTAAAGCCTATTGGAATTTGGGAGAACTATTAGCGAACAGCATGGACCTACCAGACTGCGCGATGCGCAGGCTGGTCTATCCATGCTGTGCATACCCAACTATGTGGTTTACCATGGCGGTCTCGTAATTTTCTTGTTAAGTCAAATATGATTTTAAAATTGTTGAAAAGTTAAATTTTATCAATCAATGCTTATAGTGCATTTTGTCTTTAATGTGGGCAATTCTAACCAGCACACACACGCACATTTTATTCTTGTATTAAGATAATATATACAGCTGTAAGTACATAAATCAGACTTAGAAAAATTCCATGGGGAAAATTTATAAAAACTGTGATTCCAATAGACTCGCATTCTGAAACTTGTTTGTTGTCCAATTTATCAAATAGTCTAGCAAAAATCAAGGGCACAACCTTATCTTTTTTTTTTGCCAAATTGTTTTAAGTATATTTTGATGTTTTGAAAAATCGGTGTTTAATCAAATTCTGTATTAGCAAAAATGTGCAAAACTACTTTAAGAGATTATAATTGTATCATTGCAGTTTATATACTGTTTTCGATGGAAGATATTTTTTGAAAATGCTTTGAAATATATAGATTTTGGATAAACCTGCCTAGCACCCACCAACTCCCTCAAAACAGGAACAAACAAGCTGTTTGTAAATCACATAATGCCCTCGTGATGGCCTGTCACATACAAGTGGGAATGTAATTTTGTATGTGGTGACCTTGACTTTTAACTAAATGACCTTAAAGAACATCAGGGGTCATCTACTGACTAGTAACAGGCAACGCCTCTTGGAAGATTAACAGCCAAAGCATTCTTTAATTATTGGTTGTAAAAACATTTTCAGTCTAGAGGTCATGGTTACATTGAACTTTGACCTGCAAACAACAGAAATAATAATTTGTCTACTTACCAAAGGCAATCGTCCTATGAAGTTTTACAACTGTAGATCAAACAGATTGTAGCTATCGAGCAGAAACCAGTTTTAATCTCAAGGTCACTATGACTTTGACCTTGACTTACTAATCCCCAAACCAACAGGGGTCATCTACTGACCACAGGCAATAATCCAATGGCATTTGAAGACTATTTGCCGAACTGGTTGGAAACCGTTTTCAGTCTTAAGGTCACTGTGACCTTGCCCTTTGACCTACTGACCCCCAAAAGAATTCATTTGCTGACACAGGCAATCATCATATGAAATTTGGTTTTTGTGAGACCAAGCGTTCTCAAATTACTGAAACCAAAGGGTCTAGCAACAGACCAAGCGGCAATGAGCAAAACAATATTCCCCTTGTTCTTAGAAGTGGAGAATAAAAACAAAGATATGCACTAAAATCAATATTGCTCTCAAGTTGTCAGCTTAGAAATAACATTTCTATTATTTTTATTTTACATCCTCCTAACAAAAACTCTGCCCCTGAATTTTACAACTTTGTCAGTGGTATACTGTAAGGATTAATTGAGCAAAATGTTTTGCTGTAACAAAAACTGAAAGTACATGCTAAAAAAATTTTTGATTGGTATGTTGGTGTTTGCATTACAAAAGTTTGTTGTTGTTGTTGTTGTGTTGTTTTTTTTTTGTATTAAGGTTTAGGAGTATATCACCAAAACACAGAAATATTTTATAAACGAATAACATCGTTACCAATATTTTACTTAACCATTACATGTTCTGTCGCACTGTCCCATACTGAAAATATTCTGAAAAAGTTGTCCCCCTTTGAAAGTGAATGCCATTTGTAAAGAAATAAAAATAAACAATTGCTGAAAACTGTGTTCCACTTAATTATGTGAAATTTCAACACTCGCATGCGATTGCAAATGAATCAAAACTAACATGTGCAAAAGTTCTTTAAAAATGGTGAGTTTTTGAAGGCGTTTGACTGCCCGGAAGTGGGTCCCATTTAGGCAGTCTTTTTTTCGGAATTCAATGTTTATATTAGTATACTGACACTTGTTTTGTTGTTTATGTAATGATAGCTTGTATATTACTTATATTACTCTACAAAACAAGTGTCAGTATACTGATATAAGCATTGAATTCTGAAAAAAAGAACTGTTTAAACAGGCCCCACTTCCAGACAGTGAAGTGCTTTTAAAAACTCACCATTTTCAAGGAACTGTTACACATGTTTGTTTTGTTGCATTTGTAATAGCGTGCGAGTATTGAAATTTCACATAACTAGGTGGAACACAGTTTTCAGCGATTGTTTATTTTTATTTCTTTACAAATGGCATTCATTTTCAAAGGGGGACAACTTTTTTCAGAATATTTTCAGTACGGGACAGTACGGCAGAACATGTAATGGTCAGGTAAAATATTGGTAACGATGTTGTTCGTTATAAAATATTTCTGTGTTTTGGTGATATACTCCTAAACCTTAAAAACGAAATCTACTTAACTGTGAACAGTTAAAAATGTATCAGTATCTTTTCAGTCTTTCTTGCAGTCAATCAGACAAGCCCTAGTTAATATACAATACTGTGAAATCATTTAATTAATATGTAGTTTTTTTTGGCAAAAATGGTTATTTTGTGGGGAAATGACTTTGTAGAATCTAAATGTTGAAGATACATAGTGGAAATTATATTTATTTGTTCTGATTAAATTTTGTGGATTTTAAGTGCTGAAGATACATAGGGGGAATTTTATTTGTTTGTTCTGAGTAAATTTTGTTGATTGGTGCAATGACAAAATCCACCAAAGTTATATTCAAATACAAATTGTTTGAATATTTGTCTGAAATTGTCTGTTGTTGGACTGTTAGTGTTACGATTTACATTACTTACGCAAATTTCCCTTTATATTGGCTGTTGTCAGTGTTTTGAAATCTCAATCTTTTAAAACTGTTTTTGATTTAAAATGTATTTTCAGAAGCAAAATAATTGCGCACAATTGTTAGAACAATCATTTAGACATTTCACTGCCCCACTGGGAGTCATTTGTTCAAATCCTGAGCTAAATTTCTCACATAATTTGATTAACTTAGAACATGATATTTAATGATAACCCATTGAGAAATGGGATGATGTTCAGTAAGAATAGTGTACTTATACTTCAATCAAGTTCTAAGAAACTGACAGCAGACTACAAAATTACAGGATTGTACTTCCTTAAATTCCCAGTTAAAGGATAGGTTAACATTTATATATCATCCCCGGAAATTGGAATTAGTGTGTTGGAAGATTGGGAAAGCTAAATTGAAATGTTGATGATCTTGATTATTGAAATGTTTAAGGCATGTTTGATTGAAATACTGAAGAATTTTATGGGTTTTTTTTTTTACCCAGATGGTGTGTGTAAATATAGTCGCGGGGGAAGCTGGACTGACTGTGACCCAGTTACAAACATGAAAACTAGGGAACAGAAGCTAAAAAGAGGGGACCCACATATATGTGATCCAGTCAAAATAGTAGAAAAGATGTGCAAAAGAAAGAAACCAAAACGAAATGGTATACATGTAAATTACATGATGTTTAAAGCAGATTTTATGGTAACTCTTGTTGGTATTGATATGAACTTTATGCGGGTGACTTATCAAAGATGGAAATGCTGTCATAATTGTTAAAATACTCTAGTTTTGCCTTATGGAATGTTATAGGTTGTTGATGTAGATGTATGTAATTTGTAGGGACATTCATTAGGAAGTGACATTCATTTGGTAATTGGGACATTTACAGTTTAATTATGACATTCATTTTCAAATGATAACTTCACTTGGTAATGGGGTAGTTTTGCAAGTTAATTGGCCCCTGTGAAAAAGGTTCATGAACTTCATGAATTATCAAAAAAAGTTCATGAACTACAAGGAAAAGTTCATGAACTTAAATTCATGAAGTCTCAAGTTCAAGAATATTACTTTCATTTCATGAACTTGTAAATGTAGTTCATGAACATTTCAGAAAATCCATTAAATGATTTAAGAAATTCATGAACTTGAAAATGAAATTCAGATAATGATTGAAATTGTAATTCAGGAACTACAGAGTTATGACCCTGTAAAAATGTTCTAGAACTAGTATTAAGTTCTTGAACAATCAAGAAGTTCTGAAGAACTTAGAGAACTGTTCTTGAACCAGCATAACAGTTCTTAGACTGTGATTCTAGAACAATGATAGTTCCTGAACATTGGTTCAAAAACTGCAAAATTTCAAGAACTTACAGAACTTTACCAGTTCCTGAACAGTTACTGTTGGTCTAAACTAAGACTAAGAACCAAAATTGTTCATGAACACAGGTTCATTAAAAGTACTAAAATTCAAAACCTTTTCAGCTCACCTGTCACAAAGTGACAAGGTGAGCTTTTGTGATCGCTCAGCGTCCGTCGTCTGTGCGTGCGTGTGTAAACTTTTGCTTGTGACATCTCTAGAGGTCACATTTTTTATGGGATCTTTATGAAAGTTGGTCAGAATGTTCACCTTGATGATATCTAGGTCAAGTTTGAAACTGGGTCACGTGCGGTCAAAAACTAGGTCAGTAGGTCTAAAAATAGAAAAGCCTTGTGACCTCTCTAGAGGCCATATTTTTCAAAAGATCTTCATGAAAATTAGTCAGAATGTTCACCTTGATGATATCTAGGTCAAGTTCGAAACTGGGTCACGTGCGGTCAAAAACTAGGTCAGTAGATCTAAAAATAGAAAAACCTTGTGACCTCTCTGGAGGCCATATTTTTCTTGGGATCTGTATGAAAGTTGGTCTGAATGTTCATCTTGATGATAT
Organism: Mercenaria mercenaria; assembly: GCF_021730395.1. Classification (NCBI taxonomy): domain Eukaryota; kingdom Metazoa; phylum Mollusca; class Bivalvia; order Venerida; family Veneridae; genus Mercenaria; species Mercenaria mercenaria. The sequence continues at coordinate 50,277,388 of NC_069364.1, forward strand.
CTAGGTCAGTTTTGAAACTGGGTCACGTACGGTCAAAAACTAGGCCAGTAGGTATAAAAATAGAAAAACCTTGTGACCTCCCTAGAGGCCATATTTTTCATGAGATCTTCATGAAAATTAGTGAGAATGTTCACCTTGATGATATCTAGGTAAAGTTCAAAACAGGGTTAGGTACCTTTGAAAACTAGGTTAATAGGTCAAATAATAGAAAAACCTTGTGACCTCTCTAGAGACCATATTTTTCAATGGATCTTCATGAAAATTGGTCAGAATTTTTATCTTGATAATATCTAGGTCAAGTTCAAAACTGGGTCACATGAGCTCAAAAATTAGGTCACTATGTCAAATAATAGAAAAAACGACTTCATACTCAAAACTGGGTCTTGTGGGAAGAGGTGAGCGATTCAGGACCATCATGGTCCTCTTGTTTTTATAAGTTAAAGTCTCAAGTACACTTCATATACGCGGGAGGGACTTGTTCATTTTCTTTTGTTGTTTATACTTAGAATTTTTTTAGATAAAAGTCTGAAGTACACTTCATGCAGGAAGGATTTCTACATTTTTTTTTTTGGAAGCAAGAACTTGATTTCCGAGTAACTTTTATCTTAATAGCATAGAATAATTCAGATTATTCTGAACAATGAAAATTTGCCATACTATTTGCAATGTTCATTTGTGAAGCTTACATCTAAGTGATTTCTGAGCTGCACCTTGCATGCAATGTAAAGTAACACCTGTATATGCAATTATAATGAAAAATTGAGCAGTGAGCTGTGTCTTACCCATGCTTCTCAGCATTTATCGCAGATTTGCCATATGCTTTAAGTGCACTTGTTACTCTTAATGTTCAAAGTCGAATTATGGTGCATTTTAGGTCACTATTTAAAACTGTTAATTTTAAACTAAATATGGTATTTTTGAGCATTATGAATTTTGTTTGATTTAGAAAAGGCTGCACATGCACAGTAAAACCTGTTCACAGCAGTTTCACCACAAGAGTACATAGCATGTACGCCACAGGAGTATACAGTATGTATGCAGCAGGAGTACACAGCATGTACGCCGCAGGGGTAGTACACCGCAGGCTCATTTGCATGTGAAAAGTGTATGTGCCGCGTACATGCTACGTACTATTTCTCTGGTGTACTTCCCACGTACTAGATTCCTCCAGCGTACATCCTGTGTACTATGTACTCCACAGCATGTACGCAGCAAGTAGTAAGCGGCAGAGCTCATTTGCATGTCAAAAGTGTACTACAAACATACTATCGGTGTATGTGCGGTGTATATCCTGCGTACTATTTAAAGCCCTTGATTTCAGTACACATCATGTACGCGTCAAATATGCTGTATGTACACAGCAAGAGTATGCGGCAAGCCTTTTTCTTCTGTAAGGGCTAGTACATGTATGTGAATTTCAATCTTGAGATTAAAGTAAATTATACATTGTTTAACTTAATGTTTTGTATTTTATACAGCAATTGTTTAGTTCTTATTATGCTCCCAATCCCACCCTAGTTTACTGTTTTACTCAACATGTCATTTGTCGACGGTGTAAAATGTCATTGTCACAGTGACACAGCAGAGACTAAAACTAGAGGACCATGATGGTCCTGAATCGCTCACCTGTTCCCACATGACCCAGTTTTGAGTACGACGTCGTTTTTTCTATTATTTGACATAGTGACCTAGTTTTTGAGCTCATGAGACCCAGTTTTGAACTTGACCTAGATATTATCAAGATAAAAATTCTGACCAATTTTCATGAAGATCCATTGAAAAATATGGCCTCTAGAGAGGTCACATGGCTTTTCTATTATTTGACCTACTGGCCTAGTTTTTGACCACACGTGATCCAGTTTTGAAACTGACCTAGATATCATCAAGGTGAACATTCAGACCAATTTTCATGAAGATCCATTGAAAAATATGACCTCTAGAGAGGTCACATGGCTTTTCTATTATTTGACCTACTGGCCTAGTTTTTGACCACACGTGATCCAGTTTCGAAACTGACCTAGATATCATCAAGGTGAACATTCAGACCAATTTTCATGAAGATCCATTGAAAAATATGGCCTCTAGAGAGGTCAAAAGATTTTTCTAATTTTAGACCAACTGACCTAGTTTTTGATGCAGTTGACCCAGTTTCAAACTTGACCTAGATATCATCAAGATGAACATTCAGACCAACTTTCATACATATCCCATGAAAAGTATGGCCTCTAGAGAGGTCACAAGGTTTTTTTATTATTTGACCTACTGACCTAGTTTTTGATGGCACGTGACCCGGTTTCAAAATTGACCTAGATGTCACCAAGGCGAACATTCTGACCAATTTTCATGAAGATCCATTCAAGGGTATGGCCTCTAGAGAGGTCACAAGGCTTTTCTATTTTAAGACCTACTGACCTAGTTTTTGATCACAATTGACCAAGTTTCAAACTTGACCTATATATCATCAAGATAAACATTCAGACCAACTTTCATACAGATCCCATGAAAAATATGGCCTCTAGAGAGGTCACAATGTTTTTTCATTATTTGACCTACTGACCTACTTTTTGATGGCACGTGACCCACTTTTGAACTTGACTTAGATATTATCAAGATGAACATTCTGACCAATTTTTATGGAGATCCATTAACAAGTATGGCATCTAGAGAGGTCACAAGGTTTTTCTAATTTTAGACCTACTGACCTAGTTTTTGACCACACATGACCCTGTTTCGAACTTGACCTAGATATCATCAAGGTAAACATTCTGACCAATTTTCTTAAAGATCCCATGAAAAATGTGTCCTCTAGAGTGGTCACAAGCAAAAGTTTACGCACGGACAGACGGACGCAGGCACGGACGACGGACGCTGCACGATCACAAAAGCTCACCTTGTCACTTTGTGACAGGTGAGCTAAAAACAGTCTCTGGCCAGGCTAACTGAACAACACTTTGACATACAGGATTTATTCTTGTATCAAGCTCTAGTGAAATTGTTAAAAGAATTCCATTACATGCAGATCTCTCAGGTTTCATAGTGTTACACTCCTACCAGTTTTCCTTGACTAGTTCATGAATTTGTTTTTCTTTTTTCTTTTTTACAAAAATAGTTCATGAATAAATATTCATGAGAATCAAAATTTATGTTTCATGAATTTCAATATTCATGAACTTGTTCATGTATTATTTTAAATTCATGAACAAGTTCATGAATATCAAAATTAATGAAACATAAACTTTGACTCTCATGAATATTTATTCATGAACTATTTCATGAATTTGTTCATGAATAAATTCCTGAAGTTCATGAACCTTTTTTACAGGGGCCAGGGCAATTCTGTTTAAAGTTGACCAGGTAATTGAAGCATTTGCAGGCTAGCTGTGACATTCATTTGGAAAAACATGGAATGACATTTACATGGCAAATGGGGACAGTCACTGGGTAATTAGGAAAACCATTCTGATTCATGACTTTCATTGGATAATCAATGGGTAAAATCACCAGGTAATGGGGACATTCAGATAAATAAATTCTAAATATCTTTGATTTACCATTTATTCTGTTTTAGGTATGGAGTGTAAATATAGTCGTGGAGGCAGCTGGAGTGACTGTGACCCAGTTACAAACAAGAAAACACGGGAACAAAAGCTAAAAAGAGGGGACCCACGTATATGTGAGCCTGTCAAAGATGTAGAAAAGATGTGCAAAAGGAAGAAACTGAAACCAAATGGTATTGATATTTAAAGTAAATTTTATTAAGGCCTGTGAGGATTACAAAAACTGGTCAAGGAATGTATAGGTTATGCCTTTAATGAAACTTTTCTTGTATAAAACTGTAACATGGCTTAATAGCTATGACCATTTACTTGAAAATAGTACAGTGAGAACCCATTATAAATAAAATATTGTCAAAAAGTCATTTGTTGCAACAGATGCAAAAATATCAAAAGGCTCCCTATGTTCAACATGCCATTGTGGAATGATAGTTGTCAAGTTTGTTTCCTTGTTAAGACATGTGACTTATATCTACTACATGCAAATGGGAAGTTTCCGCTGGATCTGGCATTCCAGTAGCTTTCTGCATATACAGTGCTCTTTAATGGCTTGTATTGCATGTTATATTGCTATGAATATGAAAATGTGTGTGGGTTACACTATCTAAAATGGAAATGCTGTCATTGTTAAAATACACAAAATCTCTCTGGAATACGGTTGAAGAAAAAGAAGCTGTCAAAATGTGTTTGTAGGGTTTATGGAGAAAGATTATTTGTTATGTATATTGTAATTTCTTGCAAGTTAATGTATTCACTGGGATATGAGGGCATTTGCTAGCAAATAATGACATTCACTGAGAAATAAGAACATTCATTGCATAACTGGAAGCATTGACTGGGTAATGGGGACATTCACTGGTTAATAATGGGGAGCATTTACAGGGTAATGAGGACATTCATTGGGTAATGGGTGCTTATACGGGGTAATGGGGGCATTCACTGGGTAATGGGAGAATTCAATGATTAAAAAATGGGAGCATTCAATGGGTAATGGCATATTTAATGGGTGTTTGGGACAGGAGCATTCACTGGGGAATGACAGCATTCACTGGATAATGGGATCACTCACTGCATAATTAAAGCATTCACTGGGTAACTGGGGCATTCACTGCATAATGAGGTCATTCACTGGGACAGTATAATGGGACATTCATTGGATAACAGGGGCATTCACTGATTAATGGGGTTTTCACTGGATAATTAGAGCATTTGCTAGGTAACAGTTGCAGGGCATTCACTGCATGTTCAGAGCATTCACTTTTGTTTGAAGTTGCTCAAAGAAAGATGCAGGCAAAGTGTAAAAGGGGAAAGATGTTCTTAACGGGTAGTATTTTACTAACAAATACTAGCAAGCGCCTCTTGAGGGCCAGGCTTGGCAAAATCCACTCAAGCCAAATACAACATTGCAGATCAAGGTACTGTTATAATAACCATATTATACATATGTCCGGAATGACAAGTCATTTTCACACACTCTTAAGTAAGTTCAAAACTTACTTAACCTTCAGTCTGCTGGTGGCATGTGGTTTTGCCTTTGCGACAAGTGCAGACCAAGATCAGCCTGCATATCCATGCAGTCTGATCATGGTCTGCACAGTTCGCTATTCAGTCAGTAAATTTTCAGTGAACACCCCTTTGAATAATAAGTAGTACTGCCCAGATTGGAAGAAGGACCAGTCCATTTTAGAAATTTAGCAGAGTAAAGGTTAAGATATGATATTAAACATAAGGTGTAGAGAGAGGGGCAAAACTAGCTAGTCATTTCCCTCCCTTAAAAGTAAAGTGCAAAGTGTTAGTGGGGAAAAAACTGACAGAGCGTGGGGGTGAGGGGTGGGAAACTGGGCTATTTATATAAAATACATTTCTTGGGCCCTACTAAAATATACCATTTTACTTTGCCTCTTTATATCTTTGATAGGTTGTAAATATAAAAGGGGCCAATGGAGTGAATGTGATGGTACTACAAACATCAAAACTATGGTGAAAACTTTAAAGAGAGGTGATACAAATACCTGCCCACCTACTCAGGTGTTGGAGAAAATATGTAAACGGCAGCATAAAGGTTTAAAAAGTAAGTTTTATGTCACTGGGCAGTTAGACCTGCATATATTGACCACACTTTGGAGAGCTATGAACAGGTGGTCTTTATTCACAGGTTGAAGTACACAGTAAACATTTGAATCAGTGATTAAAGCCATTTGCGGCAGTTTCTTGTATGAGAAATGGGGCAAAATTTCTCAGTAATAGAATTTGTTCAAAATTTGTATATGAACACAATATCATGTTAGAAACAGAAAAATGCAAGAACCATCATAGGTCACCATGCTTGTTTAAGAGTTATCTGCCCTTAAAACTGGATTTTTCTTCAGATTTGCATATTCAAGGGCAGATAACTCCTGAACAAGCATGGTGACCTTCAATTTTTTTTTCATAATTCTGTTTCTGACATGAGACTGTATTCATATACAAAGTTTCAAAAAATTCTATTACTGGGAGATTTTCTACCCAAAACTGCAGCAACCGTCCTTAATCTAGTATTCTTTATCACAGGGTACTTTTATGAGATGACATTTGCCATGTTCCTCGGCAAGAAAATAGGCATCTTGGATGTCAGAATTTACTCGCACATATGTTGGTTTAGCCGGTTTTAGCATTATCCAGAATGTTTTGTCTTTGAAGGTATCTTTAAAACTATTTATTTTCAATTAAAAACTTACACCATGATATCAAAAATTGATATTTAATGTGTTTGATAAATGCACTGTCTCATTTCTGTTTTATAAGAAATTTTACAGTGTGACTAACTAGGTAGATAACTTTTTTACAAAGTGTGAAGACTGCATGCAGGAGTGTAAATACAGCCAAGTATCACATCATTTGTACTTTTTGTTTAAAGTTAGTAAAAATTGAAGTATTCTTCCAAAGTTCATAAAAGTTGACATAAATGTGGAGGAATTCCTTTAACAGAGTATGTTTGACAACAGTGAAACAGGTAAGATAAAACGGCAGCACTGATTTCTCTACTGCCTACTTGTTGCAAAAGATTTTTTGTGTTTTTCTTTTAACTTCAGCTAATTGTAAGTATAAGAAAATGGGGCGATGGGGAGCATGTGACCTTACTACAGGGGTCAGATCAAGGGAAGTAACTTTGAAGAAAGGTGATCCTGAAGTTTGTCCCCTGAAGAAAACTGTAACAAAACCTTGTTTAAAGAGGATGAATAAAAAGAAAGGAAAGGGTAAAGGTAAGTTTTTAGTCCCCTACTGGTTGAAAACCAGTTTCGGGGACTATAGGAATGCGCTTTTCCATTATTTCTTTATTCTGTCTGTCCGTCTGTCTGTCCGCATCCATGAAGAGATTTTAATATTATTTAGCACAAATGTTTCCCATGATGAGACGACATGTCATGCACAAAACAAGGGGCTCAAAGGTCAAGGTCACAATTGGAGGTCAAAGGTCAACAGGGCTTTTTTCCTGTTGGGTCCATAACTCTCCCATCCATGAAGGGACTTTAATATTACTTGGCACAAATGTACCTCATAATAAGACGATGTGTCATGCACAACTTTCAGACCCCTAACTCAAAGGTCAAGGCCACACTTAGCAGTCAAATGTCAACATGGCATGAACAGGGTCTGTTTCGTGTCCGGTCCATGACTCTGTCATTCATGAATGGATTTTAATATCACTTGGCACAAATTTTCCCCATGATGAGAAGACGTGTCATGTGCAACACCCAGAACCCTAGCTTAAAGGTCAATGTCACACTTGGAGATCAAAGGTCAATAGGATTATTTTCCTGTCGGGTCTATAATTTTGTCATGCAAACCAGGATTTAAATATCAGTTGGCACAAATATTCTCCTGGATGAGACAACATGTCATGCGCAAAACCCGGGCCCTAAGTCTAATGTCAAGGTCACACTTAGAGGCCAAAGGTCAGATACAAGAATGGCTTTGTCCGGAGCATTTCTTCTTCATGCATGGAGGGATTTTGATGTAACTTGGCACAAATGTTCACCACCATGAACCAGGAAGAACCAGGTCCCTAACTAAGGTCAAGGTCATACTTAGAGGTCAAAGGTCAAATTCAAGAATGACTTGGTCCGGTGCATTTCAGGATTTTGATGTAACTTGGCACAAATGTTCACCACCATGAGGCACCCTTGCTTTTAGAATTGCGTCCCTTTGTTGTAACTATAAATAGATTATATTGTTACTTTTATATTACTGGCCCTAGGGAAAAATTGAGACCACTTTTCTGTGGTGCAGCATGCATGTTACATCCAATTTTTAGGTGTATTTTGACTTATCTCTACCTGGTAAAGAGTTTCTTGTGGACTTATATTATATAGATGGTTTTTTTTTTCTTTTTTTTCAGGATTAAGTTCCTTTTGTTGTTACTATAAATAACTTATAAGATAACCTTTTTATAAACGGCCAAAAAAATTCCATATGAAAAAAACCGGTAAGTTTTTATATATGCTAATCCGAGTGTTTTGTTGTAACATATTGTACATATAGTACAATATAGTTTATACATCACAGATATCAGTTCATTATATTATATTGCAGTAGAGAAAATTAGGTGCCTTCCAGTAGGGGACTTTGTATTGCATGGCAATACTTCATTCACTTGTTTGATCCAAATTTAGTTTTGTTCAGTACCTTGTGAGGCAAAATAAACTGCAGCTTTCAGTCTTTCTGAGAATTTCTGCTTTTGTTTGACAGAAACCAGCTTTGTATCAACTAACAAAGTTAACTGCTAACTTCCAGACATTATCACTTTAGTGATTAAATTACCGTCTTGGAATTCTGGCAGCAAAACTATGTAACTAACACTCTAAGTTGGGAAAAAACATTTCCAAAGAACCCTGCTTTTTCTGGGCATTAGGAATGCTAGAGAATTGACTTCTAGAGGCAAGAAGTTTATGAGTTTGATCCAAAGTGATTGCTTCATTATGACAGTTTATCACATGTTTGACGTCGCGGGAGTGAAATAAAGCCATTACATAAATTTGATAATACACTAGTGTAATAAAGCTTTGACGTCAATGTCGTTTAAAGTACAGGAAATTTTGGTTGAATTGACTTGTTTATAATAATCAAAGAAAGAAGAATTTTTTATGTTTCAGCAGGAAAAGTTAATATGTGATAAAAAAGAATACTACATTTTGTGACTTTCCACATTGAATTTATTAAATCTGTTGTATAGAATTGATAAAATGCTCGGCAGAGCCTCTCATTTTATTATTTCATTCTACTTGTTTAATAAATTCAGTATTAAAGACACTCATGTTATATCCTCTGTATATAAATGAAGAAATTGCTTGGAATGCATTTCCCTGCATGAAATTAACTCTTTTATTGTCTTAGTGTTCCTGTGATATCATAAACTATTGAAGATTCCTGCTATAGGGCTGAATTTCATGGTAAAATGACAAAAGAGATATTTTATTGTGTCATAAATAACTGGCACTGTTTAGTGAAAATTTGTAAGATAAATTAATGTCCTAGTTATAATATAATCGATAAATGAAAAAATGTCCTTGCATTTGTCAAAGTTTAAACTTTTTTTATGAAATAGTTTGTGAAGGCCTCCAGATAAATTAATGGTAAAGATATAATAATGTATACCAGGACTTGCAGAAATTTCCCTTTCATGGTAGTTAACATCGAGTTGGTCACTAGCGACAAACAGTTTTAATTTCAACGTTGTACAGGTATGTTACAAACAACATTAACATCTATTTCTTAAATGCATTTCAAATTTCAGATGACTTTATCTTAAGATGAATTGAACTATCATGTTTACCCTTGCAGGCTGTCAATATGAGAAGCAACCTTGGAGTCCCTGTGATGCTGCCAGTAACACAGTCAGTCGAACTTTAACACTGAAGGATGGGGACCCAACACGTTGTAATGTTACAAAGCTACAAGTGAAAAAGTGTAAAAATAAGCATCTTAGACCACATGGTATGTTATGTTATGACTTGTGCAATGATGAAAACACCCCCTGTAAACATGAACCTGTTCTGTGAAAACTAAAACTCTGTTTGTGTCCTCATTTTTTGCAGTGATTAAATTGTCAGTTCATTGTCAGAACCACAGCTGTCAAGTATCCCATTGTAAGTTGTCTTATCCAAAGTCTGTTACCAGGTTGCCAATGTTCTGACTGCATGATCAGTACAAACTCTGTTCTGTAGGCCTGTTGGTTTAGAATAAAATGACTTTCCAACATTTTCTGAACAATACAAGATATATTATGGGTACCTGTCCAAATAAATCACTGAGTTGTAAATAATTAAATAACATAAATTCTATTTATTATCTTAATTCCAGACTGATATTGCACATATTGCACCTGGCTTCACCAAAACTATGTGTACTGATTTATTTTGCAATTTCTTATGCAATGTTTACTTTCATCATACAATGTCTAGCTACTTTAGATAATTTGCAGAATGAATAGCCAACAATGAAACCCATCTGTTAAGACTTAGCCTTACATTTTGAGAAATCATAGAAAGAAAAGGTTGTTTCACAAGAAAATTGAACAGGGTATAAAACATATACATTACTCTAAACAACAGCTATCAGTTTTCTGATATATACATTGAATTCTGGAAAAGGGATGCATAAAGGGGCCACACTTTTGGACAGTTCATTGCCTTTGAAAAAAAACTCACCATTTTTCAAATAACTGTTACATATCTTCGTTTCGATGCATTTGCAGTAATGTCCCAGTGCTGAAATTTCACATAACTAGGTTGAACGTAGTTTCAGCAATATTATTGTTTATTTTATTTCTTTATGGTATTCATTTTAAAGGGGGACAACTTTTTGAGAATAATTTTAGTATCAATCTTATGGGACAGTATGGCAGAACATGTAATGGTCAGGTAGATTGTTGTTCCTTCGTCAAATATTTCTGTGTTTTGAAGCTATACTACTCCAAAACATTAAACATAAGGTATAGAGACACTGAATAGCAAAAATGATAGTAGCATTATAGCAGCTTCAGATAGCTTGATTTTTTTCCGTAGCAATTTCTATATAATCATATTATCAGAATTATCTTTATTAAGAAATTGCGGGGAAATTCACCTGTTTTCATTGTTGGTCACAACAAAATGTTAACAAATATGTTTATGGTTTAGTAAAATTGATACTTGGTGAATATTTTAGTGTGTAAGTACAGACGAACGAGTTGGGAAGAATGTGATTCAACTACAAATATGCGTGTAATGGTGAAAACTTTAAAAAGAGGAGATCCTGCTCAGTGCGAACCAACACAAACAATAGAGAGAAAATGTAAAGGGAAAAAGAAAACAAATGGTAAATAAAAGTTAACATAGTAGTTTCCACCAAGTTTATATCCAATACTTCTTTAGGTGAGTAACTTTTTTCATATGGTCACTCAGTAATTTGACAAAGTCCTGATATTAAATGTACACATAGATTATCTAACCTGTACTACCAGTGAGAGAAAATCTAAACTTAAAATTTCCTTGGACAATTTTCTCTCCCTACTGCATGTTAACAAAGACCTGAACTGTGTATAAAAAAAATGCTGTTTAGATTTGACAATTCCAAGAGACTTGGAAATTTAAAAACTCTGGTAAACATTTATGATTTATTGTCAAGCCTGCTTGTGGAAGCAAAGACATAGTTGTCCAAATGGTGGTTCGATGTATGTGCGTGCAAGTGTACGTGTGTCTGTTCGTCCGTCCGGATTTGTTTGTCCAGACCATAACTTTGACATGCATGGAGCAATATTTGGCATGAATGTTAACCTCAGTGAGACGGAGTGTCATGCACAAATCCCAGGTTCCTATCTTACAGGTCAAGGTCACAAGTAATTTCAGATCTTGTCTGGTCCATAACTTTGTCATGCATGAGGAATCTTGTGTATATTTGGCATGAATGTTCAACTCAATGAGACGGACTCTATCTCAAAAGGTCAAGGTCACAGATAGGTGTCAAAGGTTGAGCTTGACATGATGCCCACGGGCATCCAGTTTATTTCCATATTAGGCCAGATAACAGATGAAATATTTGTCTGTCTTTTAATTCAAGGATGTAATACCCAGGATCCTCCACCTCATTTATGGTCTGCACTGTTCGCTATTCAGTCTGTAAATTTTCAGTGAACACCCCTTTGAATTATAAATGGTATTGCCCAAATTGAATGATAAACCAATGGTTAACATGCAAATAAGCAATACAAAGCAGTAGAGACCTTGAAACATATTGAATGGAAGAACAAGGCATAATAGGCTGTAGTCAGCAGAATTTATCCATGCCAATATTGAAAGCTCTTGTTAGAAATACACCAGCTGGGACATGATATAAAGATAGAATTTAGAAATTTACATAATATTACCCATCTTTCAATTACAGCGTCATTGTCCCAAAAATAAATAACCTGAAAATGTGACGTTAATGGTTTTTCAGTCAATACAGTTTATGATATGTGTGTCTTTGTTTTTGTTTATTTCTGTAACGGAAATTTATTGGCCTAAGTTATAGTTTTGTCTTCTAGGAAAATGTTAAAGTGTAAAAATAAATAACTCCAGACGTTGGCATTAAAGGGTTTAGACTGTTAAGTTTGTCATTGTTTTGTACTTGTAAGTCATTCAGAACTATGGACTTCTCGTATATTTTGTTTTATGAAATGATATTTAGTTGAACCATATTTAATATATCTAAACAATATGGAGAGATAACCTACAGTTATATGCATGCAGAATAATTTCATGAGGGCGTAGCAAGTGTGAATTATTCTTGGATATAACCTCTTTGTAATGTTAAAATAGATTAAAAATTGGTTTTCCTGAACATCACTTAAATTCTAACATGCCTTTAATGTTAAAAAAGGATGAAATAGGGAGGCACTATTTCTTTGTATGTATGGCACCAAAAAGTAGGCCTACGTGACATCAGTGTGAATGTTTTAATATATTAAAACATGGCAAAGAGGTCACACCTTTTGCGGAATCATTTATGAATGCATGAACTGATAGCTGATTCACAATACATGTATATGAATTAAATGCAACACCATTCTGTTAATATCATTCAGTTCTGAAACATCTTTCATTTAAGATAGTAGGTCAGATAAACGTATGATGACAAATAACATGAGCTGCACCATGAGAAAACCAACATAGTGCTTTTGGGACTAGCATCATCCAGGATCAAGACCAGCCTGCGCATCCGCGCAGTCTGGTCAGAATCCATGCTGTTCGCTAACGGTTTCTCTAATTGCAATAGGCTTTGAAAGCGAACAGCTTGGATCCTGACCAGGCTGCAAGGATGCGCAGGCTGGTCTGGATCCATGCTGGTCGCAAACACACTATGTTGGTTTTCTCATGGCGCGGCTCATATGTTGATCTTATGGCCGTGTTGCCATATTGTAATAAAATTACTTTTATATTGGAACATATTGACATATCAAAATTGTTTCCATTTCATAACCCTTTCCAGATGTTTATCTGCATCAGAAAGTCTGGAAAACATTACTCGGTATCTATGGTTTCCCAAGAGTCAAATAATTGTTCCTTTATGCAGATAGTAAATGCAATATTGTCATTTAAGATGATGTAGTTGAGTCAAGGGAGCAACTGACATTTACATTTCATGCATAATTATATACATACATATTTAGTTGGTTTTGATACCCTGGAACTGAAGAAAAAAACAAAACATAATTATGTTATACCATATATTCTATTAATGCATATTATTAATTTCTAATATTTATTAATTCTATAAAAGGAAGAACACAAAAATTTGGATGAAGATTGCACACAACTAATTCATAATTGGCTTTATGTATAGGTTATAAGAATTTTTTTTTTTTGAACAACCTGCATTGGGGTAGGTAGTTTCAGAGAACTAAAATTTTCAAACTGTTACTGTTGTTGTTGTTATTTAGTTTAGTTTTAGTTTATACAGAATTTATTTTAGGTCGATTGTGAAGCAAGTTCTACAACTTATATTAATCACTCTCGATGCCTCATTCCTGATGGAATCCATCACCACGAGGGTATGTGAGATGAGAGGCCAGTTTCCCTTTTTAATGCTGAGCGCCAAGCAAGGGAGCTACTGGTACCATTTTTCACGTCTTTGGTATGATGCGGCCAAGAATCAAAACCACGACCTCCCACATGCAAAGTGGGCACTCTACCACTAGGCTATCGAGGCAGTTATTGTTGTTAATTGCCATGAAAACATAATATGATGTTCATTTCAACTGTTTCTGGTTGTCACTGTATATATTCTTATGAAAACCATTTGAGCCGTGCCATGGGAAAACCAACATAGTGGGTGTGTGACCAGCATGGATCCAGACCAGCCTGCGCATCCGCGCAGTCTGGTCAGGCTCCATGCTATTCACTTTTAAAGCCTATTGAAATTGGAGAAACTGTTAGCGAACAGCTTGGATCCTGACCAGACTGCGCGGATGCGCAGGCTGGTCTGGATCCGTGCTAGTCGCACACCCACTATGTTGGTTTTCCCATGGCACGGCTCATTTTTAAATTATTAAGGTTGGTTGTCAAAAATATCTTTCAGTTTGTAAATACAAGTACGAGCAGTGGTCAGAATGTAATATAACAACTAATACTATGACCAGACGCCAAGTTTTGAAAAGTGGACCAGCATCCTGCCAGCCTGTTAAAGAATACTCAAAGAAATGTAAAAAACGTAAGTTGTTCACAGTAACTGTTGTTGATTTGTAGCTTTGTGTTGGCAATGAGTCTAATGATTGGTACAAACATATCCTGAACGTTGATTACTGTGAAATCATTAATATTCATGGGGAACTAATTTTCGTGGTTGTGTCAATCCACAAAATTTAATCCCAACGAACAAGTTAAATTCCCATTCATTTTATGTTCAAAAGTTGAAATCCATGAATTAATATCCCCACGAAATTGCCATTTTGACCAAAACCACGAAATTTCATGCCCATGAAATTAAATGATTTTACATTAATTGTTAAGAAAATTTGTATTGTAGGCAATGAAATGATAAAATTATTTCACTAAGTTTAAAATATAATGCCTATGGTACATAATTATATCTGACATGGTTTGAACATGAATGCCTGACACAATGGCATCTTTTGAATTTGTAGAATTACTTATAAAAAGTACTGAATAAGTTAAAGTTTTGCATCATAATTGAGCCAAACTTTTTTTACTAAGATGACTGATGTCTCTGTTTTAGATTACTAGATTTTTTAGTGGGGAAAGGGGTGTGTGCTGGCTTAGCCCTCACCCCATTGGATACACCTTTTTCTGATTCTGTGATGTCATTGTACAGGCAGGGTATGTATGAATTCCAGTCATTTGTTTATAAGATCTGTTATTTACATAGAAGTTGTAATTTACTTATAGAGAAAATAGTAGGTACTGGCTAACAGTAAGTGCCAGATATTACATCACTAGTTGAGCCACGCCATGGGAAAACCAACATAGTGGCATCCGCGCAGTCTGGTCAGAATCCATGCTGTTCACTAACAGTTTCTCTAATTGCAATAGGTATTGATAGCGAACAGCAGGGACCCTGACCAGACTGGATCCATGCTGGTCGCAAAGCCACTATGTTGGTTTTCTCATGGCGTGGCTCTGTTGATTATTTGAAGAATTCTGTAGTCATGTCTTACATATTTACTAATGGAATATTGAAATTTTGTCATTACTATAACAAATACTGGTTTTCAAATGTGAATTTCAGCATGTAAGTTTGAGAATGGTGATTGGTCAGAATGTGATCCAGAGACCAATCAGATGAGGAGAATAGATACACTAAAAAAAGCAACAAATCCCTCATGCCCACAGACCAGGGTCCTTACAAAGAAATGTGGAAATGGAAAAGATAAAAGTATGACATTTGCTTGCTTTCCTTTAGAAAACTTGATTTACTGCTATGTACTTCAGATTTAAGCTTTTGAAAGTGAAATCTGTATGTTCATATTTTGTGGGTGTATTTTATATAAAGCACACTGCCCTTACAGAAGCAAGCCTCTGTGGCGTACATGCTGCGTATCTGCTGTGTATATGCCGCGAACACAGTAGTACGCCAGAGGAGTACATTTTACATACACCGCATTCCGCGTACATGCCGCGTACTATTTCGACGAGTACACAGCATGTACGCAGGAGGTCACTAGTACACTTCAAGTACGCAGCACAGACTCTGAAAATTTAAGGAGTACACTGCATGTACGCAGGAGGGACTTGTACAAGAAAATAGTACACTTCATGTACATCGCAGATACTTTGAAATTTGTGCAGTACATTTCATATACGCGGGAAAGACTTGTACAATTTCTGTTGGCATTTATACTTAGTAACTTTTATCTTAATAGCATAGAATAATTCAGATTACCGGTATTCTGAACAATGAAAATTTGCCAAACTATTTGCAATGTTCATTTGTGAAGCTTACATCTTAGTGATTTCTGAGCTGCACACTTGCATGCAGTGTAAAAATATATTCTTTTTCATTCTGAATTAATCCTGAGCTTTCTAACTTACTTGGATAATTGAAAAGCCTTATTTGAACTTGGTTGCATTACATTTTGTAATACATGAAATAATTACCAAGATAATGCCTCAACAGTGCCCGAATGAGAAGAATTAATAGCTCTCACTGTTATTTGAATACTCTTAAGCAAAACACCATTCTGTCATGTTTTATAAAGGCTTTAATGCTCATTATGTTAACTCATTAAGGCCTCACCAAATTAAAAAGTTGTTCATCGGATTTGCCGCTCGTATATTTTCAGAACGTTTTTGGCTAATTGCGCCGGCCCCATTGGAAAAAATCAATCCAAAATTTTTTTGTGCGCTACTTTTTACGGACGTAAAAGTGTATAAATGCTTATATAATTCCAGTCCTAGATTGTTCTCAGATGGATTTTAATCAAAATAAATACATACAACACACACATCATCTATAATAAATCATAACACTTATATTTAGTTGCATTAAAGTTGTTTCCCCTTGATGCAGTTACGCCATTTTCTTCAAAAGTTTACCAAATTACATGCTGCAAAAATTGATTTATTTCATTGAAAAGTGGATGAAGAAAAGCATACTAATTTATTTGATAACATCAATCTACATTATTTTGGTAAGGGTAAATACTTATTGATGCATGTCACTTATCTTTTTTCTGTTTTTTCTGTTCAAATGATCAGCATTTGCATACAAAAGTTGGTGGGGTAAGGAATTTACATTATCACAGCAGTTTCGCCACAAGAGTACACAGCATGTATGCAGCAGGAGTACACAGCATGTACGCCGCAGGACTAGGGCCAGGAGTACTCAGCATGTACGCCGCAGGAGTACACAGCATGTACGCCGCAGGGGTAGTACACTGCAGGCTCATTTGCATGTGAAAAGTGTATGTGCCGCGTACATGCTGCGTACTATTTCCCGCATACTAAATTCCTCCAGCGTACATCCTGTGTACTATGTAGTCCACAGCATGTACGCAGCAAGTAGTACACGGCAGAGCTCATTTGCATGTCAAAAGTGTACTACAAACGTACTATCGGTGTATGTGCGGTGTATATCCTGTGTACTATTTAAAGCCCTTGATTTCAGTACACATCATGTATGCATCATATACGCTGTATGTACACAGCAAGAGTACGCAGCAGGCCTTTTTCTTCTGTAAGGGTGATATAATAATATAATATGTACATCATTTAAGAAATATTTTATAGAAAAATGATGTTTTAACAACGTTATTAATACATGAAAAAGAGGTTGTACATCCACAGAATAATTTCTCGAGGGCGTAGCCTGAATCGATTATTCTGGTGAAGTATAACCAATTTTGAGTGTATTAATTTAAGTAAACCATGATTTCGCTATACATTATGTAGATTTTAATATACCCTTTACTGGTATCTAAAACAGAAAATAAAATATGGTAGCACTCTTTCTTGATAGCTATATTTAACAAAAATATTGATGTCATTATGATGTCACTATAGCGTGTGCTTTAACAGAAACAATCATATTAAAGTGTCAAATATCAGAACATTGGGTTATGCTGCTGTTTGCATTATGTGCAACATCATCTGCAATAATTGCAAATCAGTAAGTTAAACTTTCAAAAATGGAATATTTACATTTGTTCACGAAATGTTGTGACAGCTCTCACAGGGGGAAGCTGCATGTGCTTTCAGTGCGCATGCGCAAACATGTTTTGATGCCCCAACATTATTCAAGGGGAACTCATCTACAATCTGCTAAATGCCGAGGAGAAAATTGCATGTTATAAAACAAGTATCAATGTTTTCCCATTAATACCATGAGTTAAATGCGTTTAAACCAAATTGTTTTACCTAAAATTTTGTGTCGTATGTAGGCCAGCTGGATTTTTCAAACTCTCAGCAGCATCAAAAATTTACAGTTGAATGTAAACAAGGTTAACAATACTTAAAATGTCTTTCTATCATTAAAACCAACCTAAACATGATTCTGCCAAACAGAAGTGATGATAATTAGTATTTTCCTACTGTCCGATTTCTGGGTGCTGCAACACCCTGAAAACGTTAAATTTACGTACCCTCTTTCGGGCCTCAGTGACATGTTCAGTTTATTTTTATATACAAACAAATTTGTGTTTAGCAACACCGAAGAACTGAACTTGATTCAGGTATCATTTTATGAATCTTGAATTAAAAATTAAAATATGACAGATGAAAAGGTTGTAAAATTGTCCGAATCTGGGTCTGCAACCAGTAGTTACATTTTTTTTGTCCAGAATGAGTTCAAATAGCAAAAATAAGTAAAACTTACATTGATCAAATTAGCAAATACTGGGTACATTGCTAAATGGGGCTGTTTTTACATAGCTCTACACTTTTTAAAAGTAAATGATATATAATTCCCTGTATGATGGTTCTTGAAGAAGTGTGCTTATACTGTGGTGTTCTCTGGGAAATAAAATGATAAAGAATTTTGTACTTTTTGGCTTGAGTATACAAAGTATATTGAGAGCTATCTAACTCGACCTCATGTCGGTGTCCACATAGGTGTCAGCATCTGTTACACATTCGCACCTTATTTTGAAAAGGTGTGTACTGGTCCTCTACCAAGTTTGTTAAAATAATGAATAGAACCTCAAGGCTTAACGCTTAGATATTTGACATAAAGCATTGTGTAGAAGTGCTCTACCAAGAAATCATGTACCCATTAGAGTCAGGTGAGTGATATTGGGCCATCATGGCCCTCTTTTTCCTGTAAATGACATTTGTCTTCATTTTTTTCTAGGCTTTTCTAACATTTCCAGCATCAGCTTCATGACAGCAGCTTAATTTTAAATTATCTCTGACAGCAACTTAACGTTTCACGAAAGGGGAGCATTTCAGTCTAGAGGGAAAGATGTTGCCCATCTACCCTGGAGATATTTTAAGTGAGCTTACAAGGGTAACTAGCCATGCTTACTGCAAGCACACCACCAAATATAAAAGAAGTAAATTTATAATTCCAAATAAAAACAAAACACACACATAAGAATGGTTTCATAAAGGGTCAAACACTCAGTTTATGATAACTATGAAAAGTTTTACATTTAATTTGCAAAAATTATTGTTGGAAACAATTCTCCATTGACAGTTACGATTATTTTTCATAAACCAGCCTATTGTTTCCTATGAAAATTACAAAGGTAAGTAACCAGCTATTTTCAATAGGCTAATGGCTACTAAGGAAAATGTTTTTGAAGTACCAAAAAAAAATATTAAAAAATGAGGAATTATGATGTAGAAACAATTGGAATGAAATGGTTACAGTTTAAGAGAAAGAAAAAACAATTTCTAGGAAAACTGCCTGAAAAATAAGCTTTAATTCTGTAGTTCTTTTTTATGTAGATATGAGGAGGAAAAACACTTTTTTTCATATTTCAGAATGTGTTTATGATCGTGGGACATGGACTGACTGTGATACTTCAGAAAATCCAGTACGGACGAGGGCACAAAAATTAATTTCAGGTGGACCGTCTTGTGAACCAGAGAAAATTACAACAAAATCATGCACTAAACAAAACGGAGAAGGTATTTCATTGTTGATAATATGATATAACATGAAAAGCAGCCTTTGATTCCATGTTTTGTGTACTAAAATGGACATGAAAGGCTACAGTTGATATCGTAATATGTGTATGACAGTCAACAACATGGCTACAGTTGATAACATTATAAATTATATATACTGTAATACAAGCTTCACTGCATGCAAACTAAGTGTAAAGGGAGGTAAATCAACTGAATATGGTTCAGAATCTTGAGCAGATTATAAGTTTCGCGCCTCGCCCACCCCCTCACTTCCAAAACTTTTGCAGGGGTACTTCTAGGTGCCCTAGTCCATCCACCTGTCCGTCCGTTCATCTGAGCAAACAAGAGCACATTTGTTGGGTACCAAGAACAATAGGTTATTTATTGCATACTACCTACTGGGTTCTTTCTGTCACTTCTTGGGTACAATGTAACAAAGGACGTACTCAATAAATGTCTGTTACTAAAAATGCCCATCCATTTGAATTTGTGTGGTGCACATAATTATCTCAAAAAGTATATGACCGGCAGATCGAGATTTATCAAGTCCCACATGATTGTTATTCAGCATTTGAAGTTGTGCACCTGGTGGTTTAATTAGGATCTCACACAGCCAGACAAGAGTTATGGCCTTTGACTAAGTAAAAAATATGCATTAACAGGGTTGCATATATCTCAAAATATTTTAAATTTTGACCTAGTGTTATGAAACATTACAGGAATACAGTTGAATATCCTTACCTCGATATCGGTTAGCTCGATACTCCGGTTAGCACGATGTGTTTTAGTCGGTCCCGACTTTTCTCTGTATATTTCAATGGTATTATTTATCATTACCTTGATATTATTAGCTCAATATTTTGTTTAGCTTGATGGGATTTTTGTGAAAATCAACCTATTGTTGTCCGTCGATGTATTAGTATTAATTATTAAGGTTGGTTTTTGTGATTGTTTTGTTTGTTATTTAAACTTTAATCCAATTTAAGCAATAGATTCTCAATAATTAGTCTAAAGCAGTGTGCAAGCTTTTAGCTAAGGTGAGCTTTTGTGATCGCCCGTGTCCGTCATCTGTCCGTCTGTCGTCCGTCATCAACAATTCGACTGTTAACACTCTAGAGATCAGAATTTTGGCCCAATCTTAATGAAACTTTGTCAGAATGTTACCCTCAATAAAATCTTGGACGAGTTCGATATTGGATTATCTGGGGTCAAAAACTAGGTCACCAGGTCAAATCAAAGGAAAAGCTTGTTAACACTCTAGAGGTCACAATTTTGGCCCAGTCTTAATGAAACTTGGTCTGAATGTTACCCTTAATAAAATCTTGGATGAATTTGATATTGGGTCATCTGGGGTCAAAAACTAGGTCACCAGGTCAAATCAAAGGAAAAGCTTGTTAATACTCTAGAGGTCACAATTTTGGCCCAATCTTAATGAAACTTGGTAAGAATGTTACCCTCAATAAAATCTTGGACAAGTTTGATATTGGGTCATCTTGGGTTAAAAACTAGGTCACCAGGTTAAATCAAAGGAAAAGCTTGTTAACACTGTAGAGGCCACATTTATGACTGTATCTTCATGAATCTTGGTCAGAATGTTAATCTTGATGGTCTCAAGGTCCAGAATGAATCTGGGTCATGTAGTTTTAAAAACTAGGTCACCAGGTTAAATCAAAGGATAAGCTTGTTAACACTGTAGAGGCCACTTTTATGACCATATCTTAATGAAACTTGGTCAGAATGTTGACGTTGATGATCTATAGGTCAAGTTTAAATCTGGGTCAGGTGGGTTCAAAAATTATGTCACTAGGTCAAATCAAAGGAAAAGCTTGTTAAGACTCTAGAGGCCACATTTATGACTGCATCTTCATGAAACTTAGTCAGAATGTTAATCTTGATGATCTTTAGATCAGGTTCGAATCTGGGTCATGTGGCCTCAGAAACTAGGTCACTGGGTCAAATCAAAGGAAAAGCTAGTTAACACTTTAGAGGCCACTTTTATGACCATATCTGAATGAAACTTGGTCAGAATGTTAATCTTGATGATCTTTAGGTCAATAGGTCAGGTGAACCATGGCCCTCTTGTTCAATATAACACTTAATAAGGACGAAACATTTTTCTGTTTGAGGGAGTAAAAATCTGCCATTTATGATTGAGTAACAATATGCGTATTTAACTGGCAAATTTTCGTTATCGAAACACATTCAAAATGACGTATTTACGTTTTATGCACGGGATGTAGTGACAATATAGACGACCTACACAGATACAAAATATAGTCCCAGATAGGTGATATCATTACATCAAATTTTGGATACGTCGATGCAATTTTTTGCAGTCCCTTGAATATCGAGGTAACGGTATTTGACTGTGTTACATACAGCATGTGAAGTTGTGCACCTAGGATTTTGTTAGAGATATCTCTTAGCTAGACCACAGTTACGGTCCTTACCTTTTTGAAAATACACATAAAGTGCTTAAAAGTTTGTGTTGCACATTGTATAAATACTATTTCACCTAGAGTCATAAAACCATGTAGGAATATTATGTTAATATGTGCACCTTACTGTTTTTGGGGATTTCACTATGTAAGACCAGAGTTATGGCCACTGATATAGTCTAAAAATATGCATTAAGGGTATGAACATTTGTGCCTCATGTGTCTCAACATGTACTTGATCTACAGTCATAAAACATTAAAGGATTTTTATATAGCATGTGAAGTTGTGCATCTGATGTTATTTTTGGGATTTCATTCAGCCATACCAGAGTTATGGTGCTTGACTCAGTGATTAATACACAGAAAGAGCTTAAAAGTTTGTGTTGCATGTAACTTAAAATGTATTAAGAGTTATGAAACAATGTACACCAGACTGTCCTTTGGACACATATCTAGTTGAAATTTAAACTGTCTTAAATGAGGTGAGCACAAAAATAAGGGTACACTAGACTAGTAATATTGGTGGTAGAAGTTTCACCCCTTTCCAGACACTTGTTCTTCAAGACTTCTACTTTTGACATACATACT
This sequence comes from Mercenaria mercenaria, assembly GCF_021730395.1. Lineage (NCBI taxonomy): Eukaryota > Metazoa > Mollusca > Bivalvia > Venerida > Veneridae > Mercenaria > Mercenaria mercenaria. The sequence goes on from NC_069364.1 coordinate 50,300,050, forward strand.
CTTTTCATTTTCAGCTTACGTTTTTGTTACGTATAATCCAACTATTAAATGTAATGTCACTATTCACAGTGAATAAAACTATCACAGGGGATCACTGAATACCTGTCCAACATTAAACACCAAACCACCCATCATTGAACACCCACCCACCATGGAACAACCACTAATCATTGAACGCCCACTCTTGGTTGAACACCCACTCACCATGGAACACCAAACCACCCATCATTGAACACCCACCCACCATGGAACAACCACCAATCATTGAACACCCACACATCGTTGAACACCCACCCACCATTGAATACCCACCCACCATGGAACAACCACCAATCATTGAACTCCCACACATCGTTGAACACCCACCCACCATTGAATACCCACCCACCATTGAACAACCACCAATCATTGAACTCCCACACATCGTTGAACACACACCCATCATTGAACACCCACCAATCATTGAACACCCACACATCATTGAACACCCACACATCATTGAACACCCACCCACCATTGAACAACCACCAATCATTGAACTCCCACACATCGTTGAACACACACCCATCATTGAACACCCACCCACCATGGAACAACCACCAATCATTGAACACCCACTCAACATTGAACACCCACCCATCATTGAACACCCACCCACCACGGAGCAACCAACAATCTTTGAACACCCACCCACCATGGAACAACCATAAATCATTGAACGCCCACTCATCGTTGAACACCCACTCATCATTGAACACCCACCAATCATTGAACACCCACCAATCATTGAACACCCACTCATCATTGAACACCCACCAATCATTGAACAACCACCCATCATTGAACATGTACTCATAATTGAACATCGATCCATCATGGTGAACACCCACCCATCATTGAACATCAATCCATCATTTTATCTGTTATCTAGTATCTGTCAGGGGTTTCTACTATTTTTCTTCTATTTACAGTTCGATGCTTTTTTGGACCATGGTCTGAGTATGACAACTGTATGAATGGTGTTCAGAAAAAGCGGCGACAGGTTCTACAAGGTGGACAAGATTGTGAAAGAAAGAGTGTTAAAATGAAAGCATGCTAGTAGAAATACTGTTTAGCGTCTGTTTGTGATGACTGGAAGTGATAATATTTTGACAGAGGAACAAGTGTGAGAGTTATGCTTATAGAAATCCACTACTGCAATGTGATAAAAATAGTTAACTATTGCCTTTATATGTCAGCATTCTACTAGTGTAAATAGGAATACATTTTAACCCTCATCCTGCTAACTTTCTATAATGAACTTGTTCATCTTTCAATTTGGACAGTACCATTAACCGTTAAAAGGGGTACTAACCAAAAATATACTGACAGAATGGCAAACAGTGCAGATCATGATCAGACTGCACAGATGTGCAGGCTGATCATGATCTTCTGGTACACTGGTCACAAAGGCAGAATCAATCATGTTTAGCATGATAAGTGTTAGAATTTTATTGAAATATGTTCTAGAAATGTAATCATTTTGTTGCATTTTTATGACCTAAAATCAATTTTTGATATGGTTTGTTAATCTTTAGTTGACAATGTGCAGTTTGACTAAAATAGTGTTGGAACAAGGTAAAAAAAAGGATATGCAAAAGTAAGTTAAATTCATCAAAATAAGGGAAAATGTATTAAACAACCAGCTTTAATATGTCTTGGGTTCATTCCTGTTAATTTATAAAAGGTTGTATAGTAAACTATATATTTTTCATTTTGTTGATTTGAACAGAGGTGATAAGTTATTGGTCCAAATACAGAATGTTATCAAAATAAAGTCAAGTCCAACTAGGTTCACTTCCGGAGAAAGTAGAGGCTAAATACCTTGCTAACTCTTGATTTCGTTGCTGTCCCTTGGACATGGAAAATCCCGACAAAGCAGACATGTGATATCCTTAGTGTGCCTGGTTGGGCTGCCTGCCTTGATTTTCACCAGGTCTTATAGGCATGTTAACAGTGAAAAAATATTTAATACTTTTACATTTATGATATTATATTATGTGGTAAGTAATTTCTTACAAACATCATATTCCCTTTGTGTCAAATATCTTGATCTCATTTCATGCAGTCATAGTCAATTTTTCAGATGTTCTTTTTTAGCTCGACTATTCCATGAATAGGGGAGCTATCCTACTCGCCCCGGCGTCGGCATTAGCGTCACACAAATGTTAAAGTTTGCGTACCACCCCAAATATTTTCAAAGTCCATTGAGATATTGCTTTCATATTTTGCATACTTGTTTACCATCATGACCCAACTCTGTAAACAGGAGTAGACAACTCTATCAAGCATTTTGACTGAATTTTGGCCCCTTTTTGACTTAGAATATGCTTACTGTTTTCCTCATAGCTTATATTATACTATCAAGCATTGAGAATAGTCGAGCGCGCTGTCAACTGACAGCTCTTGTTATTTCACCCAAATATTTAATGGGTATTTTTGTTTATTTGTAATTGAAAAATTTATTATTTCTGAATAACAACTGAGGTTTTACCTCAGTGTAATAATACTTTGTTATTACTGTTGTTCTATGAATAAAGTTCGGGATGATGGACTGGTATTTACTTTATACTGACCTAAGTTAAAGAAATGAGGTACTGCCAGTTTACTTGAGATCTCTTTATATTGTATTAATTGATGTATGTAATGGAGTAAACAATTGAATACTAATTGATATGAAATACTAATGCGTATGAACTCATATGAACTGTTAGACAGGCTATGGAAATTTGCATTTAATCTTAAATTCATATTTTGTATTTCAATGCATTTAGTTTAAAGCGCGGATTTTAGCCACAGGTAGTTGAAGCTTTATCAATAAATATATGCATTATCATACCCCATCCACTTAATATACAATGAAATAGTGCAGTTTGTATTTTTTACTCTTTTTTTTCAGAGAGGGGGAGGCAGGGGGGGGGGGGGGGGGAGATAAATGGAGCAATACGCCAATTATCCAATACAATATTTGTAAACAATCTTTCATGTTTAAAAAAAAACAACATTCGTCTAATGTTATGCTGAGCACAACTAAAGAAACACAGTCGGTCATTTTAATAACAATCTTACACTATCAAAATTGCCGCATTGTTAGTCTGCCATACCTTATCCATGCAGCTTCCAGTTTTAAAGTTTGAGGAAAATCACTTTTGAGAAAAACATAAATTCACCATTAACATGAAGTTGCCAACTTGCATTGCTTTCAGAGATATATGACTAATCTGCATATATTTTAATTGACTGAGCTTCAAACATCTGTGTTTTAACCCTTACCCTGCTAAATTTCTATAAATTAACTTGTCCATCCAGTACCATTAACTGTTAAAAGGGGTGCTTACCAAAACAGGTACTGACTGAATGGCGAACAGTGCAGATCATGATCAGACTGCATGGATGTGCAGGCTGATCATGATCTGCACTAATCAATTGTGTCCAGCATGGTAAGGGTTAACTCCCCTGATCCATAGGTTTAGGGTGAGCAATGGATATAGGAAGCTGGTCCAGCAAGCATTGTCCTGCATCAACACTTTCTTCTCATGAACTGTGATAAATCTTCACTAGAGTGGTCTACAATATCCTTATACAGATTTTTTAGAAATTTGTTCAAACGGTTCCACCAGACCCCTTTTAGGAAATGCTAATGCCAGGGTTAACAATATCTCTTCGTTAATGTTTCTTAGATCTTCACCAAACTTGTAAACTTGGTCCTTTGAATTTTGATATAGATCTATATTTCATCTGTGTGGTTTCTAGCATTGTATATATTTGTATTAATATTAAATTTTAGATTTCAAACACTGAAAACCTGGTTTTGTTGCATTGTCGTGTTTCTTGTTTTATTATAATTTATTCTTTTATTTATGGAATAGGAATGAAGTTGAAGATTGGAATATCTGGCTCTCAGGTAGCTGTTTTGGCAGTAAATCTGCAAAGCCTCCTTAACCCTTACCCTGCTGAATTTCTGTAATGAACTTGTCCATCTTTCAATTTGGACAGTACCATTTACTGTTAAAAGGGGTGCTTACTAAAAAGATACTGACTGAATGGCAAACAGTGCAGATCATGATCAGACTGCACTACACTGATTGCAAAGGCAGAATCAATTGTGTCCAGCATAATAAGGGTTAACATCTGAACAGTTACCTGCAAGGGTTAACATCTGAACAGTTACCTGCAAGCTGGATATTTCAGTCTACTACTACACTGGCTTATTATATTCTTTATCAGTACTAAGTAATGTAAATGTGTATAGGTTCTCACATAACTACAATACCAAGTTGGAGTCTCTGAAACATTTATTAACAATACAAAACAGTGAAAGTGTGAAATGTGTTTTGTTTATGTCTAAGAATATCAAAGCTGTTTAAACTGATACTTAGGTAAATTAATTGACTAAAAGGGGTTACTGAAATCTTGGACAAAACAATTGTACAAAGTAATTTTGTTTTTGTTTTAATGTCTAGTGATTAGTTATAGTAAAAATGATCTCTTTGTTTAGTAAATTAAGTTTTTAAATACTATAATAAAAGTAATGTTAGTTCATTTAGATAATAAATAAATTTTCTTTATAAACAAATTGTGAGTTCTTTATATCCTACATAATTTTGGCCTTTTCATTGACATACAATATAGATATGCACCATAAAAATACTGACCAAGGTGCTAAGCAAGGTCAGTCTTCGTTTTTCATATATTGCACAGCTGAAATTCAGTATTTAACCAATTTATTACATGGAGTAAAAATTTATGAATTATCTAGGGATGGCTTGATCTGGCGTTTTCAGTAAGTGTGCAATATCATAATTTTATGAACAGTTTTTCAGTACAGTTCTATCCCACACTTTCTTTTTGCCAAGTTCGACAGGCTGTTCTGAATAAATGTATTATCATAATTTTATGCATAGTTTTCATAAGCAACAAAAAGTGGTATTTCCAACCAAACAAAATTCAGTTATTTACAACAGTACTGGCTGTTTCTCTTGGTGAACAAGTGTCTGAGTATTGCAGTGCCAATACAGAAGTCCCTTACCGGTGGAAAACTGTAAGTGTTAGTCCCTTGTGGTTGTTTGCAACATTGTTAGGACGAAAAATGCTTGAAGGCATTTTGGAGCTAAGAAACAAAAACTATTTTCACCTAAATTTCAACAGTGACCTTGACCTACAAGCATAGATCACGTATGCGACACATTGTTTCATCATGGGGAACATTAATGTGCAGTACTAAGATAATCAATGCACATGTTTTGGCGCGGAAACAATTTTACTTGACCTGTAGTGACCTTGACCTTTGACCAACAAGCAGCTTACGGCTGATGGCGTTTTGGCCGGAATTTTCGAATAAAGTGATACTGAGTTAAGTTCTAATAAAGGCATACAATAAATATCAACCATAATAAGCACTAATGAAGGGAAAAAAGAAAATGAAATTAAAGAAATAAATTGGTGTAAAAATCAAAGTAAAAAAACAACACCATTTTCAACGTTTATATCCCTGTGACATTGGTCTTTGACCCAGTGACCCCGAAATGAATAGAGGTTGTGTACACTTCAAGACCAACATACATATGACGTTTCAAGGTCCTAGGTGAAATACATGTCGAGATATTGAGCGGAAACCATTTCAGATGTTCAGGTCCCTGTGACTTTGACCCAGTGACCCCGAAATCAATATGGGTCATGTACACATCAAGACAAACACATATGAAGTTTCACGGCCCTAGGTGAAGTAGTTGTTGAGAAAAATTAATGAACAAAAATGTTATAATGAGACCTATTATCCCATCCATCCGCCCGGACTCCTAATCTACAAGCCGGATTTTTCTCCGAAAACCCAGCTAAGAACCACGGGTCATGTGCATGACACATGGTCTAATCATGGGGAACATTTTTGTGTAGTAACAAAAAAATCCTTCAATGCGATTAACTTATGCAGCAAAAACAGATTTTTACTTGACCTTAATCAGTGACCTTGACCTTTAATCGACAAGCAAATTGTATTTTCAGCGGTAGGGGACTGCTTTATTGCCACTGCAATACTCGGTCACTTGTTTCACATAGTTTCTTGACCTTTAGTATCCTGTCACCACCACCGCACAAACACACCCTGCTACCCACCCAGCCACCTCCCACCCCAAAGAAAAAAATTCTTTAAATTTTGCTTCCTTCCTCTGATATACCCTTTTGGGCATATTTTGCTCTGCTTGACGGACAAGGGCATTTGGAGGGCACAAAAAAGGTTCCATCGCTTATAGGAACTTACACAATCATTTCAACAACATAAAAATATAAAATAATCCTTCTGAAAGAATTAAAAGTTGCAGAAGTTTGCATTGTAAAATAATGGATTTATTTTGAAATTTTGTACAAGATTGCAGTTGCACTGTAACATAATGAATTTATTTCGTAATACAAGATTAAAGTTGTACTGTAACATATAATGGATTTATTTCCATAGTGGATTAATTTCACAATAAATACATGACTGCAATTGTACAGTAAAACAGTGGATATATTTCTCAATTGATACAAGATTGCAGTTGCAATGTAACATAATGGATTTACTTCGTAATACAAGATTGAAGTTGTACTGTAACATATAATGGATTTATTTCCATAGTGGATTAATTTCACAATAAATACATGACTGCAGTTGTACAGTAAAAGAATGGATTTAATTCTCAATAAATACAAGATTGCAGTTGTACTGTAACATAAAGTTTTTTTTCGTTGGGTTTAACATCGCACCTACACAATCATAGGTCATATGGTGCCCTTCCGTGAATTATTTCATCACGGACGGGCACCTGGCTGGACGACTTCCTCAGAATGAAACACCTCGAGCCCCACGTAAGCCAGCTGGTCGGCTTTCTCATATGAAGAATGCAACACCTCGAGTGGGGCTCAAGCCCACATCAGTGAGGGGCAAGTGATAAAGCCAACGTCCTTAACTACTCGGCCAAGGAGGCCACTGTAACATTACAAATTTATAACATAACAAATACTAGTCTGAATTTGTACTGAAACAAAACAGAAGAAATTGTTTTACACAAAAGGTATGTTTGCCACCACTCACCATGCAGATCATATTGTAAAAAGCTGCTAATTAATTAAAGGCTTTAACTTCAGGGAAATCACTGACCCACAACTTTCCAACAATAATTCAAGATAAAGCACCGGTACCTGTGACTTGTAATACATATTTCCATTTTACACTCGAATCTCAGTCAGTACACAAAATTTAAAGAAATTCTGTCTGTAGGAAAATTTTTGCCTATATACATACTAGTAATAAAATAGAAAAATGTCAGATGTGTCTTTAAATAAAACAAAATAAAACGAATAGCTTATTCATAACACCCCTGTACAGAAATGTCATTGTGATCTTTCAAATACGCATAACAATATCGAGTTCGGGTTTGGTTTGATCATTTGTTGTCATTCGTTTTTTTTATTAACTTTGTTTTAGCAAATAATGTTTTTCTGAACTGAGAATTGTGCTTTACGAACAAAAAGGAACTGTTGTGAGTGATTCGGAGATATTAATAGATTGAATCCAGTTAAATATGAAGAGCAAAGTTTAAGACGAGACTGCAATGTAAACTCTATTTGAAAAAACAACAACACAAAGACACAGTGGAAAAGTGAGAAGATTAAAGAGACTATTTTGAAATATGAAATTCGCACATCCATGGGGACTAAGGCTTTTGTGTAGCGAAGGAGAGCTTAGAATGGTTGCTTTAATTTAAAAGTTAGCAAAAAGTGTCCGTTTTCATGATAACAGCCCTTTACAAAGATTTATTGCCCGACGCCTATAGACAATATCTTTTGAAAGTACTTAACATAATAAGTCTTTTTCTAGAGTCGGCCGTATTGCAGGTTAGATTTTTCACTGTAGTGGCAATTCTAAATACTTTATTTGGTAGAAAAAAAATATAAACATAAACTGCTTATCTCTAAATTGAGGATTTATGTAAGCTGTATGGTAGGAAAATGTAAAGTAACCTTACTCAGTCTATGTCGTGAGTAAATCAATTATTCACTAATTTCATGTTCCTAACTACAAAAACAACAAACACAAATATAGGATACAGGTCTTAGTATTTGACAGCATTCCAATGTACAAAAAATACGAATATATTTGTTATGCAAATGTCAAACGGTACGATGTTGTGCGATGTGTAGATGATCGACCAGTAGAAGTGGGGTAAATGTGGTTATCTTTATCTTTGTATTAGTAAAGGCCATTTATGAAAAAAGGGGAAAAAACTCGCAAAGAATTGATTTTTGGTGAAAGCATTAAACAATATGTATGTAACAGCATACTAAAAGTATAGAATCTTATCATGGTGCAAAATGCATGTTTTGGGGTAAAAAGTTAAAAAATATGATTGGAACTGTGAATTTCTGGAATCGGTCCATAATGATGTCAATATTTTTATTAAGAAAGCGAAATTTTGCATAGTAGTAGAAAATTATAACATCAAAAAATTAAGCTCATGACTATTTTAAAAAAATCCAAGATGGCCGCCAAAATCCAAGATGGCCGCCATTAAATCTCATTACACAGGAAAACCGTTTAAGCATTTCACAAAGTTCAAATAGTGTGAAAAATGACCAGCATCATAGAAGATACAAACATTTTATTTCAAAACACACAAACTTCAGTCTTAAAAAATTCAAGATGGCTTCTCAATTCCAAAATGGCCGCCATATGGTCATTTAGACAATACAGACCCCGAATAAAGAAATGACTCTAAAAATGGTTTGAAAATATTTTTCTGGCATCAAACATGACCCCCATTTTTTCTGATTTTTTTTAGCACTGACAATGGTCGTCAAGAGAATGTAAGATAAAGACATTTAAAGTAGGTCCTGATGTGTGCTGCAGCCATTGGAAATATGACAATTGTATATAAAATAACGAAGAACAGCTATTTAGTCTGCTGTAACATACAAGGGAACATTGGCAAAAATTGAAATCTGGCCAGATGAGGATGGGAAAGGTCTAATTTGACTAGAATTTGATCATGTTGATAGAAGATGACAAATTTATTGCAATTTTGCTTTAAATATTGATAAACATAAAAAGACCACATTTTCAATGTATTTGTGTGTGTGCACAGTATTTTTTCTCAAACTGCATTTTGGTGTCCTAACGATTGCTAATTTCTAGTAGTTAGAGGTACAGTTGAACATATTTTACAGTTTAAATGTGTAATTTGCCCTAGCAGTGTAGCAGATCGCAAAAGAAAATGACAAAACAGGGCAAAAGTAGGCTACAGTTATCGTAATTGATTGAAAATTATTTTTGCCAAAATTTGACGAGTTGTCACATGTTACTGAAATTGCCATAAAACCTGAGAGATTATTGGTATAAACTGAAACCTTGTATTTAGGTTGTTTGTACATTTCAAATGAAACTGGCACAGTCTTAGAGAAAACGTTGATCTTATAGGCATACATACACTTAATAGGAAAATGGTCAAAAATCGTAGTCGTATAATGACGGATTCACATAGTCCTCATTTTTTGGCTCTTTAGAGTTATTTTCCTTATTTTCTTTGCAATATTTGCTGAAATCAAATGATAGATCTATGCTTGACATGTAGGTAGCATTTTCATAATAAAATAATAACACTACAGAATGTGTCATGTTGACTTAGATCATACACTACCACTGTAGTTTGGGATCTCATTGGTTAGCTAATTTTGCAGTTTGTGTGTTTGACTGAAAATATTTTTCTGCATCAAGCATGAACCCTGCTTTTCTTTTTCATTTTATTCAGTATTGACAATATTCTGCAAGAAAATATAACTTACAGACATTTTAAATAGGTCCTGATGTGCGCTGCAGTCATTGGGAATATGTGAATGTTATAAAGAATAAAAAAGAACAGCTATTAAGTGTGTCATTACCTTAAAAAAACATTAACTGAATACATTTTACTAAAGTACGATTCGCAATAGCATAGAAATCTATATCATAACAACACTTCCACATAACATATGTAAATATCGGGATACGAGTTATATGACACAGGGAAATATTTTCTTTAATATCGTGAACAATGTAATGTGTCCAATCGCTATGGTGACTGTGCTATGTTAAAACGTAGAGCTGGTGAGACCATATACAGTACCTTATAAAAAAAAAATTCTCTGGCTACCTCGCCTTAATGATTCATGACTGTAATGATTTCAGGGATCAGACGAATCACTCTATGTTTCAAACTAACAACCTTAAACTAATGATAATCAGCTCAAACTCCTATAGGCTGGGAATACTGTGTTTAACCCTTTTTTTGAAGTTCCTGTCCGCCAATGTCTTTGAATTGACAACATACGATGGTCCTTTCGCATAGATGTTCAGCCGGTGTTCTCTTATATGAAGCTTCAACTCAGTATGATTGCCCTAACTCCTGGATGCTCAGCGCTTATATGCTTTAAAATATAGCAATAAAATGACCCGAATGCCTTGGCTGTACTTCAGCGATAACGTTGAACCTCGTTCTCTTACTGACTCAGACGGTTACCAAACCAAACGTCTCTGTCTCAGATTTCCAATGATCAACCTGTATTTTCTATCGTCTATCCCGTAAAGGTTTAATTTTTATGCGCTGGCATTAACGCTCGAAACCTAGTTACAATACTGTAACTCTTCTTTAGTCTCAAACGTTCTTTTTTATATAATTTATCTGCCCTGACAGTGTAGCTGCAACCGCTTTTTTTTCAAGGTACTGGGATAAATTATAAGTTGAATCCTTGATGTGTGGATACAGAATGACTTCATTGTAATTCATCCACTCATCTATACCCTAGCAGAGGTGTGCTTTGACTGGTGCTATTTATGGAACTTATTTCTGATTGGCCCGAATTCGAACATATTTTACATTGAATACACGAGTACATGATCTAACAAATAGTTGGTTCTCTTTTACTATATGACTGTATATAACATAATGTGCGATTCTGAGATCCAGCTATGACTGTTATTAACCCAAGTCGTTCATAAGGTTATAACACACTAAATAGCTGTTTGTCTGTACACTATATAAAATTGACATATTTTCAATGGCTGCAGCACACATCAGGACCAATTTAGAATGTCTGTAACTTATAATTTATTGAAGAATGTTATCAGTGCTGAATAAAAATCAAAAGAAAAGCGGGGGTGATGTTTGATGCAAGAAAAATATTTTCAGTCAAACACACAAATTGCAAAAATAGCTGAAAATGAGACCCCAGATTGTAGTGGTGGTGTATTATATAAATTTCCATGACAAATTCTGTCATGTTATTATTTCATTGTGAAAATGCTACGTTCATGTCAAGCATAGATCTTTCATGTCATTACAGAAATATAATTGCAAAATATAAGGAAAATAGCTCTACATAGCACAAAAAAAAGGAAAAAAAGGATGAGGACTATTTGTATCTACCATATTTTCCATGCCATTTTCCTGTTTAATGAAAAAGACAAGAGCTGTCAGTGAACAGCACGCTCGACTATTCTCAGTGCTTGATAGTATAATATAAGCTATGAGTAAAACTTTAACATTACAATAAGCATATTCTTAGTTGAAAAGGGGCCATAGTTGAGTCAAAATGCTTGATAGAGTTGCCTCCTCCTTTTTACAGAATGGGGTCATGATGGTAAACAAGTATGCAAAATATGAAAGCAATATCTCAATGGACTTTTCAAATATTTGGGATGGTACGCAAATTTTACGTTACAATAAACATATTCTAAGTCGAAAAGGGGCCATAATTCAGTCAAAATGCTTGATAGAGTTGCCGCCTCCTTTTACAGACTGGGGCCATGATGATCAACAAGTATGCAAAATATGAAAGCAATATCTCAATGGACTTTAAAAATATTTGGGATGGTACGCAAACTTTAACATTTGTGTGATGCTCACACACGCTCACGCCGACGCCGGGGCGAGTAAGATTCTTCGAATAGTCGAGCTAAAAATTAACTGAAAACACTTTTTAATGTAATTTTGTCTCAAAACCATGATTATCATATGGGAAATTATCTTACTAAGAAAGAAAAGTACCCATATATATTTTGTTAATAAATAAGAAAGTTATTCAACTTATTGCTGCTTTACGACAATTTCTACTGCCGAATGACTCGGCAATTTTATCTCTGTACTTAACTATTGCCCCGTATTGAATCTGCTGGCAGAATGTTTTCCATCTTAGGTAAACTGCATACTGTAACTAACAATAACCAGCTTATTATATGTAAAAGCAATGATATGAGACAATTTGACTTAAAATCGACGACAATTCTGGTTTAAATGTCGTTTTTATGGCGGCCATATTGGATTTAGGATGCCATTTTGTTTTCTTCTAAATTTCTAATTAGTTTACATTTTGCACAATATAGTAATCTAATGTTGTGCCAAAGTTGGACCTCGTTAGATGCATAAATCTGTTGTTATGAGCCGATTCCAGAAATCCGCAGTTTCATTAATATTTTAAACATTTTAACCCCAAAAATAGACATTTTGCATCATGATATTTTTCTATACTTTTTATATGTTGTTGCATACATCTTGTATAATACTTACACAAAAAATCAATTCTTTACGAGTTTTTTCCTTTATTTGGCATTTTGGCCATAAATGGCCTTTACTATATACCACTCAGCCTGAAAACATACTATCAAAATTTAAGGCAAACATACAATCAGATGTACATGAAAATCTAAACTGTAAAATGGTCCCGAATGAACCAAATGTAATAACTTGAACTCATCTTATCTAGAATAATTAAACAGCATATAAGATGGCAATTCTGGTCTCTCTCAGCTTCGTTGAATAACCACAAAATAAGAAAAATGTGCAGTGTGTAAAACATAACATTCTTTCAAGGTAAAATCAAAAATAAAATGAAAACTAGCTCAAAAGAGGATAACGACAATTTCCATTTGATAACGAAAGAATAACATTGCATGGGAAAAAACAGCATAAAATATATAGATATAGACTTAAATGCGTACTTGCGAATGTTACTTTTCTAAATGTAGATACCGAGTCTGGCATGAAGAATTCAAATGTTCTCATATAATGTTAAATGTATATCTGCCTTTAAAGTTCTAGTAATACATGAATACTCAACAGTAATAGTTATCAAGAAACTGTTCATGTCTAAAGACCCTTGAAATATAAGGTACGTAACTGTGAACCTTATTTTCTATCAGAACATAAAGGAGACGTAATGTCTGACCTGAGGAATCTCTCTAGAACTAAATGTTTACTCTTGTTAAAATCACAGTCAAAAAGTCAAATCTGCCTTTGATATTCGAATACAGTTACAAGCCATCAGCAATAACTATTAAGAAACTTGAAATGGCTGTTAGGGTGGGTGGGAGGGAATAAACAAATAATCAAAATACTTGTTATGCTGTCAAATATTCAACCTCGAGTGAAGAATATCAATTAACAATCACTTATATAGTGCACTGAAAACATGAGAAAATCGTGAATTGCAAGCAGAAAACGCGGTAAAATAACTACCGGGAACTGGAAACAAAATAGTTAGCAGACGATGAAAAACGTGAATAATTTTATATATACTTTACAGTGGCATCAGTATGTAACATTTTGCATCATTTCAATAGACTGCAAATAAAGTGCAATCAAGTAAAGTAATCGCAGATTGGGTTTGACTGGGTCTGTTCAATAGAGGTAAAGAAATGTTGCACTTGCACCTATTGTTCGTAAGAGATGATTGCATTATATTGAAAAGTATCCCAAGCACAACTTTCACCATGAGAAATGAAATCGGCAAAAATTACTGCTTACCAAATATTCATGTTGAGAAGCGTTTATGTACACTTTTCCGGAACAGAAATACATTAAGCAAGCATGCAGATGTATATAAGTCAGGAAAAGACAGAGTCTGGTTAGGTTCTTCTAATATGTTTAACTTGAGAAATTGAAAACTATTTCAAAACGTTTATATGTGTATTTGTTTTGTTATGTTTTAAGTCGTACTGGACATTTTTACGGGCACTACCAGACAGCTAGGCAGAATCAACGACATTCCACAAGCCAGCTGGATAGCTTTCACAAATGATGACCCAAGCAGACCTCAAACCCAGAGAGGTGAAGGGCAGGTGATTGATATCAGCACCTGAACAACAGTACTCATTTATGGAGGTACCTAAAGAGAAGATGTATTTATGCTATCTAAATGTGAAAACTACTGAAAGCTGAAAATACTTGTTTTAATGGTGTAACTTTCCTTATCACCCGCCCTCACTGTTACTTATCCTGCTTTTTATTATGGTTCGAGCTCCCAGCTGATGATTTTGTCTCTGTGCGATGCCTCTCATGTTTGCGGTCTAGGGAGACTGCCTGTTTGGAACGTAGATTTCCATATTGAATATTCATCCTAGTTTTTTTCCTTTTCCCCAACACTCCACCCTTTCTCTATCCCACCCCCATTTTATGTCTTCCATATATTTAAAATGTATTTGTTGTTGGAGTTTTGAAGCAACCCGTCTGCTGTATCTTTCCACTTTTTTGGTCCTTTAGAATCATGGAACCCATTTAATATATGTGCAAAAGAATTTCGCTTAAGCCGTTAATTGCTAGGTTGAACTTTCTACAACCTCTCATGAACAGACCAGATCAAACCGAGTCTTCTGTTATTTTTGCTTGCTTGCATTCTATGCTTCCAAAGGACCTCCTCAAAGACATTATTCTAAAAGAGAAGAAGTTAAAGATCCAGACGATCATCCTATAGATCAGGTGCCAGATACAGCTGTGTATATAATGATGACTGGAAATTAGGTGTGTGGTAAGTTGGATAACAGAAAAAAAGTAACAGACAATAGATTTCTGAGAAGTTCATTTGTAGATTTCTGTTCAAGACTCATAATGCATTTGTTTAAAATGTGGCTGCCACATTTTCCGTTATGGACGTAAAATACAAATTTCTTTCTTAAACATTTGTCAAAGGTTTGAAATCTGCTGAATATACTAGAATGTTTTACTGAATCTATTTTTATCATCCCTTAATGGCTCTAAATATAACAATTCATGCGCAATATTTAAAGTAGTGCTTTTCTAACTATGTAGGTACGCATAATATCTATTTGGAAAGCTGTTTCATCTGTTTTTAAGATAAACAAAAATAAAGCATTATTGACCTTTAATTGGCATATTGTTCCATGTTTTCAGATAGCAAGATAAACATGTCCAGAAATGAAACGCACTATGTTGGGTTTCTCATATATTTTCTTCATATATCTTCTGGGAAATAAAGAAAGAAAAGATCCGAATTCCTTAATTGTCAAAACATTCATAACACGATTTTCATGTGTATGGTTCTTCTTTATCTGAAAATTTGCAGAAGTCGTAACAGTAGGATTTTGGGGTAGATAGGTCTAGTTTGGTGGACCCCACTGACTTCTACTGTTGTTTTAGCAGGGTCGGTCGTTTGTAGAAACTTTTTTTAACAAGGTAGCGAAGTTTAAAGGCAACAGCCCATGAATTAAAGAAGTGGGGTTGCAAAACTTTTAATGTATTAGTGTCATGACTAAGTCGTGACATCAATACATTGTATTTCTAGGGCCGGCTAAACTAGAAGTTGATTTCGCAGAAATGTGTAAAATTATACGACCCGTGCTCCAAGAATTGTGAAAGTTGGTGTATTATGTGATATCGTGTTGAATTTTGAAAAAAGTTCTTTTCTACTCGATACTTTCAACCTAGTCACATAGAAATACTTTTACAATTATGTCTTCTAGCTTATAGTTAAGAATAAGAAAAGGGGCCCATGATCCTTATTTGTCAAAATATTATTCTAAATATCTGAAAATTATGTTTTTGTTTTGTGAAAGTGGACACAATGGTTATTCTTAATAAGTAGGCTTATTTATTTAATACATCACGATTTGTCAAGAAAACATTCGCTCAAATAATATAAGTACAATAGACTGGTGAACATAGAATGTAGTATTGATTAGGTCAAGAATATATATTGTTTGTTGTTGATGTAGCCCGCTGCCAACTGTAGATTTGTTCGTTAGTTTTCGAAACGAAACATACTGTAATCCAAAGACCGACACGCAGAGGTACATCCTAGATGGTGAACATGTGTAGCTTTTGAATTCTGAAACTTTCTAGAACAGTCCTCACTTATATGCCAACCCTCCTCGTTTAATTTACCTATTAAGCCTCATAATTTAGCAATTGTACAAAAAACTTGAAACCTGGCAAACATTGATAGTCTTTGGAGTTGAGCAAATTTATAATCTTGGAGATCTGATTACTTGGAGAATGATCTTGAAGTTGAACTTTTCAGGAGTTGAATTCTTGGAGTTGAATTTTTCTGGGTGTTGTGGCTGCACTACGGGCATTCTGGTTCTGTACGATGTGCATTGCCTGTAGTCGTCTGATTCTACGATATTATTTTCATATCCTTCTAATTTACGTTTGATAATTCTTTTGATTTACTTATTTATCTCCACTATTTAGCAATTCTTGGAAATATGCTTCAATTATAGAAAAATACTTGACATATAGCAAACATAAATGATATTGGAGTTGAACTGTTGGAGATCTGATTACTTGGAGAATAGCATCTGATACCCTGGTGAGCAGTAGGACAACAATGACCATTTTCTTTGTTTTATCTTTCTTAAATGATAAGCGCAGTTTGGGAACACCGGGAGCGGATTTATGTGCACAATGATTTTGTAGTTACTATTGAATAAACATGGTTTGGAAAACATCGTCTGCTACTGATTAAGTCATACCTAAGGGAGTCCGTCACCAGTGCCTTTGTTTAGGCTGCGTTGACCCTACCCTCCATTGTTCTTATTGTTCAGGGTGCACAGACCTTGACTTTCCCTCTATTTTTCTCATGAAATCGTCCGCTCAGATTCTAGATCGATACCGCGGATATAATTTACTACTTTATTACATGTTAAACCTAGCTCTTTCTGTAGAAAAATGATCAGAGGAGATGCACATGACTACTTATGGGAGTAAAGCCATGACTGATACACATGATGGAAACGCTAATATTGTATATAGGTAGACATCAGGAGAAGCATACTTTTACTTTCATTTTAGCAAACAGCTTCGACTAACTTTTTAAATCATATAACGTAGCTTAAAACATCAGCAGATGGACTACATTCGAGTAGACCACGAAGCGATATCAGGCGAATAACTACCTTCATGCCTTTGATACCAGCTCCTGTGAAAGTGAAGGCTACATACACACTTTTTGTTGACTTTAAGGGTATTGTAACAACATGGAATGAAACTTTTTTACCCAAGCTGAGTTGCCCCAGGCTAGTTATACAAACCATTGTAATTTCTTCAAGTTTTGAATGATAATCGGGTTTTTTGTTTGAAAATTGATAGTTTGGAGGCATGTTATTCCCATTATTCAGCGCAAAGAAGTATAACATAAATTTTATAGCAAATTTTAAATATGTTTTTAATCTTTTGATTATATCTTTTAATGGCAAAAAAAAAATGTGAATCATGAATTTAATTCAGATGTTTTCTGCTTTTTTGCTTACACAAAACGCCATGCTTCTCTAGACACACAACAAAAATTAAATTCAACCCACTGGCGCCAAACCAGAAAGAAAATGCCTCTGTACATGTTATACCCTACCCCTAGATATTCTATAAGAACCATGGTCATGAAGGGGAAAATAAACTAACCCGTTTCAGTCGTAAATTTGTCAACTTAAACGCGCAGTTCGGTGAATGTGTACCTAGTACATGTATATTAATCAAGCGATAATTTATCTTCCATCGTGCACCAGTCACATTGTCTCAATATTCCATATTGCTGAGATTATCAACATATTTTATGCTTTCGTCAACGTTACAGAAAAAAATTGCTTGACCTTCCTTAATGAGCATCCGGTCTAGAGGTCACGGCAGTGTGCACATGTTTGGCGAAATGTAAACAAACAAAGAAAAACAGAATTTAAAAAAATCACATTTTAAAAATAAAACTTGAAACGATGAATGAAATTCATCTTGTATATGACCTTTAATTTGAAATCGTACATTGGTCTGCATCTGTTCTGTTTATTTTATTCATTTTGCACATTTATGCTGCATTTTCACATTTTAGCGAACACGTGTAGTAAAATGACGATTGACATACATTTTCACATTAGCTAATCAGAATGATTTTGTAGTCTAGAACGGAACTTCACCAGGGAAGTTCAAGCAAGTTTTTTGTGTAACGTTGAAATAACTATAAAGTACGCGTTGTTTTCCTAAGATAACTTGCAACTTGACCCCGATGGTTGACCTTTGTATTACAATACATAATGAGGCACAGCCTATTATTGAAAAGGAGTATACGTAAAACACGAGCTGCACGAGACAGTGGAAAATTATAAATTAGTGTATTGGACAGTTTTAACTGATTTAATGTTAGTATACATACTTTGATACTGTGCTGTATACAAACGAGTTCCATATAAATATATATAGATACCCTCATCAACCTTTATTTCTACAATGAAATAATCTATATGAATAATCAGCTGAGGTCAAGTTGCGACAACTATATATTGAAGAAATGTGACCGGTATAGTAGTCGCAACTTGACCGCGATGGTTGACCTTAGGCTGATTATTCATATCGATTATTTCATAATAGTCATCAAGGGTGCTTAGGATAGCCGTGTATATTTATATTGAATTAGTTTGTATACATTGCAGTATCAAATTATATATACTTACATTTGACCTGTTAAAACTTTCCAATACACTAATTTATATTTACATAAATTTATATTTTCTTTTTCTCATGCAGCTCGTGTTTTACGTACACTCCTTTTCAATAATAGGTTGTGCCTCATTATGTATTATAATGCAAAGGTCAACCATCGGGGTCAAGTTGCGTCCACTATATACAATGGAAAATAAATTACCACTAGTTTGATATCGGCTAGTACACATTTACCGAACTGCGTCACGGTTTTAGGTATGAAATGCGCGATTGTAACGAGTTAGTATATTTCCACCTTCGTGACCATGCTTCTTATAGAATACCTAGGGGGTTAATATAACATGTACAGAGGCATTTTCTTTCTGTTCTGGTCACTGGCACCAGATCAGAAAGAAAATGCTTCCGTACGTGTTATACCCTACCCCTAGGTATTCTATAAGAACCATGGTCATGAACGGGAAAATATACTCACCCGTTTCAATCGCGCATTTCATACCTAAAACACGCAGTGCGGTAAATGTGTACTATGGATATCAAACAAGTGGTAATTTTTCTTCCATTGTGTACCGGTCACATTTTTTCAATACATCTTATTTTAGAAAAACAACGCGTAGTTTATACTTATTTCAACGTTACACAAAAAACTTGCTTGAACTTCCCTGGTGAAGTTCCGTTCTAGGTTACAAAACCATTCTGATTGGCTGTTGTGAAAATGTATGTCAATCGTCATTGTACTACACGTGTTCGCTAAAATGTGAAAATGCAGCATAAATGTGCAAAATGAATAAAATAAACAGAACAGATGCAGACCAATGTACGAATTCAAATTAAAGATCATATACAAGATGAATTTCATTCATCATTTCGAGCTTTAGTGTAAAATTGTGATTTTTTAAATTCTGTTTTTGTTTGTTTACGTTTCGCCAAACATGTGCACACTGCCGTGACCTCTAGACCGGATGTTCATTAGGGAAGGTCAAGCAAGTTTTTTCAGTAACGTTGACGAAAGCATAAAATATGTTGATAATCTCAGCAATATGGAATATTGAGACAATGTGACTGGTGCACGATGGAAGATAAATTATCGCTTGTTCAATATACTAGGTACCCATTCACCAAACTGCGCGTTTAAGTTGAGAAATGTACGATTGAAACGGGTTAGTGTAATTTTCCGTTCATGACCATGGTTCTTATAGAATACCTAGGGGTAGGGTATAACACGTACGGAGGCATTTTCTTTCTGATCTGGTGCCAGTGGTTCTGGTGCCAGTGATTCAACCAAAAATTTAAGAATACAAATGAGAAAATCACGATTTTCAGGTGCACAGCTAAGCACGGGATTTTCGCATTTTTTAAAGTAAAAACAATATTTTACCGATATTTTTTGTCTGATTTTGAATGAAAATTGGGTGTTTTTGTTTCAAATTTGAGAGTCGGGAAGCATGTTATTCACATTATTCAGCGTAACTTTAAAAAGTTACATGTATTTATTTTATTTTTTTATTATATGTTTTGAGGGCAAAACTATATGTGTTAAAAAGTTCGGTGTAAAAATGTAACGTAGCGCGGCCATTTAATACAACAAATTATTACCTTTTAACCAGTTTTTATTTAACATAGCAACAGTCTTTTATTAATTTCAACATGACATTTTCACGTACATAGCATTTAGTGACCTAGCATATTGCCCTAACAGTACTCTCCCTATCTCTCTCTCTCCCATCTGTCTTACATACAAATATTTTCGAAATATAAACAAGTAGCAGTCTGGCCTATGGCGTGTAATGTGTTGCAATATTATATCTTCTAAAATTATTGCTTATCTTTATTTACTTATTCAATGTCCTATAATATTTATTGCAAAACAAAAATATTTTTTTAAATGTTTTCATATATTTTTTCTATCTTTTGAAATATTTATTGTAAAACTAAAAAAATCTGCAATGCAACAAAATATGTATTCAATGTTTTCAAATTATTTATTCAATCCTACAAACTATTTATTGCAAAATAAAAATATTTGTTCAATAAAACAAAAATATTTATTGTATATCACAAAATATTTATTAAAAATTGAATAAACATTGATGAAACAATAATAATTTTTAGTAAAACGTAAATATTTATTCTATCTGCTTAAAATATTTGTCCGAAAGAATTCTGGGTAAATTGCTATTTTGCGGCCAACTGCGGCGCATTTTATAAAAACGCCGGTTTTGAAAAGAACAGACGTATCAAGGGATGTTGCGTGCATCCGTCCGTTTTTTCGTGCGTCCGTCTGTCCGTCCGTAATGTCTGGAGCATAACTTTATAAACATTAAAGGTATTTACTTTAGACTTTGGCATATAGGAAGATGGCGATGAGCACTTAGGTGGAGGATCTGTAGGTAGAAAACTGCGCTAAAAGGTCAAAACTGACCATCATATTTCGTGTCCGGAGCATAGCTAAATAACCATGCAAGGTATTGACTTCAAACTTGGCATGTTCGTAGGTGGCGATTAGACAATATGCAGAGCACTTAAACTGGCTCTGGAGATCAAAGTTCTAGGTCACAAATTGAGCTCAAAGATGAAATTGTAAGTTTAATTTCATGTCCGGAAACAACTTATTAACCATTCAAGGTATCGACTTCAAACTTGTAGTGTAGGTATGTGGTGATGAGACGATGTGCAGAGTTCTGAAACCAGGGTGGACGGTCAAAGGTCAAGGTCAAAGCAAAGTCAAAGCAAGGTCAAATCTCCCCATCATATTTCATGTCTAGAGCATATTCAAACAATGTACATCCCCCGGCCCACAGAAAAACATCTTTATTTCCATTTACAACCCCACCCCAATCTACATTGTACCCCCGCCTCCTGCCCCACCAACCCCTTGCCCCACCAATTATTTTTTCTCTTGTTTTCCCCCTTTTTTCATTTAGCTTCTTGTCCTTCAGTATTCTGTCACATCCAAACCCAAACCACTCCCGCACCCTGCATTCTTTTATTTAGTTTCTTTGCCTTGTAGTAAACTGTCTCCTGTCACCAGCACCGCACACACACACATCCACCATCCCCTCCCATTCCCTCACATGCCCCGCCAAAAAAATCTTTAGATATGTGTCTTCTTTAAATTTTGCTTCCCTCCTACTCTCAAAAACTTTTCGGGCGTATATTACCCCACCCCCTCCCCTCCACCCCTAGGGGACTCTCTTGTTTTGTATATTTCTGCTATCGATGATATGATGTATACCCTATAACGTTTTTACTGATAAAATCAGTGATAAGCATAAAATACATGTAATTGTTTTATCATTGAAATCAATTAATAATAATATTTGGCCGCACGGCCGCAGAAAAGGAATGTCCACAAAATAGCAGTTTACCCACAATTCTTTCGAGCAAATATTTTAAGCAGATAGAATGAATATCTACGTTTTACATACAACTATCATTATAGTGACATAGAGGTGACATATGAAATATTTTATCTATCACGTGCGTACGTGTTAGCTTCTACGTGCGAACGTGTTAATTAACATATATATATAAAGATAGACAATAACTATAGAAGATATAATACAGCAACACATTACACGCCATATATGGTAGACAGGCTTAAACCTTGGGCTACATGTTTTGTGACAGGTTTGACATGCAAGTACAGAAATCTTTCATCAGGTCGTATACAATATACCTGTTACATTACAGAAATACACATTTTAATATTAATATTGTATATATTTACTTTTATTCTATGTTTATTTTATTAATCGAATCTTGAAGGTTTATTTGTAACACGTGACCGTACTATATATTTCCGTATTGGACGCACGTGCGTACAAAAAACCCCTGTATTTTTCCGTATTTGGACGGTTCAACAGTCCCATGTTAAGCATATGATAAAGACCGAAACGCGTGAAAATGTTCCGGATGTAAATCGGGCGAAGTAGGCGCTCTATGTACAGAGTTTTATTATGTGTCTTGAAAAGGCAGAAATACAATATTCAGTGAATCGTTTTTAATTTAAACAAAAATAAGTTAGACATAGAATAAAAAGGTTATTTAACATTGTACTGTGCAACACGATATATATATATATATATATATATATATATATATATATATATATATATATATATATATATATATTTGGACTTGTACCCAGCGGGCAAAACCATATACTCGGCTCGTCCAATATGGTTTTCTCAGCTTGGTACTCGTCCAAATATATCTCCGTATTGTACAGAACAATGCTAAATAACTTGCCTAATATCATTTAATCTTTATTCTTATCGTAATACATACAACAAATAAACAACAAATAAACAGTTACAAATATTTACAATTACAAATGTACTACGCCGTTCCATGTTGGAACTATAACAGATTATTTCACAATCATATCTACAGCAATGCTTTTACAAAACTATAAAAAAACAATATAACTGAACTAGTTTTGCTAATCCATAAATATCTTATTAAAAAATAACTAACTATTAAAAAAAGAAACTACGTGAGACAATGATGATATTTGAAAATAAACATTTGTACTATTTTACACGCTTTAATAATTAAAAAAAAATGATTGTAGGTGACCCAAAATCTCGCGATCAGCCTGATCAGCCTTGCATTGATTACAGCTATTGTATGGTCAGGCTTGGCTAATAATAACCACTATATTGGTTTGGCTTGTGAAAACTTAAATGATGTAATAGCGATCAATCCACTTATTAGAATTGGTCACGTGATGTGTCAATCAGTCAGAAAGGCGGGCTACACAATATTATGCAAATACGGTAAGTTGACAATGTATGTTGCTAACATTTTGAAATACGAAACACAGCTGTTATTATTGTTGATTTCTTTTTTGTTGTTGTAGTTAATTTTTGCTATAGATATTATGCTGTCCTCTAGTAGTAGCCTAGTGTTATGATGTAACACTAGTACTTCATTACTATTTCAGTCCAAGATCATATCTCATTTAAAATATTGTACATAGTCTTAAGAAACAAAAACGTTTTCTGAGTTGATTAATGACGATGAAGAATAACAAATTGAAGTTTATTTTGTTCTGATCTGTTTCAAGGAAAGTTCTCTTTTTGCCTACCTGTAACAAATATTATATAGCTATAGCAGCTGAAAAGTAAGTGCACTGACCCAGTAATATCTTTAGAAAGTTATGTATTACTGAAGGACTTCTAAATTGATTTAACATAGATATTCATTTCTGCTGATTTAAAATATGCGATCACCATCCCCACATCCACATTGATCCGTATCCACCTTGTGTGTATATATATGTATATTTTGTTCACATGTTATTACAAAATGTATGTTTTGTAATCTGTGTTTATTAGATAAAAGATCTGTTCTGTTCTGTTCTGTTCAGAAACGGTTAAACTCATATGACTTTTAAATGAATGTAGACTTCTTAAAAGCTTTCTTGGTTTTAGCTTTACCAGGCTGTGTCCGATAACATCCTGATTGGAAAAACGAAGGCGGCAAAGGTATGTGAGTCAATGATCAGTATAACATAATGTTTACAAGTAAAAATCATGAAAAAGAATATCAAATGACTAAGCCTAACATTCAAGTTAGAAAGAGTTGGACGCAGCTCTTTGGTTAGAAATATTTCCTCACATTCTTGCATAAAAACTACTTTTTTTACTGTATCCGCCCATGTATAAACGGGAGAAAAATCGTGTGCAAACAAGCCAATTCACGCGCTGTTAATACATGATTTTTATTTTTGAAATGCTTTGCCAGGGATATATGTATGTATTTTTACGCACACTGATATTTGGCATCTGTGTCTTGTTTCTTCCTTAACAACCTCATCTTGTAGCATTATAGATACAATGTAATCCATAGTGTGTTTAGCTGTATCTGTTTCCAACCCCAAACGTACTGCCCCCATCAATGTACGCACTAGCTTCTCTTAGAGTTCACTCCCTTTACAAAGCGTCTGTTCAGTTATTGTAAATAACTGTGAATAAAAAAGTATCGCGTGCAACTTGTGCTATTGTTCGTTTTTAGGTATTATATTTATGATTTTGGTAAGTATCAGTCGGTATGTTTTTATCTAATTTCTCGAAGAATTTATATAAACAGCTTGGAAACTTGACACTACGTTCGTACTTATCCGTACTCCAACTGCGTGTCCGTACTCAATATAACTCGAATGCAAAGTTATTATTCTTGAAATTGTGATCGAGTCCATCAAATTGTGAAATGATATGAACAATTATTGGTAATTTTATGTTTGTACTAATTAGAGATAAAAAAATCACTTAAAAACCTCCAGGATGTGCTTTTGATAGTGTTGTTTATTTCCGGGCCCTGGATACGGATATTTAAAACATGTTTACCGTTTCCAAGAACAACAGGAATGGTAAATAAAAAATGTACCGGAATCGTCAAGTCATCACATATGAAAACAATACATAAATAGTCGTAAAATATTTTTTTATGCAAGAATAGCGACAATACACGTTTGTTTTGTGTATTAACGTCTGCAGAAGCCCTTGGGATATGTTTGTGACCTCGACCTTCGGTCTCGGTCACAAACAATCCCGCGGGTTTCTGCAGACGCAATACACAAAAAAACGTGTATTATCCCTACATACTCGACATTTCCACTCACATTTCCGATTTTCGCAATATCTACAGAAACAGATACTAACACATTAACATTAATGTGTAGAAAAAAAAATACATCTTGAAATCTTGGTTGCATGATTTAAAAAAATCCTCGGTCATTAGACCCTTGATTTTGATAGTTACAGTTAATGTTAAGACATAAACTATGCAATCACAGTTCGTTTAATTAAGTGAGAGTTTCGACACAAACGCCGATATTAAATACAAAATGGAAACAAGCCCGAAAATAAAACATGCACGAATTGAATTCCTAGTAAGGTAGTCGATTTTAGTCCGAAAAGAAGAAAATTGGTCACGAAATGAACAGAATCATCGTGCATTTCCGAAACAAGCTTGAGGCATTCTCAAAATTTTCCTGATTGTTCACAAGTTCAGTCTATCACTTTCATTCTAAAACGGCGGCGGGGCGCCTTTGTATGTTTTAGTATCAAGGTAATAACGTTAACGTTTCATCATCACCGCCCTCCAACACATTTTAGCCAGAAATTCGGATGTGAGAAAAACGAAAAAGTCGGATTAGGATCGCATTCATTTTCTGCTGGATCGTTGTATATCTAGAAAGTCCTTAAGGTATAATTATATCGCATGGATATTTCAGTGAATGCCTTTTTGTAAAAGATGTATCATTCGGAAGTTCCAGAAGCTAAACGAAGTATTACCTAATAAATAAAAAAAGACTAGGTTGCAATGCTGAGAAAAGAAATAATGTATATTCTAGAGTGATGTAAATTGAAAACGCAACATCCTTCCTTAAATGGCAAATACGTCATTAATGCAATTTATATCCAAATTCTTTGATGTCCGTGACAACTATTTTTATTAATTAGATCTGATACGGTTGTTTTGTGCTACTTGAAGTGTGACCGTAAACGTTATTATTGTTCATTCATACAAAATCACAAGGTAAATTTACGGGAAAATCAACTGTCAAATAAAAATTACATGTTTCAGTGTGTTCAACCATTTTCTAGCGTCTGTTATTTAAAAATCATAATCAACTTTTATTCTTATCGAAAGAATGCTTATCTTAATATCTATATGTTAAGTGTATTCCGCGACAAGCTCAAACATCGGTCAGTTATGTCATCAAAAGACAGGGTTTCACCTATTTAGAGATAAACCTAAAATTTTTAACGATAGAAGTACATTAAATAAAGCATAGAAATTGATTTCTAAAGTCCTTGAAATAACAAAATGTGAAATTCATGTTAATATCAATAATACGGCATTCGTGATATATTCTTACGCATAAGAACTCAATACACGGGTTATTCTACGATAAAACACATTTGGGAACTTATTATTTCTTAAATATCAAAGATTAAATTGTTATACTACTCAGAAGTTGAAAAAATGCATGTTAATATTTTTCTGAAATCCACGCGCGCGCGTGCGTGTTTGTGTGTGCGTGCGTGCGTGTGTGTGTGTGTGTGTGTGGTACTATCATACTAACATTATCTTAATTATAACAAGAGCTGTCAGAGGACAGCAACGCTCGAGTATTCAAAAGCCTTGTCAATTGAATGAATACAAAAGTTGAAAAAGGGGCATAATTTTGTAAAAATGCAAAACAGGGTTCTGGAACCTGCACAGTGTTTATCAGATCATGACAGTGAACAAGTGTGTTATGTTTCAATCCATTCCCATCAGTGGATACAGAGATACCAGCTCACATCAAAAACTTAACCAAAAAAACTGCTAAGTTGAAAAAAGGGCATAATTTTTGTTAAAAATGCAAAGTAGAGTTATGGGACCTGCACAGTGCATGTTTGAGCATAACAGAGAACAAATGTGTGAAGTTTCGTTTCAACCCATTCCCATTCGTGGGTACCGAGATACTAGCTTACATATAAAATCTTAACCACAAATTCCCAAGTCGAAAAAGGGACATAATTTTGTTAAAAAGCAAAATAGAGTTATGAAACCTGTGCAATGTAAGTCAGTTTATCACAGTAAATAAGTGTGTAGAGTTTCAATCCATCCCACAAGTGGTTACTGAGATACCAGCTTACAAACAAAAACTTAACGATGAATAGTCGAGTTAAAAATCAGTCATTCCTTCATACAAAATTAGTAACAATAGTAGTTCTACTTCCTTCGCCAAACAATATATATAGTTTTGCACTCATTCATACTTAAACTATCAGTCATATTTTATATGTTGTGTATCTTAAATAAACTTGTGGGTGAAAAATAATTGTAAGGAAATTGACAAAATTGACGATTCGACCTCTTGGACAGAAATCGTGTGTGAACGGTGGCGATAAGGAATAAAGGCATGCAAGGCAAACTAAACATTGCTGGCCGGTGCCGTCTCTATTCTCCTCATTTTATACGGTACTTTCTGTGGTACTTTCCTCGTCGGTCTTGCTATCATTGAGGTCTCCATTCTCCTTATTTTGTTCGGTACTTTGGGCAATTTTCAGGTCCTGTTTCTTCTTGAGCGCGTTATCTTTGGGGTCTTTTTTTTCTTGGAGGCGATACTCTATAAATTGAATAATATTTTTTTTACGTGTATAAACAATCATTCTGAAATTACAGTTGTTAACCTTAGATAATCTGAAATAATGCCTCACAAGTGAATAAATTATATTTTGCTACACATATCATTGTTAAAGTACAATTTTAGGGTCAGCATTAATTCTGCCACTTTGAGTGTACGCACTCATTGAATGTGCACTATCAAACCTATGTAAAACCTAATCCAAACCTTCAGTCAGTATATTGTACACTCAAGGTAAGTACATCCAATAGGGGCGATATAATTTGGCTGCAATTCTAGAACTTCGTGACAACGCTTATGGTGAAAACAGAACTGGTAAACTGCCCGCTAGGTAGGAAGCATGAAAACTTTACGTTTTTTATTAGACGTTCAAAAATGACTGTCCTTCAAATTTTATGAATGTAGAAGTAATGTAACCTTAAACCATACAGTCTGAATTCTAGAACGGCAAATCTGACACATAGTCAGAAATGTGCTCAACTGTTCAGGGCACATATAAAGTAGTTCTTAATTACAACAAAGGCGAAGAAGAAGTCATGTTTGCACATTAACTGTTAGACTATGATATATCTTTTCACATTTTTATGATTGAATATTGTGAATTGAGCCAGTCTATATCTTATGTCCAATATCATATGATGACCCATGTGCCCCACTTGCGAAATCTGGCAGAATGATATAATATGCTACAGACTAAGTTTGACGAAGAGCCAGTGAGCGGTTCATAAAAAGTAGTCTTTATTTTTTAGCCTTAAAAATAAATTTAACAAATGACTTTATAATAATCCTACATACTAAGTTTGAAGAAGATCCATATAGCTGTTAATAAGGGGAAGTAATTGAAAGGTATTTCTAATTTAGCTCTAGCGGCCCCTTGGAAGGGAAAGTGCCCCCAAATGAACAAATTTGAGAAAGGACCTTATAATGATCCTCTAGACCAGATCTGATGAAGATCCATCAAGCAATTCATGAGAAGTAAGTCTGGTTTATTTTTATCTCTAGCATCCCTTAAAAGGAACCAAGTCCCCCAACTGAAGAATGTTGGTGATGGACCATAAAATGATGCTACAAATAAAGTTTGATGAAGATCCATCTTGTGAGCAGAAGTCATTTAAATATATTCCCAGTTTTAGATCTTGTGGCCCCTAATAGGTGGTAAGTGTCCCTCATTCAAATAAAATTGAGGTGACCTCGTAATGATGCTGCAGACCAAATTTCATGAATATCCATCCAGCTGTTCATATGAGAAGATCTTATTCAAAGTATTTCTGCTGCTTTTTAACCGTAGAAGCCCATAAAAGCGTGTTAGGGGTGAAAAGTGCCCCAGATGAAGAATTTTGATAAAGGACCTTCCAATGATGCTTAAAACCAAGTTTAATGAAGATCCATTTAGTTGTCCATGTAAAGGAATCATTTAAACACATTTCTAATTTTAGCTCTGGCGGTCCCTAAAAGTAACCAATTGGCCCTATTTGTATGAAATATGGAGATGACATTATAATGATACTAAATATCAAGTTTAAAAATCAATCGAGCGGGTTATAAGAAGAAGACTTTTGAAAGTATTAATATTTTAGCTCTAGTGTTCCCAGAAAGGGCCAAAAGAGTGGTGGGGGAGAAAGTGCCCCCAAATGAAGACTGTTTGTGGACCTTCTAACTATGCTAAAAACCAAGTTTGAAGAAGATCCATCTAGCGGTTCATGAAAGTCATTTAAATGTATTCCTAATTTTAACTATTGTGGCGCCTAAAAGTGCTAAGTATTCCCACTTGAACAAAATTGGAAGATGTCCTCGTAAAAATGCTACCGACCAAGTTTGATGAAGATCCATCAAGCAGTTCATGCGAAGAAGTTCTTAAAAGGTTTCCAAATTGTTCGCATTGACCCCTTTTAGGGACAGGCAGTGCTTAATAAAGATTTTAGCTCTGGTGGCCTCTAAAAAGGGGCCCATGTGAAACATTTGAATATGATGCTACTGATAAAGCTTGATGTAATTCAAGTCGCACATAAGTGACATTATACTAACCGAACGCCGGAGATAACAGACTGACGTCACTCCTTGTGATTATTCAGTCTACCCGAGATCGTGGTTAATGTTATAGAAACGTTGGCTCATATTCAAAAAGAATGGTAAACGAAGGAAGTTTTCACTTTCATAATGGAGAATTTTATTGAAACTATGGTGGCTGATTTTCTGCCATTTCGTGTGTTCGTGTCGGCGAGGTGAAATGTCGAAGTAACGAAAACACGAAAGGTCGAAATAATGCATATTTGTTCGTGTCGGCGGGTCGAAATGTCGAAAAGACGAAAACACGAAAGGTTGAAAACTGCTTATTTGTCGTGTGTTCGCCTTTCGACCTTCGAGGCCAATAGGCCTACACGAAGTAACGAAACATTGAAGGCGAAATAACGAAATTTCAAAGGCGAACACATGAACTTCTGTATAATTCACTTTTCGTGTCGGCGGGTATCAAAACTTCGCCTTGTCGCCCGTCTTTTTTCGTGTATTCGCCTCGAAAGTCGAAAGGCGAACACACGAGAAATAAGCAGTTTTCGACCTTTCGTTATTTCGACCCGCCGACACGAACACACGACAAATGTGCAATTTAATTCGCCTTCCGGTAGGCAAGCGCATAGCAGTTACACAAATGCTGCTGAAATGAATATGCTATCTAAAAATGTGTTTTATCATTTATAAATAATATTTGTCCTAAAACGAAAGATAATGATTTATATTCCATAAAAGATGTCATTGTGTAGATATTTTATCACTAGTATTAAATTTGTACGGGTCTCCCTATTTTGCAGTCTGCAATTTTTTTCCCTAAACTGCAGACTTTTTGCAGACTGTAGTCTGCAAGCAGATAAGATTATATAGGGCAAACATGTTAATTTCCTAAACTGCAGACTATATCTGCAGACTCTGATTGCAGACTAGTGTAATTATATCAGAGATACCCCCTGTTGGGCATTTTTAGTAGGCGCATTATCTTATTTACCACCTAGTGTGTTCTTCCTGACTAAATAAATGCTGAGTAAAACATGAATGTTTGAATCAGTTTCATTTATACATGTATAATTATATACGCGTCATAATCCAAGTTTTCTAGAGTTAAATAAAATGAAAATGAAAAATAAATAGCAATATTAAACATAAAAAGTTTCTATTGATTGTCATTAACTTTCATAAATTATGTCATTAAACATAACATAAATTTTATTTGTCTTAAGCTAAAAAATATTAAAATAGATTGGATGGATCTATTTTATATAAATCAAATTATTTGCTCATACATAACCTAGCAAAAAATAATAAAAAATGTTACTGTCTTTTTATCCCGGGCAGATATATTTAAAGTCAGTTAAACAGTTTCAGTTTTATTAAAAAAAAACAATTAATGATATAATAGGAAATAATAACAAAAGTACCGGACTGTCCCAAAATATGCCCGTCATCGAACTTGACCTATACAAGGGCCATAATTCAAGATTGCCTGGGGCGATTTGGGTGGTTATTGAACTTGGCCGAAATATTATGCCCACAAACATCGTCGGCAAGTTCGGTGAAGATCAGATGAAACTGTTCGACTTAAGAAAGCGGACAAAGCTAAATTCGCATTTTTTCGAGTAATTCAAGGGCCATAATCCAAGAGTGCCTGGGGTTTGATGTGTAAATTCTCAATTGAATAAAAGCAATTGTTACTGAGATATGAGCTTGCATGCAAAACTTTAAAACAAGGTGTGATGCCTATGCAGATGCTGCCGCCCATGCCGCCCATGCCTGGTTAAGTAGAATATCTCTGATTACTCTTCAAATCGTCAGGCTAGAAAGTGGCATCACTTTTATTCAGACAATATATGCATTCTGTGTCTTTCATCACCAACGTCATAAAAATCTTTAATTTTAACTCATTAAGACAGAATTCGAAATATGATTATTGATTTCATTATAATTCAGCTTTAGAATAGATAGACTTTGCAACTGATAGTATCTTATAAATCTCTCTTACAATGGTCTTGCAGTTAGGTTTTTGTTTAAAATTAATGTATGTGCAAGAATGAGTGAGTGAGTGAGTTGGGTTTTACGGCGAATCGACACAAAATGGTCATATATCGCCGAGGAGAAGTCATATTGCAAACACCAACTGTAAAGCATAAACATTGATGTAAAAATGTAAAGCATACGTAAAAACATCCATGTAAAAATGTAAAGAACACTATGAATAATGTAAAACGTATCTAAAACATCCATGTAAAATGTAAAGCATATCTAAAAACAGTAATGTAAAAATGTATGTACGTGTGTGTTAAAATATCAGCTGCAAACATAATAATATTGCAAGATGTAAATAAAATAAGAAGTGTTAGATCTTTTGATATATTCCTATCTGCTTTAAAAACGATAAAATATTTCCGACTGAAACGTTGTCAAATAACTCTTTCAAAGATTGAACGTCATAATATGTACTGCGTTGTGTAGCAAAGTCCACACAGTCGATTAAAATATGTTTAATAGTTAGCGGTGTTTGACATGGTACACATTCGGGTTGATCTTCTTTATTCAAAAGATAAGAGTGAGTCAAACGGGTATGACCTATTCGACAGCGAGAAAGAACAACTTCCTCCCTGCGAACAGATCATCATGTAAATACCGTCTGACGGAGAACCCCCAATTTAGGGCCTCTTAGTCTTTAAGTTCTCTTGAAAATTATATTTATACCTCAAATTAAATAATATAGTTTAATCTTCCAACTCTATTATACACAAGTCAGATTTACTTTAATCTGTAATTCAAACAACATTTTACTTTCATTATTATTTTTTATCACGTGCACCCATTTTGGGCCCCATGAAAATTTTAATAGGGATATTTGAGCCCGGTATTTACCCTGGCTGAATTTCATATACCCAAACGAACATTTTGATGTATGATACCATATTGTTCTAAAAACTTCCTACGGATTTTTCTCTCGGGGCTTTCGTCAACTGTCTAGATTACATTAGTAGCCCTTCTGGCATTTTTTCAATTTTCGAATGTTGATGTGCCAGCATGAAACCTTGTAGAGCTACATCATGACTATTCTGGCTACCGACCAGATAATCTTTTTAAATTGTTTATTCATTTATTTTATAAATGCAGAACAATCTTTTGTTTTCCTCAGATTATACATTGTTCTGAGAAGTAACATCAGGAGTTATCTCTGTGATTACATCCTGATTTAAACTCGTCCGCAGTTTCTGTTTGATCACTCTATACTACTTTTGGTGGCGTATTAACATTCAACTTGTAAGCAGGTGGTATTTACTGGTAAATTGGTAATAACCGGCCTGGCAAATGCCCATTAAAAGCAACGTATGAGAAAAATACTTGTACTTACTCACAAAACCAAACTATTATCATTAAATCAGGAATTTAGAAGTCATGATATTGCAGAATATGTATTTTCACTAATATTCATACAGTTAGCTTAATACTAGTCACAGGGAGTAACGGAAGGTATACTAGAAGGAACTGTATTAATATCCGACTCGATCTTCATAAAAACAATTTTAACTGATCATTTGTCAATGGCATTTTTGGATTGTATCTTATCATACCTACCGTCCATTTTGGAATTTAAAATAGTCTGATATTACTATTTTTAATTAATCACTGTTTACTAAATGCTTCATTGCCGTAACAATTTACAGTGATAATGTTTGATCCACATAATTCATAACTTTGGCTATTACAGTATAAAAGTTATATGTAACCGAAACTCCTCGAGGACTGGTAAAACTTTTTGAAAAAAATATATTTCTAAAAAAACATCTATATATTTCTTTATCACACGTTTGACGTCATGGGAGTGGAATAAAGCCATTACATAAAGGATCTGATAATACACTAGTGCAATAAAGCTTTGACGTTGGCGTCATTTTAATTACAGGAGGTGTTGTTCGACTTGACTTTGATCTATGATAGGTAAAGAAAGGCGAAATTTGATGTTTCAGCAGAAAAAGCTTTCAAGTGATGAAAAGAACATTATATTTGTGTCTTTCCACTTTGAATTGATTCAACTCTATATAAATCTATAATAAGCCATTAATGAATTAGACAAAAATTAAACCTGTAAACTGATCAAAATCGTCACTTATCTTTCTCACGATACCAGCATTAGCCACTAATCTTTATCATGTTACCAGTATTTATCGGTAAGGACAATTTCCGTAGCAAATTCTCATTAATGTCATTAAGTTGCCAACCTTGATCTATATGGGTAACTAGCTCTGAAAAAAATATTTTTGCTGCTTCGTCATAAGTTAAAGATATTGAGTTTGAAATCATAATGAGAGTAATAAAATCCACGAATTACCTGCAAGGGTACTGTCCTCAGAGTTTACGTTAACTTGTAATACAGTGACCTCTTCCTCTGTAAGGTAATTGGATGAAATAGGATAAAATAGTGTTTACATCAACACAAGGTATTTCTGTTTGTAAAAACTATATATATTAAATTGCCGAATTAACTGAATCTTTATGCAATGAAACTAAAGAAAATGTACAAAAGTTTACAGAATTTATTGATAGAATTAAATTCGTATTTCAAGAACGAATTAAGGGGTAAATTGGTATTTCTAGGTCATTTTTTATGTAAATTAATCATCATTTCCTCTTTCAGTTGACAAAAAATAAATTTAAAAATTTAAATATAAAACATTTATTTGATGAATTTACAAGATAAACAGAGAACTTTTGGGTTGACAATGACATCTTGAAATCTGAAAAACATTACATGTATTGATGACGTCGCTAGCGATTGCATTCTACAAATAGCTGTAAATAGGCCATGCTGATGCGATTTGTTATAGCTGCCCTTATTTTTCAGAATCTAGAGGAAGTAATTAGCCGTTTTGCACTAAAAAGTGCAGCGGAGCAATGAACAAAGTCACGGTATTTCTAAACCGTCAGTCTAGCATTTGATTTCCTGAATCTGGATAATATTAAAAGGCGATCGTCCAAGGCTCTAGATGGAGTCTTAATGGGAATTATTTTGCTTTTGTGTAACCTATATTATATGAGTGATTTTCACCAAGTACATATAACCCATTTTGGCTGTCTTGGTCAAGAGGCCTTACTATTTATAAATAAATATTAATAATGTCCAAACTGTCAGCCTATTAATAAATGGATCTAAAGATTGAAGTAATCTGATTCGCAGGCAGAAAAAATAAAGGAAGTTCAGTTTTTGATGAAGGAGGAGCCTAAGGATAAAGTTCAAATAATACATTTTCGTGTTTTTCTCACAACAGAAATTCACAACTTCGTGAAGTCTTTGAAGTGATTCAATTCCTTTACTGATGAAGCTAATTGCATAAACAGTATGTTTTTGTGAAGGTTGAACATAGTTTTATAATAAAGCAACCACTTCTTGAATTATATCACTTTTATTTTTGTGTGGAAGAAATCGGAGACCAAAAAAGAATTGACTTCTGTGTAACACTTTTTATGACAACTGAGGGAACGTTTGTGATATAGTATGGTAGTACATGGGACACCCACACTGCACACAAAACTTCGGTAAATTTGAGTTACTAACTATGAATGAGAGAGCTGAATCTGTTTAAGATAACAATAGAGTTTTATATATTTTGTTATATTCAAACAGAATCTTGATAAAATCTTATCAAAATAGTCCATGATATAGTTTAATCTTTCCCCCTCATTTTGGTGTACTAAATAGCATGATTTGTCTTTGTAAATGTAGAAGAAAATCATGTTGAAGCAAGGCACCACCTCACTGCTAAGTGTGTTCTTCAGATTTCGAAATCATGCATTCTTCTTTGCACACCAAAGAAATAACACATACTTCAAAACGGTTTCGGTATCATTTGTCACCATCTTCAATAAACTGCTTACTGGCGATCTGTCGGACATTTTCATGTTCGCCCGGCACATTCTGTTAAAATCCCGAGGACGGGAGCATTGATCCTTGATAAATAGAAGACCGCCCCTACCCCGCTTATTTATGTCGACCTCGGCGATACATGACCATTTTGTGTCGATTCGCCGTAAAACTAACTCACTCACTATTTATGTTGACAGTTTGCCCGTACAACCTAATGTGCACCGCTTCCATGATCTGTGTTTTACACAAATATTAATGTGGTCCAAGGAAGCACTTTTGCTAAATTGAGTTAACGATGTTGCCTTTTCGATCTTGTAATAGCTACCGTGTCTGTTGGGTGTTTTTAAACGTTTCTGATAGTTAAGACTGGCCTTCCAATGCTTGACCGAATTCAAGATCCAAATAATCCATATCATTATGAAAACAAACGATAATATTGAAGCATTTCCTGATGCCACAGTGCGATTTGTAGTAAATAGAAAACGTGAAAAGCCACATGTCGCTCAACATAACATAAATGACAATGTTGCAGGCTCGGTTTGGAAAAATGCAAGTAACATTTTATTAATTGTTACAATTGATTCAATATGTAACCTACCGCAATAGAATCTACTATATGCTCCAACGGTTCTTGTAGTAAGACCTGGTGGACAGAGAATGCATGTGAACTGTCCGGCCTCGGGCTGAAATGTTCCTTTGATGCAAAAATGACAGCTTTCATTAACCACATACGTTCCAGCGGGACATCTGACTAGAAGATGATGAAGCATAGTCATAATGATTTGTACCAGCTTGTTTATCAACATAGATCAGTGTGATAAAATGACAGCTAACAGTATTATAAAAAGCAACCATCCTGCCTTCGAAAAAAGTTAAACATTGATAATGATTTAAATACAATGATGGCTGTAAAAATAATCATCTTTTTGCTTTTTGCTCGGTGACAATTAGTGTTTCTTGCTCTTTAAAATGTTTTGATAGCTTTATCTATTTGAAAGTACTTACACATAGGAACAGGCATAAAGAGAATTCTCCACTTATAATAACATTTAAATATTTTTTATTCATCTTACAACATATAATATCAACCTTTATCAGAATCGAATTGTTTATAAAGCATTTTCTTATAATGAAGGTATATGAATACAAAATCATATGATGTGGTCAAATGTATTGTGTTTCAGAATATTATTATACTTTACTTATCAGCATTGTTTTGTTCTTAGTTACTGCGGTAAATATGTTGTCCATCCTCTATGCTGCTTAACCTGCTTCGAATAAACTTGTGCTTGATGATAACACTATCTCTTTTAAAGGTATGATGCTGAATTTTCTATGATGTGCTTAGGTGAACTCTAGATTAAATAATGCTGCTTTGTAAAGATTTTAAAACTGTTTTAATATTTTTATTCGTAGATTTTATGTCATACCAAAACTTAAGCTTTGAACTGTGCAGGAAGGCTAAGAAGAACCTTCGCATTACAATAGGCACATGCCCACCCCCGAATAGAATTACTAATCTTTCGCAACGCATATTGACGGTTTCTTCAAGTTGAAGATTTGAGTACCATGAGGAGCAATGTTTCGTCGTTAGGCATTCAGCAAAGGATTCCAAGCTTTACTAGTGAAAATTTTTGATAGAAAATGCACTAAATTTACTATCAGAGTAAGTTAAGCAAAATCAGTTCAAGTGAGTTTAAAAATATTTTCTAACGCAACACTTAATGTTTTGCAAATACCGGGGTATATTATTAATAATATAACCTAATCGGCACTCTTGAAATTTTACACACATTTAGAAAAATCTATTGCTAATAAAATGTCAAAATTACAACAAAATCAAAATATGCAATAATATGATTTTATGTATTTTAATACCTCGGCCAATATCTAAAAAGTCGCTGGATGAATTAGTAAATAAATTACATTTATTTAAGAATCTCGCTTCCAGTTTTACGGTTATGTGGAGTGATCTAAAGCATTTGTTTAAAGTTCAAAGTGACATGCAAAATAATATGTTGACATGAACTTCTGCAATTTGACTTTCATTTATATATTTGGAGAGGAGGATAACTCCAAAAACACATCTGGAAGGATGAATAAACTTGACGTATAACTGACAATTATTTATAATGGGATTTCACATTGTTATTTTCCAATGTCAAGAGATACTTCATACTTCTTATTATGAGTAAATGAAGATTTTCACATTAAAAACAATCGAACTTGTTCGCGATTACCTTTGTATGAGATATAGAGCGGACTGGAAAAGGATACAAAGTTGTAGATGATTACTTCTCAGAAAATATGCTCAAAAAGTTAAATTTGCTTTGTAATGGTGATATTGTACGTTGTTGTTGTTTTTTTTTAAGTTAAGATTAAACGTTTAATGTGCTATTGTGACTTTTTAAAAATGAAATTATTCTATTGGAATTTCTGTATGACATTCGCAATACAGTTGTCTAAAGGTATGTCAGATGTATTTAATATACAATGGCGTAAAGCTATATGCTGTGTTAGAAGATAAATAGAAACACACATTCTGACATAGTTCCAACGGAGATTTTGAAGAATTTTGTTGGAGCCTTTTATAGCTATGATGTAATATTAAAACAGTTTCATTCCCTTGTACATTTGTTTCGGAATATCGCATATTCATCTGCTAGAAATTCTAAAAATAAAAACAACAAGCTACTTACTACAAATGCCACCCGTTGCTATATCGCCTGTTGCACAAACGACTTTCCCTTTTATTTCAAGCGACTCTTCATCAGCGTGAAATAAACCAGTGCTTCTCTTTACAGTTTTTTGGACAGGGTCGTTCAAATAGACATCAAAGATGTCAGTGGTTTTGTTCTTTAGGTAAGCAGCTGTGCTTTCCATATCTCTAATTGCATTCTCTAAATGAACAAATGTAGCATCGACAATTAAAACATATTTTTATGTAAAATTTCAGGTACACAAAATAGCAAACCAAACTCTGCTTAATACATGTATATCAATGCTGGTTTATTTTTCTTTTGTGTGTAAATACTGTAACTGATAAATAAAAAAATCGTTCTGAACACGACATACGAGTAGTCGTAAAGAAAGTAGTTTTCAATTAATCAAAACAGTAACTAGTGTGAAATAAAAACTACAGTTCAAATAAAAGTAGCAAGCTAAACTAGATACCTGTTTTATTATTTTCCTCTTCCTGTTTATGAACATTTCCATCAGATGTAACAGATCTTTCCATAAACAGCTTGAGCGTTGTTCTGTCTGATACTTCATCCGTAGTTTCCGACTGAGGAACTTCTAACAATGATATTTCCACTATGCAGCTTGTAGATTTAAAACAGTCCGTTGGCAATAATTTGCCAAAAACATAGTTTTTCACCGTGTCATAATGCTGAACAGGTATCTGGTCAACATATCCAATAGTTGATTCAAGCTGAAGGCTTCTAGGATAAGTTCGTTCTGTTAAAAATGTAAATTTAAAATATGACCAACTTCTTCCATTATTAACTATGAAAACGGTGCAACAAAGTGCAGTGAAGTCCAAACGTGCATAAATACGTCTTAACACTAATTGCAGAATTAAAAACATCTTGCGCTTATTCTAACCTAAATTTTCAGTTTAATCCATCTGGAATGTCAAACGTTTGACGAAGTGCTGAATGGTTATGCCATTAATTTCTATACTTTAGAAATTACAAAGTTCTTGATTTAGGTAAAGCTATGTCTGTCATTTGGTGGCAAAAATTGTAACATCTTTGTGAAGTTTTAGCTGGAAATAATATTCTGTTAAGCTAATTACCTTAGACAACATAAGTTACTTTTATTTTACTATACCTACCAGCACACGGCGCAGTTAAATTTGCCGGTAACCAATACAGACCAGTCTGCAGTCCACATGTCAATTCCTGGAACTCGTCAAATCCGGGGATCGATACGAACCCTTCTTGACAACGGACGGAGCAAGTTTGTAATCCCGATTTTGGTTATTCGCATCAAGTACGAATTTCTCTTGTTAGCTTTGGACATAATGTTATAGAAGGAATTTTGACGCTGCAATTTTTTACTGTATTGTTGTAACGAATACAATGCTAGGTTTTATACTACTTCACTCCGGGAGAACTACGTTCCGACGTAAGTCATGTCTCAACGATATCATGTGACATATCTCAACGATTTCGTTGCGGTGTCGCTCCGTATGACCTGTTGTTTCATTTAATTATTATGGCAATAAGCATTGATTCTACTTTTCATACGAAAGATGAATTTGAAAGTGTGGAGCATATTGCTTTTTGGGCATTTTGGGAAAGATACAACGAGCTTTTACAAATAAACTTAGTAAGCTACATAGATGTGAAAGGGCCGCAACGATAACGACAATATGTGACAACGCTAAACATAAGTTTTGCGAAGTCTAAAAAATTAACTTACCTTTTAATTGTAGAAAATTCTTATGACATTTATTTTTACGTCGAGAACATTTCTTGACACTTCATAATTACGGTGACGTCTGAGCAAGGTACAGCAATTTAACAGTATGACAAATGTATTTGTCGTTATCATTTTTTAACAAAATTATAGCCATACGCAGGCTGGAGTAATTTAAAATGGATGCATAAATTCATATAAGTTTCAGATAAAAGTTAAAACGTAAGTATTGCTGTCAATAGAAACAATTAGTTTAGGTGTTCGCTTAGAAATAACTTCATTTATATCAAAGTCCATGAATGTTTAACATGTCGGTGGCCCTTCACAATAGTTGGTTCGCGAACATTACTCATAAAATCAGTTTTAAAAAAAAAAGTGCATACATGTATGCATTCAATGTTACATTCTACGTAAAAGCGGATAGAAACCTGCGGGTTTTAATACTTGGAAAAAAAAAATACAATTTAATTACTATACCTTACTCAGTCTTCTTCTGCCTTTTAAACAAGCACATTTCGAAAATTATTATTCGATTTGTTTTCATCACCAATTCCTTTTTAGATTCAAAAAAACTTGTGCTTACAAAATGCCAAACTTATGCAGCTACTGCATTACTTTAACTTTTCTTTTCAAATCAATATAAAAGCTTCTGTAACCGAATATCTTCATTTGTGTTTTAGGAACGCCCTTTTCTTCTAATTGGAAAAATGCTACCCTGCATGATGTAAGAGGCGACTAATAGGGTTTAACACTGTTTGCGTAACTGTGATTCCAGCAGGTATGCAAATTGATTCCAACTCATGTTTTTATTTCGATGAAATGAGATGTGAAACCAAAATGTATCCTGTTTGGCGCATAAACCTATAGTGTTGGTGCGCCTAAAACCCAAATAAATAAAAAATCTTCCTTCTTAAATTGAAAAGCATCAAAAAAAAAGAAATTTTAACTCAGATAGATTTGAAAAAAAAACAAAAAAACATTTAAAATGGATGTATTTTCTGCGCACCCACAGTAATTAAAACGTGAACAGCTCCGAGTCAATGGCGCTGACTTCGAATCATGCCATCGCAATATGGCTTGAATTAAGCTTTAAATGTGGGATTTTCATGAAGATATCATCAGTACGCTTGCAGTAGGTCTTTGCTCTACAAAAGATCCGTCCGTATAAAATAATGTTCAGAAGGGCACCTAGGTCTTCCATCACCAGACCTTAATAAATTTTGATGCTGGAAAGAACGTAAACGCTTCAAAATTTAAAAAAATGGGCTCAGAATAGCTTATAATTAAAAACTATTAAATTACGTACATGCGACACGGAAAATAAAACTGATAGATAATCAGATCGGAAGCATTATTCCAGAACTTTGACATAAATAGCTATTCGCAACAAAATGTTTCACTTGCGCAGGCTATGCTATTTTGCCCGCAAATACTATTTACTATACGGCGAAGTATTAGGAAGTGAGACCCATAACTGAAAAAGCCAACGGCGCAAGTGCCTCAGGACAGATATTCTATCCAGTTCGTAAAAAATGACTGAAGTTTTTCTTGAATATCGAATACAAAAAAGCGTTCATTTCTGACAGATAATTTTGTGCAAAATCGATTTACAAATAAAAAATAGAAATTAAAGCAAATAGTACTTTTGTAGCACTCCTCTTATGGTAAAGAAAAGCACAGCACATGAAATAACGTCGAAAGCTGAAGTACGTCATGACGTTCTGGAAACTTAGTTGTTGTTTGTAGCGTAACGTATGTTCTTCCGAAAAAATAACGTATTTGGACCGAAAAATATATATATGTAAAAAGAGGCGAGAAGGTCTCAAGGTACCTGATAAGTCTTAGTTTGCATATACAATACCATATATAATCAATGCATGAAGCGCTAGTTGTCATTACCAGCCCGAGAGCCATCTGGCATGGGGGTGCCAGATGGGTTTTACATGCATGGGTTAAAATAAACGGAAACGCCAGTCCGGTGTGCAAGAATATTATTCCTTATAACATACCAAAAATTATTTTCCCTTTCAGTTCAAGGGATCGGGATCGTGCAGTATTTTTCCTTATTATAAACGTTCTAAAAAGTAACAAAAAAGCCGTTTAAAACGGTCATTGCGGCTT
This sequence comes from Mercenaria mercenaria, assembly GCF_021730395.1. Taxonomy (NCBI): domain Eukaryota; kingdom Metazoa; phylum Mollusca; class Bivalvia; order Venerida; family Veneridae; genus Mercenaria; species Mercenaria mercenaria. Next base: position 50,342,399 of record NC_069364.1, read on the forward strand.
CTGTTTATGCATCAATAATGGCGCAGTGCGCCTCACGGGGCCATCATTAGAATGGCCCGGGTAACCGGATGCCAATGTGTTCTAATGTTGACGTCATGTGGCAACATTATTTGGCGATTGAAAGGGCGCTGAATCATTTTCAGATCGATTGTCAAATATTTATGGCACTTTTGATAAAAAGCATACAAATAATGCTTTTAAGTTTTTGAAAATATGTGAAATGAAAATCCCAAGATATATATGAAGCGAAGGTTATAATAAAAAGGTCAATAAACGGCGGGATTGTGCCTTATAGCCATACTGGTACACAAGTTTCATAATAGCCTGGGGCTAAGCCATATAGGCGTGCCATTATGGCAAGAAAGGAAAACCCAGTCATACATTAACCTCTTAGAAATTTTCTTCGTGAAATTTTTTTTTTTTCCCAACCCTAAACTATGCTTTAGTAAAAAAGGAAAACTATCAAGGCATTTGATATTTTTACAATGTATAGCCTCTTATACAAAAAATATGGGTAACTGAAAAGCTGCAGTAAATGCTAGTACCAATAACATTGCACTTTAAACTTTTCTTACAATATTATAGGTACAAAATGTAATAAAACAGAAATTACACTGATTAACCGATACATATTGACATGGAACGCTTTCATATCGGACGTGGATGTTTTCTAAACGTTGTAATAAAAAGAATCGTGTGACGTCCATGGTGTCACGCGCACGTTGCGACAACAAGCGGGGTCATTTCGCGGAAAATATTAATGCACGTCAGTTTGAATTTTTTTTACATTTTCGAAGAAATTCTGGTATTTTCCGTTTTCGTAACAAAACGATAATTAACATAAAGTAATCATTTGGAAGGGGGGTATTAAAAAAAAGGTTATCAATTTTGTATGTAATTTCATGCACTTGTTCTTTCACGGATATATTGCCTTCCTAAAGTACCGCTGCAGAACAAGGCATATATTCACATACAAAGTTAATAACCATAAATATTGATATTCCAGTTTCATATCGGGTGTGTGTCGCATTGTGACGTCATTTCATGGATTCGTCACGTTTTTAAGTTCTTAACTAGACATTTTCATTCCACTCGGGAAAAGAACAAAATTATATCATTGATAAATGATAAATACACGTGTAGTAATTGTAAAAGGTTTTTAGATTTGCATCGAGAAATATGCATTCATTCTTCATTAAGTCGCGCAATATTCTTATATGTAAAGTGCGGAACACGTTTCATTTCAATATAAAAATTTTAATAACCTACAATTACATACTCACGTCATGTTGCTTAGTTGCCTCCTGTGCTTCAAAGAATCGTTTACAGACTTTATAAAATTAAGGTGTGCGCATCGATAGTAAAGTCAACCCCGCGCCACCTCGAAACATATTGCTGTTCATTTGGACAAAGATATCTTGGGTTTTCGGGTATTTTTTACTCAAAAAAGCAATGTTTTAAGCCGCAAGACTTCGATGAGTGTCAGTAACGTTTCTTGTGTCGCGTTAGATTTAGAAATATCATGGGTTTTAGAGTGAGGAACATGATATTAAATAGATATTGCGTGTTAATGATAAAGCAGTTGCAGAAATACATTTCTAAGCTTAAAACTGGCACTGCTTTTAATCGACTCATTGCTGTCTTAATTATTGCTTTTGTAAAAAGTGTATTTATATATTTTTTTATTTGTTAAATAGCAAAATGTTTCCCTTTTGTCTTAATAATGACGACTGTTTTTAAAATCTAAATGTTTTATTCAATTTATGGGGATTAACTTTTAAAATTTAAAAAAACAGTTCATGTCAAGAAAACGGGTAAATATAATCAAAGTAGTTATTATAATGAAAATTAATGTAAGCCGGTCATATAGAGCGATACCGTAACCAAACGTGTTGAGATATGTCACGTGATTCGTTGAGACAGGACTTACGTTGGAACGTAGTTCTCCCGGAGTGTACTTAGTTTAAAGCAGTGGCGAGATCTAGTTTTATAAAATAGTTTTTAAATTAAGGAACACTGCACTGATATTTCGGCGTAGCATATTAACCAAGTAACTTTATTTTAAGCAATGAGGAATTAATTTGATTTAAATTTGCATACAGAAAAAATAAAACATCATCTCGACATGCTTCTTACCTTGGCACTCGTCCATGACACATACTTTAAATTCAGAAATCGGACCTAGGCAGTTATCTCCATATTCAGACGGTGATGGATTGTTGCAAACTCGTGACCGTTGCCTAATGCCTTGGTCACATGTAGCAGAGCATTCAGACCAACCTGACCATTCAGTCCACCCTCCATTAACTGCAATATTTAACTGGTAATGTTTAATAATGCCTAGATAAATGATGGTCTCTACCAAAATAGGAATACTTTTTATGTAATGTTATTACATGGGTCTTTAATTGCAAAATTCAAACTGCATACTAGGAAGACCAGCAAGTTTAAACTTTATATGATATATTCCTATAATACCAACCAGGTATAACCTCACAAAGGACTCCTTTATAGTTTTCCCGGCATTCGCAGACATAGCTGTCATTTCTATTGATACATTTGGCTCCATTCACACAGATGTTATCGGCACAAGTATCTGGTGGTTGTTCACATGATTTACCAGACCAACCATAGGAACAAACGCAGGACACATTTCCTTCTTTATTTAGACATCTGTGACCGTTGCATGACGACCAAACGCATTTCTTGTCTGTTTGCATAACTGAAATGATAACAATATAATACAATTTTGTACAATTTTACTTTATGATAAATCCATTTTTTTATATAAAATAGTAACATATGCCTTTGATAGTTATACAATTAAAAGAGCATTGTAGTACTATGCTTATATAATGCGTTAACAGAATACTAACAGACAAAGAGAATATTGCATTATATTCTACATTTATTTATTGTATAATTTCTGTCAAAGCCCGTGTTATCTCTTTACGAGCAGACCAGTTCTATAATACCATTCAGCGCAAGTAGAAGAGGCTTTCTAGAGAAATTGTAGTGTTAAGTAATATATATTTTGCAATTTATAACACATCCTTTTAATTGCTCATAGTGGATTTTGTAGAATAAACAGAATTTATTTAGCTAAAATGTTTTTAAATGAGATAATTGTTTGTCCGACCAAAAATAAATACTTCTATGGTCTGATATACTTATCTAAATACTAGGGGCAAGAAAACAAAACTGTCATCGTATCTAAAGATAAGTAGCATTTTATATTTTGACAGCATTGCAATCTTTTTTAGCTAAAAAGAAAGACTTATACAAAGACAGTTGATAATTTGAAATGTACATGTTTTGAAACAACTGCACTTCTGAGTCTACAACTTTTACTAAACATGAACGAAATCTCTTTTTGACAAAAGTAGTTTGAAGCACTGTATACAGCAAACTCTGGACACTAGAAATTTATCTTATACATGGCTAAATCTGTATCTCCTTACATAGTAATATCAGTAAAAAGTCTTCCCTAGTATTTCGTAAGGTAGTCATGCGCTGAACGTTTTACAAAACATGCACTTTCAAAATGCTTGCAACAATTTCAAATTGAAAGTAAACCATAGATTGCTTTAGTAAATGCACATGTTTCCACATACTACTTGTATTAAAAGCCAAGACCTTGGCAGTGGGCCGAGGGACTTCTGTCTTGATAAGCACAGTTGGTGGCTAATGACTATCACAGTATGATTCCAACATTGTTTATTGGAAAGTCAGTCTACCTTACAAGTGTATCAATTAGTGAAAAGTGAAAACAGTGTAATTTATTTAATAAATATGTGATAACTTTAAAAATTATAAAGATTTTTTTTTGCATTTTTATGAAAAAGAAACTATTTTTTGATCAAACATAATAATAAAATAGAAAGAAACTTATTCAGGAATATGTTACAAAGTTCATTATGTTTTTTTATTGAAAAAAGAAAGGTTTTATACTTTTTACGAGTTTTTTTTCTGGATATGTGCACATATTCAAATTTGCTATTTTAGAAAAATGTGACATTCACTCATCTAAAAGTTTTGTTTTAATGCTTGAAGAATAAGGTAAATAACATTTGTCTGATATTGAAAAGCAAATGTGTATAACAGTGTTATAAAGTAAAGCATGAAAAAGTACTATTTAAGCAACTTTTTCTTGAAACCGAAAATTCAGTATAGCTAAAACATTTATTGAGTAGCGGACCTAGGCTTTTAAGCAAAATTGTTAATTCATGTACAATGACCCGTTTACTTTTTTTCAAATAGAAATGGACATAACCAAAACTTGTAAAAGTTGTATGCAACAATAACTAATCAACAGAAAATGAACAAGAGCTATTTGTAGTTTCAGAGAAGTCCGAAACTGCTTTTTGTAACAGACGGACCGACAGACAGACAAAACAAAAACGACATAGCTCCCCACATAATTATAGGGATACATAAATTTAACTAAAGCTTTTAGATTTCAAATAAGTTTACAAAAGTTGTAATATATTTGTACAATATTCATATTAAAATAAATCAATATATCGGTAAGTGAAATATTACAAACAAATGTGACCTCTTCAAGCTATTCTAAGAAAAAGTAGTGGCGGATCTAGGATTTCGTGTTGGGGAATGTGAAGTATATACAGGAATACGGACCGGCGTATGTCCCCTTTTCAATCTGGCAAGTAAACATCAAAAGGTGTAATCTGACGTATATTTAACATAGTTTGGAAATGAACATTTGACACAATACCATTACTTGTTTGTGAAACAGATTTGACCAAGTTGATAGGTATTAAATTTGTTCGTCAACTGGTCCCACTCCTTTAGAACTTGTAAAATGTACTGACATAAAATTTATGTAAAATGATTGATATATATCAATTATGAATTAAAGGCTATCAAAAATGTATACTTGTCGGATATAAGAGATGACGGGAGCACCGGGTACGATACCCTCTTGGATCCGTCACTGACACGTGCTTTCAGAAGTTGACCTCTACACCAAATAAAAAGGAGCAATACCTGTGCATTCTTTTATACTTGAAGTATTTGCTAGAATTGTTGTTGTTCCTGTTGGACATTCTTTACATTCAGTTTGTCCATATTCATCTTGGTAATATCCTTGTGGACATACTGCGCAACTCTCCAAGCCATCAATGGAAACTGAACCCGGACTACAGTACTCTTTCAAGTACAATGAAATAAAAATAGAACACTTTTTTCTGCATATTAAATACTTAAGTTAAAGTTGATACAAGTTAGGAAGAACACATCGAAATAATTGCCTAATACTACTCTTAAAATATTTAAGCTGATTGAATGTATGCGAGCTGATAACAAAAATAACTAAACTGTTCTTCATGATATTCGTGTAGTAGAGAACGGTAAAAAACGTTTCAAGTAATTTCAGTATAGGAAGGTAATTAAAAAAGTTCGTTAAGTAGAGCTATGGTTCTTGTACAGTGCGTTTTTTCCAATATCATTTGGCATTCTGTGTAATTCTTAATAATCCTTAATAGTTCTGGAGTTATACGCTGACAAAATGGTATAAGTTAAATAAAAAGGAAAAAATATTAAAGTCATAGTTCTTGCACACCGTACATTATCGACGGAAATTCTATGACGAAACTCGCTTTGGTACGCTCGGTATGGACTTTATCCTAAATCGGAAGTTTGATATAACGTGACAATTTAGCAACACCTATGCTATTTGGGATTTCAATTCACTTTTCTCGGGGCGCCACAACTAGGCGGACGGATTGTTTTACTCGTTTGTGATTTATTTTAGATCTATTATGGCTGAGAGGATAGTGAAAGGCACTTTGAGCGTCTCAGAAATTGAGGAAGGTGAAATTGCGAGTGGGGAAAATCCACCGTCGTTAAATAAGACTCCAAAACAGCCACAAAAATTTCGTACAGGAGATTCAGAAAAAGTCGTGGAGAAGAACTACAATTAACTGCCTTAAAAGATCAATCTTAATCAGAAACTTACACGAAGTCAAGTTTCGGCCGGGGCAGTGCAAATAGCCCACCCAAGGACAAAGACGATGATGAATTGTCGATCGGTCTGAAAGCTGATGAGCAACAGTATTCAGACCCTGAAAACTAGGAAGATGAATGTGACAATAGATCTCGCAAACGGCCACTCTTATCAGAAAAGACTCGCCTGTGTTTGCATGAAAGTTTTAGAATGACGCTAAAGAAAACCTGAAGAAAAACTTAGAATCGAAATTGAACATTCGCAAAAAGATATTTTGTCGCAAAGTTATCATCATGCCAAAAGGCCAAATGATGTGACAGCCTACGCGTAAGGGTATAAAGAAATGTTTCGACGAGTGTTTGAAGAGACAACACGGTTCGAAATGTGGATCCTTTTAAAAAGGGGTCGTGCTTTATTTTCTCAACCAGAAAAAAATGGTGGAAAAGATAGCTTTTCGTGGGCAACATGCTGCTAACATCAGTATTTTGATAAACTTGTATATGCAGCAGTCATTGGGAATGTTACTCAACATGTTGGAAACTGAAGAAGTCGATCAAACTGAGATATACTTTTTATCTTTGCACAAAATGTTTGGATCAAATGGGACTTTTCAGAGATTTTTTCACATAATTCATAGACAAATGACAATGCATGACAAATTTTTAGTATGCCGTTAACTGGTGGTGTGTTGGGTCATGATCTTGATGACATTTTGAAAAAAGGAAGAAGTCAAGCCAACTTTGGACGAAGTTCTTCAAGAATCGAAACAGAGGAAGTTGAAATGCGTTAATTTTCCATTTACACAAGTTTTTACCACTGGCAATAATATTATTAACCAATTTGTATCGAAACTGTCTGTAAATATTATCAATAGACATATTTACTTGTGAGTAAAGTTTAATCCATTGTATTTTGGTCGAACGTTCTTGTTCTGGGCACTGACAGAAGTGATGATTAAACCATATCCACAATGAACAGTTTTAATCATGTTCTGTAGATAAATTGAGGCAGTTCCCACAACACATATAAAAACAAGTACAGTGTAATGTTTTGAGAACCGGTGTAATATGTTCATAATATAGCCATGGAGCCAAGGCAAAAATGCCAAAAGTAAAAATGTAAGGATTTTTTATGGATACTACTTTCAACTAAACCACGAATGCACATTTTTGACCGAATTACGGTGAATTACTATATCATAACCTAAACCGTTAGTAGAAATAGAATTTAACGACCTGTTATACCCGAAAACACACGTAAATTCGGTAAAATACTGCAAATCTAGTGAAATAAAGGCAAAAAAGTATAATCAAATATATATTAATGTCAGACAGAACATCTTATCATCAAAAATTGCTGTCAGTAAGAACCTTCCCTGGGAATCATGTGGTGTAAGACAGAATATCTTTGGTCTACCAATCCGATTTAACACCTTGTGTTTTCGACAGTAATGGAGACTTCTCCGAGATATTTGGCAGACAAAGAAAGAGAATGTTGGACATTTTATTGAGGGTAATGCCAAGCTTGTTGCTTCAGAAATGAGAAAAATCCTCGGTTCAATATCCAGAACAATGAAAATTTGGCCGTTGATTAGCCATCTATATGATTATTGGGCGGTCATTTTAATTTAGAAAGCATTGCTTTAGATGCACCTTTCTATCCTTAAAACATGGTAGGAATCTGGTTTTCATTGATTCACATTGGAGAAATGATTTCAGACGCAATGTCTTTTATCAAATCGTCAAGGAGAACACACGCCTCGCCCAGGGCTCAAACTAACAACCCCGAGATCCGTAGATCAGCGCTCTCCCTACTGAGCTAAGCGTGCGGGCTTATTTCGTAAAATGAATGATTAGTCTGAAACAAACTACGTTCAAATACTTTATACAAAAACCTGTATCTGAAGCATTTCACAGATAAAAGCAATAATGTAGTGCGGCAAAACAAATTCTCGATCTCACGTGCAATATGATAGATATAGCAGAAATTTAGCATTTATTTCAAGATATCTAAAAAAATGTACTTTTTTTGGTGTCGAACGATCTTGAGGCTTGCTGTTTTTAATCTTTACATATCAACACTAAAGTCATGTGTATTTTTAGGTTATAATTATAAGTTGCATTGCAGTCATTGAAAATCTTTTATTCAACAAGTGCAATAATAATCGTGCAATAATCCATTTACTGCAAGATAATACATAACGTTTTCTTTAATGAGTTGTTAAGTTTCACATTCAGGAAAAAGTATCTAATGTACACCTCCTAACGAATCGAGAAGAGTTATTTCTTCCTATGATGCTTCTTGTTGTCAGTCTGGTCAATTTTGTCACGATATTAATGCGGAGGTATTGGGTGCAAACGTTCATTCACTAGTTTTGGTTTGTCTTTGTTCGGAGTGAAACTCTTCCATAGATTTCTGAGTTACCATGCGAATACTTACACCACGTCCGATGCCTGCACTTGATAACGATGGCAAAGATAACGCCCGATAGTCATTTCCTTTATGTGCAAGTCTCGTGTTCGTATGTACCTCACTGGTAGCAGCTGTGTCAGAATCAGTTTCTGTGTCCTGTTCTTTTTCAGACAAACTTGGTAAGATCAAGGGTCATGGTAATTTTCCAAATGGGATTGATAAAATTATAAAACGTTTTATTAAAAGAGGTCACGATCCAACTGTTTTGAGACATACCGCATGTTTAGTGTTCAACCCGTTTACAGTTGGACACTACACTTCCCTCTTTGATTGTGTCTGACGGAAGAGTGGGGGGGGGGGGGGGGACTCTATGATAAGCAGTTTTAAAATCCTACCCGCCAGGGCTGAACTGTTTTGATATCTGTTTCTAGCCTGTTTCGTCCCCGGGGCCCTTTAAAGGTGTTTTTTCTTTTGCTTTGTCTTCTGAAAAAGGGATTGAGTACATTTCGTTTTGGGTTTAAAAGGTTTGCTTTTATATATTTACACGAGCATTTTTGTGTTTTACATGCCATGCGTTTTTGTTTCCATTACGTGTGTTAGAGATTCGCCTGGAGGGGATTACTTTTATTTACACTGTACCGTGTCTTTGGAACATCGTGGGGGTAAGAGTGAGGTTAGGTGCGCACCATAAACAGGCTTAAGCTCCTGCCACTGACCGTTCCAAGGCGGTGCCCCACTGTGTTCCTTTGTTTGTTCGTTTTGTCCTAAAATGTTGGCTTTGTATGTGAGCGCGTGTATGTGTGTGTGTGTGTGTGTGTGCGTGCGTGCGTGTGTGTGTGCTGTGCGCGTCTGTGTGCTGTGGGTTTCGTTTTGGGGAGGATGCGTTTTTGGTACGTGGCATTCCCTGTTTGATATTTGTCTTTGTTTTTTTCTGTGTATCACCGAAAGGACAGTCAAGCATCTTGTGTCTAATCTGCGCACACATTTCACACACCCAGTCATTTGGGCATTGACTAAACACATGGCCGTCTGACAAACACTTCTTTTTGCTTTGACCTAACATACTTGTCGCCTTGTTTTGACTGTCCTGAATGAATAACCCGCGTAGAGTAAATCCCGAAATTCATGACTGAGGCCCTGGGCTCTTTTAGGGTTAGATGATTTGACAAGTTAGCAACCTATCTCCCGTTTCACATTCGTAACTTGTCATTGGCCCCTTAGTTTCTCACGAAATAGAGAACGGATTTCAATACCTTTTTCAGTTAATGTACCCGATCAATTCATCGTCAACTGTCAATTGAATGCACTTTACTCTCACTCTAGTGACTGCCTCACTATCAAGTTGACCAGGAGCAGTTTTTGAAACACTGATACGTTTACCCCTTATGAGTACACCTTGTGTCATAAGCCTGACCTTGTCCTCGATATGTGTTACATAGATGGTGAAATGCAAAATTACTTCTTCAACGGAAAGTGATTCAGCCTCGACACCGACTAAGAAGTTGTTTGATAACCTTTCCACGTCGGGTTACAATTCTCAGAAGTCTAAGAATAATTTTCGTTTCCCAAAGATTGCAGTGCGGACCAGTGCAGATGGTAGCACCTCCAGAATCTAGACTTTCCCTCAAGCTAGCAACAATGACCTGTTAAGTGTACTTATGTGGCACACAGAGATACATGTAGGAGTCGTTTGACTTATTTTCTAGATAAATGGAAAGTAATAATACAGGACAATTGGGTTCTGTCGATGATCGAGAACGGATCCAAGCTGAATTTGATCAAAGTCCACCTTTTCTACTAATAAAAGAAACTTTTGTAAAAACAGAAAAGAAATGGCTATTCTAGAAAGGAAGTCAATTCGCTTTTTAAAAAAAGTGCAATCGGAATTGCTGGAAAAAAAGGTTTCTACAGTTCTCTATTTTTTGTAACAAAATGACCCGAGATTTGCGTGCTGTAATCAATATGAAGGCCTCAAACAGATATCTCAAGAAACGACATTTCAAGATGGACACTGTCAAAAGTCCTAAATATTATTCAAAAATGAGACTGGGCGTTCACTCTGGTTCTCAAAGATGCTTATTTTCATGTACCAATTTTCAAAAAGCATCAAATGTTCCTCAGGTTTTGCATAAAAGGTCAGGTTTATCAGTTCAAAGCCATATATTTTGGTCCTACGGTATCACCGACGGTATTTACAAAATAGTGGTGGATAAAGCTTTGTTTGTTTCGGGGTTTAACGCCATTTTTCAACAGTATTTCAGTCATGTAACGGCGGGCAGTTAACCTAACCAGTGTCCCTGGATTCTGTACCAGTACAAACCTGTTCTCCGCAAGTAACTGCCAACTTCCCCACATGAATCAGAGGTGGAGGACGACTGATTTCAGACACAGTGTCTTTTATCAAATCGTCATGGAGAACAGACGCCCCACCCGAGGATCGAACTCACGACCCCGCGATCCGTAGACGGACGCTCTCCCTATTGAACTAAGCGGGCGGACAGGAGCATATATATGTGCGTGAAATTAGCCAGAGCAGCCAGAGTAGCCAGAGGTCAGCCAGAGTTTAGCCATAGTAGCCAGAGTTCAGCCAAAGTTTAGCCAGAGTAGCCAGAGTTCAGCCAGAGAAGTCATAACTCTGGTTACTCTGGCTGGCCAGAGTAGCCAGAGTTCAGCCAGAGAAGTTATAACTCTGGTAACTCTGGCTGGCCAGAGTAGCCAGAGTTCAGCCAGAGAAGACATAGCTCTGGTTACTCTGGCTGGCCAGAGTAGTCAGAGTTAAGCCAGAGTAGCCAGAGTTCAGCAAAAGTAGTCAGAACTCTGGTTAGTTACTCTGGCTGGACAGAGTAGCCAGAATTTAGCAAGAGTAGCCAGAATTCAGAACCAGAACTCTGGTTACTCTGGCTGGCCAGAGTAGCCAGAATTAAACCAGAGTAGGCAGCGTTTCTAGATTTTTAACATGTTCTGGCTACTCTGGTCAGCCAAAGTAGCCACTGTAGCCCGAGTCACCAGAATATCATTTGCTCTGGTTACTCTGGCTGTTTCTAACAGAGTAGCCAGAGTTCAGCCAGAGTAGCTAGTTTCTAGGATTTTAACATGTTCTGGCTACTCTGGTCAGAGTAACCAGGTACCATGTTCGCAAAATATTTTCAGTCTTAGCTAAGTTTAATTCTGCAACTTAATATGTCATTTCTATCTTAATAGCATAATTTATTTTCAGGTACATGTGTTTTTTACTTTCAATTTGGTGTCATTTTTTTTTAACAGAAGGAATATGAGACAATACACCGGGGATAAAATATTCCATGAATAAGATACAGAATGGGTCAATGCAAAACAAAAGACCATGACAGCCAGGTCGCACGGAACTAAATCACAGTCCAGTGTGGTATGGCATACAGCCGTATAAGTACTGAAGATCCAGGATGGATCGGTGTCGATTCGTCGTATCTACCCGTCGTGGGAAGCAGGCTACTTTGTAAAATTACAACTTATGTAAAAAGAAAACATACCTAAGCATTATTTACAATGTATATAAACAAACAACCTTTGCATATACACGTTTATTTTCTTTTTTCTTTTTTGAAAGTGTCATTTTATGATTCGTGTTACTCTTAACTTTGTTCGAAAATCATGCCGTCTTACTGTTTCTTTGTTGTTGTTATTTTATTTGATACGTTAGGCTTGTTTTAAAGATTTTCAATCTAACAGAAATAAATAGATCTGTTCGCTTTAATCTTTGTGAATTTCAGCCTTCATATACCATACACACAGCACGCAACAGGTCTAACTTTTTATTTGCATTATAATTATATACAACAGTTAGTGCAACCTAATCATGTATAATATGATTTTTATGAAAAAGGGTCATACATTTTAAAAATGGCTCTAGTTTACATGTTTGTCTGTATTTTTTTCTGGCTGTTCTGGCCAGCCAGAGTAACCAGAACCCGTGCGCATTTCAGTTATTCCTGGTTACTCTGGCCAGCCAGAGTAGCCAGACTATGTAAAAATTATGAAACAGGCTGTCCTGGTCAGCCACAGTAACCAGAGTACTGATTACTCTGGCTACTCTGGCAACAGGCTTTACTGTATTTTCTTTGGCTATTTCTGGTTAGCAGGGTAGCTAGTACCAATGGCCATCTCGGAAATTCTGGCTTTTCTGGCTAGACAGGGTAGCCAGAGCAAATGAAATCATGGTCACTCTGACTTCTCTGGCTGACCAGAGTTGCTAGGACATATAAAAATCCTAGAACGTCTGAATACCCTGGCTGCTGACATTTATTTTTTGAAGTCCGTTTTATGAATCACTTGATACATATAAAACACTAAAAAATCAAACCCGAGAGAACCAAAAGGGTCATTTCGCAATAGATATTACAGTATTTTCTCTGGCTATCTGGGCTAGCCTGGGTAGCTAGAACCAATGGACATCTCGGAAATTCTGGCTGTTCTGACTAGCCAAAGTAACCAGAGCAACCGACATCCTGGTTACTCGGCTACTCTGGCCAGCTAGAGTAACCAGATTTCTGGCTACTCTGGCTGAACTCTGGCTACTCTGGCTAAACTCTGGCTGAACTCTGGCCAGCCATAGTGACCAGAGTTCTGGCTACTCTGGCTACTCTAAATGGTCACTTGAAAATAGTTATTAACTTGAAATTCAGTTTTAAACAGGCTATTTAGATAGAAATGACATAGGAGTAGCGCCAAGAGAAAACCAACATAGTGGGTTTGAGACCAGAATGGATGCGCGTCAGAATCCATGCTGTTCGCTAACATATTTCCCAAGTCCAATACGCTTTAAAAGCGAACAACATGGATCCTGACCAGACTGCGTGGATGCGCAGCCTGTTCTGGATCCATGCTGGTTGCAAAGCCACTATGTTTGTTTTCTCATGGCACGTCTCATTTATTAAATTTTATAATCAAATTCAGCTAAGACTGAAAAACTTTTGTGAACATGGGACCTGGTTACTCTGGTTACTCTGGCTGACCAGAGTTGCAAAAACATGTTAAAATCCTACAAACTCTGGCTACTCTGGCCAGCCAAAGTAACCAGAGCAAATGAAATCCTGGTGACTCGGGCTACTCCGGATACGTTGGCTGACCAGAGTAGTCATAACATGTTAAAAGACTAGAAACTTTTGCTACTATGGCTGAACTTTGGCTGAACTCTGGTTACTCTGGTTGAACTGTGGCTACTCTGGCCAGCCATCCAGCCAGAGTAACAAAAGTTCTGACTACTCTGAATACTCTAAACAGCTACTTGAAAATATTAATTAACTTGAAATTCAGCTGAAGCATGCTATTTAGATAGAAATAGCATATTAAGTTTCATAATCAAATTCAGCTAAGAAATGTTTTGTGAACTAGGTTACTCTGGCTACTCTTAAAATCCTAAAAACTCTGGCTACTCTGGCCAGCCAGACTAACCAAAGCAAATAAAATCCAGGCGACTCGGGCTATTCTGGATACTATTGCTGACCAGAGTTGCCAGAACATTTTAACATCCTCAAACTCTGACTTTTCTTGCTGAACTCTGGCTACTCTGGCTGAACTCTGGCTACTCTGGCCAGCCAGAGTAACCAGAGTTAAGACTTCTCTGGCTGAAATCTGGCTGAACTCTGGCTACTCTGGCCAGCCAGAGTAACCAGAGTTATGATTTCTCTGGCTGAACTCTGGCCAGCCAGAGTAACCAGAGTTATGACTTCTCTGACTGAACTCTGGCTACTCTGGTTGAACTCTGGCTACTCTGGCTAGCCAGAGTAAGCAGAGTTCTCACTTCTCTGGCTAAACTCTGGCTGAACTCTGGCTACTCTGGCTAAACTCTGGCTGAACTCTGGCTACTCTGGCTGCTCTGGCTAATTTCACGCACATAGCATATCTGACATCCAAAGCTATTCGTTTAGCAGTATATCTGGACGATTGGTTACAATTAAACCAAAAAATAGCTCAAATATTGAGAGATTGAGAGTTTACACTCAGGTTCCTTCTAGAACTAGGATTCATAGTGAATGCAGCAAAGTCTCAGCTAGGAGCATATTTCAACCTCAAGAATGGTTTAGTGTTTCAAACTCTTGGGAGGTTTCAGAAATTGCAATTAGCAATATGAAATCTTTTTCAAGGTCAGAATTCCGGCAGACAATATTTAGTAATGATGGGGATTCTAGCTTCGTTAATAGAATTAGTGTCGAATGCACGTCTGTCCTTAAATCCAATCGGTTCAACTTACTAAAACACTTGAGACATGTGTCTATGGCTTTGGATATAAAAGTCCCTTGTACACAACAGCTAAAATACCATCTGAAATGGTGGTTACGTCAAAAAATGTTCTCAAAAGCAGATACTTACAATCATTTAAAGCTGTCGTAGAGATGGCCATGGATTCGTCCGAGACGGGTTGGGTGCTCATTTAGAAAACCAGATAGTCCAGGGAATATGGTCAAAGACTATGAATATAGAGCATGTAAACTATCTAGAGTTTGAAGCATTACACCTTGCTTTGAAACATTTTCTCTCAACTTTGAAAGGCAAACAAATTCTGATCAAGTCAGAAAATATGACTGCGATTCACTACCTAAACAAACGTGGGTAGGGGAACAAGAACGGAGAAATTATGCAATTTCACAAGACAGAAAACAGAATCAAATAGTTCTCCAAGATGCACATCTGAAAGACACACTCAGCAGGAAATCAATTCAGTCATCCGAATTATCTTTGAATCCGAAAATAACAAATCTTTCAGATATGGGGGCCAGTCTTATTTGCGACAGCGGAGAATCGCCAATGTCTAGCATTCTGCTCTTGAAAAAAAAGCTGCACAAGATGCCCTACCAATCAATTAAGAGAACATGTTTGCATATAAGTACCTTCTATTTTGCATGATTCCGAAATTACTGAATCACAGGAACAATTTTCAGGGTTTTTGATAACCCCAATGCGGACACGACAACATTGGTACCTGATGTTGCTGCGTATGTTGATTGCGTGTTCGATACAACTGCCGAATCAAGTAGACCTACTTTGTCAGAACAGAGTAAAGCATGCAAACCCGCAGTTTCTGAATCTTGTTGCATGGAGGCTATAAACAAACAGTATAAAACAAAAGGCTTTCGAAACAAACGGCTTTTCTTAAAGCACTAGGTAATTGCTCAGGAAGACCAGGCACACCGAAAGATAACTCCTGTAAATTTAAAAAGTTCAATACCTAGTGCAATACAAAGCAGACTGATCCCTATAATGCAGCTTTGACTGAATGTGCAAACTTGTTATCATAATTTGAAATACAAGACTATTTCAGGTTACAGATCTATGATGTCTGCAGTTTTACCAACAGAAGAGAAGTTTCCATGTGATCAGAGTGCTGAAATGAGTGCTCAATTCAAGACCTCCTGAATGGGATTTACCTTTTGTTTTGCAGATGCTGAAACAGCCACCATTCGAACCGATGGAGCTGGCAAAATGTGACATGGAAAACAGTATTTCTGGTCGCTATAACAACTTTCTAACGAGGTAGTGATCTTCAAGCTCTGTGCCTTGGCGAAGGATCGGTCAATATCCACAAAAAAGTGTCTAATTTTTAGGCATGGACTTTCCATGCAAGATAGACAAGGTCAAGGTCATCAAAGTAAGACAATTTTTATTCCTGCTTTGAAGATAACAAATTATTAGATCTAAAGAGGGTTCTGTTCTGGTATTTAAAAAGAACAAATTCTTTGCGGCAGGAAACAGATGAGTATAAACTGTTTTTGACAACAATCAAACCTCATAGACCAGTTTCTGCGCAGACTATTTCTACATGGATTGTAAGTACGATCAAAAGAGCTTATAATCTAAGGAATTATCAGAGCCTAAAATTCGGGGTCATTCGACTCGGTCAACTGGACCGTCATGGGCTTTGTTCAAAAGGGCAAATATGGTAGACGTGAAGGCTGAATACAGCAGATTGGAGTCACGCCTCAACGTTCTTCAACTGCCTCGGTGGACTTCTTAAACTATTAGAAAATGAAATTTTTAGACAATAAAGCTGGACTTTTACTCCCGGCGGGCTGGTGTAATATGATACAAAGTTTAATGAAAGTTCATCTTAGAACATTTATATTTTACATTTTAGTGAAATGTACATATAGAACTGTTATAGTCAGCTAATGTTATAGTTGCATAAAGTTATGTACAGGACTTTACTGAAAGTAGATGTAAACTGTGTATATAAAATTGTGCTATATGTGAGAGAACAAACTGTAAATATTGTACCGATTGCTTGAAAACAGGAATGTCAAGCTACTGAAATGAAATGAAAGACCAACATCCAGTCAAGACACTACTTGGGGAATCAGAGAGATTCTATACTATATTTATCAGGTAAGTGGCTTCAATGATAAAACATTCCAATTTCAACAATTTGTATTCAAATTGTAATTTTTTGAGTTAATTAAACTTATATAAATATAAAGATACTCCCTTCTCCCCTCTCTTCTAAAACACTTTAAGGTTTAGGAGTATATCACCAAAACACAGAAATATTTTATAAACGAATAGCATCGTTACCAATATTTTACTTAACCATTACATGTTCTGCCGTACTGTCCCGTACTGAAAATATTCTGAAAAAGTTTTCCCCCTTTGAAAATGAATGCCATTTGTAAAGAAATAAAAATAAACAATTGCTGAAAACTGTGTTCCACTTAATTATGTAAAATTTCAACACTCGCATGCGATTGCAAATGAATCAAAACTAACATGTGTAACAGTTCTTTGAAAATGGTGAGTTTTTGAAGGCGTTTGACTGCCCGGAAGTGGGTCCCTT
The DNA here is from genome assembly GCF_021730395.1 of Mercenaria mercenaria. Classification (NCBI taxonomy): domain Eukaryota; kingdom Metazoa; phylum Mollusca; class Bivalvia; order Venerida; family Veneridae; genus Mercenaria; species Mercenaria mercenaria. Next base: position 50,359,579 of record NC_069364.1, read on the forward strand.
TTAGGAAGTCTTTTTTTCGGAATTCAATGTTTATTTTAGTATACTGACACTTGTTGTGTTGTTTTTGTAATGATAGCGTGTATATTACTTATATTACTCTACAAAACAAGTGTCAGTATACTGATATAAGCATTGAATTCCGAAAAAAGAACTGTTTAAACAGGCCCCACTACCAGACAGTCAAGCGCTTTTAAAAACTCACCATTTTCAAGGAACTGTTACACATGTTTGTTTTGATGCATTTGTAATAGCGTGCGAGTGTTGAAATTTTACATAACTAGGTGGAACACAGTTTTCAGAGATTGTTTATTTTTATTTCTTTACAAATGGCATTCATTTTCAAAGGGGGACAACTTTTTCAGAATATTTTCAGTACGGGACAGTACGGCAGAACATGTAATGGTCAGGTAAAATATTGGTAACGATGTTGTTCGTTTATAAAATATTTCTGTGTTTTGGTGATATACTCCTAAACCTTAAAAGGACCGCATCGCCTAGTTATGGCGCATAAAAAGTGAATTGAAATCCAAAAAGCACAGGTGTTGCTAAAATATCACGTGATTTTAAACTTCTTCCGGTTTAGGATAAAGTCCGGTCGGAACGTGCTAAACCGGACGGAGCGAGTTCCGTCATCTCCCTGAGAAGATTATTTACTATTAATCAGGTAAGTATTATTTACTAAAAAAAAGTGTACCAGCAACCATTCTCACCTTTACAGTCATTGACAGAGACCGTCCCTTTATCCTTTGTTGAAGTTCCCTCAGGGCATGTTATACAATGTGCTATTCCATCTTTGTCTTTGTATGTCCCAACTGGACACTTCTCACATTTGTTCAATGTATAGTTTAAAAAGTTTCCAACAGAACATGTTTCTGCAAATAATTTTGAATCGCTGAGACAGGCAATATATTTGGATTACAATTTTAAGTAGTTTGCTTCTTATATTTTCTTACACTAACTATAACTCAAAAGTAATCTTCTGAGGATCTGGGTAAAAATTCAAATAAGCTAACCCTGTAATTGTTGTCTACTTTAAAATGTATTTATAAAGGTAAGGCTTAAAAAATCAAAGTTTACGGTAACATGCTCAAAAATTTAGGGTAGGTAGGTCGGTTTTTTTATTATTATTATTTTTAATAAGTGAGACTTTTCAGAAATTATTTTTTGTCAAAACAAAGAATTCAAATTAGGGGGTTATGCCTTTAGAGCATAAGCAAGTTTATATCTTAACAACTCTGATCATGAAGAAATGTGAACAGTATTCGACTTTATAAAAGATTTATTTCTATGGGCAATAACTGATTGACCAAAAAAATATTTTTGTGGGATTATTCGAAATGTAAATGTAAACGAAATTGGTCCAGTGATGTTAAAAGTATATTTAAAGAAACTGAAAAGTTAGAAGCATTTAGAACATTATCAATCAGAGGTTTCAATCATAGTGATTTTTTGAAAGAAGTTCGAACAAAATTAATGGAAAGTTTTATACATAATGGCAAAATGAAGTAAACTCACAGAGCAAGCTTAATATTTATAGAATCGTAAAAACAGAATTTCATACTGAACAATATGTAAAAATGAACCTTAGTAAGCATATTAGATCTGTTATTACTCAGTTAAGATCTGGTACTCTGCCGATTGAAATTGAAATTGGTCGCTATTATGGCATAGCCCGTGCAAATACGAGTAGATTTTGCAAGCAATGTGATGAACAAACTGTTGAAAACGAAGTACATTTCATTTTTCACTGTCATAGGTACGATAACTTACGCTCAGTTCTTTTCCACTATCTTGGTGGAATAGATTTATCAACTTTGCCAGAAAGCGATATGGTTAAAGCCCTTTTTTCAACAGATAGAAATATTGTTAATGTTGGCAAATATATAATAGATGCCTTAAAGCTAAGAACCACCTAGTTCATTTTTTTGACACATGTTATGTTCACATTTTTCGGCGCGCCGTATTAAGCACGATTTTATGACCTCGTACGACCTTATGCCGCCTGAATAATGTACCAATCGGATTGCTTGGTAAGGTATTCTAGGTATTTTCAGCCATAATGAGAGATTTTGTAAGAGTGGCGCTGATTAGAGGAAAGGCTGAAAATGCTTCACTTTGAGTCATGTGTGACACTGAGTGAAATGACGAGTTCGTAATCTATAACATTTGTAAGTACAGCACCATCGGGTTGTCTGCGAACCACTTGAACAGGTGTGCGTAACCAAATATTTATCCGGTGATCCAGGGAATCATGTCGTTAAATTCCAACCACCTTGTGTTGTCAATGTGGACATTTCTTATTTTCGTCTTGCATGGAAGGAAAACATAATGGTCTACATTATCGTAAAATGGTTAAATACATAAATCTAGCGAAAATCTCAAAGTCAGCAGTAAATTGTTGGTAACATATTACGGTACTATTTTTTTTCTTGAGACGGATTGAACAGCAGGTCACGGATCCTTTCCTTAAGTTTTGTTTTTACAAAAAGGTTATTTGTTTTATAGAGTCATTAACTCTTACCCTGCATTACAGCAACAATTTCTAACCAGTGCAAGTCAGGACTAACCTGCAACAACGTGTCCGATACTGTTAAATTTTAGACTCTAAATTTTGAATTAATCTTTCCTGTGAAAACAGTACTGTACATATTCTGAATGATAGACAAATTTGATAATAAGCTGAAGTAGGTTAAGGGTTCATATTGCTTCCAACAGTTCCAGAAATAAAGTATAGAACGTATTTCAATATTGTTTGCTTACTGTTCATCTTTTAAGCACCAAATGCTCAAAGCTATATATATCTTGTGATCGTTTGGTGTCCGTCGTGTGTCCCTCCACAATTTCTAAACACAGTCTTCTTCAGAACTACTGTCCTCATTTATACAAAACTTCACAGATGACCCTTTCAACATTGCCAAAAGATTTAAAATACAGGTTTCTGCCCATATATAACTTGTGCATCAGTTATATCGCGCCGACCATCTTTTACAGATATTTCTTGTTTGTTATGATATATTATCATTCACCACAGTATACTTACTTTCTTTGTACTGTAAACTGTATAATGCATTATTTATCTACACTGTATTGAGTGACTGATAAGCCTTATTAGGCTGGGTATTGATCTGACCTAACTGTTATAAAAATTGTACTTTGTACCTGTCACTATAATAAATAATAAATAATAAAAAAAATGTTCAAAGCATAATAAGTGCAATTTTGCAACATTTTGTAAAAAAAAGTCGAAAAAGTAATCCCCAGGGCCATAAGCACATTTAGCGTCGGGCCAAACATTTAGGGTAGGTCGGGATACCGGAAAGAAACATTTTTTTCGCCTAACTGACCTCTCATCTTTAATTTTACATACAGCGGAAATTATCAAAATTACTATGGGATACTTCTTTTGTACGCAGGATAATTAAAGGTCTCATTATATGTAAGTTATCTTACTACATTGTAATCCAGATAGGATGTAATTCTGTTCGCATGTCGGGGTTGTATAGTTGACGATATCCCAGGAAAGCACTTGGAAGTCGCCCGTTACTCGTAACATCCCAAGAACACTGGAGATGACCCATTTACGATTGTCTTCCCATATTTGTCTGACCATGTCCTCATTGTTGTCCAATGAATCTTGTGATATATTTGCGGCAGCTTCAACACTGATGGTAAAACTGATGAGAAACGTATGTGAAACACTTCTTGTGAAACGACTATGGATTGCATCTGTAACAAAACAATTAAAGAAACTTTATATATACTTGCTATAAATATAAAGTAGACTTTTTTAAAATAAATAATCGGCTTGCATGACCTGTTACACACTAAAATTAGCCATCCATAGTTATGTTTATGTTCATGTATATATTAATCATAATAAACAATTCATTAAATACCAGTGCACTCTTGGCTCTATGATCAAAATTGTACATTGTCATTTGAGGTAATCCATTGTCAATAAATAGGTGTTAAGGTATAATTTCACACAACAAATATAAAATACTTAATAGCGTGCAAGTTGCATTAAAATCGTAAAATGTTCGAGATTAGTTGATATACTTTTAACAACCAAAAGATTTGGAAACAACTGACCCAGTTGGAATAATGTACTGAAATAACACTTAGACAATTAAATCTTATACTTTATTTTAAACCGTCTCTTCATCTGGCACCAGGCCATAAAGAAGATAACAAACACATAAAATATTTTTTTTGGATTTAACGTCACATCGACACATGATAAGTCATATGGCGACTTTCCAACTTTAATGGTGGAGGAAGACCCCAGGTGCCCATCCGTGCATTATTTCATCACGAGCAGGCCCCTAGGTAGAACCACCGACCTTCCGTAAGCCAGCTGGATGGCTTCCTCACATGAAGAATTCAACGCCCCGAGTGAGGCTCGAACCCACATCGATGAGGGACACATAACATATGCAGAATGTCTCTGCTATAAGAAACATTGAGAAAATGTGACTGGTGAACGATGGAAGGTGAATTATCAAGTCAGGTGCGTAGCTGCCATTACGCAGAAATGCAGCTGCGGAGTGAAAATCTGGAGCATACAGTACACAATGCAACTGGTTAATTTATTTGGGTGCAACAATGAGTCTATATCGTGCAACGGAGATTGTTTCATACGCAATCATTGCTTACATATTTTTGTTTGAAGTGCAGTAAACTCCGGTTATAAGAAACTCATCCTAACCGTTTAAAGAGGAAACATTCTATAATAAAATTACAATACAATGTCAAAATTTGATAATAATGTTGGTTGAGAAATCGGCAAAGAGACATTTTCAAGGCTAAAAGCTTTTGAACAGGACATTTTATATACCACTGCAGACGTACTTTGTTACGCATAATAATTATCAAGTTATTTTCTGATATCATAGATATATCTTATGTATGAAATTATAAATTATTCCATGGTCCCGATGTTGTAGAAAATAAATTATAATAGAAATCAAATTTAACTTAGTTAAATCCTATGCGCCCAGGTCTGACACTGGTACAAGGCATTCGATATTACAGTATCTGACAACCAATTCACAGTGAAATTAGTATGTTCTTTCTTTATACATCAATTGGTAATAACATATTTTTCAGTGGCCTATTAGGTAACTCAATGATTTGTATTATATTTCAGAAGAGCTTTAACAACATTCTAAAAAATATCCAGTCAAGATTTCAGTGTGATACTTGGTTTTAGATGTTGTTGAGATATATCAACAATCACACTATATTTTTAATAGTTTTTTTTTATGATTAAATATTTTTGGTACAATGTATACCAACTGCTAATGCTGAATTTTTCGTACTTTCGCACTTCGCCATTGAAATCTCGCGCTTCGCCATCGTGATTTTGCGTTTCACCCTTCTTCATCATGAGTAGGCGATACCCGAAGCGCGGGAACAGAATGGTAAAGCGCGAAATCATGATGGCAAAGCGAAAGATCACGATGACGAAGCGTGAAATCGAGAATTGTTCGTAACTTTTTGCTTCCCCATGGTGATCTTGCGCTTCATCATGGTGATTTCGCGCGCTTCACATGCGTAGACAATACACAAAGTGATCTCACTGCTAAAGTTTCGCGATTTTCGCGCTTCGCCATCGTTATCTCGCGCTTTGCATAACGCTTGAGAAAGCTACGCATGAGGTGCGAAGTGCGAGATAGCGATGGCGAAACCGCGAAATAATTTGAAAGGTGTAAGAAACATTTTGCAGAGTAATGTTGTAGTTGAAAAAAAGATAAAAGAAATACCTATAACGAAGTTGACGTAATGTAGACGTCGTTGACCTTTGCTGGAAAGCTTTCCCTATGCAAGGTTTCAGTTTCAGATTTTGTACATTTGTATCAGTATCATAAAACTTAGCATGTCTTTTTTGACAAGTCTAGTATTCAGTTTAGGGTTATGGCGAATGAATTACTTGTAACAACTATCTTAACGACATATCTCTTGGATGATATATCTAATCAAAATGATATTTTGAAAGTGTGTCACCAATAACCATTTGTTTCGAACTGATACTTGCACAAATATATCACGGATCACTAAACCACCGATTGCAAGCACAGTATAACGCAAATACCTAATAAATTCAAACATTTTATATAAAAGATTAACAAAGAATAAGACTTTCGTGCAATCTTTTTGTTTCAAATACACGCTTATTACCTCTGCGTACTATGAAAAATGCCTGCAAGTGTTTCAGTGATTTAGTAATTGTTATCGAAGTGCGCGTTTTAGGTGGGACATGCGACATTAAAATGGGCTAGTAAAGTTATAGGGGTAGAGTATACTATTTACAATGTCATTTTTTTGGGTCTGGTGCCAGTGGTATCTTAAAAAAAACAATAGAGATTATTAACACGTAAACAATAAAGATACCTAGCATAAAATCCAAAATATTTAAGCGACTTTCGGGTTGTTCTCTCCTAGTCCGTGTATGTGTTGTTGGAACACATTCGATGCTCACATTGTTCACTTTACAAGTTTTATTCTCCGGACATTTCGCCGTGATACGTTCTTCAAAGACAGTTAGAAATGTAGTTTTGTATTCCTGGTAGTATTCCGATGCGTTTTCCGAGCATCCTTGTCCATAGTAGTTTATCTTAACTTCAAGGATATAGTCAGATCGCTTTTCAACTGAAATCATACAAACATTTTATAAAAACAAAAAACATGGTTTTGTGGCGTTTCAGTTAAGTACTTGATCTTCTAAACGAAGATCTGAGAACGACCCATTCACATACATCTTCTGTATATTTTGGATTTCCAATATTGCTATTTTTATTTTCACAAATCTATTTCTATTTGAACCAATCAAAAGACTTGTTCGAATGTCAAAGAGTAAGAAAAAAATTGCAATTAGTCCAGGGCTCGAACCCGGGACCCCTCGCTTATACAGCAAATGTCCTACCGACTGAGCTAACCGGCTATCTGACATCTTACGACATAAGAATTGTAAATATCAGAAACCAAGGCTTTTTTAAGCTTGCAGAATGTTGTAGGTTAGCTTTTGATTGGCTAGCGGAAGGGTCGTCAGAACGAGGCTATCAATAGCTCGTGTTCAGAACCTATGCGTAGCGTAATAGGAGATGTACTTTAGTAAGATTGGTGGAGTTTGTTCCAAAGAGAGAATGAAATGTATAGCACCCCTCGTGTCATTAGCGCTTAAATAGCTTTTCGTCCTTCATTGCAATATAAATTTTAATCAAGTTTAGGACAACTGAATTTGAAGCTGCATGCTGTTATTCCAAAACATCACAAGAACACATTAGAGTTGCGATATTTCTAATTGTAACTAACTATTGAATAAGTGTAAATGTATGCATGCGTTTCTTTTTTTAAAAAAATGAAATATAATCACCAGTACATTCCGGTATTTGATCATACACCCAGTCTCCGTTTGTACATAATACATTTCCAGTAAACTCGTACTGCAAATCAAATCCGTCATCACAACTAACCAGTACATTTGGTGATGTGTCGTTTTTGTATAATATTTTACCGTTTACTGGTCTGTTAAGGTTCCGGGGACATTCTGGCAAGGTTTCTGAAATTTATTTGAAGTATTCATGCTCGAAACAGTAAATCTGTTATCGTAGATAATTAATTGATTGCGACTTTTATTGTAACATCAATATTTATACCATAATATAACATTTAAAATTTATTAGACCATTTCAGTCACAACAAATATTTCTATTGTCCTGCGTGGTTAAAAAAATCTACATGCAGCTTTGTCTTACATCCTAACTTACGTTATCACATTTCAGCCTCAAAGATTTGGCAAAAAAAGTAAATTACCAAGATAATTTTAAAAATGACTGTCAGGATTCTGTCAATTCTGACAAATTTGTTGGATTCATCCAACAAAATCTAAGGTTACCGAGTACTTTGCTCCATAATCATTAATGCAAAACGTTAGAAGTGTGTATATTGTTGAAACAAACCGTTGCAATATGGTTTTCCGCCATGTCCCCAGTTCCACACGCCTTGCTTTTGTCCATTGTCAACACAAGTTACAGAAGAGTTACCTTCTACCTGTAGACTGTTTCGACAAGAGATCAAGCAGGTTGTTCCCAATATTACTGTTGGTAATGAGCAATTGTATACCATAAAGCTGTCATTGAATATTAGGGCCGGGTCCTCACATGTAACGACTGACAAAAAATGATAGTATTGATAAAATATCTCAGCATAGTGTATAAAATGATCTCTTACAGTAAATAAAAACAACAACTTTTAATATATAACGGTTTTTTGTGTCCAAATTATCAATATATAAATAATATACTAAGATAATTTTCTACTATTTCTGCATTTCTGATTTAAAAAAAACTAGCCATTTATGGTTTTATTCTTCTTTATAGAACGGGTGCGGGGTCAATTCATATGTTCCATGAAGCATTCTTTGATGCAAATACCTTTTATGTGCAAATCCACCGTACACTCCGCAGATTCGTTTGATTTCCTATTGGACATTATATAGGTCACTGTATGTAGTCCAGAATCTAGAAAGTCACCTGGAGTCGGGCCCTCAGTTTGATATATTTCTACCATGTTGTTTACAATAGCAGCTGATGTTGGACGCTGCCAAATTACTGCGACCGATGTTTGTTGTGAACCTGTATAGAAGACTTGAGGCGAAATACAGCGTACAGCCAGAGGCTCTGGATCTACATGAACCAAAAGACGACAATCAGACTGTTACCAAAGTCTTTGGCCATCTGTTTTCCAACAGACATATTTAGATACACACTGTACTAAAGTAGAAGATCTATAAAAGAACACATTTTCTAAGGCAAAAGTTTGAAAGAAACGCTCGTTCAAAAAAATGTCCGCGTAGTTCTGAACTGTGTTTTAAGATGTTTCACTATGAAAAAAATAAAAAGAATTGTCTCATAGAAAATACATGTTCATACTGTCAAATAATCCGGATATATATTTATGAGTCTTGATTGCATCATTTCATAATTATTGCTAACTTACATGTACAAGTTGTAGACTTTGACCAGAATCCATCAGCCTGACAAGTCATATAAATTGGCCCATCGGCAGTAAACCCACTCTTGCACGTAACAAAACAGACTGACTGATAAGCAAAAGGTGGATCGTCGCAATGTATGTGCCCATTTTCCGGTGCAGACGGCGCAGTGCAGTGAACAACTGAAATAAAACATTGTCATTTCTAACACATTACACTAACTTCAATAAAGAAAATATCGTATTTTAAAAAGGTTGAACTCAATTTAGAAAGAATTTGTTTTCCCTAAGGAGAGCACCTAGTCCTGTTAGCTTTGTATTTTACCATACAGCCCAATGGTATAGTTATATAAATTAACTAGACTTCACGAAACTTCTAACGCTTCTCTTTGCCAATATCATATATATATATTTAATTTCCAACATATGTAGAACAATAATATTGTCACATAAATCATACAAATGTTTCAGCGAAGTTGAGTGACATTATTTTATTTATTCTACAGCCTCAATCCAATTTTATAAATGTCACAAAATTACAAATGAATATCAACAATTTACATTCGAAAGAAATTCATTATAGCAAGAAAATATTATTCATTTCCTTCATTTTTTGGGGGGAGGGGGATGAATTTAAATTTGGTTTGATGTTTGACTCTATATCAGTGAAAAGTGAATACCTACGCCTTTGTATCTATATATATGATATCTGCCCTTTTAAGAAAAACACTACTTTTATGTGTATATACACAATTTGATTCTGTTAGAATTTGAATATGTTATAATGAACATATCCATCTAAATGTATTAGAAATATTAGCAAAAGATATTGCCATACTATCAAGTGAGATGGGGGATGAGCGTTAGAAGTTTCTATCAGTATATGAGAAATATGGCGATAATCACTCTGAATACTGCATTAACGTTTACTTTTCATTTATTTGTCTCTTCTAGTCTAATTTGAAATAAACCTTCACATGTTGGTGCGGGTGACCAGACGGGAAAGCTCTGATTTCCTGACTGACAAATGACATCTGCATCCCCGATCATAATGTATCCCTCAATACATCTATATGTACATGAACTTCCTGGCATTAGCCCATGTGTACATTGATAGTGACCATTTCCGACTTCCGCTGGTGCAGAGCAGTTAACCTCATCTAGAAACAAAAGAAACATATGAATTAAAGAAAAGGCAAAAACATATCACACAGGGTTGGGGCAGGCATCCTTGGCAAAGCGGTTTGGACAAGATGTTAATATAAGACTCATGGATGGGCATATGCATGTGTTATCTTGAGCAATAAAATGAAGTGACTATTTCTACTGGCAAACTATGTTGAAAGTCCTCTGTTATATAATAACCTCTGGCTACCTTATCTTAAATTTTCGCGAGCCAAGGATTTTCAAACCAATATATATGTATATTATGAGCTGCGCAAATTCAGACAGATTACACAATATTTAAATTCATAGCATACAACAACTAGCGATGTTCAGCTTAATTTCCTATAGACTGTACTATGCTAGACTGGTCTTTTTGTTCCTGCCAGACGATGCATTTGAATCAACAGCATTTGAGTCCTATCGTATTGATGGTCATTCTATATCTTTCTAATCAAAACTGCATCTCAGTACAGCTGAACTGACTCTTTAATGCTACTATATATAGCATTCAGCTACCATATACCACTATACTGTAAGTCGTCTAGGTCTGTTACGCGACGGGCCAGAAAGGAATAACCACATGTCTTGACTCTATATTTTGCCTCTCAAGCTGAACCCTCTGTTGTCTAAATAGTTCTGAGAGGAAAGCTGGACTTTTCTGAAAATATGTGTGCCATTTCTGTTACATAATTTATATATAATACATAATTTATTTTAGGTCGATTGTGAAGGAAGTTCTACAACTTATATTAATCACTCTTGACACCTCAATCCATCGCCACGAGGGTATGAGAGAAGAGGACAGTTTCCATTTTAATGCTAAGCGCCAAGCAAGGGAGCTACTTGTACCATTTTTCACGTCTTTGGTATGACGCGGCCGGGGATCGAACCCACGACCTTCCGCACTTGAAGCTGACTCACTACCACTAGGCCATCGAGGCGGTTAATGCCATTTCTGTTGAAATTTCTTGTCTTGATGCTCAGCCTAATATGTAAGCTATCATCTATACTCGTAGTATGCAAAAATGTGCATGTTATTATCTATAACGGGGGTCGGCTACAAATTACTTGCCTCTCACCGATTCTGTTACTTTACTTCTGTCTAAGACGGAAAACGTTCGTTGATCCTGGCTAATGATGGTTAAGTGTAAAGATGGCTTTTTAGTGTACGGACCGCGATCTTGTCAAAATTCAAAATAAACAAACAGTTTTACATTAAACATTGCAGCCATTTGTCAAACGTGTTTAAACAGAGAAATGGGCGATTGAATCGGGCTAGTATTTTAAATTCCCACTTAACAAGTATGATTTGTGCTATACATAGAGGTATAACATACTTTAATGATATTCTTTCTGGTCTGATACCAGTGTGTATTTTTTGTTGTTGTTTTGTTGTATATCGTTAGGACGTCACATAAATTTGCTACATAAGCAAAACAAAATATTTGTTAATGGCGCGCATGACAACGCGAAATGAAATGTTTCATTATGTTGCGTTGTAAGTTTTGTTTTGCTGCGTTGGCGCATGTGCAAAAATTGCATACAAAAAGATTTTGTTATGACGTGTTGGCGTGCCAAAACGAAACAACGAACTGTGCTTCAAAAGGCGCGCGCAAGCCAAGACAACATAACGAAATGTCATAAATCAGCCACGATTGACAGAAAATCAACTCTTATAGACATAATTTCAACTTAACTGGCATTTTTACACATTGTATGCGAGAACAGCATCAATGTAAGTTTCCTGTTATAGAAATTTACACAAGCCCTCTGCTACCTTTGATGCTTTTAACCTACTGCATTGAACCCCTTCAAATTCTGCAGATATCATAACACAAAACCACCCTACAATGGACAATGCAAGCAGCGATATGATGTATTACCCCGCAAATGACCACATTATTGAAAAGATTTGATACCGTATACTTTAAATACGAAATGACAACTGTCTCTCATTGTTTCTTTGTCTGTTGCAAGATACACAATGTCGTATCTACGTCCATCAGCCGAACCGTTGAAATAAGAACCATTCATACTACCAATAACTTGCTCAATTCTGCAAGGGATAAAAATAAAATAAAACATTAAATAGAAAACAAGTTATAAGACACGCCTTACTGAAATCTAAAACACGTGTACTTGATTAATTGGCTGAAGGACAAAGATGTATCACATGACAAAATAAAACTTATACTATGATCTGCAAATAATGCAGAGGATGAGTCTTTTACGGGTACGGGAATCTTTTGAAATAATTATTTTTAATCATTTAAGTCGTATACATTCAAAATGTATTTGTAAAAGGCGATTTTTTGGTTAAAATTGTGTATATTTTTCAGCGGACAAATAAAGTACCAAGTACAAGGTGTTTGCTGCAAGGAAATTACTTTACCATCTGCAACGTGTTAGAATTCAATTTAGATCATTTATTGTAGGTTTATTTCATAACTCAGAACTGCATACTTCTGACTTTTAACTTAAAAGTGCAAAACATACATTACAAACTATGGAACGCCGCAACTGTCTTATGTCGGGAAATTTCATGTTATCATGTCAGAGTGTTGTGTTTACTTGTCAAGACAGTGTCTTATTATGTTAAAACATTATGTTATCATGTCAAAGTGTGGCGTTAACTCTTAACAGCGTTTTATTATGTTAACTAGCAATGTGTGGTGTTAACCTGTCAAACAGCGTCATATTTTGATATCGTGACAGTGGGATCATGACTACAGAACGTGCTATTATGTTGAAAGCTAGACAAGATCAAATGATACATTAAAAGACACTGTTTTGACAAGTTGACATTATATTTCGACAGGATAGCAGAGCATATTAACATAATAAGACACTGTTTTGATAAGCTAACACCAAATTTTGACAAGACAACATAGTTTTTTGACATAAATTACACACTCGGTAGACAAGATCACATGATACTTTAACATGCCTAACATAGTTAACATAATAAGATACTATTTGGACAAGTTAACATCACATCTTGACAACGATAACAAAACATTTTAACATTAGAAACTATATCGACAAGTTAATCAGACAAGGTAATATAGCTTTTTAACATAATAGCACGCTCGGTAGACAAGATCGCATGATATTTTAATTAGAATATGCTTTTGTAGAAAAGCGCATGTCTCCCCTAATGCAGAGCAGTAATAGGCAAGAAGTCAATAGGGGACAGGAGCAGGAGCAAAAGTCCAAGAGACACTGATGGTTTGCTGCAATAGGGATCATCTACTCGGAATGTCCAATCATCCCAAGAAGTTTCAACATTTTGGGCCTAGTGGTTCTTAAGTATTGGATTGGAAACGGTTTTCCATGTTCTGACCCCTGTGACATTGACCTTTAATCATGTGGTCCAAAAATCAATAGGGATCATCTACTCTGCATGCCCAATCATCCTATTAAGTTTCAATATTCTTGGCCAAGTGGTTCTCAAGTTATTGATCGGAAAGTATTTTCCGTGTTCAAGTGACCCATAAAACTATAGGGGGCATCTAGTCTCCATTTTCAATCATCCTATTAAGTTTCAACATGCTGGGTGCAGTTATATATTAGAAACGGTTTTCAATATTCAGGTCCCTGTGACCTTGACATTTGATAGAGTAACCCAACAAATGATAGGAGTCATCTACTTTGTAAGTCCAATCACCCAATGAAGTTTGAAGGTTATTGATAAAATGGTTCTCCAATTATTGATCGAAAAAAAGAATGAACCCAAAAACAATAGGGGTCATCATCTCTGCAATTCCTATTACCCTATCAAGTTTGAAGGTTCTGGGTCAAATGGTTCTCAAGTTATTGATCGGAAACGGATTACCATGTGCTGGTCCATGTGACCTTTACCTTTAATAGAGTGATCCTAAAATCAAAAGGGATAATTTACTCTGCGTATCCAATCATCCTATGAAGTTTCAACATTCTGGGTCAACTGGTTGTCAAGTTATTGATCGGAAATAGTTCAGACCCCTGTGATCTTAACCTTTGATGGAGTGACCCCAAAACAAATAGGCGTCGTCTACTCTATAAGCCCTATCACTCTATGAAGTGTGAAGGTTCTGGGTCAAATGGTTCTCTAGTTATTGATCGGAAATGAAGTATGACTGACGGACGGACTGCCTGACGGACGGACAGGGCTAAAACAATATGTCACCCCGGTGATGGGGGAGACATAACAAGATAATATAGCGTTTTAACATAACATGATGACATAAATTTTCAACATAACACGCTCTGTAGGAAAGATCACAATTTGACATGATAACATGGCTAACAACATAATAAGACACTACTTTGGCAAGTTGACATCACACCCAGACATGATAACATAGCTTTTTAACATAATAAGAATTAACTCCACTCTTTGACATAATGACATAGCTTTTTAACATAGTAAGACACTGTTTCGACAAGTTAACTCCACTCTTTGACATAATGACATAGCTTTTTAACATAATAAGACACTGTTTTGACAAGATAACATGGCGCTCTGACATGATAACATGAAATGTCCCGGCAGCTGCGGCATTCCATACATTACAGTCAAATAAATATTCTCATAGGCAAAAATACTGCATGAATCCTTGCGTTACAAGTTCATTAATAGCACTTACACATTCTTAATATTTTTTCGACAATGATCAGACGGCTTTCTTTGATTTGAAAATCTTTCCGTTAACACATGAATATCTTTTACCGTGGTAATTGTTTTCACCATCTCTTGGCAAATTTCAATGTAACCATATTTAAAAAAGATGGTTCAAAAAGGGCACAGTGTTTTGATATAATTTTGCAAAATACCTAAAACACTTGAAAAGCTATCTGAATATTCGAAAAATAAATGATTTTAATCATGCTTAAAATTGCTTGTTTTGACAAAGATAACTCTTATCTAGTCCACAAAAGTTAAAAGTTACAATTTGTCTATTATAATGTATTTCGCGCCTGATCATGTGTACCAACGTCGGGCCGTGGGATATAAAAAACTGTAGTGAATTAGATATTTTTAAAAAATGAATAGTTAGCAAACTTTTCAAAATCTGATAGCACTACAGGCAATTTTTCTATTTATTCGCTGCCTTTTTTTATAGCTCTATCATACCTGATATGACTCGACAAAAAGATCAAAACAACCACCTGTCATATCTATTAGGAAAATTCCAGAACTGGGTGGCAGCATTTCAAAAATTCATATTGTTTATCTTTTGTTGTGTAAAAAAAAATAACTTAGAATCAAACGTTCATCTTCCTTTGCGTTAAAAGTTCGTCTATCTTTGTGAGAAAATGCTATTTATCTTATATCATTGCCAGATTTGAACATCTACTACGATACAAACTGGAAGTAAATAAAATCCAAAAACTTCTAAGGTGTACCTTGGTATTTCCCCGTTTCTGTCTGTAGCTAATGGTTCTGTCCAGAACACCTGAACACTAGTCTCTCCCTGAGACGTAATGTAGTAAGGTAAAAGATCCGTTGGTGTACATGGATCTGGAAACACTGGAGGGAAGTAGTCAATGGTATCGTTGTTTGGTGTATAACCTTTGAAAATGACAAAACATTAGCGATTACATACAATATTAACTGTGTCGGATTCATGTCATTTAAATGTAAAATGTACTCTCTTATGTTTGTCCTGTCACAAACTAAGGAAAACTACCGTGAATACAGAGGTATAAATTTTATTTCTACAGCATGGCCAAACCACCAGATTTTTCGATATCGTACACACGGGAAAAATTTCTCGATTTAGCTAACATTTTATCTTTATCTTTTTTTTATTACCTGGCGGAATATGATAAGATAAAAAGCATCGAAGACAGGAACACGAATGCTTCCTCTACACAAAGCGTCTGTCATAGGGTTCTTTTTTTAAACACCACCAAAGTCCCAGTGTGCACGTTACCTACACATTTGGTCCGTGCAAAAAGTGTTTGAGAAAAGTATTGAGAATGTCTGGCATACGTTTTCGTTCTTCCGTCTTTGACGCTTTTTATATTATCAAAATAAGTCAAGTAATAAGAAATTGTAAGCAGAAATGCGACCTTAATTAAGTTAATTCTGCACGTTTGATAAACCGGAAGTGATGGCGTAACGTCATTTATCCGGAAAACGTAGAATAAAGCCTAGATTCGGCGTACGGAAATGAAAACCATTTTATGAATTAATGACAACCTGTGAGTTAATTTATTTAAATGGCAATGTTACTTTATTTCTAAAGTCAAAATATGATGTGAAGACATATGACACGTTAAATATTTCAAAATAATGTCTTAAAATTGGCGTGAAATGTCCGGTTCACTTTAATCATTGTCAAATATCTCAAAAATAAGCACACGGACATATACATTTTATTTCACCAAATCATAGACAATGTGTTTATTTACAACTGTGAGAAGTTTCATCAAAATCTAAATTGTGGAAAAAATTCTATTCGCGAAAATGTTATGAAAATTATGATTTTCCCATAGACCCCCATTGTGAAATATTGCATGATGTCGAAATTTTTCAAAATGATCTAGCAAAAAATCAAGCACACGACCCTATCATTTTTATTTGCTGAATTGTCTATGTATATTCTGAAGTTTCGAAAAATCAGAGTTTAATCAAATTCTACATTGTAGAAAAAAGTTCGATCCAAACGTGCAGAACTACCTTAAGCGATTTCCCGGTGTGTACGATTCCGAAATGTCAGGTGGGTTGGCCACAATGCACAATGAGTATAATAAATTATTTGTTTAACTCTTCACTATGCTTATAATAGAATAGGGGACATATTGGAGAAAACTTACAGAAATAGTCACAAGTGAATGTACGATTGCCCCCCAAAAGGGGCGTATTTTTCTTCCAAGCATCGTCTGAAAGATATAAAACACATTATTATTTTGTATTAAATTTCCCTATGCATACGGATTTGTAGATGTACAATCAGCTACGGAAGCTCAGAAGGGCCTTTAGTTGTGAGAAAATGTTTTCACAAGTGCCGACAACTAAGGCGAGATCTCTAAAACTATAAGGTTTTTTCGCGTTGAAATTTCCGCTTTGGTTCGAACTTTTCAAACAACTTGATTAAAATCGTCGTATAAAGACAGAAACATTTTATTTTTCATATTATTGTTGACGAGAAGTTGTACGTAATTACATCGCGGAAAAAATCTTTGCGCGTTATTGATTGTTAGTGTCTCTATACCTTAACATTACATTTGCTTTTTATCCTTCCCACAGGGGTATTGGATAAATTGCGTTGTCCGTCCGGCCGTCGTCCGTCTTTCAGTCCGGTTGGAGCCTTATCAGAGATACTGTTTGGAGTATTTAAAATAAAATATGGTAGAAATGTTAATTGCTGCAAGTTTCAGTCAGATTGTCTGAGAAAGACAATGTTTATCGCCCTTAGTACATCTATATAGAGTATATAATCTGTACTTGTATACAGTACTTTTTCTTTTATAGATTTATATATACTGTTATTAACTGACGGACTTTAACCACATACGGATTCCGTGACTTACGGAAAATGTTACCATGCGGATCATACGTAAAATTTAACCATATGTCCGTTCTCACGGATGGAAAGCCGCCAACTGAAGACGAACGCTGTATTATTAAACTTTAAAGCATTAATTTCCATAAATGGTAAACAGTCTTATCTAGTCTATCCAATGAATGCGACTTACGGATTTTCTCGACCAATGAAAATGTTCCGTAAGTCTCAGGACTCTCTGATATTCCAGTTCCGAACAAAAGGTAAATCCGTTAGCCGATTTAAACTAGGATACATTTCGGTACTTTGCTCGGATAATGGTATTCCAAAAATACTTGTGTTACTTAAGAATGACTTTGGGTAAATCAATTTTTATGTGTGACTTACGGAGACAAGATCCGTGTATAGGTTAAAGGTCAGTAATTCAAATCCTTCTTTGTTTCATATAAAAAACAACAACTTCATGTCGTCTTTACGTATCTTTAGAGAACATCACTTTTTCCTAAACCAATTTTTCATGAACGTTCTATCAAAAAATTAACAAAAAAAATGAAAAGAAAATAGGGGGTTGAATAGTTCCTAGTGAAATGCCAGTCAGTTGTGGTCTGCTACCCTAAAAATGGCGCATATTTGCTCTCCTCCGCGCAATAAACACCTACTTCCGGTTCCGATCAGCAAAACTTGCCATGTGGGTTGTATGAACATGAAAACCGTCTCATTTCATGCAGAAGTTATTCTAGTAGCGAAAAAGTGTGATTAAAGCACTCGTTCTACACGAATTTGCACAGAAAATGGGAAAATTAGGATCTATTATTATATGACTTCTTTCGACACCACCACGGAAGCACATTTTCGACAAATTACTGCCCTTTATTCCTATAAGAAATGTTTCTTATCAAATTTCACACCATTTTCATCTCTATTTCCAAGAAAGAGTAATACCAAACATATTGCCAAGTTTCTTTTGTGAAATTTCGAGATTTTAGAGAAATATAGACATTAATAGAAGCCACCCCCTACCCATTACAGGGCTAAATTTTGGCCTTATGGACCTTTATTGTATATTTTGGGTTTAAAAGTGTCACTCTTTTGCTTTCATTTTTCACTGGATTCTGAATACCTTTCATTCCGTCATGAATAAGACCAAGAAGGATGCATTTGTGCATTTTCGACATTCTGGAGACAAAGTATTTGGCTTTTTAATCCCAGAAATCGCTGCTGAAATAGGCGCATCTACATAAAAAAAGGGTCAAAATTCAAATTTTTAAAATTTCATTATTTTTTTGAACTGGAAACACTCTTTTATATCATTTTACAACCGATTTATGGCTATAAAGACTAATTGCGTTGTGTTTCGAGAATAGTCTTATTTCAGCTCTTATAGGCTGCAACTCAAGTTAAATTCAAGCTCCTCAGATAACCGAAAGACAGTTTTACGTGAAGTTTATTAGAAACCCAATTAGTTTGTTCTTAGATTTATACGTAGATTGAATGAGAGCATCTCATATGATTTAAGTGAGACAATAAACTCATTTGTCACCGGTTTCCACGATAGGGGAAACACTTCCCCTTAGATTATATTTCGTCCAGCTATTCATAGAAATACTTTCAAAAGTTTTTAGGGTATGAATGAAATTCAAATCAGCTTTAGTTTGGTCTTCATTACTTTGAACAGAAATACTTTATTAATTTTACTGTATTTGTGACAGGTTGGTCTCAGGTTGGTATCGATACATTTGATAACGATATTGAGCACATTTGAGGAAGCTAGAGCTTGTTTAATGACTCCAATCTGGATGAAGATTTTGGACAATACCTTAAGCCAATGTCAAATGTATTTAGTAATAATAAAGATATAGATAAAGTGTATCAAAACATTAAATAAGTATGAAAGGGACATAATTCATGGCATTTTTCTGCAAGAGTAATGCCTCTTTCATATCATGTGACTAATATCGTGGAATAACTACTTTAAGTTTGAATCATTGAGATAGTGTAAAGGTGCATCACAACATGAACCTGAAATTCTAAGTAAAAAGGGGCATTACTCATAATATACAGGTGCAAATGCTATTGACCTTATGTCATATGATGTGGGGGATGATGTGGAACAACCATTTTAAGTCTGAACTCAAATCCCATTTAGTAACAACAGAGATATGATGAAAAGCATTAAACTAAAGTTCTAAACAAAAGAGGGCATAATTTATGAAATATTAGTTTTCTGTATTTGTGAAAACATTTTCTCACAACTGAAGGCCCTTCTAACTTCCGTAGCCAACACAGGCAATTCTTAACATTTACTTTTGCCTTTTACTTTTTTCTTAACTAATATCGGAATATTCAGGATATACTCGCTTTTTCGATAACTAGCTACTTTTATCACGTTAAGAACATATGACGAAACTTATTAACTGACAACGCGAATCTTACTAGATAGAATTATACTGTTAAAAAATTCGAGAATGTCCGAGTATCTGATTGTCCCTTCGCATTGATCACTTAATTACGTGTTAACGCGAATCTTAACTGTTGCTATTTAGCTTAAAAGTGAATATGTCTAGCGTAGTATCTGCTAACACTTACTTAGTAATGTGTTAACAAGAATCGTAACTAGATAAGTTAGATTCGTGTTGCTAGTTATCGAAAAGAGTATTCCGATTGTCCAATAAATTATAACTGCTAACATGAACCTGTCCTCGTTAAGCACTTAGTTATGTGGTAACACGAATCATAACTAAATAAGTGTCGTGTTGCTAGTTATCGAAAGCGCGTATATGTTTAGAGTATTCCGATGTCAAATAACTGCTAACACAAATCTGCTCGCGTTAAACACTTAATTATTTTGTAACGCGAATCTTTAGATAATACGGTGGCATATTTTTGTAAATCACATATCCACTTATTTATCTCGAACTTTTTCGTAAAATGTCATTTAATCAGTTATTATCTGGCAAGTGACAAAACTGCATGTTATACACTTGAGTATTTTAACTGGACAAAACTGCCTGTTGGTGCCCACTATTGCCATCCACATATACTTACATTTAATTAGGTATCTTGATTTTAGTTATGGTTAAGATATCTAAAAGTAAACACAATAAATAATTTTGGTCTTTATATTTGACTATTCCTGATGAAAACTGTATCAAAATTACACCCGGTTGTTATTTTCTATAAATTAAGAAGGAAATAATATACATTATTTTCCAAATCAATCAGCTTTTTTATTTCGAACACTGCCTGCCGTTGGTGTTATACACACTGATTTAGTCCTTAACAGGCGTCTTTGGTTTTCATGAGAGTATTGTGGAAGGAAACGCCACAAACATACACCGCAAGTGTACCTCGCAGTCAGTATATGCCAGTAAGATAGTGTAAATGAAACAATGCAAAAAATCACCCTATCTGTTACATCCTAAGTCCGCTATATATAAAAGCAGGCATCACGAAAGTACTGGACAGACTGCCTTACAACTTTTGTCAGACCGAGAAAAAAATCGAAAAACGGATAACTGATGGAAAACCAAACCGTTTTATGTTTACACGGATTTGTCTATATTAAAATGTTTCTGCAGAATGGAAAGAGCAGAAAACATTTTAATTTTTTTAAGGTTATTTGAACTGAGGTATGATGAACCCAACAGCTAAGGGTCCGGGTTTTGCTTATGGCAGGTTGTGTCATTCAGGAGAATATTTGTGCCAACTAATATTTAAATCCAGTTTTGCATGACAAAGTTATAGACAGGAAAGGAAACAAGAGGGTCATTGACCCTAAAGTGCTCACCTGAGTACAAGGCTTCAAGTGTGTTTGTATTAGTACAGAGTTAGGTTTCTTCTACGTTAGCTTATATTATAAATATTTCACACATATTTTTTAATCTAGGGCATTGATTTGAATAATTAAGGTAGAAATTACAAATCTGATATCATATGCCAAATATCAAGGCCCTAGCCATTATTGATTTAGAGAAGAAGATTTTCAAATTTTCTTATATAAAAGCCTATAGTAAATACATGTCAGACACAGGGGCGTGGCCATTCTTTTACCTTAGGGTAAGTATGGTAGAAAGTCAAACCCTTATATCAAATGCCAAATATTATGAAAGCTCTAGAGAAAAGGAGAAAAGGATTTTTAAAGTCTGATAGCTAAAAACCTATTTTAACCTAAAAGACCCATTTGTTCAATGAACCGGAATTATTTGAACAATTTTGAAAGAGGGCTACCAAGAGATCATTTGTGTAAAGTTTCATCAAAATCTATTCCCTGGTTTTGGAGGAGAATTATTTTTTAAGAAATTGTTGATGAAAAGTGGCCACGCCCTCTGGCGGCCATGTTTTTTGACGAATCAGAAAATTTGGAAAAAATGTTGTAGAAGGTCACACAAGAACCATTTGTGTATCGGGCTAGCAGTTTCACACAATAATATTTGTTATAATTTCCACTATATACATACATCGAAAAGTGACCACGCCCTCTGGCGGCCATGTTTTTTTCACAAATCAAAATAATTTGAACAATCTTGGTAGAGTGTCACACAATGACTAATTGTGTAAAATTATTTTAAAATCGGGCTAGCAGTTTCACACAAGATGATATTTTAATTTCCATTATATACATACATCGAAAAGTGACCACGACCCCTGGCGGCCACATTTTTTGACGAATTGGTACAATCTGAATAAGCTTGGTAGAGGGTCACACAAGGACCATTTGAGTAAAATTATTCTAAAATCGGGCTAGCAGTTTCACACAAGAACATTTTTAAAGTTTTCACTATATACATATAAGGAAAAGTGACCACGCCCTCTGGCCGTCATGTTTTTTCACGAATCAAAATAATTTTAACAAGCTTGGTAGAGCGTCACACAAGGACCATTTGTATAAAAGTATTTTAAAATCGGACTAGCAGTTTCACATAAGAAGATTTTTTTAATTTCCACTATATACATATAGGAAAAAGTGACCACGCCCCTGGTGGCCATGTTTTTGATGAATCGGTACAATTTGAACAATTTTGGTAGAAGGTGACGTAATGACCATTTGTTTGAAATTATTTCAAAATCGGACCATTGGTTTAGGATAAGATGTCGTTTGAAGATTTTTCTATTTTTAGCTCTGGCGGCCCCTTTGTGCAACCAAGCGGAACCGTTTGAACAGTTTTGGTAGAGGTCCATCCAAGAATTATCCAGACCAAGTTTTATCAAAATCCATCCAGTGATTTTGGAGAAGATGTCTTTTAAACACAATTGTTTACGACGGACGGACGGACGCACGATGGACACAGCGTGATCACAATAGCTCACCCTGAGCATTGCTCAGGTAAGCTTAAAACCATATTGACATTTGATCTCCAAGTAAAACCTTGATCTTGAAGCTAGGGTTCTGGATGGTGCGCATTACACGTCGTCTCATCATGGGGAAATTTTATGCCAAGTCATATTGTAATCCCTTGACGGGTGACAGAGTTCTGAATCGGACACAAAACGGACCCTGTTCATGCCGTATTAACATCTGACTGCCAAGTGTGATCTTAACCTCTTAGCTAGGGGTCTGAAAGTTGTGCATAACACATTGTCTTTGTCTTATCATAGGGTACATTTGTGCCAAGTAATACTAAAATCCCTTCATGGATGGCAGAGTTATGGACCGAACAGGAAAAAAGACCCATTGATCTTTGACCTCCAATTGTGACCTTGACATCTGAACTAGGGGTCCGTGTTTTGCGCATGACACGTCGTCTCATCATGTGAAATATTTGTGCCAAGTGATATTCAAATCCTTTGATGAATGACACATTTATGTACCGGACACAAAATTGCGGACGGACGCACGCACGCACGCATGGATGGACGGAATGACGCACGGATGGAAAAGCTCATTCCTGTAGTCCCCGAAACTGGTTTCAACCAGTAGGGGACCAGTATAGCAATAACTTTAGCAATAGCACGATTTTAAATTAACATATGTAAGTAATTACTTAAGTTCTATTTTGTGAAATTGGGGCCTGAAGTCGAAATCACAATGGTGAAAAGTCGAAACCACGACGGTAAAATTGTAGAAAAATCAAAGCCACGATGGTGAGAAGTCGGAACTACCATGGTGCAAAGTCGAAAGTAAGATAGTGAAAGTCAAAACTACGTTGATGAATTTCAAAGTCGAAGTTGACGAGTCGGCGAAACAACACAACAACAATTGTGAAAATATGTAAGTTCGCCATTTTCATCATCGTAGTATCGACTTTGCAACATAGAAGTTTCGACTTATCATCATCGAGGTGTCGTACTTTCAATTTTGCTTGCGTCTAATGGAACGCTGTAGAAAATTATTTATCGAGAAGGATGTGCAATTAATATGTTAATTTCACTTTGGAAATACCGTTTCGGCAAAATGGATAAAGCATAAATTGTTATTATGTCACATTGTCGCGATTTTTTCACTTGTGCATATTACTATTATTTCAAAGTAAAAGTACTGTTTTTAACGGAATCGATTTCGTCATAAGAGTAATAAGTTATTACGGTAAATATAGACAGCTGAAATATAACTTCATTTAACAAAAAATAGTTTTGCTGACAAACGCTTTAACGTTTTACCTGCCGACGTACACATCTCGTGCACCAATATTCCAATGATAATCCGTCCTAAAAATGTTGCGCAAAAGTTCATCATTTTATGTTTGAATTTATCTTTATGATATTATAGTTTGTAAGAATGTTTTACGTAAAGTTGGTTAATTATCACAATTTAGCCCTTACGGACACTGCAAGGTTTAACTCTTCTGTAAACTATTTAACTATTTTGTGCAGATCTTAATCTTTACTAGGAATTGTGATACCCGGTAATTTTCTTGTAAAAACTTGTATTGAATGCCAAGGTTGAATTATAAATAGAAAATTTTTGAACGCTTTGAGTGACTGCCTTTATATGAAAACGTTTGTCATGAAAAGGAAGCTTTATAAATCTTGTACATTTGTATAAAAATAATAACTATATATAATATCTATCAAACCAACCTGGTGTGATTTGTATGATAACAATGTTTGATGCTTAAAAATACTTTTGTTTTGGCATTTCTTCTTTTTAAATATAAATTTTTATTGGTAAAATAATGTAATATTTGTATCTATTTAGAATATCAAAACCTTCGAGTCAAAATTTTTAAGTACCTGCATATCTTAGTGACTTAAGTGATATTCTCAAATGCTTTGTCATGTTGAAAGCTATCAGCTATCTAGGAATTCCATTGTAAAGGCTGAAGATATAAATCATGATTGTATCTCTAGCTGCAAATCTCGTTCTCTTAAATAAAACTACCCTTGAAAAGTTATGAGATATATCAGGTGTTGTTTAAAGTTACTTTTTGGTATCATTGACATGATTTGTGAGATTTTCCTTGTTTATATGCATTTTAACAAAGCAACAACGCATTCGTATAATTAGCGATTATCCGCTTGCACCCGAGTAACTAGGCCTTGCTTCGAAAAAATACTGTATCACGTATTTCAGTACTTCATATTTTCAGTACATTTGTAAACTGTTAATCTATATGGGCATGATATGTCATATTATAATATTTTTGGTTTTATAAAAATATATATATCCTTATACAAACGAAATTACATTCGAACTGAAAACTTGCATACATACAGTGCAATCTTTGTTTTCCGTATGCGCAATTTGAAAACGAGAAATGAAATATCTGGAAAAAAAGATGCAGTTAGGATAGTTTCAGGCCTAACTAGATCGGTATCAATTCAATAACTCAAATGCGAAATTAGGCGAGTTTCTTTATCTGGCATAATAAAATTTAAAAAAAGTTTTAATCTATATAAACACGACTGTTTACCTAGTTATCTGAGTATAACAAACCCGGACCACATAGATTCAGAAATGGTTTATTTCTTTAACTAGAAGAACAGATATTTATTCAATCTCTGTAATCCTAACTTTCTTCTCCTAAACACAAACCAAAGACTTGTTACCTTCCTTTAAAAAATCTCAAAAAGTATTGGTTCCTGTAATCTATTTAAAAGAAAAACCTTTTTCTTCGATCAATCATGTCAAGGACTTGGTAAAAAGTCATTTTCCTACAATGGTTGTTCTTTGTGGAATAAATTGTCACATGATGATAAAAATTCTGAAAACATGGAACAGTTCAAGGTCAGTTAAAAATCATCTTTTACATAGCTTGTAGTTGCATTGGTCTTTTTATTTATTTATACTGTGGTTCCTTTTCTGTGCTACTTATTTTAAACTGCTAATAAATTTGCTCAAGTTACAACCATTACTACAAAGTTGTTGTGCTTTGCTAGGACATGTCATCATTTAGTCATCATTTAGCCAAGACCACAATAGAAATAAGGGGATTCACACTACCTTTTTTGTGTCATCCTGGGTATATAGATACATGTCCTGGTACATTTTACAATTATTGGTATTTTATATTAGTAATGATTCTTAATTGTCTTTCAATATGTTTTAATTCCTAGTCACTGTATATTCTTAATTTGTGTTGTACTATACCGTGTATTTTATATACTGAAATAAATAAATCAATCAATCATGTCCGCATGAAATTTAAATGGTGATTTACTTCGTTACCATCTATGCACCAGTTTTAAGATGCGTGTATATTTCACCCTTCAGTTGTGGGGCTCTTTCTTCAATCAAAATCTTTGAGGTTTCATGGAAATTTCCTTTGAAAACATTTTCAGTTTTAGAAAATCTATAATCTAATTCGATCTGCATCGCATCAATTATATCCAGGTCACACTCATTTTTGAATCTAGAACAATTATAGTAGACATTACAAATCTCATATCACAAGCCAAATATCTAGCTACTTTGATTCAGAGAAGAAAATTTTCAAAGTTTCTTATATATAAGCCTAAAGTAGGCGTCGTCATTTTTCATTTAAGAATGAATCTTGTTTTAGGAGAAGTGTGTATTTTTAGTCTATGCATTCCATGTTCACTACCGTCCACGAACATCCTTTTTACCTTAAATAAATCGTTGTTTGAATCATCTGCTGTTCAGCAAGTAAATTTTGTTTGAATAGAAGTTTTGTATTACTAATTTATACAATTAATGGGTGACGACCATTAGGATGTCACAGGTCTTGATTGAAACATTAAGTGAATAGACAATCTAACCTCAGTTTCACAGTTTTTAGGTAAACTAATTCAAGGTCCGGTTAGGATGTCCTAGAATCATGGAAATTATAACATTAACTACCAGGTCCTCAAATTTCTTAATCTTACCTCTGATAAAAATAGTACTTATAACTTGGCTCCAATTCAAGGAAATATATCTCATTTGTTTAATTTTTACTCGTTTTACTCGCGATAATGATTCTATGCTATTTATCATAATACTAAAGTTTTGCTGGGGTATATAATAAGCAAGCTCACATTTAAATGTTTTTAAATTTCCCAGGGCGTATTGTACTATTTAATTGAGCTGTCAAAACATGTATCCCGGCTTTCAAGTTAATCTTATATAGGCTCGAACAGAATATAATGAAAGTCGGGTCCATTTTTTGACAGGTCAAATAAATTGGACAATACCCAGCAGTCCACACCATATAAAAACACTGTTTACAAAAGTGGTTATCATAATTCAAGACTTGAGAGCGGACTAAACTTTAGTCTAGTACAGTGACTAATGAATGTATTACTTCATCAATCATATTCGTTTCGAATAAAAGCTTATTCTTGTTAATCCCTTAGCCTGCTAAATTGAATAAAATTTCTATAGTGAACTTGTCCATCTTCCAATTTGGACAGTACCATTAACTGTTAAAAGGGATGCTTACCAAAAAGATACTGACCTATTGCAATGCACGAGTGCATGTTGGTATTTATATACTATTAGATATTAACCTTATTTGAGTAAGTATTTGGTTACCAACCTGCGCTCGTTCGCTTTTCAAGTTGATATTGTCCATAAGTATTGACCTGGCACTCATTAATCTTCTCCAATATTTTCGGGTGTGTCCGTTATTTTACGCGATATTTGAGTCCTGAAAATATTTACATTTATCAAAATAACCAGTACAGATAATCAATGGCACGGTGGCGTAGTGGTAAGCTCTCCGACTTTTAAGCACGTTACCATGGGTTCGAATTCATTTCAGACCATCTTTTTGTAATTCGGTGCAATTGTTACATTATTTTATGAAACATTTCAGTTCCTTGAATTCTGTTCACTGACATCAGACCAGAAAAAATGCCACTGTACATGATATACCCTACCCTAGGTATACTACAAGAACCCTAGTATACCTAGGGGCAGGGTATAACATGTATAGTGGCATTTTCTGTCTGATAAATCATACGTGTGACAATTTTTCCGTCTGTTAATGTTACAGATAAAATTTAAAAAAAAAATTAGACTCGAACACACAACCCCGAGATTAGTAGCAGAACGCTTTGTCCGCACAGCTATATCTGCACATGAAACATGGTGGTACATGCCAGGTCAATACTTACGGACAATACGCCCTATACTAACCTATTAAACAAGAAGTTATGCGGTAAGTTGTGTATTACTTTTGTGGACAAATTGAATGGGTTATTGGCATAAAGAACGGCGTTAGACACATTATCAGACTATAGAACTAACAATAAACTTGTTCATTTGTTTAAATGAATTTAACATCTTTTATCAAAAACTTCATAACTGCGGACACTTTTCCTTACTAGTAAAAGTACTAGCTCTTTCTTCTCAAGTGAGTGTAAGTAATGTCCGCTTGCAATGCATGTAGGTTGGTTAAAATGATTACAGACTTGAATCGTAATTGGTTACTAACCTGTATTTTCCTTGTTTACGAAAATATATAGTGTTACTGAATAAATCGGGTAGCAACTGGCAAAACTTTTGTATAAATTTATCCGTGTTCAGTTTGTATCACGATTGTTTCCTTGATGAAATCTGAAATCAGAAACCACTTTATCAGATTTTAACGATATTTGAAAATTCTGTCCTCTTTCTATATAGACCAACAATTGTACCATCTTTTTCATAAAAAGCGTTTCATTGAAGTAGATGAAAACAGCAACGTCTCTTTATTTATTTATTAAGTTTGTTATTTCACGGATATCGACATCACTTTGAAAACACAAAACAGACAATCGATTTCCTGGACTTCAGCTTAAAATAAAAACACTGATACTAGGAATGTGAACGCAGCGAGCAGAAAATGTCTTTTAAAATGCTGTCGGCTAAGTTGTAGGCTTTCTAAAAATGTGCTTTGGATGCACCTCTGAATCAGTATACCAGGTTTTTTTTTTCAAATTAGTGGGAGTGGGAGGGGGTGGGAGGAAGTGCGAGAGGGGGAACCCCATCCTGCAAACTCTTGGTATTTTAAAAACTAAATTCTACATTCTGCTGAGTTTAAAGAGAACGGAATTTCTGTCATCAAGTGTTTTGTATTTTTTTTTACCAGAAGAAATGTCTGTATTTGAACTGATGTTTTGTCATGAAAATATAAATATTGTTATCTCATTTTTTGGTCTGTTCAAGAACTGTTAAATAACATGCTCATCTCTTTTTTTATTTGCTGCAACCGTTTTTTATGGGGGTGTGCGGTGTGCCTCCGCCAGAAAATTCTGAAATTTGTGCATGCCAAATTTTATATTCTAAGAGAATTTTAACACTGAAAACATGGCGATCGGTTACTCTTGGTTTAAGTTATATTACGTCCAATTATCCATGAGTATCATTATGTCCAATGAAACCTCGTGGAGATATTTTATATTTCCTGCTATAAGATTGCCTAAACTATTGTCTGATATATACTTTTTTACATTTTCCTTTTGTATAGCTTCTTGACATGTCTTGTAAAATGCAAGACAAATAAGGATCAGCAATGTGACCACAACTTAAAGTCCGGAGTTGTTTTTCTTTGATAACCTGTGGCCACAACTTGGGCCACAACTGAAAGTTCGGAGGGTTTTTGATAACCTGTGGCCACAACTTATCATTCTGAGTTTACTTTTTGATAATCTGTGGCCACAACGTAATTTTCATAGTTTTTTAACCTGTGGCTACAACTTGATACATGTATATAGACTTTATGTTGTATATACATGTACGAAAAATAAGTGTCTATGTATCTGTAAAGACAATAAAGGAAAATGGACAGATAGATAAAAAGGAAACAACGTACATTTAAAAAGAGTCTCTTTGGAACAGCTGGTTCTCAGCTAGATAATATATTGGCAATTTCTTGCACAGAAAGCAAGATAAAGAAGCCTCCTTGGCATTCGAAGGCTTCGGTCTTTTACATTGTTAGCTCACCTGAGCACGAAGTGCTCAATGTGAGCTTTTGTAATCGCCCTGCGTCCGTCGTCCGTCGTCAACAATTTGACTGTTAACACTCTAGAGGTCACAATTTTAGCCCAATCTTAATGAAACTTGGTCAGAATGTTACCATCAATAAAATCTTGGAAGAGTTCAATATTGGGTCATCTGGGGACAAAAACTAGGTCACCAGGTCAAATCAAAGGAAAAGCTTGTTAACATTCTAGAGGTCACAATTTTAGCCCCATCTTAATGAAACTTGGTCAGAATGTTACTCTCATTGTCTTGGACGAGTTTGATAATGGGTTATCTGCGGTCAAAACGTAGGTCACCAGGTCAAATCAAAGGAAAAGCTTGTTAACACTCTAGAGGCCAAACTTTTGGCCCAATCTTTATGAAATGTTATCCTCAATAAAATCTTGGATGAGTTTGATATTGATTTATGTTGGATCAAAAACTAGGTCACCAGGTCGAATCAAAGGAAACGCTTGTTAACACTGTAGAGGCCACATTTATGACTATATCTTCATGAAACTTAGTCAGAATGTTAATCTTGATGATTTTAGGGTGAGTTCGAATCTGTGTCATCTGGGGTCAAAAACTAGATCACCAGGTTAAATCAAAAGAAAAGTTAGTTAACATTCTAGAGGCCACATTTATGAAAAAATATTAATGAAACATTTTCAGAATAATAATCTTGATGATCTTTAGATCGAGTTCAAATCTGGGTCAGGCTGGGTCAAAAACTAGGTCACCAGGTCAAATCAAAGGAAAAGCTAGTTAACCCTTTAGAGGCCACATTTATGACCATATCTTATTGAAACTTTGTCAGAATGTTAATCATGATGATCTATAGGTGAAGTTCAAATCTGGATCAGGTGGGGTCACCAGGTCAAATCAGAGGAAAAACTTGTTAACACTCTAGAGGCCACAATTATGGCAATATCTCTATGAAACTTGGTCAGAATGTTAATCTTGGTGATCTTTAGATTAAGATCAAATCTGGGTCAAGTTCAGTCAAAAACTAGGTAACCAGGTCAAAATATCAAAGGAAAAACTTGTTAACACTCTAGATTGTATGACTGTATCTTCATGAATCTTGGTCAGAAAGTTAATCTTGATCATCTTTAGGTCAAGTTCGAATCTGAATCATGTGGGGTCAAAAACTAGGTCACCAGGTCAGATCAAAGGAAAAACTTTTCACACTCTAGAAGCCACATTTATGACCATATCTGAATGAAACTTGGTCAGAATGTTAATCTTTAGGATCTATAGGTCAGTGTCTAATCTGGGTCAGGTAGAATTAGAAATTAGGTCACCAGATCAAATCAAAGTAAAAGCTTTTTTACACTCTAGAGGTCACAATTTTGGCCCAATCTTAACGAAACTTGGTCAGATTGTTACCCTCAATAAAATCTTAGAGGAATTCGATATTGGATTATCTAAGATTAAAAACTAGGTTACCAGGTCAAATCAAAGGAAAAGCTTGTTAACACTCTAGAGGCCACATTCATGGCTATATCTCTATGAAACTTAATCAGAATGTTTGTCCTGATGACTTCTATGTCAGTTTTGAGTCTGGATCATGTGGGATCAAAAATTAGGTCATTAGGTCAAAAAATCAAAGGAAAAACTTTCTAGAGGTCACATTTATGACTTTATCTTCATGAATCTTGGTCAGAATATTAACCTTGATGATCTTTATGTCAAGTTTGAATCTGGGTCATATAGGGTCAAAACTAGATCATTAGGTCAAATCAAAAGAAAAGCTAGTTAACTCTCTAGAGGCCATATTTATGACCATATCTTAATGAAACTTGGTCAGAATGTTGATCTTAATAATCTAAAGGTCAAGTTCCAATCTGGGTCAAAAACTTGGTCACCTGGTCAAATCAAATGTAAAGCTTGTTAACAATCAAGAGGCCACATTAATTTTATGATTGTATCTTCATGAAACTTGGTCAGAATGTTATTCTTTATGATCTTTAGGTCATGTTCATGTGGGGTCAAAAACTAGGTCACTCGGTCAAATCAAAGGAAAAGCTAGTTAACACTTTAGAGGCCACATTTATGACCATATCTTAATGAAACTTGGTCAGAATGTTAATCTTGATGATCTGATCTTTAGGTCCATAGGTCAGGTGAGCGATACAGGGTCTTCAGGTCCCTCTTGCTTTTACATATTTTACGTACTACCACTGGAACTACAAGAGTGTCTGAGTTCTATACTCATGCGATCACAAACTACATACATAAGTAGAGAATTTTTGTAACATTATTTGAAATGATATTAAGTCCCAATCTTAAGAAAGATAGATAGATTGCGCCTCAATTTTTCGAAGTTAGAAATGTATGTCAAAATGCTTCTTACGAAACAATGATGCTACATATTTGTATGTCAATTAGCTTTATTCTTGCCAGGTAACAAGAGGTGTTCGGCGCAGGATAAATAAAATAAGTAGGTTAGGGTTTCTTCCAAGTTGTGTCGATAAAAGTTAATAGTCGGTGAAATTACCAGGAATGCCCAATTATTTAATAGGAGGAATCTACACAGCTCTTTTAAATTATTTTAAGAAAAATGACGGTTTTAAACATGAGACTGAACGCATATGTTGGCAATGATAACATTTATAAATTTTGTATCCACTTTTAATGAAGTATTTTGCAAAACCAAGATAACACTTTTTATTACATTTATTCTTCTTTCTCCTGTCATCCGTAATATTAAATTTCTTTAATAAATTTTCATATTATAAATTAAATTCATTTATATCCTAAACCCATTATTGATATCAATAAATATATTAAATTATGTCACTAAATCATTAAATGATATCTTCACATACTGGTGATTTAATGACATCCATCTTGTGATATCAACAACACGTTTAGTAGTATTTAAAAATAGATTAAAATATGTCATTAAAGGGTCTGGCCTTCAGATCGTCAACAAAAAATAATTATATTTTTAGATATCTGGAAAATAATGCTATATTTCTTAAGAATGCTTTGAAACTTAATTTCTGACAGACTATATGTTACGGAAACACTCGAGAATTAGTTGTTTTAGCATTTTTTTACGATGAAAATCGAAAAGCGTTTGTAACGTTTTACTTTAGGCAAACTGCCTCGATTATAAATATCTAAATTTAACGCGCGTTAAACATGACAGCAGATAATCATTCTATTGCTGTGGCGGTCCGGGTTCGATTCCCGACGCGGTCATCTTTTTTTTCTTCGTTTGGCATTTTAAAATATATAGTTTAGAAACAAAAACTATTTTGACCAAACTTCAATTTAAAAGAAAATATTTTTTGCGCGTAAAACTGGAGGTCAGTGCCTTTAACCTGAAACATGATATCATAAGAAAAATGAAAAATTTATATATCAAATAATTAAAGATATATTTGAATCATTTCATGATAATTATCTTTATGTTAAATAAATGATATGAAAATTTATGATATCGTTAAATGAATATATGATTTATATATTAAATGAATTAATGATATAAATAGATTTAAAATATCATAAAGTGAGTTGAAGATATCACAAAATAGTGATTGTTATACCTGGTACGCACCTGTCTTATATAATGTACAGGAGAGGATTTCGACTCTTCATGTGATATAAGATTAAATGTCGTCCTATATGAGTTTCATTAAATATCCGAAGAGTCGAGTGCATTATTTTTCTCGAATTCGCAGTCATAGGTAGTTTCTTTGACTGGACCCATTTATGTATTTTGTACGGTTTCATAGATAAAAATAATTTTAAGAAAACAACAAAAATACTTATTGTAAAGACTTATCATACAAAAGGTTACCTGAATCGAGTGACCCAATTACTACATCTAATACATAATAGCCATCGACTGTACCCACAAAAGATAAAATGTAAGGAGCACACAGCATGGGTTCCCAATGTTAAAACTTATCTCAATTGATCCTGATCGGACCATTTGAGTTGTCGCTATGTAGGTTATTTCCAATACTTAAAACTATGCCAAGGTTGTAGGTTCGAACTGTGCATGCGGCTTATTTTCACCAATTTTCCTCAAAATATTTGTCCTGTATATTTAACTTATTTGATACTATTCAGTTGTGCTACTTTTTTCTATGATTAAGTATATCATAAAGATACGCCTAGGACAAACATTGTGACATACGGTTTTTGTATATGGGTGTATTATATATGCCGCCACGTTTTATATATAAAAGACTAATTTAATAAGTTATAAAATTGTCTCTAAACAATAGATATTAAACTAAAGACTATGAATCATTGATTCGCGAGTTCGATCCCAAGGTGCGGCGTATATGACAATATTTGTAAGTCAAATATAAATTAGCGATCGAATGATCGGCTACTACAATAGAAGTATGTCTTTAAAATGGTTCAAGAAATAAGATTAACAAGCACTTTTCCAGACATGTGTTCGTTTATAAAAACTTCTATTCCCATCCTGTCTCCTTGCTGTTACCATCACCGAATAATTTGATCACGCATGTAAATGCTTTCTCGGTTGGATAAGATGTTAGTCGTACACGGTAAACCACAAAAAAGTACACATAACCAGTTTATTTATACTTGCAACGTAAGTAAGGCAATCTTCTCAAGGGCGTTCGTCTTTTGTCTAATGAGGAAAAGTTTTACTCCTTCTAGGAAGCTTGTCTCGGTATATCATGCTTACAGGTATCAAAACATAAATAGGCATTTTAAATTTAAACATTCAGTAAAGGACACTCTTTGTTATTGAAGGAGGAAAACTTCCTCAAGTACTTCTGCGAAAAAAGTTTTGTTACATCATGTTTCCAGGTATCATAACATAAACTGGACCATCCATCAGTGTACTTCAAGGGAGTTTAATTTTTATGTAAGAAGGAAAGTTGGTTCGAGATGTGCGAATCTAAATCGGTCTAATTAATAAAAAAAACTTTATTTTAATAAGACAACATAAATGGCTACGGATATGATCATGGCCTTCGAAAAAATAACAAAAAAAAATATCACAGAGAAAATAACGGAGGAAAGTCAGAATATATTAATAAAAACATATGCCACAAAAAAAAAAAAAAAAAAAAAAAAAAAAAGCCCGTGTCTTGCAAATATATAGAGTAGTAGTAATTATAAAAGTAATAATGAAGAGAATATCACCTGAACATGTATAGCTTTTACAAATTAAACAGCATTAACAAAATCCTACATCAACTTTTTTATAAAACAAGATTATGTTTCTTGCCGGTATTCAAGTCATTGACAATTTTCATAGGATAAAACAGAAGGGGGTTGATAGAGAAAGTGGCAAATCTGTGAACACCACAAAATGAAAGATGATGAAACAAATGCAAGAGTTATAGGTCATGTTGCGACTTTCCAAGGCTGAAACAGATGCCCTTCCGTGCAATATTGCATGCACGATGAGCACTTGGGTAGAACCACCGATCTTCAGTAGGCCAGCTGGATGTCTTCAGTGCGATGTTTCGCACCCATATCCGTCAGTGTCAACGGTCACTTTGACCTTTGACCTATCGACTATAAGAACTGGCCCCTTTTCGACTTTCAGCAAAATGTTGATGTCCGTTCGACATTTATATGTAACAAACTGAAAATACTTCAGCCCTGACCGGGATTCAAACCCGGGACTTCTCATACCTGAGGTGGACACTCTACCATGTCGCTATAAAAGCTAGCTCAATAGCAAGGAAGTATAAGCGCATAAGTCTAAATAATGAGACCTCGGGTAGACCGATTTTACATTTTGATATTTTACGTTGTCTACCGACAAGTCAAAAAAAATATAACGATATTCAACTCTCGAGTACAATTATTTGGACTAGCGCACCATTATATTCTATCCTTCTACATATACGCAACCTGTTTTATCAATCATGCCCTGAACCATGTGAACTAACTACGATCGTATTACGGATATTATCAAACATTCTATCCACATCACAGCGCGATTTATGATTTTTAGGACGGGTTGGGACGTTTTGAGAACTAGTTTGGTGTGATGGGGGCCTAATCACAGATTAGTTGATGGATTTGCTTGCATTCATCCGTCGTCTTTGCAACGTTCGAAGAAAATGGCTTAATTAAATTTCATGTTTATAATTAGATCTATCTATCGGAGCATTTATTTATGTATTATTGTATAATTTTTGTTTGTTGATCTGAATCCTGATTTAATTCTTTTTAATGCAAATCATTAAATGCATTTATAGGTCAAACATCTTTTTTATCCAATGACCAGCGAAGGATTTTCAAAGAAGTAACCGACTTGTTTTCATATTATTTCATAACTGAAAAAAATGGTCCACTTAATCATGAAGGAGTACAAAATTAATGAGTATTCATTGTTCCGCCTACTATGGATTTCCCACATTGAGGGAGGCGGTGCAAATGGCAAAACAGGGACTGCATACAAGAAATAATGTGTCTATATAATGAACGGACCAAGAGTATAAATATCAAATTGTGTTTTCTTCTTTTTAATGCAAGCTGTTCTTTCATAGTTCAAGTTTTACCTTTCTGCACCTTTCACTCTTTGTATTATTTCCACGATTAATTAAATTCAAATGTAAACTGGATGTCAATTACCTCTACAGGTCTAAAAATAAACGAGAGTGCGCTTACTATATATAAATGTTGAGCAAAAACAACCGACAGTGGTTATTACTTTGTCTTGTTTTATTTTTAAGATATACATGTAGTTGCTTAAATGGAACTGTTAGATTATTATGAGTTAAACCTGCATATTCTATTTACATTGAATAAGAATGTAATATTGTGTTCTACACACTACTCGATAAGTGAGTCGTCTACTATGTATTTACATCCAAATGATTTTGTGTACAAACAATGTTGGCCACACCTCCCAGGGAAAATCAAATTTAAATCTTAAACTTTTTTCTCAAAGTCACCTTTGCAAAATACTTAGTAAAACGGAAACAGATTTTTTAATAATATATTGTAAAAAGTCACTATGTAGAAATGTGCAAATAAAAAAACATCTTTCTATTGATTTAAAGGTAATTTCAATGAAGGGTTCCCTGTGTGGTTTAGTTTTCTTGAGACGGAGATGTCGCTACATGTAATAGATGAAAAGTATCCTTTATTTAAAGAGAAAACCTCTACGCATGTGAAGTTACATAAAAATACCGTTTTTAGACAAGAGCATGCAAACAAATGAATTTTATAGGTAGATAAAATTATTTATGTCATTGTTGTACATTTGGGGCGAATTGGTCCCATTCTGAATTATGTTAATTTATGTACTACGGTAAAAGCCAATCTGGGAAATTCCTTTTATCATGTGATACCGTTGAACCAATCGGGAAACGGCATCTTCCTTCTTCGTCAGCATTCAAGAGTGAATAGCACGCTTCTTTCTTTAATTTTATTTTGGCTAATTTCTGGTTTTATCTTAAGTGATTTGGTTGAATATTTATGGTAATCTTATACACAACATATTTGTTAACAGTTACACTCTGGTTTACTGCAGTACGGATGGGATATACTTGTAAATTTCGATGTTTTCTTGTACACGGCGATGGACTGTAAACTTCGTATAATAATTCAGAATGGCGGTTTACATCCAGATTTGGGGTCATTCTTTTGTGACATTTCCATTTAAAACTGTCGTCGTCGTCATTGGTCAAATATTCTTGTTATCCTGGAGCTAACGTCGAAACACTACGGAATAATTTGTCGGACACTGAGTAATTGTTCTCTGGACGTTGTGATTCTTGTGATTGGAACAAACGATTTCTCTTGAGGCGGACCTCAACACTGTTATTTCATCAATTGTGGATCTTGCGGACAAGTTGATATTTCTTAAACACGTCAAAAGAGTGCTAATCTGCTATATTTTCCATTGACAACCTTCTGAAACAGGCCGCTACCAAGTAGATACTTCTCGGTGTAATCACCGGGTTGATGACTCAAATTATCTGTTATCAGCACGGATTCAAGAACTTCCGTATACTCGGGTTACTTTTTAGAGTATAAAAGGATTTTGGTCGCAAATGGCCCAGTCCACTGACTTCTCAGCAGACGGTGTACACCTGTCAGATGGAGGCCAACGCCCAAAGGCAGTTATATTCCAACATCCATGCTGCTATGGTTAAAACATTAAACAGAGGACTGCAGACTTAGATGAACAAGATACGTAACTTTTTTACTCATGGCATTCTGAAAAGAGTATATCAATATTGTCCAGCAGTTAATGTAAAGGGCATTCTTTATGATTTACGTTTGCCTAAAATTTATTCTTAATACCCTACTGTTTTGATTGCTAACAAGGTCAATAATTAATGGTCTATATCAAACTGTGCAATATGTTGCCGTGCTAAAAACGTTACAGAACGATAACATTTCAAGATTTTTCATTGTTTTTGTCTTGTTATTGTGATATCTGCTGCATTAAATCAAACTATGTACCTTGTAACCTTTTCCTGATGTAAATTTTCATTCAGTAAAATGATAATTCTCTGATATTTTCATTATTATGAAATTTATTGTTGTATCCGATGAAAGGTTTATCTAGGCGGTGCATGTAAACAGCTCTGACCTTCAATTCAATATAAAGATTGTGGTGTAGCATGAATGTGTTTTTAATTATTTTATCAACCGCACTGCCCGCAATCATGCGATATCAAGTTACAGTACGATCTGGTACATTTCATAAATTTGTCACCGGCATTTGTTTGGAGTCCTAATATATTGTTATTATTATTATTTTTTTTTTTTTTGGCATTGAAATCACAATAAAGGTAACAGTGTGATTTTTAATTTCATATGATTGTTTAAAGCATTTATTTGCCTTATCAGTTTCAAACTTGTCATTTTAAAGATAAATAAGATAAAACTGCTTTTTGACAAATGTTTTTTAGTTCCAGACTATGTTCTGATGTTCCAGACGATGTTCTGATGTATTATAATTGTAACAAAATAATAATAATGTATACATTTTTTTAATAGTAAGTTTTCACAGTGTGTTACATTGTCACATGTTACAGACTAATTTTAGATTTCTGTACGAGTTACGATGTTTGAGATTATGTCTCTGATGTTTTCCAGTCTATGTTCTGATGTTTTCCAGACTATTTTCTGATATTGTCCAGACTATGTTCTGAAGTTCATAAATATTTGCTTATGTTACAGACTATTTTGTTTTCCAGATTTTTGTTCTGATGTTCTAGTTTCAGACTTTGTTCTGTTGCTACTGATTACGTTCTGATATTCCAGACTTTGTTCTAATGTTCCAGTCTATTTTCTGATGTTCCAGATTATGTTCTAACGTATGATATAAACATGAAATAGTACTATTAAGATTCGCAGTGTTTTAATGTTATTATGTGTGACATACTACATCTATGTTCTGAAGTTCATGAATGTTTGCTGATGTTACAGACTACTTTGTTTTTCAGTCTTATGTTCTGATATTCCAGACTTATGTTATGATGTTCCAGACTTTGTTCTGAGGTTCCATTCTATGTTATGATGTTCCAGACTTTGTTCTGAGGTTCCAGACTGATGTTCTGTGATGTTTCAGACTATATTCTGAGGTTTCAAACCATGTTTTGGGATTCCAGACTATGTTCTAAGGTCCCAGACTATGTTCTGAGGTTCCAGACTATGTTCTGAGGTTCAAGACTTTTTTCTGAGGTTCCAGACTTTCTTCTGACATATGATATATGCATGAAATAGTATTATTAAGTTTCACAGTGTTTTGATATTATTATGTTTGTCTTACAGATATTTTCCAGACTATGTTCTGCAGTTCATAAATATTTTTTTTTTATGTTTAAGACTACTTTGTTGTTATTTTTTCAGACTTACGTTATGATGTTCTAGACTTTGTTCTGATGTTCCAGACTGATGTTCTGATGTTCCAGACTATGTTCCGAGGTTCCAGACTGTGTTCTGAGGTTCCGGACTATGATTCGAGGTTCCTGACTATGTTCCGAGGTTCCAGACTATGTTCTGAGGTTCAAGACTATGTTCTGAGGTTCCGGACTATAATCCGAGGTTCCAGACTTTGTTCTGAGGTTCCAGACTTTGTTCTGAGGTTCCAGACTATGTTCTGAGATTCCGGACTATGTTCCGAGGTTCAAGACTTTGTTCTGAGGTTCTAGGCTTTGTTCGGACGTATGATATATACATGAAATAATATTATTAAGTTTTTCACGGCGTTTTGATGTTATTCTGTTTGTCTTACAGATGTTTTCAAGACTATATTCTACAGTTCATTAATATTTCCTTATGTTAAAGACTACTTTGTTGTTATTTTTTCAGACTTATGTTATGATGTTCTAGACTTTGTTTTGAGGTTTCAGACAATGTTCTGAGGTTCCGGACTATGATCCGAGGTTCCGGACTATGTTCCGAGGTTCCAGACTATGTTCTGAGGTTCCAGGCTATGTTCTGAGGTTCCGAACTATGATCTGAGGGTCCGGACTATGTTCCGATGTTCCAGACTTTGTTCTGAGGTTCCAGACTATGTTCTGAGCTTCCAGACTGTGTTCTGAGGTTTGGGACTATGTTCCGAGGTTCCGGACTATGTTCCGAGGTTCCAGACTGTGTTCTGGGGTTCCAGACTTTGTTCTGAGGCTCCAGACTATGTTCTGAGGTTCCAGACTATGTTCTGGCGTACGTCATTTTTCTCAGTGTTCTAATATTATTATGTTCTTCTTACAGATGGAACGCAAAAAACGCTCTGCTACCACGAGACAGATACTCATTTATAGCACCAGACGGTATTTTTCGCCCAGATATGTGAAAATATATATTTGTTAAGGTATTGTTCGGCAAAATAAATATTGCCCTTTTTCAGTCAACACTTAGTTCACTCTTATATTTTCCCATACATAGTCCTCAGGGTCAGTGCTTCGTTGTGAACAGATGCACATAAATGAATTTTATAGGTAGATAAAATTATTTATGTCATTGTTGTACATTTGGGGCGAATTGGTCCCATTCTGAATTATGTTAATTTATGTACTACGGTAAAAGCCAATCTGGAGTATTCCTTTTATCACGTGATACCGTTAAACCAATCGGGAAACGGCATCTTCCTTCTTCGTTAGCATTCAAGAGTGAATAGCACGCTTCTTTCTTTAATTTTATTTTGGCTAATTTCTGGTTTTATCTTACCACCACCTCCCATTCCACCTCCTCTTTCAAGTGACAATTTTCTAATTTTGAAAGATTTCTCTTAATCTGCAAATTCATCTACATTTGTTGATATGCTTTCGGCGGTTTTATCCGCCCTAATATGTGAATATATATATTTATTATGGCATTGGGCTGTAACTTCATTCAGATATGGAAACATATCTTATTTGTTAAGGGCGGTATTTTTCGCCCAGATATGTGTAAATATAAATTTGTTAAGGTATTTTTCGGCGGTATTTTTCGCCTAGATATGTGAACACATATATTTGTTAATGTATTGTTCGGCAAAGGCGGTATTTTTCGCCCAGATATGTGAAAATATATATTTGTTAAGGTATTGTTCGGCAAAATAAATATTGCCCTTTTTCAGTCAACACTTAGTTCACTCTTATATTTTCCCATACATAGTCCTCAGGGTCAGTGCTTCGTTGTGAACAGATGCACATAAAATAGGAATACATTGTGTCTTTATATTGGTCTCGTTTCAAGGATGAAACTTACTTTACATGTTGTTTTTTCGACATATTTGGCCACCTCCCTATGGCGGATCTATATGTATTTATTAACACGAAATCCGTATTGTAAGCTAACTTAATGTTTTTATGTGTTGTTTACTGAAATGTTTTATGTTTTTGCAGAGATAATCTTTCTATATGAATCTGTTAAGTAACAGAAGTGATAGTTTTATTTCAACGTATTGCCCAAAGCAAAACCAAGATCAATGCAAAATATATGTAAGTGAATTATTAATATACGACTTTAGCTAATGTAAGGGAGACAATCCAATCAGGGGGAATTACTTCTAAACAGTCGATAATCAAGGGAGCGAAAACTCGATATTTCTCATCATAAGCTGGCCATGCTGCGGGATGTCTTGTAGCTGTGGATATGGAAGAAGCATGTTGTGTTGAACTTGAGGTGGTAGATGTTGTGGTGGCTGCATCTGCGGAAGTGGTAATGGTATAGGTGGTATATGGAGCTCCGCATCTGGCCTGTGCCGCATATACTGGATTTGGTTTCTAAGGGCTCGTCCTTGACCACGTCTCGCTCGGGGCATGATTGAAATCAACATGAAAAGAACAATATAAATTTTAAATACTAATTTCTTGTTGGAGGATGTGTGTGTGTGTTGACGGGGTGGGGGGGGGGTGGGGGGGTGGGGGGGGGGAGGGAAGGGGGGACGGGGTTGCGGTGGGTTGGAGGGCTGGGTAGCGGTAGTAATATTATGATAGAAATATTGTCGGTAACTATTACATACATACCGGACATATTGTAAAATCGTTACTAATGTCCTCGGAAATTTGGAAAAATTCACAAGTATTAAAGCATTACAATGAACATTCCTGACAATTGAAAAAATAGAATAAAATTATAGGAAGTATCATATATCCTGCAAGAAAATTCAAATTACACAAATAAAGAACGCAGACATGGCAAAATGGAAATTGGAAACAATTCATATTCATAGGAAGTATGGTATAGAAACATAATTTCGGACAATTTTTTTTTTTGACGTAAAATGGCCAGACAAAGCCCACATTAGGCAAATACAAATATTTTGACTGTACGCTGACACGGCATAATGGCAGGTCAAATTTATAATGATCATTCCGGATAGTCGGTAACAATTCATATATTATATATTTGTATCCCCGGAAGGAAGTTCGGAAGTATCATATACAAACATATAATTACGGACAAAATTTTGACTGGCACCAATTCGGTACAATGGCCAGACAAAGCCCACATTAGGCAAATACAAATATTTTGAAAGCACGCCAAGGC
Organism: Mercenaria mercenaria; assembly: GCF_021730395.1. Lineage (NCBI taxonomy): Eukaryota > Metazoa > Mollusca > Bivalvia > Venerida > Veneridae > Mercenaria > Mercenaria mercenaria. The sequence continues at coordinate 50,402,506 of NC_069364.1, forward strand.
ATAATGAGTCAACTTCAAATAATCGGTTACAATTCATATAGCTGTAACTGGGGGTATCGTAATTATACAAACATATTTGGTACAATGGCCAGACAAAAACCTATTTGGCATTTGTTTATAATATTTATTCATTTCATTTTTATTAAATTTATTTATTTATATATCTACATATAGATCTACCTATATATAGGTGTGTTGTTTTTTTGTACAACAAGCAAAATGCGTCTAATTCTAATTTCTTTTATATATAATTACAATAAATAAGTACAGGCAAAGTGGCCAGTCAACAACAATGGCCTTTTGCTCATTAAGATTCATAAAGCTCCAAACTATGTTAAACGGTTAAACGGCATCACATGCGATCAGCTGTGTAGACGGGAGATGACTAATCAGGCATTCTACACTACCGAGTACTGTATACATGACATTCACCTAAAACTGGGTCAAATTATCGATTCTAGGCTCCTATAATTTAAGTATAGGTTATAGATCATTTATTGACTTTTTAATGCAGTTAAGTTTGCCGAAACGGAGCGCAGTGTAGTGAAGGCAAAACATAATGCATTACAATGTCAATATCTAACTGGTTTTGTTCTTAAACCCCCCTGGTCGTATTTTCCTAAAACAGCTGGAATAAATAAAAACTCTGTTCTGTTCTGTTCTGTTCTGGTATGTTATATTTTGTTCCCATTCCTCATTATTAAAAGCGTTATCATCTCATATCCCTGGATAGAATTGTCAGTTGTTGGTATTTGTAGTTCAGTAAATCAAAACCCGCGTAAGTTTTTAGTTTCTTGGTTAACTTTGACGTTATATGGAAGCAAGAAGCTTTTATTTTTTGAAGTTGTGACTATGTCATCATAATGCTCTTAATGTCAAAAACACCTACATATGTGCTAATAAGTTGTCATATTTGGAAAAACATGATTTATTTGCCTCTAAAGTGAAAGAAATTGTATTTCACTATTTGCTCAATGTAAATGATGGGGATACTTTTAAAACAAAATTGGAAGCAAGAAGATATTCAGTTAGAATAAATATTTTTACATCAAATTGGAGAGGAGAAATTGATGTATAATGTCATATCTGCTAAAACATTCACAAATGTAAAGAAATATTTTAAATTAACCATTGAAAATCGTTCTCCTATATAATCTATTGCTCAAAGTTTATTCAATCGGGAAACTGATATTGATTATCGGGTTACTTTCAAGGGGGACAACCTACTATGATATGCCAGCTGAAATATAATAAAAGTTGGGGATGTTTATATTTAGCAAAAGTTCATTCAAGGTGCAAGTTTGCAGAAATATCATAACATCCCCTTACCTACAAAAACTGACATGCTTTAGAAGTGCTATATATTTTCAATAACCTACAACCTTACACTTCTTGGCAGACAAAAAGAGAAATAAATCAACAATGAAACTGCACACCTTTTCAAACTTAACTTTTTGAGACTGTTGAAATATCTTGATGTGAATCATCTAGACGTTATGATGAAATAAAAAGAAATATTTAGCCTTGTAAATGTTTTCATATCAAAGGGTGTTAATCATAAATAAAATATACAATTCCATGAAACTATACATTCTGTTCCTAAAAAACTCTTAACAGAACAAATAAATTATAAACAAGAGGGTTATGCTGACCCTGGGCCGCTCACCTAAGTAATATGAGATAAATGAGATGTTTCAAATGTCAAACTGATGCTAAAATATTTAAAAAGTATGTCAGTAGGTCACATTCATGGTCACTGAAAGTCAGTTTTATGATCGGGGTGCAAAACTGTATATGTCATCCAAATTTCAAGGCTGTATCTTAAAAAAAACAAGAAAGTAGGTCAGTGCGTCAAGGTCACAGTCAAGTGACCCCTAATTACTTGGAGTCATCAGGTAATTATAATTAAACAGTCTAGGAAATATGATCAGATAATATTTGAAGTATTTTTTCCTATATAACTCATATAAAAGCAAAGTGACCCCAGGGGCGGAGCTTTAACCCTGGGTCATGATTTGAACAATCTTAGTCAAGGACCACTAGACAATGCCACAAGTAAACATTCTATGCTCTGAGTCTCTCGGTTTCAGAGAAGAATATACCAAATATCTAAGCTCTAGGTCTTCAGGTTTCAAAGAAGAAGACTTTTGAAATTTACAATATAGACATATAAAAAAAATAAGACCCGCCCCCTGGTGGCTATGTGTTTTTAACGAAATAGACTGGCATAAGCAATTTTGGTAGAAAGTCACCTAGAGATAATTTCTACCAAGTATTTTTGAAATCGGGCTAACAGTTTCTGAGATTATTTTTTGAAGATTTTCCTTTTGTTTGCCATGGCAACCACATTTCTTAATGGATTTAATTCTTTGGGCCATTTTGAAAGGGGGCCACCCAAGGATAATTTCTGTGAAGTTTGGTGTTAATCTGCCCAGTGGTTTTGAAGAGGAAGATTTTTTTTAAATTTGCAATGAAGCCATTGAGTGAAAAAAAGCCCCGCCCACAGGCGGCCATGCTTTTTAACGAAATAGAACGGCTTAACCGATCGAAGATTGGTAGAGGGTCGCATAGACATCATTTCTACAAAATATTTTTGAAATCCGGCTAATAGTTTCTGAGAAGAAGATTTTTAAAGAGTTTCTTTTCGGTTGCCATGTCATCCACAGTTCTGAATGGATTTTGATTTTTTGGGCAATGTTGAAAGGAGGCAAGATTTTTTTTAATTGTTGTCGAATGCACGACGGACGACGGACACCAAGCGGTCACAAAAGCTCATCTTCAGCCTTTGGCTCAGGTGAGCTTAAAATGTCATAAATGTTGCATAAAATTTTAATGTGACGACCTTTAAATGATAGAAATCTGATATCCTGACAAAACTTCTAAGTATGTCTGTCTAACAGTTCACAAAATATCAGATGGACAGATTCAATAGTACATAGTTAGCTAGTGTCCATAGGACATTGATGCCCCCACTTCCTGTCACTGTATGCATATTATTGATTAAGTCAAGGGTCATAACTCTAGCTTAGCTTTGTGAAATCCCAGTTAAATCACCAGGTGCACAACTTAACATGCTGAATAACAATCCTATGAGGTTTGATGACTCTACGTCAAATCCTTTTTATATGCCCGTTTTGAAAACAAGTGACATATTATGCGATGTCTGCCGATCTGTCCATCCTAGCAAACGAGAGAATATTTGTTTGGTACCAAGGACAATAGCTAACAGTAAATTCTTTTCATTTCATACTGCTCATTGGGTACTTTCTGTCGCTTGTTGTCAACTGTTAAAAAAAAGAAATACCAAATAAAGATCCGTCCGTAAGAACTCCGTCCGAGCAAACATTCAGGGTTACGATCTATCTCACGGGACAGAGAATAAAAGAAACCAATAGGTTCATTCCGTGAACAAAGGGTTTAGGGGCTAGTAGCCAATAAGCAAACAAAAGAAAATAACAAAAGAAATACACAATAAACCTGAGTTGATGGAATGTCCCTTCTTCATAATTTGTTTCCGGAGCTTTACTTTATTAACATTAAAGGTATTTACTTTAAACTTGGAATATAGGTAGATGACAATGGGACGATGTGCAGAGCCCTTGCATTTGCTCTGTAGGTAAACGGTCAAGGTCACAAATTGAACTAAAAGGTCAAAATGTCCATCGTGTTTTGTGTCCTGCGCATAACTAAGTATTGATTTCAAACTTGGCATGTATGTAGACGATGTGCAGAGTACATGAACCGGGTCTGTAGGTCAAGGTCACAAACTAAGCTCAATGATCTAATCTGTCTGTCATATTTCCTGTCCGAACATAACTTATTAACCATTAAAAGTACTGACTTCGAATTTGACAGGAAGGTAGGCGGTGACGAGAGGAGTGCATGAACTTGGGTGGTAAGTCAAAAGTCAAGGTAATAACAAGGTCAAATTTTGCCCATTATATTTTGTGTCCAGAGCATAACTGAAAAAGTATTACTGTGACTCACTGCAGACCTAGAACGCCTGTGATAAATTACAGACTCCGATATATACCGGATTCAAGCGATTTTAATGAAAAGTATTTTTAATGTATATATTTTGTAACCATGGTAATACTAACCTTTACCATAACACTGATCACTCCTTTAGGGTTTGTGAAAATCTGCCATATTATATCTGCCTTGAACAATTTCAAGTGGTGTCTAAACAGTTGCCGTTACAAAGTAAAATACGACAAATCAGATATATCAGTATTATAACAGATTTATTGCACAAAGTAAAAGAAATACATTGTATAATTAACATACATGACTCCTTATTTAAATTACTAGTCCATAGGACATGCTTTATCGTGTTTTCCTTACAAAAAGCGAAAAGGCCTGACTGAGATAAGTTAAAATATACCAAGTACTTGAATTGCGGCACCGGAGATAGAATTATGCACATATTTCCGTTTGTAATGTTTTATGCTTATTGCTGCACGGCATTGGCTTGCTACGTCAGATCACGATTTGTTCAAACCAAAGCAAATATTATTCTGTAAGTATTGATTCTATTCGTACAAACCATGTAAATAAATACACGAGTAATAATTTGCTAAAGTTTTAGTGCATTTGGCCCAGTGTTATCGGAGGAGAAAATGTGAATGTAAAACAATGTCTTTTCAATTTTAATCGCTACTAAACAGCTTTGTGGTGCTCTACGCAAACCAGGTCGTAGACATAACTGATCAGATGTTACATTTGAAGAAGTTTTGGACGCATGCATTTAATGTAGCACAATTAAGCAAATTAAAAAGGACAGACTCCTAGTCAAGCTAACCCACGAAGCCTTATATTTAAAAATTGAGGATATTTGTCTTTGTCGGAAATTGTGTCTACAGTTACAGATTCCGATTCAAAGTTAACTGTTTAGACCGAGCACGAGAGTCGAATAATCCAGTCCGCATCCTTAACTAGTTGTTTTCATAATACTGTATTAAGACAGTACGATCGACTTTTCTCAGTGCTTGAGTCTAAATTAGGGCTTTGCCAGTAAAAGGGGCTTAACTCAATCAAATATATAATCAGAGTTACTGGGATTGTTTCTTCTGGTGTAGACTTTAATATCAAATAACTATCTTAAGTTTCAAGCCAATATCTTTGACAGTAACAGAGATATTGGAAGCTATTTAAAACTTTAACAAAAACATTCTAAGTTTAAAAGGGACATAACCAAGTCAAAATTCAAAGTTATGGGGATTGTTTCTCCTGGTGTAGACTTTGATAGTAAATACTTTTTTAAGTTTCAAATCAAAAGCTTTGATAGTAACAGAGATATTTGACTTTATCAAAAACTTTAACCAACGGCGAGTCCGATGCTGGGGCGAGTGCAATAGCTCTTCTTTTTCTTCGAAAAGTCGAGCTGATAAGATAAAAATAAAACGAATGGCTCATTCATAACGTGTCGTTGTGACGTTTTAAATACGCATAACAATGTCGAGTCTGGGTTTAGTTTGATCATAAATATTGTCATTCGTTTTTCGTTTTTCGCGTGTTGTCATTGTTCTGCGTCCATCGCTGTCCGTCAACATTTGACTTGTGAACACTCGAGGCCACAGTTGTGACCCAATATTTATGTTTGTCTTGATAATTTCTAGGTCAAGTTCAAAACTGGGTCATGTGGGGACAAAAGCTAGGGCAGTAGGCCAGATCAAAGAAAAATCTTGTTAACACTCTAGAATCCACAGTTTAAGTTTGAAACGCATGAGAGTTGGTCAGAATGTTTGTCTTGATGCCCTCTAGGTCAACTTTGAATCTGGGCCATGTGGGCTCAAGACTATGTCACCCAGTCAAATCAAAGGAAAAGCTTGTGAACACTTTAGAGGCCTGATTTATGACCATATCTTCATGAACTTGGTCAGAATCTTTAACTTGATGATCTTAAGGCCAAGTTCAAAACTAGGACATGTTGAGTCAAAAACTAGGTCACTAGCCCAGATCAAAGGAAAATTTTGTAAGCACTCTAGAGTCCACAGTTTAAGTTTGAAACTCATGAGAAATAGTCAGAATGTTTGTCTTCATGACCTCTAGTTTAAAGTCGAATCTGGGTCATGTGAGGTTAAAGGCTAGGTCACCCGGTCAAATCAAAGGAAAATCTTGTTTACATGCTAGAGGCCACATTGATGATCCCATCTTCGTAAAACGTAATCAGAATGTTGAAATTGATGATATTTACTAAAGTATGAATGTGGGTCATGTGGGGTCAAAAACTAGGTCACTAGGCTAGATCAAAGTAAAATCTTTTAAACACTCTACAGTCCACAGTTTAAGTTTGAAACTCGTGAGAATTGGTCAGAATAATTGTCTTGATGACTCATAGGTCAAGTTCGAATCTGGGTGATCTGGGGTTAAAAACTAGGTAACCCAGTCCAATCAAAGGAAAATCTTGTTTACATTCTAGAGGCCAAATTTATGACCCTATCTTCATGAAATTTAGCCAGAATGTTTATCTTGATAATTTCTAGGATAAGTTCGAATCTTGGTCATGTGTGGGGTTAAAAATTAGGTCATTAGGTCAGATCAAAGGAAAATCTTGTAAACATTCTAGAGACAACATTTTAAGATTGAAGCTCATGAGAATTGGTCAAAATGTTTGTCTTGATTAAATCTAGGTCAAACTGGAATATGTATCATCAGGGGTCAAAAACTTGGTCACTTGGTCAAATCAAAGAAAGACTCTGTGTGTGTGTGTGTGTGTGTGTGTGTGTGTGTGTGTGTGTGTCTGTGTGTGTGTCTGTCTGTGTGCGTGCGTGCAATAGGGGCTGCATTTGCGATAGGGGCTGCATTTTTTACTGGATATTCGTGAAATTTGATCAGAATGATTTTCTTGATGAAATCTAGATCATGTTCGAATCTGGGTCATCTGGGGTCAAAAACTAGGTCACCTGGTCAAATCAAAGAAAAACCTTGTGTATGCAATAGGGGCTGCATTTTTCATTTGATATGCATGAAAGTTTGTCAGAATGTTTGTTTCTATAAAATATCGGATTAGTTTTTATATGGGTTATTAATTACGTGGAAACAAAAACTAGGTCAGCCGGTCAAATCGAAGAAAATGTTTGTTTACCCTCTAGGTGCCAAATCTTTGATGTCATCTTCATAGAATTTGGTCAGAATGTTTTTTTATCATTATGTCTTGGACGATGTTGAATCTGGATCTCGTGGGGTCAAAAACCTAGGTCATTAGGTCAAATCAAAGGAGGCGACTTTTTGCTCCAATCTTCCCAATACTTTGTCAGAATGTTTGTTTTTATGAAACTTGGATGAGTTCTAATGTGGGTCATGTGGGATCAAAAACTAGGTCAAATAAACAAGATGCTTGTTTTCACTCAAGAGGTCACATTTTTGGTCAAATCTTAATGAAAATTGGTCCATGAAATCACTTAGTCAAACCTGTTTACACTGTTATGATGTGTTACTGTTACTCAGTTTAGTTTTAGCAAATAAAGTTTTCTGAATTGAGAATTTAACTTTACGGAACAAAGAGGAACTATCAAAGTATCTGATTTCAATCCAGTTGAACATACCATATATAATATTTGCAATACTCTTCGTTTAATACAGACCCAGCCAGCATGACTTTATCGACCCGATATAGGTATAATGTCGGAATGTCGGCAAAATGTGCCGATGTAGGGCCGACGTCGGGCCGTTATGAGTGAGTGAGTTAGGTTTTAAGGCGAATCGACACAAAATGACCATATATCGCCGAGATCGGACCGCTGAACTGCCGCAAAATATTGAAATCGGTAGATCGACATCAATCAGTGTAACTATTTCCGTATTTCGTAAGTCGGATTGACATCGGGCCGATATTGGATTCTCTAATATAGCTATATTTTTCAAAATATTATTGATAAACGTGAAAAGGTAATCTAATTGTTTATGTGTGCTAATTTATTAAGCAAATATGATGTATGCCAGAATTAATCAAACTAGGTTCCAGACAAAATTTGTAGACGGTACTTATCAAAACTTTATATGTAATAAAGGGAGGTTATAATTAAGATGCGTTTTTATTTTATGTAGAATGCCGCCATAGAAATGTTTATATTTACAAAAAAAATGAAAATGTAAATATGTTTAAAATTCTAATTGAACAATTTTAGTAGTGTTAAGAATATACAGAAAACTTACGTAACTGTATAAAACATGTAGTATATAGTTGTGAAAAATATTATATCAATAAAATCAAATAACCATCATACACATGATGCGAGACACATCTGTTCTCAAGTAAATTACTCTGAGAATTTATAAAGTGTATATTCGGAGAAAACTTTGATGAAGCACTGCGTGTCACAATATTTCGCGACAACGATATGATCTGCCAATATCGGGCCGATATCATTCTGATGTTGGCCTAATATCGTTTGCCAATGCCGGACCGATGTCATTATGATGTTGGCCCGATATCGTCTTCCGATGGCGGGCCGACATCATTTCTATTTGCAACCGATATTGAAGCCGATATCGGGCCGTTATAGACAACGACGTCGGTTTGATATTGGGCCGATATAGAATGCTGGCTGGGGAAGGAGTGTCATGGGTAAAATTACTAGGAAAGCTAGTCTGGTGTGCAAAAAAGTTTCTTCACACTTTCGTACACAATATAATGTGAGTGATTCGGAGATATAATTATTATGGTTATTTAAGTTTTTGAATCTAGTTAATATGAAGAGAACAGTTTAAAACGAGGCAGCTACGTAAACCTTAATTGAAAAAATCCCACAGAAGTCGAAAAGTGAGCAGGCTAAACAGATCATTTTGAAGTATGAAATTCGCACCTCCATGGGAACTAATGCTTTTGTGTGGCATCAGAATGTAACATTTTGCATCATTTAAATAGACAGAAATCTGCCAATGGTTGCAGCTGCAGATACAACGCAATCAAGTAAAGTAATAGAAGATCGGATTTGACTGGGTCTGTTCAAAAGAGATAAAGAAATGTTGCACTTGCATCTATTGTTCTTTAGAGATGAATGCATTATATGGAAAAGTATCCCTATACAACTTTAACCATAAGAAATGAATGGCAAAAATTACTGCTTACCAAATATTCATGTTGAGAAGCGTTTATGTGCATTTTTCCGGAACAGAATACATTAAGCAAGCAGATTCTGTTTAGGTTCTTCTAATATGTTTAACTTGAGAAATTGAAAACTATTTCAATACATTTATATGTGTATTTTTTGTTGAGATTTAAGTCGTACTGGACATTTTTGCGGGCACTTGCAGACATCTAGCAGAATCAACGACATTCCACAAGCCAGCTGGATATCTTTCACAAATAATGACCCAAGCAGACCTCAAACCCAGAGAGGTGACCCACCAAAAAAAAGACGTCTTTTTTTTGTTGTTATGACGTCTTTCCGAGACGTCTTTATTTTGTTGTTTTTGAAAGGTGCGTTCACGTCTTTTAGAGACGTCTTTAAGATGTCTTTTAGAGACGTCTTTTTCACGGCTTTTGGTACGTCTTTTTCTCGTTTTTTTCCGGTTGTTTTTGAAAGGTGCGTTCACGTCCTTTAGTGACGACTTCAGAAACTCCCCATAAAACATTTAAAAATTAAAACCAGCACAACAGAAAGATAAAACACATGTTCACTTTAAACATTTAATATTTACATTTTCAAAATCAAACCTCCAGTGTTAGCCAAGAAACATGATGTTATGATACATATACTTAACAACTGATGATTTCACATGATACATATACCCACTCATGTTTATACTGTAAAAAACACACCTCTGCTATATTTTCTAAAACAACTAAAACTTTGAAGCATTAAATCCAAGAAGTAACTATTGCTATTTACATTTCCTCGTTTTCCGTTTAAAATGACGGTCTACATGTAAACACGTGGTATGCTGGTTTTTGATTGGCCCGCACCTAGTTGGAATTTATTTAAGGCATGGGAGGTAAATCGTTATGTACAGGGCTTGTGTATAGTTGCCTCTCTTTGAAAATGGTGAAAATTTACAACGATCGCATTTCATTTCTGATAACAGATTTTCGTTATTTTTTTCAAACAAATTGTGCTGTATTATCATTGCACCTAAGAAGAATAAAAGTTGAATTCTATTTTTGCAAAAACGTCTTTATGACGGAATAAAAACGTCTTTTAAAAGACGTCTTTTTTGCATGCAGAACGACGTGAGAAACACGTCGTTTTTTGGTCACAGACGTCGCGACCAAGAAACAACCAAATAAAGACGTCTTTTTCTGGTCACAGACGTCGCGACCAAGAAACAACCAAATAAAGACGTCTTCCAGACGTCTTTTGTTTGCTGGGGAAGGGCAGGTGATTGATATCAGTACCTGAACAACAGAACTAATTTATGGAGGTACCTAAAGAGAATATGTATTTATGCTAGCTAACTGTGAAAACTATTGAAAGCTGAAAATACATGTTTTAATGTTGTAACTTTCCTTATCACCCGCCCTCACTGTTACTTACCTTGCTTTTTATTATGTTTCGAGCTCACAACTGATGATTTTGTCATCGGCCGTCTCTGTGCGATGCCTCACAGCTGATGTTTGCGGTCTAGGGAGACTGTGTGTTTGGAACGTAGATTTCCATATTGAATATTCATCCTAGTTTTTTCTCCTTTTCCCCAACACTCCACCCTTTCTCTATCCCATCCCCATTTTATGTCTTCCATATAATTAAAATGTATTTGTTGTTGGAGTTTTGAAGCAACCCGTCTGCTGTATCTTTCCACTTTTTGGTCCTTTAGAATCATGGAACCCATTTAATATATTTGCAAAAGAATTTCGCTTAAGCCGTTAATTGCTAGGTTGCACTTTCTACAACCTCTCATGAACAGGCTAAATCAAACCGAGTCTTCTGTTATTTTTCCTTGCTTGCATTCTATGCTTCAAAAGGACCTCCTTGCATACTTTATTCTAAAAGAGAAGAAGTTAAAGATCCAGACGATCATCCTATAGATCAGGTACCCGATACAGTTGTGCAGATTTTGAAGACTAGAAATTAGGTGTTTGGTAACTTGGATAACAGAAAATATAGACAATAGATTTCTGACAAGTTCATTTGTAGATTTCTGTTCAAGACTCATAATGCCTTTGTTTAAAATGTGGCTGCCACATTTTCCGTTATGGACGTAAAATATATTAAGTTCTTGTTAAATCATATTTTATATAATTACTTTCTTTAACATTTGTCAAAGGTTTAAAATCTGCTGAATATACTAGAATGTTTTATTGGATCCATTTTTATTACCTCCCTTAACTGGCTGTAATTATAACATTTCATGTACAATATTAAAAGTAGTGCTTTTCTAACTATGTATGTACGCAATAACATCTATTTGGAAATCTGTTTCATCTGTTTTTAAGATAAACAAAAATAACGCACTGTTGAACTTGGCATAATTGGCATATTGATCCATGTTTTCAGATAGCAAGATAAACATGTCCAGAAATGAGACCGTGTTTTGAAGAGTATTGTCCCTTGATCATTATGCAAACTTGTTTAAATTTGGTTGTTTTCCTATATACCATCTTAACGCGAGTATCGAGTTTTGTTAATCTCTCTTATGGTATCTTGATAATCTTGATGACTTTATTGGTATTGTAACAACATGGAATGATTTTTTTTTACACAAGCGGAGTTAATACCTTGCCTAGTTATACATAACATTGTAATTTCTTCAAATTGGTGATTTTGAATGATAATCCGTTGTTTTTTGTTTGTTTGTTTGTTTGAAAACTGAGAGTTGGGAAGCATGTTATTCCCATTACTCAGCGTAAAGAAATATAAAATACATTTCATAGCTACTTTTAAATATGTAATTAATCTTTTGATTATATCTTTAATGGCAAAAATGTGAATTATAAATTTAATTCGGATGTTTTCTGCTTTTTGGCTTACACAAAACGCCATGCTTCTCCAGACACACAACAAAAATTAAATTCAACCAAAAATTTAAGAATACAAATCACAAAATCACGATTTGCAGGTGCACAGCCAAGCGCGGGATTTTCGCTTCTTTTTAAAGCAAAAAGTTATTTTACCGGTATTTTTGTAGACATTCAATTCAATAAAACGATGTTTGAAATTCACTGTTACCTTACCTTTTAACATTAAAAGTTCTTCAAGTGTCTAGTTGGAAGTTTTTCTCAATATACATAACGTAATTTCTTCAAATTGGTGATTTTGAATGATAATTGGGTATTTGTTTCAAAATTGATCGTCGGGATGCATGTTATTCGCATTATTCAGCGTAATTTTAAAAATTACATGTATTTATTTATTTTTTATTATATGTTTTGAGGGCAAAACTGTATGTGTTAAAAAGTTCGGTGTAGAAATGTAACGTAGCGCGGCCATTTAATACAACAAATCATTACCTTTTAACCAGTTTTTATGTAACATAGCAACAGTCTTTTATCAATTTCAACATAACATTTTCACGTACATAGTATTTAGTGACCTAGCATATTACCCTAACAGTACTCTCCCTATCTCTCTCCCATCTGTCTTACACACAAATATTTTCGAAATATAAACAAGTAGCAGTCTGGCCGCTATGTAAAATTACGCATTTCCTTTAATATAATTACTTTGAACTGCATATATATATATATATATTGTTGAATAAAAGTCCGTGAGCTCTCAGACCAATATATATTGGTCTGAGAGCTCACGGACTTTTATTGCAACAACTGAGGCCAAAAGAAGTTTATACTTTTTTTGGAAACAATATTTCATATCCTCCATGAAAACACATTTCTTAAGTGTCAAAGCCGTGCCTATCTATATTTTGTTCACTTATGTTAGTGATAGGGGAGGTAAAACTCACTTGTAAAAATATTAGGGGGTAGGGTAAAATGTACGTCTACCAGTTTTTTACACTGTTTAATTACAGTAATATTTGATTGTCAGTAAATGTATATATGTCAAACAATGACAGCAATAAGAAATTCATTAAAATGGAATGAAAGGCAAACTTGATATTCAAGGGCAAAGGTCAAATTTATGTAAAAATCACAAAAATTGACATATTTGAAATTTATTTTTATTCTTAGAAATTAGTTTGTTATCATAAGTCACTCATCTTTATCTATGTAATGTGTATATATCAGCAAAAATCAGCAAAAAGTCAAGGTCAGCCCTGATAACTGAAGGTCAAAGTTCATTTTCATGCAAAAATGTGAAAAATATACCTTTACTTTTTCTAATCTGTTTAATATGTCTTCACATTAGTAGTGGCTGAAGTTAATTCGTTTCAATGTTTGTATGTTAGGCAAAATCAGCAGTGCAGATGTAACCCCAAAACCGCCAAGGGTAAAGCTAATATCAAAGGTCAAAAGTCAAATTTGCGTTAAAATTGCATGAATAGCTTCCTGTTTGAAAAATAGCAGATACCTTTTTCATTATTAGTAATTGTTTGTGATTAAGTTCAATTTATATATGTTCCACAATGTCAGTAATAAAATATAGTCTGGAATGAGTCAAGTTCAAATGTGATATTAAGGGTCAAAGGTCATTTTCAAGTAAAAGAATGAAAAAATAGCTCTTTAACTTTTCTCTTTGTTGATAATATCTTGTTGATATTAGTCAATGATATCAGTTCATTTTATTGTATAAATGGCATGCATAGACAGTTTCAAAACATTCTAGGTTGACCATAATATCATAGGTCAAAGGTAAAAAAGTGAGTAAAATGTTGCAATAATATCAACTATTTGTTATTATTATTATTGTTTAAAAGTATTTGTTTTATCATTTAAGTAACTGATCGTTGTTCATTTTACTATATAATTGTCAGACGATGTCATGGAAGAGAAAAGATGTCAAGGTCAAACCTGGTATTAAAGGTCAGGGGCATTTTTTGCGTAAAAGATCAAAATGTAGTACTCATTACTTTGTTCAAAAATAGCTTGTTGTTATAATTCATTGTTAGCAATTTATTTTAATGGTCAGCAATGTAGGTCTTATTCCAATAAGTCAAAGCCAAATAAAACCTATTATCAACGCTCAAATTGTGTGAAAATTCGCAAAAACAGCATTTTTTGCAATGATTTGTCTTTATTGTTTTAAGGTATTTTTGTCAAAACTAGAAACTGATCATTATTAATTTTAAAGTATACATAACAGATGATATCGTTCTTCCTTTATAATGGAAAATTAGTTAATATCAAACCTGACATTTAAGGTCAAAGGTGAGGGTCTCTAAGAAACTCGACATTATGAAAAAAACTGGCTGGAACAAGTTGGCGAGCCAATGGAAAGATCTTACGGCAAGTCTGCACAGGCACCGTTTGGCCCATAGCAAAGTACGCACCCACCTCATGGGTAACTGCTTCCTAAGACAGTAAAGATAAACTGGACAAGGTTCAAAATTCAGGCCTGAGGATAATTCTCGGAGCAATGAAAACAACTCCAACAAAAGAAATGGAAAAGAGGGTCACCTTGAGCCGCTAGAGACAAGACGAGAGTACAAAGCCCTTGTGCAGGCAGAGAAGGCAAAGAGACTACCATCACATCCACTCCACTCAAAACTCGAGAGCTGAACCAGGAACGGACTAAAACGAAAGAGTCTCAACCATATCGCCAAAGAACTACAAAAAGGGAAAGCAGAGGCAGAGCCGCTTGTACCCGATCAGTGGGTTCCTAGACATTGTGCTTCGAAGATCAGATTGGAGGTGCCAGGAGTAGAAGAAAAGGGAAAACAGCATCAGGCTCACCAACAATCTCTTACGCTAAAAATGATCAATGACCGCTATCAAGCACACTCTTGGATCCAAGCATATACCAATGGATCAGTGGAAAAAGCAGTTCGGAGTGCTGGGAGTAGTGCCTACATCAAATTTCCAGACAACTTCACTGTCACACTCTCTTATCCAGTCGGCAAGAGATGCTCCAACTTCAGAGCCGAGGTGCAAGCCCTCACACCGGCCACACCCCAACTGTATGAGCGAGGAGAAAAGGGACAAAATATTGTTTCCCTAACAGACTCCAAGTCAACTCTTCAGGCTTTCTCATTAGGTCCATCAGACACCTTAACGAGACAGCTGCTAAAAATATCAATCTCCTGTCTGAGAGCAACAATGTAGCATTTCAATGGATTCCTGCACATGTGGGCATAGCCGGAAATGAAGCTGCAGACAAATTTGCAACCAAGCAAATACAGCCCCAACCACCAACTGCATACAGAGAAGCTCAGACTCTGCTGAAGAACAGCTTTGTGTCAGACTGGAAGAACATAAATGGAGGCTACCTGCCCAATCATGAAAGACTATATAAGCTAATCAGGCACAGCCAAACAACTATCCTTCTTCCGCGCAGTGGACACTGTGGCCTGAGGAAACATATGAAGAAGCTGGGTGTTGCAGAGAGAGCTAAATGTCAGTGCGGATCAGAGGAACAAACACCATTCCACATCTTGCAGAGCTGTTTCTATCTGGAAGAAGCACGCCAGAAAGTTTGGTCCACAGACATCTCATTTGAGACCAAGCTGTGGGGAGATGCCAGCGAACTGCAGAATACGGTGCATTTCTTTGCGGCATCTAATCTTAAGAAATAAAACGACCATAAGAAGATGAAACGCAGTAAGTAAGTAAGTAAGTAAGTAAGTAAAGGTTAACATTAAAATGAATGAACATCAAATTATAACGACAAGATATTTTTGAACAAAGAAATAAAAAAAAACAGTGCTAACTTTTTAATTTTTTTTTCCAGAAAATGAATTTTAGCTTTAACATCAGGGCTGATCTATAGACTCATGTCTGATGATATCTTCATTGTTGACATTGACCCATATATATATGAAACTTCAAGGAATAACTATAAGATACTAATAATAATAAAATACCTTTAAACAATGAAAAATATTGTAAGGATATTGTCTGTTATAGATATTTTAAAATGAATAATGATCAGTTTTACCAGTGACAAAAATACCCTGAAACAATAAAGAAAAATCATTGCACAAATGCTGTTTCTTGTGAATTTTTACACAAATGACCTTTGGCCTTTAATAATAGGTTTGCCTTTGACTTATTGGGATAAGACCTACATTGCTGACCTTGCGCGACATGTATACATTAAAGTAAATTGGTAACAGTTAATAATAACAACAAGCTATTTTTGAACAAAGAAATGAGTAAGTATGCTACATTTTGTGATTTTTTTTTATACAAAAATGACCCCTAATCTTTAATACCAGGTTTGACCTTGACATCTTTTCTCTTAATACCCATTAAGTCATCAAGATTATCACTGACTAATATCGACAAGATATTATCAACAAAGAGAAAAGTTAAAGAGCTTTTTTTTTTCATTCTGTTACTTGAAAATGACCTTTGACTCTTAATGTCACATTTGAACTTGACTCATTCCAGACTATCTTTTATCACTGACATTGTGAAACATATATAAATTGAACTTAATCACAAGCAATTACTAATAATGAAAAAAGGTATCTGTTATTTTTCAAACAGTAAGCTATTCATGCAATATTTCACACAATTTGACCTTTGATATTATTTGCAAACGTATTCTAAATGTAAAGCTAAATTGTAGCAATGTTAGCATTTATGGTGAATTAGGTCGATATCCTCTTTATGTAGCACGTTATGTACGAATTGTAAAATATTTGTGTAAAATTCAGAGTTCAGATAATATTTTGATAAATACGATGTATAATGAAACCTTGCAATTGTGCAATAGAGGTTGTAGAAATTGGGTTTATAAGAAAATGTTAAGTGAATATGGTTTTATGTATGTATTTGATGACGACTTTGTAGATTTTCAAACATTACCATTTTTATTTAAACAAAGAGTTATGGACTGTTTTATTCAAGAATGGCATAGTAGTTTAGATAGAAATCAAGTTCTCTTAAATTACAAGTATTTGAAAACTAATTTTGGCTATGAGAATTACTTAAACATTTTGCCATACAATCTCCGCTATTATTTTTGTAAATTAAAAATCTCTGTTTTACCGTTAAGAATCCAAACTGGCCGATATGCAAGAAAAATGACTCCTAGAGACCAAAGGAAATGTTTATGTTGTAACTCTGATGTTGACATTGAAGATGAGTTTCATGTTATTTTTATATGCCCATGTTATAATGATTTGAGAAGTAAGTATATTACACGATATTTTAGCAATAGACCTTCTATGTATAAATTTTTAGAATTATTAAACTCAACAGATAAACACATTCTAGTAAACCTATCGAAATTTGTTAAAGAAATGTTAACAATTAGGAATTCTATTCTTAATATGTAATATGTTCATCTTCTGTTTAACTATTAATGTTATGTATAATGATGAAGTATTTGTACCATATATGATTATCTCACTATGACTGTCACCTATTCGTTTATTTATTTGAATTTATAATGACTATGTACTATGTACACGTCTAGAAAATAAACTTCTGTTCTGTTCTGATATTAGCTTTACCCTTGGCGGTTTTGGAGTTACATCTGCACTGCTGACTTTGCCTGACATACAAACATTAAAACGGATTAACTTCAGCGACTAATAATGTGAAGACATATTAAATTAGAAAAAGTTTTTCACATTTTTGCATAAAAATGAAATTTGACCTTCAATTATCAGGGCTGACCTTGACTTTTTGCAATAATATTTGTATTTCTGATTTTTGCTGATATATACACATTACATAGATAAAGATTAGTGACTTATGATAACAAACTATTTTTTAAGAATAAAAATAAATTTCAAATATATACCCTACCCCTTAATATTTTTACAAGTGAGTTTTACTTCCACTATCACAAACATAGGTGAACAAAATATAGATAGGCACGGCTTTGACACTTAAGAAATGGGTTTTCATGGAGGATATGAAATATTGTTTCCAAAAAAGAATAAACTTCTTTTGGCCTTAATTGTTGCAATAAAAGTCCATAAGCTCTCGGACCATATGGTAGGCTACATGTTTTTTTGTGACAGGTTTGACATGCAAGTATAGAAATCTTTCATTAGGGCCCAGTTGTTCAAAACTTTAACAGGCGAATAAGCTAACGGTCGGTTAACTTTTAGAGTTATATTTCAACATTTTAGAAAACTTAGAAAAACTGATGGATGAGTTAATGGTTATGAACACTAAGATGTCTTTACAGTAAAACTATGATAATGTACTAGTGTTTCCCACCAAGACTAGTATTTTGAATCAAAATTTAACAGCCGGTTAGTTTAACACCCTGTTAAAGTTTCGAAAAACTGGGCCCAGGTCGTATACAATATACTGTTACATTACAGAAATTCAAAATACACATTTTAAATATTATGGATCCGTGGCCTATAAATGTATTTTTCTTTATAATAATGTTAATTTAGATTTTTCTCGGTAATATGAATTTTCAAAATTGATAACTTGTTATCCATAATGTAGGTTTTAAGTTTAAAATTGTTATTGTGGCTATAGCTGTGAGTGTGTTTAGACAAGAACCGTAATATTTGTTATGTCGGGACATGTCAAACAAACAGACACTTAATCCAATTAGTTACCATTTATAAAGATATATGTCAGCATTCGGGTAACTTATTGTCAAACGCGTTATTAATCTTGTATATATATAATTACTTTTATTTTATATCTGTTTTATTAGCTATTTCATTAGCTATGACATTTTATAAACAAGAGGGCCATAATGGCCCTATATCGCTCACCTGTTATCATTGCACTTAAGGACAAGAAGGTCAAAAAATCATAATCAAGATCAATCAAAAGAATTATGAGAAATTATAGTTGAAATTTTCTTAGTTACTTCAAATAAAATTATTTTCAAATCAGGCCAGTAGTTTCATGCCCGAAGGATTATATCAGAGGAGGATAGGAGCAAAATTTTGACTGATGAAGCCCAAAGGACAGGAAACAACAAAGGGAAGAAATTTAAAAAAGTCCTCAGAAACAAATATCTAAGTCCAACATGTCCAGAGGACAGGAACAACAAAGGGAAGAAATTTAACCAAAAAGAAAAAACAATTTACAAGGTATAGATACACCAGTCCTAAAAATTGGAGGTACCATCCATGTTGTACCACAGAAAAGTGGTCTCGGTTTTTCCCTACGGCCAATAATAAAAAAGTTACTAAATAAGCTATTTATAGTAACATAAAAGGGAAGTAATTAAAAAAATTATTGTAAGTGAACAAAAGAAGGATCTGCCAAATAAAAGCAAAAGCACTGCAATGCAACGCAACGCAAATGCAGAGCAATATACACACAAAACAAAGTCATATGACCTTTGACCCCTAAGTGTGACCTTGACCTTGAAGTGAGCCACCCGAAGCATGCGCTCTGCACGTCGTTTCAATGAGGTGAACATTTGTGTCAGGTTTCTTTGAAATCCTTCAAGGGGTTCAAGAGTTACAGAGCGGAAGGAAAATTGCTAACCAACATACAGACAGACAGACGGACACCGAGGCGATAACATAATACATCGCTTCGGACGTATAAAGAGGAATCAAGATCTTATGGTGATACAAGTTGTGTGCAAGTTTGGTTAAATTCAAATCATAAATGAAGCTGCTATTGTGCAGACAAGGTCAAAATAGCTAATTCTGGTCCTATCAGGGGCCATAACTCTGGAACCCATAACAGAATCTGGGCTGTTCAAGAAAGGAACCAAGATCTTGTAGTGATACAAGTTGTGTGCAAGTTTGGTTAAATTCAAATCATAAATGAAGCTGCAATTGTGCAGACAAGGTCAAAAAAACTAATTTTGGCCCTTTCAGGGGCCATAACTCTGGAACCAATTATGGGATCTGGCCGGTTCAATAAAGGAACCGAGATCTTATGGTGACACAAGTTTTGTGCAAGTTTGATTAAATTCAAATTATAAATGAAGCTGCTTTTGTGCAGACAAGGTCAAAATAGCTATTTCTGGCCCTTTCAGGGGCCATAACTCTGGAACCCATAACGGAATCTGGCCAGTTCAAGAAAGGAACCATGACCTTATGGTGATACAAGTTGTGTGCAAGTTTGGTAAAAATAAAATCATAAATAAAGCTGCTATTTTGCAGACAAGGTCAAAATAGCTCATTTTGACCCTTTCAGGGGCTATAACTCTGGAACCCATAATGGGATCTGGCCAGTTCAAGAAAGGAACCAAGATCTTATAGTGATACAAGTTTTGTGCAAATTTGGTTAAAATGAAATCATAAATGAAATCACTATCGTGCAGACAAGGAATTGTTGACGCACAAAAATAACAAATTCTGGCCCTTTAAGGGGCAATAACTCTAGAACCCATGATGGGATCTGGCCAGTTTTCGAAAGGAAGCGAGATATCATGCCAATACAAGTTTTGTACAAGTTTGATCAAAATTGCTTGCAAAATGTGGTCTCTATCCTGTTCACAAGAAATTGTGGACGGACGGACGGACGACGGACAAAGGGTGATCACAAAAGCTCACCCTGTCACTATGTGACAGGTGAGCTAAAAATACAAGGCAATATCTTTCTAAAAATGTTGAATAATTAGATGAATTTATTGCAAAAAAAGATTCTGCTCCATAAATTGTTTCTCCTACTTTTTCTCTTTTGGTGCAAGAAAATGTAAACAAAAGGGAGACCACTACATCCAACAAAGGGATAAGTTTCATAATGCATAAATAGCAATGTTTTAGTTACTTCCCCTTTAGTGGTGATAGTAACAGAAAGTGAATAATTGCTTCTCCCTAAGAATTTCATTACTTCCGTTGCGCATGCGCAGTGAGCACTCTACGATTGGAAGTTTTAGGGGCAAATCGCTTGTAAATGAGAGTTGATAATGATTTTATTTATGCAAAAATAGGATACTTGCAAGGTAATCCATCATCTGTAGAATTTCTTTTTGTTTGCTGCTGTATTTATGAAAATTGAAAATCATTTCCAACTTTCTATGTTACTAGATAAAAGCAAAGTTTCAAAGTTTTCAAGCGAGCGGCACTTTCTACTTTCAATCGGTGGCCGCCATATTTGTTTACGTTAAAGGTCAAGGTCATTGAAATACCTAGTTTTATCTATTCAGTCGTGAACGTTCATTTGCAACACGTGACCGTACAATATATTAACCTTATTGGACGCACGTGCATAGAAAAACTGTATTTTTTTCGTATTTGGACGGTTCAAAAAGTCCCATGTTAAACATACGATAAAGCCCGTAACGCGTGAAAATTTTACGAATGTAAATCGGGTGAAGTAGGCGCTTTATGTACAGAGTTAGATTATGCGTCTTGAAATGAGGAAGGCAGAAAAACAGTATTCAGTGAATCAGTTTTAATTTAAACTAAAATAAAATAGATACAGAATAAAAATGTTATTTAACGTTGAACTGTACAATACGAGATATATTTGGACTCGTACCCAGCTGGGAAAACCATACTGGACTCGCCTAGCGGCTCGTCCAATATGGTTTTCTCACTTGGGTACGAGTCCAAATATATCCCCGTATTGTACAGAACAATGTTAAATAACCTAATATTATTCTATGTGTATTTAATCGTGAACGTTTATTTGCAACACGTGGCCGTAGTATATATTACCTATTGGACACACGTGCGTACAAAAAACTGTAGGCCTATTTTTTCCCGTATTTGGACGGTTCAACAGTCCCATATTAAGCGACAAAGCCTAAAACGTGTGAAAATGTTCCGAATGTAAATCGGGTGAAGTAGGCGCTCTATGCATGAGTTTGATTATGTGTCTTGAAAAGGCAGAAATGCAATATTCAGTGAATCGTTTTTAATTTAACTAAAATAAATTAGACATAGAATAAAAAAGCTATTTATCATTGTACTGTACAATACGAAATATATTTGGACTCGTACCCGGCTGAGAAAACCATAATGGCTCGTAGCGGCTCGTCCAATATGTTTTTCTCAGCTGGGTACGAGTCCAAATATTTATAGGTTATTAACTTTGTAATTTGTATGTGGATATATGCACGAGTTCTGCAGCGGTAATATTGCGCGACTTTAGGAGCGCAATATTATCCGCGAAAGAACGAGTGCATATATCCACATACAAAGTTGATAACCTTTTTATTACATACCCGCTATCAAATAATTAATTTATGTCTAAATTATCGTTCTGTAACGAAAGACAAGAAAAATACGAAAAGAATTTCTCCGAAAATGTAGTAAACAAACCAAACTGACGAGCATTAATATCTTCCGCGAAAATGACGTCAACTTGTTGTCGCAACGTTTATTTCATCTTAAAATTTACAAAATCTTCAATTTTCCCGCCAATTTGTTTCGTGTTATATCTGCTGGGGAGGGTCGTCATCTGATGTTGTAAAAACTTGTGGCCCGATCCATTTGCTTATTTGTTTGTGTTTGTAAAAATGTTATATATGCTTGTAAATATTGAATGAGCAATAAAATATGTTTAAAACTATCACTTTCATTCTACAACGGCGGCGTCGGCGACTTAGTATGTTTTAGTATCAAAGCAATAGCATTAATATATCATCATCAGCGCCCTCCAACACATTTTAGCCAGAAATTCGGATGTAAATTCGGAATATGTGCGAAAAAATAAAAAGTCGGATTCGGTTCGGATTCATTTACGATTGGATCGTTGTAGATCTAGATAGCCCTTACTGTATAATTATATCACATGGATATTTCAGTGAATACACTTTCTCAAATATGTATCATTTGGAAGTTCCAGAAGCTAAACGAAGTATTACTTATAGAATAAAAAAGACTAGGTTACAATGCTTAGAAAAGAAATATTTTATTATATTCATGTGCCTAATAATTTCAAAATGTATTATTCTACAGTGATATAAATTAAAAACGCAACATCCTTCCATAAATGCTAGATACGTCATAAATGCAATTTACATCCAAATTCTTTGATGTCCGTGACAACTATTTTTTTTTAAATTAGATCTGATACAGTTGTTTTGTGCTACTTGAAGTGTAACCGTAAACGTTATTATTGATCATACAAAGTCACAATGTAAATTTACAGAAAAATCAACTGTCAAATACAAATTACATGTTTCAGTATGGTCAACTAAAGTTTTACACCATCCATTAAAAATAGCAAGCCAAAATCATCAATTTTGCACCTTTTGAACAGCCTGCAATGATCCCGCTGCAAGAACAATGCCCAATTTTATTGCATTTCTCAATTAAATAGTCCTTACTGAACTTCTGGATATGACCGGAATGAGGGCCAATCCAGCTCGTTTTTTTCACAAAATAGCGGAAATGTTCCTGAGTATCAATCAACAAACACAGAACCCTTCCGTGATTTGAATTTTTCCGCGAAAAGGGGTCTCATTGATTCATACAAAGCTAGCAGCAGTTAGTTTTACAACTGACATCAGAATTTTACATGTATCGGCTGTAAAAATTGCTAAAGAATTAACAATCATTATCTCTCACCTTAATTTACAGACATCCAAAATCACGAAGTTCTAATTATTACAAATATTGACGGGGGCCAAAATTCGAAGTGTACCCTGCTACCTAAGCAGAGATATCTAATAACCTACTTCCCCTGCAATTACATATTTGAGTGCTAAGTGAAAACGGTTTAAGGCACTATTACATACCTTTTTGCACAACAAAAACGTTTAGGATTTATCTATAAGATAAGATAAGATTAGATAAGATATGTTTATTATAGTCTCACTCTGCATGAATACAAATATAATACAGTTACATTTACAAATAAAATATTCATGCAAACCTTTCTTAATAGAAATATGAGAGTCTAGGAGAACAAACATTACAGAATTAAACTTTAAAAGTTTCATATTAATATTCTATCACTAAAACTTTTAAAAGTATTTTATACAATTCACAGTAAAATCTCCATCTACTAAAAGAACAATATATTGATATTACACATTATATACACACACATGCCTTTAGCCCTTGGAAACAGACAGACTGCATCAGTGTATCAGGGACAAATTCTTGAATACTTAAAACATATATATTCTTTAAAATCATCTAGGATCTTAACACAAATTACAGGTTATCATCATCCAGTATGTATTATACCATGTTTAAATTCTTAATATAATATAGAGATACTATAGACAAATAGAATTAGTGACAAATTTTTTAAACATAACCCTGACATCCAGTGAAATGTTTGATTTTCCCTTTAAAATCAGCTTCATATGATTTTGTCAGATTACTTATGGTAAAAAAAATCTTTTAACGAGCCGATGATTAAATGAAATACCAGAAAAATGTTTAGTGCAGATAATACAGCTTTTATCAAAATGTCACACTAGAAGCAATTTTATCATACAGAACAGATAGGATTAGTACAGGTGCCTTTTTTAAACCTCTATTTCCTATGTCTAGGGCACTATGTAATCGTTTTATAAAAAAAAATCTTGGTCAGTTACCACGTCACGACTTTCAAGGATGTTCCATTTTCGTTATCGACGACCAAATATCTGCATATCTAAATAAAACCTGTCCAAACATGAGATTCAGTCGCGCTGTAGTCAAGCTTTATGTAGCACATAATAATCACCATCATGACGTCCACATCTTATAATAATAATATAAAATAAACATTTGCGAAGTATTCCAGTAACAAATATATATATGTGTTGCGCTTTTGTAAAAACACCCCACTAAACACAAAGGACTAATTATTTAACATATTTCAGTGTGTTCTAGTTGGCAAAATGTCTCTCTGTGCAATTTGAAAAGAAACCATTCTATGCACAGAACAAAATACACAAGTCAACACAGCTTCAAGATACACATGATGTCAGATACATTATAAGGCTGGAGCCTTGTTACCTCCTAAACTGTTACCCTCAAGGCCGGAAACTTCCATCTGCACCTGTGACAGAATCTTTTTCTTGCATACCGATATCAAGAAATAATAATAAAAATTAAATCATTCGAACAGCTTTCTTTTTAGAACTATTTCTTATAGCAGCGTATTTAAACAAAGCGCGGGAAAGCAACGTCCGTAAACAGGAAAGACGTCATGACGTTTAAAAGACAAATAACAATGTTTAGTTCCGGTTTTGTTTTATCAGTTGCAGCGTAACGTTATGAATTTTTGATAAAATAACGTGTTTTGAATTGAGAAATATACTATCAGGGACAAAGAGGAACTGTCAAGGTATTGGATTTTAATTTCGTTTTTTGAAATAAAATATAAATAACTACATAAATCTTCTACATATCTGTAGTTCGTAATACGTCATTTAAAGCACGAGAGTCATCTGGGTGTAAGATGGATTTTTCCAGCACTGGTAAATATACCAGAAATCCCGTCTGGTATGCAAGAAGTTATTATCTGCAAACAATTTGAAAGAGATATTCACAGTGTATGGATGCTGACTATATTTTTGTAATTTAAGATGTAGCGTCTCCTTTCTCCTCATTTGTTACTTCCGGGGCACTTCCAATGTTGTCCATTAACTTCTCCTTATTGGCGTCATACCTTATATTTTGAATATTATTTTTACTTGTCTGGTTCGACGCTGACTGCTGACCATTGACTTCATACACTATAAATTGAATAATATTTTTTTAAATGTATAAACATTCAATCTGATTTTACAGCTGTTAAACTTAGATAATCTGAAACAATGCGCCTCATGGCTTACATTTCAAAACTAAATAAATTATATTTTGCTACACATACTAGTATCCTTGAAATGGTGCAATTTTAGACTCCATGTCAGCGCTTATAGTCACAACAGAATTGGTAGACTGTCCGCCAAGTCCGGATCCTTGGTCGGGCCGACGGGGCCCGTGCTCCCACGCCCCTCATTTGGCTGAGAAGTGACCTATGCTTATCAAAGGTGCATCCAACTATCACAATATTTCTGGATCCGTGCCTGCTGCCCGCTAGGTTGCAAGTACGAATTTTTTTTTTTTGTTAGACGTTAAAAGTTGACTGCCTTCAAATTTTAGGAACATGTGTAACCTTCCATCATACATTCTCATGAACGACATTTAAATGTAATCCTAATATTAACTCTGGCGGCCCCTAAAAGGTGCTAAATATCTCCATTTGAACAAAATTGGGAGATGACCTCGTATAGATGCTACAGACCAAGTGTGATGAAGATCCATCAAGCAGTCGCCAAGAAGAAGTTCTTTAAAGGTTTTCAAATTGTTTACATTAGCCCCTTTTAGGGGCCAATAGAGCTAAAAATGTTTTAGCTCTGGCGGCCCCTAAAACAGGGGCCAATATGAAACATTTGAAAAAAATTGATAAAGGTCTATGCTAGGATGCTACTGACTATGTTTGGTGTAATTCAAGTCGCAACAAAGGGACATTATTCTAACCGAACGCCGAGGATAATATGGCTGACGTCACTCCTTTTGATTTTCCAGTTTACCCGAGTTCGTGATTAATGTTATAGAAACCTTGGCTCATATTCATAAAGACCGTAAAGTCGCAAAAACATAAAGGTTGGACAAAGCATTGGGGAGACGAGCGTTCCCGATCCTGAGATGTGAATAAACCCTGAAAAATGTCCATTTAAGCATATATCGCATATCAACACGGAATAAAGCGTAGTAGAACTAGCAGACTATACTTTTGTTTGGCTTTAAAGTAACGTAGAATTAGACTAAAGCAATGGTTCCCGTAAGCCTCACGACTCAGACAGATAAGTTAGGGGCAAGTGACATTAGGTCTTCTTCCACTGAGAACCCTAGCATATTTCGAGATAATTTATAACATAAGAACCAAATTGCACCTAAAACATTGCACAGATTCAACTCTTAAATCCCATGTTTTAACGGGTCTCACAATAATACGTAAGTGCCTGTAGATATTCTCTAGAAAATGCAAATGTTTCACTATTTAAATGAATAAAATTATATATAGCTGACAAAATTGTATCCCTAAAGATAAATTTTATGCCATCCAAAAAGGATTTTGAAATAACTTGGCATAAATGTTCACCATAATAAGACGACGTGTCATGCGCAAGACCAAGACCTTTAGCTCCAAGGTTAAGGTCACACTTAGAGGTTAAAGGTTAACAAGGTCTGTTTCTTGTCTGGTCCATAACTCTGCCATCGATAAAGGGATTTTAGAATTACTGGGCGTAAATGCTACCTATAATGAGATGACCTGTCATGCGCAAGACCCAGACCCCTAGCTCCAAGGTCAATGTCATACTTAGAAGTCAAATGGTAATATGGTCTGTTTCTTGTCTGGTCCATAACTCTGCCATTTATCAAGGGATTTGAAAATAATTTGACACAAATGTTAACCATATTTAGATGTGTCACGCTTCTGACCCGAGTCTCTCAGGGCAAGGTCAAGGTCACAAATGATTCATTTCTAAACTATTCTGGCATATTTTTCACAGACGACTGTAGCATTCTTGGCACGCCTCATGGGCATTTGTCACTAATAGTGACAGCTTTTTTTTCCCTGATTTCATGAATAAATTATCTTCTGAAACGTAAGAATAAGCTTCGCAATTTATTCAGTTAATACGTGTCCATACTTAAACTCCAGAATTACAGAAATCTATTCCGGAATTTATTTCGTACGAATCATTGTGTTCCTAATGTTAGGGAGTTCTGTCAAAACAAGTGTTTTACACCAAAAAATGTTTACAGAATGATGAATATATATCAAATTTCAGTTTCAAATATATGATTTGCTTAACAACTTCACAATTTAGATAACCCACTTTTTGCAAACAACAACAAAAATGTGAGTAGTTATTATTAGATATGGTATGGCAATTTAAATCTTACTTTCACTGCTTCTTTTGACGCACGGCAGGCACTCTGGTTTAAATAGCCACCTGAAAGTAGATTAATTAGTTAATGTATATGTCATTATTAGATCAAACATCATAGAATATCGAAAATAAAATGTAACATGTTTGCAAAAGCTTTTATTACTTAAGTAAGTTTCATTATCAAAATAATGTTTGAAATATTGTGTTTTCCTGGCCCTTTGAGGTCATGTCCGTATAATCCATTCAATATATCTGCATAATATAATTCCGCTTTTTATCTTACGACGGTGCTAAGGGTGCATGAGGGCACTATTATACTTTTCTGACACCATCAAACCGAATATTCTATTATGTAGTAATTACAGGCGCGGAAGTAAAAGTCGGCCGGTCGCTTTAAAGAACGGAACATTGCAACCAAATCGACTATCCGTATTTGAACTGGAGCTGTGTATCGAAATATTGTTGTTTAACCCTTTCGGCACCGATACTGTCTGACAATGCGTAGAAGTAATATTTTGTGACTATGACGTGTGCGTATGACTACTCTGTGCATTATAACATCGTCTTTTCTGTTCTTCTTTCGACTGAAAACGAAGCTATAAGTTTGTTATACATTAAATTTGGTGACAGTAAGACAATTCTTACCAAAAAAAATCCGTTTTTAGTAAATGCGACCTTGACCTTGACTCAACGGCATCAATACAAAAATGTTAGGCCCTGGCCAGGATTTGAACCGCAAACCATCAGTTCCACATCACATAAGGTAATGTTGGCCAAACACTGTAGACCACTGCGCCACTGTGGAATTTCCTAAATTTGCTGATTAATAAAATTATACTGACCTTGAACTTGACCCGACTGACATTTTATACAATCGCAACGTTGGTTTATCTATAAGCTATCTATAGGCTAAGTTTTATTTCAATACATCAATGCAAACTAAAGTTATTGGGCGGAAAGTCTTTTTTTCTATTTTAGCAACAGTGACATTGACTTAATTGACCTTATATGATATCCCAAACTCCGTCTCTACGCAAGGTACCTATGTACAAAGTTTCAGTTCAGTCGGTTACTCCTAACTCAAATGTTTGAGCTGAAACAAAAAGTTCATGCCGTCTGACCGCTCGCCCTGCAACATTCGCCATTTTTAAATCTGCTTTCCTATTTTTTCTACAGCTATTTATTGTTATTATACATTTTCCGATTTTTGTAACTGCTGCCTTTCTTATCTGATGATCTGCTATACAATATTCGTTCGTAACTATTTTGGTCATGTCAGACATGGTTTTGACTTAGTTTGTATGGAACTGCCTAGACTGCCTTGGCATGATAATTATTATTTTGTCATGTGCATTTTCCAATATATTCTGTACAAATTATAATTCGTTATGTAGACAAAGCAGTTTGTTATGTACATTTACTAGTTTGTGCAGTACATTCACTTGTTTGTGATGTACAATTAATACTTCGTTATGTGTTTTTTTCCAATATATTCGGTACAATTCATAATTTGTTATGTAGATAAAGCAGTTTGTTGTGTACATATAATAGTTTGTCATGTGCAATTTTCAATTTATTCCGTACAAATCATAATTTGTCTTGTAGATAAATCAGTTTGTTATGTACATTAACCAGTTAGTCCTGTACATTTCTTAGTTTGTGCTGTCCATTCTTTAGTTTGTGCTGTACAATTAACAGTTGGTCGTGTGCATTTTCCAATATATTCGGTACAAATAATAATTTGTTATGTAGATACCCCACTTTGTTATGTACATTTACTAGTTTGTGTAGTACATTCGGTAGTTTGTGCTGTACAATTAACAGTTCGTCATGTGCTTTTTCCAATATATTCGGTACAAATCATAATTTGTTATGTAGATAAATCAGTTATGTACATTTACTAGTTTGTCCAGTACATTCGCTAGTTTGAACTGTACAATTAACAGTTTGTCATGTACTTTTTTCCAATATATTCGGTACAAATCATAATCTGTTATGTAGATAAACAAGTTTATTATGTACATTTACTAGTTTGTGCAGTACATTCGGTAGTTTGTGCTGTACAATTAACAGTTCGTCAAGTGCTTTTTCCAACATATTCGGTACAAATCATAATTTGTTACGTAGATGAACAAGTTTGTTATGTACATTTACTAGTTTGTGCAGTACATTCGCTAGTTTGTGCTGTACAATTAATAGTTCTTTATGTGCATTTTCCAATATATTCGGTACAAATCATAATTTGTTATGTAGATAAACCAGTTTGTACCGAATACATTGGAAAATGCGCATGACGAATTGTTAATTGTACTGTGTATAGCACAAACTAATGCACAGGACAAACTGGTAAATGTTCATAACAAACTGCTTTATCTGCAAGACAAATTATGATTTGTACGAATATATTGGAAATTGCACATGACGAACAAAACAAACTAGTTAATGCACAGAACAAACCAAGAAATGTACAAATGTACTGCACAAACTAGTAAATGTATATACCAAACTGCTTTATCTACATAACAAATTATTATTTTGTACCGAATATTTTGGAAATTGCACATGACGAACTATTAACTGTACAGAACAAACTAGTAAATGCACAGCACAACCTAAAAAATGTACTGCACAAACAAGTAAATGTATATAAGAAATTGCTTTATCTACATAACAAATTATGATTTGTACTGAATATATATTGGAATACGCACATAACGAAATATTAATTGTACATCACAAACTAGCGAATGTACTGCAAAAACTAGTAAATGTGCATAACAAACTGCTTTATCTACATAACAAATTATTATATGTACCGAAGATATTGGAAATTGCACATAACAAGCTTTTAATTGTACAGAACAAACAAATAAATAAACAGAACAAACTAAGAAATGTTTTGCAAAAACTAGTAAATGTATATGACAAACTGCTTTATCTACATAACAAAATATGATTTGCACCGAATATATTGGAAAAAGCACGTAACGAGCAATTAATTGTACATCACAAACTAGCGAATGTACTGGACAAAGTAGTAAATGTATATAGCAAACTGCTTTATCAACATAACACATTTTTATTTGTACCGAATATATTGGAAAATGCACATGACAAACTAATAATTATCATGTCAAGGCAGTCTAGGCGTTCCATAAGTTTGAGTCATTATCAGCTCCATGTGTACTAAACCATTTTAAAAACGCAACACTTCTGTCTGTTCAGCCAAAAATAATTGCGAATATCTGAAGCAATTAATATTTTTGATAACAAAATTAAAGGAAGATGGTCATGATGGCCATATAGTGTTCACCTGTAATATACTGCTTTCTTCAACAGTTTTGGAAGATAATTATGCAAGGAAAATGTCTGTGAAAATATTACTAAACAGTATATTTGCACAGTCTTTGAAAAAGGATAAGCGGTTTCCAAAAATAATTTTAAATTTGGGCCTTAGAAAATTTTGAAAGCTTGCAATATAGACATAAAGGAAAGAGGTGACCACACCGACTGGCAAACATGTTTTTGACGAAACAAAATATTATGAACATTCTTGGTATAAGGTAACACAAGGACCATTTGTGTGAAATTATTTTGAAATCCAGCCAGCTGTTCCATACAAGAATTCTTTTTTAAAGTTTCCAATATATACAAACAGGAAAAAATGACCATGATTTTTAACGAATCAGGATAATTTGAATAATCTTGGCAGAATGTTAGGCATACTTAAGGACCATTTGTATGAAATTATTTCAAAAGCGGACTATCAACTTTAGGAGATGTCGTTTAAAAGTGTTTTTTTTTTCTATTTTTAGCCCTGGCGGCCCCTATGTGCAACCAACCGGAACCATTTGGAAGAGCATTGCACAAGGAACATCCAGGTCAAGGTTTATCAACAACCACAAAATGGTTTCAGCGGAGATGTAGTTTAAAGGAAAGTGTGTACGGACGGACGGACGGTCGACGGACGCCGGACAGTGAGCGATCACAATAGCTCAACCAGAGCCCTTTTCGTATGATTTCGGAATCATTTATGAATGAAACATTCTTTTTTGTCTATCCATTTTTATTGGAATATGTGAGATTAAATAAATATAATGCGTCTGTAGGACACAGGGTGTGCCCCCACTATTACATTTGTCACAAATAAGGGAAAATAATTCAGTTGTTTGAAGTCTTAATGGCGTATAGCCTTAACAAACATTTTATGAAAAGGATTCATTATTCTAGGCCATATACTTTTTTAGCGATGACTTGCAAAAGTCCACTATTTTGGCTATTTCATGGGCCATAACTCTATAATAAGCGCTAAGATTCTCATGAAGATTGCCAAGTGTGCAAAGGTCACATTATGATAAAGACTCAAGCAAGGTTTCATGAATCTACATCAAATACGTTTTTGAGCCAAGCACATAATCAAATACAACCCCATTATCAGGGGCCATAACTTTAAAAATAGAGGGTGGAGCTAGCCAAAAACAAGAGATTTGCAGGTTTATATCATGATAAAGACTCATGCAAGTTATCATCCATTTCTATCATATACTTTTTGAGGTAGGCACGTCACAAGGTAAAAATGTGCATTTTTGACTATTTTCAGGGTCCATAACTCTGAAAATAAGTGGCGGAGGCAGATAAAAATAGGAGGTACACAAGTTCACAAAACATTTATATAATTGCAACCTCCGCACAGGAATATTGTCAAACAAATTACTATACCAATACGGGGAAGTGTGTTTCAGTCTGATATAAATGTTGCATTGTACTTACAGCAATCTTTTTCTGAAGAAAACGATTTCACTGGTAGTTGCTAAAGCAACGTCAGAACAGTTGCAGCAAATATTACGTTTTATAGTTATTGTATCAGTCACACTATACCGTATAGCGTAAACGGGCGGAAACGTATAGAAAAAATTGCGGCAGGAAGTTATCTGGTGACGAAAGGCTTCCCCTGCTGATGCTCGGTGCTCTCGCGATCGGTGTAAGGGGCGCATAAAACGCACAATGACCGCAAGATTAACGCACATATATAGAAACAACGTTCAATTAACTGATATCACCGTACTAGTAACGGACTTGAACCGCATAAAACGTAAGTGCAACGCATGAGAAACTGACAAAACGTTCTTGTCAGTTATCTTCCGTTAAACATACGTTACATCCGTTGCAAGTTCGATTGTAGTCCGGCCGTGAATCAGGTCCACCGGACAAGTTCTGATGCGAACCGAACATGTACAGAATAGGGAACGCACGAGTAACGAACAAAACGTATATCAGCGCATTGCTACCGTACATCTAACAGACAATTTTGTCCGGTGGTATACGTTCTAAATCTTGAACATGCTCAAAACCTTCCACCGGATGGAACGAACATCGCCGGAAAAGGAGCACAGGCGCCGCATGAGAAACGGAAAAGAAACGCATGCGAACGGACACGAACGGATAGAAAATTTTATTATACTTTGGATGTCCGTTAACGCTTAACGGTGTAGTGTGACTGAGGCTTATTATAGCATAAAACTTTTTGTCACTTTTCAGGAGAGAACACGTGTGTTAACAGAGAGATTCTCGCTCGCTTATTGCTTTAACACCTTTCTATGTATGCGCGTTCAGTGGCAAAGCGTAAATGCAATAGGACCCCGAAACGGATATTTAAAAAAGAAATGACGTTCTCGTGAAAAAAACTAAGCAGATATTCCCCCACATTTCATAGAAATCCAATGACGTTGCGGATTACACATTCCTTTTATAAGTTTTTAAGCGTTTTATGCTACAATACCTACCGGGCTCGGGCACCAACCGATCCCTCGGAATTCTTCAGATGTTATAACACGATAAAACATGTGTTATCCCTATATACATCACCTTAAATCAATAAGATCCCCAGACCCCGTGCTCACAAATCATTTTTCAGTCTCAGCTGAGTCTGATAATAAAACTTTATTTTTCATTTATATCTAAATAGCATGTCATGTTTAAAACTAAATTTTTATGTTTAATAGAATTTTTTTTTCAAATGACTACTCTGTATTGATGGTCAGTCTCAGCTGAAATTTAACCTTGAAGATTTATTAAAATTGATATTAAAATTTCAAACTCAAGCTCAGCTGAGACCGAAAAATGTTTTGTGATCACGGAGTCTGGAAACATAGAACGTATAAAGCACACGTGGACGTGGTATCTAATATGTAATATTTATTTATTTATTTGGGTTTTACGGCGCACCAACACAGTATAGGTTATATGGCGCCAAACAGATGCAATATTTAGGTAAATGTTTGGTTAAGCTTTTATACCCTTTATGTTATGGACCGGACAGGGAAAAAACCCTTTTGCACTTAGATCTCAAAGGTAACCTTGATCTTTGAGTTTGGGATCTGAGTGCCATGCTTGACGCATTGTCTCATTATGGGGAATATTGGTGTCAAGTAGTATTAAAATCCTTTGATGGGTGATAAGAGTTATGGATCGGACTGAAAACAAACTATCGTACTTTGACATCTGTAGGAGACCTTGATCTTTGAAATAGGGATCTTGGTGTTATGGCTGGCACATCGTCTCATTATGTCATACATTTTGCAGTGTAATAAAAGAGAAAAACTCTACCGATATTCGGCTTCCAAGTTTTACCAGGCTATTCTTAGTTGGAATTTAACCTTAAAGTTTTATTAAAATTGATATCAAAATTTCAACTGAAACTCAGCTGAGACCGAAAGTAAGTTTTTTTTAACACGGAGCCTGGACCTTTAAGCTAGGTGTCTTGGTGCTGCACATGACCCGTCGTTCCGTTATGGGCTACGAAAACGTCTTACTTACTTATCACATTGGTACTTACAGCAGAATGGCAACGACTATGCCAAGAACCATTAAGACTATGCCAGTAATCCCCAAAGCGTCTGAAATATGTAAAACAAAATTAAATACTTATGAAACGGATATTCAATGTTCCCGGATCAATCGCCAAACACAGAATAATCCCAAATCAGCAAGTGCATTTTAATTTGTCAGCAATAAGTTTAAAAAATAAATAAAAAAATTGTGAAACTATTATTCTTCGACATCAGACGTAATTATAATAGAAAAATAAATGATCTATACCAACAAGACAAGAGCGCAAAACTGTCACAATATACACAGGTAACAGCAGATTACTTGTGAGTTTTATAATACTCTTTTTTATTAAGAAGACAAAGTTTCTCATTCTGACTAACTCAACTGTTGAGATACTTTTAAAAACGGGTCGGTAATCAAACCAGACCAGCTTTAATAGAGATACATATTCTTTATAAAGTATGGTTGAGATCAAAGAAAAAAAACCTGTGATTTTTCGAAATTTTGAGCAATGCAAGAGCCATAAGTTCACTGCGACCTAGCTTGTCCTGTGGATTTTCAAATCTGGCCGAAATAGAACTGATTTTGTTATTAATTAAGCGGATACTGTCTGTTTTCGCAGTTTTAACTAATTCAGTGAACACACGAGTGACAGAAACTATCCCGTTGGCTATCAAATCTGGCACAATTATTATACCCATACACATTCTGGCCAAGTTTAGTATACTTTAAGTAAGAACTACTCGAGTTAGAGAGCGAACACTGTTAAATTTCGCAGTTTTGAGTAATCAAAGGCTGAACTATTCAGCTGAATATCAAATTTTACCGAGATATTATGCCTGTTAACTAAAATTCGTCGACGAATAAGACGAAATTTACGGGAGAAAGATAAGTGATCTATGCTCATAAAAAGTAAACATATACATTTGCATAGACATGTATTAGCGAAAGTGATAAAAGAGCAAACTACGAATGGAGATATTGCATAAATACATCTAAAATGAATCTTTTGAAATTTGGAGAGGAATTTTGTAGAAATCTTGTGCATCAGTACGGGTTGTGCTTTTAATAAAAAAGCCGAATTATGTTTCAATTTGTACTAAAAAACAAATGATCGAGATTTTCATTGCGCATTATTCATTGTAAATTATTCGTATCCACGTACAGTTGCTACATTCAATGTTGTAAAAAAACTTGAAGAAAATATAGAAATAAATGCTCCCATCAAAGCCCAGGTTTGCTTTAAAAGTTCCACTAAAACAGACTTCCTCTACATGGTAGTTCTGCAGTGGCATTACGAACGATTTTGCTGGGCTATTCAGAGCATAAAGATTACTTGCTATAGATAGTAATTATGCAACAGGCTTGTTAATGCAGTCGACTGCAAACATTGATGCTATTATACGGAACGCCTAAACTGCCTTGGAATGATACTTATTAGTTCGTCATGTGCATTTACCAATATATTCGGTACAAATAATAAATTGTTATTTAGATAAAGCAGTTTGTTCTGTCCAATTGATAGTTCGTCATGGGCTTTTTCTAGTATATTCGGTACAAATTATAATTTGTTATGTAGATAAAGCAGTTTATTCTGTGCAAATAATAGTTCGTCCTGTGCATTTACCAATATATTCGGTACAAATAATAATTTGTTATGTAGATAAATTAGTTTGTTCTGTAAAATTAATAGTTCGTCACGTGCATTATCCAATATATCCGGTACAAATAATAATTTGTTATGTAGATAAAACAGTTTGTTAAGTACACTGAATAGTTTGTCATGTACATTTCTTAGTTTGTGTTGTGCTTTAAGCAGCTTGTTCTGTACAACTAAAAGCTCGTTATGTGCATTTTCCAATATATTGGGTACAAATAATAAGTTGTTATGTAGATAAAGCTGTTTGTTATGTACATTTTCTAGTTTGTGTTGTGCTTTCAGCAGTTTGTGCTGTCCATTTGATAGTTCGCTATGTACATTTTACAATATATTTAGTCCCAATTATAATTTGTCATGTCCACTTATCAATTCATCATGCTGATATAACAATTTGTCTTGTACGAAAAACAATTCGTTATGCGGTTTATTTATACAGGTAAGTATTAGACAAAGCACCGGCAAAAATAGAAGAATTGATCATTTACAGTCAACTCGTGCCCCATTCTTCTCGTTCTCCAGTGAACTCCTCCACCATGGCAGTTTCAAATGTCTTTTCACCCCTATTTTTCGACTCCCTTTTCAATACTTATTTTTTACGAAGTTTGCTGACAAATATTAATCAAATTATGATGTTAAATATATAGCCCGGCTTATAAATCCTAAAATATGGCCGAACCATGCATATTTTAGTAGAGACTTAAGATAATACATTTCTTAAAGAACAATATCAGAAGATAAATTCTGAATCAGTCAACCACGAAAGCCTGGGCAAACTGTTTTATGACGTCATCTTTAGGACTATTGAATTCGTAAAAATAATATGATCATGTTTAGCAACGTTTAAAATTTTATCGTCATTTTCGAAAGTTCTTATAATCTGGTGACAAAACAATTGGGGCTATGCAGAGCTTCTCAAAGTTACATTATTTTAAGAAATATCAAAGAAAGGTCACTTTTGGAATAATTTGTATGAACAGGGATAAATTATCTAAAACGACGTATAACATTTCTTAAACTTTACATCCTGTTTTCAAACAATGACAATTTTTTTATAAAAAAGTGTTATAAAACAGAGGAAACATGTGTTCATACTTAGATTATATCGCTTTAGAATTGTTCTGACTATAAATGCCTTTTCGGGGTCATTTTAAACTTGTCCACACATACGGGAGAGACGCCTCATATTTTGCTCATTCTGAATGTTTTATATTTCTTTCTTGTGGATACGAACTAAACCTCGTGTTTATGTAACAATCAATTCATACATTGATCTTAATTTGAATTAAATACTTTCCTATACTTTTGCAGCGATATATTACTTGATATAACATAATGAAGAACAATGTAGAGTGGTTAATTTCATGACTATTTCGCAACAGAGCTAGGCTTAGGGATGGCATATAAAATACTAAGAAAAGCAAACCCTTTCTAATTGTTAAAAAGCAAGAAACGTATATAAATTTAAAGAATATTTGTAGGGATAGGTCTGAGAGATTTTATTAGTAGCGCGATATTGCATACAGCTGTAAACTGTATGACAACATGCACTTTCCATTACAGCTAATCAAAACATGCAATATCAAATACTTTTATTCACATCAATGCCTCAACCCATTTAGAAGCGGCTCAATAAAAAAAAACTTAATATATCTAACTATCTAGCTCATATTTTATTGTTTATTGTAGTCTTTTAAAACATTTGTTTAGAACTATAATGTTAAAAGTGGTATGTGATGTGAGATAATATTTTGACACGAACTAATGCAAGTTGA
Organism: Mercenaria mercenaria; assembly: GCF_021730395.1. Taxonomy (NCBI): domain Eukaryota; kingdom Metazoa; phylum Mollusca; class Bivalvia; order Venerida; family Veneridae; genus Mercenaria; species Mercenaria mercenaria. The sequence continues at coordinate 50,440,494 of NC_069364.1, forward strand.
TCCCGATAAGGTAAAATATCCGGAAAGAAGGTGTGTGTTGTTTGTGTGTCTGTGTGTGTGTGTGGAGGGGGGGGGGGGGCGTTGGGGGGGAGAGCGGGGATACTCATCCGAATATACTTTTTAACTGATGAATAAAACTGAACATTTGCGCATGTTTGAAACGATTTATTTCCTTACTAAATTTGATTTTTGGGGTGTTTTTACCTGTCAGATATACATTATTCTATTATATAAATTAATGAGAAAAAAATGTATGATTGCTTCATATTGTGGCGACTTTGATCTAATATATTTATATCAAACTGTATTTCACCAGTGAGATGATACACTGTGCTAATCTGTCGTATGACTGTAGACAACCCTATGTTCCATTACTATGACTTTACGTAAAGCTGGAACAACTGCGGTATGGTAAATGTGTATGTTACCGGATGTGACCAATGGGAAAACTGCATTGTGACACCACATTAACACATTTGATGTAGGGTTCCCGAGAAGTATAACTCCCAAAATATGTAAAATTAGACTGAATATTTCAAGTAGTAGTTATAAGATACACATCACCATTTTGGTATGAAATACATGATTTTTATTTAAAGCGCGTGTGAAGACTACCACCGTCTGTAAGCTAAACACGTCCATATGTTTCATACCCAGATGTGAAGCACTTAATCACAGTCTATTTCTTAATGAAAGGGAGTGTAAGATGAACATAAGCATTTTACACATCTTAGTACTGTAAACCGATTGCACTTGATGAAATGAAATGAAATAAATAGTTCTACCCAAGTTAATTGGCTTTCCAAAATGGGACTACAAATATCAGAACGTTTGGATGTACGATTGATTACAGACGTCGCGTCGTCATTCTTTTGTGATTACACTAGACATTAGTTATAAGACACTTTCATGATGTTGTATGATAGTATAAATATATGTCGTAAGTTGAAAAGTTTATCTATAAAAACAGTTAAAGTAATGCAAAACTGAATCAGTGTAAACAATATTAAAGAAAGACAAATAAAAAATGTGCTTATATGATATAAACAGCAAATTAGCAGTTTCCATTTTGGTATGTACTACATTGACGCGTTCGCAATACGCACCCCTTAACATTTAAAACACGAATATATTTAGCTGATTTTTATTTTACACTATATCCATAGACCTTTAGGATAATAGGTCAATAACAACTTTGTAAGACGACAGGTCAATAACAACTCTGTAAGACTTTTTCATGCTTTGTGTGATTAAATTATGTTCTCATGTCAATTTTCTTTCAATCTTAAATGTTCATGTATCACATATAAATACAGTTTGGTTAACGTAAGAAATAAATCGCGACTTAGTACTGTTCATTTGAGTATATCTTTAATTACGTTAGTTTGCAAAAATATAAAGAATGATACACACATCATGCCGTTACAAGAAGGGTAAAACAGCTTTGTTTGATTTATAGAAACATTTCACTTAAAATATCACACCCATGTCTTTATATAAATCACGCTGTTAAAAATATCGCATTTTAATTAGATATATTAAAACATTTTGGTTCAATTACTGCGCATCTGAGCTCTGAACTATGATAAATCAGGTGAAAAACCACTCGACGGCCTTCTTTATTTTTATTCTTACATGGTCATTGAAATTTCATGATACAATTTTGCTGGGCTTCATTTATCCAAGTAGTAATAAACCGGACGTCATATCACCACTTGACGTCATCACGGACTTCATAATGCAGTCATACCGGTCCGCGCCTCAACCGTTGTTTATCGCAGATTCTAACGCAACCGAATTCATTTTCCTATTTGATTATTGTGTATTGTTATATATCAATACATTTTAATTTCCTGACGTCACAATTATTACGTCAGTCGCACAGGAAAAGAAATCAACACAAAATAGAAAATAGGCAAATACTAGCATTTGATGGATGTCGTCAAGGATCTGTGTGTGTTCGGGTTTAACGTCTTTTTCAACAATTTTTCAGTCTTATAAACGACGGTGTCTACTTGTAGCAGTGAGCACAATGCCCAATTTTATAGTGTTGCCACACTGGCATATCACACCGTAGACACGTGGCATGATACCACGTCAAGTCGGTTCGAACCTCACTCGGGGCGTTGAATTCTTCATGTAAGGAATCCATCCAGCTGGCTTACGGAAGGTTTGTGGTTCTACCCAGGTGCCCGCTCGTGATGAAATAATACACGGAGGTCCACCTGGGGTCTTCCTCCACCATCAAAGCTGGAAAGTCGCCATATGACCATATATGACGTGTCGGTGCTATGTTAAACCGAACGAAACCCCTCCCCCCCACCAAGTCACATTATACTGACACCGGGCTGACCAGTCCTAGCACTATCCCCTCAATGCTGAGCGCCAAGCGAGGAAGCTGCTAGTACCATTTTTTACGTCTTTGGTATGATGCGGCCGGGGATCGAACCCACGACGTCCCGCACTCGAAGCGTACTTTAAAGTCCTTCGTAATGTGTAAGAATCGAAATAATATATCAAATTTAGTGATATGCTCTTCATTGTTTGTCATCTGATTCGTATTATTATATCACTCGAGCTACGCCCACGTGATATTAATTCTTATTTCTTAAATATACAGATATTGATTACTTTTTTCTTTGTTTAACTGCAACCAAATCCAGCTAGGTCAGAATGTGCAATTTATTTAATGGTAAATCGCCATGAATGATTCCACTTAATTATTCTTTACGAGACCACGAACCTTTTAATCTAACTACTACCAATATTATAACACATAAATCACCGTAATGCGACAAATATGCACAATATATTTCCATTTACCGATTACCTCCCTTTTAATTGCGTTAACTGATTATTTTTCAGGAAAATGATATATTCGTTCGCAGATAATGTCACAAAAGTGTAATAAGTGTTGTTTTAAGGGTTTTGTATTGAAAAATGAGTATTATATTACAAACATTTTACGGTAATTTTGATAAAAGAGAATGAACGGTAGCTGTTTATAAACCACAGTGAATATTTTTTTCTTTTTCTGAAATATATTATTTATTTACATTATTTCAATTCTGCATTCCTATAAAGATAAATTATATAACAATTTTGTCAGGATTCATTAAAAAATATAACTACTAAGAGCATTTTTATCAAAATAACAGTAGTCGTTGCGCATGAATAAGCTTGAGAGTAAACCTGATCTTGGTACTATAAAATTAAAAGATATTAACACAAAACACTTAAATCCAAAAAATCTTAAAGATTCATTAAAAATTGAGCGAAATATGACGATTTAAAAAGAAATTTGCTGAAAATATCCTTTATATGAGTTGTCTGCCCCTGACAAGAGAAGGTGCGAAAAGTTAGTGTTCCATATCCAGATTTCTATTTGACATAACTTTCAATCATTTTATGTTCATGGCTTGTCTCTACTAAAAAGTGCAAGATCGGATGACTTATAAGCCGGACTAATATGCATGTTCTGTATGAAAATATGAAAATTAATACATTTTAAAAACAACATTTTCTTTATGAATACCCGACTGTGTGTAATAGTGTAAAGTGCATGCCCGTTTCGTAGTTCAACGTGTAAAGTTTGCTGGTTTTTTTTAATATTCTAATCGCGATCGTTTTGAAATGCCTATTACTTAAAAAATCTTGTTTAGAAATATCTGATTTCATGTTAAATTACAAAACGTGTACAAAATCTGGAATGACTACGTAATAAAATAAAATATATGATGGAAAAGCAGTCTAAGCGTTCCATTTTATCTACATAACAAACTATTATTTGTACCGGACATATTGGAAAATGCACATAACGAACTATCAATTGTACAGAACTGCTAAATGCACAACACAAACTAAGAAATGTACAGGACAAACTGTTTTATCTACATAACAAATTATCATTTGTACCGAATATATTGGAATATGCACACGACGAACTATTTATTGTACATAACAAACTACCAAATGTACTTAACAAACTGTTTTACTTACTTAACAAATTATTTGTACCGAATGTATTGGTTAATGCACATGACTAACTATCAATTGTACACAACAAACTACTTTATCTACATAACAAATTATTATTTGTACCGAATATATTGGAAAATGCACATGACGAACTATTAATTGTACAGAACAAACTGCTTTATCTACATAACAAATAATAATTTGCACCGAATATTTTGGAAAAAGCACATGACGAACGATCAATTGTACAGAACAAACTGCTTTATCTACGTAACAAATTGTTATTGTTCCGAATATATTGGTAAATGCACATGACGAACTAATAACTATCATGCCAAGGCAGTTTAGGTGTTCCATACTGTTAACTGAACTTTAGACAAACATGGGCGTTATATAGTTTCTGAGACAGCATATCGCCGAAGCATCTAGCTGGTACTGTCTATCATATTTTTTTTTCTAACAAACTGCTTCAAATTGAAGTAGATGTGCTGGTACATGGGTCCGCTATAAGTGGTACCTGACCATAAGTGCAAAGTGCAAACGTTTGAAATATAATAAAATCTATAAAACATAAGAAATTAATGAAAGATTTTTTAATGTAACTCTAAAGTGGGTATACTGTTTTGAGCCAAAGTGACGTGTAAACGACAAGAGTCATATCGGAAATGGCTATCCCAAACCAAACCAAATGTTTCTTGATAAAGGTGACAAAGAACAGGACATATTTTGAAATAATGAATTGTATGCGAATTGTTGGCCAAGGAACACGTGCACCAAGATGTAGAACATATTACTTGAACTTTTATCATTATGGTAACAACCACGAGGCCGAAACGTTAATGAAATAAAAAACGTGAAATCTAGAGTTAGTTTAATCAAATTTTATTGCTTATATATACATGTATATACAAAAACAAAACCTTTAAGAAACAGAGGTGCCAAGTTCTTACAATACTAGCGATATTTTAAGAGTAAAAGGTAAGTAGAGTTATGGATTTTGTGCAGTGCAGTTCCTCTCAATATCTGCTGCCATTTTGAAAAGTTTTAGCAAAACTTGCACAAAAGCTATTGAATCATATTTAAATATTTACAAAACTAAACATGCTAGAGGCAATTTCCCTCAATGTCCCCCACCTTTGTTATAATTTCAACAAGAGCTCGTCGAACACGAAAAGCACCCCCCGCCTTGATGCATTCGGTAATTGCACAAGAAACCAAAAAATATTTGCTCACTGTAAACAAAACAAAACAAAAATAAACTGTTCGTGTTCAATGTGACCTTTACCTTTGACCTATTGACCTCAAAATCAATAGAAGTCATCTGCTATCATGACCATTCTCCCTATCCGTTTTCCTGATCCTAGACCCAAGCGTTCTTTAGTTATCGCCCGGAAACCGTTTTACTGTTCCTGGTCACTGTGACTGTTACTGTTCCTGGTCACCTCAAAATCAATAGGGGTCATCTGTTGGTGATGACCGTCCTTCCTATCAAGCAATCTTGAGTTATCATCCGGAATCCGTTTAACTGTTCCGGGTCACTGTGACCTTGATCTTTGACATAATGACCTCAGAATCAACAGGAGTCATCTACTGGTCATGACCAACCTCCCTATCAACATTAGATCCTAGGCCCAAGCGTTCTTGGGTTATCATTCGGAAAAGGATTGGTCTACATACAGGGCGACAGACCGACAGACCGATCGACATTTGCAAAACAATATACCTCTCCTTTTCCGAAGGGGGGTATAATAAAATCCCTTCAATAAACTCAATAAGGGAGGGGGTGAATTAAAACAGCAAGCAAAGTAGAGTTATGATTCTTGTATATTGCACTTCCTTTAAACGACCTCTGTCATTGCTTAAGGTAAAAATCGAATCTCTATCAAAAGTTTTGCTCTAAACAAACGTGAAATGAGTAACTTATATAATTGGAAGTAATTCAAAATGTAAGCAAGGTCAAGTTATGGGCCTTGTATTCTGCAGTTTCCCATTAAGTTCCTTCATCTTTGTTTGCAGTCTGTCTGAATAAAATCCATTGAGCACTTACAGATTGGTGCATTGGGCAAGTACATTTGATAAAGAGAGACAACTTAAAATGTAAGCTGGACAGAGTTATGGTTCTTGTAAAATGCACTTCCTTTCTTAAGGCCTCAGTCATCTGTTATCCCTTAAAAAGTTTAATTGTCCTCTGAGCAAATTTAAAGTTTTATAAATAACCGAACAAAAGGAGGTAATTAAAATGTTAAACAGATAAAGTTTTTGTATACTACACTTTCCCATGATAACCTCCATTATTGTATTGAGTTTTTGCAATTTGCAGTTATGGCATACAGACACTTAAAAGAAACATTGGGTGAAAAACGACGGATTCAAATAGTCCTCAGTTTTTAGCCCGACGAAGAATGGAGAGCTATCCTACTCGTCCTTCCGCGTCCGCACTTTGGTTAACGTTTTGATGCACTTTCTCTTTATCTTTGTTATTACTTGATGGATTTACTTCAGACTTAAAATGGTTGTTCCTCATCATCACCAACATCATATGGCACAAGGGTCATAACTCTGGCACCAATATTTCATTAATTATTTCCCCCTTTTTTACGTAGAATTTTAGGTTAAAGTTTTGGTGCACTTTCAATTTATCTCAGTTACTACTTAATGGATTTAATTCAAACTTAAATATCATTACTCACATCATATGACACTAGAGCCATAACTCTTGCAACCGTACTTCATGAGTTATCCCCCTTTTTTACTTAGAATTTCAGATTAAAGTTCCGGTGCACTTTCACTTTATCTCAGGTAGTACTAAATGGATTTGATTCAAACTTTTTTCACTGTTTGCCTTGTTCTCGGTGCTTCCGAGGGATCTACTTTCCAGATTTTATTAAAGTAGTTGTTCCACATCATCTCACATATCATATGACACCAGGACCATAACTCTGGTACGATTATTTAATGAATTATTTCCCCTTTTAGGATTTTGATGCACTTTCACTCTATCTCACTTATTACTAAATAGATCTGATTCAAACTTAAAATAGTTGTTTAACATCATCACTCATATCATATGACACAAGGGCCATAACTCTTGCACCGTTATTTCATGGATTATCACCCTTTTTACTTCTAATTTCAGGCTAAAGTTTTGATGCACTTTCACTATATCTCAGTTGTTACTGAATGGATTTGATTCAAACTTAAAATAGTTGTTCTACCTTATTACCAACATCATATGACACAAGGTCCATAACTCTGGCACAAAGTTTTCATGAATTGTGTCCCATTTTACTTAGAATAAAAGGTTAATTTTGATGCATTTTCCCCTTATCTCAGTTATTACAAAATGGATTTGATTCAATATGATACAAGCTGCATCACTCTTACACCAATATTTTATGAATTATGCCCCCTTTTTGCTTAGAATTATACTTATTTAATGTTTTGATACACTTAACCCTTATCTCTCATATTACTTAATACTTTTGACACAGACTCAAGCTATTATCCAATATCTTCATCAACACTGGAATCATTAAACACTTCTGTGACACCTCCAGCTTCACGAAATATGCCCAGTTTTAGCGTGCCGTCTCCTGTGACAGCTCTTGTTCTTTGCCCTGTGGAGCTATTTTTCTTATTTTCTTTGCATTTTTTGCTGAAATCACATGACAGATCTATGCGTGTTATGTAGGTAGCATTTTTATAATGAAATAATAAACTGACAGAATTTGTCATTGATACTTAGAGCACACACCACCATTACAATTTGGCATCTCACCTTTAAGCTGATTTTGCAGTTTGTGTGTTTGATTGAAAATATATATATCTATTTTTTTTGTTAAACATGACTCCAACTTTTCTTTTGATTTTTATTCAGCACTGACAATATTCTTCAAGAAAATGTAAGTTACATACATTTAAAATGGGTCCTGATGTGTGCTGCAGCCATTGGAAATAAGCCATTTTTATACAGAATAAAGAAAAGTGTTGTATTCTTAAGCTCCGGACAAAAGTTGTGAATAATCAAAAAGAGGGATACTTCAATAAAAAAGGAAGGTAGCGTTTTTGTATACTACAATTTCTCTCAATGGTATCTTTTTAACAATATTCCATCAATAAATTTGGAGTTATGTGTTATGACCAAAGCAAGAAATGGGGATCATTAAAAAAGTATAGATGATGGTGTTATGGCCCTTGTTCGCCGCACTTCTTCGTAATAATCTCTTCCATTGAAAGAAGAATAAACACTATAACTGAATACGTTTGGAAGTATGCTCCAGTCAAAAGGGTTAAATCTAAGAGAGGGAGACAATGCAAAAACTTAGCAAGGTACATTTATTGTTCTTGTACACTACACTTCCTCTCAATGGCCTTTGTCATTATGTGAAGTTTCAACAAAATCTACAGTAAATATTATAAACGACTGTCTAAAGCTACCGCACTTCGAAATAATGAATGAAACTGAGGATATACTTATACAAAAATGTATGTAATTATAAAAAGAAAACAAGGATAAACTTAATATTATTTTCATAGCTATATAGTGAACTAAGTGAAGTAAGGTGGCAAGAACTGGACAGATTAACACAAAGTCTGGAATCAATGATTAAATGAAATCAAAATCGAACACCCCGTTCAAAGTTTAATATAACAATATAATACAAAGTGCTATTATTCAGGTCCCGCACTCTAACGAAAAGACAGGTCATATATTTTTACACAACAAATACAAAAATAACCCACATACAATCAGCATATGCAAACACTAACAACATATTTCAAGACTGAAGCCAGTTTGACCGAAGTAAGCACTTCGTTATACGTCCCTGAAGGCGGCATATACTGGAATGAAACGATGGAGTGAAACAAATCACTTCTGTGTAGGCAATTTAAATATATAAATAACACAATCTGTTAGCTGATCTAGTGAAATACAATCCAGTAGTAATTTAGTGAACTAATCAATTTATACGTGCTAATATTCAGGTCCCGCACTCTATCGTACCGCCCTCAGTCTACATTTTTAAATTACAACGTTAAAGGTTAACAAGAGGGCCATGATGGTCCTATATCACTCACCTGAATTTAGTTGCTTACTTGAAAAGTTTCTTTGCCAAAGCTTCAGAAACAAAGAACTAGGTGAGGAGGTCATGGTAAAGATTATCCAAGATAACTACTGAAATCTGTTAAAATTATACAGGTGGTCCAAATTTCTTTCCTGTAGCTTAAAAAACAAGAATGTAGGCCAGTAGGTCAGGGTAACAATATTAAAGATAAGTATTAAAGTCTGCATATAAAGTTATACAGGTGGTTTAAATCTCTATGCTGTACCTTCAAAAACAAGAAAGTAGATCAGTAGGTCACGATTTAGACTATTCAAGATGAGTACTGAAATCTATATCAAAAATTATACAGGTGGTCCAAATTTCTATCCTTTAACTTCAACAAGATTTTTAAAAAGGTATTTACCTATATAAGTCTATTAAACCATATGTATCTTCAACCTTACTAGGCCAGTTTTAAACCATGGGGATATTTTGAGCAATGTTGATAAAAGACTACTACATAATGCTTCATACCAAATATCAAAGCTCTAGACCATGCTGTTTTGTATATGAAGTCTTCAAAGTTTTTCTTATATAAGATTATCTAAACCAACAATTTTGTTAGATAATGCTACTTGCCAAATATCAAAGCCCTAGGACTTGTGGTTTTAGACAGGAAAATTTTTAAGTTTTTCCTTTCGGTTGTCATGGTTCTGTACGGAATTTATTTCCTTGAATTTTTTTTTAAAGAAGACCATCAAAGGAGCATTCCTGTGAAGTTGTATCAAAGCTGGCATGGTGGTTTAGGAGGAGATGTTGTTTAAAGGAAAAGGTGGACGGACGAAGGATGGATGGACGAAGGACGGACGGACGGACGCCGGACGGTGAGCGATCACAATAGCTCACCCCGAGTATTTTGAGCTAATAATAAAACCGCATAGAAAAATAATTCCATTCATTTTGACATGTTAAAATAAACAAGAGGTTTACTAAACCTAAAGCGCTCATCTGTGTACAAGGCTTCAAGCGTGTTTGTTTAAGTAAAGACTAAGGTTTCGACTTTGTTAGCCTACAGTATATACATGTCACACACATTTTGAACTTAGGGCAATAATTTCAACAATAACGGTAGAAATTACAAACCTGATATCACACGCCAAATATCAAATCTCTAGCTATTATTGATTCAAAGAAGATTTTCAAAGTTTCTTATACAAGAGGACTATGATGGTCCTATATCGCTCACTTGAGTTTAGTTGCTTGCTTAAACAAATCACTTTGCTTTAGCTTCAGTAACAAAAACTTTATTATTCAAGATAACTACTGAAATTTGTTTAAAAATTAAACTGGTGGTCCAAGTTTCTCTGTTGTAGCTTTAAAAACAAGAAAGTAGGTCAGTAGTTCAGGGTTAAGAATACTAAAGATGAGTGTTTAAATCAGTATCAAAAGTGATAAACGTGGTCCAAATTTGTATGCTGTTCCTTCAAAAACAAGAAAGTAGGTCAATAGGTCGTGATTAAGACAATGCAAGATAAATATTGAAATCTGTATCAAACATTATGCTTCTGGTCCAAATTTATTTACCACTGCTTCAAAACCAAATAAGTCTATGTAAAACAAGGGACCACCTAGGCGCGGCCTATATTTAACCCAGGGTCACAATTTAAAAATCTTGGCAGAGAACTACTAGAACATAGTACATACAAAATATCTAAGCTCTAGGCCTTATGGTTTGAGACAATAATTTTGTCAAAGGTTTTTCCTTTTACAGGTCTATCTAAACCATGTGACCGCCAGGGCGGGACCATATTTGATCCTAGGAGGGTACATCTGAACGATCTTTGTAGAGGACCACTAGATGACAAAACAAATATCAAAGCCCTAAGAACTGTGGTTTTGAACAAGAAGATTTTCAAAATGTTCCCTATATACCTCTATGTAAACTATGTGACCCCCAGGGCGGGACCATATTTGACCCTAGGTAGATAATTTGTAAAAATTTGGTAGAGGACCAGTAGATGATGCTACATACCAAATATCAAATACCTTGGACCTGTGGTTGTGGACAAGAAGATTTTTTATTTCTTTCCTTTCGGTTGCCATGGAACCAGATTTCTGTATGGAATTCAATTCTTTGAATAAATTAAAAAAAAAAAACGGGCACCCTGGCGGACGATGAGCGATCATAATAGCTCCCCCTGAGCACTTTTCAGGTGAGCTAATAAAAGCCTATAGTAAGTACATGTCAGACACAGGGGCCTGGCAATTTTTTCCTTAGGGCAATAATATGGACATGTATGATAGAGAGTCAAACACATATATCACATGCCAAATATCAAAGCTCTAGAGAAAAGGATTTTAAAAATCTGATAGCTGAAAACATTTTTAACCAAAATGACCCGTGTTCAATGAACCGAAACTTTTTGAACAAACTTGAAAAAGGGCTTCCCATAGCTCATTTGTGTAAAATTTCATAAAAACCCATTAAGTGGTTTTGGAGGAGATATTTTTTAAAGACATTGTTGGTGAAAACTAACCATGCCTTATGGGGGCCATGTTTTTAACGAATCAGAAGAGACTGAAAAAAATTGTAGAATGTTACACATGAACCATTTGTTAAAACTAATTTTAAAGTCAGGCTAGCAATTTTACAAAAAAATATTTTTAAAGATTCCACCATATATACAGGGAAAAGTTACCACGCCCTCTTGTGGCCATGTTGTTTGACGAATCGGTATAATTTGAAAATCTTGGTAGAGGGTTACACAAGCATTATTTGTGTAAAAGTATTCTAAAATTGGGCCAGCAGATTAACACAAGACGACTTTCACTATATACATATAGGGAAAACTGAGCACGCCCTCTGGCGACCATGCTTTTTTTACGAATCAAAACAATTTGAACAATCTTGGAAGAGGGTCACACAAGGACCATTTGTGTAAAATTATTTCGGGCCAGAAGTTTCACAGAAAAGTGGGCCCTAGAAATATCTAAAATGTTTTTCCCCGGCACACTAAGCGCTGTGATGAAAAGCAAGGAAGCGGTAAACCCTACCTCGCTGTGGTGTTTGCAGAGTTCAGCTCTTCAACAGGGAAGGTACGATTAATGTACTAATTTATACCGTTCAAGTGGGTTATCGAGTGTAGATTCGGTGTCTACTCTATCCTAGAGCTTCCATGTGAACTTTCCCAAGTTGTTTGTGGATTGAAAATGGTAACAGCGGTTGCAGGGAATTTTCACTACGGCTCCTCAAAATTTGCGCCCCATAACGGGGTGCAATGCACTGCGATTAGACAGTTGGCTAACTGGGAAAAGAGGCCTGGTTAACAAATCCGTAGGCATTTTTTAGTACAATATGGTATCATACCTTCAAACGTTTGTTATTGTTTATTCTATTCAAATAGGGTAGATACCAGGCTCAAAAATTCATTTTTACTTTTTGTGAGCCTCCATTTTATCATTATTTGATGAAGTGTATATCTGTTTTAGATTAACTGTATTGTAATATGAATAAATATGTTCATCACAATGGTTATTTTAGAATTTGAGGATCATTACAGGGTTTTTAGAAAATATTTTGAAATTTTAGATAGGGTACGCATAATTTACATGTAAAAGTATCCCAGCACGCAAGCCTGTATGGGACCCATATGGGCTATATCTGGGCAAATATACCACATGGGTCTCACATGGGACCCTTAGTGTAAGTATTGGCTCATACTGGACCCATATACAATGTCTCAGGGATGTAAATATAAAATGTATTCATTTTAAGTTTATAAGTGGTGTCACCAGTATATAGATATTCATATTTTAAGTTTTTTCAAATATTTGTACAGTTTTAGGAATCAATGTTACCAAGAAGGGTCCCATCTGGGTCCCATATTGTAAGTATTTGCCCACATTGGACTCATATGGGATATACCAATTCATTCATTTTATGTTTATAAGTGGTGTCACTAGCCTAGAAACTCGTTTTCTTCGAATGTTTCTATGTTTTCTTTGGTCTCAAAAGAAACACGTTTCCCAGAATGGTCCCATCTGGGTCCCATATTGTAAGTATTTGCCCACATCGGACCCATATGGGACCCATGTACAATGTCTCAGTGAAGTGATACATCAACTTCTTGATTTTAACACTGTAAGTGTTGTCACTAGTATAACAATCCTTTTTTCTATGTTTTCTTTGAGTTCTAATACATTTTCCTGGTCTCAAAAATATGTTTTCCAGAAGGGTTCGATATGGGTCCCATCCCAGCGAAATCTGTGACCAGAAAAAGACGTCCTTTTATGTTGTTTTACCTACAAAATTAAAGCCGAGATAAAAACATCTCTGTCTATGAGAAAATGCAAGTTTTCTTTCTCCTTAGCTGCAATAACATTTACAACATAAACTGTTAGGAAATAAAAACTAAGATTTTAGACATACCGGTATGTTGGATCGAAAGTTCGATAATTTCCTTGCTTCATAATAGAACGGACGGGCATAGCATTTTTATTGTATTTTCAAAAGCATTTTTTAAGTGAGTACAATACTTTAAACATTATTATAACATAATAATTATATTATTATTCGTCACTGACGTATTCATAAAATACCTATTTTAACATCATTAGCTTTTTTTTTTAAAATCTGCATTTCTCTTAAAAATATCTCATACTTCAAAGTCAGAGAGGATATCTCAGAAAATGTTGATAATAGTTTAAATCAGTGTAAATGCTTCTATTAACTGTTTTATCAGTATTTTATTTATCAAAACTGTTTTTGCATTTTTATTTAATTTACGGGAAAATGATGAATGATAATTATAAAACACTCGAATTTAATATATTTCAGGTGATACCAGGTCTAGTGGTTTTACCGTGATGAAGATTTTGAGAAATAAGCTATTAAAGCAATGAAATTGCGACTCATTTATTGGATTACTTATTGGACTTACTATATTTTACTTAGATAAAATACGATCACAGATCTATGTTCAATGTCTAAAAAGCGATTCTTTATACTTTCATGATATGTTAATAACTTTTTTCTTGTTCTGTACAAATCTGTCTTCCTCCAGATGCGTGCGTGGTTAAAGTTGTATTTGTCATTTATTTTCTTAAAAACATGTAAACTGCTTACAAATATGCCATGATATTTTGCCATAAGTTATGATTTTAGACATGTGCTCAGACTGACAAGATTTATTCTGCTTTAGAGAATGCCTTTACAAAGAATCTGTGATGAAGTGACTTGGAAATGCAACAGATCAAGAGAAGAAAAAACAGTCCATAGTGATCTGGAAACAAATACATGGGCAGTTACAATGTTTCGGACAGATGACAATTCAATAAAACAATAAGACCCATACAATTCCAGAACGCCCCTAAACGCCCATACTTTATATAGTATGGACCCAGAAAGGTCCCATATGGGTTATAAGATCTTGGACCCATAAGGGACCCACATTGGTCCCATATAGTATATCCCATATGGGACCCATGCCAAAATGGTTTACAAAACCCATCTGGGTCCCATGTAGGTAGCCCATATAGGTCCCACATGGGAAACCATATGGGCCCCACATGGGTCCCATGTATGCTTGCGGGCTGGGATATTGTTTTAACTCTATTTGTGGAATCTCCACGATAGTAAGGTTGAGTATTTAAGGTTCAGTTGAGTAACAGGCATTCTAAAATACAAAATAATAAAAGAGGCACCACTATGGGGTCATGTTATTGTAGAATAATTGAGCAAATTTTGAAGTTTATCGAAAGGTTTGCTAAATTAGCTGTGCTCCTGTGCTCGACATACGACATTCAAAACACTTCAATGTCGTCCAGGGTGCGACATATGACATACGACATTCGAAAAAAGTTGAATGTCTTGCAAAAAAATACATTGGACACACAACATTCGAACTTTGACAAACAAAAAACTGAATGTCATTCAGTGCGCGACATACGACATTCAAAAATTTTGAATGTCGTCCATTGCGCGACATACGACATTCGAACTTCGACCAAAAAATTGAAATGTCGTTCAGTGCACGACATGCGACATTCGAAAAAGGTTGAATGTCGTTCAGTGCACGACACTGAACATACGACATTCGAACTTTGACAAAAAAATTGAATGTCGTTCAATGCGCGACATACGACTTACGACATTTCGAAAAAAGTTGCATGTCGTGCAAAAAACGACATTGGACATATGACATTCGAACTTTGACAAAAAAATGAATGTCGTTCAGTGTGCGACACACGACATACGACATTCGAAATTTTACAATGTCGTCCATTGCGCGACATACGACATACGACATTCGAAGTTTGACCAAAAAATTTGAATGTCGTTCAGTGCACGACATACGACATACACATGCAAAAAACGACATTGGACATACAACATTCGAACTGTGACAAAAAACTTTAAATGTCGTTCAGTGTGCGACATACGACATAAGACATTCGAACTTTGACAAAAAAACTTTAAATGTCGTTCAGTGTGCGACATACGACATAAGACATTCGAAGAAAGTTGAATGTCGTGCAAAAAACGACAATGGTCATACGACATTCGAACTTTGAGAAAAAAAATTGAATGTCGTTCAGTGTGCGACATACGACATACGACATTCCAACTTTGACAAAAAAAATTGAATGTCGTTCAGTGTGCGACATACGACATAACACATTCGAAGAAATTTGAATGTCGTGCAAAAAACGACATTGGACATACGACATTCGAACTTTGACAAAAAATATTGAATGTTTTTCAGTGTGCGACATACGACATACGACACTCGAAATTTTTGAATGTCGTCCATTGCGCGACATTCGACATGCGACATTCGAACTTTGACCAAAAAAATTGAATGCCGTTCAGTGCACGACATACGACATTCGACATTCGAAAAAAATTGAATGTCGTGCAAAAAACGACATTGGACATACGACATTCGAACTTTGACCAAAAAAATGAATGTCGTTCAGTGTGCGACATACGACATACGACATTCGATAAAAGTTGAATGTCGTGCATAAAACGACATTGGAGATACGACATGCGAACTTTGACAATAAAAATTGAATGTCGTTCAGTGTGCGACATACGACATTCGAAAAATGTTGAATGTCATGCAAAAGGCGACACTGGACATGCGATATTCGAACTTTGAGAAAAAAAACTATGAATGTCATTCAGTGTGCGACATACGACATACAACATTCGAAAATTTTGAATGTCGTCCATAGCACGACATACGACATTCGAACTTTGACAAAAAAATTTGAATGTCGTTCAGTGTGCGACGTACGACATACGACATTAGAAAAAAGTTGAATGTCATGCAAAAAACGACATTGGACATACGACATTCGAACTTTTACATAAAAAATTGAATGTCGTGCAAAAAGCGACATTGGACATACGACATTCGAACTATGACAAAAAATTGAATGTCGTTCAGTGTGCGATAAACGACATACGACATTAGAAAACAGTTGAATGTCGTGCAGAAAACGACAATAGACATACGACATTCCAACTTTGAGAAAAAAATTAATATCGATCAGTGCGCAACATACGACATACCACTTTCGAAAATTTTGAATGTCGTCCATTGCGCGACATACGACATACGCCATTCGAACTTTGACCAAACAATTTGAATGTCGTTCAGTGCCCAACATACGACATTCGAAAAAGAAAGATTTCGCATTTTTGTCAAAAACTTTCAGATTTTTGTCATTTTCTATCAGATCAGGTTTTTATTTGCAGTTATTTATCCAAAATTACTGTTTAATAAGCACGTTTTTCTTATTTTACGAGTAATAGTTAAAGCCAAAAATGGCAAAGTTAAGGAAATGTTCCCGGCGGCGTGCCCGTCGGTGAAGCAACTTGTTTTTATATTCGATTAGACAATATTTATTGAAAAAAATAATAGTTTCTTATCTTTCTTTTAACGCTTTTTATGGCCATCAAGTGGTTCTTAGGGAAGTTTCGAGTGTTTGCGTAGCTTGTAAGACAAAATTAAAAACAAGAGATATGTAAGTTGTAAATGGGTTTTGTTTAAGCCGGTATCAAAAACATGAAATATAAAATATCAAAATACATTTAATTTGTTGACTAGAATTGTTAAAACACTGATCATATAAATTTTGTTTTATCTGGGAAATAAAATTCCGCCGAATACCAAGTAAAAAACACATCCAATTCGTTGACTAGAATTATTCAAACTGAGATCATCTAAATTTTGCTTCATCTTGGAAATAAAGTTCTGTTCAGCTAACTTAAACAATGAATAAAATATTGATGACAATCAAGTATGAGTGAGAACAAACATAATACTGACAGTAAAACAAATTAGGAACTGTAAAAATAAAATGAATACGGAATCTCACAATTGATCATATTGGCATATAAACAGCAGCAAACCGTGGTGAAGGAATGGGAGGTGGAGGCTAAACGAATTCTAACAAGTAAAGTATGTAAATATTCTGTGAAAGAAATAAGAAAGCTTTCTTCTTTGTTTTGCGTAAAAGTAGTTTGTACAAAACTTACCTTAAGTTATTTATTTCCACAGAGATGATTGATATTCACCAAAGCGTGTTACGTAAAAGTCTTAGTTGATGTAAAATACTTGTTGTTAGAAAATAAGGTTTATTTCCGTGCATGCTTTTGCTTTTTGACATCATGGCACACATGTTTGAGCCCGGACAACCTAAGGGTCCGGTTTAAGCCTTGCGCTTTACCTTTATGAAACAGTTTTTGAAAAGTTCTACAAATAAACGTTACTTTTATTAAGATATCTTAAAACACTTTTGTCCTATTATTTCATTGAAAATGACCAATCTTAGAAACAAAAATATTAACAACATTTGACCTAACTTACCCCGACATGCGAAAATTCTGCGATATTTGCGCGATAGACTGTCGTGTGTCATTGTTCGTTGTCGTGTGTCGCCTTAAATGTCGTGTGTCGTGGTTAAGCGTTTAAGTCAGCAGTGGACAATTCCACGACAATTGCACGATATGATGTCGAGTGTTTTTATACATTCTCGTGTGTCGCGTTGAATGTCGTGTGTCGCGTTTTAGGGCGACAAACGACAATCAACGCGACACATGACACGATACACGACATTCAACGCGGCACACGACACGACACTCGACAATGAACAACTACACTCAAATTTTACTGCAACATATTTTTGGCAAAATCTAGAGTGACAATAAGACATTCAAATGTTGAAACGTTTTGTGTCATTGTGCGTCGCGTTGCAATTTCGTGTCGAGTGTCGCGTTGATTGTCGTGTGTCACCCTGAATAAATTACCTTGACATGCGACAATTCCGCGACATCTGCGCGATATAAAGTAGAGTGTCGTTGTACTTTGTTGTGTGTCGCGTTGAATGTCATGTGTCATATTTTTAGAGTAACACACGACTATTCAACGTGACACACAGCACAACACACGACATTCAATGCGACATACTATACATGACACTCTAGAATAAACAACGACACGCTAATTTTTACTGCAATATTTTTGCTAAAACCTTGTCGTCCGTCGCGTTGCAATGTCATGCGTCGTGTCGTGTGTCGCGTTGATTGTCGTGTGTCGCCCTGAAAGACATTAAATTTGGCACTAACTGGGTTCCGTACAATACTGCTTCTGATGTACATTCAAACTTTTAAGTTTTACAAGAAAAAATTATTTTGTTCATACAGGGCATTACGCATTTAATTTTTGCTATTCCCTTCATCTCAACATGGTTGCACAATTGCGCATCAATAGAAAAGACGTTTATAGGACTGTAATATTTTTCAAATCATTCTGAAAGTGTTGTAAATGTAGGTTTCTAACACACCTCTATTCAAAAGGTTACTGTTTAGCTACTATGGCTTCTTTTGGGCAGAAGAAACAGTAAGAATGAATGTAAGAACTGTTTATTTGTACATTAAAGAAATTGTGCATATTCTTTATGCAGATAACAACGCTTATAATCAATCAAGTGCTTTGACAAATATAATTATATGTTTATACAAACATTCGTAACAATACACCCATTTTACTAATGTTACACATATATCGTTAATGCAGAAGCATAATATATAACGGATTACACTTACAAATTTAAAGACGAATTCTTGTTACCACAGACACATTGAAGAATATAATAATTTGACTTCCGTAACATATAATGTGTTTTCATACATATATGTATACAGCTATCAACTCATTTGTTCAAAATAACGAATCATTATTGGTCACCAGAATGTCGTATGTCGCACAATGGACGACATTCAAAATTTTCGAATGTCGAATGTCGCGCACTGAACGACATTCATTTTTTTTGGTCAAAGTCGTATGTCGCGCAATGGACGACATTCAAAATTTTCGAATGTCGTATGTTGTATGTCGCGCACTGAACGACATTCAATTTTTTTTTGTCAAAGTTTGAATGTCGTATGTCCAATGTCGTTTTTAGCACGACATTTAACTTTTTTTGAATGTCGTATGTCACGCACTGAACGACATTCAATTTTTTTTTGTAAAAGTTCTAATGTCGTATGTCCAATGTCGTCTTTTCGTTTTTTTGCACGGCATTCACCTTTTTTCGAATGTCGTATGTCGCACACTGAACGACATTCAATTCTTTTGTCAAAGTTCGAATGTCGTATGTCCAATGTCCCTTTTGCACGACATTCAACTTTTTTCGAATGTCGATTGTCGTGCACAGAACGACTTTCAATTTTTTTTTGTTAAGGTTCGAATGTCGTATGTCCAATGTCGATTTTTCGTTTTCTGCACGGCATTCACCTTTTTTCGAATGTCGTATGTCGCACACTGAACGACATTCATTTTTTTTGTCAAAGTTCGAATGTCGTATGTCCAATGTCTTGCAAAAAACGACCTTCAAATTTTTTCGAATGTCGTATGTCGCACACTGAACGACATTCATTTTTATTGTCAAAGTTCGAATGTCGTATGTCGCACACTGGTCGACATTCTATTTTTTTATCCTAAGTTCGAATGTCGTGTGTCCAATGTCGTATTTTGCACGACATTCAATTTTTTTCGAATGTCGTATGTCTCATACTGAACGACATTCATTTTTTTATGTCAAAGATCGAATATCGTATGTCGTATGTCGTTTTCTGCACGACATTCAAATTTTTTCAAATGTCGTATGTCGCACACTGAACGACATTCATTTTTATTGTCAAAGTTCGAATGTCGTATGTCGCACACTGGTCGACATTCTATTTTTTTCCCTAAGTTCGAATGTCGTGTGTCCAATGTCGTATTTTGCACGACATTCAATTTTTTTCGAATGTCGTATGTCGTATGTCTCATACTGAACGACATTCAATTTTTTTTGTCAAAGATCAAATGTCGTATGTCGTATGTCACGCAATAGACAACATTCAAAATTTTTGAATGTCGTATGTCCCGCACTGAACGACATTATTATTTTTTTGTCAAAGTTCGAATGTCGTATGTCCAATATCGTTTTTACCACGACATTCAACTATTTTCGAATGTCGTATGTCGTATGTCGCACACTGAACGACATTAATTTTTTTTTGGCGGGGGGGGGGGGCAAAGTTCGAATGTCGTTGTCAAAGTTCGAATGTCGTATGTCCAATGTCGTTTTATTGCACGACATTCAACTTTATTCGAATGTCGTATGTCGTGCACTGAACGACATTTAAATTTTTCGGTCAAAGTTCGAATGTCGTATGTTGTATGTCGCGCACTGAACGACATTCATTTTTTTTGTCAAAGTTTGAATGTCGTATGTCCTATGTCGTTTTTTGCAAGACATTCAACTTTTTTTGAATGTCGTATGTCGTATGTCACGTACTGAACGACATTCAATTTTTTTTGTAAAAGTTCTAATGTCGTATGTCCAATGTCGTTTTTTCTTTTTTTTTGCACGGCATTCACCTTTTTTCGAATGTCGTATGTCGCACACTGAACGACATTCAATTCTTTTGTCAAAGTTCGAATGTCGTATGTCCAATGTCCCTTTTTGCACGACATTCAACTTTTTTCGAATGTCGTATGTCGTGCACAGAACGACTTTCATTTTTTTTTTTGTTAATGTTCGAATGTCGTATGTTCAATGTCGTTTTTTCGTTTTTTGCACGGCATTCACCTTTTCTCGAATGTCGTATGTCGCACACTGAACGACATTCAATTTTTTTGTCAAAGTTCGAATGTCGTATGTCCAATGTCTTGCAAAAAATGAATTCAAATTTTTTCGAATGTCGTATGTCGCACACTGATCGACATTCTATTTTTTTCCCTAAGTTCGAATGTCGTGTGTCCAATGTCGAATTTTGCACGACATTCAACTTTTTTCGAATGTCGTATGTCGTATGTCTCATACTGAACGACATTCAATTTTTTTTTGTCAAAGATGGAATGTCGTATGTCGTATGTCACGCAATAGACAACATTCAAAATTTTTGAATGTCGTATGTCGCGCACTGAACGACATTATTATTTTTTTTGTCAAAGTTCGAATGTCGTATGTCCAATATCGTTTTTTCCACGACATTCAACTAATTTCGAATGTCGTATGTCGCACACTGAACGACATTAATTTTTTTTTTTTTTGGGGGGGGGGGGGGGGGGGGCAAAGTTCGAATGTCGTATGTCGCACACTGAACGTCATTCAATTTTTTTGTCAAAGTTCGAATGTCGTATGTCCAATGTCGTTTTTTTGCACGACATTCAACTTTATTCGAATGTCGTATGTCGTGCACTGAACGACATTTAAATTTTTTGGTCAAGGTTCGAATGTCGTATGTCGTATGTCGCGCAATGGACGACATTCAAAATTTTCTAATGCCGGATGTAGCACACTGAACGACAATCAATTTTTTTGTCAAAGTTCGGATGGCGTATGTCCAATGTCGCTTTTTGCACGATATTCAACTTTTTTGGAATGTCGTATGTCTTATGTCGTGCACTGAAGACATTCAATTTTTTTTGTCAAAGTTCGAATGTCGTATATCCAATGTCGTTTTCTGCACGACATTCAACTTCTTCCGAATGTCGTATGTCGTATGTCGCACACTGAACGACATTCAATTTTTTTGTCAAAGTTCGAATGTCGTATGGCGTACACTGAACGACATTCATTTTTTGTCAAAGTTCGAATGTTGTTTGTCCAATGTCGTTTTCTGCACGATATTCAATTTTTTTCGAATGTCGTATGTCGTGCACTGAACGACATTTAATTTGTTTGGTCAAAGTTCGAATGTCGTATGTCACGCAATGGACGACATTAAAAAATTTCAAATGTCGTATGTCGCGCACTGAACGGCATTCAATTTTTTTTGTCAAAGTTCGAATGTCGTATGTCCAATGTCGTTTTTTGCATGACATTTAACTTTTTTCGAATGTCGTATGTCGCACCCTGGACGACATTTAAATATTTTGAATGTCGTATGTCGTATGTCAAGCACAGGACGACATTCAAAACTTTCGAATGTCGTATTTCGTATGTCGCGCAATGGACGACATTCAAAATTTTCGAATGTCGAAGGTCGTTTGTCGTTTGTTTAGCCAACTTCACACAGCTTGGTAAATTGCCCCCTTCTTTCATATGTTGTAAACCATAAAATGTATCAGAATATTGTTTTTCACAGCAATTTGATATTTGTTCTTTGGTAGTCATTATTACCAAAGAAAAACAATTTTGAGGCTCCAAAGGGGATTAAATTACTCACATTTCATGATAATTTGGATTAATAAGTAGTTATATTAGTTAAGAGAATCATTGCCGAAATATATTTAGCATATAACGATTTCTGATTCACCTTTCTGTGTATGGGGGAATTAACATCTATTTAATAGGATGTTCGAGTGTTTGTGCGTGCGTGTGTGTATGTTTGGGTTTAACGTTCTTTTCAACAATTTTTCGGTCATATTAACGACGGTGTCTACTTGGATTAAAGTGGAACTTTAACTAATATGCCAAAGTATAAATACTGCTCCAAGACCAGATTAATCTTAAATGTGTGCCCTCGTGATATACTAGTAACAAGTATCTATAAAATTGTATTCATAAGCCATGTCACATATACTGGTTTCATTGTTTATCTGATCTATTGTAACATTTGAATATACCCCAAACAGCAATCAGAACACTTGATTCAGCTAGGCAGACAAGTAAAAGACATTTTTAACCAATCTGGTATCAGCGGAGTGGTTGTCAAGTACTAGTATTTAGGTTTCCGTGGTCAACCTGGAGGTCAGCATTTCATGTTCTCATGACACCAGTACTGAAGTGGGTCCACTTCAAGAAATGTCACAATGACACTGCACAGCTGATAATTACATTTTATTATTGTAAGTATTTCATTACCTGAAAAGGATCACCGATGTTCATGTGAACATGTAGCGCCTATATTCCCAACCAGGTGGAGCTTATAAAGTAGTCACAAAAGGGGCTAGAAAATAATTAAAAAAATTATCTTCAATCATCAATATTTCGTGTACTTTTGTGCCTTGTGCCTTGCAGATTGTAAATATCGACTCATCTTTTTCCTCATATACTCACTATTCATGCTATAGCAACAGGACTTATGAAATCTGCTTGTTTACAATTTTGATAATAGAATAAGTATGTATATTATTTGTTCATTATTAACGATGGTTATACTTTTAAGGATTCGTGAGAGTAAGCATTTTTATGTAATTAAAATTGATTGCATGAAATGATTTCCCTGGCTCCTAAGTGATGATCAGGGCCATGTTCCAACCTGAGGGCCCTCCATGTAGTTTCAGCTCAACATTAAAAAAATTGTTAATGGTCATTTTTTCACTTCTAGGCGCTTATTTTCCTCTAGAAGTCTATTTTGCTTTGGTTAAAAGATTTGAGTAATCAATAATTGTTAGACTTAATGTACAGAAACAATTCTTATGTACATACTTTGCCATCACGTCTGTTATTAACCCTGTTGTGCAACTCTGAAAAGCTAGAAGGTTTAGGAAAAAGGCTTACTTCACCTTTTACTGGTTTAATTTCCAAGTTGTGTTTTTGTAACTGGCAATTCCAAATCTCTGCCCCACTTTGTTCCGTTATGTGTCCATTTCTTTCTCGTTGTCTATATATTTTACTTTTTTTTATGTATATTAAGTGCAATGTTAATCATGTTCACATCCATACAATCACTTATATGGTGTTTTTGTTTGAGGGGAAGGTTCTTTCTTGGAAAGTAGTTTTTCTTAATGAATATTCATCCTTGCGTTTTTTGTTTAGCCTCATGCCCTGAAAATACTCCGAAAAAGTAAAAATGCAACATCCATTCTTTAGGACAGTCTAAGCATGACCTTTATTACATGAGCATATGGCACTGTGTTGTAATTCATTCCACTACCACATTAGAAACTATATAAATTATATTTCGATTTACAGATATTCTATCATCAGTAAGGAATACCAAATATCCGTTTAAGTCTTGATACTGTTAAATAATGAATTGGCCAAGGGTTTAAGATTCATAAGTTTGAAGTTTTTACACTGCAAAACACTTATGCGTGTGATGTATACGCGATTACAACTATTTACGTGTATTGCCATACGAGGCTTTCTATAGTGTAGTATACATTTGATGACTCCACCATTTTATAACAATTAAATGTCAATTGGTCTTATAGAATGCCACTGCTTCAACAAAATATTTTTGAAAAATGCCTGTTCTGGCCATGCGTAAAGTCCGCTAACAATTTAAATAACAATAGCTGTCAAAAGTATTCAACAACTTCTAAATTTAACAAGGACCATGACTGGGCAAGACTTACAAAACCGTATTTTTGTTATTTCCCATGGTTTGATGACTGGAAGCACTACGTGAAGTTTTAATTAAATATGTGTAGTTTTGGAAATACACCTTGTTTTTAGATACACTCTAAACTTTTCTAAATATTCTAGGTTGAAAACGAATCATATTTTGTATTAAACTCAGCAAATATTATTTTTATTTCAATAGGTTAGATGACCCAAAAGCCTTATATAAAGTTTTAATTCAACACATATATCGGTTGCTGAGATATGAACTTACATTACTTATACAAGGTGATTATGTCAACAAAGTCGACACCAACACCATAGTGAACAGAATAGCTCTCACTATTCTTTTGAAAAATTTGGCAATTTAATATGTATATATCAATGTACAACAAATACTTACACACAATATTTGGCAATAAAAAAAGGCAAATATTTGGCAAAAAGTGGTATTGCGTGTTTACTTTGTGCGTGTATATATCGGTTCCGTATTCCATATTTGGGCAATTTGACTATATGTGACTCAAAAATAAGTACCAATAAACCGATATTGTACGCACCCTTATTGTATTAACAATTAAATGAAAATCCGAAAATGAAATGAAGAGAAGTAACATGTATATGTAATATATTGGCTCTACACTTCGTTGAAATTCTCAGAGTTACTTATTATATATTATTTCTCAAACTTGAAATAAAAAGTCTCAGTTTTAGTGTTCTCAGACCTCAAAAGAAAGTGATGCTACAATAATAAAGACAATAAAATTACTTTACACAATAAGTTTTAGTACACTTAATGTTTCAAGACTGTGTGAGTATATCCACTTTACTGAAAGTTACGTTGATAGCAAAAACGATATGTAGCTTGTCCGGTTAAAAATGTTCATTTTGAGTGGAACTCCCTTTAAGGCCTCTTGAATTATATGTGAAAATTCAAAGAAAATGGAATTAGGCTTTTTTAATGCACTTGATACTACAGAGGATAAACATTCATTTCTTAATAACATACCGTAAATTTTAACATATTGGATACGTCAAATCATAATGTAAATACCGTCTGACGGAGAACTCCCAATTTAGAGCCTCTTAGTCTTTAAGTTCTCTTGAAAATTGCATTTATACCTCAAATTAAATAATACAGTTTAATCTTCCAACTCTATTATACATTTTTTAAGTCAGATTTACTTTAATCTGTAATTCAAACAACACTTTACTTTCATTATTATTTTTTATCACGTGTACCCCTTTTGGGCCCCATGAAAATTTTAATAGGGATATTTGAGCCCGGTATCCACCCTGGCTGAATTCCATATACCCAAACAAACATTTTGATGTATGAGTCCATATTGTACTAAAAAATTCCTACGGTTTTTTTTTCTCGGGGCTTTCGTCAGCTGTCTAGATAGCATTAGTAGTTGCCTTCTGGCATGTTTTCAATCTTCGAGTGTTGGTGTGCAAGCATGAAACCTCTTCAATTTCTTGTAGAGCTATATCATGACTATTCTGGCTACCGACTAGATAATCTTTTTAAATTGTTTATTCATTTATTTTATAAATGCAGAACAATCTTTTTTGCTTAGATTATTCATTGTTCTGAGAAGTATGGGGTATAATTATACAAAATGTGAATAACATCAGGAGTTATCTCTGTGACTACATCCTGATTTAAACTCGTCCGCAGTTTCTGTTTGATCACTCTATACTACTTTTGGTGGCGTATTAACATTCAACTTGTAAGCAGGTGGTATTTACTGGTAAATTGGTAATAACCGGCCTGGCGAATGCCCATTAAAAGCAACGTATGAGAAAAAATACTTGTACTTACTCACAAAACCAAACTATTATCATTAAATCAGGAATTTAGAAGTCATGAGATTGCAGAAGATGTATTTTCACTAATATTAATACAGTTAGCTTAATACAAGTCACAGGGAGTAACGGAAGGTATACTAGAATGAACTGTATTAATATTCGACTCGATCTTCATAAAAAAAAATTTTAATTGATCATTTGTCAATGGCATTTTTGGATTGTATCTTATCATACCTACCGTCCATTTTGGAATTTAAAATAGTCTGATATTACTATTTTTAATTAATCACTGTTTACTAAATGCTTCATTGCCGTAACAATTTACAGTGATAATGTTTGATCCACATAATTCATAACTTTGGCCATCACATTATAAAAGTTATATGTAACCTCGAGGTTGGAAAAACTTTTTGAAAAAAAAATTCTAAACAAACTTCTATATATTTCTTTATCACATGTTTGACGTCATGGGAGTGGAATAAAGCCATTACATAAAGGATCTGATAATACACTAGTGCAATAAAGCTTTGACGTTGGCGTCATTTTAATTACAGGAGGTGTTGTTCGACTTGACTTTGATCTATGATAGGTAAAGAAAGGCGAAATTTGATGTTTCAGCAGAAAAAGCTTTCAAGTGATGAAAAGAACATTATATTTGTGCCTTTCCACTTTGAATTGATTCAACTATATATAAATCTATAACAAGTCATTAATAAATTACACAAAATTTAAACTTGTAAAACCTTTGGTATTTAAAATTATAAAAAAAATCTGATCAATATCGTCACTTATCTTCCTCACGATACCAGCATTTGTCACTATTCTTTAGCATGTTACCAGTACTTATCGGTAAGGAACATTTCCGTAGCAAATTCTCATTAATGTCATTAAGTTGCCAACCTTGATCTATACGGGTAACTAGCTCTGAAAAAACAAAATTTGCTGCTTCATCATAAGTTAAAGATACTGAGTTTGAAAAACTATCATATCATAATAAGAGTAATAAAATCCACGAATTACCTGCAAGGGTACTGTCCTCAGAGTTTACGTTAACTTGTAATACAGTGACCTCTTCCTCTGTAAGGTAATTGGATGAAATAGGATAAAATAGTGTTTACATCAACACAAGGTATTTCTGTTTGTAAAAACTATATATATTAAATTGCCGAATTAACTAAATCTTTATGCAATGAAACTGAAGAAAATCTACAAAAGTTTACAGAATTTATTTCAAGGGTATATTAATAAGTGAACTGGTATTTCTGGGACATTTTTTATGTAAATTAATCATAATTTCCTTTTTCAGTTGACAAAAAATGAATTTAAAAGTTCAAATTACACCTTTCTGAAAAATATAACATGTATTGATGACGTCGCTAGCAATTGCATTCTAAAAATAGCCGTAAATAGGCCATGTTCATGCCCTTTGTTGTAACAGCAATTATTTTTCAGAATTTAGGGTAAGTTATTAGCCGTTTTTCACTAAATAGTGCAGTGAGTTTAATTTTCCTCGTCTCTAATTCCATTGCGGCGGAACAATGAAAATAGTCACGGTATTTCTCAACTATCAGTCTAGCATTTAATTTCCCGAATCTGGATTACATTATAATGTGGTCGTTCAAGGCTCTAGATTGAGTCTTAATGGGAATTATTTTGCTTTTGTGTAACGCAGAATACATGGGTGGTTTTAACCAAGTACATATAACCCATTTTGGCTGTCAAGAGGCCTTACTATTTATAAATAAGTATCAATAATGTCCAAACTGCCGGCCCATTAATAAATGAAACTGAAGACTGATGTAATCTGATTCGCTGGCAGAAACTATAGAAAGTTCAATTTTTTATGAAGGAGGAGCCTCAGGATAAAGTTCAAATAATACATTTACGTATTTACGCATTTACATTAACTTCAGCCGTCCACTTATTCACCGGTCAAATATCAATGTCTTTGATTTTTTTTCTCTTATAAAAGTTGGAAACTGAAGATTTCGATTTCTTGGGAGCTCCAGCCCAATCAGTTCCTGTCTATTCTTTCAGCTGCTATCCAAACAAATGTGGCCTGTTTAATTTCTTCACTTGATGCCATTTTATCTGAAACTCTGTCTTGATAACAGTGAGAACTCGGTTTGCATTCCTCGTTTTGTTTGTTTGTTTTGGGTTTAACGCCGGTTTTCAACAGTATTTCAGTCATGGGACGGCGGGCAGTTAACCTAACCAGTGTTCCTGGATTCTGTACCGGTACAAACCTGTTCTACGCAAGTAACTTCCAACTTCCCCACATGAATCAAAGGTGGAGGACTAATGATTTCAGACACAATGTCGTTTATCAAATAGTCACGGAGAACATACGCCCAGCCCGAGGATCACTTTTATCGTAAGTTTTATGATGGTAAATTATTCAGTGCAAGAATTCTTTTCTGTAAATATAAAGCAATAATATTTTTTCCGCGAAGTCTTATAAAAAAAAAATATCACTAAATTTTGTAAATTTATTTCTACAAAAAAAAAATATATAAGTTTTGTTAAAAAATTATATGCAGAAATTACAATTATAAATCATAAAAACAATAGAGAAATAGACTGCATTTTTAGCAAGAAGTTCAGCCTTGTTTTACAGAACAGTAGGTTTATTATTTAAGTATTTTATGCTTATTTTGTAGTTATGAATACTAAAAAGTTATAAATTTGTTAGTTAAATATTTTTTCTGTAAATATATGTATATAATTAAATGAAATATTAGATATTTATTTGAAAAAAATAAAATTAAAACTGTTATAAACTTTAAATTTTGTTTCTTTTTCACTTTAAAACTTATTTCCTATGAAAGTATTACACTTACAAAACAAGAGGACCATGATGGTCCTGAATCGCTCACCTATCCCCACATGACCCAGTGTTGAACTGAGTATGATGTCGTTATTTCTATTATTTGACATAGTGACCTAGTATTTGAGCACATGTGACCTAGATATCATCAAAATAAAAAATTCTGACCAATTTCCATGAAGATCCATTGAAAAGTATGACCTCTACAGAGGTCACAAGGTTTTTCTATTATATGATCGAATGACCTAGTTTTTGAAGGCATGTGACCCACTTTTTAACTTGACCTAGATATCATCAAGATGAACATTCTCACCACATTTCATGAAGATCTCATGAAAAATATGGCCTCTAGAGAGGTCACAAGGTTTTTCTATTTTTCGACCTACTGACCTAGTTTTTGACCGCACATGACCCAGTTTCGTACTTGACCTAGATATCACCAAGCTGAACACTCTCACCAATTTTCATGAAGATCCATTGAGAAATATGGCCTCTAGAGAGGTCACAAGGTTTTTTCTATTTTTAGACCTACTGACCTAGTTTATGAAGGCACGTGACCCACTTTCGAACTTGACCTAGATATCATCAAGGTGAACATTCTCGCCAGTTTTCATGAAGATCTCATGAAAAATATGGCCTCTAGAGAGGTCACAAGGTTTTTCTATTTTTCAACCTACTGACCTAGTTTTTGACTGCACGTGACCCAGTTATAAACTTGACCTAGATATCATCAAGCTGAACACTCTCATGAAGATCCATTGAGAAATATGGCCTCTAGAGACGTCACAAGGGTTTTCTATTTTTAGACCTACTGACCTAGTTTTTGACTGCACATGACCCAGTTTTGAACTTGACCTAGATATCATCAAGATGAACATTCTGATCAATTTTCATGAAGATCTCTTGAAAAATATGGCCTCTAGAGAGGTCACAAGGTTTTTCTATTTTTAGATCTACTGACCTAGTTTTTGACCGCACATGATCCAGTTTCGAACTTGACCTAGATATCATCAAGGTGAACATTCTGACCAATTTTCATAAAGATCCTATGAAAAATATGGCCTCTAGAGAGGTCACAAAGTTTTTCTATTTCCAGACCTACTGACCTAGTTTTTGACCGCACGTGACCCAGTTTCGAACTTGACCTAGATATCATCAAGGTGAACATTCTGACCAATTCTCATGAAGATCCTTGAGAAATATGGCCTCTAGCGAGGTCACAAGGTTTTTCTATTTTTAAACCTACTGACCTAGTTTTTGACCGCACGTGACCCAGTTTCGAACTTGACCTAGATATCATCAAGGTTAACATTCTGACCAATTTTCATTAAGATCCATTGAGAAATATGGCCTCTAGAGAGTTCACAAGGTTTTTCTATTTTTAGACCTACTGACCTAGTTTTTGACCCCACATGACCCAGTTTCGAACTTGACCTAGATTTTATAAAGGTTAACATTCTGACCAATTTTCATGAAGATCTCATGAAAAGTATGGCCTCTAGAGAGGTCACAAGGTTTTTCTATTTTTAGACCTACTGACCTAGTTTTTGACCCCACGTGACCCAGTTTCGAACTTGACCTAGATTTCATCAAGGTGAACATTCTGACCAATTTTCATGAAGATCTCATGAAAAATATGGCCTCTAGAGAGGTCACAAGGTTTTTCTATTTTTAGACCTACTGACCTACTTTTTGGCCGCCTGTGACCCAGTTTCGAATTTAACCTAGAATTTACCAAGATGAACATTCTGACCCATTTTCATAAAGATCCCATGAAAACTGTGACCTCTAGAGATGTCACAAGGAAAAGTTTACGCACGCACGGACGCACACACGTACGCACGGACGACGGACGCTGCGCGATCACAAAAGCTCACCTTGTCACTTCGTGACAGGTGAGCTAAACAAGAGCACCGCCTTGCGGGTGCTGACGCTCATCTGATTTTTTTTGTATAATAGAAATATTGTCCTACCCATGATTTTCTAAGTCTAAAAAGGGCCATCATTCTTGCAAAAAGCAGGATAGAGTTATGTTTCTTGATGTACAGTGTCCACTTATGATTGTGAAAAACTGTTGCAAGTTTTAAAGCAATAGCTTTGATAGTTTATGAGAAAAGTTGCCTTAAACATAATACTCAACCAAGAAAATGATTTTCTAAGTCCAAAAGGGGCAATAATTATTGCAAAAAGCAGGATGGAGTTATGTTGCTTGCTGTACAGGGTCAGCTTATGATGGTGAACAAGTGTTGCAAGTTTCAAAGCAATAGCTTTGATAGTTTAAGGAAAAAGTTGACCTAAACATAAAACTTAACCAAGAAATCTGATATTTTCTAAGTCCAAAAGGGGCAATAAATCTTGCAAAAAGCAGGATGGAGTTATGTTTCTTGCTGTACAGGGTCAGCTTATGATGGTGAACAAGTGTTGCAAGTTTTAAAGCAATAGCTTTGATAGTTTAGGATAAAAGCTGACCTAAACATAAAACTTAACCAAGAAAACTGATTTTCTAAGTCCAAAAGGGGCAATAATTCTTGCAAAAAGCAAGATGGAGTTATGTTTCTTGATGTACAGGGTCTGCTTATGATGGTGAACAAGTATTCCAAGTTTCAAAGCAATAGCTTTGATAGTTTAGGAGAAAAGTTGACCTAAACATAAAACTTAACCAAGAAATCTGATATTTTCTAAGTATAAAAGGGGCCATAAATCTTGCAAAAAGCAAGATGGAGTTATGTTTCTTGCTATACAGGGTCAGCTTATGATGGTGAACAAGTCTTCCAAGTTTCAAAGCAATAGCTTTGATAGTTTAGGATAAAAGCTGACCTAAACATAAAACTTAACCAGGCAACGCCGACGCCGACGCCGACAACCGCTCAAGTGATGACAATAACTCATCATTTTTTTTCAAAAAATCAGATGAGCTAAAAAGGAAAAATTCACTGAAAAGGAAATTTAATTTCCTACATTTCATCTAGTGACACTTTAAGTGTAAAACCACTACAATGTGTCATAATTTGGGGTTGAATAAACAAGGTGTAAAAATTTTAAAATTACCCAATAATCCCTATGAACATGGTGTAGATAAACCTACCTGGCAGCTATTGATTATTGATTATAGATAAGCTGATAAGCTTATGCACTGCAGACAGGCGATTGGCTTATCAGTCTAAGTGGGAATGGGTTAAAATAGTAACAAAATCTCTTCATCCGGGAACTAAGACCTAATACACGGGTACTTTGCACTATGTTTTATAGATGTCGCTCGATGAAGAAGTTAAATATTCAGGCCGTGCACCTGCGCGCATGATCTATGGGTCATATGATTGGATGTCGATTTAGGCCTATTCTTTAAATAGGAACACCCTGCTTTTTCACCCAGACATTGTAGTTTACATATTCATGCGCTGTGTGAGCATGATTTTGTAGAGGTCAGTGGTTTCAAAAAACAAGAGGGCCAAGATGGCCCTAGGTCGCTCACCTAAGAAACACTCCATAACAGTGTAAAACATGTTTGACCTAGTGATTTCATGGAAACAAATATTCTGACCAATTTTCATTAAGATTGGACCAAAAAATTGGTCTCTTGTGATAAAACAAGCATTTTCTTAGATATGACCTAGTTTTTGACCCTAGATGACCCATGTTCTAACTCGACCTAGACTTTATCAAGGCAATCATTCTGACCAAAATTCATGAAGATCAACTGAAAAATACAGCCTCTATCACATACAGAAGTTTTTTCTTTGATTTGACCAAGTGACCTAGTTTTTGACCTCAGATGACCCATATTCAAATTCGACCTAGATTTCATTAAGGCAATCAACCTGACCAAATTTCATAAATATCAACTGAAAAAAACAGTCTCTATCGCATACACAAGATTTTTCTTTAATTTGACCTAGTGACCTAGTTTTTGACCTCAGATAACCCATATTCAAAAGCGACCTAGTTTTCATCAAGGCAATCACTCTGACCAAATTTCATGAAGATCAATTGAAAAATACATCCTCTATTGCATACACAATGTTTTTCTTCGATTTGACCTAGTGACCTAGTTTTTGACCCCAGATGACCCATTTTCGAAATCAGCCTAGATTTTATCAAGGTAATCATTCTGGCTAAATTTCATGAAGATCAGTTGAAAAATACAGCCTCTATTGCATACACAAGGTTTTTCTTTGATTTGACCTAGTGACCTAGTTTTTGACCCCAGATGACCCATTTTCGAACTTGGTCTAAATTTCATCAAGGCAATCATTCTGACCAAAATTCATGAAGATCAATTGAAAAATACAGCCTCTATCGCATACACAAGGTTTTTACGTGATATGACCTAGTGACCTAGTTTTTGACCCCAGATGACCCATTTTCGAACTCGGCCTAGATTTCATCAAGGTAATCATTCTGACCAAAATTCATGAAGATCAATTGAAAAATACCGCCTCTATCGCATACACAAGGTTTTTCTTTGATTTGACCTAGTGACCTAGTTTTTGACCCGAGATGACCCATTTTCGAACTCGGCCTAGCTTTCATCAAGGCAATCATTCTGACCAAAATTCATGAAGATCAATTGAAAAATACAGCCTCTATCACATACACAAGGTTTTTCTTTGATTTGACCTAGTGACCTAGTTTTTGACCCGAGATGACCCATTTTCGAACTCGGCCTAGATTTCATCAAGGTTATCATTCTGACCAATATTCATGAAGAAGAATTGAAAAATACAGCCTCTATGGCATACGCAAGGTTTTTCTTTGATTTGACCTAGTGACCTAGTTTTTGACCCGAGATGACCCATTTTCGAACTCGGCTTAGATTTCATCAAGGTTATCATTCTGACCAATATTCATGAAGATTAATTGAAAAATACCACCTCTATCGCATACACAAGGTTTTTCTTTGATTTGACCTAGTGACCTAGTTTTTGACCCGAAATGACCCATTTTCGAACTCGGCCTAGATTTCATCAAAGTTATCATTCTGACCAATATTCATGAAGATTAAATGAACAAGAGCTGTCCGTAAGACAGCCAAGCTCGACTATTCGAAATATTGTCCCAGAGGCAGGAAAATATTACCCAAAAAGGTTAAAATTTTAATATCAAAAGAGTTTTCTGACCAATATTCATGAAGATTAATTGAAAAATACAGCCTCTATCGCATACACAAGCTAAATGTTGACAGACGACGGACGACAGACGACGGACGCCGGACATCGAGCGATCAGAAAAACTCACCTGAGCTAAAAACAAATGGCTGCCGGAAACGAAGGCGCTCTATGGCGCTTGCATGCGGACATGGATAATGGGGCTCGTTGTCGCTTACAGGCGGCAGTCGATATCGGCGCGCTATGGCGCTTCTATGCGGGTATAGATAATGGCGCTCTTTGGCGCTTGTAAGCGGGAATGGGTTAAAGACAAATGCATTGTTTCAGACTAATGAGATGCCAATGTTTTCAATAGAGAGATTTTCTTCAAACATTGATTTAATACATTTTCATAAAGGTCTGGAGTCACATGCTAAATTTATGTTTGTGTTGAATTCTTTGGGACCAGCAGCATACTGTTTTAAGTACATATATTTTCAAATAACTGGTATATCTGTTGAAAATCAGCTGTTTATGATTTTGATGAAGTTAAGGCCATTATTATAATTCAACAAACTTTGAACTGTCAATGTTTTTCTCAGTTAGTGAATCAAGTGTGAAAAATATTGTTCATACACCGATAATATTTGTTATGTCAAAACAGTAGAGTAAAGCCAATATATTGCCAAGTCAGAATCTTGTGAGATATTTTATGCTGTCGGATTTTGAATTAAAATTTCCAAAGACAAGAACTATTATTGATGGAACTGAATGCCCTATAAAAAAAAATACCTAAAGCACCTAGAGCTCAACAGTCAACTTAGACAACATACAAGAACAGGATTACTATAAAAGTTCTTGTTGGCACAACTCCTGGTGGATTAGTGAACTATTTTCTCAAGATTAAGGAGGTTCCACAAGTTACAGTCAAACTGTTGAACATTGTAAAATTGTTAATGCCTGTGCCTCTGGGAATAGTGTCATAGCAAAAATAATTTTTTAATGTTCAATATTTATTTGCAACAGCAAAATTGTGCAAGTAAATGATCCAACTTTCTTCAAAAAGGAAAAACAAATGTCTGGAAAAAGATTTCTAAATGATAGGAAAATTTCAAGAAAAAAAGAGTACATAATGGCATAACAGCCTCTAATGGCATCGAAACAATTTATTTATTTATTTGGGTTTTACGGTGCACTAACACAGTATGGTTATAAGTTGTCATCTCATATAACATTACGTTCAGATGAATCAGTATTTAACCACTCCGGCTAATGCCCTTGTAGCTCAATTCATACACATCTGAACCCTGGAACAATGATAAAATGATAAACCACTCGAAGGTCTTGATTATCTGTTAAAAATTACAACAGTCAGCGCTACTTGTATAATAAATGCAGGATATATATATATATATATATCACTTAAGGTGCTTATTTTATTCTTCTTTCCAGAAAGACTGTGACGAAGGACAGGGGAAGACGTACTAGAAGGTTACAGATTGTTTCGTCCCAGACATAAAGTATAGTGGAGTCTGCTTGGCTTCATTCAACTTTGTCCTCAGTAAGAAAAAAGACCAAAGTCATCTACAAAGACGATTCTGCAAGAATTCAGAAGCGACTTATGGATGGGTTGAACACTTTAGGAGAGCTTGAAGTCACTGGAGGGACGTCTTTATTTGAAAAAGATGAAAGATATAAATCTTTGAAATGTATGTAATTTAAATGAGTTCCTTTTTAGCTGGACTTTTCAAAGAATAAGTAGAGCTACTGTTTCCATCAAACCAGTTGACAATTATTTACTATTAATGTCTACGCCATGAGAAACAATCCTTTTTAACTCTGCTTTGAATTTTGACAGAGTTATGTCCCTTTTAGAATTTTTAGGTTAAAGTTTTTGATAAAGTCAAATATCTCCAGTACTATCAAAGCTTTTGACTTGATACTGAAAACACTTATTAACTATCAAAGTCTTCACAAGGTTAAACAATCCTAATAACTCTGATTTGAATTATTACAGAGTTATGCCCCCTTTTAACTGAGATTTTTTTGGTTAAGGTTATTGAAAAAGTTTGATTAAGTTAAATTCCTATTACTGGCAAAGCTCTAATTCAGAGTCAAGCAATGAGAAAAGTTGAGCGTCCTGCAACATAACGTTAAGGACATTTTTTAGGAGTTGTCTATTATGATTTATCCACCTGATCACATTTCAGTTGTATTACAAATTTACTACATATGGATTACTATTACTCATTTCCTTTTCACTTGATCTTCATCAGACTTGGTTTGATTATTCTGTGTTTTCTTAAGTTTCATTTCAAATTAGAAATACCTTAAGTTGGTTTATATAATTTCTAATGAAATATGACCACATTTTTTCCTTCTTTTTCAGTGTCTGCTGCACAGAGTCTCAATATGGGTCATACTAAATTAATACAAACTGGAATTCCAAATTGTTGTTGTGCAGGGCCTGAACAAGATGCAGTAGATTGGGAGCAGGAAATCTTCATAGCAACAAAACCTCTAGATGAAGAAGAAAACAGGAAGAAACAATATTCATATGTGTGTGATATTTTTTGATTTGGAACAGGCACCAGAGAAACAACCACGTTATAAGCCACAAGGACAAAACATTGAAGTTCAAATGTTCCTAGTGTGAGAAACTGTATTCATCAAAGGGTAATCTCAACAAACACTCACTGAAGATACATTGATTCAAGGAAGAATTCTTTGATATATGTAAGAATACAAAAACCAAATTCAAGTAACAAAAGGTAACCTTTCAAAATGACCTGAAAAAGCCAGAACCACCACTTCATGAATGAATGTTCAACTGTGATCTGTATCTTTGCATCTGCATCTCTAGTTTTGATATACATGTACTTAAATGAACCAAAGCAAGATATACACAAGCAAATTCGATGAATTGGTATCCCCCGCCGAAAGGGTTTGTGGTGAGGAATGGCAAAAAGATATATCCAGCAAAAGTGAAAGGATGTTAATAAGAAGCAAATAATTTCATTAGTCAAAATCAATTTAACAGAAAACAAATGTTTAATTAAAGAGTATATTATAAATGTATGATACTTTGATCCTGACCAAAGAATTTATTTTGAATGGGATATGCTTACTGTAATAAGCTTAGCTTTTAAAATTAAATGCAATTAATTGAAATATGAGCTTGAAGTTTAACTGGAACGAAATATTGTCTTCGAGTGGCTTGGCACCAGGTGTTGCTGTTTAACATGTACATTTGAACTTAAAAGGACAGTTTCCTTAAGAGAACACAGGTAAGATATCTTGAACATGGCTGAGGGCAAGGTTTGTACAGTCACAACTTAACATGTTGAAGGTTTGAACATTAAAAAAAAAAAAAAAAGGAATGGAAATATATATATGTATATATTTATTTTTTTAGGGGGTGGGGGTGCAGGGGAAAGGGAGAGGAAACAAAATTTCACATGTTGATTATAAATATTGATTGAAAATTAAACATGAAAAAAAAGGGTAAAAGGGTGAAGTTGGTGGGGGTGGGCGGGGGAGAGGATGCATGATCAGTGGTGGGCATGACTGGGTGGAGAAGTGAGGTGGGGGAATAGTACAACTTGGAAGGTTTGAAAAAAATCTAAAATAAGAAATGAAAATTTTTTTTTTTGGGGGGGGGGGGGGGGGGGGGGAGAGGGGGGGGGGGTGTGACCAAGGCAAGTGGGTGACCAGGTGTGGGTGCGCAACTTCACATGTTTATAATAAATGTTCATATAAAAGAATGAAAGAAATTTAATGAAATTCTGCCAAATGGTAAGTCTGTTATGTACAAATAAATTATGTGGATTTTTAGACAATTAAAGGGCAATAACTCTGAAGTTACAAAAGAAATCTGTACAAAACTGTCTGTGCACAACCACATTATAGTGCTCTAAATTCTGTTAAAGTTTCATAGTTCTACGTAAAATATATCAAAAGTTACGATGCAGAAATTGTAATATCTATAGATCTATAGTACCCTATATAGTTAACACTAGAAATTTCTAAGGGCCATAACTCTGGTGTTACTTGGGCAATCTGTCTGAAACTTGATGGGCCCCATAACCTCATAGTGGTGAACATGTATATGAAGTTTGTTTGAAAAAAATCTAAAATAAGGAATTTTTTTTTTTTTTTTTTTTGGGGGGGGGGGGGGGGGGGGGGGGGGTGGCAGGGGGAGGTGTGTGATCAAGGTAAGGGGGTGACCAGGTGTGGGTACACAACTTCACATGTTTACAATAAATGTTCATGGAAAAGAATGAAAGAAATTTAATGAAATTCTACCAAATGGTAAGTTTGTTATGTACAAATATGTGGATTTTTATACAATTAAAGGGCAATAACTTTTAATTTACAAAATAAATCCGAATGAAATTGTGTGTACAAAACCACATTATGGTGATCTAAATTCTGTTTAAGTTTCATAGTTCTAAGAACTAATGGACATTGGTGTGACGAATGGACGGACAGTTGAAAACTAATATGCCTCCCTTCGGGGGAATAAAAATAAAAGCTAGAGTTAAGTAACTTGTCCTAGGTCGTCATCTCATTATACCAAAGACATGTGTGAAGTTTGAAAGCACTTCGCCTAGTAGTTTCTGAGAAACCTGCTTACATGCAGAACTTTAACCTTTATGACATGCTACACCTACCCTGGATAAAATGGTGATTACAAAAGCTCTTCTATTTGAAAAATTTCAATTAGTCAAGCTAATGAGAATCACTGCACAATCCACTACATAATTCTTGTTTCATCACCCCAAGAGTTATCGCAAGTAACTGCCAACTTCCCCACATGAATCAGAGGTGGAGGACTAATGATTTCAGACACAATGTCGTTTATCAAATAGTCACGGAGAACATACGCCCCGCCCGAGGATCAAACTCGCGACCCCGCGATCCGTAGACCGACGCTCTACCAAGCTATTATGTACACTGGCATTATGCTTGCATACTGTATGGAAGTTTCCATTGTGTTCACCATATCAAAAGTTATGATGCAGAAATTGCCATATTTATAGTACCCTATACAGTTAATACTAAAAACTTCTAAGGGCCATAACTCTGGTGTTACTTGGGCAATCTGACTGAAACTTGACGGGCCGCAAGAACTCATAGTGGTGAACATGTATATGAAGTTTTAAATAAATATTCCCAACCATTTCCTAGATATGGCTCCGGACGGACGGACGGACGGACAGACGGATGGACAACGCCAAAACTATATCCCTCCGACTTTCGTCGGGGGATAACAATCATGATCTACAATCTTTCCATTGATTCCGCTGCAAATTTGGTGTGAAATCTTGCGAACTTACAGTGAGAAATTATGCCTCTTTGAAAATAGTGACTTACACGAACCCAGCACACAGTGATTATATTTGAATAACATTAACAATGTTGTTTTTCGTCGAGATGCTTTCATAAAGCTTGCACTTATTCATATCTGTCAATTTCTTTTATTGATTTGGATTTACAATACTGTGAAATCATTTAAATTCGCTGGCATGAAATTTCGCGCAAATGTGAAAAAGGACTGTTTTGCGCAGGCTTTAATTCGCGCATTTTCAATTTTAGGAATGAAAATAAAATTAAAAAATAATAATAGCGCGGTCTTTAATTGGCGCATTGGTCCTAGCGCGAAATACGCGAAAATTCATCCTCCATCAATAAAAATAATTTCACAGAAACTAAGTAATTTAATACATTATTTGATTACAATGTTGAAAAAAGTTAGAACTCTTATGCCAAGCATCTCATACAAGTGCTCTAAGAACATTAGTTTTTAAGACAAACAGAAAAAGCACAGGTCACCACACTTGTTTTTATTATGCTCGCTAAGAAAGCACAAAAAGCATTATAAGTTATGCCAACAAATAGTTTCAGATAAAAACTATTTGACTTAGTGAGTAGACAAGGCTAAATTTGCAATTTTTTCGAGTAATTCAAGGGCCATTATATAAGTGTGCCTGGGGCGATTTGGTTGGTTATCAGAAATTATGCTCAAAAACATTTTCAACAAGTCTGGTTAAGATCGGATGATAACTGTTCAACTTAGAATGTGGACATGCCGGCCACGGTTGTTCACATCATACCCCCTGCTCTTTCAGAGACTGGCATATAAAAATCTATAGAAGGTGGCAACAAGTCAATATATAAGAGCAGACAAGGCTAAATGTGCAGATTTTGAGTAAATCAAGGGCCATAAGTCAAGAGTGCCTGGGGCAATTTTGCTGGTTAGCGAACTTGGCAAAGATATTATGCCCACAAAAAGTGTCACTAAGTTTGATGAAGATCAGATAAAAACTGTTCAACTTAGAATGTGGACATGTTGGCCAAGGTTGTTCACATAATATCCTCTGCTCTTTCAGAGACAGGCATATAAAAAATCTATAGAAGGTGGCAATAAGTCCATATCCGACATACTGTCAGTTTGTAGTCTTGCAATCGGCAGACTTATATCCTGCAACTGCGTGAGTGTAGCCTCTGTGTCAACTGTGAATCGTGAGAAGATTTAGTCAGCAGAACAAGACAAAGCTGAGAAATTCTCTGAAGTCTCAGTCGTTGGACAGACTTATGTTGCTTGCCATAAATGGCCCTGACATGGAGCACTTTGAATTTATAGGGCATTTAGTGTATGGGCTGTGAAGAAGAACAGGAAAATATTAAATTAGTGTATCACTGTAAACAACTGGTATGTGCTATGTATATAAATACTGAACTTCACTGAATGTAACTGCATGTCTGTTGGCATGATTTTAGGAACATTTATCTTACACTTTTAGAAATATCTCTGTCACTGTTGAGAACAAGAGCTCGCCAAACACAAAATGCACCCCCCCCCCCCCAACCTTAATGCATTCAGTAATTGCACAAGGAACAGAAATTATATGCTCACTGTAAACAAAAGTTCTACTGTTCTGCTTCAATCTGACCTTGACCTTTAACCTAAAAATCAACAGGTGTCATCTGCTGGTCATGATCAACCTCCCTATTAAGTTTGTTGATCCTAGGCCAAAGTGTTCTCAAGGTATCGTCCGGAAAGGGTTCAACTGTTCCAGGTCAATGTGACCTTCACCTTTGGCCTACTGACCTCAAAATCTATAGGGGTCATCTACTGGTCATGACCAACCTCCGTATCAAGTTTCATGATCCTAGGCCCAAGTGTTATTGAGTTATCATCAGGAAGCCGTTCAGGGTCACTTTGACATACAGATCTCAAAATCAATAGGTCATCTGCTGGTGATTACCAACCTTCCCATCAACTTTCATGATCCTAGGCCCAAGTGTTCTTGAGTTATCATCCGGAAACGGATTGGTCTATATTCCGACCAACCGACCGACATCTGCAAAACAATATACCCCTCCTTCTTCGAAGGGGGGCGCATAAAAAATAGTATATTTTTGGATTGAGAAGTAGCCTTATATAGGCCTCTGTTATAGAATGATGAAAAGCCCTGTACACCCATAAAATCAGATTCTTTACACAAATTTTCAACTGTAAGAGGTCTATTTTGTATAATTGGGGTTATATATATATTTTGCCGGAAGTTGTATGAAATGTGTCCACAAATATTATGATTATTTCAGAAGATGAAAGAAATGATTCTGAGGAGGTGGAGGAGCCCGACGATGTTACTTTAAGAAGTACCACACAGTTAGTAGAGTCTTTGAAAAAGATGTCTTCAGCCAGCAAGTCTGCATCTGTTCGGCAGATGTTAAGACTTACCTTGGATGAGCGAGTGGAAAAACATCAAGATATGCAAGAGAAAGGCAGGTTTCAAGAGTTACAGAAGATATTTCCAGTATTCCAAAAATCAAAATTTGTGAGTATTTAGTTGTACATCACAGCTGTTCTATCTCGGTTTTTTAAGCATTTTTTAAAGCTTGTTTCGTTACCCTTATAATATGACACAAGGTCAGTAACTCTAGCAACACTATGCCCAACAAAATAGTCGAACACGCTGTCCCTACTGACAGTGCTTGTTTGCATATGGAGACTTACTGCAGTATATTTTTAAAAATACTATAGTGTGATAGCTTATATTACAGTATGCAATAAGGTTGCAGTTTAGTTACTTAACTTGGACTTCATAATAATTGTTATTTTAAGTAATTGTTATAACTCTGACACTGAAAGAAGCAGCAATATTTTGTTTTGGTCTATTCAAAGGTAATCTACTACATGATCATTCAACTGCCAGAGAAAAATACATCCATTGAAGAGCTGATGTCCAAGGTTGTTGAGCAGGCAGACAGCATATTGGATTATGTCAGTTCAAAAGGGGCTATGAAGTTTAGTCGCTACCTACTCAAAGCAGATGGTACGATATGCTTTTTGTCATTTATCTTTTAATTTTCCTTGTTGATTTGTTTTATACTAATTGAGGATTGTTCTGAAAACTAGAATGTGTCTATAGGACACAGGGTGTACCCCCCACTGGTACATTTGTCACAAATAAGGGGCAATAATTCAAATGTTTGCAGTCTTAATGGGGTATTATAAACTAAGCCTCAACAAACATTTAATGGAAAGGATTCATTATTCTAGGCCATATACATTTTGAGCTATGAGCATCACAAACAAAAAATCCACTATTTTGGCTATTTCAAGGGCCATAACTCTGTAATAAGCACAAAGATTTCTAAACAAGAATGCCAAGTGTGCAAGGTCACAGCATGATAATGACTCAAGTAAGGTTTCATGAATTTATATCAAATTCTTTTTGCGCTAGGCACATTTTTTTTTTGTTGGATTTAACGTCGCACCGACACATGATAGCTCATATGGTGACTAATTAGGTGAAAATGCGCATTTTTTTTTTTTATTATTTCAGGGGGCATAACTCTGAAAATATGAAGCGGAGGCAGACAAAAAATAGGAGGTGTGCAAGTTTATATCATGATAAAGACTTATGCAAGTTTTCAACCATTTATGTTAAAAACTTTTTGAGCTAGGTGTGTCACAAGGTGAAAATGTGCATTTTTGACTATTTCAGGGGCCATAACACTGAAAATAAGGGGCGGACCAAAATAGACTAGAGCTATCACTAAAGGTGATGAATGTACCCCCCTCATGCACTGACACAGTTCATTGCAATTTGACACACACAAGATTGCATAAATAATAATGTGGACTGTATGTATACAGTATAGTAACAAAAAACAAGTCCCATAACTATGCAGAATATTTATCTAAAAGAACGTAACATGCACCATGCACAACTAGAGTTGGTACTGATCACTTGTGTACTGATTAAATTATGTGCAAGGGTTCGGAAGATTAGGCGCGCACAAGACTGCATATGCAGACTGTATGTACACAGTATATTAACAAGAAACAAAGTCCCATAACTCTGCAATTTTTGTTGTTGAAAGAACCTAACATGCCCCATGCACACCTACTGTTGTTACTGATCACTTGTGTGAAGTTTCGTTAAATTGTGTCAAGGGGATAAGAAGATATGGTGCACACAAGATTGTGTCTATGTATATAGTATAGTAACAAAAAACAAAGTGCCGTAACTCTGCAAATTTTTTTTCTGGAAGAACCTACAATGCCCCATGCACAACTACTGTTGTTACTGATCACTTGTGTGAAGTTTCATTAAATTCTGTCAAGGGGATGAGGAGAAATGGAGCGCACAAGATTGTGTCTATGTATATAGTATAGTAACAAAAAACAAAGTCCCGTAACTCTGCAATTTTTTTTTCTGAAAGAACCTAACATGCCCCATGCACAACTACTGTTGTTACTGATCACTTGTGTGAAGTTTCATTAAATTCTGTCAAGGGGATGAGGAGAAAT
Organism: Mercenaria mercenaria; assembly: GCF_021730395.1. Taxonomy (NCBI): domain Eukaryota; kingdom Metazoa; phylum Mollusca; class Bivalvia; order Venerida; family Veneridae; genus Mercenaria; species Mercenaria mercenaria. Next base: position 50,484,864 of record NC_069364.1, read on the forward strand.
GGAGCGCACAAGATTGTGTCTATGCATATAATATAGTAACAAAAAACAAAGTCCCGTAACTCTGCAATTTTTTTTTCTAAAAGAACTTAACATGCCCCATGCACAACTACTGTTGTTACTGATCACTTGTGTGAAGTTTCATTAAATTCTGTCAAGGGGATGAGGAGAGATGGAGTGCACAAGATTGTGTCTACAGACAGACGGAAGGATGGACTGATGGACAGACAAGACCAAATCTATATGCCCCCACCACTCATGTGGGGGGTTGGGGTCACAAACAAGAGCTCCGCCTTGCGGGTGCTGACGCTCATCTGATTTTTTTTGTGTAATAGAAATATTGTCCTACCCATGATTTTCTAAGTCTAAAAAGGGCCATCATTCTTGCAAAAAGCAGGATAGAGTTATGTTTCTTGATGTTCAGTGTCCACTTATGATGGTGAAAAACTGTTGCAAGTTTTAAAGCAATAGCTTTGATAGTTTATGAGAAAAGTTGACTTAAACATAATACTCAACCAAGAAAATGATTTTCTAAGTCCAAAAGGGGAAATAATTATTGCAAAAAGCAGGATGGAGTTATGTTGCTTGCTGTACAGGGTCAGCTTATGATGGTCAACAAGTGTTCCAAGTTTCAAAGCAATAGCTTTGATAGTTTAAGAGAAAAAGTTGACCTAAACATAAAACTTAACCAAGAAATCTGATATTTTCTAAGTCCAAAAGGGGCCATAAATCTTGCAAAAAGCAGGATGGAGTTATGTTTCTTGCTGTACAGGGTCAACTTATGATGGTGAACAAGTGTTGCAAGTTTTAAAGCAATAGCTTTGATAGTTTAGGATAAAAGCTGACCTAAACATAAAACTTAACCAAGAAAACTGATTTTCTAAGTCCAAAAGGGGCAATAAATCTTGCAAAAAGCAAGATGGAGTTATGTTTCTTGATGTACAGGGTCTACTTATGATGGTAAACAAGTATTCCAAGTTTCAAAGCAATAGCTTTGATAGTTTAGGAGAAAAGTTGACCTAAACATAAAACTTAACCAAGAAATCTGATATTTTCTAAGTACAAAAGGGGCCATAAATCTTGCAAAAAGCAAGATGGAGTTATGTTTCTTGCTATACAGGGTCAGCTTATGATGGTGAACAAGTATTCCAAGTTTCAAAGCAATAGCTTTGATAGTTTAGGAGAAAAGCTGACCTAAACATAAAACTTAACCAAGAAATCTGATATTTTCTAAGTACAAAAGGGGCCATAAATCTTGCAAAAAGCAAGATGGAGTTATGTTTCTTGCTATACAGGGTCAGCTTATGATGGTGAACAAGTATTCCAAGTTTCAAAGCAATAGCTTTGATAGTTTAGGAGAAAAGCTGACCTAAACATAAAACTTAACCAGGCAACGCCGACGCCGACGCTGACGCCGACGCTGACGCCGACGCCGACAACCGCTCAAGTGATGACAATAACTCATCATTTTTTTTTCAAAAAATCAGATGAGCTAAAAATGGACAGGTATTCTTCACAATCATTCATATTGCTAGTAATTAACTGTCATTCTTCTTTTTGTATACATATATATATTTATAAGAATGAAATGCAGGGCAGGTGTTAACATGACTGCATTATCATATTCCAGTATTTTTTTTACTGTTTATGCCAAGATTCTTTAAAAAGAAATAGCTGTATATATATCGCTTCCTGTTTACTTAAACAGCAAAAGTCTGCCAGCCTCAGTTCATAGTTTTGAAAGAAATAGTAAAAAAGATGAGATGTCAGTTGCCTGTAAAATGATAATATAAACTCAATATTAGGGTTCTGATTTTTTGTTATGTGTTTTTTTTTGTTTTTGTTTTTTTTTGTTGCAGCATACTCAAGACTGCCTATTGAGGACACCTGGCAGAATGTTGCAAGAGAGCACAGAAGCCAAACAGATGGGAGCTTCTAGGTCATGGCGCAGAAAATAGGAGATAGGATGGCCTTTATTCTATTCAATAAAGAAGAAGCGCTGCTGAAATGCTCCTCAGCAGCAGAGGCCATTCTGTCTCTAATGGGGACATACTATATAGCAGAGGTTCCATATCCATGTAACCTAAATGGATCTCTGCTGTTCATTCAGCAGAAAGTGTTACAAGATCTTGTACATGAGAAGGACCTTGCAACACTAAACAAGGCTATGAAGTCCTATCAATCCTTTACAGACGCTATGCTAGAAGAGAACATTTTCTAAAGGTAGAAATATTTACCAACTAACATTGAGAGGATAATCCTTTGATTGTTTTCCGAATAGTTTTGTTGTTGTTGTTATTTTATCAATTATCAATATGTAATTAACAATTATACCGCTTTTTGAAGGAAATGAAAAATAGTCATACAGCTGGATTCTCTTTATTGACCAAGCATTTGGTTAAAAAATATTTTCTAGCATTAAGTAAGGTGCAATCTTTTAAGCATGTTCAATTTTGTATCAATCTAGTAAACTGTGTTAGATGTTGACTGGATAAATTACCACTTTAATCTTCTTCAACACTTGCGACAAACTAAAAATACGACTAAAATAAATGGTAATTAAGAAGCAAGCAACACTGAGGGTCATATTTTCAAGCTCTGTTGAAGGACTAACTTGGTTTATATCTGTAGACTTTCTCCAGAGTGAGCAGAGCTTTAAACTTAGATCACACATTATATCTTTATACCTGGTATCACCTGAAATGAGGCTTCACTTTTGCAGCTTAATTTTCCAATGGATCGACATTATGATCATATAGTTCTCTGGCTACAACATCATTCATTGTCCACTTTCCGTGCCTGTAAATCCTCTCTATATTTTTGAGGCCTCAGTGGGCAAGTGGTAAAGTATGCAGAAGTCGAATCTTGATTTGAGAAGTACTTAGTAAAAATATTTTTTGAGTGGACTCTTTTTTCATTAAAGTAAATTATGTAAGAAGAAAGATGATTGGATGACCTTTAAGATGGTAAGCATGAAATTGATGTCAGACATTCGTGAGCTAAGGTATAACATAAGGCTTGCAATCCAACATGGCAAATCACTGCAGTAATCACCAAGAACACTTAATTTCGTAGCGGATAAAACGGCTTATGAAAACCATTATTCATTCATCCACCATCGTCAACATATTTGGCGAAATCCACAATGATTCAGCATGTTCGAAACCCAATTTTTAAACTTGTTCTGCACATTGAAAAATGGAGGACAAAAGTCCAATTCAGGTATGGACGAACACCTCGTTTTTAAAACTTAAATCTAAAAAAATGAATTTACATATTTCAATGCATTATTAAACTTCACTGACTCAAAGGGGAGGAAAAATGTTTGTAGAGTAACTGTAGTAATTTGTATTGAGACGAATAAGCCTTTCAAACTTTAACAGGGATTGAAGCCAGGACTGAGACTGCATTACACTCAGACACACAACCATGTCACTATTTAAAAGAACTAGACCTAACAGCTAGGCTGTTGAAAGTGGCCTACATTATTATAAACTGTTACACTCTTCTGCTCCTTTTATTATTTTTCCACATTTATTTCAATATTTGATAGCAGAGTTCTTCCCAAGCCTTTAGGAAAAAAGATAATTTTATTTTAAATATAAACACACTATGTGCATCTCTATAGGTTGAGCCTAGCTGGCATGGTTGTGGGGGAGCTTGTGAAGTCTGGCTTGAAACACCTTAAGTTTGAATGCAAACCGAAGAATGAGGGGGCTGATGAAGCCGCTGTGATCTTACAGGATGTCAGTGCAGCTGCCACAAGAAAGGCTATCAATGCATTTGAGGTCATGATGAAAGGAAATCGTGTGTTGCCAAAAAAAGAAAACCAGCAGGTTAAACATATTGTCTTCTTACTGTTTTGTAGACTTGATTTTAATTCTTGAATTTTCACCACCATTTTAATAATTTTCATTGTTCGTCTATCTGACATTTTATTTAAACTACCTATACCTCAGGCATTTTTATGGTAGGTGTAACTGAAATATCAATGCATTGCGATCCTGTGTGTCCCGATAGAATGCATCAATAGAAAAGTAATGATCCAATAACTATTGTCGATAGTTCCTTCAACAATCAATAGTTTCGACAGTTTTGAAATTTTTGTAAATACAGAAATAATTAATAACTTATCAACCAAGAGACAGAGCCAGCCTTTTATTTGCGCCTCGGAAAAAGTTTATGTCTCCATTACAATAATTAACCGCACGGAATTAAACTACCTTAAAGAACTGAGAAGTTGCGGAGATAATCAATAAATTTAGTTTCTTAGAAACATTGATTAAATATATTTAAATAACCTGTTAATCTTAAATGAGAAAAAAATACTATGGACATGGAGAAAGTAGGCTACTTGTATAATATATCAAACTGTTCGGTACAGCCCTTCATTTAGTGTTTGGACATTCGCAACAAAATGGCCGATTCGTTTGGGTATACCTTGCCTAGGTTTATTGTTTTACTTATTGTTTTAAAGCAAAGGAGGGAAAGAAATAGAAACAAGAGGGCCAAGTTTTGACATAGATCACATACGCATACACTTTAAATATCATCAGGATAAATATTTTCTTGCAACCCTTTTGACCTATAGGTCTACTGGTCAGGGCCTATCTCCATACCAAGTTTTAGGGTCCTCGGCTCAAATGCTGCATTTTTGTACTAGCACGACTATTCCTTACCCTATAAGACTTAAACAAGCAAATTCGATGAATTGGTATCCCCCACCGAAAGGGTCTGAATATTAGGATGAAGCAGGAAGATGTCAGTCGGATTAAAGTGTGCTCCAAAACACCGGTTAAATTTGCTTTAAATGCCTTAGAACTTCTAGTTAACAAAGAAGAATGCAAAGATAATTTAACAGTATATGGTGAAGGGAAGGGAAAGAAAGCGTTAGATGAAAGAAAAAGAAAAGCTCTGAGAGGTAAGAATTATTATTATGAGCCATACTTTCTGAAGAAAAGTCCACCTGTTCTACTGGCACAGGTTTCAGCTTCAACCTTAGTTGTAGGCTCGCTTCACTAATAAACCTCTTTATAGAATAACCCGAGTTTTGAGTTCTTATGTGAAACAATATATCACTACGGCCTCTGTGATATATTCTTACGCATAAGAACTCAAAACTCTTGTTTATTCTACGATAAACCACATTATGGAACTTATTATTTCTTAAATAACTAGACCATTTTGTTGTTTTCCCCCCGCCAAAGGCGAAGGGGATATTAGAAATGCTCTCCGTCTGTCCGTGTGTCCGCAACGACCTTTGTCCAGAGCATAACTCCAAAAGTACTCCAAAAGTACTAGAGGGATTTCTTCAAACTTCATACACTGATAGAAAACATTTGGAGGAAGTGCAGTGTGCAAGAACAATAACTCTACCTTGCCTATTTTTAGCTCACCTGTCACAAAGTCACTCTGATGTTACTGTTTATGCATCCGAATTAATAACACCACTGTAACTATGCATAAAATGTCAACATACAGATATATTAACTCAATAAAATTACTCTTGACAGATGTCGAAAGTATCTGAAACTGAGAAAAATAGGAAGTATTTCTTAATGATATGAATAATCTAACGGACAGACTTTTTCCAAATTTTATATTATGTAAGCTAGAACTAAGACAAAAAAATCTAAACCAAAAAACTAATATCAACCCGTGCTTGTTTTCAAGAAAAATTAAAAAATATTCACTCTACCCACAAAAGTATTTTTTCATTAGCCCACCCACCTAAAAATTATGAACATTTTTTTTTCTTACAAAACAAATTGCACAATGTTATTATCAGTTCCTTAATCAATATTCTTACATGCGGAATAATGCTCCTTTAAGGTTGCATGCCTCTAGGTCAAATACTTTTTGAGATACATGCTACACAAGCTTTCACATCCCATTTACGTATATATTTGACCACGTCAAGGGACATAAATCTGTTTTTATTGAGTGAAACCTCAAATAAAAGCACTGGTGCACAACTTTGCATGCTGAATTTAATTCTTGTGTGGTTTCATGACTCTTGGCGCATATAATTTTAAGGTACATGTGACACAAATGTTTAGACCCTTTATGTACAATTTGACTATCAAGGGCAATAACTCTGGTCTTACTACGTGAAATGTGGGATGGGGCACAAAAAGTATAACCTTTCTAGGAAGTCACATTTGAACTTGAAGGAGATATATCTACGATAAGATTTTCTGGAATTTTATTTGACTTGGAGTCGACTGCATCATTACTGGACGAAATAGTTTACTTTCAAATTGGCTGTCCACAATGTATTCGATTCGAGCACTTCTTACAACTACTCCTTCAATAAAACACCATCACTTTTAAAGGTAAAATATGGATGCACAACCTATATTGTCAGTACATACGATATATTTTGCGCGAGTGTGTTGCATATCCGACAGTTATGCACTTTCGACGGCGAATTCTGAACTATACAGTGGATATCGCTGGCTGCGCGATTGAGCTGCACACAAAATATTGTGATGAACTCCTTTAAAAAAACAAAAGACTTACAATGATTACTAAACAACCACAAAATTAACATTCCATTTGCAAATACAGCTGCTAGAGTAAAGAAATTTGCTGCGATGGGTATATATTGTGACATTCTGGCACTCTTGTTCCCTGTTAGCTTTCAATTCCTTCTTTTTACAGTAGCCATATAGAAAAACATCATAGCTATACTGTTCATGAAAATTAATAAAATTTAGCAGTAAACCACCTCACTATTGACTTATTCTTTCTTCCACATCTATAAAACCCCTGATGAGGACCACAACTAAACGGTTCTTCAAAACTTTCCCCATAAATTAATACTTTCAGACACTAACTTGCCAGGAACTTTAGCCTTCAATTATAATATGCCCTGCAGGGGGATTAGCCATGTGTAACATGGCTCTTGTTTTATTTGGTGCCTGTGATAGAAAATGTATTTAGTATGTTTTAAAAATAACATTGGTTGTGATTTCAGGTGAAATATTCAACAACTTTCCATGTAAATCGGAAGAAGAAAAAACAAATCTGTGGATGAACATCATAGTTCCAAAGCTGAATAACAAAATTCGAGGAATAAGAAACGATAAATACAGACGAAACACAGCTGATCAAGAATAGTTTTCTCTTGTTTTCAGCAAGAGCCATGAAATAGTTTAATTATTGAAATTGTTTGGATAAAAACAAGAGCTGTCTGATGACAGCGCGCTCGACTATTCGAAGAACTGATTGAAGAATGGGGTCAAAATATTTCCATGGATATTCAGACAAAAGAAATAAATAGATTAGACAAACAATGTTCCTGTATTACTTTGATTTCGATAAGTCTTGCACTAAATGGCAATATATGAGCCAATTTCAAAGTCCAAAAAGGGCCATAATTCAGTCAAAATAGTTATGTACTCTTGCCTACAGATGGAAATCATAATGATAAGCAAGTGTTCAAAGTTTAAAAGCCATATGTCAAATAGTTTTGACAAAACATGGACTTGTATGAAAACAGAACCAATTTCAAAGTCCAAAGAGGGCCATAATTCAGCCAAAATAGATGACAGAGTTAATATGTAAAAATTGTCTTTCCTACAGATAGAGACTATTATATTAAACAAGTGATAAAAGTTTCAAAGCCATATGTCAAACACTTTACAAAAAATATGAACTGGTACGGAAAACTTAACCAAGATCTAAGTCAAAAGGGGCCATAATTCAGCCAAAATCCTTGATGGAGTTATGTACTCTTGCCTGTAACTGGACATGGTGATGGTAAACAGGTGTTGAAAGTTTCAAAGCTTTATCTCAAAAGACTTTGTCAAAATATGAACTGGTACGAAATATTAACCCAGATTTCTAAGTCAAAAAGGGCCATAATTCAGCCAAAATCCTTGATGGAGTTATGTGCTCTTGCCTATAACTGGACATGGTGATGGTAAACAAGTGTTGAAAGTTTCAAAGCATTATCTCAAAAGACTTTGTCTAAATATGAACTGGTACGGAAAACTTAACCAAGATTTCTAAGTCGAAAGGGGCCATAATTCAGCCAAAATCCCTGATGGAGTTATATACTCTTGCCTATAACTGGCCATGGTGATGATAAACAAGTGTTGAAAGTTTCAAAGCTTTACCTTAAAAGACTTTGTCAAAATATGAACTGGTACGAAAAACTTAACCATGATTTCTAAGTCAAAAGGGGCCATAATTCAGCCAAAATCCTTGATGGAGTTATGTGCTCTTGCCTATAACTGGCCATGATGATGGTAAACAAGTGTTGAAAGTTTCAAAGCTTTATCTCAAAAGACTTTGTCAAAATGTGGACTGGTACGAAAAACTTAACCAAAGTGTGACGCCGACGCCGACGCCGTGGTGAGTAGGATAGCTCTACTTATTCTTCGAATAGTCGAGCTAAAAATTATAATAGTTATTGAATTTTTTTTATAAATATAGACAAGAAGCAGATTTGAAAAAGTTGTGTAGTGTTGTGATACCACCAACAGCGTTTGGGGTATATAGATTGGCAGTGGCTAGAGAACCGGAATCGGTTCCCTAGACAGCGAACTTATTCGTCCGGATCTGTAATGGTTTTCTGACTGTATTTGACAAATATAGACAAAAAGCAGATATCTGCTGAGTAGAATTTTTCGTGAGGGGTTAATTTTCGCTATATTCACAAAGTCCTACATATCGCAAAATTTACTGGTAATTGTTGTGTAAATATTCACCATTAGTATAATGCTAATTCGAGTAAGATACCATTTTTACAATTTCTTGAATATGAAACCTCACAAACATAGTCAAAATTTCAAAATCGCAAAATGTTAACCTCGCAGAAATATGCGCTTTTACAGTATAATTGTTATTTGAAAGTTTTTGACAAATATAGACAAAAAGCAGATCTGTAGTAGTTTTCTGAAAGTGTAAAACAGCTGATTTGTAATAGTTTTCTGAAAGTGTTTAAGACTGTTGTTTAAATACTGTTGTATGCATTTGTTTAAAGGTGACTTTGAATCAGAGAAATATTTAAGGGTTGTACCTGAAGGTAAATACAGAAATGCAATGTGTAAATTTCATATTGAAACTGGAAGGTATGAAAATGTATTAAGAGATCAGATAGAAAATGCACTTTTTGCAATATAAGTCTTAAGTTGAAAGTGAATTTCATTTCCTGTTTGTCTGTCTGTTTTATGGTGAACTAAGAAGAAAATGTTAAAAACTATATTTTTGTCATTGGCCATGCAAATACCTATATCTAATAAATTTGAAAGCCTTATCTCTCAACTTTAGTATTATTAGTTTATTGTCTCTTCTGAAATTAATTATGTAATCTTGCATGATTATGTTTGTATTTGCTATAGGAATATTGTAATTACATGCTTAAAATTTATGCAGTAAATCAAAAATTGAAAAATACATTTTTTTGCTAAATTTTCATGAAATTTCAAAAACATGTTAATGAAATATCACCGAAAGAATTTGGCTAAATTTTGTTGAAATTCCACTGTTATTTTGGTGAAATTTTACCAAAATTCACCGAAAGGTTTTGGCAAAATTTTGGTGAAATTCCACTGTTATTTTGGCAAAATTTTACCAAAATTCACCGAAAGATTTTGGCAAAATTTTGTTGAAATCCCACTGTTATTTTGGCGAAATTCTAATGAAATTTTACCAAAATTCAGCGAAAGATTTTGGCAAAATTTTGTTGAATTCCCACTGTTATTCTGGTGAAATTTCACTGTTATTTTTGTGAAATCCTAATGAAATTTTACCAAAATTCAGCGAAAGAATTTGGCGAAATTTTGCTGAAAATTCACTGTTATTTTAGCGAAATTTTAATGAAATTTCAACAAAATTTTACTGTTAATTTGCCAAAATCTTTCAGTGTTTTTTCACTGATATTTCACTGAAATTTCACTGATCATTTTCACTGGGGCAGTATCTTGGTTCATGTCTATTTCAAGTTTGATGAAATTCTACCTGCTAGTTACTGAGAAATGGCTGCGGACTGACATTTTTCATTAAATCAAGGGCAATAACTCTTAGGGAAATTGACCAATCAAAAAAAAAACTTGACGGGCATCATCGCAGTATGTTGGTTCATGTTTATTTCAAGTTTCATAAAATTCTACCAGGTAGTTACTGAGAAATGGCTGCGGACGGACGGACTGACGCACGGACAACGCCATTTCAATAACCCCCTCCCGATTTCATCGGCGGGGGATAGTAACATTTAAAACCAATCTCATTAAATGCTGCTGAGGTATATTCATTTATATAAAATAAAGGGAAGTAATCTGTCATAAATTCAGTCGAAAGCTATCTACCCTGATTGTCGGAATCCATCTGATGGCATAAATGACATTTCAAATCAGTACCTTCATTGGTTTCCGAGATACACCCATTTTAATTTGAAACAAAGGGAGGTAATTTGACATAAAATCACTCCATAGTTATTCTATGTAGCACGTTACAATCCTTGCCTAAAATATAACTGTTAGCTGATTTAAAAAGAATAAAATTTTGGATAGTTGTTCTGAGCATTTCTTCTGGCTTAGGATTTGTTATAACCATCCTCGAAGGCTCATACTGAGCATCCTGTTTACAACTGGAACTAGAGTGACAATGTGTGTGATCGTTTTTATAATGTGACACAATGTTTGATAGATATTTTCTCAAGTTTTCTGCCCTATTCTCACAGTTTCGTATGGCCCAGTGACAGTGTGTTGCTATTGGTTCAACTTTGTCAGAAAGCTGCTTAAACCAAGTGTTCCCCTCTTTATATCTCGGTCCTGATGATATGGCAGTTTGATTGATTTAATTCCATGCCAAACATCATTCTGATTGGTTGTTAAATGTGTTTCTTTGAGACATATTTCTATCATGAGTGTGTACCCTCATTGTCTGTGAAGTAGTTGTATTTTTTCTTAGTTCCATTTAGCTCATGTCTTTGAGACACAATGTCATCCCTTTTAGTGACATGACATCACTATAACACTTTAAGCGTTTGTTCTCCAATAATCACGATGCTCCTGTCCTTTGCATTTTTCCTCCAGCCATGCCTCGCATCGGTCATCACATCTATTCCATCTAAACTTTCATAACATCCAATTTCCTCAAAAAAGGCATCTTTAATAATGACAGTAAAGTTGGTAGGCAGTTGGTAGTTGGTAGTTGAACATTCGAATAATCAACTACTTACTAGTTGCCAGTTGGTTATTCAAAATGTATAAGCAAGTCTGATTACCTTTTCAAATACAATGATAACAAGAGCTGTCTGATGACAGCGCGCTCGACTATTCGAAGAATTGATTGAAGAATGGGGTCAAAACATTTCCACGGATATTCAGACAAAAGAAATAAATAGATTAGACAAACAATGTTCCTGTATTACTTTGATTTCGATAAGTCTTGCACTAAATGGCAATATATGAGCCAATTTCAAAGTCCACAAAGGGCCATAATTCAGTCAAAATAGTTATGTACTCTTGCCTACAGATGGAAATCATAATGATAAACAAGTGTTCAAAGTTTAAAAGCCATATGTCAAATAGTTTTGACAAACATGTACTTGTATGAAAACAGAACCAATTTCAAAGTCCAAAAAGGGCCATAATTCAGCCAAAATAGATGACAGAGTTATGTTCTCTTTCCTACAGATAGAGACTGTTATACTAAACAAATGATAAAAGTTTCAAAGCCATATGTCAAACACTTTACAAAAAATATGAACTGGTGCGAAAAACTTAACCAAGATTTCTAAGTCAAAAGGGGCCATAATTCAGCCAAAATCCTTGATGGAGTTATGTACTCTTGCCTATAACTGGACATGGTGATGGTAAACAGGTGTTGAAAGTTTCAAAGCTTTATCTCAAAAGACTTTGTCAAAATATGAACTGGTACAAAATATTTACCCAGATTTCTAAGTCAAAAAGGGCCATAATTCAGCCAAAATCCTTGATGGAGTTATGTGCTCTTGCCTATAACTGGACATGGTGATGGTAAACAGGTGTTGAAAGTTTCAAAGCTTTATCTCAAAAGACTTTGTCAAAATATGAACTGGTACGAAAAACTTAACCATGATTTCTAAGTCAAAAGGGGCCATAATTCAGCCAAAATCCTTGATGGAGTTATGTGCTCTTGCCTATAACTGGCCATGATGATGGTAACAAGTGTTGAAAGTTTCAAAGCTTTATCTCAAAAGACTTTGTCAAAATGTGGACTGGTACGATAAACTTAACCCAAGGTGTGACGCCGATGCCGACGCCGTGGCGAGTAGGATAGCTCTACTTATTCTTCGAATAGTCGAGCTAAAAAGTCATTTTAATCCTTGTTTTGTTCTTTAATATTAATCTTCATTTCTTTAAATGCATTCAGCAGTCTCAAAAAGTACCTGGAGAGCCAGTTGCCAATTCGCGATATGTTTCAGAAATACCTTTTTTCAGAAATAAATGCATAAAATTATTCAATTTTACATATATTTTGTCCTTTCATATCAATATCCGACACTTTCAATATGTAAGTCAGTCTTGGAAACACTTCAATAGTCTCTTTGTAAGTAATGTCAATGCTTGAGATATGGTTTTCCTTAAACTTTTTTCTCTTTTCTTTCGAGATAAGCCCCATTCCTGCCCCTTTCACAAAATGATGGTAATGTGAAGGCAACATTCCACTGCAAGCAAATCCATGATTCATTCTTTGATTTACCAGATATTCTTTGTTCGGTAAATATGGTGATGATGACCACTGAAGTCTGTGTTTTGTTAGCTGGCATTGACATTTTCATTTACATGACCTCTGTACACTTAATTTTTCAACATTCAATCCTTTAGTACAATACTTCATGTGACTTTCACAAGTTTTTATCAGTGCTGATAAAGAAGACTCTGCCACAGCAAATATTTTCTCATTAGTTAATTACATGTATTCCTATGTTTAAAAAGCTTGTCCATTAGCATTCCTTAGATTATTAAGCTGTTTTCTTATTTCAGTTCCTACCAAATACTGCACTTGATGTTGATGTCACAGAAGCAGACCGTGATTATTTCATGCGTGATGGGGACTTTGCCATTGAAAATACAGAGAACTCAAAGAGCTTGACACTAGATGGTATCTACCAAGTTACCACTTATGATGCTTGTGCTAATGCAGGTGAAGACACTACCATATTTAACTTGAAATATATGCAGTTGGAGGTTTCAATCTCCCATTGGTTACATGTACCTTACTTTGTATATTATGCATTGCCTGGTGGTTATAGTCAGTTAACATGTATATTTATAACTTTTGCCTGCATTTTGCACAAACTGTGGCCATTGTTTAACTTGAAATACTTATTATATTGTACGATGTGCGGCCCTTCACCCCCCTCGAAATTTTCGGCCCGGATTTACACGATTCACAGAAATGACCCCTAGGACCTTCAGATCCGCGGAAATCCAAATTCCGCGGGAAAAATCACATCCCTGTTCCTAGATATGACTCCAGATGGACAGATGGAGTTATGAACGGAAAGACGTACGGACGGACAATGCCAAAACTATATCCCTCCGACTTTTTAACAGTCTAGATAATATCATCTCAAGTATTTATTCCTATATAACTCATATAATAAATGACCCCCAGGGCAGGGCCACTTTTCATCCCAGGGCATAATTTGAACAATCTTGTTAGAAATCCACTAAGCAATGCTTCATATCAAGTATGAAAGGCCTAGGACTTGAACTTTCAGACAAGAAGATTTTTATTTCTCCCTGTATATGTCTGTGTCTTTTCAACCCAGGGGCATAATTTGAACAATTTTGGGAGAGGACCACAAGGCATTTTTAAAGTTTTTCTTTTCAGTTGCCATGGCAACCAGATTTCTGCATAGAATTCAGTTCATGGACCAGTTTTGAAAGGGGTCACCAAGTTTGGTGTAATTCTGCCCAGTGGCTTTCTAGAAGATTTTTTAAGAAAATGTTGACAGACGGATGATGCCCGACACACAACAGACATTGAGCGGTCACAAAAGCCTTTGGCGCAGCTGAGCTAAAAAGTAGCATATTGTTAAAACAAGATTAATACAGTTTTTTGGCAGACAGAATGAACCTGGAAAAATTTGCTCATATTAGCCATGAATTTTCCTGTAGAAATGATAGTGCACAATGCTGCATAATTATATACCTTGGATAGATATCAGACCATTATAACACTGTTGAGATAACTAGTAAAATTTCAATGCAGTACTATGTATTGCCTGGCTACACTTAATTCTTGTTTAATATGTTAGTTACTATATCATTTCAGAAGTATCAATGCACACATTTACTCAGGCATTACGAATGAAGAAGCATTGAAGGTGGCCTCCATCCACAACAACAAAATGGACCATTTCCCACTTAGTTTTCTGGTAACCACTCAATATGAACGGTTTACCACTTTATTTTAGGGTTTGATTAAGAAATAATGTATCCAAACTGTTGAATGTGGTCGCTGTTTGGAATACAAATTCTATAAAGTAAGCTATTAGGAAAGCCAGTTGTGTGAAATAAGCATACGCAACAAATGTTTTATTCCTTAAAAAAGCACAGCAAGATTTTTTATATTATTTTGCTCCAAATATGTTATTTAATCTTTGGCCTGCTGCTGCCAAGTGATTCTGCCTTTACAACCACTGCAGACCAAGTCAGCCTGCACTGCACATATCAGAATACCTCTCATATTGTCAACTCAAATTGCCTTCACAAATTGTCTAAGACATCATCACTAGAATGGGTTACTCCATATGTCAAACACTGTGGAAGAGAAATTAACTACTAAAGCGTACAATGAAGAGCATGGCAACTGTTACTTAGGGCTGCAGGTGGGGAATTCATAGTCAACGAAGCTTATGTCTGTCACTGGTGAAGACAGAATGACACCTAAATGAATCAAAACGAGACAAGACATACCAATCATGGGCATACAGCACAATTATCTTGTTATTGAAAAAGAACTAATAAAGCTGGCCACCGGTCATCGCAGCAAAAGATTCGCTGTATCATATATTTATCTGGAGGCCATGAATGTTGCCGAGTCAAGCAACCACACAGAATTCAAAGGGTCACAAACCTGAGTCTACAATATCCTACGCATAAACCAATTATAAATTTGTTGCCACAAAATTAATGCACTGTGCAGAAACTGCCTAAGGATTATAAAGACAAATTCAATTATCCTTTATACATCAGTCCTTGTAACAAGTTTCATTCATACTTCAGTACTTTAAAATCACAGATTGTATTTCACAGGTTCTGTGCTAAATGTGAACAAATATTGGATGGAGCTGAAAAAAACTGTACAACATGCAACTGTGATTTTACTAACAAAAACAATACTACATATTTCATAGAAATTCCATTAATGTTTCACTTACAACAACATTTTTATAGACTTATTTTTCAATTGAACTTGCTACACAGATTTTCTTGAAGGAAAAAAAATGAAAATAACATTGAAGACAGTCATATATGATGGGGAAGTGTATAAAAAAATTCAAGGAAAGGAGGTTTTCTGGATGCAGTGAACAATATAAGCTTAATCTGGTATACAAATGGAGTTCCACTGTTTAAATCATCTAAAGTGAGCATTTGACCTCTCTTTCTGTCAATTAATGAACTGCCTATTCAAGAAAGGTTTAAGCCGGAAAATATGCTGTTTGCTGGTCTATGGTTTGGTCAATCAAAGCCAACAATTACTATGTCGATCATGCTTTTTAAAGCCTTTTCATCACACTCTGATTAAGTTTAAAGATGCAGGACTGGAAGTATACTACTCACATTGTGCTAAACATATCAATGTGAAAGGGCACTTGCAATCTTCCAGCTAAATGTATGGTTATGAACATGACCCAGTTTAATGGAAAGTTTAGTTGCCCAAAATGTAAACAAGAGGGAGTGGTCACCAAATCAGGTAAAGGACATACAAGAGTATTCCCATTCGACAGTGTGCATATTCATGGGCCTATGCGAACTCATGAAGAATTTACCTTTATTTCTTCTGAAATAGTTTTTGGAGTGAAATGACCATCATGGTGGACTAACTGTTGTCCAGATATCATTAATGGATGGCTATTGACTATATGCATTCTGTTCTACTAGGGCTTGTTCATCGTTTGCTTCAGTTGTGGTTTGATCCAAAGTTTTCTGGTGAATCATTTTCTGTTTCACACTTAGTGGATGTAGCTAATCAAAGATTATTGGGAGATAAAGCCACCCCACTTCATTCAGAGACACCCTAGAGATATCAAAGAACAGTCTAAGTACTGGAAAGCCTCAGAATGCAGAGCATGGCTTTTCTTTTATTCTGTTCCAGTTCTGTTTGGAGTAATAAAGGAGCAATATTTTCAACACTATTTATTATTAGTGGAGTCAATATACATACTGAAGTTGGAGTCAATTTCATCTCAAGACTTTAAACTTTGTGAGGAAATGTTGATTAAATATTGTTGTGTTTTTTCAGCACTGTATGGTGACCAACATAATTATGTCAGCAAATTTGCACTTGCATGCTACTGTTAAACAACTTGGACCTCTTTGTGTTTACTCATGTTTTTCATTTGAAAGTTTAAATGGTAAACTTGTAAGTCCTTTTCATGGAACACAAAATCCAGTTGTTCAAATAGCCAATGCAGTTTCATGTTTGTTGAAGCCTCCAGCCCTTTCAGTCTCAAAGATTATTGAAGGAACAGAAATTGATCATTTCTATAGCAAACTAACCTCAAGAAATTACGATTGTTACAGAAACTATGTTTGATGGTGCATATATACTTAGTATAATACTCATTCAAGAAACTTGTGTCAGTAATTTATTCTGAAAATGGCAAGATGTGTTGTGGACATGTATCATTTATCATTTGTAACAGTTTCTTTAACTTTAGAGCAAAATTTCAAGTACTTTTTTTAGTGTATAGGAACACAGATTTTCTTCATTTTGTCACATGAATGCTTCCTTATAATAACAAATATAACACTTGATGGTTTAGACAAATATAACACTAGATGGTTTGGATCCAATTAGATGGTCTGGACGAGTGGATCCAATCAGTAATTCAAGGGCCATAAATCAAAAGTGCCTGGGTGGATTTGGCTAGTTATCAAACTTGGCTAAGGTCTTATGGCCAAACACATTTTGTTCAAGTTTGGTGAAGATTGGATGAGAAATGTCCGACTTAGAGAGAAGACAAGAGTAAAAAGGCGGATTTTTCGGTAATTCAAGGGCCATAACTCCAAAATGCCTGGACCGATTTGGCTAGTTATCAAACTTGGCCGAGGTCTCATGGTCAAACACATTTTACTCAAGTTTGGTGAAGATCGGATGAGAAATTTTCGACTTAGAGTGCGGACAGGAGTAAAAAGGCCGATTTTTGGTAATTCAAGGGCCATAAACGGGCGTTGTTGTCGGTTTGATTGATTATAAACATATTTTTAACGTGTTCTTTATCCTGCCAAATTGAACTGTTGAAGCCGCGAGGTCTTGGTGCCATTTGGTGGCGACTTGGTTATTAAATAAATATTAAAATAATTTACTATATGTATTATTGGCTTGCATACTGTGTCATGATAATATTGTTGACTGTATTTTATTTTCTTTTTCATTGATTGCATTATGAGACGTTCTACCAGAAAATGCAAAGCTCCAGCCGGCTAGATGTGGGCAAGACGGTCCCAGAGAGACGGGCATGCCCTGGTGAGACGGTCCCAGACAGATGGGCACCCCCTGGGCAAACTGTGGCTATGCAGACTGAGGCTCCTGCTCCTCCAATAAATGATAGTCAGAATGTCCCAGACCCTGCACTGACAGTGCCTCCAGTTGACAAGGTTGTTTTACCTCCAGTGCCACCAGCAACCAACATTGGCATACATCCAGTGCTGCCAGCAGCAAATGGGCCTATAGGTAATATTACATTGCCAAATGTCACTCACACTTTCCAACCCCCCATGATTCCCTCTGTAAGATCAGACTTGGGTTTTTTCAGTATCTCAAAGTATTGGGGATAAAAAGGCATTAGGTCTGTTTGTAGAGATGGCCGCTTTTCTGCCATCTTGATGCTTTTCTGCCATCTTGATGCTTCAGGTTCAGGTTTGGGCGGTTTAAATGAAGCTGCGAATATATACACAGGGGGTCTTTGGAGCACCTTAGAGCAAAACTTGCATATTAACATTTTAGAATTAAAAGCTTGCCAGTTAACATTAATGTCATTTTTGAAGGAGGAAAAGGCTACTCATGTTAGAATATATAAAGACAACACAACTAGTTGTGCCTATATTAATAAGTATGGGGGAAAACAATCATGCAAGTTTGAACAAAATAGCACAGTAAATATGGTTTTGGTGCACTGAACGGGAGATTAATGTCAGCGCTGTTCATATCCAAGGACGAAACAATGTTGAAGCAAACTGTCTTGAATAAAGCAAACTAATATTCTATACAGCAAAACTATCAAAGGGCCATAACTGCAGTAAAAGTAGTCACAAAAAATATTTCTTCCTTTAAGACCATCTGCAAGTCAAGCTTGTTCATCTGAGAAAGTTTGAAGCATAATCCGGCTGATAGTGTGGGAGAATTTGGACTTACAAGGTTTTGGGATGTATGGACAGACATATCACTATATTGGGGATGTAATTTTTCCGCGGAATCGCGGATTTCCGTGGATCTGAATGTCCTTGGGGTCACTGTGAATTATGTAAATGCGGGTCGAAAATTTCGAGGGGGGGCAGGGGGTGAGGGGCCGCATATCGTACAAGATCCGACAAATACACTTCCATTCTACACTACGCCGCTTTTCATTGGTTGGAAGGCCACCGCTAGACCAATCAAATCATATGTGTAATTGACGGCGCATACGGGTATTTAAAAATGGCATCAGATTGAAAAAACAAATTATATACTGGGAAGAATGAAACAAAAATATTTGCGAATTATGGCGAGAATTTTAGATAGCGCTATTGATACTTTGGAAATTCAAAAAGTGGACGCTGGTTGTAGGAATAAGTTTAAGTGGGAGTGGCTAGAAACAGTCCTTGAAGGAGTTCCATTGTTGTCTTGCATCTGCAAAATAGATTTAGAGGGTAAGGCGAAGTGTATCGCTTGTTCCCGGTTTATAACCTATGCTTCGCAGGGAAATATTGCAATTATTGACCGTTGCACTTCTTCTGATCACAACAGCAGAGTGAAAACAATCAAAAACAATGAGAAAGTACCATCTGCAATCACTGGGGAAAAAAGTGAACTTACTTACGCAATACACATGTAGTTAATTGTTGATATTTTTTGACATCTTACTGCACCAAATTTCATCAAAGGAGAGCCATCCAAAGGGTTTTGAACACCTGAAATTGCTTCTGGGGAAGGGGGCTTTGCCCCCTGTGACCCCCACCGGGGATTGGCCCCTAGACCCCATTGGGTGCCTTGGGCGGCCCCCAAATGCCTCACCGAAGATATTTTCAGCCCTTCTTACTTCAGCTCAATCACATCCCTGTATATGCGGAGCATAACAATCATTAGGAAGTGTAGACATTCAGGCATAAGAAAGGTCAAAGGTAGGTCTGCTGAACAAGGGGGAAAACTACAAGACTCCAAGATAATCAGACTGAGTCCATCTGACTCAGAGGAAACAGTGGACTGGGACATTGTTCAGGATCTGGATCAAGAATGTCTTTCAGGGCTTACCTGAGATTAGATTGCGACCAAAATTCGTAGTTCAGTCTAGAAACCTAGTTTATCAAATGTAAACCATGATTTATAGTCGAAATATTAGGATTATAAAATCAACTATGATTTTCGGGCATGAATATGTAAAAGGTGTCCACAAGGGAAGATCTCCTGTGCCTGTGTTGGAATATCTGTTGGACCAGCATGGTACCTTCTACATTGTTAGGACCCTGTGAGCCTTCTTTAGTTCCCTTAAGATCAACCCACGATTCTCAAGACCAGAAAGAGCTGAATGCAACTTCTCATGGGCTTTTATTCACAGTATACTCTTAGCTTGTTAACCAGACACCCATTGATGAATACCTACAAAATACCTGTAGAATAGCCCTTGGGGAAAAAGGAAGCAAAAAATTTAACAGTTCTCCACATTTGTGCTACTCACATGCTGAAAGCTGTTTGAGATAGTTTAAGGGACAAGGTGCCTGATTTACAGATGTGTCAGCTTCTGACAAGATTGTTTGCGCTGATGTAAAACTACACAACAGTTCCTGAAACTGTCCAGATATGGAAAATTATGTGCATAGTGTTTGGCAACAGATATGTGACCAATGCAGTTCAAAAGGGAATTGAGGCTATGTGAAAAATGGTTCTTAATGCACCATTAGATTGTCTGGAGGAAGATCTTATTTGTGCTGAAACCATTTCTAGTGAGGATGATGACAATGATGACACATTTTGATGGAATAAGGAAGACATCCCCTTGTACAACTAGAGCTATCACTAAAGGTGATGAATGTACCCCCCGCATGCACTGACACAGTACATTGCAATTTGACGCACACAAGATTGCATAATTATGTGGACTGTATGTATATAGACTGTATGTATACAGTATAGTAACAAAAAACAAAGTCCCATAACTATGCAGAATATTTATCTAAAAGAATGGAACATGCACCATGCACAACTAGGGTTGGTACTGATCACTTGTGTAAAGTTTCATTAAATTGTGTGCAAGGGTTTGGTAGATTAGGCACGCACAAGATTGCATATGCAGACTGTATGTACATAGTATGTTAACAAGAAACAAAGTCCCATAACTCTGCAATTTTTGTCGCTGAAAGAACCTAACATGCCCCATGCACAACTACTGTTGTTACTGATCACTTGTGTGAAGTTTCATTAAATTGTGTCAAGGGGATGAGGAGAGATGGTGCACACAAGATTGTGTCTATGTATATAGTATAGTAACGAAAAAAACAAAGTCCCATAACTCTGCAAATTTTTTTTCTGAAATAATCTAACATGCCCCATGCACAACTACTGTTGTTACTGATCACTTGTGTGAAGTTTCATTAAATTTTGTCAAGGGGATGAGAAGAGATGGTGCACACAAGATTGTGTCTATGTATATAGTATAGTAACAAAAAAACAAAGTCCCATAACTCTGCAATTTTTTTTTCTAAAAGAACCTAACATGCCCCATGCACAACTACTGTTGGTACTGATCACTTGTGTGAAGTTTCATTAAATTGTGTCAAGGGGATGAGGAGAGATGGTGCGCACAAGACTGTGTCTATGTATATAGTATAGTAACAAAAAAACAAAGTTCCATAACTCTGCAAATTTTTTTTCTAAAACAACCTAACATGCCCCATGCACAACTACTGTTGGTACTGATCACTTGTGTGAAGTTTCATTAAATTCTGTCAAGGGGATAAGGAGAGATGGTGCGCACAAGATTGCGTCTACGGACAGACAGACAGACGGACAGACAGACAACCTGAAACCAGTATACCCCCCCTTACAACTTTGTTGTCGGGGGGTACAATAAATACTTCGTTGAGTTAATTCAAGAAGAGGAAAATGGGGAAATAAACATCTATTGCAATCAAGAAGTACTGATAATGTTCAAGGACAAGTATATGCCCCTTCTTAAACTGTGGAGCAGAATAATGCTAGGTAACTTGTACTGACACCTTGACAAGGAATGTGAAAGAAAATCAGTTTCTCAAACAAGAGATACAAATGCTAATGTTGAAAATTGGATGAAGATAGTGAAAGTCGATACATTGGGAGGAATGTGTCATCGTCTGAGAATGCGCAAGATGTTTATTTTTATGTTATTTGTTTTGCCCTGACATATACGCACTGTTTCATTTATTCTGATACAACTTTTCAATGATTATGCTACTATTATGCTATAGTGGTAAAAGGTGTCCACAAGGGAAGAACTCTTGTGCCTTTGCTAGAATATCTGTCAGTCCAGCATGGTACCTTTTACATTGTTGGGCCCCTGTTAGCCTTCTTTAGTTCCCTTAAGAAGTTCAACCCACAATTCTCAAGACCAGTAAGAGTTGAAAGCGACTTCTCATGGGCTTTTGTTCACAGTTTACTCTAAGCTTGTAACCACACATCAATTCATGAATACCTTCAAAATACTTATAGAATATTTCTTGGGGAAAGATGTTCCAGATAGTTTAAGGGGCAAGGTGCTTATTTATACATGTGTCAGCTTCTGATGAGATTATTTGCTCTGATGCAAAACTACATGAAAGTCCGTGGAACTGTCCTGGTGCATAGTGAGTTGAACAGGGAATTGAGACGATGTGAAAAATGGTCCTTAATTAATCATTAGACTGGTCTGAAGGTTGTGACGATGAGAAAAATGGTCCTTAATGCATCATTAGATGGTCTGGAGGAAGATCTTATTTGTGCTGAAACCATTCCTGGTGAGGATGATGACAATGATTATACTAGTTTTGGAGGAATAAGGAAGACATCCCTTTTTTCTGCACTGTAAAATGAATACTTCTCAGTCTCTTCAAGAAGAGAAATACAGGGAAACAAACATCTACTGCAATCAAGAAGTACTGATAATGTTCAAGGACAAGTATATGCCCCTCATTACACTGTGGAGCGGAATATTATGCTAGGTAACTTGGACAGACACCTTCACAAGGAAAGTGAAAGAAAATCACTTTCTTAAACAATAGATACACTAATGAATTGTGACTGTTGAGAACTGGATGAAGATCGTGAAAGTCAATATATTGGGAAAAATGTCTCATCTTCCGAGAATGTGCAGGATGTTTATTTTTATGTAATGTGTTTTGCCGACATAATACGCTGTTTCATTTATTGTTGATACAACTGTTCAATGATTTTGCTATTGATGAATACTGATCTTTGTGTGGTTTCGTCATACATTTTCCTGTGAACAAGTTGCAGACAAATACAAAGGAATTAAAGAACTTGCGTCCACTTGCAAGGATGAGGCTATGATGCGACAGTCAAGGTCTGTTTGATTTAAGTCAATACAAAGTAGGCATGGTTTACATGAACCATTCTGATTGGTCAAACAATTTCTGCCAGAGAAGAGTGTGTGCGGATGTGTTTTAACCCTCATTATCTATCAGAAACATGTATACAGTGCAGCCACAAATTTACTTAGCTCATTCATGACGATGAGTCATCAACAAGCAGTGGAAAGTTTCGTTCAGTACAGTCAAGCAAAGAGGCTTAATGAGGAAAGCTCAGCACTTGAATCAAAACATTGATAACATCATAACTTGCATAAACTTGGATCGTGGACAAGATCCTTTGTTGTTCAAAACTAGCATGTCACCACTCTCCAAACTGAATTTGTGGGAGGACGAAATTAGAGAAGCAACGAACGAAAAAGATATCAGATGTAATATCTGCTGCAAGATTCCTTTTGGAGAACCAAGGCTTGCTGAGGGAAGAAATTGTTGAGTTGAAACTTTGAACTTGAACTTGATACCTTTATTTCTCGTTGTAGCTATTACTGACTTGACTTGTTAAATTGAACATGTAACATTTTTAACGTTTTATTTTTCGCTGTTTCAGACAAAATTGACAAAGCAAAGAAACAGATCACTTTAACAGAAATCATCGTCATTAGCGATGATGAAGGACTACCAGATATCATTAGTCCAACCCTGACTATGAGATCGAAAAGTCTGGTAAAAGGCATCAGAGGATTTCACAAGCTGAAACCATATGCAAAACCTTCAACAACGGTTACCAGCAGTACATTGTCTGAAACTGACTGGGAAAAAGAGGGAAAATGAATTGCTGGTGGCTCATCAGAGGGAACTGTCTGAAGCTAAGCAAGAAGCAAGGGATGAACTGTTCTTGTGCATAATATGCCTGTCTGTACAGAAAAATCAAACACTAGTGCCTTGTGGACACACCTTTTGCAAAGACTGTGCTGATAAGAGTAAAGCAAAGGGAAAGTGCTTCTTTTGCATGGCCGAAGTAAAATCGTGTGTGAGAATGAGACTGACTGACTGAAAACACTGACTGATGTAATTCCTTGCCACCTTAGTATGATGACAATATAATACCAAAACACTGCTCAGTTTTGTTTTTCTTTATCTCACTTCAGGTTTAACCACAAGTCCCTAAACTTATATCCAAAAGCAATTTGAAACACTTGAAAAGTAGACAAACGCTTCAACAGTCTAGCAGTACTATGTTATGCCAACATAACTTTTTTTACAAAGTAGGTAGAACTATACTGTATGCCATATATGTACAAGTTTCATTTTTACCATTTTGGAGTTCTTGGACAGAACAATTTGTATCTATTGAGTTTCAGGAGCTGTGTTCCAAGTTTGACACAGACAAATCAGAGTTGTGTTTAATAAAGAACCCCGAAGTCTTACGTCTAAATTAGGACTTGAATACCATTGCACTTTCATTTCACAAACCCTCTTCTCTCCCTTACACTCAACTTTTTTTTTTTGGTTGGATTTAACAGTGCACAGACACATGATAGTTCATATGGCGACTTTACACTCGAATAGTTCTCATTTTTGACTTAAGATAAAATCCTTTAAAGGGAGGAAGATAAAACAATCATACAATTTGTCAGTCATCTGCAAAACAAGAGGGCTAAAAAGGTAGCAACAAAAGCCAACTTGACAGACAACAAACTGTTCTCCCTTGTGGAGGAGGTTCAATCAATGACACAAGTCATAAAAGGGAAGCACCCATTTTTTGTTACACAACAGAGAAAGAGGAAATGTTGAGAGGTTGTCGTCAAACAGTAGCTCCATCTTTTTTCTGTATTTAAAGCTGTTTTTCTCAAGTTTTATCTACTGGGTGCCTACCAGTCGCTGGAGAGGAATATATACCTGACAAACGTAATTACCGCTTTATTTCAATTTTATCGAGTTATCGGCTAATTGGAAATATTCGGTATTTTGTTTTGACTGTCCAGTATCAGCACTGACGGACAAGTAAGTATCAACAAGGAATATCTTTCCAATTCTCACCTGTGTTTACAAAACAGCTGTCCAAAAAATGCGCAACTTTTTTATTTTTGGGGGGCACCAAGTGGGTCTCCAATAATTGTAGTACAGACTCAGAACAAGAGCTGTCACTAATGGCGACAAATGCCCCCCGCAGCACCTTGACCTTTGACCTGGTGACCCCAAAGTCAATAGGGGTGGTGTACTCAATAAGTACTATCAGCATGTGAAGTTTGAAGGCCCTGGGTGAAGTGGTTCACATGTAAAGTGTCTTCCTGCAAAAATTTAACGTTGGCCCCTGTGGCCCTGACCTCTGACCTGGTGACCCCAAAGTCAGTAGGGTTGGTGTACTCAAAAGTACTATCAGCATGTAAAGTTTAAGGTCCTGTGTGAAGTGGTTCGGGAGTAAAGTGCCTTCATGCCAAAAGTTAACGTTGGCTCGTGACCTTGACCTTTGACCTGGTGACCCCAAAGTCAGTAGGGGTGGTGTACTCAATAAGTACTATCAGCATGTGAAGTTTGAAGGTCCTGGGTGCAGTGGTTCGCAAGTAAAGTGCCTTCATGCAAAAAGTTAACGTTGGCCCCTGTGACCTTGACCTTTAACCTGGTGACCCCAAAGTCAGTATGAGAGGTGTACTCAATAAGTACTATCATTATGTGAAGTTTGAAGATCCTGGGTGCAGTGGTTCGCGAGTAAAGTGCCTCCATGCAAAAGTTAACGTTGGCCCCTACGACCTTGACCTATGACCTGGTGACCCCAGTCAGTAGGGGTGGTGTACTCAATAAGTACTATCAGCATGTGAAGTTTGAAGGTCCTGGGTGCAGTGGTTCGCGAGTCAAGTGCCTTCATGCAAAAAGTTAACTTTGGCCCCTGTGACCTTGACCTTTGACCTGGTGACCCCAAAGTCAGTAGGGTGGTGTACTCAATAAGTACCATCAGCATGTGAAGTTTGAAAGTCCTGGGTGCAGTGGTTCACGAGTAAAGTGCCTTCCTGCAAAAAGTTAATGTTGGCCCCTGTGACCTTGACCTTTGACCTGGTGACCCCAAAGTCAATAGGGGTGGTGTACTCAATAAGTACTATCAGCATGTGAAGTTTGAAGGTCCTGGGTGCAGTGGTTCGTGAGTAAAGTGCCTTCCTGCAAAAAGTTAACGTTGGCCCCTCTAACCTTGACCTTTGACCTGGTGACCCCAAAGTCAGTAGGGATGGTGTACTCAATGAACAAGTACTATCAGTATGTGAAGTTTGAAGGTCCTGGGTGCAGTGGTTCGCAAGTAAAGTGCCTTCAGGCAAACAGTTAGCGTTGGCCCCTGTGACCTTGACCTTTGACCTGGTGACCCCAAAGTCAGTTAAGGGTGGTATACTCAATAAGTACTATCAGCATGTGAAGTTTGAAGGTCCTGGGTGCAGTGGTTCGCGAGAAAAATGCCTTAATGCAAAAAGTTAACGTTGTGACGAACAAACAAACTAACTAACGAAAGGACGGACAGTTGAAAATTAATATGCCTCCCTTCATCCTGGGTGCAGTGGTTCGCAAGTTAAGTGCCTTCATGCAAAAAATTAACGTGACGAACGAACGAACTAACTAACTAACGAACGGACAGACAGTTGAAAACTAATATGCCTCCCTTCGGAGGCATAAAAACTGCAGACAACAGTTTTCTTTTTAATTCTTTGCTTGCAGGCAAAACAAAAGTTAGTTCATATATTGTTAAAATACTGTTTCTACAAAATGAATCAACGTCTGCATCATTTGCTTGGCCGTGTGTTGAATACTGTTATATATGGTGAATAGTGGCTAGAAAACATGTTTAAATCAACATGACCTGTGAACACACTAATAATACAGTAATAATAGTAATAATAATAACAAAATAAAACAAGAGGGTCATGATGACCCTGAAGCGCTCACCTGAGTAATATGAGCCACATGTTTCAAATGACAAACTGATGCTAAAATATTAGAAAGTAGGTCAGTAGGTCACATTCATGGTCACTGAAAGACAGATTTAAGATTGGTAACTGTACATGTCATCCAAATTTTAAGGCTGTATCTTAAAAGACAAGAAAGTAGGTCAGGTTAAGGTCACAGTCAAGTGATCCCTAATCGCTTGGGTCATCAGGGGATTATAATTAAACAGTCTAGGAAATATGACCTGATAATTTTTAAAGTATTTTTTCTTATATAACTCATAATTATAACAAGTGACCCCCGGGGCGGGGCCTCTTTTCACCCAAGGGGTATAATTTGAAATACTTGCTAGAGATCCACCAGGCAATGTTACACACCAAATATCAAATACCTTGGCCTTGAACTTTCAGACAAGAAGATCTTTATTTTTTTCCTATATAAGTCTTACTGTCTATGTAAAACTTGGTACCCCCAGGGCAGGGCCTCTTTTCACCCTAGGGACATAATTTGAACAATTTGGTCGAGCAACACTAGGAAAGGCAACATACTTAATATCAAAAGCCTAGGCCTTGTAGTTTCAAGCAAGAAGATTTTTAAAGACCACAAGGCAATACTACATACAAAATATCAAAGGCCTAGGTCATGTGGTTTTAAACAAGAAGGTTTTTAAAGTTTTTTACTATATAAGTCTATGTAAAACTTGTGACCCTGCGGCAGGGCCTCTTTTCACCCCAGGGACACAATTTGAACAATCTTCATAGAAGACCATAAGATGATGTCACATGCTAAATATCAAGACTCTAGGCCTTGCGGTTTTGGACAAGAAGATTTTTTAATTTTTTCCTTTCGGTTGCCATGGCAACCAGAATTCTGTATGGAATTAAATTCTCTGAACAATTTTAAAAGGGGACCACCCAAGGATCATTCCTGTGAAGTTTGGTGTAATTCTACCCAGTGGTTTTCAAGCAGATTTTTTTAGAAAATGTTGATGGACGCACAACGGACGACCGACGATGGACTACGGACATTGTGCAAACACAAAAGCTCACCATGAGCCTTTGGCTCAGGTGAGCTAAGAAGGAGAAAAAATAAAACATTTAAAAAGTTTTGGGAGTGGGGCCGCTGCTCGATTTTTTTAATCCAAGGGAGGCAAAACGTACAAGACCGCTTATATATAACTGCAGGAGTTAATGCCCTTGTCAGAATACATGAAGAAATGTATTCAGTTTCTAAACTTTGTCATGAAATCTAGTCTGTCTCTTCAGAATCCTTGCGTTTGTTTGTTGTTGAATTTTTTTTTTCTTTTTCTTTCTTCTTTTTGCCGTTTAATATGAAATTTCAGTATTTGCTAGATTATCAGATCAAATATATTTAGATATGTTTAACTGTAGATGTTGAATATAATGGTTCTTAGTCTAAATAACCTTGAACTGCTACTTGTTATAATATGTCAAAACAGAAGTACACTGAAGAAAACTTGGAAGCTGCAGTTTCAGCTGTCCGCCAGAACAGAATGGGGCTACTTAAAGCTGCAGCTGAATTTCATGTGCCAAAGTTGACGCTCAGTGACCATATCCGGGTAAAATATCAGAAGTCTGCCTTTGGCCCAAACAAGCAACTGACAGATGAGGAAGAAAATGCCCTGGTGCGCTATATGCTTTATATGGCAAACCTCAGGGATTTCCTTTAACAAGGAATATGGCAAGGTGCAATATCCAAGATATAGTTAAACAGTCAGGTAATTAAAAAATACAAATTGTACGTTCACGAAAATGGTTGATATATTATCTACCATTATGACAACATCATACATTTACATGGACTTTGATATTAAAACTGTACCTAAGGGTATAAGATTCACTTTAATAGCAAAAAGGTAAAATAATGTGTTTTTTTTTTTAACAATGTAAATTTGATTTAAGGACGAAAAACACTTTTCAATTTAGAAAAAGGGTCATTGGACAAATGGTTCAAAAAGCTTATCCAGAGACACCTGGAGCTATCCCAGAGAAAGCCTGAGAATCAGGACAATGCCAGGACAGTTATGTCAAACAAGGGCATTATGGAACGCTTTTTTTCATTTCTAAAGGATGTATTTGTGAACTCTGACATTATGAACAAACAAACCGTCACGCTTAAGGAAGGTCATAATATTTATAATCTCCGTCATAGGTATTGAATTATATCACATCAATTCTTTGTTTTTTATCATTATGCCATATGTTGTTCAAGTTTCTTAATTTTAGATTTTTAACTGTGACGAGACGGGATGGTCAGGAAAGGAAATGGCAAAGGCTAAGGTGATCAGGCCGAAGTTAGGGCACTTGTTTCGCAGGTGCACTAAGACCACTGATCATACAACAGCCCATTTCTGTGTCTGTGCAGACGCTAGATTCCTTCCAACGATGGTAATATTTCAGGTATGATGAAAATACAGTTAAATGCTTCTTTTGTACCAAGATGTTGATCTATTTAAAAAAATTTCCTTTAAACCTGTAAGTCAGTGCATTATAAAGAAGGAACATTTCTCGCAATTGTGATAAAATAGCAGTTAAATGAAGACCTAAACACAAATTCTATTTATGACGGATCGTTTCCACATCGCAGCTACAGGGATGGAATCCCAGATTCATGTTTTTTTGGCAAGAGTGAAAGTGGCTACATGGATACAGAGTTGTCCTATATATGGTTTACAGAACTATTCATGATCCTAACTGTGGCTGGGTACGACCTGTCGTGCTACATATGGACAATCACGACAGCCACATAAATCTAAATGTTGTTGAAAAGGCTATTGAAAACGAAATAGTTTTGGTCGGGTTCCCTGGACACACCACACATATCTTGCAGCCCCTTGATGTAAAGGTATGAGACATTGTTTTTGCTTTATAATCTGAAATCTTATCACATCAAATCCCCTGTATGAGAAGGTAAATATATTTCGCAACCACTTGTATTATGACATTCTCATGCTAACTTACTTGATTATGCAAATTATCAAGAAAACTTCAAGATGTCTGGAACTCAGTTCTTGTTTGTCTGGTGATCAACCTGACAAGTTGTCAATATATTATGGTTCAGACCTGTGACCTCAGTTTCATTAGCAGACATTAAGTCTTAGAAGTGTTCCTTATATAAGAATATTTTTTTAACTTAAGCCATGCTTAGAAATGTTGGCTATTGCAGAAAATACCAATCAATGTCATTTGATTTACCATTTTTACTGTAAGCTTACAGGTCCTCTGCACAAGAATCAAACAGGTCTACGCCTAGCCAAATGTTACTGCCACAACACAGTACTTCCACCGGACCTATTGCTTGGTACATGTATTGCTGCACATTATTTGCCTCCGAACCAATTTCTTTAACAGGAGTTAGTGCATGAAATAGCTTGTTGCCATCAAAAGTAACAGTATGATCAACCAGCCAGAGTAAATTCATACAATGCAGGAGATAAAGTATGAACAACACTCCGCCTGACATCATTTGTCCTCCATCTCTGATTCATCTTTCTGACTTTTTCTTTTAGTTTATTTATGAATATTATCAAATAATTGATTGGAGCTACTAACCAAGGTTAAGTTGTTAACAACAAAGTCAATGTATGTCTATGTGAAACAAACAACTACTCTTGACTGAGATCTTTCAATTTCCAGACCAAGAATGGATATGACAAAAGATATGATGAGGTCAGCTTATACCTCATTATATGGATAGAAGTATCAGCCCTGCCAGTAAAGTACCACTACATGCTCCAGCAGTTTAGTCAATTTGGCAGACAATGTCACAGCCACTGTAATAAAGCAGCATCGCTGCAACAGCTTGTACTTTCCACTGGCAAAGTTATTTCTTAAACACCCACATCCAGAAAGCTATTTTATGATGCTAAAAGGTGTCCACAAGGGAAGACTTCCTGTGCCTACATTAGCATATCTGTCGGACATTGTTAGGACCCTTCTTGGTTCCATTTAAAAAGAAGTTCGCTCCATGATTTTCAAGACCAGTAAGAGTTGAATGTGACTTCTCATGGGTTTTTGCTCACAGTTTACTCTTAACTTGTAACCAGACATAAATTCAGGAATACCTACAGAATACCTGTAGAATCTCTACTTGGGAAAAATAAAGCGAAACATTTAACAGTTCTCCACATTTGCGCTACTCACATGTTGAAAGCTGTTCGAGAAAGTTCAAGGTGCCTGATTTACAGATGCATCAGCTTCTGACGAGATTGTTTGCGCTGATGTAAAACTACACAACAGTTGCTGTAACTTTCCAGATATGGAAAATTATGTGCATAGTGTTTGGCAACAGATATGTGACCAATGCAGTTCAAAAGGGAATTGAGACGATGTGAAAAATGGTCCTAAATGCATCATTAGATTTTCTGGAGGAAGATCTTATTTGTGCTGAAACCATTTCTAGTGAGGATGACAATGATGACACTAATTTTGGTGGAATAAGGAAGACATCTCCTTGTACTGCATTGTACAATAAATACTTTGCTGAGTCAATTCAAGAAGAGGAAAATGAGGAAATAAACACTATTGCAATCAAGAAGTACTGATAATGTTCAAGGACAAGTGTATGCCCCTTGTTATACTGTGGAGCAGAGTAATGCTAGGTAACTTGTACTGACACCTTGACAAGGAATGTGAAAGAAAATCAGTTTCTCAAACAAGAGATACAAATGATAATGTTGAGAATTGGATGAAGATAGTGAAAGTTGATACATTGGGAGGAATGTCTGATCTTCTGAGAATGTGCAATATGTTTATTTTTATGTTATTTGTTTTGCCCTGACATATATACATTGTTTCATTTATTTCTGATACAACATTTCAATGATTATACTATTATGCTATGGTGGTAAAAGGTGTCCACAAGGGAAGACCTCTTGTGCCTGTGCTGGAATAACTGTCGGACCAGCATGGTACCTTTTACATTGCTGGGCCCCTGTTAGCCTTCTTTAGTTCCCTTAAGAAGTTCAACCCACAATTTTCAAGACCAGTAAGAGTTTAATGCGACTTCTCATAGGCTTTTGTTCACAGTTTACTCTAAGCTTGTAACCACACATCAATTCATGAATACCTTCAAAATACCTATAGAATATCTCTTGGGGAAACAGGAAGCAAAAAATTTAACAGTTCTCGACATGACTGATGCAAAACTACACGAAAGTCCCTGGAACTGTCCTGGTGCATAGTGAGTTGAACTGGGAATTAAGATGATGTGAAAAATGGTCCTTAATTAATCATTAGACTGGTCTGGAGGTTGTGATGATGAGAAAAATGGTCCTTAATGCATCGTTAGATGGTCTGGAGGAAGATCTTATTTGTGCTGAAACCATTTCTGGTGACGATGATGACAATGATTATACTAGTTTTGAAGGAATAAGGAAGACATCCCTTTTTTCTGCACTGTAAAATGAATACTTCTCAGCCTCTTCAAGAAGAGAAAAATCGGGAAACAAACATCTACTGCAATCAGGAAGTACTGATAATGTTCACAGACAAGTATATGCCCCTCATTACACTGTGGAGCGGAATTATGCTAGGTAACTTGGACAGACACCTTCACAAGGAAAGTGAAAGAATATCACTTTCTCAAACAATAGATACAAATGTAACTGTTGAGAACTGGGTGAAGATCGTGAAACTCGATATATTGGGAGGAATGTGTCATTGTCTGAGAATGTGCAGGATATTTATTTTTATGTAATGTGTTTTGCCCTGATGTACTGTTTCATTTATTGTTGATACAACTTTTCAACGACTATGCTATTGATGATCATTGATCTTTGTGTGGTTTCTTTATAAATTTTCATGTGAACAAGTTGCAGACTTAAATATAAAAGAATTAAAGAACTTGCGTCCGCTTGCAAGGATGAGGCTATGATGTGACAGCCAAGGTCTGTTTGATATGCTGAAGCTCGATATGCTGACTGAGGAGTATATCTGACAATGAGGTAATCATCAAAAGACATCCTTGATGTATTCCAAGCAGCAGTGTCACCTGCGACATGAACAGTAAAAAATATTTTAGTTACCTTAAAGTGTGTTATTGGAAGCTTTCATATTAATATCAGATTGTACTGTAAAAGCACATATTTTCATGAGGCCAAAATTTCGCAAATTTGAAATTCTGAGTACGTTTGCAAGGTTAAATATTTGCGAAATCGTAAAAAGGTAACCTGGTTGTACATTATACTGAGCAAGTCATGGAATGTCTATGTCGGAAAAAGGCTATTAATATTAAAACAATAAAGCTAATGCATGTGGGTTAGGTAATGAAAGCATTCGATAAGATGAGCAGTGACTGGTTTGTTTGTGAAAGCATTTAATAATTGTGACATTGGAACATGAAGATCATTTGAAACTAAAATGGACAGTCAAATAAAATAACATACATGTTACATTTGCAATGAAGCTTATTAAACACATGTCATTGGTTTTATTTTATATTAATTCTGGGTGTAATACATTGATATTATTTTCAACATTGTGTTAATCTTAACACACAAAAAATTGGAAGACCACCCAACAGAATCTGTTTTAGTGATAAAGCAAAGTCTGAAATAGAAAAAGTTTTGGACAGAGCTGTAAAAAACGAATCTGTATAAGATTCAAACTCTCTATGGGGCAATTGTCATTTCAAATCCTTGGTAAGGATACTTTACATTTGCTTTTGAAAGTGCAAAAAAAAATGGATTAATGAAAACCGAAAAACAGACGTTAGGTCCTTACATAATTTTTCATCAAAGGATGCTTCTCGGCATGGAAGAAAGTACCATCTTCTCTTTTGGGCAAGGGGAAAGAGTGTTATGTTATTGAGTTCAAGTGAAATAATAAAGAAGGAAAATCTGAATGCTAAGACTATCCTTGAGGAAGAGTTGGGTGCCGTTTCGCTCTTTCTGCACATTACCACTTACTGGTAGTTAAATACCTTTTCGCTTATGGATAAATAGCCTCTTTCTCGGATCACAGAATTCCAGCTTATGCAAAATTCAGAGAAGTTTTTCTATTTTAACTTTTTCTATTCTCCACTTTCCACCCTACCACCCTCCAGGTCCATTCTAATTCATATGTTACTGTTTTACCTTTTGATGTATGGACATTTTGCCAACCAACTTTCTGTCATCAATACACATTTTTCCTTATACACATAATGTTATAGTCTTTTTTTACTTTATCTGTAAAGGGAAGAACCTCTTACAAAACTTTGCTAAAACACTACAGGTGTTTCTACCGACTTTGTCGGGGGATAACAAGCCAACAGTGGAGAAGAGGCTTAAAAGACAATATTTCAAACCTGTTAGTTTAAAGACATTTCAGAAGTCATACTGAATCACAACAATATAAGTACAGGCAGTCAACTAGACAGCTGGGAATGTGGCAAGGTGATGCCTAATCCTGATCTATTCTACAAAATTGAATAACTATCTGTTCTAAAGTTACAAAGACATTATTGATTGCTTTGGTTCAATTTTAGCACTATTTTTCAACAGTTTTTCAATTATGTATCGGTAGGCAGTTAATCTAACCGGTGTTCCCAGATACTTCTCCACAAGTAACTGCAAACTTCCCCTCAAGAATTAGGGTGGATATATGAGTGCAGGCACAATCTCTTTTATCAAATCATCATAAGGACATTATGCCTTCCCCAGGGATCAAACTCAATACTCCATAATCCATAGATCTGTGTGAACCCTAGTGATAAGTTAAAATAATGATTTCGGTAACAAATTGACACTGATGGAGACATGGCAAAGCCAGCTGAACCCTACTTCCATGATCAGAATAACCATATTTTACAGATACATATTTGACTTTTGGTTTTAGTTTGAACAATAGAATTAGTGCACAGGGTCTAAAAATCATTTAATTGAAGAATTAGTGTAACTTATATAAACTATTAATATTATGACAACATAAAAGATAGAACAATACAGTGTAATAATTAACAGGGTCCATAATAATAATAAAGCTTTTAACTTAAATCCTAGAACGATGTTGCTTTATGAATCTTACATATCAATTTCTTTGGTTTAAATAAACTTTCTATCAAAATATTAATTAGATTTAGATTCAATCTTACTGTTCAATGAAGAGCGACTGATCTAACTAATCAGTAAGAATGGTTTTAAATGAAATAGAAAATAATAAGAAAATGTTAAATACCGATCCTAGTAATTTTTTTCACTAATAAGATGCTTTATGAATATGGGCCCTGACCTCGAACATGAAAACTACCAAATATTTTGTCATCAAGAATAATCATTTACAGAACAGTAAATGAGGATTACCCAATATTTTTCAACTTCAATTTTCACACCTCTAACATTGATTACTTTCTATCTATAGAATTCTAATGGAAATAACCCAATTTTCATGTTCAAGAATAATTTTCTGACCGTAGTTCTCTACAAAATAATTACTAAACATATAACTTTCATCAGAATATAATAAAGTAAAAGTATTTACAATTAACAGTTACGCAGTATCAACACCCGCAAATAACAAACATACAATAATTGCAGATGCTTCTTTCTGTCATTGCACATTTTTTTTATTTTTAACAAAACCGGAAGTAGTAACTTCATTTCTGGTGAAATGGGAAATACATCGACTTGCCCAAGGCCTATGATTGTGTGAACATTTCCTGTTAGCACGGTACCTGGCAGTAATACTACAGACTGATCCTAAACACAATCCTTCATAAAAATTACAAATGCTAGCTAGAAAGAATTAACTTCATCACAATATTATATTAAGAAGTTTCATCCTATGCTGCAAGAATGTGACTGACACAAAACACCTTTCATTCATACGCAGGTTATCAGTTTAGCTGTCAAATGTAACCGAGTATAGAATTACACTTATTAACTTTCTTTCAAAACAGATTTCTGTGTTATAATTCCCAAATTTGAAGAAGTAACTTGACTCGATCAATTCCTTTTCAGATCTTATTTTCATGCATGCAATTTGTAATGGCAGCGGAAGCGGTTAGTCAAAACATGCTTATATGCTATCAAGAATACATTATCACATTATGTTGAAATTCAATGATCATAAATATAACTAATATGTAAATTTGGAACTAATGTATCACAGATAACTTAACACAACGGTAACTTATTGTTGCCTTCATTTCCTGAACAGCAGTATACTCGATGCACATTTCTTGCCGACAAATCCAGCATACTCCGTCACCTCGTCCAAGTCGTCAGTCTTTCCTTTACTCAGTGCCTTGTATATAGGGTAAGGCATTGCTGTACGCTGGAATAACACAAGCAGGTTCTCTAAGTCTGGTTTACCGTTCTCATCATCTACAAACAGAAAGATATGAAAGCTTCATGCAAAATGGATTTGCACTTTAAGTGGGATAAATTTGACAGTTCATAATCAAAAGAAACACTTTATACTGATAATCCGAAAAAATAAAGATATATATTTCACAGAAAGTTATTCTTTTACCAGTGTTACTTAAACAATCAATAAACTGCCTACAAAGATTTGTATTTATATGCGAATATTCTATTTAATATATATTCTTACAGCCCTATATAATACATGTAAGCATTGTTTTTCATGTGCTATAGATACATGCATTTGTCATCTACTCATGGGTTTTCAAGTATTTTAACAGTATTTTTCAGGTGCCTGCTGATTAAATATTTTTATGTTCTCCTGGATTATCATACCTTTTTATTTTTATTTTAAACCAGTGAAAACTAAGTAAAAGGTAAAGACAATCTTGCTTATATCTGTATTCCATATTTAAAATTTGTCTTTCGATGTCCATTGCAATTATTAAATTTTCTTAAGTTACCCAAAAATTCTGAAAGATATCTAGTTATTTTAAACATCTGACAAAGATAACATACATTTGTAAGCATTTAGTCAAGTGATGAGGAATTTCTAGTTTTCGATAAAGAAATCATAAGAACAGTAATTGCACAGGCAAAATAACTGAATGAAACATCACATACAAAGAGTAACTGTGACTTCAATTCTAGTCATGCATTACATGCCTGGGGCATCAAACTTGTGATCCCTGTTTAAGTCTGAAACATGTTGTAGGATGCCCAACTTCTAGCTACACAAATTTTACTCCTTAGCTACAATGCAATGGTCAGACTTTGTAGTAATTATTTATATGACATTGGCTGCATTATATTGATTTAATATAACATATTGACTTCTCTGTACCACAAAATACAATTTCATTCAACTTTAATAACCTTTAGTTGGATCCTCCTCAAATCTGCAGTATGTTTTCTGGTCGAGCATGGGACCACACTTCTCTACAGGATGCCAGGTGTACGTCTCTGGACACAACAAGTATGATGGATGGTACTGACCCTGTAATGTTAATAATTTCAATTCTGAAATTGCCCTTTCACAAGTTAAATATATGCTTGCCAGCTGCTTCCTGGATTTTTTTACCAGTACATACACCTTAGTAACAGACTGTTGTGACTGTGATAAAAGTCGGCTCTCACAGGGGTTAGAACCTTTCACCTACCAATCAAGAGTTTGTTCTTTATCCCTGTATCATAGAGCATTTTCCTGACATGTAAATGACAGAAAGAAGGCTACCTGTAATTATGTCCATAATATTGACAATATTTCTGATTTTTTTTTTTTTTTTTTTTTTTTGGATTTAACGTCGCACCGACACATGATAGGTCATATGGCGACTTTCCAGCTTTAATGGTGGAGGAAGACCCCAGGTGCCCCTCTGTGCATTATTTCATCACGAGCGGGCACCTGGTTAGAACCAAGATTTCTGATTAAGGTGGCTAGACTTTAGCCCCATTTATATATAAACACTCTTTCCATTACCTAAACTTTCAGCTAATGAATAACTTCTGACATTATCTTACATAGAGAAAACTTGTTGAAGAATCTGTCTCCTAGATTGCTCTAGGATCTATTTCCCTACTTCTATACCAGCTCACTATTGTAGAAGATATATTCTTACGTACTTCCTGGATGCTGTTCATTGTAATATTAACCCTTAGCCTGCTGGCGGCAGATGATTCTGCCTTTGCGACCAGTGCAGACCAAGATCAGCCTGCACATCCGTGCAGTCTGATCATGGTCTGCACTGTTCGCTATTCAGTCAGTAAATTTTCAGTGAAAACCCCTTTGAATAATAAGTGGTACTGTCCTAATTGAAAGATGGACCAGTCCATTATAGAAATATAGCAGGCTAAGGGTTAAATTAGTACTACTGTTAACTCTGAAGTATATAATTCTATTTTCAAAAATATCCAAGCATGGCAAAACTTACCTTATATATCATTTTGGGACAGGAATGTATATAGTAGCCCATGTAATAGTAGATCAGTTCTGCAGAATGTTTATGGAGATCTCTTACAAGTGCTAGTTCACTGAAATCACAATATAACATAAGGATGACCTAGATTTGAAATAATCTGACGGTGACAACACAAAAACATTCCAGTGAAGTTTAGTTGAAATTGGCATGGCGGTTTAGATGTCCTTAAAGGAAATGTGGACGACAGATGGACACTGATATCCAACAATCATAAACGCTCACCATGATCACTTCATGCTGAGGTAAGCCTAAAACTTGGTATCTTTTTTTATCTAAAACAGCAAAGAGAACTTATTATCAAATCATGAAATTGCTTTTTTTATAAAAGAAGTTACTGGTACTGATGATAAACCCGGACAGATGATAAAGTCGACCACCTTGGAAATTTTTGATTGCAATCGGTTATTTATAAAATTGAATACACCATCTAATAGTTTCCATTTACAATACCAACTGGTGTAAATAAAAACAAAATTGGTAAATATTCTGTATAAATAAATGACTTACATAAATTTGTATAAACAAGAGCTGTCTCCATAGGATGACACATGCCCCCGATGCCACTTTGAATGAATAGTTATGGCCGATGTTATAGTTCAGGACCTTTGACCTACGGACCTGGGTCTTGCGCACGAGAGGACGTCTTACTGTGGTACACATTCATGCCCAATAATTTTAAAATCCATTCATGAATGACAAAGATATGGACCGGACACGCCCATCAATGCACTATCATGAAATATGACCTTTAACGTCTAAGTGTGACCTTGACCTTTGAGCTACGGACCTGGGTCTTGCGCGCGACACGTCGTCTTACTGTGGTACACATTCATGCCAAGTTATTTGAAAATCCATCCATGGATGACAAAGATATAGACCGGACACGAATGCACTATCATGAAAAATGACCTTTAACGTCTAAGTGTGACCTTGACCTTTGAGCTACGGACCTGGGTCTTGTGCGCGACACATCGTCTTACAGTGGTACACATTCATGCCAAGTTATTTGAAAATCCATCCATCGATGACAAAGATATGGACCGGACACGAAAATTGCGGACAGACCAACAGACGATTCAAAAACTATATGCCTCCCTTTGGGGGCATAAAAATAGTTATCCAAAATTACTGGGGAAGAGGTGTTTTGTGCACATGTTCACTGTCGAAAAATTAAGGCCTGAAATTTGGTAACTTTTCATTACTTGATCAAATATGACTGTTGCAGCTTTTTGGGGAAAGTTTCGATATAATAATACCAAGAAAATTTTGTAAATGACAAAGTGTTCGAATTTATCATCAGTCAAGGTTCATACAGTCCCCTTTTTACATACCCCTTTCAGGGCCTCACTTTGTGTGAGTTTGTTTACTAAATACAGGGGTTCAAGTATAAAATTTTGAAAAACCTGAAAATATTGCTGGGGGCCAGGGGGCCGCATGGGCCCCCGGTGGGTCCAGGGCAAAGCCCTGGCCAGGGGTCCAGGGGGCGGGAGGCCCCCGGAAGCTGTGAAATTTTAGTAATTTCAGAGTCATACAAATCATTTTTTTGAGGTTCTTCTAGGAGTGTATCTACACAGAGTATTTCATCTTAAAAATTCTAATACTATTGAATCTAGCAAGATATTAGATTATGTCACTTATAACAATAACAAAATATTTCAAGAACATCTATACAAAGGTTTTTATTTACTTTTTTATTAGAAATGCCATTAATTCAAGTAACACATTTCTTTAATTTATAAATTAATTAATGACTGTGAAAATTACATGGTAGGATTGGTGCATTAAAAGTCCTAACAGGGGTGTAATAATAATCTTAATAGGTTTTAACTATAGTTCACTTATAATACCAGTCAGTGAGAAATGCTGCGTAATAAACAGTTAGGTAGTCAAAACACTTCTACCAGCCTTGAGGTGACATTGTACATCTGGAGAAATCCGCTGCTGATTGGTCTAGTAAGATGCTTGGATATTTCAGCATTCATCAAAAGTCATCATTTCATTTACAATTTCCTTCACTTTTGAGGACTTCTCTACCTCATAGTATTGGTCAAAGCAAATACTCTGAAGAACACTGTCTACATTTTTCATCAATGTTTTGGCCACATTGCTTATCATGTGGACCGTGTCCCCACTAACATCAAGAAGACAATCATTTTTCCCTCTTATAAGAGTCTCAACTCCTCCTTTCACTCCTCTCATGATGCTACAGTTGTCCATCAAAACATTTACAACTTGTGTCCACTTTATTTCATAATCTAACAGAACACTTTCTATAGACTTCACAATTTCAGCAGCTGCAGCAACATTCAGAATTCTTGAACCTAAGTGGTCAAATACAACTTTGTTTGACTCTTCATCATAATACTGCACTATAATGTTAAGCACTTTGTCAATATTTCTATTAGTTGCTTCATCAATGTTCAGTGACACAAAATTTTCCTTATGAGTATTCACATATATGCTGCACTGGTCCTGGATAATTTTTTTTTATTTTATCTAGCGCTACCTTGTCTTCAGCAAGTCATTTCACTAGATCTATGATGTCACCTGCCAGAGAGAAAGGCAGACAATGTTCACTTACAACTGCTGTAGTAAGGATTCTCTCCTGCATCGACTCTAAACGAGAATCTACAGCCAGGAAGTACCTGAAAACGGATCATTGAAAAATCAAGCTGTGTTAAAAATGGTCCTATAAATAAGACCTGACATATTTTTACATTTTGATATTTATCGGTTATGTTACAATGCAAACTAAAAATGAAATGTAAAATAATGAATGTTGAAGGTAAAATGAGCATGTACACATCTAATATGCCTGTTTCTCGTAGATTCGAGCTTTCTCTTGTGTTTTAGTAAAATTCATGCCCAAGCAACTTGTTCTTCCATCAGAAACTTGTGTCATTTACATTTTAAAATGCCTTGTAAAATATTAGTCATGAAACCACTGGAAAATTGAGTAAATACCTCTTTTAATATTTTACATAAAAAATTATTTATTTCAAAAGGAAATTACACAGTGGGCAATATTGTGACCCAAAATTTCAAATTAAAAGCGTCCTGAGCATAATTTGACTGTTTTAACAACTGAAAAAGAAGTCAGTCTTTATAGACATTTGCTTTATGGAAATAGACTGTGCAAACATTAACATTTATTGACCTACCAGACAAAGGGCTCGAATCAATGAGAAAGTTTTAAAATGATGTGGAGTTTGACCTTCTTCAGTTTCTTGCAAAAATGTTCATATAAAAGATGATAACATTGTAATTCTTATTGTCTATTGTTAAATGCAAATATTTTTGTACCAAAAAAAACAAAAAATGTTTAATTGAACAGGTTTACAAAAATATACACAACCCTAAAAGATTTAAGAGGCTCGAATCAAGGATAAAGCAGCATATTTTGGAAACCCTACACCCCCCCCACCCCCCCCAGGGACATAAATATATATTATTTATTCCTGTCCCCACCAAAAAAAAACTAAGTCCAGCTCTCTGAAAAAAATGGGCAGAGGTTCCCCATGGGCCATGCCAGCACATCTCAACCCCCAACCCTTTCACCCAAGCCATAAAAGTTTGGACAAGAGAAGAAAAACAAGTGGGTGGGGTGACATTTGTACCCAAAACCTAACTAACCACTTGCTTCAACTACGATACAAATAGACTGGAAAATAATGCAATAAAATGCACATACCTGAATAGTTTTTACAGTTTTGGTGTGCTTTATCCTTTGAATGATTCTTCACTGCCTTTTTTCCCCGACGACTGATCATCGTTTTCCCATATTACGGCTGGAAGGTCTGTTGTTTTTTTTCAACCAACTCTCGTATTTGTTGCCAGACGAGTCCTTCTAATTCATCCAATCCCATCTCTACTCTATTTTTACACTCCTTGTCCAACACTTTCATGTCCGTACCGGGCCGTAGAAATTGCATATATTGGATATTTTCGAACAAATATTATGCGTTTTGGGATTTTTGAAGAGTGCGCGCGCGAGAACGGTGTACGGGAAGTCGCAAAATGGTTGTTTCCCTTGCAACGAACGGCAACTGCTCCTGCACTTGCACCTCCGCGAAACGGTCAGTTTCTGTCTTCGTGGTCTCGCGTCCATCACCCCCCCCCCCCCTCCCAATTTCTCAACGGATTTACACGATTTGGAAAAATGATCTCTCGGACCCTCGAAAAACCGGAAATCCGGCATAAACCGGAAAACTTGCACCCCTGTAAATACAAATTTGAATTATGTAAAGTTTTCAACAAAAGTTAAGCTTTATTTTGATACCGACCGATGATTACAATTTGCAGAAATAAAAAAGTTACAGGTAAAAAACCTCATTTTCTGTTCGGGTTTATCATCAGTACAGTATAGATTTCAAAGCACTCTTATATAGAGTGGTGGAACCTATGCTCGCGGTATTTTGTACATATATAATCTTTTTAAGAAGCAAGAAAAAATTATGAATTCGTTTTGCCTATGCAAAAACTTAAAGTTATCCTCCTTTTAGCGAAACATATTGCTGATGTGCGTCATCACGTGACTTAGTCGTCTCGTGTGCTATCGACACGGCATACGTAAAAAGGTGAAAATTCGCCCTGAAGGGAACCTATGCTGGCGTTATGTAATATCGATTAAACTAAGGACGAAAAAAAAATTCAGCAGGCTAAAAATGAACAAACAAGCATATGCGAATATAATATTTAGAACATTACTCATTTATTATGTGAAAAACAAAATAAATGGGGATAAAATTTAGTATGTGCCTCTATGTGTATATTTCCCTTACAGAAATGGAGTCACTATTAGAACAAAGCTTAAAAACGTATAATAATGTTGTTTAAAAACAGAATGTTCAAGTATTAAAGATTCAAACAACGACAGTGATTAACTCGCTAATGTTTTCTACACTTCTTTTGTGTGTAGGAAATTTACTCCTCCCTACATCTCAGGAAGAACCATTTGGACTTTGTCAAAATACTAAGATCTTTTCATGGTTCGAAAGGCACTCGTAGTGTAGCCAGGCGCCACATTCATCACATCTTGCTCTTAAATGTATCTTATATCTGAATGTAATGCATGATTTATAAAAAAAAACTAACTTTAGTTGAGTGATTTTGACATATTTGTGTGAGATTTGTGCGACGGATACAGATTGCGTAAAATGTATCGGCTGCTGTATACGTCACGTGAGCGGCACGCGCGGCTATCGCTACGTTTGTTGTAAAGGCATTTCACCACTGGTCGGTGTTGAATATAGCATGATGAAATATTTTTATCAGTGCTTCTGCAGCGAGCATATTTATCGAAATACCGCGAGCATAGGAATACCGCGAGCATAG
The DNA here is from genome assembly GCF_021730395.1 of Mercenaria mercenaria. Classification (NCBI taxonomy): domain Eukaryota; kingdom Metazoa; phylum Mollusca; class Bivalvia; order Venerida; family Veneridae; genus Mercenaria; species Mercenaria mercenaria. The sequence goes on from NC_069364.1 coordinate 50,528,390, forward strand.
GTTCCACCACTCTACATGAAATAAAGTTCTAAAACCAAACACCTACACCAAAGCCGAGTAAGTCCCTAATGAAAGAAACTGGTAGTCTGGATCATAATAGAGGTATTTTGACGAGATCAGCGACGGCAGGATATCAATCACGCCTACGCAGATTATCTTCCCATCCAGTATATATTGCTGATGAAATGAACCATAACCCTCAGGTAAACTTCCTCCGGGATGTGAGCTCTGAAATGATGAAACAGAATTGTTATAAATGCAAGAAATGACATTATGATGCACAAACAACTTTAGTCACGTAATTTTTAGTCTTATTCGTCTTGCCAAGTCTGATATTTATTTAAACAAGGATTTTCAAAACAGATCTGGCAATTTAAATGCTCCAAAATCTGTTGTGAAATATGCTTACTAATACCGAATTATATCACAGAGAAAATTTAATGCCAACAGTCATGGTCAACAAATTATTTAATGACAAATAAGTATGCGAAGTTCAAGTGAATTGGACCAAAATGAAAATTTAAACCAGAAACTCCAATTTTCTTAGTACAAGAGGACCATAATTCTGACAAATGCATGCTAGAGTAACGGTTCTTGGCCTACATACTCATCTAACAATGATAAACAGGGGTGCAAAGTTTCAAAGCTATAGCTCCTGTATTTTCTGTGTGAAAAGTGTACCTATATGTAAACAAAACTCATAACCCGCACTAGCACCAACATCAAGTGACAACAATACCTAGCAGTTTTCGACAAGCTAAAAAACCTTAATTTAAAACATATTTTATCAACATTTTGGTTGCCGAAGACATGATTTATGCTTTGGAATCTAGATACGCACCTTTAAGTTAGAGAATTCTGTGTTCTGAAACATTAATGTTGCAGCTTTGCAAGTAATTAAATAAGTACCTCTAACGGTGAGTCAACAAGGAAACCATTATATGAAGACTTAGAGCAATCGTCCTCGGTGTCTTTATGAATTGTCATCTGATATTTCTTGTAAACCTTGTAAGACTCCTCGTAACTTGTCTTAAACCCATCAGACTTCGGATAACTGCGTACCAATTTTATCTGTGAAGTAAGAAGTGAGAAATTAAAATATAATATGTACCTCTAATGGTGAGTCAATCAGAAATCTTGTAAACTGACGCATGTTTGGTTTGTCTGCAGGATCACCATGAATTGCCATTTGATATTTATGATAAACTTTGTGTGTCTCTTTCAGGGTGTCTTCAAATTCTTTACTTCGAGGGCAGGACCTTACCAGACGTATCTACAAGGAAATAACACGCAAATAAGAAACATTCTTCCAAGTCCATTTTTAAAGATAACAACAGTAATTCTTAAGTTGATCTGGTCTAAATATAGTACTGAAATACACATGATGCATAAATTTCTCTAAGATCAAGTTTTAACTACTCCAAGTCATTAACAAGACAAAGCCTGTTGAATCTGGTCCAGCTAGTGAAAGAGTGAGTGGGATTTTATAGTGAATCAACACAAAAAGGTAAAATATTGCTGAGAAAACATAAACTGAAAAATGTTGCCAACATATATACTGTTAAAAATAAAAGTTTTTAACATAGCTATATTGCAACAAATGCAAACAAAAATATTTTATGATCAGATTTTATGATAATGACTGTCTGTTTTAAAAAGGACAAAACTTTATCTAAAGAAACTGTTTCAACCCACTCTTTCAAAGACTGTATGTCAAAATATATACTATGGTATAGGGTTCAAATAATCAATTAAAAAAATTGTTCTATAGTAAGTCATGTGTGACAAGGTACACATTCATGTTGATCTTTCTTCAGAAGATAAAAATAAGTCAAACATATATGACTTTTCAGCCAGCAAGGAAGGATAACTTTTCTTAGCTGCCTTGATGCGATGTTTGTATTATATCACAAGGTTTACTGAACAAAGCACTGTTCATGAAAACTGACATTTCGATAAATTGCAGTTTAGATCAAATACATGTATTTACACATTGTTTAAAATTGATTCTCGGTAATTTCGAATTCGACTGTGGTAATTATTGAGATTTCTTTGCTGCATTATCAGCATCCTAATTTCAATTAATACAAACATAATTAGGAATCAAACAAAATAAGATAAACTTTTTTTAAAGATCGGTACATGAACCATAACCCTTACCCTGTTAAATTTCTATAATGAAATTGTCGATCTTTCAATTTCGACAGTACAATTAACTGTTACAAGAGGTGCTTACTACTGACTGAATAGCAAACAGTGCAGATTTTGATCAGACTACACAGATGTGCAGGCTGATCATGACCTACACTGGTTGCAAGGACAGAATCAATCGTGTCCAGCATGATTAGGGTTAAGAAGAATATTCTAAATAAAGGATTTTCCAAGTTTCAGGTTATGAATCAACTGTAAAACAGAAAGTGAGTTGGAAAACTCTGGCACTGCTGAAAATATTTTTGCATTATTTGGCAAATAATTCTGACCTATGAAGGTGGCTGATGGGAGCACAAACTAACTTTAACCTTTAGTTTGCTGGGGGCAAATGATTCTGCCTTTGCTACCAGTGCAGACCAAGATCAGCCTGCAAGTGATCTCAACATTTTACAATTGTAAAGTGATTTACTGTTAGAACAATCTTGAAACAAAGAATTGCCAGAGTTGTATGATTCACCTAAGAGATAGGGATATTTTTGAGGAGGCGTGGATTCTTCAAAAAAAAAAAAAAAAATCAAGGTGACACAGAAAATATCAAATCTGTCCTGAAATTTCAAAATCCCTTAAAACTAATATAACCTATATCTGCAAAGGAAGTATATGATTTCCTTAATATTGTGATACTCCAATCCACTGACCAAAACCTTATTAGCAAGATACAGCACTTTCAACCATGTACTAAATAGGGTTATTGAGTTAAGATGCAGAACAAAACTGATGCTGAAACATCTAAATAAGGAAATTCATCTTTCATTTGGAGTGCCTGTTATCAAAACAAACACAGAAACTAATTACGAAACTGACCTGTCAGATAAACTGACCTAAATTTCATGAAATGACACAAATCAAATTAAACACTGCCCTGATAAATCAAAACTTCAAAGAGATTAAAAATAGTTCTCCAACGGATAAGACTAACATCCACTTGCTTTAAAGTCAAACACTACAAAACTAAGCAATCAGAATTAACGTCCTGAAACTTGTGCAACCTTTTGTAACTTGAAGAACATATCATAGTGAACAAGTATTAGATAGCCCTGTACTTTGTGTATTTTTCAAAATTCAAATTACAACCAATATACAGAAGTACTGTAGCTAGAAATGTGATCATTGGACATGTGTGATCCCTTAAAACTGAAGTATGTCAATAAATGATCCCTATAATAGTACAAGAATTATTACCTATTAGAAAATATCTTTCAGTGCATAAACCTAATTTGTGGAATTTTTAATACTGAAATTTGAACAAAATACCTATATATAATTACATGTGAGTCCATAGGCCACTGATGCTCCCAACTACCTGTCACTGTGCACGGTTTCATGACTTTAGGTAAAAAATCTTTAAAAGATAACTACAGCATAAACTTTTAAGCACTGCATGTGTATCCTTAACTAAGTAAAGAACAATAACTCTGGTCTGGCTGAGTGAAATCCCAAACGGAACACAATATGCTTTATGCCAATCCTCTAATGTTTCATTACTCTAGGTCAAACACTTTTTGAAATACATGTGACACATACTTTTGACCCTAAATGCATATTTTTTTACTAGGTCAGGGGTCATAACTGTGGTCTGACAGAGTGAAATCTCAAGCAAAACCCCAGGTGCACAACTTTACAAGCAGAATAATACTCCTACGATGTTTCATAATTCTAGGTCAAATGGTTTTAGAGGTATGTGCAACACAAACTTTTAGGCCATTTTTATGCATAATATTATACTAAGTCAAGGGCAGTAACTCTGTTGTGGCTGTGTGAAATTCTAATTAAATCACCAGGTGCACAACTTCACATACTGAATGACAATCCTGTGAGGTTTTATGACCAGGTCACATCATTCTACACTGCACAAATTCAGATGGACAGATGGGTGGACAAACAACTCTAAAATACCCATTCCCACTCCCAGAATTTTGGATGGCACAAAAACTTTAATGTCAACTTAGCCTTATCTTCTACTGAAATGTTAAACAGGCTATGAAAGCTGTTTACTATCTAGCCAGTCCCTGGGTACACCATGTTAGAACTTACCACACAGCTAGTCCCATTCTACACTATGTTAGAACTTATCATGTAGCTAGTCCCGTGGTACACCATGTTAGAACTTACCATGTAGCTAGTCCCATGGTACACCATGTTAGAACTTACCACGTAGCTAGCCCCATTGTACACCATGTTAGAACTTACCACGTAGCTAGTCTCATGGTTCACCATGTCAGAACTTACCACGTAGCTAGTCCCGTGTCATACCATGTTAGAACTTACCACGTAGCTAGTCCCGTGGTACACCATGTTAGAACTTACCATGCAGCCAGTCCCATGGTACACCATGTCAGAACTTACCACGTAGCTAGTCTCGTGTCATACCATGTTAGAACCTACCACGTAGCTAGTCCCGCGGTACACCATGTTAGAACTTACCATGTAGCTAGTCCCGCAGTACACCATGTCAGAACTTACCACGTAGCTAGTCCCGTGTCATACCATGTTAGAACTTACCACGTAGCTAGTCCCGTGGTACACCATGTTAGAACTTACCATGCAGTCAGTCCCGTGGTTCACCATGTCAGAACTTACCATCCAGAAAGTCCACTCATATATAATGATAGAGCATATCCTATAACCAGTCCCATATATTCAATGCTTTCTATCTTGTACTGTCTTACATTTGAAATCTGTAGAGACATGGTGGACCGACAAAAAAATTATTAGGACATGTGAGAGTTTACACCCCTGCCTTACTAGTCTAGTAGGTCCCATGGTATACAATGTTAGAACTTACCTCTAATTTATGAGCACATTTGGTAGCTTTACTAGGTTCAGCCAGAAATTCTTCTAGAGTCTTCCCATCTCTTTTACTTTCTGCACCCTCCTCATTCTGCAAAAACTTACTTAGTTACTTCAAACACTTTATAAACTGTCGGTTTACAATCAATTCATGTCACCTTTCTAAACATGCCGACAATCACATGTAATTGCGTAGATCATACACATGACGTCCTGTCTCGCGGTGCAGTGCAAACGGGCATAATTTATGCCGCTATCGATGAGAAGCAGGTGACTCCTCCCACTAATATTGCTCAAACTTGTTTATTCACAGGTATTTGTAAACAATTAATTATGAAGTTAAAGCTTGCGTCCCACTGCAGAAACTTGTTTCCGTTGACCCCAAAACTTCATTAAACATCCTTATACTGAGACCAATTATGCGTACAGGGACGCTGAATTCTGAGTTTCCAAGAACCCTGGTCAGATGGATGACTTTGTGATCTAGTGAAACTTGACGCCAATCCAATAAACAATACAGAAGTCCAGGCACTAAAAACTTCTAAGATGCTCTTGAATGCCTTCCATCCAACAGGTTAGTAACAGGTCTACACTTTAAGGAAGGCTATGGCATATACAGATACTTTACACAAAGCACATAAAAAACAAAGGGTTGTAATCCCAAAGGGCTACGGTCATACAGCCAGTTCTCTTTTATCTGACTATTGCATATTTCAAAATTATTATAACCATACAAGTAATAGATAAGTTACAACTAACTCTGAACAAGAGATCACAGAGTGATCTTGGCGCCCACCAATGTGCCATTTTTGAGTGTTCCAAATTTCAAGACTTACTGACTAGCTCCAGGTCAAATTTCATTTCCGTACACAACACTGTGCATGTGGTCCAAATTCGAAAGCTGTAGCTTGAGCAATGTGAAAGTAGGTCACTAGATCAATCTTAAGGTCAAAGTTTGTTTCGGTACACAAAACTATGCAAGTGGTCCAAATTTGAAGGCTGTAGCTTGAGAAATGTGTAAGTAGGTCACTAGGTCAAAATCAAGGGTCAAATTTCACTTCAAAACACAAATCTATGCATGTGGTCCAAATCTGAAGCCTGTACCTTCAAAAATGTGAAAGTAGGTCACTAGGTCAATGTCAAGGTCAAAGTTTGTTTCGGTACATAATCCTATGCATGTGGTCTAAATTTGAAGCCTGTAGCTACAGAAATGTGAAAGTAGGTCACTAGGTCAAAATCAATGTCAAATTTCATTTTGAAACACGGAACTATGCATATGGTCCAAATTTGATACCTGTACCTTCAAAAATGTGAAAATAGGTCACTAGGTCAAAATCAAGGTCAAAGTTTTTTCAAGTGCACAAAACTATGCATGTGGTCCAAATTTGAAGGCTGTAGCTACAGAAATGTGAAAAAAGGTCACTAGGTCAAAATCAAGGTCAACTCATGTCAAGGTTCATCTTGCCACTCAAAAATATACATGTGGTCCAAATTTGAATGTTGTAGTTATTGACAAGAAGATTTTAAAAGCTTTTCCCTATATAAGTCTATATGAACCATGTGACCCCTGGGGCGGGGCCATATTTGACCCTAGGGGGATAACTTGAACAAACTTGGTAGAGAACCACTAGATGATGCTACATTACAAGTATCAAAGCCCTAGGCTTTGTGGGTTGGACAAGAAGATTTTCAAAGTTTTTCCCCATATAAGTCTATGTAAACCATATGACCCCCAGGGTGGAGCCATATTTGACCCTAGGGGTATAATTTGAACAATCTTAGTTGAAGACCACTAGATGATGTCACATACAAAATATCAAAGCCCTAGGTCCTGTGGTTTTGGACAAGAGGTTTTTTCAAAGTTTTTCCCTATATATAAGTCTATATAAACCATGTGACCCCCAGGGCGGGGCCATATTTGACCCCAGAGAAATAATTTGAATCATCTTGGTAGAGGACCACTAGATAATGCTTCATACCAAATATCAAAGCCCTAGGCTCAGTGGTTTTGGACAAGAAGGTTTTCAAAGTTTTTCCCTATATAAATCTATGTAAATTATAGAAATAAACAAAGGGCCATAACTCACTCATAAATTGTTGAACCAGTCTGATTTTCAGGGGGACACAACTAGGGTACCAATACATCATTCTGACAAAGTTTGGTCAAAATCCCCCCAGTAGTTTCTGAGGAGATGCGATAACGAGAAATTGTTAACAGACGGACGGACGGATGGACGGAATGACGGACGGCCGGACCACGGACGCAGAGTGATTTTAATAGCCCACCATCTGATGATGGTGGGCTAAAAATCTGGATATAGTTAATTCTAATTCAGTTACCTTTAAAGGTGGATAATCAAATTTTGGCCATGTAACGGATTTGTTCGAAACTTTAGCATCTGATCATTTACACTCATTTATATTCACTTAACACTTAATACAAATTAGATTTTCACTGGAGGTATTTTTAAAATTTCATTTTCCTATCCTGGTTGCCCAACCGAGATAAGAGTTATTTTATCATAAGTATAAATTTGATAAACATACTTTGCCCAAGGAAACGCAAGTTTGAAAAATTATTATTACCTCCCTTTGCCTATCTTGGTTGTGCAACCAAGATAGATTGGAAATAAATGAATTCAGAAGCTACACAAAGCTTTAAAACTTGCATTTTGGTTCAGATTGTTCAATAGTTGATATGTCTATCAAATGCAAATGTAAAACTAGACATTGTATCGAAATAAAAAGTAGGGGTGTAACGATACATCGAACTATCGATGTATTGCGATACTAAGTGTCCCAATAGCATGCATCGATAGAAAAGTCACGATTCAATAACAATCGCCGATAGTTCCTTCAACAATCGATAGTTTCGATAGTTTTGAAATATTAGTAAATACAGAAATAATTTATAATTTATAAACCAAGAAACAGAGCCAGCTTTCATTTGCGCCTCGGAAAATGTTTACGTCTCCATTACAATAATTACCCTCACGGAATTAAACTACCATAAAGGACTGAGAAGTCTGGGAGATAATTAATAAATTTAGTTTCTTAGAAACCTTGATTAAATATGTTTAAATAACCTGTTAATTTTAGATGAGAAAATGTACTATGGACATTGAGAAAGAAGGTTATTTGTATTATACAGCAAACTGTTCGGTAGGGCCCTTCACTTATAGTGCTGGTACACCTTAATCTGATCCGTTCATTTTCGTCTTTTTCGATGCTTTGGGTTATTAAACATGTTGACATTCGCAACAAAATGGCCGATTCTGTTGAGTATACCTTGCATAGGTTTATTGTTTTACTTATTTTTCCAAAGCCAATGAAGGCAAGAAATATTTAATGTTAGAATTATTTCTGTCCGTTTCAGTTATACAAACATCTCGATGTGTGTTAACAGCAATTATAAACAGTGCCATCTGTTACACTGTGTAACAATGCCAGTTGGTAGCTTTACTGTATAAAATATGATGGCCGATAACTATTGCAATAGTATCGCAATAGTAACCTGCAATAGAATAGTATCGCAATAGTTTTTAAGCAATATCAATAGTATTGCAATAGTCAAAATTGGCCTCAATAGTCACCCCTAATAAAAAGAAATACCCAGCTTTTTATATACTTTCATATTAAAGGGGAGTAATTACAAAATTTTATAAAAATAATAAAATATACATTTCAAACAGGAATCTAACTCTATGTAATCGGTCTTTTTGTTCCTTAAATAATTCTCTACCAGAATATACAAAAAGTAAAAAATGTCATTAAATGTTGATTAAATGTGACTGACCACCTTTAACTACTATTTTCTTTTATTTTTCATCATTTTTTAGTAGAGTATTTTACCTGTTTACTGGTTTCAGCAGATTCACCTTTGGCAGCCAGTTTTGCCATTTTTTTCTCCTTTCTTCTATCCTTAGCTTTCTTGCATGGGGGTTTGTTGGGGTCTGGACCAGCACCTTGATATATGGGAAACATGCATTATAAACACAGATCTGGATATTACGTACTCAGGCATTAAATATGAATTTCGAATACCTGTCATTAATCTTTTTTCTTTTAGTTTGTATATTAAAATTGAATATGTAAGAAAATCTCATAAAATTCTACTTATAATTTTCATTGAAAAATACTGATAAGAATGAACTGTCAGTTTTTGGAACACTGACGATTCTGTTGTGAAACCTGTTGGGCTTATTCCATATATCAGGTCAAAAATGGATGGACCATTGGTTAAAAACTAATGGAATTCTGGTATTACATAGGTATCTTGGGGAAACTGTTACCTTTCTTTGGTGTTTTAACATCCTTGGATGAACCCTGATTAACTTTTTCTTCAGTAGACTGTCCACCCTCAGACTGACAGCTGGGCATTTCAGTAGACTTGTTCTCAGATTTCCCTGGATTTTTACTTGACTGGTTCTTAACTGCCTCTATATCATCATCAGCTATATCACCTGAAGGCTGGATTCCCTCAATGAGATACTTATTCACCTTTTTCAATACCTTTTTATGTGATTTTCTTAATTTGAACTTCAATGCCTCACATCTTATGGTGTACATTGGACAGCAAGTTACATTCATAGTAGGCTTGTAGCAGTATTTTCCACTTCTGAAAACAAAAATATTTGTCTTGAATTCAAATCAATAAATCATATAAATAGTGTGTTTTGGGATTGGGGCTTGGGTTTAATACCAGTCAGTTTATTTCAACTAATAGAATTGTTCCATTGAACATCTGAGACAAAATTCAAGTACTTTCAAGAACTTTTCATGTACATTTTCCAAATTTTCAAGGATTTCTTATCTTTTCTTGAGGTCATCCTCCAAACAATACATGTACTTATCAACTATTTCAAATGATTCTTTATTTATCCCTCATTGTAAAATGTATACACATTTCAAAAGGTTAACCTGGCTCAGATAAAAAGAACGAACATTATCAGCTCTTTACATTTGTGCTGATGCGGCATTTCAGAGCACTTTCCTCCCATTCTTAATACTTATAGAATATATGATCCGCACCATGAGAAAACCAACATATTGCATTTGCAACCAGAATGGATCCAGACCAGCCTGCGCATCCACAGTCAAGTGAACAATATTATACCTAATGATATTCTAAAGAGTTACTCACCGCCTCCATCCTCGGTTTAACAGATCTTGGTAGTCTTGCACAGTCATAGTATGTGCCCACATACCTGCAAAATTGAAGATATACTGAAAGCATTTTCTTTGTCAGTTACATCATTGCACCAACTATTTGTATTTATGATTACTTGTCCAGTTGAAGAGAACATTGAGAATATTTTAATAAGACTAGGTTACTACAGTATTGCTGGCAAACTATTTTATGTATCACTGCCTTCTTTACTGCAACACTATAGTAAGTCAACTTTACTGCAGTGTTGCAGGCAAATTGTTGTTGTTTTTTCTTCAACACAGAAACTGCAATACAGTATTAGCTATTATATACTGACACTCTTTTTTTTCTCAGAATATTTTTTGTTATACTTATGTTATTCAAAACAAACGAGCACGATAAAGGCATACATTCTGTACTGAGTAACACATGAAATAGCTAAATGAAAGCCACTCTGATTAGATTTTGAATAAATAGAAAGCAATTTGACCAAAATTACAGTTCCTTATTTTGTACTACTGAACCAATTTCCACGTCCAAAAAGGGCCATAATTCAGCCAAAATAGTTGACAGAGTTATGTACTCTTGCCTACAGATGGAAATCATGATGATAAACAGGTGTTTAAAGTTTCAAATCTACATGTCAGCATGCCCATTCACGCACTGCAGTATGTGAATCTTGCCCAAAAATATCAAATGCACGCATAAAAATGGCTTGTTGGGGGTACATGCATGCAGAGATTCGAAACTCCTAGGTCCAACTACCAAAATGTGACCATCCCCAATTCGTGGGTGAGTATTTTACACATCTATAGGAGATTTTCCAACTTGGAAATAAGATTGTTTATGATTTTCGATAAAGGGAAACTACCCTCCACGCTAACTGTCGATGTTAAAATCTAAGATTGCCGTTATGTTCAGTAAAAGATTAAGTGGTTTATAATTCTTTTAAACAAAATTAATTTCATACAATTTTAATAGTATTTTGATGAAAGAAATTAAAAACAAGGAGCTGCATTCAATAAACGCTTGATGCCCCCAGTGGCATCCTTGTCGACAGATTTTGCACCCAAGTCCAAAAAAAAAAGGTCAAGGTCAAACTTAGGTCAGGTGATGTTTGAAGATGAGGAATGGTCACAGTTTACATCTGTATTAGTATCAATTCATTCTTGTAAGGGGCACTGATGCTAGGCGAAACGGTCCCATTTGGTTAACCAAGAGAGGGCTCATATAAAGCAACCCAAGTCCAAAATGAGGTCAAGGTCATACTGAGGTCAGGTGATGTCTGAAGATGAGGAATGGTTACAGCTGCATTAGTATCAAGTCATTCTAGTAAGGGATATTGATGCTAGACGAAACGGTCCCATTTGGTTAACCTGGTACGGACTGACAGACAGGACAATCACTATATGCCTCCCGCATCAGTAGATGCTTGGGGCATAAAAAAATCATAAACATTGTGATAATAATCAAAGATTGAGTATTATATTCAACCGAGATCAAATTGTGATCAACAAAACTGACAAGAGGTGTAACGCTAATTGCCGATAATTACTGGCTAATTTATTGGCATTTAATCAACACCAGACTTTGTAAAATGTTTCTTTCTTACTTTCTACAAAGATTCACATACTGCAGTGCGTGAATGGGCATGCCATTTTTATGCGTGCATTTGATATTTTTGGGCAAGATTCACATACTGCAGTGCGTGAATGGGCATGCTACAATGAGCCGTACCATGAGAAAACCAACATAGTGCATTTGCGACCAGCATGGATCCAGACCAGCCTGTGCATCCGTGCAGTCTGGTCAGGATCCATCTGTTCGCAAATTGCAATAGGCTTTGAAAGCGAAAATTTTGTCAATTTTACTGGCGTGTTGGGACAGGACTCGTGCATGTTGGAAAAGGACCCTTAAAAATTTAAACTAAAGGATTCTAGAGGTCTTGGGTTTTCAGGTCTAGTGGAACCCCTGACCAGGTATTCATATTAAGCAGGGCTCACACTGTCACTCACACGAAAAATAACTTTTAGCGAAAACTCTCAGCGAAGCATTTTTCACTTTATTTTGTTTACAATCACAGAATGGTTTTCTAATCTCCTCCTGATGCATGATAAGGCGCATTTCCATAGGCAAAAAAATCGATACCAGTCTACAATACATTATCCAGGTTATCAAAAGGTTAAAATCTGTCACACATTTGCCTGGAAGTGCGAATATACAGCTTGTAAATTATTTGACATGAGCGACTCAATTGTATGTTTGTAGATGATTGAATGGGTGATTAAAGAAACAAATTAGCTGTTGGATTATGCAATAATTAACTGAAAGCCTGCAAAAATAAAGTGCCTCTTTTGGCACGGCTGATTCTCTGAAGTGTATCTATAGATGTGCTATAAACTATAGACGTGCTGTAAATTGAAACGGAAATTTTATGTCATTAAGTTTAATATTAAAGGTCATATTAATTACCACACATCTGAGGATTGTGAAAAATGTAATTATCCATATTCTGAGTAGTAAGCACTCGTTTTTGCTCCAAAAGGATGGGAAATCATGCTGTTCCATCATTCCCAAAACTGCATCTTCTGCAGTCAAACGCTTTTTAGATCAAGATTTGTCTGATACTTCACCATCCCAAAAGTAAATTTGAAAGTGCTACTCCATGTTCATTCAAACAGCACTGGTTGAATGAATTTGATTGTCTTCAATTATATGACTCTGGGTCTAAACTTATGTTTTGTAAATCGTGCATTAAGGTGAAAAAATTCAAATAGCTTTACACCTGGTTGTGGAATGATGATAAAGTTGTTAACAACAACAGTTCTCATTTCTTTCAAACATGGCTAACTTAAATATTTTCTCAAACATAGGTGTATTATGTCATTTTCACAGCCTACTTTCACTTTCATTTTGCAATTTTCGCAATGTTTTGAAATTATGTAAATGTTTTGTAACATTTTCCACACTGGGAGTTCCTGGAGAAATATATTAGGAACACAATAAATATAGACAAAATGCCAAAATATTTTTGAAAAAGAAGTTTGAAGATATTTTCTACAAAAATTATAGTGGACATGTTTTTAGGCTAAGCACATAATACAAGAAAATTCATCATTCCGAAAAAACAAACCTTCTTGAAAGACACTTTCACTTTTACTGAACAGTTTTGTATACCATTTAAAAAAAAACAACAAAAAAACAACAGCCTATGCGGCCTAAGAAACAAAAATCACCCAAGGGGCATTTTCAAAACACTTTACATGAACCTTAAAAAACAGCCTCACAGATTTTTTTCTGGCCTAAGGGTGAATTAATTAATTCTAAACCAATGTTTGATTGTGTAATTATTATACACATTTAGACCATATGGATGTGTGATACTACTATTATAATACAATATACATTTTCATATATCGATATATCGTCCGGGACTACTTGCATAAAGTCGAATAATGTTGAGGACGAATTAAAGCATAACACTTGTTGCGTTTCTCCTATTAAAACGATAATTTCTATGTAACTTAGAAGAAATATTAACCATGTGAATAATTTGTATCTGAATTTCCACAGTATCCACATCTGTAAGCTTCATGTTCAGCAAAATATTCAACAATCGTTCGTGCTTGTCCTGCCATGATTTACTTTACTTTAACGAATGATATGATTTGTCCTAACCGTCAGTTAGTTAATCCATCCAGAAATTTACAGGGGCAGTTTTGCCAGCGCGTGCACCGGCATAGATACACCGGCATTAACCTGGGTTCCGGACTGCCGATTTTTCGTGTGCATCTTCCCCATAATCTATTTTTGACAAGGTGCATTTTTGCATATTTGATTTAAATGCTAACCCTGCACTTGAATTTTTGCTATATTCTTAAAACTACACGTTCGAATTAACATAGTTGATAACAGAGAAAACGATATATAGTTTTAATTTTTTTACTATCACATCCCATGTTTTAAAAGTCACAGAGATATATACATAAAAGTGTGTCTTTAATGAATGGTTGAATATCATTTATTCAAAAACATCATTTGTTTTTGTTTTGTTGTTTGATTTTTTTTTATCGGTCAGAGACCACTAATTCAAAAAAGTAATATGAAACTTAGTGCGAAAAAGATATCCGTACCTGGGAATATGGTAAGGATAGTACGTTCTGATGAGTCAGTAAAGCAGTGCTTTATATTTTGAGGTTGAGTCTTTTAATGTGTTTAAAGTATTTTAACACAAATATTGACAATATTTGCAACATTTTATACATACTGGCAGAAGTTTCACAGTTTTCTCCCACCGTGCCAACATTGTAAACGGGGTCACATCATTTACACGAAAAATACTCGAAAAAGGTGTACTATTTACATGTGTTTTTTTATCTGTTATCTCGGTTGAATTACGATAGTTCTTGAATAAAAATATGATTAGGCATGTATGTTTCGAGCCATAAGAGAAACACTGTTAATGGGCTGACTAAACGGGCCAGAAGACAGTATAAATCAGCACAGTCCTTATAATCAGTAATAAGTAATGTAATAAAAGAATATTGGTATTGAAAAGGTGGAGGCTATTCAAACAATTCTTTGAAGAGGTATTTCAACAATGTGTATATGAAATATTCGAAACCGGGTGATCTCTCTGAACGGAATTTATTTTTAACACTTTTGTTGTCATTTTTAGATCATAAAATATGTCATTGCATTTACACAATACACACTTGTACAGTTCGAAAAACATGACTTGGGTAATGGTTACTTTCATATGTAAATTAATCATTAATTAGGTGGGCGATTTATTAGTTGTATTTCGTAAAAAAGTAAGTGAGTAATACCATGTGTAACTGTATTTCCGTTCTTTTATACGTGGGTGTCTAGATCGTTTAAAATTCAATTCCTTAATCGGCGACAGAAGGAAACCACTCTGTAACTAAAGATAGCTGTTCATTCCAAAAAAAAAGCTGCATCGGACCTTGTCGACATCCTACTCAGCTCTATCACGTCAAGTAGCCGGTCATTATTTTGTTTAGATAACCTTGTAGATATCGTCATGTTTGCACCTTTTATCAATGAGAATAGTATGATAACGATCACTCTGAATATTAAAATAAATACCCTTCCCAAATTTATGAATGGGTAGGTGAAAAAGGTCGCAAAGAAAGATTATCAGGTCAAGAAAAAATACCCTTTCATTTTATGAATGAATATGTGTGAACAGTTAAAATGAGTGGTTAACAGGTCAAGAAAAATACCCTTTTCATTTTACGAATGAATGGTCTTATAAGAATGTAAAATATGACTTTATCAAAGGAGAAAAGATAAATGTCAAACTCATCCTTTAAACTGCTAAAACTGCTTGCTTATGAAATGATCTACTGCACTTTCCTTTTTAAAAGAAACAAATTTTTACCAAAGGTGATTCATATCTGCAATTTCCTGCAAATTTTCTTAAATTTTACTTCTCTGAAGACCTTTACGTAACTGCCTGCCAAGGAGTACAAATGTGTAATAAAACAAACTTGTAGACATTTTCAGGTTCAGTCTAGAGTTATGTCATGGAATTTTTACACTATTTTTACATCAGTGAGGTTGCTGTAAAACAAAAAAATCCTGGTTTCCGGAAAGAAGCATAGTATATAAACAGGTTCAAGCCTTTATTACCACATAACTTGAGAGAAGAAAATAACTACACTTATAATATCCCAAAATTTACCTACTGAAGACATGATTTCAATCATGAATAGAGGTAGGCATATGTTTGAATAACATAAATAAAACAAACCAAATAAAACAAACCAAAAAATATTGACAACATTATTATTTTGGTCATTTTTACTTATCAGAAAATGGTACTTGAAATTTAATGTAACTAGAGGATTATGTAAATATACATGGAAGGTTATATTAGAGAATTTCTGCTAAATCTGCAAATGCGTCTCAATAAGCAAAGATGTTTACTCTTCTTGTAGAATTTATATGTATCCAGTAAAATGCAAAATAGAAATTCAAGAAAACCATGTACACCATAAAAAGTTTTCTACATGGTAAGAAATTACAAATTAACCACTTGATTATGGATCGAATCACTAAACCAATAAAACAAGTGGGTAGTACAACAAACTACTGTGTATATTACATTATACGATTCTAAGTCAACTTACCAACGGTTTTACATGCGCTATTATCTAAACTCGTAAGGTCTAAATAATATGAAAAATATGAATGACAGAATTCTTTAAATGGTTAAATACGTGGTATTCAGAGATAGTAAGATTTATGTAGCCTTTCTAGAAAACTTTGAAATTATGCATTTTACATGCCAAAATATAGGTAGAGCTATGCATTAATCTATTCCTCCAGACACTACTATTGCTTGTCTGTTCAACATACTTCTCACTGGTAGTTACGTAATAACTAAATACAATGTAGTTTAGCTTTTTCAATTGAAAATAAAATGAATATTGTTCATTATTGTATATAATTGGGGTTTAAAAGGAGAAAATATAAACCTATTAGGGAGATAATGGATACAAACATTTTCCTGTCTGAATATTGTGTTTTTATATACATCAAGCTTAAGGAAACCAGCCGCACTTTTTGCTGTGGGTTAAAAATAATGACCTGTCGCTTTTGATAATATTTCTGTATGATAAATCATTCGGTTTTCAGTATCTTGTTTTGAAATAAGTCGTCTTCATTCTTTCAAAGATTTTTTTGTTTTTAAAAATCTGAATGGTTGACCATGAGCCCATTTATTTTGTCTAAAATGTTTCCATTTTTCGTTTGCGCATATTGTCTTAGAATAGAAACCACAAACTATCATGTAAAAGCGCAATGATGAAAACGTAGAGATGCTTTGTGAGCGAAGTCTGGTCTGTGGAGTTTCCACTTTTTTCTGTTTATTATATGATCATATGTTATCAAAACCTCTTCCTCCTGATGATATTGGTATCATGTATTTGTAGACGACTACCCTGTGTTAGTTTTTAAATTGTTCCTTCTCGGTAGTTTTAAAATAAATTTTGGATATTTTTCTTTTGCAATTTTCATCTAGTTTCTCCTAAGCAAAACTAAAAAGATAAAGACTAAAATAGTTTGTACTGTATTTTCCTATGCATAATGTCGAGACGTATATATGAAGCAAAGAACACTCTGTTAAGATCAGTTATATTTCTCATGAAGGAAAGTAGTATAAGGATCGCAAAGGAAAATAATAAATACACTGATGTATTTTTCAAACACGTCAAAATCATTTCTACAACTTCATAAAGGTACATCCTGCATATTCGGATATATTTTATTTATTTATTTCATATGTTAAAAAGACTTACTTCATAGTCTGGCTGTCAGTCGTGCAATTCTGTTTAAAAATACTATTTCGGTCTCAAATTGTGAGGTCACAAGTTATTCAAACAAATTGTGCGAACACTTTGTATGAATACATGCATTTATTATTGACTATGATAACCTTATGCTGATGTCCAAGTCGCATGCATAATGATTAGTCCATCGAATCCATATAAATGACAAAACCGATTGACAGCGAGCATTTCTATTATAAACGGAAATCTGACATTAAATCATCACAATTCTTAATTTCTTTTAACAAAACACTTCATTTAATCTAAGTATTTCACAATCCTTCTACTGGGTGTAAATTTCAAAAAGCCAGAGTTCATCTTGAGCTGTTCCTTTGTTTTCAAAGTTAAATAGACTGAAACCCGGTCAAAGTAAAACTGATAGATGTAACTAGTTAACCTATGACAATACAAAAATAGAAAAAGTGGAAACTTCACAGGTCGCTCAACACGACAAAAACGAAAATGTTGCAGGCTCGGTTTGATTGAGCCTGTTCATGGACGGTAGTGGAAATACAAACTTTATATATTTTACGATGGAATATGTCCGTATTCTAAGAGTGAAAGTAAAATACATTGTTGAGTGCTTATTTAGTTTTGTTGTTTTGTTGCAGGTCTTATTTGTACGTCTTTGTTGCTCTTTGTCCTAAGTTCCGTGTGCATTTGCACAACAAGCCAATCGGGGTCTGAAACCCACACAAATCCGTGCCACGTTAATGGATCACCACCAATTGTCGACGTAAATGAAGCGAATTTCAACACAATTATACACAACATTGTCGCGGATAGTAGTTCGGGCATAAAAGTACGTTGTCGAGCGCTATACGAAAAGGCAGATAATTTGAAGAAGTTAGTAAGTACGGCTCTTCAATATCGTGAAACATTGGATATTTCAGTATCTTCCTAGCATAAATGCCAAGATCATCAGATTGCTTATTAGGTCATTGAATTTCCGATATGGTTTAATGTTAATGCAACAAAGTTTGTTTTAGTTCTTTAAATTGAGTCATTTTCTTTCTTCTCTTTAATGTTGTTGAAAAGTAATAAATAAATATTTATTTTCCTCTAAACAGGCACTGCGTTATCATATATTGCCATTTAGAAGGTATTTCCAGAATGACAGGATATACCATATTTCCTGCAATTTAGCACAAAACATGAGCAGATCACAGGTAAGAAAAACTTGTTTTCATTTTCTTATCTGGCTTGTTTTTATTCATAAAAGCAATTAGATTATTGCACTCTTTATATAAAATAATAAAAGGCGTTCAACACCTCGACTATGCATTATCTTTAATATCTTGACTTTACTATCCTAGACGCAGTGTTGTTTTTTTTCCTGGTTATTTGGATATTCAATTATAATATATGATAGAATTCAGCAAATAGAGTCGTCACTATAATGTGCACGTTTTTGCCCAGTACTCCTTCTATTACTTTGATTGGTTGCGTTCTATGATACTAACGGATGAATAAAATTATTAAAGGATTGCACGTGTTATACTCGCGATAGAGATATAGTATTGTTAAGTGAGTGAGTTGGGTTTTACGGCGAATCGATACAAAATGGTCATATATCGCCGAGAATATTGTTAAGGAAGTGAGTAAGTGAGTACCAACTAAATACGGATTTGTAATCTGAGTTTGCTTGGAGAGCACTCAAAGCTTATCGCCGAAGTGTGGTAGACACTTGAACGCATATTGAAATTTCCTTCTTGTCTCCATCATTAAAACATTTCCAAAATACCAAATTATGTCGTATAGTTTCGTTCATATCCAATGAGTGTTTTGTTATTTTGAGATATTTGAGAGTGAGCATTTGATAATTTGCCTTTTTCAAGTGGATGTGAGTAAAAAAAACTAGCCGTAGAAAACTATACCACTCAAAGCCCTGTTCTTGAAAATGAAAATGAAACTATTTATCTATTGCATTTTTTTCAGATTACCGAATGCCTACTATCGACTTATGAAGTTCTGAAGAATTTCTCTATCTCAATCGAGGTTATTAATAGCACAAACTTCAATTTTGCAAGGAAAAATATTAGAGACCTTTTATATTATCTTCAGGAGCTTCAAGGCAGTATTGATCGTGCTTTATGTTCTATAGCTAGCAATGGCTTATCACGTCTCGTCAATTTGAACTCCCCAACTGTAGCGGTAGGGCCCTTGGACATTGTAAATAATATCAACGGTAACATACGACAAATTCAGGTGGTCATCAAAATATATCAGTTAACTATCGCAATTAAAAATACTTGTAGCGAATCGGCCATACCTCGAACACTTAGCCAAATGCTGCCTATATAATTATAAGCGAGAGAAGACAGAACCTGCCGTATTTTGTCTCTAATAGTCTGGCAGTGTTATATTTGAATTGATACAAACTTTACCTGTCACATTTTTATACATGACAGAAAAAGAGAAACGTCTTTCATTTGTGAAGTAAACCCTGGGGTTTTAAGGTAGTTCTGCACGTTTGATAAACCGGAAGTGATGGCGTAACGTCATTTATCCGGAAAACGTAGAAATAAGCCTGGATTCGGTGTACGGAAACGAAAATCATTTTATAAATTAATGGAAACCCGTGAGTATTTTTTTTTTACAAGAGGACTATTACTTTCTTTGAAAAGTTAAAATATGATATTAAAACATCTGGCACGTTAAATAATTCAAAATAATGTCTTAAAATTACCTTGAAATGTGCGGTTCACTTTAATGAATTTAATTTCATTTCACTACATTATAGATCATATGTTTATTTACGACTGTGAGAAGTTTCATTAAAATCTACATTGTAGAAATTTTTCTATAAGGGAAACTGTTATAAAAGTTTTTCCATAGACTCCCATTATGAAAAATTACGTGAGGTCCAAATTATTCAAGTCAGTCTAGCAAAAAATCCAGCACACGACCCTATCTTTTTTAATTGCCGAATTTTCTAAGTATATTCTTAAGTTTTGGAAAATCAGGGTTTAATCAAGTTCTACATTGCAGAAAAAATTTCGATCCAAACGTGCATAACTACCTTAACGAAAATTGATCACATAACCGTTTTAAAAACATTCTGCATTTGTTAACATTTTGTTTCATCTTCACTACTCTTGTTCGTTCTTGTTTTTTTTTTCATTGTACTACTTTGCAGTAAGTGCGAGTATTTAAGAATATTTATGTTTATTCCTATCACTGTTTCGTCTGACGAACAGTTTCACTATATTATTTATATAAAGTGTGTAATGTCAAGTGGCGGACTGTTTTGCAACTTGAGACAGAAACAGTCCTGTAGATTGCATCAATAACATAACAGATGAACGAATGGTGAATATTAGATATGGCCGGCTTCAAAATGGCCTTTCGAGTGGATTATTTTGTATGCCCATTGAAGCGATATCATTAAAACATTGGTTAAAATGGGTAAAACATGCAACCAATAAAATAATTGCCGCGTTTCTTTTTGACACTTCTAAATTATCTTATTTACAGGAATGCTGCTCTTGCCGAAAAGGTTATTTGTAACCTCTATGTACCAGTAATGCTCATTTATGCAAACTATTTTCACAATAATGCTTTTACCATAATGACCATTAGTCGCTGCTCTTTAATTTCATATTGTTACAACAAATGACTTTATATTGAGATTTTCAGTTAATATTCCAGTATTATATGTTTATAATATTTGACTTTTAAAAGAAATATTGCCAGGCCTGTGAAGAATAAAATATTTTATTTGGTATTTGCAATAAAGGCTGTGATACTTTATGGCACCATTATTTTACATGAAACTCTTCGTATTTTTCATGATCTCTGTTTTCGAAGTTTTTCCACTGGTAACTGCTGTTTGTGTTTTTTAAAAAATGGTGAGAAATCTTAAAGGTTAACAAAATATGTAAACAAGTAGAAACAACACAAAATAACTAGTTTAAGCCATAAGTGTACAAATGGTTATTTTTCTGATTATGATCATCTGTGATAATCCTTGCATTGCGATTTATCTTCTTTTATTTTGTTGTTTTGTTGTACGTTTTGTTTCACTTATTGTTGAATAAATACAATTTAAACACTGGTGTGATGTATAGTTGTATTTATCTCCATTTTACTGATACACGTAAAGGCAAAAATACTAAACGAGACTATTTCTTACCCAATTCACTTCAACTATTAACTTCTTAAATGGTTCCTATAGTTGTATTTCGAAATTCTATAGTGCATACTTTCACCTCATACCAATATGAAATGTATTTGAAACACTTAATTAAATGGTTATTTTCACGATTTACTTATCCGACATATGTCAAGGCAAAGATGTCGTTTTCCTGTTATCACGATTTCTTTGCCTCGTAACGAAATTCAAACAAAATGTATTAAGATCGTTAAAATGAATAGAATAACTTTACTTTGGAGCACTTGATTTTGGTGAAATGTCAATGTATTATTAGCAACATATTTTATCAAACGTGTTAGAAATATAGTAAATATAAAGTATATTGGTTAAATGCGCACATAGAGCCGACTTCGCTATGAAGAAATCTGCTTCAATTACTAAATATTGTTATAGGGAGTATCATGATCATCGACTGTGTTGAATTAACCCTTACCCCGCTAAATTTCTATAATGAACTTGTCCATCTTTCAGTTTGGACGGTACAATTAACTGTTAAAAGGGATGCTAACCAAAGAGATACTGACTGAATGGCGAACAGTGCACACCATGATCAGCATGCACGTTATATTATACAAACAAAATAAAACCCAGAAATGTTAAAACGTATAAATAAAACCAAACGGATATACTCTGACCAGTTTTGAAAATGCTATTACTTTTCTACATCGAATTAAGGAAGTAAAACATATTAACCCTTGTCATGCTGGACAGACTGATTCTGTCTTTGCGACCAGTGCAGATCACGATCCGTGCAGTCTGATCATGATCTGCACGGTTCGCTATTCAGTCAGTATTCTTATATGCATCCCTTTTAATAGTTAATGATACTGTCCAAACTGAAAGAAGGATAAGTTTATTATAGAAAATTAGCAGGGTAAGGGTTAATACTTTACAGTTTGATACATACACAGTCATTTTCTGAAACACTGTTGAAAACAGTGCTAAACCGAAACATGTCTGAGAAATGAAAAATTGTCGACATGCAAATTCATATATGATTCAAATATACTCAAAATTATGAATCAGATACAAAAGAGTACATTTGTAAGAAAGGATAATTTTGGTCCAATTTTTAAAAATGATAAGGTGGTTAATTAGATTTTGATCAACTAATGGATGTGTTCAAAACTTAACCAACTGATCATTTACACTTATATATATGTTCACAGAGTACTTAATGTGCGACAGAGTTTCACTTAAAGTATTTTTAAAATTTGATTTTCCTATCATGGTTGCCCAACCAAGATAGCTTTATTTTAGCATAAGTGTATATTATATAAACATATTTGGCCGATGCAATAATATGTATCAAAGTTGTCAAAATTTGCATTGATAAATACATATTTTGCCAAAATTAATTAGAAATGCAAATTTATAGTATTATTACCTCCCTTTGTCTCTCTCGGTTGCGCAAAAACAGATAAAGTCCAAAGCTACATGCTTTTTCAAAACTGGCCTTTTGTTTCAGGTTGTTGAAATGTCCGAATATTTATCAAATGCAAATGTAAAACTAAAACTAAAAAGTACATTGAAATGAAAAGAAAGTCCACAAAAATTCCTAAATTAAAGAGAGAAAATTTCAAAATTCATCAAAAGTAATAAAATACATATTTCCAGTAGGGATCTAACTTCATGTATATGTAATGAGTATTTTCATTCCACAAAACAATCTCAAACAGAATACCCGGTACATGAAAACTGAAAATAATAAAATGTTGCTCAAATATGTTTGACCACCTTTAGTATTAACTAGGTCATGTACATAGTTAGACCCTTGCTTATAAATTAATTTTATTACCTTTAATGTCATAGTCTGATTCTTCCTATTTTTAAAGTTGGTATTATAATGAGTTATAATCTATAGGCCTCATAAATGAAACTTACAGCTTTTGCCTGGATCTTTTCTAGTTATTAGCTCGACTATTCAAAGAATAGTAGAACTATTAGACTAACCAGTGCGTAGGCCGGCGTCGGCGTCGGCGTCCCGATTTGGTTAAGTTTTTGTATCTCAGTAACCATTGATGGGTTGAAACTTCACATGTTTGTGCACTGTGATAGACTGACTTATATTGCACAGGTTCCATAACTCTATTTTACTTTTTTACAAAATTATGCCCCTTTTCCGACTTAGAAATTTTTATTCAAGGTTTTGTATGTAAGCTGGTATCTCAGTACCCACTAATGGGAATGGATTGAAACTTCACACACTTGTTCACAGTCATGATCTGACATGCACTGTGCCGGTCCCATAACATTGCCGTGCATTTTTTCAAAACTATTCCCCCTTTTCGACTTAGCAGTCTTTGGTTAAGTTTTTGTATGTAAACTGGTATCTCAGCATCCACTAATGAGAATGGATTGAAACTTCACACACTTGTTCACTGTCATGATATGACATGCACTATGCAGGTACCATAACTCTACTATGCATTTTTCAAAATTATTCTCTTTTTCGACTTAGTGGTTTTTGATTAAGTTTTTGTATGTAAGCTGGTATCTCAGTATTTACTAATAGGAAAGGATTGAAACTTCACACACTTGTTCACTGTCATTATTTGATATGCAGTGAAAAGGTTCAGTAACTCTACTTTGCATGTTTTCAAAATTATTCCTCTTTTAAAACTTAGCAGGTTTTTTTTGTTAAATTCTTATATGTAAGCTTGTATCTTAGTATCCACTAATGGGAATGGATTGAAACTTCACACATTTGTCCACTGTCATGAGCTGATAAGCACTGTGTAGGTTCCATAAGCCTGTTTCCCACTTTTACAAAATTATTCCCCTTTTTCGACCTTTGTTTTCATTCAGTTGACAAGGCTGTTGAATAGTCGAGCTTTGCTGTCCTACGACAGCATTTGTTAGTATGTCCTTTTCTCGTTATTCCGAGCCCCTTAACCAGTATTTCAGTTCTTGTCGGCAACAGTTTTAAGTTTCAGAAGAGTTTTTGCTATTATTTGATACACCAACATCTAAACTTAAAAAATCCCCATGAAGAAAAATTATAAGGGTTGTTGTCAATGAATAATCCACATGATGACCCTCACCCTCTGAAACAGCCAGATGCTTTCTCGTTGGACCGAGAATTGTGATCATTTGTACTAGCTCTCAAAAACTAAGGCTGTTTTTGAAAAAGTTATTTTTTAAATTTAAGAACAGATATATTATTGTGTTTGCAGACAAAAAAGTTTTACAATAAGTGGTTTCTGTTTTCTGTAAGAAGGTTATATATTACCCCAGTGATTTTAGATAAGCAAATTTTGAGCCAAAATTTTCTATTGTGTATATTTCTATTTTAATGTGAGTTATACTATTTAGTTTTTATTTTTGTTTACTTGCCATATGATTTGCCCCAACATACATAAAATTTAGGATGAGGAAATAGCTGCAAGTGCAAATTTTCCAAAGCGCGGATCAATGAGAAGGCTCGGAATTACGAGAAAGAGGCATATATAAAATCGGTAAAAAGATCCTTCTGAAGCAAAGAATGCAACTAAGAAGAATAATAGCAGACTCAGTTTGACTTCAAGTCTGTTCATGAGAGGTAATGAAATATGCAACACCTCACATGTCCCATAGCACCGGCTTAAGCTGAACTCTATTATACATATGTTTAATGAACTCCATGATCCCAAAGAATCAGAAAATATAACAACACTGAATCCAAGTATGGGAAGTCTTACCACGAATATGCCGAGTGAGAGGGCTACAGTGTATGTTTTATAATATAAAGGTATAGCAGATAATACATCTGCCTTGTTTACATGAGTGTTAGCCAGTTTTTTTTATCTCCTTTATTTGTCTTAAAGCCTTTTGCAGTTATTATAAATATGCTTAGCAAATTTTAATTCAAAATCAAAGGTCATCAAAATTTTAAAATCCTAATTGCAAGAAACAGTTATCCATGTAGGTAAAAAGTTTTGTTTTATTTATTTATTTTTTTTTTGTCTAAAAAATTTTTCTGTAGTGCTTTTTAGAGAACCAGCCGGTCAAAGACTGACTATATGACTCTACAGAATCAACAACATTTCTGTGTGTTTCACTGCAGGCAAGTGTTATCATCGGCAAAAATATACAAATAATATTTATATTAAAAATAAAAAATGTCAATGGTGAAAATGTAACTGTGTATGTCACCTGAAATAACACTCTGAAAGTTGTCTTCATAAAAAATTTTGATGGCACTTGGGTGTAAGCCAACACATTGACACATTGCTTCCTGTTACTATGAGTGTTAAGGTTTGATTAAAGACATCATAAAAATCATGAAACGTGAGTAAAAGAGCATGGGTTGTAATCGAAAGATTTCGACAAACCTACTAAATAGCCCGTGACAAATTTGTTTTAATCAACATACATTTTGCAATCTTTTTCAGTTTTTTTCCGGCCTCTGTTGTTCAAAGAAGGGTATTTTGACAGTTGTAACTTTGCCTAAAAGCAGATCCGTATTTGTTAAAATGGTTATTTAAAATATCAGTAGCCGGGTATCAATAGACGTTTTATAAAATGGACATAATTGATAACATACTGACATGCCTATAGTTATGCTATTTTTTTTTTCTTGTAAACTGGAGCGATTTAAGAATCAAAGTACTAGATTACATTACGTAAACCTAAGCTTACCATTATATGTAAAAGGTTTTCAACTGATGGTCTGGAATATTTCGAAAGTTTTGCAGATATGTCATTATGCCCTGCTGCCATTTCAGAATATGATTCAACAATTTGCTTAAGTACTGCTAAAGAATCACAAACAGACATAAACCATAGCTTTTATCCAACTTACTATCCTTACCCCTATTTTTACCTTATCTTTGGTCAGGATTATAACTATGCGTAGATCTGACAGCAGTTACCTGATAGGTGCATATAAGTGACAGACTGAGGTAAAATATAAAAATATTGAAGACTACCTTTTTCTGCTTGTTACCTCCTAACTTTGGTCAGGATTATAACTGTGCTTACATCTAACTAGTAGCTTCCTGATAGGTGCAGATAAATGTGAGAGACAGATTGTGGTTAAATATAAAAATCAGCCTGTCCGATTAGCTCAACAGGGAGAGAAAAGATCAACGGTCGCAGGGTCGTAAGTCCGATCCCCGGGTGGGTCGTATGTTCTCCGAGATGATTTGATAGAAGACATTGGGTCTTAAATATTTGTACTCACCTCTGATTCGATGAATTGGTATCCCCCGCCGAATGGGTTTGTGGTGAGGAATGGCAAAGAAATACATTCGGCAAAAAGTAAAAGATGTTACTAGGAAGCAAATAATTGCATTACATTTGAACTGGAGGGTGGGGAGTACAACTTCGCATGTTGATAAATATTCATGAAAGGTTTAAAAAATCAAAAACATTTTAATTCATTTTTAATAATAAAAATAATTTTAAAATGTTGGCGATGGGAGGTTTGGTGCTTGATCGAGGTGTTGGGGGTGACTGGGTGAAGGAGCTAGGTTGGGGAAGGGTACAACTTTGCATGTTGATAAATATACGGAAGGTTTAAGGTTAAAAATAATGTACGTGTGTGTGGGGGGGGGGGGGGGGGGGGGGGGGGGGGGGATGTGGGGGTGACCGGGTGTGGGTACTCAAATTCACATGTTGATAATAATTGTTAATGGAAAAAATGAAAGAAGTAAAGAAGTTTGATTAAATTCTATCAACAAGTTAGTTTGTTATGTACAAATGTGTTGATTTTTAAACAATTAAATGACAATGATTCTGAAGTTACTCAAGAGATCATGACGAAATTATATGTGCACTATCACATTGTGGTGATCTAAATTCAGTTTAAAATGCATAGTTCTTGGTCAAATATGTCACAGGTTTTGAACCAGAAATTGCTATATAGTTAACGCTAGAAATTACTAAGGACCATAACTCTGGTGTTACTTAAGCAATCTGGCTGAAACTTGACGGGTCGAATTTCCCTATAGAGGTGAACATGTATATAAGTTGATTATGACTGGAAAGACGGATGAAAAGACAACGCCATAACTATATCCCTCCGTCTTCGGCAAGGGAAAACCAATTGCCAAATTGGTGGTTATTGACCTTAGACGATAACGGTGATATGGTAATATTCGTTTAAATAAAAAGAAGTTGTACTTACTTAATTTACTTCCGGGATAAATAAAAAGCTGCGACGCAATATTGTAACAGTCGAATTGATTTAAATCGTCGGAGAAACTGTCGATAACCATGAAGTTTATTAGTTTTGCATTCTGCCTTCTTATATTGTGTTTTGCCTCAACGGTAACTGCGGCAGAAGAAGCCACTGAAGGTAGGTTCCGTGATGTTTTTCATTTCGTTCTCAATAATTTTCGAGCGAAATATATTCTATGTATAGCGGTAGATATTTTGTAAAATGTAGGGTCACATAGACGAAATATCAGTTTAAGCACAACTGAAACTGATGTCCAGAAAACAGATGTTTAATTTTAATCGATAAAAATAGATTACAATCAAAGTTGGGTAAGAAAATGTTTTGACTGTTTCTTTTTTCATATTTTTGAAATGACCGTAGGTTGTCTGCTGCAATGTCAAACTGCCAGTTTTTCATGAACTATGCTTCGAAATTATTTTAAGGATAACATGGTCAAAGGGGTCCGACACGTGTGGGTCACCTTAATATTGGCATAATAAATAGTCCTAAGGCACTGGGAGCAAAAACATTGGTCAATAGATATATAACTGTGACCAGGGAAATTGCTCTTTATGGACCCTTCAACTACCTCACTCAACAAAACCCCCAAAAATTTTTACACGCTTTGTTGCATCCATTCATTGTTTCTCTCTGTGAATTACAGGGCTATGCATAAAAAAAATTTGCCACTCATGAAAACACACAACTTTAATCAGTTGTAACTAAATTTAATCCATGCCTTAAAGGATGTTCATTTTGTCAAGCTTTGTATGTCACAATAACGAATAAATTTCGATCCATTTACACGCGTTTGTACACACGGAATGCAACAGTAAAATGAATCTTAAATTCAAATCTGGGTCACATGGGGTCAAAAACTAGGTCACTAGGTCAGTTCAAAGGAAAAGCTTGTATACACTCTAGAGGTCACTTTTTTGCTCCAATATTCCCAAAACTTTGTCAGAATGTCAATGTTTGTTTTTATGAAATATTGGACAAGTACTAATCTGGGCCATGTGGGGTCAGAAACTAGATCACTAGGTCAAATCAAAGGAAATGCTTGTTTACACTCAAGAGGCCACATTTTTGGTCGGATGTTAATGAAAATTTGTCAGAATGTCTCCATAAAATCACTAGGTCAAACATGTTAACACTTTTATTGTATGTTACTCATGTGAGGGACCTAGGGCCATCTTGGCCCTCTTGTAGAGATAGGCCCTAAAATTTTCAATGATAGAATTACATTAAATAAAGTCTAGAAATTAATTTCCAAGTCCTTGAAATAACCAAAAATGATTTCACAAATGTGAAGTTTATGATAGTTTTGTTAATATCAATAACAGAAGTTTTAATTTTTAATTCAAAGTTGTGATCCACAAAGAATGACAACTCTTGCCTTGGGCTAGTACTTACAAGTAGAGATCTATTAGTTTACTTCCCTTGCAATTACACAATTGAGTGGAAAATGAAAACTGTTTAAGACACAATATCATACTTTTTTGCACAACAAAATCATTAAGGATTTATTCATTTGTGTTTGATTTACCCCTCAAGACATGGTTCATATGATTCTGTCAACTTACATATGGTAAAAAATTAACTTTTAACAAGCCAATAATAAAACGAAGTACCAGTAGGTAAATAATAGTGCAGATAATACAGTTTTGTTTGTATCAAAATGTCACAATAAATCCACTTTTGTAATACAGAACACCTGGTAGGATTAGTAAAGGTGCAATTATATTGATCTCTATTTCCTATGCCTACCTCTTGTATTTTTATACCACATAGATAAAAATGTTGATGTGGTATGATCTTTGATTTCTTCAACATAGTTCTTAGGGATGGGGTCAATTACTTGGTAACATAATGCATTAATAACCATAACCATTACATTGAGATGTACCCCATTACCATTACATCAATTTTGATGATAATGCATTACCATTACCATTATATTTTAACATTTTAAAGAGCGTTTATAGTATATTCTAATATGACAAACAATGCTTTAATCATCACAGCGATATTATGTTGGTGTCACGTCAATGTGATATTTAGCGCCATGTACGCATCAAGAAATAGCGCTTTCAAATTTCATGAAATATTTTACTTGATAACATGTTTTAAACAAAATGTCACATTGCACAAATGTGCTGATTAATTTAAACACATACTGAGTTAGTTATTCACTTTGCTGAATAATTAGCAATACTTTTCGCTCAAACTGAACTCTGCCGCAAGACGTATTACCATTTGCGGTCCTGGCGTGCATAGACAAAGACCTACTATTGGCGCCATGGTTGTGTGAAGAAACAGTTCTATCATATTTGATATAAATTATTCAATAAAAACATATTAGAATCGAAATGATTTATAGCAAAACAGTGTTTTACCACTATTTATACACTCGGGCGGTTATATGTTGACCGAAATAATTTCACGAGGACGCAGCCCGGCGTATAACCGCCCATCGTGTATATATAGTGATAAAACACTGTTTTGCTATAAATTATTTCTTAACTAATCAATACTTTTATTCTGAAAGTTGTCACATGTTATGATAGTTGATACATTGACATTACTTTGAGAGTTATTGTGACAGTTTTGTTTGGTTTTGAAGACACTGAGATTCCTGTTATAGGCTACAGATAATTCATTAATACTGGTAAGGAAAAACAAATTAAAAGATCAAAAGGCTGTACCAGCTTTGCTGGAAAAAAAATCTTGCACCTTTGCAAGAGTCAGGAGGTCTGATTAAGTTGATGAATGTCAAATTTTTAAATAAATAGAACATGATTTTAATATATATTGTCTGTAATATTTCAGTAACTTGATGTCTATTTCTGTTACAGAGGTATGTGCAGCATTGACAGAAGATAAGAAGTGTTGTAATACGACAGGGTGTATGTGGTTCTTCTGTGAAAATGCAACAGCAACAAAAAACATTACAGGTAATTACTTCTTGCAGTTATACACAATTCAGGGGTTTTTTTTACTAAGAGGGGAAGACACCCAGGCCTGTGATTTGGGGGAAAAATAGCTCTGTATTTGGGTAAAGGGGCCGGAATAAAAAGCTTGATGTAAAGTCAATTTTTGGGGACAACTGCATGATTTAAAAGAAAATTTCTGATGGGAAGGGGCCTGTAAATGATCCCTATTATAGAAGGGAAAAAACCCTGCAATTACAATAACAATCATGCCTAAAGAATATATAACAAATCACAAGTTATTTAACGTCATTATTTACAAAACTCCAATGCTGAGGTCTCTGGGAGGTTACCATTTGAGTATGTGTAAGCATCTGGTAGAGATTTTAAACATTTTGCTACCTACATGTATGTAAATCTAAAAGTTTAAAACATCAGGTCCTGGTTTAAGGAGTACATGTTTAATGTAAATTGAGTGAATTACTTGCAACATCCTGAATTTTTACACCTTGTATTCTGATGATAGGGAATACTGTAATCAGGGTCCTCCATTGTGTGACTGGTTGACTGTTGTCTTTGAAGTACTTACCAATTTACTATCTGGGGTCATAATTTTGCTCGGCATATAGAATTTTTAGTGGGAAAAAGTCAACACTGGCGTATGGAAAGTCTGTGTTTCTGCCCAGAAGTAATGCCAGGAGGGGGTACCCCTAGGGTCTTCCCCACCATCAAAAGGTCAGAAAAGTCACTGCATCACCTATTATTGTGTTCTGTAAACCCAGCAAAAACATGTAATCCTACACTTTCTTATATGCAAATATGAAATTTGAACTGGTATTAATGCAGAAAAGATTGTAAAGTGAAGGTTATTCAGATTAAATGTTGCATGCATTGAGATTTTTACTATTTTCAGAAAACTTATCTTCATGTTTTTAATTGTGAAGCTTGTTCAATAATATTAAGTCTCAGCAAACAAAGAAAATTATTTATGACTGTATGCCTCCATGATTCACATTGCCCTAAACCACAAAATTTTGTGTACAAAAAAGAGATCTAACCAATGACCATCCGTGTAGGTATATATAAACATAGGGCTACACTTAAACTGCTTTATTTGATTAAACGCCTAATTTTACACATAGTATATTCACCGGCGTTGTACATTTAATTATACCAGATTTATGTAGCGCCAAAGGCGCTTTACATAGTTCAAATGCAGCCACACAGGGCGCATAATTCATCCTCTACTAGTACAGACACAGAGCGATCTGACCAGAGGGACAGAGTGAGACAAAGCCCCCACGACAGAGAGATCAGAAATCAGATACAGGCTTATCCGGCTAACTTAGCCTAGCTCGTTTCGAATAGACAGCCTGGTTCTTTAAAGTGCCCAGTGTATAGCACTGATACACACAAGGATTGCCTGGGTTCCTGACCAGTACACCTCTAGTTGGGTGGGAAACACTGGAAAGCGTTTCTGAAAATTCCCGAGTAACTGCCGGGGATCGAACCCCGACCTCAGGATTGGAAGGCCAGTGTGCAAACCACTGAGCTATCCGTCCACCCCAGTACACAGGTAGAGTAGTGGTCATTTTAAAGGTCCATAATGCTTAAAAAATTTATCTTGAAAACAGATAATACAGCTTTCCAAATAGATGTTATGCATACTTACAGTCATGATTAGAAAAGTAATACATTTAATATTGCACATGAAATGTTAAAGGTAGAGCTATAAAGGGAGGTAATAAAAAACAATAGATTCAATAAAACAGTCTAGTATATTCAGCAATATTCAAACCTTTGACATATGTTCAAGAAAGTAATTATCAGAATTAGGACTTAACAAGAAATTAATGTATTTTATATTCATAACAGAAAATGTGGCAGCCACATTCTTAATCTTTAGCCTGCTGGCACCAAGTAATTCTGCCTTTGTGACCAGTGCAGACCAAGATCAGCCTGCACATCCGTGCAGTCTGATCATGGTCTGCACTGTTCGCAGTTCAATCAGTAAATTTTCATTGAACATCCCTTCAAATAATAAATGGTATTGCCCAAATTGAATGATTGACCATTCAGTTTTAGAAATTTAGTGTGCTTAGGGTTAATTATTGTACTGGACATTTTATTGAGGTGCTTTAGTTAAAATGCCTAAATGGGTGGTTTTTCTGACATATAAGTGCATGATTTTCACAGTTTTGTCAATCTGACCATATCATTTTTACCACAGGCAAGATATGAAAAGTAGAACCTCATGGTCATATTAATTATTCCCATATTTTCTTGACTTCACATATAGTCATATAGTGAATTTCATAGCAAGGTGTAACTTGGTAAAACAGCCCCTTTCTGTTTCCTTTGACTGACTGAGTAAAGTAATATAAATAGATCATGGATTTATTTCTTGAAAAAAGTACCCTAGTATCCGTTTAAGGGGATCTGATGAAAATGAAACCAGACTGCAGTTTTCAAAAAAAAAAAAAAAAAAAAATGAAGATTTCCTAAAAGTGACTCATGTTTTCTAGTGGAAATATGCAAGCAGTAATTGAGATAAACTTTCTGATACCATAAAAATGTGTATCCCCAGAAATAAGATGGTTAAAATGGTTTTATAATGGAAATGCATGTACATATATTAATATTAATATGTTGGAAAGTATAGGCTAAGTTGCTGATGCAGGCAATAAATGTATAATGGAGAAAAGATTTATTCTGGTCTTATATTTATCTTGTTTGCTGACATTTTGAAGAAGATTTTGAAGTATTTTCAGTAAATGGTTTCTTTATTACAGAGTGCCATTCCACAAACTGGACAGCAGTTGACTCATGCAAGAACAATACTCAAAAACAGATTTGTGAGAAACCAGGTATATTAACTCCTTTGCTTACAAGTGTTTCTGAAGTGACTGTGCATATATTTAGAACATACAATGTAAATCAGATATATCAGAACATTGCCCAATTTTTTTTACCAACTTTGTGCTGGTTTTGCTGATTTGTATCTTGAGTTTCGCGCAAAGGCAGTTTCTCTTGAAGACTGTCAGAGAAGAGTTTTGTTAGTTTGTTTTGGGTTTAAGGCCGTTTTTCAACATATTTCAAATATGTGACAGCAGGCAGTTAACCTAACCAGTGAGCCTGGATTCTGTACCATAACAAACCTGTTCTCTGCAAGTAACTGCCAACTTCCCCACATGAATCAGAGGTGGATGACGATGATTTCAGACACAGTGTCTTTTATCAAATCAACATGGAGAACATACACCCTGCCCGGGGATCGGACGCAAGACCCCACGATCCGTATATTTGAGCTCTACCTATTGAACTAAGTGGGTGGGTAGAGAAAAGTGCATGATATAGGAGTTGGTTCAGTTGTGTGAGATTTCATGGTACTGGGGGCGTTAATAAGCGGGACGGCATTAATTAGGTATTGTATTGTAGAAGCTTGGGTCAAATCTTATTAACTTGAGACCAGTAACAACTGTACACCAACCATAAATCTGCACAACTTTGACCATTATGGACGCATTTGTACATTTTTCCTATAGAATTCCCTAATTTTAATGCATTCAACAGTTTTGAATTTTTAGCTCACTAGAGCACAAAGTGCTCAAGGTGAGCTATTGTGACCGGTCATTGTCCGGCATCCGTCGTGCTTCGTCTGTCGTGTGTCAACATTTGTCATGTGAACGCTTTAGAGGCCACATTTATGGCCTAATCTTTATGAAACTAGGTCAGAATGTTAGCCTTGATGATCTCTTGGTCAAGTTTGAAACTGGGTCATGTTCGGTCAAAAACTAGGTCAGATCAAAGGAAAAGCTTGTGAACACTCTAGAGGCCACATTTGTGACCTAATCTTAATGAAACTTGTTCAGAGTGTTTGTCTTGATGATCTCTAGGTCAAGTTTAAAACTGGGTCATGTGGGGCCCAAAACTAGGTCAGTAGGCCAGATCAAAGAAAAAGCTTGTGAACACTCTAGAGGCCACATTTGTGACCTAATCTTTATGAAACTTGGTCAGAATGTTTGTCTTGACGATCTCTAGGTCAAGTTTGAAACTGGATCATGTTGGGTCAAAAACTAGGTCAGTAGGCCAGATCAAAGGAAAAGCTTGTGAACACTCTAGAGGCCACATTTATGACCCAGTCTTTATGAAATTTAGTCAGAATGTTTGTCTTGATGATCTCTAGGGCAAGTTCAAAACCGGGTCATGTGGGGTGAAAAAGTAGGTCAGTAGGCCAGATCAAAGGAAAAGCTTGAGAACACTCCAGAGGCCACATTTGTGACCCAATCTTTATGAAACTTGGTCAAAGTGTCTGTCTTGATAATATCTAGGTCAAGATCGAAACTGGGTCATGTGGGCTCAAAAACTAAGTCAGTAGGCCAGATAAAAGGAAAAGCTTGTGAACACTCTGAGGCCACCTTTATGACCCAATCTGTATGAAACTTGGTCAGAATGTTTGTCTTCATGATTTCTAGGTCAAGTTCGAAACTGGGACATGTGGGGTCAAAAAGTAGGTCAGAAGGCCAGATCAAAGGAAAAGCTTGTGAACACTCTAGAAGCCAATGTTTGGAGCCAGTCTTTATGAAATTTGATCAGAATGTTTGTCTTGATGATCTTTAGGTCAAGTTTTAATCTTGGTCATTTATGGTCAAAAACAAGGTCACATGGTCAAATCAAAGGAAAAGTTTGTGAACACTCTAAAGGCTACAGTTGTGACTCAATCTTTGTAAAACTTGGTCAGAATGTTTGTCTTGATGATCTCTAGATTAAATTTGAAACTGGCTCATGTGGGGTAAAAAAACTAGGTCAGTAGGCCAGATCATAGGGCCATCATGGCCCTCTTGTTTGTTTGTTTACTGAAGTTATTTATCTTTAAGAAAGCAAATGATGATGGAAAAAGAGTTTTTTTATAAACAAATTTTAAGGGGAAAGTTGCAGAGTACCATTCTATTTAATGGTTAGTTGAAACTCTGTAACTTAGACTTGTTTGCCTTGAACTCTCTTACAAATTTTCAGGTCCCGTCAAATTTTTTTTTCCTTGTATCAAAGTGAATTTTAAGTCCCCATGTATTTATATCTGGTAATGTTGAAGTCAAAGAAATGTTGTGAAAACATAGGAGTGATCATGTGTTACAAATATGGAATGAATAGAAGCTATTTAAAAAAAATTGTTTCAGACTAGTGAGTACTAACAAAAAGTATATAAAACATACATTGTCATGTTCACATGTACATATAAAGGAGGCTTATGCAACACATTTGGTGAAAATTCTTGTTGCAAGGAGGGGTACCTGGGTTCCTCCTTTGCAATTAAAAGCCTGTAATTGTGTCAATGTGATGTTAAACCTAACAAAAAACAAATCGAACAAAATCAAAAGTAAAAGGCTAAGTCTCTCGATATGCAAGATACTGATCTTTGAATATGGAGCAATTTAAGCGTCCTTCAATTTTCATTAGAAATTTACACTATTCAAAAATAATCTGTTTATAAAATTGAATATTTATTTAACATGTGACAGCTAAATATGGAACACAAATAATGATGTGGTTATATGATCAGAAATTGATTGTTATTGTAATTGGTATGCCAGATGGAATAAATAAGGTTATTTTAACCTTTGGCCTGCTGGTGGTTTTGTCTTTGCGACATCAGCCTGCATGTCTGTGAGGCTGATCATGGTCTGCATTGTTTGCCATTCAGTCGGTAAATTCTTAGTGGACACCCCTTTGATAAGCAAGTGGTACTGCCCAAATTGAATGATGGACCAATCCATTTCAGAAACTTAGCAGGGTAGATGTTAAACTTGATCAGGCAGTAAATAGATATTTGATTTAGAATTCAGTAAAGAATTTTGTCGTATGAATATTTGTAAAACTTGCGAAATAGCTTTTTGATTTTCAGTTGTCACTGTAAAATAAGAAATCTTTGCAAAGGACTTATTTCCCTCGAACTGGTATGCACTAACCATTCATATTAAGTTTTGTGAAAGTACATACTTCTGGAAAGTGCTATTAGTGAAATACAAATGTAGGTATTTTGATTCAAAAGTTGGCCTGGCCAGAAATGGTGAACATTCTACCTTAGAGGTGATCGAATATTAGGTCTTACTAATATTTCTGATTTTACATCATATGGTAAATTGATAAAGTTGTTTTGCATAACTGCATGCAATAATGAATTAGTTTTCTTACATAAATATGCATAAATATGTTATGTTTTTGTATAGTAGGAAATGTTTTCATTTATATGCATAGTTACTACGCTTTATTAATCAACTTGAACTGAAATCAAGTACATCAAATTTGTTAACTTATTATCAGTGTTTGTTGAGATTGGTGTATATTGCTGCTGATAGCTAGGATTGTGCTATTGGCTACCATCAACAACATTTTTACCATGTTTTCAGCTTACTGACACAAAGTGCTTGAGTGAGATATTGTGAACACTCATTGTCCAACCATCATCCCTCCATCAAAACTTGTCACTATGTAAAGTGTA
The DNA here is from genome assembly GCF_021730395.1 of Mercenaria mercenaria. NCBI lineage: Eukaryota > Metazoa > Mollusca > Bivalvia > Venerida > Veneridae > Mercenaria > Mercenaria mercenaria. The sequence continues at coordinate 50,565,622 of NC_069364.1, forward strand.
AAACATTTATTTATTTAGTTTGGTTTTACGGCGCACCAACACAATATAGGTTATATGGCGCCAAACAGGACTACAAATTTAAAATGAGATGTGGAACCAAAATTTGTAGTCCTGTTTGGCACCATATAACTTATACTGTGTTGGTGCGCTGTAAAACCCAAATAAATAAATAAATGTTTTACACTTACATTGTACATCATTTAAAGATTCCTTTTTGTAAACATAGTATTTTTAGAACAAACTTTTCTCTCTTCAGTCTACATTTTATATCTTGGTTACACTAAGATGTACATATGAAAGGAACTATTTCTTTCTGAGAAAATTAAACTTCTTTTTAAAACCTTTGGAAAGCATGTCAAGATGGTGAACATTGTAATAAAGTCTTCAAAATTTATATTCAGTGTGACCTTTTTATAAAACTTGCTCATACATTTGAGCATGTTGGGCAATAAGATGCCAAAAATTGAAGTTTGAATACTTCCTGTTGAAAATAATTGGTCAGGAATTCAAAAATTTGTACATTTTTACTCCCAAAAAAGGTCTCAGCAGGTCCATAACATGTTCATAATACATGCATATGTCTGATCATTACTGTTTACTCAGATCCTTAAGTCTGAAAATTTGTGTAAGGTCTGCAATAACATAATTACCTCCCTTTGGTTGTTTGAATTGTTTTTAGCTCACCTGTGGTCAGGGTGAGCTATTAATATAGCTGGATGGTCCATTGCCCATTGTCCGAAGTTTACATAAACATCTTCTATGAAAATTCAGGTTAGTATAACACCAAACTTGGTCAGTACCATCCTGGTATGGTCCTCTCTCAAGTTCATATAAATGGGAGCACAGAAAAGAAGAGCTCATAATGAAACTATGTATGGATTTTCACCAAATTTGGTGACAATAAGGTCCTCTCCCAAATTTATTCAAATGGAAGCACTTTGTCCATTGTATGGGGTACTATAGCTGAAAATAGAAAACCTTTTAAACTTAAACAACTTCTCATGGACATCTTGATGGATCTTCATCAAACTTGATTTTATAAGGTCATCTCTTTATTTTGTTCAGATAGGCGAACTTGACCGTAGAGCTAAAAATAGAAATATTTCTAAAGGACATTTTCTCTTGGATTCTAAGCTGACCACTATTTTACTTGGTCCATATAAACATCTCTGTCACTTTTCCCCTATCAGATTTGTTCAAATTCGAGGGCTCAGAGCGAAACTAGTCTAAGTGTATATAGAAATAGAAGCAGATAGACCAGTTTCGCTCTAAGCCCTCGATTAATGGGGGCATTTGACCTATCTTTTTACTTTTTATACTTTAAATACATTTGTTGCCATTTGTGATTCAGTTTGTCAAATATATATCTACTCAAGGCCATTGATATAAAGTTCAGTAGCATAACTTAAAGCCACTATGGCCCTCTTGTTTTTTTTTACAGAAACAGAAATTTCTATTGATTACGCATTTGTAAAGGAAATGTATACATGACAATTTGTATAGGTTCGAATGTTCTAAAAGTTTACAGAGAAAATCACAGTAAATTACATAAATATTGACCCAGGGCAAAAATTTGCAGCAGGCTTTATTGAATATTGTCAATGTTATCAGATATAATGTAACACGAGGACATTTGTATATAAGATAATTAAAAATCTATTTACATGTTTGCCCAACAGATGCTACGTCAACTCGATATTTATACCTATAGATGCCTGGCTCGCAAACACTGTAAATATATAGTAAATCAATACTTTTATTCACATGTGATTCGTTAGTCACTGCCACATGTATGTTTTGTATTGACATCGTGAGAGAGGCCCCAATACAGATTTTTTTCGTACACTTTCCTGTTAGATTGCTAATGAGTCCAGAAGAATACTGAATGCTATTTTATATCTTTTGACTGAATGATGAATGTCATGTTGTGGCAGTGGTAACAAAATGAATGTCATTTCTTGGCGATGTCAAAAAAGTGAAGTCTGTTTTTGGCAATGGCATAAGGTTGAATGTTGTTTTGCTACTTTGGCAGAAAACTGAATGTCCTTCATGGCTAGGACAGAATAATAAATGTCATTTTAGGGCTGTGGTCAAAATATCTAATGTCATTTTGTAACAAATGTAATTTTGCGGCAAAAACAGAAAAAGAAATGTCATTTTGTGGTTATAACAGAATAATACACGTCATTTTGTGGCTATGGCAAAATAACACTGAAAAATCCTTATATCTTATTTCTCATTACATACGCATGCCACATTTATTTATGGAAAGACTATCAGATGTCCATCACATATGTTACACACTGTATACAATAGAAATATCAATGATAAAAGACATGTTTTTACTGATACAGATTCCAGGAACACTGGTTAGGTTTACTGCCCGCCGTTACATAACTGAAATACTGTCGAAAAATGGCATTAAACCCAAAACAAACAAACAAACCTGATTATCAATAAGGCTTTTAATTTTGTGCTAAAAGTAGATAAAGAATCGGTCCAAACAGAAAATACTCAAAATTTTATAGTTAGAAAAGTGCTAAATTATTAATGTGAAATTATTATGTAACAGCAATATAGGGAGTTAATAAAAAGACAGTGGACACAATGATATTTTTTACTACATTAATCAGATATTCGTATTTATGACAAATGTTTGAGAAAACAATTATCAAAAACTTGTTTAAATTAGAAATATATACATTTTCATAACAAAAAATGTGGAAGTCATGTTCTGAACAAAGACCTTTAAAAAAATACACGTGAGATAAATCAAGCTAGCTTCATTAACCCAGTGCATTGTAAACACAAACATCACCCTTTGTAAAATGGAAAATAGAAAATGATATATCCTTAGGACGGCAATCTCGCCAGCACAGAAAGTGACGTCAGATGACCTTCATTTTTTCCCCCGAAAGTAAAGAAAATGAATGTAAACAGGCTAAACTTAAAGGCAAAAGTTGCATTTGCATTGGTTTATAGTCAGGGGTCACGCACAGGGGTCACCCCATCTAAATCATCACAGTATGCACATGGACTTTTGTGTAATAAATGTTGATTCTATGGAAGCGTGAAAGGGCCATCAGACGCTAATACATTTTATTTCGTTACATGCGCGGAAAGGATATCTCTGTTGAGATACAGCAGCATGCAACTCCTTCTGTAAAGGAATTAGATGTGAAAAGGGCATGCAAATGTGATGTTGGTAGCCTTGTTACTGAATTTTAAATACAAGATTATATTAAGTTAATGTTAACTATCAAATGAAATAAATCTCATCACTAGATTGTTAGAAGTAAGGAAAATAGTAGTGAGTGAGTTTTGAGTAGTGAATTTTATCGAATAATTTTCTGTTGGGGCCTCTGTGTAATATTAGAACATTCGTTTGCTGACATTTGATTTTTTGTCAACATTATATTAACAACTGCTGTTAAGTATAAAGATGGAACAGGGAACATTTGTGTTGCTGATTGGAATTATCATTGTTTATAATGGTATACTTTAAATTTTGATATTTTGTATGACATTTTGTGTATTCTAGTGTCTGTAAAGTGGATGTAGGAGTATAAGTTACTTTAAGAATTTGTAAGAAGCAAGTTTTATGCAGAAAGATATTTGAACTTTTGTGGCATTTAACCCTTATCGTGCTTGACAATATTGATTATGCCTTTGCGACCAGTGTAGATCTTGATCAGCCTGCACATCAATGTAGTCAGATCAAGATCTGCACTGTTTGCCATTCAGTCAGTATCTTCTTGGTATGGACCCCTTTTAACAAGTAATGGTACTGTCCAAATGGAAAGATGGACAAGTTCATTATAGAAATTTAGCAGCGTAAGGTTAAGGTGTGTCATGCTCATGATGTCAGTCATATACAACATATATTTTATTTTGATTATTATATACATCATATTTTCATGTGCATATTTAGTAGTAGTATGATATACAGAAATAAATATTATATAGCCCAATAAAAATGATTTTGTGATTAATTAGTTAAATGCTTTGATATATGCCTCTTGTTGGTGTGTCAAAAGTTTGTATAATAATATGAAAGGATACAAATGCATGTCTTAATAACATAGAAATTATCATGCTTTACATTCTTTAACCCAAGAAACTGTAACTGTTGATCTTTTTATGCCCCCGGCATCTACTGATGCGGGAGGCATATAGTGATCGTCCTGTCCGTCCGTCTGTTCGTCTGTCCGTACGAGGTTAACCAAATGGGACCGTTTCATCTAGCATCAACACCCTTGCTAGAATGACTTGATACTAATGCAGATGTAACCTGTGAACATTCCTCATCTTCAGACTTCACCTGACCTCAGTTTGACCTTGACCTTGACCTCATTTTGGACTTAGGTTGCTTTATATGGGCCATCTCTTGGTTAACCAAATGGGACTGTTTCGTCTAGCATCAGTACCCCTTGCTAGAATGACTTGATACTAATGCAGATGTAACCTGTGACCATTCCTCATCTTCAAACATCACCTGACCTCAGTTTGACCTTGACCTCATTTTGGACTAGCATTAATACCGCTTACAAGAATGAATTGATACTAATACAGATGTAACCTGTGACCATTCCTCATCTTTAAACATCACCTGACCTCAGTTTGACCTTGACCTCATTTTGGTTGCTTTGTATCAACAAGGATGCCACCGGGGGCATCAAGCTTTTATTGAACGCAGCTCCTTGTTTTAAAGAGTACAGTAAAAGCTGTCTTAAGCACCCGGCTGGGAAAATTCCAGAAGTTTCCATGGAATGTCTGTGATTTTCCATGGAAGTCCGGACTCCGGAGTATTCGGACAAACTTTCCGGAGCTGGATATGGAATACTGCAGAAAACTGTGGAAAAATGTCCAGAGATTTCCAGAGTACTTTCCATGGACAATTTTTCGGAGTGATTCCACGGAGGTCCGTGAACAATTTTCCGGAGTTATTCCGCAGTTGTCCAGGAAGTTCTGCTGACAGTATTATTCAATAGCAATAAATGTGATTTATTAGAATTTTTTTGCAGTACATGTATAATGAGCAATAACAGTTCAGTACAAGCAATATGATTTTATTGCATGTGATCACTTTTGCAGTTTCAAACACTATATGATATATATGAACAAGGAGAATGAATCTTTGCCAGTTAAAAGTGACTGATTAGAATATTTTTTAAGCATATACATGTGAACAAAGATTAGTTACACTTAAATAATGATGAAATCATTCAAAGAAAGTACCTAAAGTCATCTGTTTTCAATATGCATGTTACTTATAAAATCTTTGTGAAGCGTTTGGTTACTTTAGCATTCATTGTTTTATGCTATGTAATGACTGATATACAAAGACACATGCATGTGTTAATTACCATAATTACAAATGTATGTAATGTTTCATTGGTCAGTTATGTAACAAACTTACTTGAGCAATTTATAGAATCCTCAATATTAACTCTGAACTGAATTACCTCACATAATAAAGTTTCACTAATTTCTACACAACTTAATATCAGACTTCCAGTTACACATTTTGAAAATTCCTCTGTAAGATCAGTTGATCTAATTGGCTGAACTTGATCACATGGTATTCCCAGTCTGATGCTAACTGTTTTCTGATGTGTTTAAAATCCCTTAGAAAATGACAGAGTTATTTTCCAGAGTTAAATGACCAGAATTCTTTCTAAGTGCTACATTTCCGCAGTGTCCGTGAACATTCCATGAACATTTTTAAAGATGTCCAGAGTAATTTCCAGAGATGTCCGTGGAAAATATTTGCAATCACTCCGGACATGTTATATAATAGGTGACTTTTCCATACCATTCCATGGAAAGTACATACTTTCCATGGAAGTTTTGCATTTGTCCGCAGTTTTTGCACAGTCACTCTGGAATATGTACAGCCGGGAGCCAGCCAAGGGAGTGTGAAAAAGTGGCTGATTACAGCAGGTGGCTGCTGTATGCAGGTGATTCATAGAATGAATGACTTATTTTGGGAAATGAGACACTGGCTGCTTAAGACAGGTTGGATGCTTAACAGAGGTGACTGCTAAAATGGGTTTTACTATATTTACTAAATAAGTGATTAAACAGTGCATCAGTGATGTCATAAACACAAAATGATGGCTGTCTACATGGTTAACCATTTTGTTAAATTTCAGAATGCTTTTTCTTTTTCAATAGTGGCCTGATTTTGAAAATTGTTTCATTGTTAGATTATGACTGAGCAATGGTTTTCACATAAAATCAACATATTGTTAGGCATTCCTTCCCCTTTCAGGGTTCAAGAAAATATTCATTTTAAATATAATAAAAGTAATGAATGGACATGAAATTCAGTAAAAAAAAGGCTTTTAGCTAGGACTAGATGAAGAACGATCATCATTTGCTTCCTTTAGTTACACAACCAACTGTAACCAATGACTTCAGTCTTCATATTAAATATGCACATCAGAATTCATCTTGTAACTTAAATTTTAAATTATGAAGCTTTGCAATAATGTATCCATACACATGAGCCACGCCATGAGAAAACCAACATAGTGGGTTTGCGACCAGCCTGGATCCAGACCAGCCTGTGCATCCACGCAGTCTGGTCAGGATCCATGCTGTTCACTTTTAAAGCCTATTGAAATTAGAGAAATCATTAGCGAACAGCATGGATCCTGACCAGACTGCGCGGATGCCCAGGCTGGTCTGGATCCATGCTGGTCGCAAAGCTACTATGTTGGTTTTCTCATGGCGCATGTGGAACATGTTCTTGAGATTTGATAATATCCTATAGAATTATTGTCACTGTAACAGATTAAAATTGTGAGATATTGTCTGTAATTTAACTTTTAGCCTGCTGTCCACAAGTGATTCTGCCTTTGCGACCAGTGCAGACCAAGACCAACCTGTACATCCGTGCAGTCTGATCATGGTCTGTACTGTTTGCTATTCAGTCAGTAGATTTTCAGTGAACAACCCTTCTGAAAAATAAATGGTACTGCCCAAATTGAAAGATGGACAAGTTCATTATAGAAATTTAACAAGTTAAAGGTTAATGGTTTGAATCTCTCTAAAAACTGCCTGATTATCATAGGTTGTCAATATTCATCATGTTAAATAGTGTCAGTACTAGATATTAACATGACCACAGCTGATATATGAAACTTACAGTCTTCTGTAGGAAGTATTATGTCCTGGTGTTGATTTCTGCTATACTATAGCTGTTTCAGGTTCTTTTGTTTTGAAGTGTTAAGTTCTCCATGTGTTGTATTTTATCACAATATTTTTCGTCCTGCTTTTGAAAATTAGTATCATGTTTAAGCCACATTTTTGTGCCTTACACAGTTTAATGCTCCTTCTGTTATTAAATGGTGTATATTCAAGGAGTGTTTCATTAAATTTCTTGAAATTGTATATATTACTTTACATTTAGGAACACATGTTTTAGATAAGATACTAAAATCTGCTGCAGATGTTGTATCTATGTTGTTCTGTTACAGCTTCTCCATCAACAGCAGCAACAACTACTCAAGCACCAGTAGAAGTTGATCCATGCAAAAATGTTACAGACAAGACATCATGTTGTACTATCAATGGCTGCGTCTTTACCAACTGTACCAGCACAGATGACACAATCACTGATCCTGTACAAGGTATGAGAATACATGCCATATAAACTTCCTTTCATTCTAACTCAATTATCTATAAGTGACAAGTGCAAAATTTTTACAGGGGTATGCATTCCAGAAAATAATTGATTTTTTTTTACCCATACAGTCTGATAAGCCAGTTCAAATTATTATCAAATATTATTAATGCAAAATTTAACATTTATTTGCTATGTTAGTACAACTCGTCCAGATGAGCCTAAACAGGGTGCATGTACCACGTGACTTTTTCGCTAATCTGGGGTGCCAAAAACATGGCGGATACCTCGGTAAAAGTGACATTTTCTTAAATACCTTTTCACCAACCTGTTCAAATAAAAGGAAACATAGATGAATGCCATCTCATATGAAAATCCGACACTCGGCTACAAGTTTTTTGTTTCTAAGTCCGTTCGTTTTCTCTAAAAGTGCAACCGCACAACTGAAGTGAACAAATTTGATGATGTTAAGACGGGGGACATTTTCGCAAATTCAACTGATGAATCGTTTAAAAGGCCGTAAAAGACTACTTTGCGACACGGATATTTGTACGAGTATTGTCTTGACATATACGCTTTAAGAAATTACAAATTAAGAGCCTTCAATAGCTTCCGAGGCCGGATTTATCAAATTGCTAAGCAGGGGTCCGTTTTTCTTGATGCTAAGACGGGGGCGTGATTCAATGATTTGGTAATGGAAGTCTTTTGTATTTCATTAGCCTACTTCATTTAAGTTTTTCCATGCTTAAACTACTTACTATAAGAAAAATCCCGTTGTATGTATGTATGTTAAAATTCAAATGATCATGACAAATGCAAGTTTTTTACCGACTGTGAACGGAGAAATTTTACCTAAGGTGAAATACTTAATTTGACTGACTTAATGAAAAGTTCACCAACTTTCACTCTGTGGTGTCGGCCCGGTACAATTTCTCCTTTGCTATACATAGTAAAACAAGCACTTTTGGATATAGATTCAGCGGCGAATTTCACAACAAATTTACAGCACTGAGAGCTCTGTATTTCTGAAGATTAATAATGTCCTAGTCAATAAATCATAAAGAAACACTATCATCAACAATGAACTTCTTTGCTACATATCAAAGTATTCAGTCACTCTTTGTTTTCCAACACACATCTGTCATGGCCGCCAGTCTGGAATAGTTTTTAATTCTTCCGCACAGAAATGTAGTCCTGAAAAAAACACGGACAAAACAACTGTTAAAGACATAGGAAATAACACAAGATGTTTAACAAGTCAAAGTAGAGATGGCTTCAAATCGGGAACTTCAAATTTCAAAGAATTAACTGCTTCCTAGGATACAATGACCCGGAAGTACTTCAATACCTGGGTAACACCCTATCTTAATAGTTTTATTACATTTCCAGGTAGGCTTTGGAAAAATAGTAAGTCTATTTTTATCGCATTAGTTTTGTCTTTAATGTTTAAGTTAGTTTGCTTCTTTGGTTTAACTTTCAATAACTCTAATTGAAACAGGTCTCTAATTATTAAAATGTTAACCGTTCTTACTTTTGCTTTGCTTCTTAAGGCAACCACTGAAATGGTTGAGAATCTGCACAGCAATGTTGATCTAATTTTTTTTCTTTTTAGATCATAACTGTGTGCTGTTTTTATCGCTTTTGTTGGAATATATATCTGAACTGCAGAAATAAATTATCATACTTTCAAAGCCTTAAGAATGTTTTTTTAGATTCATGTATTGAATTATCAGTCTTATGTACCGGTAATTTCTTCACATGTATTGTGAAATCATAGTAAATGTTCGAAGGTTAAAGTTTAAAGAACTTTTTTTAAACCATTGAATTACAACAAAAGAAAACATAATTCAGAGCCAATATTTATCATAAAACACAGACGCAGTGATCATTTTGACACTTAATCATACTATAAAGAGGTCGACCGCCTCAATTGTCGAATTGTAAGATCTCTCTCACAGACGACCATGATTCGAAGCCCGAAACCGACTATATCTCTTATGAAAGAAAGTGGCCATTTCTTTTAAGAAGTTTTGAATATGGTGCCGGTTCTTCCCAGGAACAATGGTTCGATAAACTGATCACAATACAACTGGCGTTAAATTTCATAAAATGAAAAATAATTAAAGACAAATAAGTTGTAAGGTAAAATTATTTATGAATGCATGCAAAAACGTTGACACTATCAAGTTTCTCAGTACGTTGTTGCAAAAACAAATGACACAGAAAAAGAATTAAAGCCAACATGTATATTAGTCGATCTACAAAAAGATGAGAATCGGTTTCGAGCGTGTACATCGCAGGCTAGTACTTCATTCGAACGACTTGGGACATTTTACAGGCTCAATAAAATGATATTCTGTGGGCTGTATAGGCTATTCGATACAACAAAATGAGATGTTGGACAACAAAGCATACTGTACGGGAATGATTAAGGGTCATTGAAACACAGGACCAAAATATCCACCCTTTACGGTCTCCTGCAAACTACGAGATATCAGCTGTGAAAGATGTAAAGTAATCCACATTATAGTCAAAACAATTTCTAGAAGTAAAAAGGAGATGGACAAAATGTACAATGCTTAATATATGCCAATGTAAGGTCGTAATATACTAGTAATAATATTATTAGTCTCACCGGGAAAGACCAATTGCCGCAGTTATAAGGTCAATGACTTCTGTCGCCTCTTTCTGGAAATAAAGCCACGCAGAAGGCTTTTTCTGCAATTATATGCTTTTCCACATTCATGGCACACAAATGTCTGAAATGTAAATGCGCTTTAGTACAACATTGATAACAATATTTCATATTTTTTAAACCAAAAAGGACATTCCGAACAAAATGTCTTAAAATAAGATAACTGGAAATAACATATACATTTTATGACCAACGAAACCAGTACAATTTCCGATTTCTTTTGACAACTGTTACTGACGCTCATGCCAGATGCGCAAATGTATTTCATTCAGCCGAAAAAAGAATTCAAAGTTAACGCAACTGAAATAGAATTAAATATAAACTGTTGCTTTTTCAAAAACTTAACAGTATTTGTTACAAAGGTTACAAAGAATGATCTTGACATGACATTTTAGTCGACCTAGAAATGTAGTACATAAAGTGAAAGGTGCATTTTCAATAAAATCAGTCAAATTAAGTACTAAGTAGTTCACCTTAGGTAAAATTTCACAGTTTACACTCGGCGAAAAGCTTTCATATGTCATAATCATTTGAATTTTAACACATATAACGAAATTTTTCTTACAGTAAGCAGTATAAACATGGAGAAAACTTAAATGAAGTAGGTTAATGAAATACAAAAGACTTTCAATAACAGACTTTAAATCAAGCCCCCGTCTTAGCATCAAGAAAAACGGACCCCTGCTTAGCAATGTGATAAATCCGGTCTCGGAAGCTATTGAAGGCTCTTAATATGTAACTTCTTAAAGCGTATATGTTAAGACAATACTCGTACAAATATCCGTGTCGCAAAATAGTCTTTTGCGGCCTCTTAAACGGTTTATCTATTGAATTTGCGAAAATGTCCCCCGTCTTAACATCATCAAATTTGTTCACTTCAGTTGCGCGGTTGCACTTTTAGAGAAAACGAATGGACTTTGAGACAGAAAACATGCAGCCAAGTGTTGGATTTTCATATGAGACGGCACTGATCTATGTTTCCTTTTATTTGAACAGGTTGCTGAAAAGATATTTAAGAAAATGTTACCTTTATCGAGGAATCCGCCATGTTTTTGGCACCCCAGATTAGCGAAAAAGTCACGTGGTACATGCACCCTGCTAAAGAATTTATTAATTGTAAATGAACCAATGATAGTATATTTTCACAATTGAATAAAATGTAAGGCTATGGCAGATTTTACAAACCAATAATTATTGAAGTTGGGTGGTTTTGATAATGTTACTTTATTTGTTTGATAAAATCATAACACTTTGCCAACATTTTGATGCTTTTACACTGTGATGGCCATACTACCTGGAGTTCAGTCTTCAGAGACCATTTCAGAGGCAAGCCAGTCATTTTCTTTGCAGGAGAGTAATATAGTTTGCCATGCTTTAACTGCCACTAAGAAATGTAAATATCAGAAAGAAGGGACTCAGATTAAACTAGGGATGGGAACAAATGTTTGAATATTCGAAAATCAGTCAAATATTCGAATATGAATATCAATTTCGAATATTTGTAAAATAATATTTTTTTTTAACTTTATAGGTATCACTGACTTTGGGCAATATAAGCATGCTTATTCTGCAGAGTAAAACTGTTTGTTCTGTCGTGTTTGTTTATCGCATATCAAAAGATGTCCAATCAACAGGAAAATAGCAATGCATAATTGGCAGGGGCCGCTGTCATAGATTAACAGTTTGCAACAAGGCGTAAATGCAATGCATGTCAAAAATTGTCCAATTAACAAGAAAAATGCAATGCATAATTATCAGAGTTCATCATTACGGATTAACAGTTTGCAACAGGTATAAGTGTGACACCTTTTTATCTTTTGTTCATTTTTATATAACAAATTTAGAATTATTATTTGTTTTCGAAAACAATACCAAACTTGTAGATATTGGCGATCTTTTTACAATATTTTGTTCGACATTTCAGACCGTCTGTTGAATCGGTTTCATCCACAGCAATTCATTTATTTAAATCGGCTGTAAGTTGTTTATAATAAAATCAAGAAATAACATACGATTGATGCATACGATTATGTTGAATGAGGTTTAAGTCTGTTCTCATTTTTAGCTCATCTGATTTTTTAAAAAAAATAACGAGTTAGTGTCATCACCTGATTTGCGTCTGCGTCAGTGTTGCCTGGTTAAGTTTTATGTTTGGTCAGCTTTTCTCCTAAACTATCAAAGCTATTGCTTTGAAACTTGCAACACTTGTTCACCATCATAAGCTGACCCTGTACAGCAAGAAACATAACTCCATCCTGCTTTTTGCAAGATTTATGGCCCCTTTTGTACTTAGAAAATATCAGATTTATTGGTTAAGTTTTATGTTTAGGTCAACTTTTCTCCTACACTATCAAAGCTGTTGCTTTGAAACTTGCAACACTTGCTCACCATCATAAGCTGACCCTGTACATCAAGAAACATAACTCCATCCTGCTTTTTTTCAAGAATTATTGCCCCTTTTGGACTTAGAAAATCAGTTTTCTTGGTTAAGTTTTATATTTAGGTCAGCTTTTCTCCTAAACTATCAAAGCTATTGCTTTAAAACTTGCAACACTTGTTCACCATCATAAGCTGACCCTGTACAGCAAGAAACATAACTCCATCCTGCTTTTTGCAAGATTTATGGCCCCTTTTGGACTTAGGAAATATCAGATTTCTTGGTTAAGTTTTATGTTTAGGTCAACTTTTTCTCTTAAACTAAACTTGCAACACTTGTTCACCATCATAAGCTGACCCTGTACATCAAGAAACTTAACTCCATCCTGCTTTTTTCCAGATTTATGGCCCCTTTTGGACTTAGAAAATATCAGATTTCTTGGTTGAGTAATATGTTTGTCAGCTTTTCTCCTAAACTATCAAAGCTATTGCTTTAAAACTTGCAACACTTGTTCACCATCATAAGCTGACCAAGTACAGAAAGAAACATAACTCTGTCCTGCTTTTTGTAAGACTTATGGCCCCTTTTGGACTTAGAAAATATCGGATTTATTGGTTAAGTTTTGTTTAGGTCAGCCTTTCTCCTAAACTATTCAAGCTATTGCATTGAAACTTACAACAGTAATGTTGTTCACCATCATAAGCTGACTATGTACATCAAGAAACATAACTCCATACTGCTTTTTGCAAGAATTATGGCCCTTTTTGGACTTAGAAAATTATGGGTAGAACAATTTTTCTAGTATACAAAAAAAATAGTCAGATGAGCATCAGCACCCGCAAGGCGGTGCTCTTGTTTTAAGCTTTTTACATGCCAATTGAAGATTTTCAAATGGCGGCGGTAATACAACAGCGCATCACATGCTTTAATTGGACGACGTGCTGTTTTTAGATAGAGTTGCGACGGTATAGATTTTAATCAATCTGAATATTTGGGGTTTTTATGCCCCCACTTTTGGGGGGGGGGGGGGGCATATAGATTTGCCCTTGTCCGTCCGTCCGTCCTTCCGAGAATGTTGTGTCACGCGTAGCTCCAAAAGTATTTGACATAGAGTCACAAAACTTAACAAGAATGTTGGTCAGCATGTGTAGTTGTGCACCTGGGGTTTCGCGTCCGGATTCATTCAGTCGTGTAGGAGTTATGGCCCCTGACTTAGTTAAAAATTGGCATTTTAATGTTGTGTCGCGCCTAGCTCCAAAAGTATTTGACCTACTAGAGTCACAAAACTTTACAGGAATGTTGGTCAGCATGTGTAGTTGTGCACCTGGGGTTTTGAGTCCGTATTCATTCAGTTGTGTAGTAGTTTTGGCCCCTGACTTAGTAAAAATTGGTCATTTTAATGTTGTGTCGCACGTAGCTCCCAAAGTATTTGACCTAGAGTCACCAAAGTTTACAGGAATGTTGGTTAGCATGTACAGTTGTGCACCTGGGGTTTCACGTCCGGATTCATTCAGTCTTGTAGGAGTTATGGCCCTGGACTTAGTTAAAAATTGGTCATTTTAATGTTGTGTCGCGCATAGCTCCAAAAGTATTTGACCTAGAGTAACCAAAGTTTAAAGGAATGTTGGTCAGCATTTGCAGTTGTGCACCTGGGGTTTCGCGTCCGGATTCATTCAGTATTGTAGGAGTTATGGCCCCTGACCTAGGAAAAAATTTGTGTCCTTTGTCATGTAGTGGGGGCATCTGTGTCCTATGGACACATCTCTAGTTTTTGTATCATTTTGAAGCTAGGATACTGAATTAGTTAAATAAGATCATGATTATACTGTCAGAATCGTGAAATAAAACGCTTAAAGGGTCGGCAGGTTTAACTAGGTAGGTCGGGTTACAGGAAACAAACATTTTTAGGCCTTATTACGTACAATGATTCACGTTTTAAACACCGGCATATATTGTATATATGTTATATCTTTAAAACTATTTGCTATATTGTATATATGCCAATCACCTAATAAGAATTTAAAGCTTCCAAACAAGCGAATATTCGAACATTGATTTCGAACATTGATTTTAGTATTCGTTCCCATCCCTAGATTTAACTAAAGCCATGTTGTCTTTTACTCACAGAAAAAATCATTGGCAGCATATTGTGAGGTTATTACTTGATACTTTAATCCTGATGTTAGTTATACAATACAGTCAAACCTGTCTATAAAGACCACTCTTGGGAGAGCCAAAATGTGGTCTTTATCGGGAGGTGGCCTTTATTCACAGGTTGAAATACACTGTAAATGTTAAAATGGGAAACAAAACATGTGGTCTTTAGAGCCAGGTGGTCTCTGTTCAGAGGTGGTCTTTAACACATGTTTGACTGTATTTTACTAAGCAGTGGTTTGGTCACTTGTGTACTGAAGTTTGCAAGAACTATAAATGCAATACTAAATTTGATTAAATCTTTGTGAAGAGACTGAGCTTTAATTTTAGAATTTGTTTCAGTTTGCGTGAAAAATGAGACTGTATCTACTGTGTGCAAACTAGACACAAACAAAGATCAGTGTGCACCCTCAACCTCTACACCAACCCCTACACCAACCCAGCCGACAGATGTTTGTGAATCATACAACAGTAGTGAAATAGACTGTTGCAGCCATACTGACCAGAACTGCACTTACATCAAGTGTACAGATCCGAATGATAATGCACACACAGGTAACCATAGAAATGCTTTATTTATACTGCCACCAGAGTCCATTTTGGGGGGTTAACTAGGAAGCTTTTTGTCTGGCCTGTCAAGTCCCAAATATTTTCTTAATATATCTCTGCAACCCAACTGATATTATTATGTCTTCCAATATGTGGGGAGATGTATTGATTTTGTCTTCTCAGTCTATTCATCCATCCATCTGCCTATCCATCTTTTACAAAGTGGGATTTCAATCAAAAGAAAAAGCTTTGTGTGGGTGCTAAGTACCATGGCTAGTTTTGCAGTTTAGTTATTTTCAGGTTGGATTGCATTTTGATGAAGTTATAGCACCTTAAAGGTCAGTTTTGCTACTAGTAATCTATTTAGAGATTAAAGTCATTTCTTTTTTGATATATTTAAAATTTAGATCTGTCAAAAATTCTGTAAGGTGAGGTAATATATTTACAAAATTAAGATTGTCATTTCATAAAAATAAGAATAAGAAAATAAGAAACTGTAGGAAAATTTATAAGGAAACCTGTATTTTTGTATATATTCTAGTATAAATATTTCATCAAATGTTTGAAAGTCTAAATACATTTGTAAGCATTTTACTTAAAGGGAACTTACTTTTTACAGTTGTAGAAGGACAGTTTTCAATAATTTTTAGCTCACCTGAGCACGAAGTGCTCAAAGGTGAGCTTTTGTGATCATCCTGTTTCCGTCGTCAGTTGTCTGTCCGTCCGTCGTCAACAATTTGACAGTTAACACCATAGAGGTCACATTTTTGGCCCAATCTTAATGAAGCTTGGTCAGAATGTTATCCTCAGTAAAATCTTGGATGAGTTTGATATTGGGTCATCTGGGGTCAAAAACTAGGTCAACAGGTCAAATCAAAGGAAAAGCTTGTTAACACTCTAGAGATCACAATTTTGGCCCAATCTTAATGAAACTTGGTCAGAGTGTTATCCTCAATAAAGTCTTGGACGAGTTCGATATTGGGTCATCTGGGGTCAAAAACTAGATCACCAGGTCATTTAAAAAAAAAAAGCTAGTTTACACTGTAGAGGCCACATTTATGACCATATGTTAATGAAACTTGGTCAAAATGTTAATCTTGATGATCTGTAGGTCAAGTTTAAATCTGGGTCAGGTAGGTCAAATCAAAGGAAAAGCTTGTTAACACTCTAGAGGCCACATTTATGACTGTATCTTCATGAAACTTAGTCAGAATGTTAAAATTGATGATCTTTAGGTCAGGGTCAAATCTGGGTCATGTCGGGTCAAAAACTAGGTCACTGGGTTAAATCAAAGGAAAAGCTAGTTAACACTTTAGAGGCCACATTTATGACCATATCTTAATGAAACTTGGTCAGAATGTTAATCTTGATGATCTTGAGGTCAATAGGTCAGGTGAGCGATACAGGGCCTTCATGACCCTCTTGTTTGGATTAGGCAGCTCTTTTGTTGCTTTTTTGTCTGATAAACAACCAATATTGCTGGAAAGATATAGTACAAAGGCTAGTTTTGCATAAACAGTGAAACACCGCTAGCTCAAAGTCACAAGGGGACAAACAAAAATGCTCGAGTTATCCATGGTTTCGAACAACCCAAACATTGACCATCATAAGAAGAAAATTGAAGTTTATTTACCAATTTTCGTCGGGACCATTTGCAGAGGAAACGGTGATGCGTAATGATAACACACTTGTGACATTTTCAGAAAACATATGATAAACGTTATCTATGATGTAATAAGTAATAACATACTTGCTTTAATTGAAAACAAACAGTAATTGATCAATAGAACTTTTCTTCAACCTTTCATCAATAATTAATCTCATTATCAGATCAAATATACCGACAAACAAACATTTAAGATAGTTGGGGAATAGATCAACAATTCTCGCGGTGTGCAAAATTTTTAAATTAATGGATACATTCTGACTGCCAAAGGTGTGAAAAACTTTGACATCTCTGCTTGAGATAGCCAGAAGCAACAAAGTGTAAATTAATACACAGGGACCAGGTGTCATGCTTGAGGATCGAGTTATCGATGCTCGACCCAGCATTGGTAATTTAACACAGAAAATAGAAGGAAATCGGCTGGGACCACATGAATTGCACAAGCAAGCTCGGGTACTCGAGTCATCGATGCTCAAGCGAGCGATGTTTCACTGTATGTGTTGAATGATTATGGCTTAAAGTTTACAGCATACACCATATCATGCAGCATTGCCTCCCTTGAGGGATCATCATGGGAGAGATATGTGTATTACAGTCATTGTTATATACAAAAAAATTCTTGTATAGTTTTGGTCATTACCCTTTCTGTTTTCCCCAAAAATTATCTTGGTTAGATATTGCATATTAACATATCACTTTTCTTTTTAAATAAAGCGGTTCGGAGAAACAAGTACTTTTACCAAATGCAGTCAAGTTTTGAAACTTAAACAGGATTTAAAAATCGTAAGACAAGTTCACATAATAAGTCCCATGACTATAATATTATTTTCTTTTTTGCAACTTGTATAGATGGTGGGTAGTTTCTTTGAGACAGTTTCTGATACAATAACTGGAGAAAACATTGGCCTATAGCCTTCAGTCTTCATAAGACAATTGTATGTAGTCAGTAGATGACCCAAAATTACATACCTAGTTGCCTTGAACAGGCTATCATTGGGGACATTATATAAAAGTAACCCATTATATGTGCTGTAGCCTGTATTAACAAGTTACCAAAAAATAAGGTTGGTGTTTTCAGGCAGCTTAATAAATACACCCCAGCCAAAATTTGGTGGGGATGGGGAATCCTCTTCCTTTTGAATGCATTCACAATGTCCTCTTAACTTTGCAGTTACGTGTAGTTAGATATGAATTCAAACATAACATAACTGTCATCCATGACTGGTTTTGCTGCTTTGACTTGGCTGAAAACAATCACTCAAGTCCAGACCCTAACTGGCTTTTTATGCCCCCGACATCTACTGATACGGGAGGCATATAGTGATTGTCCTGTCTGTCCGTCCGTTTGTCCGTACGAGGTTAACCAAATGGGACCATTTCGTCTAGCATCGATACCCCTAACTAGAATGACTTGATACTAATGCAGATGTAACATGTGACCATTCCTCATCTTCAAACATCACCTGACCTCAGTTTGGCCTTGACCTTGACCTCATTTTGGACTTAGTTTGCTTTATATGGGCCATCTCTTGGTTAACCAAATGGGACGGTTTCTTCTAGCATCAGTACCGCTTACAAGAATGAATTGATACTAATACAGATGTAACCTGTGACCATTCCTCATCTTCAAACATCACCTGATCTCAGTTTGACCTTGACCTCATTTTGGACTTAGGTTGCTTTATATGGGCCATCTCTTGGGTAATCAAATTGGACCGTTTCGTCTAGCATCAATACCGCTTACAAGAATGAATTGATACTAATACAGATGTAACCTGTGACCATTCCTCATCTTCAAATATCACCTGACCTCAGTTTGACCTTGACCTCGTTTTGGACTTAGGTTGCTTTGTATCGACAAGGATGCCACCGGGGGCATTAAGCGTTTATTGAACGCAGCTCCTTGTTTAAAGCTGCTTTTTATGCCCCCCGCCAATGCAGGGGTGGCATATAGTGTTACCCCAGTCTGTGTGTGTGTGTTTTTGTGTTCAGGAAAGGGTAATGTTTGTGTCCGGGCCATAACATTGACATGCATGGTCAAATTTCAGAATAATTTCATTCAAATGATTAGCATGGATAGACAATGTGTCATACTAAAAAACCATTTCACTAGCTCAAAGGTCAAGGTCACAATCCTTGCTCAAACTTGGCCAATTTTCACTACCTAAGTTTTGGACTTAGGTTGCTTTGTATCAACAAGGATACCATGGGGGGCATCAAGCGTTTATTGAACCCAGCTTCTTGTTTTGTAAATAAATAGCAACAAGGGTCCTTCTTTTAGTTTGTGAGCAGTACTATGCCTATGACCTTTCTGATGTTGTGGGGGCATCTGTGTGGGTGACACATTTCTAGTGTATATGTAAAAGTATTTCTTTTATTTTCAGGATGTCATGTACAAAGCAGTGATACCAGTATGTCAAAATTCTGTAAAGATGAACCTAAGTTTTTGTGCAGTGGTGAGTATTTAAGACACCATTAAAATGTGCGCAAGTTAAGGACAGGATACCAGAAATTGCAGTTTGTTATTACTGACAGTGATATTTTTCTGACATTAGATATTTGTTTTTGACTCATAAAAATCTAACATTTGTGTGAAATATACATGAGGTGAGGTTCGTATTTTAACAGCAACAAATTTCAAGGGAGTACAGTATACATAGAAAGGTCTTTGCAGAATAACTTAAAGATAATACAATGTTCATTTTGGGGAGTTTCTGTATGCAATCTACCAGTCAGAAAATGTTAACTACCGGTATTACACAGCTGAACCTCTTGAAATCTGACGTGTTCCTTAGCAAAATTGACGTTGTTTCACCTCTAACTGAAGCTCACATGCCTAGTAAACACTTGCTCCATCAACATTTCATGGTCTGAAATAATTATTGCATAAATTAATGTAGGCGTTCGAAATCATATTTGTTTCAACAGTATTTCTGTTGTATAGCAGCAGGTAGATAACCTAGCCTGTGTTCCTGCATTCTTACCTGTTTCCCACAAGTAACTGCCAACTTTTCAGCATGAATCAGAGGTGGAGGACAAATGAGCAGCACCATGAGAAAACCAATATAGTGGCTTTGCAGCCAGCATGGATCCAGACCAGCCTGCGCATAGGTGCAGTCTGGTCAGGATCCATGCTATTCGCTTTCAAAGCTTATTGCAATTAGAGAAATGGTTAGGGAACACTCCGCGCAGGCTGGTCTGGATCCATGCTGGTCGCAAAAGCACAATGTTGGTTTTCTCATGGCGCGGTTCATTTCAGATTGTAAAACATACACCTTACATGGAGATTTAGCTCTTCGTAAATCTGTGCTTTTCGTATTTAGCTAAGTGGGCAGACTTCTTTATCATTTTTAAACAAGATGATATAATTATTGATAACTTTGCAGTTAAATTTTGTAACTATGTAGGATATTATTGAATGAACAAAAGAATGAATTTACTTTTACTTTGGAGTATTTTTTAATTTTTAAGCACCGACCCCTAACCCAGATGTAACAACACAGCCAGCAACAAATGGATCATCAACTCCGACCCCTGATGCAGATGCAAACAGTGGCGAAGCAGAGCATTCACAACATTTCGACGGAGCTTCGTTTATTGGTGGCATCGTGCTTTGTTTAGGCCTTGTTGCCATCGCTTTCTTTGGAGTCAAGTTTTACAGGGCAAGGGCGGAGAGAAATTATCATACACTCTAGACTGATGGCTTACAAACACTGCTGCAAAATTTAAATTTCATCAAACTTTTGTTAAATTATTGTTTTTCTGTAATATCATTTTCAAAATCTGAAGCAGTAAGCAATTGAGGGCTTTCATTTATCTATAACTTGATAATTGTGGTAACTGATGAAAATTTTACTGATTTCATATTTTCTCTTGGTAATAAGGTATAAATAAGTAAAAGATTAGCATTTTAGGCTTTTTCTTCTGCTAAATTTGCATTGGTTAATGGTCCGATTCCATTTAGTTGTAATTCAGATAATTTCAGGGTTATTATGTACTATTCATGTATTCAATATGCCATAACTAGTTTTGTTGCAAAAAGAAAAAGAGTTATTTTTGTCTTTCTAAAAAAATTGTGCCTTCAGAAAGTGTATAAAAAACAAAAGTTGTTATACAATTACAGTTAAAATCTCTTCTCGCAAACACTGAATAAGGGGCTGATTTAGATGGTATTTTTGTAATAATATTCCTCACCATATTTGATAATGCTGTACTTCTCACTTTATGGAAGGTACTGCATAAGTTGATATATTTTTTCAGGAAAAGTGAAAAAGGTTCCAGTTTCAGGCAGTTGCTTTTAACGTGTTACGAGAAACAGAGCATAATATGAGCCGTGCCATGGGAAAACCAACATAGTGGGTGTGCGACCAGCATGGATCCAGACCAGCCTGCGCATCCGCGCAGTCTGGTCAGGCTCCATGCTGTTCGCTTTTAAAGCCTATTGGAATTGGAGAAACTGTTAGCGAACAGCATGGATTCTGACCAGACTGCGCGGATGCGCAGGCTGGTCTGGATCCATGCTGGTCGCATACCCACTATGTTGGTTTTCCCGTGGCACGGCTCATATGTAAATATAAAAGCAGTTATTATATATCTTACTATAAATAGGAACTAATCTTGACTGGACAGACACTTGCAACATGTGCCAGTGGTAAGAACTGTGCACTGTAACAGGTTATTGACATTCTGAATGTCATGCCAGTAACCCGATGCCTCGATGTTTATGTTCAGGTATATAACAACATAATAAATGTCAGTGGCACACATTAATGTGGATACACCTTTAGTCCAGTATGTGTTAAATAATGTTAGCATCCTTTGTAAGACATGCCTTTGCCATTTAATAATAATGTTTTATAAAGTACCTGTAATAATATTTTCCTATGCTTTTCTATCCAAGTTCATATTTATAAACTCATTTTGTATGACCAAAGGCAACTTTATTCCAAAGAAATGTGATGAAGTATGTTGCAGCATTATTTTCAATCACCATTTCTATCAATTATAGATGAAATTACAAAAATGCATCTACAAGATTGTTGTAGACATTTTATTGTCTGCTTGTAAGAGTTAGTGCCATTGAGTTTTTGCTTCAGTCATAAATCATTTTAGCAGTGTCATGAGAAACCCGACATAGTGCGTTTGCGACCAGCATGGATCCAGACCAGCCTGCGCATCCGCACAGTCTGGTCAGGATCCATGCTGTTCGCTTTCAAAGCCTATTGCAATTAGAGATTCTGTTAGCGAACAGCATAGATCCTGACCAGACTGCATGGATGAGCAAGCTGGTCTGGATCCATGCTGGTCGCAAATGCACTTTGTTGGTTTTCTCATGGCGCGGCTCATATAAATTGACAGAAAAAAAAAGATGAAAAACAAAAAATAAAGGATGTAGGGGAGAAAGTAGAAACATTTCAGGTGGAAATAGAAGATAATATGTAATATAGTCGAGCATATGTGTTTATGTAAAAAATCAAGGTGATTTCAAATGTATGTTGAGGTCCCACTACGCATTTAACAATTTTTGTCATTTGTGTACATCATTTTTACTTGTCAGACCAAAAATAAGGTTTTCTTAATGTAATAATAAATGTCATTGCATTTGCTTAATAATAGTTATCATATTAATTATGTCATCATGTACTTGGTTGTTCATGTGAGGTTATATAACATTTGTGTTGAAATAGAATCAGTGCTACTTACTTGTAAATAATTACGGTAATTATTTAATGTAATTTACCTCGACCATTCTAACATACAGTGATTGCCCGATTTAAAAACAAGCTTTTTGTGACTTTTTCCCCCATCTTTTGTTGGGAAATGGATGAGAATTATATTGCAATAGTTTTAAGACTGAACATGTTGCAACTTAACCTTTAGCATGCTAGATAAATTGTCGTCTGCTGGAAATGTCGTCTGCTAAAATCGTAAAGTTCATTCAATTTGCTCCAAAATTGGAAGAAATATTGTCATAGTAGCAAACAGCTTGGAACCTGATCAGACGCCGATTTAATCGGCGTCTGATCTGGTTCCAAGCTGTTTGCAAAGGCTGTTAAATTCGCCTGCAGCAGGCTAAGGGTTAATATTGTATGTAGTGTTTCATGTTAACAGTTTGGTTGTGATTTAGAATAAATTTATCATTATATGCACTATACAGAACTGTTAATCAGAAGAACGAGATTATACACTTAAACCTGCCTTAATGGTCATATCTATTAAACAACCACTTGCCATAAGCAGCCAGGCAGCTAACTTCCCACATTGATTTTTTGTAACAAATTCGCCTTGTTTTAAGCAATCTGCTGCCTTAACCCTTAGCCTGCTGGTAGCAAGTGATTATGCCTTTGCAACCAGTGCAGACCAAGATCAGCCTGCACATCCATGCAGTCTGATTATGGTCTGCACTGTTCGCTATTCAGTCAGTAATTTTTCAAAGAATACCCCTTTGAATAATAAATGGTATTGTCCAAATTGAATGATGGACCAGTCCATTTTAGAAATTTAGCAGGCTAAAGGGTAAGCTGTCCAATTGTGTGGCTGCCTTGGCTGGCTGCGTAATACAGGTTTGAATAATAAATGGTATTGTCCAAATTGAATGATGGACCAGTCCATTTTAGAAATTTAGCAGGCTAAAGGGTAAGCTGTCCAATTGTGTGGCTGCCTTGGCTGGCTGCGTAATACAGGTTTGACTGTAGTTCTAAAATTCAAATCAGAATCATTCTTAAATCCTCTAGACAGGCTTTCAAGTGGCCCTAAAATACCTAAAAAAAGTCCTAATTATTGTAGGCCTCCCTAAAATTCCTAAAAAAAAAACACTAGGAAAGGGCCAAATTCCTAAAAAAAAAGCCTGTATTTTTCAAATTATCCCTTATTCTTTGAAATTTCTGTCTGAACTTAAAACATTTTTGCACAAAGTCATGCATATAATGAACCTGTTAACTTATTGAAGTTAATATTCTTTAAGATTCATTTACAGAGGATGCTTTGAACTATCAGGAGCCCTTTTAGGCAAAAATAGCCCTAATTTTTTGCCACATAGTGCTTGAAAGCCTGCCTGTATTCTTCTCAAGCTGTCAGCCAATGTACAATTCAGAGATACTGTAATCAGAATATACATGTATTTAAATTTTGCAATAGAAGTATGGACTTCTAGATAGGTTGATAATAAACCAACATAAGTTCATGCATTGGTTTAAGAACTTGCCTTGAAATTAGCCAGTTGAGTTTTTTACATATTATTTGGCTGAATTGGCTAAAACAGTTATTACTTGGTCGTTGAACTGATACCAGTTTCTATATTTAAATTATATTTATTTGGTTTACATTAATTGTGTAAATGTGTTAGTCCTGCATTATATTGTCATTTGCATAAACATTTTATTATTAATTACTAGAATTATAAAGAAAATATCTGCCAATTTTCTGAAACAGATAGAAAAGATTTGCCTCGTTTCTAACATAAATATCATATAGAAAAGATCTGCCCTGTTTCAAACATAAATATATAGAAAAGATCTGCCTCATTTCTAAGACAGATATAGAGAGAAGATCTACCTGGTTTCTAACATAATTATCTTTTAGCTTCTAACACAAATATGTAGAAGACGTCTGGCTGGTGACTAAAACGAATACAGGTTTCGTTTTTGTTAAAATGGCTCCTTATATTTTTTGAGATATTTAAAACAGATAGTAAATAAAATAACAAAATCACAGTTATTTTGGAATTTCATTTTTACTTGTACCTATTTAAACATAGAAACAGAATATTATGGAAAATAATTGATGTAAATATTGTCGTTACATTGTTAATATTTTTGTGTTGTGGTTGTAAAAAGCCTTAATATGTTATTTCTTGCAGCTTTTTCTAGTCTATATAGTTAATATAATAGTTACCTGCTCACTGTCTTTAATTGCTTTATATAATTGATCCACACTTGCTTTTTATACAGGAATACTAGCTTGAGGAAATTGTTTACTAACATAAGGAAATTGTTTTCTTTTTTTTTTCCCCCTTTTCACTCATTGTCAAAAACAGGTCAAATTCACTATTTTGTTAACTTCTGATCACATAGTGTTTAGCCAGTCTTGTTTTAATCTATGATTGTAGGAACGTTTCTAGGTAATAATAGAATCTCAGTGTCTTGTACTTACTCAAGTACTAGATGAACACTTATTTTTTTTTTTTTTTTTTTTTACTAAAACAAGCTGTTGTATATTTTGCCTTTTGTGAGAGAAATACAAGAAGTATTATTGAAAGACATATATTTTGATATGCAGAAATTTACTACAAATTGAGGTGCAGATAGCAAAATTATTGCTCATTGTAAACAGTATATTAAATGTTACGATGTTATTTCTTGCAGTTTTATTCATACTTGTACGAATGTTGAGGTTTGCATTGTGAAAAATGTGTGTTAGTCAGAGTCGTAGTTTTAAAAAATGTAGCAATCTTCATAATATAGCTAAACTGCGGTTTTGAGAAAAGAAATCTTTTTTTTTGTTACAAATTAATAATAACAAACTTATTGTGTTCAGAAAAAATACTTCAGGTTAATGAGAAATGAGTAATAACAATGATAGATATTGTATCTTTATTTGCATTTGAGGAAGTTTACTAAGAGACTAGAGGTTAAGAAATTCTGTAGTTATATAGATATTAAACAAATGGTATTTTTTCTCACTCACTTAACACATAGATTTGGCTCTGTGGAATATGGGAAGTTGGTATTGTGATTTTTTTCAGGTGTACCAAATTCCTGGCCATGATAATGGAGTGCTGGATTTTTTTAGTTTACAGAAGTGCTTTCCGTGATTATATGATCACATTCCTTGTTGCTTGACATGTTTAATGTCTGTGTATATTGATAATTGTTCTCTGTGTGTTTCATTTTGTTGCATTGTTGTTATTCTGTACTTACTACATTCTGCTGAGGTCGTGGGTTCAGAAAGTGCTTTTGTGTGGCTCTTATTAATACATATTTTCAATGTGCAATGTAGAAGACATATTTTGTCCCTAAGTATCAAGGCATTAGGCTTGCAGAAAAATGTTAAGTGAGGACCAAGCTCTGCTTAGATTTTGTGATTGCTGTGTTTTATGCTGATAGATTGAATAGTGATCTCCAATGACATAAATCCAAGTGTTAAGATTTTAAAAAATGATGTTTATGTAAATCTATTTTATTTTTTTTCTCTGTATCGTCACCTTAGTGCAAAAAGTGAATAAGTGCTTCTTTAAGTCAATGAAGTTATCCACTTCTTGCACTGAGGTGACAGTATACAGTCTTATACTCTTCCACTTTTCAAAAGTGCAGATTTGCAAATTTTATCAAATCATGAAGTAAAATAGATGCAAATATTTGCATGTCTACTGTATTTTGGCCTAATTGTAGATAACGTTCAAGGAAACAGATTATTCTTTGTGTATTCAAACTTAATCAGATATGATTGTCATGAAAACTATTCTCCACAGCTTGTATTTAATGTACCATATGGCAGATTGATTTCCTTTAAAAAAAACTGCATTAATGCAGAAGGAAATAAACAGCCAGTTCACTACTGGTATGTAATAGGAAAAGCAGGCAATCCCTTTTTCTCAGTATGAAAGGGTGTACAGAATACATATGTAATTCTAAACAGATTTGATATATCATGCATTTCTCTCCACACTTAAGTTATGTTTGTTTTAACTTTATATCTCAAATGAACACTGAATGCACAGTTTTACCTGAAAATGTTTGAAGAATTTTTTGTCTGCAAATTAGAATGATATTATTAAAATGATATTTTAAGTCAATGTTATTTTTTTTTGCAACAGTAATTATTCACAGATTCAAAGAAATTAGTTTGTATACCATACCATAGAATCTCTGTTTGATGGCTTTGTATTGGTAAGTTACATTTACTGATTTACCATTTGTTAGTGTTTAAACATTTTGAGGAGCATTTGTTTCTGATTGTATTTATAAAATTGAGGCATAAAAAATTATTCAAAAGTTTATCATAGTGAGAACTATTAACCTTTAGCCTGCTGGCGGCAAGTGGTTTTGCCTTTGCAGACCAGTGCAGCCTGCACGGATCTGATTATTCAGTCTGTAAATTTTCAGTGAACATCCTTTTGAATAATAAATGGTACTGCCCAAATTGAATGATGAGACTAGTTCATTTTAGAAATGTAGCAGGGTTAAGGTTAATGTAGTGGATCTGTAATGACATATGGCAGTTCCCTTGCAATTACATGTTATTGTTATATAATTCGGTAGTCCTCAGAGGTAAATATAGGTCAGCGCTTACATGGCATGCCATAAAAGCCAGAGAACGCTGAAATAGCCTACAGAGAATTAATTTTACCATTTTACCATTGTCTTTAAGGGTCCACTGCATTAACCCTTACCGTGCTAAATTTCTGTAATGATCCTGTCCATCTTTTAGTTTGGACAGTACCATTAACTGTTTAAAGGGGTGCTTACCAAAAGATACTGACTGAATGGCGAACAGTGCAGATCATGATCAGACAGCACAAATGTACAGGCTGATCATGATCTACACTGGTCGCAAAGGCAGAATCAATCGTGTCCAGCATGATAAGGGTTAATATAATCTGTGTAGAAGTTGTCTGGCATTGTGTGTATTTGTGTTTATGTATAAAAATAGAAATACAGCAGTCTGGTAGGATCTAGGTCCATCTGTTGAAGCAGCATATATACAGATTTAAGTCATTATGTTTGAAATTTTCTCAAACAGATAAATATATAAAACTCCTAATCATAAACAAACATTCTTCATTGCACACTGTAGAGAACATCTAAAAATGTTAGTGTTTCACACCACAAGGATAGAGTACAATTTTCTGCACACTTCTAGAGAGCATAAATAGATACTCTAATGAAATGATTTACACATTTTAGATACCAACTGTTTAAAAAGTCAGATTTATTTTTACAGAGGTTTGTAGATGTGCTGCTTTATAGGATTGAAT
The DNA here is from genome assembly GCF_021730395.1 of Mercenaria mercenaria. Taxonomy (NCBI): domain Eukaryota; kingdom Metazoa; phylum Mollusca; class Bivalvia; order Venerida; family Veneridae; genus Mercenaria; species Mercenaria mercenaria. Next base: position 50,593,668 of record NC_069364.1, read on the forward strand.
TTAATGGCAGTGTAATGGGATCTGCTTTAATATTGTCGTATAGTTAAAGGTGCAAAATTTATTCTAGAAAATTCAACTTTTTTTGTTAACATTCTTTTTATGATGTTTTTCATTTATTTCATTGTGTATCAGAATCTCTTGTTATAACACCTAGCAACACCATACTTCATACTCAGTTATCAGAACATTAGGATAAAAGATGGAGTTCCAATATATAGATATAAACAGTTTAGTTTTAATATTGTTTGACTTTGGCATGATACTTACTTACTGACAGTACCTTCACTGACTGATTTGTTTAAACTGTCCTGTTAGTACACTCTAGTATTCTACAGTCAAGACATGATTACCCATTCATGTTGTAACACTGTGACATGGTACTGTCCACACTGTCAGATGTTTACACAATCCTGTTAGTACACTCTAGCATTTTAAAGTCAAGATTTGACATGATTACCCAGTCATGTTATAGCACTGTGACATGATACTGTCCACATTCTGTCAGATATGTTTACACAATCCTGTTAGTACACTCCTTTTACAGTCAAGACTTTGACATGATTTCCCAGTCATGTTATAGCACTGTTACATTCTACAGTCTACACAGTCAGATATGTTTACATAATCCTGTTAGTACTCTTTGACATTCTACAGTCGGCATTTAGACATGGTTACCCAGTCATGTTATTGCACTGTGGAGTTACACAATCTGCACCAAAACATTATGGTTATTACACTCTTTGACAATATTTGAAGTATAAGTGCTTAAAATGTAGTATCTTTCTTAAAATTATAATTCTAACATGATCCGATTCATTTTCCTATTAAACAAAGAAGGCAGAAAACAGTGAATTATTATACAACAAATCACTGTTCTGACGTCACAACGGCATAGCAGCGTGCTGGAAAAGGAACCGATTGAAAACGGGCAAATATTTGATTAATGTCATCAAGGATGTACTTAAAATCCTTGGTAACGTGTTAGAATCGAAATAATATATCTCATTTAGTGATTTGCTCTTGAATAAATCATTGTTTGTCGTTCAGATGCGTATTATTATATCACTTGGGCTGCGCCCTCGTGATATAATTCCTTCGCATCTGAACTCCAAACAATGATTTATTCAACGACAAATCACTGGATGAGATATATTATTTCTTAAACAAATCTATGAGATAAAGGCTGTAAGAGTTATTTGCATACTAAAAGAATTGGGTCATTTTTTTACATTTTTGTGTGAATTCCAGCAAACAAAATAAAGAACAAAACAGAAACTGGCCATACTTTCTTTAAATTTCATGTCACTGTGAACGATGTATCAAACACCAGGGTGCTCAGTATGAAGAGAGAAAAGAAATAATCTTCATTGGTAAACTAAACCAAATTTGGTTGTCTCAAGATTTTGGGAAATTTCACTTCCATGTTCTTATAATAATTTCAGGTCTGTTTTGTCTCATAGATCTTTTTGATTAAAATAAGTCAGAAAAATGTTCAAAAGACTGCTTGTGTTCTTATTAGTGTCATGGAATAAGAATTTTATAGTGTAATAATATCATTTATAGCTGCATTTTTATTGTTCCTTTGTTGTCCATGGTTACAGTTTCATTAAAATAGTGATTGACAGTTGTTAGTAGTATTTGTTGTAGGTATTTAAAAAAAAGTAATAAAAAGATAAAAGTATTACAGATTTTGACCATATAAGTTTGTTTAAAGTGTGGAGAAGTTGTATTTGTCAGTGTAGTTGTTTGGTCTGTAGATACATGAAAAAATGACTTATGGTGTTGTAGTTATATATATATATATATATATATATTTGGAAAACAATGTAAATAGATATTAAAATTGATAACAAATACTCTGGTTCTTGTGATTTACACCATATAATGAACTAAATTGGTTTATGAAGGGAGTCATAACACATATGTACTGATCCTGTGCATAGGTACAGCTGTTCCTGTTGGTCAGTAGCTATACATAGCTAATGTTGTCTATATATGGAACACCGGCTTTAAATAAAATTTGTATCTTGTTTATGATGATTTTCCAGTTCTGATGGTGGAGGATGATCCCAGGTGCCCCTCCATGCATTATTTCATCAAGAGTGGGCACCTGGATAGAACCAACGACCTTACGTAAGCCAGCTGGATGGCTTTCTCACATGAAGAATTCAACGCCTTGAGTGAGGCTTGAACCCATTTCGATGAGGGGCAAGTGGTTTGAAATCGGCATTTTCCTCGGACAAGAAAGGAAATGACAAAGTCACAAGTAGTTATGTCAGTTTAAATCATTTGAAGTTGACAAATGGATTAGTTGTCATTTTGAGGATTTTGTGAGTTGGTGTAAAACTGGGACTCAGGGAACTGTTCAAGCAAGCTGTTAAACTCTGGAGAGCAATGTACCGGTAGGCCCGCTTGTTTAAGTTTTGCGAGCCATTTTTTGCGTTTTCTTATACAAGATAATATCAAAATTCTGAAATGATAATTGAATCCAAACAAAACGGATATATAGTGACTTTTAACTGCTTGAACCCATCTTGAGATAATGAGTTTAAATAGCTAAAAATTTCAACAAGCTGGTCTTTACTGCAAGAATGCAAAACCAGTGATAAACAAGTGTTTGTATGTGGCAAATCAAACAAGGAAAAGAATGATGAAAATAAATAGATAAAACAAAGCGAAGTAGATTGCAAACTTAAGATACAAAGAAATGTTGCACAATAATGATATAGCATCACAATGAAGTGACATATAGAAACAATGTACAGCAAAACCAAATTGCTGTAGGTTGTAGCAATTTATTATTTAATCAAAAACCTGAACAAAAAAAACCCCACAATTATACTAGTCTGAAGAGCAATAATGCTAAACTGTCTCCATGTCACATTTAATGTGTTGTTATAACTTAAAACCCAACAAACACTGAAAAGAATACCAAACGTCCTGCAAATCAACCCCAATTTGGGCACATCTTGACCCACCCCTGGCAGTGTATCATTGACCTTATTGAAGTAATTCTCACGCTGTTTATATTACACGGAAGACCGATTACGAATTTTCTATTTTCGCACATGGTTTTGCTACATATTCAACCTGATTCGCTTGAGTTGTAATGGATCAGACACCTGCAGTAATGGATAAACATTTGGAGGTTGTACAGTGTCACAAAGGTTTGTTACTTTCATTCACTTCTTTTGCAAATTTTTAGAAAAAATGACCAGTTTCAAACAAAAGCTCCCCACCCATCCATAAATATGTATTGTCTTTGTTGTTTCTAATTAAACTATTGTTAAACAAGGTAGAAAACCGATTCACACACGTGTTCTCTTTCAAGTCATTCATTATAACAAAGTCTATGAAGAATTACTTTATAAGAATTGTGTTTAATATATAAAATAAAGGAAGTGGCTAGTCAGGTAACCAGACCACTACACTCGACAGTCCTAAGATCCAGTAGTCGGCATTATCAGGTTATCAAGTAATAGTCCTTTCTACGGAATGAAGTGTTATACCCACCTCAGTCCCCAACTTAAACTCTTATAAGGTATTTGATTATAATATTCAGAAGGGTTATTAAATCAACGTATTTTTTAACTCATTATTTTTGTTCATTCCGTATATAGAGGGTACTATTACTGGATATTGCCCATTAGTCAGGGTTTCCTCTGGGTCAATTTCACTTTGCGCCAACAAATTCGCCAATCAGGAAAAGTTTGCGCCAGTGGCTCTCAAGTTGGAGCCAATAGTCTGTGATGGGTGACATACCATTTTCTTTTTTTAATCTCTTTTTCATTTGATTCTTTACAGTAACCATTCAATTTCCTCTTGAACCAGTCTATCCTAATATCACATTGAATCAAAAATAGTTTTTAATCTTCTCAACCATTTTCAAGTACATTTTCTAAACAAAAGTAATTGCTTAATCTATAAAATTATCCCTTTATTTAGTTTGCCATTTTTAATTATCTCCCTTTAAGGGTCATTTTCAATAAATAGATGTTTTTAAAACATGAATATTTATCCTAATATCACATTGAATCAAAAATAGTTTTTAATCTTCTCAACCATTTTCAAGAACATTTTCTAAACAAAAGTAATGGCTCAATCTATAAAATTATCCCTTTATATAGTTTGCCATCTTTAATTATCTCCCTTAAATGGTCATTTTCACTAAACAGATGTTTTTAAAACATGAATATTTATCTCTTTATTCTTTTAACTTTTTATTTCAAAATTTATTTAGGTCATTTATCAAAAACTGTATTGTTTTATATTATTTTATAACTTTTGAAAAGCTTTTTAAAATACTTAAGTTTCATTATATATATATAACTAAATTTCTATTTCCTTTCATACATACTAATGTATAGCGAAAATACCACCTACAGGTATTATTAGCACTTTGTTTCGAAGCTCTGGGGTTGAGCTTTTTAAAATTATTCCCTGTGTATCAATGCTTTCCGTTGGGCACGTAAAAGAACCAAAAGAACTGCTTTAGTTCATTTGTATCTCAAAAATTCTTCGATTGAAATTATACGACCGCGACTGAAATTTACGAACGCAACGCGTAGATTTATTTAACAACGCTTGTGCAAAATTTATCTAGTAACGATATCGGAGAATATGTGTATCTTTTGATCGCGCTTTGACGTGTCATTATTTCCGGCATTTTCTCGGTCTCTCAATGACTTTGGCGAATCGGATTGTCATTAAATAACCTGTAATTTGTGTCGCGTTTTTTGCATCATAATAAAGATGGTGCATAGACGAAGCACGCAGCTAATATTTCGTTTCATTTGCTCTCGTGTAAGTAGGCGGTGTTAAATTTGGCGAATCAGATTGACCGATAATCGTTCTTGCGTGGAGGAACGCTCTAGTGACTCGGGGAAGTTTTAAATTATGCCCCATGGTGTAAATCGATATTGACACGTTGTGTATTGTCTTTGTGTAGTGTTAAATATCGGATAATCTGTTATTGCGTCCTTGAGAAAGATCAGAAGATCAGATCGACGATTATCTTATAGGTGCCAATGAAATTCGCCAGTTGAAGATTTTCAGCGCCAGAATTTACATTTTGTCGCATTTGGCGCCATTGGCGACCGACAGCGGGAACCCTGCATTAGTCAATATGTTACATACAGGGCTCTCGCGAGTTGGCGACTTGAGTGAAATAGGCGCTTTGGAACTTAAAACTTTGCTCAGATCTAATCTCAAAGTGAAATGCAAGTCGCATGATATTTTTTGATATCCGCACTCGCTAATTAACTGTTGACAATTTGCACGGTGTCAAAATGAGTGTTGAATACACGAACACACGCTGATAGCATAATTAAAGCTCCCCCTACTTCAAGTACTTGAGAGATTTTCCCGAGAAGTGTGTGAAAGCGAATCAAATTATCTTATACAGTTGATTGTGTTCAGCCAATTAGCGCCGCGGTTACGTCTTTGACACTCTGTGTTTAATTGTCAGCATGTTCGAGTGCATAAAACAATGTTTTATAAAGAAATTACTGATTAATTGGAATATTGTACACATTCTTTTGTTATCTATGGTAAAAGAACGACATGTTATGTATTAGGGGTGTAACGATACATCGAAATATCGATGCATTGCGATACTGAGTGTCCCGATAGTATGCATCGATAGAAAAGTCACGATCCAATAACAATCGCCGATAGTTCCTTCAACAATCGATAGTTTCGATAGTTTTGCAATTTTAGTAAATACAGAAATAATTAATAATTCATAAACCAAGAAACAGAGCCAGCTCTCATTTGCGCCTCGGAAAATGTTTACGTCTCCATTACAATAATTACCCTCATGGAATTAAACTACCATAAAGGACTGAGAAGTCTGGGAGATAATTAATAAATTTAATTTTTTTTTTAGAAACTTTGATTAAATATATTTAAATAATCTTAAATGAGAAAAAGTACTTTGGACATGGAGAAAGTAGGCTACTTGTATGATATAGCAAACTGTTCGGTAGGGCCATTCATTTAGTGCTGGTACACCTTAGTCTGATCCGTCAATTTTCGTCTTTTTCGATGCTTTGGGTTATTAAACACATTGACATTCGCAACAAAATGGCTGTTTCGTTGAGTATACCTTCCATAGGTTTATTGTTTTACTTATTGTTTCAAAGCCAAGGAAGGCAAGAAATTGAAAAAATGTTAAAAATATTTAATGTTAGATTTATATCTGTCCATTTCAGTTATACAAACATTTCAATGTGTATTATTAACACTATTAACAGCAATTATAAACGGTGTTGTGTCTTACACTGTGTAATAATGCCAGTTGGTAGTTTTACTGTATAAAACATGGTGGCCGATAACTATTGCAATAGTATCGCAATAGTAACCTGCAATAGAATAGTATTGCAATAGTTTTTCAGCAATATCAATAGTATTGCAATAGTCAGAATTGGCCTCAATAGTCACCCCTATAATGTATTAACTACGCAGGCATTAAAAGCTCTTTTTTCTCTAAACTCACTTTTTGATAACGTTAGTTTAAATGTTTCTGATAAGATAAAACTTTTCAATTCTATGGTGTTACCGATATTGTGTTACGGATCTGAGATATGGGGTTTCCATAAGTCTCCAGACATAGAACGTATATACCTAAAGTTTCTTAAACAAATTCTTGGTGTTAAGCAGCAAACATGTAGCAGTGCAGTGTATGGAGAATTTGGTGTATTTCCTATGTATGTAATACGTAAAATTAGAATTATAAAGTACTGGTACAAAATTATGAATATGCCTGATACATTAATGCACAAATTAATGATGGCACAAGGACATAATAATACACTGTTAAATAGCTGGTCAGTTAATGTGAGAAACTTATTAAATGAACTTGGATTTTCCTTTTTGTGGAATTATGATAGAATATCTGAATCAAATATTAATGCAGTAGTTCAGAGGATCTATGACCAGTATTTACAGCAATGGTTGGCTGAACTTGATTCATCTACTAAACTGGATTATTATAAACAATTTAAGTTAAATTTTGTTCAAGAAAATTATTTAAGCATAATAAATAATGATGCTCATAGAAACGCATTAGCAAGATTAAGATGTTCGTCTCATAATTTAGAGATAGAAGAAGGTCGTTATAGAAATGTTGTTAGATCTGAAAGAGTATGTAGTCGATGTAATTTGAATCAAGTTGAATCAGAGTTTCATTTTTTGTTAGTTTGTCCTTTATACAGAGATCTGAGATCACGTCTTTTGAACGGATATTATTATACATGGCCAAATATGATGAAATTTAGAAAACTGATGTCTACATCAAAAAAGTCTGTTCTAGTGAAGCTCGCCAAGTTTGTTTACCTTGCTATGAGGGCTAGAAATGATAATGTTTGATGTACTTAATTTATATATATATTATATACTGTAAAGTTATTTTACTGTATTATATGATGCAGTTTAATTGTTTTTAATGAATTTAAGTTAATGTGTTTAATACGGTACATACATTTGTATATTTCTTATTTTCATGATATGACTAGTATTGCCACGTTTGTAAAAATTGTCATGCTTTTCAATATACTACTGTTAAGCAAACCGCCAAATGATAGTTTTTGGCGAAAAACATGTATATATGTTTATGCCAATAAATATTTTGACTGACTTGACTTTGACTTGACTTGTTAAATTTACTTCCATTGATGAATTGATTAATCATTTGAATATGTATTTCTAGTTTACACAGTTTACTTTCAGTTTTAATCAAGTGAGATACTGTTCAACGATGTTGTGACTCAGTGTTAATAATAAACACTTCCATCCTGCATTCATACAAAATAGTTATAACCAAAAATGAGTGGGTTAGCCCTTTACTCCATAGATACGCTTTTTACCACCTCTATCCATTCCCTGATAGATACCCTTTTTACCACCTCTATCCATTCCCTGATAGATACTCTTTTTCACGCCTTCAAGTTTAAAAGCAAATTATGAATAAAGTACAACATCAAGGAATCCCACAAAAGCATTTTTGTAAAGTTTAAACCATGTACAAATGATATCTGTCAAAAAAATATATGGTTTATATTTGATTTTTAATGGTAATTTAAACCTGAAATGAGGTAGTGTATTTATGGAAAATTATTGTTAGGAAAGTTTCATCTTGAGCTAAAACTAGCCTGATCAAGGCTAATTATACCCCCAAGTTTATCTTTACAAATTATGAATTTGTGTAGTACTTATTTGTACAAATTGTGAATTTGTGCAAGCTAAAAATAGTACTGTAAATTTTTTTTAGGTTTCTGCATTTCCCAGGTGATTTAGAAAGTGGAACTTTTTTTTTCCAATGGATTTATATAAAAAATATACATTTTATGATGGATTAAAAAAGTAACTGTTGCAAATACATATTGGTCTGATTTACCCTGAAGACAAATTAACAGTTAATTACCTGCTGCACTAAGGAATTTTATGACATACGTCTGTATATTACCTATCAGTGTGGGGTATGGTTGATTGGGGTGATCTTTGGATAATTGGGTGTGCTATGGATAATTGTAGGCAACTTTGATGTTAATCCAATTAAGAAATTTTACTGACAAGTGTTTTTATAAGCTGATAAAATTGCTTTTGATCAATTATTCTTATAAAAACATTATGTAACTAATATACCAGGGGAAAAATGCAGAAATAAATAAGTACCATCAATAGAAAAGTAGCTAAAATTATTATAGAAAAGTAAACTAATGGGTTTAAAGCTTTGTATGTCAAGAAATATTTATCACACTTTTATGTAAAATGTACCATTAGAAAGAAAATTTAATTGTGAAAAAACTTTATGTTGGTTACTAAGTGTTTAAAACAATATTAAATATAGTAATATTGAATTGAATAACACAGGTATAAATTCTGCATTTTTTCCCCAATATCCTGTATGGAGATAGTGTACTGATTATCAGTAAAGCTGTATGGATATGATCAGCCTAATTAGGCTAAATGTATATGGAGTAAAGGGTTGGACATGTTAGATTTACAGCATCTGCTTGAATTTTTGAAAACGACCACTGTATGGGAAATGATCTAACTAAGAATATGAATTGTCACATCAATGCTTTTTATCTACAAACAAGAAAATTATAGACACCTTTCGAATTACTCAACCGCGTTGAGGTAGAAAAAATCTTCCCACTTCTCCCTAAAGTCTCCCCACTTCTCCCTAAATCAGCTTGAGGGGGAAGTGACTTCGTCCAAAAAATTGGACCTAGCTAGACCCCTGACGTATGTCATCTAGCTCACCGGAACGGAAAGTGTAAGGTACAATGTATATGTATTGGCAGATGGTCCGCCATCCATTGTCCAGCATTCATAGACTGATAGTCCACAGTTCACAAACATCTCTAAAACTGCTTTTCGTAATTACATCAAACTTGGGCTGTAGCATCAAACTTCTCATGAACTGCTTCAGGGATTTTTTAAGGCAGATTTTGGGGCCGAAGTTCGGCCCCATCCCAATTGCAGAAATTTGCTTATTTTCCCAATTTTGAGGTTTAAATTTCCCAAAGATCTGCCAAAAAACACCATTTTTGCGGTAATTTCAATTTTCAGGTTTCCGATTTTTCGTTTCAACTCTTCTTCCTCTTATTTAATCGAGTCAGCGCTGTTCCAGTTTTAATTGAATAACCGCTAAGGTTTCGAATAGAGTTAGTGCTGTTCCTGTTTTAATCGGATAACCGCTCGGTTACCGATTCAATTAAATCTTGCAAACTGTTCCGTACACATGACCGCGATCACATTTAATCAAGCTTGCCAATTTTTATCAGAAATAAAAATATGTTGAGTAATAACTAGTAAATATTATACAAATAAAGTCATAAAACAGTATGCTGCTGACAACAAAAAGCTGTCAAGCTTCGGCTTTGTCAGTAAAACAAGTGCTGAGAAATAGGCCACTGTGATAAAGTTCCAGGATTTGGTAAGATAAACGAATGCCGGTGACGAATTAAATACATCCTCGGACCAAGCTCGTTATAAAACATTGGATAAAACACTGTACGCAAGGGAAGCTGGTACTGACCCATTGAACACTGAAGGTTTTACTGACCCCTCTTTGTCCTAAGAGTTTTTGTGACTTTCTTTGTACAAATTGGTAGACACTTTCAAGAGACCAAAAAACCCAGAAAAATTGACTTGTATTTGTAATGCGATATACAGTGCTGAATTAAATTTCATATAATGGTAAAACTTACTTTTAAAATTCCCAGTTTTATGTTTCATGTTCCATGTGCCATTTTTCCAAATTGAATGGGCCCCAGGCCCCGGGTTTGAAATGGTAAAAAAATCCCTGTGCTTAATGGATCTTCATCAGAATTGAAGAGTCATTGAAGTGTCGCTCCTCTTCGAATTTTAAGACCCTAATTTGTTCTAATAGGGGCGCTTGGCTCCTTCTAGGAGCTGCTTTTGCTGAAGATAGAATTTTAAATATTGCAACAGCTTATGAAAATAGAATGGAATTTGTCTGTAGTATCATTTTATAATGTCTTCTTCCAGTTTTTGCACAGAGGTATGCTTGGCCCCTTGTAGAAGCCACTAATGGTAAGAAAAAACAACCTTTAAAAGACTTCTTTTCATGAACTGCTTGATGGATCTTCGTCAAACTTGGTCTGTAACATCATTGTAAAATCCCTTTTTAGGGGCCACTAGAGCTTAAATTGAAAAACAACTTTAAATGACTTCATTTTATGAGCCACTTAATTGATTTCAATCAAACTTCCTATAGATGTTATATTCTAAGGTCCTCTCCAGGATCATTTTTCAAATGGAGGCACGTGGCACCCTTGGGTTGCTAGAGCTAAGAATAGAAATACCTTTAAACAAGTTCTGATGATGTTCTAGACGGATCTTCATCAAACTTAGTCTGTAGCATTCTTATAAAGCCCTTTTTTAAATTTCTTTAGTTAGGAGCACTTGGTCGAATGAGGTCATGTACTGTACACTCTGTCAGGAGCACGATCATGGGGAAATAACGGTTCTAAGGTATGGGTAGAGAAGGGTTGCAGGACACTAAGATTTGATAAAGTGAAAGAACATGAAGTCAGTACACAGCATAAGCAGTCTCTAACTCTCTCCATTGACACAACACTGGAAGATATGGCAGAGAAGATCCACACTGAGGCAGGGAAGGCTATCTATGATGCTCTCAAAGTTCTGTACTTCTTGATCACAAAAAACCTTCCTCTTGACATTTTTGGTGACATGATTGATATGTGTATCAGTGTAGGTTCAGAATCACTAGAACTCCTGAGACTAGCAAAGAATGCTACATACACTAGTTGGGATATAACCAATGAACTTTTGCAGATATTAAGTACTTGTGTGCAAAATGAAGTGAAAAGTGAATTGAAAGACAGTCCATGTTATTCCGTCATGGTAGATGAAGTAACTGACTTGACAATAATCAAGCATGTGGCCCTGTGTTCCCATTATGTTGGGGCTAATAGTGAGACAAAGAGGTCTTTCTTGTCGGATGCTGAGATCAAGAGTGCTACTGCTGATGGTCTTGTGAACTCCATCTACACACAGATACAGGAGAATGACCTTGATTTGCACAAAATGTCTGGGTTTGCATCAGACGGAGCTGCAGTTTTCACAGGGAAAAAGAATGGTGTAGCCAAACAGATGCGTGATATCAATACAAAGATGGTGACCACCCACTGTAAGGACCATAGACTAGCTCTTGCCTGTACAGATAGTTTCGGCAATGCGCCAGCATTCAAGAAGCTGGACAAGACTCTGGATGCTCTGTAGAGTAACAACAACTTCAGCTCAAACAAAAAAGCCAGCCTTAGAGATGTCCAGAAGGCATTTGACGAAGCCCCACTTACAATCAAACAAGCTAAACACCACCATTGGCTAAGTCATGACAAGGCAGTGAATTCCATCGTCCATTCATGATACAAATGTATCATCAAAGACTTAGAGTCAATGAAGCTCAGACCCTCAAGGTCATGGTATTCTTAAAACACTGAAAAACCCAGACACTGTCCGGAAGCTGCTACTACTTGCTGATGTCCTCCCACATGTAGCCTCTCTAAGCCTCTTCTTCCAGCAACGAGAATGCCATATTGGTGAAGTCAGCAGTCAAGTAGACAAGGTGTTGAAGAAAATAAGTAAACTAAAATCATCCGATGGTCCATGGCGAAACAAAGCAAATTCCATCATGCAAGAGTGTGGCATCACATCTGAACCGCCATCTTCAGATTTCCTGAATGGTCATAGAGTCCCTTGAAACAAATATCAAAGACCACTTCTCTGACACCAATGTGATGGACAACCTCGCTGTGCTTGACCTCAGCAAGAATGATGATCTACCTGCTTTCTACGGCCAGTACGAGATGGAGTGCATTGCTGAGCACTATCACATGGACCCAGAAACACTCTTAGTTCAATGGCAGGAGTTTGTAGACATTATGAAAATCAGAACTGCCAACATGTGCACTCTTCCAGAGCTATTAAAGCTTTTCTTTAGTCCTGCACATAAACAGAAAAGTCTAGCTGTACAGTTCCCTCTTGTGGCTGACCTAGTAACAGCAGCATGTGTTATGCCATTAAGTACTGCAGAAGTTGAGAGGGTATTCAGTGCGCTTAAACTTGTTAAAACAGCACACAGGTGCTTTCTAAAAACAGCAAAATTTTAATGTTAACAGACTCCTTAATGTTAAGCTGAACAGTGATGATACATGTAAAATGTTTGAAAAACTTAGGTCAGTTGTGGTGAAAAAGTTCTTTGGGAAAAAGAGAAAAATTACCAGTTCAATTATTTAAAGGCAGTTTCTTAAGTATGACCTTTCTGCTAAGTCTCTTGTAATTATGGCAGACAGGGCACTAGACAACTTTTGGGGACAGGTACCCATACCCTCAGAAAGGGGAATTTTTTGTCGTTTTAAGACAAAATGGGGAAGTTTTTAGCCATATATATGTTACTACTTTTTACACTTATTGATACTGTTTTCAATCGTTTTTAACTAATGTAACTATATTCGGTATATTGCAGCAGTTCTATTCCTTAAAGGCACTAAAATATAACTTGAAAGAGGGTTTATATCTAGTTGTGTCAAACAACCTGTTACCTGTTATCAGGGGAATTTTCTTCCAATAAAGGGGAAAAAATACATTATTTTATGAGGGGAATGGTACCCATATTCGGCCCCAAAAACAGCCAAATGAGTGCCCTGGCAGATGAAATGATGAACTGTTTAAACTGTTATAAGTTGTAAACTTGTTCTCTATATTGTGAATTGTTTAAACTGTTATAAGTTCCGACTAGTTTGTCCTAATTTATCCAACTGCAGTATACTCTGACTTGATTTACTGAAAGTTTAAAACTAATAGCCTGAGACTTATATTCTACAGGAGACTAATATGAAGGTGGATGTTGTAATAGGTAGTAACTAGTAGAAAATGAAGCATTTTCAGGCCATATGCAGAGTCTAAATTTTTCCAACAGATTATTATGTTTGTCCATGATACACAATGATTCCAGTCAAAACAGGATCGCACAAAAGACAATAGTTTCATGCTGAAAATGCATCGGAGGCCTTCTCTAGCCTTCTGTTTTTATGCCCCCGGCATTAACTGATGCCGGAGGCATATAGTGATTGTCCTGTCCGTTCGTCCGTACGAAGTTAACCAAATGGGACCGTTTCCTCTAGCATCAATACCCCTTACTAGAATGACTTGATACTAATGCAGATGTAACCTGTGACCATTCCTCATCTTCAAACATCACCTGACCTCAGTTTGACCTTGACCTCGTTTTAGACTTAGGTTGCTTTGTATCGACAAGGATGCCATCGGGGGGCATCAAGCGTTTATTGAACGCAGCTTCTTGTTCAAAATTTTCATGGGAGAGATCCCCCAACCCAACCCAGTGAGAGGGGGTTTCCCCCTCCCAAACTCTCCCCCTTTTTGTCGCTTCTCGACTCCCAAGTGCCCTTTCAGGCACTACCACCCTGCTCTTTTAAAATCCTGGCTGGAGCACTGGTCGTTTTAAGGGGACACAGTAACTTAAAAATAGAAATACTGTATCTCTAACTGACCCAGTTTTATAAAAAAAAATCTCATGTTCATTTGGAAACATTAAATATTAAAAGAAAAGAAGTCCATTTTTGAGCACTTCAGAACCATGAAGTTGTATCTATTTTGTATCTATTTCATGTAGTCAGTTTGTTAAATTTGGTTTTAGGTCATTGCTGCCAAAGTGCTTGCTTGGTGGTAAAATGTTAATGGTTTATGTTCTGTCTCTAAGCAATTTAATTATAGTCTTGACCTGTGAAAAAAAGATTGATTTTAGTAGCCTAAAAGGATAATTGTAATTTCAGATGGTGGAATATTGTTAGGAGCTTCAAGTCTAACTGGTCGGTACTGGTATGGTTCGCTGTGGTACTACCAGAACCCAGAACTTGCACCAGATGTGGAGAAATGCACTGCTGGAGTCCAACTAGAGGCAGGGCTAAATGATGCATGCTGGGTAGATGATACCAGAGTGCTTGTTGGCATGGACACAGGTACAATAATTTTCATCTCAGCTGTTTGAAATTTTCCAAATAGTAGAGCTTTTGTTATAATCATTTTCTTGGCATCTGTGTCACCAAACTTTCAAGTAAGCAGAATTCTCAAAAGCTACTAGCATGAGGCCTGAGGCCAAATGCTTTCAAAGGTCATGTAAGTCTGTGGTATCGATAGATGACCTCACAGAACAAGTCAAATAAATAAATAGCTTTTATATAAAGTCAAAATTGCCCCTTACCACGGGGGAGGAACTGTTACACGAGACTCGGTTGTGGAGGATATCATGTTACAGATTTAGGATGCTACTGTTACAGTATTCCTGGATAATGTTACAGCATTAGGAGGATAATACATGTAATCGCTGTCGGTGTTTTGTTTGCCAAAGAAATAGTAAAGATTTATCTCTTTTTTGCAAAAGTAAAAATTGTTTTTCTAGATCAGTGGTATGTACGTTTGTTGAGACATGGTTTAACACGTGAAACACAGTATATTGATGTCTATCAAGCGTTTAATGACAAAATCCGAAATTCTGATAGAAAATTATTTAAAAGAAGTTGATTAAAATATGTTTCAACCATACTTTATGCTCATTTGCATCGATAAAGACCCTCTTTAGGCATGCAGTTATAATACAAGGTAGAAAAATCAATGTGGGTCTAATTTTTCGTGGTTTTATAGAATGTTACAGTTGTGAGGTGCTACTTCTGGATGTGTTACAGATTTAGGATGATACTTTTTGGAATACATTTTGACAATATACAATACCAGGATAGCAAGTAAAATTTAGATATCATGAATTATGCGGGATTTTTTTGTAAGCTGTAACAAATATATTATACCAAGTGCATTTTTTTTTCTAATTTCGAAATTCTAAATCAACATCTATATATGAGCCGTGCCATGAGAAAACCAACATAGTGGGTATGCGACCAGCATGGATCCAGACCAGCCTGCGCATCGGCCTATTGGAATTGAAGAAACTGTCAGCGAACAGCATGGATCCTGATCAGACTGTGCGGATGCGCAGGCTGGTCTGGATCCATGCTGGTCGCACACCCACTATGTTGGTTTTCTCATGGCACGGCTCATATAATAAAATGATATATAAACATTTTCAATGGAAAGCTAGTGTTCTGTATATAAATGATACCATAATCACCAATTCGCATTGAATCGTCGTTTGCACTTTAATAGGCTGTTCTTTCATAAATAGTACCTGTTTATGCTATATGTATTAAGCTAGCAAACGATGTGTCCTAGCTTCAGAAGAGCTTGGCAATGCGTGTCTTTATGAACGATTTCAATTACTAATATGCTTAAAAGAAAATATCCTTTCGGAATCGGTAATGGAGAACTTAAGAAATTAATTGGCTTTTCTTACAACAACTCGCACATGTGCAATAAAACTTTATTTCAAATAACAAAATATTCTTTTTTTGTTAAACATGTATACGTGTTTACTGTTGGAACAACCATCGAATCATAGTCTGCTTGCAGGCGCGTAGCTGCCTACAAGCAGATATGCATCTGTGCAATGAAGATCTGGCAAGCATGCACAATCAAATAGGCTAATCTGAAGCATTGAATCTATTTGGTCACAGTTAGGAGCCTATATCATTTAACAGAGGATTTTATATGCAATTCATAGTTAAAATGTATAATGTTTCAGGATTTTCATCTAAAAATATATGCGTCTTTGTCTTTGTGTGTATGACGGTGTCAAGGGCTTTTCAGGACTGTGCACCATTAGAAGGCATGTCTCAGGACTGTAGGCATTGTGTAAACGAGAGCACGAGCACATTCAATTCGGGTTGTTCAAAAATTAGGAGTTACCTTATAAACATAGTAACTCACTCTCTTTTTGGATTTGAACGAAAGTAATTAATCTATGTGAATATAAATAAAGAAACACTTAGAACATTTTCCGATTTCGCTCCGCGATATCTTTGGTGATTTATTTTGAGGTTATGAAAAAAATTGAACAACCGTATTTAGAGATTGTTCAAACGATCGGTCAATTTGCATGGAAAAGGGATGGGAGATTTGCTCTGCATAACTTGTATCATCAACTGTTCATCATATGTGATTCTTGACATATCACAACCGACATCTTCTCCCGTTAGGTGGAATGTTGTAGTTTTTCTTTCCTTTGTTTTTAAACGTCGTTACAGCAACGCCACTTTAGTACATGTCTGACTGCCTCAAATGACAAAATAAATGTTGTTTAGCAGTATTTACATCTAACAACAGAATCCTGAAGAAGGAAAAAGTATCATCCTAAATCTGTAACACATTCAGAAGCAGCACCCCACAACTGTAACATATCCTGCTAAACTGCAACATTCTATAAAACCACGAAATATTAGACCAACCGTAATTTTTCTACCTCGTATTATAAGTCCATGCCTGAAGAGGGTTTTAATCAATGCAAATTTGCATGAAATACGGTTGGAATATCTTTTAATCAATTTCTTTTAGATATTTTTCTATCTAAATTTTGAATTTTGTCATAAAACGCTTGATTGACATCAATATACTGTGTTTCGCAGGTTAAGCCATGTCTCAACAGACGTGCGTATCACTGATCAAGAAAAAACAATTTTTATTTTTGGAAAAAGAGATAAATCTTTACCACATCTTTGGCAAACAAAACACCGGAAAAAAAAGTTACTATTTTCCCCAGTATCAGACCCTAAAATTTCCAAAATGATTGCAAAAAAAAGGTAAATTATCACCAAACTCCTAGTTTAATACGAATCACTGAAATAGCTCAATTAAATATGTGAATTATGCAGAACATGCCCCCACCAAATAATGGGTTGCACCAGGCAGTATTCAAGTGCATCATATATTCAAGAACATTTTTTCTAAATACTGTAAAATAGAATAATCACCAGATTGGAAAAATGATCCACAATAGTAAATAGTATGTAAAGAAAATCTTTGTAATAATTGCTGGTGCAGAAGCCTTTCATGAGATGGCTTTAAGAATTCAAGATTTTGGACGTCGTTCATGCATAAAGTGGAGGTAAACATTGTTTTCAATCCATCTCTGCCAGTATGAGAGGCTCAGATCTCTGTGGCTAAACGGCCTGATGACCAGTGTTACATTTCTAAACATTTGGCACTAGGAAAATGTTCAAATTCTTAAGAGCAAGAAGTAGCAAAAGAATTGCCCTACAAGTTCGAGGTTGTGCTATTGATATTCCAATACAGCTTTAAGGTTTAATTGCAGCAATGAAATAAGAAATTATGATAAATAAAGCTTTCCAACTTGGTGTTAAATTCTTTGAGTTTTCCCAATGTTCACATAAATAAATTTAGAACAGTTTAGATACATATTAAATTTTTATCAGTAATTTAGCAAGTTATGTACAGTATGTGAAACAAACTGTTTAAGCAGGCTGCTTTAAGAGATCAGTTAAATCCAGGTTAACAAGGTATGTATAATATCAGGTTAATATAGTATACCTGAAACATATTTATTTAAGGTATTACAGAAGTTTGACGGCTAGGTGTCCCCCTTGTAAAGAAATTGATACTGTTTTAGTACAACTTTTGTATTCATTTTAATAAATTTAACAGCTAATAATTTTAAATTACACAGAGCCTTTTAAGATGTCAAAATGACATGATTTAAACAACTCGTTCACATGTATTATTTGAAAGAAAGCTTCTCTCAAAAATCCATAGAATTAATGTTACTCAGGGGTACTGTGAAGATCAGGAGTGGTACATGTTTTTTGCAAGGTATCCTAATAAATAGACTAGCCAATAGACTGATAATAATATATTTCTTCATTTTTCCCCTAATTTGTCTAATTCAAATCCATAGAGATAAAAGCCAGTCTATTTTTAAGATTTTCACAGTGGAATGATGTTAAAATTATCATACAATATTGGACATAGGATATAGACTGGCTCAGTTCACTACATTCAAAAAATGTAAAAAGATGTATCATAGCCTAGGAGCTAGTTTACCTGATTAATAACTAGAAATATTGGGAACTGTTTCAACAAATGAGTTGCAACAAAATGGAGAAAACTAGCATTCTTCTTGCATTTTTACCAATTTCTAACTAATATTTTACTCACTTTATCATTTTCAGTGTCATATATATAAACATTCTATGCCAAAATTGATGGAAGTACCCATATTTTAAAATTTTTGTCCCAATTTTTGGCAAATAGCTTTAAATAGGTCAAATTGTTGTGAACCATGGATAATTTAAAACTGCAATTGAATAGAGAAAGTTCTAACTTTGATAGAATTCAGCATGAGTGCTTTGTTAGATTTCATCATGAGTACTCAGCTGATTATAAAATATAAAAAAAGTAACAAGAACCATTAGTCTGTCTTAATTCATCAATGTCTGAATTATTTCTGGTGCAAAAGAAAGTAAAAATTTGTAAGAGTTGCTGATTAGGGTGTGATAAGCTTTGAGTTGTTTTGTTAGTCTGTTGATGACCGAACATTCAAATATTGGTTCAGAAGGTGGACCGAATATTTAAACACTTAAAATACTATTTGTTGCCATCCCTAGTTATAATGACTCAGTAAGAATTCAGTAGGAGTGCTGATATATAATTCAGCATCAGTACATAAATAGACTTTGGTAAAGGTACTCGGATAAAATTCAGCATGGGTACTCAATACATACTCAGAAATTTAGTACGAGTACTCAGCTACAAATTCAACAAGATACAGTAGGAGTACTCAGAAATTTAGCAGTATTCAGTTAGAAACTCAGTAGGAGTACTCAGAAATTCAGCATAGAAATTTAGCAGTATTCAGTTAGAAATTCAGTAGGAGTACTCAGAAATTCAGCAGTATGCAGTTAGAAATTCAGCAAGAGTACTGAGAAATTCAGCAGTATTCAGTAAGAAATTCAGGAGGAGTGCTCACTCGAATAAAGAGTAAACTGCCCTTTTAGGTTTTAATTTTTTGAAATATTAGTAAAGGAAATAACTTGTGTTTACCCCAAAATTTATCTAGCTGGCACTTGCTTGTCCTTTCCTAACATTGAACTTCTAGTACAAACATACTACTACATACTAATTATCAGAATTTACCATAGCATTTTTGTTTGAACCTAGGTGGTGTTGCATTATGGGAGTTGACGGATGATCTACACACATTTATACAACAAAGCTCAGCAACAGAGCATGATGGTATAGTCTCCTCAGTTTGTGTTTGCCAAGACAAGAGGAAAGTCATATCAGCTAGTTTTGATAATACGTAAGTACAAAATTAACCATTATCATGCTGGACACCATTGATTCTGCCTTTGCGACCAGTGTAGATCATGATCAGCATGCACATCCATGCAGTCTGATCAAGATCTGCACTGTTTGCCATTCAGTTAGTATCTTTTTGGTAAGCACCCCTTTTAACAGTTAATGGTACTGTCCAAATTGAAAGATGGACAAGTTCATTAAAAAAAATTAGCAGGCTAAGGGTTAATTAATTAGATAGTACATGACTTTGTATTGAAAACTTTTGAGAATGAAGGTTATTACTTCAAAAGAGTGATGGCATTGCCATTTTTTTTAGCTCGACTATTCGAAGAATAAGTAGAGCTATCCTACTCACCACGGCGTCGGCGTCACACCTTGGGTTAAGTTTTTCGTACCAGTCCACATTTTGACAAAGTCTTTTGAAATAAAGCTTTGAAACTTTCAACACTTGTTTACCATCATCATGGCCAGTTATAGGCAAGAGCACATAACTCCATCAAGGAGTTTGGCTGAATTATGGCCCCTTTTGACTTAGAAATCATGGTTAAGTTTTTCGTACCAGTTCATATTTTGACAAAGTCTTTTGAGATAAAGCTTTGAAACTTTCAACACTTGTTAACCATCACCATGTCCAGTTATAGGCAAGAGCACATAACTCCATCAAGGATTTTGACTGAATTATGGCCCCTTTTGACTAAGAAATCTTGGTTAAGTTTTTCGTACCAGTTCATATTTTGACAAAGTCTTTTGAGAGAAAGCTTTAAAACTTTCAACACTTGTTTACCATCACCATGTCCAGTTATAGGCAAGAGCACATAACTCCATCAAGGATTTTGACTGAATTATGGCCCCTTTTGACTGAGAAATCATGGTTAATATTTCGTACCAGTCCACATCTTGACAAAGTCTTTTGAGATAAAGCTTTGAAACTTTCAACACTTGTTTACCATCACCATGTCCAGTTATAGGCAAGAGTACATAACTCCATCAAGGATTTTGGCTGAATTATGGCCCTTTTTGACTGAGAAATCTTGGTTAAGTTTTTCGTACCAGTTCATATTTTTTGTAAAGTGTTTGACATATGGCTTTGAAACTTTTATCACTTGTTTAGTATAACCGTCTTTATCTGTAGGAAAGAGAACATAACTCTGTCATCTATTTTGGCTGAATTATGGCCCATTTTGGACTTTGAAATTGGTTCTGTTTCCATACAAGTCCATGTCTTTTGAGATAAAGCTTTGAAACTTTCAACACTTGTTTACCATCACCATGTCCAGTTATAGGCAAGAGCACATAACTCCATCAAGGATTTTGACTGAATTATGGCCCCTTTTGACTTAGAAATCATGGTTAAGTTTTTCGTACCAGTTCATATTTTGACAAAGTCTTTTGAGATAAAGCTTTAAAACTTTCAACACTTGGTTACCATCACCATGTCCAGTTATAGGCAGAGTACATAACTCCACAGGTTTTGCTGAATTATGGCCTTTTTGATGAGAATCTGGTTAAGTTTTTCGTACAGTTCATATTGACAAAGTCTTTGTGATAAAGCTTGAACTTTCAAATCTGTTTACCATCACCATGTCCAGTATAGGCAAGAGTACATAATCCATCAAGGATTTTGGCTGAATTATGGCCCTTTTTGACTGAGAAATCTTGGTTAAGTTTTTCGTACCAGTTCATATTTTTTGTAAAGTGTTTGACATACGGCTTTTAAACTTTTATCACTTGTTTAGTATAACCGTCTTTATCTGTAGGAAAGAGAACATAACTCTGTCATCTATTTTGGCTGAATTATGGCCCATTTTGGACTTTGAAATTGGTTCTGTTTCCATACAAGTCCATGTTTTGTCAAAACTATTTGACATATGGCTTTTAAACTTTGAACACTTGTTTATCATTATGATTTTCATCTGTAGGCAAGAGTACATAACTATTTTGACTGAATTATGGCCCTTTTTGGACTTTGAAATTGGCTCATATATTGCCATTTAGTGCAAAACTTATCGAAATCAAAGTAATACAGGAACATTGTTTGTCTAATCTATTTATTTCTTTTGTCTGAATATCCGTGGAAATATTTTGACACCATTCTTCAATCAATTCTTCGAATAGTCGAGCGGGCTGTCATCAGACAGCTCTTGTTTTCAAGAGGAAGGGGAGAAATTTAGCAGTTATTGCAGTTGAAGTTATTGATAGTTCTTCACTTCCATACATTGCTATCTTTATTTCCATTTGGTAGTTGTAAAGTTATTGCATAGACAAAACAGTGGATCTCAACTGAAAACTGTACAGAATAGACAAACTCTTGTGGTTCACATGCTTTGCATTTCCTGGCATTGTAATCTATCATTATGTAATGTTTCTTGAAATTCCCATCAAAGTTGTAGTTACGGGTATTGTCAGACAAAAAAATGAAAAAATTATTTTAAAAAGGGAGGTAATGCAAGAATTGTTCAAGACAAGAGTTATGTTCTATTCCTTATCTAATGAACTTGTATCACTGTGTCCAGATTCTTTAAATTAATTCCCTGTAATACTTGCTGCATTATTGTGAATACAAAAATTTTAGTGAAAAAAGGGAGATAATTGAAGAACTGTTCCTTACTTGTTATCAGAACTTCCTCTTATTGAAATCATGACAAGATTCTTTAAATTTTCTTATGTAGTTTCAAGTAATAATTGTGAAAAAAGGAAGTAACAGGGCTAGCGCTGGGTTGAAAAAAGTTTGAGCCAAATATTTACGCCGTAGATCGAAGAGGCTCGCACGCCCATTTGCGTGTCCAAGACAGGGCTTTGGTGGGGTTCACAGGGGGCTGTGCCCCCAGAAGCTTTTGGGCTTTAAGCTATTCAAATGCTTTGATTGCAGCAGAAAACACCATTATCCACAAATATTGAAACATATTAAATGCTTCATAACTGAATAGTCTGTCCTTGTGTAATAATAAGCAAAACAGTGCATCAAGGATGAATTTATTTGAAAAAGTCTATTTTCCGGGATCCGGACATTTGCCCCCAAGGACATTTTGCACCCCCCCCCCCCCCCCAGCCCCCCATGAAAAAGTGGACTGCTGGACATTTGCCCCTCAGTTGAAATGTTAGATAGGGCATTTGCTCCCCCAGTCCTTATTTCTGAAACGGACATTTGCTCCCCCCCCCCCCCCAATAATCTTTTGGGAACTTGATACAAGACACTCGTCATATTTTAGGGGACAGTGGCTTTCTATTTTCCATTTTTTAGCTGGATTTAGAGTCCTAGTCTCACTTTTCACAGATTTTGCTTTCTTTGCAGGAGGTAAACTACCTGATTCAGAACTAAGTTTCTCAGCCATAATGACAAGCAAGAAATGAATTTAAAAACATTTTAATATATACTTATTGCCATCAATAATGAATTACTCATTCAAATAATTTTATTTAATCAATCTTTTTTGAACAATAAAGATCAAACTTTAATCTTGTCTTTTGATGAGATAATAACAGAAGGACCAATAGGAGAGATCGCCGTGACGTCACGCGTTAACATCTGTTTATCTGGTGGTTGGCAAAACAAATGTTTTTAACACCGTTTGCGTGCTGAATCAGAATTTTTAATTTTTAATAACTTTTTTGCTCATTTATGGATTTTCAAAATTCAAAAAGATTTGAAATACTAACGATCTTCATATTTTTGTATCCAAATATCTTTTTTCAAATAATAACCGTTTTAAATGACATATAATTTTAAAAGCGGCGTAGTGATTTTCACAACCTTTAGAAAAACAGTGTAAGTTAAGCGTTCATAATTAATCCATTTTATTTCGAAATAACAATTAAAAGTAATCAATAAATTGCTTGTTTTATAACCTTTCCATTGATCAAAAAATTATTTATGTAATTTGTGTTTTAAGAAAGTTTAGACTGTTAGAAAAACATCACTGTTTACAAAAAACATGGACGATCGGCTTCTGCCCACCCGATCACTGTCTTATCAGTTCTAAAAATAGAAAATACACCGGATTTGTATACAAACACGATCTCTCCTATATTTTATTCAATCAAGGAAATTCAATCATAGCATGATTGTACCACAAACAAACACCTTTGATCCATGTGTATTCATTAATCAGTGCCAATGTAGCTAAACAAACTGTGAGAGATGCTCAATTTTCCTTTTCAGTATGTTGCCAAAAGTGACTTTTTCATGCTTTGCTTTGTAAACTTTGAAATGCACATTCTGTTTTCAGTTCTAGACAAATGTTATTTACATATTTGCAAGCTTTAGATGAGTGAAGTCACATTTTCTAAAATCACAATTTCCAGACAGAATTTGAAAAAATAAAAACTTGCATTTTTCTTTTAATAAGTTCTCATTATTTCATTATGTGAAAATAAGTTTCTGATTATCTTATTTACATAGAAATGCCAAAATAATTAGTATAACTTAAAGTTATCAATTATTCATTAATTTAAAATAAATTACATAATTTCCCTTCTCACTAATAGATCACTGTAAGGTAGACTGGCTTTCCAATAAACAATGACCCTTGTTTATATTTAGCCATACTGTGATGTCATTAGCCCAACTTGCTGGTGAAGACAAAACCCTTGGCCACTGCCAAATCTAGGCTTAATTACCGGAGGCACAGGTTTATTGTCACTGATGGTGTTAATGACCATGGACGTGCCTCTTGTTTATTGATGTTTTGTCACAGTCTGTCTTGTACCTTTGGTCCAAAATAACATTATATAAAATGACTGATTTTAATTCTTAAGTAGTTTTTTTTAGAGTTTGAGCATTTGAATGTCTTGAGCAAATTACATTTTAAGCATTTTGCTCAAAATGCCCATTCCAGCGCTAGCCCTGAGTAAACTAGAAACTTGTTCAAGATAAGAGTTATGGTTTGCACTTTGTTTTATTTCCATCCACTGTATTAAATCACTTAGTTTCATTACATATTTTCAGCAGTTTTAAAGTTACCATTCAGACAAAAAAATTGAGTATAGACAGGCTCACATGCGTTTTGATTTTAATATAGCTGATTGGAATGAAACCTCTTGAATTTATAAAATGTCCCATTAGTTAATTGTTTTCAGTTTGTTTGGTAAATTAGAGACCTTCTAGTTCTATTGAATATGTATTGGTTTTGTTTGTTTTATTAAGTTTTATTTATTTTCTTTTTCAGAATAAAAATATGGGATCTAGAAAGCTTCTCATCAATATTTAGATTTCGAGGTAAGTTAAAAAATGGACTTGATTTCATGCGTTCAAGGGCCAGTACAAGTAAATATAATATACTATATACTTACTGACTTGCTTGCCAGTCTGTAGTCAGAAATCTGTTTGTCCAAGGTCTGTAGTACCATGGGCTGATAGACTTGACTATTGACCGGCAAGCCATTTGGTAAGTGTTTTATAACATGACATCAAAAATAAATTCAAAGGTATTTTTGTTGAGTTTTGAGATCAGCACAGCAAAGTTGTCTTGAACTATAGACCAGTCAATAGACTATTAGTACAAACTATAGACTGGCAATTTATGTAAGGAGTTATGTAATAATGCAGATTCAAACAGGGCTTATTTGATTGACAGTTATAAATGTAGATGTTCAAGCCATTATATATTCAACAATTAAAAATGGTTGATGCTTGGACAGGTGAAAGAGCATTATGCCATCAAATTGCCACATGACACTGGTTCATTACCACAGGGATAAATGAAGTCCAGCGTAACTTATATCAGAATATTTTAATTAGCATGTAAGAATGAAAACTTGTGGTTAATTGTCTGATTAAACATGGTCCTGATGCGCAGATATTTAACCGTTCGGGCTTACACCCTCTTGGTTCTATTCCTGTGCATCTGAATTCTGAACCCTGATAAATCAGGTGACAGACCACTCAAAAGCTTTGATTATTTTATAGATAAAGACCAGTACATTAGTGGTCTTAGAAATTTATATTCCTCTAAAAATCTTACAAAACAGTATCATCAACAGGATGCTATTCTTTCTTGATCTGTTGTTAGGATGATTAATGGTGGTTTGAAGAGGAAACTGAAAGACCATATGAAGCTCACTTCATATTTTCAAGGTTTTTAGCACATCTGATTTTTTGAGAGAGAAAATGATGAGTTATTGTCATCGGCGTTGGTGTTGCCTGGTTAAGTTTTGTGTTTAGGTCAGCTTTTCTCCTAAGCTATCAAAGCTATTGCTTTAAAACTTGCAACACTTGTTTACCATCAATAGCTGACTCTGTACAGCAAGACACGTAAGTCCATCCTGCTTTTTGCAAGAATTATGGCTCCTTTTGGACTTAGAAAATCACAGATTTCTTGGTTAAGTTTTGTGTTTAGGTCAACTTTTCTCCTAAACTGTATAAGTCATTGCTTTGAAACTTGCAACACTTGTTCACCATAAAAAGCCGACTCTGTACAGCCAGAAACATAACTCTATCTTGCTTTTTGCAAGAATTATGGCCTCTTTTGGACTTAGAAAATCAGATTTGTGGTTATGTTTTGTGTTTAGGTCAACTATCAAACTATCAAAGCTATTGCTTTAAAACTTGCAGCACGTCTTCACCATCAAAAGCTGACTCTGTAGAGCAAGAAACATAACTCTATCCTGCTTTTTGCAAGAATTATGACCCCTTTTGGTGCTAGAAAATATCAAATCTCTTGGTTAAGTTTTATGTTTAGGTCAACTTTTCTCCTAAACTATATAAGCTGTTGTTTTGAAACTTGCAACATTTGTTCACCATCAACAGCTGACTCTGTACAGCTAGAAACATAACTCCATCCTGCTTTTTGCAAGAATTATGGCCCCTTTTTGGACTTAGAAAATCAGATTTCTTGGTTAAGTTTTGCGTTATGTCAACTTTTCTCCTAAAGGGTCAAAGCTATTGCTTTAAAACATGGATCAGTTATTCTCCATTAAATGCTGACTATGCACAGCAAGTACTGTAACTCTACATTGTTTTTGCAAGAATTATGGCCCTGTTTTGACTTAGAAAATCATGGGTAGGACAATATTTCTATTATACAGGGACAAAAAATGCAGATTAGCATCTCACTGGCAAGGCTATGCTCTTGTTAAGTACTAAATGTGAACAGATTAATATTGATGTATAATAACACATGGATATCTGCTGAGTACTTCTCATAGACAACTGACTGTCACAGTAATGTTTTCTTTCTGTAAGCATAATAACATTATATACTATATATATTATATATAATAACTGTAAGATCATCAGATGTGTACATATATTGAATAGTTGTTATACGTTTTAGTACATGTACATATCTGTAAGATCATCAAAAGTGTCCATGTATATTAAGAATAATTATAATACATTTGAGCATATATTTGTATTATTGTAAGATCATCAAAAGTGTCAATGTATAGAATATTTGTTATATGTTTCAGCACATACAGATGCTATATATTGTGTACGAAGTCACCCAACTAACCCAGAACTATGTCTAACTGCGTCACAAGACGGAAACATATATTTATGGGATTTCAGAAAGAAAAAGCCTGTATCAAGATTAGGTAGGTCAAAGTACTTCATGATTCTCTAGCTTTCTAGTCTGCTTGGTTTGACCCTGCAGCTACTTGCTGTAATAATACACATCAAATACCTTGTAAAATCATTTCCACTTTGCATTAACATTCAGTTATCCACTGTATAATGGTGACGGGCTAGGAACTGTTTATATTAAATTCAAAAGCATGGATAAAAAGTGAATAAATTTTTTGCTGGATATCTAAATTCTGTGCATTTACATTTTTGCATATATGATGTCAGTTTACACAATTTTGAATTGAAAGTTAAATAAAACTGCTGTCTTGGAGCTTTTTGACTTGTCATTATACAAATTGTTGTTGTTTTTTAATATAACTCAATGAAATACTTACTGGACATATTTTTTTTCCTCCAAAATGAAAATCAGTATAAAGATTAGTTTGACTTATACATTCACAAGAATTAAATGTTTTATTTTAATACATTCTGTATTTATTATGATAAATCACTATTAATTTTCTACATAACATGCACAGCTTTCCTGTGGATTTTTGCTGCTGAAGGTTTTATCGGTGCATCTGCATTCCACATAATTTTTTCACTCAACAAACATTAGTTTTTGGTACAAATATTCCCTCTTTCTGGCACAGAGCAACAAAAAATGATGTCATCAGTGGAGTATTTATCTTAAATGGTTCATGAACTTGACCCCATGTTATCTTGTGCTTTCTCATTGATCCTTGCCTTTTGATTGGTTTGTCTGTATTTAGACCATCCTTTTGATTAGTTTGTCTGTATTTATACCAGTAGTTTAAGAAGTTTTAGAAGCAAGTACCGTCATGATGTTTCTGTTGCTTTTTGTAGCTTTTGTGTACTTATATAAACAAACTCTATGACAAAATGGCCAACATCCTTTTCAGAAATGAAAGAAAATAATTGTTCCTCTTTATTTGGATAAGCGATCAAAATAGAACACTTAAAAATTGTAGATAGTTTAGAAAGAAATGTTTAGCTAATCTGTACTAACTGTAACACAGCATTGATTGATGAGATACGATTTAGTGGTTATTTCTGAAGATCAGAGGTGGAACAAGTGGAAATTTGCTTTCTTTGATTCAGTAAAATATAAGCATACACAGAATAACTTATATTACTTGTAGTGTATATATGGAAACTGAAATAGTTGGTTAAATATTTTCAGACAAATCTCCACTGACAAGTATACCAACTTGTGTTGCTTGGCAACCAGGCCAGGAGCACGTATACAGTGTAGGAAGTGATAGCGGCCACCTTGTTGTACGAGACACAAGAACAGCAGTAACAGAATCTGTCTCTATAGTACCCCACCACAGAGGCATCACCCGAATACAGTTCTCACCTTTTCAGTACGTTCTTTATAATCTCTTATGATACGAGGCATCTTATTTTTCCCCCCGCCAAAGGCGAAGGGGATATTAGAAATGCTCTCCGTCCGTCCAACGCAACGATCTTTGTCCGGAGCATAACTCCAAAAGTAAAGGAGGGATTTTCATCAAACTTCATACACTGATAGAACACATTGGGAGGAAGTGCAGTGTGCAAGAACAATAACTCTACCTTGCCTATTTTTTGAGTTATTCCCCTTTATCATATTTTCTTAAAACATTTTGTTCGGAGCATAACCCCAAAAGTACTGGAGGGATTTTCTTCAAACTTCAAACACTGATAGAACACATTGGGAGGAAGTGCATTGTGCAAGAACAATAACTCTACCTTGCCTATTTTTTGAGTTATTCCCCTTTATCATATTTTCTTAAAAAAATTTGTTCGGAGCATATCTTCTTCATGCCTAGAGGGATTTTGATATAACTTGGCACAAATGTTCACCACCACGAGACGGAGTGTCGTGCGCAAGATCCAGGTCACTAGGCCTTAGGTCAAGGTCACACTTAGAGGCCAAAGGTCAGATACAAGAATGACTTTGTCCGAAGCATTTCTTCTTCATGTATGGAGGAATTTTGATGTAACTTGGCACAATTATACACCATCATGAGACGAAGTGTCATGCGCAGTTCCCTTCTTTAGAATTACTTCCCTTTGTGGTTCTTTAAATAGCTTTTATTGTAACTTTTTCATTACTAGTCATAGGGAAAAATCGAGACCACTTTTCTGTAGTACAACAAGCATGCTAAATCCAATTTTGAGGTGTATTTTGACCAATCTCTTCCTGATAAAGATTTTTGTGTGGACTTGCAATTTTTTTTTTTTTTTTAAAGATTCACTTCCCTTAGTTGTTACTATAAATAACTTAAATTGTAACATTTTTAGCTCATCTGATTTTTTGAAAAAAAATGATGAGTTATTGTCATCACTTGAGCGGTTGTCGGCGTCGGCGTCGGCGTCGGCGTTGCCTGGTTAAGTTTTATGTTTAGGTCAGCTTTTCTCCTAAACTATCAAAGCTATTGCTTTGAAACTTGGAATACTTGTTCACCATCATAAGCTGACCCTGTATAGCAAGAAACATAACTCCATCTTGATTTTTGCAAGATTTATGGCCCCTTTTGTACTTAGAAAATATCAGATTTCTTGGTTAAGTTTTATGTTTAGGTCAACTTTTCTCCTAAACTATCAAAGCTATTGCTTTGAAACTTGGAATATTTGTTCACCATCATAAGCAGACCCTGTACATCAAGAAACATAACTCCATCTTGCTTTTTGCAAGAATTATTGCCCCTTTTGGACTTAGAAAATCAGTTTTCTTGGTTAAGTTTTATGTTTAGGTCAGCTTTTCTCCTAAACTGTCAAAGCTATTGCTTTAAAACTTGCAACACTTGTTCACCATCATAAGTTGACCCTGTACAGCAAGAAACATGACTCCATCCTGATTTTTGCAAGATTTATGGCCCCTTTTGGACTTAGAAAATATCAGATTTCTTGGTTAAGTTTTATGTTTAGGTCAACTTTTTCTCTTAAACTATCAAAGCTATTGCTTTGAAACTTGCAACACTTGTTCACCATCATAAGCTGACCCTGTACAGCAAGCAACATAACTCCATCCTGCTTTTTGCAATAATTATTGCCCCTTTTGGACTTAGAAAATCATTTTCTTGGTTGAGTATTATGTTTAAGTCAACTTTTCTCATAAACTATCAAAGCTATTGCTTTAAAACTTGCAACAGTTTTTCACCATCATAAGTGGACACTGAACATCAAGAAACATAACTCTATCCTGCTTTTTGCAAGAATGATGGCCCTTTTTAGACTTAGAAAATCATGGGTAGGACAATATTTCTATTACACAAAAAAAAAAATCAGATGAGCGTCAGCACCCGCAAGGCGGTGCTCTTGTTATAACTGACCCTAGGGAAAAAACAAGACCACTTTTCTGTGGTACAACATAGATGTTACTCTCCAGTTTTAGGTGTATTTTATTAATTTTATTATATATAAGGTATCTCTACACAAAATTAACATTCCATTTGCAAATGCAGCTGCTAGAGTAAAGAAATTTGCTTTGACGGGCATATATTGTGACATTCTGGCACTCTTGTTCCCTGTTAGCTTTCCATTCCTTCTTTTTACAGTAGCCATATAGAAAAACATCATAGCTATACTGTTCATGAAAATTTATAAAATTTAGCAGTAAACCACCTCACTACTGACTTATTCTTTCTTCCACATCTTAAAACCCCTGATGCGGACCACACCCTTCGATTATAATATGCCCGGCGGGGGGATTAGCCATGTCTGACATGGCTCTTGTATTTATAATTGCTTTAATACTCGATACTGTGCAGTCATTCGCTGATTTCAAGGTTATGTCAAACCACAAATTAAATCACAACAAAGAAATTTAATTCCCATTCTTTTTATTGTCCGAAGTTGAAATCATTGAATTTGTATCCCGACAAAATAGCTGCTTTAGCAAAAGCCATGAAATTTCATGCAACAGTAATTACGTTTTTAATGTCATATGAATTTCCATTGCATATAGGCCAGCCTGACCGCCTTTTAGATGTTGAAAAGGTCTAGGCTTTTTACCTTTGAATATATACAAAATCAAGTTAAAGCCTTTCAGCTCCTATAAAACTGTTATGCTACATGGGGGATTTGATAAAAAAAGTCTTACTAGGTATTGTCATAACATGATTGTGTGCATAGGTTAAGGTTTTTATTTAAATCCACTTTTTCTTGAAAACTGGCAGAGTTGTAGTGTTGAAACTTTGTGTGCTTATTTGTCATCATTATGTTAATTGGTCAGGATTCATAACTCAATTTATCAGTATTATGGCTGAACTTAAAAAAAATTGAATTTTTTGGTGAACATTTGTTTTTTGTTCCACTTTTTTTAAACACATGCTCATTTCTTTATTATATGCTCGAAGGGACATATGTTATGACGCCGGTATTCATCAGTTTGTCCATCCGTCCATTAGTTATTTTGTGTCCGCTCTGTAATTCTTGAACCCCGTGAAGAATTTCAAAGAAATTTGACACAAATGTTCACCACGTCTTGACGACGTGCAAAATGCATATTTTGGATGGTTCGCTTCAAGGGCAAGGTCACACTTAGGGGTCAAAGGTCATTATGTCTCCCCCAGGAGACATATTGTTTTTGCCCTGTCCGTCCGTACGTCACACTTCATTTCCAAGCAATAAGTGGAGAACCATTTGACCTAGAACCTTCAAACTTCATAGGGTTGTAGGACTGCTGGAGTAGACGACCCCTTTTGTTTTTGGGGTCACTCCGTCAAAGGTCAAGGTCACAGGGGCCTGAACATTGAAAACCATTTCCGATCAATAACTAGAGAACCACATGACCCAGAATGTTGAAACTTCATAGGAGGATTGATCATGAAGAGTAAATGACCCCTATTGATTTTGGGGTCACTCTGTCAAAGGTCAAGGTCACAGGGGCCTGAAAATTGAAAACCATTTCCGATCAATAACTAGAGAACCACTTGACCCCGAATGTTGAAACTTCATAGGATGATTGGTCATGAAGAGTAGATGACCCCTATTGATTTTGGGGTCACTGCGTCAAAGGTCAAGGTCACAGGGGCCTGAACATGGAAAACCATTTCCGATCAATAACTAGACAACCCCTTGACCCAGAATGTTGAAACTTCATAGGATGATTGTACATGCAAAGTAGATGACTCCTATCGATTTTGGGGTCACTCCATTAAAGGTCAAGGTCACAAGGGCCTGAACATTGAAAACCATTTCCGGTCAATAACTTGAGAACCACTTGACCCAGAATGTTGAAACATAATAGGATGATTGGTCATGCAGGGTAGATGACCCCTAACGATTTTGGGGTTCCTCTGTGAAAGGTCAAGCTCACAGGGGCCCGAACTTGGAAAACCATTTCCAATCAATAACTTGAGAACCTCTCGACCCAGAATGTTGAAACTTCATAGGATGATTGTTCATGCAGAGTAAATGACCCCTATTGTTTTTGCGGTCACTCCGTTAAAGGTCAAGGTCACAGGGGCCTGAACACTGATAACCAGTTCCGATCAATAACTTTAGAACCACTTGACCCAGAATGTTGAAACTTCATAGGATGATTGAACATGCAGAGTAGATGACCCCTATTGATTTTGGGGTCAGTCTATTAAAGGTCAAGGTCACAGTGGCCTGTTCATGTAAAATCATTTTTTGGAAATAACTTGAGAACCACTTGACCTACAATGTTGAAACTTAATAGGATGATTGGACATGCAGAGTAGATGACCCCTATTTATTTTGAGGTCACTTGATCAAAGGTCAAGGTCACAGGAGCCTGAACAGTGACTTGAGAACCACTAGGCCAAGAGTGTTGAAATTTAGCGGGATGACTGGGCATGCCAAGTAGATGATCCCTATTGCAGCCAACCATCAGTGTCTCTTTGACTTTCACTCCTGACCCCTATTGACTTCTTGCCTATAGGACTTTGCATTGGGGGAGACATGCGCTTTTTTACAAAAGCATTTTCTAGTGTGACTTTGTTTCGTGTCCGCTCTGTAACTCTTGAACTGCATGAAGGATTTTAAAGAAACTTTGCAAAAATCTTCACCACATTGAGAGGGTGTGCAGAGCGCACTTTAGATGGCTCGCTTTAAGGTCAAGGTCACACTTAGGGGTCAAAGGTAATACCTTTGGGTTTATATTGCTCCGCATTGCAGTGCTCTTGTTGTCATTAGATTAGTAAGTAGGTTTAGCACCATGTTGCCAAATGCCAAACACCAAGGTGAGTTATGCAGGCCTTTTATGGCCCTCTTGTTTGTTGTTGTTACAGTTGTCTGTTTCTTGTGTTGCAGGAATAATCTGGTAGCCAGTGTATCAGAAGATTGTACAGCTATGGTGGTGGACATTTCTGGGGATAAACCTGAACAATTGTAAGTATAATGCTAATGCAGTGATAAACCCAAATAGTTATATGTGTAATTAACTGTAATGGTAAAGGGTTTTGCAAGTGATAAACCAGAACAATTGTAAGTATTTTGTACATCAACGGTGATATATGCTTTTGGCAATACCATGAACATTTGTTAGTATATTGTATATGTACTGTAATGATGGTGAATGTTTCCAGTGATTGGCGTTTAGTTTTTCCAGTGCATTGATTTTCGTCAGAGCTATGGCACTTGATTCATCAAATTTTATGATGTTTTGGCCACTTACTCAATAACTATTATGTATTTATGTGTTTTGAAAGGTTTTTACTTACATAACGGCATAATCGTACATTTATTTTTGCCAATGTGCAGACTGCCATAAAACTAAAAATGGTAATGGGTTGGTTTTTCCAGCAATTTATGTGAACAAAATGGCAACTAAAACTTAAAGCGCAAGAATTTTCTTTGACTGATCAAAAATTAATTTTCAGTTGGGATTTGTTCCTTTAGATTGGGAAATTCTTGCCTCCAATTGGGAAAAATGGAGCCTAATTAGCACTGGGAATGGGCCCCGATATCCGGCCCCGTGGGAAGGCTGGAAAAAGCCCTGAACAGTAAGACATTGTACAAGCAGAAGATTGTGTCTACGTATTCTCAGTTTTACATTTATTTTGCAGGTATAGAAGTACCTCACATAAAGACTTTGTCAAGGGAGTTTCCTGGTCAGGGGAGAACACTCTGTTCACTTGTGGCTGGGATGCTCAAGTTTGTTCCCATACTATTTCTAGCAGTGGTATACAAGTGAACAATGAAGCCGGGCCTACAAATATGGAAGTGAATGGAGATCAAGGGGAACCAGGGACAGCTGATGTTAATGACACTCAGAATTCAGTGACTAAGTGTACAGTGAATGGAGATGGGGGTGGAGATCTGGCGGTTAAACAGGAAACACCAACTTGAGATCAGATACAATTTAGATAGATCTGTTACAAATCCTTGTCTTAAACATGCAAAATGATTTCTGTATTGATCAAATGTTCAAAGACAGCTGTTTTGATACAAAGTTCCTTGACATAACAATACACATATTTGAATGAGGGTAAAATAATGGCATACACTTTGATTGAATCAGAAGAAGTCAGTTTGAGAGACTGTTTTGGTGTAGAATAGATACTTGAAAATTTTCTTCTAGACCTGTCCGAACATTATATAGTTTGGATACAGTTTTGGATATGAAAAATTTTAGAATATATATTGTAAAACATATTGAAATTTGATAGTGATATTTCTTTACTGATCATTGAAAAGGACTTGTAGAAATTTAGTCAATAAATTTATGTTGTGGAATGTAACACACAAATCAAAAAAGAAGCTTTTCAAATCTACTGATGCAAATTGGTATTAAAAATACTTCATATAACAGTAATAGTTTTATGCTTTGACAGATAAAATGTCTCTTAATCCTGTAATAAAACATAAGAAAAATCTCTAGTTATAGAGACAAATGTAGAACATTTTGTTGAATTACCAAAAGGGATTGATGGGTGCTTACTCTACAAACACCAGTTGTATCAAGTGCTGGAAGACCAGTTCTGTGTAAATGATTTTATACAGCCAGTGTTTATAGCTCAAGAGCTGGTTACAGTACTTTCATGCTTTATACTGATGTAAATGATTCTAATATTTTTATGTCAATGTTGAGGAAGTTGAAAATGTCTGCTATATGTGATAATGGAAGAATGTGCTCTTCTTTGGTCATTGCTAACTTGGAATAAATATGGAAATTTTCTTCACGTTAAATTTCTATAATGAACTTGTCCAATCTTTTACTTTGAACAGTACCATTAATTGTTAAAAGTGGTGCTTACCAAAAAGATACTGACCGAAATGGCGAACAGTGCAGATCATGATCAGTCTGCACGGATGTCCAACAATACAAATAATTTCTGGTCCTTGTTCTACTTTCTGCACACCTTGAGACTGTCGACAAACAATGGTCTGCAGCACCATTTAGAAAATGGAACCGGTGCTTTCTATCGCTACAGCTGCCAACCATCTGGCAGGTATCATCCGCAAAAGTTGTTTGCTGTCTTACTTTAGAATTTCTTATCCAATATCAAGCTTGGTCAGAATGTTTAAAGGCAAAATATCTGCCAAGTCGGATAACCATCCAGATTGTCCCATTTACTAATTATGCCCCACCCCTTCGAAGAAGGAGGGGTATATTGTTTTGCAGCTGTCGGTTGGTCTGTCTGTTGGTAGGTATGTAGACCAATCGGTTTCCAGATGATAACGTGAGAACACTCGGGCCTAGGATCACAACACTTAACGGGGAGGTTGATCATGACCAGCAGATGACCCCTATTGATTTTGAAGTCAGTAGGTCAAGGTCACAGTGACCCAGAACAGTTAAACCGTTTCCGGACAATAACTTGAGAATACTTGGGCCTAGGATCATGAAACTTAATAGAGAGGTTAACATGACCAGCAGATGACCCCTATTGGTTTTGAGGTCAGTTTGTCAAAGGTCAAGGTCACAATGACCTAAAAATTTCTGTTCCTTGTGCAGTTACTGAATGCATCAAGGGGGGCATTTCGTGGTGGCCGACTTACTCAAATTGTGAAAAACTGACAGTGTCTACTCAATAAACTTTAGAAGTTCTTATTCAGTGTTCTCCAACTTGGTCAGAATATTTATGGGTATGATATCTTGTCCAAGTTCATTAAGTATTATAGTCTCGGTTACTCTTGAATTCAGACCCTTTAACTATACAAAATTGCAAACAACTGAAAATGATTCGAAACTGGGTCAGAATGTTTACAGACATACTGTCGTGGCCAGGTTCAACAAGAAATTGTCCTGCCTAGAGACATTTTTCACAAAACATGTTGCTAGCCAATACCATTTCCTCCAATATAAAGGGGCAACATTCTGAAAATGTCTCAATTGTAGTTCTATAATAATATTCAGTAAGAGGACCATACTGGTCATTAGTCGCTCACCTGCCTGACAATTTGACCTTGAATATGTTTATGACAATGAATCGTGGATGAGAACAACTGTGTTATTAACTAGTGGTCCCTAAAAGGGGCAAGTGCCACTATTTGGGCAAATTAGTAAGTTCGGCGGGATTTGAACTGCAACCCATGTATTAAGCACAAAAGATTTCTTCAGCCCAACACTATAGACCATCTGCCAATAAAAGCTAGAAAGTCCCCATATGACCTAACGTGTCAGTGTATTGTAAAACATTCTGACAAAGTTTAATGAAGATCAGTTACAAAATCTGGCCACTTCAGTATCGATTTTTTCGAATTTGACATAACCTAGTTTTTTACCTCAAATACCCCAGTCAAGGGTTGACCAGTATTTCTATTCATAGAGACAATTTGACAAAACTTACGAAGATGAGGAAGAAAATGTGGCCTCATGTTTCAACAAGCCTTACAATGTTTTTCTGTTACTGATCTAGTGACCTAGTTTTTTGATCCAAGATGAATCTGCAACAAATTTAACCAAGATTTTATCGAGGGTAACATTCTGGCTAAGTTTCATTAAGATTTCGACGTAACGGACCTCTAAAGTATTAATTCAAACTGTAGACAACAAAAATATGTCTGTAATGTATTGCAAGTGTAATGTTGTAATGCCCTTTAATAAATCTTAGAGACAGGACAGCTGATTCTGTGCTTCCCACCTGACCCCTACTCCAGGAGTTTGGAATTGAAAAAATATGAACATGTAGTTAAGAAGTTGAGACCCAGGAAAGGTGTCCAATGAGTGAAGGTCATGTCTACAAACTGGTACTCAATTAACTGTCCTTTTGTTTCTATATTGTTCATTCTGGCAAAAGATCAAGACAGCCTGGATATAGACCCTAAAACACATACATGCAGTCAAGTCTCGAAATTAGCTTTATCACAAAATAACGCCAATGAATTTATAAATTTTATTGGCGGCAATTTCATTTACTATTACTATAACATTCTTTATAGTGGCAACAGTTTAACTGGATGTAAAAATTCAGATAAGAAACAACTGAGCCGCGCCATGAGAAAACCAACATAGTGCATTTGCGACCAGATGGATCCAGACCAGCCTGCGCATCCGCGCAGTCTGGTCGGGATCCATGCTGTTCGCTAACGGTTTCTCTAATTACAATAGGCTTTGAAAGCGAACAGTATGGATGCGCAGGCTGGTCTGGATCCATGCTGGTCACAAATGCAATATGTTGGTTTTCTCATGCCGTGGCTTAATTACAGGCTTAGTGCATAGTCTCAATATCTGCAGGCAGAAAGACAGGCATTAACTGAGAACAAAAGACAAAACTGCAAATCAATATGGCTCTAATAATAATAGAAAACTATTTTCATCTACTCTATTTAACTTGGTTCGATTTCCAACTTTGTACACCTTTATTTGAAATCTTTTAAGTTGCACTCTTTAAAGAATCCCCTTGTGGTAACTAACAAGCTAAGAAAAGACTTAGATTGAAATATTTAATAAACAGTTCTTAAGTTCCAGTTGGATATTTATAGTTAAAATAATTTTTTAAAAGTAAATCTATTGTTTCCCTGTAATGAACAACAATTAAATGCTGTGCATGTTACATGTATATCAATTTCTTTCCTTAACTAGCATTTTTTTATTAAGAAAACTGTTTAACTTAATTTTTGCATGATAAATCTAAACAAACAAAAATCTAATACAGCATGGGCCATGACTTTACAAATGTATTTAGAATGAAATCGCAAAACACAATATGGACTATAAACAAACACTCCTTTGAAATCATGGATTTTATTGCAGATACTGAGTTTAAAAAGGCAACAACACCAAAATACGAATAAACATGAAACCACTTTTGTTAATGATGCTATTTATATGAACTGACATTTTCTACACAGTCCAAAGGAAAGTATATGTACTTTATGTATTGGAAACAAAATCACCGCAATGCAGAGCAAAATACACCCGAAGGTATGACCTTTGACCCCTAAGTGTAACCTTGACATTGAAGCGAGCCATCCGAAAAATGCGCTCTGCACATCGTCTCGATGTGGTTAGCATTTCGTGCCAAGTTTCTTTAAAATCCTTCAAGCAGTTCAAGAGTTACAGAGCAGACACAAAACAAAGTCTTATGACCTTTGACCCCCTAAGTGTGACCTTGACCTTGAAGTGAGCTATCCAATACATGCACTCCGCATATTGTCTTGATGTGGTGAACATTTGTGTGAAGTTTCTTCGAAATCCATCAAGGTGTTCAAGAGTTACAGAGCGGACATGAAATTGCTAACAGGCGAACGAACGGACAGACACCGGCGTCATAACATAATAAGTCCCTTTTGGCATATAATAAAACCAAACACAGAAATTCAACATTATAGTTTCCTGCTGGGATACGTTTATCAAATGAAAAACTATTCATAACAGCAGCAATCATTTTATATGAAGCATAACAATACGAATAAATTAAACATGCCTTTCAAAAAAAATTCTAGGATATGTGTAGTTTTTCACATCAGATCATGAAGTCAATACTTGTATTAGTTTGTCTTAAAAGTACTCCTGAGGAAAACTCCACATAATAGCCTTTTCTTCTGAAAGATAATATACTTGTATAATGTAACCTACTGACTACACTGTTCATATGCAACAGTTATACTGTGATGATTAACTTTCAGGGTCAGGCATATCAAGTTATACCAGTATACAAGCCTAGATACTGTCAAACTGTGAACTTTTGATATTTGCAAAAAAATTTCCTATTCACGAAAAAAAAAATGTATTCTAACACAACCTGACTTGTTTCACTATTAAACAAAGAAGACTGATAATGTGACATTATTATGAAATAAAATCAACGAATGCCAACAATTGTAATGTTGCAGCGTCAAACATCTCAGTGGAGCACTGAATATGACACAAAACCCTCA
The DNA here is from genome assembly GCF_021730395.1 of Mercenaria mercenaria. Classification (NCBI taxonomy): domain Eukaryota; kingdom Metazoa; phylum Mollusca; class Bivalvia; order Venerida; family Veneridae; genus Mercenaria; species Mercenaria mercenaria. The sequence goes on from NC_069364.1 coordinate 50,633,251, forward strand.
AATTATTTGGTGGATGTAGCAAAAGATGTAGATAGTAAACCTTATCAATGTGTTAAAATTGGAATAGTGCATGTCATACAGTGGTTCTATCTTGAATAGTCATTGTTGTTCAGATGTGTACCAATTAATTATAAGGGCCAGGCCATTCTGATAAAATTCCTTCTCACCATTCTGAACTCTAAACAATGACTTTATCCAATGACAAAATCATTGTTTCGGATATATTATCACTGTTTCAGATATATTATTTCTTATATGAACATTAAGACATACATCCACGCCCACCTCCTCTCAGATTTATCCAGAACTTCCAACAGTGTTAACATCCATATGTTCTTAATTAACTACGAGTATGGTTGTTCCCATTTCATTTCAAATTCCACAGTTGTTTCCCATTTCATTTCAAATTCGAGGTATCGCAGGTTCTATAACATTGCAGGTTCTATGAGACTGAAGGTTCTATGAGATTGAAGGTTCACTTGTATCGTTAGTTCTATAATTTCACAGCGCATAAAGATCATACTACAATGAACAGTGATGAAGCTTTTTTGGTAATTACCCCTAGACAATAAATTATTTGAAAGTCGTTTTCTGTCAAATAGACTCAAATACACAATATTGTCAACATTTCATGTTTGTCTGGTCAGTTTTCAGCAGAAGTACCCAAAATCTTTAATTTTCATTTCAAGCTCTATCTCTGTTCTTTAAACAAATATTTTCAAAGGATATAAACAAATGCCATCTGATCATTATGCATATCATTAATTACAAAGGTGAATTATGGGTGAAAATTTCAGAAGCAGAAACTGTGGAAACCAATTAACAATGGAAACTACGTTTACAGTTTGACTTAAGAATACATGAAGACATCATCTATTAACCTTTAGCCTGCTGGCGGCAAGTGATTCTGCCTTTGCGACCAGTGCAGATCAAGATCAGCCTGCATGTCCATGCAGGCTGATCTTGGTCTGCAATGTTCGCCTTTCAGTCAGTATCATTTTGGTAAGCACCCCTTTTAACAGATAATGGTACTGTCCAAATTAAAGCATGGACAAGTTCATTATAGAAACACAGCAGGGTAAGGGTTAAATATATTCTATTTTGTCTTTCCAATTGCCTTCCAAACTGCAAATATGGCAATGCAATCGAACCCTATTTAAAGGTCGATAGATACATGATTTAATGAAATTATTACATTAAAACAAGTGCTTTTGTGTCTACTTTTCATGAACATTACCAGATAGGAACTAACTTAAAAACCTGATAATCAATTAAAAGATATGAAAAAAGTGAAACTTCTCTTCTCTTATAATGATGAAGATAATATAAAAAGTAAACCAACATCATGTCAGGTAAAAGCATTGTGTGTGCACTAACTTAACCGGCAGTTGTGGGCACACTTCCCCCGCACATGAAATTACCAGTCCTGTCCTTCCTGCAAAGATGGTTTCTCCATCCTGAGGAACAATCATATTTTGAATATTTGACCAATCAGAAGAGCCGAAACAAACAGCTTCCTTCCAACTCATCTGCATTCCATGCTATGATTGGTTTTCATTCCACACAGCTTCGCAGTGAATGAAAATCTTGATTGTGATGGGTTGAGGTCAGTATTTCAAAAGCAGGACAAGAATGTGATTATACACACTATGACATATAAATAAATAAATTGATATTGTCTTCGTCTCTTCTCATATATTTGTGTTCTATCAACCATTCTATTTGTTCTTTGATAAGTTTTTTGGATGGTAAAAACATATTTTTGAGGATTTCAACAAGTTCAGTCTGTAGGGCTGCATTGGTGATCTTTTTACGCATTTTCATTATTTTCACAATAGCCTCCTGCAATTGAAATAAAAAATCTTTACCACCATGTACAAGCATGGAAAATAAAACTAACTTACAAAATGAAATATTCCATTTCATTGGATACAGAAATCTCGGGCATTTTTTAACATTAAAAGCAGCTTCAAGTCATATGTAAAATGAGAAAATATTCATGTAGTTTTAATACAATTTATCCCTCACATACCGTATTTTCCGGAATTAAGGCCCCCCCTCTAATTAACGCCCCCCACCCGTTTTGGAGGGGAAAAAAAGTTAACAAGAATGAAAAAAAATCACCTACCTCATTTTTATAAGTCCACATAATAAGTAATTTACAGTAAGTATCCAATGTATTAAGAATTAAACACACTATTAAACAGTACATGTAACGTAAATCCAAAACGTTTATACTAAGTACGGTACGTATCCAATCATCAAATAGAAAATTAAACGGTAAATCCATTTTTGATTTGTTTTTGCACCACCTGCGCACAAGCTTCCTGTCAACTTTAAACAAATTTGCGGCAAAGTGTTAACCTTTTCTTCGGCAGTTCTAATAACTTTTAATTTAAAAGCCGGCACATAAACAGCGTGTCAAACCACTGACATTGTGTATTGCAGTACCCGCATGTACTAAGGAAAATATTATCGGAGTACACAGCTGTTTGGGTATGATGACGTAATGTGTAATGTCGCGAGCGTGTCACGGAATACATGAGGTACCGTATTTAAATGCATAATTTTAAGACAAACTGCATTAAATTAGATGCCAAATAATTACGTTTTGGGGGAATTAAACAACACAGAAACACTTTACAGTTGGTTTGAACGATGTTTTTAAGTTTTGTAAAAATTTTTATTTTTTATTTTTTTACCTCAAATGAACGCCCCCCCTCTTTGGAAAATGTAACGCCCCCGGGGGCGTCTATTCGGGAAAATACGGTATTTATTATATTGTGATTAAATTAATTCAAGTCTTATTTCCTTGTTTTCATTCATCTGTGGTGGACACACTATCGAGACAAAATTGCAAGACATACTTAGCATTCAAAATGATTTTTTAAATTCTGTTCGAATAGCCAAACCAATTTTTTCACATACCTGTACACGTAAGATACGAAGCTGCATGATTCCTTCATTGTCTTCTTCCTTACTCTTCTCTGTTGACAACTGAAGACGACCAATCAAATTGATCTTTCCACGCTTCTGAACTTTACCATTTTTGCTGTGAAAAGAAACTTTAATTCTGCGGATCATTTAAAAAAAACTCTGAACTCTCTGTCTTCCATTATCAAATATCAAAACCATTTAAAAGAGAAATTTACTCAAATTCTAGCTTTATGAGGACTATAATTATGGTCAGCTTGAATTATTTCTTCCATAAATGTAAATTTTTAAGATCTGAGTTCTGGTCTTTAAAACAGACTTCATTTCCCATTTCACACAGGAGGCAGACACAGAAAATACAAGATAGGGTACAACGTACAAGTACAAACCTGTTCTCCGCAAGGAACTGCCAACTTCCCCACATGAATCAGAGGTGGAGGACGAATGATTGCAGACACAATGTCTTTTATCAAATCGTCCCGGAGAACATACACCCCGCCCGGGGATCCAACTCACGATCCCGCGATCTGTAGACCAACGCTCTCCCTACCGAGCTAAGCGGGCAGGCACCACCACTTTTAAAGGATGTAAACTTGTCATACAAACTTAATTTTTCATGTGTGACTTAAAGTCCAAACAAACATTATTTACTGTACAAACTAAGTGCCTGTACCAACTAAGATCATTCCAAACCTCTTTTTAACTTACATTAAGGCAAATTCCTGATTAGCCCAGAACTGGGTTCCGTCTGTTATATCTTTCGGTGATTTTACCTCGCTTGAACAACATAACACTTGACGTTTGATCTTTGGAAATGCTACCAAGGACTGAAAAAAAATTTGCATAAGTTGTATTTAAGGCCAAGGTATTTCTCCAAGTATATGCATGAACTTAAGATGTTTTCTAGTATGTAGCGTAACAAGAGCTTAAGCTTGCCTTCTCATCAAGTCATAATTATATAAACAAGAGGAATTTCTAATTCCCAGTGTACAGTTAGTGCATGACCACTTTTCAAACTAAGAAGACTTCTCAGAATTTTGCAAAGCATAGCATCAACTACCTACCCATAATGTTCTTCTCAACTCTGTATCAGGCAATTCTGTTGCTAGTTTCAAACTTTCATATGAAATTTTATCTTTTGGCCTCTGATTCCAAGCAAACAATACTGTCATTTGAAAAGTTGTCACCTCCACATCAAAACGTCCAATATCATTGCAAAATGTTATCTGAAATAGACACAGAACAGGTGTACTAAGAAACTCTGCGCTCCACACAAGTAACAAAAATTGTTATAATTCATATAAATATTAGTGATCAAAGATACCTCAAATGAACAAATGGTAAATAGAAGACAGTTGTTTGTATCAGCGTTGGATTGAAAGAAAAATCTTTCACTAAATATCTAAGTGAAATATTTCCTGGGAGTGAACCAGATGACGTTGGAATAACTTTTGGTGCAACCCATTTGTACACTGACGAGATATGAAAATGCAACAAACTTAGGCCTGAATATATTTTTACTACAAAAAGCATCACCTTGAAATGTTCAACACATACATATCTCGATATTCTATACCCATTGTGTTAATTTTACAGTCTGTTGTGCTGATTAAATTGGAACACAATGGGTATATAGTATCGAGATGTGTATATGTTGAACATTTCAAGGTGATGCTTTTAGTAGTAAAAATATATTCAGCCATATGTTTGTTGCGTTTTCATATCTTGTCAGTGTATGAATTCTTGGATAAATCGGATATGTGTATATATACAATAAAATATGGTAAGACTAAAATACTTTCCAAGTTGCATAGTGTAATATCTGTGTAAAATCTGAGACTATTGAGCAAAAGACAGAAAATTACATCATTTTCAATGATTTAACCAAAATTTACCCCTTCGTCCCACACATTGTCACATGCATCAACATGACATCTACATTTGAATATAAAGGCACCTACATTAAAAAATTATGTACCAGTGAAAATCATATTTGCTATTTTCCCTATAAAGTTCATAGTTAATCAGTACTTATCTGATTTCCTAACAGTAACTGAGAACATATCTCTTGCAAAATGAAGTGAGTGCACTTTCAGTCTCGAGGAACAAATACATGAGCCTGACTCACAATTCCATTTGACATAAGGTGGTGCCACTGTAACTTGCGTCCACTGTGTTTCTGTCTGTAGAAATCTTCCACCTGCGGGATATAATCCTCCAGCTCCATCGGTAGAGAGACAGACAGACGATCACTGGATCTCGCCCAGGCACCAGCGTTCAGTATCTTTATATTTATTGAATCTGAAAACCCAGCATTTTGGTTAAAGCATTATCCATTAAAAACTGTGGCAATATTAAGTTTGTATGGAGTCTTTAGAGTTAAGTTTGAAAGATAAAAGCAAATGGTCATGCAAGTCTCAGCATGTAAACCACATACTGAATTATCCCAGTCTGACATTGTCAGGATATGACATCATGTCATCAGAACGAAACACGTATTGTAAAACTGGTATGATATAGTTGCATTAATAACTCTACTAAGTAAAGAATGATTCTGAATCATTATCATTATTATAAAATACATTACAGATTACTGTACATGCAAAGTTTGCAAACTTTCTCTGACATGCAAGCAATAGTGCTTGATCAACTCCATCTAGCGTGTTATTTCAGAAGACACCTAAATATCTGCTTGGATAGAAAATGTAACATACCTGCAATATATTCATTATTATTTCTATGGGCGTCTTTGAATTCTATATTGAGGTCCTCACTAACTTTGATGTCCTGGAACATTCTAGCTAGCTTGTTCACATAATCAGCTGGCATACCAACCTCCTGTAACACAAGTAATTTATTACTTATGAACGATATATCACAGAATCACTTTACAGCATGTTTGCAACACATTACCAATTTGTATTTTTTTCCTGAATCTCAGAAAATAGGTTATAAAGATAAGGAATCAGGAAGTATCTGTCTTTAACCTTTCTGTTAACCTTCAGCCTGCTGGCGGCAAATAGTTCTGCCTTTGCGACCAGTGCAAACCAAGATCAGCCTGCACATCCGTGCAGGCTGATCATGGTCTGCACTGTTGGCTATTCAGTCAGTAATTATTCAGCAAACACCCCTTCAGGAAATAAATGGTATTGCCTATATTGAACGATGGACCAGTCCATTTTAGAAATTCAGCAGGGTAAAGGTTAAGGATATTGTAGAGTTTAAGGTCATATCAACACAGATCAGATCATATTGCAACCTTCAAGTATTATCACTGGAGGAAGACTCGAGGTGTCCCTTCAGACACAAGCAGACATGGAAGACTGCTGACCTTCGATAGCTTCCTTGCATGTGGACCTGAATAAGACTCGAGCTACAGTGAAGGACAAGTGATTCAAAGTAAACTTGACAACAGTGAGCACCGCCAATTTCACAACTGGAGTCATCAATAAAGACAATTTATACCCAAAGATGCGGCTTTGGTACAGAAAAAGTAAAATGTTGCGATCATGACCTTTGATCTTCAAGTTTGACCTTGACCTTAGACCAAGTGGCCTTGACTGTACACAGCAAGTCTTCTTAATGAGGATAACAGATGATGCATAAAAATCCTTTCAGGTTAAACAGATATGGAGCTGACATTAATTTAAGCTATTTGAACTTTCATCTCCAAGTGTGACCTTGAACTTAATGATCAAGGTCATAATGCTCTATGTCTCGTCTTCATGAGGTAGACAATTGGTGCTCTTAACCTTGGACAAGTGTGGCCTTGACCTTGGACATACTGACACGGGCTGTGTGCTCTGCACATTTCTTTGGTGAGGTACACAACTGATGTTAGTTTATGAAACTCTTTTGAGCGGTTTAAACAATATGGAATGGACAAGAAATTAAACTATCTGACCTTCACCTTGGACCTAGTGAACTGGGCAGTGCACTTTGCACATCTTGATGAGATTTACAATTGCTGTTAAATTTATGAAAAGCAGTTAAGAAGATATGGAGCAGACACAATGGACTGACGGATGGACAAAATGGATGACATGTGCAACTCCAATAGCGCCCACATATACTTTGTATCAAGGGGCACAACAAGTTTACTGATGGCTGCATGCCGGTATGTTTAATAAATATTTTAATATACTCTATAAACTTACCCTCAACCACTCAACCATATTTTCTTCCTTCTCATTGTCAGCGGATGTATCAAGTATAAGACGTCTTGTCAAGTGAGCTTTGTGATAACGCATGAACACGTCTTTATTCTGTACATATTTCAGCACCAATAACTGTCGTAATCAAAGCGAAATATATTTAGTCATTCTATCAGATATTAAGCCTTTGCAGAAATTTTTATGTAATTTAGGAACAATTTAACAACATTAAACAGAATTTTGCAGCAAAAAAAATGCTTTTACACAAGGTTTGTATTAATGTTGCTATTAATTTTTCTTTCTTTGACTACTCTGCAAGTCATCTGTACATTTAACAGCTGTTTTCATTTAAACAGATAAAATGTGTTTCTCATCATTTATCAAACCCTTTGTGCAAATATGCACACACTATTTCAGTCCAGTTTGTATGTCTGTCAACTGATCATTACAAATCTAAAGTTATTCCAATAATTTTGATTTATCATGCATTTCTGGTCTTCAAAGTCCTGCATAGTTTTAGTCTTTTCAGATGTTTGTATGCTGCAGACTGTAACAAATGTAAACTAAATGTAACATGATAAGTAACTTACAACATCTCTGAGTTTTTTCTCTACCTCCTCTGATGTAAGTTTTTTACTAAGTGGAGTTTTTCTCAGTAACATATCACAGTAGTTGGCTAGAAGTTCTGGACATTTTGACTCAGGCTGAGTTTTTGTGCCCATACTGAAAATAAAAGAACAAGAGTGATATCAACACTGTATAACTCATGCCCGCTGAAAATGCACAAAACTCAGGATAAAATGGGAATGTCCACTTTATGCTGATTAAGACCAAGCTCTTAATTGAAATGGATTTAAACTGTTGGACCAAGCTCCTAACTGAACTGGATGAAAACTGAAGGAGTTGAGTACACAAGACAGTGTGACATAGAAAAATATTAGAGAGTAAAACAGGCCTAACAAAAAATATTATTCAAAGAGTCAAACCGTTTGCATAAAATATCCAATAAGGTTAATAAATCTTAAACAGTCTTAAGAAAGAAACAAAGAAGCACTGTTATTTGACTTAGAACAAAGTTGTGATATGCTAAGAAGAGGAGTTTATCTCATTTTACCTACCCCTTATTTTTGATGGGTATTTCCAATTTGAATACGCTAGTGTCATTGACAACATTTTTATAGGCTTTATCTCTAGCTGTAAGGAAGCGAGGATCATCGTTGAAAGCTTCTCGTACTAGAGCACTGAATCTGTTAAACAACTCTAATAACTGCTCTACGTATTTCTCAGAATCCTGGAATAATTAAAACATGTATTTAACAATTTAGTAATTGGCTGTCTATGTTTATCTTGGCTTATCAAAATGTACATTATACCATACTTGGGTGGAAAACATCAACAGGTATATTATATTGCATTCCAGTGTAAAACAGAGTTGCTCCTCAAAGAATTAAGTAAACTGTAACTTAACAAGCCAGCTACAGACCTTCATTGCCGAGTGGTATACCTTGCTGACTTCAAATCATTTGGCTATATCCAACTGCATGAATTCTTACCTAGTCAACTTTGGAGATCCCCATTAACAGTGGCAATAATGTAGGGCATAAAACCAGTGGTCAATTTTAACTTCAAATATCTTTATACTGAGTAAAATATGTCATGTTTCTGACGATCAATATTATCAAGAGTACAGCAGTCAACAGTCCAGAACTACACACATCACCTTTAAAGACCCCCCTCACCACATGACTATTCCAGGTGGGAATCTCAACATTTTCCTAACTTAGAGTAAAATCATTATTTGTGGGCAGCATTTTTGTGGACTTTGTGGTTGTGTCCATCCACAAAGTTAAATCCAAATGAACAAATAAAATTCCCATTTAGATTATATACAAAATAAAAATTCCACAAATTCATGTCCTCATGAAATAGCCATTTCCTGACCACAAAATGGAATGATTTTACACTATACAAGGAATTGTTCCTATCGAATATAGACTTACTGAAGTGATAATATCAGCAGCTGCAATCATGTCAGCAAGACCTTGGTTTATAACGTGGGCTTCAAGGTCGTGTAACATTGGAGTTATACCATCTGGTACACGGTCCATTAAATTGAACATCAAACGTAACCCTGGAATTGATAAAAACACTCAATGTGGATAAAAACTTTTAAAGTCATTTTAGGCCACAAAAACACTCCTTTTTTACCTATAATACTGAAGTACAAGCAAGCTGTTCATTATGCTCATTCCAGTTTTAAGAACAACACTTCTGAAAAAAAAACTTTTTCTTTCATAGAATTTCTGTTTTTCAAATTTGCCTCTGTCCATGATTATATATATTTTGTTGATGTTTTCATGCATCTGGAAGAGATCTGAAACCAAATTTTATCTGACAAGTTCTTGCAATTTTTTCATGACTTTGAAGTATGAATATGACTTTTACAAATGAGCAAAAGTGCATGCACATTTAAGGAATCTTTTAGGACTTACTATCAGTTTCGTTACTTCTGATCATTTGAGCACATTCCTGCAGTATTGTCTCTTTGAACGCCGTAACCAAAACATTTACACAACATTCTGTCAACTGAAATAAAATTTTACAGCATTTATTATTGATGCAAATTGTAAATGATATTCAATGTAATACTGACATGGTGGTGACATGGTTTATAGCATTGTACCATCTTGACAACAAACCTAAGAGTTCAGTGTATACTTTACGCCTGTCATGCCAATGAACCAGAATAGTTTCTGTAATGAGAGTGTCTTCTGTATCTTGCATTGTTCTGCTACTTAAAATATTAACTCTTCTGTATGAGTCACCTGTATGTGTAACCAATGGCGACCACAAATAAATCTATATACAAACAAGCAGGTGAACAAATATTTCAGTTAACTGATTGAACTGTCTTACTTTAAATTCAAGCAGAACTACATTTTTAAAATTTTGTTCACATGAACTATTATAAAATAAATATGAACTATTTGGAAGTATTGTCATGAAACAGCCCAAATGATATTAGTTTATACAGTTTTAATGGTACTACTGCTGACTGACATATAAGAAAAAAGGTTTTTGGCAAACTGCATTTCTGTGATACATACTGCACTAACAGATGTACAACCCCAGCCTGTTTCTAGGTATCTGCGAGCTCTCCCTTCTTCTTCCTTCAGTTTGGCATCAGCATACCGCATGTAATTTTGTACACCATTTGCCTGTAAATATTGTGGAGCCTTGAGCTTATAGAAGGCTTTTGTTGCTTCCAGATACGCCTTCTCAAAGTTTTCTCTGTAGATCTTCAATTTATCCTCCACATCAGAACTGAGATTCACTGCAAAAATATGTACACATCTTGAACTGTCTACTTCAGAAAATGCAACTTACTATATATTTAAGGTATGCACACTCTCCGTATAAATGAAGTACGAGCTATTTTACATCTGTTGTAGTTTTAACAGACACTTTACCATTAAGTATCAAACCTGCATTGATAATTCCTAAGCTTAATTTCAAAACGAAACATTAACAAGAGCTGTGCTTAAGACAACCAATGCTGGACTATTCTAACTGTTGTCCCAGAAGTAGGAATATTATACTAAATGTTAAAATATCTGTTTCAATCAAGTATCTGCATTAGTTTTGGAGATAGTAACTTACATGCAAAACTTTAACCAGAAGTTTTTAAGTTCAAAAGGGGAAATAATTTTGCAAAATACATGTCAGAGTTATGGTACTTGATGCTATGACCTATTTTTATAAACCTGAAGAAATGTGTGAAGTTTCAATTCAATATGTACATTAGTTTTTGAGATGCAAAACTTTAACCAGAATTTTCTAAGTCCAAAAGGGGGCAAAATTTGGCCAAAATAAATGTCAGAGTTATGAGTCTTGATGCTATCACCTAGTTTTATAACCCCAAAGTCAAATGTGAAGTTTCAATTAAATGAGTTTTGGAGATAGTAACTTGCACAAAGAACTTTAACCAGGATTTTCTAAGTACAAAAGGGGGCAAAATTTGGCCAAAATACATATCAGAGTTATGGGACTTGACCCAGTGAGGTTGGTAATTGACCTAGAAAAAGAAAAAAATAAGCTTCAAAGCTATATGCCTTTATATGATAGCTGTATGTACTTGCATGCAAAACTTTAACAAAGGTTTGATGCCGACACCAGGGTGAGTAGAATAGCTCGGACTATTATCTGAATAGTCAAGCTAAACACTAAAGACAGAAATTAAATTCACACAAATTAAAGAATTGTTTTTCAGTAACTTTTTCCATCTGATTTTACTACAAAAATGCCTTTTGTTTTTTGAAAATTATCATGGTAACAAACATTCTCCCCCAGAAACCATTATCAAAGAAACATACTTTCAGATTCATGCCAAATTCTTCAAAAATTTAGGATGTACTTTTGAACGTCAAAAGAGAAAAAAATAGCTGTATCATTCTGAGGAAGTATCAAGTATTAACTAATACTGATTAATATATTTCATAGATACTGCAATCTCTTTTAAACATTTTGATATGATCATCATGATGTATGCCCCTTTAATTTCAAACAAGTAATCATAATTTCAGTACAGGAACAATAACTGTAAGATATCTCATACATCTATGAGCAGGCCTTTTAAATATGTAAGTTGTTATTTGAAAAACACATACCGTATGCATGTCCCTTTAAATATGTACATAATTTTAGTACAGCCACAATAACCATAAGATTCCCATACAGCTATGACAATGCCTATTTGTATATTTAAAACATAGTTTTAATACAGAAACAATCACTGTATGATCCTTGTACACCTATGACATTACCCCTTTAATATGTAAAACATGGTGCAAGTACAGAGACAATTACCGTAAGATTCTCGTACACCTATGACAAGTTGCGAGTCAAAAGCTTCACCATTTCTCTCTGCATGTACAAGTTTCATTGCGCTGTCCTGCAGACGCTGTTTTATATTTGAGAAAATACTGTGGTTCCAACTGTCTAACATCAACTACAAAAGAATACAATGTGTACTGTAAAAAGTGTTTACTAAAAAATTACTGGGTAAATTTAACCATGATCATGAGATACATGTATTGTAGATTGCTTACATTACTTCAAACAGTAACATGGTGACAAAAGTAAATGAATGTTACAGTGTTTGAATAAAAAAGATAACACTTTACTTTAAGGAAGAGCAATGCTAAGATTTTTCTATAGATATCTACTATTTTCTTCACTACATTTCTTCTTAGAATCAATTACAATTTCATATAATATTATAAGTATTACTAATCAACAGCTCATGAACAGACCCAATTAAAAGGAACCCGCTATTATTTTTCTTTGTTACATTCCACGATTCCAAAGGATCTTTTTACAGATTTTATCTACTTCAAAAACACATCTAAAATGAGTTGTACCACAACCATTCTTGAAAACTTCCATGCTCCCTCAATAGTGACCACTTTTTTGCAATATGGATTAGGAGAGCACAAGAACCAGTAATTTCAAATTCTGCTGAATCTTAATCATTTTATGTTGGATATGGAAATTTAAAAATTGCCAAGACATCCAATATCTTACTTTTCTGACTATGCTTTCCTCCCCTTGTGTCTTTTTCTGCATGGGTGTGTGTGTTTTGCTTGCCAGGGACGTCTCTAGCTGCATGAAAGGTTTTGGCAGATAGTCACACTGCGTGAAGAACTTCCCCCACTCTGCAATGTAGGCTTTCAACAGGGCAGAATCTTCCTGAGTATGTAACACTCTCTGAATAATCAAAAACTCATATTATAGCATTGTTTTTTTTTTCTGTTTGAACATAATTCTTGTGCAAAAATAAACTTCTACTGCGAAAACAATATTTGTGGGGGGAATAACTTTTGGTGAATTTTGTGCTTTAATCCACAAAATTAAATCCCAACCAACCAACAAAATATCCATTCATTTCATCCCCAAAAAACTGCAGTTTTGGCCAAACAAACAAAAATGGAAATCTCATGCCCACATAGTCTGATGATTTCACAGAATCAAGATCCTGTTTACAATGTGGCTAAAACAAAATTGACTTTTGGATACGATACACACAGAGAAAATATCCTATTTCAGGTAACATTTTGCCTATATTTTCCTTATTACTTGACAGATTTTCATCAAATATAGAGCGTCAAAAGCAGCGAAATGAGTGCTTTCCTCAGCACAAAACGTCTGCAATCAGTTCTCAGTCCTTTTCTCAAACACTTCACCCAGTTGCAAAAGTATGTGTACACAGTTAGTCCATGAAAAAGTGTTTGAGAAAAGTGTTGTACATACATATGCTAGAGACAGCATTTGAAACTTGATGAAAACTATATTTCTTTCATTACCACCGCACATAAAATGAGCTGGTTTGAATACCTGAAAATTTCTTCCATTAATAAAGATGACAGCTCAGAAAAATAACAACCACTCGATAATAGTCAGTTTTCATGTAATATGGTAAAATGAAATGGTTTAATAGTCTACAGTTTAACAAGGGGCCAGCCAAATGATCAAAATAGGGAAGATGAAACTTACATTCTGAGCATGTTTAATGAACTCAAGGATATCATCTTGCAGGGCTTGGTACACTTTCTGTGGACCTTTGTCATCCCATAGACACACGGAATGAACAGCCCTGAAATCAAATATACGTGTATGAGCTTGATGATAGGTAACACAATTCATTTTAAAAAGCTGTATTTATACAAATGCAATCTATATAAATGCAATCACCATTAACGCCTGTAACACTTTTTATAAGTGACACAAAATGACCTGAAAATGATTTGCCTAAAATTAAGTCAAAAGCAATCAACACCTTCAAAGAACACACATTTACACATTACTTTACTATTTATATATATCCAGCAGCATTAATTAATATAATTTTGCATTAGTCAAAGTCCGTGTAATCCTTAATATGTAACTCTTATGATGCAGGTGCATGTATCATATTGCTCCTTCAAAATCTATGTATGAGCCCAAGGTCTGTCTTGATGCACATACAGGAAATATATAATATGCTGTACATTTAGTACTATTATTAAATACCCCTTCTGGTTTCAAATAAACACTATCTACTGCTATCAACAACAATAATCCCATCACAATGAAGAATCACTACACAACAGAAGCAGGTTTTAATCCTTATCATGCTGGACACGATTGATTCTGCCTTTGCGAACCAGTGAAGATCATGACCAGCCTGCACATCTGTTCACTCTGATCATGATCTGCACTGTCTCTTTTTTGTAGGCACCCTTTTTAACAGTTAATGGTACTGTCCAAATTGAAAGATGGACAAGTTCATTATAGAAATTTAGCAGAGTAAGGGTTAATTTTACCAGAATAGGTCATGCCACTCTGATCTGGTGACAGGCTCTTGACGCAGCAATTTCAGTACCGAAGGTCTCATAGAGGGCCATTTCTCTTCAAATTGTGACTGCCCTTGCTGAAATAAAAGAAAATTCTAGACTTTAGTCACTTACTTATTATCAACTGCAATCAAATAAGTATGTCCAGTTTAAGTGAGACTGTAGAGCACTTACTGTAATTACATCAGAATGCAAAAGTAATGTCACTATGTCTAAAATACATAAATTCCTCATTATATCAAAAGGTATGCTTTTCATTCAATTCTGATAACTTATTAAAAAAGGTCATATTTAAAGGGTTGTTCCACTGTTATATAGACATTCAATTCATATTAAAGGCGTATGCTAGAATTCCCTGTATATGAGACGGGCGAAAATTTTCCCAATAACAGAATTTCTTTAAACTTTGGATATTGAAGGACAATCATCTAAGAAACAAAAATATGCAATAAAAATCATAGGTCACCGGTATCGAAAAAGAGTTATCTGCCCTTGAAAACGCCATTTTTGGGGGAAATGCGGTTTTCAAGCGCAGATAACTCTTTTTCGATACCGGTGACCTATGATTTTTATTGCATTTTTTTGTTTCTTAGATGATTGTCCTTCAATATCCAAAGTTTGAAGAAATTCTGTTATTGGGAACATTTTCGCACCAAATTCTAGCATACGTCCTTAATGCTGCCATTTTGCCGAATGTTAATATAATGTTCTTTGAAAAATAGAGAAACAAACAAACAAAATACAATTTGCATCAAAATAATACAGAAAATCAAAAGTAACTACACAGAGGTGAAATAATCTCCTTCTGCTGTCTGCTGTTACAACTTTCAGAGCAGGTTAAAAGTTGCTAAATTGTAATGTTTACACATTTTTGCTGCTAGGCAACACGCAATTCAATTTACGAAAATCTGAATTTTATAACGTCAGTGACATGTGGCTTCTATTGTTATAATGCTTGCCAGATATGTCCATATCTAGAAAACTATGCAATATATCTGTCTACTTAGTTAGAAAACTATTGCACATATATCAAGATACTTGGGCCTGATTTTTGTTGCTTACTTCTCATTATATATACATGCTTTTTTAATGACCTTCAGTGAAATTACTTATGGACCAACCCTCATGCATGGTGACAGACAAAAATTAGTACAGAAAAAATATGTTGGAACTTCGAAGTGGAAATAGAGAGACAGTCGATAGTGGTTTGTGACAGACTATTCCATAACCTTATGGAATCTGGAAAGAATGACACCTGGGTACGGGCATAGGGCACAAGGAACACTGCTTTAAGGGCTGGAGGTGCATCAGTGGAATATCAACAAAACAACTGACTATCCGATATATCATTATGACCTTTGCAAACTTAGCTATCCAAGTTGGCACAGCATGTCTGTGACACTACTGGTGCTGCAAAAGTCTGAATAGACCATCCTTGCTGCCGTTTGTTGGACCATCTCTGGGCTTGTAGATGTTAGCTGCCGTAAACGGTGGAGTACTGTATATGAGGGCGTATTAATGTCCTATAACATAGCTCTTTCGTCTTTCTGGGACAAAGATAAATGTTACTGCATAATAAATAACTGGATGTTATTGGACTGCTAAACTATTGTGCTTATATGATGGTTCCAGCTCAGAGTCTTATGGAAATTTATGCCCAGGTATTTCGCTTTGTCAGTTTCTTCAAGTATATGTATCCAACGATCCTTCATGGAACTTTGATTGATCGATGGATTTTGGTAATATGCAGATATAACTGCCTAAGCCAGTCTTTTCCCAGTGTTGTATGTTGTCTAAATTCTGCCAGAGCGCCTGAGAATCTGTCTTTGATTTGCTTTGGACGTTTAGATATATAATAATAAAAGAATGTTTTGGACAGAGTGCTAACTTTTGACTGTCACTGTCCTGTCACATCCAAATTCATTCTGAATATTTCTGTTAGGAAATCCCATGAATCTTTCGAATGTTTTGTAAAATGTACATCAATGTATTCGGTTTTTTTCTCACATTTTGGGACTGAACCATACTGTGGTTAGATTCGTGAATTTTTGCCAAAATAAGGGGAAAATGTACAAATTGCAATATCCATACCTGTTAAAGCCGATATGAAGACATTACTGATTCTTATGTTTAATTAACTGTAACTCAGTGTGATAAGGTAGTTTACAGATCAATTTCACAGACTTTCATATTCTTGAAACAGTCAACAATCTTGTTAAGTTGTGCTGTAGGCGAGACTGATGAAGGACTTTGTTTACGGATACATACATCCTCAAGACTGTCCACTGACATCTTCACTACATGAATTTATTGGAGCACGACGGTCTGGACAGTATTTTTTTATTTTTTTATTTTTGAACATCTTTGTTTTCCTAACAGTAAAATCATGTATGGGTAAGGCTTTGAGGGATGGCAACTATAAAATATCAGATCCTAAAATAAGCATCTAATTAGTAAGGCTGGAAAAAGAAAGGCTAGTAAAACAGGAAAAACCTAAAAAGTTATTTGGGAATTTTAACTTTAGAATTGGGAAAAACATATTTTAATGCTTTGGGAGTTCCTCCTTATTTATTGGAGGCATCTTCATTTGGGAGGGAAGTTGTGGCAGCTTATGATGACTAACAAATACAGATGACTCGCCAATAGCGGGTCACTATCAACACTTTTAGCATGTGGTGAAGAATGTTTAGACTTTCATGATATCTAAACTTACTAACACTTAAAACTATTGCTCACATTCATTTAAATGTTTGATTTATTTGAATCTATCTTTTATGTCTGAAGTTATAATGAAATATTTAAACCTGTCCGATTCACCAATAGGGGGTCACTTTTGCCAATAGAGGGTCACCTAGTTTATCATATTTTCTATCCATGTTTTACAGTCTTTTTTTTTCTGACAAAACATGACTGTGGTATTGGAAATAAACATTTCAAGGCAGAATATAATGAGAATCAATATGTTTACATTTCAAACTGGAGATACTAGGTAAAAGGAATATAGAGCTAGTTTTCACAGTTGTATTCTAAGCATAATTAGCACCAACTATACCTAAAACAAAAAAAAATGTATTGATGCACAGAACCTTATTCATTTATCTAAATTTGCCAGTTCAAACCATTATTACATCAAATCAACCATTGATTTGTATTTTTAAGCAGAATAAACAATCTTTTGATTATCCCTGATATGGATGACCCTTTATTGACTAAATGGCCGCCTCTGCTTGATGGCACTTTTTTTCATCAAAGTCAATCTAAAATTCATAATCATATTATTCCTATGAAAGTGTGTGTTTTACTCTTGAAAATGGTACCAAATTTGTGTGGTTTTATCTAAGAAACTGTGAGGTATGCTCAAAAATAGTCTACTTCGAAGAATTCAAGAGTGCTAAAATCCAAGTCAGGAAACTGGTTGCAAGAGTTATCTATTCATGGAACTCAAACTCATTAGATTAGATCCATCATCTTTTGTGTAATAATTGGTAAGTGATAAGTTTATATTACTTGATACTTAAACATTGTATACTCTAATACGTATTAGAGAGATTCACATTTTATTTTCAAGTGACCCGCTATTGGCAGTGATTCTCTATTGGCGAGTTGACTGTATTTAAATGGATGGACTAAAAAAAAACACACATATTAAAAATGGATACTGCCTTAAAAATCTGGAACATCTTTCAAAACTAAGGAATGTATCCCAAATGAGACGGATGACAAGTGAACCTAAACAGTTACTGCATGACAAAGAAACCAAATTTTTATTCCCCTCCCAGTCAAAAAAAAACATGATGGTTTTATTGCGTAATATATGTAACATATTTAATTTTATGAAAACGTAAGTGTTAAGTTCTTGTTGTCTGAATAGGCGATTAGTTGGCTGCATCAGCCATTGTAGGTAACAAAAAGCACGCAAAATTTACCTTCAACATTTTTGACAACTTTTAGTTGTCACTTGATTTTTCGTCTACATAAAGGTGCATGTTCTTCCTGTCATCGAATAAAATATATAGAAATCAAGAATATGAATAGAGTACAAGAAAATACTCGCTTTCTAATAAAAATATCATTTAAATGGTGCTAAGATGAATAGCTGAAGTTATGTTTTGGCCTTGTTATTTATTATAAGCGTAATGATAAACCCATTTATTTGTATAGAATATATTCTTGTCGAGATTTCAACCAAGCTCAAATGCCTAAAAGCGCGAAAAGAAAATTGCGAAAATGACTGTTATACGCAAAAAGGAGTTACAGAAATTTGTGCATTTTTCAATACAGTATGATAGTACGATGAAATTACTTAAAGGAAAAAAAATAAATACCAATGTTGAAGGTAAAACACCGTGCCTCTTTATCTATTGTGATCTGAAAACTACCTTTTGTGCAGAATCTAGGTAAATTCTTAACGAAAAGGAGAGCTCTATATTTTTTTTTCAAATTACTGAATTCATATAATGCATATTTTCCCCAACACTGTATGAAACCTATTATAAAATTGCGTTCATAAAACTAAAAAATAAATTCCGATGTCTCCACACAGAATGGCATTACTTTCAAGAGCTAATTATGGTTTGTTTGTTGTCTTTTTTTTTTTTTTTTTTTGTACATAGAGCAATTGTAATGCTATTACATGACGATGATAATGTAAAATGGACCCGGATCCTTCACCTGGGTAAAGAGCGTTTTATTTCCCCAAACAACAGTAAATACATCCTTTGACTGCGTAATTAATCTTTAGCTATGCTGATATCAGGAAGAAAACAGCATTTAAAAATGAACTTACATGACTGACAACTTTAATGATGCAAGGAACCGTTACTCGTCTGTAGGAACGCACTTCATGTCGGCAATCGTTGTTTTTTTTTTTTTGTTTTTTTTTTCAAAGCAAATAAACTGACAACTTTATTGCAGGAAAAAAATGTTAAAATGTTGGAATAACACATATAATTTCGTATTGTACTCTGCACAATGCCTTGGGATTGACTGGTACTCGAGCAGGTTATTAGGCACGGGCATAGATGTATGACGAGAGCTTCAGCATATGTTATAACAAAAAGTGTATAAATGCTGTTAATAAAAGCTTAACCAAGGCAATATTTAATCGATAAATAAAATCATTCATTTCATTTGTTTTAATTATGCGTTAAAATGTCATGCTAAATACGTATAGTTACATTGAAATTGTTCAAATATAACTTGATTACCTTTCAAACAATCTTGTAGCTCTTTGATATTTTGATAACATGTCAGGGAGAATGAAAATCGTCGACTTAAAGACTCTAATATACCCAATTGTTTGTAGCGAAACATTATATGTATAATTTACTACAGTAGAACTGTACTCTGTTCTGTTTTCTTTATATTTCAAATTAAAAAAAATAAAAAAGACAACTTGGACAATTTTAAACACTTCTTTATAATCGAAGCGAGTATTTAGAGTATTTAGTTTTACAATATAATAAAACAACTTTTTTTATAGGAGATATTACCGGGAGATCCCTTAGTATGGCTGTGGTCTACACTTTAAAAACGGTATCAAACTGTGTCTCGGACAACAGAATTGGACCTAAAAATCCTCTCGAACTGTGAAGATCTCCTCATAGATAGTTTGGAAATCCAGGCCGACACTCGATAAGGTTACTTTTGACATTTCACACTTTTTTTCTGTCAAGTCAGGGATAAAGAAGCTAAACGAACTTCTTTAACAAATATACACATTTCAATAAAATTTGACTGTGTATATACATATAGTCATGATTATCCAGCGTGATTAACAGTAACAAATATGAAGGTTTCAGCCACTTACTAAGACTTTATCAGCATACTAACTTGCTACATGTAAACATCTTTCGAATCTCGTTTGGTTAGTATACCAGACAGAGAACACAGAAAAGAACTGGTTCGAATATACGAGGAAGGGGTTGGCGGGGAAGGTTATGTCAAATGAGGTTTTATTATCAGAACCCGTCATCGGAATTTGAACAGTGGCTTTGACCATTATAATTATCTTAACATGTTTACATCGCTTACGAAAAGAGCCTCGAGTGGAGTTAGCATGAGACCATGTCAATCTACTGTCCACAGTCCACAGTAAGTAATGTACTGTTGATGAAGAATAAATGGTTCTTTCCATCATTTTAATTAGTGTCTAGTAAGAACATTGTTTTTTTTTGTGCTTGTCTGTAAGATAATTAATTTGAAATTCATATGGTACTTTCCCGACTGTGAAGTCTATAATTATGAAATGGTTGTTACTTATGGACGTGGGCCAGTACTTAGTAACAAATATTCTAGCTAAACAAAATTGACCAACGGAGAATTTTATAAGACTCAGAACTCATCAGAATTACTGTTTCGAAACAAGCATTTGTTACCTCAGCAACAGTGAGGTGCTCATGATAAGCTTTCAAGTGTATTTAGCCATATGAAAGTGAATACGAGGATAGGGTACCAGGTTCTTCTGGAACTCTGTCAAATCCACATTCAGTGCGTCGTCAAGTCTGCGAGAAGCAATGCTAGAAGACACGATCTGACCTATTAGCGGTTCCAAATTGATATGTGTAAAGGTTACTGTGGCAGATGCATAGATAGCCTCGTTATTATCCACGAAGGCGCATTCGGAGTGCTCCAGGGTGGTATGTGTTGTTAAAATGGCGTTGTGTGGCTCTACAACAGCAGAAGAGACTTATGGGGCAGGATTAATAACAAACTCCAACACAGTGTTACTTCCCCTTATCCGCACAGATGATTGTTTGACAATATTCCTGCATGCGCGGAGGTTGGGTTAATAAATACCAAACTCAAGTTAATCATCCCATAATCGCCTGACAGACGCTCCATTAGCAGGGAGGTGAAGCCAGAGCCAGTACCACCACCAAATAATTGAAGATAAGAAATAAATAACTTTTATTCCTCCAATTATGAAAAGACCGGTACATTGGTCAGTAAGTTTACGAATTCTGTCGAGGACCGAGTCTATGATCTCCTTGTCGATAGTGTAGTGACCTCGAGCTGCTATGGATGGAACACTTAAAAGTAAGATTTGAGAGGTAACCCGAAAAGCAACAGATGTGATAAATTCAGCGTTCAAAACATCGCTTGGGGAATTCGTAGAATTTGTGGAATTCGTTCATGCGAGAAAGTCAAACAGCCGCCTTATGGATGGTCAGCGAATTCACCAATTAAAGGTGCCGCCCGGGTTTAGAATAATGCCACAACAGCTAGAAAATCGCAAAACAACATCAAACTGTCAGTGTGGCTTGCTTACAAAGATAGATAAAGTAGCTATAAATATGGAAGGCCGGTGCGTCATGCTAAATGACAAATAGTTAGTCGTCCATTCTACAGATAGAGGAGCATCTCTTTAAACATGTCGGCGCAGTTCAGCTTTTCGTACTTTTTGGTATTATCATTATTTTGCTTTCAAAATGAAGGAGACATGTTTTATACTGTCTAAAATCGCACTGAATTTTCGAAATCAGATGTTAAACACATGCACATGAGGTCAAAAATCTATGTCGGCGATCTAGGGTTAAATTAAATTGCATGGTACTGAAATTTAAATATCGGGACAATTACTAAACTGTTATGCTCAAATGATTAGTTAATGATATATATCTTGAACAAAATATCGCCTTTTTCAATATGTGTCAATCATGTGTATATTGATCGCATATTTTTTGTGTCGACAATTTGGACAACAGATACGTTACAACATCTACTCACTTCAAATACTCAGGTGCGTAATGCATGTTCCGGAACGACTATTGACAGTTTGAATGTTTAATGATATGATTATCAAAATAACATTTATTTATTAACGAAATAAACATATTGTAGAAAATAAACTAAGATGATGTTCAACTGCCACCGTGTTTCAATTTGTTTTTAACAGATACGTTACGAAGTGTTTCATTCAGCATACATTTATATTGCATTTATCTAGAAATGTTACTGGACAGTGTAGTAGAACATGTGTTTAACTTTGTATCTGAGTTAAAGTATTTATCTTTTAGTCCAGATTTCATATTTTTTCACTGGAGAAAACATATTAAAAACAGATACGTTACAAACAACAGATACGTTATACGTCTGTGCTATAAAAGTGTAAAAATGTTTGAATTGTTTGAAAAATCATCACCTTAACTTAAAGTTTTAGAAAATAGTTGATTACGGTTTTATTATTGATATCTGGAGTTAATAAGTCATAAATATTGAATAAAACAGATACGTTACAATTTCTATTTTTTATGTTAGATGTTCAAATTAAAGTTTTTCTATACAAAACATAAACATTTTAAGTTATATTACTTTATTTTCAAATAGAATCATATCAAAATATATGAAGTATAAAGCAAATGTAACGCCAATTAAGAAAATTAAAAATGCGACAGATACGTTTATACGAATTGGGTAAACTATTTTCACCAAAAAGACTGTATTTTCAGATATATCTAAGAACCAACAGTTATATTGTTCATAAAGTATGTTCCCCTCATCAATTCTAGTACGTTAATCTGCATGACGATATAGATCTTATTTCATAATCCAATATGAAGTGCATTTTTTGTGTAAATTACGTTCGTTTTTCCATATAATTTGATTTATTTTTTCGATCATGATATATAAATAACTTCATTTCTTATAAAACTATAAAGAGTATTTAGTCTGAACAGGTAAATAACGGACACAAATATTGTTATGTGTTATATCAAAATGTTCTTTTGAATGAAAATTCGCACTGTAACGTATCTGACGCTGATTTACAGCTATCTTTGTAAAATCAATGAAATAACAAAAAATTGTCGATAGAGCTAGTTAATTAAAATATTTAATATGTGTACTCCAAAGGCATGAAACAACTAAATAAAACCAAATCTGATTATGTTTGGGAACATCAGATGTGGGGACATTTTTGCTGTCCAAGTTGCTCCTCTATCTGTAGAATGGACCTGAGCATATGCTACTGATTTGCCAAATGCAAAGTGTCAAATATTGACTGTCAAAAGGTAAGTGTCAAACGATAAAATTAATGCTAAATCTGTGTGCTCAATCTGTATTGCAAAATGGGAAACAATAAATGCCAAATGCTTATAGCTACAAGTGCTTATTCAAATAAAGACCTGGATATATTATATTTGCGCGTGAATGCATCCTTTAAATATTCATTGACCTTTATTACATATCTTTGTCTCTATTAAAACGCCAATATTAAATCTCCCCTATTATATGTACGCAGGTTTTGAGTGTACAATATACAGACTAAATGGAAAATTAGGACTTAAAATTCCACGACTTTTAATTATGTTTACTAAATCATTATTTTGGTACCGGCCGACTAATTATCCTTATTAGGGTTACTGTAGATAATGAACAACATTATTAAATATTCATATTCCCACAAGAAACATTCAAACAAATTTAACAGTCGTGGCCTAGGCATTGTGCTAGTATCGATCTATTTATGTCCTAAGTCAAAGACCTGTATAATGCAACTGCACGAATAAATGAAACAATATCTAAAAGTTAAAAGGAAACTTAATGGCCTTTTCGCCTGTCATGGAAGGTATAACTACTTTAATGTGAACTTAGTGCATGTCCCTTCTTTCAATGCATCAGTGCTCTTTGACCTTTTTGCAATCATCAGTTCTTGAGTGAAAATAAGTCTATGAAGACTGCTCCTATGATATGTTTCCCGGCCCCTGTCTCAATGAAAAATGTGTTGAAGACGACAACCTGTTTGCCCTCCATTCTTTGGAAAGTAAAACTTCCAGTAGGCATTGAGCATCTGGTTTTGGCCGACACGGACTGAGATACATTTACCCTAAAATAAACATTTAGCAGCTTTTTGTAGTATCTTTTTCCTTTGAAGTTTAATAATATTTATTTTAAGTTATTTCTGTGGCCATGATTTTATGCAGTCAGTATTATTTTTTTCAAAACTGCACAAAAGGACTGGTCAGAAAGAAGGCTGATATAAGCGTGTATCATTGTAAACACTTGGATTTTAAGAGGAATTCCTAATATGAGGAAAAGGAATAAAAATAGAAAATGACTCCTTTTTATTTGTGCAATGATTTATAACATGTATTTAAAGGTTTTTATTCAGATTTTGGTCAAGTAATGGGTCTGTCTGATATTTTAGCAACTGATTAGTTAGAATTTCACTGGGAATATGTTTAAAATTTGATCGGGTATTAAATTTATTATACATTTCTTGCCTAATTAATTATATGAATATAAGAAATATTTATAATATTTGTGTCAAATATTTGCATTTTACCGAAATTCATTAGAACTGCAAGTTTGTCAAGCCATGACTATACTACCACTTTAGATTCTCTACAGTTTGTTAACTCAGCGCCGGGTTATAGTGATGAGTACAGCCAGTCTACCTACCCCTCTGACCCGTGACATTCCGTGCAAAGCATAGTTGTAAATACATGTACACTACTGAGTAGTGCACACATTAAACCAACTAGAGCTAATGCGGTTATTATTAAGTTATTAAGCATATAACTATTTCGCGAATTTTAACAAAAACATTTGATAATTTTAGGTTTTTATTTATTTATTAATAACTCCCTTACATCTTTAAACGATGTTTCAGCAAATAACTTTTTATTTACACTACAGTAAGTTCTTTGATTTTTATGCCCCCGAAGGTGGGCATATTAAAATCGCACTGTCAGTCCATCCGTTCGTCCGACCGTAACTGCGTGTTTGTTGTTTACTCAAACTTTGGAAAAACTAACTCAAAGATTCTACTTACTATTTCAAATGTTCGACAAACTAGACGTAGGTATACAGGTCGTGGCCAAGATCAGGTCATTGATGATAGCCAAGTTGTATTCGCAGTTAAAAGAGATACTATTTTAAGTCCAGAAGGTTTTCGACACAGTTTGAGCCCATTAGGCAAGTAAATATCGCCATACCTTCCACGTATATTTGTAGGTCCAAGGCTACTGTTTGATACAAAGACTGCGTACATGGAATAAATTGTAGAGTTTTAAGTCGAAGTGAGGATATTTTAAAATTTTGACTACATCTGGAAGGTTTTCGAGCTGGTACGTGATTCTGCAATCGGACAGAATTAGTTTACAGGTATACAAATGTATGTCCAGGCTACAGTTTGAAATCTGGAGTATCTCTAGAGGCTAGAGTAGGTCTCATGCGGATTTATAGTAAGTAATTTTAAGTATATGCTGCTACTGTTAATCTTGAACCTTGTTCAAGCCCTTACATTTTGGGTACCATAAATTGATATGTAGGTAAATGTGTCCACTTTACATAACTTTTCACTATCTAAGAGTCGATAAAATGACTTCCAAGATCTAATACTTAGTACAAACTTATTAATTAACAGTTTTGAACACGGG
Organism: Mercenaria mercenaria; assembly: GCF_021730395.1. Classification (NCBI taxonomy): domain Eukaryota; kingdom Metazoa; phylum Mollusca; class Bivalvia; order Venerida; family Veneridae; genus Mercenaria; species Mercenaria mercenaria. The sequence continues at coordinate 50,659,111 of NC_069364.1, forward strand.
GTTAGTTTAACGAAATTTCGAATTAATAAATTTCCTTTTATGCTTCGGCAAAAGTATTTGAACAACTTCATATTACTTTTCTAGTGCAATCAGCAGACTGATTTAAACCATGCTAAAATCGCTAGAAGCTTCTTTTTCCCCTTTTCGTGAGTGACAAGGTTATTAATTGTTGTTCACAATTGTTAACGAAGCACAACGAGAACCCTTAATGAGACTTGTTCATCATTTTAGTGTCTCAGACATATTCGTTACCTTGGTTCTTTGCTTGACTGTCAGTTGCTTTATTTTATTTAAAAAACAACAACAACAACAAACCCACCATATTTTAATGCCTTTACAACAAAGACCACTTTGTCGAAGGACTGTTGAACATTCCATTATCATACATTAGCAGAGACAGTCAAACTAGCCTGTTGTTATTTTGTGTCGTTGTATTCAATGCTTCAAAGATCTTCTTATTTAGATTTTATATATATTATATTATACCAGATTTATATAGCGCCCTTTCATGATAAACACGTTCAAAGGCGCTTTACAGCAACTGCAGCCACACAGGGCGCGAAATCATCCTCTACTAGTACAGACACAGAGCGATCTGACCAGAGGGACAGAGTGAGACAAAGCCCCCACAGAGAGATCAGAAATCAGATACAGGCTTGTCCGGCTAACTTAGCCTAGCTCGTTGCGAATAGACAGCCTGGTTCTTTAACGTGCCCAGTGTATAGCACTGATACACGCAAGGATTGCCTGGGTTCCTGACCAGTACACCTCTAGCTGGTGGGAAACACTGAAAAGCGTTTCTGAAAATTCCCGAGTAGCTGCCGGGGATCGAACCCGACCTCAGATTGGAAGGCCAGTGTGCAAACCACTGAGCTATCCGTCCACCCATTTTATGTGTCATGTTTGGGTCCCTGGACTTCTGGCTCTTGTCTTCGAACACCTAAGACTTGGCAGACAGTCTTATGCTATATTATACGGAGGATACCTGATATTTTACTATGAAAGACCTGGTAGATCTACTTTCCAGATCATCTTACACTTAAGACATTCACACCAGGGAACATTACCATACGTAAACGCTACTAGAATTTAAAACAGTTTAAAATCGCAAAAATTGAGATTTCTTTAACAGATAGGTCATTAAGCACAGCGAATAACCTCGCGCGCATGACTTCGAAAGCGAGTGTCACCTGTTGCATACTGTTGGACTATGTTTTGATTAGTCCACAAATAATTGAACAACGCTTTCGTGTAAACCTGAACAATAATTAAATGTAAGTTTTAAGAGGTTTTTGACAGAGGCTGTGCAATTTTTACAACACTGGTGTTACTGCGGTATTTTCTATTGGTCTTGTAAAACATTTGACCTTACCTAACATATATATCTTAAGTTATTTGTATAATCTTGACGACTCAAGATATTGTTACGGGAATGTAAAACTAACTTAAACAAATCAACAACAAATATTATTTTAACTAGGTACTATTTTTCGAACGACCGAATATTTATTCGCAAGTTTGGACAACAAAGAGTGTACGTACATTAACTTCTTTATGGTCGATGACTTGACCAAAGTCATACTGACGGACGGGAGCCAGTGCTGGGTAAAAATAGACTAAATTGGAGAATTGATAAAAGTTCTAGACTTTGACGTGCACCAAACTGCTCGTATAAGAGTCTTGCAAAGTACTTTCTCCGTCCAAAACCGGATATTTTTCAGTTGTATGGAGTGACTGACTGAACAATGGTCAAGTAGATGAAATACTTTATATCCGCCTACACCTACAATATATGCGAAATCCCAACCCCTCTAACAGTTGTAAGACGACTGAAAGAGAATATGGCTATATTGGTTCATTGTAAAAAAAATCATAGTGTCTGTGAGTCGAGGATGTGTTAAATAAATGACCACTTATTTGAAAGAGTCCGAAAATTTGAATAAAAAAGTGTTATTCTGCATACAAGTTTCATTATATTATCATTTAAAGACATATGCAGCTGTATACAAGTAACATTTCTTCCACATATTATGACAGTATAAAATACCGGTACAGAGAATACCTGAAATAATTTAGACTCAAAACATCTGGAATTCTACTAAGGCAAATATGACGAGGGAATAGAAAATGATTTTAAGTCATTTGTGCAAGCATTTTATTGCAAACAACATTTTTATAAATTACATGTTTTAATCGCATACATGAGCAAGTTGGAAGTTGACAGAATTAAGTAGTAACTGTTGCTGATATTATTTTATTGATAATTTGTCAATAGATGTAAAGATTATGTTTACTTCTGTGTTTTGGACAGTTCTTTAATATTCCTCCCCTTCTTCTTCATCCCCTTCTCCCTCAACCGAGTCAACACCAACCTCCTCATAATCCTTCTCCAGGGCAGCCAAGTCTTCACGAGCCTCTGAAAACTCGCCTTCTTCCATACCCTCGCCAACATACCAGTGGACAAAAGCTCTCTTAGCGTACATCAGGTCAAATTTGTGGTCAAGACGGGCCCAAGCCTCGGCAATAGCTGTGGTATTGCTCAGCATGCACACTGCGCGCTGAACCTTAGCCAGATCTCCACCTGGTACCACTGTCGGTGGCTGGTAGTTAATGCCGACCTTGAAACCAGTTGGGCACCAGTCAACGAACTGGATCGTTCTTTTGGTCTTGATTGTAGCAATGGCCGCATTGACGTCTTTTGGTACAACATCTCCTCTGTACAGCATGCAGCAAGCCATGTATTTGCCGTGACGTGGGTCACATTTAACCATCTGATTGGCTGGTTCAAAACAAGCATTCGTTATCTCGGCAACGGTGAGCTGTTCATGATAAGCCTTCTCAGCTGAGATGACAGGAGCGTAGGTAGCCAAAGGAAAGTGGATACGTGGGTAGGGTACCAGGTTAGTCTGGAACTCGGTCAAATCCACGTTCAGAGCGCCATCAAATCTTAGAGAAGCGGTGATTGACGACACGATCTGACCTATTAGCCGGTTCAAATTGGTATATGTTGGTCTTTCAATGTCGAGGTTACGGCGACAGATGTCATAGATTGCCTCGTTATCAACCATGAAGGCACAGTCGGAGTGCTCCAGAGTGGTATGCGTGGTCAAAATGGAGTTGTATGGCTCTACAACAGCGGTAGAGACTTGTGGCGCAGGGTAAATGGCAAACTCAAGCTTGGATTTCTTTCCATAATCGACTGACAGACGTTCCATCAGCAGAGATGTGAAGCCAGAGCCGGTACCACCACCGAAAGAGTGGAAAATGAGAAAGCCCTGCAGACCAGTACATTGGTCTGCAAGTTTACGAATTCTGTCGAGGACCAAATCTATGATCTCTTTGCCGATGGTGTAGTGGCCTCGAGCGTAGTTGTTGGCTGCATCTTCCTTGCCGGTGATGAGCTGCTCGGGGTGGAATAGTTGACGGTAGGTCCCTGTTCGAACCTCATCTGGAATACAAATGATAAATTATTGTAAACTACACATGTGCCTATGGTCTATATGCCATCTTTACAAACACACCATTTAAAGATACATCCATCCACTACCGCTGTATTTGACCATGTTGACTATAAAACACAAAAGACAATAAGCATTATGGCAAAGTTTAGTATTTGGCAATTAGCATGTCGCCCCTTCCTTCAGTACAGAGTTCTATCACTTTTCCGGTGTTTTAAAGTATAAAATTCTTATCATGGAGCAGAAAATGAAAAATACAACCCAGAACTCTACCAGTTTTATTCGGTCCGTCTCGTCAGGACGGTATTACGGTGAGATTTTTTATTTGAAATCAAAGTAAAAGATCGAAACTTTCAAATGCAGTGTAGATGCTTTCTGTGCTAGCTGAGAACCATCTAACCTATCACAATTAACCCAAAGAGACTCCTTCTAAAAGAAAGTTGTTTGCCGCAGTATATTATATACTATACTATGTGTTTCAACATAGATTACAATTACAAATCGTTGAAAGTTTAATTTAAATCTGTAGCAGTGTAGATCTGTGAAAAATGCAGGAAAGACGATTGTGAAAAAACCCAAATCAGTATTCCTCAAATGGTAATAATTGTTTTATTTTTTGTACACCCCTCCCTCCCCCTTTTCTTGTGATGGTGACAGATACGACTTTGTCCGTACGATTTTTTGTCCGTTCGAATTTGTCTGCTGCATATCTCAAAAAAAGTCGATTAAAGTTATTCAACTTTATAGGAATGTTACTTAGCATATGAATTGTGTACCTGTGGGTGTATTTTGGATTTACACCACCCGCATCCCAACCCCAAAGAAAAATATTGTATTCCCAGTTTCATTAATATTATGTTTCTCATGGTGTTTTGTAGTATCCTTATCTCCCCCTCCCCTCAAAGGTAATATGAAAGTATACTTAGGCTTGCATTGTTAACTAGTAGCATGTGACCGTATAGTGACAGTACGTGTCCTTTGGACACATATCCAGTTCATTTGACTCAGTAATTTGTTTACCTATATAATTGGCTGTATGTACCAATTCTCATGTCTTTGAAGTGAATGCGAATACTGTTCAAATAAGTCATAGCCACAGATATTTCAGTCTCGGTTATGTTGAACAGCAGCACAATAAACGGGCCTAAGAGCAAAAGAGCTAACCTTGTATCAATGCTTACTAAACCAACACTTTGGAACCAGATTTAAATAATGACTACCGGTTATTATCTAAGTAGGTTAAATGAACATCATTAAATTTTCATACTCTCAAGCAACATTCAAACAAATTTAACACTCCGGCACATTGTTTCAAGTCTATGCGCATGCGCATGGCCGATCAGCTTGTTCAAGTATCGATCGGTTATGTTTGAACAATTCTAGGGAACACTTAAAGACACATATCACGCAACAGCACTAATTAATGAAACAATGACTCAAAGATAAAAGGGAACACAATTGCTTTTTTCACCGGTCACTGAATTTCCTAAACAGAACGTCCTAAATAACTTCTTAAAAAAATCTAAAAATAACAAGTGAATGAAGTTCCTTGCATTAATAATACTAGATGCCCACGGGCAACATGTCGAGCCCGCCAGCTGATAAAAGGACTGGGAGTTGCACACGATACTATTTATAGTAACAACAAAGGGAAGTAATTCTAGGTTCTTGCGCATGACATTCCGTTTCATGATGGTGAATAATTGTGCCAAGTTACATCAAAATTCCTCTATGCATGAAAAAGAAATGCTCCAGACAAAGTCATTCTTGTATCTGACCTTTGACTTCTAAGTGTGACCTTGACCTTAGACCTAGGGACCTGATTCTTGCGCAAGACACTCCGTCTCATGGTGGTGAACATTTGTGCCAAGTAACATCAAAATCACTCCATGCATGAAGATGAAATGCTCCGGACAAAGTTGTCATTCTTGTATCCTTTGACCTCTAAATGTGACCTTGACCTTAGACCTAGGGACCTGGTTCTTGCGCATGACACTCCGACTCATGATGGTGAACAAATGTGCCAAATTACATCAAAATCCCTCCATGCATGAAGAAGAAATGATCCGGACAAAGTCATTATTAAATTTGACCTTTGACCTCTAAGTTAGACTGGCATCAGTCGTTAGAGTCATTAAATATAAAGCACTTGGCCATAAAATCAATCCTCTTTGATAGCACTTTCTAAAACATTTACAATATATCTAACCTCTGATTCTAACGACTGAACAAATGCGATCTGAGCTAGGCACTTTTCATCCCAGCTATAATAATCACCATCTCATTAGAGATCATTGCAAATGTGTTCATGATGTAACATAACCCTTGAATGACTCCAGTGCCCTGGATCATAGTTCTCCTTAATGACCTTCATAGTCTGTATAGAAGTGCTTGCCAACGTTTTATTTCACGTTTTATTTCACGTGTTAATCAACTTTATACTTTCATAAATGTATCATCTTTAAATTGAAAATTAAGGTTTAGGAGTATATCACCAAAACACAAAAATATTTTATATACGAAAAACATCGTTACCAATATGTTACCTAACAATTGCATGTTCTGCCGTACTGTCCTGTACTGAAAATATTCTGAAAAGTTGTCCCCCTTTGAAAATGAATGCCATTTGTAAAGAAATAAAAATAAACAATTGCTGAAAACTATGTTCCACTTAGTTATGTGAAATTTCAACACTCGCGTGCTATTGCAAATGCATCAAAACAAACATGTGTAACAGTTCTTTGAAAATGGTGAGTTTTTGAAGGCGTTTGACTGCCCGGAAGTGGGGCCCCTTTAGGCAGTCCTTTTTTCGGAATTCAATGTTTATATTAGTATACTGACATTTGTTTTGTTGTTTTTGTAATGATAGCGTGTATATTACTCTACAAAACAAGTGTCACTGTACTGATATAAGCATTGGATTCCGAAAAAGGACTGTCTAAATAGGCCCCACTTTCATTTCGGTACACAAAACTGTGCATGTGGTCCATGCATGTGGTCCAAATTTGAAAGCTGTAAGTTAAGACATACGAAAGAAGGTCACTAGATCAATTTCAAGGTCAAAGTTCATTTCGGTACACAAAACTATGCACGTGCTTCAAATTTGAAGGCAGTGGCTTGAGAAATGTGAAAGAAGGTCACTAGGTCATGATCAAGGTCAAAGTTCATTTCGGTAAACAAAACTATGCATATGCTCGAAATTTGAAGGCTGTAGCTTGAGAAATGTGAAAGTAGGTCACTAGGTCAAAATCAAGGTCAAATTTCATTTCGGAACACAAAACTATGCATGTGGTCCAAATTTGAAGCCTGTACCTTCAAAAATGTGACAGTAGGTCACTAGGTCAATGTCAAGGTCAAAGTTTATTTCAGTACACAAACCTATGCATGCGTTCTAAATTTGAAGGCTCTAGCTACAGAAATGTGAAAGAAGGTCACTAGGTCACGATCAAGGTCAAAGTTCATTTCGGTACAAAAAAACTATGCATGTGGTCCAAATTTGAAGGCTGTTGCTTGAGAAATGTAAAAGTAGGCTACTAGGTCAAAATCAAAGTAAAATTTTATTTCGGAACACAAAACTATGCATGTGGTCCAAATTTGAAGCCTGTACCTTCAAAAATGTGGAAGTAGATCACTAGGTCAATGTCAAGGTCAAAGTTTATTTCGGTACACAAACCTATGCATGTGGGCCAAATTTGAAGGCCGTAGCTACAGAAATGTGAAAGTAGGTCACTAGGTCAACTCATGTCAAGGTTCATCTAGCCACTCAAAACTATACATGTGGTCCAAATTTGAATGTTGGTTATGAACAAGAAGATTTTCAAAGTTTTTCCCTATATAAGTCTATGTAAACCATGTGACCCCCAGGGCGGGGCCATATTTGACCTTAGCGGAATAATTTGAACTTAGTAGAGGACCACTAGATGATGTCACATACAAAAAATCAAAGCCCTAGGCCCTGTGGCTTTGGACAAGAAAATTTTAAAAGTTTTTCCCTATATAAGTCTATATAAAACATGTGACCCCCGGGGTGGGGCCATATTTGACCCTAGGGATATAATTTGGACACTCTTGGTACAGGACCACTAGATGATGCTACATACAAAATATCAAAGCCCTAGGCCCTGTGGTTTTGGGGAAGAAGATTTTCAAAGTTTTTCCCTTTATAAATCTATGTAAATTATAAAAATAAACAAAGGGCCATAACTCACTCAAAAATTGTTGAACCAGTCTGGTTTTCAGGGGGACACAACTAGGGTACCAATACATCATTCTGACAAAGTTTGGTCAAAATCCCCACAGTAGTTTCTGAGGAGATGCGATAACGAGAATGATGGTGGGCTAAAAATGATGGATGGTTGAGTTACAGACTTGACCAGAAATAGCCTTGTTGGTCTTTAACCTGTAGGTGTAACATAGACCTTTAGGCTAGGCGGCTGGGTGTTGCGCACGACGCGATGTATTATTATAGGGAATACCTTAATGTATGGATGGTTGAGTTATGCATATATTTGTCGTCCAGGTGTAACCTTGCCCTTTTAGCTTGTGACCTGGGTTTTCGTCTCGTTATGGGAAACAGTTGTGCCAAGTAATATTAACATACCTTAATTGATAGCAGAGACAGGACACGAAAGTGTGGACGGACGGAATTACGGACGGAAAAGCGCAATCCTATAGTCCTCGAAAATGGTTTTGAACCAGGAGTGGACTAATTTGATGTTTATATAATTCTTATCCCTTGTGTCTGTTTTTCAATATCGTACTTCAGTCGTATCTAGAAGAGCTTACCTCTTTGTCAAGATCGCAAAAAAAAATTTGCATCCATCATTTCCCTGTTTAAATAACATAAAAAAACTAAACTTACCAACAACTGTAGGTTCGAGGTCTATGAAAACAGCTCTAGGGACATGTTTCCCGGCCCCTGTCTCACTGAAGAAGGTGTTGAAGGAATCGTCCCCTCCGCCAATGGTCTTATCACTTGGCATCTGACCATCAGGCTGGATCCCGTGCTCGAGACAGTACAACTCCCAGCAGGCGTTGCCCATCTGGACCCCGGCTTGGCCGACATGGACTGAGATACATTCACGCTAAAATAAAGATTGTATTAGTTTGTCATAATATCTATTTCTTATGAAATTTAATTTTAACGTCAAGAGATTTTCGTTGCCGTTACTTTATGCAGTCAGTGTATACAAAACAGTCTGGCCAGATAGAAGGTTTATCTATACATCTTCCTTTGTTAACACCTGGATTTAAAGATTTCCTGTTGAGAGGAACTTCATTTGTGCTATGATTTAGAGAAATTTCATAAGACATATATTTAATCGTATACATTAGCTAGTCGAGCTTTTTAGTCTATCACCTGTAATGACGTATCAATTCGTCAATTATAATGAGACAGCGTTTCATGCAATCGGTATTCTTTGTCAAGGGGAAAACTATCAAGGGAGACAACATCTTGCTTTAATGTATAATCGGATGAGTCAGTGCTCGACATCTATTCTTGTTAAATCATTGTCGATATGTGTAACTAGATGTTAAACAAGACTGGTCCACAAGACAGCGCGCTCCACTATTCGGGGATTTGACAGTAAAATGAATATATGTCTGAATAAGAGACCTCTACTATAAAAGGAAGATACACCAAGGGGCATAATTCCATCAAATACACAAGTAAGAGTTATCAGGATTGTTACAACAAATGCAGATGATGATGGTAAAGATATATTTTAAGTTTCAAGTCATTATCTTATATAGTACCAAAGTTATGTCAAGAAAACGAAGTTTGTTAAAAACATTTAAGTATAAAAGGTATAATAATTTGGTCAAAAATACAAATCAGAGTTATGGGGATTGTTACCATGCATGCAGATGATGGTGATAAAGATACATTTTAAGTTTCAAGTCTTTATCTTATATTGCATTAAAGTAATATCCAGAAAGCGAAGATTGCAAAAAAGTTCAAGTACAATAGGGGCAAAATTCTTTCAAAAATAAAATAAGAGTTATAGGGTATGTAACCACACATGCAGATGATGATTATAAAGAAATATTTTTAATTTCAAGTCATTATCTTTTAAAGTACCGAAGATATGTCTATTAATAAAGCTTTCGAAAAAATTTAACATGAAAATAATTCCAAGTATAACTCCTTGGTGACCTTGACCTTCGGTATAATGGGCCCAGCCCCTGCATATACTATGTTTGTATGCTGGACAATGTTTATGAGAACTTACAGTAAGATATAAGCAAAAGTAACAAAGTTATGACAGAAAAACAAAGGTTGCCGAAAAACTTTAACCTTAAAAATAACCTAAGTATAAGACCTTGGTGACCTTGAGCTTGGATAAAATGGGCCCAGTCCCTGTACATACTTTGTTCGCATACTGGACAATGTTTATGTAAAGTTACAGTAAGATATAAGCAATAGTAACAAAGATATGACAGAAAAACAAAGGTTGCCGAAAAACTTTAACCTTAAAAATAACCCAAGTATAACACCTTGGTGACCTTGACCTTGGGTATAATGGGCTCAGCCCCTACACATACTTTGTTTGTATACTGGACAATGTTTATGTGAAGTTACAGTAAAATATAAGCAATATTAACACAGATATGACAGAAAAACAAAAGTTGCCGAAAAACTTTAACCTTAAAAATAACCTAAGTATAACAGTTTGGTGACCTTGACCTTGGGTATAATGGGCTCAACCCCTATACATACTTTGTTTTTATGCTGAACAATGTTTATGTGAAGTTACAGTAAGACATAAGCAATAGTAACAAAGATATGACAGAAAAACAAAGGTTGCCGAAAAACTTTAACCTTAAAAATAACCTAAGTATAACAGCTTGGTGACCTTGACCTTGGGTATAATGGGCTCAACCCCTATACATACTTTGTTTGTATACTGGACAATGCTTATGTGAAGTTACAGTAATATATAAGCAATAGTAACAAAGATATGACAGAAAAACAAAGGTTGCCGAAAAACTTCAACCAAAAAGGGTCACGCCGCGACGCCGACGCCGGGGCCAGTAGTATAGCCTCCCTATTCTCCGAATAGTGGAGCTAAAAAACTGTTATGAGGCCGTGTACATAAGCGTATAAGCAGAAGATTGGGGTAGGGGAGCAACAACTGTGACGGGACGGGGTATGGGGAGCAACAATTATGACGGGTTGGGGGCGTGGGGGCGGGGGGGGGGGGGGGTCAACGTATGCAACCATCCATTCACAAATTAAGCCTAAAAGTTTTTTCTTTCCAAGTAAAATTTAAAGTTGCATATGAATAACATTCCATGTACATATAACCATACCCTTTACATTGGATTTTAATCAAATTAGTTTCTTTTTCTGTTATTTGTTGGTTTGATTGTCGTTCCTTTTGATGGGGTTGGGTTTGGGGGCGGGGCATAAGGTTGTCCCCAGCTGACTCCCCACAAATTTGGAAACGTTCTACGAATAACCAGTTATATACTAAATATACTAAATGTCCATGATAATGGCGGTGTTTAGAGATAGCGTCTGCTTATTGCCGGCGTCGGACAGACAAACTGATAAGAACGCACGATATATGTATATGTTTTCTACATTTAAACTTTAGAATTCAATCAAAACAAATTTCTTAATGCCTTTCAGAGAAGAAGTACAGTCACAGAAAGATGTTGCAATTTTTGACAAGGACGTGCACATTATGATTCAACGTGCAGATGTTTCACAACTCTGCAATCGATTTTGTCTGTTCTCAAGGATGATATTTGCGTGTTGATTGTGAGTCATAGAATCTACCGATAGATCTGAGCTGTATTTATGTTGATGGTTGAATCGCCTTAGACACAGCCAAACCTCATCAATGATTCATGTTTAAATGAAAGCTCTTCAGGCATGACAATGGGATGGCATTGTAGCATGGCGACAAAGATAAATGCGATTTTAATTTAATACTGTTCACCTAACCGGTAAACATTAGAAACAGAATAATGAGCCCAGATCATACATGTATACCCAAATTTTTACATTTTCAGTTCTTAGAAGATACATACATACTTTCTAATCAATCATTCAATTAACTTGATACAATTAATCTAGTATTAAATATGATGATGGTGCATCTTGTATAAGGTATGATAATGACGATTACTAAATTAATAGTTGTTTATTATGGAAAAAAATACGATGACAAGCTTAATTACAAATTATCATTTCCTTCAGTTAATAAAGTAAGCACGAAGAAAGAAGACAAACAGCATTCCTGCTATTAAGCATTTAAGGAAAGGCAAAATAGTTATTCAATTATTATCATCATCATCATCATCGTTATTATTATTATTATTATTATTAAATTACATTTCCTAGGAGGCAATACTTTATGATTAAATACCTAGATACAAAAACGAACACAAAGAAAATTTCGAAAATGAAAAATGCAAATCATAGATATTGCCTTCCCATCCTTCCAGATAATTTAATATAAATAATAATATCATTCAATAAAATATATTCCTCTAATATTTTATTTAAATAATATAAATTAATCGAAAATTAAGGTAACTTATAGAAAAAACGAAAATTAAACTTACCATTTTAAAGACGAGATGCTATTGATCCACTCGACTTTATGGTGTTGTGGAGACAAACGCTTTGTCTTGTTGCTAACGATGCACGCATATTTTATAGCCTTCAGTTGCTATTGACTGGGCGTGTATACTGCGCACCAATGTCTGCAAGGCACTTCGATATATACTTGATTTCCCTATAGAGAAGCATTTCGTTAGAGGCAAACTACTAACAATTTTTGTAACGGTATAATTTTCTTATCACAGGGGCATTTTTTTTTTATTAATTAAGTAACACATGTGCGGCATTGTGGGACTGAAACAAATATATTACATACATTTGATATTACCCTAGAGTAATAATATGTTGACGCTGGCTTTATTGGAGACGTTGAAGGAAATCATTTTTTCTATGATAGGTAAAGAAAGAACACATGTCGATAATTCGATGATCAGCATGAAAAGTTGAGATGTGATTAAGATCATATTGTATTTGTATCTTTCCAAAATATACAGTGAAAAATATCAAATATATGTATGTTAAATGCATGGCAAGAACAAAGAAAGCAACTGTATGATTTTATTATTTTCTGAAACATTTTAAGAGCGACCAGAATCAGTATGATGCTGGAATACCAGAATTTCTATCAAATGTACATGTATATCATATATAATGAAAAAATGACCCCGCATACAAAAGCGACTACTCCATCCCTGGTTCTGTCAATTCCGATAAGGCCGGATTATCTATTCGGACAGGACGTAATGTTTTAAACTTAGTATAGGACCATTCATTTGAGTGCTTGGAGTGCGCGTTGCGTGTTACAGTGTTGCCAAAGAATTGTTATTCATCGCCATATTGATTTACATCGGTATTGATAGAAATGCTTTCTATTTTCTTTTTAATCGCCACTAATCAATGTTATAGGCTTTTCCACTTGAAAGAATATGACCTTCGTTAAGAGTTCTAATGAATTAATGATGCTCAATTTCTCAGTCAATCAATTTTTTCATTCGCCAATCCTAAGCAAGAGATGCATGGAGTAGATGCTACCGATAATTAGGTTTTGTGTCCATAATGCTTACAAAAATTTATCAACCTTGTCGCAGTTTCTGTATATTTTCCGACATGGTACCCGTGAATCCAGTACCCGGACGACCACCAGTTGTATAACATAGTATACATAAAACTTAGTCACGGTATTCCTGGATCATCAGCTTAGCATTTGATTTCCTGAATCTCAATAATTATATAATCATCCAAGGCTCTAGAGGGAGTGTTAATGGGAGTTACAGTCAAACCTGTGTTAAAGACCACCTCTGAACAGAGACCACCAAAGACCACTTGTTTTGTTTCCCATTTTAACATTTACAGTGTATTTTAACCTGAGAATTAAGACCACCTCCAAGTGAAGACCACATTTTGGCTCTCCCAAGGGTGGTCTTAATAGACAGGTTTGACTGTATATTGCTTTGATGTCACTGAAATTATATGGGTGATTCTCACCAGGTAAATATAACGGATTTTGACTGGCTGACTGGTGGAGAGGCCTAATTATTTGTGAATAAATATTAATGATGTTCAAAGTGACGACCGATTAATACATCGAATGGAAGAATGAAGTAGTCTGATTCGTTGGCAGAAAAATAAGGAAAGTTAATGTTTTGATGAAGGTTGGGCATGAAGATTTAATTCATATAATACATTTTCTTCTTTTTGAAGTGTTTGGTGTGATTCATTTTTTTTTTTATTTGTGAAGGAAATTGCATAAAAGTTGGCAGTCTGTTCCTTTGAAGGGTGTTCTATAAAAGTGTATTACAGTTTTTTAATAAATGAACCCATTCTTGAATTATATCACTTTTAATTCCTTATGGAAGGAAACAGATACTCCAAAATAATTGATTTGTCTGTAACTTTTTTCTGGCAATTTAGGGAAAATGTGTGATACACTTTGGTCGTTTATGGGCCTCCCATACTGCACAAAAAACTGTTGCTCATTTGAAATACTGATAAGAGAGTTGAATCTGTTTGAAGACAGCAATAACGTTTCACATATTTTGTTATCTTAAAAGAATCATAATGCATACAATGTTATTATAATAGTGCCATTGTATAGTTCAGTCTTTTACCTTCATTTCGGTATGCTACACATCATGATTTTTCTTCAGAAATGCGGAGAAAAATCGTTAAATCAGGTCACCCCTCCATCCCTTAGAGTGTCCTTAATTTCATCCATTGGTGCATCAATTGGGAAAAGTGCGGAAAACATAGAAAACTGCAAAATGTAAAGGCCATAAGAACAAAGGAACAAACTCCGCAAAAATAGGTAACAAGAACCCAACTGTGAATTCTTGTTATATACCAGTACGCCAAAAATCAGCTCAATATCAGCATCCTTTGCGAAAGTTCTTAACCGAAATAGACGATTAAACACGATGTTTAAAGATAACGGATTTCGTTCTTAAGAAAGAAAGTGACATTCCAAGTATGATCTCACATGTCTTGAGATGTCAGAAAAACTCTCACGTGATCTTTAAAATATGAGGACACCCGTCTGAGGATGCAGTGCAATGTGACCATTACGAAAGAAAATGTATGAGAAAATTCGCATTTTTATATGAAGTTTTAATAATTTATGTATGAAATAAAAGTATAAACGATAAGGCCCAGAGTGGTTACTCCCCTTGATTTGATAATGGTTTTAAATATTCTTGTTTTGTCGTGTTGTAAGTCACACCGACACACTTAAAGCCTTATGTCGACTTTCCAGCTTTGATGGTGGGTATACCACTAATCTTCAGATGGCTTCTTTGCATGAAAGAATTCTATATACCATCACGACGTTTCGAATCTACAGCTGTGAGGGGCAACTGAATCGAAGTCAGCGAACTTATACATGTATTATATAACCACTCGGCCAAGGAGGTCCCTATAATTAGTTTTCAATGAAGAAACTAGACTGGGCTTGACATATATAAAGAGCTAGCAGTATTGTAGCAATTCCAAGCAATTAGTGGCATCTAAACGATAATACAACTATATCAATATAAACAACCACATCAGGAAAACAAATAGGCGACATATCGTGGACTGAGCGCGAAACTATTGTAACTGTATCTAAATAAAGAACAAGATACAATAGTTTCGCGCTCAGCCCTCGATATAGTGTTACATGAGAGATAAAACCATAAAATGAACTTGGAAATTGGCGATATAGCTTTAACATGATTCAACGAAGCAAAATAAGACAATGTGAAGTCAGTCCAGGGTTTGGTGCCGGGACCTCTTGCTAAAAGGGTGAGTGTTCTGCCGATTGAGCCGACCGGCTGCCATATCTTATGTGAACCTGTGAATGTCGTGACAAGTGGGTATGACATTAGTATTAGCACTCATTTAGCAGTCAGTCAATTAGATATTTCTCAGTGAGACGTTTCCGGTCCAAGTGTCTTAGTGGTGTTTTAAGTTAAAAGGAGTTTTCCAGTGACCATAGTAGTTAGGTGATGGAGAGGATGGGGTTGTTTTTGGTAGTGAATAGACTTCATAGGCACTGAGGACGGATTTAATCTAACCAACATTAAACTGCACTTTGTCTAAACTGATGCTTTATAATTGTCTCATTTTCTTCATTGGTTGCACTCAAAAGTTGTCATATTCCCTTGGTTCCACATAACACCAGACTTGTTCAACTGGGTGTTCTCTTCGAAAACTTTTAGACGTTGTTGATTACATGTTTTAACCTATACTGTGTTTGTGCGCCGTAAAACCCAAATAAATAAATAAATAAATAAATTATTACATGTTTAATTTCGGCTCATTGCATTCCACTGCCCAATCTTCTTTGCGTGACTCTTGAGGCGGGGCTTTCGTATGACCATTTTATATAGCTCTCAGTTGAACCATATGGTACTTTCCAATTTTGTTGTAAGAATGAATTCTACAATAAATTTTAGACATGCAAATATTTTGCAAGTACCAAGAGTTAACACTACAACTAATCACTCCTACATATGTTGCGAGACTCTCTCACAGATGATTATAGATCATGTACTACTTCAGTCAGTCAGTCAGTCAGTCATGGCTTATATTGTAATGTGATGACCTTTTGCTCATCATGTTGTTATTGCTTTATTTATGCTATTTTTGCTCTTGTAAGTTTGCTTAATGATGTTAAGTTCTCTGTATGTAGCATTTGTCTGCTAGTAAAGGCTGTAGCTGATTGTCGAGTCTATTAAATACCTGCTGTCATTTGCTCTTTAATTTTAAGTCATTTTCTAATTATATTGTTCATAATATATACTGTTGTTTTTTTCTGTTGATTATAAACCTTTCGGGTTTACCTTACAGAAAAAAAAAACTCACCTCACAGAAAAATGGATTTCATCCAAACAGTCAAATATAAGAGATCACCTTCCGTGGGTCAATCAGGACATTAAGAAACTAACCAGAAGGAGGAACAGAGCTTTTAAAAAGGTTAAGAAAACTAGCCACCTTCTGATCGAAAGAAATTTCTAGACTTAAAACATCTAGTGTGGAAAAAGGTCAAAGAGACTTATAGTCAGTATCTTGAGCACATCCTAAACTTTAACAACACTGATGCCTCACTCCCAAATAAACCAAATACTAAGAAAATGTACTCGCTCATTAAACACTCGAGACAGAAATCTTCCTCCATCCCTCCCCTTAAGTATGAAAATAAACTCCATCAGGATGATCAAGCTAAGGCTGTACAGTACTGAACAAACAGTTTCAGTCTGTTTTTAGCCCCAAATCACCAATAAACCTTGCCTCGCTCAGCAAAATGAAACTAACTCCAGATAGTAAATCAGTCCCTACTATGACAGATATTAGGATAGGCACAAATGGTATTGAGAAACTTCTCAGCAACCTGTACCCCCATAAGGCCAGTGGTCCTGACAAAATTAAGCCCATAATACTTAAAACACTCTCTGTAGAACTATCCCCCATCCTTGAGGTCATATTCCAGAAATCCCTGGAGGAAGGATCACTTCCATACCAGTGGAAATCCGCATATGTTGCCCCCATTTTTAAAAAAGGTGATAGGTCAAATCCAGTAAATTATAGGCCAATTTCATTAACATGTGTCCTATGCAAAGTCCTTGAACACATTGTTTCCACATCTATTGTTAAGCACTTCACCAACCATTGTATTCTGTATGACCTTCAGCATGGATTTAGGGAAAAAAGATCATGCGTTACTCAGTTAGTTATGTTAGTAAACGATCTGGTCATTTCAGTCTACAATAAGAAACAAGTAGATCTTATACTACTAGATTTAAGTATGGCTTTCGACGAGGTTAGCCATGAGAAAGTCCTTCTAAAAATGCATGAATACGGTGTCAGAGGTAACACACTAAAATGGATCAAAGGCTCCTTAGATAATAGGAGCCAATCAGTAGTCCTAAATGGCACTACCTCTGATGCCATCCCAGTATCATCAGGTGTCCCACAGGGGTCTGTATTTGGTCCCCTTTTCTTCCTAGCTTACATAAATGACCTCCCACAAAACGTCAGTTCCAAAGTCCGTCTGTTTGCAGATGACACGGCAATATATCTAACTCTGTCATCTGCAGACCTATCTATCACTCTGTAAAATGACCTCAAACTTCTAGAAAAGTGGGAGTTGGAGTGGGATATGGAGTTCAACCCCTCCAAGTGTTCAACCCCTCCAAGTGTCAAGTGATCCACGCCACTAGAAGGAAACATCCTATCCCTACCCAGTATTGCCTACATGGGGTCCGACTTGAATCGGTCAGCTCAGCTAAATACCTAGGCGTGGATATCTCAAATGACCTGTCGTGGGAAAATCACATAAACAGGTCAACCAAGAAAGCTAACCAAACCCTAGGTTCTTACGAAGAAACATTAAGGTCAAATCCCAACCCATTAAGACCATTGCTTACCAGACTCTAGTCCGACCCCAGCTCGTATATGCCTCCGAGGTATGGTCGCCCCACACCCAAACTCAAATTGACCAAATTGAAAGTGTTCGAAGGAGAGCCGCCCGTTGGATCAAGACCGACTACGGCCGTACTTCCAGTGTAACAGATATGCTACACTCCCTAAACCTCCGTCGACTGGATTTAAGGCGTATAGATTCTAGGTTATCACTCTTCTATAAGATTCATCATGATCTGGTTGCTAACCCAATCGTTGATTACCTGACCCCAATGACCCGTTGTGTCCGCTATGGCCATTCCCTAAGTTATAGGTTAATTACAGCAACCACTGACTATTACAAGTTTTCTTATTTTCCGAGAACAGTGTACCATTGGAACCAACTCCCTGCCCTAGAGCAGTTCAGTGCTGCAGTTTGCAGCCTAGAACATGTCTCGCCCTAGTTATCCTGCAAACTCAAGTTTTAACCTTTTTATATCACCAAAGTTATTTTTAGTTTCTTCCACTCTAAATTTTTATCACTATATTCTTTCCCTTTTTGATTTTGATGCGCAAAACGTCTACGTTCCCGCAAGGCAGATAGATAGATAGATAGATAGATAGATAGTGATGTCCTTGAGTCATTTATGTGTATGTGATATAAGCTTTGAATGTTAAGTTCCTTTGTTCTTAGTAATTTCTGCTCCAAAGTGTTCATCTGTTTTTAAATATGTTTAAAGGTCTAAATTGTACTTTTACATGCATGTTACTTCCCAGTCAGTTATAAAATACATCTTTTTCCTTTTATCTTGTCCCCCAACAAATGATAAGTGAATTACCCTATGAAAAATATGTAATTATGTAATTTCATATCTGATTAGAGCGATATTCTGATTTTCAAAGATATTTTGCTGTGGCTCCTTTGCGCGTTATTTCCTGTCATCCGAAACATATATGGCCCATTTTCCGAAAATGGAAAAATATGAAAATTTATCATAGATCATAAAACAAGGGGATCATACGGGAAAGACGGGGTTTGTAAGAGATGAAAAGGAGGTAGTTCCCGGCATTTTTGCAGTCAGAACTGTTTTGTAAGGCTTAGAATTTAATTGATCGATCATACCTCATACTAGAGGAAGATCAAAACAGGGAGACTCAATGTGGCGCATATCTTCACTTGTCTCCATCGTATGTATAGACAGACTCGAAATGCTAAGTCTGGAATTGGATACCGATTCAGACTCGTGACGGATGGGCTTTTACAACTTGACATTATTTTTTAATTTTAAAGTTCATTGTAAGTAATTCTTACAATATGGCGAACTGGACAGAAAATGAGACATATCTAATCCGAAACTATCTTTTCTTAGCAATTATAAACCACAATTGGTAAGAATAAAATGTATCTCATATACTCTTTGTCGCGAATTATCACTCCTTATTTGTAGCCATTATACACTTGTTAAAGATAACCACTTAAAAAGCACTTCAGAGCTTACCTTATCTGTTAATATCCTACTGAATCAAATAGATCTTATCCTATCTTTTTGTGGACGATAAGTAAGTTAAGTAAGTAAGTATAAGAAGGTAAGCAAATAAGCATGCAAGAAAGCAAGTATAAGTTTTAATGAAAGTCGACAAGATATCAAACAATACAACATAAGCTGATTTTAGCTTCTTAACTGACTGAATGATACTCTTCGCTGGTTTTTGTATATACCAGATATAAGACAGACATAAGGTGTCATCCTATAATGTTATAAAGATTAACTGCTGTCCTAAACTTCATAATTTACAAATGATTCAGCTTTTCCTCGCTCTAAGGTGCGTTTGCTAGTAAATGGGAGTTGTAAATGATAAGACTGTATAGGTACATAGATTTACAATAGGCAAGCATGCGGGCAAACAAATAGAGTTGACCTCGTTACAACTTTTGATTCTTTTTCACGTACCGTTTCACTTCTGGCGTTGGGTTCATTGTTTAGTAAACACCGCTCTCCGTGAAAAAGACACGTCAGAAATTGATTGAATCCGAGTTTTGTCTTTATTTGTGTCAAAAGCACACTTCAACTACTTTGTCAACATGCAGGGAATGTACAGTATGCGCAGTCCTGGTATGTATAATACAAGCAGGTGTTGTTTAAGTTGACCGAAGTATAGAAACTTGGGAACAGGAAGTCAAATGTACCAGTTTTCGGACAAGTCTATGTAACAGCCTATTCTGTCTCATTTTTCAGGGATCTAGACATTTTTGTGCACATCAATCTACAAAAATATGTAGAAGAAATGTAAGGTATTTGGCACAAATAAAAAGAGAAAGGAAAAAGTTTAGGCAGTGTCTAGGTGACCTAAACTAACTAGTCCAACTAATTGTACGAGAGTCGCGATATTGTGATAATTTTTGAAAAGGTCAATATCTTTCCTCCACATACAACATTGGTAGGACCTTTTCTGCAGTGGACCTTCTGCGATGATTCTATGGGGCGGTTTTTAAATCGCATTTTAACTATTAAAAAACAAAAATATTAGTGGAATTTTTAGATACCTGGATAGAATATCCATTTTTTGTACCCCCCGACAACAAAGTTGTAAGGGGGTGTATACTGGTTTCAGGTTGTCTGTCTGTCTGTCCGTAGACGCAATCTTGTGCGCACCATCTCTCCTTATCTTGACAGAATTTAATGAAACTTCACACAAGTGATCAGTACCAACAGTAGTTGTGCATGGGGCATGTTAGGTTCTTTTAGAAAAAAAATTTGCAGAGTTATGGGACTTTGTTTTTTTGTTACTATACTATATACATAGACACAATCTTGTGCGCACCATCTTTCCTCATCCCCTTGACACAGTTTAATGAAACTTCACACAAGTGATCAGTACCAACAGTAGTTGTGCATGGGGCATGTTAGGTTCTTTTAGAAAAAAAATTTGCAGAGTTATGTGGCTTTGTTTGTTTTTTGTTACTATACTATATACATAGACACAATCTTGTGCGCACAATCTTTCCTCATCCCCTTGACTCAATTTAATGAAACTTCACACAAATGATCAGTAACAACAGTAGTTGTGCATGGGGCATGTTAGGTTCTTTCAGAAAAAAAAATTTGCACAGTTATGGGACTTTGGTTTTTTGTTACTATACCAGATACATAAACACAATCTTGTGTGCACCATCTCTCCTCATCCCCTTGACACAATTTAATGAAACTTTACACAAGTGATCAGTAACAACAGTAGTTGTGCATGGGGCATGTTAGGTTCTTTCAGCGACAAAAATTGCAGAGTTATGGGACTTTGTTTCTTGTTAACATACTATGTACATACAGTCTGCATATGCAATCTTGTGCGTGCCTAATCTACCAAACCCTTGCACACAATTTAATGAAACTTCACACAAGTGATCAGTACCAACCCTAGTTGTGCATGGTGCATGTTACATTCTTTTAGATAAATATTCTGCATAGTTATGGGACTTTGTTTTTTGTTACTATACTATATACATACAGTCTATATACATACAGTCCACATAAATATGCAATCTTGTGTGCGTCAAATTGCAATGTACTGTGTCAGTGCATGCGGGGGGTACATTCATCACCTTTAGTGATTGCTCTAGTTCCTTCCGTTCAGTTGATGTTTATGTAAATACACAAGTTTGTCACTGTTTTAAACAACGCACCGTAAAGTTGGCATACATTGTACATCGATCTGCCTGGTGTCATGTGATCGATAACAACCGAATTTCTGCACTGTCAGCTGTACTGATCATGAGTGTAATGGCTGACATGTAAGTACAGTGAGATAGCCAAATGAAATATATAGTGTTTGCATTTTTATTAATGTGTTTTACAGTTATGTTTAAACCATAAAATGATTCAGTTTTATTTTGTTTAACAGTTTCATTGTTTAAGTATATCAAAGAAGTACATAATAAACAGAATGGCAACAAGATATAATCTCGCGTAAGCGCGTGTAAACACGTTATCTCACTGAAGCGTTTGCTGACTTGATCACTCATGATCAGATCAACAGACACTTATTAAAGTATCATGCTGGCGATACGGCCAGCAGGTAATAAACAGAATCGGGTCCGCAGGGCTCCAGATAATTTTTCATGCAATTACTGAATTAGTTTTTCACTTCTTGTTTTTTTTCGCAATTAGTTTTTTCACTACTAAATTTTAAATTCAGTTAGTTTTTTTTTAATTTGCAATTAGTTTTTCATTGCAAAAAGTTTAACCTTTTATTTTTTTGTCACAGGGAGCGTGTTTATTATTCATTTAATATTGCTTGTTTGACCAATAGGCTGTTTTCCATGACTGAAGTAATTTTTAGCTTGACTATTCGAAGAATAAGTAGAGCTATCCTACTCACCATGGCATCGGTGTCGGCGTTGGCGTCACACCTTGGTTAAGTTTTTCGTACCAGTCCACATTTTGACAAAGTCTTTTGAGGTTAAGCTTTGAAACTTTCAACACTTGTTTACCATCACCATGACCAGTTATAGGCAAGAGCACATAACTCCATCAAGGATTTTGGCTGAATTATGGCCCCTTTTGACTAAGAAATCTTGGTTAAGTTTTTCGTACCAGTTCATATTTTGACAAAGTCTTTTGAGATAAAGCTTTGAAACTTTCAGCACTTGTTTACCATAACCATGTCCAGTTATAGACAAGAGTACATAACTCCATCAAGGATTTTGGCTGAATTATGGCCCCTTTCGACTTAGAAATCTTGGTTAATTTTTTCGTACCAATTCATATTTTGACAAAGTCTTTTGAGATAAAGCTTTGAAACTTTCAACACCTGTTTACCATCACCATTTCCAGTTAAGACAAGAGTACATAACTCCATCGAGGATTTTGGCTGAATTATGGCCCCTTTTGACTTAGAAATCTGAGTTAAGTTTTTCGTACCAGTTAATATTTTGTGTAAAGTGTTTGACGTATGGTTTTGAAACTTTTATCACTTGTTCAATATAATAGTCTCTATCTGTAGGAAAGAGTACATAACTCTGTCATCTATTTTGGCTGAATTATGGCCCTTTTTGGACTTGGAAATTTGTTCTGTTTTCATACAAGTCCACGTTTTTTCAAAACTATTTGACATATTGCTTTTAAACTTTGAACACTTGTTTATCATCAGGATTTCAATCTATAGGCAAGAGCACATAACTCTGACAACTATTTTGGCTGAATTATGGCCCTTTTTGGACTTTGAAATTGGTTCACACATTGCCATTTAGTGCAAGACTTATCGAAATCCACAAATACAGGAACATTGTCTAATCATTTTTTTTCTTTTGTCTGAATATCTTTGGTAATATTTTGACCCCATTCTTCAATCATTTCTTCGAATAGTCGAGCGAGCTGTCATCAGACAGCTCTTGTTCTGTTACTTTTAGTCCACTACCTTTCACTGGCTTTTTCCGACCAGAATCAATGACATTTGTTATGATCTCCGACACAATTCTATGTATTTCTTCATTAGATTTTTCTGTTCTTGTCACAGAATAATTCAATTAGTTCCAATAATAAACATATGACCGTTCCTTTCCGATCAGTGCGGTTTATGCACTGACATGTGTTTTGTGTATAATTCATTTAAAAATCGAATATTGTTGTTTTTTCTTAGTTTATTTTCCTTTTTATTTGTTAAATGAAGTACGAAATATGAAGAAATAATTAAATAATTTCCAATAATAAATATGTGACATGCCCCTTCTGATCATGTTATGTCCTTTCCGATAGTGCGGTTTATGCCACTCGTATTTTGTCTATAATTCATTTAAAAATCAAAAATTGCTATTTTATAATTCATTATTTATGTTCTTTTTTATTTGTGAAATGAAATATGAAGAACAATTAAATAATTTCCAATAATAAACATGTGGCATGCCCTTTCTGATTGTGTTAAGCCCTTTCCGATCAGCGCGGTTTATGTCATGACCCGTATTTTGTCTATAATTCATTTATTAATCGAATATTGATAATTTTTTTATCTTAAATTATTTTCTTTTTCATTTGTTAAATGAAATGTGAAGAAACAATTAAATAATTTCCAATAATCAACATTCTGGTATCTAGTCATAGCGACGTAAGCATACAACATTTCTGTAAGATTGTAAAGTTATAATCTTGTACACAGAATTTTTAACTTTTAATAAAATTCTCCAAATATTCATTCATGTTTAATCTGATTGAACATGGTTCTACAACTTACAAAAAAATGATGAGTGTTTATATAAAAGAATACTATTTATTTTAAAGAAAAGGATGAGTGCATTTAAGTTATGGAAATTTCCTGTGCGCTCACCGAATTTCAATCTCGTATAAAATCATTTTGCGTTAAAGTCTTTTATTTTCCTTTTGTAAACTAATTATTTATATTATACCATGTATACACGAATGATTTCTGCAATAAACCCTACAAAAATACCATTTATTAATAAAATACGGGTGTATTTCGGTTATGGAAATTTCACGCGCGGTCGCTGAATTTCAGTCTCGAATAAAGTCATTTTGCATGAACGTATTTTATTTTCCTTTCGTATGTTATTTATTTATGATATACAGTGTAACTTCTGAAAACCGAATGACCTCCGGACCAGCCTGAAAGTTCGGTTTTTGGAAGTTTCCGGTATTCAGAAGTTTAAAAGTTTGTAGGCAATGTGGACTTGGTGCACAAGAGTTATGTTTTCTTACACATAGGGTGAAGGAGATTATTATCCTTTTCAATTTTACAATTTTATTAAAAGAAATTAATTAATTAATTAATTAATTACAAACATTGAGGATAATAAATACATAAATAAAAGATATAAAAAGAAACAACATATCTTAAATAGCAGCATTTACGCAAATATTTTCCACTTACATTTTACTATCTTTGGAGTTCGGAGTTCGTCAACATTTCATTAATGTTACTGCATAGTTTAATCGATACTGAATCCTTCATTACTTATGCATCAAATGATCATTGTGATTATCTAGCGTGTCAAAATAAATGGGGGTCGCTGATAGATAAACAAAAGAACATGTTGACAGCGTTTTTTGATTAACAGGTATCACTTTTAACCCAGCAAAAAATTTGCTGTTCGGTTTTCAGAAGTCAATTTTAGTGTTGAAATATAAACGGTCCTTCAGAAATCGTCCGGTATTCAGAATTCAGAAGTTCCGGTTTTCAGAAGTTAAAAATAAATAGAAATAAGAACAGAAAAAATCGGGACCTTGAGTTTTGTGCAGTTTTCAAAGGTTTCCCGTTTTCAGAAGGTCTGGTTTTCGGAAGTTACACTGTATATGATAGAATTATATCAGAAAACCTTCAAAAATACAGGTGTATTCTGGTTATGGAAAAGGTATTCCGTTTTTTAGGTAGATTCCGGTTTAATGTGTGATCGCTTTAAATTACTTCTTCCCATGAACCATGTGATGGGTCATCACTAAACTTGGTCTGCAGCATCCTTGTACGATCTCTCTCAAATTTGTAGAAATTCATAAAGAAGTCATAAACATTTAGCAAAAAACATATAAATTGATATAGTTACAATTAGCTCTACAGTGTTGCATTGTAGTTTGTTTCACAAAAGAAATAGGTAAAAGGTCAAGGTCACAGTGAAATGTGGAAACTGTTTCCTATCGATATCAAGAGATTGTTTCTGCTTATGACCGTCACCTGTCATAGGATGATTCCTTATGATAAGGAGTCCGAGATGATCTCTGATGGGTTTATGTTGGACAATATCTCAAAAGTCAAGGACAATGGACTTTGTGATTGAAAATAGATTCTGATCAGTTACTGGAAAATACAGTATATGATTCATAAAATGATTGCCTGTAGTGACTTTATGATATGTGTCGTTTCGGAGGTCATCAGTCAATGTCACAACATACAAAATTACATACGATCTTAATGATGCCATTAGTCATTTATTTCTGTTCTATTTTACAGCTGTGAAAAGGCTGATGAAAGAAGCACAGGAACTGAGTGAACCAACAGAACAATATGCATGTCAACCACTTGAGGTAAACTTTGACCATATACACTTGAATGCATAGTTGATAGAATATGAGCATACCAGGATTTTGCTGGCATTATAGTTACACACAAAATTCTATACTAACTGCTTGATATTATATATTCAGTGTAATAAATATTGTTTTTATATTTATATTTCATACTTGTGTGGGTAGACCTATAGAGGATATTTGTTTGTTTTAGTGTAAGATCGAAATATATTTCACCGAGTGAACACTATAATGCAATATTTTCACGAGTGGCACAGCATCGAGTCCACGAGTGAAAATGTAAATTATGGTGTTCACAAGTGAAATATATTTCGATCTTACATTGAAACAAATTTTCTGTTTATTTTATGCATTTTAATGGTTTGAACCAAATTATATTCAGTTTGCCCGCGCAGTGTCACATGCATCATAATGTGATAATGTCGTGACGTCAGGATGTCTTTGTAGAAAAACTATAAATAGTTCTATTACTTTTTCTGATTTCTTTGACATTTTATTATGATAAAATATAAATATTTATGATGCTTTCATTCTTTTAATACATCTTTACCTTTACTGAAGAATATTTTGCAAGGAACTTCTTATAATTTATAATTCATATCATTTCGCATTCAAATGTAGTTCCGTACCAGTGAAAAATAAAGATGATATTTTCACTGTTTGAAACAGTGAAAATATCAATTTTATTTCACTGATAAATTTCAGTATTTCACAGAAGAGTATAAATTTTTCAACAATGTAGTTTCAGAATTCAGAGCAGAATTTAACTAATTTGATATGTGCATTTGAAAAAACAACAACATGAATTGTGAAACTGGTCTTCAAACTTCGTTTCATAACATACATGTAGTGTCAGATGATTCCAAGCTGTCCTGAGTTGTATGAAGTTAAGACTGTGATCAGTACTGTACAAGGTAAATAGTTTGAAAAGTGGTTGTTTTTATTTCAGGACAATTTGTTTGAGTGGCATTTCACTATCCGAGGTCCAGCAGACTCCGAATTTGATGGAGGTCTGTATCACGGCAGAATTATTCTGCCACCAGAATATCCTATGAAACCACCCAGCATCATTATACTCACGGTAAGTAAATTGTTATGCATAAAAAAGTGGTCATATATATCAAAATACTCAAGATATTCTTTTTAGCTCATCTGATTTTTTGAAAAAAAATGATGAGTTATTGTCATCACTTGAGCGGTTGTCGGCGTCGGCGTCTGCGTCTGCGTCGGCGTTGCCTGGTTAAGTTTTATGTTTAGGTCAGCTTTTCTCCTAAACTATCAAAGCTATTGCTTTGAAACTTGGAATACTTGTTCACCATCATAAGCTGACCCTGTATAGCAAGAAACATAACTCCATCTTGCTTTTTGCAAGATTTATGGCCCCTTTTGTACTTAGAAAATATCAGATTTCTTGGTTAAGTTTTATGTTTAGGTCAACTTTTCTCCTAAACTATCAAAGCTTTTGCTTTGAAACTTGGAATACTTGTTCACCATCATAAGCAGACCCTGTACATCAAGAAACATAACTCCATCTTGCTTTTTGCAAGAATTATTGCCCCTTTTGGACTTAGAAAATCAGTTTTCTTGGTTAAGTTTTATGTTTAGGTCAGCTTTTATCCTAAACTATCAAAGCTATTCCTTTAAAACTTGCAACACTTGTTCACCATCATAAGCTGACCCTGTACAGCAAGAAACATAACTCTATCCTGCTTTTTGCAAGATTTATGGCCCCTTTTGGACTTAGAAAATATCAGATTTCTTGGTTAAGTTTTATGTTTAGGTCAACTTTTTTTCTTAAACTATCAAAGCTATTGCTTTAAAACTTGCAACTCTTGTTCACCATCATAAGCTGACCCTGTACAGCAAGCAACATAACTCCATCCTGCTTTTTGCAATAATTATTGCCCCTTTTGGACTTAGAAAAATCATTTTCTTGGTTGAATATTATGTTTAAGTCAACTTTTCTCATAAACTATCAAAGCTATTGCTTTAAAACTTGCAACAGTTTTTCACCATCATAAGTGGACACTGTACATCAAGAAACATAACTCTATCCTGCTTTTTGCAAGAGTGATGGCCCTTTTTAGACTTAGAAAATCATGGGTAGGACAATATTTCTATTATACAAAAAAAATCAGATGAGCGTCAGCACCCGCAAGGCGGTGCTCTTGTTTAGCTCATCTGATGTTTTGAAAAAAGAATGATAAGTTATTATCACTTGATTGGTGTCGGCATCTGCGTCAGCATCGGCATTGCCTGGTTAAGTTTTATGTTTAGGTCAGCTTTTTTCCTAAACTATCAAAGCCTTTGCTTTACAACTTGCAACACTTGTTCATCATCAATAGCTGTCTCTGTACAGCAAGAAGCATAACTCTATCTTGCTTTTTGCAAGAATTATGGCTCCTTTGGATTTAGAAAATATCAGATTTCTTGGTTAAGTTTTGTGTTTAGGTCAACTTTTTTCCTTAGTGGTCAAAGCTATTGCTTTAAAACTTGAGCAGTTTTTCGCCATTAAAAGCTGACTTTCCACAGCAAGTACCGTAACTCTACATTTTTTTTTTGCAAGAATTATGATCTCTTTTGGACTTAGAAAATCATGGGTATGACTATTTCTGTTATACAGAGACAAAAACAGATGAGCTTCTGCACCTGCATGGTGGTGTTCTTGTTTTAAATACCCTGCAGCATCTAAAAGCTGGATGAGTTTATAGCGTTGACCTCCTACTCGGTCTCAAAGTTGAATGGCCTGACCTAAATTAAACATGTTTTATGGGTTCAAAGTTTAGTATTTTACATGTGAAAAGCTATTTGACTGGGTTATAGAAGGTTGATGGCTCTACCCATTACTCTGGTACCTGGCCATGCCAGAAGCATTGCTCAGACTGAAAGCTGGAAAAGTCGCCGTATTATCTGACTTGTATCAGTGTGACTCAAAACCCAACAAAAACAAACAACAACAAAATTAATTCAGTTATCCACTGCCCATTATTGTAAATTGCAAAAACTCCCATTGGCCCTGGATAAATACATATTGATTCATTGAATGTATCAGTGTTTGTATCATATATTTCTAGCCAAATGGAAGATTTGAGGTGAACAAAAAGATATGTTTAAGTATATCAGGACACCATCCGGAGTCATGGCAACCATCTTGGTCATGTATGTTTTTATATTCAACATTTTTGCTACTGTACATCAACATTACTGTTTAACAGCCATGTGCTATTTTATCCATTTTAGAATGTTATATCTCTTGCAATAAGTATGCTGAAAATTATTAATTTTCATAAGAGAAGTGGGGCTAATTTTTGTAGTTGAGTTAATCAAATGAAATTAAGTCCCAATGATTAAATAAAAATCCACTCATGATTTTTCATCGAAAGTTGAAATAGATGAATTCATATCTGCATGAAATAGTCGTTTCCTAAACCATTAAGTTTGTACTCACTAAGTACATTAAACTGTTTCACAGCTAATCACTTATCTTATACAATGTTAAAGCAGCAAATATGTTAGAACAATTTGTATACTGTTTTCTCCCTTATTTCCTAGTTTGATAAGTTGTTATAATTTCAGTGAGAACAGCCTTGCTAGCTATAATAGGATTCATGCCTACACATGGGGGTGGGGCTCTCGGGTCCTTGAACTACACTCCAGATGAGAGAAAAATACTGGCAAAAAGGTTAGCGGTCTTTCTTTAGTACGATTTGGTCATGGTATAACAAATGATGGCATTTGCTAAAGTTTCATCTCATTTGTTAGCTTAACTTTTCAAAGAAAAAGTATGTATTGCACTTGACCCGGCGTTGGGTTTAAGTTTTTGATAAAGTCAAATATCTCTCTTACTATCAAAGCTTTTGATTTGAAACTTAAAATAGTTAGTTACTGTCAAAGTCTACACCAGGAAAAACAATCCCCATAACTCTGATTTGAATTTTATTAGAGTTTTGCCCCTTTTTAACTTAGAATTTTTGGTTAAAGTTTTATAAAGTTTTTACTGGCAAAGCTCTAATTCAGAGTCAAGCACTGAGAAAAGTAGAGTGTGCTGTCGTTTATCAGAGAACTTCTTTCGTCCTAGATGGACAGGCTGACTTGCTCACAAATATATTGTTTGTCTTCCTGGTACAATATTGTACTAATCACCTGAATCTGAGATTGACTCGTATACATGTAAAATAAACTGCAGTAAGTAAAATCTTAAAGAAATGTAATTATGTTGTTGTTTTTTTAAAGAAATTAGTGCCTAATTTCTTGTATTCTTCAAAACTTTAAAATTACTTTAAAAATAAAATTCTGTTTATGAATCTGGTATTTATATTAATAATAGAGCTGTAAAAAATATACATACTAAGGAAATAAAAATAGTATTCACAAATTTTGAGTCATATTATTGGATATTTTAAAATTTCATAAATAGATTTTCCAATTTCTTTTTAGCTCATCTGATTTTTTGAAAAAAAATGATGAGTTATTGTCATCACTTGAGCGGTTGTCGGCGTCGGCGTCTGCGTCGGCGTTGCCTGGTTAAGTTTTATGTTTAGGTCAGCTTTTCTCCTAAACTATCAAAGCTATTGCTTTGAAACTTGGAAGACTTGTTCACCATCATAAGCTGACCCAGTATAGCAAGAAACATAACTCCATCTTGCTTTTTGCAAGATTTATGGCCCCTTTTGTACTTAGAAAATATCAGATTTCTTGGTTAAGTTTTATGTTTAGGTCAACTTTTCTCCTAAACTATCAAAGCTATTGCTTTGAAACTTGGAATACTTGTTCACCATCATAAGCAGACCCTGTACATCAAGAAACATAACTCCATCTTGCTTTTTGCAAGAATTATTGCCCCTTTTGGACTTAGAAAATCAGTTTTCTTGGTTAAGTTTTATGTTTAGGTCAGCTTTTATCCTAAACTATCAAAGCTATTGCTTTATAACTTGCAACACTTGTTCACCATCATAAGCTGACCCTGTACAGCAAGAAACATAACTCCATCCTGCTTTTTGCAAGATTTATGGCCCCTTTTGGACTTAGAAAATATCAGATTTCTTGGTTAAGTTTTATGTTTAGGTCAACTTTTTCTCTTAAACTATCAAAGCTATTGCTTTGAAACTTGCAACACTTGTTCACCATCATAAGCTGACCCTGTAGAGCAAGCAACATAACTCCATCCTGCTTTTTGCAATAATTATTGCCCCTTTTGGACTTAGAAAATCATTTTCTTGGTTGAGTATTATGTTTAAGGCAACTTTTCTCATAAACTATCAAAGCTATTACTTTAAAACTTGCAACAGTTTTTCACAATCATAAGTGGACACTGTACATCAAGAAACATAACTCTATCCTGCTTTTTGCAAGAATGATGGCCCTTTTTAGACTTAGAAAATCATGGGTAGGACAATATTTCTATTATACAAAAAAAATCAGATGAGCGTCAGCACCCGCAAGGCGGTGCTCTTGTTTTATTAGGTCGCAAGATTTCAAATGTCCATCGTGTGGTAGTATCCAGAACATACTGAAGCCAGTGACGGAGGAATCTAAGAAAACAACAGAGGAAGCTAGAGAACTTGCCGCACAAATAGACTTTAAGGTAAGTTTGTAACATCTGTATGTTGTAGTTGTATATTTCTCAGTATAAGTTTCTAAAAAATAATGTCTTGGTAACTATGTTTGAGAAGCATAGCATGTTGCTTTTGCCTAGCTTTGATCAAAACTGAGATTTTCTTGTTAATTTTTGCCTTTAATCATTTTTCAAAACTCCATCTATAAGAATTGATTTGGAATACCAGGCACAGTTTGTGTCTTCAGCTTAAAAATACACATAATAAAGTCAGAAGATAAATTGTTATTTATGTTTGTTTCTCTCTGTTTACTGTATATTGTATAGTTGATTTTGTAACTTGTCTCCTAATGGACAATTTATTGTTTTCATTCCAAGGACGAGAAAGAGAAAAATGCAGCTTTGAAATCCACTACCCAGAATTCCTCAACTAGTGAACAGGAAACGCCTGTAGCAGACAACACAACTGAGGGTGCATCAGCAGCTGCAGCATCTCAACCAGATATAGCGTCACAACAGTTCGGGCAATTTCCATTCAGAATGCCATTTTTCCCGCCTTTTCCACAGATGAATCCACAGTTTGCCAATACTGGGGTTAGTGCAGCGACACAAGTCCCAAGGTTTCCTCTACCATTTGTGTCACCGTTCTATCCTCCAATGATGCAGCCAGGAACTTTTCCAATGCCCCCCATGATGCCTGGAATGCAGGTGCCACCATGGCAACAGAACATAAATACAACACCATCACAGAGTCCAGTGTCTGCTTCTGTACCAACAAGGGAGACAACTCCACCAAACGCTAGCAGTTCTTCTGTTCAAAATGACACTTCTGACACTCAGAGTAACACTGAAACTGTAAACCAGTTGAGTACTACAACATCTTCAACACAAAATGCCGAAAACACATCTACAAACAACACGTCGCCTACAAGTGAAGAGGGACTGCGCCAAAGAAATGTTGCTTCCGCACAACAAACACACACACATCACAGGCAACAACAGTCTTCCCAACAGGCAGACACAGACGATCGTAGGACTGATAGATTCTTGCTTCTATTTGCAGCCTTTGTGGTTATTGTAATAGCATTGTTGTTAATCAGACGCTTACATATGATGAAACTTATACACTTTTCATTATAGGGATCAATAACTACATTACAGCTTGCATTAAGAGTCCATCTTGGTTAAGGCGAGAAAGTGGTCGCATAACACAACTGTTCTCTTAATATGGTGTAATCATTTCTTTAACAACACAAAAAGGAGTAGATGTTACAGTCGGTTGTTTCTATACTTAATATTTAGACTATTTGGGCAAGCTTTGATATACTGTTATAGAAAAGTTTTAGTTATACCCTTTGCCAAAGTAGATTAATTTAAACTTATTCATACAAAAAATTGTGACTTTTGGGGGGAAAAAAAGGATCAAAAGTAAACAGTTACAGAAATCTTTTCCCAAGAAAGTAACTTCAGAATTGCATACAAGATATGTGTTTGTTTTTGTGTTAGATGGAAAAATTTTTTCATCAAGTTACTTCGACAGCTGACAGAGACGATCTTTAAAAATGACTGTATTAAAATGTTTTTAGTGTAAAAAAAACAACGCCCAGATTTTGAGATATCTGTGATTTTATTGAAATGAGCCGTGCCATGAGAAAACCAACATAGTGGGTATGCGACCAGCATGGATCCAGACCAGCCTGCGCATCCGCGCAGTCTGGTCAGGCTCCATGCTGTTCGCTTTTAAAGCCTATTGGAATTGGAGAAACTGTTAGCGAACAGCATGGAGCCTGACCAGACTGCGCGGATGCGCAGGCTGGTCTGGATCCATGCTGGTCGCATACCCACTATGTTGGTTTTCCCATGGCACGGCTCAAATGGTGATTAGTGTGTATAAGTGCATGTACTTACAAAAAGATTCATAATATGAGATATTTTGTAATGATAAAGTCAACAGCTAAGTCATATTTCGTCACCTTAATTCAAGAAGGGTGTAAGTTCATTTTTGACAAAATGGAGTGTTTGGTAACATTGGATTTGTCTCCAAACGCTCAACAGCATGCACCTAACTTATATTGTGTAGCTCTAACATGAAGAGGGTAAATCTTTGCCACCAACATCTAACTCACCCATTTTATGTTCCAGTCAGATCTTTAAACGCATTTTTCTCAAAACAATAATAATGAAGTTATACGCTTCTGGAATTAAGGTGACAATTTGTCAGTGAAAAAGTGCAATAGACAGTTCATACAAGATGTGTTACCAACTAAACTTCGGTAACAGTGTAATAGCTCAAAGATAAGTGGATGAATAATAGATAATTGTGGAGAAAGCATGCAGGATCAGTGATATCTATTTTCCTTTGTTGCATTTTGTTTTTGGTATTCTGAATGTTTATAGCTTCATAACAAGTGCGTCAAATTACATTTATGCCATGATTTTAAAATTTAATGTTTATTTTCAATAATGATGCTGTTAAAGTAATATTTTCAACTTACATGTAAACATAGAACTGAATTATGTAGAGGATTGTGTGTTAGAAAATACTACATTTAAACAGTCCTTTGAAGATGAGGGGATATATGTTGTTTTGCTCATGTGATGCTTTGGTTGGTTTGTCTTTGGGCAGTTAATTTTTGTATAAGATCAATAATTAAAGAACAGCTGGACCTATAACCAAGCCTCACGTAATTGTTGCTCATGGTCAGTAGGTGACCATAGTCACGAGAAGCTTGAGGCTGTTTCTGATCAATAACTGGGGAACACCTTGATTCTGAAACCAAATTATGTACACAGGTACCTCTGACATGCTGTCACGATGAGCATACTGTGAAATAATCAATATTAAAAGGGGATTTTAGTCCTATTTATTTTGATACCTTCAAGTTCATATCCCACTGAAAGAGCAGTTTTGGTTTGATTAATATTTTTCATATAATTTCACAATATGTGTTTAGCAAAGAGCTTATGTTAATATAATTAAAGTTGGGTTATTTTCTAATTTATTTGTTTATGTATCTTTTACAATTAAGATTAAATTTTTCTTGACTTTTGTTACTTGGTATATTATGTTGTTGTTAAATCTTGGAGGGGATATTTACTGTGTTGTATATACGTACCTTTTATTACTTAGTGAATAATTTTAGCATCACCTTTATTACATAAATAAGCACTAGCCATATTTGTGCTATTAAGAATTTATGCTGTTATTATGGTAATACTTTTGAGATGCTGCTGCTTAATATTTATGACATTTTGTCTTCACAAGTCACTGTGATCGCAATGTTCGTCTTCACAAGTCACTGTGATCGCAATGTTCGTCTTCACAAGTCAGTGTGATTGCATTGTTTGTCTTCACAAGTTACTGCCATTGCAATGTTCATCTTCATAAGTCACTGTGATGGCAATGTTAGTCTTCACAAGTCAGTGTGATGGTAATGTTTATCTTCACAAGTCACTGTGATTACAATGTTTGTCTTCACAAGTCACTGTGATCGCAATGTTTGTCTTCACAAGTCAGTGTGATTGCATTGTTTGTTTTTACAAGTTACTGCCATTGCAGTGTTCATCTTCATAAGTCAGTGTGATGGTAATGTTTATCTTCACAAGTCACTGTGATTACAATGTTTGTCTTCACAAGTCACTGTGATCGCAATGTTCGTCTTCACAAGTCAGTGTGATTGCATTGTTTGTCTTCACAAGTTACTGCCATTGCAGTGTTCATCTTCATAAATCAGTGTGATGGTAATGTTTATCTTCACAAGTCACTGTGATTACAATGTTTATCTTCACAAGTCACTCTGATTGCAATGTTCATCTTCACAAGTCACTGAGATCACAGTGTTAGAATTCTGAAGTGACTCCTATCACCATGTTCATTGTTTCAAGTCACTCTGATCAATGTTCATCCTCACAAGTCACTCTGATAACAGTGTTATAATTCAGAAGTGACTTTTATCACAGTGTTCATCCTCACAAGTCTCTCTGATCACAGTGTTCATCAGCCAAAATAACATAATGATGAATATCATCCAGTCTGCTGTGTAACTATGTCAATATGTTATGCAATTTTCATTTGTTGTACAGCTTACTATCATATTCAGAGCATACATTTCTGCATTTCTTATTGGATATGGATGAACAATATTTGAAAAGCTGAAGACAGGCCATTTTTACACTAAGGGCAATACAAGGGAAATGTACTATTCCTTTGCTGATTTACTTATGTTGGGCTTGTCTTTCAATATTGTTTATTTATGGGTAATCATGCGATTCTTTGTAAAACTAACTGTTTAGTGTAACATTTTCAGGCAGGTTTCATCTCCAGTGTACCTGTAAACATTGGTAAAAACTGATAGACTGTTTTATTTCATGTCTTTATTGGTTTACATATGTATAATGGTTGATCCAGAAATAATATCACTCTGTCTATGGCACATTAATTCTTAGTTTATGCTTATTCAGATCTGATCACATAAAAAAAAATTTTTTCATTACAGATATGTAGAAATTTCTAGTATAGCTTTGGCGCTATTTCAGCTCATTCAAAGGCAATTTATTTTTTTTATAAACAGAAATAATGGTCAAACAAAGATGGTCACCAAAATTTACATTGAACTATTGTGCCAAATGAAATGAAATTATTATGGTCTTAAAAAGAACCTTTCTGTCATCTGCGGCTAAAATCTGGGTGATATCTTGCAGGGTCAAGTTAGCTTTATAGTACAAGTGATTGTTACTCAGTGAAAAAAATGTTGTTTTCTGATGTCAGTAAGTTCAGTGATGTGTGTCGTTCGCTCTAAACATGCTATCTGTAGTTTGAAAGTTATTTGTGTGATATTCTAAAATAACACTGTTAACAGATCTAGATATTCAGGTATGAAATATTGTTGTTTTCTGTTCATTTTACCTGCTTTTGTGACACCAGTTACATTACTTCTTGATCAGCCCTCGTACATTACAGAAGAATGCTTCGTGTTTATTTCTTTGCAAAACGTTTTACTTAATTTGCTCATATTTTGCTCATCATAGAGGGTACTGCCAGAAATCAACAATAAGATGTCAGTGTGACAGTTGTATAGACCTAGAGATAATTTAGCTGTTATATGTAGGTTGGTAGGATTTTGTTAATGCTGATGTAGGTTTAAATCATTTCATAGATATGTCTAACTAATATTGTATAAGTATGTAAACAACATAGGAAACCAATGTTGGATTAAATCATGTCATAGGTATGCCATATTTGTAGCCTATAGGTTTGTGGACAAGACAGTAAGCTGTGATAGGTTTAAATCATGTCTCAGATATGTGTAGTTAGTATCCCGTAGGTTTGTAAACAAGACAGGAATCTACTATAGGTTTAAATCCTGTCATAGGTATGCCTAACCAGTATTCTGTAGGTTTGTAAACAAGACAGTAAACTTATGTGTTCAAATCATGTCATAGATATTTTGGTTTCTGTAGGTTTGTAAATATGGCAGTAAGCTGATGTAGTTGGGCATAATTTGTACCCTGTGTCTGTGTGTGTTTACTTTGTTTAGATAGAACTTACATTATCTGATTGTCTACCTGAGGTGCTATCGTTAGTGTCTGATAAGTCATCAACATAGGTTTCAAAAGATCACCTGTGATATATGCATGCAATTTGATGAGACCGTGAATTTCTTGAAATGGGTAGGCTTGAGTACATGATAACTGCATACATATTTTGAATGTATATAGGAACATGACTACATACTCTTTGTTATATCAGATACAGAATAATTTATTCCATATACACTTACATGGTATTGGAGGTAATTGCATTTTTTTTTAATTAAAATTTCACTTTGTAATTATGACTTTTCAAATCTTAAATTTTTATTTAGTAAATATACTTAATTTCATGGGTGCAATTGTTTTTTGTAGTTAACTAAAACTTAGAAATACTTTATTGTTTCTGTATAGTTATCTGTTCACATGTTATTTATATTATGTAATGTTTGTCTTCACAAATACTTTATTTTATTGTTGTTTTTTTTCTGTTTTATAATATTTTTGTTTGTATGCCATATCTTACGCACATAATGTGTTAAGTGTAATTTTATTTTTATGTTCTATTTCTTAATTTAAGTCGGAAGTTGTTGCAGTTTGTATTAACCCTTATCATGCTGGACACAATTTATTCTGCCTTTGCGACCAGTGTGGATCATGATCAGCCTGCACATCCATGAATGTTCGCCATTCTGTCTATATCTTTTTGGTATGCATCCCTTTTAACAGTTAATGGTACTGTCCAGATTTGAAAGATGGACAAGTTCATTATAGAAATACAGCAGGGTAAGGGTTAATTGAATACTATTAGGCCAATGAAAATTGATTGTAGAGATGTTGCTCTGCCAGCTAGAATCTTCATCAAGGTTTGGCTGCTGTTCTATAGATTGATTTTCACTGTCCTAATTAGTGATAAAAATTGTAAAAGTGTAATGTGTAAGTTTTTTATGCTTGGGACATGTTAGCATTGTCACATTGTTATGTAATATTTTGAAATCCAGTTAATAAATAACTTCAAACATGTTTGTGATGTTGTGTATAAAATTTCAGTTTTTGAAACAATGATTATTGGACTTCCCTCATTCACGATCATTTACACTCCACTTTCCGCATTTCTGAAGTAGTCTTTACAAAACTGGAATAAAATGAATTTTGTCATAAGATCTCAAAATCAAATTTGAAAATACCGTAGGCCAAATGTGGAGATAATTGACCCTTTATCAATAATGCCATATGTAACTGTGTTTAAACTACAGTGCTTTTATTTTATGGCATATCCTGATCACATTTAGACAGAATGTGTATGACCTAAAGATCTTGTAGAAGGTCAAGATTTATATTCCCTTGATTTATTTACAAAACCTGTCCATAGGCCATATTGTTGGGAAATTTCTTAATTAAGGTAGCTCTGCAAGTTTGATAAACCAGTGTAATTGTGTAACATCAGTTAACTGGATAACGTAGAATGAATTTAAAATGGCAACGATAATGTAGTATTGCAATGCTTAACACATTGACTAATGACAAATGTCTTAAAATAAGCCTGATATATGCATATCTCTAATCATGGGCCAATATCTCAGAAACAAGCACACAGACCGATACATTTTAATTTCCCATATTATAGATCATACTTTTATTTAGGACTATGAGAAATTTCGTTAAAATCTACCGGTACATGGTAGAAAAAATTGTATTTGTGAAAATGTTTTCAAATTTGTTATTTACCAATAAACTCAGATTATGAAAACTTCTGTGAGGTTCAAATTTTTCAAATCTGTCTAGCAAAAGTTCAGGCACATGACCCCATCTTTCTTATTTGCTGAAATTTCCCGAGTATATTTGGAAGTTTTGAAAAAACAGGGTTTTTTTTGAAATTCTAGTGTAGGAAAAAAATTTATCCAAACAGTTTTATTTCCCCACTGTTCATTTTTATGCCCCCGAAGGGAGGCATATAGTTTTTGAACCGTCTGTCTGCCGGTCTGTCAGTCTGTCGGTCTGTCAGTCTGTCCACAATTTTTGTGTCCGGTCCATATCTTTGTCATGGATGGATGGATTTTAAAATAACTAGGCATGAATGTGTACCACAGTAAGATGACGTGTCGAGCACAAGACCCAGGTCCGTAGCTCAAAGGTCAAGGTCACACTTAGACGTTAAAGGTCATTTTTCATGATAGTTGGGCGTGTCCGGTCCATATCTTTGTCATCGATGGATGGATTTTCAAATAACTTGGCATGAATGTGTACCACAGTAAGACGACGTGTCGCGCGCAAGACCCAGGTCCGTAGCTCAAAGGTCAAGGTCACACTTAGACGTTAAAGGTCATTTTTCATGATAGTTGGGCGTGTCTGGTCCATATCTTTGTCATTCATGGATGGATTTTCAAATAACTTGGCATGAATGTGTACCACAGTACGACGACGTGTCGCGCGCAAGACCCAGGTCCGTAGCTTAATGGTCAAGGTCACACTTAGACGTTAAAGATCATTTTTCATGATAGTTGGGTGTGTCCGGTCCATATCTTTGTCATCCATGGATGGATTTTCAAGTAACTACGCATGAATGTGTGGCACAGTAAGATGACATGTCGTGTGCAAGACCCAGGTCTGTAGCTCAAAGGTCAAGGTCACACTTAGACGTTAAAGGTCATATTTCATGATAGTGCATTGATGGGCGTGTCCTGTCCATATCTTTGTCATTCATGCATGGATTTTAAAATTACTACACATGAATGTGTGGCACAGTAAGACGACGTGTCGCGTGCAAGACCCAGGTCTGTAGGTCAAAGGTCCTAAACTCTAACATCGGCCATAACTATTCATTCAAAGTGCCATCGGGGGCATGCGTCATCCTATGGAGACAGCTCTTGTTGGTTCATTTTTACCTCTGATGAGCAGATACTCTCCACAACGGTAAGCGGCAGTAAAGAAGTGTTCCCTGCCATTATCACTGGATCTGTCAATATAGCTGTTCTACATATAGCCTGCTTGATTGTAATTGCCACTTCTTGAAAGTAAAAATAATGGCAGGGAACACTTTGCTGTGATCTCACTTCTTTAAAAACATTTACATGCAGGACTGTTTGAGGATGCAGCATCATGTACACTTGATATTTATTTTACCGGGGTAAATCAGTATTTTACACATTGTAATATGTTACGATGAAACATTAGTGAAAGATATTTATATCGAAAATATTACCTTTTCATGTGCAGTTGAAAGCAAACAGGGAATTAGTTTGTGTCATAGGGTGAGAAAATTGTGCAGCCAGACTGGAACTCGAACCCGGGGCCTCAGAATACCGTTCCAACGCTCTACCGACTGAGCTATCCGGCCGTCTACACATTTTCTTCCCGTTTTAATTTTTTTGTTGTTGGATTTAACGTCGCACCGACACATGATAGGTCATATGGCGACTTCCCCGTTTTAATATTTAAGTTCTATACCATGACATATTTCCCCACCATCTTGAAATTCGTCCTTGAATTTCAGCAGGTACTTTATATATAAGCAATTACAGGCTTCGGAGACTAACCAGTGTAATGCCGTCACGGTCCCATGTTGGGCGCCAATGTCACAGGATGAGAAAAATGTGCAGTCAGTCCGGGGCTCGAACCCGGGACCCCTCGCTTACAGGGCGAGTGCTCTACCGACTGCCTGACACATCTCCCCTGACGTGACCATTTACTTAGTCCGTACCGTGACATACACCCCCACAAATAGGAAATTCGACCTTGAATTCCGGAGCTACATAATATTGCAAGCTTCGTAAGACTGACCAAGCAAGCACGCCACGGCCCTACGTTGGCCAAATGTCACAGGGTGAGAAAAATGTGCAGCCTGACCGGGACTCGAGTTCGGGGCCTCAGAATACCGTTCCGACGCTCTACCTACTGAGCTATCTGGCTGTCTACACATTTTCTCCCCGTTTTAATATTCAAGTTCTATACCGTGACATTTGTTTCTTGACAACCTCCGAACAACAACAGCTCCCCAGAGCAACAAAAATATATGTCTCCATCAAGTCGCTCTGCAGTCAGGTTCTACCAAACCTGGTATGTAGATAAATATCTGGACACTGAAGTGAGGTGAACTTGACCTTATCATTAGATGTCATGTAACTATCACCCGTCTCCAATATATGTACCAGTGTCCTCTGGTTACCAATGTTTCCTTTATTGCTTCACGTTTCAGGTGCCCCCCCCCCCCCCCCCCCCACCCCACGTTTTCATGACTAAGAGAAATATTTTTTAAGATGTTTGCAACACAAAATTTTAAGAACTTTATGTATATTTTTCACTTAGTGAAGGATCACAACATTGGTCTAGCAGAGTTAAATCCCAAAGAGAACCAGGTGGAAAACTTCTCATGCTATAAAACAATCCTGTGTTTTAAGACTCTAGGTCAAGTACATTTCGAGATACATGGGGGCACAAACTTTCATTTTTGCCTAGGTCAAGGGCCATAACCCTGGTCTTGCAAAGAAATAAAAAGTAACAGGTGCACAAATTCACATGTTGGATAATATTTCTTCATGGTTTAATGGCTCAAGGTGAAATATTTTTAAGATATATGCAACAAAAACTTTTAAACACTTAATGTATCAAGGATGGCAACTCGTTTCCCAAACAGAATACCAGATGCACAACTTCACATGCTATGTAACGATGCCATATTTTATGACTCAAAGTCAAATACTTTTTTAGATACATGCGACACAAACTTGTATCCCATTTATACATAATTTTGACCAAGGGCCAGAACTCGTTTTGGCAGTGATATCTAACAAAACCCTAGGTGCACAAATTCACATGTTGGATAATATTTCTTCATGGTTTAATGGCTCAAGGTGAAATATTTTTAAGATATATGCAACAAAAACTTTTAAACACTTAATGTATCAAGGATGGCAACTCGTTTCCCAAACAGAATACCAGATGCACAACTTCACATGCTATGTAACGATGCCATATTTTATGACTCAAAGTCAAATACTTTTTTAGATACATGCGACACAAACTTGTATCCCATTTATACATAATTTTGACCAAGGGCCAGAACTCGTTTTGGCAGTGATATCTAACAAAACCCTAGGTGCACAAATTCACATGCCAAATAATATTCCTGTAATGTTTCATAATCCTGGGTCAAATACTTTCGAGATACATGTGACACAAACTTAGGCCCTTTTTATGCATATTTTTTAACTAAGACAAGGACCATGACTCTGGTTTGGCTGTGTTAGATCCAAATTAAAACCCCTGGTGCACAACTTTTCATGCTGAATAGCAATCCTGTGAGCTTTGAAGACTCTGGTTCAAATACTTTTCGAGATATGAATGACACAAATTTGGCCAGACTGAAGGCATCCATTGCTCCCCAAAACTTTTGGTGGTGTGTAGGTGGGGGGGGGGGGGACACACAAAAATCTGACAGATAATGAACGACAGGTTGACAATACAAAAATCTTTTGAATGGTTGACAAAGTAATTACTACTTTATAGTTACACAGAAAGCTTTCTGTAAATGGTACTATAAACTAATAACTACTATAGTTTAGATGATATTTATTTTATAAATTCAGTATACAAAAATATTAGCTGTACATAATATAGACAAATTAAACTATACAAAAGTATCACACTTATTCCTTTCCATAATTTCATTATGTATATAACAAATTCACAATATAATGCTTAATGCACTGATTGATATGTTCCTATGTATAAAATATATACAAAGCAATCTAATTTTCTTTTAAAATAAGAGGTATTATTACATACTCGTTTCTATTCCCCGTTAAGTTACACTGGTACCGGAAACGTCAATATTTTTCCATATACTGACGCCTGAATTTCATATCGGGTGCGTGACGTAATTCAGTGTGTGCTGTTGCACTATTTCTTTTCTATTTAGTTCAGTATTGTCAATCCTATTCAGGCTATTGAACAAATTTATGGTATTTACATTATATTATACGTGTCGGTGAGTATGTAATAAAAAGGTTATTATCTTTGCATCGGGAAATATGCTCTCGTTCTTCAGCGGAATAATATTGCGCTCCTAAAGTCGCACAATATTTCCGCTGAAGAACTCATGCATATTTCCCGATACAAAGCTAATAACCTATAAATATACATATAATAAGATGACTGTAAGAACATGCTTACATTATTCTTGCATGCCAGACAGGATTTTCCTGTGTTTTTACCACTGCTGGAAAATCTCGTCTTGCACCCCAGGGTGTAAGATGACTTGTGTGCTGCAATTTATGAATGAATGCGTAAATTCATAAGCTACTATACTAACATAGTGCTCAAAAGAAAAGCATTAGTTTTACTTCATTTCTTCTATTAATTAAAGAATACAGCATGCAAGAAAAAGAATCTATCACTAGTTGAAGGTGCAGACTGAAATATCTAGCTCAAGCGGTAACTCAGCAGAGCCTCGTTACTGCCTAAACAGTTACCCTCAAGCCAGATATTTCCATCCGCACCTTCAACCAGTGAAAGATTCTTATACAAGTGGAATGGGAAAACTGTATTCCTGAAAATTTGCCATTAAAACTATCAATATGCCAATAAAAACACATCTGCAAATAATGTGTGGCTTAATCTCACACATTTCCCTTGTGCAATAATTAAAATTTTCTATGTACAATATTGCATTTTTGACATGATCTTTGAATAATAGAGTCCTCAAAATACTTAAATACAGATTCAATGGTTTCAAAAGTCCTGAACTGAAAAAAACATATCAGAAATAAAGCATTAATCAAATGCAATACTGCAAGATAGATATCTCTCAACTGATTTTGTTTAGTTTTTGTTGGGTTTAGGTCATATGGCAACTTTTCCAGCTTCTGATGGAGGTAGGTCCCTATCCGAAACTGTTTACGGAAAGGGTAGGCACTTGTGCAGAACCACTGACCTGTTAACCAGCTGGACATCTTCCTCCTATTAAGAATTCTACACCACAAGTAAGGTTTGGAACCACATCAATGAGGGGCGAGTAATTTAAAGTCAGTGACCATTACCACTCAGCCGCATAGGCTCCTTCAATCAACTGAACAATGGAAAAACTG
Organism: Mercenaria mercenaria; assembly: GCF_021730395.1. Taxonomy (NCBI): domain Eukaryota; kingdom Metazoa; phylum Mollusca; class Bivalvia; order Venerida; family Veneridae; genus Mercenaria; species Mercenaria mercenaria. The sequence goes on from NC_069364.1 coordinate 50,703,213, forward strand.
CTGAATATTCTTTAGTATAAAACCCTGTTGCCAAAATGAAACACTTTTTCAAAAAGCAAATAGTTTATATTAAGGATTATTCTTTCTATGAATGTACTAGTAGTAGACTTAAAAAAGTTTACACAGTATTTTCGTTGTTGCTGTTGCACAAGAAAACTTAGCACAGTGATCAAGTAAACATACTTTTTTTAACAGGAGAAGTCAGTTTATGATATGGTGGGAGTTTTAAGTATGTACACCTAAACATGCACGTAATTTGTAAAAATTCTGGTTCATTAGATTAAAATTTTTTTTTCCTAATACCTAAAATGCGTACATTCTGTATTCTCCTGTAACATTTTATGATGACCACTGGCATACTGTACACTTAGTTGACTGCAATATCAGACTTATCAGTATTGTACCATGAGCAATTAATTGTTATAATACAAGTGTCAAGTGGGCATGGCAACAGTAACATAAACACCTATAGTGTTATACACTAAGAAAATCACCATACCTAACATATATCTATGAGTATGTACAAATCAAATATATGACGGAATGTTATTGGTATAAATGAAATATCTTTTTCTATATACAGATGTTTATGGATTATTTACAGGTGAAACAACAGAAATTAAAACAGTAACAAAATAAAGAGAATAGAAATTAAAAACCGTAACAGAAAACTTTGAATTAAAAAATACTCCCCCATTTTTTGCTGTTGTTAGAAATGTTTGCAAAGCAAAATCACATCATTAATTTCTTCTTACAGATCTCTCCAGTAAAGCAAATTCTTAAAAAGGCAAAGGGATATTGAATACCACCCCCTCCCCACCCCAAAATAGTTATTTTGAAAATATTCAAATTTTTTAAAAGACAATAAAAAACAACTTAAAAAACATATGACTACTGTGTACAGATAAAATGTTAAATGCATGTACATATGTAATTGTACAATCTATAAATACTCTCAATATATTTTCATTTTGTATGTATATCTAAATGGCACTCAGATCCTGGAGCCCAGATATAAAAGCACTTTTGATTAAAAATTAAAAAACTTGTGTCAATAAGTTTATATCTTTCCTTTAACACAAGAAGTATAGGAGGTCTCACACAATAAGAATGATTTCATTCTATGTTCTTAACAAGTTTCAAAACTGTGTTTTAAACCTCTTTTAATAAGCCTTGTTTAGAAAGCTCATTTTTCTTTGGAGAAATCATATTCAAATATTTTTTTAAAGAACTGTTAAAGCTGCACAATAATTTCTGTTAAGGTTTTTTACATGATGAGAATGAATCACAGTATACAATGTCTGTTTATGCAGAAAGAATCTCCAGTTTCCGTCTATGTTGTTGACAAGTGTATGAAGTAATGTTCTGCGTATGTAGCTGTCATGACGATGTTAGTGTCTCTCATAGCAACAAGGTCAGTGAGGTAACGAAAATGAGGACAATGTTAGCAGCAACAGAACGTGCTCCAGCAATACGGCATTTCAATGTGTCATACCTGTAAATAAAGAAATAAAATACCACTTATGTTTCAGAACTGAAGTTTTCTCTTTGTGCTCAATAATGATTAGGGGCAAGAGCATTCAAATCACATCCAGTATAGCGTTTAGCCATTGTCTCCACAATGTCTTTCCAATAGATAATTACTGCTACAGGGCCAGGAAAAATCAATGAACATATCACAGTGTGAGAACTTTATCTATATGTAGCTTTAGAAAGAAATTACAATATTTAATGTTATAATGTCTGCCTACGTCTATTAATACTCAATTTTAATATGATCATCCTAAAATGAACAAAATGGTATTGTACTGTTGAAGTTACCTGTTAGGTTCACCAAGTCTTTTCTTGGAATATTCCTCCTCCATCGTCTGTCCATGGAAGAACCAGGATAAATCAATGAATGGATACTCGTAACCTTGCCGACACTCGCACTTGTAAGCTCCCTGCTCAAACCCTTTACCTGGGAGTGGCACACACTGAAATAAAAAAAAACTTAAATGAAAATAAACCATTGAAAATATATATTCTAGTTATTCTTTCCAAAACTTCATGTCTTGTGCATCTGTATCCTTAGTTGAGTTCTAAGTTGTGATGAGGTGACTGGCTCTGCATGTATTTCCATGGTGACTGGTACTTCCTCTTTATGTTGCCGAGGCAACAGGCCAATTTTGACACCAGAGAACAACCACAGTTAAAGTTACGTGATTATTCCGCCAGTGCCAAGATCAGACTGTCACTGTCTTTAATGGTGTCCTGTAATGGTATCCACTCTGTAACTGTATCCTGTCTGTAATGGAATCCTGTGTGTAATTATATCCACTCTGTAACTGTATCCTGTCTGTAAATGTATCTTGTCTGTAACTGTATCCTGTCTGTAAATGTATCCTGTCTGAAACTGTCTCCTGTCTATAGCTGTATCTTGTCTGTAAATGTATCCTCTGCAAATGTATCCTGTCTGTTACTGTCTCCTGTCAGTAACTGTATCCTCTCTGCAAATGTATCATCTGTGACGGTATCCTGTCTGTAACTGTCTCCTGTCTGTAACTGTATCCCATCTGTGATGGCTTCCTGACTGTAAATGTATCCTGTGTGTAATGGTATCCTGTGTGTAATGATATCCAGTCTGTAACAATCCAAGTTTCCACAGGACCTGGTGCTTTGTCCAACCTACACATCATGGTGTAACGTCTTCCAGATCTGGTGGCCTTCCAATCTGCTATTCCAAGTGGTTCTGGATGTGTAAAATGAGTTTGCTGGCAGAAATGTGAATGGTATTGTCTGGTAAAAGGTAGCATCTCTATCAATGAGTAAATAAAACTCATATCTTTTGACTGTCTGCAAGTGCTTTCTGTACAAGATAACACTTCATCATCACCAATATGCTGGTCATTCATACCTAGTCAATTTGGAGGTCATATAGTCTTTGAAATAATTTTTAGTTACACAGATTTTTACTTAATCTTTCCATAGTAAATTTTATAATTCATATGCTTACAATTTATATGTATGTTTTAACTGTAAAATTACTGGCTGAACTTTCAGACACAACTCCTGCCATTATATTAATATTTCTTGCAAAATGCAAATATTTTAGCTGTCCTAATTTAACCATTACATACTTTAACACAGGAAAATTTGTGTCATATATTTACAAAAGAAGAATAGATATAAAAACTTACATATTGCGATCTGAAATCACATTTAGCTGTGTTCTTAAAGGCATTGGCAACATAGAAATCTGCTGGACACTGGTTGATGTCTAGATACTTCAGCTTCACATCTATGGTGACCACACCCCTACAAAATATCTTACATTGTTATACATATAGCAACTTCAGCTTGCTTAGTGCTTACGTTGTACTTCCTATCTAGAACAAGTGAAGTGAGCTAAATATCTGATATACAAGTTTGAAAATGTTAAATCTAGACATAGTCATTTTATTACTTAAACAATATTCACTGAAACCATTCAAGTACAAAAAAATCTATAATACATACTTTTTAAACATATCTTTATAACAACAGCCTATGGGTTGCTGACGCTCATGCTAATTTTTGTATAGAAGCGGGGGAAATTAAAAGCACCTGCATATAATTAATATATGCAAAATTTGCAAATAGTTTCAAAGGTGCCTAATTTAACCATTACATACTTAAACAGGTAATTTGTGATTACAGGTTTCTAAAAGGATAGATATAAAACTTCAATTTGCATAAAAATCGCTTTAGTTTGGAGTTAAAGCATTGCAACATAGAAATCTGTGACACTGGTATTCTAGATACTTCCTAAGTACATCATGGTGACCATACATCTTCAAAATAGCTACATTGGTTATAATGCACTTCTTGCTAGTCGGGTCGTTGTATTATCTGAACAAGTGAACAGTTAATATGATATACTTTGAATATGTTAAATTAGACATGACATTTATACTTAAAAACTATACACAGAACCATTCAAGTACAAAAAACTCGTAAACTATTTTTGAAGGCAAAGTATCTATCATTTTTCTCGAGAAACTAAAAAATCTATCTGGGAAACAAGCAAAGAACGATTGCAAGTACATGCTTTTTTATCTATTTTATACATTAAAGTTTTTTTGTTATATACTGTAATTTCACTTATGTTACTTACTTGAACTCTATCTGTGATTTGATGCTGTTTAGACCAAAGAATGGCACTGTGTATGTTGATACCCAATCATCAATGTATCCATCACACTTGAACTCTGGTCGTGTCCACTCCCCATCCTCATAGCTTGGAGCTTTGTATGTGATTGGATAATGTTCAAATCTGATTGAGCTTGTTGAGTTTGGACTTGATCGGATCATGGGTTTGTCGATAAACTTCTTCAGACTATGGAAATTTGTAGCCCATCTTTGCTTCATGCGTCTAAACCAGAGTTTATCTGTGTATCTGTATGCACCAATTCCTGCAGAATCTATGATTCTAAATGCATCAAGACCATCTCCAGGGTTCTGTATACGCCAGGAGTATGGTCCAAAGTATTCTCTGGTGATTGCATTAGAATAACGAGGGTCAGTTGTGTCTACTGGTGGCGAAACTCGGAATTTATACTGGTCAAAGTAAGCGCCAGCACCAAGAACCTTGAAGTCACCCATGACCATTGACAGAACTTCACCAAAAATATGTGTCTCATTTAATCGTCTATCACCTTTAAGATTACCAAACTGTTCATACTCGTCCACGTTCTGTAAGAAGTTACTCAGGAAATGAGATAAACGTAGAGCTGTTCGACCTTGAGCCTCAAACTGTCTCTCTACACCATACCCTGCATCTCCTGGCAGGTACAGTTCAAACGCTTCTCTTGAACGGCAAGTTTCCTTTGTAACGTTATAGAAACGCTGACGTATGTCAGACATTCTTTGCCAAGATTCATATTCAAAAGCCTCTCGCTTCTTCCGAACTTTTCTTGTTTCATCATCATATCGCTTTACAAACTTCTTCCTAAAGGTGGCTGCAACAACACGTTCTTCTCCATCCGCGCTACGGCGCTTCCTCTTGGCAACCAGTCTTAGTTTTGGAGATGCAGACATGTCATTATTAATTGGACTGACAAGTACCTTGAACTCATCTAGCTTTGATGCTGTGTAACGAGTGGAACGCTTCTGCTTTCTGACAAACTCAGGCATCTGATTGGGTACAACTCGCATCTCTGAAATAAAAGCCAAACATTGTCAAACAGTTGTAATTATACATAACATATACATGTACTGTACTTTCAAAGTTACCTGAAAATACAGTTATCAGGTTTGCATGGAATCACTGCATAGTATTTTGAGTTTGTTGACTGGGTCATATATTTATAACCCCTGTCACCTAGCTGTCTTACAAACCACTGTAAAACAACACTCACAAACCATATACAAAATGGCAAAAACAAAATGATGGAAAGTCATACAAATTAATGTGTAAAAGACCCATGTCAAATGTTTTATTTTTTCATCTGCACTTAGTCCTAAAACTGCAGCACAACTAGTAATACCAGTAATAATTCTTTAAATTACAATTGAGAAACATACTCATGGACATACAGCTGTTGCATCAATAGTGTCCCCTATTATAAAATTTTCCAATGAAAACTAAAAACAGTATCTAAATGCCCAAGAAAAACCCTTCCAAAATATAAATCACAAACCTTCAGCTTTGAGGCAGTCAAAACCATACTCGTACTCTTCTTGTGTTGCCTGTTCGATCTCCCATCCTGGGAACGGTCCATCATGCCACCACGGGTAATAGTAACCTGGCAAACACACACATTGGTAACCACCACGACGGAAACCATACCCACTGATTGGCTCGCACTGAAAATTAATTACATAATCTCCTTAGAGCCCTTAATGTACACAGAGCAAAATTTACACACACATCTTTTGCCACTTTTAACACACGGACAGAAAAGTAACTTGTTCCAAACATCCTTTTTAAAGTCAAGTGGTTTATACAATATTGATTACAATGATCTAAGCACTGAAATATAAAACCAAGCCATAAAACTGAAGTTTATTTCATCCAAGTTTCAAATGAAATCTAGAATGAATAAGGCAATATCAAACAGAATGGCAGTATTCTCAAAGCTGTAAAAATATCATAAAGAACTTAAACAATGGTCTCAAGTGCTAGACAATAAATGATTCATTGTATTGTGCACGCTTTTACATGAAAGCTATAAAATGAAATACAGTTAAAGAAATATTAAAGCAAAGTCATAACTGAATAAAACTGATAAGCATATAACATTTTCTCAAAGTAAATGACTGCAATATCTGCAGATTAGGTGACTTCAACCCTTACACTGCTAAATTTCTAAAATGAACTAGTTCATCATTCAATTTGCACTCTACCATTTATTAATCAAAGGAGTGTTCGCTGAAAATTTACTGACTGAATAGCGAACAGTGCAGACCATGATCAGCCTGCAAGGATGTGCAGGTTGATCTTGGGTTTGCACTAGTCGCAAAGGCAAAATAAGTCTTGCCTCCTGCAGGCTAAAGGTTAAAGTTGTTGTTTTTTCTGTTGGCTAACATCATTTTTCTAAAACAGGTCTGTAGTTCATTGAATCTCTAACTAAAATAAATTAAAATGCAGCTACCAAACCCAGTTCCTTAAAGTAACACAAAGTCATAATATTAATGTTTCAGGAAAACCGGTTTTGCCTGTATGTAATTATTATTAACTATACCACCAATATCATTTCTGAGGTATTTCACAAAATCATATAAAGTGGTATGTAAAATTTTACTTACATATGAAAATAGCCCTTAAAATCAGATTTCAAAAGTTAATGACATAGAAAATGTACTAATTATAATAGTTTGCTTGTATTACTTTAATGGCTAATTCAATGAAAAAAAATGTTACATAAATCATGAAATATTTGTAACAGTTATGTAAATCATTTCAAAATGACCATTGGTACATGTATTTTCAATTTACATATCATCGAAAATCAGACTTTCTCTAAGGAAACCTGGCCTCCATCACAAAATATTTTACTGTCATTTACAGTAGTTATTGAAAAGCAAAGGTAAATATATGATGAAGGGTTCAAAGATGTACATCCAATTGTTGTTGTTCTGAACACAAAATGGCAAAAAAGTATTTCTGTGGTATCTGGTAACAATAAATGAGCCGCACCATGAGAAAATCAACATAGTGCTTCTGCGACCAGCATGGATCCAGACCAGCCTGCGCAGTCTGGTCAGGATCCATGCTGTTCACTAACGGTTTCTCTAACTGCAATAGACTTTGAAAGCGAACAGCATGGATCCTAAGCAGACTGCATGGATGCGCAGGCTGGTCTGGATCCATGCTGGTTGCAAATGCTCTATGTTGGTTTTCTCATGGCAGCTCAAATAAAACTTTAACTAACATTAAATTCCTGATTTACCAGTATGTGACATTTTGTATTACATTAGATATCAATCTAATGAAATCAGCATTATTCTAAATGTTGTAATTTTATCCAACATTATACTGGTAAGTTCCCTAGACTACCAAATATAGACAATTTAGAGCAAAAAACTGAAAACATCTGATTATGATATAGATCAGTTGAATTTTTATTTGCACACATCTCAAAAGTGACAATTTAGCAGAAGCAAAATTTATAACTTTAAATCTCAGAAATCTGTATTTTCTTACATATTTTTTTTCAAAATCCACTCACTACTATCACTATTACTGACTTATAATTTCCCCTTTTTCCATAAACTTAAAAAAAAAAACACACATCAATATTACCCTGTTTTATTTCAGTGTGAATTTTCAGTTCATGCTAAATTCAAGTTGGTTCTGTTTAATTTCAACTTCCTTCATAAACAACTTCTAATTTGAAACCTTGAATTGTGACAGGTGGCAATTTTCCTCCTCTTTTATTCAACATATTTTCAACTAATAATTATGGTTTCAAAATTACAGCTGTTTTTTCTAATATGTCCATCGAATGATGGGAAACTGAAGAAATTTATTGTATGTGATATAGCCATTAATTTGCGAATCCCATACTTTTACCACATCATAGTGTACAGTATGACAATTCACAAGAAAGAATATTATGTAATCTGATAGCTAAGACAAAATAAAACTACAGCTTTCTTTAACTTAAATATCTTTCAAATTTTCTAGAATATATAACCAATATAATTTGGCAATAAATTGTTGAAATAGAACCATTTGTAAGTTTACAAATAAAATTCTTACCGGCATCACTAGACAATGTTATGTTTGAAATACAGTTTTTCAACAATGATAAACATGTTCTGATAAACATTTTCATGTTATTTTGATGAAATATTTTCATTTTACATACTAGTATTTTGATACAAATCTGACAGATTTGCAAGTCCAGATAGAAAAGTTTATCATATAAATAATTCAAGGTATGATTTTCATATAAAAATATAAATTAAAGTAAAAAAGTGCATTTACCCCTAATGTACTATTGGAGAAAACTAAGTCATTTTATAGAAAAGAAATAACATCATATTATTAACTACTAGCAACTAAAAAGAAAATATAACAGAAATAATATATTTGATAAAATCTTACCAGTTTATTATACAGTAAATATCTCTCCAAGATCTCCCACTCTAAGCAGTCTAAATAAGAGTTTACTTTAAAACTAAGCCAAGAGCCCTTACATTTTATACCGTTCTATACATGAGGTTTATGACACTTTTCAAACTGTTCAAGTAGAAGAACTGATACAAACAACGTATATGACATGTTGTATGTTACCGTCTCACGCAATCTAAAGAACCACTACCTGTTATAATCAATCAAACTCTGAAATCGGCCAGTAATTTGTCTACCTCGCTTCATTCAAACATTTCCATTAAAAATTCTTAGTTTACTACAAATCAATAACAAACAAAATAAACAAGCAATCAAATCCAAATCAATTCAATGACAAATAAAACAATCTCTTGGGAAAAATTACCAGTTCAAGCAAGAACTGCCAATACTGTTGAAATATATTCCTTTCTTAATTGCTAAATTACTTGTAATTATGATATAATACATAAAGTTATGTTCAATGCAATACATTGACAGCAGCATTGATTAATTAGACAGAAGTGCAGACTGTCTAAAAACTTAAGTTGCTGTTTTAGAAACAAGAGTATAGAGTGCACTCAAAATGAGTTTTATCAGAAAGTCACAAGATCACAAAAATTAATTATATGACTTCTGTTAGGCTTTTTTAAAATTTTATCTTAAAAACAGATTAAAACATCTGTCCGAATAGATGTTATGCACAATTATATGGCTTTTAATAAAGCACACAAACTTGTACAGTTTGAGCCATAAAGGGAGGTAATCAAAGGCAGTGGATTCAGTAACAGATCAATATTCAAACCTTTGACAAATATCAGAGAAATATAATTATCATAAAAAAACAATTTAACAAGAATTTATCATATTTTATGTTCACAATGAAAACGGTGGGTATCCACATAATAGACAAAGACATTATGAGCCTTTAAAATTGTGGTTTAGAGGATTATATGACATACAAGATCAATACTTGTGAACATGAATCAAATACAGCAGCTGTACAGTGAATTATCATAGTAATTAGTAATTACATCTGTCTCCTCATTTACATCAAACTACAATTACTGCTTTTAATACTGTTTCCCCTTAAAACAGAATTTTATACATGATACAGTTACACCTACACCTTTCATGACTTCTTTACTTGTAGTTTAACCTTTCACTCCGCTAAATTTTTAAAATGGACTGGTCCATCATTCAATCTGGGCAATAACATTTATTATTTGAAGGGGTGTTCACTAAAAATTCACTGACTGAATAGCGAACAGTGCAGACCATGATCAGACTGCACAGACATGCAGGCTGATCTTGGTCTGCACTGGTCGCAAAGCCAGAATCAATCGTGTCCAGCATGGTAAGGGTTAAGATAGAAGTAAGATCTTATGTAAAATTATTTACAGAGTGATTAGAAGAATTGCAAAATTAATTAATTAGCAACCAATGACACCAGTATTTTGACATATGAGCCGCACCATGAGAAAACCAACATAGTACGTTTGCGACCAGCGTGGATCCAGACCAGCCTGCGCATCCGGGCAGTCTGGTCAGGATCCATGCTGTTCCCTTTCAAAGCCTATTTCAATTAGAGAAACCGTAAGCGAACAGCATGGATCCTGACCAGACTGCGCGGATGCGCAGGCTGGTCTGGATCCATGCTGGTCGCAAAGCCACTAGGTTGGTTTTCTCATGGCACGGCTCAATTACAACTAAGCTTACTCAAGTCTTTCTGACAAATTTTAAAATTTAATAAAAGCTGCATGAGGCAATAAAACATTTCACATTAACAAGACGGTAATTGATATTAATCAAACTGAATCATGAACAATGCTGAAGTGAAATCAATAGAAAGGAACATTTTGATATCGGTTTTGTTCAGATCTATTATCCTGAAATCAATTCTGACAATAGTTTTAATGTTGTACTATAACTAACAATAACACATAAAACTATTTTTTATTGAATTATTCATTGAAACAGGGTAATCATTTTAAATCTTCTACATTTTTAATGTACAATTTAATAAAGCACTGACGTGGCTTGTGAGAAACAACATTCATCATGTGCTTACATTTTTATCAGAAACTGTAAAATCATTGGCATAAAATTTAGTAGAGGTAAGTTTTGTTTTGTTGGCATTAGAGACACTTCAACACAACAAATTCTCTAGCTGGTAAAGGAAGACTCCAGGTGCCCCTCCCAGCATCATTTCTGCTTTGGGTGTAGAGCCATTTTTCAACAGTATTTCAGTTATATAACAGCTGACCATTAACCTATTATATATATATATATATATATATATATTAAACCAGTGTTCCTGTATTCTGTACCAGTACTTACATGTTCCCCACAAGTAACTGCCAACTTTCCCATATGAATCAAGAGGTGAGAATGAATGTTTTCAGACACAATGATTTCTATAAATCATAACGGCAGTCTTCGCCTTAATTTTTTTTCAGCACTTGTCCTTTCGGGCAAGTAAGTTAAGAAAATCACTTGCCCGAAAACATTTTTACTTGCCCGAAATAATTTTGTTTATAAATATGATGTATTTTGGTTTATGCTTAATTCAACATTCAGTTACGGAGGACATTATGCTTTGCCTAGGGACTGAACTCACGACCCCTTGATTTGAAGATCTGTCCTCTCCTTACTGAGCTAAGAAAGCAGATGAGAGACCCCCTAGGCCCCTACAGCTAAGTGGAAGTGAAATAATTACATTATGTCTTAGCACATCATTGTGTGTAGGTTGGTACAATGCATGCAAGACCTAAACTCATTCAGTAGTGAATCTAAGCAGGAGATTATTTACTCATTTGCACTGAAGAAAGATATGAGACTATGGTTAGATTAGCATTGAATAATTAATTCATTGCAGTAATATCAGGTGGACATTCTCTTTGATGTTGTCTTAATGAACCAGGCTGTTCCCTTAAATGTTTACAGATTTTTACTGTTTTTGTCCAACTTAATTACCAATGTAGTTTCCCTTCACCTAGAACTGGTATATGATAATTCAGTGCAATCTGAAGGCTTACCATTATAGATTCCCTACACCTATGTGTATAATTCAATGCAGTCTCAGGACTGACCACTGTAGTTTCCCTACACCTATGTGTATAATTCAATGCAGTCTCAGGACTTACCACTGTAGTTTCCCTACACCTATGTGTATAATTCAATGCAGTCTCAGGAATTGCAATGTAGTTTCCCTACACTTATGTGTATAATTCAATGCAGTCTCAGGACTTGCCACTGTAGTTTCCCTTCACCTATGTGTATAATTCAATGCAGTCTCAGGACTTCCCACTGTAGTTTCTCTACACCTATGTGTATACTTTAATGCAGTCTCAAGACTTACCACTGTACCACTGTAGTTTCCCTACACCTATGTGTATAATTCAATGCAGTCTCAGGACTTACCACTGTAGCTTCCCTACACCTATGTGTATTATTCAATGCAGTCTCAGGACTTACCATTGTAGTTTAATTCAATGCAGTCTCAGGACTTACCACTGTAGTTTCCCTACACCTATGTGTATAATTCATTGCAGTCTCATGACTTACCACTGTACCGTTAGTTTAATTCAATGCAGTCTCAGGACTTACCTCTGTAGTTTCCCTACACCTATGTGTATAATTCAATGCAGTCTCAGGACTTCCCACTGTAGTTTCCCTACACCTATGTGTATAATTCATTGCAGTCTCAGGACTTACCACTGTAGTTTCCCTACACCTATGTGTATAATTCAATGCAGTCTCAGGACTTACCACTGTAGTTTCCCTACACCTATGTGTATAATTCAATGCTGAGTCTCAGGACTTCCCACTGTAGTTTCCCTACACCTATTTGTATAATTCAATGCAACCTCAGGACTTGCCACTGTAGTTTCCCTACATTTATGTGTATAATTCAATGCAGTCTCAGGACTTACCATTGTAGTTTCCCTACATCTATGTGTACCAGCAAACATATTAGGTGGATCATTTCCCTCAGAGATTGGACACTGATTTATATCAATACGCTCATACTCCCCATCTATGCCCACAACTGCAACAAATCTGAAAAATAGCAAAAATGTTGTTCTATTGACATGTTAAGGGTTCTCATTTGGGTACTCTAATCATGACAATGGGTCAATGATACTGCTCAAAAATATTTACATGTTAAACAAATATAATGAAGTTCACTACTGGTAATTTAGACATCAAACATGTTTGTCCCTAACCAAGTTTGAATAAAGTACGTAAGGCACAAAGTACATGCCATATTTGCTACATGTGTATATAAATCAAGGAAAGTAATATTAAGAACGTACTAGACCAGTTTTAATCAAGCTACTAGACCAGTATAATCAAGCATGCACTAGACCTGTTTTAATCAAGCATGCACTAGGCCTGATTTAATCAAGCATGCACTAGACCTGTTTTGATTGAGCATGCACAAGACCTGTTTTAATCAAGCATGCACTAGACCTGTTTTAATCAAACATGCATTAGACCTGTTTTAATCAAATTTGGTGTGAAATGTGGACTTCGGCTTTAAAATCTAGGTTTTCTTTGTTCTCTGAAACTGCTGAATTCATGGCAAAGATTCTTGTCAAACTTTGCATGAATATGTCTAATCCAGCAGCTGAGCTGAACAGGTATTACATAATAAATTTGAGGCAAATCATTTGGCTGTTTTTAACATGTTGAAAATCTTATTCGTAATTAATGGGAAAACATATTTGTCATTTGTGCTGGGCAGATAATTTAAATCAAAGTCTCATTTATTTTTGAATTTTATGAATTTCTCTCTTCATGCTACTTTGAATGAAATCTTGAAAATTATGATCTTGAAATTATACAATTTCATAGTACAGTGGGCAGGATTTTTTTTCATTTTTGGGCAAAACAACTGAGTGGTTCATGGAGATATAATTTGTAGATTTCAACTTTTGAAGATGAAATGAACAGGAATTTTATTAAATTGAACCCCTAGTATTATTAATTATAAATACTTTTCTCATGATACTACATTGTAGTGTACTATATACTGATTAACATGGGTAAATACAGTTTACAATTCTGAGATCCTTCCCGACAGCTTTTTGTACTGGTTTTCTTTTTTGCAGTAACTGTTGTAATTTCATGTAACTGCCATCTTTTGCAAAAAAAAAAAATTGTGACAGTCACGATAATGCACTGGGTATTACATTTCTGTTATTAAAATAGTACCCATAAATACATATCACTTCAGCTTTATTGATTTCACATTGATGACTTACATTTATCTTTATGTGGGCCTCAAAAAATAACTTGTCATCCCTCTCATTACAATTAAAACTGTGTCTTGCTGTACAGGAGGTAAGATGCCATGATTTTTCTATGGTATATAACAGAGTTACAAAAATGTAAGGGATAGATGTCTTGAACAAATCAGGTGTTGAAAACTTCATACATTACAATGTAACTTCACAATCATCATTTTTTAATTTAATATTAAACACTATTATTTACTAATAAACTTTGATAATGTGGCAGTTGAGTCCAGTAAGTCCAGGGGTGTCCAAAGATAATCCGTCATAGATCTATTGTAAAGCAAATATTGGATTTACCTGTATTGGAAAATAAACAGTGTCGATTGGGTTGAGGTCAACTGCCACATTATCAAAGTTTATTAGTATTTATCTATATCTGTTTATAACATGTAAGTAAATATCGATATCGTCAAAAAAAAACAAAAAAACCCAACATGTTTTTCTCATTTTTTGCATACATCGTGCAATCTGAAGTCATTCAATAAAGACAACAACAAGGCTGTTGTTTGAAAAAATCTTTCAAAATTGGTTACACTGCTTAAATGTCAAAAAGAACATTCAGGTAAATTCTAGCTTGAACTAAATTTTTCTGAAAAAAAAGATCAAAACTAAATTGACGTATTTCTTCCTAGATTTATGGAATATTTTAAAAAGAAATCAGGGACTTTACTTTTATTGGAAGGCAAATCAGAATTCTATTTAGATGTTGAAAAGATTGATAACCTTGCATTTATTTTAATTTTCTGATACACATGGAAGAGTAGAAAGCAACTGTAAACAAGAGCTGTCACAGGAGACACTGAGCACGCTTGACTATTTCGACGCTGGATAGTGAAACTGGGCACATCTGGAGTGTTTAATGACTCCAATGGTGGACGAAAGATATTGCACAATAGCTTGAGTCTGTGTCAAAAATAGTAAGTATTAAGAGATGTAATGATAAAGTGTATAAAAACACTATATAAGTATAATTCCAAGCAAAAAGGGGGCATAATTCATAAAATATTGGTGCAAGAGTTATGCATCTTGTGCCATATGATGTGGGTGATGATGTGGAACAACTACTTCAAGTTTGAATCAAATGCATTTCATAATAACTGAGATATAGTGAAAATGCATCAAAATTAACCTTAAATTCAAAGTAAAAGGGGGCATAATTCATGAAAAATTTGTGCCAGAGTTATGCAACTTGTGTGATACTACTGTTTGCAGATCAAATTGCCCTTTCCTCCTTTTTGAAATTGATAGAGTTACTCTTTTACGTCACAAAAACCGTGAAGCTGAAGCTATTTTTGGAGCAATGCTGACAGGTTAACCCCGCCTCATTCATTCACGTTGTGGTGAAACTTTTTTCTTTATCTTGACGTCACACAAAGCGCGTGCTCTGACTCTATCTTTGAAGTATCGCCGTACTCTTGCATACATTGTAAAGTGCAATAAATAAGGAGATAATAGATATATATTGTTTCAAAAGTAGAATATAGAATATTTCAACTACGTTCACATGAAAACAGCGTTTTTTATTTGTTATGACAATTATTATCGACGAAATTTCTAACCATGCAAAAGTATACATGGTTTTATAGAAAGGTAGGCCTATCAATTGATCATTGAACCTTCAAGCTCCGCAACACTTGTAGAAAATGTAAATTTTGTTTTATCCATAAAAACTGATTTATTTGATTTTTT
This sequence comes from Mercenaria mercenaria, assembly GCF_021730395.1. Classification (NCBI taxonomy): domain Eukaryota; kingdom Metazoa; phylum Mollusca; class Bivalvia; order Venerida; family Veneridae; genus Mercenaria; species Mercenaria mercenaria. Next base: position 50,718,780 of record NC_069364.1, read on the forward strand.
TTTTTTGATTTTTTGGTGGGGTTTACGTGTAAAACTATGTGAATTTATCTACTATTTATTTGAAGTCGTTTAAACACTATATCAATTATTAATATACAGGCAGTTGATAAGCCTTGTCTTCGTTCATTGAAAGAACCTGTAGTTATAGACGTTTAGTTTGTTTTATATTTGTGAAGGTCACTCTAAAAGGACCAAAATAATTGAGGATAAATCGCAGTACTTATTGGTTTTATCGCTTGCACAATGTTATCATATTTTAGCTAGTTTTAACCAAAATTTGAAACAACTTTAACATGTTTTACATAGAACTGAAACAAAGGTAATAAAACAACTATAAGAAATCAAATAGTAAACATAGGAAGAAAATATCATTTACAGTAAAGTTAGGCAAGCATTTGTAAATAGATGTTAGGGACCTACGGTGGCATAAACAACATACAGAGCAGAGTAATGGATATAAGAAAGAAGTCACCATAGGAAAATCCGATAGTGAAAACGTACAATAAACAACCAGACGACGACAGGCAACCGAAAACAGGTAACCAGGTAAATTTTAGATAAGAATAATACTGCGAAATTTAGGTGTCCCGTACACAGGAAACGCGTGTGGAGCTTTTAATATCCAACAGATTTGCTTCAAACTTTCAACGTCGATAAAAGATAGATGTAGCTAGAATATTAGGGCATTTTCATTAAGATACAAACTTTAAACTAATCAAAATTACATAAAAACGGCCGATTTTTCATAAATTTACCGGTAAAATTTTATACAGCGCGATCGCAAATAGCTATTATGTCTTATAAGTAAATAAGTTGAAATCAATGCCAAAAATAAAATTGGACTTTCGGCTAGAAAAGGCAAAAACAGAATAGAAAAATCTTTAATAAGAAGAAAATGCCATCAATTTAAAAACATACAGTAAAAACGAAATTGTTAACCATAATGCGAATAGTACGTACATGGAGTAAATAAAAAAATGTCGACGACATAGGCATGGCGTGTAACCTAAAAATAAACATGTGTATGGAAATGTATCGGACGTAAATAGATAGTTGTTATCAACCAGTCAAAAATATAACGATATTCAACTCTTGAGTAAAAATATTTGGACTACCTTTTGATACATGTAAGCAGTGACTGGGAAAGAATTTTTGTCTATGGGACAATGTCTCGTAATACATAAAAAGTTATGAGACATTTGAAAAATTTATGTGACATTCGGAAATTTCTATGAGACAGTTGCAACTTGTGTTCTAGGAATCAGTATCTTTGCAGATTAAAGCACCTCTTACATGTGATAGTAACTTAACACTGTGACAGCTTCACAACTTTATTTTCAATCATTTATGAATTTAAAAACAATGGCAAATAAAGTAACATTTAATACTTTTCAGACTTGAGTGTACGTCATTTAAAAAACCAACACAAAGAACCTTACACTCAACCATAATACTGTTTTTTATACACTTTAAAACAGCTTTATCTTCTAAAGAGTGTGATTGCTAGACTGCCTGCTGAAATTCAATAGCAAGTTTGGTGCCTCAGTTGCATTAACGTGGTCAGAGGGAGCTTCATGTCTCGTCATTGATCATAATAAGCTTGAAGCTTATATCAGACATAAAATTGTTTTTCTTCTCGTTATCAACACATGGTTTACAATATAAAACACCATCAGATTCATATAGCCAAGGCCAGAGTTTAAACCAATTAGACTGAATTTTTCTAATGTGTTTTTAAGTAGATGCAGTTGTTTCAGGCTTTGACTGACTAGACTTTTCTTGATCAACCTCGGTAGGCTCGGTCTCGGATAATGTCATTTTTCGGTGCCTCGTTATTGTTGACATCCTTTTGCATAAAATTAAATGGTAACTTCTGTTGACCTTTAATGGGCAACAATTTTCTCTTTCTGGAGGTCATGCTTGAAAACTTACATAAAAAACGAAGACTAGAAAGAAATATTCTCCCAAAACAAACGTTTCTTAATACCGGAAGCGCTTTCACTACGCGCACAAGTTACGTCCCTTTACATCAGATTCGTACTCAAAAATATTCGAAATTTCGTCCTTTCGCGTTTTTATGCGACGCAGGGCGCACCAGCGCTTAAACTCGTGAGACATTTTTCATTTTTATGTGACTATGGCGCATGGCGCATGGGTTTCCCAGTCACTGTGTAAGTTTATCTTATATTCGCAACAATATCAGCATTTAAACCCAAATCTGGCAATGACAATTTCTTTCGAGTGGAGAAAACTACTCGTAACTGTTTCCTAGGATCGCGTCAAATTAGTAAGACTAAGACTCACATATTCCGTAAGAAATTGCCGACTTTTTTTCAATTAAGGAAGCATGGTCCTTTCCAGGAATCGAATTTATGCCCTTCAATCAACGATGAGCGAATCCAACAACTCAAGTCAGTCACGTTTTATAATTATTGTTAAAAAAATAAACAGGAGGTACATTATTTAAAAATATGCAGCAAAAGGTACTGAAATTTAGGCAGAAAAAGGCCTGTAATGTACAAGAGGGTGTCTTTTTTCATATCCACGCTACCTAAATGTAGTTTGCATTATGGCAAGATTCATTTAAAGTTTAAATGAAGATTAGTTCTAGTACATCTGTTACAATCCAGTTAAGCGCAGTCTATGTAAACAAGTTCATTCAGTAATTTTTACTCGTATCGGAAAGGCGGAGTTATCTGTATAGACGAGATCCAAAAATGGCTCCAGCATCGCTGTAAAGGTACAAGTTTATCGATTTAAGAAAAGACAAAAGGGCAATTTGATCTGCAAACAGTAGTATGATGTGAGTGATAATGTTGAACAACTGTTTTAAGTTTGAATCAAATCCATTTAGTAATAACTGAGATATAGTGAAAGTGCATCAAAACTTTAACCTGAAATTCTAAGTAAAAGGTTGGGGGGGGGTGGTAATTCATTAAATATTGGTACCAGAGTGATGGGCCTTGTATCATATGATGTAGAACAACTACTTTCAGTTTCAATCAAATCCATTTAAGAATAAATGATATAGAGTGAAAGTTCATTAAAACTTAACCTGAAATTCTTAGTAAAAGGGGGGATAATTCATACAATATTGGTGCAAGTGTTATAGCCCTTGTGCCATATGATGTGGGAGATGATGAGGAATAACTATTCTAAGTTTAAAGCAAATCCATCAGGTAATTACAGAGATAAGGAGAAAAAAGAAAAAGTTTTAAGAAACTTTAACCAAGGTGGGGACGCGGAAAGACGCCAACGCCAGGGTGAGTAGCCTACTCAGAGTAGGACAGCTCTCCATATATTTTGTATAGTCAAGCTAAAAATGAAAATGTTCTTTCTTGTGCATTTAGATGGGTATAAATTATACTGGGACTTCTTGCAAGTTATCCAAGAACTGCTAGAAAAGAAAGTGTTCAATATTTCAATATTTAATAATGTTTGTTTTTGGAGAAAATCTGTGGCAATGAAATAAGCGATCAGCAATCATAATCTACTCCAGGCATTCAGGTAAACAATTATTCTGCCATACCTAATACTTAAACTTAAAGCCAACAGGAGAGTTAATGTAGATTCACCAAACAATATACAACATAGGGATTTTGGCAGGGTATGACGGAGTTCATTAATTAGCAAAGGGTGGTGTTCGAATGAATGAATTTTGGCTGTACTATAATTTATGTTAATATCCAAAATATCATCAAATGCTACAAATTTATCTGAGTTTGGAGACAAATCTCAACATTGCTATTACATGCACAGATTCAATCAATCAGATGCTGGCATTCAGACACTGGTCTCAAAACTCGGCTTTATTTTCTTTTGCCCTAGACATAAATAAAATCTTTGACTATCCAGGTGATGCTTTAATAAATACTGTCTAATAAAATTGACTTTACTCTGTGTCAGCGGTAAAAAAGATTATCTGTTTAACTTTTCATAAGGAAATGGGCTACAAGGATTTTTTTAAGGCTGATTTTGGGGCCGAATATGGGCCCCATCCCAATTCCAAAAATATGCTTATTTTCCCAATTTTGAGGTATAAATTTCCAAAAAATCTGCCAAAAAAACCCCAATTTTCCGTTGGTCTCAATTTTCAGGTTTCCAAAACTTTCAAAACACAAAAAAAAAAAAAAAGACTTTTGACGTGACTTACAACAAAAACAACAAGAGCTGTCGGAGGACAGCAACGCTCAACTATTCAACAGCCTTGTCGATTGAATGAATACGAAGGTCGAAAAAGGGACAGAATTTAGTAAAAAAGCAAAATAGGGTTATGGAACCTGCATAGTGCATATCAGCTCATGACAGTGGACAAGTGTGTGAAGTTTCAATCCATTCCCATTAGTCGAAAAAGGGGCATAATTTTGTAAAATGCAAAGTTGAGTTATTGACCATTTGCACTGCATGTCATATCATGACAGTGAACAGGTGTGTGCAATTTCAATCCTTTCCTATTAGTGGATACTGAGATACCAGCTTACATACAAAAACTTAACCAAAAATTTCTATGTTGAAAAAGGGGCATAATTTTGAAATAAAGCAAAATAAAGTAATGGGACCTGCTTTGTGCATGTCAGATCATGACAGTGAACAAGTGTGTGAAGTTTCAATCCATTCCAATTAGTGAGTACTGAGATACCAGCTTACATACAAAACCTTAACCAAAAAAGTCTAAGTCAAAAAAGGGGCATAATTTTGTAAAAAAAGCAAAAAATAGAGTTATGGAACCTGTGCAATGTAAGTCAGTTTATCACAGTAAATAAGTGTGTGAAGTTTCAATCCATTCCCACAAGTGGTTACTGAGTGGTTACTGATATACCAGCTTACATACAAAACCTTAACCAAAAATTTCTAAGTCGAAAAAGGTGCATAATTTTGTAAAAAAGCATAATAGAGTTATGGAACCTGTGCAATGTAGGTCAGTTTATCACAGTGAATAAGTGTGTGAAGTTTCAATCCATTCCCACAAGTGGTTGCTGAGATACCAGCTTACATACAAAAACTTAACCAAATCGTGACACGGATGCGGACGCCGACGCGGATGCAGATGCATGGGCGAGTCCAATATAGCTCTACTATTCTATGAATAGTCGAGTTAAAAATTAAACAATTCTGAAATAAAGGTTGTATGATGGTAAATCTTATTTTATGAATTTCCCAATTTTCGGGTTTTACGCGTCATTTTTCCCAACTGAATGGGCCCCGGGCCCCAGGTTTGAAACGGTAAAAAAAATCCCTGGGCTAGATATTGACCTATGATAAATATTTCAAAATGTTTTCAAGAGGTAATAAAAAATGTAACTTCAACATAATTGTATTTACTGTCCAAACTTGGACACCCATTGACAACATTTTCTTGTTTTAAACACCAATTTAAACATCAAATGGTAATGTACAAGATGAGACGTGTTGCCAATAAGAAGTGTCATATTTGTCACAGAATTTCAAGTCAGGTGCAATTTATGAGAAAAACAAATTGATAAGGAATAAGCAATTCACTTTTAAACATGACAACCAGAAAAACAGAAACATTATTTCTGAACATTGTAATATTACCTAGGTCTTCTGAGATGAATGTATGGAGAGTATCTTGGCATGTAATCAACAACTGGAGCTGACATGGTTGTTATCCACCTGTTGGAACGTCCACAATCAAAGTACGGTTGTGTGAACAACACGGGTAAAGTGATATCGGTATCAGTCTGTCCTGGTTGTGGCGGTCCGAAAAATGGAATACCTTCAAAGTCATCTTTTGTGAATTTTCCAGTCTGGTTGGAAAACTTTACACCAACTGAGTATGTAAATTTACGTAGTGAGTCTTTGTAACCATGGTTATCTGGCCACCAAAAAAGTGGCTTCTTTTGTGTGGCATCTGTTGGATCGTATTCATAACGAGTGTAAGGTGCATACTTATAAGATTCATCTGTGTAATTAGTAACTCTACCAGCTGCATAGTCTTCTACATCAATTGTACGATTTGTCGGTTCACGTAACCAGTTTGTCGGTTCATTATAATCATCAGCCCTCCAAGCTCTTGGACCAAACAGCTTAAGTGTAGTGTTAAAGTCTACTGTGGTATACCAATTTGGATACGTACAATTATTGTCAAAAAGCAAGGATGAGCCGTTGACCCATCCGGGAGATGCTGAAACGTCTGCTGCTGCTGACATGTACAAGTACATCAGACCAGGCTGATGTTCAAAATCACCTGATGTGTTCATTCTCTGGTAAATAAAACTGTAATAGAAGGCCCTGTTGAATGCTAGATTATGCATGTGTAACAGCATTGATCTGTTAGCAAAATATACGTTACTGAGCAGTTTGTTATATATCGGTACGTGTGACACCGACTCCTTCGGCAACTCCAATTCTGACCTTGGTTTTGAGCGGCAGTTCTCTGTTGTAACCGCTGTCATTCTGTCCATTATTTCATCAAATTTGTCTTTTTTCATCCAGGAAAAGGGTCCAGCTCCCACTATTGTTAGGGCTAGTAAGCCCCAAAACACAACTGTCAATACTTTCCTTAAAGTATTCATGATTAGATCACCTGTAATTAGAACAATTTAAATCATTTTCAGGTATTTCTTGTTATCAAAACACAATTTTTTCCAGTTTCGTTTCTTTATCTGTTTTCAAAATGGCGGACTATGTATGTTCAATTATTCAAATCATGTTGGACGCTTCCCCGAGGGGAAATAAAGGGAATATAATACCTGTGTACAGGTGTGTTAATTTAATTGTGCCATTGTTACAGAAGAATTGCAAATAACAAGCAGACATATAGTGAATTTGGTACTGAAAACAGTATAGTTAAGTTTGCAATGTCATTTCACAATTTCTATGCACAAAGCGAAATTTACCTGTACCCCGTCGGGTTCCTTTAATTATGAAAGCGGCATCGATTGATCTATCAGGTGAAATATTAAACTATGTTACAAAACTTTGTCTTTCTTCTACATCGACTTTAACTTTTAAAATTACTTAAATTCATACGATATATTTGTTGTTAGGCCTTGTTATTTAATTTAGAAAGCGTTCTTTGCACAGGAAGCGTGACTCAATTGTGTTAACGTATTTGTCACCAGATGGCGTACCTGCGACATTAATCAGCGCGTGGACAGGTGTAAACACACGCACTAGGTTATTTCCCTTAAATTATCGCAGTTTCCTCCCTTATACTATGAAGTACGAAAAGACGAAATAAAAAAAGATAGGGTCGTGCCATCAATGATATTAGGTCGGAATGCCGATTTCGCTTTAAGACAATTCGATTTAGTATGACCCCCAGGGTCGGACACATTCCAATTAGTATGACCCTGGTTGAGAATTAGCTTAAAGCTATTTCGTTTAGTACGACCGTCGTAAGGGTTACAGCAGACAAGCTTGCTGCTTTGACCGTCCCAATATAAAACAAACTGTATACGTCGGATTAGTTCGACTAGACTAAGGGTTAGACAATTTCAATTGGAAATTTCGAGTTCTTAAGTCGAAATCAGGTTCGGGGTAGGAAGTCGAAATTTCGTTCGGGATAATATTACAGTCGAAATTTCGAGTTACGTAAGTTAGCATCTCGAAATGTTGAGTAAGGCCTAAAAAAATTCTTTGTTTCCGGTAACATGCTGAAAACCGTTTCAATGTAATAAAGTTGCAAATTGTAATAATTATAAAAAAAAAACCGGGTTGGAGTGCTTATTACAGTTTAAAATTGACATCACAACCCGTAATAAAGTTGCAGTTGTAGTCTAATAAAATTTCTTAGTGTGTGTAAGTTCTAAGGTTCACTATGCGAATAAAAGTGAAGATGTAATGTGTCATACTTTTGACAATTCAATGTCCGACAAATTTATAATCTTGCTAGTGGGCTACCAGAATGTTTTTGTGGTAGCCCAGCGTTTTTTATTGTTGCCCAGAAATTTAAATCCCGAAAGTATTAACTTGCTCTATCCGAGCCCAACTTACTGAGATGTGAAAATCAAAGGGGTCTGTAACAATGTTTCGTTAATAAATTTCAAAACATCAAAATAAACCTGTGTGTTCTTTTCCAGTTCCGCTGACACATTCCTATCATATTATAGTCTAAATATATTTGAATGACAATAAATGTTTACTTTGATGTTGATATTGCCCAAATATTGTTATAGACCCATTTGCCGGTTAAGAAAGTGGTAAATGTTATCTTCCCAAAACCAGTAACAGAGTTTACCAAGGGTTTTTACCAGTCCATATTTTTGTAAAACCATTCAAGCTTTTTGCTTAAAGATGTCACCAATGATGTCAACTTATTTATATGAAATTGTGGACGTCCTTTATTTTAAGTTTGAAACCAAGAAAAAGGTCTGTTACAGGTCACACTGTAAACTATTTCGGCTTATATTGATTAGGTTTTTCATCAATATTTCATTTATTACGCTTTATCGCATAGTGCGGCAATTTTCCTTTGATCTTTGCAGCATGTTATACATAGTAACACACATTATTACTACAAAACTGTGCTGATATCTTACAAAACTGTTGCGATATATATCAACACGGAAATCTCTATGGAGTTTCATAAGAAAAAAAGTGTTCCGATATATATCAGCACAGTAAAACTGTTCCGATATATATCGGAACACTTTTTCTCTATTGAGGTCCTATCAAGGGAGTATAATTTTTTCCTTTCAAAGAAAAGATGATTTTAGCTCCAATTTACAGTTCACAGAGAAAGAATTGTCACAAACACCTACATTTATAATGTAAAAGAATAAATAAACTAGAATATTTCAAAAAATTGATAGTTATTGCCAAATTCAGAAATACATGAAATATATGAAATTCTGAGATTTCTCAAATGTTTCTTTTTCTTTGATTTTTTTTACAAACAAAACAACAAGTTTTACAATATGTCTGGCCAATGAAATGCAAAGATTTAAAACCAATGCAGAAATTTGTTGGGTACTTTTATCTGGGGAACACATTTTCTAAAACAGAAGTTTTAGTGTTTCAGTCAGCGAGGCGCAGAAAGGGAATCAAAATAGTAAAAATAATAATAAACAAATTTAAATGAAAATGATATATAAATTTTAATGATAAACTATGCGATAAAACAGTTATAATATGTAGTGCTCGTGTGTTACCAGGATATATCAGAGCTAGGGGTACATCTCGTTATTTTTCTCTTCACATATCTGTCTCGGCCTACCGGCCTCGACGATATGTGCAGAGAAAAATACCCTCGATGTACCCCTAGCTCTGATATATCCTGGTAACACACTCTCACACATACTATAACTATTACTTACAACTTTATTACAAAATGGGTTGCGCTGTTCATTTCACATTGTAATAACGACTGTATCACGTTTTGTAATAATTATTACAATTTGAATATCCACATTGATTGTGTAACTACTTGTTTGTTGTTTTTTACACGCTGAAAATGCATACTTTATTTATTCATTTAGAAAAGAAGTCATTTTTTAGTGCGTGACAGCAGTATTTTCGCCACGCCGAAGGCAGTGGGATATTGTTTCGGCGTTGTCCGCCCGTCCTGAGTAATATCTAGGAAGTGGTTTGGAATTATATTTAAATAAAACTTCAAATACATGTTCACCACTAAAATAAATGAGAAGTTTCAGTAAGTTTTCCCAGGTACATTTGTAATACCAGAATTACACGGTGTGTATGCATATCGGATCCCTCACTGAGGTAAATGAGACTGACCCACTCTGTTCGCGCACCTGTGAGGCAAAATTGCACCGACTGAGAGGGATCCCGTGCATTAACGAAATCGAATGTATGGCGTTTTTAAGGAAATCTGATGAAAATAACAACATAAAGTGTATTTACAAATAAAATGGGATCAAATACTTCACATCTAAGGTACTAGACACTTTATATATTCAATGAAAGTCGTATTCAAGTTTCAAGAACCTCGTACGATGTTCAAGTCGTCCGAGCCAGTATCCTCCGTCTACATTCCATCTTCATTTGGACTTGTGTCAACTGATAAAACAAAGGTAATGATAGATTGTCTGAGCCCACTGACGTAGGAGTTCATTATTTACTACAAAGAAGGTCCTGTGCGCGAACAGAGAGGTGAGGGATCCGATATGCATACACACCGTGAGTTATAGCACTTTGTTTTTTTTCTAGTGTTAACTATATAGATTACTATATATATGGCAATTTGGTAACTTGTGACATAATTGACCCAGAACAATATGAAACTTAAATTGAATTTAGATCACCATAACGTGGTTGTGCACTCAAAATTTCGTCACAATCTCGTTAGTAACTTATTGTCTTTTAATTGTTTAAAAATCCACATATTTGTACATAACAAACTAACCAACCGGTAGAATTTCATTAAACTTCTTTCATTTTTCCCCATGAACATTTATTATCAACATGTAAAGTTATGTACACGCACCCAGTCACCCAACGGCCTGGTCACATCTACTCCCCCTCCCCGCCTCGCATTTTTTTTAAATCCTTAAACCTTCCATGAATATTTATCAACATGCAAAGTTGTACCCACACCTCGCTCCTCCAACCAGTCACACCACCACCCCGATCATGTACTCCCACCCAATATTTTTTTCCCCATTTTTTATTTTCCATCAATATTCATTATCAACATGTGACGTTTTGTACCCTCACCCGGTCAGTTCGCATGGCTATATAACGGAAGACGCCAAAACGAAAACGCGAAAACTCGACAAATAAGATCATTTTCATGGCAAAGTTTTTGTGTTTTCGCGTTTTCGCGCGAAAACATGAAAACTAGACAAATAATGTTTTTATCGTGTTGTCGTATTTTCATGTCGGCGGGACGAAGTCACGACAAATCGACAGCACGGCAAATAACGGGCACCTGACAACACGAAAACGTGACGGCACCTTCTAAATATTGCGTTTTCTTGTAAAATGTATTGAATTTTTCATTCGTGTTTTCTTGTATGTATTTGATTTAATGCTTGTATTAAATGTGATTTATAATTGTGTGAATATATATATATATGATTAAACTAAATTAAACTTTTCTTTTGGTATTTTCGCCTCGCACACATATTACCCTTAAGAACTGTAAGATATGAGATGAATACTTTGCAGAAGCTAGGGCATCGTGGAGAACAACATTAAGGACCCGACGAGACAAACCAGAAGATGGACATCAAAACAGCTCCGGTCGGATTTAAGATCTGCCTTATGACAGCACCGTTTTTCAACAGTATTTCAGTTTTGTAACTGCGGGCTATTAATTAGTGTTCCTTGATTGTTGTTGCATTATCAACTTGTTTTCTGCAAGTAACTGCCAACTTCTCCACATGAAACAGAGGTGGAAGAAGAATGATTTGCTGCACAATGTCTTCCTTCAAATCGTCACACAGAACGTTCGTCTCGCCAGGGGACTGAACTCCCAACCCCATGGTTCGTAGATCTGCGCTCTCCATACTAAGTGGACCCACTGCATCCACCTGTCACGGATTGATGAAAAGGGAAGATACAAACATATACATATCATATAGGGGCAAGGGTATGTAAGAATGCAAGTTGTCCAATGTTTAAATATCGCTTCTAACTTTTTATCCCCTTGACCATCATTCCCAACAATGATCGCCAGCTTTTGACCACGTAAATTTACTAACATGTATTCAGCTGTGATTTCTTTGCCATGTACACGATTGTAGCAATCCTGTTATTTCAAATACATTAGGATGATGACTGCAGTACTAAACACTATCAGTGTGTCTCAGTGTGTCACCCTAGGCTTATGATAATATAGGAACCGTTCTGCATGTCTTGCAGGATCAGACTATATTTCTTACGTGGTACTTCAGGAACTGGACTTGCAAGGCTTTGTTTTCTTGGCAGATGGCTGGTGGGCTCGAACTGTTTCGGGCTCAACCATCATTCACAATGCGACCTTCACGAACATACACTGTGTAACAATACGAAACATATCGTTCTGTGATTACAGACGAATAATGGGCTGATGAAATATATTCACCAATCATTTCAGAAATTTATCAAATTTCCAACACTATATCCAATTATGAAACACTTTTTGCTGATCATTTTTTCTCACTCACTCACTCACTTACACGCTCGCTCGCTCCCTCCCTCACTCACTCACTCCAGCGCCGTCTGGTGCTTGAAGCGACTGCAAATTTTATGTGGCAATAGCAAATGATTATTTTCTATTTTCCCCATATATTTTGTCTACCATCACTCCTTTCTTGTTTTTCTCAACTCCTCTTCCTGCTCCAGTCTTAGTCCAGCTTCTGGTTGGGGGTTTAACCTGGCAGACCAGTGCACTATGCACTGACAAGACAGGGGACTCACAAAGTGAAAATGCTTTACAAATTATGAGAGGACTTATTTCTTACCCCGCACAAAAGGTAATTCGATATACGATTTTAAACATATCAATTGACATTTCTCTAGTTTTTGCTAAATCGCTGTGCCAAATAATACTTTTAACTGTTCATAAAATGTCATTGTGAACAAAACGAAAATACATATTCATGAAATTGAACATTTCATATCTGATTTCAGTAATGATTACCAATAACAATTCGGTCAAGGTATGAACGCATGCACCGTTCATGAAAAGATTAAATGCCGTTATATTTTAACAAGATATTCTAGTATTTAAATTGTCTACTTGTCATTGACATGTTCTTTGGTTAGACATTCTTTAAACATTTTTTACTAAATAAATAAATGCGCCATGATTTGATACAAATCTACATTGTATCATGTTACATCCGCTTTCGATTGTACGTTACAAGGAAAACATGGTATTGGTCCAATGTGTGCTCAAATACCGCTCAAAGACGAGTTTTTCCCCTGCAAGGAAGAGCGTTATTTGTGTATCCCCGAGTCACTTGCTCCCCATGACACACTATAATGTGTCGCGGAAGTCCACGTCCACGCCCCCCCCCCCCATCCCTCCACACCCCACCACAAACATATACCAGACGTCGGTTTTACTGAAAATCCAAAGCAAAGTTCTAGCAAGTATGTCACACAGACCTCCGCTCTCTCAAAGTCAATCCATTCCATCTGTCCCATGTTTTAAGCGTATACATTATTATTTAGATAATGTATGTAGTATAGATCTATATCAGAATATCGAGTTCTTCATCGAATCTTTTGTCCCAGATCTACCGTGCCTTAAATTCCATTTGAAAGACTATCCTATCAGACCGCTGATCTGAAGGTATTTACTCACAAAGGAACGTTGGAATCGGAATCGGACCGTATTTCACACCGTTATTATGATATACCGGATTAACAAGTTGTGCTATGAAAGCCACGCCTTCTCTATGGATTAGAGTTTAAGTCTTGTGGTCATTTGCAAGACATTTTTGCGATTAATTATTAATTACTTTTAAGTGCAGCAGAAAAAAAAATACTGGTACATAATAAATGTGTTATGTATGATAACCTTAGCTAGTTGTCTTTGGAATATTACTGGTGAATTAGCAACGGCTAAAATGGTGCAGAGAAATTGGTTAAGGGCGTTGCCCCTTTTCTTTATTTTCATTTGCCAAGGTTTGCTTTTTATTTATTTATCTATTTTATTTATTTACTTATGTATTTATTTATTTTGTAATAAATGCTATATATTAATCATTTTTACATTATGTTAATGAAAAAATGACAACACGATATTGACTGGTTGCATGCTTATACCGAGGTCAATTTCGTTAAGAGCTTTCTGAGAAGAATTCTTCATGTGAGGAAGTTACCCAGCTGATTTATGGAACATCGATGGTTCTAACGGGGTGCCAGCCCTTGCCTGAAATAATGCCCGGAGTGACAGTTAGGGACTCTACCCCCGCCATGAAAAGTTAGAATGGCATATGCCTTGTTATTGTGACGGTGTGACATTAAAACCCCATAGAAAAAGATATTAAGACTTGTAGCAAAATTGGTTCGGTTTTCATTGTATACAGTTCTAGTAATAAAATCATTAACAACCTGAAATACGTATGTACAAGGCACTCCTTATTTGAAAGAGAAACGAGCTTTATAAATATAATATCGGTTTAATTTGTTGAATGGTTTGGGTATTTTTTATCGATTTAACTCTTGTTATAGATTCAAGTGTTTATTCTCGCACACCACAGGTTTATTCTGCCTTTGCGGCCAGTGTAGATCATGATCAGACTGCACATCCGTGCAGTCTGTGATCATGATCTGCACTGTTCACAATTCAGTCAGTATTTTTGGTAAGCACCCCTTTTAACAATTACTGGTACCGTCTAAATTGAAAGACGGACAAGTTCATTATAGAAATTTAGCACGGTAAGGGTTCATTATATTCGCACACCACATTTTTACCATGATTTTTTGCAAGGTTTGTCTCCGGACCATGCCTCTATATGTCAGGATACTGGATATATGACCCAGGGAAGTGCCTACGCCTTTAGTATCTTGAACAATGGTTTGGGTCCAATCGCTAAGGTGACTATGTCTTAGACTAGCTGACAAACGATGTAGAATGTCCTTTGTTAAAACGTAAAGCTGGTGAGACCAAATATCTCAGATATAGAATTTTCCTCTGGCTACCTTGCCTAAATAATTCGTGTACCAATGCTTCGTAAATGATTTCTTATTATAAGCTAGACAATTTCAGGGATCAGGCAAATCACTAAATGTTTCAAACTAACAATCTTCAATTAAAAATGATTAGCTCAAACTCCTATAGGCTAGAGACTCTATACTTGACTGGTCTTTTTGTTGAAGTTCCCGTCAGACAATGTCTTTGAATCAACAACATACGAGTCCTATCGCATAGATGCTCGGCCTCTGTCCTCTCAAACTCTATAAGATTGCCCTGACTCCTGGATGCTCAGCGCCTATATGCTATCATATATAGCATTCAACTACCATATAGGTATTATCCCCGATGCCTTGGCTGTACTTCGCCAATAATGCTGAACAGTCTATAAGCTGGAACTCTCCTACTATCTCAGTAGATTACCAAACTCAGGGTCTCTGTCTCAGCTTCCCGATGCTCAGCCTATATATGCTATCGTCTATAGCATTCAACTACCCTTAAGGTTAAACTCCTATGCGCTGGCCCTATAGCTCGAAACCTTATCGAAATTCTGCTACTCTTCTTTAGTATACGAACTTCTTTTTTTTTTCCTTTTAATAATTTATCCGCCCTGACAGTGTAGTTGCAATAACTTCCTTATCAAGGTACTGGGATAAATTATTAGTTGAATCCTCGATGTGTCTTCTTCAACCGCTGGATACCGAATGAGCTCTCTATCATCCATCTACCTATTTATACCCCAGCAGACGTGCTATTTTTAGAACTTGTTTCTGATTGGTCCAAATTTAAACATAACGTTTTACAACGAGTACTTGCTCTGTCAAATATCTGGTTCCCTTTAACTTTTGTATATGACATAATGTGCGAAGCTGGGACCCAGCTATCCACATAATGAACCCAAATTAACCATAAATGACCCAAATTCTATTATTAACAGAAATTCAACAATAATTATAGCAATGATAGCATAAAAAGGGAGTCAAGCACTATCTGTGCTTATGTGTTACGTTATCAATATATTAAATATACAAATTATTCTGACAATAGCCCCCTTCTCAAGAAAATACTTTTAGTTTTTCAAACACTTAAGGAATAATTTGTGTACAAAACAAAATCTCCTTTTCTTTTTATTATTTCTCGATTTTTACAAATCAGGTATCACTGCTATTATTAACATACATTCATTAATATACTGATAAAATCAGTATCAAAGATTAAACATCTCTAAAAGACTTAACAAATAGTATATGATCTCAAGAATATCATACAACGTTAATCTCCTGACCTTTTAATTTCCTATCATCATTCTTCATGAATGATGTTCATTTGTTTCTCTGATTGTGAGAGTACTTGTCATATTTTCTGTTGACATAATAATTGTTTTCACCAAAACCTCCTTTTACATAATAACTCCCGTCAGACCTACGTATAAACTCTTTACCGAGATCATCTCTCATGTCATTTTGTCTCCATGACTTCTTATGGTTAGATTTATTTGGGTCATGGTCTTTATAACCCCTATCATCTCGTGTGTTAATATCTCTGTTATATATACCATTTCTGTTATGCCAACGTGATCCTCTATTCACGTACTTAATAGATGACCTCTCATGATATCGGTTGAATCCTTGATCATCAAAATTGTGAGACTCTGGTCTGTCATCAGATTGTCTCCAGTTTCTTTCTGTTCTATCATGATGCCTGTATTCTTGCAAACCATGTCTACCGTAACTGCTCTTTGATGCCAGGTCAGTCTTTACTTTCTGGCATACATCACATGACCGGCAAAACCTTGTTACTTCATTTGTTATACCAGGCCAGTGAAAACTTGTTCGTATTTCATCAACTGTCTCTTTAGCTGATAAGTGTCTCCTGGCTTTTGACTTATGAGCTAATGTCATAACACTTCTCCTGAACTGTGTTGGGACTACTATCTGTTTAACAACTCTGCCCTTCTTCTCCTCGAAGATCCTATATAATACGTTTTTCTTCACTTCATAATGAAACCTGAAACCTCGTTTTGTTTTCAGTTTCGCCTTATCTTTAGCATAAGTCCAAAGTTTCTGTAACGTCTCATCATCTTTCTGAGCAATTTTCATTTGCTCAACATTAAACGTTTGCTCTTTGACTTCGCAAACCTCAGAGGGTTCCGTAATTTCTACATTTATTGCATGCTGGGTTTCCTTCATCCCAGTGGCAGCAATATCTTCGCCGGATGAAGACTGTCTTTCATCTCGGGCTTTCCAATTTATATCAGGCCTATCTGAAACTCCTTTTATATTACCAATTATCAAATCACATGTTATGGTCGACAAAACCATTGCCTCAACTTCACCTATAAAATATGGTGTATCAACCTGTATCTTTGCTACAGGAACTGTCCTTGAACGTCCATCAATCGCAACCATAAGATATCGCTTATCTAACATTTGACTCTCAGACACAAGGCCTTTCCTGACAGCCGCTAACTCACAGCCTGTATCTCTCAACACCTGGACTTCTTTATCACCTATATATCCTTTCTTCAATACCAAGTTCCTTTTACTTGTTGCTGACTGAATGGTACAGGTGCTTGCTATGACCGAAACGGATTGTCCATCTCCTAATATAAGTCGTCCATCTTCTATGTTGTCTTTTACTTTTTTGTCATATAATGGTACAGCTATGCATGAAGCTGAAACTTTTCTGTCATCAACCTTTCTGTCTTTCTGTGCTTGTGTATACGTCCAGGCCTTTTCCTGTAAGTAATGAGCTGAGGCTCACAGCCCATGTCTCTTCTTTCCATCCCTGGCTTTTTGCAAACCGTTCAAATCGCTCGAGGTATGCATCCATATCATCTTTACTTTCTTCGAACTTTGGGAGTCTCGGCCGCAGTGTCTTACTATTATGGTGTTCAGCACCTTTATCATCTCCCAGAGCTCCGGCATCAGCCTTTATTTTAAGCATTTCCAACTCCTGTTCCTTCAAAGCTCGTTCTTCCCTCAAACGTTCAATCTCAAACAATCGTTTCTTCTCAGCCTGTTCAAGCTCAAACAGTCGTTTCTTTTCAGCTTCTTGAGCCTCAAACCTCCGTTGTTCATCCTCATGATGCCGCCTTTCTTCATCTCGTCTGTGTCTCTCGTCTTCCCGTCTCAACATACGTTCCTCACGTTCAGTATACTCCTTTTCTTTTCTATCCACATAATCACTAAGCTCGGAACCTGAAAAGCCCAATCGTTCTCCCATCGCCACCCATCTATCGTAGTCCATCTTAAAATCTTACGTTTGAACTAATGCTGGAACTAAAATATATATAGCTCAGGCTACCCTCAGTCACAGCTGTTTTTGGTACACCAAAAGAACGTTAAAACCACTAGTCTCTGTACCTCCTTGGATGTAGATCCCGGACGAGCCCCCAAATTGTCAGGATACTGGTTATATGACCCAGGGAAGTGCCTACGCCTTTAGTATCTTGAACAATGGTTTGGGTCCAATCGCTAAGGTGACTATGTCTTAGACTAGCTGACAAACGATGTAGAATGTCCTTTGTTAAAACGTAAAGCTGGTGAGACCAAATATCTCAGATATAGAATTTTCCTCTGGCTACCTTGCCTAAATAATTCGTGTACCAATGATTCGTAAATGATTTCTTATTATAAGCTAGACAATTTCAGGGATCAGGCAAATCACTAAATGTTTCAAACTAACAATCTTCAATTAAAAATGATTAGCTCAAACTCCTATAGGCTAGAGACTCTATACTTGACTGGTCTTTTTGTTGAAGTTCCCGTCAGACAATGTCTTTGAATCAACAACATACGAGTCCTATCGCATAGATGCTCGGCCTCTGTCCTCTCAAACTCTATAAGATTGCCCTGACTCCTGGATGCTCAGCGCCTATATGCTATCATATATAGCATTCAACTACCATATAGGTATTATCCCCGATGCCTTGGCTGTACTTCGCCAATAATGCTGAACAGTCTATAAGCTGGAACTCTCCTACTATCTCAGTAGATTACCAAACTCAGGGTCTCTGTCTCAGCTTCCCGATGCTCAGCCTATATATGCTATCGTCTATAGCATTCAACTACCCTTAAGGTTAAACTCCTATGCGCTGGCCCTATAGCTCGAAACCTTATCGAAATTCTGCTACTCTTCTTTAGTATACGAACTTCTATTTTTTTCCTTTTAATAATTTATCCGCCCTGACAGTGTAGTTGCAATAACTTCCTTATCAAGGTACTGGGATAAATTATTAGTTGAATCCTCGATGTGTCTTCTTCAACCGCTGGATACCGAATGAGCTCTCTATCATCCATCTACCTATTTATACCCCAGCAGACGTGCTATTTTTAGAACTTGTTTCTGATTGGTCCAAATTTAAACATAACGTTTTACAACGAGTACTTGCTCTGTCAAATATCTGGTTCCCTTTAACTTTTGTATATGACATAATGTGCGAAGCTGGGACCCAGCTATCCACATAATGAACCCAAATTAACCATAAATGACCCAAATTCTATTATTAACAGAAATTCAACAATAATTATAGCAATGATAGCATAAAAAGGGAGTCAAGCACTATCTGTGCTTATGTGTTACGTTATCAATATATTAAATATACAAATTATTCTGACACTATACTTGAACGAAATGTGTCCAACCTCCATCCAATCCCCAACGCCACTTGTTCACCTTGATCCGCATTTAATGCGGCTTATTATTTTTTGCTCAAGTATAAACGTTAAACTATTTGGGAACCTTTAATTCTGTAAAATACTGGCCGCTAACTTCATTTTTCAATTCTGCTAACATTAGGTCTCATGCCAGTTTGTACACACGTACTTTGTCATCTGAGATCTATAAACAGATAACAAGTATCGGAATTACCTACTAGCAGCCTACCATTAATGTATTCTTTCATATTTAATGATATTTATTGTTATTGGGTGACACTTTTGTGCAAGAATCAATGTCACTATATTTACGATTCAAAACAAACAGGGCGTGCTGGGACAGGAACTCTTTTTTTTTTTTTTTTTTTGAAAAAAAAAAAGAATTCATTCAGTCGTCTCTGTTGAATAAATTATATACCCTACATGTATAAAACTGTTAGGCAGTGGCGAATATGCCAGCATTATATTCAGTCATTTTTCAGACATACACCAAGAATAAAGATAGAGTTTTAACATGATATTCCATGCAAGTTTACTTGACAAATTATCTACAGTAATTTTTTCAAGTATCATTCCCACGAGTAAAAAGAAACTTATACTGATCCCTTTTTAGATATTATTGGAGATAAAATTTCATTTATTAAACGTGTTTTCGTTTTCTAATTGAATTGAAGGGCACACAAAAATACGAGTATAACACGTGCACAAATAGATAAACAGAAACAGTATACTTTGTTTTGTACGTGTAGTTATTTTAGTAAAAATTGTCTTAAAGATTTTATCACAAAAAATATATCAGGTTTTCGTTTTCTTTCCTAATTTTACAGTATGTATATGCAGAAGTGAAACTAGCGGACCAATGACACAGTGTAAGCAGCAGATTTTAGATCAGAACAACGCAGAAGGTAGTTGCTATTCGCATATTTTATAATTATAAGTGTGCAAGAACCTTTTTTCGTACAACAACTTTTAAAATGACGAGAGAAAAAAACCCTAAATTTTGATTGTTTAAAAAGGCAGCTAGATAACAAACTTATTTGCAAAGCTACGTGAAACAATTACAACTTGTATAATATATTCATTCGTCCATTTTCTATGGTGAAAGTTTCATTAGAATCAACGTTTATAAATGTTTACTGTGCGCCAATTTTTTTCCAAAGAAATATATTACATTGAAAACCAAATATTCTATAAATATACCATTTATGATTAGCTTCGGTGGCCCAGATGTGTTACAAATCCTACGCCAGTGGCTCCACTTTCGTGTTTCTAGATGCTTGGTCGGCAGCCAGTGCGATGACACTAGGTAGCGCTTCTTCGTGCACGTGCACTCTTTCAATAGAAAAGACGGACGAATCTCGTACCACAAGGTAATTCGCTATAAATTTTGATCCGTAAAATTTTTTAGTTCTAATTTTTACATCTACTTTACGAAGTACATGGAGAGCAATCCAACTCACGTCGGCGGCGGCGTCGGCGTCGGCGTCTTTCCGCATCCCCACCTTGGTTAAAGTTTTTTTTTACACTTTCTCTTTTTTCACCCTATCTCTGTAATTACTTGATGGATTTGCTTTAAACTTACAATAGTTATTCCTCATCATCACCCACATCATCTGGCTTAACTCTCACACCAAATATTCATGAATTATCCTCCCTTTTCCTTAGAATTTCTGGTTAAAGTTTTGATGCACTTTCACTCTATCTCAGTAAGTACTACATGGATTTGATTCAAACTTAAAATAGTTGTTTCACATCATCACCCACATCATATGACGTAAGGCCCATAACTCTAGCAGCAATTTTTCATGAATTATGCCCCTTTCACTTAAATTTAAGATTAATCTTGATGCATTTTCACATTATCTCTGTTACTGCAGAGACCATTTGATTCAGTTTAAATTTATGGTGCACTTTCACTTTATCTCAGTTACTACTAAATGTATTTGATTCAAACTTAAAGTAGTTGTTCCACATCATCACCCACATCATATGACACAAGATGCATCACTCTTGCACCAATATTTCACGAATAACGCTTCATTTTTGCTAAGAATTCTACTTATCTAATTTTTTGATTCTCTTTATCTTTATTTCTCATATTACTTAATACTTCTGACACAGACAAAAATTTTTTTGTCCAATATCTTCATCCACATTGGAGTCATTAAACACCCCAGTTACAGCTCCAGCTTCCTCAGTGTGTCCAGTTTCACTATCCAGCATCGAAATAGTCTAGCGCGCTGTCTCCTCTTATTATATCATACTGCCACAAAATATAATCTAGCGCAAGCCAGCAAGCATGATGTAAAGTCCATATCAGACCGACATAGTTTTCAATATTGGCCCGATATTTGATGTTGGTCCGTTATTGTATTATATAACTACATATTTTTTGTCTAAAATACAGGCTGTATTTCACAAACGACTGCAAAACCCTGTAGTCAGCTTCCACGGATACGAATTGGACTACTTGCTATAGTTTTGGCGACAAAAATGACGTTAGAAATGACGATATATGTATGATGGCGTCTCGACGCAATAATGTAATAAAAGGGTCATTGAAACCGTACTATAATCTGCAATAATGCATTCGGCTGTCTGGATTATTCCAAGCCGGATCATTCTTGGCGCAACGCGCCTCATGGGAACAAGGCCCAGTAAAATCTACTCGGGTCGAATACAACATAGCTCAAATTGTAGACCAATAGATTTATACTGATATAATAATACTATTGTACCCGACATCGAGCCGATATTGGGCCAGTATAAAAATATCGGACCTAAATCTACCTCTATATCAAATTTCCATACCCGACTTTTTAAATGACTGAATGATAGTCACAAGGTCCAATTTCAGAAACACATATTGGTTAAACTTTGATGTCTGATTGGAGCAATAAAATAAAGAAATATCTGTTCGCCTTTAATCTTTTATAACGGGTGAATTTTGAAGCATTGAAATAAAGAAGTATTGGTTAGCTTTTGATTTCTGATAACGCCTGAATATTGGAGCATTGAAATATAGAAATATTAGTCCATTTGTTACGTGCTAGGAGCACCATATCGGCTATAACTTTCATTCTTGCACTGTAGTTTAGCAGTAATTTGGTCCATTCTCTCTGAGAAAGTATTCTTTGTTTTTATAGTTTAGGTATCAGCCCGTATGTTAGCTGGACTGGGGAAAACAGCGGCTGTGGGACGGAAATGAACATTAACACTGCCGGAAAAAATAGCACCATCAAATGCACTGATATAAGCACAACCTATAGAGGAAACCAGGCAAAATTTACGTTATCGCGTGACGTCACCTCCCAAGCAAACGATTCTAGTTACAACTACTGCTGGCTTATTTATGCACAAGGTAACCACACCATTATATAGTACGACGAAACAAAGAGCGTTAAACATACACGCGAACTTTTATGAAAAATATGGAAGTATATCACCCAGCAAAATAAGATTCAAACAAAGCAGCCATTTTGTTGGTATAATAACTATTCCGGAAAACAAAATCAAAAAAGAAATGCTAATTACTTAGGTATACATGTAATCTGTCAGCCGATAAGAACAATCTAAGTTATTAATATAGGGGCCTATAGCTCATACTGGAAAACCAATTAGCCGGCATGGTAAAACATACATTTTATTTTCTATTTGCGAATATTATATATTAGAAATATTTTTTTTATATATAATGTAGATATTATTAGGCCAGTGAATTGGTGTAACTATTTCAAATTTAATCATTTATATTGATCTACTCAAGTGACAAATGCAAAGAAAAAAATCATAATCTAATGCAGTTTCCTGTTTCTTTAATACTCGAAACCGGCATATATAATCTCTATTACTATATAATTATCGTATTATCAACATGAAATTATATTTTTATTTACCAGGCAATGCCGAGAATATCTCTTTATCATGTGAGGCAATTAATAACTCACAAACAACCACACAGCCGCCATCATTGTCTACTAGACCCACAACACTAACGGCGACATCAGGGTCAGCTGGAAATACCACACAGATAGCCTCTTCAGCTACTACGAAACCTACAACACACGAGGAAACACCAGCTCCGACGCAGTACGAAACACCACTTACAACTAAATCAGTCACTACAAAACAAACAACAATACCAATAGTATCTACAACTGAAAGGCAAACGACAATTTCGCCTGTAAGTACAACACAGAGGGAAACTCTGAAGTCATCTGAATCCAGTACAAAGAAAGACACAGTCACGACGACAACATCCACAACACAAATAATGACGACCACACCAATGCCAACAGCAAACTCAACTTTATGTACAACTCCAAAAACTACAGTAGCAATCACAGAATCAACAGGAACAAGTAAACCTACTACACAGAAAGATACAGCTGGCACAACTACACCTACTACACAGAAAGAAACAACGGGAACAACTAAACCCACTACACAGAAAGAAACAACGGGAACACAGAAAGAAACAACTGGCACAACTACACCTACTACACAGAAAGAAACAACTGGCACAACTACACCTACTACACAGAAAGAAATAACGAAAACAACTACACCTACTACACAGAAAGAAACAACTGGCACAACTACACCTACTACACAGAAAGAAACAACGGGAACACAGAAAGAAACAACTGGCACAACTACACCTACTACACAGAAAGAAACAACGGGAACAACTACACCTACTACACAGAAAGAAACAACGAAAACAACTAAACCGACTACACAGAAAGAAACAACTGGCACAACTACACCTACTACACAGAAAGAAACAACGAAAACAACTACACCTACTACACAGAAAGAAACAACGAAAACAACTAAACCTACTACACAGAAAGAAACAACTGGCACAACTACACCTACTACACAGAAAGAAACAACGGGAACAACTACACCTACTACACAGAAAGAAACAACGAAAACAACTAAACCGACTACACAGAAAGAAACAACGAAAACAACTAAACCCACTACACAGAAAGAAACAACTGGCACAACTACACCTACTACACAGAAAGAAATAACGAAAACAACTAAACCCACTACACAGAAAGAAATAACGAAAACAACTAAACCGACTACACAGAAAGAAACAACTGGAACAACTAAACCCACTACACAGAAAGAAATAACGAAAACAACTAAACCGACTACACAGAAAGAAACAACTGGAACAACTAAACCGACTACACAGAAAGAAACAACGGGAACAACTACATCTACTGGATCAAAAGAAACAACGGACACAACCACCCCTACTACACCAAAGGAAACAACTCGTATAACCACACGCACTACACAGAAGGAAACAACAGGTACACTAACAGCCACTACATCAACAGAAACAACGGAAAAGCCCACTACACAGAAGAGAACAACGTCAAAGCCTACGACACAGAAAGAAACAACTGCAAAAACCACAACACAGAAGACAACGGCTACAACTACAACACAGAAGGAGACAACGGCAACACCCACGACACATAAAGAAACGACGGTGACACCTACTACACAGAAGGAATCAACGACAAAACCTACGACACAAAAGGAAACAACGACAAAACCTACGACACAAAAAGAAACAACGACAAAACCTACGACACAAAAAGAAACAACGACAAAACCTACGACACAAAAGGAAACAACGACAAAACCTACGACACAAAAAGAAACAACGACAAAACCTACGACACAAAAAGAAACAACGACAAAACCTACGACACAAAAGGAAACAACGACAAAACCTACGACACAAAAGGAATCAACGACAAAACCTACGACACAAAAAGAAACAACGACAAAACCTACGACACAAAAGGAATCAACGACAAAACCTACGACACAAAAAGAAACAACGACAAAACCTACGACACAAGAGGTAACAACTACACAGAAGGAAACAACAGTAACAGTCATTTCAACAACAGAAAAAGAAACACCGGCGCAGACAGATTCGACAACCAAAGAAGCAACTGCAACAAGTCCAGCTGAAACAACGAAGAAAGGGTCCACTGACAAATCTACTGGAGATAAGCAACAGACAGGAACTAAGATTTCGTTTCCCTGTAAGTATATGTATTATATGTTTGAAGTCAAATATATATTTAAAGTTGAAAGGAAAAGTTTAATTTTTATTTAAATCGGGCATTCCTTTAAATTATTTCAAACAGTTATTCCTCTATGATATTTCATGACATTATCTGTTTAACATGATTTCGTTAGAACATTTATTTAAAGGTTGGTTCATCTGCTAATTATACTTTATACACAAAGTATATATATTGGAGTCAAGCATGTCCTTCTGTCCGTAATTCGTGTTCGCTCCAAATTTTCTAAACTACTGGGAGATTTTTATAAAACTAGCAACAATAACCTCATCATGGCAATGTACGGAATGCACAATCCAGTCCACTAGGTCGAAGGTCGGGATCACATTGGGAGGATAAATGTAAAATTGCTTAACGTCCGCTCAGTATGTTTTGTACCGCTTGGAAGATTTTCATAATTCTAGAATCAATTGTATCACTACGTTCAAGGTCAAGGTCACATTAAGAGGTCAAAGAACAAAAAGGTAAACTTCGTGTTTACTTCATATCAGATTTTTCTAAACCGCTTGGTATGTTTTCACAAAACTAGCTTGTTGTTGATTGTTTATCTCATCAAGTTGACCTGCAGAGCCAATGTCAAGGCCACATTTAGAGGTCAGAGATCAAACAGCTTAACTCTGTGCCGGCTTCATGTCTTCTAAACCACTTGAATGATTTTCATAAAACTACCACTGGTTGTTAACCTGTACAAAACTCAGGTCACTAGATCCAAGGTCAAGGTTACAAAGACAACTGTTATGACCACAACATTTTACTTTCCCTCGGATATTAATCACATTTAGTGATAGCCCTAGTTTGCTTTGACAAATATGAAAAACGAAACTGTCAGAATTCTGCATGTGACCTTGCTTTCTTTGTCAGATGCGGCAGTGATTGGATCGTGCATCGGCGTGATCCTAATTGTTGTGGTTGGAATCGTCATAGCATGCATGTAAGTTTACTAAGTCTTTTTTTTTTTTGGACTGTAAAATGGTGACATGTTATATTGTGGTTCATATTCATAATGTTGTGTATTGCGTAAAGTATCGTATCAATTGAGAGTAAACCAATATCGTTTATAACCAATTGTAAGCAATAACAAGATTTGTTCCAAGAAATTCACAAATACAACTTCAATTGATACTGAGTTAGGGCACGACCTATGTCGATTAGTTCGTACTATTAAGATAGGGAATCTTTACATCAGTTGTTAACGTTATTTTTATTACTTCATTTTTTAATTACGTTATTCTTTGTCATATTGCTAAGGAAGCTGACAAGAAAAGATTGAAATTGAACGTTACCATTTCAGCAATAGGGGTAATCACTCATATGAAATGAGCGGCACGGCTGCTTTTGCACCACTGACGAATGAAAAACGGCACTTTCTGCCACCAGATGGCGGAGAGTCCCCAGCTTCGGAGAACTTCCATAAAAATGACACTGGAAATGACGACATTGATTTGGCTTCATGGGAAAGTAAACCTAACACTCAAGAGCCGACGAACACTTCGTTCATGGCATTTTTTAACCAGTCATATAGCGGAAATGATGTCCCTGATATACAAGTGTCCGAAGTTCCAGATTCATATCCGAATGCTGAGCATGTTCCTGAACCAGATAGACAGGAAGAAGCTGTAAATGACATGATAGATATACTTGTTAATCCGGACTCTTGATGTGTTCTGATATTAAGGGAATTGACAAGTGGCAGATATGTGTTCGAGAATATCAAACTATATCAGTCTGCTTTTCTTTAGGTTACATTTACATTAGATTTAATCTAAGTGAAATAAGATTTGTGAATCCGAAAGTTAGCTCTAGCCTATGATTAAATTGCCTATCAAAAGGAGATTAATTAGTGTATTGTCTAACAGTAATTCAACCCTTACCTTGCTAAATTTCTATATGAACTTGTCCATCTTCAGTTTGGACAGTACCATTAACTTTTAAAATTGGTGCTTACCAAAAATAACACTGACTGAATGGCGAACAGTGCAGATCATGATCAGACTGCACGGATGTGCAGCCTGATCATAATCTACACTGGTCGCAAAGACAGAATAAGTCGTGTTTAGCTAGATAAGGGTTAGTCTTCTTCGCGGTTTTTTATTGTATAGATGTCATAAGAAATAAATGGAAGTTGTTTAAAAATGGTCAGGTATTAAAAGTAAAGAGTAAGATATCATTTGGAAAGCATTTAAACTGTTGCTTTTCCATAAAGGTTTAGACTTCTATTTTGCCTGTATCCTTACGTCTTAAACCCTCCGCCTTGCAACGCCATTATTTCATCCAATATAACACATGACACTTAGTAGAACATGGTGCTCCCCCATCATTCCTACACCTTTAATAACGCATAAATAATTCAACTGAGAATAATTTTACGGGATTCATCTTAAGGGCATGTGCACGCTACACATTTTACACCTCCCTTGATGATAGTGACTCTGTAATGCTAGAGTGCTAGCAGACCTTTTAATACTTTTCTTATTTGATATACAAATTAATTTGTTACAATGTTTATTTAGATCTGCACAGTTCTGCAGCAATCTAGAAGCAACTTTTTAGTCTTGTTAGATATTATACAGGCAAGATAAACCTGTTTGATAGACGTTTTAGAAAACGTTATAATTTTTGACAAATTGGATCTAGATGTTTGTTCTTTCCAAAGATGAGACTAACATATGTCTGTCTAAACGCCTTAGTGTACATGTCTGGCCGTGGTTTTAAATATGCAAAAGGTGTTGTAATATTAGCTGATTTACGATGCGAGGCAGACATTATGTGACGTGGACACTATACCATGATAATATTTCGAGTTAATTGCAATATGCTGACACGTTTTGAAGCATTATTGTCACTCGTTCTCATGTATGTATTAGTAATAGTATAATTGTGTATATGTTATGTGGTTTTCATGGTTATGGCTCACATTCCATAACGGCTATGGTGGCCCGAACGACCGACTTTTAACGACCTTTCATTGGTCTATAATGATTACGCTAAAACAATTGTTTATAGTTTTCTCGTATAAAAATTCCCATCGTTTGTGAAAAAATATATATAACAACGCCCACGAAACACATGGAGCTAAATAAGGACATCATAATTATACAGTTATCAAATGTATAGGAATATCCTTTGGAAGCAAATAACTTGCACGCACGCACGCGCACACACACGCACGAATGCATGCACGTACATAGAACTCCCTTATACAATACCATTGATACATGTAAACATGTGGTATATCTGAAATAATAATTGAAAAAGTGTGGCTTTTAAGACCGGGATTCATTTTAAGATGCTAATCCACTTAAAATGTACCAGAGGTCAACTTGTTGCAGAAATCTTTCATTAGAGAATAATAGTTGTGTACCATTATCTAAAGGTTTCCCCTGACAACATGAATTTTGTTGTTTTGCTGTTTGATGGATTTGGCGCTCTAGGTTCTAAACCCCTCCCTATTCCTAAAATATTTTTGTTTACGCGTGTGTATGAATATTTAAAGGTATTGTCAACCGACTTGTGTACTAAATATGTTTTTAATTTTAAAAAAATAACATAGGAGGATTTCTAGATTTTCGTTCATGCCACCGTCCAGTTGATGGAATATTCATGTAGTTACTGTCAAACAAACAAATGTATATAAACCTTAATTATTTGTTGTAATTGTGTATATAAATAAAGTTGATTTTTGTTTGTTTACAAATTACTAGTATATGTGTGTATACATAAAGAGCATATGTGTTTGTGTCTGTGCGTGACTGTTGAGTCACTGACAGAGCACAAGATGCAATATTTCCATGGTGAGTGGCATAGCCACGAGTAAAGATGTAACATCCTTTTTTTTATATTTGATATACATAAGATATTTTGATGATGATATGTTTTCACTCTTTTATATGATTTTTTACTCACTGATGAACATGCAATAAAATGCTTCTTTTTGTTCTAATATTCAACTGTTTTCCTGCTTCCCTCCCTACCTACAAATCATATTCGTTCCAGCCTGCCTTGAGTGCAGCATTTAGTAGACTGCAATAACTTTAAATGATGTTTTCTTCGTAAGTTATAACAATATCTGTAAGCTATGGTGTAATTCCGAGGAAAAAAACATTATTTTTCTTGTTAAAGTATTTTTTTTTCTTATTAAAGTATTTTATATAGATAGATCTGGTAAGCTGTAAAAAAAAAGAAATGAAGCAATAAAGAACATAAGACTTGTCAGCTTTACAATAAATGCGACCGGTGAACATTGTACTGTCAAAATAGTTGGGTATTTTGTTTGTAAACCGCAATCAGCGACAAAAAATGACCACCCACATTATCCTGTGTGAAGTAAAAAATGAACTTAAATTCGTTCTTTTCTTTACTAGATATTATTCTTATCATATGGTCTGTTAAAATTAATGTTTTTTATGTAATACACTATGATTACATTCTCAGACGACAGTTTAGTTGTCAGATCTTCGTTGAATGCCGAAGGCATCCTATTGTCATGTAATGACGGCAAATCATACTTACGATTGTTACCGAAAGGAGTCCCGTAATTCACGTGACATCGGTAACACCGTAAACGTCATTAATGTCGATACGGTTTTGACAGATATGATATCTTCATACTGAAACAAATCACTTCTAGAGTGAAAACGGTTATTAAGAAATCATACTTTTGATTCTTAGTTTCTACGGAATTCAAATTTATCGTTTTGAAGTTCGAGTGGACGTTTCTTTAATTGAACTTTAGTAACGTTATAGACGTTACGTTACGTTTTATTCAAAGAAATTCACATATACAATTAAAAACTATTTAAATGAGGCAGATTATAAAATTGTTTGGATGTATATACCGTACCTGATACACAAATTTTTGTAAAATGTTTGAGTTTATTTTTAACGGTATTTTGTAATTCATTATTTATAAACTGAACTTGTCAACGGAACTTATTAATTGACTTTCACGGGATCCGTTTTGGATTAAAAGATGAATTCGTACTGTGGATTTGCACTTTTAGTATTGCTTGTCACAGCTGTGAAAGGTAAATATATATTTTTTTCTCTTTTTTTAAAAAAAAAAATTTACTTATCGTTCGTTTCAGCAGGTCTTATTTGCATAAATTGTATGTGATTCCTTATTTCAAAGTCGAATAGATTTTATGAAATGAACGCCAAATCTCATCAAAACATCATCTTTTCAGGGATACTTATTTTATGATTTTTCTGTTATTTGCAGTGCATGGCCAGGCTTGCCCAGAAGGTTCAAATGGTAAGTTAAACTGTTTAGTCACTTTTCGCAAAATGTGTGTTTCTTTCCAACTATCAGAAAAAAACGAACATTTTTATATAGGTGGATAATATATAGCTTTTAATTTTATGCCTCAAAATTAAGCTGTCGCAGTTTGAATGTGCAGACGTTTGGTATCATTTTTTTTTAAAAAAAATTCTACATTCATTTCGTTTATATAATTTAGGATCAATTTATTTACCATAGAGTTAGTATCACTTGCTCACACTAGAACTGGGCTGATTTTGGTGCTTAGACATTCTCCCTTACTGTCTTCTCAGTCTTTTCACCAATAATTTCAGTTCTATAAAGAAAATATTTTTTCTTCAAAATCTTGAAAGCGTTTAGTATGTTAACAATCGTTCTTGGTCACATGACAGCGACATTCAAAGACTGCAGAATATTTTAATTTATTCAATAATTTCATGGAAATAAAGATTGCGATTTTGTCAGTTGCTTGAAATTGCCAGGAAACGAATGCTATACTTAAGTTTAAATGGATCCAGTACACTGGGACTTCTTGTGGAAAGTGTCACCCTTGATATTATTACACCAATGTAGTTTATACGAAAATAAACGATTCTCTCTATAAACAAAGCAACTTTTTATTTATATAAATATTCAATAGAACTGCCTAATATAGATTTTAACAGCTGAACGGGTTATAATCCTTTCGGAAATTTAAAATATCTTCGCAAATGCGTAGCTCTGCGGCTGTGTTTGTGGTGCTCTGTGCTTCCGAAATAATTATCCTTATCTATTATCTTTTGCTATGTTTATCATTAAAGGTTTACAGACACTAAACAGCCAAAATGGCGAAAAAAATATTGTATTCCGCATAATGGCGGTTTCAGATAGTTCTCATTTTTGATTTTGCTGTATAGAACATTTTACCTTTGGGTCTCCATTTTGAGCTGAATTTGGTGTCCGTTTGCTTTAACAGAAAAAGTTTTCTCGTATGAAACGTGACACCCACTTTTTTTATTGTATATGTTTTTCAAAGCAATATAAGAAACAGATATTTTACAGTAAAAGGAAGTTCATATGAGTAACTGTTTAGTGTATGAATGTCTTAATAATCAGTTAAAAGGATATACTCTGAGGAGATTTATAAATACGAATATCAGTATTTCATCATGTGTTATGGTAATAATTGCTGAAAAGTAACATGATGTCGTAATTTTTAGCTTAATGTTGACGGTTGTCGTAATTCTTTTTAAATAAACCATGTTTAATCTAAATCACTGCGTGACACATGCAATCTGACTGAAGTACATCTCCTTTTACGCTACGCATAGGATCTGAGAACGACCTATTCATAGCCTCGTTCTGACGACCCTTTCGCTAGCCAATCAGAGCCTAACTTACAACATCTTGCAAATCTACATGTAGCCTTGACTTTTGATATTTACAATTCTTATGTCGTAATGTATCAGATAGCCGGCCAGCTCAGTCGGTAGGCTATTTGCTTCGTAAGCGAGGGGTCCCGGGTTCGAGCTCTGGAATGACTGCACATTTTTCTTACTCTTTGACATTCGAACAAGTCGTCTGATTGGATAAAATAAAAATAGCAATACTGGAAATCCAAAATATACAAAAGACGAATGTGAATGGGTCGTTCTCAGATCTTCGTTTAGAAGATCAAGTACTTTAGTCAGATTGTGACACACGCATATTGAAGAACAACTGACCAGTGTTTTGCATGTTGTCAGTGGTCAGCGAGAAATGACCGATTGCCAATGTTTATGTCCAGCGATCAATCACCGTCCGTTGTGGCAATGACAAAAAGTCTCTCGTAGTCATCCATTCGTAAATACTGTAAAAATAGTAAAAGGTATTGTTACAAAATGTGTGCGATATAATACTATAAATCATTTATTACGTGGATTTGACAGTTGATATGAGCTATAAACAGAGAAAAATGTCATTAAGACAGAAAAAAGCATATGTCTGTTTTTCTGCAATGACACATGTATTTTGTCTATAGATAAAAGAAGCTTTTATTCACTTTGAAAATAGATATATTTGTAATTGATGAATTACTCAGCCACTTGTATTTTTGAGTAATGCTTACGTAAAAGGGGCCATTAGGGTATAAAGAAATTTTAGCAAAAAAACTATTGATAATAGTTTAACTGAGACTTTGGGGTAACATCCTCGCTAAATTCAATATAAAACAAAACTGTAAGGGGTCTAATATGGATTGCTAAACTTATCTGACCGATTCACTAACAAATTCACTAGCACATTTAACAAGTGGTTTTTATTACACCAAATGTGAAATAAAAATGGCCTAGTAATATCACTGCCTTAATAGTGTGATGAATATAAATGGCAATAATTACTATAAATATAATAAAACATAGATACTAACAAAGTAATAATGATGGTAATTAATTTATCATAGCAAAAATGCCTTTGGAACACTTAATCACATTCTTGTGGACAGGCACATATTTTTTGTGCAACTCAATTATTTGTCATTGATCATGATCAGTGAATCATTTTAGTTACTGAGGAACAAATGTATAAAAGTGCTTTAAAATTCGGTTAAAGCAATTCTGCACATTTGATTAAGCGGAAGTGATGACAAAACGTCACTTATCCGGACAAATCTAAAATAATGCATGGTTACCGTTATACGGTTAGCATAAATTTTGCAGCGAATCGGTTATATCCCGTATAATAGGTGTTGAACAGTCAGTTACAGTTAATTTGACATAGGTTTATACGTAAAATAATTCAAGATAATGACATAAAGTACGCAACAAAACAAGGACTCCAATTAATATTACGCGATTGTGAAAAATTAAGCACACAGACCTACATATTTTATTTGACCATGTGATTGAAAATAGGTAATTCTACAACTATGAAAATTTTCACAAATCACATTCTTCACAACCCTGTGGAGAATACGGTCCTAAGCTTCACGTTTCAAACATACACGTGGGAATTGCGAGTGCACAGAATACGGTCTTGCACCAAATCACATGAACTTGTCCGAATCATTTTCTGTATAATGTGTTAGATTCAGAAGATCGGTTTCACTTTTTATTTAAATACCAAGCCATGAAAACTGAGGGAAGAAATATATTATCAGGTACTTTTACCAGTTAATGACCTAGATGTATGTTTAAATAATACATATGTATACAAATACGGAACATGTTGTTCTAACAAATCTAGTCAAATATGTTAAAGCTGCTATGTCTGTAAGACTCGCACTGTTAAGTTACTGATACTATTGTTCATCCTCTGTATACTTTGAACTTTTTTTACATTGTCATTCTGTATGAAAATGCTTGTTGCAACAAGACACATGATCACGTACGTGATATAAAATATTTCTAATTATTGACTATTTTTATGACGATATGCTATGTACAAGTCTGCTTCGTGTTAAAAAATCGAAGTGACTCCTATCATTTAATGTCGATAAACACGGACAGGTGAGCCGACTAAACAAGAATTTTGCTATGCATCTTGCAGATTTCAAATGTTTTATAAGTAAATCGTAAGTGACTACATTTGTTAATGTTACTCTGTTGATGTCGTCATATAAAAAGGCCTTAAAAATGTTAGTGGTCAAATATAAAACTTACAGTAAATTTTAAATTATTCAAATATCATATCCCTTGTATTTTGCACACGACTATGTAAGTAGTTTATTGCAGGTATTTACAAATATTCTTATCAAAGATGTCTACATGTGGATATATAACGAGCTTACAAGTACTACTTTTGCTGATTCGTACCAAACTTCATTTGCTTTGATTTTTTTATCCCATGTATTTATAAAAGACACGCATCGGGTGTCATTTATCATGTTTACGTCAAATGCTTCTTGTATGTTATTTCAGTTGCTAAAATGTGTGTCCCTGGCACATACTCTGGGGAGCGCGTGCTCATTGATACATCATCCTACGACCCGGCTATCAGTAACTGCTCTTGTACATTCGGAACAACCTCCAGTGTTATGAAGCTTGTCACATACGTCGCACCCAACTACCCAGAATGCAATTCTGCCATAAGGTAAGTTTGCTAACGATTGTACAATATTGTCTTTAAAATTCTTAAACTGGGTTCTGAAATGCAGTTCAGTAATACTTCCTAAAAGTTAGAATCGTATTTAATTACAATCGTTTTAAATGAATATGTAGATCTATCAAGTAGATTTTCTTAAAATCTTTATATTTAAATTTAAAAAAATGTTTCAAGACTATCCTTTCAAACTTTAAAAACAAGTAACCCAACCAGTTCGTTAAAATTGTATTCGTTAACTTATTTTGTGAAAGAAAAAAATCGATTTACATATTGCTTTGTTTATTCACGTATCACTTGACTTTTTTCGCATGTATGCCATATTATTTGACCAATTGATTGCGATAGATGATACAATTTAAACAGGAAAATATGAAATTTCAGTCAGTTTCTTACACGTTCATCTGACCTCTTTATGCATACATTCCAGACTATATTCATCATCAGGAAACAGCATACGTTTTCAGTGTTTAATGTCAGGTACTTACCTTGATACGTCACAATACAACGTTGGTGTGACGACGTTTGAGACGTACGCCGACTCGTACGACAAAAACTACTGCCTCGTTTTGGAAATTGCTGGACGTAAGTTATTTGGCAGTTTCCCGGAATGAACTGTTTCCAACAAACAACAAAATGAATACATGAAGTTATGCCAGAAGATTATATGTTCTGACTTTGAATAAATACTTACATATTAATTTATGATAACGAATTTATGCATTTATGTTACTAAAGTGTAGTGTTTAAAATATCATTTACTTGTTTACATGGTTAGCCTCAAATATGACTATCAAAAGAGTCCCACTGTTTGCATACCAAGAAGTTCGCTGGTTGTCTTAAAGAGGACATTGCCGTTAACGTTTGAAACGTTTTGCAAACATGAGTGACTCACAAAGTTTTCTGTGTTGATTGTTTCAGGAGTTGGAGATACTGTTACAGTGTCCTGTTCTGCAGACACACCAGACGTACAAACAACCACTTTATCTGAAGTTCAAACGGCGACTGTGTCTGCTGTTCAAACAACCCCAGTATCTGATGCTCAAAGAACCACTGTATCTGATGCCCAAACAACCCCTGTATCTGATGCCCAAATAACCCCTGTATCTGATGCTCAAAGAACCACTGTACCTGATGCTCAAAGAACTACTGTATCTGATGCTGAAAGAACCACGGTACCTGATGCTCCAATAACCCCTGTATCTGATGCGCAAACAACCCCTGTATCTGATGCCCAAAGAACCCCTGTATCTGATGCTCAAAGAACCACTGTACCTGATGCTCAAAGAAATACTGTATCTGCTGCTGAAAGAACCACGGTACCTGATGCTTCAATAACCACTGTGTCTGATTCTCAAATAACCACTGTATCTGATGCTCAAAGAACCACTGTATCTGATGCCCAAAGTACCACTGTATCTTATGCCCAAAGAACGACTGTATCTGATGCCAAAAGAACGACTGTATCTGATGCCCAAAGAACCACTGTACCTGATGCCCAAAGAACCACTGTATCTGATGCCCAAAGAACCACTGTATCTGATGTTCATGCAACCACTGTGTCTGATGTTCAAACAACCCCCGTATCATACGTTTCACTGGACAAAACAGATGTTATAAATAGCACAGCAACTGATATAAATAAAACCACTGTCGACGCGGCAGTTGATAATACAGTCATAACAAATGAAACTATTTCTTCCAGTATAAAAATGTTTACAGCGGGTACTTCAGATACCACAAAGCAACAAACTGCAGAATCAACCTCTCTATACAATTCAACAAAGCAACATAATACTACCGTCACTGATGTTAACAACTTGCCTGTTGCTTTGGTGATGGAACAATCGGCAAATACAAACGAGACAAGTTTCTCTGGAATAGAACTATCAACAACAGGTAATTCAGCTATCACAACACAAACTGCAGAATTAAAATCTCTAAACAGTTCCGCACAGCACAATTATAGTACCATGATCGATAAAATCGACATGGCTGTTGATTTGGTAATGGAACAACCAACAATTACAAATGAGACCAGTTCCTCAAGAACAGAAATATCGACAACGGATACTTCAATCACAGCAACAGAACAACCTGCAGAACAAACTACTCTGTACAGTTCAACAAAGCGACAATATGAGCCGTCATTTACTACAACTATACCTCAAAATCTAAACTTGATGTTCACGAGCTCTCCTTTTGACAATATCAACAACACCGACACTACAATACAGAATGCTACTGACGGCAATGTAGAACTTTCCACAGTAAACTCTACATCAAATACAACTGAAGCCAATCCTAAAGATGTTTTGACTGCTATACATACTGGTACAATCCTTTTCAACGGAGGCGGTTCTGGTGTGTCCAAAACAATACAAAACATAGATTCAGTACCGGTGGATATTTTACTTGATGGAAGTCAAGTAGCCGAAACAACGACATCTAATCAAATTACGACATCTAATCAAATCATGCCGGAAGCTTCTACTTCAAATCTAGACCAAATTAAAACATTTAAAACAGATTTTCTGTCACATTCCGATATTTCCGGAACGACCTTGCCAACAGATATATCTAATTCACTGATAATGAGTGTCAGTTCTTCTTCTATGGAATCAGACTTGGCCGGAACTACACATAACATATCAGAAACAAATAATGCAGATTTTTCAATACAATTTCCATCTTTTGATCCAGTGACGGTTGAACCAGAGCAAAATACGACTGCAAGTAAAGCCGATCTGAAGACTATGTACACATATGATACACACAATATAAATAATACGTTAAATCTAACCACCGATTATGAAAATAGTAGTGTCAATGAGACTACAAGCTTCAGTGTCAATGAAACGAATACTGATAATAGCAACAGGTTTGATGTAGGAACTTCTGATTATCAAATGGACAGATTTGCTGTTAAAATGGACTATCCCACTGTGACAAACACAGTTGCAGAAAACGCTGTGTCAAGCACTGAAATGAATTTCAGTGCGTTCAAAACGTCTCCTTACACAACCCACGAAGCACGTGTTGTCATGGAAAGCTCGGAGCCAGTTGATGTTGTCGCAAAAATGTCTGAAAAGCTATTTGAACCAGCAGAAAACTCAACTTATCCAGTTCCAAATGAGTTTATTAGTACTAAAGATATTTCCAAAAGTAATGGGAACATAACCAAAATATTAGAAAATTTTGGATCAAGTCCAGCAGTGGTTTCCGAACTAATTCCAACTACAACTCCCGGATTTCTGCCACAAGTGACAGATTCATTGGTAAACAACCTTACACAGAATAGAGTTCCGGGAGGGTTAGAACAAAATACTCAAGTGAACATCAGTGAAATTGACATTTCTACTAATGTTCCTTTTATGTTTGAATCACCAATTAGTGTTTCGGACAAAATAAATGAATCAGTTAATAATTTATCCAGAATAGTAAACAAAGGTCTAGGTAGTGTTGTTGATCCACTGGCTGTAAACGATGTGACATATTCTGATGTGCCGACCATACCAAGTCCATTAGAAGTTATGTATAAAGAGCCATCAATGCCTGACACAACATTTAACAAGGCCGATGGGAATTTTAGAGGCTCTTACGATGCATCAGCATTTTCGCCAGAGAGTAAACTTTCAGTGTTTAGTAGTACTGTAACAGACACTGGATTAGGCAAGAGGAGCACTCCTGAAACTACAACAAGTGGTATGCTGGTAGAGAAAACCACTGATTACAGCTCTAGCTTTGATTTTACTAACTATTTGTCTCATATGGCACCAGATACAAACATTGCGGAACCACCAAGGGAACTCTTCACAGAAACATCCACTGAAACAGTACCAGATTTTGGGAAAAGAAATATACAAGATACCTCATTCATTTACAGAGAAAACCAACCTATGTTCGTAGCTAATGCAACTGACGTAACGTCATCATTTATGAGGACGATTGATTCAGCTCATCAGGAAAGCTTGTATTCCCCCGTAATGAATTCGTCTACAATTACCCCAGAGAGTAGCTTACAAACTACAGAGCAGTCGCCAGTCGTTTATGGAGGCGATATACCTATATCAGCGGTAAACCTGACACAGACTGGACCTAATGTTGTTGATCGAGACTCATTTGTCTCTGCTGGTACTACTTTCTTACCCAAGGTCATTTCCAGCGATGCATCACCGATTTTCAACGAAAATAAGGTAAATCATTTGTCCTTTGTCCATAGCCTGAATGAGCCTATACCTGAAGTCAGCGTGACAGAACCAACATCAGAAGTTGTCACAGAAAATCTAGATAATTTGTCCTTTATTCGTCGCGTGGATATGCCTTCTTTAGAAGTATCACATAATGATATGACAGAAGTCAGTAAAACAGCTTCTGACTATTCAACACCACCAGAGAGTGTAGCGAGTGCTATATTGTCAGAGCAGACAACTGTTTCCAGTACAACAACTGATGGAACTATAAATGACGGTAATATTGATCAACACAATTTACTCACCGCAACAGAAACCGTTCCATTGAATATCAACAGCGAGACAATGAAAGAAGTAACAACTCATGGTACAGTTATTCCAGTGACCCAAGACTTACCAACAACCGCATTCACCGCTGGAAACGGGGTTCATACTGAGAAGTTGATGATCATGAATGATGCCGAACAGTCAACAATCAAACCCTCAGCTATATCAGATGTATCTGAAATGCTAGAAATGTCTACAGACATACCTATAAGTATTGTTCCTGATATGCAAAAATCATTTTTTAGAGAAACTGCTTCTGAAATACAAACGACTACTTCTAAAGAAACTGCTTCTGAAATGGAAACAACAACTTTAATTGGAACTGATCTTGAAATGCAAACAACAACTTTTACAAAAACTGCGTCTGAAATAAAAACATCAACTGTAACAGAAGCTGCTCCTAATATGCGAACGACAACTTCTACAGGAACTGCTACTGACATATCAACTACAACTTCTGAAGTGCAAACATCAGTCGTTACAGAAAATGTTCTCGGTGTGCGAACAAAAACTTCTACAGAAACTGCTGCTGAAATGCAAACATCAGCCGTTACAGAAAATGTTCCTGATGTGCAAACAACAACTTTTACAGAAACTGCTTCTGAAATGCAAACGTCAGCCGTTGCAGAAAACACTCCTGATATGCAGACAACAACTTTTACGGGAACTGTTGCTGACATGTCAACAACATCTCCTACAGAAACTGCTTCTGAAATGCAAACATCAGTCGTTACAGAAAATGCTCCTGATATGCAAACAACAACTTCTATACAATCTGCATCCGAAACGCAAACAACAACTTCCAGAGAAATTATTCCTGTAATTGTCGAAGACGTAATGGTGCAAAAGAATATTCAAAATGAATTAGCTGTTTCTGAGATTAAAGATTATATCGAGAGTTCTACAAATGCAAATGTACCGTCAAATGTATTAGCCGATATTGAAAAACAAATCATTCCTGAAATAAAACCTTCCTTAAAGACTTCAGTAGATGGAAAAGCAGCAGATATGGAACAAAGCACTATTCCTGCGACGAGCACTCAGGATGTAGAACAGTCAACAGAAAAGACGAAGGAGATTCCTGCCACAAAACAGGACACCGCTTTCATAAACGAAGCTATTCCAGAACCAATAAACCCAAAGCGTCCCTCACATATGAATACACCAACTACACCTAGACAAAGTTTGAAAATGATTGAAGAGTCGGTAGTAGTTTCTGATGCAGCTGATCCCGTGAACACGAAGACGGATAAGGCCGGTGACAGTGGTATGAATGTTTACTTCGACACTGGCAGTAGCAAGAGTTCAGCATTTGACATGAACAATGATACATACAGTAAGATTATACATTTTGTGAATACTTTAGCACGTTGTACAGTGTCATTTGAACTCGTCCTCTTTAGTACACTTGCAGCATGTAACGTACAACAATGCCGCAAAAAAATAATCAAAGTTTACATAATATTTAACAGTAAACTAATAAATGCTCAGTCCTGTTTTTGCTTTTGTAAACAATAATTACCAAAGTTTAAATACTACAGTATCAAATCAAAATATACATCATCAATTCATTATTTTAATTAAAATGCAATGTTTAACTTAGGCATATTTTATGATTTTAGTTAAATAGTTCACACGTTCATATTGTTTTATTTTTCAGTAATTGTTGTTGGTGCTATTGTTGGTCTAGTGGTATTGGCAGTTGTGATTGGAATATTTTGTCACAATGGCAGAAAACGGTAAGTTAGACTCTATAGCATTCATTGAACAATTACCCTTAGCTTCCTTCTGTGTATATCCATATACTTCTGGTAATCATTTCAAACATTTATGGCTGTCTCATCAAACAAAGTCTAAATTTAAGTAGACGATTGACTCAAAATCTACATCATACCAAGTAGAATCTTCTAAAATGCCATATGAAATCATTATAAAATTCTAGTAAGTGATGAAATTACTAGAATGCCTTTATTGCTATAAGTAATGTATATGCAGTCAGCCATCAGTTTCTCATTAAGCTAAAGTATAATGACCTTGCTTTTCAGACGCTCTGAAAAGGTCAATATCAGCGGAAATAACGCGGAAGCAGTCAATCACCAGAACCAGGCGTTTGATAACGAGGCTGCCGATGCTGAGCAAGGAACCAGCGTTATACAAAATGGCGGAGAAAAACCTCTAGGAGAATCACCGGAAGTAAATGGAAGTGCCAGTGACAAATCTGCAGATGTGTATAATGGAAATGTTGAGTTATAAGAATTATCATTGTTATTCATGTGGGATTTTTTCGTAGTGCTTAATCCATTTAATAATATGACACCAACGTTCGTACACATTGCAGAATGCCGCATAGACAATTAAAGTGTTTATAAATTGAACAAAAACAGTTTGAAATTGTCTATGTCCTGATAATGTGCGCATAAAGTATAGAACTGATCCGTGGATGATATGTATTCAGTCCCATGGAGAAGCATGGAACGTGTACAGGAACTTAAAAAGTGCACGTGGTTCGTGGAGAGTTTGCAGTTCACAAGCTTTGAGATTGAGACTTCGTACAGTTGCAAACTTACCGTCAGATTGACGACTTAATAAATAGAAAACAGGCTCCGTGTTCACAAAACATTTTTCGGTCTCAGCTGAGTTTGAGTTTGAAATTTTAATATCGATTTTACTAAAACTTCGAGATTAAATTCCAACTGAGACTAACCATCAATACTGAATAGCCACTTGAAAGTAGATATTAACTTAAAATAAAGTTTAAAACATGCTATTTAGATATAAATGAGAAATAAAGTTTCATTATCAAACTCAGCTGAGACTGAAAATGTTTTGTGAACACGGGGCCAGAGCTTGGACTGTTACGGGCAGATAAAATGTAATATTTTACATACAAGGTAGCGTGGCTGTTTAAACTGATTCACAATATGCATTTCATTCAAATTGGTTATTCACGTAAGAAAGAATGCCATTTGTGCTATCACAGATTGAAGATACAGTTGGACGTTAACAGAGCCCGGAAATCAGGAACTACAAGTCGCAACTGGTGTCAAAGGGTTGCGACTTTCAATGCATATCAAAAATCATGACAATAATATTAAGTATGGTGACAAGGGAAGGACATGATAGTTCTGTTGAATATCATGGTACGCCAGAATTTCAGCCAAGCAAGAAGAATTTACGCAGCCGCAGATGTTGTTAAAATGTTGTGTTAATGTGGAAATTGTTACCTTAAACATTATACAATGTGTGATCATTACTTAAAGATGATAATTTATTATTTAAATTTAATGTCTGTTTCATTTGTTTTGTATATGATATGAAAATAAATAAGACAAAAAAGTACATGGATTTTCCTTTTTCCCTAAATTGTCTGGCACAAACAACCGTGCTTACTATGATATCTTTGGAGAATAACAATTTAATGGGAGTCAATCGTTTTCTTGATGTAAAACTATTGATACTGAATATAAATTAAGAAAGAAAGAGACAATTATGTCGCGTCTTAGTGACAAAATGCAGTATCTCAGTTGTAAGTGTTTATCATTTTCAGACTGACCAAAAATGGTTGTCGGTCCCAAAACATAGGTTTTGGTCACGTTAAGAAAGAGGAGTCGCTTATTAAAATATACACAGACTTTTCTTATAATTACGAACACTCAGTTTGCTTTTTTTTCTGTCTCTATTTCTGGTTTGTCGTTTTGCATTTAGACTACAGGAAGCGTTCGTTTATTATCGCCTGACAGTAGCATTAGTATATATCTGTATATGTAGGCCTATACATCAGTATATTTTTAATGACATATAAAGCTAAATATTTTTGGATGTCAGCCGGGGCGGAAATAATTGTTTTATTAGGATAGTATTGTTAAGCAGAAATTACATTATATATCTTAGGTGTGAAAACATGCGCTATACACTTGCTTGACAGTAAATTGACATGATGTCATAATATTGTCAACTGTTATAAAATATTTGTCTGAAGTTGGTCAACTGTCAATAACGATACGAATATATATGGATAACAGATATAAACAATGTTTAGGCCGGTGATATTCCTTACAAAAGCATTTTTTGACATTCGTCTCATATTTTCTGTCCGGAGATCTATTCATACTAGCGTATATATTACTATCTTAATTAAGTCCACCGAGCATTATCAGACGGTC
This sequence comes from Mercenaria mercenaria, assembly GCF_021730395.1. NCBI lineage: Eukaryota > Metazoa > Mollusca > Bivalvia > Venerida > Veneridae > Mercenaria > Mercenaria mercenaria. The sequence goes on from NC_069364.1 coordinate 50,762,113, forward strand.
AGAGAAGATTCCTGTCTTTTTTCAAGAAATATATTTTTTATGAAACAGAACCACGACTTTCGCACACATCTAAATATGCTTGAAAAAGATTGATGGAAAAGTATTTTGCTAGAATTGCCACTGTAGGTATCGTGAAAATATATTACAACTCGCCCACCAATAGTGTATGTCTATCTTATCTCGTCGGTGGTACATATATTAAAAAATCGAAACGAAAATAGATTTTAATATCATTTTTTTTGTAATACAAAAATGTACTTCAGTCCATTTTCTAGCGGGTTTGTCAGGTAATAGGATCGACCTTTCCTTTATTTTTAGCCTGCTAAGATCATTATTTTGAAGACAAAAATTGATATAGTATTTTCAAAAGCACATAGTAATTTATATAGTTATGAATTTAAAAGGACAATAAAAACAAAACTCATAATCTGGCTGATGTGAATATTACACAGTGTCAACAAATACAGCGGATGACAACAGGGTACTCAGCAGCTATTCCTGTATGTTTCCGTTAGGATGACTATGTATTAAAATAAAATAGAACAAAAAAAAAAAAAAAAAAAAAAAAAAACAAACAATTTTTATTTTATTTTAATACGAACTTAGATAGTCATTAAAAAGTCAACTCAAAATTCTTGATTGTTAGAAGCTACGATGTTTTATGGAAGATTTGATGGACTCGAGCTTCAGTCATCTACTAAATTTCTGGGATAACAGTTTAGTAGAACTTGAACTTAACCTTGAAACAGGGTATATACAAAGTATTTTTGCAGTCGTCCAGTTGATGAGAATTCACTGGATGACATCCTTGGAAAAATATTTATATTCTAGAAGAATTTAAAATGGCCGCTATTGTCAAATTGCAAATTTTCTTTGAAAAAAATAATGAGAAACATATTATAAACATTGTGATAATCCATAAAAACGAATTTTCTTCTGAATGAATGTTTATTTTCAAAAATTAATCAAATCAAACTACTAAAAGGATTTCAGATTTGAAAAATATGAACACTTTCAACAAGAGCTGTCCGTAAGACAGCCAAGCTCGACTATTCGAAATATTATATTGTCATAGAAGCAAGAAATTATTACCCAAAATGTTAAATATTAGAAGAGTTTTAATTAAGTTCAAAAGGGAACATCATTTGACCAAAATACATATCAGAGTAATGGGACTTGATGTTATCAGCTAGTTCTATAACCCCGAAGAAATATGTTAAGTTTCAATTCAATATCTGCATTAGTTTTAGGGATTGTAACTTGCATGTAAAACTTTAACCAGAATTTTCTAAGTCCAAAAGGGGGCATAATTTGCTCAAAATACATGTTAAGAGTTATTGAACTTGACCCAGTGAGGTTGGTAATTGACCTAGAAAAAGAATAAATAAGTTTCAAAGCTATATGCCTTTGGGTAATAGCTGTATGTACTTGCACGCAAAACTTTAACGAGGATTTTTCCTAAAGGGGGCATAATTTGCCCAAAATACATGTCAGAGTTATGGGACTTGGTGCTATCAACTAGTTTTATAACCCCGAAGACACATGTGAAGTTTCAATTTAATATCTGTAGTAGTTTTGGAGATAGTTACTTGCATGTAAAACTTTAACCAGGATTTTCTAAGTCCAAAAGGGGGCATAATTTGCCCAAAATATATGTCAGAGTTATGGAACTTGACCCAGTGAGGTAGGTAATTGATCTAGAAAAAGAAAAAATAAGTTTCAAATCTATATGCCTTTTAGTAATAGCTGTATGTACTTGCATGTAAAACTTTAACCAAAATTTTCTAAGTCCAAAAGGGGGCATAATTTGGCCAAAATACATGTCAGAGTTATGGGACTTGACCCAGTGAGGTAGGTAATTGATCTATAAAAAGAAAAAATAAGTTTCAAATCTATGTGCATTTTAGTAATAGCTGTATGTACTTGCACGCAAAACTTTAACCAGAATTTTCTAAGTCCAAAAGGGGGCATAATTTGGCCAAAATGAAGGTCAGAGTTATAGGACTTGGTGCTATCAACTAGTTTTATAACCCCGAATACACATGTGAAGTTTCAATTCAATATCTGCATTAGTTTTGGAGATAGTAACTTGCATGTAAAACTTTAACCAGAATTTCCTAAGTCCAAAAGGGGGCATAATTTGCTCAAAATACATGTTAGAGTTATGGAACTTGACCAAGTGAGGTTGGTAATTGATCTAGAAAAAGAATAAATAACTTTCAAAGCTATATGCCTTTAAATGATAGCTTATGTACTTGCATGCAAAAACTTAACCAAGGTGTGACGCCGACGCCGACGCCAGGGTGAGTAGAATAGCTAGACTATTCTTCGGATAGTCGAGCTAAAAATTAATAAATAAATAGAACAGCAACTTTGTACACTTCACATCAGAAAGGAAAATTAACGTGAGAAACCTTAAGCACTTTTATCTTATCTTAGCACTATCTAATGTTTATTGAATGAAAACTTCACTAAACGCTCAAAATCGTCCAAAGACCAAAGGCATATTCATCAATAGTGTTTCAGTAGGTTTTCTCAAAGTTTGAAGAATGTAAGTCATTTGTAAAGGATTTGATGGTTGAAAAACATACAGAATACTGGAAAAATATCAGCGTGAAAAATAATCAGCATCATTCAAAATACACACCAAATATAAGCGCGATCACATATAAAGATTTATTTTTGAAGGTAACACAAACACTACGGTCCAGTTTGTCATCCCAAACACACCGACTAACAACTTCCATACCTTGGTCATCAACCTGTCCAACGATCACATTTACTGAAATTTTGAAACGCGCAAAATTAAAATCTTTCACCCTCTCTTTAACCTTTTCTGAAATCTCACATGCGAGTTTGCTCGAAGTATCGTGACTGTACTCTACACCTTCTAACTCGTCTTCAAACAGCTCTTTCACAGCTTTTTCTACTTTTGCCACAGAAAATCCCTTGTCATCATCAGGTCTCATTCTGTACGTGTTTTCCTTCTTCACAGTCGGCTTGACCATGTCAGCGGAAATGTCTGATTTTGCCCGTATAGACATCGTGAGCCGTCTCAATCCAGCCCCTCTTGCGCCTGCAAGGTGGGTGGTCAAATCCCGCAGATTGGATTTACGTCGGCTGCTAATATCTCCTGGAGGTTTCAGACCACTAAAGGCGTTGATAGATGCCTTCCGACTCCGCCATTCCGTAAACACGTCGTCTTTTTGAACATCTGGTGTGGTTTTTGCAGGAATCTGCAAATGAAAACAAAGTATTGCCATGGACTTAAAAACAAATCTGTAGCTAAAACAAACTAATTTGTCAATATTCTTCCACCAGCTTCAAACGCAAGCATATAAGCACAAAATAAAATGACTTTGTGAGCGATTGCCTCTAGTGAAGAAAACATATTCATATGTCACTATAATAAACAATTTACCTTCATTCACTTTCTGACTAATTCTTCTATACTTCCATGATTTTATTAATCGAATATCTAGAATGATATTAAGATGCCCAATACAATCATGACTTTAAAATTTAAAAAAAATGATTAAAATAGAAATGTAGAGGTAGTTCTGGTGATACTGCTGGTATTTATTTAGAGATGTTAGTTACCTTATTTGTTGCATCTGTAGGGGTTGTCATTTTTCTTCTGGTATCTAAAAAATAAAATTTACACGTATATGATTAAAATCGGAAAGGGTTTTATGTCACTGGAAAAAATATTTCCTAAAATTGTGACGTCATTTCAAGATAGCAGCTTCACTGTCTTGCTTTAGCTTGGAATTGCGATACAGGGCGGATGAAACATGGGAGGCAAGGTGAAAGAGAATCAAAAATTCTAATTACTGTATATCAAAGAGTGAAAATTAGAAAGTCACCAGCATCTATAATTAAATGCTTTGAGACTTCTTTCATTACCACCACTACGCATGTATATGGCAGTTTTTTTTAAAAATAAATAATTGTTCTCTTTTGATAAATGTAATATAAAAACCATGCATATTTTCATTACATCAAGGAAATCAGGTTTACGTAACGTCTAAATATTATTTGATCGTTGGCGCCATACACACGCTCCTCATTTGATATACTGTTTTATATATAAGACGTTTTAGAATCGAAATGATATCACAGAACTGTGTTACACTAATTCATACCGCTATTTATCCACTTGTTCAAATAAAAGGCATATTAGAATAAAAATAATATAAAGCAGAACCATGTTTTAATATACTCAATACTCGGTATTTGTTATACGCTGCGCATGATAATTCAGTTGGGCTACGCCCTCGTGAAATTATTTCTTATTTCGTCTAAAACATGGTTTTGCTATATATTAATTCATTAATGAAACTTGGACTAGAAGGAGATTATCCACGTCATTTTCATTTTGTTGCTACGTCAAAAAAAGATGGTTTCAGTGGCAAAAGCAATAGTTTGAAAATGCAAGGTGTTGTAATGAAATTTTTAGATAAAAAACCGTAAGGATATTATGCAAATTATTAAAAAAAATGGTTGTTATTGCAATAAATAGCTAAAACTTTGGACAAAACGGATTCTTTTACAACTTAAAAAGTACTAGTTTTCGTGAAACATGATACATAGAATAGAAGGCAATATTGAAAATATGCGTATTATTTTATTTTGTCCGTTTTGCTGTGCATTCGTTCGTGTCTCTCCATTCGTCAGTCACAAGAAATAGATTTTGAAATTTTGTCCGTAGGTAGACTAAAACATGGCAAATCTTTACAAAATTTTATTTTTGTCCATTTATGTCTGTCCATCTGTTTATCTGTCAATCAGTCACAAGAAATGTATCCAGAGAAAGTCCTTATTGTGCAAAAGATATTCTATGAAACATTGTAGGTTCGTTTAAGACCATATACAAAATATGGTCTTTATTTGCCAACCCGTTAGGTAGGTGTTCCGTCTGTCTGTCTGTCTGTAAGAAGGTCCTTTTATTTGTTTGTATGGTTGGAAAATATGGTAAATATATGAGCCGTGCCATGAGAAAACCAACATAGTGGGTTTGCGACCAGCATGGATCCAGACCAGCCTGCGCATCCGCGCAGTCTGGTCAGGATCCGTGCTGTTCGCTTTTAAAGCCTACTGCAATTAGAGAAACCGTTAGCGAACAGCATGGAGCCTGACCAGACTGCGCGGATGCGCAGGCTGGTCTGGATCCATGCTGGTCGCAAAGCCACTATGTTGGTTTTCCCACGGCACGGCTCATATATTGATAAAATACAAACCATTTATTCAAAGTTTGCTACGCAAAGGGACTGGCCTCCAGATCGTTCGACAAAAATTTTTTTTTTTAGATATCTGGAAATAAATGCTATATTTGTTAAGAAGGCTTTAAAACTTAATTACTGACAAAGTATATGTTGCGGAAACATGAGAATTTGCTGTTTCACTTACTACTTTTACGATGAAAATTGAAAAGCGTTTGTAACGCTTTGCTCCAGGTAAACTGTCTCGATTATAAATATCTATATTTTGAAGTCATAATTCACTAATTCTGCTATTATATTATAATAGCTCTATTGGTTACGACGACGGGAAAATGTCTTTATTGTCGCGCTAGTCTGGGGTTCGATTCCCGACGCGGTCATCTTTTCTTCTTGGATTTTTAAAAATATTTTAGAAACAAAAACTCTATTCTAATGTTCATAATATGACCAAACTTCAGTTTGAGAGAAAGATTATTTTTAGCCAAAATATCGAGGTCAGTGCCTTTAAAAGTATTTGTGATATAGCAACAAAAATGTATTTCGGTAGTGGACATCGACTGCTCGACACTAGTCTTGTTTTTTTCTTGTTTTCTAAATATAGTAACTGTTGTAGAGTACATACTGTAATTACTAAGTATCCAGTTAATAGTCTATAATATGTGCTTAATGAATGGCTTTCAGGTCAATAGTCAAAACTTTTGCCCTTGGTCCTTCTGGCAAGTTATACATGACATGGGAAATTTTCATTTTTTTTTCAGCACAGCAAAATGCAGTGTTTACCTATAGACCGGTAAATAGAACAAACTATGGGCAGACAATTTATATAAAGTCGTGTAATAAGATTTATTGCTGACTGGCAGATCGTTGCTTGCGGTGCATCTCAAACATAACTAGGCTTTTTAGCTTTCTTTTCCCCCGGAAGTCTTTATAAAACAATGCATTGTGAAAACTTGGTTAGTTGCTAATAATGATATATGTATCCTCATGTTTTATATTACCAATTAAGACAATATTGCGGACAAAGCAATTTGTTGATTTATGTGACTGTAGTATGGTTTATTGTCTGGCAAACCACCAACTTAGCGACACTAAGCAATTGGAGATTGGTTTGTTAGAGCATTTGATCTGTTGATTACAGAACATACTAAATTCTGTTAACACAATTTTGTAGAAATTTAGCCCGTTTTATGTTCAAAATTACATTCCTGGGCATTAAAACAGTTTAAACAGTCTTAATATCACTGGTTTACTGCAGTCGCTGCAAACGGTGAATGCAGTTAAACGTGATATACAATTGATGTTTTAAACATGCTCAAAAGAAAAAAAAACTATATTTGACTTAAAAATGCAAACAATATGTTTTTGACATATCGATTCTATTATCTAACAATATCCACTGAGTTCAGTTCGATATTTTATTTTGCATAAATAAATGGATGTTCACCCGCAATGCGTTTACTTTGCATTGAACTGATACTGCTGTCTAAACAGAAAATACATGGACAAAACAGCTTTATCTCGCTTTTCAATGATAATCCTTAGATGTCATGATCAGAGCTCCGTACTTTGATATTGATCAGAGGTCCGTATACTTTGATATAAAGAATGATCTTGATCTTGTGTCTTTTTTTTTTCTTTCTTATTCTTCACAAATACTAACACATATAGATCGGGTTTCGAATAACAAAATTTCAATTAACGTCTAATTCAAGGCTTCCAGTAAATGTCTCACTTTAAATAAGGATTTGTTTATTTATAATTTAAAAGAAATCAACTACCGCACCTGACAGTTCACCAGTTATTCCCAAACACGAGTCGGACTATCCAAGAAAACTCAAAATAGACTTTTCTTCTTACAAGTATTTACACATACTTAATATTATAAAAGTCGCAATCTAATTAAAAATTCAGCAAGAAAATTATACTTACCGGTAACAAACTAAAAGTAGTTGAAATAAATTATAATTATTTGTTTTTCTCCTTTACTAAATAACCATCTAGAATAAACAAAGAATTCAAAAACGGACAAGTGATTTTAAATTTTGAATCAAGTCTTAAATGAGATTTTAAAACATTGCTTACCTATTTAAGTTTAATCTCCTGGATAAAAACAGGTTGCTATTGTTAATAAACAAAGTCCTCGAATTAGTAGAATTTAATCTTTAATGTTTTCTTATTTCATTCATGCATGATTTAAGATCTCTTCGGATTTTACAACGATTTTAAACTGACCACTTTATTTTGTTTATTACCAAACGGACAAAGAGATGACCATTTAAATATCTACGACAAGGTATAACACTAATACGTCTTAGTGAAAATATTTACGAACTTGTAAAATCCAAAAATCTGTTCTATAGGAATAAGAGTTCACCCAGTCGACACCAACTGCAATAGATGAAGGCTGTTAAAATTCCTATACTTTATGTGACCACTAACCTTCAGCCTTTAGCTTTGCGACCAGTGCAGACCAAGATCAGCTTGCACATCCGTGAAGGCTGATCATGGTCTGCACTGTTCGCTGTTCAGTCAGTAAATTTTCAGTGAACACCCCTCTGATAAAGAAGTGGTTCTGCCCAAATTTAAAGATGGACCAGTCAATTTTAGAAATTTAGTTGGGTGAATATTAAAACCCCTTTTTTGGATTTCTCTGGAGAAACTCTTGACAGACACACGTAACAGAACAGCATATTTTTAATTGTTGTACACACATTACAAAACATATAATTCATTTTATATCAACATGTAATAAATATACACAGATAGTATATACAAGGGTTGACACAATCAAATGTGACAGTGGGGTTGATGTTCACACATTTTTAAATGAAATAGGTTTATTAGTTTATTCAAGTCTCTTCCATTTACATAAATATACATACAAAAGAGAATAAAACTACATGTAAATGACCATTCATATGGATGAATTACTTAAGTTAGAGACTATACATATCATATCACACTAACTATAATAATAATAACATTGGCAGTGTCTTGACTGGCGTTGCAGCGCCAAGCAACCCCCAACGACACCCCGCCACACAGTCCAGCGACTATCGCTGACAGAGCACAACAACTGTTTTTGCTATGTTCTTTCATCGACAGAGGCATGGCCCCCTAGCAAACCACCACATAGCCCTATCCCACGCTGCAACACTACAAGACCAGTGACCTTTACATTAATTAAAGGTCAGGCAAACTGTGGTAATCCTACCATTGATTTCATGGTTAGAAACGGCCATAAAGAAAGTACAATAAAACACTGAAATGAAAAGATAAGACTACTGCTAAATTAAGAAACGTCTTAAGACTTTTATCATTTTAGAACACATCTAAAAGCAGGACTTGATTTAGTTACTAGAATTAAAAGGACTTCAGACTAAAGCACAGGGAGACCGCGTCTGGATAGTTTACCGTCAGATAGATGGACGAATTGATCAACATGAGCAAAACACATACACCCTTTCCATTTAAAATGTTGTATGTAATACTAATATCCTGTGTTCAGTGGTTCATACTTCATTTTTTTACTGAGCTCCAACTTATTACACACATAAACTCTTAAAAGATTAACGTTATCAGGCTTATTTCTGTAATATAGTTGGAATTAACAGTTTAACCTAAAATAAATATTTTAGATAATACTAGTATACATAAAAAGTTTCATTCACATAAAAGGACTGCTATAATTAGCCGAGATATTTTTTTCTGTCATATCGCTCTTGAAAACAATAATATATATATAGTAAACAGGCCTAATAACTAATTTTATTTGTGGTCCTATCTTTTGCCTTATTCTTTCATGGTCCGTGCACTGGTTATTTCTTAAATGCTCTTGACTGCACCAAAGTGAGGGAGATCTATATGCCAGGAGACAAACAAAAGCACTGCGTTAATGGTTACACAACGTTGCCCACAATCATTAAAAAAGATAATTATATGAAAAATTATCACTACCTATGTATACTGGCCCTATTTTCGAAATATTTTATGTGAAAAAAAAGCAACTATTATTTCTCTTAGATACTTAGAGCTTACCATAACGCTTTCCATCATAGTTACTTGCGTGTACCCGCATAGAAATACATTGTTGCTACATAATTTTCAACATTTTCTACATTCAGGATTCATTTCAAATTGGCAAAAGGAATTGTTTAAACTTTAAGCATAGATTGTCACTACTCGTAATAGATTCCAAAAATCATAGCTGTGGCACTGATTGTCTCGTTTCTGTATGTTGCTGTTGAAAAATTGTCGCTGCTTTGGTCCCATAGGCACCGGCTGGCTGATTTAATTCCCTGATCGGAGACTTCAGTTATTACAACCTGACATACAATTCTGTAACGTGGTAGATTTAATTCTTTCACTTTGGTCTGAATCTTTGTAGATATAATACGAGCCATGTTTCCAGCAAAATTACTCTCATATTTCCTGTCGGCAATTTCTTCCTTCAAAATACTTTCAGCAATTTTCTCAATTTTAGATACAGCAAAATGTTGACCAAAGTCCGGAGACATTTTATATGTATTTTCGTATTTTATTTTAGGTTTAAACGGTTCCGGTTTCGACATTGTCAGTCTACGTAGCATCAGCAGTCCCGTAAGCCCACGTGTAATTCCTTTCCAACTGGGTTTTTGTACTGAATTGGACCTGCTTACCTCACTGGGCATAGAGACGCGACGGTCTGGCAATTTAAAATTAATCGATCCTTTCGAACTTCTTTTGTTCATAGTACTTTCGCAGTCCTTGGACATCTCAGTGTCTCCGCTTTCCGAGACATCCGGTCGTTTGCGGAGTTTCATAACGTGCATGAATGTTGTAGCGACATTAGCAACGGTGTGGCGTATTTCACCATTCCCAGAATCTCGTACTGAAGTACTAGTATCAGAAGAGCATTTGCTGTCAGTGGTATTCTCATCGTAACCATTTTCCGAGACATTTCGCTGCTTAACGTTTCTGTACGTTGTAGGGATATTAGCTACGGTATGACGTCGGCAGATCTGTAATGGGAAATTGCAACATCTTTTAAACTTCGTTTCGCAGATGGAGGGCACCCGAACTATTTAAAACGTAGTTTTCTTATCTATTAATTCTTGTATAAGTATATATAGATAAACATTCCCCTGTCGCCGTAGGAGTTACTTTCACTTGCTTAGATACAGTCACGTTCATTATTTGCAAATAATGTATTAATCAACTGTTTTTATATTAACTAGGGTGGTCGTACTGGTTGCAAGATGATTAATATTAAGGACAAAATGAAATCGTTTGATTTGTGATGATTGTTTTATTTGACTCAGTACTTGTCCCTCAACTTAGCCATACAAAATGTTTGAATCAATATTGGCTCTTTCTTCTCGTTTTGGCCCTGATCGTCTTTATACTGATGTCACAGGACGAGAAAACTTTACAGTCAGTTCGGGGTTCGTTTCCGGGACCCTTCGCTCACAGGGCAAGCGCTATACCAATTGAGGTAACCGGCTGCGGACACATACCCCCGCCCCCATACTTGACCTAGTCTTTGCCGTGACATACACCCCACAAATCGGAAAATCGTCCTCCAGTGTCAGAGGTACATAATGATACTGCAAACGATGCAAGACTGACGTAACAGGCATACCACGGTTCCACCCTAGGCGCGAAATATCATAGAGAAAAATATAAAGTCAGTCCGGAGCTCGAACCCTGAACCCCACGCTAACAAGGTAAATACTCTGCCACCAGCTTAGCTAACCGACTGCCTGACATAGTTATATTCTCCCCTAACGTGGCAAGTCATTGCCTTGACACCTTTCTGATTTCTCATATTAGCTCAGCTGAGTTTAGTATTTGCTCAACCTGCATTAACATCTTTTCTATGAAACAGAAAAGAACAACGCATATTTTCAGACACAGATTGCAAAACATACGATTTGTAAAAATAGGCCCATGTGAACAGATATGTAATGTATATATTTATACCAGTAGGCAGATGTTACTTTGACAGTCTTTTACTGGCGCTAGCCTGTGACATCATACACAAAAATGTGGTCGATGGTGGTCGATGTCGGGTATTGCGAGTATGGGGATTATAGTGGTGGTGGTATTAGATTGTTGAGATGGTGGTCGATGGTGGTCGATGTCGGGTATTGCGAATATGGGGATTATAGTGGTGGTGGTATTAGATTGTTGAGATGGTGGTCGATGATGGGGATGGAAGTCATCTTAGGAATGGTATTCGACTGTGGGGATGGTGTTCAATCGTGGAGATAGTTGAAGGTAGTCACAATAGGGATGATGTTCGTCAATGGGGATGGCGTTCGTCTGTGGATACGGTGGTCAATGGTGAGGTTGCTATTCTACTGTGGGGACGATGGTCAGTGGTAGGGATGGTGGTCCTAGTAGGGATGGTGTTCGACTTTTGGGAAGGTGGTCAATGTAGGGGATTATGGTCACAGAAGGGATGCTGTTCAACTTTGCGGATGGTAGTCAATAGTGGCGGTAGTGTTTGATGGTGACTGATGGTGACAGACGACGGATAGTGTAGCTGATAGTAGGGGTTGTAGTCATAGTAAGTTTTCGCCTTATTCTGAAGAACTTTGTGAAAATATGAACGATTTACATGTAGCTTTTTGAATGTAAAGTGTTTTGCTCCTCAACCTGTACGAAAGTTTGACTAAACGACGAAGAACTGAGATAAAATCAGACAAAGTTATAACATCTGAAAGTCTGATGGAATGACATGATCTTAGTGTATGTTGTTTTGTATTTACTAATTGCTGAGGTTACGTTTAATGTACTGAATAATAACTTACCGGGTTCCCTGCTCTAGGCGGCACTTTTGAAGCCATTCCAGAATATTTGGCTGCAAAATAAAGAAATCTTTATAAACATTCAAATCTTAAGTTCATATATCATACTTCAAAAAGCATGCGTTCACAAACTATGCATTCGCAGCTTAACAAATACATGAGGATGTCACTAGACACACACCTGTTACTTTTTTTCAGAATAAGTTTGTTACCAGACTAATCAGTTAAAATACTATTGATAAATGTTCTATTTTATCACATCACGAGTTGTTGTTGTTGTTATTATTGTTGTTGTGTCTGCGGACAGCGGGGGGGGGGGGGGGGGGGGAGTGGTTGAGGAGGAATTTCCCTTTTACAATCACTTTGTCCTGTCCGTCCGACCTTCCCGAATTATATTAAAGTCAAAATGATTGATACCATTAAAGACAATCTAAAGTAACGGGTGCAAACTTTCCTTATAAGACAGGTTTAAAGGGAGACAATCCTTTAAATAGTATCAAATGGATACTACTCCGCATATCATGGAGTTTTCTCTCTTCCGATGCGATTTACTGTCGCATCAAATTTCAAGACAAAGTTAAATTTGTCGTTAAAACTAATTTTGATAAGATATTCTTCTGTTGAATTTGTAGAGATTTCTGTAAAATTAAAATGTTTAAAATGTTTATGAATCAAGTATTTACAAAAAAAAGACTTTTTGAAACAGAAGTATAATTCAAACTAGTATAGAAAACACACACTACTACTACTTAACTTTGCAAAAATTAATAGAAATTCAAAAGATGAATCATGTATTTGACGGCTGCTCTTTTATTATGGTTAATGATAAAAGTTTCAATGGAAAAAAATGTGATTTTGTTTTACCAAAATCCGATATTTTTGGATCAAATGCACCGACACAGCCGGCTACGATTTGATAAAAGACATTGTGTCTAAAATCATTTCGTACTTCACCTGTGGTTCATGTGGGAACTTGGCGTTTACTTGCGGAGCACAAGTTCGTATTGGTACCGAATCCAGGAACACTTAATTAGGTTAACTGCCTACCGTGACATAACTGAAATACTGTTGAAAAACGGTGTGGAAACCCAAAGCAAGCAAACAAAAACTATATTAAAGCTATATCTATATTTTTATCCCCAGGACGAAAGCTATAGAATTATCCCCGGAATTAAAGATGCATCTATTCTTTATTCCAGCACTAAATCTATCCACAGCACTAAATCTATCCACAACACTAAATCTATCCACAACACTAAATCTACTACATGGACAACAACTAGAATTTCAGCCTCACTCGGGGCGTTGAATTCTTCATGTGAGGAAGCAATCCAGCTGGCTTACGGAAGATCGGTGGTTCTACACAGGTGCCCGCTCGTGATGAAATAATGCACGGAGGGGCACCTGGGGTCTTCCTCCACCATAAAAGCTGGAAAGTCGCCATATGACCTATCATGTGTCGGTGCGACGTTAAATAAAAAAGAAACAAAAAAAAAAAAAACAACAACTAGAATTTCATTGAAAAGTTAGTGTTTCTTTCTACTCATCCTCCTTTAATACGTAGCTGTCCCAAAACAAATGTATCCCGTTTTGCAAAGACGCATTTTATTATCTTTGTAAATAATGTCGGTCAATATAAAATTTTCTAAAGCTCCATTTTTTTTCTGAGTAGGTGTCAAGGTTGATACATGTTCTTGTAAATCATTTCCTGTGTTTATTTCTTTTAATCAATAAATCGCCCCAACTGCTTATCGGTTTTAACTATAATGGCATTGATCTGAGAATGTAATAAGTGTCTTACAAGTCGGTCATAAGAATGTCTGACTACATACTTGCAATACTGCGCATGAAAGAGACTGAAATAAAGAAATAAACAGTCTTATTTCCAATATTCTAACTTCACACTGCATTCTACTATGAAAGTTTGTGGACCAAACCTTGAAATGTAAATAAATAAACACAATAAATAATGGCGTAATAGATAAAGCTTGTCAATATGCATTGATTTAAGTGTTCGGTCCTTAAATGAGATACTTTTCTTTTTCATTTAATACATGAATTCTAATAAATTACGCTGTGATAAATCTAACTAAAACGATACTGTGATAAAACTTGCAAAACTTTAAAACTTTATTTATAACAGGTACTTGATCGAAATTGACGTTAACGTTCTCTACGTTACATTCTAACACGACCCGAAGGCTGAATTGGAATAAGTTTTTTATATTATTATTAACTAAAAAATATCACCCGTTTTTTTGTACATCAAATCAATTAAGATCCATATACTATCACATGTACTGTCTGGCCCGCTGGACAACGCCAAAAACCGCGTCGCTCAAAACAGGTCAAAATATTTGGATTTGGATGTTACAAAATCACTATCAATTGAATTTCGTGGAAAACGTATTTTGATCATAAATTGATTATCTTAAACAAAATTCTGACATGCTTGTTGAAAAAATTATTGTTAGTCGTTCAGGTGCGTATTTTATGCGACCTCGCGATTCTTTTCAATCTGACCTTCAAACAATGATTTTATTCAACGACAAATTACCTTTTAGAGTACATTATTTCTCAAATATTTTGCATCTTCTTGTCCACAATATAATGGTAACTGCATCAATAATTGTGAATTTTCTTTTCTTTAAGATTAAAACAAACAAAAAATTCGTATTCGTAATTTGGATACATGCATAATTAAAGAACTCTGTTAGCCTAACAATTTGTCTTACCTCGTTATATGTCCAGTGATATTGCTGCTCGTATGTTGAAAACCTGTTAAAACATTAATGACATAGTTTGATATATGTTACAGAAACAGATTTAAAATCATGTTCATAATGAAATGTTGCATAATGTGTAACAATATAAAGGGAATTAATTCAAGTGACTCTCAAAGATTTAACGTACTTAACTGCAGGGAATTACGTTTCTTTACGAAACCTTTTTTCACCATCTTACAACATTAGGTAATGTACAACAACAAAACAGTTATCCCATGAAACTTTTTACAGGTTTTATTTTTTCACGACAACGGGCATTTATAATATAGAATCCGATTTCAAGGATTATTTCATTCGTTTAAGCTCCAACAATGTAATAAATACATACTGATATGCAGTAACATTATGTGGATTGACATTTTATAATATTTACGAATATCTGACTATTGCGGGTTCTTATCGTTTTGACATTATAGTACAATGGTCTTGTTTTTTTTTTCAGTTCACTTTTAAATCAAAGTTACAGTTTCACTCCATTGCTCGTTATTTTACTGTGAAATATATTGCACGTGTAACATCTCTAATACAGATCTGTCCTGATATAAACTGATTCTGTGTTACCTACTTTCAAAACCCTACTTTGAATAAAAATTGAGATCAGTATGATTTATTTTAATAGAAATAAAAGCAATATGTAAATGGGATTGTTCAAACATATTTTCAGGAATGCGTGTTGTTAATGACGTCGCCATCTTTATCAAAATGGTATAGCCCTTGAAACGTTATGGAAACATGGTTTCCATGGAAATTGTTTTAACAAAAATTAGAGGACTTCTATGGCAATAATAAGTGTTTGGACAGTGTTCTTATCCACGTGTATGTTTGTGAACTCATTGCAGGCTGCTGTTTTTAAAAATGACTTCTTTCACTTGAAATATATTTGTTTTCCAATAACTTGTATCTCATGTAACTTATTTCAGGCGGACATTTTGTTAAAACATAGTCGGATAACCAAAGGTGCCATATTACGCTTACCCTACATGTGATGACCTGTAGATTAGTGTAATAAGGCATCCGTTTGTTTTTTGTTTGTTTGGCTGTTTTCGGTTTAACGCCGTTTGTTAACAATTTTTCAGTTATGTAACTGCGGGCAGTTAACCTAGCCAGTGTTCCTGGATTCTGTACCAGTACAGACGTGTTCTCCGCAAGTAATTGCTAACTTTCCCACATGTATCAGAGGTGGAGGACGGATTATTTCCAACACAATGTCTTTTATCAAATCGTCACGGAGAACATACGCCTCGCCCGGGGATCGAACTCACGACCCCGCGATCCGTAGATCTGCGTTCTACTGAGCTAAGCGAGCGGTACCCGACGATGCTGTTTTATCTTGCACTTTTGAATTTATTACAAGACCCCACTGTGAGAGACTGACGGACTAACTGACGGGCTTATGGATTGACTGACGGACGAGTTCTCTCCTCCGAAGACGAAAGACATTTATAATAAGCACTATACAGTTTGTAAATCCGCAATCTAGTGTTCGAAGCCAGCATCGAAGTAAATCGTAACGGCAAAAATTGACGTTACGTACGTTCTTCAAAACGGTCCCATTTGAAAAATCGCAAAGTACTGATGTACTTATCAGTGAATCGTGATGACATTTGAAATATTACGTATTACACTTGAAAATTAACCAGGTCAAGTTTATTTATACTATTATAAATCTTAGATCCCACTCAAATGATATAAAATACAACACGATAAAATCAACTGATGTTTCAAAACAAAGAGCAGTTATCTCACGCAAGAACACAAACCAAACATTGATAGGTCAAGCTCAGGTGAAACTCATGGTCCCATCACAAATGCATGTCGTACTTTTCGATCACAGATTCCGGTCTTTAAAGGGACTGACCCGTTTTAAAACTTTTATAAACTCATGAAATTAAGTTTCGTATTTTCTGAACTTTGTTTTGCGTATTTCCTGAAGATGTTTGTAAATTACTCAGAATTCGATGCTACCGTGCGTCTTAAAGATTTTTCAAAAGCCTAGATTGATAAAACAATAGGAGTGGTCTTTGCGTCACAGCAATTTTAGAACTCGAACAATCTTGAAATATTTATATTATTTCCACACAGGTTTACACACCCAGCATCAAGCAAATATTGTCGGTATAATAAAACTTGTCATGTAACTATTTAATTCATAGTTATTTTTTCTGATCAAACAAGTAGAAAAAAAATCAAAGCCTTGAAGGGACTGACGGAGACGGGTTTTTGTCAAGTCAATGACGGCGTGACTTAATACAAGATATTGACAGATTGTTTACAAATACCATGTCACTTGTACAAAACTAACTTTAAACACAAAAAAATAACAAAAAATTCAAAAACAAAACAAAAAGCAACAAAAACCTGAGCGTTTGAGATAAACAGATACACTTCACACGCTCACTTATGAAAATTGAACTTATAGATTGCTGTATTAATAATACTGATCTATTCATACATTATAAATTGAATACCAAATATTCAAACAGTACCAAATATATGGGAAAAAAAACAACAACAAATGTATATAAGAACTAAGTCAATCTCATTGTATACTTATAACTATGTTAACAGGTAAGTCTGTCACCGAAAAGCCAAATTATAAAGAGTGCACGTATATAAAAACAAGAGCACCGCCTTGCGGGTGCTGACGCTCATCTGATTTTTTTTGTGTAATAGAAATATTGTCCTACCCATGATTTTCTAAGTCTAAAAAGGGCCATCATTCTTGCAAAAAGCAGGATAGAGTTATGTTTCTTGATGTACAGTGTCCACTTCTGATGGTGAAAAACTGTTGCAAGTTTTAAAGCAATAGCTTTGATAGTTTATGAGAAAAGTTGACTTAAACATAATATTCAACCAAGAAAATGATTTTCTAAGTCCAAAAGGGGCAATAATTATTGCAAAAAGCAGGATGGAGTTATGTTGCTTGCTGTACAGGGTCAGCTTATGATGGTGAACAAGTGTTGCAAGTTTCAAAGCAATAGCTTTGATAGTTTAAGAGAAAAAGTTGACCTAAACATAAAACTTAACCAAGAAATCTGATATTTTCTAAGTCCAAAAGGGGCCATAAATCTTGCAAAAAGCAGGACAGAGTTATGTTTCTTGCTATACAGGGTCAACTTATGATGGTGAACAAGTGTTGCAAGTTTTAAAGCAATAGCTTTGATAGTTTAGGATAAAAGCTGACCTAAACATAAAACTTAACCAAGAAAACTGATTTTCTAAGTCCAAAAGGGGCAATAAATCTTGCAAAAAGCAAGATGGAGTTATGTTTCTTGATGTACAGGGTCTGCTTATGATGGTGAACAAGTATTCCAAGTTTCAAAGCAATAGCTTTGATAGTTTAGGAGAAAAGTTGACCTAAACATAAAACTTAACCAAGAAATCTGATATTTTCTAAGTACAAAAGGGGCCATAAATCTTGCAAAAAGCAAGATGGAGTTATGTTTCTTGCTATACAGGGTCAGCTTATGATGGTGAACAAGTATTCCAAGTTTCAAAGCAATAGCTTTGATAGTTTAGGAGAAAAGCTGACCTAAACATAAAACTTAACCAGGCAACGCCGACGCAGACGCCGACGCCGACGCCGACACCGACGCCGACGCCGACAACCGCTCAAGTGATGACAATAACTCATCATTTTTTTTCAAAAAATCAGATGAGCTAAAAAGTTATAACTGCCACAGAGTATTTATGGAAACCTACGCTTCGGAATTTAGATGTTTGGTTTTGATTATTCTTAGATGCTACCATTATTGTCTCACTTTGCAAAGCCAGTATTTCAAAGTTTTAAAAAAGTTTTACACTAAAATATTTTATAAGACCTGTGCCCGTATTCATAAACGTTTGAAGTCTGAAACTAAGACTTAATCCAGCTTTAAAAATCTACATCGTCATTTTCCTCTGCCACTGTCAAATAAGAAAATTTGCAGGAATCTTCTTTCTGCAGATCTGCAGTTAAGGATGGCAAAACAGAATTTTAGCGGTATAAATAAGTTATGGCAAATTGAACGTTTGCCGTTCTCAAGTATATTCTCACCATGCTAATCCACTGCTGACTGTTACAGTTTGTTGGTGAATATGGGCGATATTAAATTTTACTCTTAAAGCTCATTTTGAAATTTACAATTTCATCTACAACTTTATCAAAACATTCGAAATTCAGGCTAACGATATCTGAATAAAGTCTACATTTTTTCATAGAAGAAATAGGTTTAAACCTTTAGAATAACTTGTTTATATAAACTTTAATTTCGTGTAAGTCATAATTAAAAATTCAACATTGTGGTTAAAGTGCTCAAATAATCTATGACAATCTTCATGTGATTTAAATAAAATAGAAATTGCAAATACTCACATGACTCATGTAGAATAAATCTGGGACTAAATTTTTGCACGATTTTTAAAGGACGTACCAGTCACTACCAGAGTCGCTTCAAATATATATATTTTGCTCTCTGTTAAAAAAGCGCATATTCTAGAAGGACGTGCTAGATATTTCTGCAAAAATGAAATTAGCAATACTATCCCTGGATGTTGTAATTTTATTATTAGGTATGTATAACTTACATTTTTTTTCTTCATTTCAGTATTCTTTAAGACGTAATTCTTATCTTTTTTAATATAACTATATATATTTTTCGTTTATTTTGATTATCTTTTTTATTTCGTTTTTGGTCAAATTCATACCTTCAGCGCTTTTTAAAAGTAATACTTGTTGGATGAGGCTTATAACTGCTCACACATTTACATTGCCTATATTTCAAACTAACAAAATGAAAAAAAAAAAAAATAAACCGAAAAAGCTTTTTTTTTTTTTTTTTTTTTTTTTTTTTTTTTTTGAGGCGGGGTGGGGGGAGGGGGGTTGGTTTGATTTGTTGTGCTCCATGCATATTTCTAGAATGAACTTGTCCATCTTTCAATTTGGACAGTACCATTAACTGTTAAAAGGGGTGCATACCAAAAAGATACTGACTGAATGGTGAACAGTGCAGATCTTGATCAGACTGCTGCAAGGATGTGTAGGCTGATCATGATCCACACTAGTCGCAAAGGCAAAATCAATCGTTTCCAGCATGATAAGGGTAAAAGAGTCGTGCGGCAGCCGCACTCTTGGTCAGTCTTGATATATATTTTTTCTAGTCCTTAGGAAAATTGGAACGCAACCAAACAAAACAGTGGCAGACTCAGTTTGATCGAGTCTGTTCATGAGAGGTGATGAAATGTACTGAATACTATTCATGCCCACTAGCAACTGAATATATAGTAAAACTGAATGCACTTCCTGGTCTAAAAGGTTGCATTTTTCACGTACGATTTTTCCTTTCTTGGCAATATCTCTTACTTATTTTTACAGCAGAAACGACCGCGATTATTAACAAAGCTGTCGGCAGTGCTCAACAATGCAGATATTATCATGTTAGTTCAAAGTTAATTTTGTATCATCGGAAGTTTTTTTCTCTCATAAATCATTTATCCCATAACGATGGGATGACAACGCACTTATTTTCATTTTGTTAGTTTGGAATAATTATTCCGAACGTTCCAAAATACTGTTAGAATGTTTGCAGAGTATCGTTAAATACTGTTAGAATGTGTGCAGAGTATCGTTAAATACTATTAGAATGTGTGCAGGGTATCGTAATGATTATCTACACGTACCTATGTGCATTTTTGTCGAAATGTTTATTAAGTCCTTTTCTACATATAAGGGTAATTCGATTTTACAGCACATGACTGTGGTTGTGTATGAAGTTCTCAAGGCACTGTCACTCGACTAAACCACTTTTTACCTTTCATCAAACTGACCAGTCCACTGGGTTAGTTGTTATCAATAATAGTAAGTGTTATAACTATAAATGGGTCAACAAATCATAAACTTTCTTTGAGTAATAAATTTTCTATCAGTCACTGTTTACTAAGTGTCGAACTTACAGATATCAAAAGTCCCGGTTAATAACTTTTTATATAAGACTCTACAGCATGTGGTCTAGATTAAGGACGAAGGAATTGTGTCCGGACTATAATATAAATGAGTCCCCTTTATTATTTACGTACAATTCGTTTTACTTGAACCTTACGTCATTTTTCAACAACAAAAAAAAAGAGAGAGAGAAATCTTTCATTTACGTACTGGTTAGTGAACTATTTGCTGTCGCTAGAGGATATTTGTTTGTTTCAGCGCAAGATAATATATTTCACGAGTGTTAGATATGGTGGTCATGAATGAGGGATGTTTTGATTTAATATGTTAATAAACACACTACACTTGTTTTGAATAAATTTACCCATCATTTTATTGTTTATTACCAGTGACAAATAATAATAATAATAATAATAATAATAACTTTATTCAAAATGCCAGTTTAACATATGCTCCACTAACATAATACATGTAATGTAAAAAAAACAACATCTTATAAGTACTTAACAAAGACAGTAAAGTGAAAGACATTAATCAAAATAAGTATTATGAACCAATTAATTCTTAGTGGCATAAACAGTTTATAGTACAATGAACAGACATTAAAATAAGATAAAATTATGTACAAGTGGTAAAAGAATAAATGTTATTTGTAAGCCGCACACCAAAACCCTAAAACTCTTATGTGTGAAGGGTACGGGAAAGCGTTAAGAAATAATATTGGTATTATGCCACACATGCAATAACAGAAATGGACCAGATATATTTCACTCTAATATTTAGACAATTCACTGAAAAAAACATGTAATAAACATTTTTTTGGAAATTAGGGGAACAGTCAAAGACTGAAAAACGGCTTTAGAACTATTGCCAAACACCTATCGGCTGGTGAAAACATTTTACAATATCGTCTGCGATACCGAGGTCAGAATGACGTCACTTCACATTTCTAGGGTGCAAAAGGATATATAATAATAATAATAATAATAGTAATGATAATAACAAGTATATTTATAGAAGGTAGCACATGAAGATATAGATCAGTACAAAGTACAAATAATACATATTAATTTTAAATGTGGCACTCTGAACAACAACAACAACCAAATACAATTTACACTATCACATAACCTAATTAATATCACATTCATTCTTGGACAAATACCCCTTAAAATAGATAAACTTAAACTTTTGTAGCGGGCTGAAGGGTGTTCGAATCCCGGTTCGTGCCTGACACCCCTGGTGTTAACTAGGGATGTGACTCACAAAAAAAGTCTACTGAAGATTTATAACATTATTTAAGATATGCCGAATATTTACAAAATAAAAAAATAAGAAATAAAACTACAATCAAGTAAATCATTCCAAAAAAAAAAAATAAATACAAATTGCCGAATTCCCTAATTTTATTTAGTAAACACAAGAAGCAATGACCTTAATTTAGAATACTGCCCTGACATTGTCCTTAAGTACACTAAGTAGTACTTTATGAAATAAGATTGCCGACATCATTGTGAATTCTATCAATTTAATTATATCTAATGTTACATATAATATATTATATTTAATGAAGTTAATTAATCATCAAATCTATGTCATGGTTTTCTAGACCAGGTACAAATAACATTCCAGTGTCACATGCAAAGGCCGAAATTTTAAATTACAGCAGCGGAATTACAAAAACTATAACGTTTTTATCAAATTAAACGAGGAGAGGGTTATGACCCCCACAGTAAAATACGAATTCTTTTTTTCATGAAGCAGTAATATATCAAGATATATAGACTGTAAACGTGATATACACATAAAAAGCAATTTCTTTAATTTGTCTACTTCATGTCGATTAAATTGATATTGTTAATCTTTTTTGAAAGTGAAGTTATCAAGTTACACAAAGGGAGCAAACAGCTTTTCTAAATACTACTGATATAGGCTATATACCAATAAAAGAAATTGTCCTTTGTTTCATATAAAATTCAGCTACTTCAGAACAATTTTGTTACAGTTTATAGATTTTCACTCCGATATCCATACATTTGCTTCAAGAAAACGAAAAGAAAAAGGGGTGTTGAATAGTATGCAGTGAAATGCAAGTCAACTGAAGTCAGGTACCCTCATATTGCCGCATTTCGGAAAGCGGTCCGCAAAATAAACACCCTACCTTCGTTTTCAAGTAAACAACTCAAAAACATGCGAATATTAGCATGAAAAGTGTCCTATTTTATGGAAAATTCATTCCACGAGTGAAATAATGCCCATTTGGCCCCCGATTTACGCGCAAATGGGCGAAAAATTGAAAAATTAGGATCTATTTATTAGGGACTTCTTTCGACACCACGGAAGCACATTTTTGACCGAATTACTGCATTATGACCTATATACATTTTATATATATTGCCAAAAATCCGTCATTTCTCATATCATAAAATTCACATAATTATATTTTCAATAAACTGTGAAAGGTTATAAAAAAAAACCAGAATTATACGTCTTTCTGATAAGTAAATGATATTCAAATGATCTTTATTTTTTCAGGTGCTTCCGAAGGCTATTCTAGTAAAAATAAAGGGGAGGAAACCCTTTCACTGGTACACCTTTTCCGGTCAAAACGTTTTGATTTCACTATGTTTGGATGCTCCGACTGCAGGCCAGTAATGGAGTGTCATTCAGACTCGTACTGTAAATATAAAAAAGGGAACCAGTATACATGCGAGTTCAGATGTTGCTCCTTCCGGTGCGTTAACCGCAACTCTGGAGGTCGCGCAATGTCCGCCCACCATTTTTATCAGAATGATGAAGAAGATGATGACGTCACTGAAAATGTCAGCGGTGAAAATCAACACAGTGAAAACTTCACGACAAATGAACCTGAGATAAGAGACACACTTAGTCATTCAGAGACAAGCTTTGCTTCAGCCACCTCATACATTTCAACAGAAGCAACACGGCAAATGCAAAATGTTGATGACGGAGATACTGAAGAGAACGAAGACGGATGAAGCTTTGTCTGACGATTTTATGGTGTTTTTTTTTCTGCTAAATGACACCTTATGTTTCACCACTGCTTGTCAGTGTGTTGCGTTAAAAAGGGTCTTTGGAATATTCTGCAGAGGAAGATAGACGGCTGTGCAAGTTTATGCAGTTTGAATTACAAAGAAAGAAAGTTTCTAAATATACTTGTTGTAGTAATTATAATACTTCTATTTAGTATATATCAATGGTAACACTATTATGGTTGACAAACACTGCCTTTATACTAATAATAACATTTCATTTGATCAATACTTTGGTACTGCCATGTTAACTTAAGGTAGTTCTGAACGTTTGATAAACCGGAGGTAATGGCACAAAGCCATTAATCCGAATAATATCTCCCGTATTTGGTGACGGAAATCATTTTATGAATGAATGTCAAACCAAAAGTACATTTTTAAAACGGAACATTACCAGCTTTTTTAATTAGATAAAAACGTTGACTTGTTAAATACTTCCAAATAACGCCTTAAAATCAGTTTGAAATGTGCGGATCTCTTTAACCATAGGTAAAATATCTTAAAAACAACCTGTAGATTTTATTTCACCATATAATACACCATCTTTTTATTAACGAGTATGAGAAGTTCTTTTTTGAAACCGACATTGTAGAAAAAAAATCTGGTTGTGAAAAATTTACCAAACTTGTAAGCTCACTCTACTTGCATTATGAAAACTTGTCTGAGGTAACCTGTCAGAGGTATAACCTTTTCAATTCAGACTAGCTAAAATCAAGCACACAACCCAGACTATCTTTTTTATTTGCCAAATTTCCTATGAATATTCTGATTTTTTTTTAAAAAAATAGGGTTCAGTCGAATTCTACATTGTATTTTTCTATGCGAACGCGCAGAACTCCCTTAATAGCAGGTGGAATGTTATTTCGAATAAAATGAGCTCCATAGTTGTGATATATATTATTATATTTGTTTAAGAAAAAACATGGCGTCATTGTTTATGCTTCCATCTTCCCTCTAGATCTGTTTGTTTTACAACTACAAATGTAGGGTTGTTACAATCAAGTTACTAGTGTTAGAAAACTCGGCTGAATTTTAGTAGTCACCGCTATACTTCGTTAGCCAGAATACCTTTTAATAGTGCATTATCAAAATTCGTTGGATATGCACACGCCCGCCACAAATTGGTATTACTAATATATGATGCATACAGAAAACTTTTAGCGTGTTTTCCCGATTTTAGTTATCCACTAGACGGTCTCACCCTTTGTTATATTCTGATATACCATTTATTTTACACGAACAATATTTTACAAACACCAAGAGAGTCATTCATGAGAGCCTGAATATGAAGCGGCCCTAAGCCGCAAACAAGCGGGACCATTTTGACCAACTTGATAGAAGTCATGCTGAGGTACTTCTGTTCTAGTTAATGAAGAAATGAGACAGACTTACTAGTATTTAAAGTAAAATTTTAACAATGGATGATGGTCGACTGAACGCCTTAACATCCACAAACACTAATGCTTATAAAACAAGAGCTGTCGGAGGACTGCAACGCTCGAATATTTAAACCCCTTGCCAACTGAATGAATATAAAAGCAAATTCTAACACATTAAAGATTTTCTTTTATATAAACAAAGAAGGATCTTACTGTGTATTGTCTTGTCGATTAGAACACTTTTTGCAAAATGACATACAATGCAATTCCGGTTTACTCCCTCGTATTTAAAGCCGCATTTAATTCCAGATTAGTAACCATTCTTGGTGTAATTCGAACGTGTTAAAAAGGAAACAGATTTTAGTTTTGCGTGTTTTGTTAGCAAATAAAACACGTCTTCGTGATTAGTTTACTTCGCATCTGAACTCAAAACCGTGTTTTATTTGCCAACAAAGCACGCAAAACTAAAATCTATTTCCCAAATAGAGTTATTGAAACTGTGCAGTGTAAGTCAGTTAATCACAGTGAATAAGTGTTAAGTTTCAATCCATTCCAACAAGCGGTTATGAGGTACAAACCTTCATACAAAAATTTAACCAAATTGGGACGCGGACGCAGACGCAGACGCCGACGAAGGATAAATCCAGTAGCTCTATCTATTCCTCGAATAGTCGAGCCAAAAAAGTAAATATGCAGTTTATAAAATGAGGAACGTTTATCTTCACAGAGATCATTAAAATGATTACGATAAATCACGCCGACATCATCGTTGAAATCACCGACATTATCATCATTATCGTGTGTGAATTAGTCACAGTTTTTATCAGGGATGTGTTTTTATCATAATTTATAGC
Source organism: Mercenaria mercenaria (assembly GCF_021730395.1). Taxonomy (NCBI): domain Eukaryota; kingdom Metazoa; phylum Mollusca; class Bivalvia; order Venerida; family Veneridae; genus Mercenaria; species Mercenaria mercenaria. The sequence continues at coordinate 50,788,118 of NC_069364.1, forward strand.
TATTGTGTCGAGTGTGGACTTAAGTTTTCCCATGATTGAGGATATGCGAGCTGTACGTTACGGCCCGCCTGCTCCATGCACGCAGCGCAAAATATTTCGATTTAATAAATCGAGATGTCGAATTTTCTAGTTCCTTAGTGGAAATTTCGAATTGCTAAGTCAAAACTCCGTTTTGCTAAGTACCATACTGTACATAGACGACTATTAGATGTACAGGGGTCTATTTTACAAAACTTTTGAACATATTTCGTACGCAAAATGTACGAATTTGTTTCTCACGAATCTTTCGTAAGAAACGGTGAATGCCGTATTAAGAACGAATTCGTGACCATGCCACGTGATTTCAGTTTGCAAATCAGACTACTCGATAACGCATTATAGATAATTTATCAAAATGAACGATTTATGCATCACTGCCTGATTGGACGAGAGTGTCTATTTGTTTCACTCTACTGATTGTGCTACGCTGGGTGAAATTTATGCTAAATGACGCTGTTCACAGTTTTAAAGCTAAGTTTCGCTCAGTATATTTAGCAAGAATATTGATATATTAAAAAATAATAAGTAAGTTTAATATTCAATTCAATAGTTTATTTGGCAAAACATATACAATGTTCATCGCCAGTACTGTATGGCGGTGTTAAACAATTATAAAGAATATGAGAAAAGCATGAATATACATGTATAGACATACAAACATACAGGTGATAGGTATAAATTGTAATACAAGTACACAATTGCAATTTAACCTCTTAAAGCAAATGCTTGATAAATATATTTCGCTAACTTATTAACAATACCACTCTGGCAATTACTTAACAGAGTTTTAAACTTATTCAAATTAGGCCAATGACAATAATAGTTTGGTAGACAGGTATTTCGTAAATCTCTATAAAATGGACACACTAACAAAAAGTGATATTCATTCTCAATTGTATTCATGTTACACCTTGTACATAATCTAAGATTTCTGTCTATATTTCTATGCCTTCCTTCTTCTATAAGTAAATTGTGAGCTGAACATCTGAATCTAGACAATCCATTTCTGTAATTATCGTTCTTAACACATGACAAATACTTTTCAACTTGGAAATCGGTTTTAAACATACAATATGTTACAAGTTTAGGTAGGTTTCTAAGATCTGAGAACCACTGCTGTAAGAACTGGTCATATAAACACCTTATAACATTTTGTATTTGCGTATTTGACACTGATACATTATTCCATAAATATGAAAATCCTGTGTCATCTAGTAGCTTTTTTACATCTTTAGACCACTTGTTTGTATAATTACCATTTTCATCACGTAAATTAAATAATTTATACATAACTGAGTCTGTATTTTTTATGACTTTAAACCAGTATTTTACAATTCTAACTTTTCGAATAACACTCATTGGAACTCGTCCAAATTCACCATATATCGTAGCATTAGTTGTTTGTTGTCTTACTTGTAAAGTTTGTTTAAGAAATTTCATATGTAACCTTTCAATATCCGGGGCTTTATGAAAGCCCCAAACTTCACATCCATAATTTACAATCGAAGCTATCATCGAATCAAAAAACTTAACTTTCTCAGATACATCGAAAGAAACAACATCAAACAATGAGTTAAGAGAAAATAAAGCTTTCATTGCCTGTTGAGATAAGGATTTCTGAGCCTGATAATAACAACCATTAGAAGACAAAGTTACTCCAAGATATGTAAAATTTGTTACAATATTCAGTTTATGGTTATTAAAAAATAGTTCAATGTTTTCAGGTCTATTACCTTTTTTAAATACCATTACAACAGTTTTATCTATATTAACACTTATTCCCCAATTATAACAGTATGCATTTAAGTTATTTAAGGCGCGTTGAATGCCTTCCTTAGAATACGACATTAAAACAGTGTCATCAGCAAACAGTAGTAAAAACAATCTAAGTTCATCAATAAAAACAGGGTCTATAGCATTATCATATATATATTGAGACATATCATTTATAAAGAACAGGAATAGCACAGGTGACAAAGGCTCGCCTTGCTTAACTCCCTTGGTACTATTAAAATTTTCAGTATAATCACCATTTACTCTTACACAACATTTTACCTGTTCATATATTTTCTGTAACATTTTAACTAACCTTGTTGAGGCTCCACATTGTAATAATTTAAACCATATGCCATTTCTATACACTACATCGAAAGCTTTTCGAAAATCTACAAATGCGCAGTAAAGTTTTTTCTTTTCATGAGAGATAACTCTATCAATTAAAGATGTTAGAACATAAATACAATCAACAGTGTTTTTATTTTTTCGAAATCCGAATTGAAAATCTGACAACAATTCATTTTCTTCCGCCCATATTCGAAGACGTGTATTCAACAAAGTAGAAAATATTTTTGAAAAAATACTGGTAAGAGTAATGCCCCTGTAATTATTAACATCATTTGGATTGCCCTTTTTGGGAACAGGAACAATAACGCCTTTTGTCCAACTATCTGGGTAGATACAATGTACATACATATGGTTAAAAAGTTTACATAATAGTGGTGCAAATATATCTTTGCACTCAATAAACATCTCAGGAATTAAGCTGTCTACACCTCCGCTTTTACCACGCTTTAGCTCTGACATAGCTTTAAATACTTCATCTACAGTGAATAATCTGTCAAGTTGTTCAATATCATTTCCATCACCATTGTTAAACAAGTCATTCTCAACATCTTCATTGCTAAAATTGTCATCATCAGAGTAGATATGCTTAAAATGATTAAAAAATTCTTCAGAACTAATATTGTTATTCTGTACTTTGCTAGCTTTAAGTTTACGTACCTCTTTCCAAAATTGTTGGGGTTGGGACGTAGCTAGATTGTGCAAATTACTTCTTTGATTGGTCTTATAACTAGCACGGGCTTTGCGCTTGGAAGAACGGTAAATGCGACGTTTTTCAAGTAATACATTTCTGTTATGATCACATTTATTTTTCCGATAAGCTGCCTTGGCTGAACGAAATTCACGTCTAGCCGATACGCATTCTTGCGTAAACCACTTACTCTTAACTTTTCTTTTATTTTTAGATTTGTTTATGTTTACAGACCTACCAAAAACACTGTAGGCATTTTTATATAAAATGTCAGCAAACTGGTCTATACCTGTATTAACATCAATACTTGTTGATAAAATATCATTTACAATAGATTCTAAATTACCAAAATCTGAGTGAATCAATGTTTTGTATTCAGGACTTTTTTCATTATTCCAGAATATTTTATCAATAAATTTATCATCTACATGTGACTGTGATACAGATTTCTTGACACACAAATCAATTTGTATAGGTACATGATGTGAGCATGTATACAAATCATGAACAACGAAATCGTTAATGTATTGAAAGAAATCATGAGACATAAGTGCATAATCAATCACACTACAACCGCTAGATGACATAAATGTGTAACTACCGACCCCGGCGTCATCACCAATACGCCCGTTTACAATTTTCAAGTCGGCGCATAAACATATATCTAATAGTTTATTACCAGAGTTATTAACAGTTTTGTCCATCGTAAATCGGGTAGGAATGTTATAACATACATTATCACAATCATCTTTTTCTAATGAAGGAATGTATTTGTTATAATCATGTGTATTTTGTAACGTGTCCGACCGTTCGCCACATCTAGCATTTAAATCTCCAATAACTGACACTTTACCATATTCTTGATATTTTCTAATATTACTTTCTAACAATTCATAGAAACCAATTTCATGATTTAAATAATAAACAGAGTTACTAGGTGGTATATAAACAAAGCAGATATACAAGTCATCATCAAATCCGAAAAAGTTTTTACATAGTTTCACCCAAATAAACCCAGAACTGTCCATCTCAAGTACTGAAATACCTCTATTTAGGCTGTCTTTATAAAATAAGCAAATTCCACCGTGCCCTCTATTAGATTTTAAACTCTCAGGTCTAGGTAAAGAAATAGATTTATATCCGTTTAGTGTAAAATTAACGGTACTTTTTTGCCATGTTTCGCTTACAAATATGATGTCAAAATTTAGGACAAAATTTAAAAAGTCTTCATCATCTATACTTGAGTTTAATCCTTCAATATTCCATGAAACAATGCTTAAACTGTCACACTTTTCTCCACCCCCCTATGCTGCATTGTTACCCATATATTGAACATTGTTGATAAACAGCTTATCCCTGACTAGAACAGCTCGTTTGCCTTCTTTTCTGGCTTGAATCATCACTGGAATGAGTTCATTGCGTCGATCCTTTATTTCCTGTGGGTACTGTTCCGACACGTTATAGTCTGTGAACTGTAATTTTACATGTTTTAGCGCACTTTTGATAAGCATTTTAGAGTCGGTGTCAAATTTCACTACAATTGGTCTAATTTTACCTGGAATATGCCTACCGATTCTATGTGCCCTGATAATACGAATTTTAGATGCTGGGTTAGTAAGGTGCAATACTTTCTCGCAGAAAGTAAACACCTTATTAGCACAATTTTCTGTGAAAGGACTGGCACTATCAGTTCCTCTGGAATCGGAAACAGGCACATCGTGAGCAATCTCGTGTACAAGTTGTACGCCGTCCTCTGGTTTACTCGAATCTACGGGTCCGGAATCCATGGGAGCTGACACAGCATCGGCCGATTAAATATGATAAAAAACCTGTTCAAATACCAACATATATCAATTTACAGAAAGAGCTGAATACGGTCTGCGTATCACATGAATAAGGGTGTGATTAGAGTTTTCTATGTAGAGAAGTGCCTTCCAGACCGCTACTGTAATTATTTGTCGTAGAATAAAACAAAACAAAATTGCACATCTAGGAAACCTTTGTGAACATTTTAAAGAGAACCGTTTAAATTGTTGTTAAGTGTGGTGCTTGGTTTTGCTATTTGCAAAATAATAGATAGATGATAGAATGACACGATTTATAAACCTCATATACTTCTTGTCTTACTACAATTAGCTGACAATCATTTTTCGGCGAACGCCGTCTAAATTCGTTTTCGTTACCTATGCCACGTGACTTCAGTTTGGAAATCAAACTACTTGATAACGCATTATAGACAATTTATCAAAATGGAAGATTTATGCAACACTCTGCCTGATTGGACGAGAGTGTCAATTTCTTTCACTCTGTTGATTGTGCTACGCTGAGTGAAATGTAGACAAAGCGTTTATCCTAAACGACGCTGTTCACAGTTTTAAAGCTAACTTTGGCTCAGTACATTTAGCAAGAATATTGATATATCTAAAAAATGTTAAGTAAGTTTAATAAATATGATAAAAACCTGTTCAAATACCAACATATATCAAACTGAAGAAAGAGCTGAATACGGTCTGCGTATCACATGAATAAGGGTGTGATAAGAGTCTTTTATGTAGAGAAGTGCTTCTTAAAAGATTTTCCTTGTTACAATTGTTGTCTGTATATGAAAAGGTTTCTTGCTTTTGTGACTTATTCAGATTGCATATTAAAATGAGTACTTGTTTGCTTTAATATATTTGTTATAAATTATTTAACTGATTTATTATATATCAATATTTTTTTCTTTAGTATGGTATGCAAATATTGAACTCAGTTGAAGTCTGTTTTATTATATATATGCTATATAATGACTGAATCTCATTACACTGAAATGAAGGTACGCTGCATACAGTTTATCTATGTGATATGACTACGGTCAAACTTTGCTTATGGAACAGAAATATTGTATTTGAAATAATTACAATTGCATGTTTTGCTTGACCTTCACTTTTTTATAGGTGTGACGTCATTGTCCAAAGATTCATGAATTGCGGAAATGCATTTGTTAAAGCGGGAACAGTTGGCATATTTTAGAAATAAATAAAAATAATAAATAAAAAAATCCTTTGATTGATTTTTTCTCATGTATTCTAATCAAACTTGATTTGTAGCATCTTTATTAGGCCCGCAGCCAACTTTGTTCAGCTGGGACATTTAACCCCTTTAAGGGGCTGCTAGAGCTAAAACTAGAAATGCCTTTATACAGCGTCTCATGAACAGCTTGGTGGATCTTTGTCATACTTGGTCTGGAGCATCATTATAAGGTCCTCTTCCAAATTTATTCATATAGGAACTTGGGCCCTATTAGGGACCACTACAGCTAAAAGTAGATATGCCTTTCTTCGCATTAACCACTAAAATATAATGGATTTTTATCAAACTCGATGTGTAACAATATCGTAAGGTCTCCTGCTATTTTGTTACAAATGGGGGATAGGGACCAATTTAGCTAAAAATATAAACACGTTTAATGACCTCTTCTCACGAACCGCTTCGTGAATCTTCATTAAACTACTGCTGTAATTATTCGTCTAAGGATAAACGAAACAAAATTGCAACCCTACGAAACCTTTGCGAAAAATTAAAAGAGAACCATTTAAATTGTTGAAGTGCGGTGTTTAGTTTTGCAATTTGAAAAATGTTAGAGGAAAGATGAATGTTAGATGAAAAATTGATAAACTTCTTTCCTTATTACAATTCGCCGGCCATCATTTTTAAAGATATTTCTTGTTAAAGATTGTTCTTGTTTTTCACTCTCCTGATTTTGTAACGCTAAGTGAAATGTCAGACAAGGAGTGTTTAATGACGATGCGGATCGGTTCACAGTTTTAAAGCTACGCTTCGCTCAGTATATTTAGTAAGAATATTGATATATCTAAAATGATAAGTAAGTTTAATAAATGTAATAGAAACCTGTTCAAATACCAATATGTATCAATTTACAGGGAGAGCTGAATACGGTCTGCGTATCACATGAACGATGTAACTCATTGCAGACTTGGAGCGGTCTTCTGCGCATGAATGAGGGTGTGATTAGCCGATCGATTAATGGCTTCTAGGTAGAGAAGTGACTTCAAGACCACTGCTGTAATTATTCGACATAGAAAAAAAACGGAAACAATATTGCACCGTTACGAGACCTTTGTGAAAAATTAAAAGAGAACCATTTAAATTGTTTAAGTATTATGTTTAGTTTTGCTATTTTCAAAATGTTAGATAGATGATAGAATAACACAAATGATATGAAAACCTCATAAACTTCTTGTCCTAATACAATTCGCTGACCATCTTTTTTAAAGATATTTCTTGTTATGCCTATTTCTCTCCCTGTGAGTCCAAAGAAAGCATAGAACACCAGACACACTTTGCAATAGACGTAAAATGGAATAATTTAAAAGTTTGATATCCTTTCATGATAAGTCTTAAGGTAGCGATAATAATATGTGCTCACAGTTCTTATTTCAGAGGAAAGAACTCATCATTTTCCGTATTGTATGATTTTAGACAAAAATATATAAAGATCATCCCGCAATCAAGTGACGATAATACCTCGTACTGGATTCTAGCATTTTTTTTAAATCGGAAGTTGGGGTCATTTTTTAAAAGACGTTAATAGCCTAGGGGAAAACCTACATAAAAATACATACGGTATACGAAGCATATTAAAAAGATACAGGGAAATCAGTGTGACTCTGCTGGGCATCGTCTGCGAAAAAGAAAACATAATCATGTGTTTACAGCTTCTAAATTTATTTATTTGACACCCAACTGTTACTGCTAAAACAGCTGACTGATGCTTAATGTTGTAATTGTGAAATATAAATAAAACATGAAAATGCACATTGTTATTCACGCGATAGTATACATGTTAAAAATTTGATTATAAAACGAATATCTCAATGTTCCTTAGTTACAAAAGGATGCAAGGAAAATTTCGTACCAGTTGGAAATTAAATTAAATGTTGATATTTTGACATATAACTGCTACAAAAATTCAGCAGATCATTAAACATTGTTTGTACATGCGCAAATACTTATAATGTTAGATGAATTAACCTTAAGCCTGCTGGTGGCAAGTGATTCTGCTTTTGCGACCATTGCAGATCAAGATCTGCCTGCACGGACGTACAGGGCCCTCCATGGCCGAGTGGTTAATGTCGCTGACTTCAGATCACTTGCCCCTCACTGATGTGGGTTCGAGCCTCACTCGGGGCGTTGAATTCTTCATGCGGGGAAGCCATCAAGCTGGCTTACGGAAGTTTGGTGGTTCTACCCAGGTGCCCGCCAGGTATCACATATTCATCTGAACTTAACCAGTAATACAACCCAGAACATGATCATATGCATTTTATAGAGAATAGTATTGGACCTTCTCGTTGTCGAATTGAATTGAACAAGAACAAAACTGTTTACAAAACTTCTTTACATCCTTCATATAATTTCATTGTTCAATGATGAAATGTAAATAATTTGCTGAATCCAAATTCACTAACATGAGTACATGTATATGCTGTTGCAATATACTTATTTCTTTATAGTTTTTTTACATAAAGTAAAAGGACAAATGAGCCTCGCCATCATACTGAGAAATTTTCCTCACTTATCAGGGGAAGGAAGTGTGCAAATACTACGATTTAAGTCAATTTCGCTGTTAGCGTTTTGTCCCCTTGTGAGCAAAAAGCGATAGCGCTACGATAACTCTTATCTCAGACGGTGATCAAGTAACAAGACATCATCTCTTACATGCTTGATTGTCTATATACATTCAGTTAATATAAATGAATAGCATTTTTTATTCGAAATGTGAATGTTGTGACTGATGTTTTTCTTTAAACAAAAAATTTTAACAATTTTCAGTGCTTTACACTTTTTCGCACCTAATACGAAAGTGCTTCATTAGAAATTTATTCGTTTTATAGATTTATAGATTTCTAATCTGAAATTTTAATCCAACAAAAGTATTTAAACTGTACGAGAGGAAAACATTTCAATACAAGATAGCGGATTCTTCAGACTGTATGACAAGCGGATAGATCTATCAAGTTTTCCAAATTTATTCAATAATTTCATTGCACATCTTTTAATAATATCATGCATTGGTATTCAAACAAATCCGCGCAGTCTGGTCAGGATCCATGCTGTTCGCTAACGGTTTTTTTTTAAATTGAAATAGGTTTTGAAAGCAAACAGCATGGATCCTGACCAGACTGCGCGAATGCGCAGGCTGGTCTGGATCCGTGCTGGTCGCAAAGCCACTATGTTGGTTTTCTCGTGGCGCGACTCAAATGTTTATGTACTGGAGTGAAAACATCCAAAATCTTTATTTTTAGATGCATTCTCCATCAGAGAGAATGTCTGCAGAATCTGAAGAAATATATGACGTCTCAGTTTCACTGTCTGTGTCTCCAGGTATCGTACCTTGCGAAAACATGTCATTATTTTCAGCTTCAGGGTCATCTATTTGAGGAATCGATTCCGTTGAATACTCACACCTGATTCTGTCTTCAACGTTTCTTGAGTCCTCTTCTTCGCCTAAGAGCGTCTGTAAATACTTGATGTATCGTATGGCACCACGAAGCGTTTCAACCTTGCTGATTCGCTTATCTTTATTTTTGATAGGTAAATGTTCTTTAAGCCTTATATATCCTTCATTCACATTTCTTACGCGTTCTCTCTCGCGTTCATTGCGTCGTCTGATGCAGGTAGAGTCAAAAAGACTTGATCCAAACGGCACCGGAAGTGGAATCATGCAGTACGGCGAAAATGGGTCTACTTTAAGAGCAGAATTAATCTTGTTTTTAATACTGTCAGTTTTTATGGATGTACATGTATCCTGGATTTGTTGGAAGCCGGCGGTTTGTTTTTCATCACGTGGTATTCCAAGCTCTTTGCACGAGGGAGACGAGATTTTCCCAGCAATAATATATTCACATTGCCCCGAGCCTTCTCCGATAAACATTTCCTGCCCTCTGAAAGTTGAAAATGAATTTGATGTTTTATCAATTTATACATATTTGTAACATATATATGTGGTACTTACTATATTCCAAGCCCGTATATATCAACATACTAACATAAAATATTCCATTTCCAACTGTTAGCAGTAAATTCATTTCATTCAAATTTTACTTGACTGAAGAAACCACTTTCATGTACAATTTTATCACAAAATATGTTAATTCAACAACAACTAAGAAAATTTCACATTTGAAGGTCTTTGTTCAATTTTCATTTCAATTAACGTTCCTTGTCGTTTTTCCTTACAGAAAAAATGTACTGGAACGGCATCAAAGTGAAAACGAAAAGTATATGAATGAAAAATAATGAACTTATACCAGTATGGATTTAATCTTGAGTTTCTCCTGTAAAATGCATGTAGTAGAATTAATCTGGATTTGTTTCCCTAGTGTTAACATATGCGTCCAGACAAATGCAGAACGGGCTTTATTAAAATGCGTTTAAAATGATTTCCTTTTTAGCATTTCAGTCAACATTATTTTCTTCCATCTAAACATTTATCCCTTATTTGTGAAGTATCTGCATTCTCACCATGTAACAATAGGGATGATATATATGTACTAATTCTTTGATCTTTGAAGGTACCTTTAGCCGTATCTCAATCTATTTTTAACGTATTTTTTAAAGGAAATCCTCATTTTCTTCAATTAAGTTGATGGGTCTATACTAACACAGAAAGTTCTTTTAAGAAGATCAGCAAAAATGCAGCCGGAACTGAATGTTATACAATAATCTCACCCAAATATATGTTTTAAGTGAAAAAATATTCAATCAAAATTGAATTAAAAATTGTTTAATAATGGCCTACATCTTGCAGTGAAAGAGCATTTTTGAAAAAAAAAATCAAAAATAATTTGGAGATGAAACCATTCTAACAATACCGTAAGTTTATATGTAAACCACTTACCCGAAATTGCCGACATGTGCCAAATATCCGCAGATTTTGAAAATAGATCTTTTTTCCGATTCTAAATCTATCTTTATATTTTGTCTGACGTCACATATCCATCCTCTGAATCAAAATTCAACGAAAAATGTGTATTCTATCGACTTTTAGAGTAATAAGTCATGCATTTTCAGACTCGGCTCGTGTCAAATAATCTTATTAAATCTTATTAGAAACGAAATACATTAGTGATAAAACGTATTTAACGTATTTAATCTTGTCAAATTCCTTAGACAAATATAAGAGGGTTTTGCGACCATTTACAGTTAGCCGTTGAAAGCTTCTTTTAGAAAAAAGCTGTAACGTAATGCGGAAAATGCTCTTACTGAAACGAAAATCTGAAAATGCCTAATTGCAGTGTTTTAAAAAATAAATGGAGGGAGGGACCTTTTCTGTTGTCAAGAGCAACGACATCGCAGATGGAAGTTACAGATTTTGATCAACAATTACAGATACAATTTACAAGATACTATTACAATAGTGATAAACAGGAAATATTTATCGTAGGATTCTTTCAAGTTTTTGTCGGTGCTGGAAAAACTTGGTAATTTATGAATGAATGCGTATTAAATATTAGTGCTTGAAAGAAAAGCATACATTTTACTTTATTTCTTCTATTTAGGGATACGGCATGCAAGAAAAAGAATCTGTCACTAGCTGAGGGTACCTGTTTTGCGGTAACTCGGCAGAGCCTTGTTACCGCCTAAACAGTTACCCTCGATCCAGATATTTCCATCCGCACTTTCTACCAGTGAAAGATTCTTTTGGAGATCTGTTTGAATCATATGCCTTTAAAGTGAATACCTAAAATATGCTCATCAGTTAGTGAAAATAACCTGTCATATACCAACCTCTTTCAATGCCAACTGAAATCTTGAAATGAGGGTCTTTAGGCAATTTCAGTCTGTCTTAGATACATTTCTGTTTGAATCCTTCAATATTTGTCTTACTGTCCGTACATATCAAGTTGATTTATTTTTTATCCAAAATGTGATACAAATCTCTTCCAAGACAGGCAGGCAGTTACAAATTGCAACTAGTTTTATAATGTCTATGTTTTAACAAATATTTGTATTTGATAATGTGCCGCGGATTACTTTAAATGAAAATATTATTCCGGTACATTTATCTACAATAGGCTTTAAGGTAAGTATGATCAATTAAGATTCGATTAACATTTCAATAGGTTTAAATATAGGTAATTGTTGTCTTTATTTTGTACTCTGCTTTTGCGACATTAGCAATCTTTAAACTAATAGGACTATTATTACTGTCGGCATTTTTGATTTATTTTCATGTTTATATTTTAATATATCACAGCTGTTATACATGCATAGCGTATCGCTATAACACGAGAATGTAACTACATGTAAATATGCAGCTTTCTTGTGATAGCCTTTTTATCACAGCCCGAATATATAGAAGAAAAAAATCTAAGTCTCGAATCTTGAAAAATAGTTCTGATGTAGTCACAGCCTCCGTCCGGGGATGGGGGATGTGTGTGTGGGGGGGAGGGGGAGGCTTAAAATCGAGACTGGGCAGCTGACACCTTCTCAAAAATTACGACAATTTTATTTGTATACCGTTCCTTCATTAAGGCTCATGTGTAGAACTGTTGAAAAATATTGTGTTTGGAATAAGTAGATAATTTCTTTAAAATACCGCTATCATTGTTTGAAAATATGACGTATATAGTTTATATTTTTAGAATTTGAGGTATTTCAAACATATGCATGAATTTATAGGCCTCCGTGGGCCAGGTGTTTATAGAATTATATGTAATATTTGCATGCCATGAATATCCTACCACTTTAGATTTCATACAGTTTGCCGGGTTTTAGTGATGAATGTGGCCAGTCTATCCCTCTGATCCATGACACTCCGTGCAAAGCATGGTTGCACATTCATTCCGTGCAAAGCATGGTTGTAAATTATCTAAATACATGTACACTGCTGACTAGCGTACAAGTTAAACCAACTTTCAGTCAAATCGAGTCTGCAATATTTACTATTTGTTTTGTCCTCGTTGGCATTAATCATGTTACAATCTAAATATTTTATGATTTTGTACCAATTGCAAATTAGCTCAGTGGTAAAGCATGTAAACAAATCTTTTACCGTGTGGGTTCGAAACTCACCATCGACATTATTTTTTTTCTCGTAAACATTTAGATTCCTTCATGAACTATGTGACAACACAACAGAGAAGTATCATAAGCCGATATGGCAGGTTAGAAAAGTTTACCATTATATCAAAGATGATATTGACTAAATGCATGCATTTAAGCCATGCAAATAATAAACATACTGTTGTTTTATATAAAGGCATACATACAAATACAAACCATCAAAGAAAGAAACAAAAATATGGGAATGAAAATGAAAACGAAAAGAAAAAACACATACACACACACACACACACACACACACACACAAAGACAAAACATGAAAAAAACTCACGTAGATTCGACCCAACAAAATGATTACGCGCAAGACCAAGACCCCTAGCTCCAAGATCAAGTTTACACTTAGAAGTCAAATGAAAGGTTAAAAGGGTATGTTTCATATCCGGTTCGTAACTCTGTCATTAATCAAGAAATTTCGAAATTAATTAGCAGAAATATTCCCCGATAACGAGAAAACGTGTCGTGCATAACAACCAGACCTCTAGCTCCACGATCGATGTCACATTTAGAGGTTAACGGTTTACATGGTGTGTTTCTTGTCAGTTCCATACCTATTTTGTCGATGAAGACATTTTAAAATTACATGGCATAAACGTTCCCTATATTAAAATGACGTGTCAGACGCAAGTCCAAAATCTCTAGTTTCAAAGTCAAAGTCAAACTTAGATTAAAAAGCTAACATTTATGTTTCTTGTCCAGTCAATAACTCTGCCATCATCAAACATTATTTGTCACAATTTTCCCTATGATGAGTTAGTGTGTCATGTTCAAGACCCAGACCCTAGCTCTAAGGTCAAGGTTACCTTCGGAGAAATTTTTTCTCTTGTCGAAAAATTAGTCATACCATAACTATTCTGGCATATTTTACGCATCGAACTGTAGCATTCTTGGACAAACCTCGGGGGCGTTTGTCACTAATAGTGCCATCTCTTGTTTGAGCTTCAATTCTAACTTTGAGAGTTATATATATTTGTACTTATCCCTTTAAAATGTCAAGGTCAGTAGTGACTATTGTCAAGTTACCTTAAAGACACACTACTAACTAACTGTAACCTTTTGTATTTCCATAATGCTGTCTGACTAAAGTACATCTCCTATTACGCTATACTTAGGATCTGAAGACGTGCTATTGATAGCCTCGTTCTGACGACCACTCCGTTAGCCAGGCAGAAGGCTTACTTACTACATTTTGTAAGAATAAAAAATCTGTAAGCGACTGGTCCCGGATTCGAGTCCCTTAATCTTTGACATTCGAACAAATCGTCCCATTGGTTAAAATAAAAAAATAGAATTGCGAAAATAAAAAATAGCAATTCTGGAAATCAAAAATGTACAGAAGACGATTAAGAATGGGTCATTCTCGGATCTTCGTTTAGAAGATCAAGTACTTCAGTCAGATTGTTCCATAATTGTAATTATACATTTTTGTACAGAGAAATGAGAAATAACAAGTGTCTAATTACAGTTTGACAGTAACAGATATTATTCAATTAATTTAGTAGTATGCACGGTACTTCATGTATTAAGGTGAGTTTAGATCACACTGTTTCTATATACAGTGTAAGATAGTTATTATTCTATTCTTTTTTATAAAACTATACTGAGAAGAGAATGACTGAGTAAGTTTGCAGATGAAGTTATGAAAAACCAGACTGAGCTTGTCCACCTGTCATCTTGTAGAATAGTTGTATGATACCAGTATTACCAGAATTATTTGCACAAAGTTCATGTGGGAGGAAAAGTAGAACACTAGGTATTGGTGGGTCTTTAACTCTTCTAACTTGTTAAATACCGATGGATAAAAATAAATGCTATAGCCTATAATTAACGGTCAATGCGAATACGTTAATGTTACACACCGATAGCCACACGAAAACTACATGCAGATATAGACTTACCACAGTTCTCTACTGCGAAAATCTAAAGTGGTAATTTTGACCGGGAATTCACGGCATGGGTTTGGTTTTAACTGTTTATTGTACAACATATGTCACTATATCATATATAGTGCGTGTTTCTCAAGTCTTATGGCGCGTGCACGTCTCAAGAAGGCATAGACTATCGGGTGAAATAGAAACAAGATGTTGGAGTGGAGCAGCTGATGTCGAAAAGTGAAAAGTGTATCAAATAGGAAATGACCATCAATGGCGACTTGCAGTGATAAGATATCACAGTTCTGTGAAAAGTCAACGAGACACTTAATTCTTAATGACACACGTACAGTTGTTAAGAATTGTCACTGACCTTCCAGACACATATAGAGTCTCCCTGGCGGACATCTGCTTCTAAATTTAGATTCGTGACCTGATCAACATCACAGATCTGAAGTAGCCGTTCTACGCATGTCAGAAAATCACCAGGCAAATATTCATCAACACTCCCCCTTATGCTATATTGAACCTAACTGAACTCGAGTTAAATGCAAAGGAGTGCTTCAGTTACCATCAAGATATCTACTCTTGAAAAATTGTCTTATGATAACATCTTTATACAAAAACTCCAGAAGCAAGAGTGTGTAGTTCATACGCATTCGTCAAAGGAAAACACTATCATGACTATGGTAGCCCAAATATTAAGCCATTCCGTGTAACGTCCTTAATGATTTCACCCTAATATCACGGCCACTAACCCCGTCTAATATTTATATTTTTATGACACGGGATTAGCCTTTGTAACACAGTCAAGTGTCACATGGATATTGTATCTTGCTTTTAATTTCTAGCAAAAACAATGATTTAATCGTTTATATTCTGGTTGTCTTCTTTAAACGTTTTACATTTCCTCCGGGGTTTCACAATAACTTTATCCCAAAACGAGTGAAAATTGGCGCTTTTTCGTTAAATACCAATAGCATATAGCTCCAGACGACATGTTATTTGCAAACATGTTGCAAAATTTAGAAAAAAGACAAACACGATTTTTTAATTGTAAAAAGGCATACGAATGGCCGCTAAGGTCTTCACATATTGCTAATAGATCTAGTACTTGTGTACTTAAAGTGGCACCGAAGGTCAATAGCTTATCTTATCTCAAGGACACCGAATTTCGATGCAAAATATTCGCGATAGCACCTACCAAACATGGGATTGCTAATGCAAAGCTTTTGTTCTGGTGAGTTTAGCAACAACTTCTTTACAGTTCGACTTGTTTTCTTGTATATTTTAATACTTCTGTTTTGTGGCTATATGTTGCAGGCAGTGCCTACTTCTTGACTATTTGTATCAACAGACTTTTTGTTATGTTTTCTTCTAGTGCTTATTGTTACACTCTTGGTTCAATGTGTACAATGTGCAGTCGAGATATTCAAGAATACTGGGATGGAGGACCCGGATATTGAAGGGGTGTATGGTCATGCTTGGGGTTACACTGCGCAGCGGGTGTCACAAAGCCACACTGGATCATACTCTGTCAAACTGTCGGGCAGGTAAGACTTGAACAGGTTAATGTTGTGCATGAGCTATTTTTTAAGTAATTGCTGAAAGGTGTCATTAGGATATCAGCTTTGTGCCGACAAATATGCACTAATTCTGCAGCAGAAATATCGCGCGACTTTATGGATACAATATTATTCTGATATAATCGAGTGCACATTTCACGATGCAAAGTTGATGACGTTTTTGTTACATATAAATCTACATATATTAATTAAAGGATAACGCAGTTACAAACATTAACATGATGTCATGCACCCTTTATGAAATTCAAACTTATAATGTATCGAGAAATATACAAGAGTTCTACGGCGGAAATGATTGTGCGACTTTAGGAGGGCTATACTTTCCCACGAAACGGAAATGATTGTGCAACTTTAGGAGCTCTATACTTTTCCGCAAAATGGAAATGACTGTGCGACTTTAGGAGGGCTATAAATTCCCACCAAACGGAAATGACTGTGCGACTTTAGGAGCGCTATACTTTTCCGCAAAATGGAAATGACTGTGCGACTTTAGGAGGGCTATACTTTTCCGCAAAATGGAAATGACTGTGCGACTTTAGGAGGGCTATACTTTTCCGCAAAATGGAAATGACTGTGCGACTTTAGGAGGGCTATACATTCCCACGAAACGGAAATGACTGTGCGACTTTAGGAGGGCTATACTTTTCCGCAAAATGAATATGACTGTGCGACTTTAGGAGGGCTATACATTCCCACGAAACGGAAATGACTGTGCGACTTTAGGAGGGTTATACTTTTCGCAAAATGGAAATGACTGTGCGACTTTAGGAGGGCTATACTTTTCCGCAAAATGGAAATGACTGTGCGACTTTAGGAGGGCTATACTTTCCCACGAAACGGAAATGACTGTGCGACTTTAGGAGGGCTATACATTCCCATGAAACGGAAATGACTGTGCGACTTTAGGAGGGCTATACTTTTCCGCAAAATGGAAATGACTGTGCGACTTTAGGAGGTCTATACTTTTCCGCAAAATGGAAATGACTGTGCGACTTTAGGAGGGCTATACTTTTCCGAAAAACAGAAATGATTGTGCGACCTCAGGAGCGCTATAGTTTTCCACGAAAGTATTTGAGAAAGTGCTGTGGAGTGAGCTTATTAGGGACTGTACAAGATACTTCTTTTATAACAGCCTCTTTCATATCGAAATTACTTCCTTCACAACTACGTGAACATCAGAAAAACATGACACTTTTTTTCAAGTTGCCCTCAGCATATAAATTAACATTTGCAGGACGGCCTCGTGGATGGGTATCGGACAGTCTGTAACATTAAAACAGAATACAGCTTATTCCATACACGCCTACATTAAACAACTAAATAACAACACCAAGTTATGGCAACAGTATCGTTTTTCAGCGAAGTACCAGTGGTCAGCAAACGGTTGGTCTTTAAGGCATCTTTCATTCTTGATCAAAATGCCATATAGATATTTGATATCAGATATTACGTAAACGCAATACATGTTTTGCAGTGTACGACGTGAAATATATGTGATATTTTCACAGTAAAATTATTTTTCGCTGGTAAGAAAACATAAAATAGGTAAATTTATTCAAAATCAGAAATATTGTTTTACGTGTAAAATCGGAATATCTTTCACTTATAAAAAGACCTACATTTTCACTCATGGCTCTGCCACTCGGGAAAATATTTCATCTGTGTTCACTCGTGAAGGATATGTCAAAACAAAAATCTATATTTATCCCGCCAGCTAGGGACTTTAAAAATAGCATATTGTTTATTAATTAGTATACAATATACCAGGATTACGATTGGCTTTGCTTTTTTGTCAGATATTGGACTGTAATAATAAAAAAAATTTCAATCTACATGTATATGACATGTTAATACCAGTGTTACAGGTTTTTATTCATGTCCTTCTACAACAAACATGTTTACAGGTTTATAAAATATCCTGTTACTAGTATGACTTACGATTTCTACAACGTTCATGAAATTTTCAGCCAGCGACCACCGATACATTGACTACGCCCAGCATTCATTCGGAACTGTTCAAGATGGCTGGTTCAAGCTTGGAGGTGACTTTATAACACCTTCTAAATGCAAGTATTTATTTTACTACTAGTATTTCTACTGCTTTCAAATTGAAAAAAAACTGACTGCTTTCAATGTTTTTACAAAAAGTGAATCTTACACTTATTTTGATGTTCACTTGAATCAATGTTAAGGTCGTTGGTAATTTATGCTTATCTCACACTCTTTTTGAAACCTTCTAGTTTTACTCGTTTGGAATTTGTGTTTCTATACTATAATACTACACCACCTTTTCATGATTAACACGTTCTACGGCGCTTTACATAACACAAAGGCAGCCACTCAAGACGCCAAGTTCGTCCTCTACTACTACAGACACAGAGCGATCTGACCAGAGGGACAGGGAGAGCCCCGGAACAGAGCGAGAGAGAAATCCATATCTAAATAAACAGTCTGGTTCCTCAACGTACCCGGTGTAAAACACCGATACACGCAAAGCCGTCTTTCCTGGGAAGGACCATACTGAGAAATTTTCAGTGCCTGGACTGGGATTCGAACCCCGATCCTCTGGATTTACAGTCCAGCGTATTACCACTAGTCCACCTGTCCACCTATTTCTGTTGTTTGAGTCTTGTAAATATATACATATAAATATAAACGTCTAAAATGCAAACTTCATGTTCGTTCTGTAAATAAATGGCATTAATTTGTGTTGAAAAAATCTGACTTACAGCTTGGAACAGCTTGAGACTGTACATTCAAGGACCGGATCCTCACATAGATTTTCTAGTGGACGATATGTCCTTGCAAGAAATAGCAGACGACCCGATCTGGAACGCAACCGCACAACAGAGGATCGAACAAATAAGAAAAACCAACTTTCAGATCAGGCAAATAGTTAATTAGTCATCAAGAATATATGTAATTTATGATATTTCAACGAAATAAGTAAGGTTTTTTAGTTTGACAAGTAAGTGAAAGTGTTATGGAGGCCCCAAAAGAACACCCTGTATATCTTTAAAATGAAACTGCTCAGTGATCAGAACTATACAGTAAAACTGACTCTTGAGAAATTAGCTATTGACGTTTCATATACAGAATAAAACGCATTTAACTGTTAGCGCGAAAATATTTCATTTGCAAATGTTGTTTCAGCGTCACAACAGACGATAATCTTGACCCTCATCACGTCGAGCTCGAGATTTCACTGAAGAAACACGAGTTTGCCTTTGGTTCTGTTGTAGCAGACAATTTTTTTCTGAATCCAGAATATAAGGCATACCAGAATTTATTCTATGAGTTTTTCAACTGGGCAACAGTTGGAAGCTACAAGTGGAAGTACAATCAAGGAACTCGGGTAACATCTAAGATTTATTGTTGGTCATATATATGGCATGACGGTGACCGCCAGTTGGCTTAAAGGCTTGACACGAAGGCAGGAAAGTCAACTGTGACAGATTTAGAAGATCTGCCACATCGTCTGGTTCGGTATGACTGCTAATCCGAGGACCTGCTTGTCCGAATTGAAATGTGACGTCATATTTATGCATTGTTTAGTTCATTTTTTGGTTAGGATTTAGTGATTTTAACATTCATACTATTGGCCCTTCGTATACCATTTGATCTTCAGACCGATCAACTGACTGTAACCGATAGGACCGATAGCTAATGTCCCTTTTTAGTTTCAATAAAAATCTCTGGCAATTAATTAAAAATTTGTCATTTTACACTTTGAATACTATTTTAGGAACCTCTGAAGTCCTAAAATTAGCGCTGAAGTATAATTTTAGAAACGAAATTTACATTGTAAGGGCCTATAGTTTCTTATTGTGATTCATAATTCCTAATTTCAAAAATATTGAACTATATGACGAAAATTACTTACATTTGAATTTTAATAACCCCTTCTTATTGTTTCAGGAGCATCCGAATTACGACAGGTCTGTAAACATTACAAATGAGCTACTGAGACAAGGGTAAATGTCGAAATCAAGATTCATATCGTTAAGATGTATTCCTTTAGTCACATTTTTATAAATTTTATTCACGTGAACAGAACACGTACTATGTCGAAGCTGCCTCTGTGTTCGCATGAATAATAACTACTTTTGAACATCAGAATAACTGAATGTGCAACAGTTCCTAATAAAGCTGTTCAAAATAGCACACGCCTGTACCTGAGTAATAGTATAACACTTTAAAAAAAGGATATATAAGATTTTCACAAAAATAGATATTATAGATAATACAAAATTGAATTGCCAAATTAACCTGTCATGCATACGCATTATTATGTTTCAATGCACGTGCTGTCATATATTTTTGCTTTTCTACAGTTTACACGTGCGGGGTCACAACATGTTCTGGGGAATTAAATCAACCACACCAACCTGGGTGTACAGTCTGACAGCAGACGAGCTCAAATCCACCATACAAGAAAGGATCAACTTTATGACCAATATTACTATGGGGAAGTACGTTTTATAGATATTTTGGAACAATAACTTGTGCCACATGGTTAACGGTTATATGCATGTTCAAAGTTCTGTGTGTTTAGTGCTTGACATGACTTCAAGTTTTGGATATACAACATGGTCAAGGTTCTGTGTATTAAGTGCTTGCCATCTGCAAGCTTAAGCCGTAGATAGGGGAGCGTGAACGGTCTTGCCATTTTCATTACCGCTCTTGAACAAACTCAGTCAAACCGTGTCTGCTATTATTCTGCTTGGCTACATTCTATATTTTCAAAGGATCTTCTTACAGATTTTATAGGATATTTAACATGGTCAAAGTTATGTGTGTTTAAGTGTTTGTTATCTGAGATATTTTCCATCTTGGACTCTTTCCTAAACTTCTGGTTTAAAAAAAGGGGCCAATCTGATTCATGTGGAGTGACAGGTTTTTGAAGGATTCAGTACTTACGTTATATTTTATATGCTTTTACGACTACCTTTGGTTTTGTACAGCTTACTGTCTATTTTTTACAAATAAAATTCACGTCCTTGTTTTATTTTACCGGTTCCGCTCTCGATTTATTGCCTTGATTAGAGCATTTTGCATGTGTCTTTAATTGTATTTCTGTATTCAGGCTAGACCATTGGGACGTTAACAACGAGTTATTGCACGGACAGCTGTATGAAGAGGTGACACGTGACCCTACCTACACACAGGAAATCTTCAGAGCTGTGCATGCACGTGATCCGAAACCAAAACTCTTCCTCAATGACTATAATGTTGTAGCAGGAGGTGCCGTAACTGATGTAAATACTGAGTAATGAATATGAGATGAAGTCCATTGAAATTTAAAGTATTTGACCCGTAATGACACTCGGCAATTTCCGCAATTCGGCATTCAGGCCTAACTAAACTAAAGGAACCAGCGTGGGAGCCATCTGTTCTAGTCGCGTAATGGCTGCCAGGTATTTGAACACTAATTTTTCACTTGGCATGGCAACAGAGGTCTAAATTGAGGCTAGTTGTTGTTTAAATTTCATTGTGGATGTATTGTTGACATTTTGGTAGGAAAAATGCGAGAGCAGGTTGCATTTGGTGAAGTCAAGCTCAATTTTAGTATGAGTAGTACTTCCAGGTCACAGCAGTGTGATTTTGATCTCAGTTTACAGTAAGTAAATGTGACCAGAGAAATCTCTCTTAGAAGATACATGACCCCTACTTTTCTCTTCATTTTATATCAGTTTTATCATAACTCTTTAAAATGAGGTAAGGATTTGTTCTCTGAAATAGGTCTAGCTATGTTTGGTAGCTCTTTGAAAAAGGTCAGTTTTATATAGAATATATAGGGGAAACTATTTAGGCTATTGTGACCTTCACGTTTTTTCCCCATGAAAACCAGAGAATGCCGAAATCACATACGGAGAATAGGCATACAGACATTAAATAGGAAAAATGGCGCGGAAAAAAATGGTAGGTCGCATAGTGGCGGATATAAACTGGGTATGAAGTCCTCAGTTTTTTTGCTCTGTAGAGCTATTTTCCTTATTTTCTTTGCATTTTTTGTTAAAATCACATGACAGATCTATGCTCGACATGTGGGTAGCATTTTCAAAATGAAATAACAACATGACAGAATTTTTCATGGAAACTTAGATCATACACCACCACTACAATTTCGGGTCCCATGTTTTTTTTAACTTATTTTGCAGTTTGTGTGTTTGACTGAAAATATTTTTCTTGCATCAAACATGACCCCCACTTTTCTTTTGATTTTTATTTAGCACTGACACTATTTTTCAAGAAAATATAAATTACAGACATTTAAAATGAGTCCTGGTGTGTGCTGCGGCCATTGGAAATATGTCAACTTTATATAGAATAAAGAAGAACAGCTATATATATTTAGTGTGTTGTAACCAATACGTAGTTTGCCAGCTGTCATTACGGGTTGCTACCTTAACAAAAGAAATTATTTCCTTTAGACCTCTACATTTCAGAACTAAGTTCGCAATGAATACAAATTTGTTTTATGTTACAGGATTATGTGAACCAGGGAAACGCATTTAAAGCTGCTAACTGTGGTCTATATGGTCTCGGAGTACAAGGTCATTTTGCTGCATATGTAGAACCAAATCCAGCTTTGATAAAGGTAAAGTCGTTTTCATGGATCGTTCGCTAGTTTTTCGTCAAAACACATTAAACTTAAATAGTGACAGAATTTAAACTGGGCATTTATGGGAATTTCCTAGATAATCTGGGAGAATTAAGTCATGAAGACGCAAGATCTACCATACCAAAAGTCCATGATTTTCCTAATAATTTTCAGTTGAACTTCAATTGGTCTCAGTTCTTTATTTTTGATTGACTATTGAATTTTTTTGAGCATAAAGATTTTAGTTCCAATCTTATTCGTTCAATCATTTAGCTGTGAATATTGTTTATTAATGTTTTATTTTAGTACCGCCTAGATAAACTAGCTACAACTGGGCTTCCAATGTGGATCACAGAACTTACCTTGGCAAACGCAGACGAAAATATCCGTGCAGACTGGTTCGAGACAGCATTGACTGTGTTCTTCAGCTACCCATCAATAGAAGGGATCATTCTCTGGGGCTTCTGGGATCACAGCATAGGGTCTTTAGATGGGGCTCTAGTCAACGGAAACTACTATCACGTTAATACATTTATTTATGTTTTGGCGTTTAACTTCTTACCTCATCATGGGCGGACACGTGGATAGAACCTTTCATTAGCCACTTGATGGTCTAATCACATGAAATAACCCTACACCCCAGGCGCGGTGCTGAAGGCAAGTGATTCAAAGTTGAGCGACCTTAACCATGGAGACCCTTTTTGATAAACTTCAATCCTTCATCATCCATTTGTGTTTTCCTGGGTTAAAACCGACATGTCTTGATTACTTTTCTTTTGTTATGTGGGTACTGTATATCGAACAAATGCGGGTTTACGTATTTCAGCAGGGACACCCTAGAAAATAGGTTTGTTTCAGACATTCAAGACGGCATTTTGTTCAATTTTCAGATAAATGCTGCGGGCAAACGGTATCTTGAGCTAGTCAAGAGTCGATGGAGTACAAACATAAAAACCTCATTGACTTCAAAAACTTCTCAGTTCAATTTCCGTGGATTCTATGGAGATTATGATGTGATTGTACGCTACCGCGGCAAACCAATTCAAAGGGAACATTTTACCTTGTACAAAACTGAACAAAATAAAATCATCACCATCCACATTGATGGAACTACAGGTGAGTAAGTTGTCATAATGTTGCAAAACTTTTATGTATCATTCATGATATAGAAATGAGAACGATAGAAATATTAGAAAACGCTTGAAATATGACGTGCAAATTGATTCAGTACAAGCTGTATTATGATGAGGTTACCCTGCTGCTTATACATGTATATCAATATTTTGCAGACGAAATTACTCTGCCTACATCCCGGCCGACATTTGCCCCAGTCAGCCATATTCATCACGTGACCCACGATCATACTCAAACGCTTGGACATGCCTCAGTGAATTCCGGAACAAGTCACCTGACCTGTACGACGATGTACTCGGGTCTTTCCGCCGTTGGTGACGACAAGTCTACTGATGTTATGTGTAGTTCAGGAGAAATCATGACAGGCTGTTCCAGCATAACTAAGGTAAATACAGACCAGAGAAAGGCGTACCGCTCGAAAATTTGTAATATGATATGCAGAAACTTGGAAATCTTATACATAACACTCGACATACCTAATACTCTGGCCATATTTCAACCTAAAGCATAGAAAAATGTCATTGTATTGTTTCTATTATCAAACATAAAACTGGGTATATTAAGTGTTTCTTTTTATTTAAGGATGGCCAAAGTTTCCGAGATGGAGAATATTTCTGGCTCAAAGGCGGTTCTCCAGTTTGCCGTGCAGTAAATGGGTATCGGTCCGCCGCACGTGAGTATGAGTCTCCCATTGTAATTCTATAGAACCTGTCAAATCTGTTACTCAAAATTAAACAAACTTAAAATCTATGTTGAAATATAGATTCTTTTCTCCTATTTTCTTTTAAAATGTCTTATATTTGTCTTGTGGAAAATACAGAAATTCATTTAATACAGAAGATCTATAGAACCCTTCAAAATATTTTACTAAACAGCAGTCTTATTACTCCATATTTGATGCAGCTGTTCAGGCGATAGCGCGCTGTTGCAGCAAGACTGGACTCCAGTGTACATATATGAAGGCAGGACCTTCTGGCCATAGAAAGGAGGATCAGATCGAAGTCACGTGTCCTGCAAATACCATCGCTATGGGTACGTCCCCTATATCTAGACACTATCTTACTTTAAAAAAAAAAGGCAGTTTATGAGCCTGGTCGAATATATCAAGTTAAACGCTTTCCTGAGATTTTGCTCTATATTTAATGGCAAAAATCCATTTTTGAATTCATTTGCCCTTTCACACTCGTTATATTGAAGTTGGTTTAAAACACAAGAGGACTAGCAAGCGTCGCTCCGAGTCTGTCTTACGCGAAGGTTACAGACCGCAATTGTTTCACCATAGACTTCCATTATAACATTATGGCAGGATGACCTTCCATAAATCGAACACATCGCGTGAACGATATGAACCCTGTTTACATCGTTGGCATTGCGAAAAATCTTTTTTGATGAACTTTTTCAATACACATCAAATGAAGAAATATTGTCAAACTGTTAAATCACATAAAACGGTAAGATTTTGAAAAACAATTACATGTACTTCTGTGGTTTGTTTACATTACTGACCAATCAGACCTGACTAAAATACATTATTCCCAGGCATATGATTACACTTATGCCAGTAAGTTTTTAATCGGTGGTCTCTGACCTTAATTTAGTGTCAGTTAACTTAATATAAATTTATCTTGCAACTATTGCAGGCTGCACATCATATACCTACTATGCCAGCATGGACGGTGCGTACGCCACTGCCTCATCATGTATTGCTCAAAATGATGGAATTAATGGTGAGCTGAAACATATTTCTTTATTTAAGGCACTGACCTCCAGATCGTAGGACAACAGAAGTTTTTAGATACTCAGAAAATTATTGCTATATTTCTTAAGAATGCTTTAAAACTTATAGTTACTGACAGTTTATATACATACTTGGGAAATTATTGCTATATTTCCTTCTTAAGAAGGTTTTGAAACTTAGTTACTGACAGATTATTTATGTTATGGAAACACATGCGAATTATTTGTTTATACTATTTTTCCATTCAAAATTGAAAAGTGTTTGTAACGGGATACCGGATGTAAACTGCCTTAATTATAAAGGTCGTTGGAAAAGTTTATTATTGCCGAGGCGGTGCAGGTTCGATTAGCGACTCGGGCGTGTTTTTTTCTTCTTGGTTTAGCATTTTTAAGATAGCATAGAAATAAAAACTCATGTTTCAAGTTTCATTATGTGACCAAACTTCAGTTTTAAAGAAAGATCTTTTTTAGCCTAAATCTGGAGTCAAATTCCTTAAAGATCCGATTAAAAAAATATATATTATAGGATTAAATTCAGGGTTTTATGTTACATGCAGGGTTGCATTAGATTTATCTATGTTTATTTCATGTCTCGGTAAAGGTCTTCATTATTGATTATATTTTATAGACGTATTCACCTATGGAGCGTGTTGCACGGCACCCTCTTTAACATGTCACGTGAGAAAATCAACCAATGGTGGACTCCGTCAAGGAGATACAGCAAGCGCTGCGTGCCTTAAAGGAGAAACATTGGTTGGTTGCTCTGTTTACTCCGAGGACGGCAATACAGCTGGAGCTCAACCTCAAAGTATGTATTTCCATATGAAATGATAATGAAATCAATTGTTCTTGCGTTAAAATTTCAAATGTACAACCTGTCTATCTTTGCCGATCTTTGATGGGTGCGACTCTTTTCCATAGGCCACCGAGTTACTGCGGCCACTGTAGGTTTAGTCAGTATATCAAAATGTCATAATTTAGTGGTGCAAAGTCTGGACTATGGCCGGCAAAACCATAGAAAGTCCGTGTACCTATTCATATAGTTACTGTGAAATTATGTAATGTCAGTATGCATTTTTGCCGTTACACAAGGTAATAATTCTGTTAAATGTGGAAAAAATAAATAATGACGATTAGTACTTTAGATCTATAAAAGAAACTGAAATCATATTTAAATTTTTCACAGCTAATTAAAAAAATAATCTAGAAACAGACCGCTTGAACTTAATGTAGAAAAAAAAGTCGAAAAGTGTATTGAATGGAACTGATTTCGCTGATAAAAAGCAAATGTTATTCATGTGTTTAACCAACTCTTTCAATTTCTCCTATTTCAGACAATAATACGTGTGTTGCTGTGAATGGTAGGGACAGATTTCCAGGCGAACAAACTGCTGTCGCCGTTGCCGTTTGTTGTTCGTAATTTACTTACATTGTAATTGGTTAGATGCAAGAGTTATGTAAATAAATTTCTTTTAATTCTTATGAAGTATTCAATGTATTTCAAATTTTGCCCACACAAACAAAAAGGCAACACTTGGATTACTGTATTGACTGGCGGGAAACGTTGACGTCTTATGACGTCGATGGAAGTAAACACGTCAGACATCATCATTTACAACTTGAGAAGAAAAATGGCATCGTTGGTGTAAGTAGTTTTCACGTTTCTGAAATGAAATTGTTGACTCTTAGGCTTTCATAAGTACTTTTTGTGAATATTAAACAATAATTGTTTATCAGAATCAAGAAATTTATAATACATGTATTTATGTAGATCTATTTCCTGATAATGATAGGAATTACATTTTATGAAATACTCCTGTACAGACTGCATGATTTCTGCAAGACCTAAATAGAACTTATATGTCAGTTTATTAAGACTTTTAAGGGGTGGCCCTCTTGATGTGTATGTATGACTGTTTGGGTCGTTTGTTCCACGGCAGCGTTTTCCGAGAAATTATTGCTGACAATTTTAAAAGAACGAACTATTAGTCATAATCATTCCACAAGAGTTACGAATCGGCCATAGTCCATCATTTTGGAACATTCATTATTGCAATTTGACCCCATTTGTTGTTGGATTATACAACTTTCAGAACATCTTAGTTAGAAAACAAGAAATATGTTCATGAAAAAATAATGGTACGTTTTGAAACAGTCATTTGTCGAAATTTGTATTGAACGTAAATTTACTTTTACCCTGACTTTTATATTAAAAATGGGCATAAAGTTAAAATAATTTAAGGTATCGTAAATATTTTTAATGACCCTTTAGAGACAAAAAATATATGACACCCCTCTCTATCAACCCCATGCATACACCCACACTCACACCTTACTCCCAACGGTACAAAATGCTCCTGTTCAATTTGTCCCTTTGATATTGTTTGATAAAACCTTAAAAATTTGTGAAAAAAGAAAAACAATTTTAAGGTGATACAGTTTTTAACAGAATGAATGATAAATCATAATATATTGATGTTTTTTGACCACCTTGGTTAAGTATTGTTCGCTAGGGATTTTGTCCGAATTCCGGATCAAGCATTTCACTTTTCTGAGGCGGTGGCGCCGCTTTAAAGATTCCTCATGATATTAATACCCTTCAGTAATTAAAACTTTAAAATAAATTACCAAAACTATAGTGTACATACATGTATAACCTCGAAGTTTTGATTGGCTGGAATTTTTATCGTACGATAAAAACGAATAAAGGTAATTTAGTAGGTTCTTACTGTAACTTTTGGGGACCTTTAGAAATATTTAGCTATCTATGTAACTATGTAACTTTTTCCTGGTTTAACTTACTGCTTGTATCAAAGACTACTCTTGGTTCCTCTCTGAATATAAGTTACACCATTCCAAAAAAACTGCAAGGGTCGATATGAAATTTTTAATATTCTAAATGTATAATAGTTTTGAATCTTAAACTCGATTTTAATAGGGTATTAATTTTACCAATTAACATTTTAAACGTTACGAACTTAATCTAATTTGCTTACGAATTTTTATAAAATTTAAGGATATCTAAGTTATAGCCTAAAACTAACATTTGAATTTTTTAACTACAATATTTACATTAATAAAGATATATTAAAAATAAAAAAGATCCTACTTACATCCGTGGAGACCTTCACAATGGTATAGAATTACAGATTTTTCAGAATTACATAATTCATGAAAATCGAAAACGTAGCCCTAGTATAGTATATTTGCATGAAAAATAGTTGCGGAGGCATTTGATACCTTCTAATCTATATGGATGTGTATTATTGTGCACATTGTAGAGTACATGTATTAAATTTCTATTCTGTTTAATTTATACTCTAATTTGGAACAAGTTTTTCATGATCTCATTTTATTTTCGTTTGGATACATGTTTCAAGCGGAAACAAAAAAAAATCATAACTATGCATAAGATTTACACAAAATATACATTGTGTTCAACTGAGCGCAGATTTTAAAACGGTTTGAGTTTGAAAGGAGGTCCAACATGTGGCGATGGACTTCTGAACAACAGTTATAAATTATTTTCAGCAGAGAAGAAAATCAGCAAGAGTGCATGTGTAATAATTACAGTGATCACAACATCTCGAATAATGGACAGCACGTGTATAATCATTGTCACAGTAGCAGACAGCACGTGCAGCACGACGAATTATTTCTAGACTCTGAGGTTGCAACATTTTGCGTTTGTGAAAAGCAAATTCGTCAAAAAAATCTAACGGCCAAAAATGGCAATAATAATAGAAACGATGACAGTTTGACCCCCAATGTTAAAGAAAGCACTGAGATAACAACAGACAATGCTGATGAAACGAAAGCCAACCTTGTCGGATATGAAGACACCGATAATGTTGAAATCATTATTTTCGTAGAAAAAGGCTACGGGGAGATACATGTTGGTGTTGTGTCGAAACTATTTGTACCTAGCAAAAACCAAATGATCCTAGCAAGTACTTTCAAATTTGCATTGGACACGAAAGATGAACATCATAGTAAGAATCATGACATTGAGACTGAACCAAGAAGCAAAGAAGTAAATATCACTACTAAAACAATAGAAAATATGACATCTACAAAGAAAGGAAATGCTAGTGAAGCAAAACATGTACATTTTCAAAGGCAAAGGCGTGTAAGTTTACGATCTCACAAGATGGAAAAAGACAGTAATAATCAGGTTTATCAGGGCGTAGAAAATGTCGAGAAATGTTCAGAGAACCCTGTGTGTAAAGATTATTTGAAAAATGTTAATATGCCGACTGTAAGTAATAAAGTTGACAATAAAATAGATGAAGAACCAGCGAGCAAACCCGTTCTTCAGAATATGCAAAAGCCTTCTTCACATGTAAGTTCATCTGAAAGTGATCTTAGAAAATATCCTGACAGAGGAAATGCTCGTAGAGCTGACAAATGGCAGAGGCAGTTACCTGCGGACAAGAAAATAACCATATTACAGCGAGGTTGCGATATAAGTACAGCTCATGAGAAATCTTATATTATAAAAGACCGCGACTCAAAAGGAAATAAAAACGACAGCTTCTCTAAGTTTCCGAAACTTAAAACTGAAATTAACCAAAACCAGCCGGAAAGAGGCTCAAAGAATCTGAGAAATACACCAGTTCAGATCAGCAGCTCCAACATAAATACGACTTCATCCTCGGTAAACAACGAGTCTCGAGCCCGTCGCAGCAAATCGTCAATAGATGCAGACGGCGCTAGACAACTTGAGGAGAAGAAGGAAAAGGAACGACAGAGAAAGAAGCTTGCACGGAGGAAACAGCGCAAATATAAACATAGAACGCCTAAAACAGAGTTAGAAATATTCCAGCAACAAATTGAGACAGGTCAACTGAGGTCAATGTTTAGTCGGTACAAAACGGAGGGTTTGAAGTGCTTAGTGATGCAAAAACTTCTGCACAAGGGTACATTTAGTAACAAGTACAAAGTAAGTATTAGAAATTAGTTTAATTAAACCTGCAGATGAAACGAAGCGTTGAAAATGACAAATAAAAAAAGTTTCTTGCAAACTTCCACATAGTTCTTTTGGGCGAAATAAACTGGCGGTATTTTTACACATTGTCACATTCTTGACGTCGTGGGAGACGTTGCTCAAATTTACTATGATAGGGACAGAAAGAAGAAATTTTGATGTTTCAGCAGGAAAAGCTTATGCATGTCTTAAAAAGGAAATTACATTTGTGACTTTCAACACTGAATTAATTACACTCGTTGAATGAAATTGATAAAATGCTCGATAGAGCTTCGCATTTTATTATCTAATTCAACTATTTAAATAATTCGATATAAAAAGATTTTCTCATATTGGAATTAGTGTTTTAGATGAAATTGGTTCTGAATGACTTATATTGTGTCGTCCTGTTTCTATTGCATTTCTTCGTTTAAGAGATGATAGATATGAAGAAATATGTACTAAATTTTCACAGAACGTGTGTAAATTAGAACCTATTAAATGATATCTTCAGCGCTAGGCGTTGTTTATTGTTGGAAGTCTGTAAATGAGCCATACGTCATGCGGATAATTGCCGTCAAATGATTACCTGTCCTAATTTCAACTGTTGTACAGCGCTTGACTTCGTTCTTTGTTTAACTTACAAAACACTTGAGTCATATTTGAATGCATTTTATCATGTGTTGCACTCCTAAAATAAAGAAGAGAAGGGATCAGAGCACGTTTAATCTTGATGTTGTTTCAAATTTTCTCCCCTGGTTCACCACCCCATTTGTCCTGTAAGCCTAATACTGACATGGATTTTATTGAAACTGCCTCAGTATCAAAACCAAACGCTGTACAAAGTTTAAAATATATAAATGAAGTGCGGGATCTAGAGTTAACAACGCCCAATATTTGTAATAAAGAATTATGTTAAATGTTACATAATACTTGAGTGGTTTGCATCTTTTTTAGGCATCCTTCAAGAACAAGCAGGTTGTCTTGACAGTTTACAATGAAGAACTGGCAGACGTAATCAACGCTTTAGATATGGCACATATGGGCAACTCGTACTTCGTTCTAGGGTAAATGACTTGTACTTAACCTCTTCCAGCGTGTCGCAGTTGCTAAAATATATTTTGTAAATAGTTGTTCCTCTCTACAGTTAGCAGTACCCCATGACTTTGGGCTAGTAAATTTTATATCTTCAGCCAGACTTACTACATTTAGAATGTGACATGCTTCCCCGAGTAATTGTATACTAAAAAAATGAAAAAAAAAAAACAAAAAAACTTTCTTTGTTGTAATGTATAAGAATACTTAAATAAATAACCTGGTCCCGTGTTCACAAAACATTTTCAGTGTCAGCTGAGTTTGAAAAGGAAACTTTATTTGTCATTTATATCTAAATAGCATGTTAAAAACTAAGTTTTAAGTTAACAACTTTTTTTCAAATGAGTTTTCAGTACTGATGGTCAGTTTCAGTGGGAATTAAGTCTTGAAGTTTTAATAAAATTGATATTAAAATTTCAAACTCAAAGTCAGCTGAGACCAAAATGTTTTGTGAACCCGTGTTCACAAAACATTTTCAGTCTCATCTGAGTTTGATAATGAAACTTGTCATTTCTATCTAAACAGCATGTCAAAAAGCTAAATTTTAAGTTAATAACTAATTTCATGTGGCTATTCAGTTTGAATTTAACCTTGAAGTTTTAGTAAAATTGATATTAAAATGTCAAACTCAAACTCAGCCGAGACCGAAAAAATGTTTTGTGAACACGGAGCCAGATCATTTATTATTAAATATTATAGACCCTATTACAAACTTTAATGTTTTTCAACGTTGTCATTTTTTTCATCGCAAACTTTTTTACACGTTAGTTTTCCATCATAATTTTCAGATTTAGCGACTGCATGACTGGACCATATGGCAAGCTCTGGTTCATGAGCATATTCCACAGCTTCGGTGACCTCCAAAAACTACTGTCACGTGACAGAAACCGTCACGTGATCGGTGAACTACACGCGCAGTTTATCACGGCGGGTGTTCTAATTGGCGTCGACTTTCTGCATCAGCACGAGATTGTCCATGGCAACATTAAACCGTCAAAAGTGCTTATCAACGCTCTCGGTTATCCAGTTTTGGTAAGGTCTTGATGTGTTGCACATCTATATATATAGTAAAGAAATAAATGTTCATGGCACATTGCTCGTAAATCAGCGAGGTGCCGATATTCTTCATACTGATACCCCAAACTAGCCTTCTGCACCGCCATTTGTAATTTTTACATATCATGTTTGGAAATGCGTGTCCGGCCGAACAAGACACGTGGCTCGGTGATCAAGATAACACTTTTTAATGGTCCATTTTCCTGTATTTAATAATGGAAACTGTTCATGTCCAGCCCAAAATTTCGTAGTTATGGCGGAATTTCAATGAATTGGCGAAAATTATCACTATATCAAGGCAATGCGTTGCATGTAAGACCTGGCCTCCTTCAAATATCAAAGTGGCATTTTGGGTTCGAAAACGATATAGTTAAGAAATAATATGTCTCAGTTAGTGATTTGTCGTTGAATAAAATCATTGTTTGGAGTTTAGATGCGCAAGAATTATATCAAGAGGGCTGCGCCCTCAAGATATAATTATACGCATCTGAACGACTAACAGTTATTTTATATCTTTACTTAATATACATTTGTATATAATTATTTTTTTTTAATTTATTTCTTTACTACATGTATAGATGTGTTTGACTATGATATGCAAGAGCAAATCGCTCTATGAGATATATTATTTCGATTCTAACATGTTATCAAGGATTCTTTTGTACATGTGTCCTTTGCGCCATCCACCAATAGTTGCCTGCTTTCTGGTAGTTTCTTTTCATAAGACTTTATTGTGCATGATGAGAGTTGGAAGTACACGCATTTCTGAGTCTTAACATTACGTAGCGGGAGCATTCGTAATCCTCAAACTTTGACCGGAAGCTAGGTTATACTGTTTTAATTGTAGACTGGTTTTGTGAAGATGACAGACAAATCGGATATGGAGGGTAACGAAGCCTATACTCCAGCATATGTTGCTCCGGAACATCTCCGTGGTAACCGTGATACAGCAATAGACATTTTCAGTGTCGGCTGTATGGCCTATGAAATCATCACTGGATGGTAATTTCAGTTTGTGTTACTAGTATTAGCTAACCTGTCACGTAGTGACAGGGTGAGCTTTCGTGATCGCCCTTCGTCCGTCCGCAATTTCTTGTGAACACAATAGAGACCGTCCGTCCGTCCACAATTTCTTGTTAACACGATAGAGACCATATTTTGCAAGCAATTTTGATCAAACTTGTACAAAACTTGTATTGGCATGATATCTCGGTTCCGTTCGAAAACTGGCCAGATCCCATCATGGGTTCTAGAGTCATTGCCCCTTAAAGGGCCAGAATTTGATAGTGTGCGTGCATCAACAATTTCTTGTCTGCAAGATAGTGGTTTCATTTATGATTTTATTTTAACCAAACTTGCACACAACTTGTATCACCATAAGATCTTGGTTCCTTTCTTGAACTGGCCAGATCCCATTATGGGTTCCAGAGTGATGGCCACTGAAAGGACCAGAATTAGCTATTTTGACCTTGTCTGCACAATAGCAGCTTTATTTATGATTTGATTTTTACCAAACTTGCACACAACTTGTTTCACCATAAGATCTTGGTTCTTTTCTTGAACTGGCCAGATTCCATTATGGGTTCCAGAATGATGGCCCCTGAAAAGGCTAGAATTAGCTATTTTGACCATGTTTGCACAATAGCAGCTTCATTTCTGATTTGAATTTAATCAAACTTGCACAAAACTTGTTTCACCATAAGATCTCGGTTCCTTTCTTCAACCGGCCAGAACCCATAATGGGTTTCAGAGTTACGGCCCCTGAAAGGACCA
Organism: Mercenaria mercenaria; assembly: GCF_021730395.1. Taxonomy (NCBI): domain Eukaryota; kingdom Metazoa; phylum Mollusca; class Bivalvia; order Venerida; family Veneridae; genus Mercenaria; species Mercenaria mercenaria. Next base: position 50,822,919 of record NC_069364.1, read on the forward strand.
GAATTAGCTATTTTGACCTTGTCTGCACAATAGCAGCTTCATTTATGATTTGATTTTAACCAGTTTGCACACAACTTGTATCTCCAAAAGATCTTGGCTCCTTTCTTGTGCTGGCCAGATTCCATTATGGGTTCCAGAGTCATGGCCCCTGATAGGGCCAGAATTAGCTATTTTGACCTTGTCTGCACAATAGCAACTTCATTTACGATTTGAATTTAATCAAACTTGCACAATACTTGTGTCACCATAAGATCTCGGTTCTTTTCTTGAACCGGCCAGATCCCATAATGGGTTCCAGAGTTATGGCCCCTGAAAGGGCAAAAATTAGCTATTTTGACCTTGTCTGCACAATAGCAGCTTCATTTATGATTTGATTTTAACCAAACTTGCACACAACTTGTATCACCATAAGATCTCGATTCCTTTTTATACGCCCGAAGGGACGTATTATGTTCTGTTGGTTAGCAATTTCCCTTCCGCTCTGTAACTCTTGAACCCCTTGAAGGATTTCAAAGAAAACTGACACAAATGTTCACCTCATCGAAACGACGTGCAGAGCGTATGTTTTGGATGGCTCACTTCAAGGTCAAGGTCACATTTAGGGGGTCAAAGGTCATATGACTTTGTTTTGTGTGTATATTGCTCTGCATTTGCGTTGCATTGCAGTGCTCTTGTTTTATTTGGCAGATCCTTCTTTTTTCACTTACAATAATTTTTATTTAATTACTTCCCTTTTATGTTACTATAAATAGCTTATTTAGTAACTTTTTTTATTATTGGCCGTAGGGAAAAACAGAGACCACTTTTCTGTGGTACAACATGGATGGTACCTCCAATTTTTAGGTGTATTTTGACATATCTGTATCTTGTAAGAATTTTTTTTTCTTTTTGGTTAAATTTCTTCCCTTTGATGTTCCTGTCCTTTGGACAATATAGAAAACGGATTTCAAAACAGTTTTACACAAGACTAGTGTTCCTTGAGTGACCCTCTACTATATTCCTTCAAATAATTTTGATTCAGCGAAAAACATGGCCCCCAAGGGGTTTTGCTTATTTTCCCTATATACCTATATAGAACTTTGAAAATCTTTTTTGTCAGAAACTGCTAGTCCGTTTTCAAAACAATTTTTCACAAATGTTTCTTGGGTGACCCTCTACCAAATTCCTTCAAACAATTTTGATTCATTGAAAAAGTGACCGCCTTTGGGAGGGGCTCATTTTCCCATATAGCTATACAGAAAACTTATTGTATGAAACTACTGGCCTGATTTGAAAATAATTTTATTTAAAGTAACTTTTAGAAAATTTCAACTATATTTTCTCATAATACTTTTGATTGATCTTGATTATGATTTTTTGACCTTCTTGTCCTTAAAGTCCAATGATAACAGGTGAGCGGTATAGGGCCTTTATGGCCCTCTTTTTTGTAAACTTTTTTTTCCGAATTTTGTAAATCAAGCTTTGTTTACTGTGAACCTTACGGATTTGATAGTGAATGAGAAATATTATGTAATCCTACCAAGTGAAACTTTAAAATGAACCAAACCTTAGTAAAAAGTTTTCTAGTTTTGAAAGTTTAAAGCGCAATTTTGTTTACGTCTGACCGATCTATTCTTTAGGACGCCGTTTGACGGTGAAACCCGGGAACAAACCTTACAGAACATACAGAGAGCATGCAGACCGATCTATGATCCGGAATTATTCTCATTTGCCGGAGAGTTCTTCATAGATTCCTGTCTTAGGTATTGCTCATGTCTATATTTTCTATAAATGTCATATCTGTCATAATTTTGGGTCATACGTCGCGCTGCTACATTGAAGTCGTTTCGGCGCTACTCAGGGTCCATCCAAACACATGCAACTGTTTAAATTACATTGTACATGTAGTTGTATTGCAAATTATATGAGAAAACATAGCAAGTCTTATTCAACTGATTTCTTGATGAATTCATAGGCTTGTTCTCTTCTTTTGAAAGTCTGTTAAAACAGAAAAGTCGACTGGTTCCAAGTTTTAAAGCTTTGGAGGCTAAGGAAATGAATATTTAGACATTTAAAATATAATCTAATTATAGCTTTGATAAATTCTGAATTAACTGAATCGTACTTGTCTTGGTGATCTTTATTTTTCAGGAGGAACCCCAAAGAGCGTTTCTGGATTGGTGTAGAGAGGAGTAACCTCATTTACGAAGAGTAAGTCCTTCGGCCGCAGTTTATCCATTATCTTTGGATGAATGCTTTTAAATTCTATCCAAGTATGAATCTAATTATCTGGTAGTTTTGTTTATTTTTTTTTTAAATTTAGTGTTTTCCGAAGCAGATTAACATAACAAAATTGCAATAGAAAAAGATTACAGTTGACGTGAAGATCACCGCTGATTATTTAAAACATTCACTGAGATTTTTGTCAGGTCATCCTAGGTGCTGCATTGTGCGGACCACGTCTATCATTTTAGCGCGCCTTTTTTTTTTTTTTTTTTATATATAACACCCTGTCGTCAAGCGTTCCAATTTGATGATCAGACGACTTTATAAACATCTCAAAACTTGCGAGTCCTTCGATTTCGAAGAAAACAAACGATGATGTCATATTCTTAGGTCTAATACATACAAACTTTTTCGTTTGGTATATACAAATGTATCTCAAAATCTGATTTTCGGCATAATCAAACAAATAACACAGGCGAGTAAGGATTGTCAACTGCCGAAAAATAACACTAGGGGCGCTTTTTTCTCAGATATCACCCTCGCTGGCCTGTGTTATTTACATAATGTTAAGGGAATATGCAGAAACGTTCGATAGTTATATGTGTCAACCCTCGTCGGGTTAGCCGCTCATATACATAATACATTTGCGTCTTTTGTTATTGTAGATGGTTTAGTACGTTAGACTGGAGGGATTTCAGGAGGCAGACGCTTCGATCTCCTATTCTAGAGGCTGTAAGTAATACCATTCACAGTGCCAAGATATTTATAATCTAATACAAGGTAATAAGTGAAAAAAAAACAAGTGTCGTTTCATTTGTAAACACATGTTCCGTGGTGGCATACTGGATTTAACTCGGTTTCTAGTATGCTGTGGCCACTGATAACATAGCATATGTGGGTCATCTACTGAGCACAGGCAATTTACACAAAAAATAAAAAGGAAGTGACTACTCAGTGTCACATGTGAAGTGTTCCATGCTGCTGATGAAATCTAGTATTATGAGAATGTGGCAGTTATATTTTTGGATTAGATCTAGACCATCTTCATTGTCAATTTCCAGGTTTTATTCTTTGTTAGTTTTATTCATTGAGAAAATGTCTACATAAACTGCAATTTTCATGGGAATATTTTCAGAGGGTGATGTTTTTGAGAATGTATTATTTTCTTATATATAACATAACATCTAAACCTTTTCGTATTTTTGGTAAGAAGACATGTTATACTAAATGACTATATATGTTTTTCATATCATTGAAATGTTCTGAAGTACTGAAAATGGGGTACTAGTATCAAGATTTCCTTGTTTATATGAAATAAAGAAGGAACTGAATTGGTATAGTGTAACCTCTAGATGAAACTGTTCTCTAGTTATTGGCCGAACTTTGGACCTCCAAAATTATCCAGTTTGTCACGTGTTTTACTTGAAATGTACATGATTTCTTTCCATATCAGAATTATTGACTGAAACCCATTTTCAGCCTCGAGGTCATCGTGACGTTGACTTTAAATCTGCTGACTAATATGCAAACATCATACGACGTTTGGAGACGTTGACTGGAGCGTTCTCAAGTTATTTTGGAAACCGTTTTCAATCTTCCGAACCCACTATCCAAACATACAATATATTTTGGCCTCTACTGATTTTGAAATTGGAATTTTGATCGCAGAATTAACTGGAATTCCAATTCAAATTGAGACCGACTGCCAGTACTGAGTACTCACCTTAAAATAGTCATTAACTTAACCTTTAGTTTGAAGAATATATAGAGCTGCTGCACTCGCCCGTACGTTGGCGTTGTTAGCTCACCTGTCACAAAGTGACAAGGTGAGCTTTTGTGATCGCGCGGTGTCAGTCGTCCGTCCGTCCGTCCGTAAACTTTTGCTTGTGACCACTCTAGAGGTCACATTTTTCATGGGATCTTTATGAAAGTTGGTCAGAATGTTCATCTTGATGATATCTAGGTAAAGTTCGAAACTGGGTCACGTGCCATCAAAAACTAGGTCAGTAGGTCTAAAAATAGAAAAACCTTGTGACCTCTCTAGTGGCCATATATTTCACAAGATCTTCATGAAAATTGAGCAGAATGTTCACCTTGATGATATCTAGGTCAAGTTCGAAACTGGGTCACGTGTGGTCAAAAACTAGATCAGTAGGTCTAAAAATAGAAAAACCTTGTGACCTCTCTAGAGGCCATATATTTCACAAGATCTTCATGAAAATTGGTCAGAATGTTCACCTTGATGATATCTAGGTCAAGTTCGAAAATGGGTCACGTGCCTTCAAAAACTAGGTTAGTAGGTCTAAAAATAGAAAAACCTTGTGACCTCTCTAAAGGCCATATATTTCATGAGAACTTCATGAAAATTGGTCAGAATGTTCATCTTGATGATATCTAGGTCAAGTTTGAAAGTGGGTCACGTGCCGTCAAAAACTAGGTCAGTAGGTCATATAATAGAAAAACATTGTGACCTCTTTAGAGGCCATATTTTTTATGGGATCTGTATGAAAGTTGGTCTGAATGTTCATCTTTATGATATCTAGGTCAAGTTCGAAAGTTGGTCACGTGCATTCAAAAACTAGGTCAGTAGGTCAAATAATAGAAAAACCTTTGTGACCTCTCTAAAGGCCATATTTTTCATGGGATCTGTATGAAAATTGGTCTGAATGTTCATCTTGATGATATCTAGGTCAAGTTCGAAACAGGGTAATGTGCGGTTAAAAACTAGGTCAGTAGGTCTAAAAATAGAAAAACCTTGTGACCTCTCTAGAGGCCATATTTTTCAATGGATCTCCATAAAAATTGGTCAGAATGTTCACCTTGATGATATCTAGGTCAAATTTGAAACTTGGTCACGTGCCTTAAAAAACTAGGTCAGTAGGTCAAATAATAAAAAAACCTTGTGACCTCTCTAGAGGCCATACTTTTCATAGGATCTGTATGAAAGTTGGTCTGAATGTTCATCTTGATGATATCTAGTTCAAGTTTGAAACTGGGTCAACTGCGGTTAAAAACTAGGTCAGTAGGTCTAAAATTATTTAAATCTTTTGACTTCTCTAGAGGCCATATTTTTCAATGGATCTTCATGAAAATTGATCTGAATGTTCACCTTGATGATATCTAGGTCAATTTCGAAACTGGGTTACGTGCGGTCAAAAACTAGGCCAGTAGGTATAAAAATAGAAAACCTTGTGACCTCTCTAGAGGCCATATTTTTCATGAGATCTTCATGAAAATTATTGAGAATGTTCACCTTGATGATATCTAGGTAAAGTTCAAAACAGGGTCACGTACCTTCGAAAACTAGGTCAATAGGTCAAATAATAGAAAAACCTTGTGACCTCTCTAGAGACCATATTTTTCAATGGATCTTCATGAAAATTGGTCAGAATTTTTATCTTGATAATATCTAGGTCAAGTTTAAAACTGGGTCACATGAGCTCAAAAACTAGGTCACTATGTCAAATAATAGAAAAAACGACGTCATACTCAAAACTGGGTCATGTGGGAAGAGGTGAGCGATTCACGACCATCATGGTCCTCTTGTTTTTGTGTGTCAGCTAGTATCTTAGTAACCACTTGTTGTGGTAATGGCTATTTGTGCAAAGGTGATGAACAGACTTGCAGTGCACAAGTTTGCATTTTTACAAACTTTTGCCCCTCTGTCGACTTAGCAATATTGATTAAGTTTTTAGATATATGCTAGTTTCATAGTGCGGCTTATGGAAATGGATTGCAATCTTACTCTTTTTCGCTCTAATGAACTGACACGCAATGCACAGGTTCCATAACTCTATTTTGCAACTATACAAAATAATGGGTCCCTTTTCGATATAGCAAGCTGGTATCATATTACCCACTAACGGGAACGGATTGAAACAGCACATACCTATTCGCTGTAGTTATTTGACGTGCAATGCACAGGTACCTTAACCCTATTTTGCATTTTTACAGAATGATACCCCACTTTTCTGATTTGTATCAACCTAACCTTTCAGTGACAATGCTTTTGAATACGTTGATGTCCGCCGATATTTCCTGTTTAACATTCTTAAGACATAAAGTTTAAGGTAATTATTCTCACAACTACACATCTTCCAAGAGGTTTTATACCCGGTTCTCTGTGCAGCTGCTTACACCGCGAGTAGACAGAGTAATAATGCTGAGCAGCATGCACCTTTAATGGACACAAGGCACTGTATACCGTGATCAAAACTCGTTTGGAGATTAACTGAAATTATCTGTATGAAAATTTCGGATAAAACTAAAAATGTCATAAAATCATAGGTTTTTACTTTTTCTAAGCAATTAAGCAATAATTATTTTAGCCGACCACTGCTTAAATCATACGCCATGGTACTCTTTCAGCAACGTCTTATTAACAACCGTGCAGAGCTTGGCTGGGAAGAAAAGGCTGTACAGTTCAAATGGGGTCAGGTCATGGATGTGATGTGCCCATATACACCTAGTCTATACACTGACGAGGACAATATCATCTAGATTACATCAAATCATAAAGAAGAACGAAAAACGCTGCCTTTGATGACCCATTACACGAATCATGTTGTAGTTGGAAATTTCAGATTGATCAAGTTACTAATTTGAATAATTATTTTTGAAAAAGTTTAGAATTTATGGAACATTTTCTAAAATATTCTAATTTTTTATAGATCATTTTTTTGTGGATGTATACTTACAATCATTTTATAATTATCTTACAAGCATTTTCTACTTTTACATGTTTGACGATTTAAACTGATTTTATCTATCATTACTCCCATTCAACAAAGGCCACGTCATTTTGTACGTATATATACTGCATTGTAAATACTTATTTTGATTGTCATATAAATGCACTTTATGATTTTAAGTTTGATATGTCACATAATGTGTCATGATGTTTTTAAATAAACTTGAAAATGATATTTTAAAAACGTTTTGTTTATAAATATGAAGCCCTTTGTACGAAAATGTAGGCGATTATGCGTGTTTGTTAATTATTAAAGATTCTAATCAAAATATTCAATGCCTACACTACTTGCTTAAGTCAAATGTGACGTTTAAAACGACGTAATGATTGCGTCTAACAAATGTTCAATAGCCTGAATAGGACTGACAAAACTGAAATAGAAAAAAATAGTGCAACAACACACTGAATTACGTCACGCACCCGATATGAAATTCAGGCGTCAGTGTATGGAAAAATATTGACGTTTCCGGTACCAGTGTAACTTAACGGGGAATAGAAACGAGTATGTAATAAAAGAAAATATTACTATATCAAAACTATATTTAATTAAGAATTCCAATGTGACTAGCAATGCTTAAATCATCACAACGATATTATATTGACGTTACATCGACGTGATATTTAGCACCATGTATGCATCTAAAAGTAGCGCTTTCAAATTTGGTCATATATTTTACTTAATTTTGACTCGTGACTGACCCACTTGTGAAAAAAACCGCATCTGATGTACACTTTGTGAGCACTGAAGCAAATATTTTTATCTAAAATTTCTGTCAATTTTGACTGGTATGCTACCATAAACTGTTGTTTTGTCGTTTTCGGGGGCTTTTTAACAGACGAGCTAACATGCTCTCGCGCTGTTATCGCAGCATTCTTCACATATGCATGTTCGAGGTAACACTGCCATATAATGCATAATTCAAATGCAATGATCGATGTTGTCAATGTCATCAAATTACAACGTCCCCGTGCATTTAATGAAAACTGGTGCCAGGCGTTCCCTGTGACTCGATGTGCACAGAAAAATATTCATAACACAGACTTATTGAATTTATAGACTTCCATCTAACAAAATAGTTGAGATATGACCAAATTTGAGAATACTGAATTCCTCTTTTATTTATAACAATTCAAAACAACAATATTACAGACAAGTTCAGTATAACAGATATGCTAAATAATAATGAGTTCCCTGAAACACTATTGTATGAAGAAATTATCACAGTTTTACCACAGGTCAAAATGATGTAGTATCTCCCTAAGATTAAAAGCTATCTCCTACATTTTTCTAGCAATACATTTTAGCAACATATGCAAATATAAACTATACAATATAAGTCAATATCTAACATGTCTAGAATACACATTATATTCTCATGACCGGTATTTTTTTCATCAACTCAGACACCTATTACAGGTATAAGTTACCATAAATCTTGGTAAATAAGATCGCTCTCACTACTGAAATAGGCCATTTCAAGATAAGAAATACATAAAGCATTTTAAAGTAAGTTTTTTTTTATTAAAACAAGAAACTACATAAAAAAAAGTGCCCCCATAGAATCTACTGCTTCATTTAAATGGAAGTGATATCTGGGTAAACAACGTCAATTTTTTAAAACCTATATGTTATGGAGAGGGAAAAACTATTGACCTTTGACCTCGAAGTGTGACCTTGATCTTCGAGCTAGGGGCCTGAGTGTTGTGCATGTCAAGTTGTCTCATAATGGCAAACATGTGTACCAAAGATATTACATGGCAGAGTTATGGACCACACAGGAAAGAACCTATTAAACTTTGATCTCGAAGTGTGACCATGAACTCTGTTAATGATCCCACTTTTCGAACGACTCGTAGTGTCACTATTGGGAACAATGTGTGTCAAGTAATATTATTTCCAACCCTCGGGACAGTTTGGATAAAAAACCTCGCTAACGCTCGGTTTTTCATTCCACACTGTCCCTCGGGTAGGGAAAAACCGGTCTTACACAGGCAGGTATGTAAGATCCTTATAAACTTCTTTGATGGATGACAGAAATGGGTCGGACAGGAATGAACATATTGGTCTTTGACTATTTAGTGTGACATTGACCTTTGGGCTAAGTGTCTGGATGTTGTGGGTGACACATGGTCTTATTATCTTTATTGGATACATTTGTGCTGTGTAACATAGTAATCCCTTCATGGATGAGAGTGTTATGGACCAGACAGGTAAAAAAAACACTGACGTTTTACCTCCAGTAATTAAGTTGACCTTGCCACTGAGCTAGGGATCTTGGTGTTGCTCTTGACATGTTGTCTTAATATGAAAAAACATGTAAAACATGCCAAGTAATTTTAAGATCGCTTCAATGATGCCAGTGTTATGGACCTGAAAAGAAAGAAAAACTGCAGGACCTGGTGTGACCTTGACCTTTGGGCTAAACGGACTGGGTGTTATGCAGGACACATCGTCTTATTATAATATGGGATGCATTTTTGCCACATAATATTAAAATCCCTTACGGATGACAGAGTTATGGACCGGATAGTAAAAATCTACTGGCCTTTGTCCTCCAAGTGTGACCTTGAACTTGGTGCCGGATTGTTATGCATGACACATCATCTGATTATGGGGAACGTTTGTGCCAAGTAATATTAAAATACATAGAAGTTGGTCGAGTTACATACCGGACAGGAAAAAGGCCTGTTGACCACTGACCTCCAAGTGTGTCCTTGACCTATGAGCTAGGGGTCCAGTTCTTAGGCATGACACATAGTCCCTACAAAAATCTCTTGGTGGATGACAGTTACAGACTGGACACAAAATGGGAACGAATGGATGGACCGACACAGCAATTACTATATGTCGCCCCCAGAGGATGGGGATAAAAGTTTTATTTACAAACATCCAGTTAGAACTCTGAATTAAATCCACTTTGGTGTGCCTCCTGCATTTGATATGGTATGGTGATATTTTCAGTATAAATGTATTCATGCACATCAAGATTTACACAAAATACAGCCTCTCATACAAACTTTCAGTAAATTGGTAGGCGATGTTTGTAAGAATAGCCAATAATTTCTGATAGATCCTTTCACAATCCCAGTTTAGAAACGTAGTTATAAAGCAAAATCAATGAATAATAGCCTTATATTGATTCAAGTCGTCTTTACATAAAATCACAGTCCAGAAGTTATATAAAACAAAGAACTGTAGTCATCTACCACTTCTGCTATGCTGGGGAAAAACTGATATTAAATATTGAGATATGTAAATCTTGCACAAAACAATCACCTTTCATAAAAATCTTGAATGTTACTGATCAAAAATCCCTTAATTTCATCAATCTTCTAGAGCGAAACCAAAAATATCATCGTTTTCAAACCAAGACATATCGCTGCTTTTAACCTCTTTTCGCTGCTTTGGACTGTTCTTGAAAAACTTGCCTGCACTTTTATTTGGTGTTTTTCTTACAGAAGATGTTTTTTCTTTCTTGTCCTGTAAAAAAGAAAAACACTTGTGAATATATACTAGACACGACTGACACCATAAAGTTTCCAGGTAAGCCTAGCAAACAGACTGCCTGATGATGTAAACCATTTGCCTACTCACTCTCCAGGAGTTTGATACAGTAACCGTAGGAATTTCAATGGATACCATCAATAACAGCCAAGAACAAAATTACTGCCCACAACCAAGAACAATACTTTTGCCCACAGCCAAGAACAATATTATTGCCCACAGCCAAGGAAATATACTACAAATGTATTGCCCACAGCCAAGAACAAAACTATTGCCCACAACCAAGAACAATACTTTTGCCCACAGCCAAGAACAAAACTATTGCCCACAGGAAAGAACAAAACTATTGCCAAGCAATTAAAGCCTCCTGCCAAAGGGGAATGTTTTGTCATATTTACTGCCATTGGTACTGGAACTTAATAGAAGGAAAATAACTGACCATCTGCAAGTAGGTTTTCATTCAACAAGAGGCCAAAATGGGTCTAAGTTGCTCACCTGAGGAGAGCCTTGACCAATTGACCATGCTTTTGACTAAATTTTGTTAATATCCATTTAGCAGTTTCATTAGAAGTTATTTCTTTTTTTCATTAGAAGTTGCATTTTTTCTTAGGCAGCCTAAAATTGTGTAACTATCTGAACAAACTTGAGAGAAGTCCAACCAAGGGTGCTACTGATCAAGTTTGGTCCATAACTTTGACAAATTTTTATGTGGCTGATCAGAAGAGGTTGTTTAAAGCAAAAAGCTGACAACAGATGACAGACAGCACCATCACAATACCTCAACCAGAACCTTTGGTTAAGGGTTACAAAAAAATTCTAGTACTTTGAAAGTTGACAAGCAAATTCAGTGATTTTTGCACACCGGACTTGCATTTCTGGTGATTTTACCCATGCCTGCAAAACCCATCTGGCAACTCGCTGCCAGACGACTCTTGTGTTGTTAATGACAATTTTAACTTTCAAACATCATGACGTCACCTGTTTACGGGTGTTTATTTCCTGTCTTTGTTTAAATATGCAACAATAAAAAAGAGTGCTACAAAGTATTTTATTTCGCTTTCTTTAGTCTATAATCTATAAAATACATCATGCAAGAAAAATAATCTACCACTGGCTTTAGATGCAAATGGGAATATCTGGCTCTCGGGGTAACTGTTTCAGTGTTATTGCTAAACAGTTACCCCCTGAACTGGATATTCCCCTCTTCATCTATATCCAGTGACAGATTATTATTATCTATATCCCCTACCATATATATTGTTTTGTGAATGACCGGACTATAATTAAAGGGCAATAACTCTGCAGTTACTGTAGAAATCCTGACAAAAGTTCTGCATGAACCACTACCCTATAGTGATCTATGTTTGTATTAAGTTCCATGCAGATCCATCAATAGGTTTTTGTGTAAATTTATAAACTTTAAAACAATGAAAGGGCAATAACTCTGGTTATTAAAGAAATCCTGAGGAAAGACGAGCAAGCACCACTGCCATACAGTGATCTATATCTGTATTAAATTTTTTGAAGATCCATCAATGGATTAATTACTTTGTTATGTGTGAATTTATTGATTGCAAAGCAATTAACGAGCATTCTAATATGACAAGGCAATGTTTTAATCATCACAACAATATTATGTTGATGTCATGTCGACGTGATATTTAGCGCCATGTATGCAACGAGATATAGCTCTTTTAAAATTTTATCAAATATTTTACTTAAAACACGCTTAAAACGAAATGTCACATAACACATTAATCTCGATTAATTCACACACACACCGAGTTGGTAATTTGCTGTGCAGAATAATTCGCCATCATTGAACTATTCTGCAAGAAGTATTACCATTTCCGGTCCAGGCGGTGCATGACGACCTACCATTTGGCATCATACATCAGCGACAAAAAAGTTCTATCACAAAATTGACCTAAAATTTACAATAAAAGAAGTATTAGAATCAAAATAATTTATAGCAAAACCGTGTTTTAACACTATTTACACACTGGTGTTTATACGTTGTACGAAATAAATCACTCGGGCTACGACCTTGTGAAATTATTACATTCAACGTGATTATAACTGCCCATCATGTATAAATAGTGTTAAAACACAGTTTTGCTAAAAATTATTTCTTAAATAACTCTGAAGTTGCAGAAGAGATTCTAATGAAAACGTTGCAGGCACCATAGCCCCATAATGATCTACATCTGTGTAGTTTCATGAAGATCCATCAACAGGTTACTTAGATACAGTCAAAAATCTCTAATTTTCAAGGGGAAAACACAGCTTTTACTAAATAAAGGGGGAGAGTATAAAATGTGAGCAGAGGACAGGACATGTGGTAATTAATAATTGTGAGATTTGGCAATTTTAGCTAAAATACTTTTTGAATTAGAATAAAACTGAATCTGGAATGGAATTGATGTAAAAACTAGTTCGGCAATATGGGCAGGACCATTTTTTGTTATCAGGTCACTGACAAAATAACCAAACAAGAGGACCATGATGGTCCTGAATCGCTCACCTGTCCCCACATGACCCAGTTTTGAACTGAGTAGGACGTCGTTTTTTCTATTATTTGACATAGTGACCTAGTTTTAGAGCTCATGTGACCCAGTTCTGAACTTGACCTAGACATTATCAAGATAAAAATTCTGACCAATTTTCATGAAGATCATTTGAAAAATATGGCCTCTAAAGAGGTCACAAGGTTTTTCTATCATTTGACCTAATGACCTAGTTTTTGACCGAACGTGTCCAAGTTTCGAACTTGACCTAGATATCATAAAGATGAACATTCAGACCAATTTTCATGAAGATCCATTGAAAAATATGGCCTCTAGAGAGGTCACAAGGTTTTTCTATTTTTAGGCCTACTGACCTAGTTTTTGACCATATGTGACCCACTTTCAAACCTGACCTAGATATCATCAAGGTGAACATTCAGACCAACTTTCATGAAGATCCATTAAAAAATATGGCCTCTGGGGAGGTCAAAAGGATTTTCTATTTTTAGACCTACTGACCTAGTTTTTGAATGCATGTGACCCACTTTCGAACTTGACCTAGATATCATAAAGATGAACATTCAGACCAATTTTCATGAAGATCCATTGAAAAAGGTGGCCTCTAGAGAGGTCACAAGGTTTTTCTATTTTTAGGCCTACTGACCTAGTTTTTGACCATACGTGACCCACTTTCAAACCTGACCTAGATATCATTAAGGTGAACATTCAGACCAACTTTCATGAAGATCCATTGAAAAATATGGCCTCTGGGGAGGTCAAAAGGATTTTCTATTTTTAGACCTACTGACCTAGTTTTAAACCGCACGTGACCCACTTTCAAACTTGACCTAGATATCATCAAGATGAACATTCTGACCAATTTTCATGAAGATCCATTGAAAAATATGGCCTCTAGGGAGGTCACAAGGTTTTTCTATTTTTAGACCTACTGACCTAGTTTTGGACCGCACTTGACCCAGTTTCGAACTTAACCTAGATATCATCAAGATGAACATTCTGACCAACTTTCATAAAGATACCATGAAAAATGTGACCTCTAGAGTGGTCACAAGCAAAAGTTTACGCACGCACGCACGATGGACGCCACACGATCACAAAAGCTCACCTTGTCACTTTGTGAAAGGTGAGCTAAAAATACAACAACAAGCGTTATTGGGCTTTTTTCATAGCAGTTGCATGATAAAACTGAAATACATCAACAGCATTTGACTATGCAAACTGACAAAAAACTTACCTTAACACTGTCTTCTATTAACAGAGGCATCTCTTCATCATCAGCAAGCATGTTTATATCAGTTTCCTTTGCCTTATGCGTCTTCTGAAGTAAAACATATTTAATAGTAAAAGTAAATTCATTTCTGGTCCTTTTTTAAAGACCAGCAATGTGTGTATAGGACACAGACGCCTCGTCCCATGTCATGTTAGATTTAAGGAGAGTGTCCTCTAAGTAATGACATTTTCACAAGAGAACATTTGGACTGAACCTGTCAGATCTTGACCTCTGAGCTAGGGGTACGGCAAGGGACATGCCACCTTATAGTTGTGAAAATGGACAGGACATGAAAAACTGACTGAATCAGTTAACTGAATTTTTATATGACCTGGGTCTTGCATGTGACAAATCATCTTGTGCTGAATGTTTAAGAAATAACCTATCTCATTTAGTCATTTATCCTTAAATTAAATCATGCTTTAAGTTCAGATGTGAAGGAACTATATCACAATTCTAACATGGCTGGATTTGACTGCCAGTTAAACAAAGAAGAAAGTCAAGTTCTGTATATTCTGCGATAAACAACAGTTGATGCGTGAACCGGTAAGAGAAATATTTCAATGATCATGTAAGAATGGAAACAATCAAAGTCTCTTTGTGGTTTGTGGTCTAGTTTATCACGGTTCATCGTTCAGATGATCAGATATATAACAAGACAAGAAACAGACCTTGCTAATACCATTCTAGACTTTGACCTTAAAGCGTCTGGCTGCATTTATTGAACACACTTAACTTTTGAACACTAGGAGGGTGACATGCTCGCCCCACTCCTTTACAGCTTCAATGCCCAAATCCTTCCTTTGCCCACGGAGTTACTCATTGATTCTTTGATTGTTATCTTACCTTTTTCTTCCCAAGATCTACAGGAGGTCCTCTTGGAGTTCTGCTTAAAGGTACTGATGAGTTTTTCTTTACACTATCTATTCTTGATGGTGTAGTTGGCTTTGGGGAATGTTTCAGAATCAATGGAGTTGTACATTGCTTACCATTCTTATCATTCTGAAATTGTTGAAAACACAGACTAATTCTAATTGACAATGATGTCTAGTTTCAAAGTTTTGAAATTCTTTAATGAAAACCAAGACCATGATTTTCTTCAATGATGGCATATATGAAGTAATACCGATTATTTTCTGAATAGAAATAACTCGCGTTTATTTAGGCAAGAATTAATTTTGTTTTTTGTCATGATGAGAACAATAATAGACGCTTATGTCATTCGTAAGCAAATTAGCCTTAGATCAAGGGAAGTAACAAAGTATAATTGATGTCTATTTGGAATCTTTCGGTTTTAACCGCACATTTTTTGTCGGTGACGTCACAACACTATTCGGAGTCATTCGGGCAGTTCACATGTTTCAATCAGCTGGTGTAATAGACACGAAATTACCACCCACCACACCCTTCACATACATATGGATATATATATATATATATGTATTTTTTATGTGATAAACAATAACATGATATACTGACTTTGTTACTTTTACAAAGATACAGCTGTCAGCTATATATTTTCAGGCTGCCAAATTGTGAGGTCTGATGTTGCCTGGTGATGAACCCTACCTTTATGGAACATATTCAGCCGTTCTGGTTGCAGACCTGTTATTCAACCAGGACATGTACCTGATTAAAATACTGGGAATTTCAATTTACATTCAGTTGATTTGTGGTCATCAGGAATCTCTAGAATTTGAAAGTCTAGAAATTTAGTTCCATAGGGCATCATCGTAGAACAAAACTTAAAGACATCAGAGATATATCATACTCATTATATCGGTTGGCAGCATAAATAAACTTTTTTCTTTCTGGAGGCAACAGCAGAGCAATTTTCTTATCTATATAAATGAAAAAGGATTTCGGATAGATTGGAGCTATATCGGGCTTGAAATAGCAGTTAGCAGCATAATTAACTTTTCATTTGCGGAGGCAGCAACAAAACAATATTCTTATCAAGCAACTACAGACTTCGTATATACCAAAGCTGTATCAGGCTTATTACATTGGTTAGCAGTATAAATAGCATTTTCGTTTGCGGAGGCAGCAAAAGAACAATTTTCTGGTCAATCAAATACAGATTTTGTATATACCTAAGCGATATCAGGCTTAATACATCAGTTTGCAGCAATATAAACTTTTCATGTGTGAGGCAGCAATAGGACAATGTGCATATGAACCAAATGACTTAGTATATAACAGTGCTATGTGAGGCTGGATATATCCGTTAACACTGTATAAATTTGGGTAACATCAGTAAACGGATCTTAAGTGGTAGAAACAACAGAACAATTTTCATAGCGGTATTGTAGGCATGAACATTTAGGTGGATTTTAATTCGCCTTTAGTAACATGTTGAACCTAAGAGTGTGGTTTGAGACAGATGATACATGGGATGTTAGGGCATTCAATAGACAGAAAATGTGTTATGAACAAAAATGAACATCATAATTTTGTTTTAGTATGTTTATTAGTAATAATACATACAGTATTTCGAGTATTTTAATTCAGTATCAGAATAGACATTTTATAAATATGTGTGTTATTATTTTGTTTTGCTATTCGAGTGCTTAATTATTTCTGTTGAAACTGTTTTATATTGAAACTCCTGAATTATTCAATTTTTTAATGTTATCATGCTTGCATGTGCAAGCATTGTTTACAAACAAACAGGTATTATAACTATGTGACATTGCTGAAATTGATGAATATATTAAGAAGTTTTTGTTTTGTAGGGTGTTCTTTAGCAATGTTATAATTCATATTTTAACCGTAATTTGAAGTAAAGGTACCTTTCGCATCTTAATTGAGGATTATGACGACCGAGGGTCATTTGTGCTTGTACACTTGGTCGACATTTGCTTTCATGGCCTATAATATTAGGTGGGATATACATGGAAGTGGATGTTTGCATTAGCTTGATTTGGTTAGGTAATAATCTAGCAATACTTTACTGGCTTGTTGGTCCGCTTCGGCGGAATGTTCAATGATCTGGTGAACTTGCTCGATTACATTTCAAAATTTAGTTTTTTCTGTGAGCACTGGATTTGGCCCACAAGTTGTTGCTATACTTGGTATCTCCTAGGTGTCTCTTTGGCATTAAAATTTTTACATGGATAGGACATTACAGTGCTAAATATAGCTACTGCCATTAAAATTTTTGCTATTGTGCACCGGCTAATTGCTATTGCCTGATTAATTGCTGGGTGCTTGTCACTGCTGAATAATTCTATAGTGTTGGCACGAAATTGGTTTTTGTCGACCGAAATGTTGCTAAATTATTGTCCAAGTATTATGCAAGACAGATACATTGTGTTTTGCTATTGTCTGTGCCATATTGTATGGCCGAAATATTGATAAATTATTGTCCGGATATTATGCATGACAGATACATTGTGTTTTGCTATTGTCTGTGCCATATTGTATGGCAAAAATATTGCTAAATTGTTGTCCGAGTACTTTACGCGTATTGTGCGCGGAAGAATGATTATGTAACAGTTATTAAACGGTGGCATGTGTATTGTACACACCTGAATTTTTGCTATTATTAAATTAAATCATCCTTCATTGTGAAGGTTTAATTTTGCACGGCAGAAATATTATTATAGTCGTACTAATTGATTGTACTGATTTAGTGCATGGCAGAAACATAACTAATTTTAAGTTTACTTGAGGGTGTCAGCAATTTTGGTCCTCGGTTGTTAGAATTTTCATTACATTTTCTTGGCCTGGGTCACAGCGTGTGACAAAATTCAGGCTAAAACAATTATTGTCAGAAAGATGCGGCCATTAAAACTATCCAAACTTGTGTTAGGGACTTTATTAATGTCTTGTTATTGATAAAGTATTATGCAATATGTTTTTTGTGAATCAGTTTCAAATAATTAAAACAGGTTTTTCAAAGAATTCTGGTTTATTGTGTATAATTCAAGTCCTTAAATAATCTCTTTTAAATCATTATGACTGAACAAGAGCTATGCAAAGTGGGGCAATATACACCAATGTTCCTGATCAAATGAGGGTAAGCACCACAACTCAATTAAACCATGAGAATTTTACTTAATTGACTAAACATTTAACAAGTAATATGAAATAATATAACTCATGAAATAAATATTCATAAATTCATAGTAAATTTTACTGCACCTAGTTACCAGCTAATCTTGGTCTTTGTAGTGAGTGCACAAGGAAGTACCATTAGAAACAAAATTGTGAGTTTATGGGCAAGGTTTGAAGTGTCTGCTGAATATAGAAATAAACCAAGCTGCCTCTTGCAGTTTTAACAAGCTCTGAATAAGGAAAACTAACCTCCTTGAGAGATCAATATGCCATTTTTGAACTGACAATTACCAGTCACAATGCCATCATCTAAGCAGAGACATAAACATTTTAACACAACTATTTTTCTAACCTCAACATCCATCACTTCGAAAGAGGATGATTCTCCAGATTCAGAATTTCCATCATTATCTTTGGAGGCAAATACTACTCTCCGCTTCTTGGAGGCAGAGTTTCCAGACAATGGTTTCAGAATGGATCTCTGTGGAGTTTTCATGTTGGATGGAGTTCTCAGTGTCTGTGGTGTCTTCAGTAGTGCTTGGGTCTTCAAATCACTCGTGGTATCTGATGGTATAATCTGAATAAAGAGTTAAAGTAACTAGAACTGTCACAGGAGTGACTCATACCCCCACCATACGGTCTTGTCACAGAAGAATGGCAACCATAAGAAATCTTAAAAATACTTAGTCTTTGGAGTACTTCATCCTGGGCTTCCACATGTAAGTAATACTAGTATAATACTAGTATAGTAATACTAGTAAATATATTAAATCTCTAATATTAGAGATACACTAAAAGTGAATACAAAAAAGTGTCTTACCGACCCATGTTACCACAGAAAAATGTGTTTACTTTTTACATAGGACTTATAATAAAAAAAGTTAGAAAAATACCTAAAATATTGAAAATCTAAAAATAGGATTTCTAAAAATAGACTAATTCCTGGAATTTAAGGGGAAGAAACTCCATACAAAAGTTAAAAAAAGGTTACTTCCCTTTGGCTCTAAGCCAATCAGAATGAGATATAGTGAAAATACATCAAAATTAACCTTAAATTCTAGGTAAAAGGGGACACAATTCAAGAAAAATTAGTTTCAGAGTTATGCACCTTGTGTCACATGATGTGGGTGATGAGGTGGAACATCTATTTTAAGTCTGAATCAAATCCATTTGGTAGTAACTGAGATATAGTGAAAATACATAAAAATTAACCTTACATTCTAAGTAAAAAGGGGCATAATTCATGAAAAATTGGTGTCAGAGTTATGCACCTTGTGTCACATGATGTGGGTGATGAGGTGGAACATCTATTTTAAGTTTGAATCAAATCCATTTTGTAATAACTGAGATATAGTGAAAATACATCAAAATCAACCTTAAATTTAAAGTAAAAGGGGACATAATTCATAAAAAATTTATGTCAGAGTTAAGCACCTTGTGTCACATGATGTGGGTGATGAGGTGGAACATCTATTTTAAGTTTGAATCAAATCCATTTAGTAATAACTGAGATAGAGTGAAAATACAGCAAAATTAACCCTAAATTCTAAGTAAAAGGGGACATAATTCATGAAAACTTGGTGTCAAGAGTTATGCACCTTGTGTCACATGATGTGGGTGATAAGGTGGAACATGTATTTTAAGTTTGAATCAAATCCATTTGGTAATAACTGAGATAATAGATTTCGGGACGGGACGGGACGGGACGCGACAAAACTGACTCCTATATACCCCCCTCAAACATGTTTGGTGGGGGTATAATAATATAATTCCAAAGCAAAAGTATAACCTTTAAGAAATACATTATATACTGTGCTTTGCAAACTTTCATACAAATGTACTAGTATTCAGAAATTAAAAAATTACCCGGAACATGGGAACTAATGACAAAAACAGAAGGGCTCAGAGGGCCTTGTATGCTCAACTGATCCAGTTCTTACCCCAGATACTGTAGAATATGGTAAATAAGCACATATTCAAATATAAGCGCATATCAAAAGTAAGCGCTTAAGGCCTAATTGTTATTCCATATGGGATAATAAGCGCATGGTATGCCCTTCCCATATTTTTGTCTCAAAAGTAGGCACATATCCGATTTAATACTGGTAAACGAAAAAAAGATGCACCAAAAAGACTTAATCAACAGTATTATACCGTGATAATTGTTTATCATGTGTTCTTACCTGTTGAATCACCATGGTGTTAAAAGATTTTAACGTCTATTGTCTTGTAAAATGTTAATCGTTTACGATCATCATGCTTTCTGAGTAAATGAAAATAAAAGTACCAGAAAAGTTGCTTGCGTTGTCACTACAGTTTGTCTTTCTTGTGTAAATTTATAATCTGTGAAAATAATATGGATAAAATACCTCTTTAATGCAAATCCTATTCTAGGAAAAAGAAATTAAAAATTGTTGACTTTTATAAAAGATGTGGGAGTCAGTGTGACCCTACCTTTGACCTTTGGACCCCACAAGTATTAGAATTCATCTACTAACAACTTGCAATCATTCTATGAAGTCTGACAACTGTTGGACCAACCTTCAACAATTATTAATTGGAATCTGAATGGTCTACCTTTCCAACGCCAGACCAACATGAGCAAAACAATATATCCACATATTTTCTTTCAAAAGTGGGTAGAAAAATATCAGAAACTACATATATTATACCTGAGGTGTTCTAGGAGGCAGGACTGGTGTTGGTATTTTACTTGCATTTTTTTTCTGGTACGTTTTGTCTGGAAAAGGGCTTGTCTGTGCTACACTTGTGGTTGTACTCTTGATGTACATCTTCCCTAGTTCTTCTTGTAAATCCTTCAACTCTTCATCCTATATTTGTATTAAATTTCATGAAGATCTATCAATGGATTATTTTGTTATATAGGAATTTATGGTTTGTAAAATAATTCAAGGACAGTAACTCTAAACTAAATGAAATGATCCTGATAAAACAGCTAATGCATCCCCCATAGTGATCTACATTTATGTAGTTTCATGAAGATCAATCAACAGGTTACTTAGGTACAGTAAAAAGTCCCATTTTTTTACCAAATGAAAGGGAAAACTGCTTTTTCTTGTCAATCAATTTTTGAGCAAAGGTCATTTGCTAATTATTCATTATGTGAGGTTTGATGATTCTAGTAAAAATACTTTTTGAATTATAAGCATTTTCAATTATGATGCTAATCTACATGTTTGCTTTATTTTACAAATATTCACTAGATAGGCTTTAAACATACCAATATTTATTTACTAAAATACATAACACATACCTTTTGCATATTCTGTTTCTCAAGTTCCTGAACCTTGGTTTCTTTTTCACTAAAGTTTTTCTGGAGGTTCTCCTTAAAAATAAAGTACAACAAAAATGTTTGAATGTTACACTGTCAATAACATTAAAAAGAACGAATTAATACAATCAGAAACAATAAAGATTAATTTTTCATATTAATCTCATTTATTATGGCTTAATTGACCTGGTTAACTATTTATTATTAAGCTTGCCCTAATTTGTCGTCTGCTGTCCATAAACCTTGACATGCATGCAAGTCACGTGACATATAGGTATAAATGTAAGCAACACAGTCTTCTGTCCTCTTTCAATACCAGTAAATCGAAGCTCACCCACCGCACTGCAATAACTTTTTATATTACTAGTTTGTAACTGTATATGGAAAATGAAAGTTCAATTTTTCTGCCGTTGAGATTTTGTATATTTCAGTTTGTTTCTTAACAACGTATGGCAATGTATGGCAAACCCGGCATCTCTTAGCACTATCGTCGGTATACAAGAGGGATATATTTATTTTCCTGGATTTCACTATAAGAAATCTGCATATCGAAGCCGACCACAGTTGACCAGTAAGACTCGTAGAATAAATATGACAGTGCCTAATACGTAACAGTCGTTTAGAGTTTGGAGGAACTGAGGCAACGAGACATTGGTATACCATTGCTATTCTAGGAAAGTAGGTCTTACATTTGCTGAACTGAAGCTGAAAGAATTTATAATTTGATTAAATTTCCAAGTGTTTATGATAGTGGAGTGACTTTAATATTCATGAAGTTCCATTTACATTTACGAGGAGATGCTGTCTAAAAACGAAGCTTGAATGCAGTTTATGCGGGGAGTGACTTAAATATTCATAAGTTTCCATTTACAAGAAGATGATGACTAAAAAAGAAGCTTGAAAGTGAAAGCAGTCTATACTGGGGATTGACTTCAATATTCATAAGGTTCCATTTGTGAGGAAATGGTGACTAAAATACGAAGCTTGGAAGCAGTTTATGCTGGTGACTGACTTTAATATTCATAAGGTTCCATTTGCGAGGAAATGATGACTAAAATACGAAGCTTGGAAGCAGTTTATGCTGGTGACTGACTTTAATATTCATAAGGTTCCATTTACGAGGAAATGATGACTAAAACGAAGCTTGAAAACAGTTTATGCTGGTGACTGACTTTAATATTCACGAGGTTACATTTACGAGGAAATGATGACTAAAATACGAAGCTTGAAAACAGTTTATGCTGGTGACAGACTTTAATATTCATAAGGTTCCATTTACGAGGAAATTATGACTAAAACGAAGCTTGAAAGCAGTTAATGCTGGGTGTTTTAAAAATAAATGTTACTTTGTATTTTAATGCATATTATATACAATGTCATTATTTTTAAGCTGTAAGAATATATTGTTAATGATTCATGTTTTATTCAGATGTCTATATATTTCATAAATGTGCAATTGTCATAGAGATACATTATATAAAATATTTTCTGTCATGACGGCAGAACATTTTAACATATGGGGGCGGCCAGGAGTTGACATGCATTCATTTTACCCCTTATTATAAAGCAGCCAGGATTTCACATAATAGATACATTTGTTTTACCACCTATAAATTTAATTTGCCTAGAGTGTCGTCTGTAGGTGGATAACGGTTTATAGGGTTCAAAAAATTATTTTCTGGGTTCTAAAATTATCTTTGGGTTAAACGAGCTTTAAAGTACTTGCTAGATTAGCTTTGACTAAAGCGGTCTTTAATAGCTCCTATTTTGCTAGGCCATTTTGTAGCAAAACTATAGTTTCATGTTGCACTGGTGGTTGGATTAATAGGTACTGCGGTGTACCTTGCGGTTATATCAATCGCCGAGTGGCGGCGAAAGTAGCACTAGTAATGCTTTGCGGTTCTATCTAGTGCCGTGTCAATGAGTAGCAAAGCGGTATAGCAGCATGATTGCACTGGTGGTTGGATAAACAGGTACTGCGGTGTACCTTGCGGTGGTTGGATAAACAGGTACTGCGGTGTACCTCGCGGTGGTTAGATAAACAGGTACTACGGTGTACCTTGTGGTTGTATCAGTCGCCGAGCGGCGGCGAGAGTAGCACTAGCAATGCTTTGTA
Organism: Mercenaria mercenaria; assembly: GCF_021730395.1. NCBI lineage: Eukaryota > Metazoa > Mollusca > Bivalvia > Venerida > Veneridae > Mercenaria > Mercenaria mercenaria. The sequence goes on from NC_069364.1 coordinate 50,846,644, forward strand.
TCTGGCGATGTTTATGTAGTGCATAGTTATTACAGATATGACACCGAACGGCTTTATTAGTGCAACAGGGGTGGGGGCTTCCCAGGGTTTCTTGTAAAGTCCGCTCTTGGTCGCTCCTATGTGCATGTCTTTCCATAGTTATAATCTGTGGATCGAACAAACTTCATTAGTGTCATCTGATGAGGTTTATTACGTCCGTCATGACCAATACCGCCATTCATATTTTCAATTATAATCTTGGAAATACTTTTTAAAAGTAAACTTGATGGAGTTATTTATATGCGGCAATGTAATAACTGTTATTAAAATATGAACTATCGCATGGCGTTGTTGTCATTGGTATTTAGCAATTGAGTCCTAGTATAATGGTGTGCAACTTAAACACAAGTTTCTGAAAATCAGGACTGTGGCACCTTTGGTATTTTCAATTAATGGATAAGTCATAGCCATGACAACCACTTCTTTCTGAAGGTTGCTAGATTACTGGACATCATTTCTATATGCCTGAATGGACATGTTTTGTGATATTGCTGGACAGGTCTGTCTTTCAGTAATTTTGTTTCCACTTAGCAACTCCAGAATGCATCAACCTGTGAACTTGAGACTGCTATATGCATGCTCATATCACAGGCAATGAATGTCAATACTGATTTTGAAGACATAAGATAGAGGTCAAGGTCACACTGACTGTTGGTGCAAAAACTGTTTCTGCTCAAAGTTTTTTAAGACAAGATCAGAGGCCAAGGTCTAAATGACTGTTGGTGCGAAACTGTTTCTGCTCAAAGTTTTAAGAGCAACTTGACCTAAAATCATCAAATTTTGCAGGAATATTGCCCATGGGCTGTTGGTGACCACCAGTGATTTTGAGGCCAGTGGTAAGGGGTCAAGGTCATAGTTGTACTCTTGTATTATGTAAGAAAAAGGCATTCATACCTTAAATATTCCAATAAAATTATTATACATGTCTATCTGTTATCAGTGTCTTACTAACCATTTGATATCCAGAGTCAGAAATAGTCTTCCTCAGCTGTTCAATTTGACTGTTTAATTTAGAAACTTTGTCATCCATCTGAAAAATAAATATCTTCAAGACTAAGGATTTGTCAGCAAACTATTGTTTTGATCATCATTATCAAAGTCTTTAAAAACATTTCTAAAGATGAAATTCAATAAAACAAAGTATAAGGTAGCACCAATGATCTGCAGGCAGTGCATTTTATTGTAAATTGTTTACATTTGTTTTTATTATAAGGAAAAACAGTTGTACAGTATGTAAAGAAACTCATACCTCTTTCTTATGTTTAGTTTTCATTGTCTCAAGTTTATGCTTCAATGTTTCAACCTCTTTCTCCTTCTTGGTAAGATTTTTGTCAAGGTCAGATCTGTAACCCTGCATTATGGAGCTCATTTCTGTCCTCTGAGATTCACACTGAGAAAACATCTGATCTTTTTCTGCAAGACACTTTTCTGCATACTCTTTTGATTCTTTGGCCTGCAAAAATGTTTAAAGTTCTGTAAAGGAATAATGAAAGCCTTGCTAGATAATCAGTATTATATCCAAATATTCCATTTACCAATTAAATGTTACTTTTGTGCATTGAGACAGGTATAAATCACACTGTGACTTCAAGCAAATCAATGAATCACACTATGAACTTTTTTTTTTTTAAATTTAACCCCAATATATATTCACAATTTTCAGATTAAATTATCCCGAAATCTGATAAAAAATTATAGTTGTTTCCTGTCAATAACCATATGAAAAAGGATTTTTAGCTACATGTACAATTTAATTTTGCTTGCCGATTTTGAAATAATTTTTTAGACAATGTCAGTGACTTCCATTAATGTTTTTGTGAATGATCTTAATCTGCAAATGCAACCCCAAGAAAAGGGCCTTCTTGATATTACTACCGGGAACATCACTTTTTTTAAAATCAAAATAAAAGGTTTTTTTTCTTTCTGTAGATACAATATATGGTTAATGTAAATAACAAAACTAGTTATTATAACAATATTATACTGAATAATCCCACAGCATTGCAATCTCTTACAATTTTATTTTCCAGAAGACATATATCTAATTATTACACTGGTTATGACCTACTAAAATGAGGTAATTGAAAAAAAGAAAAGGAAATAAAGCTAACTAAACTGCTAGCAAATTATTGAAATCAGTCTTTAAATTCCATGCAAAAAAATAACAGGAGTAAGGAAAATGGAAGTTAAAAACATTTTATAGTCTCAGGTTATTTCTGCAGCATGTTGTCTGACAAACACTAGCATATAGCAGAATCAAAGCAAAGGACTTCAAATAATGAATCTTACTGTCTTCTCAGCAGTCTTCAACTCTTCTTGCACCCTTTTCACATGTTCATCTTGTTCCTTGATCTTTGACTCAAGTTCTGACTTGGATGCAGCTTCTGTCTCCATGTCAGATTGCAGCTTTAAAAGTTCCAGATTTTTGCTTTCCACACACTTATTTTCAGATGTTAACTTCGATTTTAGGCTACGTATCTGGAATGATAAAAGTAAAGACCATCTATGTAGGTCTAAAATACCAGTAGCTCTGTATGTAACAGTTATCATAACTTACTTCTATTGATAAAATGAAACTAAGGTCAGCCATGAAAAAATTTATGAAAAAAGTGAATAAAATTCAGAATGAAAAAGTTGCTGCTCAAGTATCTAGCCATATCCCCCAACTGAGAACTGTTTATGTCATGGCAAAATGTAATCTGCCAGGCGATTCATTTGTGAGTTTGATGGAACTCCAACAATTAAATGGAGTTTCAGTCAGCAGAGCTCCAGATAAGCTGCGTATTTGCGTATTTACGCAATTAAAATTGCAGAAAACCCAACTGAATTCATACAGTGTGCGTACTGAAACACAAGTAAAATTCCTAATACCCAATTCGTAAAAAATCGCTTGCGTATCGCATTTTCCTTATAACTAGAAAGGGTACGAGACTTTAACACTAGATTTGACTGACTGGTTATATGTTACCGCAGAACAGGTTTCAATTTATCGGAAAAATTACAGGACCATTCAGTCGGCTGATCTGTGTTATTTGGACGCTTTGTAAACAATTTCTTTACGCTGATAAAATGTAAAAGAATTGGCAGAAAAAAACATTGTTGCAGCACAAACAAACAAATTAGTGGGATATTTTGCTGTTCAACAATGACAGTTATTTGTTTGTGACGATGTAGTGTCACCAATACTGGATGACATCTTTTTGGAGAATGCATATTGCGGTAATCATTCGGGATATTGTGGATGAACTGACCTCTGACTGCATTAAAAGTGAAAAAGAAAACAACAGTATGAAACATTCATTACAATTTTAAATACATTTTTGTATTAAACATTGAAGAGCGCCATTAAAATACTTAGTCGGTCCTGTTTAATGATATATACCATGTATACTGTAAGCAAAAAATACTCATTTGTTAGTGCGAGATTGGTAAAATACCCAATTGGTTTTAGCAAATACCAAATTACTTTTGAAAAGGCTGGGTAATGATATTATTTTTACGCAATTCAAATTTCCAATACCCAATTCAGACAAAAAGTGATGGGTAAATACCAAATTGCACCAAAAGTTTATCTGAAGCTCTGAGTCAGTGATTATTATAAAAAACCAGAAATAGTGACCGAAATGGAAACTGCTATTACCCATGTGATAGAAAATAACATGTGGGATGACATTAAATTAAGTGATTATGTAGGTGTCATGCTTGATGAAACATGTGACATCTCAGTTGAAAAAAAGACTAGTTATCTACATTCGCTATGTAAAAAATGGAAAAGTCCAGGTTGTATACGTAGGAAATAAATTACCGACTGCACGGCAGAAGGCATCAAGACTTCCCTGCTTGATTTTCTATTAACAGAAAAGGGCTTGGTGACACAGACTGATCACCAGTATGACCTATCAAGAATTATGGGACTTGGTACTGATGGGGCATCGGTAATGGTTGGATGCAGAAATGGCTTCGACATGAAACTAAAACAGCACAATCCAATGTTGGTACAGGTTAGCTGACTTGTGATTCTTTCAGGGTAAACTGTTCCATATATTATAATTGCACAAACTGAAGAAAATTTCATTTCCCAAATTTAAAATTAATTTTTTGTTAGAAAAATAAATAGGATCTAATATTTGAATGCACAGATGTTAATTTTTTAGCTAGTTGTTTCGTGATACTTCATGATGATCAGTCTGAATGTCACTTTACTGATCAGTACTTTCATCTATTATACATTTCAGGTTCACTGTGTTGCCCACCGAATGAATCTTGCCGCGTCACAAGCAAGCATGGGAATCGAATACCTGGAAGATTTTAAACGGTTCATTCACTCTCTTTACATGTTTTACTCAGACTCGTCTGTGTGCTATGATAAGCTTCGAGATCTACAAAGTTGCTACATGGAAAGGCTAAGCAAGTGCCTGAGGGAACAAGTGAGGTGGCTTTCAATTGAAGCTGCAGTCAAAATGATTTTTGACTATTATGATTCAATAGTCATGTCTCTGGAAAATGATTCTGACAGTACTGGTAAAGCAGCTGGTATTTACAAGTTTGTTGCATCTGTCATATTCTTACTTACAGCTGCACTCTTAATTGATTTTCTAAGTGTGATTCGAATATTAAGTCTAACATTTCAGAAAGACCATGTCAATCTGTCTAGTATCAGAAACAATGTAAACAGTACTGTTGATACACTCAAAGCAATGAAAACTGGTTCAAATACAGTTGACACTGCTTTGTAAGCCGTAGGTCAGATTCCTGCTGTTGGTGAGAAAAAAATCTACAAAGGAGTTGAAATCTATGACAATCAGCCTATCAGGCAAAGGTTTTCTTCTGTCAGGGAAAAATAAATACATCAACAATTTAAAAGCAAATATAAGAGACCGGTTCCCGGAGGATCAGTTAGATATTATTGATACATTGGATGTTTTGTTCAATCCAAAGAGATACCAAAACCAGGGTGGGGAAATTCATGCTTATGCACATAACCAGTTTGATCTGATTTTACAGCATTATGGGCAGATTATTAACCAAAATAGAATGAGAAATCATTTCTTGAATTTCAAACTCTTGGCTATGTCATACAAAACAACACATGCTTTTGACAACTTCATTGAACTTATCTTGACTGAACATGCACATGTTTATCCAGATTTTGTAAAAGTAGCAGGTATTGCTCTAGTTATACCAGTCTCCAGTGCACCCTGTAAAAGAGGGTTTTCACACCAAAATGCTCTGAAAAACAAAGTAAACAAGAGCTGTCTCCGTAGGATGACACATGCCCCCGATGGCACTTTGAATGAATAGTTATGGCCGATGTTAGAGTTTAGGACCTTTGACCTACGGAGCTGGGTCTTGCGTGCGACACATCGTCTTACTGTGTCACACATTCATGCATAGTTATTTTAAAATCCATGCATGAATGACAAAGATATGGACCAGACATGCCCATCAATGCACTATCATGAAAAATGATCTTTAACGTCTAAGTGTGACCTTGACCTTTGAGCTACGGACCTGGGTCTTGCGTGTGACACGTCGTCTTATTGTGGTACACATTCATGCCAAGTTATTTGAAAATCCATCCATCGATGACAAAGATATGGACCGGACACGCCCATCAATGCACTATCCTTTAACATCTAAGTGTGACCTTGACCTTTGAGCTACGGACCTGGGTTTTGCGCACTGCATGTCGTCTTACTGTGGTACACATTCATGCCAAGTTATTTGAAAATCCATCCATCGATGACAAAGATATGGACTGGACACGCCCATCAATGCACTATCATTTAACGTCTAAGTGTGACCTTGACCTTTGAGCTACGGACCTGGGTCTTGCGCACTGCACATCGTCTTACTGTGGTTCACATTCACGCCAAGTAATATTAGAAAATCCATCCATCAATGACAAAGATATGGACCGGACACGCCCATCAATGCACTATCCTTTAACGTCTAAGTGTGACCTTGACCTTTGAGCTACGGACCTGGGTCTTGCGCACTGCACGTCGTCTTACTGTGGTACACATTCATGCCAAGTTATTTGAAAATCCATCCATCGATGACAAAGATATGGACCGGACACGAAAATTGCGGACAGACCGACAGACGGTTCAAAAACTATATGCCTCCCTTCGGGGGCATAAAAATTGCCTGAACCCTGATAGACTGAACAGATTCCTAATGATTAAACTTCAAGGTCAAGATGTTACTCATGTGGATTTCTTGTCTGTTGCCAGGGAATTTAATAGACTGAAAAAAGAGACTGAAGTAAATAGTTGTTGACTGTTGTTCTGTTAGTGTTAAATTGACAGTTTTGACACATTGTATGACAGTATCCAAGTCCCTGGTCTGAAGTGAAATAGGTGTTGTTCTGTTCTATCTATCTTACATAACCGTCGAACCCCTTGCGGGGACGTAGACGTTTTGCGCTTCAAAATCATAAAGAGAAAGAATATAGTGATAAAAATTTAGAGTGGAAGAAACTAAAAAAAATAACTTTGGTGAAATAAAAGATTAAAACTTGAGTTTGCAGGATTAAACTAGGACGAGACATGTTCAAGGCTGCAAACTGCGGCACTGACTTGCTCTAGGGTAGGGAGGTGGGCGACACTGGGGGGAAGTTGGTTCCAATGGTACACCGTTCTCGGAAAATAAGAAAACTTGTAATAGTCAAGTTCTATGTTGACTTTTAAATTGACTGTGTATCCAACAAACCGAAGTAAATTTCTGTTTACTGATATTCAAGAGACTGAACTTGAAGTGAAAAATGTTTTGTTCTGTTAAATTAATGTCAATTTAATGTGTAAACTTAAACTTATTTTGTATCAAAGAGACTAGGTGTTTACTGTTCAGTTGTTCTGTTAGTTTCAAGACTATGTTGACAATTATACTACACCCAGTTGCATAGAAAATTGATCCATATTACTTGTCAACCCTTACAGAAGAAAAAGGCTTGCTGTGTACTCTTGCTGTGTACATACAGCGTATATGATGCGTACATGATGTGTAGTGAAATCAAGGGCTTTAAATAGTACGCAGGATATACACCGCACATACACCGATAGTACGTTTGTAGTACACTTTTGACATGCAAATGAGCTCTGCCGCGTACTACTTGCTGCGTACATGCTGTGGACTACATAGTACACAGGATGTACGCTGGAGGAATTTAGTATGCGGGAAATAGTACGCAGCATGTACGCGGCACATACACTTTTCACATGCAAATGAGCCTGCGGTGTACTACCCCTGCGGCGTACATGCTGTGTACTCCTACGGCGTACATGCTGTGTACTCCTGCGGCGTACATTCTGTGTACTCCTGGCCCGAATCCTGCAGCGTACATGCTGTGTACTCCTGCTGCATACATGCTGTGTACTCTTGTGGCGAAACTGCTGTGATAATGTAAATTCCTTACCCCACCAACTTTCTTATGCAAATGCTGATCATTTGGACAGAAAAAAACAGAAAAAAGATAAGTGACATGCATCAATAAGTATTTACCCTTACCAAAATAATGTAGATTGATGTTATCAAATAAATTAGTATGCTTTTCTTCATCCACTTTTCAATGAAATAAATCAGTTTTTGTAGCATGTAATTTAGTAAACATCTGAAGAAAATGGCGTAACTGCATCAAGGGGAAACAACTTTAATGCAACTAAATATAAGTGTTATAAATTTCGAAGTATCTGCGGTGTACATGCAGTGTACTATTTTCTTGTACAAGTCCCTCCTGCGTACATGCAGTGTACTCCTTAAATTTTCAGAGTCTGTGCTGCGTACTTGAAGTGTACTAGTGACCTCCTGCGTACATGCTGTGTACTCATCGAGATAGTACGCGGCATGTACGCGGCATGCGGTGTATGTAAAATGTACTCCTCTGGCGTACTACTGTGTTCGCGGCATATACACAGCAAATACGCAGCATGTACGCCACAGAGGCTTGCTTCTGTAAGGGAACTACCGTATTTTGGTGTGTATAGGTCGCACTTTTTCTACCCATTTTGCTGCCTGAAAAAGTTCCTGCGACCTATACGACAGAACATTGCCAGCAGTTTTTTTTTCGGGCCAATTTTCTGACCGTAGCTCTCGCAAAATTACGTGCATCTGTTATGAACGAACAAAATGGACAAAAAATATCAATATCGGCGGCTTTTCAACCAATAGCGGTTACTTTCAATAAAATATATCGTAAATAACCCATACAGAATATTAAAATTACGAATGACTTTAATTCAAAGATGTTTTTGCAGTCTGAATTACGTTTGTTTCTACTTTCGTTTTACTGGACGCCATTGACATGTACTCCGGGTTGGATAAAATCCGGACAGATCCGTCCTCCATTCCAAACATTGTTTATACCAATTCTTAGCGTATTAAAAAACTTGAAAGATAATTTTTTACTTTTGATTTTTAAATAAAAGAAAAAAAATCCAAAAAGAGATATTTTGTTAATCTTTTTACTCAGAATCAAAAGAACGCGGTTAATTACATGACACGGAAAGGTGTTATAATTGCTGTACAAACAATTCACACTTAAACTTGCATGATAACAGAATGTAAACGCAAACCGTCTGCTGCCAATTAGTGTCAAAAAGTCGCTTTTCTTTGATGTAGTCTGTTACCGATACTACTGTTAGTACGAAACGGTTGGGAACGAAAATAACACTGTCCGATTTCCACCAATCAGGTTCTGATAATAATTCAGTCCGCGGCATCAATATGGCCGCTGCCATAACTTTTTTGCCGGTAAATATTAAATATTGCTGGGGAAAAATCCGAAATTTAACTGCGACTAATACGCTAGAAGTTAAATTTTCCGACCATTTCCAGAGCAAAAATTAGATGCGGACTATACATTACCGCGACCTATACACACCAAAATACGGTAGTGAAAAATAAAACTTGTTCAATCCTTTATTTGTATATTAATTTATCTTATCAGAGTTACATACATTTAGTCTGTTCAACCTATAGTACATTTAATGATTACACTAGTGTCTACTGTATATAGCTATTAGTGTACTGTAAATTGTAGGTACATAAAGTAAGAAATACAAAGAAAGCGTTTTTTCCCCTGTGGTGCATTTGATGTTGAAACATACATGACATTGTAATTTCTAGGGAAACTGACCAAAGCAAGCTAAAATGTAACTGCCCAGAGGTTAAATACTCTTTTTAGGAATGGGGACTCTCAAAATTGCTCAGGGACCCCCAGAATTGAAAGTTTGGGGGTCCCAGGACCCCCATTTTAAAAATCAAAGGGAAATCCCTGTAGAATCAACATGGTCTTTACTGGTTTGGTGTCTATACAGAGTTGACTTTTGAAAATTTGTACATCCACTGGTGAACGGATTAGTTTTAGATGTTTGCAAACAATATTCACAAAACATGCTATTCTTGTCGAATTTCAACCACACAAATGATAAAGTCCAATCGTCTACAAACTTTTTTTTTGCTTTTAGATTCCGTTTCGATCGGCTCCTGTGCTTCATTTTTGTCACAATTATTGTTCAGATCCGATGACACCCAGGAATTATTTCCATCTTCATTTTTTCCACCGAAAAACTCTTTCAAAGATTTTTGTTTTTTGTCGATTACCTCTTAGTCAGCCATGATTAAATTGTATGATTCAAATTCTATCGATTTTCAGTCAGCAAGCGCCAGGACGAATTAAGTTACAGTGATCTCCCCTTAATTACCTAAAAGGATAGTTTAATCGCGAAAAAATGAAAAACAGTTACGGCGGATTATAGCGGGTTCTAAGGACGCACGTTTGATTGCAAATGCGGGTCCTGTGACAAAATATCGCGTCAGGGACGCAAGAAACATGCATCCGTGAAATCCCTGACAACACAGATATTTTTCAGGATCATTATCACAATATTTAGGGAATATAAATGTTGATAACAAAATAACTGTGATTCACAAGAAAACAGTTCATACTGGAGAGCGGTTTAGGTGGAGATATAGTTTAAAGATTTTTCAATTTTTAGTTCTGGTGGCCCCCATGTCCAACCAAGTAGAATGGTTTGTATAATTTTGGAAGAGGAACACCCAAGGAACATCCATGCCAAGTTACATCAACCTCCAACACATAGTTTCAGAAATGTTGTTTGAACAAAAGTAAGGACTGATGCTGGTGATCACAATTGCTCACTCTGAGCACTGTGTGCTCTGGTGAGCTAAAAACACCAAAACAGAACATGCCCACAATATGCATTAAAAGACTTGGCAATGATCACTTTTGTGAAGTCTGGTGTAATTCGTATTGGTAGTATCGGAGCAATTACCCAGACAAGGTGGAAGTGGAACAAATAAAGGTCCATAAGTCCACTAAAAATCACTGAACCGTAACATGCCTAAACTATGCATAATGAGGCTTGGCACAGATCATTCCTGTAAGCTATGATGGAAATGTGCCTAATAATACAAAAGAAGTGCCCAAAACATGACATCTGATGAATCGTTAGCCATAACACTAAAAATCATTGAACCAGAAATTACTTAAGACATGCACAACTAGGCATGGCAATGATCACTCTTGCGAAGTTTGGTGTAAAAAGGCCCAGTGGTGTCAAAGGAGTTGTATGGACAGCACTGAATCAATATGTCTGCCCCACTACATGTGGGAGACATAAGCCCCACAACTGAAGCAAAACTGACACTTAAATCACAAACCTCTTTTTCCAGTTCTTTGATGTGTTTATTCTTAGTAGTTATGTCTGACTTGAGGCTTTTATTCTTCGTTTCTAGGTCTGATGCCGTCTTCTCTTTGGACAGAAGTTTCCCATGGAGAGCCTCATCCTATATATTTATATATTATGTCAATACCTCTGACAACTTTAACTAATCACCCTATGTAAGATATCTATCAAACAATTCGTCAAATAACCTTATTAATAAAGTAGCCATAGTCACAAATTACTTTTGTTATAAAACAAGCTTGATTTTGAAAATCATCATTATCACTGTTACTGCAAATATCTGTAACTGTAAAGTTGTTTTAAATTGACTAAATCCAGTTCTGTTTACTTTAAGAATATTTTTATTACCAAAGTAATATGTTCTTACAGATTGCTGTCTTTCTTCAAGTAAAGTTTCATTATTCTCTCTTAGTAAAGCAAGTTCTGACTGAAGGGCTGCTATTTCCTCTCTAAAAATAAAGCAGAATAAAACATTTTAAATTTTTAACATATCAGTGACATAAAAAATAGTACTGGTTTGCGAAAGTGGCCAAACCATCTGACATGTCCTACAACAGGTCCAGGCCCAGGCCCCCAAGGTGTGACCTTTGACCCCTAAGTGTGACCTTGACCTTCAAACGAGCCATCCAAAAAAAAGCGCTTTGCATGTCATCACAATGTGGTAAACATTTGTTCTAAGTTTTTAAAATCCTTCAAGCAGTTCAAGAGTTACAGAGCGGACATGAAACAAAGTCATCTGACCTTTGACCCCGAAGTGTGACCTTGAACTTGAAGTGAGCCATCTAAAACATGCCCTCTACATGTCGTCTCGATGTGGTGAACATTTGTGTCAAGTTTCTCTGAAGTCCTTTCAGGAGTTCAAGAGTTACAGGGCGGACACGAAAATTGCTAGCAGACAGACAGACAAACGGACACTGTTGTCATAACATAATACGTCCCTTTGGGCGTATAAAAAGGCCTGGAATGAATTAAAATACTACAATGACCATTCTTTATATGATCTTAGCAACTTTTATAGTTTCATTAGTCTGTGTCAAATATTTTACAAGATATATTATATGCAACATACACTTTTAAACATTCACTAAGTCAAGGACCATAACTAGCTACAGAACACCAGGTGCACAACTTAACATGCTATATAACAATCCTTTAATGTTTTATGACTAAGTCAAATACTTTTGAGATGCATGTGACACTAAACTTTTATGCCCTTTTATACATATTTTTGACTTAGTCAAGGGCCGTAACTGTGGTCTGACTGAGCAAAATCACTGATACAAGAGGACCATGATGGTCCTGAATCGCTCATCTATTCCCACATGACCCAGTTTTGAGTATGACATCGTTTTTTCTATTATTTGACATAGTGACCTAGTTTTTGAGCTCATGTGACCTAGTTTTGAAATTGACCTAGATATTATCAAGCTAAAAATTCTGACCAATTTTCATGAAGATCTAGAGAGGTCACAAGGTTTTTCTATTATTTGACCTATTGACCTAGTTTTCGAAGGTACGTGACCCTGTTTTGAATCTTATCTAGATATCATCAAGGTGAACATTCTCACTAATTTTCATGAAGATCTCATCAAAAATATGGCCTCTAGAGAGGTCACAAGGTTTTTCTATTTTTATACCTACTGGCCTAGTTTTTGACCGCACATGACCCAGTTTCGAAATTGACCTAGATATCATCAAGGTGAACACTCAGATCAATTTTCATGAAGATCCATTGAAAAATATGGCCTCTAGAGAGGTCAAAAGATTTTTCTAATTTTAGACCTACTGACCTAGTTTTTGACCACAGTTGACCCAGTCTAAAATTTAAACTAGATATCATCAAGATGAACATTCAGACCAACTTTCATACAGATCCCATGAAAGGTATGGCCTCTAGAGAGGTCACAAGGCTTTTTTATAATTTGACCTACTGACCTAGTTTTTTAAGGCGTGTGACCCAGTTTCAAACTTGACCTAGATATCATCAAGGTGAACATTCTGACCAATTTTCATGAAGATCCATTCAAGGGTATGGCCTCTAGAGAGGTCACAAGGTTTCTCTATTTCAAGACCTACTGACCTAGTTTTTGATCGCAGCTGACCCAGTTTCAAACATGACCTATATATCATCAAGATAAACATTCAGTCCAACTTTCATACAGATCCCATGAAAAATATGGCCTCTAGAGAGGTCACAACGTTTTTTCATTATTTGACCTACTGACCTACTTTTTGAAGGCACGTGACCCACTTTCGAACTTGATCTAGATATCAAGATAAACATTCTGACCAATTTTTATGAGATCCATTCACAAGTACAGGCTGTCTAGCATACCCTGACAAAAATTAGGGCTAATTTTAGGGCAATTTGTACAAAAAAAATAGGGCTAAAATTAGGAATCTGGTACAATTTTAAGGAAATTTTAGGGCTAAATTTAAGAATTTTCAAATTAAAATATGGACTTTAAAGACCAGGTAATGTACTTACCTTTATGTGATTGACATAAAAGTAACTCACAAATAGTGCTTTATTTACAGAAAAGACGTCTACCACTGGTAAACTGCTTTGAACTGTGCTAAACTGTTTTTTTCTGAATTAGAAGAACTTTTAAACAACATTTAAAACATTTTCTCTTTTTGATCATTGCAAAAAAGTTAAAAAATTAGGAATTTTTGTGAAAAAATAGGGCCTTTTTAGGAATTTCCTTTGATTTTTTAAAAAAAATAGGAATTTTAGCCAAATTGAAAAAAAAAAAAAAAAGTAGGAATTTTAGGGACGCTAGACAGCCTGCAAGTATAGCATCTAGAGATGTCACAAGGTTTTTCTATTTTTAGACCTACTGACCTAATTTTTGACCGAACATGACCCTGTTTCGAACTTGACCTAGATATCATCAAGATGAACATTCAGACCAACTTTCATACAGATCCCATGAAAAATATGGCCTTTAGAGAGGTCACAAGGTTTTTCTATTATTTGACCTACTGACCTAGTTTTGAAGGCATGTGACACACTTTCGAACTTGACCTAGATATCATCAAGATGAACAATCAGACCAACTTTCATACAGATCCAATGAAAAATATGGCCTCTAGAGAGGTCGCAAGGTTTTTCTATTATCTGACCTACTGACCTAGTTTTTGAAGGCATGTGACCCACTTTCGAACTTGACCTAGATATCATCAAGGTGAACATTCTGACCAATTTTCAAGAAGATCTCATAAAATATATGGCCTCTAGAGAGGTCACAAGGTTTTTCTATTTTTAGACCTACTGACCTAGTTTTTGAAGGCACGTGACCCAGTTTCGAACTTGATCTAGATATCATCAAGATGAACACTCAGACCAACTTTCATACAGATCCCATGAAAAATATGGCCTTTAGAGAGGTCACTAGGTTTTTCTATTATTTGACCTACTGACCTAGTTTTTGACCACACATAACCCTGTTTCAAACTTGACCTAGATATCATCAAGGTGAACATTCTGACCAATTTTCATGAAGATCCAATGAAAAATATGGTCTCTAGAGAGGTCACAAGGTTTTTCTATTATTTGACCTACTGACCTAGTTTTTGACAGCATGTGACCCACTTTCAAACTTGACCTAGATATCATCAAGGTGAACATTCTGACCAATTTTCATGACTTCTCATGAAATATATGGCCTCTACAGAGGTCACAAGGTTTTTCTATTTTTAGACCTACTGACATAGTTTTTGAAGCACATGACCCAGTTTCGAACTTGATTTAGATATCATCAAGATGAACACTCAGACCAACTTTCATACAGATCCCATGAAAAATATGGCCTTTAGAGAGGTCACAAGGTTTTTCTATTATTTGACCTACTGACCTAGTTTTTGACCACACATGACCCTGTTTCAAACTTGGTGAACATTCTGACCAACTTTCATACAGATCCCATGAAAAATATGGCCTCTAGAGAGGTCACAAGGTTTTTCTATTATTTGACCTACTAACCTAGTTTTTGACAGCACGTGACCCACTTTCAAACTTGACCTAGATATCATCAAGGTGAACATTCTGACCAATTTTCATGACTTCTCATGAAATATATGGCCTCTAGAGAGGTCACAAGGTTTTTCTATTTTTAGACCTACTGACCTAGTTTTTGAAGCACATGACCCAGTTTCGAACTTGACCTAGATATCATCAAGATGAACATTCAGACCAACTTTCATACAGATCCCACAAAAAATGTGACCTCTAGAGTGGTCACAAGGAAAAGTTTACAGACGCACAGACGGACGACGGACGCCGCGCGCTCACAAAAGCTCACCTTGTTTCTTTGTGACAGGTGAGCTAAAAACCCCAGGTGCACAACTTCACATGCTGAATAATACGCCATTAACGTTTCATAATCCTAGGTCAGATAAGTGCACCCCCAAAAACTTTGGGGGATACAATAAAAGCTACCTAAAAACAAAGTCTGGTGACAATAGGTCCATCAAAACATACTGAAAACCTAGTTAAAATACTTTTAAATATCAAACAATAGTATCAACTACAAAGAGCTGATCTACAAAATCATCCAATTTTTAGGACAAAAAATCTACTTGGCTGTGCTTCTAACATCCTTTGAATTATATTAAAATAAATAATTGATATATACCTCAATTCTGTCTCTGTTGTTTCTTTATGTTTCAGAGTTTCTGCAAGACCCTCATTCTTTTTATTCAATGTCTGAAATGTTATGCATGTATACTGGTGAACAAACTGAATACATGTATAACCCCTAATGTAGAAATATTCTACATATATAATATCATACTCAACTGAGATAATGTTACAAATGAAAAGGAAGTTTACAATGTTTTCATCAATGTAAAATTACAAAATGAAATCTGAACAAAGTTAATCAGAGCTATCCTTAAACAGACATTTGCTCCAATTATCCTGGACTGCAGAAGTGTACTGTACCAATAAAAAAACATTTATATTTTTCATTTTTTGGTCCACAGGAATGGGATACATTTATTAAGAGCAAAACTTTTACTACAGGCCAAGGTTATAAGCTGAAACATACATATCCTGTCAATATGCAAAACAAAAAGATAAAACAAAAAACACAACATTTTGCTGGGGGAAGGATTTAATATTTCAGTAGTATTACATTTTGTGAGATTTAAAAGGTACATGCATGTCCTAATAAAATGCAAAACTTCACTTCATAGTTTAACTTTTCTGTCAGTCTGGGTGCTAGATCCTTTCAAAACTGTAGGAGTTACTCGCACAAGGTTTATATATGAACTGGGCAATAAACAGCATTCTGTAAGATTTCTATAGACCAAAACTCCTTACTGGCACGGTACATTCGTATCATGGCAAGTACACTTTCTTCAATTTTGGGCTGAATCCCTTGAAAACTGCAGGAGTCTGGACAAAGACTTTTGGGACAGATGGACAGACAAGGTGGCAACTATATGACCCCACGCCACTGAAATTGTTCAGTGAGCATAATAAAATGTGTTATACTAACAAACAGAGTGATAACATTAGCAACATAGTTCTTATCAAAACAACACCTTTTACGAAAGTACAGAGATAAGGATATACATAAATTATCAATTCCAGTCAGAGTTTCTTACCTCTAGTTCCTTCTGTAATCTTTTCAGTTGTTCCATTTTCATGGCTAATTCTTTCTGGTTACAACCAAGTTCATTCTGGCATACTTTCATTTCTGCCTGAGTCTGGCTATGGTTATATCTAGGATTCAAATCCATAATGCCAGTTTAAGCTGATATACAAGTTTGTATTAAATGGAAGCTTGACATTGAGTCAAGATTATGATCAGCTAGAATCCAATAAACTAATGGCTCTGTAACATTTTATTATTTTTTGTTAAGTTTAACACAGTCACATTTTAAGACATACAGCAACATTCCAGTTTTTTATGGTGATAGGGTTTTCTAGGTGCCCCTCCATGCATTATTTTATCACAGACAAACACCTAGGTAGAATTAATGACCTTCTGTAAACCAGCTGGAAAGTTTCCTCACATGAAAAAGTGTACACAAAAATGAGGTTTCAAACCTGATGAAGAGCATGTGAATCAAAGTCGGTGACATTAACCACTCAGCCTCTGTATATCTTAACCCAAACCATGGTATAGACAAGAAAAAATATCCCATAAAAGTATATTATCCGTACCAAATAACTTACTGTTCATTCTGTAATTGTTCTTCTAGTAGTTCTATCTTCTGTGACAAGTTTGTTATTTGTTCAGTCTTCTCTACCAGTTCTCTCTGCAAGTCTGTCATGCCAGCCTGAAATATTTTCAAAATACAGAATGTTTCTTGAATTGAACAACTATATTGAAAAACATTGTCAGTTAAACTTTTAAATTGCAGCTTATAAATATCATTGAAGTGTATGGTACCTGTAGTTAAGTATAAACAGCATAATGGATACCATTTTGTTTTTGGAGTAATTTCACTCTTCTTTTTGCAAAGTGAAGGAATATTCACAAACTTCAAGAAGTACTGTTACTGACCCCTTCAAAAAGTAATGGAGTATTTGCAAAGTGCAAGTGTTACTGATTTGTTTCAAGTATTTCCAAATCTCTGAATTCCAAGACCAGTCTACTACTAGAAGAACAATGTCTTCTTTCACTCTTGTGTTGTATTTCCTCAATGGATACACAGCTAAATAACTTTTTTTTTCGCTGCTAGCCTAAATTTCCCTATTCTCAACTTGGTAGAGGAAAACACATTGGACTTGAGAGAACAGAATATGTACATCAGTAGTTACAGGTATATATTAGCATGAATGAATCATGAACCATGAATCTATCTTTTTGGTTTTTATTGCACTTTTAGAGTCACTTTATAATGAAAAAGAAAGGAGATACACTGCTGACATGCTTAAATTTCTTTTGTTCGGTATTATTAAATATTTCATCGCCTAAAGGATATATTACATGTACACACCTAATTGAAATTATATATTTCTGCATTTTATATGTGTATTCTATATTGGTATAAAAATTTCTGACATCCTGGAGACAAGCATCATTTTAGTAGGACACAATTTATAAGACTATGTGCACAACTACTGGATTATACTCATATTATATGCTTTATTAATGCATAACAAAACACAATTTCATTTACCAGAAAATATTGTTTGAATTACTAAACGGTAAATTTGTTACCTTCTTACAGACCATGTCTGACTCAATCACTCTGATTTTTTCATCCAGCTGTAATTTCTCTGTTTCAACTGCTGAAAGGTGAGCTCTGATTTCGTTCAGCTGTAGCTATTATAACAGATGCAAAACATTCCAATAAGCGAAAGATTACTGGAAATTAAAATTACTCCAAAAAAAAAGTAGAACGAAGGACATGCATTTCAGCAAAGTGTTGAGACTACATAAAATATCAAATTGTTGGTATGAAGACTTTACAATAATTTAATTATCAGTACCTTACTAACTATATTTTGATGTTATGAACTGTGAGTTTTCTTTTATATTCTTACTGCATCTATAAAAACTACTTCATACTTACTAAAAGATTAGCTCCTTCTTGTTGGCTTGTAACAAGTTGACCTTGTAGTCCGCTGATCGTTTCTGTCATCTGGTTCAATGTTATACAGTTTTCCTCATGTTTTGAAAGTAACTCGGCCTGTAAATTTCACAATAAATACTAAACATAAGGGTGTTAAGCTGGCCTGCAGTTTGAAATACAGTATCAAATCCTTATTTTTCAATCTACATGAGTAAGTGCAAATCTCAAATCAAAAAATCTTTTTCTAGCACTATTTTTAACCTTTGATATATTGATTCCTATAACAATTTGGGTCATCAATTGATCACAGGCAATTTGACAACTGTAAGCCAAAGTTTCTTTATTCATTAAGCAGAACCATTTCAAGTCCCAAGTTCACTGTCACCTTGATATTACCCAAATGACTCCCAAAATAAAAGAGGTTATCTACTTACCACAGGCATCATTCTATTAAGTTTGATGACTGTAGGCCAAAACTTCTTAAGATATGGTGCAGAAACCATTTTCAGTCTCATGGTCACTGTGACCTTGGCCTTTGACCTTCTGATTTCCAAAACAATAAAGTTCATTGTCTGACCACAAGCAAGCATCCTATGAAGTTTGAAAATTGTAAGCCATCTGTTTTCAGTCTTGAGGTCACTATGACATTGATCCTTGACCCAACAATCCCCAAAACAATAGACAGGAAATCATCCTATAAAGTTTGATGACTGTAGGCCAAATTGATTTTTAGTTATTGAGCAGAAACCATTTTCAGTCTTGTGGACACTGTGTCCTTGACCTATGACCTACCCATCCGGGAAACAATAGGGTTCATTTTGACTACAGGCAATCATCCTATGAAGCCTGATGACTTTACATGAAAGTCATCTTTTCCGTATTGAGAGGAAACCAGTCATCAGTCTCAGGATCATTGCCACCCTGACCTTTAACCAATTTAAACCCAGAACAATATGGGTCCTCTACTGACCACAGGCAGTCATCGTATCAAATTTTACCAAAGTGCAAAGCAAACACTCTCTAGTTATTGATCATAAACCAATGGTCTGATGGTACTGATGGACAAATGCATGAATCAACGATACACCCCTTTTTCTTTGAAAAAAGGACAAAAAAGTAATAAGTGTAAAATAGTGCTGCAAAAGTTTAGGAACTTTTTAAGCATTTTGCCCAGCAACTTTTGAGAAACATGCTTCATAGCTTACATGTAAAACTTTCATCATGAGGACAAAAGGGAGATAACAAAAGCTGAGGCTTTTAAAAAAAACTTCAAATTGTCAGGCATCAAGTATAATTATACCAAATGTACTTACATTTTGCTTTTCAAGTTCAGTTACTCTGTTTTGTAGCTCAGCTTTTTCCATAATCAAAATATCTGAAAAACAAAGAGCGTTGTTAGCATCTACAGTATAACTCACTTCCAACAACTCCTACTGGAATTTACATTTGCTGTAATCCAAACCATTCATGTGCTCCAAGCATTTTTTCTAACATATTCTTTGTCATTCTAAACTGACCATTATGCTGCCCCCAACATGCTATATAGGTCCTTTCTTGCTTAATTGCTATTTAGTCACAGTGTGCTAGTCAATACATCAAACAAACACCATTGCAGTCCTTTGATTACTTAATTATTACTCAATCATCCAGGTGTCTATAACAAGGTTTGTAAATACTAAACTAGATGTGTGTCCATAAGACAAAAGTGACCCCACTTCCTGTCACTATACATGGTTTCAGGATTCTAGGTTATATATTTTTGACATATATGCAACACAAACTAGAAGTTTGTTTATTTTCATTAAGTCAAGGACCATAACTGTGGTCTTTCTTAAATGAAATCCCAAACAGAACACCAAGTGCACAACTTCAAATGCTGTATCACATCCTGTAACGTTTTATGACTCTAGGTCAGGTATATTTTGAGACTGGACATCAACTTTTATGCCCTTAATGCATATTTTTGACTAAGTCAAGGACCATAACTCTGGATTTGCAGAGTGAATGATGATATGTGCATGCCCAGGCCAGGTTGATGATGCATATCAAGTTTTATCTGAATTGGGTGGCTACCCGAGGAAGAGTTGTGTACAAAGGGTACACATGTAGCTGTAATATGACTAAGTCCAAAAAGGCACACAACTCAAAATATAATAATTGGACATGAAGCCCCAAGCCCACTTAAGTTTCATATGAATATGATTAAAAATGGATGGATACTTCAAACATTTTGCCTCCCAGGTCTTCGACATTGTGACATAAAATATCTCCCTGGTCATCAACACAAGGGGGTATGAAGAAAAAAAAAACAAACATAACTTCCTTAAACCACAATCTGGTTGCATTGCACTATTTTTTTTTTTTTTGGCATTTGCATCTGCACTGTTCTATCACAACATGAAATAAACTTTAACTCTTAAAACTTGCAAAAATTAAAGGGAATTCTAAAATCTAGCTAGTACGTCATACTTCAACCTTTTGAGCTTTTCACTTCCTCAAGTAAAGTGCTTGCACTGTCAAAGTCATTTTGTAAAAACTGCAATCTGAAATACAACATTACAACCATCAGCAGGAATCATCGCCTTCTGCTTCAACTTTAAAAAATAAACATTGTGATTGGTAACACCTACAGATGCTCCACGAAATTACTGTAGCATAAAGAGCTTTTCAGTCACGGAGGATAGGTTAAGGAGAAATGTGACAGCAAGAGTTGTGGTTCTTTAACACTGCACTCCCTCTCACTGATCTCTATGAATATGTAAAGCATCAAGTCAATATCTTACATAGTATTTGAGTTAGGCCCTGAACAAGGTTTTCAAAGAAAAGGGAGATAATTCAAAAATGGGCATACAAGTAATTTATATAAGAAATGCTTCCAAACAGGAGAGGTTTGTAAAACCTTTCAGAGGTAACTTTGACTTCAAGCGCTATCAAATGGTGGCTTTGACATTTGACCAAATGAGCCCAAACACAAATGAGCCCAAAAGAGTAAAATCAAGGAAACCAAAATCTTATGTCTTTGCTTTATATGAATATCCAGAGTTTTTCTAACTATTTTTACAGCTATCTGCAAACTGAAAATGACAGATTTATAAGTTTTGTTCAACTTCAAACATTTCATTACTGTGCACCTGCTCATGGCTTCAAATTTCTGCTATTTTCAAGGTACATACTTTATTTGTTTCTGATTTAACTGTTCTTTCTGCTGATCTAGTTCAGACTGCAATGCCTGAATCTGCTCAGAATGTTCCTGTCTTTCTGAATTCAACTCCGTCTGAAGATCTGTACATTTGTTGGTCAACTGTTGAACATTACTTTTACTGTCACTAAATTTCTGTTCTAATTTTTCTTTATCCATCTGCAATAACACAATACATGTCATAAACTATACTAGTACATTGTAGCAGTTTTATAGACAGTACTTATTATGCCCCCTTCGAAGAAGGAGGGGAATATGTTTTGCAGATGTCGGTTGGTCGTCTGTATGTAGACCGATCAGTTTCCGGATGATAACTCAAGAATGCTTGGGCCTAGGATCATGAATGTTGATAGGGTGGTTAGTCTTAACCAGCAGATGACCCCTATTGATTTTGAGATCAGTAGGTTAAAGGTCAATGTCACAGTGACCCCAAACAGTGAAACAGTTTCCAGATGATAACTCAAAAATGCTTGGGCTTAGGATCATGAAAGTTGATAGAAAGGTTGGTCATGACCAGCAGATTTTAAGTCAGTAGATCAAAGGTCAAGGCCACAGTGACCCGTAACAGTTAAATGGTTTCCGGATGAAAACTAAAGAACGCTTGGGCCTAGGATCATGAAAGTTGATAGGGAGGTTGGTCATGACCAGCAGATGACCCCTATTGATTTTGAGGTCATTAGGTCAAAGGTCAAGGTCACAGTGACCAGAAACAGTTAAACGTTTTCCAGGTTAATCATGACCAGCAGATGACCTTACTGATTTTGATGTCAGTAGGTCATAGTCACAGTGATCAGGAACAGTTAAACCTTTTCCAGATGATAACTTGAGAACACTTGGGCCTAGGATCATGAAGCTTGGTCATGGTCAGCAGATGATCCCTATTGATTTTGAGGTCAGTAGGCTAAAGGTCAAGGTCACATGGACCTGGAGCAGTTAAACTGTTTCCGGATGATAACTCGAGAACGCTTGGGCCTAGGATCATGAACTTAATAGGGAGGTTGATCATGACCAGAAGATGACCCTATTGATTTTGAGGTCAATAGGTCAAAGGTCACATTGCACAAGAACAGTATAACTTTTGTGTACAGTGACCAAAGAATTTCTGTCCCTTGTGCAATTACTGAATGCATCAAGGGGGACATTTTATGTTCTACGAGCTCTTGTTTTACTTTATTAAGTCTAAATCCTCTATACTTAATGTTGGGAGTCTTAACTCCCTGTCTGTCTGCAACTATATTCAGCAGACCACACTATCACAAGAGGGCCAGCTGTAACTGCTGGCGGGTGAGCTGCCACTGACGAGAAGAAGAAGCTGCTGCTGTTGAGAGGGGAAGCTACCACTGCTGAAAGGGAAAGCTGCAAGGGCCTGCTACAGATGCCAAGAGATGAGCTGCTACTACTGAGAGAGGAAGCTGCCACTGCAGACAATGGGAGCTGCTGCTGAGAGGAGGGCCACCACTGCTGAGAGAGCAAGCTGCAACAGCTGAGAAGACAAGTTGTCACTGCTGCAAGGGTCGGCTACAGATGCAAAGAGCTGAGCTGCTACTATTGAGAAGGGAGCTACCACTGCTGGGAGGGCAAGCTGCAACAGCTGAGAAGACAAGTTGTCACTGCTGCAAGGGCTGGCTACAGATGACAAGAGGTGAGTTGCTACTACTTGGAGGGGAAACTGCCACTGCCGTGAATGGGAGCTGCTGCTGAGAGGGGGAGCCACTACTGCTGAGAGGGCAAGCTGCAACAGCTGAGAGGACAAGTTGTCACATCTGCAAGGGCCGTCTACAGATGCCAAGAGGTGAGATGCTACTACTGAGAGGGGAAGCTGCCACTGCTGAGAATGGGAGCTGCTGCTGAGAGGGGGAGCCAATACTGCTGAGAGGGCAAGCGGCAACAGCTGAGAAGAAAAGTTGTCACTGCTACAGATGCCAAGAGGTGAGTTGCTACTACTGAGAGGGGGAGTTACCACTGCTGAGAGGGCAAGCTGCAACAGCTGAGAGGGCAAGCTGCAACAGCTGAGAAGACAAGCTGTCACTGCTACAAGGGCGGGCTACAGATGACAAAATGTAAGCTGCTACTATTGAGAGGGGAAGCCGCTACTGCTGCGAAGACAAGTTGTCACTGCTGCAAGGGCTGTCTACAGATGCCAGGAGCTGAGCTGCTGCTACTGAGTGGAGAAGCTGTCATGCCACCACTTCCCAGAAGGCTTGCTGCCACTGCTGAGAATGGGAGCTGCTGCTGAGAGGGGGAGCCACTACTGCTGAGAGGGCAAGCTGCAACAGCTGAGAAGACAAGTTGTCAGTGCTACAGATGCCAAGAGGTGAGTTGCTACTACTGAGAGGGGGAGCTACCACTGCTGAGAGGGCAAGCTGCAACAGCTGAGAAGACAAGCTGTCACTGCTACAAGGGCCGGCTACAGATGATAAAATGTGAGCTGCTACTATTGAGAGGGGAAGCCGCTACTGCTGCGAAGACAAGTTGTCACTGCTACAAGGGCTGTCTACAGATGCCAGGAGCTGAGCTGCTGCTACTGACAGAGAAGCTGTCATGCCACCACTTCCGAGAAGGCTTGCTGCCACTGCTGAGAGAACGAGCTGCTACTTCTGAGGGGTGCAAGCTACCACTTCTGAGAGGCAAGCTTACACTGCTGAGAGGTCGGACTATCACTTATGATAGGGAACTCCTACACAGGGCATGGTTCATTCATATTCTGGAAATATGTGCAAGTTCACTTCATAGTGACTCTTCTGTAAGTTTCAGCCAAATCCCTTAAAATCTGCTGGAGGAGTTATCTGGACAAAGATTTCATGACAGACAGAAGGAAAGATGGTCAAAAGGACAAGGAAGCAAAAATATGCCCTCCTTCAAGAAGCATAATAACCTGAGCTGACTAAACTTGAATACTATAAGCATTTTCCTTTTAATATAAATTAAGTATCAATATACCCGTGTTGTTTCAAGCTGCTTGCTTAGATCATCATGCTTTTTTGTAGCATTTTCCAACTGATCTTTTGAAGTTTCAAGGTCTTGTGTCAAGGAATCTGAAAAACACACATAAAACTGGCAACAAAGGTTACTTTTAATTCATATATGTTGTGAATTCTACTTCGTTTAAGGCCTAACACACCACTACTTGAATGGTGAATTCTGAGCAAAATTTCCAAACAGTGTTTCATTGATCTACAAACTCAGCCTTTAAAACAAAAAACAGCAAATATTCTAGAAATATCTGCACATATAATACTGATCAAGTCAGTCAGAATTCAGACAACTTTTAATGTATCTCATGTGATGTGACTTCCTTTACTTTTTTACAACAGATATATCAATCACGTAGGACCTAAAGTCCTAAAATGATTATGTTTTAATTCTAGATCTTCCCCAAAATCAGTAAGCTTTTCAGTCTTATTCACTACTGCATACCTATAGTTTTCTCCAGATGGTGTATTTTGTCATTATTTTTCTGAACTTGTGCTCTAATGTCACGTATCTCAATATTCTTGTCATCCAGCTGCTGGTTCAAGACTTTTAACTGGGAAAAAGAATAAAGGTATCTTTGTCCTTGAATAGTAAAACTAATGAGAAATAGACCATTTTTAAGATAACAAAAGACAAAGCTTCATATTAGCAAATTTTATAGAATTATAAATCTTATATTTATAAACATTTAAGGAAACAGAAAAAAACAATACTTGGCTATATATGGTAATGTGCTTGCTACACTAATTCTTCCATTCTTTGTGTTTAAAGGAAGAGCTGCAACAGGGATTAACACTTGGTTCATACAGCACAGAAACAAGAGTCTAGATGGTTTAACTTGAGATGTATTTCTTTAATACCTCAATTTTTTTTCAAGTAAGCCCAGGGTGAAAACAAGGAGAAGTTATAATTACTACATGTACTAAAATTTGATGAAAAAGAATATATCCTTATTTCATAAATGCCTCTTTCTACCATGATTACTGGAAAATTTTAGATGCACAATCTATTTAATCGTTTATAATATTAGTACAGGACTGACGATGTAATTCTTGTAATATTTAATATAATTTATATATCCATAATCGCATATAATTAATTGACAATGACAATGATGTAATTCTTGTAATATTTAATACAATTTATATATCCATAATCGCATATAATTAATTGATCATAATTTTTCTATACTAGGTCACATTTAAAGACTACTTGTGTTTTTCAACTATGTCCCCCAAGTATTGGAATTTATATGCACACTATCTATAAATATATGAAGTTTTGATTTAACACCTCATATATCAGACTCCCTGAATTTCCTACTTCAATTTACCTGCACCTTCATACACAGTCAATAAATTTCCTTCAGTGAAATACCTAAGCCATAAATGACAGGAAAATGATGTCAAAATTTCACTAAAGTTTAAAGTAATGATAGACAAGTGGTTTTAACTGGTATAAAAACATAAGTTAATTTAACATACCTTTGTCTCAGCTTCTTGTTTGCTATGTTTCAACTCTTGTCCTAAACATTCCTTCTCCTCAGACAACACAGAAACTGCAAATAAACACTTGTTTCAACAATTCATGCTAACAAGGCCCCTGGTCTGAAAATTTACTAAACTGACCAAAGCTACTTACCGTAAAAACTTGAATATATTACGCAGCTTTTTTTACGATTTTTTTCATTTTCTCAAAGGGGTGCATAATATACACCAAGGTAGAGCTTCAAACATTTTTTTGCCAGCTTGAAAACCCGAGAACATTGGCGAAAATCGGACAATTTTGACAACTGTCATGTGTTTACATTTTAGGTCATGTTTTTCTAACCTCCTCTTGAAGAGCATTTTATTGGGTGGGTCTAAAAACATGTACGGAACCGAACCTCTGGTGGTAACGTTGGTTTTAATTGCGAGTTTAAATTTTTGTATTTGTAAATTTAATTTAATAAAAATGCACCGGATAATATGTCAGTTTAATAATTAGGCAAAATACAAAATTTCGCAGTTCCGGGTTGTAGGTGTTTGATCATTAAAATCATTATCTTCCAAGGATGCTCAAATAAATTGCAACTGAAACAGGTTGTTTGTTATTTCTTTACTTCCAGCCAATTATTACTGATCACTACAGCTCTCGTATATTGGCAAACAAACATGCTAATCAACCGCGATTTCCTCGTTGACAACTTGAGAAAGTTCTCAAATACTTTAGAATTTGTCTCTGATATTATCACTGTTGTCTGTAACCGATTATGCAGCAATTGCGATTTTCACGAGAAATCGTTTTTACGCATGCCACTAATGGCCGATTTCGAGTTTGTAAACGTTTTCTGACTGATTTTTCGGTGCGTAATATATTCCAATGTAAGCATTTTTCCCAAGATTTTGATGCATGATTGGGGGTGCATAATATACATGCTAGTGTGATATATTCGAGTTTTTACGGTAATCTATAGAATACTTATAATTGTGCTGCAATGGTTAAAACCATAAGCAATTAATACAGCAAAGAAGCTGATATTTCAATGAACCACTCTGCTTGATCACTTACTCTGATTACTGAACTGTTTGTTGTCTTCATCCCTTGCTACCTGAAGTTCCTTAAATTTCTCTGACAGACTCTGAAACATAATACATAAAGATATATACTTAGCAATGTGAAGATACATGCATCCTATTTGTCCTCTAAATTTTAGTCCTGAATTATAGATTTTACCTTTCAAAGACTGCCTGTCTTACTAATAAGTTACTTCCCTTGTCTATCTGGGATCTTTAGTCAAATAACAAGACTCATTCTGTATAATACAGTTTGGGTTGGACCAACTGATGGTTATGTAGAATAAACACTTTAAAGACTTTCTGTAATCACACAAAAAGTTATTTTCCAAATCTTCCTTAAAACCTGCAGACCTTTTGTTAAAGTGCAAGATTCATTTTTTTTCATACAAGTTCAGGTTTGTCTAGTTTAAGTGACCCACAGACTTTGCTAACAATTATAACAATGTATAGATAATTCAATGACATACTTCAAATTGTCTTTTATGCTCTTGTTCAAGATATTTCACTTCAGTCTTTTCTACCTCACCTGAAAGAACATAACTGTATTTTTGATAAAAATACTTTATTTCAAAGTAGTTACCATTTCAACACTTATCAATCTAATTTTCAAAATGCTTAAAGACTTTCAAACTTGGGCAGTGATTCTTGAATTCAAAATTTATATATTTTGTTAAAATATATCATAATCATTTCATGAAATCTATATTTTAAACTAGAGCTGTCCATAAGACAGCACGCTCGACTTTTCTCAGTGCATGACTCTAAATTAGAGCTTTGCAAGTGAAAGGGATATAATTCTGTCAAAATTCAAATCAGAGTTATGGAGTTGTTTCTTCTGGAGTAGCCTTTGATAGTATATAACTATTTTCAAGTCAATAGCTTTGAAAGTAACAGAGATATTGCACGTTACATAAAACTTTAACCAAAATATTCTAAGTTAAAAAGAGGCATAACTCTGTCATAATTCAAATCAGAGATAAGGGGATTGTTTCTCCTGGTGGAAACTTAGATAGTCAATAACATTTTAAGTTTCAAGTCAAAAGCTTTGACAGTAACAGAGATATTTGACTTTATCAAAAACTTTAACCAAATAAACACACCATAACAGTGTAAACATGTTTGACCTAGTGACCCAGTTTTTGACACCACATGACCCAGTTTCAAACTCGTCCGTGTTTCAAGGAGATAAATATTCTGACCAAGTTTCATGAAGATTGGAGCAAAAATGTGGCCTCCAGTGTAAACACGATTTTTCTTCAATTTGGCCTAGTGACCTAGTTTTTGACCAAACCTGACCCAATTTTTAGACTGTGAAATTTCAGGCAGACAGATATTCTGACCAATTTCCATTAAGATTTGACCAAAAATGTGGCCTCTTGAGTGTAAACAAGCATTTTCTTTGATTTGACCTTGTGACCTAGTTTATGACCCCAGAAGACCCAGATTAGAACTTGTACAAGATTTCATAAAAACAACCATTTTTGACCCCACATAACTCAAGACTGAAAATCATCCAAGACCTTATGATAACTAACAATAGCTCACCTTGAGCACTTCGTGCCAGTGTGAGTGCAATAGCTCTACTTTTTCTTCGAAAAGTTGAGCTAAAAATCCAAGTGATCATGATAGACAGATCTACAAATACCTTAATTTCCTGTACAGAAAAAGATAGCACTAAAAATACCCACAATTACCAAAATTTCTCAAGTATTTAACTAACTCTGACAACTGAACAAAATAAACATGTATAAGGACACTAAACAATGTCTAGGATACATTACATTCTGCAACCTTTGCTTCGGTTTTTGCAAGGTGGTCTTTCAATACTGAACACAGATTTCTTGTGGCTGACACCCTTAAAGAAACAGACAATGAAAATGTTTCACCAACAGTAAGTTTTCTTCACTTAATCATACTAAAGAAATTCTCACAGTACCTATGGTTTTCATATGCATTTACATTTGTGTATACAGGCAATGCATGGGTTTTTTGGCATTTATAGGCCAGACATCTTTACTCACACATTTAAAAGTAATACAAATGTTTAAAACTGAAATAAGTGAATCTTTTTTAGAACCTGGCAGTCTCTATTTGCAGACGATTTTCAGCACAAGTATTTGTAAGCTTCAATGTCAATAGATTTACATGTTTTGCATGCAACATATTTCAACTCTAAAATGTAGTTATTCCAAAAACTGATAAAGATTTAAATACTTACTTCTGTAAAATGTCCTCTCTGTTACTTATTTCTTCTTGAAGTGCCATGCTAAGGCTCTCATTTTGAAGCTGCAAGTATTACACACACATCAGGATATTACCTTAAAATTATTTTGAGCATAATAACATGCACAAGCAAGAAAATTCACAACCTAGAAATATGTCATAGCCCACAAATGCCACCCCTTCCCCCTCCTACCAGTGATGCTATGACTATGTGTCTTTTGTTTAACAGGACTTGGATAATAGACTGAACCACAAGTTAAGACCATGAAACTAAGAGCTATGGGTATAAGACATGCAAGTGAATAAGGACCTCACAAGAAAAATGACTTAAGTGATAATGACCTGTAAACTAGGCCTTCGGATCTTGTAACTGAGAAATTATTTTACCATTGTGAATGCTTGTGCCAAGGTATTTGAATATCCATCCCTGTAAACAAAACCATACAAGAAAAACAAAGTAATATCCATCTTTGGGCTTAAGGCATTGGGTCTTCAATAGCAAATGACTGTACCAAGAAATATGAATATCCATATATTCATACAAAAGTTGCAGAATGGTCATAAAAAAAAATTACATCTAAGTTAAAGTGTGATCTTGACCTCTGAGCTAGCTGTCTTGGTCCTGCATGCATCACTCTGTCTTGTTATGGTGCAGGTTTGTGCCAAGTTATCAAAGATTTACCTTGACCTTTTATGTAAGGGTCTGGATCATACCCTAGAAACTTTGTCCTGTTATGGTCAATCCTTACGAGAAGTTATTTTGATATTCATCTACATTTGTATTTGTATGAATCAAAGTTACTGTGAAATCATTTAATTTAGTGGGCATGAAATTTCGTGGTTTTGGTCAAAGCTGTTAATTCGTGGGGATATGAATTCGTGGATTTCAACTTTTGCACACAAAATGAATGGGAATTTTACTTGTTCATTGGAATTAAATTTCGTGGATTGACTGAACCACAAAATCCACGAAAATTTGTCCCCCACGAATTAAATGATTTCACAGTATGTACTGAACATGATAAACAACATAAAACCTTAAACCTGTGTGATCTTGACCTTTGGATGCCAAAGACTAAGTTAAGTTGAAATCCTTTATTTGGTCTGTAAGAAGAAGTCTGAAATCATTTTTCCATTTTTAGCTCTGGCAATCCTTGAAAGAGGTAATATGTAACTATTCGAACAAAACTAAAAAGAGGACAATACAAGGATGCTACTGACCAAGTTTGGTCCATTATTGTATATTCAGGAGAAGTTGTTAAGGGTTATTTTCATTTAAAACTCTAGTGGCCCCTCAAATTTCGCTTACTTCGGAATATGGGGGTGACTTCTCTCCTCGATGGCATTCTATTTTGCGTTCAAAAGGAGACATGGCCGTCCGTATTCGGATTCTATCTTATTTCGCAGGTCACTACTTTATGTAAGCTGTTATTGTTACTTTGAGTCACCAGATTATTTCAATGGTTGTCAACTGGACTGTTGCTTCCGGTTACTTGTTTACTTATTGTTGTCGACCCGAATGTTGCTTCGGTT
The DNA here is from genome assembly GCF_021730395.1 of Mercenaria mercenaria. Taxonomy (NCBI): domain Eukaryota; kingdom Metazoa; phylum Mollusca; class Bivalvia; order Venerida; family Veneridae; genus Mercenaria; species Mercenaria mercenaria. The sequence goes on from NC_069364.1 coordinate 50,877,411, forward strand.
CACTAAGTAGTGGTAAACTCGAATATTGTTTTGTTTTGTTTGTAGTCCGTCGTTGACCTGAATGTTGCTTCGGGTCACTAGGTCTGGCTCACGTAGTTTTGGTAAGGCCTAGTCGACGTGTTTGCTGCCAGTAACGCACTACATGTTCTACCGGCATACCTCGTATCGAGCTGGTGGTGTGATGATGGGTCCTTTGCTTTCAAGGTTGGTACCGATTCACAGTACGATCAACTTGGAAGCTTGCAAAGGGGTAATACTACATGCACATCCTCTTGCGCCCTCAATATTAAGGAAGTGGCATAAAACAAGACTTTCTGATATACATTCAGTCTTCATTATATTATGTGCCTAGATTGTTAAGCATTTGTATTTTTTTAATTCAAAACTAAAGCACTTACCTGAATATCAAGTATAGACTTTCTTAATGAATCTATGGTATGACTGGATTCCTGTATTTTCCTGTCCTGAAATAAAACCAGGTCATTCTTACAACAATCTTTTAGAGAAAATAGTACTTGCACTCAATACAGTTTGTTGAGAGACACTATAATGTGTTTTAGATACACGTATAGAACTGACCAATTCAATTTAAGACACAAACAGTAATTAATGTATAAAGATTGTTGAACTTACCTGTTTCAATAAATCTATTTGCTTTAACATGTTATAATAATGTTTTATTTTTCTAACAGTAAATACTCGAAAGATAATATTAGAAAATATTACATAATGATGGTAAATTAATTCGCCCCTATGAATCAAATGTCTGTATGAATGGAACTTTTTCGTAACTCATCACTGTTGACCGTTTTGTTATAGATTATGACCCCGGTCTGTAAATAGCTAATTAAACAAACGCTGGTTCCGAGAAACAATTGTCGACGACCTGACATAGCATGGAAAATAAGAAATATCAAATATCAATTAAAATGAACTTATAGTGATACGAGTTATGTCAGGTCTTATGTTTAGGGCTAAAGTTATAAGAATCTATTCTTTCAGATCATTTGTACTACGCGACGTAATCGCTGCGTGGCATTGCCATAGTAACGTGAGAAGAAACAAATGACCACTTTCTACGAGTTTTATACCTAAAGAGCGTACATGCTATATATATGTATTTTTTTTTCTTATTTCTATACTAAATTCATTTTAGAAACATTCTGGCAAATGCTGAAAGATATATTGCAAAAAGTGCTTTGTCACCATTTTGTTTAAAGGGTGGGGGCGTAGATGTAAGCTTGTTTTGTTTAAACACATGTTTTCAACTGTATTTCAGGTTATTTTAAGATAGTGGACCCGTAACGGTAATGTTTAACAAATGCATTAACTGATACAGTCCTAAAGTTAACATTGTTTCCCACTGTGTTGCAACTTTCAACTTTGTACTTACGCTTTCCTGAAAAAAAGGTTAAAGTAGTCTTATGGTAGGAATGGAATACTCTTCAAAAAAGGAGGTACACTATTACGGGCTCGGCAATTTTCCTAATCATTGTATTAGGGAAGGAACAGGACTAGACCATAATCCTTAAATACCAAATTGAAAATCAACCCATCTGATCAGTGTTCATACATACATTATGTGTTTGTGTATGTGGTGTGGAGGGGTGGGGGCTTTGCATATCGAAGTATAGATGTTGTGTTTGCTGCCTTTATACTTTATCTGATATTATGTCCCCCAATGTTTATTATTGCTTCTTTATAAATATATATAAACGGTTATCGCACGCCAATTGCCCAATAATAACGTGAACCCAGGTTCATGATCGAAAAACTAGAATCAACAATCGCTAAATAGGTTTTTCGATCGAACGTAAAACCAAGTTTTTCGAATACTTACCCATATTTCTGAGCGAAGCATAAGATAACGGGCATTGACAATAGTTTTTTTTTCAACTGAATTATGAATTTCGGTCGTTAATCTAAGTTCATGAGTGTGAACCTATGTTTACGGGCGTAATCCAGAGTTCACGAGTGTAAATCATAAGTTACGAACGTGAACATATGTTAACGATCGGGAACTTGAGTTTACGACCGTGAAAATGGGTTTACGACCATAAACATAGATTCACGCCCGTAACAATGGTTCGCGGCAATCCATTAATCTAATATTTAATTATATTCTTGGTCGATTATCGAATACTAACATATATTTTCGAGAGAAAACATAGGACAACAGGCGTAAACCATAGTTTATGCTCTTGAACCCATGTTTACGTTCGATAAACTAGGTTTCTCTACTGAACTTTAACTTGGGTTTACAAACGGGACCTATGTTTACGAGTGTGAACTATGGTTTACAACGTTATCCTTTGTTTTCGCTCGAAAGAATAGGTGTACGTGCTTTTAAGTTTGAAAAACCTAATTTATCCATCGTTAATCCTAGTTTTTCGACTATGAACCTGGGTCCATGTAATTATTGGACGATTTTCATACAAGTCACGTCTGTAAACTATGGTTCAAGATCATGTTTACGAGTGTGAACTATGGTTTACGACGTTAGCCTTTGTTTTCGCTCGAAAGAATAGGTTTACGTGCTTTTAAGTTTGAAAAACCCTAATTTATCCATCGTTAATCCTAGTTTTTCTACTGTGAACCTGGGTTCATGTTATTATTGGACGATTTCCATACAAGTCACGTCTGTAAACTATGGTTCAAGATCATAGACCTAGGCTCACGTTCGTATACAGGGGTTCAAGATTCGTAAACGCAGGTTCACATCCGAAATTCATGGTTGATTTATTAATCCTAATATATCGACCGTAAACCATGGTTTACATTTGATAAACTACGTTTCTCGAATAAACTATGAATTTCGTTCATTATTCTATGTGGTTTGATTGGATTACGTTCTCGTAACCTGCTTTTTTTTGTAAAATATTATTTTTTGTGGTTTCAGATTCCCAAGTGAGCATTATGTGCCGTTTGTCTCACTAATTATGTTATCCTCAATGAAGCAAACACAATGTATTTTTTCACCATCTGTAGTCTGTTATATCCTTACACTATCTTCACAAGTTAATCAAGATGGTTCATCACATCAATACCCTATGCTCGCCTTAGTTTGATATGGAAAACCCATAATATCTAAGATTTTGTAAACATCTTTCCCGCACAGATTTCATCCAGTGTTTTGTGGTAGCCAGTCTTTCTGTACTTTCAGTACTTTGTTTTGTATCATGGCTTCATTTCATTAAGTTTTTACCTTCTATCTATCTTATTCAACAAACTTTAAAGTGTACTCTTTCTTAGTGTTAGGGCTTTATTTTTGTGAACATAACCCTTACAGAAGCAAGTCTCTGTGGTGTACATGCTGTGTATTTGCTGTGTATATGCCGCAAACACAGTAGTACGCCAGAGGAGTACATTTTACATACACCGCATGCCGCATACTATTTCGACGAGTACACAGCATGTACGCAGGAGGTCACTAGTACACTTCAAGTAGGCAGCACAGACTCTGAAAATTTAAGGAGTACACTGCATGTACGCAGGAGGGACTTGTACAAGAAAATAGTACACTGCATGTACACCGCAGATACTTTGAAATTTGTGCAGTACACTTCATATATGAGGGAAAGACTTGTACAATTTCTTTTGGCATTTATACTTAGTTTTTTTTTTATAAGTTAAAGTCTGAAGTAAACTTCATATACGCGGGAGGGACTTGTTCATTTTCTTTTGGTGTTTATACTTTGAATTTTTTTAGGTAAAAGTCTGAAGTACACTTCATGCAGGAAGGATTTGTACATTTTTTTTTTTTTTTTTGGAAGCAAGAACTTGATTTCCGAGTAACTTTTATCTTAATAGCATAGAATAGTTCAGATTACCGGTATTCTGAACAATGAAAATTTGCCAAACTATTTGCAATGTTCATTTGTGAAGCTTACATCTTAGTGATTTCTGAGCTGCACCTTGCATGCGGTGTAAAAATATATTCTTTTTCATTTTGAATTAATCCTGGAGCTTTCTAACTTGGATAATTGAAAAGCCTTATTTGGGCTGTTTTAAAAAAAATGGCTAGTTTTAGTTTTTCCTAAATACTATCACATCATGCATTATTAGATGCTGATTTGTTTGTCAAAAATGCAAACTGGTGTCATAAAGCTGTATGTAAAGTTTGGTCAAGATTGCTTCACAGAAAAAAAAGTTATGTCTGAAAAACATGCCAAAAATGTCAGGAGTGCAACAAAAAAGTGTGACACTTTAAGAAAAGCTTAAAATTCAAAATATTATTTCAATGTCAAAATGTATATGAGAGAGTAAAACATGTATTTTTTATTCAAGTTGAATGTCTTGACTAAAAGGTAACATAAATCTATGGATAATATAAGAATGTTTTAAACAAAATACAAGGCTGAAAAGGAATGAGGGTGGTTATGTTAATTTCCATAAAAAATCAGTATAAATCTATGTAAATGACTACAAATTTTTGGTACTAATAGTATTTCATAACCTACACTTACTATTATAGAGTAACACATATAATTGACTTAAAAAAGTAATAATTTAATCATAATATCTCCCAAAACTATTTTTAACATGGTATATCGCAGTGGACCCAAATTTGGTCAGGAGTGAAACATTTGCGCTTAATGAGGCACTGTGTTTGAAAATAAAACATACATGTACCCAAATGCAGTTTTCCAAGTAGTGTGTGTAGTGTTGCAATCATAAAAGACAGTCATGAGTGAAGTTTGTGTTTTTGTATGGAGTACGTGGCTCGTATGTATATGTCAGGAGTGAAACATTATTTTCAATTTTGGTGCTATTCTTAAAACTAGCATATTAAAAAGCAACACTGTTCAGCTGGGCATTTTTTTAAAATTCTGGGTGATGAATGGAGGATATCACTACAAACTTGTTCATTTAAGGTAAGTGTTTTACTGCTCTATAAACTGAAATTGATACATTAATATTTTAGCAGTAGAAAATATATCTTATAAATATCTATGTCCACAAAGTAAAACATTTTTATGTATTACTTTTAAGATTTTCCTGTTTATGTTTTATCAAATGTATTTACCTATTGCTGAAAATAACAAATTACAGAATATATCTTTTCTTTTTAGCATGCTTTCTTGCATGAGTAAAAATGTTTCACTCCTGACATTAAAATGGTAAAATTGCATACATTCATTTTATAGAGTAAATATGAAGCAGCCAAGATGAGAAAACTTATTGTTAGCCTTCCAGCCATCAGAAAAATCATGAAGAACATAAAGACTGAAACCAATAGAATAACATCCACAGAAAGAGTTTGAAAACTTTTACAAAAGCTGAAAAAGGATGGAAAACTACTTGAAAAGGCGAAACTGAAACAAAAACAGAAACAAGTCAAAAGAGCTGGTCAGAAAAGGAAGAAAATCAAACAAAGTTGTAGATGAAAGAATGAAATCTAAACAGAGAGAATGGATAAAAGAAAAGTAGAAAACAAGCAGTATCATTGTTGAAGGTAATACTAAAAACACTAAGGCTATCACTGAAGCTGATGAATGTACCCTACTCCCCTGCACACATTGACACAGTACATTGCAATTTGATGCACACAAGATTGCATAATTATGTGGAGTGTATGTTTAGTAACAAAAAACAAAGTGCTATAACTCTGCAGAATATTTATCAAACAGAACCTAACATGCACCGTTCACTGAACTAGAGTTTTTACTGATCACTTGAGTGAGGTTCCATTAAATTTGTATGCAGGGGTTCGGGATATTAGGAGTGCACAAGATTGCATCTGCAGATTGTATGTATATAGTTTATTAACAAAATACAAAGTCCCATAACTGTGCAGTATTTTTTTCTGAAAGAATCTAACAAGCACCGTGCACAACTAGGGTTACTACTGATCACTTGTCTTAAGTTTCATCAAATTGTGTGCATGGGTTCAGGAGATTAGGCACACACAAGAATGCATATGCAGACTATGTATATAGTATATTAACAAAAAAACAAAGTCCCATAACTCTGCATATTTTTTTTTCTGAAAGAGAACATAACCTGCACCATGTACAACTACAGTAACTGTTGTTAAATTTCACTTTTGTGAAGTTTGTTTCATCAAATTGTGTCAAGGGGATGAGAAGAGTTGATTTGCACAAGATTGTGTCTATAGGCAGACAAAAGGAAACTAGTATACCCCCTTACAACTTGAGTTTTTTGGGGGGTAACAACTGATGAGCACAAGGTTGTGTCTATATACAGACAGATGGACAGACAGGCAGATGAACAGACTGATAGTCAGACAAACTGAAACCAGTTAACCCACCTTACAACTTCGATGTTCAGGGGGTTTAATTACGATAGTAGAAACTGACACTTCAAATAATATAAAATAATCAAGTTTATATGTTAAGGTAATAAAATATGATTTATGTAATGTTTAGCTCAAATTTCTTAATATAACCTTGCATTTCACGTAATTTTGCAGGATGAAAAGGTTGATGAACCGGAAATACAGTTGAGGTTCCTCCAGAAGACACTGAGGCATTCCGGGAGTTCAAACATAGTCAAACACTGGTGTGTCCTGGCAGTCACTACATGATACTTAACAAACTCTAACTCAGCCTAACTGTTGCCTTGCAGTGGAATCAAAATGGAGTTCAATATACCAGAGCTTGAATGTGCAGGATGAACTATTCATTCTTAGTGTTTAAATTGACGAACGTGTCAGGAGTGAAACATTTTGACATTTTTATGTTTTCAGAAAATATCATGGTTATATTATATTAATAGCTCATTGTTACTTTGATATGTAACAAATCAGCACTGTGAGGAGCTGTTCTTATAAAACTGTTTGTAAGTTAACTCAAAGTTGAAAATCTGTTGTTGTTTCTTGAATCAAATTCATCGTTGTTGTTCTAAAAATGTAAAAATATCAAAGTTTCAGAATCAACTGTTAAAAAGTCGCTTCTTTTCTGCATTGCAATAATAAATTAAGGTGTTATTACACTTGCATTCTGTTTAGATCACAATATTAAGTTAAAATCTAAGTTATGGTAATAATGTGTATTATGTCAGGAGTGAAACATTTATTGGTCAAACTGTTAATCAGTTCTGTAATATGAAATACTAAGTCATGTTTATGTAATACCTTGTGGTATTTATTTGATATTCTTTAAAATATATGGCAAAGTTGCCTTTTTGTATTAAGAGTACACAGTTAATTTAAAAAACAAACTTTCTTCATTATAATAGCCATAAAATTGGGCTAAATAACGAAAAAATCAATTAATTTAATTTTTTGGAGGCATATAGCTAGCTTGGACATTTTTTTCATTTTCTTTCACACTTAAACTAAGAAAAGTGAGCATAAAAAGACACAAAGAATTATACTTTTTGTTTCTGCAGTGACTTTGAAGATGGAGTGTTGTTTTCTCTTTTTTTGTTGGGTCAGTTGAATTAAAGATCAATAAAAAACTTAATATGTGTTGTATTGTTTGCACGCAACCATTTTTATAGACTGCAATGACGGCTTATTAAAATGAGGTAATCAGAATGCTACTTAGACCTGTTTTAATTTTTGATCATTTTTACATGTTTCCTGCCATTTTTTTTAAAACAGCCCATTTGAACTTTGTTGCATTACATTTTGTAATACATGAAATAATTACCAAGATAATGCCTCAACAGCGCCCGAATGAGAAGAATTAATAGCTCTCACTGTTATTTGAATACTCCTAAGCAAAACACCATTCTATCAAGTTTTATAAAGGCTTTCATGCTCATTATGTTAACTCATTAAGACCTCACCAAATTAAAAAGTTGTTCATCGGATTTGCCACTCGTATATTTTCAGAACGTTTTTGGCTAATTGCGCTCGCCCCATTGGAAAAAATCAATCCAAAATTTTTTGGTGTGCTACTTTTTACGGACGTAAAAGTGTATAATTGCTTATATAATTCCAGTCCTAGATTGTTCTCAGATGGATTTTAAGGTATTAGGCCCATAAGGTTAAAGGTCAGTAATTCAAATCCTTCTTTGTTTCATATAAAAAACGACAACTTCAGGTCGTCTTTACGTATCTTTAGAGAACATCACTTTTTCCTACACCTATTTTTCATGAAAGTTCTATCACAAATTAACGAAAAAATGAAAAGAAAATAGGGGGTTATGTAGTTCCTAGTGAAATGCCAGTCAGTTGTGGCCTGCTACCCTAAAAATGGTGCATATATACTCTCGTCCGCGCAATAAACACCTACTTCCGGTTTCGATCTGCAAAACTTGACATGTGGGGTGTATGAACATGAAAACCATCTCATTTCATGCAAAATGTCTTCTAGTAATGAAAAACGGTGATTAAAGCACTCGTTCTACACGAATTTGCGCAAAAAATGGAAAAATTAAGATCTATTTATTATGGACTTCTTTCGACTACACCACGGAAGCACATTTTCGACCGAATTACTGACCTTATTCCATAATAGAGTACCTCCTTTTTGAAGAGTATTCAATTTCTACCATAAACCTACTTTGACTGCAATTTTCAGGGGGGCGTAGGTTCAAGCCCCACTGGGACCAATTTTTTTTTTTTCCTTTTTTTTCTTTTTTTCTAATAAGTTTTTACTTCTTTCAAGACTTGTTATTGATTTATTGTACAAAAATGGGAAAATATTCATTTGATAAGCAATTTCTTGCTGTTCAAAGTGAATTTACCTCTGAAATAGAAGGGATAGAGTAAGATATCTTTAAAAATACTGAGTTACGTGCGGTAAAAGTTATCTATTTTGCCTACATTCTTTAGATTACATGTTGTGGAAGAAATGTAGGTAGGTTTTACTTCTGCCCCACAGTTGTTTTTGAATGAAGTGAGCAAAATTCAAAACAGCCCCGCAGGATTCGACCTTAATTTTTCAATGTTGGAGATAGAATTCTGTCTCATTAAATCTGTTTACTTGAGGCACCCTAGAAAAAATTATACTGACACCTTTATTTTTTAGTTTTATAATTGTTTACCAATAGTTTGATGATTCTTTCATACAAAATAATGGTATAATGAATTCTCTGCAAACGTTTTGGATAAAGACCGCCACTTTGAAATTTGTCTCTACTTGAGCTTGAGGAAATACCATAATTTACACAAAATTTACAAAAAACAGCATGGTAAAAGTTTTTAAAAATTTGCAACAAAGTGCGAAGCACGGTCAAGTGTAAGAATATACCAAGCAAATGCCATTTTTTAAACATTACTATTAGGGGCCTTATACCTTAATCAAAATAAATACATACTACGCACACATCATCTATAATAAATCATAACACTTATATTTAGTTGCATTAAAGTTATTTCCCCTTGATGCAGTTACGCCATTTTCTTCAAATGTTTACCAAATTACATGCTACAAAAATTGATTTATTTCATTGAAAAGTGGATGAAGAAAAGCATACTAATTTATTTGATAACATCAATCTACATTATTTTGTTAAGGGTAAATACTTATTGATGCATGTCACTTATCTTTTTTCTGTTTTTTTCTGTCCAAATGATCAGCATTTGCATACGAAAGTTGGTGGGGTAAGGAATTTACATTATCACAGCAGTTTCGCTACAAGAGTACACAGCATGTATGCAGCAGGAGTACACAGCATGTACGCCGCAGGACTCGGGCCAGGAGTACACAGCATATACGCCGCAGGCTCATTTGCATGTGAAAAGTGTTTTTGCCTCGTACATGCTGCGTACTATTTCGCGCATACTAAATTCCTCCTGGAGCGTACATCCTGTGTACTATGTAAAGCCCTTGATTTCAGTACACATCATGTAAGCATCATATACGCTGTATGTATACAGCAAGAGTACGCAGCAGGCCTTTTTCTTCTGTAAGGGGAGGCATACCAGACAGTTTAGGGGGGTCAGGGGGTTCTCCCCCTGGAGTATTTTGAAATACAAGTACGAAATGGTGGATCTCTCGTGCATTTTTTTGTCTAAATTTTTAAGGATGGGAGTAGGTATCCCTGTCATTTTAGGGGGATCTTTTGAAACACAGGTATGAAATGGCGGGCTTAGGTATATTTTTTGGTCTAAATTTTTAAGTATGGGAGGAAGTATCACAGTTATTTTAGGGGTTCAGGGGGCTCTTCCCCTGGAAAATTTTGAAATATAGGTATGAAACGGTGGGCTCTGGTGCAATTTTTGGTCTAGATTTTGAGGTATGGGAGGAGGTATCCCAGTCATTTTAGGGGAGTGGGGGTTAGGGGGCTTAATTTTGAGGTACTGGGAGGGACACTTTCCTCAGTTGGGTGCAACTTTGATGAGTACAGGTCACTTCTCAGCAAATTTTGGGGGCATGGGCACCCTCTGTCTAGCTCTGGATCTGGGCCTGAATCTTGTATCTTTACTCACAATTACGCAGCAGGACATAAATCACAATATATAAGGTCCGTCTATTTTCATGATCCTTTGATGTCCCCATTGTATATAGCTACCTGCAACCTGTTACGCTTCAAAATTACGGTCAGTATTCAACTCACATAACAAACTGTCTGCATGCATAAGAGGTCACCAGCAGCATGTCAAAGGTCTCTAGAGCATCACAAGTACACTACCAGTCCTTTTATTATGTAACAAAATTAATTATATAAATAGACTTACAATATTTGTTAACATATTTCTTCTTCTTTAGATAAAAAAGTAGGAACAGTAGGAGTTTTTCAAAAAAAGTAGGAAAAAAGTAGGAACAGACGTAAAAAGTAGGAAAAGTAGGACTACTTGAAAGCCTGACAGTGCAATACTGTTTCATCCAAGTTAAAAACTTGTAAGAACAACTTATAAATGACAAAATAGACTAAAATCTCTTTCAAAGACTACATATAAATATAGCCAGCTCACTGAAAAGCTATATGTGCAACATATCAAACCTTTTGTTTCATGTCTAACTCTGTCTGATTTTTCCATTTTCTTATTTTATCAGCTTCCTGGTGTAGTTTTGCATGCAAAGAATTCAGTCTCTCCCCATTGACAGCCAAATCTTGATCTGGTCTGGTGAATTCTGAAATTATAACTTAACTATTACATTTTCTGAAAATTGTGGGATTAATTTATTAAATAGGTACATTCATGGCTGCTTTAGTCTTATGGCAAATACTAAAAGTCTGACATTAAGCAAATAATAAAGAAATATCTATAAACACGAACAACTGAATGAAGTATTGCCAATGCAGAGCCCCCTAATTATCTCAGCTGCAGCTGATATCTGTCAGTGATGTATATATATACTTTTGTATTACACAAGTATAAAGCAAAACCTTGGATTTAGATTTGCATATCTTAAAGTGTAAAGTTGTATATTGCTTTTAACACTTACTAATACATAAAAAAAAATTAAATATCTTTAATAGCATTTCATTTTTCAACTTTATGGGAAAAGAAGAAAGAAAAACAGTAATGAAATATATCGTCATATTAAAGGGAAATTCTGAAGTAAATATAGCAACATTTTTTTTTGACTGTTTAAGCCAAGTTATCTAAATATCCATTCCTGGATGGAAAAATTAGACTGCACAAGAAAAATTACCTTAAGTCTTGACCTTGACATTGAAGCTAGGGGACTGGGTCATAAGTGTGAAACATCGTCTTATTAATTAATTACTTGGTAGCATTTGTGCCAAGTTACATTAAAATCCCTTGATTGAGGGATTGGCAAGGACACAAAACAGACTCTGTTGAAATTTTATATCAAATGTGACCTTGACCTTTTAGCAAGGCCTTAGGGATCTGGGTATTGTGCATGACATGTCATCTCATAATGGGAGATATTTTTGCCAAGCAATATACACAGTGGGGAAACCACGTGACTAAATTGGATAACGTGCACGCAAAAGTGCTAAAAATTGGCCCGCTTCAGGTATGTTTTTTCACTATAACTTTTTTGATCCGCAATTGTTTAAAACGAGATAACGTGCATAAATCCCACAATAAAAAGCTCTTTCAGCAGATATATGTAACTTGATGAAACTCTCTCCTGTTTTTACGTAATCCTTGCCCAACCAATTCGAAAGATGCAAAATATTTTGGTAACGAACATGTCTGTTCCCAAGTTACGCACCTAGCACAGATTCTGCAGAGAATTTTTGCTGGAATGTAGGTTTAGAATAAAGCTTGTCATTGTCCAAAGTCCTGTACCAAATATTTAACATGACTATTCAGGAATATTGAAGATATCGTAAGGCAAAGGGTGCGGTAACGTACACGTTGCGGTTTTTCAGGAGGTGACATACACGTCATTTTTCCCCAGAGGGTAACGTACACGTCAAAGACTATATATCATGCATGTAGAACATTTTGCCATTAAATGACTGAACTGCAAACATTTTGATATTGTTAAAAAAAAAAAGATGCAGATCCTGGGAATAGGCTGTTTTTCTTTCGGTAGGTAAGTATATACAGAAATGCTACAGTGAAAATGAGTAGCGTCAGCTAGTCCTAACCCTAACTTGGAAATAATTACACGTTTACTGCTCTTTAAAAGTTTCTTGTATATATCTATACATACAAGGCAGTCTGAAAGACAGCTAAATCCCCCACCACTGCTATGGATAGTGAAAGGGTAAACCTTTGATTTTAGCTGTGACCTTGACCTTGAACTGACATGGCTGACTCATGAATTCTGCACAACCTCTTGATGAGGTGATCATTTGACCAAAGTTTCATGAAAATCCTTCAAGGGGTTTAGGAGATACAGAGCTGAAACCTTTGACCTTCAGTTGTGACCTTGACCTTGAGTTGACATGGCAGACTCATGAGTTCTTGATGAGGTGATCATTTGACCCAAGTTTGATGAAAATCCTTCAAGGGGTTAAGGAGATACAGAGTGCACACCAAATGGAAGGCTCAAACCTTCGACCCTTAGTTGTGACCTTGACCTTGAGCTGGCATGGTTGACTCATAATTTCTGCACATCGTTCTGATGAGGTAATCATTTAACCCAAGTTTTATAAAATTCCTTCAAGGGGTTTAGGAGATATAGAGCGGACACGAAATGGAAGGCTCAAACCTTTGACCTTCAGTTGTGACCTTGACCTTGAGCCGACATGGCTGACTCATAAGTTCTGCACATCGCCTTGATGAGGTGATCGTTTGACCCAAGTTTGATGAAAATCCTTCAAGGGGTTTAGGAGATATAGAGCGGACACAAAATGGAAGGCTCAAACCTTTGACCCTAAGTTGTGACCTTGACCTTGAGCCGGCATGACTGACTCATGGGTTCTGCACATTGCCTTGATGAGGTGATCATTTGACCCAAGTTTTATAAAATTCCTTCAAGGGGTTTAAGAGATATAGAGCAGACACAAAATGGAAGACTCAAACCTTTGACCTTGAGTTGTGACCTTGATCTTGAGCCGGCAAGGCTGACTCATGGGTTCTGCACATTGTCTTGATGAGGTGATCATTTGACCCAAGTTTTATAATATTCCTTCAAGGGGTTTAGGAGATATAGAGCGGACACAAAATGGCTGGCTCAAACCTTTGATCTTGAGTTGTGACCTTGACCTTGAACCGACAAGGCTGACTCATGGGTTCTGCACATTGCCTTGATGAGGTGATCATTTGACCCAAGTTTTATAATATTCCTTCAAGGGGTTTAGGATATATAAAGCGGACACAAAATGGCTGGCTCAAACCTTTGATCTTGAGTTGTGACCTTGACCTTGAACCGACAAGGCTGACTCATGGGTTCTGCACATCGTCTTGATGAGGTGATAATTTGACCCAAGTTTCATGAAAATCCTTCAAGGGGTTTAGGAGATATGGACCGGATAAAATTTTGAAATTGTTTTGCTCTAAATCCATCATATGCGCAACCGACCATGAATCTTTGAGTAAAAAAATTGACAGTTGCTTACAGGGGATGGAAGCCTAGTACTTGTTCTTTCCAGAACGATGGTTAGTTTAGTTGTCCGCACCATATGATTCTGACTTTTGAAAGAGGACGTAAATCAAAGACAAACGAAAAGAAGTATTAAATACGCACATAGGTATCATTGGTTACACCGAGAGTAACAGCATTAAAACTACTGTGAAATCATTTTTATTCCCGTAGGACGAATTTCGCGTATTTCGCGCCAGGGCCATTGCGCAAATTTAAGACAGCGCTATTATTATTTTTTGATTTTATTTTTTCATTGCTAAAATTGAAAATGCGCGAATTAAAGCCCGCACGAAATAGCCCTTTTCACGTTTGCGCAAAATTTCATGCCAGCGAATTTAAATGATTTCACAGTATCATATTATCTATTTATAGCATGGAGAATGAATAAATGTGCCAGGAATGCGGAAAGTCTTTTCGGAGAAAAAGTAATTTAAAGGAGCACGAGAAGAGACATAGTGGAGAATGTCCCCAACACTGAAAAGCATTATTAATTAGGTGAAGTCTTTTTTCTTCATTTAGTAGTGATATATTTTTTTTTTTTTTTTTTTTCAATATTTTTTCGACTAATTCATTTTGAACGGCACACCATTGTCATATTCATTTGTCATATGTATAAAAAAATGTCCCAAGTGTACAAAATAGCAAAACTAATAAATATTTTTTTCTTTTTCATGTGAATTTTTCTATTTATTTGCACATTCTTTCTATAAAGAGGAGGACCCTACAAATCAGTCCTAACACAGATTTGACATAGTTATGCCATATGAGATTTTTCCTGCAAATAATATGTTTTCCCAAGTGTACATGACTTTTGACATGTTTGATTTTACAGGTCTGTGCCCAAAAATATAAATGACATGTCACCTAGGTGCATGGCAGCATTTAATAGGGTGCAGTTTTCTTACAGAAATGTCTTTTCAGTTGTTATAATGGTAAACTGGCAAAATATTATGAATTATTCCAAATTTTGACAGTAAGAAATTTTTTTAGATCAGTGTCCAATTTTACTGACTAACTTAATTTCTAAATTATATACTTTAATGTATGCTGCTATTATTATAGCTTAAAAGAATGCATATTCTCTTAAAAACTAATGAGTTTTAAGGTAAAATGCTGCAGGTTTAAATTATTGCTATTTTTGTACACTTGGGACATAAAGATAACTTAAATATGATATTATACAAAATATGAATAGAATTCTTTTTTCAGAGAAACATCTGAAGTGAAAATGTCTACTCCCATGATAATAAAATTGTTTTCATTTACGTACATGTTCACAAAATTTGCAGTACTGAGAAACTGAGTGAAGTTGAAAAAAACATCAGCAAGCAATACTTTAACAAATAGATCAATACAACACGAAATCTGAAAAAAATCTATCATTTGCTTAATAAAATTACCAAGAGAATGTTTTTATCCATATGATGGTACAATGTCAATGTTTTCTTTTGAAAAACAATTAATCTAATATGGGCTTATAATTGTCCCAAGTGTACATAGTAATGCTTACCTTAAACTTTGTTGTAATAAAAATGCTATGGTATTTGCTCATGACATATAATGTCATATTTGATGCAAAGAAATGGTTGTTAACTTAGTTCTTAATTTATGTTTTAGCAGTTGTACATTCCTTGCCAAATATTTCCATCTGAAAACTTACGTAATTATAATTATTATCAGCAAATGTTCATTTTATAGGTTATTAACAAGAGCACACATCTGCAAGACACTTTTTCATTTCTCTATTCTTCAATGATTTGTTTTGTTTGTATACAACTGAAAGATATTGGTATTGTTCTTCAAACATTGTAAATATAATAAGTGACACCGTGTGTTTTTGTCCCAAGTGTACAGAAAATACACAAATATGTTCTTATGAAAACATCTGTATCTATGACAAATTTAGATATATTGTTATGAAACTTGGCACAATTCATGCATACATCCCGAAGTTTTGTAAATGTAGAAATTTACCACTAGAAATGAAACTTTAACTGAGCTAATCAAACTTTAAGTGGTACAAGTGTTAAAACCTGACCCGTACAAGTATAAAAATTTTGATTTTGACACACTTTTTTTGTATTACCTTGATTGTTGACTGTTTAAATAATGTATATATGTTGTATTTATAATTATATTGAGCTAAAACAGCTTTAGACCTGTTATATTTTAATTGTTTTAATATTAAAGTATGGTACCCATTTAAAAAAAAAAAGTTCAATATTTTTTTCAAAAATCATTAGTTTGCAATTACACTTGCCCTTTCGATATATTTAACTAGAACCTTCTAGCTATCTAATTCAATGCATAACTTACTCCTAACACATGGTTTAAAACTGACCCTTAATCATGCTCAGGCTTCATTTTTTTATTTTCACCCACAGCCTAAACTTAACCGAGGCTGTTATTTTAAAGCTTTGAAGGTAATGGACGCATTTATAGATCTATATTATCAGAATATGTCAGCATTTATAATTTAATCAATCATGGAATGGCTATAGTCCTTAGATATGCAAAATTTAGGTCAATACTGATATGTTGTTTCAGTAAGGAGGTCTAAATGAATAACTAGCTATGTCACTAACCTACAGAAAGAATAACATATTACTCCTGCACAATAATTTAAACGACAACAACAACGTGTTTGTATTATTGGTTGATTGTTATGATCCCATGCATGGTTGAACTCAAAAAGGTTGTCAATGATACAAATAAAGTGCATGCTGTCATATTATATAAAAAAGATTTTCTGTATTGAAACGTTTTAATGAAGAAAAATCATGGTTATCAAACAATTGCTATTGTTTGAGTTTGAGTTCGGGATTTATACTAATTCCAGCATCTTTTTAACAATATCAAAAATGTTTACAGTTCAACGGGTCATCAAAAAGATTTGAACGTATGGATTTGATTAAACCCCGCTGACAGACAAAACTATATGGTTTATTCCCAGAAACCTAATTGACTTTTGATATTTGGAGAGAAAAAAAAGTTGACATTTAAAATGGAAACTGCTAACAATGTCTACTTGTCAAAATAACATGTTTAGACCATAAAATTCCAACTGCTTCTCATTTTCACTGTAGAATTTCTGTATATACTAACCTATCAAAAGAAAAACAGCCTATTCCCAGCATCTGCATCTTTTTTAACTTTACAGTTCAGTCATTTAAAGACAAAGATGTTCTACAATACATGCATGATAAATAGTCTTTGACGTGTACATTACCCTCTTGGGAAAAATGACGTGTACGTCACCTCCTGAAAAACCGCAACGTGTACGTTACCGCACCCTTTGTATTGCGATATCTTCAATATTCCTGAATAGTCATGTTAAATATTTGGTACAGGACTTTGGACAATGACAAGCTTTATTCTAAACCTAATTCCAGTGAAAATTCTCTGCAGAATCTGTGCTAGGTGCGTAACTTGGGAACAGACGTGTTCGTTATCAAAATATTTTGCATCTTTCGAATCAGCTGGGCAAGGATTACGTAAAAATGGGAGGGAGTTTCATCAAGTTACATATATCTGCTGAAAGAGCTTTTTATTGCGGGGTTTATGCACGTTATCTCATTTAAAACAATTGCGGATCAAAAAAGTTATAGTGAAGAAATATACCTGAAGCGGGCCTATTTTTAGCACTTTTGCGTGCACATTATCCGATTTAGTCACATGGTTTCTCTACCATGAATATAATACTCCCTTGATACATGGAAGAGCTACTGGCCCTGTGCAAAACTATAGTCCCTAAAACTGGTGTTTAACAAGTAAGGGACAAATAAATTAAGACAATTCAAATTTGGCAGAATTGGAATAATATACCATTCGAGTTTTGTGCCTGTCTGTTCTTACTTTGAGTCTTTCCGGCCGATACCTGAAATTTATGAAACTGTTAAAGTTAACACATCCTACTTGAAGGGAGATAAAAAATCTAGTTTTTTTACCCCACAACATCCCATTTAAAAAAAGTATAAGCTTATAAAAGTATTGTCAAAATCAAGAGTTTTCAATTGTCACATCTTATCTTATCAATTTGTTTTACCTATAGTATTAAGTTCTTCTTACCTGTTACTACCATCTTTAATACTTTTGTAATGATTCTTCAGCACCTGGTATTACCAGGCAGTCACCCATTCTTGGGTGTTAGCACAAAAGCCCATGTTTTCCATGTGATAAAGGAACCCAATATCCAATTTTTTCAAGGTTGCTAAACTCTAGCTCCACCACCAAAAGGTGGTGAGAAGGAAAGGAGCTGTCAACATTTCCGTGGTGCAGCTATCACTGGTTTCAAAACGTAAACAATAGGGGAAAAAATATGTTGTGATAAAAGCATTAATATATTTCATAAATACATGTATGTTACACTAAACAAGAGGACCATGATGGTCCTGAATCGCTCACCTCTTCCCACATGATCCAGTTTTGAGTATGACGTCGTTTTTTCTATTATTTGACATAGTGACCTAGTTTTTGAGCTCATGTGACCCAGTTTTGAACTTGACCTAGATATTATCAAGATAAAAATTCTGACCAAGTTTCTTGAAGATCCATTGAAAAATATGGTCTCTAGAGAGGTCACAACGTTTTTCTATTATTTGACCTATTAACCTAGTTTTTTAAGGCACGTGACCCAGTTTCAAACTTGACCTAGATATCATCAAGATGAACATTCTGACCAATTTTCATGAAGATCCATTCAAGGGTATGGCCTCTAGAGAGGTCACAAGGTTTTTCTATTTTTCGACCTACTGACCTAGTTTTTGATCGCAGTTGACCCAGTTTCAAACTTGACCTAGATATCATCAAGATAAACATTCAGACCAACTTTCATACAGATTCCATGAAAAATATGGCCTCTAGAGAGGTCACAACGTTTTTTCATTATTTGACCTACTGACCTACTTTTTGACGGCACGTGACCCACTTTCGAACTTGATCTAGATCACATCAAGATGAATATTCAGACCAAATTTCATGAAGACCCATTGAAAAATATAGTCTTTACAGATGTCACAAGGTTTTTCTATTATCTGATCTACTGACCTAGTTTTTGACGGCACGTGACCCACTTTCAAACTTGACCTAGATATCATCAAGATGAACGTTTAGACCAACTTTCATACAGATCCCATGGAAAATATGGCCTCTAGAGAGGTCACAAGGTTTTTCTATTATTAGCCCTACTGACCTAGTTTTTGAAGGCACGTGACCCACTTTCGAACTCGACTTAGATATCATCAAGGTAAACATTCTGACCAATTTTCATGAAGATTTCATGAAATATATGGCCTCTAGAGAGGTCACAAGGTTTTACTATTTTTAGACCTACTGACCTAGTTTTTGACCGCACGTGACCTAGTTTCGAACTTGACCTAGATATCATCAAGATGAACGTTCAGACCAACTTTTATACAGATCCCATGAAAAATATGGCCTTTAGAGAGGTCAAAAGGTTTTTCTATTATTTGACCTGCTGACCTAGTTTTTGACCGCACGTGACCCAGTTTCAAACTTGACCTAGATATCATCAAGGTGAACGTTCTGACCAACTTTCATGAAGATCTTGTGAAATATATGGCCTCTAGAGAGGTCACAAGGTTTTTCTATTTTTAGACCTACTGACCTAGTTTTTGATGGCACGTGACCCAGTTTCGAACTTGACCTAGATGTCATCAAGGTGAACATTCTGACTAATTTTCATGAAGATCCATTGAAAATTATGGCCTCTATAGAGGTCACAAGGTTTTTCTATTTTTAGACCTACTGACCTAGTTTTTGAAGGCACGTGACCCAGTTTCGAAACTGACCTAGATATCATCAAGGTGAACATTCTGACCAATTTTCATAAAGATCCCATGAAAAATGTGACCTCTAGAGTGGTCACAAGCAAAAGTTTACGGACGGGCGCACGGACGGACGACGGACACCGCGCGATCACAAAAGCTCACCTTGTCACTTTGTGACAGGTGAGCTAAAAAGAAATTGGTTAAAAACACAATGTCTAAAGTTTTAAATGGGCTGGTACAGTTTAATTTACATTATCATGTACATCCAGAAAGTGTTTTGCTGAATGGGATATGTAAAAAAATACAAAAAACAACAACAAGAACAACAACAACAACAACGAGCTTTCACTAATGGTGACAAATGCCCCCGCAGCACCCTGACTTTTGACCTGGTGACCTTGACCTTTAACCTGGTGACCCCAAAGACAGTAGGAGTCGTGTTCTCAATAAGTTTGAAGGTCCTGGGTGCAGTGGTTCACGAGTAAAGTGCCTTCATGCAAAAAGTTAACGTTGTGACAAACCGACTAACGAACGAACGGACAGTTGAAAACTAATATGCCTCCCTTTGGGGGCATAAAAATTTTGAGGAGAATTCTTTTCAGAAAAAGAGGAAAATAACATATATTTGGACAGGGGTATTGGGCAGAATTTTGGCCCCTAAAAATCATTATCTGAAAATCTGAGAATTTAGTGCTATGTAAGAATACTTGCTACAGGTTGACTGTAATTTCGTTAAAATACACTAAAGACCGTCTACAGTGACCAACCTTCGGAGAATTTCAAAAAGGTCATTGTAGACAGGGATTCTCTATACACAATCTGACTAGCATATAGGTCTTTGTTTAAGGCAAATAAGAAATGTTCTAGATAGCATCTGAATAAGGACCTTTAAACTTTAAACACTCTGATAAAACATGGAATATTTCAGGCCCTTCCCCAGAAATTTTTTAAGGCGCTGGGGTAAAGTTTGCGTGGCGGGATATGGGGTGGGTGCGGGAGGGGTTTCCCCACCTGTGTTCGAATTTTTTTTAAAAATCGAACCCAAATGGTGCTTTTTTAAGTATACCATATGCAAAAAAACACAACAACATGTATTTCATTACTTCTACATTTTCACATAATCATATAACCATCAATATATCATATACACTACACAGATGTCCACTTCATTTATAAGTATTTTCGAAACAACACATATGTCCTTCCACTTCTTTTGTACTAACACTAACAACACATAGGCATTTTTTTTTATATAAGTGTCTGTCTTTGGCACTGTGCCATTCCTTTACTGCACCACTGAAATTAAAGTCATTCAATTTTTGTCCCTGCATGGACACCATGAGTAAGGCATTAAGCACTTTCATGCTCACTGGTGAATGGTGGGTGGTCTTTACACATTCAACTGCTGAAACCTCTCTCACAATCTGAAAGTACAAAAAAAGTATTTGTTATTTTCCCAGAGCAAGGATAACCAAGGATGGATTTATATTGTAAAAGTTCCTAAGATTTAACATTTGTCTTGTGTTCTTCTGCACAATGAATTGCAACAGTATTTCTGTTAAATATTTGTGGGTGTTAACAACACTATTGCAGCTTTTTTACACAGAGAAGCAGGTTCTGTATTTCAAGTTTAAATATGTATTTTACTGCAAGCAGCAAGTTTCAGAAAGAACATGTATACACACCAGCTGTGGAGGTTGGTAGAAGCAGTCCCACTGTAGCGACTTTGCACAGGTTTGGGAGAGACTCGGGCAGATTACCAATAATCCACTCCATTGTGCTCCAAGTGTTCATCTGTGGTAAGGGTGGCTTTCACCTGTGCCCATTCAATAACTGCCCAGTCTTCTTCAAGGGAGAAGTGTGTTGAAAGAGCCTGAAATGAAACATAAGTTACAATAAAATGACATGTTTCAATGACTTTACAAAATGAATCATAACTTTTTTGTTGTTGATAAGTTTCTTGTTTTTTTTCTTCTAAAATTCTTTGGACCATACATGATGCTGTAAATATATTCAGTAAATAGAGATTCTAAACAAATCAATGTTTTTTTAGCACAGAAATATTGACTTCCTTGAAAAGCAGCAGAAGAGAATTCATTCATCCCTTTTACCGACTAGCCCGGTTCTTTACGTGAGAAAGTAGGCTGTTTATTTGGAACTGGTCTTTCCCAGGAATGATGGTTAGGTAAACTGCCCTAAATTTTGTTATTCCACTGAAACTTGTATCACTTGGTCTTTTCATGTTTACTTTGAGAGATACAAAAAAAAAAGTGAAACAAAAATATCATAGTAGTTAAAGTTTAATATTTAGAAATTAATAGCACCTTAAACAATAGTAATTAAACATCCTCGAAAAAGTTTGCTTCAGTTCATCCCGAACAATGATTTCAAACTTCAAACAATCACTGGTCATTTTCATACAGTTGCCTTTCTCTGTAATTTATTACACGATAACAATTAACTTACCCATGCATGCCGCCACCAACTGTTATCCCATTTCTTTGCATAGACTTAATCCTTAACTAATTATATTCCAATCACTCCTGTTCCAATTAACCGCAAACTTGTGAAAACACAGACTTTCATCAACACGTGTCGTATTTAAACCCTTATCAGTACACGGTAAACAGCCAGCTACACTGTGTATTCATAAACTTTACCTGAGGTATCTCACGGGGATGAAATCGCTTACTGATTTAAGACGCTGCGCTAATAATTGAGGCACCGCGCGGGATATTTAAGCGCTGCGGGAAGCTATATTTCGTGTTTTAAGCGCCGCGGTAGCGCGGCGCCTTATGCGGCTGGGGAAGGGCCTGTATTTCTAAATGACCTTTCAGTCTGCTTCACTTAATTGTCATCGATAGGATGGTGATGCAGTTATCAAGATCAAGAACCACATTCAATGATTTGTATTGGAGAAGTTTTCTCCCTTTCAGAGGATATTCAAAAAGTTGTTTTAAAGGTTCAAAGTCGTGGTTTGGGGATAAGAAATCATGGTCGCTGTACGCATCAGACAGGGGGTTGCTAGAAACAAGCCAATTTTAATGTGAAATGAATTGAGAGGAAATAAAAAGGTTGTTGTAGACAGAAAGTCGCTGAAAGCAAGGGGTTGCTAAGGCAGTCTTTACTGTATTATGTATATGCATGTATGCCAGCTTAAACCTGAGCCTTGCAATGATTGAAAATCTTTCGTATTGTTGCTTTGTTTTCCCCTTTTCAAAAGGCACTGACCACCATTCTCAAAAAGGTAAAAAGTTTTTATATAGATGTACCTCAAATGTATTGTGGTCTGTATTGAGAGGTTTGAAAAATGGCTCTCGGTTTTGCATCATTTTCTCACTGAAAATAGAAAACAAATTTATATATTTAAGTGAATTTTCTTTTGGTCACAGGATGTTCGCAGTAAGTGCAGTGATCAGGGTTCATTCACCAGAAGAACTTAGAAGATCATTCTTTGTTTAATTGTGGCATTTATGCAGTCAGAATAATACTATTGTCATGTTATAAAGCTACCATTAGATGCGGCCTATGATCTGGAAGAATCTACAGTTGTTTTTAGCTCACCTGTCACATAGTGACATTTTTGACTATCCGATAACTACTTCAATCTAAACATACACTTCATCCTGAAAGCTTTGCACCACTCTATGGTACTTTTGCATTCAAGAAACGGAAAAATACATGATAATGAAGACATATACTTATAATTACATTATAGCTGCATAGCGGGCGAAAACCTAAAATTGAATAAAATCACACATCAAACTTAGTCGTCTGCTACAAGTTTCTGGTCAAGGTTGTTGGCATGCTTGATTACCTTTATAGTATATTTAACCAGCTTTTCTTGGTAAGTATTGTAATGCAACCCCAGTAGAGGACGCATCCTGTAAGCAGGAGGTCCCGAGCTGAAGCTGACGGACTTCACATTTTTCTCACCTTATGACAGTTACATTTCTTACCGAATAAAACTTTATCTATTTTGTCCATAGAGCTTTTTTTGTCCTATCTTAAAGTGACATGTAAGGGCCAAGGCTTGTGTGTTCACTTTCTGAACGTTTTATTGAATTACTGTAGCATTATAAATAGTACTTGGTGTATTTAGTAAAGTTTAGATTAGACTTAATTTTAACATTGTCAAAATGTGTTTTAATGTGAGCTCGATTTTATTCAGGAAGAAAAGAATTTTCTCTGTGAAAATCAAGCAGGACTCTCCGCATTTCGGGTATCCTTGGATCCTACCATAGAGTGACAGTAAACAATGGGTGACGAGAGAGACGTTGAGATTCTCCATAAATTGGATGGTTTAAAAGAAATTCGGTTGGTAAAAATGAGTTCCCTTAATATTGGAATCAAATATTATTGCTTTTCCCGTGTAGTCTTATTTGAAAACAATGCAATTTTAGTTGTTGTTTCGTTCTCGAATATGTTCGACCCATATTTATAAAATAATTTTTTCTATCCCTAAAGGCTAAACTTACTTTTATTTCTAAATTGCAAAACTTAAAAGCTGCAACATACAAAACCTTTTTAAGACCTCAATTAGTCCAAATAAAAGGACATTTTGGGACAGCGTGAAAACTTAGACTGTCGCTGTCTCCTTGACCGTCACGTCCAAACTTATTCTGCATATTTCTTTTAGGAAATCCCCAATGAAATACATTGGGAACATTTTCTGGTACATGTACAAAGTATTTGTAATGATCACAATTTACATCTCTGATAAATATAATGAATTAATGATTTATGTTGAAATTAATGCATAAACTTGCCTCCCTGACATTTTATGAAGGCAGTGGCTACGATTACGGTACCGTAATTCTAGCCTCCGGTTCTAGGATTAAGGAAGTTCCATATTCCTAGACAACCCTATGAGAATAGGATAGGATTACGGAAGTATTTAAGAGGTATGTAATAGTATTATACATGTTAGGGCATGCATAAATAACATGGTAAACTTACTTACTTCACTTAATTTCACTATTATTTCGTGCTATCGATCGGTCGTTTTGGGTTAATATAATCTTAATGGCGGCGCGGGGAAATATTATAGAATTATCTAAGTTTCGTTTATACCTGTAATTTTTTCATCAAGTCAACATAAATGGTCTTTCATAACATACAATATGGTTATAGTTATAAAATTCAAAGTATAGAATATTTCTTTTAAATCTAACTTTGACACTCAAAACCCAAAAACGGCAGACAGATAACACGAAATAATATCCTAAGGCAGGCATGAAAAAATCGCTATTTTGATAAAGTGAAATAAGTAAGTTAATATTTTTTTTTCGCTTTCAACACGGTGGCTGAATGATACTTTTCAAAATAGTTATTTTTCAGGAAATAAGTCTGGAGAAAGTGAAAGTAACTAAGTATTTTATGCTGTCCTAACACTTTGGGAAAATACGGTGGGGGCTAGACTGTGATTATTATTACTATCGATGCAGTTATCATGGAAAAACTGGGTGGTGGAGATGACAAAAATACAGTGAAAGAAAAAAAAATCTGCTGTGAAAAGGAAATTTAAGAAGAACAAATATGTGTAATTAAAAAGGAAATGTAAACAAGAGAATATTATTTGTCTAGAAGTAATGTCTGCTGTGTGTTACATTTGAAATTTACTTATTGTACATAATACTCCTTTCATAAAAGTGACAGTATTAAAAATGTCAATTGTTAGGGCAAGTGACTGTTCACTAAGGGCAAGTAGATTTTACTGGCTACTAGTCCTGCAGGGTGAGTGGTGTGAAAATTTTTTTTACACCCCTGTAGAGGGAGGACAACTATGGAATATCAGATCATATAATAAGTCATCCCGGTAAGCCAGAGTGTAAGGCTAGACCTCAGTTGGAATATAGCTCATCAGTTTTAGATTCATTTCACATATCAGATCTCTAGAAATTAGATAGAAAGTGTTCAAAAAGGAGCTGCTAGCATAAATTTGTAACTTAACAACAATATATAGTTACTATAAATCACCAGGAACTATCACAGAGTGACAGATATTTTTAACCAGCTGAATTGGGGATCACTTGAACATAGAAGACAAAATCAGCCATGGCGAAATCCTGTCGGACCCGACCGACCAAAAAAATGTTAAGGTCTGGCGAGGAGGGTTAAGGCTGTATAATCAAACTTTCTCACTTGCTTTACATGAAACAAGAAAAAAAAACTGCACTAGTGTTTGATAAATGTGTAACATGTTCTGCTGTTTATGCAGTACTATTAGTATTAACTAGCTCTGAACTTGAACTGACTCGCCAGATTGGTGGTAATTAGCAAATATGTACCTGAAGCCTGAAGAATTCTGGTTATTGGATATTTGCTTTGACTTAGGTCTGTCCCTAATAAAAATTTAAATCTCAGAGCTGTGAACTTTTTTCAATGAATTTACTAATAACTTACCTTGTTGCTTTTGTGTGTAACATAAAGGAAAATGGAACCATTGAACTCAATACGATAGAAAGTGTCTGTGTCTAGGATTATAAATACTTAAAAAACCCTTAATATCTTGATAATTTCCTTCAGATCAAAAACTATCAATCTTGAACGTATAAAGACCAAGTTACGTCAGGAGTTTGACACAACAGAGAATGAAGATAAACTTATTGCAGAGTATAAGAAGGAGATGGAGCTGTTGTTACAAGAGAAGATGGCACATGTGGAGGAGCTTAGACTGATACATGCTGATATAAATCTGGTAATTAGAGTAGCAGTTTCATTGTTTCAGAAATGTCAGTTGTGCCATTTGTAGCGGTCACACATTAAACCGGAATCCACCTAAAAACCGGAATACACCGGAATACACTTTCCATAACCGGAATACACCTGTATTTTTTAAGTTAAAGGTATTTTTGAAGGGTTTTTGATATAATTCAATTATATATATCATAAATAATTAACATACGAAAGGAAAATAAAATACGTTTACGCAAAATGATTTTATAAGAGAATGAAGTTCGGCGACCGCGTTGGAAATTTCCATAACCGAAATACACCCGTATTTTATTAATAAATGGTATTTTTGTAGGGTTTATTGCAGAAATCATTCGTGTATAATATAAATAATAAGTTTACAAAAGGAAAATAAAATACTTTAACGCAAAACGATTTTATACGAGATTTGGATTTGGCGAGCGCACGGGAAGTTTCCATAACATAAATGCACTCGTTCTTTTTTAAAAACTAAATAGTATTCGCTTAAATAAACACTTTTTATCATTTTTTGTAAGTTGTAGAACCATGTTCAATCAGATTAAATATGAATAAATATTTGAGAGAAGTTTATTAAAAGTTAATTCTGTATACGAGATTATAACTTTACGATCTTACGGAAAAGTTTTACGCTTACGTCGCTATGACTAGATACCGGAATGTTGATTATTAAAATTTATTTAATTGTTTCTTCAAATAATAAGAAAATAATTTAAGACAAAAAATATCAATATTCGATTTTAAATGAATCATAAACAAAATACGGGTCCCGACATAAACCGCGCGGATCGGAAAGGGCATGTCACATGCTTATTATTGAAACTTATTTAATTGTTTCTTCATATTTCATTTAACAAATAAAAAAGAAAATAAACTATGAATGATAAAATAGCAATTTTTGATTTTTAAATGAATTATAGACAAAATACGAGTGGCATAAACCGCGCTGATCGGAAAGGACATAACAATGTTTTAATATTTTATTTTTAACATGATCGGAAAGGGCATGTCACATGTTTATAATTGGAAATTATTTAATTATTTCTTCATATTTCGCATTTCGTTTAACAAATAAAAAAGAAAATTAATTGAGAAAAAAATATCAATATTCAATTTTTAAATGAATTATACACAAAACACATGTCAGTGCATAAACCGCGCTGATCGGAAAGAACCGGCCGTATGTTTATTATTAGAACTAATTGAATTATTTCTTCATGTTTAATTTGATAATTTAAGAAGAAAATAAATTACGAAAAATCAGTTTTCAGAAGAATTATATTATGTTTAATATATAAATATAAAAACGTTTACTGCGCTTATTTCCAAAGCACAATTAAGATCCTTTTAATACAGGTACGTTGATATATAATGGGAGATTTTATTTGAGGGTGTGTCAGATCTCTCCTTATTCCCCCCCCCCCCCCCCCCCCCACCACTGCCACAAAAACATAATTTTTTTCTTTTAAAATGTACTACTTACATCTACTATTTTATCAAAATACTTATAACATCTCTTTGCACTTCAGAATAGTCTCTTTTTTTGCCTTAGTTTATTGTTCAAAAACAGAAATGATGAAATTAAGACAAAAGCATGCATTGCCCACTACGCTTTTAAAAATTAAAAAGTTCCTATTTACTGTTCAATTCCTATTACCATTCTTTTATGAGGTATTGAGAAAGCAGACAGCTGCAGTGAAATGGAATAGATGAATCACTTTTTAGCTCGACTATTCATAGAATAGTAGAGCTATTGGACTCGCCCATGCGTCGGCGTCCGCGTTGGCGTCCGCGTCCGCGTCCCGATTTGGTTAAGTTTTTGTATGTAAGCTGGTATCTCAGCAACCACTTGTGGGAATGGATTGAAACTTCACACACTTATTCACTGTGATAAACTGACTTACATTGCACAGGTTCCATAACTCTGTTTTGCTTTTTTACAAAATTATGCCCCTTTTTTGACTTAAAAATTTTTGGTTAAGGTTTTGTATGTAAGCTGGTATCTCAGTAACCACTTGTGGGACTGGATTGAAACTTCACACACTTATTTACTGTGATAAACTGACTTACATTGCACAGGTTCCATAACTCTACTTTGCTTTTTTACAAAATTATGCCCCTTTTTCGACTTAGAATTTTTTGGTTAAGGTTTTGTATGTAAGCTGGTATCTCAGTACTCACTAATGGGAATGGATTGAAACTTCACACACTTGTTCACTGTCATGATCTGACATGCACAAAGCAGGTCCCATAACTTTATTTTGCTTTTTTACAAAATTATGCCCCTTTTTGAACTTAGGAGTTTTTGGGTTAAATTCTTATATGTAAGCTGGTATCTCAGTACCCACTAATGGGAATGGATTGAAACTTCATACACTTGTCCACTGTCATGAGCTGATAAGCACTATGCAGGTTCCATAACCCTATTTTACCTTTTTACTAAATTATGCCCCTTTTTCGACTTTCTTATTCATTCAAGCGACAAGGCTGTTAAATAGTCGAGCGTTGCTGTCCTCCGACAGCTCTTGTTTTAATTTGTTGATCCAGTCCTTAGATGTTTGTCTTCTTTGATCATTAGAATCAATTTGCTACAAACTGTACAATAATTCATTTATGTATACCGTATCACTTTTAGATGGAAACAACAATAAAGCAAGCTGAAGAGGAACGTAACAGATCACTAGAGAATGCAAAACACTTGTATGATGATTATAAACCACTGAAAGAGGAGGTAGATTCCATGAGAACCAGGGTTGGTCTGGAACCACTGCTGGGATTAAATGATGAGGAGGAAAAAATCTCACCACAGTAATAATTACTATTCAATATAACTAATGATTTTAAATTGTTTTACTAAAGTGAAATTATTGTTTCTGTAGGTATATATATATACAAGGTCCTGTGGTTAAAGTTTGCAAATTAAACTACTTGCCATTCATTGTAATTAGTTGAATTTGATTTCCCAGTTCATATTCTATAGAGATGGTACCTACCCAAATAAATCAAAGGGGGACAACTCTGAATTGACAAATAAACTGAAGCCAACATTAAACATTGATCAAATGTGAAAGAAAAATCAGATAGGTCCTTATTCAAACAACTTCTCAGGCAGACAAAATATGACCTAAATTTGTTTAAATCCCTTTGTATTCAATATACAATATGCATGCTTTTCTCATGACTTACACTGACAGTTATTTTGTAAGTTGTAGTGAGGCCCTGATAGAAAGTTTAGTAATGCATGAAGATGATATAGAATAATGCATACATTCCTTTGAAGAAAATTAACGACATTAAGAAATGTTATTAAGTTTTGATCTTTTAGCCAAAGTTATTTATTTATTGTTCTCAATGGTGATACATTGGTTTACACAACATTTATGTATCAAAATGTAGAATGTATATATCTAACAATGAGAAATAACAAAAAAAGTTAAACTGGTAACACAAAAATTAATTGTCATCAAATATAATTACAATGTTTTAAGGTAGTGGCTGTAATTACTACATGTTAAGGTAGCTAATAGGTAATGACTATATGTAATGTATTTTAAGCAATTCTCAATTTAAACATTCTCTGGAGGGAACTAGCACGATCATTTGCTTTCCTTGAAAAACGAATAAATGTTGAAAAATCATATGGAGATTACTCTATTTGATGATTTTCGTTACAGGTCAACTACCCGAAACAAACTATAAGGTGTCTTATTTATTGTTGAAAACAAGTAATCGGATAACTTCAGATATCAACATTAATTTAAAACCTAAACTGTTTACACAACTTGAAAAAAGGTTTTTGTCGGGGCCTTTCATTTACAAATATATCAACAATTATCACCTGAACTGAGTGCATTCATGAATGGAAAATATTGATGGTAAAATGGTGTAGGGGTTTGTTTACAATATAAAACCTTTAATAACGTCTTTAAGGTACATTTTTGGTATGTATTTGGTAAGCTTATAATAAAGAGCATGTCATTCTCTTTCACTCAGAATTTTTTCAAGCGTTTTAGACTCTTGGCTAGTCTTGGAATTTGACTTTATTAAAAGACAAAAGGAAGTTCATTATAGGCTCTTTCAAAATGTTGAAAGTAGAGTAAACTTTCATTATACCCTATTGAATTTATTTAGCTGTGGGAGCTTTTGATATAGACTATAATTGGGAAAGTCCTAAAATCCTTGAAAAACGGTCAATACAAGAGTTGTCCATTTTGCTTCAGATATTTTGAGAAAGTCATTTTTTAGATATCAAATATTTCTATTTTTGACATGGAGAAGAGGAAAACCATAAATATATTTAGAAAATTGGTGCACTTAGCTATCATTTCACTCTGAAAAAAACCTGTAAAGATGAATTTGAATTTTTTAGGTACCATCTCTAATAGATTCAAGTTATGTTTGCAGGCTGTCCATGTTTCTTAGACATAGATTCAAGTTATGTTAGCAGGTGGTCCATGTTTCTTAGACATAGATTCAAGTAATGTTTAATGTTTGCAGGTGGTCCATGTTTCTTAGACATAGGTTCAAGTTATGTTTGCAGGTGGTCCATGTTTCTTAGACATAGGTTCAAGTTATGTTTGCAGGCGGTCCATGTTTCTTAGACATAGATTCAAGTAATGTTTGCAGGCGGTCCATGTTTCTTAGTCATAGGTTCAAGTTATGTTTGCAGGCGGTCCATGTTTCTTAGATATAGGTTCAAGTTATGTTTGCAGGCGGTCCATGTTTCTTAGATATAGGTTCAAGTTATGTTTGCAGGTGGTCCATGTTACTTAGACATAGATTCAAGTTATGTTTGCAGGTGGTCCATGTTACTTAGACATAGATTCAAGTTATGTTTGCAGGCCGTCCATGTTACTTAGACATAGATTCAAGTTATGTTTGCAGGTGGTCCATGTTTCTTAGACATAGGTTCAAGTTATGTTTGCAGGTGGTCCATGTTTCTTAGACATAGGTTCAAGTTATGTTTGCAGGCCGTCCATGTTTCTTAGACATAGATTCAAGTTATGTTAGCAGGCGGTCCATGTTTCTTAGACATAGATTCAAGTAATGTTTGCAGGCGGTCCATGTTTCTTAGACATAGGTTCAAGTTATGTTTGCAGGCGGTCCATGTTTCTTAGACATAGATTCAAGTTATGTTTGCAGGCTGTCCATGTTTCTTAGACATAGATTCAAGTTATGTTAGCAGGTGGTCCATGTTTCTTAGACATAGATTCAAGTAATGTTTAATGTTTGCAGGTGGTCCATGTTTCTTAGACATAGGTTCAAGTTATGTTTGCAGGTGGTCCATGTTTCTTAGACATAGGTTCAAGTTATGTTTGCAGGCTTTCCATGTTTCTTAGACAAAGGTTCAAGTTATGTTTGCAGGCTGTCCATGTTTCTTAGACATAGGTTCAAGATATGTTTGCAGATGGTCCATGATTCTTAGACATAGATTCTTAGACATAGGTTCAAGTTATGTTTGCAGGCGGTCCATGTTTCTTAGACATATGTTCAAGTAATGAATACAGGCATACCATGTTTCTTAGACATAGGTTCAAGTAATGTATACTGTATAATACAGGCATACCATGTTTCTTAGACATAGATTCAAGTTATGTTAGCAGGCGGTCCATGTTTCTTAGACATAGATTCAAGTAATGTTTGCAGGTGGTCCATGTTTCTTAGACATAGATTCAAGTTATGTTAGCAGGTGGTCCATGTTTCTTAGACATAGATTCAAGTAATGTTTGCAGGTGGTCCATGTTTCTTAGACATAGGTTCAAGTTATGTTTGCAGGTGGTCCATGTTTCTTAGACATAGGTTCAAGTTATGTTTGCAGACTTTCCATGTTTCTTAGACAAAGGTTCAAGTTATGTTTGCAGGCTGTCCATGTTTCTTAGACATAGGTTCAAGATATGTTTGCAGATGGTCCATGATTCTTAGACATAGATTCTTAGACATAGGTTCAAGTTATGTTTGCAGGCGGTCCATGTTTCTGAGACATATGTTCAAGTAATGAATACAGGCATACCATGTTTCTTAGACATAGGTTCAAGTAATGTATACTGTATAATACAGGCATACCATGTTTCTCAGACATAGCCTATTTTAGGTTCAAGTTCTGTTTGCAGATGGTCCATGTATCTTAGACATAGGTTCAAGTTATGTTTGCAGGCTGTCCATGTTTCTTAGACATAGGTTCAAGTTATGTTTGCAGATGGTCCATGATTCTTAGACATAGATTCTTAGACATAAGTTCAAGTTATGTTTGCAGGCGGTCCATGTTTCTTAGACATATGTTCCAGTAATGAATACATGCATACCATGTTTCTTAGACATAGGTTCAAGTAATGTATACTGTATAATACAGGCATACCATGTTTCTCAGACATAGCCTATTTTAGGTTCAAGTTCTGTTTGCAGATGGTCCATGTTTCTTAGACATAGGTTCAAGTTATGATTGCAGGCTGTCCATGTTTCTTAGACATAGGTTCAAGTTATGTTTGCAGGTGGTCCATGTTTCTTAGACATAGGTTCAAGTTATGTTTGCAGGCTTTCCATGTTTCTTAGACAAAGGTTCAAGTTATGTTTGCAGGCTGTCCATGTTTCTTAGACATAGGTTCAAGATATGTTTGCAGATGGTCCATGATTCTTAGACACAGATTCTTAGACATAGGTTCAAGTTATGTTTGCAGGCGGTCCATGTTTCTTAGACATATGTTCAAGTAATGAATACAGGCATACCATGTTTCTTAGACATAGGTTCAAGTAATGTATACTGTATAATACAGGCATACCATGTTTCTTAGACATAGCCTATTTTAGGTTCAAGTTATGTTTGCAGATGGTCCATGTTTCTTAGACATAGGTTCAAGTTACGTTTGCAGGCTGTCCATGTTTCTTAGACATAGGTTCAAGTTATGTTTGCAGGTGGTCCATGTTTCTTAGACATAGGTTCAAGTAATGAAAACAGGCATACCATGTTTCTTAGACATAGGTTCAAGTAATGTATACTGTATAATACAGGCATACCATGTTTCTTAGACATAGGTTCAAGAAATGTATACTATATAATAAAGGCATACCATGTTTCTTAGACATAGGTTCAAGTTATGTTTGCAGATGGTCCATGTTTCTTAGACATAGGTTCAAGTTATGTTTGCAGGCTGTCCATGTTTCTTAGACATAGGTTCAAAATAGGTTTGCAGGTGGTCCATGTTTCTTAGACATAGGTTCAAGTTATGTTTGCAGGCTGTCCATGTTTCTTAGACATAGGTTCAAGATATGTTTGCAGATGGTCCATGATTCTTAGACATAGATTCTTAGACATAGGTTCAAGTTATGTTTGCAGGCGGTCCATGTTTCTTAGACATATGTTCAAGTAATGAATACAGGCATACCATGTTTCTTAGACATAGGTTCAAGTAATGTATACTGTATAATACAGGCATACCATGTTTCTTAGACATAGCCTATTTTAGGTTCAAGTTATGTTTGCAGATGGTCCATGTTTCTTAGACATAGGTTCAAGTTACGTTTGCAGGCTGTCCATGTTTCTTAGACATAGGTTCAAGTTATGTTTGCAGGTGGTCCATGTTTCTTAGACATAGGTTCAAGTATTGAAAACAGGCATACCATGTTTCTTAGACATAGGTTCAAGTAATGTATACTGTATAATACAGGCATACCATGTTTCTTAGACATAGGTTCAAGTAATGTATACTATATAATACAGGCATACCATATTTCTTAGACATAGGTTCAAGTTATGTTTGCAGGCTGTCCATGTTTCTTAGACATAGGTTCAAGTTATGTTTGCAGGTGGTCCATGTTTCTTAGACATAGGTTCAAGTAATGAATACAGGCATACCCTGTTTCTTAGACATAGGTTCAAGTAATGTATACTGTATAATACAGGCATATCATGTTTCTTAGACATAGGTTCAAGTAATGTATACAGGCATACAATGTTTCTTAGACATAGGTTCAAGTAATGTATACAGGCATACAATGTTTCTTAGACATAGGTTCAAATAATGTATACAGGTGGTCCTTGTTTCTTAGGCATAGGTTCAAGTAATGTATACAGGCATACCATGTTTCTTAGACATAGGTTCAAGTAATGTATACAGGCAGTCCATGTTTCTTAGACATAGGTTCAAGTTATGTTTGCAGGCAGTCCATGTTACTAAGACATAGGTTTAAGTTACGTTTGCATGTGGTCCATGTTTCTTAGACATAGGTTCAAGTTATATTTGCAGGCTGTCCATGTTTCTTAGACATAGGCTCAAGTTATGTTTGCAGGCGATCCATGTTTCTTAGACATAGGTTCAAGTAATGAATACAGGTGGTCCATGTTTCTTAGACATAGGTTCAAGTAATGTATGAAGGCGGTCCCTGTTTCTTAGACATAAGTTTCAAGTAATGTATACAGGTAGTCCATGTTTCTTAGACATAGATTCAAGTAATGTATGAAGGCGGTCCATGTTTCTTAGACATAGGTTCAAGTTATCTTTGCAGGCTGTCCATGTTACTTAAACATAGGTTTAAGTTATGTTTGCAGGTGGTCCATGTTTCTTAGTCATAGGTTCAAGTTATGTTTGCAGGCTGTCCATGTTTCTTAGACATAGGTTTAAGTTATGTTTGCAGGCTGTCCATGTTACTTAGACATAGGTTTAAGTTATGTTTGCAGGCTGTCCATGTTACTTAGACATAGGTTTAAGTTATGTTTGCAGGTGGTCCATGTTTCTTAGTCATAAGTTCAAGTTATGTTTGCAGGCCGTCCATGTTTCTTAGACATAGGTTTAAGTTATGTTTGCAGGCTGTCCATGTTTCTTAGACATAGGTTCAAGTTATGTTTGCAGGCTGTCCATGTTTCTTAGTCATAGGTTCAAGTTATGTTTGCAGGCTGTCCATGTTTCTTAGACATAGGTTTAAGTTATGTTTGCAGGTGGTCCATGTTTCTTAGTCATAGGTTCAAGTTATGTTTGCAGGCAGTCCATGTTACTTAGACATAGGTTCAAGTTATGTTTGCAGGTGGTCCATGTTTTTTAGACATAGATTCAAGTTATGTTTGCAGGCTGTCCATGTTACTTAGACAAAGGTTCAAGTTATGTTTGCAGGCAGTCCATGTTTCTTAGACATAGGTTCAAGTTATGTTTGCAGGCTGTCCATGTTTCTTAGACAAAGGTTCAAGTTATGTTTGCAGGCGGTCCATGTTTCTTAGACATAGGTTCAAGTAATGAATACAGGTGGTCCATGTTTCTTAGACATAGGTTCAAGTAATGTATGAAGGCGGTCCATGTTTCTTAGACATAAGTTTCAAGTAATGAATACAGGTGGTCTATGTTTCTTAGACATAGGTTCAAGAAATGTATGAAGGCAGTCCATGTTTCTTAGGCATAAGTTTCAAGTAATGTATACAGGTGGTCCATGTTACTTAGACATAGCTTCAAGTAATGTTTGCAGGTGGTCCATGTTTCTAAGACATTGGTTTCAGTAAAATATATACAGGCTGTCCCTTATTCTGCACATTTGTACCAGTATACTTTGGATACAGATGTATTATGGAAAGTGTCCCAGTTTCAATTTTTATAGGAGTAAATATTTTCAAACTTTCTTTTTTAGAAAAAAAAATTGAATAAATGACTATGTGAACTTCTTTTCTTCAAACATTGATGTCAAGCTTGTTGGAGTAAGATGTAGTTCTGTAGACAGTGTTCTGAAAAGCTCTACAGAACAAAACATCGTCATAGACCGTGGAATGAATGCAAGTGGCATATGTATTAAAAAAAATTCACTTGAGGGTAGGAATACAACACCTAGTTTGATCCTAAACTTGATTTCAACTTTCATATTTTAAATTTGAAAGAATAATAATTTTACCTCGATGCTCTCCTGCTTTCAGGTACTTTGATCGTCCAAAGTCGGAGTATCACACAGAGCAACCAGGAACATCTGATCCTCAGCCTCAGATACAGCCTCAGATTGTAGCCCCTCCAGTGGTTCCCCCTCCTCTGCCTGTACAGATGAACCGAGCCAAACCTACTACAGAGCAGCCAAGACAAGCATTCAGGCAGCAACCACCACCCATGAAGGTTTGATTTTATCTTTATTGTGTTCAAGACTTTTATGTGCTTTTTTCCACACCAAAATTTGATGTTGGTTACATTTTACACCTGTAACAAAGCCATTAGTTTCTTGACAGTTGAGAATGCCCACCTTCTAAGCACAGTAGGGAGAGCTCATATCCATGGAATAAAATTGAAGTTTGATCCCCAGATGAGGAATATATTCACCATGATGATTTGATAAAGACATTGTGCCTGAAATGATTTATTCCTCTGATTCATGTGGAGAAGATGGCAGTTATTTCATATTTGTGGAGAACAGGTTATTACCAGTACAGAATCCAGGAACACTTGTTAGGTTAATTGTTTACTGTTACCTTACTGAAATATTGTTGAAAAATAGTGCTTAACCTAACAAACAAATCTTGTTGACAGTTAGAAGGAACTAATTACTTCTTCATTACCATCTGTTATAAAATAACATGTTTGTACTTCAGTCTAATACATTTAATTTTGTCTTTCAGGCATGTCTATCATGTCACCAGCAGATCCATCGCAATGCTCCAATATGTCCGCTATGTAAAGCCAAAAGCCGATCTAGAAATCCAAAGAAACCAAAGAGAAAGTTGGATGAATAATCACACATTTTACATTAAGGTTAAACATGTGGAAAGGAAATATGTTTACATAGCTCTCACCAAAGAATCATTGTCAGCATTACAATATGTTTAAGTGTTGTTTTACAGTAACTTTACAGAATAGTTACATCTCCGATACAGAAGCTGCTGTTAGTTGTATGACTGTTGTAATGTGGTGTTAGAATAGTAAAAGAAGTAGTCTTATAATGATGTATTGAAGTCTGTAAATGAAATGTTAAAAAGTCCTTGTATTCATAGGTACTTTGAGTTTAAAACAAAACATTTTAAAACCAAACATTACTGTATCATGTTATTTGCATTAATTTCGAGCTACGCATTGCCTTCTTTTAAAACATCATGTAAGTATGCAATGCTACTTTATTATGGGTTTAAAAGCAAATTATATTTTATACTGAATAGAATTGGTTGTGTGATTTCAAATCTATAATATGTAGATCTAATCTCGTCATTTCAAGTGTTGTGAACTCCTGTTTCAGTTTAAAATGAGCACTGAAGTGCCAAAACTTATGTTAGGGCTTTGAGACCAGCAAGGATGCAGATGAGAGCACTTCCATACTATTTGAGCCGCGCCATGAGAAAACCAACATAGTGGCTTTCCGACCAGCATGGATCCAGACCAGCCTGCGCATCTGTGCAGTCTGGTCAGGATCGATGCTGTTCGCTTTCAAAGCCTATTGCAATTAGAGGAACTATTAGTGAACAGCATGGATCCTCACCAGACTGCGCAGATGCGCAGGCTGGTCTGGATCCATGTTGGTCACAAAGCCACTATGTTGGTTTTCTCATGGCACATCTCATTTGTTTATCAGTTTCAGCTGTTGTATGCAACTGATAAACCCTAACGTTGGTTTTCACACAGTGGTGCTTAAAGGTCCATTACTAAGGGAAAGTGAGTTGGCAATTTTTTTCATAGCCAGTGCATGGACTTCTGCAAGACACTAAATAATGAAGATTGGCAGGTCAAAATTTACAGAAGGTCTTTGGAACTTAAAGAAATGTATGTGTATTATGTTGAAATTTCAATAAATCGACAGAATGACCCCCCCAGGTCTTTTTAACTTTCTTCATACTTCATAGAAAAATAATTGTACATATACTGCAATTTATTTCGAATTTCTACATACCAACTTTCATTTTCCAATAAAATGAAATAGTTTCTGTGCTTTTTAAAAGAAATTAAAATGTTCACTTTCCTTAGTATTGGACCTTTAAATTTTTTTTAAATTCTTGTTTTGTATAATTTTACATGTATCGTGTTTATGAAAGTTTTCATTTTCTACATTCCATAGTCTTCCAGGTGCTATAATCTTAAAGTTTCAGTTTGTGTTCAGTCTTTGATAATTTTCAATGGTCAGAATTCATCGTTTGTTTACAAGGTTGTTGTAGTTGTTACTAAGTTGTATGTTTGTGACCAAATAACTTTAACTAAGCCATTTAGTCTATTAATCATCTTAATATCTTTTAACTAGTTTGAAGAACTGATTTTTTTTTTTGACAAATTACTGTCTAAAAGTTCATCACAATATCAAAATTGTAAAAATAGTTGGCAACATTGTTTTTGGACATAAAAATTGATATGACATTGAACTATCAGTGTGTCAGTGGTGTTTACATAGTATGTACCTCATACTGAGTAAGGTGTAAGCCAAACTATATTTTCCCTATCTTGTTGCTGCAATATTTACTGTGAGACTACCAGGGAAACACATGGAAGATTTTTCCTACACCAGGTTAATCATGAAATGCTGTCTTCAGCTTACAGGATAACTTTTTTTTTTAATTAGGATAACTTTGTTTTTTTTAATTTTTATTTATTGTTATATTATAACAAATAAGAACAAAAACTGAACTAAAAAAGAAAGACAGATCAAGAAGCCTGTCCACTAAATAGCAAAATGAGACACATTAGTATATATATAGTACATACAAACTTACTGTATCATTTTTTCACCAATAATTATGTGACAGACATATTGGGTGTCTCTTGTCACCAGAAGTCACAAATATAATGTAACATTTTAAATTGGTGAAAATCTAATAATTACTATCCTAGGTAACACAAATTGATTGATAGATACTAAAATATTCATGCCAGTACTTGGTCTGTCTTTTATTGTGTAACACGGGTAAGATGTTATATGTCTGAATTGTTTCCGACTCTATTGGAAAGTCATTTATTTACTTATGTGTAGAAGAGAAGCAGGTCTGACTGGGTGTCTAGGCAGCTGTTGTTGCATAGCATACCGTATGTGTTTGTATTTGACTTAGAACTTGTCTTTTGTAATGATATAATTATGAATAAATTAGATTTTACAGAATATATACTTTTTCTTTATAAAAGAGACACATTTACAAACTGATTTTAAGTTATGAGTAGACAGGTCTCTCATTAGTCCCAATCCTTGACTCTAGTTACCTCCCCTGAGGGGCCTCCATGGCCAAGTGGTTAACTTAAAGGTACTGACTTCATCCTTCCTCATGATGTGGGTTAGAGCCTCAGTCAGGGGCACTGAATTCTTCATGTGAGGAAGCCATCCAGCTGGCTTACGAAAAGTCTTTGGTTCTGCCCAGGTGCCCGCTCTCTATGAAATAATGCACAGAGGTGCACCTGGGGTGTTCCTTCACCATCAAAGCTGAAAAGTCGCCATATGACCTATAATTGTGTTGGTGCAACGTTAAAACCAACAAAAATAAAATAAAATTACCTCCCCTGATGTGATAAAATATGCAACGAGTTGGACTTTTCTCTCATCAAATATATTGATATTCAAAGCATATGTGTTTTGTATTCAAAATACAGGACACTGCACAGTTAGACATAAGTTGATGTTCTCTGATTTGAGAGTCTTGAGAAGTAACTGCTAATTAAAATTGAATGCCATTTTCTGTCATTAAATCAATGTAAATTATATATGAAAAAAATTGAATACTTGTATATCTGAAATGTAATGGCATCTATACTGGAGACAGAGATACCTGGTGTCAAACATTTTGTATCAAATGAAGTATTCACAGGGTAAATGCACCCAGTAGAAGATCAGGTACAATGCAGTAGTTGGTGTATCCTTGCCAGGGCCAACTGTATGTAGCAGATCTGTACTTAAATACCATTCAGCTTCTGTTTGATATGGACATGTATAACAGATTTTCTGCAACTGGTATTGTCTTTTATATATAATTTAGACATTTCCATGTTGAAAACATCATAAATAAGTAAATATAACAGCAGTATTTTGTTAATTTGAGCCACACCACTAGAAAACCAACATAGTGCATTTACGACCAGCATGGATCCAGACTGTTCGCTAACAGTTTCTCTAATTGCAATAGGGTTTGAAAGCAAACAGCATGGATATGCGCAGGCTGGTCTGGATCCATGCTGGTCACAAATGCACTATGATGGTTTTCTCATGGTGTGGCTCATTTATTGCATCAATCAATATTCATTCAATAACAACAGTAGGATAACAACATTCCTGAATATGTATTGCAGAACAAAATTTCAGATAGCCCTAATACTAGTACAGGTATTGTGTTTATTGTATAAAAGCACAGGAGTCTGAAATTATATCAAATAAGACTCCAGAAGTCTGTCTTTTGGAAAAAAAACCCTTATTTTATATATAGGGGGTATTTATTTTTTTAAAAAAAAAGCAAGACTTCTTGGGTTTTATTGATAGAATTTCAGACTCCTGTGGTAAAAGTTAGCTTTCTACAATGTTAGAAAAAATCTTCACAGTTCCTTCAAGACTGTACTGGAATAGATGTATAAACACCCCTTAAACATGTATTTTTTCAGTATGTTGCATTGCAACCAAGTACTAGAATGACAGATATTTACACAATTTAGGAAATGATTTATTTAATGGAAAGTGTCCAGACATGTCTTTTGGTAGTCAACTTGCAGCATTATTCGCAGCTAGTTGAGCAGAAAGATAAAAATCCTGTCATAGAGTTTCATATGGATGCATAGATAAATATCAGATAGGATAGTGCCATGTATGTAAACTGTAGGTTGAAAATAAGAAAGAATAGTATTGCATCAATAATATTAAATGAAAATCAAGCAAGTTTTAGACAAGAAACGAGTATATCTTCTGTATACATTTGTAAGTATGATTAATTAAAAGGAAACAAAATAATTCCTTAATGAAGGCATAAATAGTAGAATAAATAGAATTAAAGTAACAATTATTCAGTTTTTTAAACTTGTAAATATATAATAAATTAAAACGTTGCAGAAGATAATTGCATTGAAATACATGTAGAAAGAAATAAGGATTGCACTTGCAGTTCAATCTGACTAAAGTACATCTCCTATTACGCTACGCATAGGATCTGACAACGAGCTATTGATGGCCTCGTTCTGACAACCCTTCCGCTAGCCAATCAAAAGCTACCTTACAGCATCCTGTAAGCTTTATAAAGCCTTGAGTTTCGATATCAACAAGTTTTATGTCGAAAGATTTCAGATAGCCGGTTAGCTCAGTCGGTAGGGCACTTGCGCTGTAAACGAGAGGTCCCAGGTTCGAGCCCTGGATTAATTAAAACTTTTTCTTACTCTTTGACATTCGAACAAGTTGTCTGATTGGTTCAAACAAAAA
The DNA here is from genome assembly GCF_021730395.1 of Mercenaria mercenaria. Classification (NCBI taxonomy): domain Eukaryota; kingdom Metazoa; phylum Mollusca; class Bivalvia; order Venerida; family Veneridae; genus Mercenaria; species Mercenaria mercenaria. The sequence continues at coordinate 50,919,097 of NC_069364.1, forward strand.
TAGATTTGCGAAAATAAAAATAGCAATATTGGAAATCTAAAATATACAGAAGACGAATGTGAATGTGTCGTTTTCAGATCTTCGTTTAGAAGATCAAGTACTTCAGTCAGATTGACTTGCAGTTATAAAAGTATGTGATAAGCAAACTGAGTAATTACCTTTCCCCTGTTTTAAGTTAGGTGTAGGTCCGATTTTTTTCTAATGTATTATAGACGTGCATGTTTACATTTTATTTGCCATAGTGCACATTAGTTTAAAGACTTACTTTTCAATTATGCAAATGAAACGAGGTCTATGATCATTACGGAAAATATTTTCATGCTAAATGTATTTTAAACCTGTGCATAATGCAAGCAGATCACGCAATATTTTATCTTTAAAGGTAGTTACTATTGATTTCGTTTGCCATTTTCATGCTGCAAAGATAATGACGGTAGAACAGGTGTCGCCGAACGGAAGTTAACAGGAACGTTCCTTGCACTGGTAGGCTTTGATATTTCTGTTACATGTTCGTTTACCACCGTGTCTTCTCGTGCAGTATGACTTCCGGCTGATGTTCTATAAAACTTGTTTGTCCTAGATGGACGCGATAAAACGTGTTTCCCAGACGGAATACTGATATCTTCCTCGTGAATAGAGTCTTTGGATGTTTCGCCGTCTTTTGTTTTGTTAACGTTAGCAATACGACGTTGAAAAGTAGATTTTTTTCGATATTGTAATAAAATTTGAGTGTTTCTTGTATGCCTAGGTGTTGGTGATTGAACCCCGTCCATCTGGAACGGGCTCCCGCGCCGGCTTACCGGAGTACTTGGCCTATTTTCAATATAGTCTCTTCTTGAGTTGTTTGTAGGATCGGTTTTTGTCCTATAGACACGTGTTTTTACCGACCCATCTGCTTTATCACTGGGTTCAATTTCACCTCTGTCTTTCATAAGTTTCTGGATTGTAGTCACTGGTCTCTGAATTTTACCGGGGAATGTTGCGGCGCGAGGCCGAAATTGCTCATCGGCCGCGTCAGTTGTTTCTGTTGCAGATAACTTTCCATTATGTTTTGATACAGTGTGATCAGGTTTATTATCGGACAACTTTACATCATGTTTAAGCACGTTCTGATCGATTTTATTATCCGGAGATTGTGCGGGTACATTAGGAGGCGTTACTCGGCGGTTACCTAACACATACTTGTTCGCAACATGCGGCAGATATGTTGCTTGCGTTTTATCATGTGCTACAGGCTTCATTGGGGAGCTTGCTCGTGGTATCTTTACGTACCCATTGGTGCCTTTGGTTTGCAAAATATCCGTGAATACTTCTTCATTTTCTGAAACAGTAAAGAACATGTATATTGTAAACGTCCAATACATTTTACGAGATCTATATAGCACCATAATGTCTAAAATCAAACAAATATTTCAATAAGACTATCTGTAGTCTGCAACAATCTTGTTCAACAAGGTTCAAAATCAAAATCAGTTTTCCCCTAAAAATAGTGTGTATAGTGTAAGCGTGTTGTTAAAGGCTTTAGTGTGATTAGTATAATTAGTGCCTGTCATCCGTGTTACGCGGCATGTATTTGATGTAGCCGCTGTAAAAACGTGATCAGAAACATTTTTTTTCAGAGCACTGTTTAGTACATGTGCTCCGTACAGTAACGGCATAATTAATTCATCAATAGAGATGAATAGTTGAGCTACGTCACATAACGCATCTCAAAGAGAATTGAAAAACAATTATGAAATTATAAATAGACTCTGTCATGTCTGCTAATGTTTGTCAACTTTTTAGATTGCACAACTGTTGTTTGATATACGTGCAAACTGCATGGTAGTCAATATACTGCCTTCTACAAAATCATTGTCGTTCCAATTATTAATGCCAGCAAAATGCAAACTTTTATTAATTTCGTCTAGAAATGTCTTAAATATTTATACTGCCATTTTCTTGAAACAATTTTATATACACCTACACATGCCAAACGCACCTACAACACGGAAATTTGAATGACTTCGAAAAGGAAAAAGGGTAAAATTCCAAAAAGTCACGCACAGAGTCTGCATGAAATATACACGCAAGGTCTATAACAGTAAGCATGCCTTGTGGGCGGCACGTGTCATTTAGTGGCAGATTGATACATTGGGCAGATTTTCAAACTCTATTTAAAGGATTAATGTTATTTCCATGTTTATAAAAACGACATGCCTAGACAGTGTAATGAACTCCCACTATATCTAAAACTAGTATACTGAAACATGCAGCAAATCAGGAAATTAATTATCGTATTTTGGGGTCTAAATACGGTGGTATCAGGGCAGAAACTTCCGTGAGAAGTTAAGTTTACTTCAACTTTCCCGTGAAGCGATCATTGCCCTTTTATCTCCGAAATTTCATGAACGTTTACAAAATAATTCCTTTTTCCCCATATTATTACTTCTTATTCTGAAACGATGATATTTTCATTCTCCAATTTTCGGGAATCGTTCTCGCGGAAATTTCTGCTTCATTGTACTTGTAACTAAAATTCATGCGCAGTAGCTAAACTGATGTAATGGGAAATAACATGCAAACAGGCAAAGATTTCATGCTACTGAATACCCTGGTTGCTTTTTGGAAAAAATACATATTATGTGACCATAGGCGTTGGTTTGTATACACGACGGGTGTTCTAAAAGTTACGATACTAGCCTAATAGCTGTTACAACTGATCGGAATAGTGCGCAAGATACATCACCAGGAAGGTATGTATTAACATTTAAAATAATATTATTCAAATCGAGTAAATGTCGTGTTTTTTTGTCGGTCATATAGCAGTAACTTGGTCTGAATAAAAGTCCCTACTAAATAGATCTTAATTTTTCCATTTTAGCGCATAACTGGGCATTATTTCACCCGTAGAATGTATTTTAATTTAATAAGACACTTTTCGTGCTATATTCGCATGTTTTCAAGTTTTTCTACTACTTGAAAACGAAAGAAGGGTGTTAATTCTGAGACCGCTTTCTGAAATGCGACAATATAAGGGGTAGGACTTACATTTTCTTTTCGTGTTTATTTTAAGCATGGTATGGATGTATTGTGGAAAATGGGTCTCTGACAGAATGAAAGTCTAGAAACTGTACCAAAATTCTAACGTGGCTGAATTTTATAAGAACAATTAAAGAACTCTTTCTTTTATTGGTATATAACCTGTATCAGTGCCGCATGTAGACGCATTCAAACTTTGTTCTAGTATGTTAAGATATACGGTAATCTATCTACAGTAAGTAACTATATAGCTAGGGAAATATGAATTATTTACTTTTTACAAGTATTTTTCTCCTTTTCCTCCAAGATTTCAGATAACCTAAACAGCAACAAAACTGGCATATAACACAACACAAACTGGCATATAACACAACATAAACTATAAACTGTTAAAGAAAATAAAAGATGCAGAAAACATGATTATCAATGGCAGAGATTTATTTGTGGTTAGACAAAAAGTACTATAACAAGTGAATGAAGTATTGCCATGCAATACAAAGTCCCCTACTGGAAGGCACCTAATTTTCTCTACTGCAGTATAACATAATGAACTGATATCTGTCAATGATGTATAAACAATATTGTACTATATATACAATATGTTATAACAAAACACTTGGATTAAAATTTATATATATAAAAACCTACAGTTGTTTTCATATTGAATTTTTTGGGCTGATTATAAAAATGTTATCATGTAAGTTATTTATAGTAACAACAAAGGGAAATTAATCTTTAAAAAAAAAAAAAAAAAAAAAAAAAAAATCTATATAATACAAGTCCACAAGAAACTCTTTACCAGGTAGAGATAGGTCAAAATACACCTAAAAATTGGATGTAACATGCATGCTGTACCACAGAAAAGTGGTCTCGATTTTTCTCTACCGCCAGTAATAAAAAAGTTACAATAAAATCTATTTATAGTAAAACAAAGGGACGTAATTCTAAAAACAAGGGTGCCTCATGGTGGTGAACATTTGGTCCAAGTTACATCAAAATCCCTCCATGCATGAAGAAGAAATGTCCCGTACAAAGTCATTCTTGAATTTGACCTTTGACCTCTAAATATGACCTTGACCTTAGACCTAGGGACCTGGTTCTTGCGCATGACATGTTGTCTCATCCAGGGGAATATTTGTGCCAACTGATATCTAAATCCTGCTTTGCATGACAAAGTTATAGACCGGACAGGAAAAAAATCCTCTTGACCTTTGATCTCAAAGTGTGACCTTGACATTTAAGCTAGGGTATTGGGTGTTGCGCATGACACGTCGTCTCATCATGGGAAACATTTATGCCAAGTAATATTGTAATCCCTTGATGGATGACAGAGTTCTGGATCGGACAGGGCAAAAACCTTATTGACCTTTGACCTCCAATTGTGACCTTGATCTTTGAGCTAAGGGTCTGGGCTTTGCGCATGACATGTTGTCTCATCATGGGGAACATTTGTGCCAAGTAATATTAAAATCCCTTCATGGATGGCAGAGTTATGGACGGGACAGGAAAAAAACTCTGTTGACCTTTGACCCCCAATTGTGACCTTGACCTTTGAGCTAGGGGTCTGGGATTTGCGCATGACACGTCGTCTCATCATGGGGAACACTTGTGCTAAGTGATATTAAAATTCCTTAATGAATGTCAGAGTTATGGACCGGACACGAAACAGACCCTGTTCATGCTATGTTAACATTTGACTGCTAAGTGTGACCTTGACCTTTGAGCTAGGGTCTGAAAGTTGTGCATGACACATCGTCTTATTATGAGGTACATTTGTGCCAAGTAATATTAAAATCCCTTCATAGATGGGAAAGTTATGGACCGGACAGGAAAAAAGCCTTGTTGACCTTTGACCTCCAATTGTGACCTTGACCTTTAAGCTAGGGGTCCAGGTTTTGCGCATGACACGTCGTCTCCTCATGGGGAACATTTGTGCCAAGTAATATTAAAATCTCTTCATGGATGGGAGAGTTATGGACCGGACCGGAAAAAAGCCCTGTTGACCTTTGACCTCCAATTGTGACCTTGACCTTTGAGCTAGGAGTCCGGGATTTGCGCATGACACATCATCTCATCATGGGGAACATTTGTGCCAAGTAATACTAAAATCCCTTCAAGGATGGGAGAGTTGTGGACCGGACAGGAAAAAAGCCCTGTTGACCTTTGACCTCCAATTGTGACCTTGAGCTAGAGGTCCGGGTTTTGCGCATGACACGTCGTCTCATCATGGGGAACATTTGTGCCAAGTAATATTAAAATCCCTTCATGGATGGCAGAGTTATGGACCGGACACGAAATTGCGGACGGACGGACGGACGGACAGACGGACGGACAGACGGACGGACGGAATGACGGAAAAGTGCATTCCTATAGTACCCGAAACTGGTTTTCAACCAGTAGGGGACTAATAAAACTAGTTATGAAAGTTTCTTTGAAAGACTTCCGTACAGGACTGACCATTTAATCTGATTTTTATTACAGAACAGCAAGAACCATACAGGAGTTTAATTTCTAAACAGGCGTTCAAATAATCATATTTGATGTTGGAAGAATGTATTGTCAGATTATTTATTTTAAAAAGATGACTGAACACGGCCCTACAAGGAACATGTATTTCAAACAAAAAAAGTCGTTAGAAGTACGAAAGAAAGGTTCATTCCACTGCTGTGATATTAAGACTATGATAAACCCAGAAAGTTAATAAAAAAAAATAATCAAAAACAATTTATTTTTGATCATGCTTGTCATGCACCTGTCAATATTTTGCCCGCCCGGGGGAGCGGCGGGCATACATGGGACTTTAGACAGAAGACCATTTCCGACAGGCGGGAATTTGACAAACATTTGATGTACCAACAAGGCTCTAGGGTGGGATTTAGACAAAAAAGGTTGTCCCTAGGGTGGGGATTTAGACAACAAAATTTTTGAAATGTCAAATTCCCCCGGGTCGGCCCGCCGCCCCCCTGGGCGGGCAAAATATTGACAGGTGCATCATATCTGTTTAACCTAGATGAACTGTCTGGTACAGTCAAGGACTGTAGTCCTTGGTACAGACTATTGAACCTTGTGGTATAACTTGTAAACAACTCTGCATGCTCGTCTGCCATAAAACAGTTTAAACAGAATCATAAAGTAAGCCTTCTTTGTACAAGCGGCTTAACTGTAATAAATGAACTTTACTTTTTAACCTACCCGATTTTTCTTCCTCGGTATCTTTGGCATTATCATCATTATCATCTTTGCCATCATAACCATCACCCGAGTTACCATTCATTTCTTTTTCTCTTGTTTTTTGCTGCGTTTGTACTGCATTCTTTACAGAATGTGAAGTGTGATTGACTAAATGTCTTGAAATCTGCTGAGTTGTGTAAGACTTTGGGTTACCTCTTACCTGCAGTACGTTTCAATGAAACATGAAAGTGTTACCAGAAATGTTTGATTGAACATTTTAAGTGAAAACACAGCTATGATGTGAGTCGTCTAAAATGAAAAGCAGAATGTTAAATTCAATGTTTAAAAAGAAAAGAAAAATGAAGAACTCTAAACAAATTTCCAGTGATAAAATGGCTTATCCATTTTTTTCGGCGCATATTAGATTTGTTTCACTGGTCTGGTAATGATTCATATAAAAAACTCTTAATATTATGACTTACTGGGTCGTTTGATAATTGTGTTCTGTGCAAAATTCTGTGATCCGCCGGTATTTTCCCAGAAGCTCTCAAATTCCCAAGATGCTTGATTAACTTCCGGTATATGAGGTAGTACATTGCGGTGGCGCTGCTTGGCACATTTCCGGTGACATATCGGATAACTTCACCAATTCGAAACCCCTGATTTTCACTCATGTGTTTAAGAATACTGTTGTCTAGCGTATCAGTTTTCATTTTATTTGGACATGGGGCTCGGCCCAAAGGTATTCCAGGTCCTAGAATAACAAAAAAACACTTGTCCAGTAGGCGCTTATTCTTAAGTAGTAGGTTCAGGCATCCCCAGTAAAGTACATAATAACCGTTTATGTATCATAAAGTAATAAAACATTATAAAACAAAGGTAACTATCTCTTAACTGCAGATAATGAATTTTCCAGACCAGTATTTGCAAAAGGTCTTCATGAAATAAATTTATATCCACAAGATTGCAGCATGCTAACCTTCAGTCACTCGCATGACCTTGACCCTTTGGCCTTCCTTCTGATCAACTTTGGTGATCACCCATCAATCAGTTCTTGGGGAAAAGTTTAAATTTATCTTTTAATTTTGTTCCTGTGACACCTCAGTGCAGTCAATTGATTAAATTTGAGGGAAATCCATTTAAGGTCTTCTGGCGGTTCAAGAGAAGAAAACTGATCCTTATAGCAAATAATATTTCAGTCAGGTGAAACCATACGGTATAATTTAAGGAAGGTCTGTCCAAACGTATTACTAATTAAGTCTCGTGAATATCCAAACTGCCGCTCTTGAAGTAGTTTAATGGATTTTCGTTCCATTTTTTAGCTTTGGTGGCCCTAAATGCTACCAAACAGACCCATTTGAACAAACATACTCGAGATGTCCTTGACAATACAGAACACTGAATCCATTTTTAAGTTGGTTGAGGCTAAATTATAAAACGCAAGCAAAATCAACACAGCTGTAAATATCTATTCTGAGCGACTTTCATTTAATGAGGAGCACAAATACATTTATTATTTACGTTACCTGTAAGAAAATGCAAAGAAAATTAGCCCTATTAAATGTGCTACCTGGTCGTTTAGAAGGAATAATAAAGAATTTTAGATGAGACAGACCACTGTGGTAAACAGTATTGATGAAAATTATTGTTTTTAACCTTGGAAGTTTCATAAGAGAAAGCGCTCCCTGCTTAATGAATGGTTATAAAATGATATGAGCAAAATACAAAATAAAGGTATAGGATCTACTAACTTACTGCACAATCTCAAGATTAAACACTTTGGCATTTTTGGCGATATGTATCAAACAGTAGGTTATATTATACAAATATGATGTACGCTTAATTTTTTGGATTCTTAAAGAAAGTAAAAAAGGTAAATACCTTCAGCGACCCAAGGATGTTTTAATATTTCATCCATTGTAATTCTTCTATCTGGATCCGGATTGAGCAATTTCTTGATAATGTCTCGGCAGTCTGTACACAATAATGGACAAATAACATGCATCACTATTATCACGCATGCATAAAAAGTTTTTGTAAATTATCTTATAATGGAACAGGCACATGTATAAACATATAATAGCGATTGCTTGTATACAGTCAAGGTCAAGTCCTAATAAAATATCAATGTATGAGAAAGCCAAAAGTGACATTCATTTGTAGGTTGTTTTATATCATTGCCTTAGAGACATATATGGTCTCTGCTCACAGATGGTCTTTAGCGAATTTTTTACCTCGAATGGATTCAAAGACCAGAAATTATCAGAAAATTCATGAATACCCATAGTATATTGAATGTCTTCCTACTGACCATAAAATTTATTTCCAATAAATCTTCTTTTCCCAATAAAGTATTTTGCCGTTCATATCCCTGAATCTCACCATATGATTTTTACACCCACGCTTTAATTGATTTATGTCTAAATGCGCATTTGAATTCAATTATCTCGTCACAAATACACAAATGCTTGAAGTAATCAATAAAGCAGACGACAACGCTATCTCCTTATTAATCGGATTATACCGATGTTAATATGATTTAGATACCAACCTCTAGATAAACCCTCTGGAAGCGGGTTCATTTGGCTAGAGATCATTTTGTTATGCAGAGCTTTGATGTTGAACGGTTCCACAGTAAATGGTAGGTTTCCTGTCAGCATAGCATACATGTTCACACCGCTGAAAATGATAAATTGTCAGATTGGTCTACACAAAAAGAAAATATTATTAAATTGTATAAACCTTTTGTGTCACAGCACAAGGTACCAAAATCGTTCCCAAGTATGCGAGTCCGTCTCTGTTTCTTCCGACATCAGCTGTCTGGATTCTTGGTCTTTGGATATGAATTACATACAGAAGCACAATAATGATAAGAAATGTTTGAAAAAAAAACACATGGACCCGTCACCGTTATAATAAGCAGATGAACTAACATATATTATAGTTATACATACAGTAGATAAATATTCTAAATATAGTATGTTGGTACGTTCTATGTTTTATGTCCCAAGAAAAGGGAATCAAATATTTATTGAAATCTCTATTTCATGACAATTTTCAATGTCTGTGTATAGGTTACTCATTAGTGAACCCGGAATCCTCTGAAACTGTTCAAAGTTACCGAGAACTGAATTATATATGAAGCTTTTTGTTCATACACTCACGTTAAACAAATAAAAGAACAACTTTTCAAGTAATCAGGCGGAGTTCCGATGCCAATACGTCAGCCAGCATATTTTATTTGTGGTCTATTTTTATGTGTACTATTTATAACTTACTATTTTACATCAAAGACAACAAAAATCTATGTATTAGTTCAGACAACAAGGCCTGGACCCAAGGTTATAACTTTAAGTCGGAGATCAGTCACAAAATGCAGCCTCGCCATTGGTCAATTTCAAGACTGAGCTCAAAATCAGCCAATTATTTGCCAGAGTTTTGAGACTGATCTGTAACAACAGTTTTATAACATTGAATCCTAGAAACGCTTCTCATTTGGGATCAAGGTTAGGTATAGCCGAATTATCGATGTTCAGTATCTCCTGATAATCTTCTCCTAACTTTATTCATTTAAACCATATTGTATGACAGCTATACTCACATGCTCCATATATCAACTTGAGGACCGTACTTTTTGCGGCCAAGAAGTTCTGGTGCAGCATAGGCCGGGCTTCCGCACTGTGTGACACAGAATTCTTGCACCTTCGGTCCGTCTTTGGTGTCTACGACCTTCACGCTGTTACTTAACCCAAAATCTGTATTAATAAATCAATTGATCAGATCTTTCTTCGATGCATGATCTACTCATGAATTTAGAAAGGACACATAGTACATGAGGAGAATAGTTCGAAGTATCTTACTTATGATAAAAAGTTCACCGTAAGATACCTTACATCTAAAGTATTGTGTTTAGCTTCGAATGCTCTGATATATTAAGTGAATAATCCGAATATAAATCTAGACTTCAAAAGAGAAACACGTCATTATTGATCTAAAAGTCTCAATATTTTCTATGACAACAAAGAAAAATGACTGTCATAATAAACTCTAGGTTCTTCTTTGTACTCACCTATAATCTTCATGTCTTTGAATTCGTCCAAAAGTAAATTTTCTATTTTTAGGTCTCTGAAAATAAGAAAGACACTTTACACTTGTAAGCCAATCGTTGTATCAAATCACAGTAAAATAAAATACATGAAGGACAAACTTTTTCTTTTTGTTTTATGCTGCCATAGAAACCATATTTTCTGCCTTAGCAGCAAAAAGAAAATCAAGTGAATATTCTCCATATAGCTATTTATATATTCATCAATTTTCATGAATAATATATTGCATTTTAAAAGCTATTACTTGATCCATTGTTCTGTCATATTTTAACTATTTCTTTCTAAGGCAGCCACATTTTTGACAAAAGAATAAATGAAAAGAATTAAGGCTCATATTTTCCACGCTGCTATCTATCTATGTAGCAAGTTTCATGCAAAGCATAAGTCATTTTAGGCGTTTCACAGAAGGTAACTAAAAAGTGTATGTGTTTAGATATATACAATCAATGTCATTTTCTTAAGGTTAATGTCCAAGCTTGTTACAAGTTTCCTTCGTCAAATTTGTTCAAAGTGCCTGCTGAGTCAAGAAAACTATTAAGATAAATGTCACAAGCAAATGTTTGTTCAACAATTACTATTATCGGCAAATGGTAGGATGAATTCGGCCAAAAAGTCAACTACTTCTAGGGGTAACCCGGACCCAACTTTTAACAAGGCATGTTATATACCAAAATGTTCGTAAAAATTTGTAGATTCTGAAAGTGCCGGCATAAATTGGCATAAAATGGTGGCGAGCTGAGGAATTTCGCCATAAAATGAAAAAGGTGCTTTTTGTAAAAAAATAAGGTTTTCTTCATTCACTTTTGATGAAATAAACTGCTGGTATGTATTTTTTTGTAGAATTATTGCAACACACCTTTCATGAATTGTAAAGGTAAAACAATATGTCAAAAGGTCAAATTCCTGCTAAAAATACATTTTACCCATTCATTATCACTAATTTGTAGTTTTGAAAATTAGAACTTATAAATCCTTTTGAAAGAGTTCAAGGAACGGCACAAAAGGATTATATGATACAAAGAATGACAATTATTGATGTTTTACAGTAAAACTTTTGTAAAAGGTACTCATACTAATGCGACTTCGTATGCGCATTACAAGCAGGTAAACAGAAAAGTACTGGTCAATGAATAAGTTGATACATATTGATACATGTGTCTAATTTTCTTCCTCAAGTTATGCAGCTATGTTGTGGTCAGTTTCTAGTTCTACTTTATGTTTTGTATTCCCCCCAAGGATAGGGTTTTTTATCCATTATGAGGTCAGAACATCAGAATCGCTACATATTTGGTTCATTTACGGTAATTGTTTTAAATTCTGTATATTAGTACATTTATTTATATTTCTTATCATGGAGATGGATAATGTCGTATTATCAATAGACAGGTTTTCAATGCTATTCAATTATTGTGCGCATATTGCCTCAAGCAAAGATTTGCATACAAAAATAGAGTATATTTTCGTATAACTTGAAATATATGCACCTTGATAGAACATTAAAAAACGTTTCTAAAACGTTTCGACGATGTCACTGAAATAATAAAAAGTCTAATAAATCAGTTTTATATGAGCCGAAAAAAAAATAAACGTCGTCATATTTTCCAAAAAAAAAAATTAATCATATTCGGTTTTAAATGTCAAAACTGAAAACAAATTAAAGCTATTACCCTGCTTAAACGTAAGAAAGATTCCATATATAAACTTTTTTTTCCAAACCCCTTGTTTAAAAGTTGACTGATAACCTGTCCCAAAAGGAGATATGGTAGGTTGACAAAAATGTCGCCCCTTTTTCGTTAGAGAAAGGGGCATTGATCCTGTGATGCGTGTATGTGGTCGCACGGTCACATTTTTTTTTTAACAACGGTGTCCCTTTTTAGTGTGGTGGGAAATGTTTAGTGGGAAGGACTCTAAGTGTGCTGGGGTTACAATTTCTCAGTGATCATTGCTAATGATCAATGTGGAGTGATCACAGCTCTGAGTACTTTTTACAGAACATTGATCATCCAGTAGTGCTCACAGCACTGCGAGTATTGCTCACTGGGTAGTGCTCACGGCACCGTGAGTACTGCTCACTGAGTAGTATTCACGGCACCGTGAGTACTGCTCACTGAGTAGGGTTCACATTACCGTGAGTACTGCTCACTGAGTAGTATTCAAGGCACCGTGAGTACTGCTCACTGAGTAGTGTTCACATTACCGTGAGTACTGCTCACTGAGTAGTATTCAAGGCACCTTGAGTACTGCTCACTGAGTAGTGTTCACATTACCGCGAGTACTGCTCACTGAATAGTATTCACAGTGCCGTGAGTACTGATCACTGAATAGTGTTCACATTACCTTGAGTACTGCTCACTGAGTAGTTTTCACATTACCGTGAGTACTGCTCACTGAGAAGTATTCACGGTACGGTGAGTACTGCTCACTGAGTAGTGTTCATATTACCGTGAGTACTGCTTACTGAGTAGTGTTCACATTACCGTGAGTACTGCTCACTGAGAAGTATTCACATTACCGTGAGAACTGCTCACTGAGTAGTGTTCACGGTGCCGTGAGTACTGCTCACTGAGAAGTATTCACGGCACCGTGAGTACTGCTCACTGAGTAGTGTTCACATTACCGTGAGTACTGCTTACTGAGAAGTATTCACGGCACCGTGAGTACTGCTCACTGAATAGTGTTAACATTACCGTGAGTACTGCTCACTGAGTAGTGTTCACGGCACGGTGAGTACTGCTCATTGAGTAGTGTTCACAGTACCGTGAGTACCGCTCATGGAGTAGTGTTCACGGTACTGTGAATACTGCTCAATGAGTAGCATTCGCGGTACTCAGAGTACTGTTCACCGAGAATGAACTCCAGGACATGTTTTTGCATAAATACATTTGGACATTTTTTTTTGCATAAATACTTTTGAAATCTGAAAACTGTCCTGAAATCATATGCTAAATATATAGTTCTATCTATCCGATATTTGAGTTTTATGATTATTTGACCTTTTGACCTTTAATTTGCATAATAATTTTAGGCAATTTATGTTAAAACGATAAAACGATACTCATAAAATCTGACATATCGTAGTAAAATATTAAACGGAAAAATAATTAATATTTATATGAAAATGTAGACATGATGGTGTGTTTGAACATTGTAGTCACATTACTTTTGTGGCGGCCATCTTGGACGCCATCTTAGATTTCTCAGATCGCCACCATTTATGCCAATTTATGCCGGCAGCCTGCTAAACTTCAGACCTTTACGAACATTTTGGTATATAAATTGCCATGTAAAAATTGGGTCCGGATTCAACTTTTTGAATGGCCTAAAGTCGCCCTACCACAAGAGTTCGCATTGAACTTATTCAAAGATATTTTTTCTCATGTATGTCAGGTGCTTATACAACTTGGTAAACTTACCAAGCTGGTTTGAAGAAGTCTCAACCATATTTTCTGTAGAACTTATGAAAGTTTAACAAGTTGAAATCAGACTAATACTCCTTAGATATATGATACATGCATTTGTATACTGTAAACGCATATATTTCGCGGGGTCAAAATTTCACGAATTTGAAATTTTGAGTATTTTCGCGAGGTTTAATATTCGCGAAATTGTAAAAATGGTATACTGCTTGAATTAGAATTATACTAGTGGTGAATATTTACGCGAGGATTAATTTTCGCGAGATGCAGGGCCTCGCGAATATAGCGAAAATTAAACCCACGCGAAAATTTCTGCTTTTACAGTACGGCTTATGACTGAGATGATGTCTCAAGAAGAGCAACAATCGTTTGTAAAATTATTCACGGATTATGGGTTCATACGGTACAGTCTGAGGTATGGTTTCTCAAGCATGTGAGACTCCCAACCTACCTGTGTAAAATGCCTAAGCGGTGCAAATAGTCCACTGCGGAAATTATCTGGCGGATGTATTTCTTAACTTCGTTTTCCGGCAGTTTTCTCTTTTGAGAAATATAGTCCATGAGATCTCCGCCCCTACATAATTCAGTTACCAGATAATAACTGTTTTGTGTCTCCATTATTTCTAATAAATGTAAAATATTTGTATGACGTATCATCTGCAATATTTTCCCTTCTCGTCGTAAATTTTTGCGGACGTACGAATCCTCTCGGCTCTTCTTTTTGTCAATGATTTTGACAGCAACCTGAAAAATATGTGCCAGTGTGACTAAAAATAGTATGAAGTTCCTAGAACTACGAAAAAAGAAGGTTTAATTCTTGTAGCTTACTAAATATAATGATGCAATCACAGCTTCAAATGATTCTAAGCACACGCCAAAGCATTGATTTCTTTTCTGATTACAGCTGAAAGCATATCACGTATGAGAGGATTACGTGCAGTACCTAATGACAAGATACCTTTCTTTGTGGACAAATCTGCATGTTCCGTAACGCTGATGACAAACATAAGCTTGTTACATACGATGTCATTACAGCTACTGTGATTCAAACGGCGTCAAATTTACATTAATCCAGCCTGTTATGAGTAGAATTATATGAGAAGATCCGATATTAATGGCACATGTTGGATCAATGGGCGTTTCGAATTAACACGACTAAATTTGATGACCTAGTTATTTATGGTCATTACACTAATTCTCAGATCTAAATATAGCACCAATTGCCGGAATCAGCAGCTCCATTTACATTCTGATCTGACAAGGGAATTACAATCAAATCCTCAATAAGTGCGACATTAGAGCCTGATTTCAGAAATCAATTGAACAATTAGATTCCTTTACGCTAATCTGGGATATGCTTGATAAGAAATTCTATTTTTATTCTATGTCATTCCCAAGTTGTTGTAGTTCGTGACCATAATGGCAGGACTAAAATCCAATTTCCTCCTTTGATCATTTATACTAAAAAAATGTTGGAACTTTATACTAGTTGAAAAGCCAATAATTCGCCACTCAAAAAAAAAGAGTTATGTGTGTGACCACTACACAGTAAAAAAGCCAATGGTGCACCATTTAAAAATGAGCCGTGTCACGGGAAAACCAACATGGTGGCTTTGCGACCAGCATGGATCCAGACCAGCCTGTGCATCCGCGCAGTCTGGTCAGGATCCATGCTGTTCGCTAACGGTTTCTCTAATTGCAGTAGGCTTTAAAAGCGAACAGCATGGATCCTGACCAGACTGCGCGGATGCGCAGGCTGGTCTGGATCCATGCTGGTCGCAAAGCCACTATGTTGGTTTTCCCATGACACGGCTCAAATGTTCCTCTTATGTTTAAACAATTTATATCATAGACCTGTAAGCCTGAGCCTTATGACCTATGTATATGGTACATACACGGTTTTGTTCAATCATTTTAACTTCAAATTAAGAATTAAGCATTTTACGAAAATTAGCGGCTAGCTCATCATGAATTTTAACGAGGTAACAGACAATTAAGGGATAGTAAGATAATTATTCAAGTACCCCCTATGCTATCCCTATGATCTGATATGGCGTATTCCACGATCATTTGCTTGTGTTATGTATATTGGAGAAAAAGTAAGAACTTGTCGTACCGAAATTTGCCTCGTGTTTTTCAATTACTTTGTTTTTCCTGAACCACGTGATATTATCATTGTTTGTATGATTTACAATTTAAAACCATTTTCAACGACTCTTCAATCATTATTATAAATTCATTAAACATATTTAAGAGTACAGTGATCCGCCTTGTCTTTTGTACTTCAAGCACATTAGCCATATTTGACATGCAATGACCTTTCTATTTACAGATAGTTGGAGTGTCATAAAACGCAAATAAAATGTTTGTTTGGTTATTAAATCGTCTTTGTTCCGAAAATGTAAACATTCCCCTTACGAACTGTAAGCAAAGTATTTACTTTTTGATTGATCAAATATACTTCAAGTATTGAACAGCAAAACTATCAGGAAATTACAAAAAGCTATATAAATCCCATAAATTGTGTACCTTTTGTACCGTACCTCTTTATTTTTGCTAGACCTATCAGCTACAACAATAATTTCTCTTCAGTATTATGTCAAAATATAAAATATTTACATCAAAAATGGTCGCCATGAGTCCTATAATTATTGATTTTGTTTTATACTGCGGTTAAGTCCAAATATTATTTTGTTTGAAATGTACAATTAATAATATGTTTTTGTTTCATAATTAATGCGTCCTATTATTGTAATCCAGAGTCGGTGAAAATCGATCTTAAGTGCTTATATAGTAACATGGGAGTCTTTCCATATATTCCCAGTAGAATTGTTACATTGATAGCAACAATAAAATTGAAATTAGTAGGAAAATTATTGTTTAAATAAATACAGACATGTCAGTTATAACTGAGCCGTGCCATGAGAAAACCAACATAGTGGGTTTGCGACCAGCATGGATCCAGACCAGCCTGCGCATCCTCGCAGTCTGGTCAGGATCCATGCTGTTCGCTAACAGTTTCTCCAGTTTCAATAGGCTTTAAAAGCGAACAGCATGGAGCCTGACCAGACTGCGCGGATGCGCAGGCTGGTCTGGATCCATGCTGGTCGCAAACCCACTATGTTGGTTTTCTCATGGCACGGCTCATATACCATCTCCTTCATGTTTTACCAGAACGTTTTAATTTCAAACAACATTCTCTTTTAAACCTCCTAGAAGTTACACCTGAGCCGTTCCATGAGAAAACCAACATAGTGGTCAGGATCCATGCTGTTCGCTTTTAAAGCTTATTGGAACTGGAGAAACTGTTAGCGAACAGCATGGATCCTGACCAGACTGCGCGGATGCGCAGGTTGGTCTGGATCCATGCTGGTCGCAAACCCACTATGTTGGTTTTCTCATGGCGCGGCTCACCTGTATTTTATAATTGCCTTCTCGGGGCTTAAATAGTGCGTCTGCCATTGTGAATATCCGAAGGAGATGTGTAATCAGTGGAAAGGTGTGTCATTTTAAAATTATTCTTTAAAACAAAACTTTAGTTGAAGATGTACATCAAATGAACTTCTGTAAGAACCCGGTCTTTTTACATTTTATGTGTAGAACATGTTTGCAGATAACAAAGAAATAATTATGAAATTGATTCAGATATCTTGGATACATAATGATATATAGATAAATAAGAGCAGGCACTGAATTATTTGAGAGGTTCTCCTTATAATATGAAATGTCTCTTTTACAATCACCTGTTGCTACGCGGATATTTGCATTATTTCAACTACTAGTAAACGCATTTCTTACCCGTTCTCCAGTGGGTATATGTAGAGCTTCTTTGACCTTGGCAAATGACCCTTCTCCCAGGGTATTTCCAAGAAGGTAATTCCCAACTTTCTTGGAATGCGGGAAGTTTCGCAGAATATCTTTTGGTACATCGATAACTTTTGGCGGCAAGTACGGCGTATCATTTGGAATCATTGAGATTACAGTCATTTTCGTAAAGAAATAATATAAAGTTGAGCTTTACATCTGGCTAGGTCCTAACCGGCCCTGAAGTGGAAGAATTGGAAATTTACTGTACAAAAGAGACAAGGTCTGCGTCTTCATCTGGTCTCCTTTAAAAGTAAGTATAAGTTAGGTTTAAATTTTTGCATCAAAGACAGAGTCCTAAAATAAATAAAATTGTGTCATAAAATTGCAACTTTCTGCACTTTAAAACACTTGTCATGTCTATCATGTCTGAATTTCTCCCTCTGTCAATGCTTATGCTAAAATGTTTACAAATATGAACTACATTTAAGCATATGAATTATTCAGTGACAGCATAACCGTTTTATCACTTCTATAGCGGCTATCATACGAAACGAACACCTTTCAAAAGATTGAATAAATTATTCAGATTATATAGTGACGCCATTGTCTTGTATCTGGACGTTTCTAGGAAATCAAAATATTATACGATTATTTTGACCTCTCAAAGAAATTCTGACAAAAATATCTAAAGTAAGTCCTGAACGTCTAAAAACTTTTGTTGTTGTTTCCTAATCATAAACAGACCTCAATAGTGGCTGATTTCTGCTATTTCGTGTTTTGTCGAGTTTTCGTGTTTTCGTTTTGTCGTGTCGGCGGGGCGAAAACACACAAAAAAAAAACACCACACATTATATGCGAAAACCCGACGTTTAGAGGGCGCCGACACGACAAATTTATCTGTCGAGTTTTCGTGTTGGCGGGTATAAGTATGTCGTTTTGGCGCCCTTTATTTGTCGTGTTTTCGCCCCTACGACACGAAAACGCGAAAACTCTACAAATACCTTATCTGTCGAGTTTTCGTGTTTTTGTGCCGGTGGGGCGAAAGCACGACAACACGAAAACTCAACAAATATACCTAATCTGTCGAGTTTTCGTGTTTTCGCGTCGGCAGGGCGAAAACGCGAGAGCACGACAAATAAAGAGCGCCAATACGACATATTCATACCCACCAACACGAAAACTCGACAAATAAATTAATTACCTATCTGTAGAGTAATCACTTTTTTCAACACATTCTTTTAACTTGACTGACCAAATAAAAAATGAAACTGTAAATAGGGCTTTATATGGTTTCCGAATACAGCGGTCTGTCACCTAAAAGGGCATGTTTGAAACTTTTATGCACACAGCTTGGCCGTCGCAGTTAATGCTATATGCATTTTAACACTGAAACGGTATGATTTAAGAACCCCTCGTACACGCAAATGGAGAATCTAGGTTCTATTTACTTTTCTTTCGACAAAATAGGAACAATGCTTAAAACATACAATATATAGCTGCTACTAGACATAATTCCATAAGTGGGCAATTTGAAACATCCTGAAACCCATTTTAAACTTGTTTACAACGTTTAAGCCAGCTGAAAATGATACGCGATGAAGAAATATATAACTGTGTCTTTCTCGTTTAGTTTTTTTTTTCAAAATTTTTCTCATGCGTCTTTTTCGGAATGTTCAATCTGGAGTCCTCTGTCCCCTTTTTCCATTACTTACGTCATTGTATATTTATAGTTTTATTCGAATGTTTACAATACAAGACTGCATGCACGCAATAAAAGGACTTTCACTTGTGACATTTTGGGGCAGTGGGTAAATTCAAAACGTATACACAATTATGCAGTCGTTTCCAGTTTTAGGCAATATAATAATAAAATATTTTAATAGTCAAATACAAAATATATATGAGTGAAATATGTTAATATCTGTATGCAATAGACGGGCGGCAGATGAAAGGTTTTAGTGGTAACAATACGCTTGCAGCATTACACGACGGGTTTAAATCAATTTTGCACTTTTAAAAATGAATAATTTCTACATGACCGTTATTTTTCCGAAGCTTGGAATAGTAACAGGAGGGGCATTTGGGGGTCTTCCTCAAACATAAGACTCGACGGAGAATCATATAAAATTTAGTCAGTTTTGACTTTTAGCAACACTTTAAGTGACCAAAGTATCCGTCTTGCCAGTATGAAACTCGGATAATCAAGGACTAAACTGTTTTAAGGTGTTGAGAGTTCTCTATATCTCGTACACTGGTTTCACAAGCGGAGGGTCGTGGGTTCCGACCCCAGCGGAGGCTGGATTCCTTGTATTAAATTACTAATTAAATATAAAAAAAAATGTTATGAGGAGATATTATTCATTTTTCTGTTTTAGTGTAAATATATACAAATATTTTATATATTATATTTTTGCAGTATTTTACGAGCGAAAATGATGTTCACAGATGAAAAAATGAGACCTACATGTAAGGCAAACTTTTTATTCCATATCTTTTCAAATGTTTTAACATTTTTTTTTTTGCACATTTAGGTATTTTCTCTGTGAAATTAGCAGATACATCTCAGTCTAAATTATAATTAACCGACAAAATATTATCAGTATCATATGTTTAATTGCATATTAATAACATGAATATTCATGTCAAAAAAATAAGGCAAAATCATAAGCCTTATTAAATATTAAACTCTGCTAGATCTATTTTTTATAACTTTGGCAAACACAAATTGATCGCGGTAAATAGAGATCTCACTGAAAATACATATCTGACATTTAATAAAGTAATAGGAAAAAAACTTACCTAACCATTTGTTTGCACTTGGTATATATATTCACGTAAATTATACTCCGTAGAAATGTCAAATTATATATCCATGTTTAATTTACTTGTGATATTTCAGCAATCTTGGTACATCTGATAGAGCCCGACTGCCAATCAACAACTGACTAATTATAGGAGCCTTAAGATGATTTAGATTGTACTGTATCCATGGAAAATTCTGATTTTGTATAGAATATAAGGTAATTAATTGAATTTCAACTCAAGTCGGTTTTAACTGTTATAAATTTTGCAGAATCATGCGCTGCATGGCTACAAGGCTGAGCTTTTTAAACTATTTGTTTGCGCATTGAGCCACATTCAGTAGTATATAAAAAATAATATATATTTTACAGTTAAAACTATCATCGGTTGCCATCTAAAATCCACGAAAAAAGAAAATATAAACTGTAAAATATAGGATCTCCTTTATAGATATTAAGTTAGATCAGAAGCGGGTGGGATTAAGATAATGACCAGTATACTATACGATATAGACAGTACCGCATTAAGCATAGACTTCATTAAGCACAATTTGTTGCATTATCAAAAGCTTTACATAACAGTGCAATGTAAATCGTATTGATACAAATTGAATAAGAGATAACAACAACATTTTAATGCATAAACGCACAGAACAGCAGTTACACGTGTGTCAAAGAATACAACAACTCCATTAATTAAATATATATTTAAGGAAAATGGAAACCAATAATTGAAATTATTTGCCTCATTGGTTGTTTGTTAAGAGAATATTGAATTTCATTGATTCGTATCAGTTTCACTTTTATTTAGCCACATCAAGATAAACATCGGCATTTATCACAAAATTACCTACATAGCGACACAGAAATTCATTATTCAAATTTGACATAAAGAGATGTAAATCTTCGGGTTTAATGCTAATAAACACAATAGAAAATTGTAAAACCTATTTCAGACATGTTCAATAAAATGATGAGAAAAAACGGATTTTTACTTACTTTATACAAATTCCTGTGATTTAAATGTGGCAGATATGACAATATCAGTATCAATATCTTTCGGTACCGCTCGAAACAGAATAAAGGCATTTTGAACAAAACAATAGAACCCGTGTTTTCGTGCAGCTAACATACATCTCTGAAACCATTTGTCCAATAATGCAGTGGAGAAGAAAACTATCACATTTCATGCAAACCCCTGCAAAAAGTCAGCCAGATATCCTCGTGACTTCTATCAAAACACTGATAATAACTTAAGATTCCAAGATTTTAAGGAGTGTAAATTAATAATTTGATGTTCATGTATCCACCTATATTATGTTTCACGATGGTTTTAGACGCCAATTTTTCTCCAGTGATTCAATTTCTACGTATGAATTTCCGCGCAAAAATTGAAACTTGTAGATTAAGAAAAAGCTAGCACTTCAAATTCTGTTTTCTTTCAAACGCATTTATCACAGCATTCGTCGGACATGATGTATATATATGTATTGGTGTACATTAAAGGTGAAATTAATTTTCTGTAGTAATTATCCCGAAATTTGATCAATTTCATGCAAAGATACTAGTCACGGAATATTTTAACACTGGCGTACGCTACAAACATGTGTAATAATAGCACCTGTAGTAAACATGTGACGGTCGTTTGCTCCGACGGAAAAAAAAAATCACGTGCTATGGGTATTGGAAATCTTACTGCAGATCTATACATATATACGTAAATAGCTTGAATTCTCATGTGAGTTGGAGTCCAATTAAGTATGTACATTCATAAATAAAACATGTACACAGACATAGAATCCTTTGTTCGAAGTATACGCCCGAAGATGAGAGAAATGTTTGAAGGGCTGTTACTTGCTTAATTACCACATCGATTTATAATCCTGAAAATATCGTTCAGTTTAATTCTTAGAACACAATACTACTTACCATCTTTAAACATTAGAAAATTACTAATACATTCAACAAAAACTTATTTATTCATTTTACGCAATTCTATATGTACTTTTAGAGAGACAAATAGTGTGCATATTACAAGACTACTAGTACATTGTACTTTGAATGGAAATGAAAATGCAGCAAAAACATCTTTCGATAGAAGACTTGATCAGTTTAAAGATGGTGAATATGGCTTAGGATTTATCCAAGACATCGTTATCCTAGCAAAAGTATGAACCTAATAAACATAATTGGTATAGATATAACAACATTTGCATTAACAAGTATATATTTTGCTGAAATTCATTAGCAGTGCATGTCCTATCTACCCTTGCATATCTTGGTTGCGCGACCAGGATAGATTAACAATAAATGAAAACGGAAGCTACAAGCAGTTTCAAAATTTGTTTTTGGTTTAGATAATTGAAATATCCCAGTATCTATCCGAAACGCAAATGTAAAACTAGAAATCATTTTGAAATCAAACAAAGTAGTTTGCTTTCTTTAAATACTTTTACACAAAAGGTGGTCAATAACAAAATTTCAGACAAAAATAAAATATGCATTTCTTATACAGATATAATAGGGATGTAATGGGTCATTTTGTTCCTTGCGTAAAGTGCTTACAGAATATATGAAAATTGACAAATGACATAAAAATACTGCTTAGCCGAGACTGATTTATCACCTTTAAAGCACCGGGAAAGTATCATTTCGTAGTAAAATCTGTTGCTATCTTAAAGACTTTAAATTTTGATTTAAACTTACCTCTTTCATTTATTATAAATCCGACATTCCTGTACAATGACACAAATATTTGAATGCCATATGTATAGTTTGTCCCTGCTAAAATTTGACATAGCTGCCTTTCATAAAATTTATCGCAGTTTAGTTACAAGTCGTTATGTATTGAAGTGTTCACAGTTGCCTATATTCTACTTGCAATATCCAGGATATTGTATAATTCCGATAAATTTAAGTTTTAATTTAGTCCAAAGATTGTCACATGGGATATTCAGTTGCTTTTTTACGATTGACAATCTGAGTGTTATAAATAAAACCCAGTCTGTTTCATCTTTTTTTCATTAAACTTTATTACTTTTCTGTTCAAGCCGCATTGTTCCGCCTCCAATGCACGATCTAGTGTTATCTTTCGAAAATTTAACATCTTACTATTCTGTTATATATAGATAAGTATAAACCATGTTATATATTAACTGATTTTACCTTATAAATGTCAATAGACATGCAAACACCGAGATGGCTAAGTCAAACAATTTCTGTTCCGTCTATGTTTACATTTTGAACCGCACAATTGCTTTGATATTATTTATTTATTCATTTATGGTATTTTGTACTCATAAATCTGTCGCCAGAAATTACCTGTTGTGTTTGTAGTGTATTGTAAGATTTTGAAACTTCTTGACGAATTTTGTAGCATGTCTGACAGAGACAAGGGCATTAACTCAACTGTGTAAATATAGGAAGCTAAACACGCAGTTGTCTTAAAAGATTACTGCTCTAGAATCAATCAGCTATTTGAGGTTCATCGGCGATTATTTTATGAAACAGGTCACCAAACGGACGTGAGGAAATTGTCCTAAAATATTATCTTGGTTGTTGAACACTTTATAACTTCGAAATCTGTTTATCGTACGTGCATATCCTGTTTTACTTGGGAATTCAGTATAAATGTCGGCTTTTACATAGTTCAACTTTTGTAACCGTTGGACGTAGTTGGGTACTACTGTTGTAAGAAATTTAGTCATTTTTCGGTAGGTGAAGCCAATGAAAATAATAGAAATAGTTACGTTGTATTTAAATACTGCTAATAACATTTCGCTAATATATTACATACAACTTTTATCATCATAGGGACTGTGAACAACAGTATATATTCAACTTGTGTAATTTAAGCCATGGTTTGTCTATTATACTTACTTGATTACCTATGTATATGGGAAATGCTGACTCGCTAATAAATATTTATAAATTTGATAATTATACTGAATGGTTATCTGGTGAGGTTGCTGTGACCACCTGATATTAGGAATGTTGTATAGCAAGAAGGCTTCAAGCGGCAAATATTCCCGCCGCACAAAGCATTAAACATGGTCCGTTGGATTTTGTTGTTGTTTGTTTCACCACCGGTAATCCATATGGGTGACTCCTCCAGAAGACTGTTAGTAACATTAGTCGGAGGATGGTACAAGATACAGAAGACACTCCAATTCCAGTAGAGTCCCTGGTTCTTTAGCGTGCGAGATGTTAAGAACAAAAACACGGGAGTTCTATCTCAATGTTTGTCATTTTTAGTTGGAGGGACGGGTGCTCGAACTCACGACCCCAGGTTTCCTAGTCAGACAATGTTACCACTGAACTACTCATACTCGGTGGACCCGCTTCTATAGCTTTTTACTGGTGACGAACGACGCTAAAAAAATAATTGCGGATCCCATTGCTGGAGTTTGGTCATTGCAGCTTGGCATTCCGAAGCCATTTTAGGAAGGAAGTAGCAATGACTCTGAATATGTTTGAAACTCTGTTCAACGCAATAGAATAACTTAGTTAAATGAAAAAGAAATTTGGTAACAAAACCTGGGCCTGCATCTATTAAAGTTTAAGTCTGAAACTTACACTTGAAAATATTTTAAATTTTAATTATGCTCTACCATTGTTAAATTAGCACAGATTACAATGAAACTTTTCATGAATCTACAATTTTCAAGTTTGCAGACTGCTCAGCGATATTTCATGAAAATAATTTTGTTATAAACAATGATATGCTAAAGTTTTTGACATTAAACGTTGATGAGTCCGGACATAGACCTTAACTTTGAATATTTATTTGATTCCGTTATTCAAATTCAATATTTATCTAAAGTCTCTATTATTTAATTTATTTATGATAGTGCTCCAGGGTTCAATACATTATACAGGGATCAGTGTTCTATACACATGAATAACCAAAACCAGAGGTTCGGTATCCTTCCGGACAATGCAAATGTTGTTATCCGAGCATACTTATGTACCTATATAATTATTTTTCTACGAGAAAGTCAGGAAAGTCCAAGAAGGGCCATTTACCTCACTGCCATATATAGGAAAAAGGGATGTTGAGATTTTAGCGCAAAAGATTTAGATTATCTGCGCACGAAATACTTGGGGTGAGCTATTGTTTTCACTCACCATCCGTCCGTCAATACACTTTTTCGAACAAGATTGGCCTTGATGTTTCTTGGATGATGTTTTACTAAGATTATTCAGAAAAATAATATTGGAACAAATTCTGACCCAGACAGTCCAGTCATTCTACTAACCGATATATTAAACGAAGACTACAGATTCGGTGATTGATATGTGGGTTAATACAAAAGGATTAAAAACACTAGATTTCTGGCAAATTCATTTGTATCCACTGTCATAATTACGAACTTTCGGATAGCAAAAATATTGAAAGTTACTTTTTTACGATTGTTATCGAACAGGTCGTTCGGTAAGTTTTCAAGCATTTGTTTTTCATGCGGAAAGATAAGGCGAACACATAAGAAATGCTTTGCCGCAAAGAAATATTACTCGCTGAATATGCGTAAATTGAATTTGTGGTATTTGACAACTGTCCGATAATATCCGGACTTGACTGTTACCTCGTTTGAGTCCCTCCATTTGGTTTAGCTTGCGAAAAGCAATATGATATAATACCAACCAATCTATATATTAGAAATAGGAAGCATGCTTGTTCCTGGACTGGGTCCTGGACTGGGTTAGAGACCACCCATTGTTCATTGTAACATTATGGCGTGTGCGGCCTTCCATAACGAAATTTAAATTAACCCATGTTTTCAAGCCCGTTCGAACAACATCACCAACAACAAAAAACGTATGAAAAACGTAGTGATGCTTTATTTTAGAATTACGTGTGAATGCTATGGACCCTGTTTAAATTGTTGGCATGGCAGGAAAAAAGCGCTTCATACCTATCAAATGTGGCAAATTAGCAAAAATTGGATATGCCTAAGCAAAAAACCCTCATATTCGAAAATAAATGTCTTTTGGCTTTGTTTACATTAGTGACCATATTTACTTTATCCCAAAGTATACGATTATATAGGTTGGGTATAGGTCTACACTAAATAGGAATATGGCGCGAAAAAGTGGTAAACAAACAATTTTCAGTTGTTTTTTTTTGCTCTGTGGAGCTTCTTTCCTTATTTTCTTTGCACTTTTTGACAGATCTATGCTTGACATTTAGGAGGCGTTTTCATAATGAAATGATAGCATAGCAGAATTTGTCATGGAATCTTAGGTCATACACCACCACTGCAATTTGGGGTTTCATTTTAGTTGCTTTTGCAGTTTGTGTCTTTGACTGAAAATATTTTTCTTGCATCAAACATGACCCCACATTTTTCTTCATGATTCAGCACTAAAAATTTTTTTCGAGAAAATGTAAGTTACAGGTCTACATTTAAAATAGGTTCTGATGTGTGCTGCAGCCATAGAAAAAATTGTCAATTTCATCAAAGAGCTATAAATGCTTCTTTGATTTTATACAGAATAAAGACAGCCAGCTATTTAGTGTGTTCATGCTATTACTTTATTCCCACTTTGTTCCCCGTACTCTTTAATTGGTGGTCTATGACCACTAACAGGTGTGCAGACGACCGGAAATTGCGAAAATCAGCCAACAAAAACAAATTTCAAGAGCAAAACTTTTTATTTGCACGTCTAAAAATTACTTGAAAGTAACTTCTTTACTTACTTTATGATGTATCGAGTTCTTCTTTATTCATTTTCCATGCGATAATTAAGTTAGTAATGAATTATAAAGTCAACTTTTTCGCATTTAGTTTACCGAGATGTGTATTGTTCGGATAGGCTCATATATCGGATATTTGTCGCAACGGGTGCTCTGTGGCTATCCTTACTCATTTGGCTTATCGGGATGACTTATTTTATGATCTGATAGATCTATTTTATAATTGTCATCCCTCTATGACAGAAGCGTCCAATTTTTTGGACTACAGTACACTGCGACTGGACATGAACTGTAGAGTAGATGACCCCTATTGATTTGTGGGTCATTTGATCAAAGTTTAAAGACACAGGAACCTGCAGTAATTGGAAAACTGTTTCTGATCTGTAACTTGAGAATCATTTGACCAAGAACCTTCAAACTTCATAGGATCTGAGGATTTAGAGAGTGGATGATCCCTATTGATTTTGGGGTCACTTGAGCAAAGGTCAAGGTCACTGGAGCCTGAGCATGGAAAACATGTTCGATCAATAGCTTGAGAACCACTTGACCCAGAATGTTGAAACTTCATAGAATATTTGGACATACAGGGAAGATGACCCCTATTGATTTTGGGGTCACTCAATGACTCATCAAAGGTCAAGGTCACAGGGCCAGAACATGGAAAGCCATTGCCAGTCCATAACTTGAGAACCACTAGGCCCAGAATGTTGAAACTTATTTGGAATATTGGACATGCCAAGTAGATGATCGATCTCTATTGCAGCCAACCATCTGTGTCTCTTGGACTTAAATGGCTCCTGTCCCCTATTCACTTCTTGCCTATTACTACTATGATTGGGGCAGGCAGTGTAACTCAAATGAGCGATCTAGGACCATCATGGGCTCTTGTCATATCATAGATGCCTAGTAGGATATATGATTTGAAATTAATTTGCTGAAAAATAAATATCGCTTTGTCAAAGATGATTCCTTTTCTTGTTTATTTACAGGAGAATATCTGAGATGCTTGATGAACTGCAAAGCCTTTTGGCTCAGTTTAAAGGTAACTTTTCTTTAAAATCTTCTTGTTTGTTTTATTATCTGTACAGCTAAGAAATCCTTTCTGACCTATTATATTATACCATATTTATGTAGCACCCTTTTCATAATAAACAAATTTAAAAGTGCTTCAAACTTCTGTTACAGTGTAGTACCTAACTTACTGTTAAATGTTACCTGGTAACAAGCTCATTAACCTTTTTATAGAAAGTCATTTGTGTCAGTTTTAGACATTGAAACATTTTTCCATCTTAAATAGAGGCAAAAATCCAGTTGGTTCCCAACATGAAATTGGCTAATCATTTCCCAAATCTTGTTAAGTTATTCTCAAAGGTTATCATAGTAAAACGTTATTGTTACTGTATGTATTTTTTTATCAGCTTTGACATCAGAGATTTCCAAGGAGAATGCAGTGTCAACTTCTAACTGGACAGACTATCTGGAGAGAGGCATCAAATTGTGCGAGGCATTACCTAATTTGGAATCTATTAGTCCAGAGCAGTCTACACAGCTTGCAGAGGTATATGTCTGAAATTTTGATGTTTTAAAATGTCCGAGGCTCGGAGACATATTTGAGCTGGAATACACCTGGAGTTCCGAATAGATGTTTTAGCTTCACTATACAAAGAATATGGAGAGCTAGCTATCCTAGTCTATTCACCCCTGTGTCTGTGTTTGCAGCCACAGCTTTGATTAAAATGGTCTTGCATTCAAAGGCCATTACTCTTGCAACAATATTTCATAAATTATGCCCCATTTTTCTTAAGACTTTCCGGGTAAAGTTTTGACACACTTTCACTCTATGTCTTACTCTGGCACCAGTCTTTCATGAATTTTGTCCCTTTCTAGAATAGTTTTGATACCGTTTCACACTTTCTCTGTTATAACTGAATGTCCACATCATTGGACACATCATGTGATGCAAGGTCCATAAATCTGTCACCAATACAGCCCCTTATTACTTAGAATTTTAGATTCACTTTTAATTTTGATTCACTTTTACACTATCCCTGTCAAAGTATTTGATTTGAACTAAAAATAGTTGTCATATGTCATCACCAACATCCTATGACACAAGGTCTATAAATCCAGCTCAAATGTTTCTTGAATTATTCCTTGTTTTGTGATGAATTCAGCAATTTCAGATAATCTTTTTATGCTATTTCAGTCTAGCTTGGCTATTTCCAGTTATATTTGATCTAAACTCGAAATAGATTTTCTACATCTCTTTAATCATTTAAAACAAGGTGCATTACTTTGGCAGAATAATTTTGTGAATTATTTCCCTTTATGCTTAGAAAGTTTGTTAATGTGCACTTTCACTTTATTTCTGTTAAAATCAAATGGGTTTAACTCATAAATCTTAAAATGTTGCCCTACATTATCATTTACATGAAGGGAGTGGGTGAGAGTGGGGTTGTTATTAATCACTGTCTGGATTATACTTGTAGGTTACTGAGATATGTCCAATTTTAAAGTCAAGCATTAATATGAGAAGTCCTCTGACAGCTTTTCTTTTATTTCAGGTTTCATATTTCATAGATTGCTTTCAGTAACTTTAGTAATTATATGCATCAAAAATTCATTAAATTAGTTTAGTTCAGTGACAAGCAATGAAGTTAATTCTTCATCTTGTATATCGAAAAGACTGCAGTAAATTGATTTTGGTGCTATTATAAATTATAAGACAAGTCTATAAGAAACTTACAACGTTAGGCTAAAAAAAGATTCCTCCACTAAGGTTTTCTGTAACAATACTTTGCCAGCTATTTTTGAAAACTGTGTGACAAAATCATTTTGTATCATTAAACATCAGTTTGAAGGATTTTCATGAAACTTTGGTCAAATGATCACCTCATCAAGACGATGTGCAGAACTCGTGAGTCAGCCATGTTGGCTCAAAATCAAGGTCACAGCTCAAGATCAAAGGTTTGAGCCTTCCATTTTGTGTCGGCTCTGCATCTCCTAAAACCCTTCAAGGATTTTCAAATTCATTGATGCCCTCATGCATTGACTATAAAACATACGTAACAACATCAATGTGTCCACCCATTACAATCATTGCCCTTTCACTATCCATAACAGCGGCGTGGGATATAGCTGTCTTTCAGACTGCCTTGTATCATTGGAAAGTTATGGTTCTGTGAGTTTCCCTTATTTTGTTGCATTTGATAATTTCTTTGTGTTAAGTGGTGGGAGACATATGCTTTTTTAGCTCACCAGAGCACAAAGTGCTCAAGGTGAGCTATTGTGACTGGTCATTGTCCGGCGTCCGGCGGCATCTGTCATCCGTCGTCCGTCAACATTTGCCTTGTGAACACTCTAGAGGCCACATTTGTGACCCAATCTTTATGAAACTTGGTCAGAATGTTAGTCTTGATGATCTCCAAGTCAAGTTTGAATCTGGGTCATGTGGGGTCAAAAACTAGGTCAGCAGGTCAAATCAAAGGAAAACCTTGTGAACACTCTAGAGACCACATTTGTGACCCAATCTTTATGAATCTTGGTCTTGATGATCTCTAGGTAAAGTTCGAAACTGGGTCATGTGGAGTCAAAAACTAGGTCAGTAGGTCAGATCGAAGGAAAAGCTTGTGAACACTCTAGAGACCACATTTTTGACCTAATCTTTATGAAACTTGGTCAGAATGTTAGTCTTGATGATCTCTAGGTCAAGTTTGAAACTGGGTCATGTGGAGTCAGAAACTAGGTCAGTAGGACAGATCAAAGGAAAAGCTTGTGAAATCTCTAGCTAGGCCACAGTTATAATCAAATCTTAATGAAATTTAATCAGAATGTTTGTCTTGATGAACTTTAGGTCAAGTTCAACTCTTGGTCATGTGGGGTCAAAAACTAGGTCAGTAGGCCAGATCAACTCTGGTGAGCGATATGTAGGGCCATCCAGGGTTCTCACTAGCAATTTCAAGTTGCAGTCCTGGGACTCCCAAAGCTGAAAAAGTTGCAGTCCCAACTACTGACTAGACTGACGGACAGACTTAAACGTTTTGTCAAAACACAGCCTCTATTGTACTGTCAAATTAAGTGTAGACTGACACACATTTTGTAAACACAATTCTTCACCTAAATATTGTTAAGGTGTGGTAAAAAGGTAAAGATAAAATAGGTCACATGTAGTCAAAAATTAATGTAGGAAAAAATCACCCCTGGACAACACCCCCCTCCCCCCACATCCCTGCTGTTTCTGATCGTCCTGGACAAAATCCCCCAGTGAAGTTATCAAGTTGGACAAAATCCCCCTTGTGAAAATATCAAGTAGGCCAAAAATCGCTCCTAATAATTTTTTCTTTACCTTTTTATTTCAGAAACATGTATATAAACATACAGTGAAAAGAAAATATATAAACAATTACTACTTTTATTTTTATACTCATTAAGAGCACAACGTTAAAACATTCGGTGTAAAATACAAGAATGCACAGTATGTCTGTGATCAACATGTTAATAAATGCTTTCTCAAATAACATCAGCGATTTTGCAGAAAAATAATCACGTTACTAAGACCGACATCAACAGCATCTTAAAATTCTCGTTCATAATTAAGCCTAATTATCACTTTTTAAGAAAAAATTTAAAAAGTTCTTTAAAATTGGTAATTAGTACGTGAGAAAACAATCGGAGTTACTTCAAACACTACGTAATCCGTCGTTAACAATTAGAAATTGTCACCTATGCAATCACACCGACAATCACATGTATTCGAGCTGATCTGTCTCGCGGTGAAGTGGAAACAGGCAACGCTGATTGGCTATACACGGCTATCGGTGACAAGCGAGTAACTCGGCCCACATATTTTGCTCTCGAGTCAAACCTTGTTTATTCGCAAGTTATGTAATCAATTAATTTTCACTGCGTCTCACTGCAGAAACGTGCGTCCGGGGACTCCCAAACTGCAATAAACACGTGTATACTGGGACCAATTATGCGTACAGGGACGCAGATTTCGGCGTTTCCGAGAACCCTGCCATCATGGCCCTCTTGTTATAAAAAAAATCTCTTATTTTTTACTTCTTTTTACATTTTTGAGAAAACTTCAAACTTTCAAAAGTTTTGCCCCAGTGCTAGAGTTTTGATTAGTATTAGTTCCATTTCTGTTACCTTTTACATTGCTTTTTACATATAGATCAAATTGAAATTCTCAGGGTTGCATGTTTTCTTATTTGCAGATAGAAAATATAGCAGTAGGACTATGGAACCAGTCTGTAGCATTAAAGACAAAGGGAATGGTATCTGTAATAGCCAATGCTAAGAGTAAGTACATGTATAAAATTGATAGGATCTGTGGTAATATTAGGACCCTGCCATTTGGCAAAAGCCCATCTAGTAGTCACTCTGTCCTTCCATCTGCTGGTCCATACATCCATCCAAACACATTGTACAGGTCATAACCGAGGGATTTTGTTTGATTTGCCACACAATAGAGGACATTTAGATGAGTGTAGCATATAAAAACATTACTCTAACTTTTTAAAATTATCTCCCTTTACTAAATTTATTGGTGCAGGTCATAACTCTTAAAGTGCTACATGGAATTTATTCAGAATACATACGAAAGATAGGAGACATTATGTACAAGAGCCATAAACCACTTTTTTTTTTAATTACCTCTGTTTATTGAATTGAGTCCTCCAGACCATTACTCTAACAATTATTATAGGAATTATTTCAAACTGCATACAAAGATAAAGTTTGACATTAAGGGGAATGGCACTGTACAAGAACCATTAGCCTTAGAATTAACTCCCATTATTAATGACTAGAAAACAACAATAGGAGGGTATTTTGTTGAACCTGAACACTGAAAAACATAGAACAGTGAGAGAAAGTGCACTGTTCAACATAAAGACCCATAGCTCTGCTTATTTACTTCTTAGCTCACCTGAACTTTGTTCAGGGTGATCTGTTAGTGTAAGTGGATGGTCGAACTTATGGTATTGGTTGTCTTTTGTTCACATTTTTACTTAAATACCTTCTTCTCTTAAAATGCCGGTCATACATACACCAAAGTTAGTCTGTAGCATCCTGGCAAGGATTTCCCTCAAGTTTGTTCCAATGGTTTTGCTTGGCCCCTTTAGCAGTCACCAGAGCTAAATATAGAAAAACTTTTGAACAGCTAAAGCCCAAAAAAGCTTTAAATGACTTTTGATGAACCGTTTGATAGATCTCCACCTAACTTGTTCTGTATTATCCTTGTAATGACCTCTCTTAATTTATTTTAAACTAGTGAACCCCTCAATTTTAAATTTCCACTTTTGGCTTCATCACTCACAGGTTCAAGAGGAATGTTTGCACAATATCATATAATAAAAATGATTAAAGGTTGTTTTTTTCTTGTACCTGTAGCACCACTTGCAAAAATTTTGTGTCAGGTGTTCACTTGGTGAAAGATATTTCAGTCTAACATTGAAAATCAAAGAATTATCTATTATATATTTTGAATTTTGGTTTACATGGCTTTATATGGTTCATGAAAAAAGTGCCAGCTGTACTTGTTTTATCTTTCTGTGAATATTTGATTATATTTTAACAGTACGTCACATTGCGTTCTGGATGCTGGAGTTTTGTGGGCAAAGATTTGAAAATGAAACAAGTCTGAGGAGACAGATAATGGTATGTATTAGATTACTATTTTCTTGGAATCTCATTAACTTTCATTGACTGCCTGGTTGTACTACAGTTTCTATAGCTGCCATCCTGAATAGAACAGTTTCAGTTTACTGTCTGTGTTAACTTATTGTATTATTTATCTTGGCATGATTTGATAATGTAATTATTTACATTTTAAAAAAGTTACTGTAAGAATCTGATTTTAGTACAAGTCTTGTTGTCTTTGCCAGGCAGTCTCTGTGTGTGTTTAGGTAATTTATATGTGAAACATGGCTGTTTGTGCAATTTGGCTCTTTTCAAGTCTCCTTTGCATATTATATGTAATGTTGTTGTCAACTTAAACTTATCATCTTTATGTTATGAAAATAGTGACAGAGAGGCTTATATAAATATCTTGAGTTAAATTTAGGTATTTTGGTTGGTGGCTGTAGCAGATTTTACACTGCCATATAGTTTGATCATGTTAGTGTAGTTACAATATCTGGCTACAGTTGAAAGTAATCTATAGCTGTTACGTTATGTGCTTGCTAGATGGGACTCAAAACTGGAAGAGCTTGGTTAGGTAATAAATTCAGTTCATGTTTCCCTTCTTTACTGATTTTTGTGACTTTTTGGTCACATTGATTTCATTTTATGTAAAGTTATAATTTAATTTACTTTTTTTATATGATTGAATTTAAGAATGCTTTAACTAAAAATATCTGAAGTACATGTATTCTTTTGTTTAAGAAACACTGTCATTTGCACTTACTTTACAGATTGTTTTGTGATGAGTATGCAGATACATATAATAAAGAATAAAATGCCTGCCAGTTTGCATGCCTGAAATAAAACATTTCAGAAATGTGCTTAAGTTTAAGTGAGAGTTCAGGAGTGACATTATAGCCCTTAGAACTTATATAGTGTTTATTAAGCAGGGCATCTCTGCAAATGATGTTCCAACCAAGAACATAATTATGTAGCTATTATGCATTTTTGGCCACAGGGGTAAAGGTCAAGGTTGCTGTAAAAAAATAGAAAAATGTTTTTTTTCTTGCAAATTTTCCTAGAATCGCTAGCGCAATTTGTGGATTTGCAAGAAGTTTCAATGTCATTCATCACCTGTTTAAACATTAAACTAACATTTAATTTTTGTTTAGCCTCACCCTTACAGAAGCAAGCCTCTGTGGCGTACACGCTGCGTATTTGCTGTGTATATGCCGCGAACACAGTAGTACGCCAGAGGAGTACATTTTACATACACTGCATGCGGCGTACATGCCGCGTACTATTTCGACGAGTACACAGCATGTACGCAGGAGATCACTAGTACACTTCAAGTACGCAGCACAGACTCTGTAAATTTAAGGAGTACACTGCATGTACGCAGGAGGGACTTGTACAAGAAAATAGTACACTGCATGTACACCGCAGATACTTCGAAATTTATAACACTTATATTTAGTTGCATTAAAGTTGTTTCCCCTTGATGCAGTTACGCCATTTTCTTCAGATGTTTACCAAATTACATGCTACAAAAATTGATTTATTTCATTGAAAAGTGGATGAAGAAAAGCATACTAATTTATTTGATAACATCAGTCTACATTATTTTTAAATACTTATTGATGCATGTCACTTATCTTTTTTCTGTTTTTTTCTGTCCAAATGATCAGCATTTGCCTAAGAAAGTTGGTGGGGTAAGGAATTTACATTATCACAGCAGTTTCGCCACAAGAGTACACAGCATGTATGCAGCATGTATGCAGCAGGAGTACACAGCATGTACGCCGCAGGACTCGGGCCAGAAGTACACAGAATGTACGCCGCAGGAGTACACAGCATGTACGCCGAAGGAGTATACAGCATGTACCCCGCAGGGGTAGTACACCACAGGCTCATTTGCATGTGAAAAGTGTATGTGCCGCGTACATGCTGCATACTATTTCCCGCATACTAAATTCCTCCAGCGTACATCCTGTGTACTATGTAGTCCACAGCATGTACGCAGCAAGTAGTATGCGGCAGAGCTCATTTGCATGTCAAAAGTGTACTACAAACGTACTATCGGTGTATGTGCGGTGTATATCCTGCGTACTATTTAAAGCCCTTGATTTCAGTACACATCATGTACGCATCATATACGCTGTATGTACACAGCAAGAGTAAGCAGCAGGCCTTTTTCTTCTGTAAGGGCAATTATTTGTTGTTAACATTTATATTAAAGTTAAGATGAAATGAAAATAGTCCAGAAAAGTGATTTGGTATAGCTTAATTATTTAGTAATTATTTAGTAATTCAGAAATTATTTATGGTAATATTTTCTTTTCAGATGGAAATATACCTGACTTTGCTGATAAAGTTTTGTCAAAATCAGAGAAGGCAAGTTTCATTTAGGAATCTTACAAAGTCTTCTTTGTAACTGTTTGAGAAAATAGATGTTATATAAGCTGTAAAGTTTTACTTAAAATATTGACAAGTGCCTCAACATT
The DNA here is from genome assembly GCF_021730395.1 of Mercenaria mercenaria. Classification (NCBI taxonomy): domain Eukaryota; kingdom Metazoa; phylum Mollusca; class Bivalvia; order Venerida; family Veneridae; genus Mercenaria; species Mercenaria mercenaria. The sequence goes on from NC_069364.1 coordinate 50,955,247, forward strand.
TTCACAGTCTGGGATGGATACTGTTTAATGGCATGCTAAAGACATAAGAGATCTATACATTATTTTCAAAATGACATGTGCTTTGGGTATTTATTTTGTATCTGTTTTGAATCGTTGAAAATGTGCAATCAAATAGCACTTGATTATCAAGTATTTCCAATATTTTACCGCCTCATAGCCTAGTGGTAGAGCGTACGCTTCTAGTGCGGGAGGTCCTAGGTTCGATCCCCGGCCGCGTCATACCAAAGATGTGAAAAATAGTATCAGTAACTCCCTTGCTTGGTGCTCAGCATTTAAAGGGAAATTGGCCTCTTCTCTCATACCCTCATAGCGATGGATTTCATCAGGAATGAGGTGTCAAGAGTGATTGAGTTGTAGAACTTCCTTCACAATCGACCTAAAATACATTAGTATAAACTATAAACTAAGGATATCCAATACTTTTGCATCACTGAATGCAACATGGAATGAATAAAAGTAGTTTTTTTTTGAAATTGGAATAGTTAGGTAATCATTTAAAAAAAAAGTGGCAGAATGGTGTTTTATAATAGATCCTGTTCCATTGAACAAGCTTTCAGGTTTTAAGGTTGTACTTTTTTTTTCTATCAAAGTGTATCCAGAGATTACAGAAGTTGGTGATTGATAAGAAAGCAGCAAGCGGAGGAACAGAATCTGTAGAGAAAGAAAAACTTGAGGTTGAGCAAGATCTCTTTACACTTCTCTGTTACTGGGCAGAAACAGTGAGTTGTGTAATTCTTTTTACTTCCTTTTCCGTCCAGTCTGTAACTCTTGTATACATACAAGGATATTTTAGTAACTTGTAACAGCATATCAAGACTCTGGTCATATTTAAAGGCCAAATATTTAAGGCATTTTTTCTTGTCTGGACCTTATTCACTACAAAATAGGGTGAATTGTCCTTTGCACTATACAGATCCCTAGTTCACAGTACACAGACCCTTAGTTCACACTACACAGACCCATAGTTGACACTACACAGACCCATAGTTCAAAGGTGAAGAACCTAAGAATGGTTCAGTCATAAGATTCAGCTGTCAAAGTGCCATTGTTCAAAGGACACATTAACATCACATAGTGGGGGCATCTGTGTTCTGTGGACACATCTTCAGTTTTTAGCTCACCTGTCACAAAGTGACAAGGTGAGCTTTTGTGATCACGCAGCGTCCGTCGTCCGTCGTCCGTCCGTGCCTGCGTGCGTAAACTTTTGCTTGTGACCACTCTAGAGGTCACATTTTTCATGGGATCTTTATGAATATTGGTCAGAATGTTCATCTTGATGATATCTAGGTCAAGTTCGAAACTGGGTCATGTGCAGTCCAAAACTAGGTCAGTAGGTCTAAAAATAGAAAATCCTTGTGACCTCCCTAGAGGCCATATTTTTCAATGGATCTTCATAAAAATTGGTGAGAATGTTCATCTTGATGATATCTAAGTCAAGTTCGAAACTGGGTTACGTACCATCAAAAACTAGGTCAGTAGGTCAAATAATAGAGAATCCTTGTGACCTCTCTGGTGGTCATATTTCTCATGGGATCTGCATGAAAATTGGTGAGAATGTTTATCTTGATGATATCTAGGTCAAGTTTGAAACTGGGTCACGTCCGGTCCAAAACTAGGTCAGTAGGTCAAATAATAGAAAAACCTTGTGACCTCTGTAGAGGCCATATTTTTCATTGGATCTGTATGAAAATTGATCAGAATGTTCATCTTGATGATATCTAGGTCAGGTTAGAAACCGGGTCAACTGCGGTCAAAAACTAGGTCAGTGGGTCAAATAATAGAAAATCCTTGTGACCTCTCTAGAGGTCATATTTTTCATGGGATCTGCATGAAAATTGGTCAGAATGTTCATCTTGATGATATTTAGGTCAGGTTTGAAACTGGGTCACGTCCGATCCAAAACTAGGTCAGTAGGTCAAATAATAGAAAAACCTTGTGACCTCTGAAGAGGCCATATTTTTCATGGGATCTGCATGAAAATTGGTCAGAATGTTCATCTTGATGATTTCTAGCTCAAGTTCGAATTGGGTCAACTGCGGTCCAAAACTAGGTCAGTACGTCTAAAAATAGAAAATTCTTGTGACCTCCCTAGAGGCCATATTTTTCATGGGATCTTCATAAAAATTGGTCAGAATGTTCATCTTGATGATATCTAGGTCAAGTTCGAAACTGGGTCACGTGCCATCAAAAACTAGGTCAGTAGGTCAAATAATAGAAAATCCTTGTGACCTCTCTGGAGGTCATATTTTTCATGGAATCTGCATGAAAATTGGTCAGAATGTTCATCTTGATGATATCTAGGTCAAGTTCGAAACTGGGTCACGTGCGGTCAAAAACTAGGTCAGTAGGTCAAATAATAGAAAAACCTTGTGACCTCTGTAGAGGCCGTATTTTTCATTGGATCTGCATGAAAATTGATCAGAATGTTCATCTTCATGATATGTAGGTCAAGTTTGAAACTGGGTCACGTGCAGTCAAAAACTAGGTCAGTAAGTCAGATAATAGAAAAACCTTGTGACCTCAGTAATGGCCATATTTTTCATGGGATCTGCATGAAAATTGGTCAGAATGTTCATCTTGATGATATCTAGGTCAGGTTTGAAACTGGGTCACATGCGGACAAAAATTAGGTCAGTAGGTCAAATAATAGAAAAAACCTTGTGACCACTCTAGAGGCCATAGTTTTCATGGGATCTGTATGAAAGTTGGTCTGAATGTTCATCTTGATGATGTCTAGGTCAAGTTTGAAACTGGGTTACATGCGGTCAAAACTAGGTCAGTACGTCTAAAAATAGAAAAACCTTGTGACCTCTCTGGAGGCCATATTTTTCATGAGGTCTATATGAAAATTGGTGAGAATGTTCACCTTGATGATATCTAGGTCGAGTACAAAACTGGGTCACATGCCTTCAAAAACTAGGTTATTATGTCAGATAATAAAAAAACCTTGTGACCTCTCTAGAGGCCATATTTTTCAATGGATCTTCATGATAATTGGTCAGAATTTTTATCTTGATGATATCTAGGTCAAGTTCAGAAGTAGGTCACATGAGCTCAAAAACTAGGTCACTGTGTCAAATAATAGAAAAAACGACGTCATACTCAGTTCATGTGGGGGCAGGTGAGCGATTCAGGACCATCATGGTCCTCTTGTTTCTTATAATACTCTATATACCAGATATTGTGGTGTAATTAGTCCCCTACTGGTTGAAAACCAGTTTCGGGGACTATAGGAATGCACTTTTCCGTCATTCCGTCCATCCGTCTGTCCGTCCATCCGTCTGTCCGTCCGTCCGTCCGTCCTGTCCGTCCGTCCGTCCGCAATTTCGTGTCCGGTCCATAACTCTGCCATCCATAAAGGGATTTTAATATTACTTGGCACAAATGTTCCCCATGATGAGACGACGTGTCATGCGCAAAACCCGGACCTCTAGCTCAAAGGTCAAGGTCACAATTGGAGGTCAAAGGTCAACAGGGCTTTTTTCCTGTCCGGTCCACAACTCTCCCATCCTTGAAGGGATTTTAGTATTACTTGGCACAAATGTTCCCCATGATGAGATGATGTGTCATGCGCAAATCCCGGACCCCTAGCTCAAAGGTCAAGGTCACAATTGGAGGTCAAAGGTCAACATGGCTTTTTTCCTGTCTGGTCCATAACTCTCCCATCCATTAAGAGATTTTAATATTACTTGGCACAAATGTTCCCCATGAGGAGACGACGTGTCATGCGCAAAACCTGGACCCCTAGCTTAAAGGTCAAGGTCACAATTGGAGGTCAAAGGTCAACAAGGCTTTTTTCCTGTCCGGTCCATAACTTTCCCATCTATGAAGGGATTTTAATATTACTTGGCACAAATGTACCTCATAATAAGACGATGTGTCATGCACAACTTTCAGACCCCTAGCTCAAAGGTCAAGGTCACACTTAGCAGTCAAATGTTAACATAGCATGAACAGGGTCTGTTTCGTGTCCGGTCCATAACTCTGACATTCATTAAGGAATTTTAATATCACTTAGCACAAGTGTTCCCCATGATGAGACGACGTGTCATGCGCAAATCCCAGAGCCCTAGCTCAAAGGTCAAGGTCACAATTGGGGGTCAAAGGTCAACAGAGTTTTTTTCCTGTCCCGTCCATAACTCTGCCATCCATGAAGGGATTTTAATATTACTTGGCACAAATGTTCCCCATGATGAGACAACATGTCATGCGCAAAGCTCAGACCCTTAGCTCAAAGGTCAAGGTCACAATTGGAGGTCAAAGGTCAATAAGGTTTTTGCCCTGTCCGATCCAGAACTCTGTCATCCATCAAGGGATTACAATATTACTTTGCATAAATGTTTCCCATGATGAGACGACGTGTCATGCGCAACACCCAATACCCTAGCTTAAATGTCAAGGTCACACTTTGAGATCAAAGGTCAAGAGGATTTTTTTCCTGTCCAGTCTATAACTTTGTCATGCAAAGCAGGATTTAGATATCAGCTGGCACAAATATTCCCCTGGATGAGACAACATGTCATGCGCAAGAACCAGGTCCCTAGGTCTAAGGTCAAGGTCATATTTAGAGGTCAAATTCAATAATGACTTTGTACGGGACATTTCTTCTTCATGCATGGAGGGATTTTGATGTAACTTGGACCAAATGTTCACCACCATGAGGCACCCTTGTTTTTAGAATTACGTCCCTTTGTTGTTACTATAAATAGATTTTATTGTAACTTTTTTATTACTGGCGGTAGAGAAAAATCGAGACCACTTTTCTGTGGTACAGCATGCATGTTACATCCAATTTTTAGGTGTATTTTGACCTATCTCTACCTGGTAAAGAGTTTCTTGTGGACTTGTATTATATAGATTTTTTTTTTTTTTTTAAAAGATTAATTTCCCTTTGTTGTTACTATAAATAACTTACATGATAACATTTTTATAATCAGCCAAAAAAATTCAATATGAAAACAACTGTAGGTTTTTATATATATAAATTTTAATCCAAGTGTTTTGTTACAACATATTGTATATATAGTACAATGTTGTTTATACATCATTGACAGATATCAGTTCATTATGTTATACTGCAGTAGAGAAAATTAGGTGACCTCCAGTAGGGGACTTTGTATTGCATGGCAATACTTCATTCACTTGTTTTAGTATGTGGCATTATCCAGAGCAGAGGATGCCTTAGAGCAAATGTTGAAGGCAAAGCAACTTCTACCCAAGTTTCCAAAGGAAGTAAGTAAATATGAGACAAAGGAGCTTATCATGATATTTTACTCAGAAACTATTTCTTACATTTTTACATTTTCTTTCATTTAATACAAGGACATTTTTATTGCAGTTTTCTTTATTCTAAACTGGTACAGGTGATTGACTAAATATCTAATACACTTGTGATTTATTTGTAACAGTTGCTTGTATTGCTTGTTTTGTAAAATGAATGAATTGTAGGAGCTGTATTACAGAATTTCCAATTGGAGTCAATAAATCTCTGCCTGTATTTGGAGACACATCAGTGTAAAATTAATATGAATGTTAAGGTGATATTTGTGTCAGTGTTTAACTTTATAATCTGTTTGTAATGAGTAAACAAGACTGTATCATAATAAATATTTGGTGCCATCTAATGCTTATTACTTGAATATCGTTATGTCAGTTTATATTTAGTTTAGTTATTTTAATAGTATGTTGACATAGGTTTGTTTGTCTTTTATGTAATAATTGCTCATTACATATTGGAATCCTTAAATTAAACAAAGGTAAGTAAAATATTTTAAGTTAATGACCTTTTTGATGTACAGAGGCATTTAGCTAAGTTTAAAGGTGTCTGGCTCCATAGTTGTTTAAATCAGTACAGGGCTTACCATAAAATATTTTGCCTACATTATTATGAAGTCAGTGTAATGGAGTCTTTTGAGGCTGTTACTTTCCACTTGATCTGCCATATTTTCTCAATGAAAAAGTAATAAGGCTCTACATTAAGTTTTTGCATTTTTACAATTTCCTTTTTTTTATATGCCCATTTGGAAAAATTGGATGTTATATATAATGGCATGTGTGCCTGTCCACCTGTCAGTATGTCCATCATATTTCTTGTCTGGAGCATAACTTAATAACATTACAAGATATTGACTTTAAACTTGGCATGTAGGTAAGTGGCGATAAGTTGATGTGCACAGGGCATTTACCAATCAGTAGGTCAAATCAAGTTCTCAAATGGAGCTAAAAAGTAAATTTGTCTGTCATATTTTGTGTCAGAAGCATAAAAACAGTTGAAGATATTGATTTCAAGCTTGTTATATAGAAATTCTGATATGCAATGAGCATGAACTAGCGCAATACGTCAAAGGTGAAGGTCACAGCAAGATCAGATCTGTCTGTCATAATTCGTGTTCTGCACATAACTTAATAACCATCCAAGGTAGTGACTAAATCAAACTTGGCATATAGATAGGTGGCAATGAGACTAACAGCAGAGCATAAGAACTTGGTTGGTAGGTCAGAGGTCAAGGTAACAAATTGAGTTCAAATGTCAAATCTGTTCCTTGTGTTTGTGTCTGGAGCAAAACTTTAAAACTCTTCTAGGTATTTACCTTAAACTTACAATATAGGTGGATGATGATGGGATGATTTGCAGACTGCAACAATTCACATTTCTTCTGTCCACCTCTCTCCACATAAAAAAAAAAAAAATCCCCCAAAATCTTAGTTTCTACTGTCTTAATATTCTGACACTGTTACTGCCAAAGTTCTATCAACCCCAAACTGCTTACACATTCACACAACCTACCCCTCCTCCACCTCCAACTCAGACGCATACAAAAATTCTTCAAGTCTTAATTCCTCCTCCACTGATTAAAAAGCTTTTGTTTTCAAGAATGTATAGTTCATATTTAAATGTATAATGTCTCTACGAAAAGTTTATTATGTTGCCCACATGTAGTGGGGGGAGACATTTTGATTTATTGCTTTCTTTCTGTCTGTCCTATCCTGTCTGTTCACGTAACTCTGGCAACAGCACTGGATGGATTTACACCAAACTTCACAAGAGTGAGCATTGGCCAGCCTAGTTATGCATATCTTCTGCATTTTTTGATTTGATGATTTTTAGCACAGTTATGACCCTTTATTCTATGATGTTTTGGCCACTTCTATATTATTATTTTATATAATCTTACAGGAGTGATCAGTGCCAAACCTCATTCAGGGTTTTCCCGGACGCAGGTTTTCTGCGTCCCTGACGCGCTTTGACTGCTTTGGACTCGCATTTTGTAGTGCCTCTGCGTCCACTGGACCCGCAAAATCGGTCACGAAACTCCTTTGCACTGAAGCTTCCTTTGCGCAGATACCCATGTAAAATGCGCAGTTTTTTACCACCGGGACCATCCCCGAATCGTGGGTGCTCATTATACACAGGTATAGACAATTTTCCAACTTCAAAACAAGTTTTGTTACCGATGTTCGCCATTTTGGTAAAGGAAAACTACTCTCCGCGCTAACTGACACCGCTAAAATGTAAGATTGCCGTTACGTTCCGTAAAAGATCGAATGGTTTATTTTTCTATTAAACAAAATTAATTTCATATAAGTCTAAAGTATTTTGATGAAAAAATATTAATAAATCACAAAAATTATGATACTAATTAAGGATCGAGTATTATCTTTAACTAAGATCAAACTGTGAACAACATAATTGACACGAGTTGACACTTAATTGCCGGTAATTACTGGCTATTTGATCATAACAAAAAGACTGTCACACCTTTTGTTATCAGTCTGAATTGAGAAGCTCATGCTATTTTGAAAGATACCATTCCGAAATACTGAATCAGATGCTATCTAAATTAAAAAGATACAAGTTCATTCGGTTTTAGGATAAATTTTTTTTAGTAATAATGTCCATTTTCAAGATCAATAATTTGTGGACCCCCAAAAATTATTAGGGACCCTTAAATTAGCAGCCATGGGAGTCCATGGACTCCCAAATAAAAAACCCGAGGGAAAACCCTGCTCATTGTGTATATTATTGTCATGTTCTGGTTCAGTGATTTTCAGTAGAGTTATGTCCCTTGATTTATCGAACTATTGAATTTTGTTGAATTTGACCGTGTACATGAAACTGGAATTACGCCAAATTTCACAGCAGTTTTTGCCAAGCCTAGTTGTGCATATCATGGGCATGTTATGGTTAAGTGGTTATGGCTTAGTGTGTTTTTTGCCAGCCTGCTTAGCTCAATGAGGAGAGTGCCAATCTACGGATCATATAGTCTTGAGTTCGATCCCTGGGCAGTGCATAATGTTCTCCATTACAATTGATAAAGAAATTGTGTCTGAAATCATTCTTCCTACACCTCTGATTTATGTGGGAAAGTTGGCTATTTCTTGGGGAGAACAGGTTTGTACTGGTACAGAATCCAGGAACACTGGTTAGGTTGACCCCCGTTACATAACTGAAATACTGTTGAAAATGGTGTTACACCTAAAACAAACAAACAAATCTGCAGAGTTTTGCCCTTGATTTATCAAATTTAATGATGTTTTGGCCACTTCTTTTATATAATAGAGCAGATTTCCTTATGGTCCTTTACTGATCAAATTTAATGATATTTCGGCATTTTCTTCTCACCATTGGGCACCATTGGGCAGCTTTCCACTAAACCTTACAGGAGTTATCAGTGGAAAGCTTAGTTATACATATCGTCGACATGATTCCTTTCAGTGAATTTCAGCATGGTTATGAACCTTGATTTGTGATATTTCACAGTGTTTACACTACTTGCCGTGTATAATTTGGCTGAATTTCTCCTAACCTCACAATTAATTGATTACTAATAAGGGTACTTGTGCATATTATCATCATGTTCTAATTAAACGATTTTCAGCAGAGTCATGACCCTTGATTTGTCAAATTTTTTGATAAGTGCTACTTTTCTGATACCACTGGTTGAAATTCCACCAGACTCCACAGGAGTTACAACTGCCAAGCCTAGCTATATAATTATATATAGTCGAAATGTTGTGGTTCAGGAATTTTCTCTTGATTTGTGGCCCTCAATTTGTGGCATTTTACAATTTCTGCATGTTAAGTGGTGGAGACATAGGCTTTTTGTGAAAAACAAATTCTATTTTAGATATGTTTTTAAGTTAAGTGCACCATGTTTATTGTTTACATATATATTTCTTAGCATGTGGCACTATGAATTTGTCACAAAGTGTTGTGCAAGAAAAAATCCAGCACTTCTTTTAAATTGTGATATTGAAAGTTAAAAGATCCACTCCAGTAACAAACTTGAATTTTCTTTCTAAATTTACTTATTGGTTGCGGGTTTATCCCACTACCAAAGTTAAAGTGTATTTCTGACAATCATAGCATCTTTATTTTATTCCGAATCACATCCAAAGGATGTTCATGTGCTACACAAAATAGTCCCATTCATGAACAGTGCGGATGAATTATCAATGAACAAGTATTTCTTATTCAACCTGTATAGACCACGCACACTGACCATTTAGATTATATAAGATCTATCAATGATAAGGTATTTCAGCCCATGGTTACATCACAAGCTTGGTAAGGTAGAGTTCATCTTAGATATGAGGCACATTAAATTTGTATTTGTTTCTCATTCAAGTATATTCATAGACTGGCATTTAAACAGAAAAAAAAATCTACCAAAAACTCGCAACCATCAGACATTTTAAGGCTTTGATTTTTATTTTCAGGCATCTTTCCTGTCTATGCTATGTTACAACACAGGAGTTGAACTTTATCAACATAAACTGTATGCTGAGGCTGCAGTATGGCTGAGAGAGAGTTATGAACTTGGTAAAGGACAAAAGTCTATAGGCCCAAAGAATCAGGTAGATTTTATGTAACAGTCACTGAGTGATTGTACAATTATCTTTTTAAAATGCAAGCTTTTTTCCTTTGAACTGTTTGTCTTGCATTTAATGTAATTTTTCATAGCTGTCAGTATACTAGAGCCTGTTTTCACAAGTTCCGTCAGAAAATACTTTCTATCCCCCGCCGAAGGTGGAGGGATATAGTTTTGGCGTTGTCCTTCCGTCCGTTCAGAGCCATATCTAGGAAGTGGTTGGGAATATTTAAATAAAACTTCATATACTTGTTTACCACTGTGGGGTTATGCGGCCCATCAAGTTTCAGTCAGATTGCCCAAGTAACACCAGAGTTATGGCCCTTTGAAATTTCTAGTGTTATCTATACAGGGTACTATAAATATGGCAGTTTCTGCTTCATAACTTTAGATATATTTGACCTAGAACTACGAAACTTATCACCATAATATGGTATTGCACACCCAATTTCATCAGGATCTCTTTAGTAACTTCAGAGTTATTGCCCTTTAATTGTTTAAAAATCCACATACTTTTATATAACAAACTAACCAATTTGTAGAATTTAATCAAACTTCATTTTTTTTCAAGAACATTTATTGTAAATTTGTGAAGTTGTGTACCCACACCCGGTCACCCCTACTGCCTTGGTCACCCCCGTCTCCCCCAGCCCCCCCCCGCCACACACACACCCCAAAAAAATGTTTTTATGCCCCCAAAGGGAGGCATATTAGTTTTCAACTGTCTGTCTGTCCGTTCGTTCGTCACAACGTTAACTTTTTGCATGAAGGCACTTTACTCGCGAACCACTGCACCCAGGACCTTCAAACTTCACATGCTGATAGTACTTATTGAGTACACGACACCTACTGACTTTAGGGTCACCAGGTCAAAAGGCAAGGTCACAGGGGCCAATGTTAACTTTTTAGCTCACCTGTCACAAAGTGACAAGGTGAGCTTTTGTGATCGCGCAGCGTCCGTCGTCCCGTCAGTCCGTGCGTGCGTGCGTCCGTGCGTAAACTTTTGCTTGTGACCACTCTAGAGGTCACATTTTTCATCAGATCTTTATGAAAATTGGTCAGAATGTTCACCTTGATGATATCTAGGTCAAGTTCGAAACTGGGTCACGTGCGGTCAAAAACTAGGTCAGTAGGTCTAAAAATAGAAAAACCTTGTGACCTCTCTAGAGGCCATATATTTCACAAGATCTTCATGAAAATTGGTCAGAATGTTCACCTTGATGATATCTAGGTCAAGTTCGAAACTGGGTTACGTGCCATCAAAAACTAGGTCAGTAGGTCAAATAATAGAAAAACCTTGTGACCACTCTAGAGGTCACATTTTTCATGGGGTCTTTATGAAAATTGGTCAGAATGTTCACCTTGATGATATCTAGGTCAAGTTCGAAACTGGGTCATGTGCGGTCAAAAACTAGGTCAGTAGGTCTAAAAATAGAAAAACCTTGTGACCTCTCTAGAGGCCATATATTTCACAAGATCTTCATGAAAATTGGTCAGAATGTTCACCTTGATGATATCTAGGTCAAGTTCGAAACTGGGTTACGTGCCATCAAAAACTAGGTCACTATATCAAATAATAGAAAAACCTTGTGACCTCTCTAAAGGCCATATTTTTCATGGGATCTGTATGAAAGTTGGTCCGAATGTTCACCTTGATGATATCTAGGTCAAGTTTGAAACTGGGTCACGTGCGGTCAAAAACTAGGTCAGTAGGTCTAAAAATAGAAAAACCTTGTGACCTCTTTAAAGGCCATACTTTTGAATGGATCTTCATAAAAATTGGTCAGAATGTTCATCCTGATGATATTTAGGTCAAATTCGAAACTGGGTCACGTGCCCTCTAAAAGTAGGTCAGTAGGTCAAATAATGAAAAACCCTTGTGACCTCTCTAGAGGCCATATTTTTCATGGGATATGTATGAAAGTTGGTCTGACTGTTCATCTTGATGATATATAGGTCAACTTTGAAACTGGGTCAGCTGCGGTCAAAAACTAGGTCAGTAGGTCTAAAATTAGAAAAATCTTTTGACCTCTCTAGAGGCCATATTTTTCAATAGATCTTCATGAAAATTGGTCTGAATGTTCACCTTGATGGTATCTAGGTCAGTTTCGAAACTGGGTCAAATGCGGTCAAAAACTAGGCCAGTAGGTATAAAAATAGAAAAACCTTGTGACCTCTCTAGAGGCCATATTTTTGATGAGATCTTCATGAAAATTAGTGAGAATGTTCACCTTGATGATATCTAGGTCAAGTTCAAAACAGGGTCAGGTACCTTTGAAAACTAGGTCAATAGGTCAAATAATAGAAAAATCTTGTGACCTCTCTAGTGGCCATATTTTTCAATGGATCTTCATGAAAATTGGTCAATATTTTTATCTTGATGATATCTAGATCAGATTCAAAACTTGGTCACATGAGCTCAAAAACTAGGTCACTATATCAAATAATAGAAAAAACGACGTCATACTCAAAACTGGGTCATGTGGGAACAGGTGAGCGATTCAGGACCATCATGGTCCTCTTGTTTCATGAAGGCACTTTACTTGTGAACCACTGCACCCAGGACCTTCAAACTTCACATGCTGATAGTACTTATTGAGTACACGACCCCTACTGACTTTGGGGTCACCAGGTCAAAGGTCAAGGTCACAGGGGCCAATGTTAACTTTTTGCATGAAGGCACTTTACTCGCGAACCACTGCACCCAGGACCTTTAACCACTGCACCCAGGACCTTCAAACTTCACTTGCTAATAGCACTTATTGAGTACACAACCCCTATTGACTTTGGGGTTACCAGGTCAAAGGTCAAGGCGCTGCGGGGGCATTTGTCACCATTCGTGACAGCTCTTGTTTCATTCCTTATTTTAGAATTTTTCAAATGTTCCAGGAATATTTATCAACTTGCAAAGTTGTACCCTTCCAACACCTGGCTCCTCCACAAACCACAACCCGATCATGCAGCATACCCCTCCCCACTCCTCCCGCAACAATTTTTTTTCTTCATTTTTTATTTTCCATCAATATTTATTATCAACATGTGAAGTTTTGTACCCTCATCCGGTCATCCCCCATCCCACACTAACTCCCTGCCCCGCTACCCCCCTCTTCAGAAAAAAAAACAACATTTATTTTTTCATTCCTTTTAGTTATATGCCCGAAGGGTCCCCCCACGCCCCCACCCCTAGTGTCTGTCCGTCTGTCCGTTAGCAGTTTCATGTCCGTTCTGAAACCCTTGAACCCCTTGAAGGATTTCAAAGAAACACAAATGTTCACCACACCGAGACGACGTGCAGAGCGCATGGTTTGGACGTCTTGCTTCAGGGTCAAGGTCACACTAAACTGTCTTAGAGGTCAAAGGTCATATCAGTTTGTTTTGTATCAGCTCTGTAACTCTTGAACTGCTAGAAGGATTTCAAAGAAACTTAGCACAAATGTTCACCACTCTAAGAGGACTTGCATAGGTATGTTCGGATGACTTGCTTCAAGGTCATGGTTACACTTATGGGTCAAAGGTCATATATGACTGCTTTGTGTATATTGCTCTGTATTGCAATGCTCTTGTTTTTATGTGGCAGATATCTTTTTTGTTCACTTACAATAAAAAAAATTTAATTACTTCCCTTTTATGTTACTATAAATAGCTTATTTTAAAACTTTTTTATTATTGGCCGTAGGGAAAAACTGAGACCACTTTTCTGTGGTACAACATGGATGGTAGCTCCAATTTTTAGGTGTATTTGACATACCTTTACCTGGTAAGGATCTTTGTGGATTTAGAATTTCTTTTGGAATTTCTTCCCTTGTTGTTCCTGTCCTTTGGCTTCAACAGTCAAGTTCTTTGCTCCCATCCTGTGATGTAACCCTTCGGGCGTATATTGCCCCGCTTGGCGCAGCTCTTGTTTAAATTTTTTAAACCTTCCATGAATATTTATCAGCATGTGAAGTTGTAACCACACACACCCACCCACCCCTCAGCCCTGCCACCACCACGTTCCAGATTTCTTACTTGATTGTGATCTCTTTAAAGGACATCTGTTCTTTTAATTTTAAATGTACATGTTAAACAGTGACACTTGGTGCCAAACTACTTGAATAAAATATAAAATTTTTGCTCTAGTTACCCTTCGTGCTTACATTTCAAATAACTCTCCATATAATTCTAAAAGCTAAGGTTATTACAGTAAACTTATTCCATTCAAAATGATTTCATTATTCAGGATCAAAATGTAACATACATTTATTCCATATTACTCAACATAAAATAAGAACATGTACCATTCTTTGTCTTTTATTTATCTCATTGTTATACTGTTAAATGTTTTAAGATCATATAACACATTATGAACAAATGACTTAAAATACTTGATTTCTAAATTAATATATTCTACATCTGCTAAGGTAAATGCATCAATAGATCTGAGAAAACATTGAAAAGTTAAGTTGGCATGTTTTTGGCCGCTCTATGTTCAAGCGAGAGGAAACCAGGCGCAAGCATGAGACAACACGCGATGCGATGACCCCTAAAAACCGCAGACGGCACCCAGCACACGGACCACACCCGAATGTATGACAGCAGACCTGAGCTCACCACGGCTCCGCACCAAAACGATGCCACGAAGCAAGTCAAGAGCTGCTACCAAACACTCAGTGCTAGAAAGCTGTCTGATATATGTCTGTGCTAAAACAAGAACGACAATATTGGCATTATTGTCCACGAAAATGGCACACGTTAAATATTCATGAGACAGCCCAATTCTTCAGCTAGTCAAACTAAAATAGGGACTGACCGGGCCTACCACACAAAACACCAACTGATGCACCCCAGACACACTTCACCTTGCAAGAAACGCAACATAGGCACCACACAACATTATAGTGAAGCATTACAGACAACGGAATGCAACCAGAGCCTCACCAGTACCATTGTGATGCATTACAGACACTTCATATCGCAAGAAACAACGCAACATAGGCATTACCAACACTATATTGAAGCACTACGGACACGGAATGCAACTTGGGCCTCACCAGTACCATAGTGATACATAATAGACACAACCTAGGTTTCGCCAATACTGTAATTATTCACTATAGAAGCTTCACTACGCAAAAAAGCAAAGCAACCTAGGCATCACCATACCTATAGTGGTGCACTACAACCACTTCACAAGCAAGCAACGCAACGCAATGCAATCTAGGACTCGCCAGTACTATAAGGATGAAATCCTAGTGACCCGAAGCAACTTCAGGTCAAACAACCTTAAATAGCAAAGTGCATCTTTTGCAATGAACAACCTTTGGTGCACCGTTTAAGACAATAATGCCCTTGTGGTAGGCCCGATAAAGGCAAACATAGTTTCACCAAACTGAGCGGACCGTGTCCTTAACTGACAAACAACAACGCTAATTACACTGAACTGTTCTGAATAAAATTCATCACACCAAACGCATAGATATATCTCTAGTTCGGCATCTACCGTATAAATCGCCACAAAACAAACACCCAACCGGTTATTGTTTAGCAATCTAATTAACTCGATATCTCGCCTGATCCCCTCAATTCAACATTATTTGAGCGACAGTCCTAACATTTAAGGTATAATTACCAATTCATAAAAATTACATAACACAGAAATAACTGCCAGTGAGCCTTATCTTTTATCTAGAAGCTAAGATATAAATGAAAATACCTAAGCTAAAATAATACACAAGTTCATGTAATTTCTTTTCCTATATATTCTTTTACAGAAAATGTCTTAAACATTAATTTAATTTCCGATATCCTAAAAAAGCACACAGTTCCAGTTAAAAACATTCTAACGAATGCTGTTATTTATCAACACAATACACCTGAATTCCATAAATCGGGAACTATCCAAAAGTTAATTTCCAGGAAGTATCTACGGTACTTTGAAGTTCCTTCGACTTGGCTTCTATCACAGAACATTCATTCGTAACTTCTTTGAGTATGATTATAATTGGGATATCGGAGACTTCACAGTGTACGTTGCACTAACAGCTCACTGACATCTTCAATAAATGCCATATAAGAAATCTGTACCCTGAAAGTATAATACAAAACGCAGCAAACCTGACACAAATTTCTCCAAAATGTCAGGTCTTTCACCAAAAACTAAGTTAACCATAAAAAAATTACTGCATTAGCAATTTTAGGGGTGTGGCGGGAGGGTAAGTTTATCTTTACTGAACGACATGTAGAAGAACAGTAGATTCTGTCAGTCATTGTATAATAACGGTCTATTCGCCCTTTCAGACGCAATATGTGAGAAATCTGCACGGGCTTTTTGCTTTTATATCGAACAACTGGCTGTGTTCTCGGCTCGCTGAACATGCAAATCGGTACTGTATTGATAAAACGAGAACCAGCTCAACCGAATAATAAAGGCCGATTAATCCCGAATCCTTAGCAACTAACATACATTTTAAGTCTCGAGGAATAAATGAAATTATTTTAAAGAAATAATTTATATTATTATGTACACTTAAAACATTTGTTTCCTGTTAAATTGATCCTGACTAATGAAATTATTTGCTTCTTGGTAACTTTCTTTACTTTTTACAGAATATATTTCTTTGCCATTCCTCACCACAAACCAATTCGGTTGGGGATACCAATTCATCGAATTTGCTTGTTGACGTAGTATATATTTATATATATTATTTTATTTTCTGTTCTCTTACCTATAGAGTATTTTAACATTTCTGTGTGTATTAAGTATAAATTACCAAGTTAATGAAAATATTTACGGTCAGTTTGAGATGTCATCTGACATCCTGTCTATTTTTCTGTAGTGCATATGATTTCATCCCAATTACAGTTTCTAACATACTGAGAAGATTTATGATTGAATTTCCTTTCCTTTATTTTTCTCAGTACATGTATTATGTTATGATATGTACAGTTATTGTTAAGTATTACATATGTTTCACTACTGTTGTATTCCTACTGTAGGCTAGAACATTACGATTACTGTCCAATGTATACCTCGAGCACCAACCAGAGGAAAACTTACAGAATGCATTAAATGCTATCAGTCTAGCCAATACTGTAAGTTTTTTTTTACAACAAGAATCTTTCATAGAACAATACCTTTTGTATTGTCTAGTTTTATAGTTTAACAAAGTGTGTGAGGGAAAACTGGGATGCAGTACAAAACCCATGCTGATACAGACTTTTTATGCCCCCGAAGGGAGGCATATTAGTTTTCAACTGTCCCTCCGTTTGTTCGTTAGTCACAACGTTAACTTTTTACATGAAGGCACTTTACTCGCGAACCACTGCACCCAGGACCTTCAAACTTCACATGCTGATAGTACTCATTGAGTACACGACCCCTAATGACCGGGGTCACCAGGTCAAAAGTCAAGGTCACAGGGGCCAATGTTATTTTTTTGCATGAAAGCACTTTACTCGCGAACCACTGCACCCAGGACCTTCAAACTTCACATGCTGATAGTACTCATTAAGTACACGATCCCTACTGACTTTGGAGAATCAGGTCAAAGGTCAAGGTCACAGGGGCCAACGTTAACTTTTTGCATGAAGGCACTTTAATCGCGAACCACTGCACCCAGGACCTTCAACCACTTCACATGCTGATAGTACTTATTGAGTACACAACCCCTACTAACTTTGGGGTCACCAGGTCAAAGGTCAAGGTCACAGGGGCCAACGTTAACTTTTTGCATGAAGGCACTTTACTCGCGAACCACTGCACCCAGGACCTTCAAACTTCACATGCTAATATTAGGTAATTAATGAGTACACGACCCCTATTGACTTTGGGGTCTCCAGGTTAAAGGTCAAGGTTACCAGGTCAAAGGTCAAGGCACTGCGGGGGCATTTGTCACCATTAGTGACAGCTCTTATTGTTTTAAAAAAATTCAAACATGTGGGCCCTGTTACTCTATATATTTACAGTTGCAATTTTATATAGCATTAAAGGCTATTTAAGAATCACCCATTTTACATATATATGCTGATATTAAAGGATAAAAGTAAAGGAAAAGGTTAAACAGTTCAGTCCAGAATGGTAAAAAAAATCATGTTTTTCTTACAGATTGTACATTCTTTCTTTGATTATGCAAATAATTTGTTGGAAAATTGTCCAGGATCCTCATGCTTTCTTAAACGATTGATATTCTGTATGAATCATACGTGTACCAATTAAATTGCTTTCTCTGACAGTTACTTTGGCACTTTTTGTATGATAAATTTTCAAGCTATAAGATATATCATTATCCCCATTTCAGATGTGTACCTATTTATTCTATGCTACACATTTTCACTCAGAAATTTAGAGCAATATTAGGCATATATGTGAAAGCCTTGCAGATTTCTGAAAAACAAAAGACAGCTTAGGGTCTGACACGTTTCCAAATAGCCTTAAGATCAACAAATTGAATGTTATGAAATAATGATTTTATTCTTTCAAAGAATTTTGTTTTATGATTAGTTTACTTCAAAAAGTCTCATTAGCTTGCGAACAGCCATAGGCCTAGCGAAATGGGTGCTGAAGACATTGTATTTTCACAGAAATGCCTACTAGTCATACAGACTGAAAGATTATGCAACATGATGCAAGTTGCCACTAGATTTAGTTTTGACAAATTACCATTTGAGTTGGTTTTAACATGAAAGGTCAGTACCTGCAATTTGATTTTTATTCAGTCTAAGACAAAAAGACAGTTATCTTGAAATTGCTATAAATAATACCGGTATTTCACATTTCTTGCATTTACTGAGTACAGGAACATTGCCATCCTGCTGGTGTTTTCTTGAAGCTGAAGATCCTGTTGCTCCAGAATGCAGCTGATAATATTGTAAAGAGAGGTAAATTATCCGTGCATGTGATGAAAATTTAACTTTCTGTAATAGATATGAACTGATGTGAGGCTTCAAGATCTATAAAAGACAAATGGCAGAATTCTTTATATAGTTTAACATAGAAAAGTAACTCTCAGTTTTCTTAAAACTTGCTTTCAATTTCATTTTATGAATTGCTTTGATAAATAAATTGTATAATTCCCATGTAGTGCAGGGTGAATTTCTTTATCATCTTGTGGCCTGAAGTTAATATCTGTTTGCATATAAGTTGATGTAGATGAAATGCTGTTTATTGGAAATTTCTGGACTCTTGTTCCTTTGGGCCAAACATTTGTTAGCATAGCTTTGATATGTTTACAGCTTGTGAAGAATTACTCACCATCCAGGAATTAACTGTAGACCTGAGTCTTCATACAATGCAGCTTGTTAATCAGCATAACAGGTAAACTTATTTTGTTGTCTTTTACTCTCTTACACTCCTTTGACAGTTTTCTAGACCTGTATGTTGGCATGTATTGACAGTTTTCTAGACCTGTATGTTGGCATGTATTGACAGTTTTGTAGACCTGTATGTCGGCATGTATTGACAGTTTTCTAGACCTGTATGTCGGCATGTATTGACAGTTTTCTAGACCTGTATGTTGGCATGTATTGACAGTTTTCTAGACCTGTATGTTGGCATGTATTGACAGTTTTGTAGACCTGTATGTCGGCATGTATTGACAGTTTTCTAGACCTGTATGTTGGCATGTATTGACAGTTTTCTAGACCTGTATGTCGGCATGTATTGACAGTTTTCTAGACCTGTATGTTGGCATGTATTGACAGTTTTCTAGACCTGTATGTTGGCATGTATTGACAGTTTTCTAGACCTGTATGTTGGCATGTATTGACAGTTTTCTAGACCTGTATGTTGGCATGTATTGACAGTTTTGTAGACCTGTATGTCGGCATGTATTGACAGTTTTCTAGACCTGTATGTTGGCATGTATTGACAGTTTTCTAGCCCTGTATGTTGGCATGTATTGACAGTTTTCTAGCCCTGTATGTTGGCATGTATTGACAGTTTTCTAGCCCTGTATGTCGGCATGTATTGACAGTTTGTATGCCATAGTAATGAGGCTTTCTAAAATTGTTTTTAAACATGTCACAAAATCTAGCACTGTGGCTACCAACAAGACAATTTTTATTGTCGAGCCCCCTGGTTGTGAGCTCGACATAGTTGTCACAATGGTGGTTTGGTGTATATGCATGTGTGTGTCTGTGCATCTGTCCGAGTTTGTCCAGGCTGTAACTTATCCATGGATCAAGGGATTCTTAAATAACTTGGCACATATCTTTAACACAATGACACTGTGTGTCATGTGCAATAACCATATTGGTAGCTTAAATGTCAAGGTCATACTAAGAGGTCAAATGTCAAAACTTGGCACAGTTTTCCTTGTCTGGGCTGTAACTCAGTCATGGATAGAGGGTTTCTTAAATAACTTGGCACAGTTGTTTGCCTCAATGAGACAGTCTGTCAAGCATTTAGTTGAAAGGTCAAGGTCACCTTAGGGGTCAAAGGTCAAAAGTTGACGCAGTTTCTCATTTCTGGGCTGTAACTTAGCCATTGATGGAGATGTTCTTAAATAACTTGGCAGAAATGTTTGCTGCAGTCAGTTCTATCGCTGCCAAATAGTATCATAAATGTTAGTCCTTTTGACAGCTGGCAGGCTTGACATGTTGCCTGTGGGCATCTAGTTGCAATCCTGTCCTAGGGTGAAGAGACATAATTTGATGGATATTTCAATGGCCTTATAGTCATAAGAAGTTATCACCTTAGTTACATAATACATGTATACTAAAAAACCTTACATATTTAGAAGTATTCATATAAACAGGTATGTGCTGATAGAACAGAATAGAACATAATAATTGTAAGTGGGCCATTTCTTGGCAAAATATTCATATTAACATTTCCTGTTTGGCGCTATATAACCTATATTGTGTTGGTGTGCCGTAAAACCCAAATAAATAAATAAATATTAACATAACATGGATTAAATCAGTGAAACAGGTAAATGAAAGAAGAAAAATACTATTCTTTATTGCATGTTTTTCTGACAGTGAATTATCAAAATATTAGAGTGAAATATATCTGGTATTTTCACAGTAAAAATATCAAATATATTTTTCTTTGGTAAGCAACTATAAAAATGTTCCTTGGGTGGTCCTTTTCCCATTTCCTTCAAATTTGTGTCCTCCATGCAGAATAATCTGAATTCTTGTTGCAAGGGCAACTGAAAAGAAGTAAATCACTGGTGGTATTTTGAAATAATTTCACAGAAATATTTCTTTGGTGACCCTCTACCATATTGCTTCAGATCACTCTGTTTTATTAAAAAATGTAGTAGCCAGGTTTCCCTATATGGCTATATGAAAATCTTCTCCTCTCAAATGGCTGACCTGATTTTAAAGTGATCTTACAGCATTGTTCCTTAGGTGTCTTCTACCAAATTTCTTCAGGTTATTCTGTTATGTCTAAAAACATGGCCACCGTGGGACATTGCAATTTTCTCTGTATGGCTGTCTGGAAAACTTTGAAAATCTCAGAAGCCACTGGTCTGATATTGAAATAATTTCTTAGCAATGTTCTTAAATTGTAGGTCACCCTCTACCAGAGGGCTAGTTTTCCATAGATATAGATTTATAGAAAACTTTGAACATTTTCTCTTCTGAAATTGCTTGCCAGATTTCTAAATAATTTGACAACAATGTTCGGTGACTGTCTACTAGATTCCTTCAAATCATTATGATTTATCTAAAAACATAGCTGCCAGTGGACTAGATTTCTGTATATGGCTATATGGAAAACTGTGAAAAATCTTCATGGAAACCACTAGTCCAGTTTTAAGATAGCTGCACAGCAATGTTTCTTTGGTGACTGCAAAATTATTCAGTCTAGCTGTGAATCTCAGATGGGTGATCTAGGGCCATCATGGCTCTCTTGTTTGTCACATGACAATAACCTTTGAAAATAACTTTACTTAACTTACAGTAACATCAAGATATAGTGGTTATCTACTCAGCTGTCAAATAATAACCCCTACCAGGAATTTTATAGGTAGTTTTTCACTTGGCACTTTACTGTTGTTTTTGCATAAATTAAAATCTAGTTTGATACTTGCCAAACTTGTGTTCCCCATATGTCACTATTGTACAATATAACAGATTCAACAGTAAGATTAAATAAGTTTAAAATAGTTCTAGCATTAGTGAAAAGTTTTGCCTTGTGTGTATAAAGTTAGCTGTCATTGCTATCTTTTAATGATGGACATGTGAAATGTAAAACAAACTGCTTACTCTAAAACTTTGGAGAGAAATTGAAGTAAGTTACTAACTGAAACTGTGAGACTAGTATGGAGACAGCAGTGTAGACTTCATCTTTTGTCAGTAGTCAATACTGGTTCATTTGTTTCCGTTGGTTATATTGCTTAAATTGTATGTGTTATTTTATTTATACAGGACAGAGCTGATGCCCTGGTTAATTGAAGAGTTGTTGAAGAGATTTGAACACTCTCCTGACATTGATAAATTACTAGTCACAAATACAGAGGTTCTTCTTAGTTCTAGTATGAAAAAGCAAGCCAAGGAATTTGTTGAATATTGTATAACAGGTAAAAGTTTATTTTTACCCTAGGTGTAGACAAAAAATAGTATGAATAGAGTTTCCCTGTCCATTGTCTAGTTTAAAACTTACATACTCTACTGTCCATACTAAAACACGATGGTTTCCTTGCTCTAAATTAAACACATATTACCTTACCATTTTGTATATAAAATATATAAGTTAATTCATCCTCTCTTGCAAATTGCCGTGGAAGCTGGGTGGTAGAGCTCCCGCTCTGAGTGCTTGAGATTGTAGGTTTGCTGCCTGGCTGCATCATACCAAAGATATGAAAAATGGTACTAGTAGCTTCCTGGCTTAGTGCTCAGCATTAAGATGATAGTACTAGAATTGGTCAGCCTGGTGTCATTATAATGTGACTGGGTGGGGCATCATATCACGTGTCCATGGAGTGATCGATATTCCAGTGAGGCAGCACTATAAAGTATGGCATTGCACTCACTGCTACAAATAGACACAGTTGTTTATATCACTGAAAAATGATTGTTGAAAAAGATGCATAACTAGACCACATGTACACACGCATGAACAAACACTGTCTTATACTTTGCAGTGTCCATTCTTTAAAGGTTATACTCCACGTTCATAAAAAATTTAATTGCCACTATATGTACTGGCGTGATGTTTGCTTATTGTGTTTATTTAGGTGGTCACATAAGCTACACCAGAATATGTTTTGTATATGATTGGCACCCATTGATAATAGTAAATAATATTATGTATATATCAATAAATTTGTACTGCATTCTTCTTTGTATCAGGACATATGTGAAAAATGATTGAAAGTGTTTATGTTCTAGCCCACCACACAGGAAGACCTCTTGAGTTGTCGGTTAAGAAGAGGTTCCATGTTTTGTTCTGGGAACAGGCAGCATCAGCCTTTGAGGTAATTTAGTAGCTACTACTGGCCTGCATGTAAGGTTCAATTTGAGACTGGGAAGTTATTTCTGCTCAATATTATCAATAATACATTAAGGAGTGCTGGTAGTAACATTTAAGAAAGTAATAACTATTTTAATGTCTTCCTTTTTGTAATTGCTGAAAAAATAGGTTTGATTTTTTTCATTCTTGACAAAGTTATAATGGACACTTATATTTAACACCAAAGCCAAATTCCAGTTCAAGCAGATATTTTTGTTAATACATTGTTGATGCTGTGGATTTCTAGGCAACTTTGATCAACCCTTGTTTTTACTTTGATTACATTTTATAAATATTAAAGGCAGAAGACTTTGAGGAGGCATTGCAATGGTATAATTACTCTCTGAGCTTGTATACCAAGGCAGACATTGGAGATTTGAACCTGGCCAAGCTGCACAGAAACAGAGCCAACTGCTTCATTGCTACACATCAACTGGATCAGGTTAGGAATCAAACTGTTTCTCTTAGGCTCTTAGAAAAATTACATTTACCAGTATTGTTACACAATATTATTACCTTTCTCTCTTTACAAAACACCTTTGAAAAGTTGACGAAAAAATGCTAAAGGAAAAAGGTTAGTTTCCGATGGCCATATTTGCTTGATTTATAAGTACCTAATCAAATTTGAGGGCAACTTTCAAAATGTTGGTGATATGACTTGATTACTATTGACTCTGTATTAAGCAGTCACTTGCATAAGCAGTCGGTTAACTTGTTTTAAGCAGCCAGATTATGTCTGGCTGCTTCTACAGGTTTTACTGAATTAAAAAACGCAGAGAAAATGTGTAGGCAGCTGGGTAAATCAAACGGTAGAGTATCGGAACAGTATTCCAATTCCCTGGGTTCGAGTCTCTGGCTGCACAATATTTAGTCCCCTATTGGTTGAAAACCAGTTTCGGGGACTATAGGAATGCACTTTCCCGTCATTTTGTCATTCCGTCCTTCTGCAATTTCGTGTCCGCTCCATAACTCTGTCATCCATGAAGGGATTTTAATATTATTACTTGGCACAAGCGTTCCCCAAAATGAGACGACGTGTCATGCGCAAGACCCGGACCCTTAGCTCATAGGTCAAGGTCACAATTGGTGGTCAAAGGTCAACAGAGGTTTTTTCCTGTCCGTTCCATGTGTCATGCACATTTCAGACCCCTAGCTCACAGGTCAAGGTCACACTTAGCAGTCAAATGTTAACATGGCATGAACAGGGTCTGTTCTTGTCCGGTCCATAACTCCGTCATTCATTAAGGGATTTTAATAGCACATGGCACAAATGTTCCCCATGATAAGATGACGTGTCACGCCCAAAACCTGGACCCCTGGCTCAGAGGTCAAGGTCACAATTGGAGGTCAAAGGTCTACAGGGCTTTTTTCCTGTCTGGTCCATAACTCTGCCATCCATGAAGGTATTTTAATGTTACTTGGCACAAATGTTCCCCATGATGAAACGATGTGTTACGCACAAAACCCGGACCCCTAGCTTAAAGGTTAAGGTCACAATTGGAGGTCAAACGTCAATAGTTTGTTTTTTTCCTGTCCGGTCCAGAACTCTGTCATCCATCAAGGGATTACAATATTACTTGGCATTAATGTTTCCCATGATGAGACGACATGTCATGAGCAACACCCAGAACCCTAGCTTTAAGGTCAAGGTCACACTTTAAGATCAAAGGTCAATAGGATTTTTTTCTGTCTGGTCTATAACTTAAGTCATGCAAGACAGGATTTAAATATCAGTTGGCACAAATATTCCCATGGATGAGACATGTCATGCACAAAGCCCGCGCCCAAGGTCTAAGGTCAAGGTCACACTTAAGAGGCCAAAGGTCAGATACAAAAATGACTTTGTCCGGAACATTTCTTCTTCATGCATGGAGGGATTTTGATGTTACTTGGCACAAATGTTCACCACCACGAGATGGATTGTCATGCACAAGAACAAGGTCCCTAGGTCTAAGGTCAAGGTCATACTTTGAGGTCAAAGGTTAAATTTAAGAATGACTTTGTCCAGAGCATTTCTTTTTCATGCTTGGAGGGATTTTTATGTAACTTGGCACAAATGTTCACCACCATGAGGCACCCTTGTTTATAGAATTACGTCCCTTTGTTTTACTATAAATAGATTACATTGTTACTTTTTTATTACTTGCCGTAGGGAAAAACTGAGACCACTTTTCTGTGGTACAACATGCATGTTACATCAAATTTTTAGGTGTATTTTCACCTATTTCTACCTGGTAAAGAGTTTGTATGGACTTATAATAGAATTTTAATCCAAGTGTTTTGTTATAACATATTGTATATATACATTTGTAGTACAATATTGTTTATACATCATTGACAGATATCAGTTCATTATGTTATACTACAGTAGAAAAAAATAGGTGCCTTCCAGTAGGGGACTTTGTATTGCATGGCAATACTTCATTCACTTGTTTCACCCTGTAACATCTGCCTGCCTTTGAAAATGAATTAAGTTAATGGGGAAACAAGAGTCATGTAAAAGAGTTGGGGAAGCCTCGAGAATTGAATTGTCTTCTGTATCTTGCACTGTAATCCATTAATAGCAGCATTCGGCGAGTTATCTTCCCAAATGGTTTAATAGGTGTCACTACGGGCGAATAGGTCCTATCATGAGGTGTACTCTCGGCTTTTATCATAGTGTTTAAACTCTTTTGTTAACCTTTCACGCGTTTTATAGCTGAATAAAAAAAGTAATTAAATTATTTAAATAGATATATTCATGTAATTTTTCAGTATCATCTATTTGGATAGCTGTTTCTTCTGTTTTAAACATAAAATTTAAAGCCTTGTATAATTTTCATCATTTCAAAATGCTGGCCAGTATATATACTGAAATATTATTGTAGCATTTATTTTAAGTGAGTTTATGAGCAAAGTGGGCCTACCTTATTTAGCTAGTTGAAAATATTGCTAAATTTTACCCCTGTATGGATGCTTTGTTTCAAATGGACAGTGATTACTCAGGATATATTAAGTTTGCAAAAATTACCTATCCACTGACTGCATACTGATTGTTATCATAACAAGAGCTGTCGGAGGACAGCAACGCTCGACTATTCAACAGCCTTGTCAATTGAATGAATACAAAAGTCGAAAAAGGGGCATAATTTTGTAAAATGCAAAGTAGAGGTATTGAACCTCTGTACTGCATGTCATATCATGACAGTGAACAAGTGTGTGAAGTTTCAGTCCTTTCCAATTTGTGGATACTGAGATACCAGCTTACATACAAAAACTTAACCAAAAACTGCTAAGTCAAAGGGGCATAATTTTGTAAAAATGCAAAGTAGAGTTATGGGACCTTCACAGTGCATGTTAGATCATGACAGTGAACAAGTGTGTGAAGTTTCAATCCAAGCCAATTAGTGGATACTGAGATATCAGATTACATACAAAAATTTAACCAAAAACTGCTAAGTCGAAAAAGGGGCATAATTTTGAAAAAAAAAAGAGTAGAGTTACGGGAATTGCTTAGTGCATGTCAGATCATGACAGTGAACAAGTATGTGAAGTTTCAATCCATTCCCATTAGTAAGTACTGAGATACCAGCTTACATACAAAACCTTAACCAAAAATTTCTAAGTCGAAAAAGGGGCATAATTTTGTAAAAAAGCAAAATAGAGTTATGGAACCTGTGCAATGTAGGTCAGTTCATCACAGTGAATAAGTGTGTGAAGTTTCAATCCATTCCCACAAGTGGTTACTGAGTTACCAGCTTACATACAAAACCTTAACCAAAAATTTCTATGTCGAAAAAGGGGCATAATTTTGTAAAAAAGCAAAAAAGAGTTATGGAACCTGTGCAGTGTAAGTCAGTTTGTCACAGTGAATAAGTGTGTGAAGTTTCAATCCATTCCCATAAGTGGTTACTGAGATACCAGCTTACATACAAAACCTTAACCAAAAATTTCCAAGTCAAAAAAGGGGCATAATTTTGTAAAAAAGCAAAAAAGGGTTATGGAACCTGTGCATTGTAAGTCAGTTAGTCACAGTGAATAAGTGTGTGAAGATTCAATCCATTCCCACAAGTGATTACTGAGATACCGGCTTACATACAAAACCTTAACCAAAATCGGGACTCGGACGCCGACGCGGACGCCGACGTGGACGCCGACGCATGGGCGAGTCCAATAGCGCATAATTTTGAAAAAAAAAGAGTAGAGTTATGGGACTTGCTTAGTGCATGTCAGATCATGACAGTGAACAAGTATGTGAAGTTTCAATCCATTCCCATTAGTAAGTACTGAGATACCAGCTTACATACAAAACCTTAACCAAAAATTTCTAAGTCGAAAAAGGGGCATAATTTTGTAAAAAAAAGCAAAATAGAGTTATGGAACCTGTGCAATGTAGGTCAGTTCATCACAGTGAATAAGTGTGTGAAGTTTCAATCCATTCCCACAAGTGGTTACTGAGTTACCAGCTTACATACAAAACCTTAACCAAAAATTTCTAAGTCGAAAAAGGGGCATAATTTTGTAAAAAAGCAAAAAAGATTTATGGAACCTGTGCACTGTAAGTCAGTTTGTCACAGTAAATAAGTGTGTGAAGTTTCAATCCATTCCCACAAGTGGTTACTGAGATACCAGCTTACATACAAAACCTTAACCAAAAATTTCTAAGTCGAAAAAGGGGCATAATTTTGTAAAAAAAGCAAAATAGAGTTATGGAACCTGTGCAATGTAGGTCAGTTCATCACAGTGAATAAGTGTGTGAAGTTTCAATCCATTCCCACAAGTGGTTACTGAGTTACCAGCTTACATACAAAACCTTAACCAAAAATTTCTATGTCGAAAAAGGGGCATAATTTTGTAAAAAAGCAAAAAAGAGTTATGGAACCTGTGCAGTGTAAGTCAGTTTGTCACAGTGAATAAGTGTGTGAAGTTTCAATCCATTCCCACAAGTGGTTACTGAGATACCAGCTTACATACAAAACCTTAACCAAAAATTTCCAAGTCAAAAAAGGGGCATAATTTTGTAAAAAAGCAAAAAGGGTTATGGAACCTGTGCATTGTAAGTCAGTTAGTCACAGTGAATAAGTGTGTGAAGATTCAATCCATTCCACAAGTGATTACTGAGATACCGGCTTACATACAAAACCTTAACCAAAATCGGGACTCGGACGCCGACGCGGACGCCGACGTGGACGCCGACGCATGGGCGAGTCCAATAGCGCATAATTTGAAAAAAAAAGAGTAGAGTTATGGGACTTGCTTAGTGCATGTCAGATCATGACAGTGAACAAGTATGTGAAGTTTCAATCCATTCCCATTAGTAAGTACTGAGATACCAGCTTACATACAAAACCTTAACCAAAAATTTCTAAGTCGAAAAAGGGGCATAATTTTGTAAAAAAAGCAAAATAGAGTTATGGAACCTGTGCAATGTAGGTCAGTTCATCACAGTGAATAAGTGTGTGAAGTTTCAATCCATTCCCACAAGTGGTTACTGAGTTACCAGCTTACATACAAAACCTTAACCAAAAATTTCTAAGTCGAAAAAGGGGCATAATTTTGTAAAAAAGCAAAAAAGAGTTATGGAACCTGTGCAATGTAAGTCAGTTTGTCACAGTAAATAAGTGTGTGAAGTTTCAGTCCATTCCCACAAGTGGTTACTGAGATACCAGCTTACATACAAAACCTTAACCAAAAATTTCTAAGTCGAAAAAGGGGCATAATTTTGTAAAAAAGCAAAATAGAGTTATGGAACCTGTGCAGTGTAAGTCAGTTTGTCACAGTGAATAAGTGTGTGAAGTTTCAATCCATTCCCACAAGTGATTACTGAGATACTAGCTTACATACAAAACCTTAACCAAAATCGGGACGCCGACGTGGATGCTGACGCATGGGCGAGTCCAATAGCTCTACTATTCTATGAATAGTCGAGCTAAAAATGTGCATGACATGTGTCCTGTTAACTCTAGGGGGTTCAAGAGTATGTAATTGAAACAGACTTAACACTTCCTGCTCCCACTTGGGTGATAATATTTGACAGTCTGATACTAATGTAATGTGTATAATAAGTTTTCTTAATACTTTTAACATTTTGGAATAATGCGATAAAGTACTGTGTCAAACCCACAGTGAACAATTAAAAGATTGAATCAATGACCATTTTATTGGAAGTTTATATTTCACTTTACGTGGGCAGGTGTGAATTTGAATTGACTGAATATTAAAGAGGCTGAACCATAAAATTGAAGTTAATATGAGGTATATCAATTTAAAAATAGAGATCATTTATGCCTCATTGATGATATTTTCATGAAATACATGAGAAAACGACTGTAATAATTAACTGGGCTGATGGACATCTTATGAAAAGGGCATACGTTCTAACATTTTACAGTTATAATTATTATAATTTCTATATTATTCAACACCTAATTGCATTAAACTGTTTATACAGATCTTTCCGATTAAATTGTAACTTTAGGAATATATACTACTGATCCTTATTTAAAGAATATAGTCTGAATACTTGCACAATGATAAATTTTGTAAGGATTTTTAAAGGAGGGCATTTCAATATCGAAAATATACTTAAAATCTAAATAAAAGCATTTTTTTCACAAAAAAAAATTATAACAGTAGTACAGTCCTAGTAAACTAAAGCCCCAGAAAATCCCATTTTTAAAAACAGCCCTTTTTACAGAAATCTCATGTTTTTCAAGATATCAATAAATAAAAAAAAGGGCTCTTTCCCCCAAATTGCTAAAGTAAAAAAACGGGCTGAATTTTGATGAATTGTCGGATCTTTTAAAAATCTACTAATTTTTTAAAAGTGACAGTGACTGAATAACATATAAAAATTTATAAGCATTTTGGGACCTATTGCATGGGGCCCCAAACAATACCGCCCCTGTTTAATCAGGGGATTTAAACGACCGATATCCCCCCATTTTTTAAAAAGGGGTTTGTGCCACCAAAAGTTGTGGGGAGGGCCCAAAAAAAATTTTATAATTTAAGGCCAAAAGGGCAATTAGGAATCTGAAAAAAGTGATCCTGCATGTCCCCTTTGCACAGTTATTTTTTCAAATTAGCATGTTAAAAAAAAATGACAAAAAAGAAAGGTAAAAAAAATTCTTTGATTAAAGCTATTGGGTGCTTTTGGCATTTTTTAAAACCTGGTTTTTTTCAAAGTTTTTTTTGTTTGGACGGGCAGGGGATGGGAGGGGGATTCAAAAAATTATTTTTTGGGTTGAGATATTAAAATGAAATTTGGGGCCAAAAAATTACATTAATAAGAGCAAGGTAAGGATATATATTAGGCCTGGGGTTTTTAAAAATTTTAAGGGGTCATTTTTTTTTTGGGGGGGTCAAGTTCAAGGTAAGAAAAAACTAAATTTAAATCTGTTTACTTTGAAACTTTCTTTGGGGGGCATTGGTAAAAGGGAAAGGGGGTTTACTTTTTCCCCCCTTTTTATATGTTTGGCTCTAAAAAGAGTGGGGGGATTATTAAACCCCTTGGTTGGGGGGGCCCCGGTCAGGGGGTTTGCCCCAAAAACCCTGTCCACTCTCTAAAGTAAAAACATTTTTACCCTGATCTTCAAAAAACGGATGAAAAATGTTTGTAGGCATAATCCCTCGTCCAAAGTTCGATAACCAGCCAAATCCCCCCCGGAAACTTTTGGGATTATGGCCCTTGAATTCTCAAAAAAACTGCAAATTTGGGCCTTTCCCCTTTAACAGAAGAAAAAGGCCGGGGCGTCCCTCTTGCTGTGTCTTTTACAGGGGTAATGAGGCGTACATATGTGTACTGAAAATCAAGGGCTTTAAATAGTCCCGCAGGTTACACCCCCACTTTCACCGATATTTGGTTTGTATTTACACTTTTAAATTTGGAAATGGGGCCCCTGCCGCTTTACTACTTGCTGCAACATGTTGGGGGACACATAGTAAACAGGATTTTCGCTGGGGGAAATTTAATTTATGGGGGAAATAGTACGCCCCATGTACGGGCACATACATTTTTAAACTTTGAAATGAGCCTGCGGGGTCTCCCCCTGCGGGTTCGTTCCCCAGGCGGTTGTTTATTGGCCCCAAACCCTTTGCGGCGACAGGCGGTGTACCCCTGCTGCAAAACATGTGTGTACTTTTGTGGCAAAAATGTTTGTGAAAATTTAAAAATTTCCCTTTCCCCCAAACCAACTTTCGTATGCAAATCTGATCTTTTTTGGACAGAAAAAAAACAGAAAAAAAAGATAAGGGACTTTCATCAAAAAGATTTACCCTTCCCAAAAAAGGGTAGTTTGATGTATAAAATAAATTAGTATGTTTTTCTTATCCACTTTTCCAATGAAATAAATCCTTTTTTGTGCATGAAATTTGGTAAAACTTTTGAAAAAAAAATGGCGTAACGGCTCAAGGGGAAAAAACTTCAATGAAACCTAAAAAAAATTTGTTATGTTTTTATGGGCGAGGGTTTTTCCTAGTATGTATTTATTTTATTAAAAATTTTCGGGAAGAAAACAATCCTTTAGGGCTGGGGAAAAATTTGGCTTTTAAATTAAGGGGTTTATTTTCCCCCAAACTTTTTTTAAACCGTCCTTTTTTAAAAGGTTTTTGCACAAAAAAACCCACAAAAAATTTCGGGAAACCGGTTCTGGAAAAAATTTAAACGGAAGGTAGGGCCCCAAATCCGAGGGAAAAAAGATTTTTTAAATTTGGGGGGAAGCCTTAATGGAAGGTTTAACTTTAAAGGAAAGGGCATTAAAAGCCTTTTTTTAAAAAACATAAATTAAAAGGAGGGTGTTTTGCTTAAAGGAAGGAAAATTCAAAAATAAAGGGGGGGAAGGAAAGGGCAAAAATTAAATTTCCTTCTCTTCGGGCGCCTGTTGGAAGGCCCCATTAAAATTTTGGTAATTTTATTGTTTTAAAACGTATTACAAAAAATTGTTTTAAATTGCAAGGGGAAGGGGGTTTTCAAATTAAAAAGGCCCTTTCTTTAAAATACAAAGGTTTAGGTTTTAAGGTTTCCAAGGAAAAAAATTAATTGAAAAAATGAAGGGGGTTTTTTTAAAATAAAAACTTTTTCCCAGGGCCTTTTACCTTAAAAAAATTTTTCAAAATTTAAATTTTAAAAAAAACCAAAACAAGAAATTGAAAAAAAAAAATTTCCCCTCCCCCCGGTATATGAATTTTATTCAGACTTTAACTTATAAAAAAAAAAAAAAAATAAAATGCCAAAAGAAATTGTAAAAGGGTCTTTCCCCGTATATAAAGTGAAATGCAAAAAATTAAAAGGGACTCGGGTGTACGGGGCAGGGGTATTTTTTTTTTCAAGTCCCTCCGGGTTTAATGCAGTGTACCCCTTTAAATTTTTTCGAGTTTGTGCTGCGACTTGAAGTTTTACTAGTGATCTCCTGCGTAATGCTGTGTTATTTCGCCCGAAATAGTACGCGGCATCCCGGGGTGATGTAAAAGTATTTTCCTTTCTGGCGTATACTGTTTTCGGGTTTTACCAGCAAATACCAGATGTCCCCCACAGGGGGCTTGCTTCTGTAAGGGTTGTCTACTCTTTAAGTCGAACATTTTTTACCGTTTCTTCCCCCAAAACTGGGGAACAATGTTTGTGGGAAAATTTTATCTAGGCCAAGTTGGAAACCCAGCCAAATGCCCCAGGCACTTTTGGATTATCCCCCTTGAATTGGGCCAATTTCAATGACAGGCATATTTTGTGACAGTCTGGCACTCTTTAATAAAAATTTTGGAAGGCAGCTTTTGGGGTTTTAAATCCCAGCCGGGCCCTTTTTTTTTTTTTTAAATTTTTTTTGGGCTTTTTTACTTTGTTTTTTTTTTTTCTTTTTTCTACAGGTTTAGGGTTTTTAAGGTCATTTGTTTTAGGGATTATTGTATTTAAAACCCTTTTTTTTATATAGAAATGTTCCCAAAGAAATTGAAATTTTTACTGCAGCATGTGGGGCCCCCCGGGAAAAAAATATGTAAATTTAGAAAGGACGGCCCAATGTTAGGGAAAGGGAGACCCATTGGGGTTTGTGGGGGTTTCCCTTGCTCCCAAGCAAGCTTTTGGGTATTTAACCAGTGTAGTAAAAAAAAATTATTGGGGGTTCAGGGCAAAAAGGGGCCTATCTAAAATTTTAATTATTATATTTTAGTTTATGCCTTATTGCGTTAAACCCCTCTTTATATGGATGGTATTTGCAGTTAGTTCTTTTTTTTCTTTTGAGTGCAGGTATGAAAAAACCCAACGACAATCCCCGTTAAAAAATCTTTTTGTGAAAAATTTCATGAAACAAAATTGCACCCTTTTTTTAAACCTGAAATTTATTTTTTTTCCCAATTCCCTGCAAAAGTTAACATTTTGACCCAAATTGTGAAAGAAAGGTTTATAAAACCAAAACTTTTCAATGTATAGCCCAGACAAGACAGGGGGGCGCATGTGTAGCGTTAAAAACCACCTAAAAATACAAGCAGGTTTATTGAGCGGGGTATACAGCATTTAAGGTGCTATCAGGCTAAAACTTACAGCTGCTGACCAGTTACAAACCCAAAAAGGTAACGGTCTTCAGTAATTCCCGGGATAATGTTTTTTAATTTTAAAGGTCTTCTTTAAAAATTTTTATCTATTTTTTGTGGGGCTTGTATTATTAGCAGAAAAAAATCAAGGTTGATTTTTTCCCACAAAATTTTTTCATTTCTTTTTGGAAATATGCAAACTGGCTGAACCTTTATGTGATTTTTTTAATCCATTTAAAAAATTAACCCCTTTTCCTATGGGTTAATAATGGGCTTTTTTGCAACTTTTGATTGATATTTCCCGTAAGGATTTTAAACAACGTACACTAGTCCCATGTTTACTTTTTTTTGGAATCAAAATTTGAAAATTTTTTGTATTGTTTTTTTTCGGGTATTTTTAAAATGCCATTTTTAAAAAAAAATTGAAAAAACCCTTTAAAAATTTTAGGGCATTTTTTCCCTTGTTTTTCTAAATATCCCCTATGTTTAATGGACAGCCCTCTGGAGATTATTGGATGTATATTTGAATCTTAAGTTTTCTTTTTTTTTTTACTCGATAATCAAAGGGGTGACTTAAAAAGGAAAAAATTTTTAAACCCCATAATGAAAAAAATTGTATGAAATTTAAAATCAGTGTGAAAAATATTAAATTTTTGGTTACTATTTGTTTCAGAAATGAAGCTTTCAAAATTTCTTTACCTACATAAAAAAACAGGTATTGTTATGCTCCTTGGAATTATCACATTGTTTCTGAAATTCATACGGTCTTTGGCACAGCTTTATTTCTTAAAAATTTGTTATTCAAAAAAATTTCTATTTGGGACTATGCTCATTAATCATTTTTTATGATAACCCATTTACATCTTCCGGGGCACTTCAGGTACTGATAGTGGGGGAAAAAAAGTAAGGGAACTTTTTGGGTTTGGGAAATTTGTGTTTTTTAAACAAGTTATTATTTTTAAGGGTTTAAAAAAAAAACTGCTAAAGTTTCAGGAGGGAAGGGAAAGGCCCCTGGAATCATTTGGGTTCGAATGAGGCCAATTGGCTCATGAAAATAGGAAAATACCTTCATTTCCTTCCCTGCTGAAATTTTTATATTTTAGTCGTTTTTTTCAAATTTGGTTCATTTGGTTTTTCTTTTATTTTGGGAATTTTATTAAAATTTGTCACTTTTTGGTGAGAAGCATCTCCTGTACTTATAATGTTTCAATTTATTTCTTTTTTTATTTCTCCCACCCACAGTGGTTAGGGGAGACATATTGTTTTCTCCGGTCTGTGTGTGGTGTGTGTGTGTGTGTTGTCAAAAAAAGCTTGTCGACTTTAAGTCAAAAATTTCTAAACCCGACTTCCCCAAAATTAAACCCAAAATATGTCTGACCAAAAAAAAAAACCCCTTGGGCCCAAAGTTGGATAACTAGAAATCTCCCCTAGGCACTTCGGAATTAGGGCCCTTTAAATTTAAACCAAAAAAAATCCTCCCAAGAAAGGCGGCCAAGAAAACCTTTATTTTTTTTTAGATGTTTTGGCAGTTGTGGGGAATTCCCCTTTTTCTAAAAAGGCATCTCTAGTTTTTATTTTGTTTAAAATTTCAAAGGGGAATACTTTAAACCCTTAAACCCTTTGTATTTAATTTTCACCCTTGGGAAATTTGGGGTTTACGTATGAAGATGAACCTTTACGATAAAGGGAAATTTGGATACCCTTTTTTCCCCCGGGTATGTTTATTTTATTCAACAAAAAACCCGGGAAAATTTTTTGGGAAAGTATAAAAAATTTTTTTTAATTGAAAACTCTATTGGGCAAAATTTTCCCTTTGTTACAGTTAGGAATGAAATTGGGAACTTTGTAAATTTCAGTGCTGTCCACTGTTAAGAACCATTTTAAAAATTTTTTTGTGTAGACGTTTGCTGAAAAAGTTACACAGAGGGTAAAGGAAATTAAAACATGATGTTTCCCCCAAAACAGGTATGCTGTATTTTTCCCATTTACTGCCCACTAAAGCCAGGATGTTTAGTTGCCAGTCCAGACAGATGACCTGTGTGTTAATGTCAGCTGCTGCCTGTTTACAAGTGGCTAGAAATACTAATGAAGAAGATACAAGGGTAATATTTTATTCTGTTATACTGTAAAATTAAACAGAGGCCGAATATCTAAATATAACAGTCCTGCTGTTTAAGAACAAGGTTCATTGAACAACCCTTGGCTTTTGGCCCAAAGGGCCCGGTGACACTTTGATCTTATTTTAAACAAAAATAAAATTTGGTTTTTGTTTAAAAATAAAGCCCTTAATGCCATTGATATTTCTGTTGTTTTTTAAGTTCCCCCCCCATATTTTTTTTAAGGACACAAAAATCCCTGAAAAATTTTCAGTTAGGGGCCTTACATGAAACTGTAAGTTTTAAATATTTATTGTCCCCCGGAAACAAAAAGTTGTAAGGGGGGGGTATACGGGTTTTGGGTTGTCTGTCTGTCCGTTGTCCTTTAGACGAAATTTGGGGGCCCCATTTTCCTTACCCCTTGACAGAATTTAATAAAATTCAACAAGTGATCAGTAAAAAACGTGGGTTGTGCAGGGGATGTTGGGTTCTTTGGGAAAAATTGAAAGGATTTTGGGGAACTTTGTTTTTTTTTAACATACTATTACATAACCAACAATCTTGTGCGTTTCCTATTCCCCTTGACACAATTTAATAAAAATTCAAAAAGGGGATAAAGTAAAAAACCCCATTTGGGGGGTTTTCCCCTTTTGGGGATGTTGGTTTTTTTTCAGAAAAATTTCCAAAAAGTTGGGGGGATTTTGTTTCTTGGTTTAAAAAATACAATATTTTCCCAAAAAGGTTTTAAAAAATATTGGCAATTTTTTTCTGCCTAATTCTAAACCAAAAAAATTTTGGCAAAAAATTTAAAAATTTGGAACCTAAAATTTAAAAGTGTTTTAGTTAAAAAAAACCCAGTTAAAGGGGGTTTTTTAACTTTCTTAAAATTTCTAGTTTGGGCTTTTGGTTTTATTAAATTTTAATTCCAAAAATTTTAAAAAATTTAAAAACCTTGCTTTTAAAAAAAAATTTTAAAATGGCCACTTTCTTGGTTTTGGTTTTAAAGGGAAAATGTTTAAATTTTTAAGAACTTTATTTTTGACATTTTTCCCATCGAATTTATCGCGAAATTTCTTTTTTTTTTTACCATTAAAAAATTTTTTTTAAAAAATTTTTCTTTGCAAAAATTTCCCCAGTATAGTAAGTGGGAAAAACTTGAAAAATATTACTAGCATTTTTAATTGTTTCCAGTTAACCTCAATTCTTACATACTTGTAATACAATATAAAAGGGCAAAAGGAAAAAATATTTTATTGTAGAGTCTGCCCTTGGGGAGACGGTTGTACAAATTTACTCAAACGTTTTTGGGGCAAAAATTTTAAACCTGAAAGTTTCCGGGTGTTGAGAATTTTCCCGGGGGAAAAAAGTTTCTTCCCTTGTCTGGTCCTGACCCAAAAAACATTTAAAAACTTTTGGGGGTTTAAATTTTCCTTACCCGGGCCATTTTTACAGGGTACCAGCTGTGTAAATTTTACTTACATGACCCCAAGGGGTATAATTTTTGGCTCCCCCCAAACCCAGTGGTTGGGGAGACATATTGATTTACCCCTCCCTGTGTCTGTCACAAAGTTGCCCGCAAAAAGTCAAAACTTTTCCCTACCCCTTTTCCCCAAAACGGAACAAAATGGGTTTCCCATAATTGTTGGCCAATTTCGAAAAAACTAGCCAAATCGGCCCAGGCTTTTCGGAATTAGGGCCCCTTAAATTTCCCAAAAAAAACGGTAAATTTTCTTTCACATTTTTGACCCCAAAAGGACGCCTATAATATTTTAAGGTTTGGATAGGGGCCTTTTGGGGTCAAAAAAACGCCCCTGGGCATGTGCCCCTTTTGGAAACGTATATTAAAAACTGACTTTTTGTTTAGATGATTTGGCG
Organism: Mercenaria mercenaria; assembly: GCF_021730395.1. Lineage (NCBI taxonomy): Eukaryota > Metazoa > Mollusca > Bivalvia > Venerida > Veneridae > Mercenaria > Mercenaria mercenaria. The sequence continues at coordinate 50,993,052 of NC_069364.1, forward strand.
TTTTGGGAGACATGTGCTTTTCTCAAAAGCGCCTCTAGTTTATGTAAAAATTGACCCTCAGACAAATCAGAATATTTTGTGTCTAGATTATCATTATCAGTGGTATCAAATACCTAGACTGCCTTTTTAAAAGGGAAAGGTTTTTTTTCAAAAAAATTTTTTTAAAAAATTTAAAAACTGTACAAAGTTATTTTAAATTTGAACACTTTTTAAAGGGAAAATTTGTAGATTGTAGCCAATTTTAAGACCTGGGCTGTTGGTTTGGCCAAAAAAAGATTGTTTTGATCTCTTATCTGTGATTAATATTTAGAATTTGACAAAAGGCATTGTATCAAATGTCATTTGTTGAACAACTCTGTTCTGTGCAAGGATTTTAGATGTCTGGTACTAGTGATCTAATGCCTACATTACACTCTGAATTAAAAAAACCAAAAAAAATCTTTATTTTTTTATTTGTATTTACAGCCAAATTTCAAGGAAACCCCCTGCCCCCAACAAGGTTTGGGTAAAAGCATTTTAAGGGTGGCCATCAGGAAAAAATTTAAAGCAGCTCCTGATATACCCAAATGAGGGACACTTGGGAAATACAATTTTTTTTTTGATGGCAAAACCCTTCCCAAAAGAAACCCCATAGGCCCTTTTACTTTTTTTTTAAAACTGTTGGGAGAATTAAAAAAGATGGTTTGGGTAATGGGGTGAGACATGATCCTGTGATAAATAAGCAGATTTGAACCCCTTTTTTAAATAAAAAAAAAAAAATGTTTGTTATTTTTAAAAAACAATGGGAAAAGTTTTTTTTTTTTGTTTTAGGGGGTAACTTTTTTAAAATTTTAAAATTAATACCCCAAAGAAAATCAGTCTTGAGGGTACCCAAATTTATAATTGTATTTTATCATAAAATTTTAATTTTAAAAAAGGTATTCCCGATAGTTTCCATTAAACAGGTTCACAATTCATTTATACTGTTTTACTTGGTGTATATTTCAGCAAGTTATTCCATAGCTTGATCCAGTTGTGTTTGAGTGGTGGGTCAGCCAGGGGTATTCGGGAAAAAAAGATGCAGGAAATATCCCTGGAAATATTTGATTATCAGGCATACAACAAAGGGATCCTGAACCTACATAATAGATTTTTAAAAGGTAAGTTTAATTGTGAGGGTATAAAAATTTTAAATTAAAAATTTGTAATTTGAAATGTTGGGTCGTTTTTATCATTTTAAAGTACAAAACCCCCAGTGCTGAGTTTTTAGTGGAAATTGAAGTTATTAACTTATATAAAATAATTTTATAATTTTTTTACTTTTAAAAAATTCATTTAAAAAAGCATAAAATTTTTTTAAAAAAAAATTTAGGGAGGGGGTAAATTTTTGGTCTTGTGCCCGGGGTGTAGAATGTCCATGCATTTGTGAAAAATCTTCAGTTTTTTGGAAAAAATTTTGTGGGCTGGGTTTATTTTTTTCGCATAGGGGAAAAATGATCCAAAAATACAGGGGAGAGGTTGATTTTTGTTAGACCGTAATTTTTTTCCAGAGGGTTTTGGGCCCCCCCTTTTATTTTTAAAAAGTTTGAGTCCCTTTACTGGTTTAAAAAATGGGAGATTGGAATTCATTTTTTTGGTACACGGAAAATTTATTATGAAATAAGGCCCGTTTGATTTTTGGGGAACCCGCCACCATTTTTCTCCCCCCCCAATTTTTGGTTTCTTTAAATTTGGGGGGTTTTAAAATTTTTAAAAGGGCTATCCGTTTTAAACTTTTTAAGGGAAAAAATGGATTTTAATTTTTTTTCATTTCACAGGCATTTGATTTGAAATTGAACCAAGTTTTTTTTTTTACAATCCGCTTTTTGTTTTAGGTGGAGTTGGGGGCCCCCTTTTTAATTTATAAATTTTGGTTTTTGTACCCGTAAATCTTGAAAAAAGAAATTTATTTAAAAAAATTTTTCCTGTACACAGTCATGTGATTCTAAAAAAATTTTTCATTTTACAGAATGTTTACAGCAAATTTAAATTTGAAGTGGTTTTTCCCGGGAAAATTAAATTTTTTGATTGTCGAAAGGTAAAAGTTTAGTTTTTAAAAAATTTTTCTCCTATTCTTCCCAAAACTTTTTTTTTTTTCATTAAAACTCTGGTTAAAAGGGTTTTTTCAAGAAAAAAGAAATTAATGATCTTTTTATTTTTTTTTTTAAAAAAAGAGCAAAATATTTTTGTCGCCTTTTTTTTTTTAAACCCCCCCCCCCCGTGATCTGAATTTTTAAACCCCAAAAAATTGAAGAAAAATTGTACTAGAGATTTTTTGCCCAAAAAAAAATTTAAAAGGGAATAAACTGCATTCTTTTATTAAAAGTCATTAGGGGGGGTTATCCAAAAGATTTGGGGATTTTTTGGTTGATGGGCGAAGGTTGGGGGGGGGGGGGAAAATGTGGAAAAAATTTATTCAGGTCCCCGTCTTGGTTCCCCCCCCCCCACAACCCCCCAAGTTTGATACATTGTGATGAATGATAACAAGTTTCTGGTGATAGAAGTTTTCATCTGTTTCCTGGTTGTTAGAAATAAAATAAAAAGATCCTTTAAAATGTTCGCCGTTTTGTTCAGCCAAAAAATAGATCATTGAATTTTTTTTTAAAAAAAGGGTGACTAAAATTTCCAGGGTAACCCAAAATTTCGGTCGTCCCAAATTTCAAAAATTATTTTTGGAAATATTTTGTTGCCATGATTTGAAAACTTTTTTAAATGCTGATTTTTCACCGCCCAAAATCTTTACAGCTTGCAAAATGTAGAAGCAGAGAAGTGGGTGGGATGAGATGAGACTATGAAAATCTCCCCCCATTTTTTAAAAAACTACCGGGGTATTTTGTATTTCATGCATGCGATTTTTTTGTAATACATTTAAGAGAGCATTTGTGCCCCCAAAGGGAAAAAAAAAAAATTGTGGAAAAAATAAATCTATTTCTTATGCAAAATATTTTAAAAAAGTACAAAAAAAGGTCCGAAAATTGATTTTCATATTAAATTTTCCCAAATTGCTTTTCAAGAAAAATTTTTTTTATTTTTTCTGAGCCTGCGGTTCCGTGTTGTTTTCTTTAGTTGGTCTGTCTTCCATTCAAATTTTTAATTTTGTAAGCGAAGATTGGGTTTAAAAATTTAATTATTTATGGAATATTTTGGCCCAAAGTAAGAGAAAAAAAGGGGGGAAAAAAGGGCCCGGGTCAAAAAAAGGTTACAGGCAAATCAAAAAACCTTTTTAAGAAATTTTTTACAAACTTAAAGAATTTGGGCAGGGTTTTTAAAATTTATAAAATTTAATTAAAATTTGGGGGATTGGGGAAAAAATGGTTGGGAAAACAAAGAAAAATTGTGTATCGATTAAAGGGGGTATTTTTTTTCCAAATTAATTTTTGAAATTTTGGTCAGAAGCCCTTTGGGAAACAAAAAAGGGGGACAAATGGCTTTTCCCGGGTTTTTTTAAAAAAAGGGGACTAGGGTTAAAAAAAGCACCTTTTTATGGTTAGAGGTATTTTAATTCCTTCTTATGAAAATTTCAGAATGGGAAACCTTTTTAAAATTTGGGAAATTTTAAAAATTTTTCGGGAAAAATGGGTTTTCAAAAAAACCTTTTGCATAAATGTTAAATTTTCAAATTTTTTTATGTTGGATAAAATTTTATGAAAATTGGATTTGAAAAGGGGTTTTGGGGTTTTGGGTTGGGTTTAAAAAAAATTTGTGTTGCGTTAAACTGGTTTTTTTTTTTACTTTGAAGGGAAATATAAATTTTTGGTCTTCTTCGAAAAATTTTCGGGTTAGGGGCCCTTTATCCTAAAAAATTTGTATTTATAACTGTATTTTTTAAAAATTAAGGCTTCTTTGATTTTCAAAAATTTCCCGATGTTTGCCAAAGGAAAAAATTAAATTTTTTGGGGGTTTAAAAATAGGGCCCAAAAAATTTTAAAGAAAATTTGGTTTCAACGAATTTTTACTTTTTTCTAAATTCAGGTTTTTGTTGGGATTTTAAAAAGGGTCATATGGGGAAAAAAAATCCTTACCAAAAAAAGGAAAAAAAAAACAAGGGGATCAAAAAATTTAATTTTTAAAAAATTTTATTTGAAATTTTTCAGATTTTCCTTTTCTAGGGAGGGAAAATTTTTTGGAGGGCCAAAAAAGGGATAGGGAAAAAAGAAAAACATCCTTTTTTTAAATTTTTTAAATTGGGGGGAGACCAAAAAGATGTTTTTATTATTGATCAGAAACCAATTGGTTTTAAAACAAAAAAAAAACCCCTTTTTTATTAAAAAAGGGGTTTTAAAATTACCCTTAAATTTGGGCCCACTTTATCCTTTTTAAAAAAAAGGTTTGAATTTGAACGTGGGGACCCTAAGGGGTTGGCCTTTAAAAAGGTTTTGCAAAGGAAAATTTTTTGGCCAACTTTAAAAAAGGGGTTTTGGCCAGGTGAAATACTGTTTCCCCAATTTTTTCTTTTGGAATTTTTTTAGGTTTTACGACCTTTTTAACTTTCCCTCCGAAACTTTTTAAACGGAATTATTTGTTTTTGTTGGGTTCCTTTTTATAAACTTAAATTGAGATCCCACAAACAGGGGGAAAAATTTAAAAAAGGGGAGAAAAATTTTTCCAAAAAAGAATGGGGGGGGAAACCCTCTTTTAAAAAAAGGGGTTTCCCCTTCCCCCTTCCCAAACCCCAAAATAAAAACGGTCAATTTTAAAACCCCCCCCCCCAAAAATCTTTTTTGTGGCCAAAAAGGTAAAATTTTCCGGGTTTCTTTGTAAATGGGGCATTTCCGTTTAAAAAGGATCCGGTTGAAAAAAAAAGGTAAAAAAGGGGTTTTTTTTTTCCAAAACTGGGTTTAAAAACCCCCAAAAAAATGATAAAAGGGGGGTACTTTTCTTTTCTTTCTTTAAAAAGAAAATGGGCCAACCTTTTTAAAATTTTGGGGTTAAACAAAAACGAACATTTTTAATTTAAGTTTTAAAAATTTCCTTTTTTTATTTGAAATTTTTGGTTTTGGAATTTTTTTTGGGAAATAAAAAAATTTTTTCACCTAAATTGGCTTTTCCCTTTTTGAATTTTTGAAAATAAAGGTCCAAAATTTCCCAAAAAAGTCAGCTGTGGAAAGTCCTTTATACCCAGCAAAAAAAAAAAGGATTTTCAAATCCCCCCAATTAAGGGTTTGAAATTGGAAAATTTTAAACAAATAATTTAAAATTTCCCAAAAATTTAACCGTTCCCGGGGGAAATTTCTTAATGCCCGGCTTGTATATTTTCCTTGGGTGGCTTGTAAAATTTAAAAAAATTCTACAAAAAAGGGTGGAAAGCCCAGTTTTTTAACAAAAACGTTAAATTTTAAAATTTTTCTAGAAAAAAAATTTTTCCCCCCAAAAAGGAAATTTTTTTTTGTGAATTTTTTTTAAAAAAATCACCACAGTTTACCCTTTTGGAAAAAATTTTGTTAACAGCCAAAAATTTTAAAAAAATAAAAAAATACCAATTCCCTTGGGGCATGTTTTTTAAAAATTCAAAACCCGAAAAATCTTTGGAAAAAAGGGGTTTTACCAAAAAGGGCCGTTTGGGGTTTTTAAATTTTTTTAAAATTGGGCCAAAAGGGTTTGACCCTTGAAATTTTTAAAAATTCACAAAAATTTATAAGGAAAATTTAGGGTAACCGGACCATTTCCCCTCTTGGGAGAAAAGTTTTTTGGCAAATTAAAATCATTTGAACAATCTTGGTAGAGAGTCGCACAAGGAATATGTGCGTGAAATTATTTTAAAATCGAGCCAGCTGTTTCACACAACAAGATTTTAAGTTTCCGATATATACATGTGGGAAAAATTGACCACGTCCCCTAGCAACCATGTTTTTTGACGAATTGGGATAATTTGAACAATCTTGGTAGAGGGTTACATAAGGACCATTTGTATGAAATCATTTCAAAATCGGCTGTTTAGATGTTTAACCAAACGACATCGTTTGAAAAACTTTGGAAGAGGACCACTTGAGGAACAGGCCAAGTTTCATCAACTTCCACCATATGGTTTCAGAGATGTTTTTTAATCCCCTGCCCCTTAAAGGGTTTTCATGAAACTTGGGTCAAATGATCACCTCAACATGACAATGTGCAGAATTCATGTGTCAGCCATGTCGGGGTCAAGGTCATATCTCGTGGTCAAAGGTTTGAGCCTTCCATTTTGTGTCCGCTCTGTATCTCCTAAACCACTTGAAGGATTTTCATGAAACTTGGGTTAAATAATCACCTCGTCAAGCCGATGTGCAGAAATTATGAGTCAGCCATGTCGTCTTAAGGTCAAGGTCACAACTCCAGCTCAAATGTTTGAGCTCTCTATCTCCTAAACCCCTTGAAGGATTTTCATGAAACTTGGTCAAATGATCACCTTATTAAAATGATGTGCATGTTGGCTCAAGGTCAAGGTCACAAATCAAGGTCAAAGGTTTGAGCCTTCACTTGTCTCCTAAACCCCTTGAAGGATTTTCAAATTCATTGATGTCGTCATACATGGACTATAAAATATACTTGACAATGTCAATGCTTCCACCTAATACCATCAACCCTTTCACTATCCATAAAAGCAGTGGGGGATATAGCTGTCTTTCAGACTGCCTTGTTAAAGGAAAGTGTGGACAGATGGATGGATGCCGGACAGTAAGTGATCACAATAGCTCACCCCGAGCACTTTTTGCTCCGGGTGAGCTAAAAAGTGAACTGAACCTCTTACTTCTCCACCAAACACTACTAACAACCTTGTGTATAAGGGTCCAGAGTGATTTACCTCTGGCACATCTAAAACACTTTTCTTTTTTTGCACTTGCCTCTTCAACTAAAATTCAGCAGCTGACATCAATCTTGAGAAGTCACCTATTTGGGTAAATGTTGAGAATTTAAACTCTCGGCTGTAAAAATGTACCTGTCACAGGGTGAAAAAAATGTGCAGCCAGACCAGGACGCGAAGCCGGGGCCTTGGAATACTGTTCCGATGCTCTACCGACTGAGCTACCCGGCTGCCTACACACTTTCTCCCCGTTTTAATATTCAAGTTCTACACTGTGACACATTTCCCCACCATTTTGAAATTCGCCCTAATTTCAGGGGGTACTTTATATATAAGCATTTACAGGTGTTGGAGACTAACCAGTGTAATGCCGTCACGGTCCCACTTTGGGCGCCAAATGTCACAGGGTGAGAAAAATGTGCAGCCAGACCCGGACTCTAACCCAGGGCCTCGGAATACCGTTCCGATGCTCTACCGACTGAGCTATCCGGCTGCCTACACACTTTCTCCCCATTTTAATATTCAAGTTCTATACCGTGACATACCTGTTTGGATATATTAGAAAAATGTACCCCAAACAGTTGAAGCCATTAGTAACCAACTTTGGTAGTAGGGGTGAGCTCAGATGTATCCGGTAACTGAACAAAGTAGAGCTATCACTGAAGGTGATGAATGAACCCCCTGCACGCACTGACTCAGTACATTGCAATTTGACGCACACAAGATTGCATAATTATGTGGACTGTATGTATATAGAATAGTAACAAAAAACAAAGTCTCATAACTCTGCGGATTTTTTTCTGAAAGAATATAACATGCACCATGCACAACTAGGGTTGGTACTGATCACTTGTGTGAAGTTTCATTAAATTGTGTGCAAGTGTTCAGGAGATTAGGCTCACACAAGATTGCATATGCAGACTGTATGTACATGACTGTATATAGCATATTTGCAAAAAAAAACAAAAAGTCCAATAACTGCATATTTTTTCCTGAAAAACTGTCACATGCACCATGTACAACTACTGTAGTTACTGATCACTTTTGTGAAGTTGCATTAAATTGTGTCAAGGGGATGAGGAGTTTGTGCACACAAGATTGTGTCTATGGACGGATAGACAGACAACCTGAAACCAGTATACACCCCCTTACAACTTCGTTGTTGGGGCTACAGAAATCAGTGCTCAGAAAACAACATGTGAAAACTTGAAATTCCAAGTGGGTTAAGAATCTCTGGCAACTGCTTGTTAAGGACAACTTTTTGCAGACATCTTGAATTTGCATTCAGTTGTGGCAGTTTATATTGCCTTTGAATTTATAGCTTGGCTAAAGCATTTAATATCTTTCCTGATGAAAGGAGACCATTGTATCAAATGCAACTCGCTCAAATAAATAAAAATGATTGTAAGTACTGGATTTTATTGAATCAAAATAGAAGACTAATCTTTCTAGCCTCAGTATTTTGGAAATACAACTTTCTTATGTAGTAATAACAAACAACAGCAGTAACTGATTTGCATTAGATTTTATTTTAAAATAACTGTGTGTGTGTAAATGACAATAACAACATAAAATATAAGTAACAAGTGTAATGAACTGTTATCCACTGTTGTTTTTTTTCTTCAAAAATGATAAAAGGAATACATGCTGGATTAAGAAGGTATTTGATGTACAGGTATATAACATACAGGGGGTAACAGAACATGACATTTGAGCAGCGCCATGAGAAAATCAACAGAGTGGATTTGCGGCCAGCATGGATCCAGACCAGCCTGCGCATCCGCACAGTCTGGTCAGGACCCATGCTGTTCGCTTTCAAAGCCTTTTGTAATGAGAGAAACCATTAGTGAACATGCGCAGGCTGGTCTGGATCCATGTTGGTCGCAAAGCCACTATGTTGGTTTTCCCATGGCGCGGCACATTTTATTAAATATTATATCACAACAAAACACTTATCACAGCACAATAATTATATACTACATATTTTCACAAAACATTTTTGTGCAGTATTTCTGTTCACACAACATCTGTGACTGCATATTGCCAATATAAACATAGTGATTTCTAAACCTGAATACTGTTTTTTTTTTCAAAACAACGACTGAATTGTTTTGGTTTTGGTCCTTTAAGTATACAATTATATGATAGGAACCAACACATTTAGGTTTATTTTCTGCATCTTGCATTTCAAAAACATCTGATATCCTTATATTAATCTATTTAATTGATTACTGCGAAGATCTAGAGTAAAATATTTTAGAAAAGGACTTATATTGAGCAAATACTGAATGCTTTAATTTGGGTCCAAGAATAGTTGGAGAATAAAATTTGGTTAAGATGAAATGAAATCTTCAACTTCCAAAAGGGATAACACAGCTTTTCCTCGTGAAATATATGATTTTACAATTGTATATAAATAGCTTTTTCCTTGAAACTTAGTAAATGTAAATCTTATGGTCAAGATACAACATGAAAATAATGTTGCCCAACACAATCTGCTTTGTAGTCTTTTATTATTATCAGGAAGTTAATTTTTGTTTGAAAATAAATGACAAGAACTGCTGTAGAAGGCTGGAGATTAAACTGCACTATTATTGTGAAAAGACACTTTTCCCTGCATGCATGTAGTTTGTCCATAAGGTACTCACACATTTTGGTTCCTGGAAAAAAGATCATAAAGCAATTATAAGGCAAAAAAAAAAAAATGAAACATCCTTCCCAGCATATCTAGGTAAAAAATAGATGTGCATTTGTAAATTTTCTACTGAAATATCTTTGTAATACAATTTGGTTGTCGTACAAGTTTTGTTTATTATAAATTACAATCGCTAATTGCTGTTAACTGGCAAATAATTAGTGTTTTTTAATAAATACACCCTCACTAGTCCAGGTCTCTTCTAATTTACTAGAAATGAACAGAGATTATAGAACTTAACATTGACAACAATATGCCAGTCCCAATGTATTTAACAGTAGCTGCAGGTACATCATTAAACATACCTCTGAATAAAAATTTTGGGTTTAAGACCTGCATAAGGGGACATGTCTGGGTCTTGCCAGTTATGATGGCCTTACAGTTTGACAGAGCCTTAAATTTAATAATAAATTTTTTTTGTTAATGTGCTTTTACTAGTGTAATATACACCCATTTGGCAGTAAGCGCCTTGCTATTGTAGGAAGCTAACTTTACAGCAATTGCAATTTAGGATGTTTGTCTATTGTACTTAAACTTTTTCTCTGACAGTGATCAAATTCACCCCCTGGAACTTGTACTGACAATCATCAGTCACCATACACCAAATCTATGATACAAATTCATTTGAAAATACCAGTAAGTGTTGCATATTTCTCTGTACAATAAACCAGTCTATTGTGAACTGATACAGATATTCATACATGCTTACCATTGTTTTTTCTTTGGTAGTGACTTCATCAAAGGACAGTGGTAATGGTACAGGAAACTCTATCATCTCCGGTGATTTCTTCTTTTTCCTGAAATCGCAAGTTTATTCAGTTGATAGCTCTACAAAAGCTTAGACTAATTATTTCAGTATTTGGAAATAACAATTTGATGACCATAAATCAAGGCTTTAATGTATTTGAATGGAAGAGAGCACAAAAAGATATTTTCAGAGATTTGTTTGAGTATATTGTGGTTACATATCAATTTGAATGTTTGAAGAAAACCATTAATATCTAACTGAGCAATGTACAGCATTTTGTAAATATGCTTCTTTCTTTATATGCCTTGAAATACATCAAAATTCCTACTTACCGTGTTTTAGAGCCTGCCCTACTGGATGTGTCACTGATTGGTGTGAGTTTTCGACTTGCAGCACTGGACTGTCTGGTACTGGGCTGAGACCGACTCCCAATACTCTGTCTGTCAACATCAGGGTGCACTTCTAGGGCTCGGCTTGGATCTGTTATATCACGGTAATAATCTTCCAAGGTGGGATATGGCTCATCAAATACTGCTAGCTACAGATAAAATTGTTAAACAGCAAGTTAATACCTTGGACCTTCTATCGTAAATGATTAGTTTATTAAAATCATGCAAAAATAAAAAAGTATCCCTTTGAAAATAAGGAATTTAAAAAATATATATCTATCTATAATATTACATTTTATTAGGGAAAGTTACCGGATGTACATATTTAAAAAACAGAAGAATTTTTTTTTTTTTTCATTTCAGCAACTAATAAATTAAGACTGCAACAGCATAAGATAACTATAACCTAAAATCGAGCAACACAAAAATGCAGCAGTGACGACAGCCCTTCACCTTCTAAAAAAAGCAGCTGAAACTATCCGACAGTGGCATATTACATGCTTTGTTGCAAGGGACTGGCACTCGCTTGTGGCATCATGTGATACAGGTAACTCGGATTACCTTCTGCATCTTTAACTCTAATGATAGAAGTTAGGTACATACAAACATAGTATACATATAGTATACATACAGAGCTGCAACAAATATTTGAAAACTGCCAGCAATAAGCCAACCATAGGTTAAGTGATTTCAGGAATGATCAAATGTTTAAGGTGTGCTGACTTCTATATAGCAACATACATTTTGCTATTTATACCAACTATTACTAAGTTTAAACTTCTTAACAAAAGTCTGAAATTGAAGAAATTAATATATCAAAATATTTTTGTTTAAATATTGCCAGTTAATACAGGAATGCTGTAACAGCTTAATAATCTCTCCACTGAGTTTGAACTTTTAACAAATTAAACATTTTAGATGCTAACTTCCTTGACACAAGATGAAACCTCATGTAAAGACCAAATACATAATAAAGATTGGTGTATCTCCTGCTCTTAATAAATCAACATAATGTTAAGCTGTCCATTTCAAACAGAATTTCTGGAGACTCATTTTTTGTACATAAAAAGTTTAGAAAAGAGAGGTAATGGTACTTTGTTTTAAACAGACATTAAGAAAGTCAATGATCAATTTAAGCTAGCTGTAATTATATTTTAGGTTATTCCACCTTTAAGGAGACAAATGACAGGTGTGTGATCATTTAGGGGAAATGTGAACAATGTTTAAATGGATCAAACCACACTGCATAGATTTATGGGTATAAAACCATTCTGGCAGAAAAGAATCAAGTTTTCCATTTATTTTCATTTTTGAGATTTAGTGTTATTGAGAATCAAAATTATTTACACAACTTGTTTTATAAGCTATAATTATATTTTTCATAAAGTCTCTTTTTTTTTCAAGTAATATAATTCAAATGGCAGGAAAACTTGATTTGTAATACTGCTAATTGCCAAAATCTCTGGAAATACTTTCATTCATAGTGCACACTGTTAAGCACGTTTTTCATTTTAGATTATAGATATAATTATTATGGTTCTGAAGCATAAAATTTTTCATGATTCCTCAAAATTTCCAATAATATGAATTCAAATTCACATAAATGTAAGAATTTAAACAAGAGGGCCAAGATGGCCCTAGGTCGCTCACCTAAGAAACACTCCGTAACAGTGTAAAACATGTTTGACCTAGTGATTTCATGGAAACAAATATTCTGACCAATTTTCATTAAGATTGGACCAAAAAGTTGGTCTCTTGGGATAAAACAAGCATTTTCTTAGATATGACCTAGTTTTTGACCCTAGATGACCCATGTTCAAACTCGACCTAGATTTTATCAAGGCAATCATTCTGACCAAAATTCATGAAGATCAACTGAAAAATACAGCCTCCATCACATACATAAGTTTTTTCTTTGATTTGACCAAGTGACCTAGTTTTTGACCTCAGATGACCCATATTCAAATTCGACCTAGATTTCATTAAGGCAATCAACCTGACCGAATTTCATAAAAATCAATTGAAAAAAACAGTCTCTATCGCATACACAAGATTTTTCTTTAATTTGACCTAGTGACCTAGTTTTTGACCTCAGATAACCCATATTCAAAATCGACCTAGATTTCATCAACGCAATCACTCTGACCAAATTTCATGAAGATCAATTGAAAAATACATCCCCTATTGCATACACAATGCTTTTCTTCGATTTGACCTAGTGACCTAGTTTTTGACCCCAGATGACCCATTTTCGAACTCGGACTAGATTTTATCAAGGTAATCATTCTGGCTAAATTTAATGAAGATCAGTTGAAAAATACCGCCTCTACTGCATACACAAGGTTTTTCTTTGATTTGACCTAGTGACCTAGTTTTTGACCCCAGATGACCCATTTTCAAACTTGGTCTAAATTTCATCAAGGGTATCATTCTGACCAAAATTCATGAAGATCAATTGAAAAATACAGCCTCTATCGCATACACAAGGTTTTTACGTGATATGACCTAGTGACCTAGTTTTTGAACCCAGATGACCCATTTTCGAACTCGGCCTAGATTTCATCAAGGTAATCATTCTGACCAAAATTCTTGAAGATAAATTGAAAAATACCGCCTCTATCGCATACACAAGGTTTTTCTTTGATTTGACCTAGTGACCTAGTTTTTGACCCCAGATGACCCATTTTCAAACTCGGCTTAGATTTCATCAAGGTTATCATTCTGACCAATATTCATGAAGATTAATTGAAAAATACCGCCTCTATCGCATACACAAGGTTTTTCTTTGATTTGACCTAGTGACCTAGTTTTTGACCCGAGATGACCCATTTTCGAACTCTGCCTAGAATTCATCAAAGTTATCATTCTGACCAATATTCATGAAGATTAAATGAAAAATACAGCCTCTATCGCATACACAAGGTTTTTCTTTGATTTGACCTAGTGACCTAGTTTTTGACCCGAGATGACCCATTTTCAAACTCGGCCTAGATTTTATCAAGGTTATCATTCTGACCAATATTCATGAAGATTAATTGAAAAATACAGCCTCTATCGCATACACAAGCTAAATGTTGACAGACGATGGACGACAGACGCCAGACGACGGACGACGGACATCGAGCGATCAGAAAAACTCACCGGAGCATTGCTCGGGTGAGCTAAAAATATTGTCAAGAATGCACAATTTTGGTCCATGTTCAGTATCAAAGATCATTTCGCTACTGGGTCTGAGATTATTTATAAAATTGAGATAGGAGAGCAGTCTTTTGAGTATAAACTTGCCAATGGTCAGTTTAACAAGAGTACCGCCTATGGGTGCCATTGCTCAACTGCAACAGCTAGACAGTATATAAGATATGGAGTTATAGTTCAGAATTTCTAAGTACAAAAAGAGCCATAATTCTGACAAAATGCAGGTTAAAGTTATGGTTCTTGGCCGACATAGTCATCTTACAGTTTTTGAGAAAAGGTGGACCTAAACAAAAACTTAAACCAAGAAACTCAAATTTTCTAAGCACAGAAAGGGCCAATATTTTGACAAATTGCATATCAGAGTTATGGTTCTTGGCCTACAGTCACCTAATGATAATAAAAAAATGTGCAAAGCTGTAGCTCTTATAGTTTTTGAGAAAAGGTGGACCTAAACAAAAATTTTAACCAAGGCAAGTGATGATGATACCTCGTAGATTTTTTTTCAAAAATCAAAAGAGCTAAAAATTCTGCATAGAAACAGTTAATCAGGTGCTGGAGCTTTTAGACTGGTCTCTGGACCCTTTTCTGGACAAACAAAAGCAAGAATTATACAAAACATGTTAAAACTTTCAACAAATTCATTTAGTATCTACATTTTATCAGACAGATACAACTTTTCTATTTATTTTACAGTCTGACTATATTAATAGATTCTATGGTTGAATATATGTACTAAATTTTTTTTGTAATTTAAATATTTTGTTTATCTACTATTAACTACTTGCAATAAAAAGGTAATCAAAAAATTAACTAATAATTTTCATTGATTTAAAGGGTGTACTTCCAGAGAATTTGTTTTGCTGCGAGACCCGACCTAACAAGCTTGCGGCATGACCTACTTCTGATATGTGACTTATTTCTCTAGGTTCACAACAAAAATTCCGCTGAAATTCACACAGAAATGCATACATTGTCAAATATAAAAAGTAAAACATAAATGTTAAAAATAGAAGATTGTATAATAATATGTCAGTTCATGCAAATATATATGCATGCATGTTAGTTGTTTCTAAAATACATTTTACTTAGTTAGTTCTAGGACTATAATTTACACACAAGCTCCTGATGAAAAGATTAAAAAAAACTAGAGGTACATTGAGAAAAGCGCATGTCTCCCACGACTGCTTAACCATCTAAATAGTAAGTCTGTCTTTATATACTGTTTGCAGCCTATTGGTATCTGTTGGAGTTGGAGTAACCGGTCTACATCTGTGTATCGGTAATTATGTTCAAGGGCCATAATTCCGAAGTGCCTGGCTGATTTGGCTAGTTATCGAACTTGCCCGAGGACTTATTAGCAAACACATTTTATTCAAGTTTGGTGAAGATCGGATGAGAAATGTTTGACTTAAGAGTGCGGACAAGCTTTGTGACAGACACACAGACATAATTATTTCAGAATAAACACTTTTAAAGAAAACTCTTGCATTCAAGTAGTATCAATTACTTAATCATTTAAATCCATGAATATAGAAAGGTCCAAAATACGTTATTTGTAAATAATGAATCTTTGCACTGATTTAACACAATATCAACACTTATTCTTAAAATTTTAACCAATAGTTTGCTGAATTTTTGTTTGAGTAAGCTCTTGTTATTACATGGTGATGATAAATATATATATATATATATATATATACATGCATAAGTGAAGACTATAATATGGGAAAAAAGCTTGTAAAATAAATGTAGATAAAATAAATGCCTCCAGTCCTACTGTCTGATTAATATTTTTTGTGACAGCTTTGTGAAAATTGATTTAAAAAAAAGCAAATTATGAAAGTTATCCTAAAATCGAAAATTCTGTGTCACTGTTAACGGTACATCAGTTAAATGACATCTATGTGAAATACTTGAAAGTTTTCAAAAAGATCTAAGATAAAAATATTTAAATTACATAAAAAAAGGGCTGATAAAAAAATCTGTAAGAGTTCATTTTGATTCGATTTTTGTTTTACTGATACCAAATGATTAAACTTATATGTATGCTTATGTATGCCATTTAAATGCTCCAAAAGATGAAAAAGCTGTTACAAAAGAGACTAATCACACAATAGACACAGATAAATGCTGTAAAATCATTTTGTTTTCTCGAAACATATTTTTTCATGGACTCTTAGCTTTACCCACATTCATTTTTCGTCCCCAAAAAGTTTTTTTTGTTTCATGAAGAAATATGCTTTGGTTGAAGATGATTTTACTGTTCTGTAGAGATAAAAGTACAGCACATTTATATTGTGTTTAACCTTTGAGGAACTTACCAAGTCTCTTAAAGCTGCGCCCTCAAGAATGTTGGTGATATTACCATGCTGTGCCAGTATTCTATGAAAAATTAGAATAAGATATTATATGAATAGGTGTTAAAAATTTCATTGCTATGCTAAAAAGAATATAATGTTAAAAAGAGAATGTTTCATAAGTAATAATACATCTTATGCATAGTTGCAACTAGCACTGAACTAATTAAAGATTCTCATTGAAAGAGGTAGATGTTGTTTCGAACAAAGCAACATTAAGATTATTCCATTAGCACATATTCAATTTAGGTGGACTTGAAGCCTACGGGTTACGTAGTAATCTGTTTCATTAGAAAATTAATATTGAAATAATATAAATGAAGAAGCTTATCAACAAACAAACAACCTTTCTGGCTGACACATGTCATGTTTACAAAATATTTTCAATCTCAGCAGAGTTTGATAATGAAACTTTGACCTTTATATCTAATGTGCACTTTTAAGATTTAATGTAAAGTTGATGACTATTTTCAAGCCACTATTCAATACTGATGCTAAATCTAAACTGGAATTTAATCTTTAATGCTAGTAAAATTTGCTATCAAAATTTCGATCTCAAACTTAGCTGAGACCAAAAATTTGTACACCTTGGGCCAAAACTTCACGGAAGTGAAGAGTTCCAATTATTCACAGGTATAGATGATCTTTTGTTACCTGTTTGCTGCGGCTGTGTTTGTCATTGCCATTTGATACATCTTGTTCAACTTGCGCTGGAACTTCTTACGTGATTTTTCCCGAGCCTTTATATCTAAGTTTTTGGTTATCTTCAAGAAAATGAAAAATATCATACATTTCTCTTTTTACAGTTTTTTTTTTTGTTAGTGTTTCCATGTTTAGCTTTTTTTTAAAACAATTTTAGACACATGATACCCCACCCAGTCAATTTATACGGACACAAGACCGACCAGTTTTAAAACTATTCTCTTTATGGTGAGCATCTCGCAGGGGATATAACTATTTTTATTTTCGGATATGATCCGTCTGGGTATAAATCAACATCTCCAGCATGTTACTCTACCACTATCACTGAACTAGGAGCCTTAGTAAAAAGATATAACCATTTACTGTGAAATGAAATGTACACAAATTTCGGAGAAAAATGAAAGCAGGATACACAAATAAGAACATCAAATGTAATGATTAATTGACTGAGACCAGCAATGAAATTTCTAGAAAAAAGGATTAAGTATGCTGTTTTAGGAACAAACCTCTTCTGGATCTGGTGGTTTCTTTCCAAGTTTCAATGAAAAGCATGCTAATGGTGGCATCTCAAGCTGAAGTATTCACACAAATGTTTAATGTAATACACAGGCTTACAAAGGAAAAATTGTGCAGCTTTTTTGAAGGTTTTTTAAATTTATTATGTGTACATATACAATACACTTAAATACATGGCAGAAAATGTCATGTCATATATATTTTTTTTATTGATATTTCAACAGCATTTACAAAACTAAACTCAATAAATTTCAAATATTTGATTATTGCACAATGTTGCATAGATTTGAAATAGTTCCATAATAAATTATAATCCAATGTAAAAAATGCAAACTAATTTTATTATTTAACTTAATGTTCAGTATCTCCTCTGAAACAATAAATGGTTAAACTAAAATAACCAAGTATACCCTGTGGTTATGACTGATTTATTATTACCTTGGGACATCTTTTCTCCAGGTCTACCGCTGCATCCTTTGCCATTTGTATAGAATCTCTCCTTTTTCTCTCCTGTAACAGAACCGACAGTTTATAATTAAGATAAATGTGTTACAAAGAGCTACCATATTTTTGCAACAACTCGATGCATAAACATCCAGTTCAAACAACAATAAATGCGAACGTTATTACAATCAATGAACAACATTTCTGTAGAATATGTCACCTTATTAGAACATTTAAAAAATTCAATACTTTGTACATGTATACACATTTACTATAAATTACATGTGTAAGTAACGAGCAAATAATGATTTTGTTGTATTCATCTCTGTTACTATTTGTTACTTTGCATTTCTTCCAACTGGCTCCTTTTTCTACAAACAAGCAATATACTTCAAAATTTTGTCCTCCTGGAAATTATACAGATGAACCTGCCTTAGTGACAACTTGTGTTAAGCAGCTACTTGCCTTAAGTAGCCAGTTGGATATTCCCAAAATCATATTTCTACTCAAATTCCAATTTGTCTTACACAGCAAAAAGTGTGTTTTACCCTTAGCTGGCTTCTTAATACAGCTTTGACTGTAAGTGAAATAAGTAGTTTGAATAAGACACTTACTGGTATAGGAGTTTTAGGTCCATGTGAAGTCTGGAACTTCTGTGTGATAGCCCAAGGTTCTCTGTCCCTTGAGGCTTCAGATATGTGACTCAATGACCGTGGAGCCATCTCAGGACCAGGTTGTCCCTCCTGCTCTTCCTGAGAGTCAGAGTGTGAGTCATTCTCATGGCTTGGTTCAAAAGGACCTGCATCTGATTACAGAACATATTTAAATACTGAAAGTACCCTTCAAATTGTGCTTGAAATAACTACAGATAATTTTTATTTTCTTTGGTCATGTCATCTGTCTAACATTTTGAATCAATCTTTTTAACAGTTTCTCTTCAACAATAAAGTGTTGGTGTCAAAACACTTGAAACAGGTAGAAGACATTTTTTTTTCAACCCTAAGCCTGCTGGTGACAAGAGATTTTGCCTTTGCGACAAGTACAGACCAAGATCAGCCTGCACATCTGTGCAGGCTGATCATGGTCTGCACTATTCGCTATTCAGTCTGTAAATTTTCATCGAACACCCTTTTGAATAATAAATGGTACTGCCGAAATTGAATAATGGACCAGTCCATTTTAGAAATTTAGCAGGGTAAGGGTAAAACCGTGCAAATAAACTGATAGCAATAATACTGTAACACTCATACCTTTTTTGTGGACTTTAAAGTGCTCATAAAACACGTGAGGTTTTCTGATATCATTCCAAAACTTGTCCACATCACACTGTGTCTTCAATTTACCCTCTTTCTTCAACTTGTCTTGTAATGCAATGATCTGCAGGAGTTAGAATTCAATATATTAAACAAATGCAGTATGCATCAATGTTTAAAAAAAGCATTTAAAGAAAACATTGCATTGCTACCAGTATGTGTATTACTGCTCCAGCTTATGAACCATAGTTAAAGCTAAAATTTGATACCAGACCTGTATGCTGTTACTGTTAAAACTGATATCAGGAATACGCTGAGCTTTAATGGCATGCCACAATCATGTATGGGTACTTAATCTAAGGTTTTGTCATGTATTTTCTGCATTATACATCCTTTATGTACAACTTTTATACCCTTTGCATTAAAGGTTTGCAATGCTTTTTCACCAGAAAATATCCTTAAATCATAATTATGTTCTTTTGCATGATGAATTTCAAGACAAAGATGCCACCAAAACCAAACACATTTACATATTACGCTAAACTTGCTATACATCAAATAATCAAGATTTGTTATGCAGCTGTGCATTGTCAAGATATTTTCCTATTTTTAATGATATCTAAGAAATGTCTTGGTGAACTACCATAAAATTCCTTTTTTCTCTTAAACATTTATATACTGAAAACTTTATACCTAAAGCTAGATGTGCAATAAGAAACAACATTTGCCTTTACAAAAACAAGTTCAAAAACATAAACACCAGTGTATTTTGAGCCTTCAATTCAGTGCAGTTGTCTTACCCAAGGTCTGAAAGTAGGTCCGAGTAAAATCTATATTGAAAAACAACTCACCTTTTTTTTTTTATGTAATTCATGTAAATAAAAAAAATATAAAAATCCTGGAAGCTTTACCAATAATATTTGAATACTGTAAACAGTAAATGATAATTTATTGAAAATGTTTAAAACTTTTTACCTTCAAGTTTATTACTACTTTGACAAAAAAATAGAAAAATTATGTATTTATTCCAATTAGTCCAAACAGTAGGCTATATGTATTTATTTCAGTAAAAATTTAACCCTAAGCCTGCTGGCGGCAAGTGATTTTGCCTTTGGCCAGACCAAGATCAGCCTGCACAATGCACATCCCTTTAAATAATATGTAATGCTGCCCAAATTGAATGATCAGTCCATTTTAGAAATTTAGCAGGGTAAGGGTCTAGGATATTCTTATAGTATGTAATCAATACTATGGCCTGTTATCTTACCCTGGCAGTGTCTGTTTTAGGTATATCTCTGAGAAAACTGTCATCATGTTTGAGTTCTACCCTCTCCAATTTTCTCACATATCGTCTCTTTTGTTTCTGTTGTAATACAAACAAAGCTTTTAATTCGGCATTTATACATCAGGCAACAACATTAAATAATTAACTGAAAATATATTTTTCCACAAAATGAACTATTTGATGTTCTAAAAATTTGCACAGTACTCAACATATAAAAATAAAATATTACAAAATAAAATAGAATTCATTTCATATACTGAAATTATATATGCGACACAGCTATCAAGAAATGGAAAATCATTAAAAGTACCAAAATAATGTCTGGAAAATGATAATACAATCTTCACCATTTGTTTAATGCAATTCCAATAAACAATAATTACAGACAGTGATGTATGAGAAATCATTGAATGAAAATACTCCAAGAAAATAAATTCAAGACCAAAAAAGTAACAATAAGAAAGTGTCTAACTCTTAATAATCAAATAAATGAAATATCTGAGAAAATGTTCAAACAAAACAAGCAAAATTGTATGAAATCTTTTTAAACTACCTGCATTAACCCTTACCATGCTGGACACCACTGATTCTGCCTTTGCGACCAGTGTAGATCATGATCAGCCTGCACATCCATGAAGTCTGATCATGATCTGCACTGTTCGCTATTCGGCCAGTATGTTTTTGGTAAGCACCAGTCTTATAACAGTTAATGGAAATGTCCAAATTGGAAGATGGACAAGTTCTTTATAGACATTTAGCTGGGTAAGGGTAAAGTAAATATAAAACACAAATCTGAACAAAATGTCTATCAACTATGTACCATTGATTTGCTCTCTCTGACATACTGAAGCAACATTTTTAATATTGTATCAAATCATTTTCACGGAATGACAACAATCAAACTTGGTAAATATTTGCACTTTTTGTTAGATTTGCTTGTCTGATACAGGGCTCAAGTCATTCTCAAAAAATATTTACTGTTATTAGAATGTGTAACAGTGGCGGGTTAACCTAATCAGTGGTCCTTAACACTGGATTATTTCTTTTTTTTGTTAAGCTAGGTTAATGTAACACCGAAAAAATTATAGGTCATATGGCAACTTTCCAGCTTATCATGGTGGAAGAAGTCCCCAGGTGCCCCCTAAGCATTATATCATCCAGGCCGGGCACTTGAGTAAGAACCACCGACCTTGAAAGAAACAAATGTTCCTCTGTCAATAATAAGATTCTAGCATAAATCAAAAAAGCAATACAAACATTGTAGCCATTTGTGCATGAAATAATACAAAGTTTTTTTTCTGAATCTTGCATACTTTTGTACAGTGTGATATCATAAAACCCCTATACCATATTGTGAAATATTATGGAGTACATGTGATGGATGTGATATTTTGTTACGTATTAAAGGGATATCTTCAACCATTAATTCTGTGAAGTGTTGAATACTATGAAAACAAAAATGTTTTTTCTTCTTTTTTATTCAACTTTTGCAAAACTGAACTTAACACAACTAAGGAAAATGATAATGAAAAGTCGTAGAAATAATGGTATAATGAAAAAAAAAATCAAATTTGAAAATAAAACTAATAATTGAAATTCCAGAATGTTTCTAGCTAGATGTATTTAGTTTTTGAAAAGTTCTGGTAACTTCTAGTCAAACTGGAAAAAGTTACAATTAAACTTAAAAGCACTGCATCTTGTATGTCAGATCAAAAGAAACTACATGTATAATTTGAAATCTTAGCACAAATTCAATTAAAGTACATATCTAAGCTAAAACTGTCTTCATTATTATGTGGATAAAAAGCAGATATTCAAATAATTTAGGAATAATATATTCTGTAAAATATATAGCCAACTAGTGGTAGATAAAGCTGAAAAGGTGACAAAATAAAATATAGTGAATCTGGCAACACCAAAATAAATAGAATTTGTGTACAACTGGTTACCTCTGGCTCCAGGGGCGGAGCTTCTGGGACCTTTTTCACCTCCTCCTCACTCTAAAGTAAGGTTATCATTTCAAATCAAGAACTTTCTAACTACACAAAAGTATGCATTGTTTTAATGTGCACTATTATAAAGCAACAAAACCAGGGTTTATTACTAATAATTACTATATAATATGTTGAGGGCATGATTATATATTTTGAACAATCATTATCTAATCAACATCACTAAGTATGTAATTTACTCCTGACAAAATCTCACCATAACAACAGTTTATTCATGTTTCTGGCTGTATAGAAAATCTACATATCCGAAACTAATACAGTGGTTGTCTCAACATTCCAGAAAGAAACATATAAATGCACAAGTTTTCTTTTTGGAAACCAATTTGCAGCTATTGGCTATTGCAAATGTTTTAATTTTTATTTCTTTATATTGTCATTACATCAAATAAGATATGCCCATGGCATTTAAACGCCACCCCCCACACTTTTTTACAGTAATACATGTAGCTATGTCTGTGCCATTTTTAATTACTTCCCAACAGGGTCAAAATTTGAAAATAAAAACAATTGCAGGGAGTAGGAAACGGGATATCTATTACTACTTTTTTGAGCTGATAAACATGATATCATGAAAATACTGCATGCTACACTAATCTAAAATTTAGGTAAGGAAATAAATAAGTACAAAAATGTAGTAAACTATTCTTACAAGTAATATAATCAAATCAATATCATATAATTTTTAATTGTTCATGTTTTTTTTTTGTATAATTATAACCAGGGATACTGGCAACAATTCAAACACGATCAAGTTTAATCATATTAAGACAAGTTTACTATACCCCAAAAAATGAGCCGTGCCATGGGAAAACCAACATAGTGGCTTTGCGACCAGCATGGATCCAGACCAGCCTGTGCATCCGCGCAGTCTGGTCAGGATCCATGCTGTTCGCTTTCAAAGCCTCTTGGAATTAGAGAAACTGTTAGTGAAGAGCATGGATCCTGACCAGACTGCACGGATGCACAGGCTGGTCTGGATCCATGCTTGTCGCAAAGCCACTATGTTGGTTTTCTCATGGCGCGGCTCAAATAGACATTCATCTATGGATCTAAATTCCCTACATTTAAATAACAGAACTGCTGAAAGTCATCTTGTAACTGTCTAATATATACCTGTCAAATACAAAAAATACAGGAATTACTGTTTTATATCAAAGAATTAACCTTTAGTCTGCTGGCGGCAAATGATTCTGCCTTTGTGACAAGTGCAGTCCAAGATCAGCATGCACATTCGTGCTATTCTGCCAGTATATTTTCAGTGAACACCCCTTTGGATGATAAGTGGTACTGCCCAAATTGAATAATGGACCAGTCCATTTTAGAAATTTAGCAGGTTAACAGTTACTGATTTATTTACTAGTAGTAGATAAATTAGTTTACCTCTTTTTCCAGTTTAAGAGCTCTTAATCTCTCCGCTTCTTCCAGGTCACGCTGTGCTTTCTGTCTCTGTTGTATAACTTTCTGCTCGAGAAAATCAATGTACTCTGAATAATAATTATCTGTCTCACGTGTACTGCTAAATACATGACGGAATATCTGAAATAATAAAGATATTACACAGTTACTTTTACACAGAACTTCTGAAAAAAAGTTTTAAAATAGTTCCATTCATACTTCAATATATGTCAAAAGTATGCATGCACTCTTCCTAAAAGTCAAAGTAACTATTGAACTGAAAATTGTGTAGCTTTTAGGTACATCATGAATAGTGAGAAGTATAAACAAAACAGTAAAAGCTTGAAAAAAAAAACAAGAGCTGTCCGTAAGACAGCCAAGCTCGACTATTCGAAATATTGTCACAGAAGCAGGAAATTATTACCCAAAATGTTAAATATCAAAAGAGTTTTAAGTTCGAAACGGGACATAATTTGACCAAAATGCATATCAGAGTTATGGGACTTGATGCTATCAACTAGTTTAATAACCCCGAAGAAACATGTTAAGTTTCAATTCCATATCTGCATTAGTTTTGGAGATAGTAACTTGCATGTAAAACTTTAACCAGAATTTTCTAAGTCCAAAAGGGGGCATAATTTGCTCAAAATACATGTTAAGAGTTATGGAACTTGACCCAGTGAGGTTGGTAACTGACCTAGAAAAAGAATAAATAAGTTTCAAAGCTATATGCCTTTTGGTAATAGCTGTATGTACTTGCACCCAAAACTTTAACTAGGATTTTCTAAGTCCAAAAGGGGGCATAATTTGCCCAAAATACATGTCAGAGTTATGGGACTTGATTCTATCAACTAGTTTTATAACCCCGAAGACACATGTGAAGTTTCAATTTAATATCTGCATTAGTTTTGGAGATAGTAACTTGCATGTAAAACTTTAACCAGGATTTTCTAAGTCCAAAAGGGGGCATAATTTGCTCAAAATACATGTCAGAGTTATGGGACTTGGCCCAGTGAGGTAGGTAATTGATCTAGAAAAAGAAAAAATAAGTTTCAAATCAATATGCCTTTTAGTAATAGCTGTATGTACTTGCACGCAAAACTTTAACCAGAATTTTCTAAGTCAAAAAGGGGGCATAATTTGGCCAAAATACATGTCAGAGTTATGGGACTTGACCCAGTGAGGTAGGTAATTGATCTAGAAAAAGAAAAAATAAGTTTCAAATCAATATGCCTTTTAGTAATAGCTGTATGTACTTGCATGCAAAACTTTAACCAAAATTTTCTAAGTCCAAAAGGGGGCATAATTTGCTCAAAAAACATGTTAAGAGTTATGGAACTTGACCCAGTGAGGTTTGTAATTGACCTAGAAAAAGAATAAATAAGTTTCAAAGCTATATGCCTTTAAATGATAGCTGTATGTACTTGCATGCAAAAACTTAACCAAGGTGTGACGCCGACGCCGACGCCAGGGTGAGTAGAATAGCTAGACTATTCTTTGAATAGTCAAGCTAAAAATGATGAAACATTTCTGTGATACAGTGGATTTCGGATATTTGAATAACCTATTTGTCAGTACAAAATATTCAAATAACAGGAATATTCAAATATCAGAATGCTAATTCAACATTTTATTATGAACATACCTCATCCCTCGCTTTTCTCTTAGATTTTTCATCATCCTCATTGTCACTGGCTACTTCAACCTTTTTCTTTCTCTTCTTCCGTTTTTCCTTCTGTGATAAATATTATGTATTTAACAAATTTAATAGTTTGTAAGCTTTGATTTGTTCTAAATATAGATTTTACCTTTGATAGCTAAGATTGAGTTTAGAAAGAAAAAGGAGATGGCTGGGTCACATTCTGTGAAGAGAACAGGCAAACATCACCTGCCATTAGCTCTCAATTGGAACCCACAGGGCAAACAAAAACGAGGTCGACCAGCACTGACCTGGAGAAGAACCCTGGACGCTGAGCTGCGGACAGTCAAGCTTTCATGGGGTGAGGCAAAGAAAAAGGCAGAAAATAGACCCGTGGACGAAGAGGAATAAGTAAGTAAGATTGAGTTTAGTAACTCACAAATTTGACATTCACAAGAGCTGTCAGAGATAACAAGAGTTTAACATCTTGTCAAATATGCTCCACCTTAAAATATGAGGAAGAATTAGACTGTATGTTAAAATGAGGCACATTTATTTCAAATTTGAAGCAATATTATGATCTATCAAGAGAATTGGCAGGGAGGATGAAAACAGTGTACAAGAATGTTATGTGGACACTGGGTAAGTAGGTATTAGTAACCTCTTCTACACTTCATACAAGCCAAGCTAAAAATACTTAGCTGGATATACCAACAAGCACAAACTATGGCCACAAGATATATGAATATATATCTTAAATAATAAGACTAAAAGCTGCAGACCCTCAGCAATAAATAAAATAACTGTAAAACATATTCTGTGACCATTACCATGTTTACCTCTCAGCTTATTTTGAGAGAAAAAAAAACCCTTGAAAGTTAATTGCAGTGATAACAGTTCTTTGATTTGAAATACTACAAGTCCATCATTTTCTGTAACAAAGTAGTTAGTTACCTTGGGATGGTCCTTGTCTTCCAGTCCATACTCTGCAAGGACATGTGGTAATGTTGATTTAGTGTGTGTTTTATAATGCCCTTGAACCAACTTTACATTTACAGGTCCATTTTCAACAGATTTTTGTCCAGTCTTTCTGTCAGTTTTATTGTCTTGTTTGCTTTTGTTATCTCCTCGAGTTTTTTCCTTGTCAGCATCTGTATTATTTACATTTTCAGCTTTAGCATCATTATTTGCAGTAACAGTATCAGAGTTTTCTGCATTTATATCCTTATTTTGCGCACTGTTATTAGTGTTTTCATTTTTAGAAGCATCCTGAGAGGCGACATCATCTGGAAGTTTGTTGTGTGTGTTTGTACTTTCCTGTGTCCCTGAAAAAAGAGTAACACAGAGTTGAAAGGGTAAAATAATGAAACAGTAAATTAAGGTTTCACCTTTTTAAACAGAAATTATTACTTTTACAAACACCTGTTTAAATTTGATTAACTTAACAAATGAGTTTGACTGCTTTGTCAGTTTTAGTGCCTACTCGAATTAAGGTTTATACCAGAGTACAAACAGTTAATAATAACCAACAATCTTTTGCAGTGCGGGAAGTCATCTTTTAACTTAAATGTCATGGCTTACAGAGAATACATTCACCTAATATAAACTCTATAGTGAAACTTGCTGCATCCGAAAGTGAGATATAACCTTTGTAATGTAACAGGACTGACCAACCTATCAACAGGTCGGAGACTTCCCCTAGATTGAGAGACAGTCTCTCGATCGAAAGACCACATGTATTTAGCTTAAGTGTTGAAAAAACATGAAATCATTATTAAAACAATCATTTCATTACAGTCGCATTATTTATTCATTAAAACAACTTGTTATTTCAAGTAAACTTTACAAGAAACACATATTCATAGAAGTTTGCTTAAGCATTATAATGCTTAAACAAAATTTCCAAATAATTTTGATTTTGAAAATTTTATGAAAGAAAGATAATTTTCCATATTTGAAATAAATTTGCGCATTCTGAAAAGAGAGTTTTAATTACTCTTTCATTGATTTTCATTGCTTAAGCTAATTTTAGTCTTTCGGTCGAAAGACATTTTGTCTTCCGAACGAGAGACAATGTTTAGATCGAGAGAGTGTCTCTAAATCCAGGGGAAGTCTCCGACCTGATCAACTTTATCAAGATTTAATTGGACGGACAGACGGTCGAAGAGTGGTCACTATTCCTGATTTAAATTAACCCAGGTTCATTACTGAAATCTATTTTTGTTTGGCAACTAAAAGAAAACCAATTCAGAGAACACAAATACTTTATTTTTCTTATTATATAATGTTTTACTGCATTTTATGATTTTATCAATGTTAATTATCTGAAATACACTCGAAAATAAAATCTGAGTTATAAATTAGTGAGAGGAAAGATGGATAAAGGGAGAAATGACCAGTCTGGCGACAACAGATAAACATTACCTTGAGCGTCAGTAGATCCTGACAAAAGTACATGCAGAAAATTCAGTATATATAGCAAAATATTCCCACCAAAATTAGAAAAATTATACTTTGCAAGAAATACAACCTACTGATAAAATTATCTGAACAAGAGGACCATGATGGTCCTGAATCGCTCACCTCTTCCCACATGACCCAGTTTTGAGTATGACGTCGTTTTTTCTATTATCTGACATAGTGACCTAGTTTTGAACTTGACCTAGGTATTATCAAGATAAAAATTCTGACCAATTTTCATGAAGATCCATTGAAAAATATGGTCTCTAGAGAGGTAACAAGGCTTTTCTATTATTTGACCTACTGACCTAGTTTTCAAAGGTACGTTACCCTGTTTTGAACTTTACCTAGATATCATCAAGGTGAACATTCTCACTAATTTTCATGAAGATCTCATGAAAAATATGGCCTCAAGAGAGGTCACAAGGTTTTTCTATTTTTATACCTACTGGCCTAGTTTTTGACCGCACGTGACCTGGTTTCGAAACTGACCTAGATATCATCAAGGTGAACATTCAGATCAATTTTCATGAAGATCCATTGAAAAATATGGCCTCTAGAGAGGTCGAAAGATTTTAATAATTTTAGATCAACTGACTTAGTTTTTTACCGCACGTGACCCAGTTTCAAACTTGACCTAGATATCATCAAGATGAACATTCAGACCAACTTTCATACAGATCCCATGAAAAGTATGGCCTCTAGAGAGGTCACAAGGTTTTTTTTATTATTTGACCTACTGACCTAGTTTTATAAGGCACATGACCCAGTTTCAAACTTAACCTAGATATCATCAAGGTGAACATTCTGACCAATTTTCATGAAGATCCATTCACAAGTATGGTCTCTAGAGAGGTCACAAGGTTTTTCTATTTTTAGACCTACTGACCTAGTTTTTGACCGCAGTTGACCCAGTTTCGAACCTGACCTAGATATCATCAAGATGAACATTCTGACCAATTTTCATACAGATCCCATGAAAAATATGGCCTTTAGAGAGGTCACAAGGTTTTTCTATTATTTGACCTACTGACCTAGTTTTTGAAGGCACATGACCCACTTTCGAACTTGACCTAGATACCTTCAAGATGAACATTCAGACCAACTTTCATACAGATCCCATGAAAAATATGGCCTCTAGAGAGGTCACAAGGTTTCTTCTATTATTTCACCTACTGACCTAGTTTTTGATGGCACGTGACCCACTTTCGAACTTGACCTAGATATCATCAAGGTGAACATTCTGACCAATTTTAATGAAGATCTCATGAAATATATGGCCTCTAGAGAGGTCACAAGGTTTTTCTATTTTTAGACCTACTGACCTAGTTTTTTACCGCACGTGACCCAGTTTCAAACTTGACCTAGATATCATCAAGATGAACATTCAGACCAACTTTCATACAGATCCCATGAAAAATATGGCCTTTAGAGAGGTCACAAGGTTTTTCTATTATTTGACCTACTGACCTAGTTTTTAATGGCACGTGACCCAGTTTCAATCTTGACCTAGATATCATCAAGGTGAACGTTCTGACCAATTTTCATGAAGATCTTGTGAAATATATGGCCTCTAGAGTGGTCACAAGGTTTTTCTATTTTTAGACGTACTGACCTAGTTTTTGATGGCACGTGACCCAGTTTCAAACTTGACCTAGATATCATCAAGGTGAACATTCTGACCAATTTTCATGAAGATCTTGTGAAATATATGGCCTCTAGAGAGGTCACAAGGTTTTTCTATTTTTAGACCTACTGACCTAGTTTTTGACGGCACGTGACCCAGTTTCGAACTTGACCCAGATATCATCAAGATAAACATTCTGACCAACTTTCATAAAGATCCCATGAAAAATGTGACCTCTAGAGTGGTCACAAGCAAAAGTTTACGGACGCACCGACGCACGCACGGACGGACAACGGACACCGCGCGATCACAAAACTCACCCTGTCACTTTGTGACAGGTGAGCTAAAAAGGGAATGATACAAAAATATCTTTATACTGTATAAAATGATGTAAGTTTCAAAATGCCAAAGAATAAAAGTAGTTGTATGAGAGCTTATTGAACTGCCCTTCTTGTATTTACTAATTCAAATAAAATGAAGGATAAAAGCAAGAAATGCATGCTCTTTTCACTATACAGATACAAAAATAGGTAGAAAAGTCCCAGTTGACTGAACATGAATTAGGCCAGACTTAAAATATCTTTGTTTTAGGCCTTAAAACTGCCTAATATGATTATTTAATAAATGGTAACCGGTAGACTAGTAAGTAATTGTTCCTGAAAATAAGCATATCCATTACAGTAAAATGGAAACAAGAGCACCGCCTTGCGGGTGCTGACGCTCATCTGATTTTTTTTGTATAATAGAAATACTGTCCTACCCATGATTTTCTAAGTCTAAAAAGGGCCATCACTCTTGCAAAAAGCAGGATAGAGTTATGTTTCTTGATGTACAGTGTCCACTTATGATGGTGAAAAACTGTTGCAAGTTTTAAAGCAATAGCTTTGATAGTTTATGAGAAAACTTGACCTAAACATAAAACTTAACCAAGAAATCTGATATTTTCTAAGTCCAAAAGGGGCCATAAATCTTGCAAAAAGCAGGATGGAGTTATGTTTCTTGCTGTACAGGGTCAGCTTATGATGGTGAATAAGTGTTGCAAGTTTTAAAGGAATAGCTTTGATAGTTTAAGAGAAGCTGACCTAAACATAAAACTTAACCAAGAAAACTGATTTTCTAAGTCCAAAAGGGGCAATAATTCTTGCAAAAAGCAAGATGGAGTTATGTTTCTTGATGTACAGGGTCTGCTTATGATGGTGAACAAGTATTCCAAGTTTCAAAGCAATAGCTTTGATAGTTTAGGAGAAAAGTTGACCTAAACATAAAACTTAACCAAGAAATCTGATATTTTCTAAGTACAAAAGGGGCCATAAATCTTGCAAAAAGCAAGATGGAGTTATGTTTCTTGCTATACAGTGTCAGCTTATGATGGTGAACAAGTATTCCAAGTTTCAAAGCAATAGCTTTGATAGTTTAGGAGAAAAGCTGATCTAAACATAAAACTTAACCAGGCAATGCTGACGCCGACAACCGCTCAAGTGATGACAATAACTCATCATTTTTTTTTCAAAAAATCAGATGAGCTAAAAAATGAAACATTTCTACTAAATATGACAAGCTTGTAGCAAAACTATATGTGTTGCCATTTTAGATAATGTTGTCGGCATGCTTTATGTCCAGACTAGTAGACTTCACAAAAATATAGGGTTGATTATTACCTGTCTTTAATTTTTCATTCTCTTCATCTTTCTTTACCTTTTCCTGAAAGAGTAGAAGAGTTGGATTATGGAATACTAAAAGCACAAAATTATTTGAAAAAAAAAAAATCTATCCCTTTTATTGAAAAAAGTAGTAAGACTGTTGGAAAGATTACCTCTAATACTGTACTCATGCACTCAGTTAAATGTAACAGTCTCAGGAAAAATGTGCAGCCTTGACCGGGATTTGAACCTCAGACCTTCGGCTTACTGTGCCAACGCTTTACCAGTCGAGCTACCTAGGCCACCCGATACAAGAACCGCTACATAAATAAACTGACTCTGGTAAACAAAATCAACAATTTGTTAAAATCTCATTCAGATCATCTGTTGTTTCATGATTGTAGCACATGTGCAATAATCAGATCTACCTACTCACTGTCACTATAAAACCCATCTTTCTTTCAGAGCTCACTAGCTTTCCAGAATGCCATGCCCACCTTGTGTGTCTGACACCAATGTTAAAGTAAACACAAGGGGAAAATAACAAGGAACCAACCCTGATCTTTTGAATCATTGGCAGACACCCTAACCATGTTGCTAGGTTTATATAACAGCAATGCTGCTGGAATGGCTTATAAACTGGTGACCCCTACAATACAGTACTTAAAACTTGTCTGAATGAACAAAAACAGTCAGTAAACAAAACAGCGTGCGTGCTACACGTAAAATTTCGGGTATCAAGAAATGAAAGGTATCACAATTTGAGGTTACTCAAGGTACTAGTTTATTATCGTAAGAACAGCTAAAGTGCGAAGGCTCTGTTTCTTTTTCTATTGTTGATATTTACTACATGTTATTTAGCTATTGCTTTTTAATAAGGCAGTGGCTAGGGAACCGTCACCGGTGCAGCAGACCCGACATCTAGTGCACCGTCACTGGTGCAGCAGACCTGAGGTCTAGTGCACCGTCATTTTTGTTATATATAAAATATAGCCTTTATGTAAAGTTTAATCAAAAGATATTTTCACCAGTAAAATGCAAGAATGAAGTAAAATAAACCTTGACTTACCTGTTAATTTACCGTTTTACCTTAAAGCGCTGATCTCCGTTCTTCGGCAACAGTGGTATCCATCATTTACTAAGCTATTTCCAAATGACTTGACATTTCATCTTTTTTTCTTTTTTTTTTTTATTTTCATGAATACCGTATATCGTTATTTTTGTCAATTAATTTTATTCAAGTTGAATATATAAGATTAATTATTGTCTGCATTTGGATATATGTACGTATATCAAAACTGAAATTAGATCTTAATTTCATTGTCAGTGACAATGGACAATTAACTCTTTATGAAACCTGAAATTCGGAAATGTTGACATCTTGCAAGCAAATATTTTATAATGTACATTTACGGTGAAAACTGTTATGATTTCAATATTTAATTGTTATATTGTTAATTTTAAGTTATAATCATAATTCAAAGAAAAGCTATATTTTATATATAACATCTATGTATCTCTGCAACAAGACCTCATTAACTTAGAAACCGGGGAGAAGACATGGTCCATGGAGTTCAACCCAGACAAGTGTGAAGTCCTTAGAATCTTTAGAAAGAAAAATCCCGTGGTCTACCCCTACAAACTTCACAACATAGAGTTAAAAACTTGTGAGGCAGCTAAATACCTAGGCATAACCATTTCCAAAGATCTAAACTGGTCCAAACACATTGACAATATCACTTCCAAAGGAACTTCCACTCTTCGCTTCATACAACGGAATGTGAAAACTGACAATAAAAAGGTCAAAATTGCTGCCTATAACACCTATGTCTGCCCTCAACTTGAGTACTGTTCAAGCGTCTGGCATCCTTGGCAAAAAACCCTCACTAGCAAAGTCGAAAATGTCCAAAGGTCAGCTGCTAGGTACGTCATGTACAACTACAGTTACACCAGTAGTGTTACACAAATGCTGAAAACTTTAGAATGGAATACACTCCAATATAGAAGGTTACACAACTCATTAGTAATGTTTTATAAAATAAGGACCCAGACAGTTGCAGTCGACCAATCTCATCTTATTCCAACTAGAAACCTAAATTACTTAATCCCCATGTCTCACACTCAGTACTTTTCTAACTCCTACTTCCCAAGGACCATCCGTCTCTGGAACTCCCTACCAACTTATGTTAAATCTAGCCCCAGTCTCAGTATCTTTAGAGAGAGGCTGGTGGTGGTCAGTATGTAATTCTAATGCCTCTGGCCCATTTTAACTGTAGCATACTGTCTTTTTTAGCTTTTATTATTTTAACATTATAATATATCATTTCTTTAACAACTGTTTCTCTGACAGTGCCGCCCAGTGATAGTCGGAAATCGACGGTTGGGTGAAAGATGTAGATGTAACAAAAATGACGGTGCACTAGACCTCAGGTCTGCTGCACCGGTGACGGTTCACTAGCCACTGCCTTTTAATAAATCCACCATGAACTTGTAAAACCTTCCACATGACATTTTGCGGAAAGCATTACTGGGAAATTTAGAACTTTGATATAACGTCACTCAGACTGTCTGAAATGTCAAATTCGTATTTTAAAAAAGAGTCATCGTCATCGACGTTCAACGGTTCATTGAGAGATCTTCTCGAATTTGACACCTTATACACCAACACTTTAATTCAAAAACATCAACTGACTATGATTACATCATGAACAATGCAAAAATAGTAAGCTTCCATTCAGTTCTGTCTTATACCTTGTTTAAAGTCGTCTTTTCTTCTTTATTTTTAATTGTGTCATTTTCCGCTGCGTCCGCCATGTTCGTTGTCTAGGACGCTTAAGATATTGACGAATGTTTGAAAAGGCTTATATCGTCATCATCTGTATAAGAGGCCATTCATCTATCTTTTCTACGAGAATATGTTGGAACATTTGCGCGTCTCTGGATTTATAAAAAAGATAGCAACTTTGACAAAAATATTGTATATGAGTTTTAGCTTTTAGAGAAATTAATGATAGATCTATAGAGTGTGACGTCACTACGGCGACAGTATACTGCCAGTATGTTAAACCTGACGCGTTGGTGGGTTGTGAATCTTGGCTAAGTAGTGAACATAAAATGCAGAAATATTTCCAGAAGGTTTCAACAAAAATGTTTTCAGAAAAGATAGAAATAAAAATGGGGGTGGTATATTCATTTCAGTGCACGATAAATTTGATATAGTTACTATAGAAAACAGTGAAAATGAATGTGAATTACAATGGGCAGAAATCCCAACTAAATCAAAATCTGTTATAATTGGTTCTTATTACCGACCACCAAATGCTAAAATTAAGTCGTTGAAAGAACTTAAATTGTCTATGGACAAAATTACGGAGAAAAACAGGGACAAACCAATCTTTCTTGCTGGTGATTTTAACCTTCCCTACATAGACTGGGAAAATAACACTTTAAACCAGGAGGTCAAAGTGCTCATAGCCAAGAACTGCTAGAACTATCAGAAGAACATGGAATAGAGCAATTGCAAACTAGCCCAACTCGTGAAAATAACATCCTTGACTTGCTGTTTACAAATTATCCGAGCTTAGTGAAATCCTGTAACGTAATATCAGGAATATCTGATCACAACATGGTTGTAGCTGATATTGAATTAAAACCCCGTTATAATAGACCTAAACGGAGAGAAAATTTTCAATACAAAAATGCAAATTGGGATGGGATCAAGACTTTTATAAGTAAAAAAGGGCAATCTATCATTGAAAGTAATGGAGTAGTTGAACAGAAATGGAAAGATCTTAGAAGTGTCATCAATCAAACGGTAAATGCAAATGTACCAAAGAAACTAACTTCCAAGAGACACAACCTAGCATGGCTCGGGAAAACTGAAAAGAAAATGATAAGCAAAAAGCATAAACTCTTTCAACAGGCAAAACAATCTAGAACTAAAGCTTCATGGGATAAATATAAATCACATAAAAGACAAACACAACGTGCAGTTCGCAAGGCTCATTGGAACTATGTAAATTCGGTGCTAAATGACTCCCTAGAATCTGGAAATAGCAAACCTTTTTGGAATTATGTGAAATCAAAGAGAACGGACAATGTTGGTGTTTCTGGAATTAAGAAAAATGGTATCTTATACCAGGACAGTAAAGATAAGGCAAATATCTTAAATGAACAATTTAAATTTGTGTTCACCAAGGAAAATAGAAATGAAAAACTACCTGAAATGAATACCAAACACAAATATTCTAAAATAAGTGACATTAATATTGAGTCTGCAGGAGTTGAAAAACTATTGAAAAACATTAATACAAACAAAGCCTGTGGCCCAGATAAAATTGCAAATACTATCCTGAAAGAATGTGCACAAGAACTATCACCAGTGCTTTCTCATAGCTTTCAACTAAGCTTGGACACAGGAATTTTACCATCTGATTGGAGAAACGCCAACGTAAGTCCAATATTCAAAAAAGGTGATCGACATGCAGCGGCCAATTACAGACCAGTCTCTCTAACGTGTATATGTTGCAAATTATTAGAACATATTATCTGTCGTCATATAATGAACCACCTAGAACAAAATAAGATCTTGACAGAGCTACAACTTGGTTTTCGCAGTGGTCATTCATGTGAAAGTCAATTGATAATAACGATGCATGACATTATGAAAAATTTTGACTCTAAAATACAAACTGACATGGCAATTTTGGACTTTAGTAAAGCTTTTGATACAGTGCCCCATCGTAAACTACTTTATAAGCTCAAGAACTATGGTATAAATGGAAAAATTAACAACTAGATACAATCTTTTCTTATGAACAGATTACAACAAGTATACCGTATACTCAGAGAAAGTGTTGAGTAGTGCTAGACAATCTCTTCCGCGTAAACGCTTCAAGCCATTTCTGAAACCCTTTTGGAACCACGAACTTGCAAAATATCACAGACAGATGAAATCTTTTCGTGAGTCATGGTGTCGTGATGGCCGGCCGCGTAATGAAGCCAGCATTAGTTATGCGAACTACAAAAACTCTAAGCGTGTATTTAGGCGCATGCATCGAATTTGTATTGAAAACTATTTGACATCTATTGACCAAGAGCTTGATAAAACAGCTGAAATAGACTCTGATCAGTTTTGGAAACTAGTACGACATAGGAAAAAGAAGTCTCAGTCAAAAATGTCCTCTGGAATTAAATTTCATGATACTGTTGTCAGAGACCGAGAACAGTTAACAGAGCAATGGGGTCTATATTTTAAGTCGTTATATTCACCGGCAGAATCTCAAAATTTTGATGAACAGTGGAAGTATACAGTTACTACGGTTGTTGAAAATACTTTTAATAACATTAAACCAGATGAACATGTGAGGGTTTTGCCAGATGATGTATCGAAAGCAATCGAAACGTTACCAAAAGGAAAAGCCTGTGGTGAAGATAACATTTCATATGAGCATCTCATTTTCGGTAAAGCTGTGATCTCTAGTGCCTTAGCAAATATGTATACACACATGTTACGACACGGATATATACCAGACTCCTTAAAACGTGGCATTATTATTACACTGCATAAAGGCGGTAATAAATGTAAGGACGATCCGAACAATTATCGCGCTATAACACTGTCGTCAACTGTATTGAAAGTCTTTGAAATGGTATTGTTAGCGAGATGCAAGGATAAACTAATAGACACGTTAAGTCGGCAACAGGATGGCTTTCAAGAAAAACTGGGATGTTTAATGACGTCCTTTGTTTTACGTGAGTGCATTTATTTTTCACGCGAGAATTCTTCGAAACTTTATGTGTGTTTCCTTGACGGCAAACAGGCTTTTGATAACGTATGGCATGACGGACTCTTTTACAAACTGATTGAAGCTAATATTGATACTACTTCTCTAATAGCCTTTAAAGATATGTACTATAATGTGACCAGCCGAGTAAGATACCAAGGTTTATTTTCGAGCATGTTTCCGGTACTTCAAGGAACTAGACAAGGGGGGAAAAGTTCACCTCTGTTTTATCTTGTTTTTATCAACGGTCTAATAAAGGATCTTGAACGCAGCGGACAGGGAATGTGTATTTACAACATGAACTTGTGTTCTCCTACAGTGGCCGATGACATGTTGCTGGTGTCTTTCTCTAAATATGGCATGGACAGTATGCTGGACATTTGCTATAATTATGCACGGAAGTGGCGATACAGATATAATGCAAATAAATGCGGCATCATGGTGTTTAACAATAATACGAATTGTGTTGATTCGGTTCAGTCGTTCACCCTTGGTCGTGAAACTATTCAGGAGGTTGAATGTTATACACATCTTGGGCTTATAACGGACACGTTCCTTTCTACCTATAAACCAATATGTAAAGCGTGTACGAAACTTCGTGGAACATTCTTAAATATTTCGAGTAGTGGAATCCATCCTGTAGCATTAAATCCTATTACGTCCAGAACTATATACAGATCTATTGTTATTCCGAAGTCACTGTACGGGTGTGAATTGTGGAACATGTACTCAAAAACGGATATGCTTAAACTTGAACGGGCGCATAGATTTTGTCTGAAATTTATGCAGCAGTTAAGGCAGAACATAAGTACAGACTTCTCGTTGAGTGTTATAAACCTCAGCTCCATAGAAGCAATGATTGATTTCAAGAAACTCCAGTTCTTCGGGCAATTGTGTCGCCTTCCGTGTCAGTATCTAGCTAAACACATATTTCTCCACCGGTTAACTAGATTTTTAACTTTTGATAATCAAACTTGTGGTTTTTTGCCTGATATTTACAGAGTACTTCAAAAATACGAATTGTTAGGCTACTTGAAAGTCTACGTACGCACCGGGGTTTTCCCGTCAAACTTGTCGTGGAAAGTCATCTTACAAAAGACAGTAGTGAAGCCAGATCACCTCAAACGGATAGTTAGGCTCTGTGAAAATAGACCGATTTTAAATACCGTTCTCAATGTAGAAAAGCCAAGTCAATTATGGTTGTTAGCAAAGAGAAACCCAAAACTGTTAAACATATGTTCATTTCTTGTAAATTTGATAGGTTCGATGTTGTCTTCACACTTTGTGCAAAGATGTAAAAAGTGTGAATTGCTGTGTGAAGACATTAACGTACATCTTATTTGCTTCTGTCTGAAAAATGCCTCTATGCGGATGCAACTGTGGGATTCTATTATAGACTTATGCGGCATGAGGGCATTTACACAGCTTTTCCCACTGTGCCCGAAAGAGCAGTGCTGGTACCTCCTTAATCTCGCAATAGAAAGCAATGAATACTGTCTTAAGTACTACAGTATTACCAAATACATGAAACGTATGATACTGCATGAATAAGATTACGGTAATCATTTATAAAATGTATATGGAATTCAAATTTGTTATGCTCGTACGTCAGTTTTAATAAAAATAATGCTTGTTTTCATGCAAGGTTTACGGTCACTGCCGGGGGCACGGCTGTATTGTGTTTCACAAGTACATCTTTTTCCAAACTGATTATGTATAGAATTTCTTAATTGATGATCCTGTTGACCTGTGCTAGTTAACTCTTACTGATGCCTTAAATTGTTTGTAATTAGAACTTATGTGACATTGTGTAAACATATAAATATGTGTGGTATGTGTATGTTTATATAGGATTTTCCATTGACATGTATATATTATGATATTCAATGGTGTATATATGTTCAGCTCTTCAGTATTGGAGGAAATAAAAGAATCTATCTAGTAGTTGAAGGTGAATTCTCAACTCTATGTTCCGTGGACTCGGGTGTGCCACAAGGCACTGTGTTGGGGCCCCTGCTCTTCTTGTGCCACATAAACGATCTGCCAAGTTGTGTTAAATCCACCGTTAGACTATCCGCAGATGATTGTTTACTGTATCGCAAAATTGAAAGTATTCAAGACCAAATACAAATACAAGAAGACCTGAAAGCCTTAGAGATCTGGGCTAAGAAATGGGGAATGCGATTTAATGCCTCAAAATGTTACATCATGTCCATCCATCGAAGCAAGAAACCATTTACCTTTAATTATTCACTGGACAACCATATTTTGGAACATGTAAAAGAAAACCCTTATCTTGGAATAACAATTAGTGATAACTTGAAATGGGCTACACACATCAATAAAATATGCAACAGAGCAAACTCAACTCTTGGATTTATACGAAGGAATTTGAAGAACTGTAACAAACAATTCAAAGAAACAGCTTATATTTCACTCGTAAGATCAGTACTGGACTATTCATCTACAGTATGGGATCCATATCTCTCAAAAGATATAACGCGCATAGAAAACATTCAACGTCGTGCAGCGCGTTTTGTTCAAAATGACTATCGCCGTACAAGTAGTGTTTCGCAAATGATGAACTAACTTGGCTGGAAACCATTAAAAGAACGAAGACGGGAACAAAGACTCACTCTCCTCTTCAAGATCGTCAACGACCTGGTAGCTATCCCCGCCGACCACTACATCGAGTTCAACCAACACACATCACGAAATAAACATCAGAAACAGATTAAAATCAAAGGAGTGCCAGATACAGACATATTTAAATATTCATTTTTTTCCGCGCACATTTATTGATTGGAATAACTTGCCAGAAAGTGCAGTGAACTGTGACACCATTAATAGTTTCAAAGGGACAATTTATTATGACTAAATGACCTAAGCGCAAACACGTTCCTGAATAATTTTTGCTTAGAGACTGAGTTCCTTTCCAGTATTCAACAGATACAGATACAGATACAGTACGAAAGTATGCTGCCAGTGCGACAGTATGAAAGCGCTACCTTAGCGTACACAATAGATTTCTTCGACAACATATTGTACATCAATTTCTCTAAAAATACAAGATACATGACAAGTATATGGCCTTTTTTTGCAGAAAGAATTATATAGAATATAATATTTTACGCTTTCCAGAGAAATAACCGACAATAAAGATCTAATATCTAGATCTACATGTTTGAATAAAATTCACTTTATGTTGTTATCTTGTTGAAAATAAATAGTCTTATTCCTCAAAGGATATATATTGTTTTTAGCGAGAACAGCATTTCAGTATATATTTCATAGATCAAGCAAGTAATCAAATTGATCAGGGAAAATATCGCAATATGACAAAATAACTGTCCCTATTCGTTCATTACATAAAACTATCTAATTGTACTATTGCTAAAAAAAATCACACACTTTATTTACTTTATTCAGTCATACTGTTACATTATGTGACCTGACTTAAATAAAAGTAGGCCAAAGTTGTTGTTGTTGTTGTTGCAAACAAAATTGGCGGTATGAAGACCGTTGCTGACGTGGACATATGGACCTACCCCTACGTGAAAGAAATCACCACAAAACAAAATGTAATTGAAGGTAACAATTACAGATTTGTTTCATCTGTATATAGCTGGTGCATTATTTTTCAAAAAGATACATTTTTTGACGTATTTGGTGACTTGTTTGGAAGTTTCGGCGTCAGTCTTTATATTTTATGAAATACCCACGTACATTTTCATATAAAGTAAATACCAAATTCACTAAGTCCGTTCACCGAGCAATGGCCTCGTACTAACAAGTCTTTTAACACGAGGCAGTCGGGTAGTGCAGTCTGACAAGGCTGCCAGGCAAGGCAATCAAAATAACTCTAAATGCGATACAGACTAAATAATTTTTATTTGCCTTCCTGGATACAAATGCTAAAAGCTTTCATTTTAAGTCGTATGAACAATAACTAAATAAAAGATGGGCCTCCCGCGACTAGTATTCCTTCTTTCGGCATTGCTGTCTATCAGTTCTTGTTTATCCCCTTTAGAAGTGTAATGCCAAAATGATTTATTTAAATTGCTCAACTGCACTATTCGTATAGAATCTCTAACTGAAAACACCACATATATAATAATATAGCGGATTATAGCGTACATATGACGATATCATGTCACACATTGTGGGGTATTAACAGAGTCACGGGCCATTTTTAGAAGTGGCCCTTCAAAAGTAGGAAACAAACAAACAAACAAACAAAAAAAAAAAAAAAAAAGAAAAAAGGAACAACAGCATTTAATTGCAGCATGCGCATGTTTCCCAGCTCACACCGACCGGAAGCACGGAAAGGTCAAATAGGCTAAATATAAGACATTGTTATCCAGATGTGTTTATGAAAACAAAATGGTTTGTTGAATGTTGTTTTGTACCTCAATGCATATTTATTGCTTTCTTCGAATTCCAAGCTACTTTAGTTATTATCATACAAAATCCTCAACAATAAATTCTATATTACACGTACTATATAGTCCTCTCATGTTTTCATTTAATCATTACAATAATATTTAGATATACAAAAACATTGAAGTTACTTTTCATGCTTAGGTTTCTAATCTTTAATTATAAATGCAAACACTGTCAATATTTTCGTAATTTATTAAAGTATTATATATTGAATATTAGACTAAGTAACAATTCTCTTTAGTTTCACAGGTCCTGCATTTGAAATTGTTGATTATCTATTTTGTATGCTTTAACAAATTAATGTATCCTGTATAATGTGTAATGGTTACGGAACTACTTATTTATAAGGCCGTAACGAGGCATAAAACTGTGCAAAATAGTGCATGACAAATATTTTGAGGTAAGCGGCAAAGAACAAATATTGTTTGGCCTCTATAAAATTAAAAAAATAAGTTTCAAAAGTTCTCATGAATTGAAAAATATTTTACGATTTAAAAGCAAGCGCTAAGTATATATGTACCACAATGGCATGAACAGTCATTGTCGAGGCACGCACTTATGATCAAATATTTCAACTTTTGGCACACAACTGTATTTAAAGTACTCGCAGAATTTACTGCAAATTTTGTGAACGTTTTAATCGGCGCATTTAAATAAAGTAGTGTTTTAATGGTCAGTTCAACTATAAATATATTTATTTATAATTTATTGAAAGGTTTGATGAGTGTGTGATTATACCAGATGAAGTATAATATGCATTAATACTGAATAGGAGTTAGTTATCAGGGGATAATAGAGAAATCGGAACATTTCTTAAAATGCAAGCTGCTTGAAATGGAAACACTGTGTTCGGAATAAACAAACACTCAGGAAGGACTATGGCAGTAATTGCGCCAATTAGCCAGAGGGTTTCCGAAATTAACACAGGGACTTCTGCGGAATTCGTAGCGTTGATAATCGTATCTGCAACCTGTCCATCATTAATCAGAAATCTGCTGGCAGTTTTGTTTCCAGAATCAATTCTGTTTAACAATAAATCATTCTGGTAAGTGGTGTCTTTATTTAATTCTTTGATCGTATGATAAGTTTGAAAACGTTGGTTTAAGGAATGGCAGTTATTTCACATTTTCCAGTATTCAGTCTCGAATTTCAAAATAACCCTAGGAAGTCAGTAATCGATAAACGGAAAACATCTGCACTTAATATTTATAAAAGACTTAAAAGAGAGAAAAAAGCAACAAAAAACAAGACCAATGATGAAATAGAAATAGATGTGTTTTTATATTGTGACCAAACGATTTCTTCTAATTTGATAGCACACGAAAAAAATATAATATTATGCAAAAATGTCCGACAAAAGGTATTTAACATAAGATTATCTTTTAAAAGTACAGTAACCTAATGATCAAGGCCTCATAAAAAAGATTAAGTAAGTGCATGTACGTTATTAACCCAGTGATCATACTTTCATGCTATAGGTTAAGTAATA
The DNA here is from genome assembly GCF_021730395.1 of Mercenaria mercenaria. Lineage (NCBI taxonomy): Eukaryota > Metazoa > Mollusca > Bivalvia > Venerida > Veneridae > Mercenaria > Mercenaria mercenaria. The sequence goes on from NC_069364.1 coordinate 51,035,923, forward strand.
TTATAATCTCTGAATTAAAAGTATCGAACTTCACAGTCTGTACTTACGTCGTTGAAGATAAACGAGAGAATTAAACGATTTTCTGTATTAGTAATCATTTGAATATCAATATAATTGAAATGCATATTGAATGTTCACTAAATATTCTTTGATACTACATGTATCTAGAACAATCCTTATTCATATTTCAGGGTCACGCTTATTTTTGAATTCTGCGTCATTGTGCTTCCAGTTGAGCTGATGATAACACTGTGGAATGTTCAGTCACACTACTTCCTGTTGGTTACGTGGTGTTGCATCTTCCTGGTCATCACTTCCGTTTTATTCAGAAGACCATATCAGGATGCTTTTAAGTCTACGCCTTTAATGAATGCACCAATGGCAAACTGCCCATTTGTGTCTTATTTCCGAGCATATACAAACATTTTTACTGGTTTCTCAATCTTGGCAGTTGATTTTACAATATATCCGCCATATTTTTATAAGTCACGTGTTTATGGTACTGCGCTGATGGATTCAGGGCTTGGATTCTACATTATTTCTAATGCAATCGTATCTGCGGAAGCCAGGGGGATAGAAACAACGAAGAGGTCAGTGTTTATTAAATTAAACTAAATTTCACTTTCACTGGCAATGTCAATGTCAATTTCAATTTTTATTCCAACAAAGGCAGCAAAAAGACTATAAACTTATGTAATGTATATAGAATTATTGCTTTATTGCAATATTACGTTACTGTGGATAGCATATAATTCTTTTCAACCCGGTTTTTGATTTGCATTCGGCCTTCCCTTGTATTCTGACTTGTCTTTTTCCGTAGTGTGAGTACTGAACGTCTGCAAAATCTATGAAGGCCTAACTATTAAGCCTGTTTACCCATGTAAACGTTATGTAATTTTTTGGTTTTCATTGTCCATTCAAGGGAAATGATATTTCCACAACATTATATCACAATTAGACAAATGCGCTAATTGACTGTATGTCCAGGGCTTCAACAGAAGAATGTAAAAAAAATGGCACACTTAATTAGAATAATAAATAATATGACTGATTAAGACAGTTCAGTGCCTAGGCGTATGTGTATCATCAGAATAACTCAATGATTGCTTAAACATAGAGGCTTGAGGGAGCCTATGGCCCATTTGGCCCCTGTACAAGGCTTTGAGGCCTTGTCATGAATAATGCACCGGGGAAACCTTGCCGCCCACCCCCTTACCCCCACCCGCCGGTCAAAAAGGTTTGCCCCCCCCCCCAAAGTTAAACTCGCTTCTACGCCCATGATTGTCATTGACAGAATATTTTTCTTCGACTGATAAATCTTTTTTTCGAGTAATCGAGATCGTTTTAAACAAAAACTTTCAGTGCCAAGGCCGCCCTGAAGAAGGCAACAAAGGACACTGTTCCATTGATCTGTCTTGGTGTAGCCAGATACTTCCTTTTGACATCCTTAGACTACCATGTTCCTATACAAGAATATGGTGTGCATTGGAATTTCTTCTTTACACTCGCAGTTGTCAAGGTAACGTAGAAGATTTACCTTTTTGCAAATAAATCCAGATTCTGAGCAAATGTCTAACATGTACTGTTTGTTTGCCATAAAAGATATATCGTGGGACCTAAATCATCTCTTGAACAGAACTTATTATGTTATAATAGTGCAGCTTACGTTTTTCATTTTGAATCACTGACTACTGATCAGAAATAATTTGAGCCGCGCCATGAGAAAACCAACATAGTGGGTGTGCGACCAGCATGGATCCAGTCTGCGCAGTCTGGTCAGGCTCCATGCTGTTCGCTTTTAAAGCCTATTGGAACTGGAGAAACTGTTAGCGAACAGCATGGAGCCTGACCAGACTGCGCGGATGCGCAGGCTTGTCCGGATCCATGCTGGTCGCAAAGCCACTATGTTGGTTTTCTCATGGCACGGCTCATCTATTTTTCAAAACTCTAATATTAGGCATATGTGTTCAATAATATCCTATTTAAAACACGCACTTCAGATGGGATCAACGATCTTGTTTAGTTTTACTCCAACGTACATGTGGAAATGTTTGGGACCTTTGGTAATTATGTTGCACCAATCTCTTCTCCTTACTGAAAAATATCGCCACTTTGTTTTGTTTGGTTACCATGGTGATGCAGCGCGTACTGGCGGCTTCATAGAGGCAAACAGAGAAGGAATTGTAGCCTCTGTAGGATTCCTTGCGATTTACTTCGTTGGTGTTCAACTAGGATCTCTCTTGATGAAGAAAAGGTAAATATTTATCCATATAGTTCACCAAAGATAAACAGTAACAACTTTTTTAGTTATTGTACATCATAACTTAGCTATCTTTTATGGTTCTACACCATTTCAACATTTTGTATCACTCTTAGTTGCGATTCAAAACTTAAACAGACTCGTCATTGAATTTTGTACCCATGTTTCATCATAACCGTATTGCCAATATCCCTCAGTTACCTCTATATTTTATATATTGTGACTGTCATTTGAAATGTTATTTTGAAATACAAACAAAGAGATACAAATGTATTGCTCTGCTTTTTTATTTGAATCTTACGCTTATCGTCAGTTACCCATTTTTCGATTTTTTCTCGGTCAGACAAAAGTCGTAAGCTTTCATGATGCTTCCTTTTATATATAGCGGACTTTAGGGTGTCACAGATAGGATGAATTTTATTGCATTTTTTGCATCTCCACTTGTTTTGTTGTATAGATTACTGACATATATTGACAGCGAGGTACAGTGATGCATGCTTATGGTGTTTCCTTTCACAATAAACCCATGAAAACCAAAACTACCATTAGTGTGTATAATATCAACGGCAGACAGTGTTCAAAAGCATTTGAAGGAAGTCAAAAGAGCTGAATGATTTGGAAAAATGTATATTTTGTCCTTCCTATGTATAGTAAAATGCCATTGGATGTAAGTTTTATTGCAGTTTTCATCACAAGACCAATCATCATCCATTAAAGACTAAATCAGTGTGTATTTGTGTGTTTATAAGCAATGAGAGGCAGTGAAAGTGCATTTTTATTGAAAGAAATTTCAGACGCTGAATGTTTTGCAAAAAAAGTATTTGTTATTCTGATTTAAAGTAAGAATTTTCTAATATATCCGTTTTTCTAGTATTTTTTTCAAAATGATCAGCAGCAATTGCAGCCATTATCAGTGCTTTGAGCGCTTTGATGTAGAGGTTTATTTCATAAGTGACCAACTGATAAAAATCAAGATATCTAGTTAATGTAATATAAGTGAGTATGTGGATGGCACTAGTGGGCAGTAACAGGCAGTTTTGGCCTGTTCAGATACTTGAGAGGATAACACGCGTTTTGTTACTTGATTCGGAACGAAATCTTAATTTTCACAACCCCTCAGTTGCCAAGTACATGTAAGCATAATACATCAGAACAGCTATTGTGCAACATTGAGCAGTTTAAATTAAACTACGGTCATGTGAAATGTTTAATATTTCAGGGAAACTATAGGTGACTGGTCACTGATTCTGTTAGTGCTGACCGTAGTTTGTTCTGTCTGTTGGATAATGCTGGAAGTTACAGGAGAGCTGGTTCAAAAGCCATCTAGGAAGTTTGCAAATCTCTCTTACATGTTCTTTGTGGTACGTTTTACGTCATTTACATGAAATTCTCTCTTACATGTTTTTTTGTGGTGCGTTTGACGTCATTTACATGAAATTCTCTCTTACATGTTCTTTGTAGTACGTTTGACGTCATTTACATGAGATTCTCTCATACATGTTCTTTGTGGTACGTTTGACGTCATTTACATGAAATTCTCTCTCAATATTTTTTGTGTGGTGCATTTGACGTCATTTACATGAAATTCTCTATTACATGTTCTTTGTGGTACATTTGACGTCATTTACATGAATACAGTATTTAACGTTTTCAGACTGGCCGGACATTAAATTCGTAAACAGATTGATATATTGAGGAATTTATATCAAGACAGTTTTTTGTTCCTTGCATGTTTAGCCATATTTACATTATAAATCCATGGAGTATTTAATTACGCATTACCAATTGTTCACACGTACTTGACGTAAGCGGAATAAAAAGTCTTTACACAGAGCGCTGAATTTAAAGTTGAAAAATTAATCTTTGGAAAAGTAATTTTACATATAGATGTACAACATCTTTTTTTCAGATTGGTGTGACAAGTCTTCTAATAGTTGAAGGACTGGCTTTTGACATTCTTATCACCTACGTAAAACATCTAACTTACACAAGTTCAGTGACATCAGGTACTAGAATAAAACACTTCACGTACACAAGAACGCTGTCATCAGGTACTGGTATAAAACATGTAACATACACAAGTTCGCTGTCATGAGGTATTGGTATAAAACATTGTAACATACACAAGATCGCTGTCATGAGGTGTTGGTAAAAAACACCTCACGTACACAAGTTCGCTGTCACCAGGTATTGGTATAAAACATGTGACATACGCAAGTTCGCTGTCATGAGGTATTGGTATAAAACATTGTAACATACACAAGTTCGCTGTCATGAGGTATTGGTATAAAACATTGTAACATACACAAGTTCGCTGTCATGAGGTATTGGTATAAAACATTGTAACATACACAAGTTCGCTGTCATGAGGTATTGGTATAAAACATTGTAACATACACAAGTTCGCTGTCATGAGGTATTGGTATAAAACACCTCACGTACACAAGTTCGCTGTCATCAGATACTGGTATAAAACATGTAACATATACAAGTTTGCTGTCACCAGGTATTGGTATAAAACATTTGACATACGCAAGTTCGCTGTCATCAGGTATTGGTATAAAACATGTAACATACGCAAGTTCGCTGTCATCAGGTACTGGTATAAAACATATAACATACACAACTTCGCTGTCATCAGGTATTGGTATAAAACATTGTAACATACGCAAGTTCGCTGTCATCAGGTATTGGTATAAAACACATCACGTACACAAATACGCTGTCATCAGGTACTGGTATAAAACACTTCACTTACACAAGTTCGCTGTCATCAAGTACTGGTATAAAGCATCTAACATACACAAGTTCGCTGTCATCAGGTATTGGTATAAAACATTTAACACACACAAGTTCGCTGTCATCAGGTACTGGTATAAAACACTGACGTACACAAATTCGCTGACATGCAGGTATTGGTATAAAACACCTCACTTACACAAATACGCTGTCATCAGGTACTGGTATAAAACACCTCACGTACACAAGTTCGCTGCCATCAGGTATTGGTATAAAACACCTCACGTACACAAGTTCGCTGTCATCAGGTACTGGTATAAAACATCTAACATACACAAGTTCGCTGTCACCAGGTTCTAGTATAAAACACATAACGTACACAGGTGTGTTGTCCTCCGGTACTGGTATAAAACACCTAAAGTACACAAGTAAGATGTCATCGGATACTGTTTATACATTGCCTTTTCCTGAAAGCCTGGCACTGTACATATTCTTTCTTGTGTCAAAATATTTTGTTCTTTCCGTCTTATTACAAAATGTTAGTACCTCTTTAACTCAAACTCTGACCATTCGTACACCACCCTTTCCTCGAACTCGTCGTCAGGTCCCTGAAAAATCCCTGTATAATGAATTTTGTTAGATAACTCGAACAACCGAACACTTGAACAAATTTTGCTGGGCCCGTCGAGTTCGAATTAACATTTGTGTACATATCACTTAGATCATTCCTATTTGTAAACATGTATATACTTCTGCTTACAGCTTTCATTTGTCGCCACATATTTCAGCCAACAAATCCTGATCTACTTAGCATGTAGAATATATTTGTTATCTCCCTTTAAGTCTATGCTTATATAACTGCCTCAATAAATTGCTCGATATCAATCCGGGTAGACCGAGGATTTCGTTTGTGTGCACTTACCAGCTATTGTCTTGCAACCCATTTACCCATTTGTTACTATCTCATCCACCCCCACCCATATCCGATGCAACGCGTTTTGTGGTAGAGTAATTATCAAATTTATCAAAATAATTCTACTCCGCTCTTCAGCAGATAGAAAATGTGTCAAAGACCGTGTAGTTTTATGATTAGTTATTATTTTCTTTCACAACAGCTTAAATTTATATTATTTCGATTTGAGGTACCATCTTCTGTTCATCTCGCATTTAACAAACTAGCATGCATTCTATTGACCAAATTCCTATGCGGAAGCTTACATAAATTATTATTTGCTCATGTCATATGCTACAGTCACATAATTCTTTTGTGCAATACATGCGCATTATACCATGATAACTTGTTATATCGATTATATCATTCAGTGAGATATTTTATAAGAAAAAAAAAACGCGATGATGACTACAGTGACCTTTAGATATTCAATCAACAATTTTGAGACAGCATGCAATGGAATGTTTTATACAGATTTACAAAGGCAAAACAAGTGCATTATCATTTCTTTAGCAAATATATCTTGATAAAAAAATAATTCAACTGGGCATCAGTAGTCAATACATATAGATTTTTGTTATATCTTATTTTGGAATTCCTCTGTCGTAACACAACTACATTTAATGAATAAAGTGGAAAACCATCAAGAAATTGAGATTAACGATGATTTATTAAACTCAATACATTGCAACTATATTATAACCGTAACAGGTATCCTAGAAATAGAATGTAAAACTCATTGTAGGAAAACTCCAAGGTTTTGGCCACAGAAACTGATTTTTTTGTGCTAGATATTTATATTCTTTACAATATACATCGGTATTAATGCGAACTTTTGGCTTACAATGATACCGAATTTTCAGGATCTATAATCATTCACTTTTGGCTCGTATTTTACATCAAATACTCCATGCTTCTTCTGTATTTTTAAAGATAATTTTCAGCTCGTTACAACTTTAGATTTAACACATTCTTAATGAGAACTCGTTTTTCAGATAAAGTAAACAGATCCGAGGATCGAACATGCAGCCTGCTTCAGGGGATAAACTACAATGGTCTTCTTTTCTTCGCAGTGGCGAACCTTATGACCGGACTTGTCAACCTAAGTATCGATTCCAAGTCCAAATCTAAAATGGATGCTTTTGTTATCGTAACATTGTACATGATTATATTGTCTGCATTGTTTTTGTATATGTATCGTCAAAGGATTTCGTTTAAGGCATTTTTATGGAGGAAAAATAGGAAACAATCCATCTCAGTTGAAAATCAAGATTCTTTAGGGTCGTTGCAATTGAGAAGATAATGATTTTGCAAATAAACAGTATTAATAATGCACAAAATGTCGTCTGATATGATACTGTTTCGAGTGTAGTTAGTTACCGAATCTGGTTATAGCTAGTACTGTATAGGCCTAAGTGAATGTAGACTTGAGGTCAGCGTGTTACATAATCTTGAAGTTGGACTCGGTTACTTATAATATCTTAAAACAAACACTCTGTTGATGTGTTTGTGCGAGTGTACTTAATAAAATACAGAACTGTATTGCTTGGTATCATTGTTTCCGAGAAACATAAACTGCGCGTGTACTAATAAAATATACAAAATTATGTGAATTACTTGATTTTCCCAGTCATATTAAATAGATCTGAAACCAATGAGCCAAATGTGTGCAAGTGTGAATATATTTCACAACAGAATTACGTGATGCAATAATTTATTAAAACCTTTACTACACATAGATATAGAGATGACAACAATGTTGAACACAAATAAGTCAGTAAGTATAATAGTGATCCTCGGTACTACTGGCACACTAATCCCAAATTCAGTACACATTTATTCTAGGTAATTCAATATCTTTTACAGAACCTTTTATTGCTATCACTTTTCGATAGAACTTAAGGAATGTACAAGGTGCTCAGTTACTTCCCATCCAGTCAATTCTACAAAACAGGCTTTGAGCAGTCAAAGTATTATTGCATTACACAATAATCGTCCTTATTAAAACGCCTTGACTAATTGCTTCGAAAAAAGTTTATATATCTATGGAAGGAAGTTCATTTTATTACGCGTGACCTGTACGAAATTTTACAGCTGTAAAAGACCTGTATTTTTGTTCAAAATAACAGTCATGCTTATTCCAAATTTACACCTGTAGATTTTATATAACAACATTGATTTTACAGCTGTAGATTTCAATTTACAGCTGTCAAACGACTGTAAAACAGTTCGAAATATGCAAATGAGCTACACCTGTAAAAAAGTTACAGCTGTAAAAATGAAAAAAGTTACAGCTGTGAAAATGCCCAAAAGCTACAGCTGTAGAAATGTTATAGGTGTTGAAAAAGAGGGCATTATTTTAAAGGACGAAAGTAGAGGTGCAAAAAGTTTTAGGATAAATTGCAATTCTCTAGATAAGGTAGCAATTACTATGAAAATGGCAAAATAAATGATCTAGTACGTAAAGTATATGTGGTATGATTACAGTATAGCAACAGCAAAATTCAAGAGTAGGATACAAAGTAAAACATATGCAGATCTTGTTTATAAAACTTTCTTTGTCAGTCATGAAAACATATGACAATCTTGTAATTATTTCTTTTAAACTTATCGGCTTCCAATATAGAGTAAATAGTTAATGTATGTACTTATACATGTCCTTTTACAATTATAATAGATAATTAAACATCTGTACTTACTCTATACCGCTTTAAATTCCAAAATTTTACAAAATGTGATGTCTGAGTGAATTTCAGTTATATCCCGCCAAAATGCATTAAAGATGGCTGACAAAACTCATGTTTCCGTCCAAAAATGTTAGAGCTATAATTTTGAGACATGACCATTTTACAGTTGTAACTTTCAACAGTACTTTTTTACAGCTGTAAATTGAGACCATCATATTTTACGCCTGAAAATTTTAACTGTATTTCTGATCAGTTTTCCGCTTACAGGTCTTTTACAGTTGTAATTTCAAAATACAGGTCTTTTACAGACGTTTTACAGCTGTAAAACAGGTCCTTGTTTCGTACAGGGAGATATATGACATCTTTCATTTACACTTTAGGTGTTCAATATTTGATCTTTTTAGTATATATCCGGTTTAAACTCTTCAGCGGAGTTTTCAATGGGGTGTCACAAAGTGCTGTATGTCATATGGTGGGTATGAAGTGTGAGGTTTTGTGCACATGAAACCAGTTTAAATTTCCGAGGAGGGTTCTTTGTCACAGACTGTTCCAAGCTTGTGTTCCTTAATGCCTTTACTTTGCTTTTCAAGATTGTCTCTGTGTTTTTTTTTTAGTAAAATCTATTATGCACTCATCTATAGATACACAGCTTTGGGGTTCAGAGTTGACTTAAGGGGCAGAGTTCTTGCAACGTGGCTATTTTCTTGAAATGCATTTCTGAATCTCTTCATGTTTAATTATGTCCTTTATGTTTAGATACCTCTGTGTCGAATGTTTGCTTATAAACGGTATAAGGAAGAGCACTAATGACAGGCGCATCTTCTTATTAACTTATGTAACTCGAAATTTTAAGATGCGTCACTCGAAATTTCATGTTTAGAAGCCGAAGTTCTGAGTTACGTAAGTCGAAATGCCGACTAAATAATCTAGAATTTTGGCTTAGTATCGTTCCTCCTTACTCGCAGAATTTAAACGGCTGTCCGTACGTGAAAAGCCAAAAATGTCACTTCTATGGATGTCATTGAGCGGATACATCTACCTAGTGGCTACACATCCATATGTGGTACCTAGGATGTGGAGACATATACTACCATACATCAATATATGACCTATCGTATACTCCAGACTTCAAATTGTTTCCAGGATGTATACCTACATGTATATTATTTTCGGGTGTTTAGAGCTCGAAGCAGTCGAAACCCTCCCAGATGTTGTCAAAATACACTCAACAAAATTAACTAATTATTGATTTATTTTTGGCGGCTCACAGCCAAAGTAACCGCATTAGGCGTTTTGACTAACATTACATATTTTGCACGTGCAGGGCATGTGCACCAACATGCACGTGTTCGTTTACACTTTTGGCATTACTGACGAAAGTCCTATTAGAAAAACACATATTATGCTGAAATTGACACAAAAGCAACGCGATAGTGCTGTCGGAATGTTGCTAGCCGGGACATTTACGACAGGTGTATAATTATTTTTGCAATTTCAAAAGAATTATGATATAATTTGTTTGTAGCTGTTACTTCGATGGTTATTTCCATTTTTAACCTTATTTCCGTTTACAAGAACCTTCAATCGTTGGTTATCTACCATCCGCGCTCTTTTGGCAAAATTTAACCCAAGAACAATTCATTGAAGTGACCGATTTTGAGTTTTGTTGAAAAATTCCGACAGCCCGTGCGCGTTGCTCTTGTGTCAATTTCACAATGATGTATGTTTTTCTAGTAGGACTTTCGTCAGTAATGCCAAAAATGTTCACTAACAAGTGCATATTGGTGCGCATGCCCTGCACGTGCAAAATATGCAATATTGGTCAAAACGCCTAATGCATTACGCTGGCCGCGAGTCGGCCAAAAATAAATCAATAATAAGGTGCAGCACCTATTCAAATGTCGGTATGTGAAATTTCTTGTAAATACATGCATTGTTAACAAAATAGTAATACAATATAAACTGAGCAATTAGGAATTTTGTTAAGTGTAGTAAAATATCTTGAACACTACCCGGTTAACTTTCCTTAAGATCTAGAGAGAATATGAAGCTTGCATATCAAAGAAACTGTTAAAACATAGTTAAAAAGCAGATAGGGCTTAACATATCAATAGAGTGTCAAAGAGCACCAAACAATGGAAGTGGGAGTATTGGAACCTCACAGACCGAATATTCAAATTAAAAAACTAAACAGTACCACTAAGTGTTGAACGATCTAAGGAAGCCCTTAAAACTGGAGAATGCCGAGTGACCAGCATTCGGTGATTACGTAAAGTGCCAAAGTTTATAAGGTGTCAAACACTACGCACGAGTCCAAACAAGATGCTAGTGTTAGGGATTTAAGCTATATAAGACCCGTTTTATTTGTCAAGTTCGTATCATATTTTTGGTAAAACTGAGGACATTTTACTGTTTAGAGGATTATTGATCAAAGAAGATCAGAGAGTTTTCCAAGATTTAGCTGATATGTATATATATTAGATGATCACTAAAACATGCTTAAGTTATTATCCATGCTAACGGCATACTTATTGAAATATAAGACTAGATATACATGTAAGTAGTGGTCAATATAAAACAGTTTCGCTTAAGTTGGCGCAAGGGGTCGTGAGAGGTGTTGCATGTTCATTCCGAGTGTCATATTATTTTACTTGGATAGTCTCAATGCCATTGAGAAAAACTTCTAGATCTTTCAAAACGTGCCTATATCATAACAACAGTCTCTAAGTGCCTTTTGGAGGCTGTAACATGTACACAATCTTATATTTTTTTGGTCCTAAAGGATCACAGAATCCATTATTTTTTCTGTATGGCAGTTTCGCTTATTGCTAGGAGGCATAAAGGGTGTTGCACTTGTATTGCTTGGTTGCATTCTGTCTTTCAAAAGGATCTTAATGTTATATTTATTCTAGTATTCATTTCAATTCATTGTCATGATACAGTTTAAAGATTCGTAAATTATATTTTTTACCAACTGCTTCAAATCAGTCGGGAAGACACACGACAAGAAAACGACACAAATTCCAGGTCTATTGAAACCTTCAGTTTCGCAGTTACTTATATAGAGTACTTATGTACTTATCTGTCAGTTTCCTTGTGACGTAAGTCAGTGATTTAATCCCGGTAGGAGAATAGTCTCTTCCCGCATCCTTCGTTTACACAGAACAAAGATTTTCACTATGAATTTTAATGATAAACATGCGATGAAGTAGTGTTTGAAATTGTCTTCTAGCAAAACATATCTGAGCCATGACGCCCGTATAAAACTGAAAGACAATGTTATTCCTGTCTGACAGGTCTACTTGTTTCATTTAAGAAAGTGAAAGATACTGAAAAATGAGAAAGTTACGAACATTTCAATATTTGATGAAACTTAACCATTTTGTTTTCGATCGCACGATAGAACGAAATGGTGGATTATTTTTGAGAACTTTTTGGTGCTCTGTGCTTCCGAGAAATCTACCCTTACCTATTATCTTTTATTGATTAAACTGTGTAAAGCAATGTGTCTTCTTTTTCCATCAAATTATTATGCGATATATCTTTAACTTAATAAACTTTAGAAATTAATTCATTTAAAATGGCATTTTCTAATTATAAAATCTAGCAGTGTGTAAATTACATCATAACCACAGTAAAATGGCTGCCTACATGATTGCCATTTACTTGAATTTCAAACTGCTATATCTAAACAATTCTTTTAGCGTTATAAAAGGCTTAGCGATGACTTTAATATAAAGTGAACTTCTCATTAAATATCTCTTCCTCTTTACTTACTTCTCTTCTAGTTTTAGCATGATGTTTTTTTTTTATTTATGGTGAAGCACTAGAAAATGCCTAGAAAGAAATATTATAAAGTTATCAGTTCACTTTCTAACAAAAACTTTATGCATACAAATATTTGGCACCTTCTTTTTACTGTTCAACCGGTGCCTTGTAATTCCGGAAGTGACATCGACAACGCTTTTGGTAACCGATATGGACACTCATTTTGAACTGTTGCTTTAGCAGATGTTGGCTTTTCATGCAATCCATGACCAAGCTGAACAATATGCATCGGACTTTCTTCAAGATCATATGGATTTGTTGGATAAGTCATTGACATAGAATGAGTCTCCTTTGAGTCCGAAACAATTCGTTTCCTTGTGGGTGACAATGCTGACTTTCTTGGACGGATTTCTGGAAACCGTTTGTCCCTTTGGTATTGTGCATACACATTTGTATTTACGTGACCGACGTGGTCTGCACTGTTTTGATTCACATGATTTCTGAACACTTTATGAAACAGTGGCGACGCTCTCGAAGAAACCGTTGTATCATCACCGTCGTAACTAGTTGGTGATGCGGGTAGTAGTGCAAAACCTACATTTGTGGACATTCTATCATGGTCGGAATCGAAACCTTGAATGCGAAGATTGGGATCCACAAAAGATGTTCTAGAACTTCTTGCTGTTGTTTTTGTATGAACCGATTTTGTAGATTTCGACATGCCCGAATAAGAGCGCCGGTTTGATGCATTACTTGACCAAGCAGATAAGAGAGCTTTCTCACCTGGCGTTGAATTACCGCTCCTCGAAACCTGCTGCGATATTTTAACCCCTTCGGACTTTCGCTTGTATTTAGTGAATATTTCATCAACAGGTTGGGCACAAAGCGTGCTTAGCCATGTTGACTGCGTCTGGGCATCAATGTGAACAGTTTTGTCAATATTTCTCACAAAGTAGCAATCAAAGTTTTTATTTTGCGCTTTAGCCGTGGGTCTGCTAGATTTTGTATACTTGGACTTATATTTAGGGACAGAAATGTTATTTGGGATTTGTAGGCTCCGATTCATACTTGTAAATGTCATGAATGGTGGCTGATGATTAGGGGATTTGAAGTTCTGCCTGCGGTTCACGGTCGGCGTGGAGACTGGACATCGGTACGGATCCTCAAACCCTGGGTAAATACCCTGGGGAGACAACCTTGAAAAGCCGTCGTAGTCGGGTATTTCCATCGGATCATCTGGATATCCATCAATTCTGTAAGTAGGGGTCTTCATTTTAATGATCTGAAACAAGAAATTAAATATAACCAGACGCTATAATTTGATGGACAGGAAACATAATTTCCAGTTAACTGATATTCCCAAGCACTTTAAAAATGCCTCAGATTTGTTCTTGGAAGAAGTGTTATTATTGAAATATATATAATGCATACGGGTATTTGTATGATAATTTCTACAGTTCTAGAGAATAGGGTAAGCAATACATTGATGTATAGAAGTTTACGTTCAAGTAACTTCTTGCTGGGTACAATACATTGACATGCGGGTAAATGTAGATGTATCTACGATCAAAGGGTCAACAGAAATAGTCCATTAATATTCTTTACCGTTGACAGACGGACAAATTTTAAAAGGGAAGATAATTAGTCGAAAAGTTAAATTAGTTCGTCTTAGCAAATTGAAACGTTGAGGTACATACCTCGCAATATCGAGTTAGTGATTTCGAGTGTGTATCGTGAAATTTGAGCTTTATAAGTAACATGTACTTGAAATTAATGTTCTGCCTTATGAATTTCTAAAGATGACGAATATCCGTTGATATTGAAATTGACTCTTTTAATGTTGAAGGTTCCCTTTGGATACTGCGTTTTAAAATTGTACATAAAAATCAGAAAAACGCTCAATTCAGCATGGAAAAATTACATTATATTTTCAGTAGGTTTGGTCTAGAGGTGTGAGGCACAGGAGGAAAGCAATAGTGCACGTGTTAAAAATTTCTTTACAAATATTTTTTCATCAACAATGGTCTTTTTTTAATATTATAAGTAAATGTAGTAAATTCTTTATTTAAAGGTATATTTGATGTCAACCCTGTCTAAATGTGATATGATATCTCATATAACTCATAATATAATTAGGCTATGTCATACTGACCCGAGCGTTTGTTTGTCTGGCGGAAATTAATCCGCTCGGATTTAGAATATATATTTTATGTATCATTACGGAATATTTACATAACAACACAACCGAATGCAAAACGTATATCATATATAGGGTAGGTTTAACTTAAAACATTTATACCTGCAATTTAGAATATTCATGTCGCAATCTTGTGATAAAATTACGTCAATACACGTTTGAATTACAATTTATTGAAAACTAACATTGTTTTCTTTGACAAGGCGAGGTCAGTTATTTAAGATATAATGTAATACAGTAAACAGTTTAAACACGCAACCCAGACAATTTACAGACACGTTACATTTATATTTGTAATATCCCAAATGTTTATAGCAGGGGGACTTACCTAGAAGGATAGATTAAATCGTAAATTTAAGTGACTTCAGACGTCCGAGTTGCGAATCGAACCCCGGCCGCCACGGCAATAAAAAAATCTTCCTACTGTCTTGACCAATACCCCATAATACGTACTTCACGACCAGTAATTTTAACACTTCACGAGGGGAGATTATTTGTCGCGTTACTACGAAATTTAAAATAAACTTTGATTAACATTCTCTAAGCGTGCAGTTGAAATTCAAATGCATTCTATATTATTCGCTGAATTCTCAGTTTCGATAGTAACTCGCATCGGCATACCCGGCGCGCGTAAAAATGATGCACTTTTCAACATTTCTTAAAGTAGCGCTGCCTTATCTCCGGGAAAACTCTAATGTCCAAGAGGGCAAGGGCATCTTCCTTCCCGAAATCGTCGATGCCACTTGAAGACAATTCTTGGTCGTACTGGAGCTCTGTATTATCGATGATTACCGTTTCACTTGGTGTCTTGTCTTATCCCATGCAAAATTTAATGGCTGCCTTTAACTTGGCGTCGCCTGATGAAGTCATGGTTTTGAAATTTCGGTTTGTGAAAACGCTGTTAAAAATGTTTATATCTTTCAACCGGAAACACAGACAAAAGTAAAAATTTCCGGTATAAATTACGTTGGACAGCAGACTTTGCTAAAGAAAACGCATCAAATGCGGTAGTAATCACGAGGCATGCGGTTTGAGGACGCCAATGAGTTCCTTATGTACACGCAAAATGTTGTTTCGGCATACGATTTGGTTCAGCAATACCTACGCAAAATGGTTACAGAGACATAGAAGATGTAGAAGCGGTGATTACGTTGAAAAAGTGTGACTAAATTTAACGTTTTCATGACGACACTTGTTGTACGCTGGCGTGCTCCGGGTATAGACGTATATAGAGTATCATTTTTATTTTCTAGCAACAGTCTACGAACTTTCCTATCATCTCTCGTATAAATAAGGCAGTTTACTTCCGGCATCCCGTTACAAACCGAATGGAAACAATAGTAAAAACAATTAATTGTAATGTGTTTCGTAGCTTAATTGAAATCACCTTGATCCAAAATCACAAAGCCTCATTTCGAAGCACACAGCTCCGGCTATAAAGAATTGAACAAAAATGCTAAATTCTATACCACTTAGCGCATAAATTGCTACTTAGAGGAGAAACAAAAATGAAAATGTGCATAAATTTTACATCTTTTCGTGCGAGGTGCAAAACCAAACATTTGCAGCGGATTTCATGAAGACCTTTACTGGAGTTTGATCGTGAAGAGTTTTTAATTACACAGCCTATCCCCATTAATTTACTTTTCAAACCAATTTTTAATCGATCGAGAGGAAGACGGCAATTAAAGTACAGCTCTTTTAGATTATTTTGTATCTGAAGATTATTAAAGATTTTCCAACATAAAGATTATATTTATTTTATAATTATATGTTTCTTCAAATACCTAATGTGTATAAAACTTTACCTTAGATTATATCCAAGTAGTGTTGATACGATCGCATTCTGATACAAAAATGTTCATATTTACTCCATTTCTCCAATCTTTATAAGTAAATAAAATAATCATATTTAAAAAACTTCATAAAAAGTTAAAATAACACGATCGTATATTGTAAAATTAAGTAGTTATTATGCACCACCGTTTAAAATAATTGTCATCCCCCAATATAATTATTGTAACATGATAGTTATTTTTACAAACTGCTGGTTCACACAGTGTTTTTTCTTAAAGATTTAAAAGCTTTAACAATTGTACTCTGTACGTGATAGAGTTAATGTGTCTTTAACCATTTGGCGGAAATATTCTATTCTCTACGCATTTAATCCCACACTAATCTCCAACGTTAATAAATCTGAGTAGATTAGTATTAAACCTGTTAAACATGGATATATCTTATGATATATATCCACAGGTTCAAAGTAAGTTATCGGCTATAATATCTTTTCCCTATTAATTTCAATATGTCAATATTATGGCAATGAAATATTACTATTTCTTCCTCATATCAATACAATTCGTCCTTAAAATATATAGGCCATTGTGATACGATAGAATCAAGAGAAAAAAATATTCTCTTATCTCTTGAAATGGACCGTATATTTTGTAATTTATGTTTAATAACTGTCACCATACTATGAACTAGTATTTTTCATTTAGATTTTAGAAAATTACAAACAAGAAATCGTGACATGCTTAAAAGTAATTAAAGGGTATCTAACCCTTACATTGACTCACGTGGCGGGAGGAGAAGTGTACTTTTACCGTAACTGATACGTGCAATCAAAAATAAAAATAAATAAAACCCATATTTTTAACATTCTGTAGACACAACTCATCCTCCTGATAAGACAGGAGAACTGACTTTTCTCGTCAGAAATTGACATTTTAGTCACTTGTATAAGTGTAATGAGCTATGAAATATGATGTACCAAAAATGCAATTCATTTCAGGTGAGACATCTAAACAACATCAAACATTGAATTTTAAAAGCTTTTTTTAGTAAGGTTTACTTTATAGGTTACTGAAGCCACATTACCACTTCAACCACTTCTAAGGCCGTTCTCGGGCCAAAAGTTGAAGCACCTTCTGTCCTAAGCAGCAAGTTATAAATTTGTTTGTTTTTCATTGTTAGCATTTCAATTAGTAGCAAGGTTAAGTTTCCTATTTCGACAAGAATACAATTAAAAAGAATGAAATGTGACTACAGACGTTACATGCAGGTCTAAAAGATACTAAATTATAAAACCGTCAAGAAGCTTGTGTAAATATTTGATACTTAAAACTCTGGCATCGAGCGTCAATATTTCTTCTTTTGTGTGAAGGACTATTGAAGAGTCATTGACTTCAAAGTTTTAACGTATGGCTTTTGAGCTACCTCATTTATACAACATTTACATTGCTTTGTAATAGTTTCTTCCTTTGCTATTAGAAGTAAGAAACTTGTTCCGTTTTCAATCTAATATTAAAATTTTTAGATGAAAGATTCATTTTGCTTACAACTCTTGCGATATCAACAAACATTTGATTTGATTCTGGTGGTACGCCGGACTATCAAGATGTTACAAACTCCACGGTATCCCTTAACTGAATACAATAAAGTTTCAAATGCTTATTTTTTTAGAATTCCCTTTTTCGCTCCTAACAATTGAGACGGAGACATGTTTACACAATAATTATACCGATGGTATTATGTTAAATGAACACTGCTTTACGAATCTTTCCGGATGAGGCGGTAACTGCTGCAGTTTATATCTCAATTTGGTTTACTATGAACCTAGTCTTTAGATGTGAACATTCGAAACAATGACCCCTTTTGTTTCCTTTTCACTGTAAATTACATACTGAATCAGAATATCGAATGAAAAACAAGAAAACAGAAATTTAGTTTCGGGAATTTGAATTGTCCTCCTTTATTCCAATAGATGGATACCTTGTTGTACCTGATCTTTGTGTTTTCAATTACACCCACATACATGTCTTGGTAACCGCTTTATCTTGTATTCATACAGCTTTTATGTGAAGCAAAAGCGTTTTCATTTCAAAGATTAATGAAAAAACTCAAATAGAAATGAAGCTGTTTCAGTACTAATATTTACCTATTCTGTATGCTCCTCAATATCTGCGCATTGTATCATTTATCTCCTAGCAACGTTTTATTCAAAACGTTTTCCCTGTTTTATACAAAATTGACCGGGAAACGTTTCTGAAATATGAACATGCGAATGTGTATTGAAGCCGGTTGTTAACAGTTTTGTACAAATCTTTCGAATCCGTATTTTTGCGAACGTCTTGTGGGGTTATGTTTTCTTCAAGGTGACGTTTCTGAACAGTCCGGTAGATATCCAGAGGTCAAAGGGTGTGGGAAGGTAAATTCAAAAAGTCCCGAATGAATCTATTTTGGACAGCCTTGCGGGTTTTAGAGAAAACTACCAATATATGGAGCACATAAAATGCAAAAATTTGCAATATAGGTTTTATTGCAATAGCTTATTGTATTAGCGCTTGGGACACTTGCTGCTGCAAAACGACCATTTACAAGCTTTGACGTTCCCATCCAGTTCCTTTTATGTCCATCTATTTTTGACGAGGTACATCTTATAAGATTCTTTCCGATTGGTTTCAGGTGCAGATAAGAATATCCGGCTGGAGGGTAACTATTTAGGCGGTAATGAGGCTTTGAAGTTTCCCAGCACCGGTGAAATCCAAGAAAATTCCAGTCCGTTACAAATAAAAATTCTCAAAAAAACCCAAAAAAACCCGCTGTTATATAGGTTTCGTTTTCTGACCTGTTTCGTCGGACCTTTAATTGTGTTTCTCTTGATGATCTACCTTCTGCAAAGGCATTAAGCTTATGCTTGTATATAGTTCCGCAGGTTTTCTAAGTTTTATGGTTATCTTACATGAGCATTTTTGTGTTTCATATGTGACAGTTGTGCTTTTCATAACCACTGCGTTTGTTGAGTTTTCGCCTGACGGTGTCACTTATATTTACAATGTCCTGTGACATTTTGCATGGGATGAAGAGTGAGGTTTGTGCTTAAACGTTCAAGCAGTGATTTTGCAACTGATCGTTCTAAAGTGGCGGTCCACAGTGTTTGTTGAATTGCTCGTTTTTTACTCGTAATCTATATTTTTACTTTATCCTATATGTATTTTAGTGTATATATTGATCGGCTGTATTGATGCAGTTTGAGGGAGCTGCGTTCTGGGCACGTAGTTGTTTGTTCTATTCAGTATACATCCTTGTTGTTTTGAGAAAAATTGAAATTTTCTTAAACTTATGTGTCATAACAAGAAAAAAAAGCAAATAAAACATAGGACACAACAGGTAAAACTAATTTGAAGGAAACTCGTGTACCATTCATAAAAAAAAAGAAACCTAAAACATGCGTAATGCAAAGTCTCATATTTCATGTCTAAGCTTCTTGGCTAACAGAATATAGAAATAGTAAATGTTTTTTTCCTGTATTACTAATCATTTTCTGTATTAATAATCAGTTCCTACATTAATAATCAATGAAGTTTTCAAGTAGAGCAACACTTACGACCAGTTGTAGAGTGTACATAAAGTATACGTGGCTTTCCCTGTTGAATATTCATCCTTGCTTTTTTTTCCACTTTACCCTAATACCCGACACTTTTACCTATCCCTCACCTCCCTCTCCTTTTCTGTATTTTACATATGATTAAAAAATAAACTTATTAGATTTTTTAAGCAACCTGCCTATAATGTCTTCCGTTACAGTGTCTTTCTGTTGTGGGTCTACTTTGCGATGCAGGGCTTTTTGGTTGTGTTTGGGGTGCTCTGTGCTTCCAGGAAATCTATTCCTACCTTTTATTTTTGAAAGTACCCGCTTGGACTACATTTAAACTTGTAAACAAAGTGTTGGCTGAATGGCGAATATGTTCATAGTAAACGTCAATAAAGATCTAAAATATTAGAAACGATGTGAAACGTATTATTTCAGCCTTTATGAATACGTAGATAACACAGGCTCACAGCTGAATTTAGTTGAAATCCGCTTCTGTCGAATGCGATATGCATGTAGTGTCTACCAGCATCTTGATCGCCATATGGAATCCAAGCCGCCCTTTAACGGGCTCACATGCTGGCAAAACCTCAGTCAGCCAGTCAAAATCTGCAAGCATTTAAGCACGTGATATGGTTCGAACCATGTATTCTGGAAAGTCAACATGACAAGTTAATATATTATTATAATTTTTATTATTTACCAGATTTTTATAGCGCCCTTTTCATCTATAAAATAAACGTTCAAAAGCGCTGTACAAACTACATATCACAGAATGATATGGACACACGATACAACACACAAAATATATCTAAAATATATATTAATATATATGTATATTAAGCATAAACAGGTTCACAAATTATGGTCTATAACCTTTAAATGGATGAAAAGTCACAAACACTTGTGTAATATCCAAAAAATGTATACAACTTTGCAGGCATTCTTGCGCATAAGTACACTTAAATTGTATTGTAAACGCACGTCACATAAAATAGTTAACTGAATTACATATTACACTATTTGATACCGGAAAGATCAACAGCCTTCAGCCTGCTAATTTCTTAAATGGACTGGTCTTTCTTTCAATTTGGACAGAACCACTTATTAATCAAACGGGTGTTCACTGAAAATTTATCGACTGATAGCGAACAGTGCAGGCCATGATCAACCTGCATGGATGTGCAGGCTGATCTTGACCTGCACTGGCCGCAAAAGCAAAATCGCTTGCAACCAGCAGGCTAAAGGTTAACAATAATATTACAGTTTATCTTATACTTTTCTTTTAATAAACTGTAGTATTTTCTGAAAATAAAATTAATGATAATTTTCATGAGAAATCTCTAGGACAATGAAAATCAGCCTGACAAGTGTATACCTACACGATAACAGAAACATTTAAATCGGCGGTCATTTTTAACAACATTTTTTTTTTTGTTGGATTTAACGTCGCACCGACACATGATAGGTCATATGGCGACTTTCCAGCTTTAATGGTGGAGGAAGACCCCAGGTGCCCCTCCGTGCATTATTTCATCACGAGCGGGCACCTGGGTAGAACCACCGACCTTCCGTAAGCCAGCTGGATGGCTTCTTCACATGAAGAATTCAACGCCCCGAGTGAGGCTCAAACACATATTGGTGAGGGGCAAGTGTTTTGAAGTAATTTTTTTAACAACATTATAGCGTTTCATAGTCATGGTTAAACCAAAAAATATATTAAAACAAATTAAAACTATTTAAAACTAAGAATAAGGCAATTATAAATGATGTTAATGATTAAAATGGATTTAAACACGGAAAATCCAAGTAAAAATGATTACAGGTTACACTATTCGGACAAAATGTTTTCAGACGAACATGTATAACACATGAAAGAAAGGTTTTCCGCCATTTTCTTGACTAAAGACAGTTCTAACTTTTCAAAGTCATACACATCTGTGTTTTTATTGTTTATCAAGAACAGCAAATGGTTTCCATTATTTTGGTCGTTTAAAGAAAGTTTCTGAAGACAGTCCATTCTCACCTTTTCTACCACTTCATCTCCATGCAAATCGTTTCTTTTGATAACATCTATGTCCACTTGCGTACGAATGAAGAAAAAGCTTTTCCCTTCTTTGTTAAGAGTTTGTGTTAGCCATTGATCGTTTTCAGTGACTCTTTGAGAGGACAATATCAGAAAGAAGTCGTAGTCTGTGTACATTAAAACCCTTTCTTTATACTTCTCTTTTGGAAATGACTTTGTTCCAACACCCGGTAGGTCCCAAAGAATAAGATTTCGATAGTGTGGATGCTGATACGGTGTTGGTTCTTTAGTAGTTTCTACAACATCTTCTTCCGCGTACGATTTATCTCCCCTTTTTACATTTCGGAATGCATTGATGAAGCAAGACTTTCCAGCACCCGCCTCACCAACCACAGCAACATTAAATGCATTAAGACATCTTCCTTTTGGTTCTTTTTGAAACTTCACTTTTACATCGCTAATATCTGGAAAATGTTTACCATGTATGTCATTTACTTCTTTTGACAGCTTTCCGTTACCCATATCCTGAAAGAAAGATTTTAGCTCCAAAGTCATATACATCCATTTAGAAAACAAGAGGGACATCATGGCCATTATTGTGCATGCCCGACTACCATTAGGCTTAATGACAAGTTGAACATCAAGGCCAAAAGGCTTATTTTAGATATAACAAGCTCATGATATGAATGCAGATACAACTTTGAGAGGTTAAGGTATACTATAGTAACAGGTGTTACATTCCAATTTAATTAACCCGCCCGCTTAGCTCAATAGGGAGAGCGCAAATCTACGGATCGCGGGGTCGTGAGTTCGATCCCCGGGCGAGGCGTATGTTCTCCGTGACGATTTGATAAAAGACATTATGTCTGAAATCATTCGTCCTCCACCTCAGATTCATGTGGGGAAGTTGGCCGTTACTTGCGGATTTGTACTGGTACAGAATCCAGGAACACTGGTTAGGTTAACTGCCCGCCGTTACATAACTGAAATACTGTTGAAAAACGGCGTTAAACCCAAAACAAACAAACAAACATTCAAATTACAGTTCGATTACTAGGTCATCCGTGTTTACACGTTTACAACCCAAAATCTCCCTACTTACAAAAGAACCTTCTACTTTTTTTATTACGTCTTGTTTTAGCTTAAGCTCACGTTTTTCTTAAACAAGACACACTAAAATTTGGAACCCTGAGTTAAGGTTACAAAACGCAATCTTTAATGTTTACAAACATGATGTTTACGCAAACGAACTGTATATATATTGTCCGTAAGTATTGACCTGGCACTCATTAATTTTCGCCAATATTTTCTGGCGTTTTCGTTAATTTACGCAATATAAGTATCATGAAAGTATCTACATTACTAAAGTAACATGTAAAGTTAACCGATGACACGGTGGTGTAGAGGTAAGTTGTCTGACTTCTACGCACGTTACCACGAGTTCGAAATCACTTACTGAATTGAGTTTTTTTCTTCAATTTAATGTATTCCAAGAGCTATACTTCTTTGATGTATTGTATTGTTATCGTTTATATTATTTTATGTATCATATTTCATGAATTTTAATTCTTTTCTCTTGTTGTATTTTTTTCTGGAACGCTGGTGACAGATAGTTTGTCTTTTTATCTAACATACTTTTAAAACAATTTTATTCCACTTTTTACAACGGGTAAATATGATTACACTTAATAAATGAACCATAAATATCACGAAACGTTTGATCAAATGAGAAATAAGTCTGCATATAAAATTTGGGGAAAAAAGATATGGTAAAACGTAGGACTCGAACCCACAATCCTGATATTGACAGGTAAACGCTTTGTCCGCACAGCTACCTGCACATGTGACAATATATCAGTTAGGAATTATATATGTAATATTTAGTTATATCGCTATTTATGTTCGGTCACCGAAAATTAATTTACGGAAATATACGGAATATTCATGAGTGTCAGGTCAATGCTTACGGACAATAACTATTGCGCAGTCAAGGGCGCATAACCGCTCAATAAATTGTCTTAATTTTAAGCAACAATCAATATTGTTGTAAATATCATAGGTGCATCATTTAACCGTTTCTAAATATTGAATATCTACAACATGATTCTGTACGTTTTAAAATATATAATATTTAAACTGAAGATGGTTTATGCTGTTATTAAAGTAAATACACTGGCTACTTTGAATTAACGGATTCTACTGGCTTCATATGCAAACGGGAATAGTTTTGCCGGAACCAGATTTTAGCTAAATTCGATTATTTTTTCTCTCATCTAAATGTATTTAACTAATGTAGCTGTTGTTAATTCATTTTTGTTTGCGGAATAAAAAACATGATAGAATATTTCAGAAAAATAATATCAATAAAAAAATCTGCCGCCAGTTTCAGTGTTGGAATTTCGCATAATCAAAATGTAATGCAATCACTTTTTTAAATCTATCAAGTTTTTACATTACGTCATGTTCGCAAATACCGTGCATGAGGTCAAAATGTGTAAACATTTGACCAAACACAAATGGAAAAAAGTGTCCTAATCTAGAATATTACTACGGAAGAGCATTAGTGCCAGGTGTATGTTATTTATAAACTCGAAATTTCGAGTTACTAAGTCGAAATTTCAAGTTAATATCGAGCTAATATCTCGAAATTTCGAGTTACATAATTCGAAATTTTGAGTTAGCAAGTCGAACTTACGAGAAACTAAGTCGAAGTTTCGAGTTACTAAGTCGAGATTTCGAGTTATTAAGTCAAAATTTCGAGCTACGTATCTCGAAATTTCGAGTTACTAACTACAGTAGCTTACGTTGATGTATAGGTCCTGGCCAAGATTAGGTACCTGGTATATCCTTCGGGTAGCCCTATAGGGTCATATGATTAAGATGACCGGGCAGCGTTTGCTCAATAAAAATATCACTATTTAAACCGTTTAAGTCTAGGAGGTTTTCGACCTAGTTTCCATATGGCAAGGAAATATAGACATACCCTACATGAACGTGCAGTAATGAGTTTGACCAAGATTGGTTACCTGGATAGATCTAGATATTAAGGAAAGGTCATAGAAGGTGACCGGGAAGTATTCAAACTTAGAATATTTTACCATTTTGACCATATCTGGAAGGTTTCCGACCTTGTTCGAGCTCCTAACACCTGAACATACTATACATGTAAATGAAGGTATATACAGATTTGGAGTAGCTCTGGAGGCTATGGGGTAAGTCATACATTGATTATGGTTTATGTTCAAGTCGCTACATGTTGGGCATAATCTATTGATGTGTAGAAATAAGATGATTCCGCTTCGAAGAGTCAAAAGTCGTCCATTGCATTTTTGGCCTTTAACAGACTGGCAGACATTCAAATTTTGCTGATAAAAGGGCAAGGTAAGTTATTAACATGAAATTTCGACTAAGTATCTCGAAATTTCGAATGAAGTAACTCGAAATTTCTCGAAATTTCGAGTGAGTATCGCAAAATTTCCAGTCAAATATTTAGAAATTTCAAGTTAGTAACCCGAAATTTCGAGTTAGTATCTCGAAGTTTCGAGTTAATAGATAAAACGCACCTGGCACTAATGCTCTTCCGTATATTATAAAGTTTGTATATTACTTGTTTATAAAAGTCAGGGTTTGATATTGCTTTTTGCAGAAATGTCTATTATAAAATTTTCAAACCAAATCACAGTTGCAACAGTAAAATTTAGTAAAATATTTCCGCAGTTTATGATAACGGTGGCCACGCTGAAGAAGATTATTGTTATTAATAAGTGACTGCGTTCATTGAGATGTTCAATATTACCACTGCCCAATTGGAATTCTTACATTCTGTCTAAATGTGTTTAGAATTGGTGAAGGAATGGAACTGTTGCTGCAGTGTAAACACAGTTAAATACGGCATGTCAATTATTCCTGACCTATTGATTTGATAATACTCTTAATCAAACTTGAACAAGATCTTAATGTCGTTAACATTCTTTCTAAATACGTGATCTAGCATTGTGTAACCATTGTTGAATATGGCATATTTAACAAACTAATTGCGGACGGACGAACGACAGACATTCGTCTATACTGGAAGCTTACCATGAGTACATTGTATTCAGGTGAGCTAAACAGCAGTACAGCATTTTTACAGTCTATAGTTGTTGAAAAGTAGTGTTCACTTTATAGTAAAGGCAGCTGGTAGTAAAATGTTAAAAAGCATTATCGACGTAAGGGAGACACCTTGGTCAATTTTAAGAAAAGAAGTAGTTCTCGATCTTTGCCCTTTCTATGCATATTATAGTACAATATACAATATTTATACAACTTTAAAATGAACTGTTTTTAATATAGTTCTAAAACTTGATGAATGATTGTACCGTTGTTCTGAATTTACAGAAATATACCAAGTAATTATGTGTACCGACAAACCATGATATTTTGCCAATATCCTTAAAATTACTCGCAACATATTTAGAAGTTACTGCCGAATTTTACACAGAGTCCAAAAGAAATTAATGTAATATATTTATTTTTCTACCAGAGTCGTAAAAAGACACGCATGTTATATTGAGTAAATTTCTATGTCAGAGATTTATCGGTTTGGTTGTAAAGTCAACATCAAAATATACCCTTACATCGAAATCCACTCAAAATAATGTAAACCATGTTGTTATATCAGTCAAATTGTAATGTAAGTGTGGAAAATCGTATAAGTTGTTATTCTCAATAATTTTACAGATATTGATCAAATGTGTAGTTATGTATCAAAACGTTTGATGGTTAGATGTTAGTGATTTTATCATTAGCAGACATGCACAAACGTCCAATAGAAATTTCGTACATGTCATTTTAGTCGCAGATCTACCTACGATTTTCACTGAAATGCTCGTAATGAATATTTGACTTTGTTTTAACATATTCTTCAAGACGTGAACCATTTCTTGCTGTTTAACTATACATTAAACCTACGCACTTTATTTCTTACAACAAACTTTTGAGGACAGACTTGTCTGGTCCCTAAAATCTTCTTCATTTACATAATGACTTCTTTTCATGTGAACGTTACATTTCGGGTTCATATTTGAAAGTTCTCATTAAAACACTGGAAGTTAAAAGGATATGCTTTATTGGTTTTTGCTATATGTTGCAAATCCGAATCACGCACTTCACAAAGAGACTTAATGCGAAGCAATTAAAGAAATTAGGAAGTCAAAAGTTGTATATTTTGCGATAAACAAGGGTTGGCACGCTGACCGGTGAGAGAGCATTATAACGTCAATTATGACGTCAAATAACAGCACAACATCCGGTTCATTACTACTAGGAGTATAATTTCTATAATAATGTTTTAATGAGCATGTTACAATGAAAATACAATATAGACTATGCATTCTTGTGGTTTATCGTCTGATTTACCACAGTTCATGTTCATATGCGTGGATATTTGATGTGCATCCGAATACCAAACGATAAACAACGCGAAAGCAGTACTGAAATTATAATAGTCAGAAACACGTTAGTTGTAATAATGATATGCAGTGTTTGACTTTGCAGTAGAAATCCCAAGTTTTGTGACATGAAAACGAATCGCTTCAGTTTCTAACACAGTTTGCGTGTTAAATATATTATATTCTATCGTTGAATAGGTTGCATACTTTCAACAAATACTATTTGCCTTTGACAAATGTTAATTAGCAGGCATTGTTAAATATTTCTCTTTTTTTAATATTCACGTACAAAAGCTGCTTTTCAATGGGAATAACATTTCCGTGTTTTGTCCACTGAGAGAGGTCCCTGAATCAAAGTTGTATTAGTGTAAATTGTTACAGCAAAATGATTTAGGTTGTCGCCTCATTCAAATGCATCAGAAATTGATGGTGATTGTGACAGCATTTCCATCATCTGCTCGTTTAATGTGTGTGCGTCTTCAGAAATAGCCCTTAGAAGACTAGTCAGGCATCCGACACAGACAGCATAGGAAAGGCCTGCAGCTATTACACTGCCAAGTATAGGGACAGCAAATTTCACCACATTTTCAGTACCTTTGGAAATAGCAACTGATGCACAGAGTCCAGTAACACTTTTTACAGATGCTGAAATTATGAAACTTTTAAGTTCTAGTTTTTTCTTTAGTAGTTCGACTGTTGTATCCAGCGCTAGTGCGTTGTTTTCCATTGTCTGATCGTCTAAGCCAAATTGTTTCTTGAAGTCTGTAGCTGCTCCGAAAAGAATCCCAATGTCAACAGCGACACCAATACCCGGAACAGGAACAGCAGCACCAGCGGCCGATGCGATTGCATACAAAAATATTCTTTTCTGTAAAGCTGTTTGTTTTGCTTTTATGACATCTTTTGTCAAAACAGTTAAAGAGAGGACAAGAGCCTCACGTTTTTCTGCCGGAAAAGTTTCGATTAACCTTGTTGTTAGCTTATCGAAGTCGTAGGTGGTTGACTTTTTATTGTTTATCAAGAAAAGTTTGCTTTCTACCTCACAGAATCCATCTGCTTTCAATTTCTTTAAACAGTCATCACGAACCTTTTCTACGACTTCTGTTTCTTTTAAATCATTTCTTTTCATTACGTCTACATCAATCTGCGTGCGAACAAAGAAAAATCTTTTCTTAGCTTTGGTAACCTCTTTAGCTAACCAATGATCGTTTTCTGTAAATCGTTGCGATGACAGAATAAGAAAAAAGTCATACTTTTCGAATTTCACCTTTTTCAAGTACTCCATTTTCGGAAATGCTCCAGTTCCAACCCCAGGCAGGTCCCAGAAGACAAAATTCGGATGCTGAGGATGTTGATATGGTGTTGGCTCTTTTGTTGTTTCTACGACATCTTCCTCTGCAAACAATTCTTCGCCCCTCTTTACATTACGAAACGCATTGATAAAACACGATTTCCCAACACCAGAATTGCCAGTAACAGCAATATTCAATGGTATAGTTTTCCACTTGTTATTCTCCGAGTCCAAGTATTCATGCAACTTACGTAGACCTCCTATTTTAAATGCCGTTTTTATAGCGTTCGCGTGTTCCTCTGATAGCTCCTCTTGGTCCATATTCTGAAATATTTACATTTACTGTATGTTTCGTATAGAAATAAAAAAAACGCATAACAGATTCAGTGCAGTGCTATTCCGCGAGATGACACGGACGGTCTGATTCATTCGCAATAAACTTAAACAAAACGGCGTCGGTCGATTTCTTTTTTTTTTCAAAAATGGACGCCTACATTGTAAAAAGGACGTCAAATTATAGGTAAAACGTTTTTCTATCTGGCGGTAAATATCAAAATGGACGGAATGGATATGACGTTATGACATTTTACTGGATTCAACGTTATCTATAACGTGCGTAGGTATTTTGGCGGTAACAAGATCGATAGGCATATATTTATTTTGATTTTCTAATTCACATGGGAAGGAAACATTTTTTTTTTGTAAGTTGTAAAAAATAAGGATTGAATGTTATTTTTTGTGCGTTTAATAAACCATATCGGGAAATATTACAAATCATCCAAAAATCGCTTAACATGATTCATTGATTTGCAAAAAGTTTAAAATTGGATTTTTTAAAACCGGTTTTGCATAGCGATTACAACTGTTCTCGAGATCGAGTACAAGTGTGGAACTGCCAGCATAATAGATGTACATATCCGGATATGAATTATGTAAATCAATTAAATATAAGAAACAAATGTATTCTATAATATTACCGCTTTCATGTAATTTATCGCCGCATAAGTCCATTTATTCTTCACTTCTTGTAATCGTGTAATGCAATCTTATGACAAGATAAGCTATACATTATGTTTATTTAGTTTGATATCGGATTTCAAAGTTAGACTGACTGATAATACTCATTCTTTTGATAGTGCGTGTGAAAATTTATGTCTGCACTTTCTATCTTATACTTAAATAGACTACATCTTAATGATTCTAACCCTTATTTCTGACGCCATATTATATCGCATAAAACATGTGTAAAGGCAGATTGATATCGATTAGATGTATTCATAATAGTCTCTTGAAAGATCATGCCATATTTCATAAAATATAGTGATAAAACAATCTCATTTTCCTGTCTAATATGTTATCCGCGCAGTCTGTTCAGGGTCCATGCTGTTCGCTTTCAAAGCCTATTGCAATTAAAGAAACCGTTAGCGAACAGCATGGATCTGGTCTGGATCCATGCTGGTCGCAAATGCACTATGTTGGTTTTCTCATGGTGCGGCTCAATTATTATTATCTTTTTTTTTTGCTTTTGAAATTTTGAAATGTTGTTAATGTATATCGCTTAATTTCAGAAAAGTACTTCCAGTGTTCTTTAACATAATGGCTAAATAGCATAAGACGGGTTATCTATTATGTTCAGTATACATGTAAATTGTTATAATTCATTTTTAACGTTTATGTTGAACAAAATCAAATGACTGAAATGATTAAAAGACTTACCTTACCTATCCAAGCAAAAATACAAGGAATGAAAATTAAGTTTGTCTGTGCTGTCGATCTGATTACATTTCAAACTAAATATGTAAGCTTTAACTGATAAAAAGTTTTGTGCTGATTTGATTTTATCCACGTTTTGTGTCAACTTGAAGCCGTAGTCAGTATCTGATATCAAACATATTATCGACCACATATATATGTTTAAAGATATATCCTGGCGGAGAATTTTCTAAACTTTTGCTTGCATGTTCTTTAATATAATATTAAAATGAAAACAAACCTCATAACTATCGATCGCCATGTTAATTTTTGTACTTTGTCTGCATTTAGAACACCACTTTTTTGCATTTACGCAATAAAAAGGGTGAAAATATATGTTATCAAATTCATACAATTATCGTATGAAATATCTATATTTACTTTATAATAGAAATGTCAAATAGTAATCTTCAGAGATCCTTGTTATATGTGTTGTCCATGTATCAGATCTGGAATAGCAGATTTTCCAGGTAAAATATAAATGTTTTTGTAAATAAAATCCTAATGCGAAGAATCGTACACATTTCCTTGTAAATATATATCTATATGTAGGTATAATCGGACACTGGAAAAAACACTCAAGGTCACCCTGTTTGTTTCTGCTGAGCTTTATAACATTGAATTATCCCGCTTTATTTGATAAATTAATATTTCATTACACATTCTGCCTATGGGCGATTTCTACTTTTTAAGAAAATACCGGTAATTGAATACATTTTCAATCTTCCCATCTGACAATTTCTTCTGTGAGTAATGGCCATTTTCACATGCTGGTGACACAAGTCATGCCGGCTTCTTGCTATCTTTTTACTGCTATCTTTTTACACTATTGTATTTGATAAAACCTAGTCACTTGTTAAGTAACTCATATCTGGCATGTAACATTTTTGAGTTAAATTGTTTCTTACATCTTAAAGTGATCAGCTCACTGAGTTCCAGTGACCTTTACCCTGCTAAATTTCTAAAATGGACTGGTCTATCACTCAATTTGGGCAATAATAATTTATTATTCGAAGAAACTTTCGCTGAAAATTTACTGATTGGTCAACACAGGCCGCAAAGACTGAATATCTTGCGGGCAGCATGCTAAGGGTTGAATTACCCACATTAACATCTGTTTGGTGAAAGTGAATGTGCAAAGCAATGTGCACGCAGTCTGGCAACTCCTGGATATATCTTTAAGGAAAGAAATGGCTGTTTTAAAGGAATTGTATCACTTTCCTTCAGTACTTACTGCTCTTCATTCTCAACAATAGTTAAAACAATCCCTTACTGGCTAGATAATAGTATTTAAAGACTTTTTCATAAGTATCGTCAAAGTGTTGACGGACAACACGTATGTTTGCGTTAATATTCGCGAACATCTCCTCGTCAAATAATTTTGATTTTACCATCCACTCAGGCTTCACAGCTCTATGATATCTTTCTAGAGGGTTTTTCACAGCGCAATAAAGCGTCTGTAACGTAACATTAATGTGAAGAAAGTTCGCCAGTCTGTAAGTTTCTAGTATGGTATTGTTCTTCAGATCTTCATATACCAGAACATGGACCGGCTTCTTGTACCGTGTCATCCAGAACAGGGCCATATCCTTCCAGCGTTTAGAAGAGAATTTGACAAATCGTCTCCATCCTGAAAATAATTCGCAAAATGGCAAATTTATACACAATATCTTTGGTAAAATATCTCTTTTAGTTCATGGCTTGATGCGGTGCTAAACACAGGTGTTTGAAGCTCAATCAACAAGTAAATGAAGTATTGCCATGCAATACAAAGTCCCCTACTGGTAGGCACCTATTTTTTTCTACTACAGTATAACATAATGAACTGATATCTGTCAATGATGTATAAACAATATTTTACAATATATATCATATGTTATAACAAAACACTTGGATTAAAATTTGCATGTATAAAAACCTACAGTTGTTTTTATATGGATTTTTTTGGCCAATTATAAATTAAAAGGTTATCATACAAGTTATTTATAGTATTATAGTAACAGCAAAGGGAAATTAATCCTGAAAAAAATTCTATGATAAGTCCACACAAAACTCTTTACCAGGTAGAGATAGGTCAGAATACACCTAAAAATTCGATGTAACATGCATGTTGTACCACAGAAAGGTGGTCGTGATTTTTCCCTACGGCCAGTAATAAAAAAGTAACATTATAATCTATTTATAGTAAAGCAAAGGGACGTAATTCTAAAATCAAGGGTGCCTCATGGTGGTGAACATTTGTGCCAAGTTACATCAAAATCACTCCATGCATGAAGAAGAAATGCTCCGGACAAAGTCATTTTTGTATCTGACTTTTGGCCTCTAAGTGTGACCTTGACCTTAGACCTAGGGCCCGGGTTTTGCGCATGACATGTTGTCTCATCCAGGGGAATATTTGTACCAATTGATATTTAAATCCTGTCTTGCATGACAAAGTTATAAACCGGGCAGGAAAAAAATCCTACTGACGTTTGATTTCTAAGTATGACCTTGACCTTTAAGCTAGGGTTCTGGGTTTTAGGCATGACACGTCATCTCATCATGGGGAACATTTATGCCAAATAATATTGTAATCCCTTGATGGATGACAGAGTTCTGGACCGCACAGAAAAAAATGCCTATTAACGTTTGACCTCCAGCTGTGACCTTGACCTTTGAGCTAGGGGTCCGGGTTTTGACACGTCGTCTCATCATGGGGAACAATTGTGCCAAGTAATATTAAAACCATTGACCCCCAATTGTGACCTTGACCTTTGAGCCAGGGGTCCGGCTTTTGCGTACGACACGTCGTCTTATCATGGGGGACATTTGTGCCAAGTGATATTAAAATCCTTTAATGAATGACAGAGTTATGGACCGGACACGAAACAGACCCTGTTCATGCCATGTTAACATTTGACTGCTAAGTGTGACCTTGACCTTTAAGCTAGGGGTCTGAAAGTTGTGCACGACACATTGTCTTATTATGAGGTACATTTGTGCCAAGTAATATTAAAATCCCTTCATGGATGGGAGAGTTATGGACCAGACAGGATAAAAGCCCTGTTGACATTTGACCTCCAACTGTGACCTTGACCTTTGAGCTTGGGGTCCGGGTTTTGCGCTTGACACGTCGACTCATCATGGGGAACATTTGTGCCGAGTAATATTAAAATCCCTTCATGGATGACAGAGGTATGGACCGGATACGAAATTGCGGACGGACGGACGGACGGACGAAAGGACGGACGGAATGAGAGAATGACGGAAAAGCGCATTCCTATAGTCTCCGAAACTGGTTTTCAACCAGTAGGGTACTAATAAAAATGTATAATTATGCAGGTTAGAGCTCATGGTTTATTAAGTGGGTGGGATATTATAATGCATACATTCAAGCGCCTGTGTGTTAAGTAAAGTTTTGTTCTAATAGGCACATTACCAGGTTATACGCAGTCTATGATTCTGCATAAATAAAAGACATTAAAATCAAAGTCTCATATAAGACAGATAATAATACTAACATATGAGTAGATTTTCATTAATTTTTAGTTATTAAATATAATATAAATAGAGAATACTCCATTGTTCATTGAAACAATTTCATAAGTAGCACAGCCACGAGTGAAATTCGACTGAAGTATGTCACTTGACAAAATAATTTGACTACAGTTTATTATCATTTGATTACAATATATCAATTTACTAAAATTTATCGTTTGATTAGAGCCCTTACTACAACAACGAAAAGAAATATAACTGTGTTTTTTTCTACCGCAAATGTTGCTGAAGTAAATGCCAAAGAGTACAGAACGGAAACACCCGGATAATCAGTAGAATAGATAAAATATGTTAAATTATGATCCCAGTTTGCCGTGGCGGTATTAATGTCGCAATAATACAAAACATGGAAACGTGCATTAAAGTATGACCCACCTAATGGTAACCAGTTTTTGACCAATTTCGACGAAAAAATACTTTAGACTATTAACATGGTCGGCCTAATGTACACGAAATATCATGTAGACCAGATTTTAATTAGACGAAGTGTCTTTCGAACAAATGTCATGGAAGCGAATATTTCAAATGTTCCAAACAATGTTACAGCAATATAACGTATCCAGTGAGAGACTTGCCAATGTGCAAAAGTTAAACAACGTTTACCGTGTCGTTTTATTATGAATTTTGTATAATTCATGATATTTCCTCAAGCTCAAGTACAGATAATTTTCAAAGTGATGACCACTGTCCAAAACGTTTGCAGAGAATTTATTGTACCATCAATTTTGATAAAAGAATCTTCAAACTATTGGTAAACAATTATAAAATACAAAATAAAACTGTGAATATCATTTTTTTTTCAAGGGTGCCTCAAGTAATAGGATTTAATGAGACAGAATTCTAAAATTAAGGTCGAGTCCTGAGAAACTATTTTAAATTCTGCTAATTTCATTCAAAAATAACCTCGGGGCAGAAGTAAAACCTACCTACATTTCTTCCATAATATGTAATCTAAAGAGTAAAGGCAGAATAGAGAACTTTTACGGCATGTAACTCCGTATTTTCAAAGATGTCTCACTCTGCCCCCTTCTGTTTCAGAGGTAAATTCACTTTTAACAGCAAGAAATCACTTTTGTACAATAAATCAATAATAAGTAAACACTAGAAAAAAGAAAAATAAGAAAAAAAAAATGGTCCCAGTGTGGCTTGTACCTATGTCCCCTGAAAAATTTATATGTCAAAGTAGGTTTATTGTAGGAACGGAATACTGTTCAAAAGGAGGTACACTATCCTTAAGTTTGATCAAGGACAGAGTTTCAAATAAGCTTAGCTTTCTACTTAACATCTTGTAAAGGAAATATTGTTTAAACCAAGTTTGATCAATATTCTTCAATAGGTTATCAAACCTAACCATTTATATGTTATCTATCAGTATGAAATTATCTTTCAGGCTCTAGTTCAATATATAAAAACAACGGACTCCGAATTCTAAATGGATTAAATCTGTACTTGGTTTGAGTCAAGGCAACTTAGTGGTTGCAATTCAAAACACCGGACGCGGGGATGGTTGAAATAAACAAAGAAAATGAACAACTCACTGTTACTACTATATGCCGTCTGGCGTGCAAATCCAACTTTTCCTCCTTTTACACGATTGAATTCCGCTAAAATTGCGTCGAACGGATTTCTTAGAATAAAAATTGCTTGCGCAAATTTCGTATTTGTAGGACATCTTTTGCGCTTAACAAGATCAGTTTGCTTATGTGTTTTCACAACAATAACTCCAGCCTTTGTAGGACATCGCCTTGAGCCTACAAAATGTGCCATCGGGTCATTGTACAAACTGCCAGTGAATATTCCTGAAACAGAAACGTGACTGTAATGAATATTAGCCTTGTTTCATCCATGCAATTAAAATTTGAGCCGCGCCATGAGAAGAACTTAGTGCATTTGCGACCAGCATGAATCCAGACCAGCCTGCGCATCCGCGCTGTCTGGTCAGGATCCATGCTGGTCGCTTTCAAAGCCTATTGCAATTAGAAAAACCGTTAGCGAACATATTCTACACAAGTAACTAACAATTTTCCTGCATGAGTAAGATGATGTGGATGACGAATAGTCATACAGACGTAATGTTCCCAGACAATCATCACTCGCCCGTAAATCGAATCATCAATCTTCTAATTGGAAGTCTTGTGCTCAACCTTTTTGAGCTAACTGGTACTAAAATTGTCGTTTTTATAAATCTACAATTTTTACTTTTAGCCCATCAAAATGGTTTTTTTTTCAGCCATAAGGCAGCCAATCTCATAAACTAAAGATCGGCGAGCTATACTTACTGTACACTGGAACCAGATTCAATGATAACAGAGTTCATATGAAGTGTTTTTGTCAGAAAAAATAAGCAGTCAGTTAGGAAACTCATCGTAATTGCTATGAGAATGAAAACAAAACTTCCGATAAGATTATACGGAAGAAAACAAATTCTTACCTGTAACACGTTCTAAAAGAACTCGTGTCCACGTGTTTCCTGAACCAGGAAAACTTGCCAGTGCAACCAAAGGTTCAGACGTGTTTAGATATCTTGGTTTTATTTTGGGACAAATAACATTTCCCTCCATATTTCTTAACAATTGTTTATCTAAAAGCAATTCTGCCTGTTCTTCTTCGTTTCCGAAACAATTCTTTAACAACGTTTGTAGCACGGATTCATCCAGAGATACGTTTAAGTATTCAAGAAGTAACTTTTGGCAACTGCTGTTTATTGAAGAATACTGGGGACTAAACTTTAATTCCAAAGTCTTATTACTTAGGCTATCAATGGCGCTATTAGCCATGTCAGCTCTGAATTCACTGTAAGCAGTCACATCACTCTCTGTGCCTTCAACGAGATTGTCAAATGATTGATCAGGAGTTACAGTCGTCCAGTTAGCATTATCTAACTTTGTTGTAACAGTTGTAGAGTTGTTACTCTGCAACATCATTGGGGTGTGCGATGTATTTTCCATTTCTTTACTGCTCTTGCCTGTCACTGGCTCATCCGTAACATCATTTTGATTAGATGCCGGCGGCACTCTAGTTGAATAGCCAGTGATATAGTTGGAAATATTTAGTTTTGATTGGTTGTCAGTCTTTGATAATACGGTAGAATCATTTAAACTAAATTGGAAGTTTTCAGCTGTTATCTTCAACAAATGTTGCTTCGGTGTATATATATAGATCACTAACAGCACCAAAACTGATAAAGATATTGTCAAAAGTACTGATTTATTCATATTTCAACTAACAGCGTACCCAGACAAATAATGGCTGCCTGACTCCGCCCAGCTCGATCTGACAAAAAGAAGCAAAACAAATTAAATGCAAAAATTCTGCAGTTTTTGTTTTCTGTCGCAAACTCGTTCTTTGGTACGTGTACAAACACATGTCTGTGCCCCTCCAGAATCTTTCTATAATCTGATACAAATTTTAGAACTTAAGAACCGGAACATTATGTTGCTGTAGGTAATTGAAAGCGCTTTCACCTTTACTTCGATCAAAATAAGTGGCACTTTTACTTTACATCTGTATATAATTTGTATATATGTCGTAAATGAAATAAAACTAAACACGATCCTTTCTGTCACACATGAAAGATAGTGAAAAACCACATTTGAGCCGTACCATAAGAAAACCAACATAGTGCATTTGCGACCAGCATGGATCCAGACCAGCCTGCGCATCCGCGCAGTCTGGTCAGGATCCATGCTGTTTGCTTTCAAAGCGCAATTAGAGAAACCGTTAGCCAACAGCATGGATCCTGACCAAACTGCGCAGATGCGCAGGCTGGTCTGGATCCATGCTGGTCGCAAATGCACTATGTTGGTTTTCTCATCTGAATCAAAACGAATTATAGGCTATCGTTTGCAACCGTTAGAAAATATAAATTGTTGCATACCTTCAAACTCTTCAAATGCAAAACAATTTCACCGACATTGCACTGTTTTTTTATTCCAGGTGATAATACGTTAATTTTAAAAAGAAGAGGTCGAAAACATTTGTTAACAAATAATCAGTATCTTTACATTAAGAATTCATTTACATGATTGAAGTTTAAAAAAACCCATAAAGTCATTGTACCGTTTTCACATGCGATTTTGATCTTTTTAATTGAAAAAAAAATAAATTATACCTTAGGGCATCTGACATAATAGATATAACATTTAAATATAGCACGATATCTAAATACACGTTATATACAAATTATGTGTACTTGGTCAAATATGTCACATTGCATGTCTTCAAAACCGTAGAAATGTCTTATATTCTGAATAATGATTTGCAGAATTTATGTTATTTTGTGTTACGCTTTTTTGAAATGTTTATAAAAAGTAAAACGATGCCGACTGATCTATATTAGAAATGTACGAATCGTTTTTTTTTTGTTCTTGTATTTTTTTAATCGAACTATACAGTGTTTACAGTATATGTGAAGAGCATTGAAGGTAATTCCGTTATCACTGTATGGTAACTACACCTATAGCCGTATGTTTAGATCTGTCTTTTATGATCTATCCCGAGCAAAATTGATAAATAAGCCGCACCATGAGAAAACCAACGTAGAGTATTTTGCGACAAGCATGGATCCAGACCAGCCTGTGCATACGTGCAGTCTTGTCAGGATCCATGCTGTTCGCATCATCAAGAAAACGGTTTAGGAGAAAGAAGAAACATTTACTATTTTTGCGAACGTCAGCCACTTGTGTGAAGTATGTAACGGTCTGCTGCAACAGAACGGTTTGGACAGCAAAGTATTTCTTTTATCCTGGTTGAAAGATGGATATCAACAATATTTGAACGCCTTTTCTTAAACGGCAGAACTGGTGAGACCTATACATCACAGTTATGTAACCCAGGCTATCATATACCTGACTTGTCTTTTTGTTAAAGTTACCTTTAAACGATGCCTTTGAAAGTCCTGTTGTATGGCATCGTCAGATATCCGCTACTAACAGGTATCTGATGATGATCATATAGATGACTTGCAACTAAATGAATTTGACCCTACTGCTCAGGTACCATCCATAGCATTTAACTTCTATTAGACCACTATGCATTAATGGCTGTATACTTTGCTATAGCGCTGAACTTTGTTTGTTTGTTACTAAACGTTCTCTTTTAAGTCCCAAACATCTTAATAAACTACCACAATTCAACGTTTGTCAAAATAAAAGTGTTACCCCTGTCAATGTGTCTGTCCACCAGTCAGTGAATAAAATCTTGTCCGGCCTATATATTTGTTTTAACAATTGGGATTTTGAAATAATTTTACACAGATAACCACCATAACAACACGACGTGTCCATTTAAAAGTCAATGTCACTTTTAGAGGTCACAAATCCTAAGGTCATTTTTCCTGTCTTTATATTTTACGCATGCATGGATTTTCAAATTAGTTGGCACACATATTCATCATAACAAGATGGCGTGCCGTTTTCAGACTAATACACCTATCTTAAAGTCAAGGCCACACTTTGAGGACAAAGGTTTTTTTATATAACTGGCCAGAGTTCAGCCAGAGTAGCCGAGAAACCAGGATGTCAATTGCTCTGGCTACTTTGGCTAGCCAGAACAGCCAGAATTTTCGAGATGTCCATTGGTTCTAGCTACCCTGGCTATCCAGAATAACCAGAGAAAATACTGTAATACCTATTGCGAAATGACCTTTTTGGTACTCTCAGGTTTGATTTTTTAGTGTTTTATATGTATCAAACATAACAGTGTGAAAATGGTGAAAAGTCAGTTTTACATTACTGAACAAAATTGATAGGTAAGACTAAATCAGATTAAATGATATTTAATAGTTACCATTATATATTGAATGACCTTCATACACTATACTTGGATTTTTTTAGCTCGTGTCACTGTGTGACAAGGTGAGGTTTTGTGATCAACTTTTGTCTTGTCTATCAGATTGAGTCAGGCTCTTTGACTGAACTCAGTACTTATTCCATTTTATATTGT
The DNA here is from genome assembly GCF_021730395.1 of Mercenaria mercenaria. Taxonomy (NCBI): domain Eukaryota; kingdom Metazoa; phylum Mollusca; class Bivalvia; order Venerida; family Veneridae; genus Mercenaria; species Mercenaria mercenaria. Next base: position 51,075,878 of record NC_069364.1, read on the forward strand.
AAAACCTTAAAAATCTTCTCAAGTATCACAAGACCCAGAGCTTAGATATTTTGCAAGAAGCATTGGCAAGTACATCTCTTTCAAAATTGTTCAAATTATGGACTCCGGGGTCATACTGGATCTGCCTTGGGGCTTTAAGTTTCACATAGAGTAATATATTAAATCCTATAAAAATATTCTTATTTTCATTTAGGCCCAGACTATATATATTTTGTATGTAGTATGGCCTAGTCAATGCCTCTCTTAAAATTGAGCAAATCATGTCCCCTGATGTCAAAATTGCCCCCGCTTGTGCTAATGAGCTTGCAAAGTCTTACAAGAAAATCTTTTAAAATCTTCTCAAAAGAATTGCAATGACAAGAGTTAAGATATTTTACATGTTCAAATCAATACCCCAGAGTCAAAATAGTTCCTACTTAAGTTTTATATAGAAAAAAAAACACATGATATACTTACATAGCAATTTTTTTTTCAGAGCCACAAGGATAAGAGCTGAATTATTTTGCATGTAAATTAGCAAAATTTATAATGCAGTTCTTTCAAACTTGATTGAATCACCACCCCCAGGGCAATATTAGTCTCTCTCTGTGGATTATCAATATACTTCTAAACTTGTACAATATAAGTTTAAAATTTCCAGAATGCCCAGAATTTAGAGTTAACAATTACAAATTGTGAATTTTTACTATGACTGTCATAACCCACAAGGTCCAGGTAAGCGATTCAGGACCTTATTCAGGACCATATGGGTCCTCTTGTTTATATTGATATCATAAACAATTGCAGTGAATTCCATATAACTTTGAGTGTAAAAATAAAGAATATTTATTTGAAGGCTTCTGGTTTTGTATTTATTTAACTTCAGTGTTTGCCTTGAATTTGTACCAAATAAATTAACTTGAAGACATAATATGAAGAAATTGGAGAATAAATTTTTCATACTTGTTAACAGCAACCAATTCCTGAAATTTACATTTTAAAGTTGTGGAAGTTTGTTGACATGTGAACACATACACTTAAAGCGGCGTTATAACGGTATTTCATCTAAACCCTTGGAAAAAGGTAGGTACCTGTGACATGCCAATCAAAACGCAAAATGCCATTCAAAAATTGACTGTGGTCACCTTATGCCATCAGACGATCAACATTCCATGTTGTGTTAACTCGGTATTACTTGTGTACGTGTATGAAACGATATTGACTGTGTTTGGATTATAAACAGTTATAGGATTGCTAACTGATAAGTAAGACAATTCTTTGAAGTCCGTTTGATGAATCACTTGATACATAAAACACTAAAAAACCCTGAGAGTACAAAAAAGGGTCATTTCGCAACATGTTAAAGCACTAGAAACTTTGGCTACTCTGGCAGAAGTTCGTTTTATGAATCACTTGATACATAAAACACAAAAAAATCAACCTTGAGAGAACCAAAATAGTCAACAATCTTCTCACACCTTTCCAATATAGCTTCCGTTCCAAACATAGCTGTGAGGCTCAACTATTATCCTTTACACAAGAAACTTTTGACAATCTCCAATCTGAAAACAAACTGGTCTCATTGTAATGGATTTCTCGAAAGCTTTCGACAAGATCGACCATCAAATCCTTCTCTATAAAATCGTGAAACTTTGTGTCTACAGAATCTCTCTATCCTGGATTCAATCTTTCCTTAGTAACCGTTCTCAGTCTGTAGTAGTTGAAGGCTCACACGCTTTACCAGTTCTATCAGGGGGTTCCTCAAGGTTCAGTGTTGGGTCCTTTTCTCTTCCTCTGTTTTATCAATGACCTTCCTGACTCTGTTAAAGGTAGAATACGCTTATTTGCTGATGACACTATCATATACCTCAACATAGACTCGTTAAAAGACTCTTACAAAGTTCAAGATGATTTGACAAAATTAGAAGAATGAGAACGTAATTGGTCTATGGAATTCAATCCTGATAAATGCGAAGTAATAGGAATCTCAAAAAAAAGGAGAAAAAAATATCATCTTTCCATATCAATTATTTAATCAAGAACTAAAAACTACAGGAAATGCTAAATATCTTGGGATTACTATTAGTGATGTCTTAACTTGGAAACACATATTGAAATAACATCTTCAAAAGCTAGTAACACTCTCAGATTTATAAAAAAAATATGTACAATGTGATAACAATAATATTAAAGAAACTGCTTAAAAACATACGTTCGCCCGCAGTTAGAATACTGTAACACCATTGCAGAAAAAACTTAGTATATGAGATTATTATTATTATTATATTATTATCATCATCATCATTATTATTATTATTATTATTATTATTATTAATCCAGATTTGTTGAGCGCCCATTTAATATAAAATATACGTCCAAGGGCGCTTAACAATTAAACATGTGACATATCGCAGACATGTAGGAAAATCACAAAAACATGGCATATGCAATATTAAAACTGAAACTGAATTATTTGATTAATGGTTATTTATCCTGCAAAAAATGACTACAACAACAGTAACTGTTAAAACTCTAATTTATTAATTAATGGATTGGCATATATTTGTCATGGCTGTATTACTGTAATACAAGATAATGAAAATATTTGCAAATCAACTTCCCCGTCCACGACAGAAAGTGCTTTATGATAGTTAAATCGCCAACAATTCAAAAAGCCCCGGTTACGGTGGCTTATATTTATGTCATGGGTCTGTGTTCAATCTTGAAAACGTCTCATACTGATTCCAGCCACGACGATGGTGTTCAAGAGATAAGACCTGAAATCAGAAAACAAAAGCACAAGAAACGGGCAGGGTGGGAGGGTATTAAAAGAAATTCTTGGTAAATGTTTGAATTAAAGTAAGAAACTGCTTTGTACCTCTCTCTCTGAGAATCAATGTGGAAAAGAACGAAGGTGCGAGAATCACCCGCTTATATAGGAGCTATACTTAGCAGGTCACGTGACCATAAATGATGTCATTTTTGCTGGATAAAGCGTTTAACCTCCAGACGGTTAAGCGGAATATTGTACAACATTATTCGGGATGCATGTATTCTTCTATGTTCTAGTGTCTGCCATTTAAGTTTCAAGCATTGGTGTTACGCTGCTTTGGTATGAGTAGTCAGAACATGTTAAAATCCTAATAAAGTCTTGTTACTCTGGCTGAACTCTGCCTACTCTGGCTGAACTCTGGCTACTCTGGCCAGCCAGAGTAACCAGAGTTATGGCTACTATAAATAGCCAATTGAAAATAGTTATTAACTTGAAATTCAGTTTTAAACATGCCATTTAGAAAGAAGTAACATATTAAGTTTCAAGATCGAATTCAGCTAAGACTGAAAATAGTTTGCGAACACGGGACCCGGTTACTCTGGCTACTCTGGCTGACCAGAGTAGCCAGAACATGTTAAAACCCTAGAAACTCTGGCTACTCTGGCCAGCCAAAGTAACCAGAGCTACTTTAATTAACCACTTGAAAATAGTTATTAACTTGAAATTCAGTTTTAAATATGCTATTTACATAGAAATGACATATTATGTTTCATAATCAAACTCAGCTAAGACTGAAAATATTTTGCGAACACGGGACCTGGTTACTCTGGCTACTTTGGCTACTCTGGCTGACCATAGTAGCCAGAACATGTTAAAATCCTAGAAACTCTGGCTACTCTGGCTGAACTCTGGCTACTCTGTTAGAAACAGCCAGAGTAACCAGAGCAAATGATATCCTGGTGACTCGGGCTACTGTGGCTACTTTGGCTGACCAGAGTAGCCAGAACATATTAAAAATCTAGAAACTCTGCCTACTCCTGTTGAATTCTGGCTACTCTGGCCAGCCAGAGTAACCAGAGTTCTGGATACTGGATGAACTCTGGCTACTCTTGCTGAACTCTGGCTACTCTGGCTGAACTCTGGCTACTCTGGCCAGCCAGAGTAACCAGAGTTCTGACTTCTCTGGCTACTTTGGCTAAACTCTGGCTGAACTCTGGCTGAAATCTGGCTACTCTGGCTAAACTCTGCCTGAACTCTGGCTGCTCTGGCTAATTTCACGCATATGCATCAGCGGGCAGTTGATCTAACATTTTGACTGCATCCACTGTTACTGTTTAGAGCTACAGATTTAACAAACATGGATGTTTCATTGCCAAATATAATTCCTAACTGAAGACGTTAGTTTTTAGCTGTATTAGTTGTTTTTTTCTATTTTTAGTAATTGTGACATTGACCTTGACCATAGTGACCACCATATGCAATCCTAAACTTTGTTTCCATGCAAGCTACCTACGCATAAAGTTTCATTGCAATCAGTTACTTTTAACTAAAGTTACTGAGCAGAAAGTTTTTCTTGTTTTAGTAACGATGACCTTGACCTTAGTGACCCTATATATGATTTCAAACCCCGTCCTTTTCAAACTACCTACACACCATGTTTGGGTCCTTGGAATCCCTAGGTTAGGTCATTTTACTTATCATATTTTATATAAACTTATACTAGAGATTATCATCAAGTATATTTGCCTCCAATCAGTCGAAATATTTTGATTTTACTAACAATAAGAACGAACATTTTGAAACTGTTTCAGTTTTATCAGTTTAGCAGATATATATTTCTGCTAATTACTATTCAGATTGCCATGAAAAGACCTCTTTTAAAAAACATACACGATATTCATTTATTTTTGTACTCACGGATACCGATGTAGTTACCATGCAGTGTGGGTGTGTACTTACGGACATACCCTATTATTTAGCGAGCTTTTCATTCTAATATACATTTTACATAATATACTATACTGCTATGACAACTACTGAATTCTTAATGAGGTTTGCGACACATCACTATTTCAAGTGCCCTCTGTGTGCCCCGATTATGATAAGCCACTGGGTCAGTTGTTTACTGGAAATGCATGATGGAGTCATATGTTCATGAGCGTAGCCTAGGTGAAAGTAGCTATCCAACTTATGTTGAAGCTTTAGATAAGAAAGAAAAGAAAAGAAGAAAAGTAAAAAGAAATATGCCAGTGCATGTGTTGATTACACATTGTAATGGTGTCTTACTCCTTTCCCTCTAACATTTTAAGAAAACTCACGTCTTACATCCAATATTATAATATGAGAGGAAAGAGAGGACACTTGAAAAAGATTACTATGACTATGTGTAATATTCTTTTAGATGTGTATGTGTTTAATGTTAAATGAGTGTACAACTTCAATATAAAACTTTGCTGGTATGACAGTATTCATTTAAAAGACTTGATGTGATTTTAATTCAATTACTTAAGACATTTCTCGATTAAAAATCTAAATAATTTTATAAACTATGTGTTTTACCAGTGTTAGGTACAATATTATGAGGTTATTTAACTGTGCTGAGTACAATATTATGTGGTTGAGTACAATACTGAATTCTACCGAACGAGTACACAGCAGTAATTACTAATATTTGGACGAGATGAATGTCGAGTCAAAATACGGGTTATTACTGATGTGTACGAACACTATTGGATTTAGTATTTTACTCAACACTGTTAAATTACCTCTTTTTTTTCATACCATTATGAAAACGAATTGATGGAAAAATAAATATTCAAACATTTTTAAAGGACGATTTGAAACACTTCAAAATACAAACATTAGAAGTTGATATTCTTCTCTTATAATTATATTATGTATGTTAATGTAATGTGTGTGTTATCATGCTTTTACTAACACCGGCCAGTATTTCATCAAATTTTTAAGCGAAACCGTGATCATCGGATAAGTAATGTCCTGACTAAGAAGCTGAGTGCTCAAACTAAAGACGTTTCGTTTAGAAATAAGAAAATTATTGCAGTTATTTTCTAAATTTTACTGGTGTCTTAAGACGAAATACAAGGGAAGCAATCTCGAACGACTGCATTAAGGAATCGCAATAGTTGTCCCGTCAAATGCGAAAAAAAATATGGATATTTTGGACTTCAGTCCAACATAAGAAAATAAGGACTTCTGGCAAATTTTACTGATCACCTCTGCAGGTTGTATATAGAACAAAAACCGCACACTTGAAGATAACGATAACTGTTTAGGTCAACGTCATGACTATAGAAACTACCTTCAAACCTGAACAATTTGAATAATTTTAGATATACTACATGCATATATAACGTAAAATATTACGAAGTCCATATCGATACTTTTTATCCCATACCCTCAGATATTGCATGTCCAGTCATTGCTTCCGACGTTTGAGTAGTGTTTAGATTTATAATGGTTCATCAAACTGACTTCCCATCAGTCAGCAAGAACAATCAAAGAAAATGGTTAGAAATAACAGCACGCTGTTAAAGAGCTTGACAAAACATGCGGAATAGTCGATGAAGGTGAAAAATGACATAAAGTTTATAAAAATTGTGCTACAAAATGTTTTGCAAGTACATGCTCAACAAAAGAATTGAAAATAGACAGAAAATATCCAGATATGACCCTAGAAATATTGCGATACGTTTTAGGAACTTTGACTGGTTCTCTGTAATTTCAGGGTGGGCGTATTCGACCATAAATTGAATCGAATGAAATGATGGTTTTGACCATGTATTTAATGATGAAGCGAGACAATTTACCCTATGGACAGTGTGATAGATCGGACAGAGCTTTATCTGATAACGTAGGCCTATGTAAACTCAATGTGTATTGCCTTAACTAATTCTTCATCTTTTCCCGATACGTTCTTCTTTCATATTTGCAATTATTATTCTCATAGTTCCCATTCCTGTCATCCTTTACTGTGATCTTTTTCTAAACATATTTTTTTCTGCGAAAGATTTTACCTTGGTGCACCAATTATTCGATGTCAAAATGGAAGTTGTCACGAAAAGTTGTAAGCTGGGATTATTTATATTGAGAATACATTGTAAATGTCATAAAAACTTATAATGTACACAGATTAAAACAAATAATAAGAAAGCTATCTCTGATTCACTAACAGAAAGTACAGTGCTCAATTTCAGCAGATGTTTCTATTATCTTGTTCCTACGACAACGCTTAAAATCTATATAACATTATCTTAAAATTGCTAAAAAGCTTTAGTATTCTTGGTAAATTAAGTGTGGACTATATATTTTAAACTTTCCCAGATATTTACGTACGTGTTGTATTTATGCGTGAAAAACATATGTTTGCTGTCAGACTTGTCACTAGCTTTTAAAGGTAAAAGCTACGTATCGGCAACATCTTTGGAGGTACTTACTTGATGAGAGCTGAAACAGATGCCTTACTGAATTTTGTTATTTGCTAAAAATCTCAAGCAAATGTTTCAGAAGACGATTTTAAACATTTTAAAACCACATTGATAATGCTAAAGAAATTGTGTTTGAACATTCAAATTGGAATCCTTACTTTCCTCACAGGAAGAAACTGGAAACAAAACACTAATTATTTTAAAACACTTATGTATTTAATTATATTATACACGATAGATATAATGACTACCTTTGGAAATAGCTGACTAATTAGCTGCTTCAGACTCAAGCTATTTGATTTAGCGTGCACAAGAATATTTCTTCTTTCTTCATTCATTGCACACAAGCATTAAGAGTTTGTCTTTAAATTTAAAGCTAACCCTGTACTTGCTTTTATAACGACATTGTTATATCTGGGTTTTTTATCATCCAGATGGTGATGCACTGGAAACTGTTAGTGCGTCGTAATAATTTCATTCTTCTAAAAGTATGGCTTTATTAGTTTCGTAACTTTTCTAATATTTTCTTAAATGTTGGCTTTATTTTTGCTTGAACAGCCTAAAACCTGCCTACCGGGGACACTAAGGATATATAATATTTCAAATTCTGTTTGGCCTTATACATAAACAGAAAATTCTGATTGGTGCGCTGAAGTATGTGAAGAACGATCATTTTGGAACTGAAAATAAGTTTATATAAACCAACACATGAAAATGATTTCTTATAAGTTTCGATTTGGTTGAAGTACAAACAAAGAGGCGGATTGAGTAGTTAAAGTATTTTTAACCCAAGTAAGTGCATATTATTTCAAACTCTCATAAACATATATCCTTATGTATCATCCAAAAGTAATTATTTGAAGAAAAGGTAGTAAGTATATAGTCCGTTCTTTTTCACAAAGTTGAAAGAAAAAATGAAATCACACCAGTTTCCCACTACATCTGCATAAAATACAATTGGATTAAGAAATATGAGAATTGTTGGCATACAGTTCAGACCAGATATTTGAGCTCTAGCTGATAAAGCGCTGATATGTGTAATGCACTTTAAGTGTAAGTTTGTGAGCTGATCGTGAAAAATATTGTCAGTTTTCAGAGTGACAAGTTGTACTGGGATACTTATATACTTTATAAATGAACACCTCTACAAAAACCTGTACACTTCAGCTGAAGTCATGACTTCATTGCTAAACTATATTTTTTAAATCTGTTTTTCAGAGTAATATCAACTTTTTGCCGGACAAACTTTATATATGCGTTTATATTTGCGATCATTTTTTTGTCAAATAGCTTTGATTTTATCATCCACTCAGGCTTCACTGCTCTATAATATTCTTCTTGCGGTTTATTGACAAGGCAATATAGCGTCCGTAATGTTACTTTAACGTGAAGAAAGTTCATCAGTCTGTAAGTTTCTAGTATGGTATTGTACTGTAAATCTTCGTACACTAGAACATGGACAGGTTTCTTGTACTTTGCCATCCAGAAAAAGACCATCTTCATCCAACGTTTAGAAAAGTGTTTGACAAATTGTCTCCATTCTGAAAACAAATTGCAAAATGACAGATTGTACACAGTATATCATGTATGTATCGAGTAAAATATCTCTTTTAGTTCATGGCTTAATGGCGCTAAGTAATTTATTGTCAATAGACTCAGCACACTGTTTACTTTGATTTTAGATAAATCACAATCTTATTCAAGACAGATAAGAATACTAACATATGAGTAGATTTTCATGAATTATTGATTATGACATGAATACTCCAAATTGTCATTGAAACAATTATACGTACGCAGCTACGAGAAAAATTTGACAAAATATATCATTTTACTTCAATATATCGTTTGATGAAAATGAGAAAGAAACATGTTCTGGAATGATATGACCAGAGTCTGCCTTTATAAAATTATCATAGTATTAAATTTGTATTTTGGTCATTAATGTTGCTGAAGAGAATTACCAAGTGTTGAAAATAACCAACCAGAATCCCACATAACTTATGAACCAGATTTGTCATGGCGGTATTGATGTCGTAGTAAGACATAACATGAAAACGTACATTAAATTTAACCAATGTACGCAGTATTAACAAATGAAACTATTTACACGCTATACATATTCTAAACCCTAGTTCAATGTATAAAAACAGCGGTTTCCAAATTCTAAATGGAAAATTCCCGTTGTTTGGTTTCTTAGATGCTTTGGTGCATGACAGTTTCGTTGCAATGTAACATTAAGTCGATTCATAGCGCCGGACGAGGAGGAGGGTGATATAATAAAACGAAATCTATAACTCACCGTTACTGCTATACGCTTTCTTGTTTGCAAATCCAACCTTTCCTCCTTTAACACGATTGAACTCCGCCAAAATTGCATCAAATGGATTCCTTAGAAGAAAAACTGCTCGTGCAAATTTAGTATTTGTTGGACATCCGTGGCGCTGAACAAGATCAAATGGTCTATGTGTTTTCGCAACAAGAACTCCAGCCTTACTGGGACATCGCCATGATCCTTCGAAATTTGCCATCTGATCTTTGTATAAACTACCAGTGTATATTCCTGAAACAGAAACGTAAATATCTAAGACGTAAATTTAATTTATAAACCTGTGCAAACATTCCTAAATTTTAATTTTGCTTGATTTCTTCCCAGTCACATGTTCAGTAATAATACCGGTATATGTAACTGTTATAACATAGCTTAAGGTAACTTTGAATAATCCAGGTGGACTTGGTCTGTGTAATAGGAATATCAAATTTTTTCAACGGAGCTCAAAATTGGCTTTTGTTTTGCCATGTATGCTAGTTACATATGAACGTCAGTTAATTTAAACGATATTCCTTGTGTCCGCTATGAGTAAGTTACTAGTATACACCTACTGAATCGTACTAAGAGCCAATAGGTTAAACTACTGACAGGCAAGCCATTCCACACGTTTTTCTATTAAATGAGATCAGAAGTAAATGCTCAAATGTATCTTCTACAACTTGCTGTTTTAGCCCAGTATATGAAATTGCGATTTATATTAGGAGATATGAAATTACTATACGCTTTTTTAGAAATATTTATCTTTTATAATTGAAATCAGATGCAATCATTACAAAATTCATTTGTCATGTTTTGTTTGGCGAAGTTAGCAACTTTCAGATTATCAATTCACTGTAATACCTGTTAAAACAAGTAAGCTTCTTTAAAAAAAGAAACATAGGAGAGGTCCAGTGTTGCTCCTTTTAAAATAATATCAGGGACATAGATAGCAATTGTTATCTATGTCTCTGGTTATACAATAGGTTGTGCTATATACGAAAAAGTATCAAGTTTAGATATCCTAGGTCCAAGCTTTCTTTGGCTATAGTCTGGAAACCGTTCTCCTGTTCCAGGTCACTGTAACCACGACCTAATGATCCCAAAATCAATAAGTCATCTTCAGGTTATGATCAACCTCCGCCAATCCGAGGACTGAAGACCCAATCATTTCCTAGTTATTGAATTTATTTAAAGATGTTCAAAGGCTACCACTGCAATTATTGTACATGAAGTCTTTGGCTCCGAGTCCGAACTTGACCTGGTAAAAGCTACCAAATCATCTAACCATTTTTGCGAGAACATCACCTGACAAGCTTGTTTGTCAACTGCCCCGTTTGTTTGGGCCCAGAGAAGCTTTAGAAAAGCTTGGAAGAAAATCTCAATCGAACGGACGTCTGCCGAAAGAGAAAAAATATATCATTATTTTTTTAAATGTATTTTTTCAGCTTGTTATTTGAAAAAGAAATTCTAAACATTTTATTTGTTCTAGTTTATTATTCAGTTTGTAAGTTTTACATGTCGAATTGCTACCTTGTTTGGATCATGAGATAAACATCTCTGCTACCTCTCTCGACTATCGGGTGGAAGACACAGAAGATCTAAAAACAGAAGACGCACACTCGAACATCACGGAAGAGCTCTTCTTATTCCAGCAGATCTTCCATGGCCCAAACGAACGGGACAAACGTATCACCAGTTAAACAATAAATTTATTTAATTGAACGAAATATATTTAAACGTGATTCAATGCATATGCATATCTTTGAATACTGCGAACAAAGAATAGTAAATATATATCAGTATATTTTGCTATTAATAACTGAACCGTTTCCAACATTTGTAACAATAGTATTACACTATATTTCTTTATTCAAAACGAGCAATTACTTTCGTCTTAGAGGATTTCAAAGCTCACCGTAATTTGATGACCGCCTCGGTAGCCTAGTGGTAGAGCGTCCGCTTCGAGGGTTCGATCCTCGGCCGCGTGATACCAAAGACGTAAAAAATGGTACTAGAAGCTTCCTCGCTAGGCGCTTAGCATTAAGAGGATAGTGCTAGGACTGGTCAGCCCGGTGTCAGCTAAGATGTAAAATCTAACGCCGTAAAATTTGTAAATTAGTATAAATCCCCGTAGTTTGAAAGCCGACACTATGGGGAGGTCTTGATAGATACGGTCATTTTCAAGTTTGACTTTAAATTTTTCTTTTTTTTCTTTCTTCTTTCCATTGATAATCTAGTACTTAAATATTATGATTACGCTCTAAAATTATTTATATTTCAATAGACAACAGTGATATCTTAAACTAAATTAGAACAAATCCCTTGACGCATATATCTAAATGCAAAGTTCAAAGGCGTTGGTACTGGTCTATTCAGCTAATTGTCTGTATTTTAACACTTTCAGTGAAAATTATAATTGCAAGAACAACGATTTTTCCATAAAAAGTCGGATGAGAAATACTACTATAAATGTTTCAAGCTTTGTTGTGCAAATAGAACGAACATGTTACTAATGCTTTGAAGTTGTATTAAACGCGAAATATATATTTATTTAATATTTTTCTTAAAAATATTATAAAAGGCAAGGTATAAGATATTTTAACATCTCTGTAGCCATTGTTACTTTAAACGCGGAGATAAAAAAATAGGGTTCCATGTAAAGTGTTTGATATTCTGCTAATAAAATTGCTCCAATATTCCATTTTGGTCATAAAAAGAATAGCACTGAAACCTTCGAAAAAAACCCGTTATCAATATACATGTACAGTTGTTTAAAAATTAGATAAAATTTGTTACCCTGGAAACTCTAGCCCCGCGACACATACATTTTAAGCTTATTTTAAAAAGCTAACGCGCATACTATTAAAAGTACAATTACGTAGACATCTATGAATAGCAGAGAAACCGAAATACACTGAAATATCTTAAATATCTGTATATTCCATCTTCTTTTAATATAAAACCCCTTTGGAGGGCCATATACTTCAAACCTGGATAAAAAATTGTACTTGGTTAAATTAACTTGAATCACTCTCGGTGATAAGGTATACTATACCCTTAAGGTTGTAAAACAGAAAAAAAAATTCTTACCTGTAGCACGTTCTAAAAGAATTCGCGTCCACGTGTTTCCTGAGCCAGGAAAACTTGCCAATGCAACCAAAGGTTCAGACGTCTTTAGATATCTTGGTTTTATTTTGGGACAATTAACACTTCCAACTTTATTTCTTAAAAAGTGTTTGTCTAATATCAATTCTGCCTGCTTTGCTTTTTTTCCGTAACACTGCTTTAACAATGTTTGTAGCACAGATTCATCCAGAGTTGCGTTTAGATTTTTAAGAAGTAACTTTTTGCACCTGCTTTTAATTGAGGAATGATTTGGACTAAACTTTACTTTTGAAGTTTTATTCCTAAAACTATCAGTGGCAATATTAGCTGTGCCACCTTTAAATTCTTTGTAAGTAGTCACGTCACTTTTTGTGTCTTGAATGAGATCATCAAGCGAATGATCAGGACTTGCAGTCGTTTTGAAGTCAGTTTTAATTAATTTTGTTGCAACAGTTGTAGAGTGTTTAACTTGTGACATCCTTTGGATATGAAATACATTTTCCATTTCTTTACTGTTCTTGTCTGTCACTGGTTCATCCGTAACATCATTTTGATAAGACACCGTCGAACCTCTACTAGAATAGTCAGTAATATAGCTGGGAATATCTACATTTAATTGGTTGTCAGTATTTGATAACACGTTGGAATCCATTAAACTGAAAGTTTGGACGTTTTCCGCTATGGTCGTTTTCAGCAAATGCTGTTTTGTCATACTTTGGTAGATCATCAATATCATCAAAACTGATAAAGATATTGTCGAAAATATTGACTTTTTCATATTCAAACTAAACAGCGATCTCAAGTGTGAAAAGGGTTGTAGCCCCATAGGCTATTTCATTTCCAAACAAATCAGGCCATAAACAAATAAAAATTTCCTGCCTCTTTCCAGCTCATTCTGACAAAAAGAAGAGAAACGAATTAAATGAAAAAAATATCACTTTAGTTCTCTGGTGTAATGTCTTTTCTTTAAAAGCTTAGAAATATATTAGTGTGCGACTTCGGAATCTTGAAATAATCTGAGAAAAAATGCAAAAAAGTTAAATCAGAAAAGTTATGTTGTTGTAGGTAATAGCATGAGCCTTCATACCGAACATCTTTATTTCACATAATTTGAAAGATGGAAATACACAGTAATGTTACCTGAAAACTGTATATAATTCGTGCATATATCCTAAATGAAAAATATAAATCACAATACTACTTTATTTCTTTCTGTTTACATATGAAAGACAGAGAAACATTAATTACAAATGGTCATTTTTATCAACTACAAAGTACAGGCTATCGTCTGCATAATTCCTTAAGCGTTGAAAAATTTAAGTTGTAATTTACCCACAAACTCTTAAAATGTAACACAGATTTCACCAACAATGCACTTTATTTTATTTTATCCAGGGTGATAATACATTAATCTTTAAATAAAAATTCGGAATACACTTTTGAACAAATAATCAGTATATAACGACTGAAATTCAAACATATTGTCTTTGTGCCTTTTTCATTTGACATTTAGATACGATCTTTTATATTGAAAACAAATAATTAACACCTTAGGGCATCTGACATATTTTATATTACTTACAAATTTATAACGATTTTTCCATTCATGTTATATACAAATTATATGTATTGTAATTAGTCAAACATTTTACAATGTAATTTGTCGAAACTGTTAGCGTTTCTATTCCGTATACTGATTTGTATAATCTATGTTATTTTGTTTTACACTTTTAAACTGTATATAAAAAAAGCATTACTGACGATGACTTATTTACATTTAAAAAGTATGAATGGTGATTTCTGTTTAGGGTAAACAGTGCGTAAAAAATAATTGAAAAATATTGTTGACGGGCTGCTTCAAAAATCCAACAATAAGTACATTATAGATATATGCAAATTATAGAAAAATGGAGGTGGGTTGGTAAAGGATAGATAAAAGGGTCTGATGTCGGGGAAATGTAGAGCTAGGATGAATATTCAACAGGGAAAGCTACATTCTTTAAACGCAGTAATTCTACAACGTCGTAGACATGCATGTACAAAAACACATACAGGCACACCCATAACTAACATATACAGATAAACAAACGAAAAGTAAGAAAAAAAAAACACTGTGGGGCACCGCCTTATAGTAAAAGGAGAGAGGCAGCAAATGCAAGTGAGTATAAATGCAAGGGAAACGGATGGAGTGGGGCGATGGGCGTATTGGGGGTAGTGAGAAGAAGAAGGAAAGAAACGCTAATAAAAAACAAGACAACATACACAACACTAAGTACGAGATAGACTGAAAACAAGTTGAAAATAGGGGCACCGCCTTGGAACGGTCAGTAACCTATAAAAAGGAAACTGGGGGTTTAAACGTGTTAATGGCATGCCAACCTCGCGCTTATCCTATTTACAACAAGTCAGGTCAGTAATGTGTGTATGAATGTGTACATAAAATACAAAAACATGTTCACAAAGTATATCATATAGACAATATAGTCAAAACAAACAAATAAAAGAGCGCACTTGGGTACGAACTTGGAAAGCTCAGCGGCGAAAACTTCTCCAGGATTATACACCTGACACATGAAAGGTGATAAGGTAAGCTAGTACTTCTGATAAAACACGGTACCGCTAGAGATACTGTTCCACGAGGAAATTCATTAACTAAGTTCAAACGCAAATTCTAGATGCGAGGGATGCATCAATGTGTATGAAATTATATATGACATAAGCATACACATGTCCATAAACCTGTCAACATCAGCACCAAGATACATTTTTCAGATCGTCTGGTATAAAGATATCGGATGAAGGTGATTTTGTATTAGACATACTAAAAGACTATGTTTGAATGCCCATTGTTAAGCTGCAGAACTGTTGAGACCTATATTTCAGAGATATATTACCCAGTCTGCAATGACTTATACTATACTCCACTTGTTTTTTTGTTGAAGTTACTAACAGACGATACCTTTGAATCAGTAATTTTTGAGTCCTGTCACAGGGCATCGTGGAATAACACATGGGCGTCTTATAACATTGCTTTATATGTCTTGTAGAGAAGTGTAATAAAACATCCATCGGTATCTGATGATGATCTTCAGATATCTTACAAAATTAATTTGCTCCAACTGCTCAGCTGTCATGTATAACATTAATGGTTCTGTTCATTTCTCCGTGGTTCGTTGTATACTTACCGTATCCTTGTAACCTTTGCACTCCTATCACTCTTCTATTGTTATTCCAATTATTTTACTGCACTGACCAATCGATGCATCGATATCAACCATGACCATGTTTATGATTGATGTCTGTACATCTATCGTTCAGCACTTCGCCTTGTTATGGTAGTTATTTGTTCCAAGTTATTAAAAAACCCGACATTGCATAGCAGAGTTATAGCCCGAACGACATATGGGGCCATAACTAACAAATTACTAGTACCCTTGCAATAGTTGTATGTGACCGATGTGGATTTTAGTGTATCGGCCTTTGCCACAGTATATATCGTGGTAGTGAGATATACATGAATACAACGGCTATTATCATAGGTGAGTTGTAGGTTCACAACGCAAGGCAGAGAACACATTTCCTCCCTCCGAGAAATGCCGTCCCCGACATTAATATATTTAACAAATGGAGAAAACTCGCGCAGAAACGAACAAGATAAATTATGGTAATACATAATAACCACAAGTGCCTTTAATCTGAAATAGAAATAATCAGAAAATAAAATTAAAGATGAAGCCATATTTTATATTGTCCATGTACAAAACCTGTCAAAATATAATATCAAATAAGTGGGTAAAATAGTATAATAACATAAAAAAACACCAACAAAAGGTTACGTAAAACATAGACAAACAGTTAAATAGACAGACGTACAGACGGGCGGACAAACAAACAAAAGGACGGACAAACAAACATAAAGACATACAGATAGACGGACGTATAGACGGGAGGACAAACAAACAAACAGCCATAGAGACAAACAGACAAACAATCTGAAATGAAGATTCATAAATTAGTGCATAAAAACGAATGAGTTTCACTTTGACTCCTTTACTTCGGAATCCAAAGGTAAAACTGAACTGCACTCGTACGGTAAGTGTTACATGGTAAAATAAATCGTCGGGCAGCATGCATGTGAACAATATATAATAAAAGGATCGCGCAACACGCACATTTAAGATCCATACTCAACCTAAAAGGTCAATGTCACAGCTGAAGTTAAGGTAATGTCAATTTTCAAGATACTTTGTTTTAAAAATGCTTTCAAGCTCAGGCTGTCTGGAACCAAGCGTCAGATCAGAAAATTGTTACAACTTGATGAAATATTTAACTCAGTTACATCTTTTGTTGTAAAAAGGAAGCGAAGACTTAACAAAGTAAAAAATGAGTGGTTAATGTGTGTGTTGGGGTCACCTAATTTCCAAGTTCAAAGTAAATATCTTAAATAGTTTTGAAAATGTGCTTCAGACGCAAAATACAAAAGGACAGATTTGACATTTGAACTCAGTTCGTGACCTTGACCTCTGACCTACCCACCAGGTTCATTTGAGCTCGATTTGTGAACTTGAACTTTGACCTACTGACCTTGTTCTTGCACGACGTACATTGTCTCATCACAATTTGCCTATATCAAGTTTAAAGTCAATAACTTGAATGGTTATTAAGTTATGCTCTGGACATGAAATATGACGGACAGATGGACGGACGCACCATCACATAATCCGTCTTGTTTACTAAAACCAGCGTATTAAAAAGACAATTACTCTGAATTTTCTTTTTTAAAAATATTTGCATGTCATTGTTTTAATAAAACCAATATTATAACCATAAAAGTGTCGGGCCAAGAGTATTAGCCTTTCATCTAAACTTTGGTTAAAGACCGAGAAGGAATGTGTAAGTTGTTCAGCACATAGTGTCAAAATGAGTTTTGCGTGGTGATCATAAGGTAAGTGTCTGATCGGGCACCTGTCTTACCCTCAAATGATTGATAACAAAATCTGAGAAATATCCTTTGGAATCATAGAACGCAACCAAGCAACACATTAGTTTATTGGTCTCCGAGATAATGAAATGCAACAACCCTCACGCCCCCTAGCGACGGCAAGTTGAGCGGAATTCTGTTTCTGTTTCAGTAAAAATTAATGTTCTCCATGATCCAAAAGGACCAGAAAATATGACAACATTGAGTCAAAGTACATGGAGGCTTTTTACAGCCGCCACACGACACTTGAAGACTGCTGTTGTGATTCTTGAAATCTTTAAATAGATATCGCAACTAAGCAACGTAATAGCAGACTTGGTTTGAGTGAGTCTGTTCATGAGAGGTAGTGAAGTTTGCAACACTCTTCAGGCCTGCAGCACCAGACGCCTATAAACATGATATGTGTCCGGTTACATTCCCTGAGTGGAACTACATTGCCCGTTTTTTGAAATAAGGTCTTAAGTTAGTTACAGAAAGTGAAAAATCAACGCACCGTCTTTCTTTGTTTATATTTCTCGTATAGTTCCGGTCTTAATCTCCGTCTCGGCGTATCACTGGCTTACCCACTAAAAGACAGGTCACCAGTGTTTACAGGCCATGTGAAACAATGATCATATTTGGAAGAAACGCTTGAAATGGAGATAAGAATTACGCCACACCAGTATAAACGTCAGCTACTCGTGATTTTCAACCTACAATATTTTGAGCAGTTTGTGTCAATGTTTTACGCCAATCACCGTGGTAAGTAAGTTTAAACATTTACCATTGAAAGAAGCAGTAATTCCAACAATCACTGTTTAGAATTATCAAAAGTGAACTTAATACTGTTCATTTTATGTTTAGAATTAGCACGATAATTTCGTACCACTGCCTAGTGCGATACGTTGTTTACGGAAGCGGATCTTGGATATGCGGAGATGATAATCAATCGTTAGACAAAAAATATATTAATACACCATAACTACACTTTGAATAAAAACAAATGATAAATGCTGACAATGAAAAATGTGCCTACTGTACAAACACATTAGAGCATTGAAATGTTCCATTTTCTTAGTCTTTGAGAAACCTTTTCCTGCACGAATAATCGATTTAGGTATATACTTAAATCATACACGTATGTACTTTAATACATTTATGTTTTATGTTTATTTTTTTTAAGCAACACACACCAATGTATCCTAACTACCACCGCTATATTATATAGAAGGTGTGTTCTTACGAACACAACGTTTCACAAGATAATATGCAGCACCAACATTATACTGGCATGTTGAAGGCAAAAAATCTTGTAAGCAATGATATACATGAAATATATGTTTGCCATCTTCGGGTGTTGCCACATATGACGCGCCAATATTCACACTTTGCTATGGCGTCCAGTGCACTGCGGTAGTCTTAACTGCGTTGCTGTACTCTGCTGTCCACATCAACTTTAGCTTTAGTCACGACCGTTTTCACCGAATACAGCTTATGCTTTTCTAAAGCAGCCAACTTATTATAAGTGTTTTTCTCCACGTGAAAATAATGTGCTTCTAAGATACACGACCTGACCTCGCTCGTGCCATTTCCATCACAATTGAAGTTACTCGGTTGCTGTCAAAACTGACACCGTACTAGTAGCATATTCTAGTATTGTACGTAACAGAATTAGAACTTTTTTCATGTTACAGCGTTTATAACTAGAAAAGGGACAGCGCAGCAGAGAGAGTGAATGCGATTGTTTGCCGAAAGGAAATGAAAATATCAACACTATTGAATTAACCTTTACTAAAGAATAATTCAATGTTAAAAAGTATACCGTGTTTAGTATAAACCCTCGAGGTAGATTTTTGGACTGCTAAGGAATTACAGAATTCGAAAACGTAAACATTCACTGCGTTTATTGAATCTTTCATTTTTCATTCTCATACAATTTCATATAATTTCATATAAACACGAATTTTTTTTTGCATTATCAGTCTTCTCATTTGAACAGGGTTATTATACACCAAAGTCGCCTTATTTTAATTAATTAATATTAATGACACGTGGTGAAATATTTTAACTTATTTCATACTTAATTATACATTCCGTTCAGTTACAATGAAACCTGGAACGTCAATATTTTTCCATAATGACGTTAAAATTTCATACCGGATGCGTGACGTCATTTGTGACGTTAGTTTCATGCATGTCGTCATGTTTAAATGTTTTTTTACGAAGATATTTTCAGTTTTACTCAGAAGAACAAATCTATATCAGTTATACCATAATTATTAGACGCAGTATGTGTACGAAATAAAAAGATTATTAGATTTGCATCGAGAAATATACACTCGTTCTTTCGCGGAATATTATTGCGCTCCTTAAGTCGAACAATATTTCCGCTGCAGAACTCATGCATATTTCTCCACACAAATCTAATAACCTATAAATATAAAATGAAAAAAAAGACCTCTAATTTTGTTAAATTTTCTTTTGATAAGGGACGAAAGTGTTCCACTGAGAAAAATCTACAAGTCAGATCACAGACAGTCCATCCTAAACTATTGTTAAATGCTTAACAAAATCACAGAACCGTTCAAACTATACATACTGGATATGTAAACGAAGGGAATAACAAACATACGCAACTTATAACTTTAAAATGTCTTGAAATATCACCAAATTAGATATAAAAGCAGTAGAGAATAGATAATAAAGTTGGAAGCAATTGTAGTAGTTGAACCACTTGTAGTTTCAATTTTCTTTGTCCTTTTTTCTACCCATTCATACGCTTCCATAGCGTCCTGGTCTTTTAACAACTTTCCAACCTTCTCCAGTGTCTTAGCATTGTAAGCGTTCAACCATGAAATCTAAAAGAATAATGTATCAATTTCTGAATACGAAGATCTGTTTTTCGAGAAATATACTATAAGGAACAAGAGCAACTATCAAGAAATTTGATTTTTATAGAATTTTACACAAACAATATAATAATCATTCATTTGATTGTATGAACCGTTAGTTGTCATTAACCTGGCATAGGGTATGTCAGATTGGTTTTGCCGGCATGGATAAAATCCACACCTCAGTCTGGTGTGCAAGAAAATTGTAAGTAATAACACTTGTTGAACTCGGTTACAGATGTACTTATTGTTACTATCTTACAACACCTGCAATTACTTTCAAAGTTGTTTACAGGTACATCTGTAACGTATCGTTTCATATATACTGAATATGCATCCTTTCTCGATTATATATATTTTCACGTATATTTTTATCTTACCATCAGAAGGTATAATGCCACAGCCATTCTGCTATTCCGCGCGTAAGACAAAGCGAGGACCCTTAACGAGAACTACCAGTGCTATATTACAATACATATATCAAAATGTAACGTTCGGTATTAAGAAATTTATACGAAATACACCGTGGTTTTTATGTAATAAATGAACAAATATTTAAAATGATTAGTAAATAATTACCTGTTTTCCTGACATTTTGCTGTAATCAATCAAATGTGTTTCGTAAGGAAATAACGTGACAGTTTCCATACCCAGCATCGTGACCCCTTTCATGGAATACTGGAATAAACCATGGCATTGACAGATAAAAATGCGACTCCTTTCATAGAATACTGGAATAAACCATGACATTGACAGATAATAACGTACTCACACAAATACTATGATATAAATATAAATATAGAAATAATTCAATGTATAAAAACTGATCATCATTTCCAAAATGCCAACTGTGAAAGTATCAGAATTATCACAAAGTGAAAGAAAAGCTGAAGATTAATGGGCAATGTAATTAGGTAATACCTTTGTTTCTACTTTCTTCACGTAAACAATATTTTCTAGGCGGATGCCAAATTTTCCATCTTCATAATAACCTGGCTCTGAAATAGTAAGACGTTAGCAAGCAATATTTCTGTTATTGTGATCAGTGATTAGTAATGTTGTTGTAGTGTCTAGTAAATATGTAATAAATATGTAGGATGGTAATACCCAAACTGTTTGAATATTGTTTTAAATCTGACAATTCTATGTGTATGGAACTGACATAAGTGTTGCCATTAATAGAAGACGATATTTAGATAGCAAGCTGCCACCGTCAAGAATAACAGAATGTGTAAGGCCTAACTAACTATTTTTAAACGTTGAATGCAGTGTATAGTGTACTAAAATGTTAAAAATAATCTTTCAAACTTACTCTGCTAAGTAAAAAAAAGTAATGTTAGCCTTCTCACATGTACATTTATGTTCACTAAACGAGTGCTGTAAAGTTGGAAATATAAATGGTTCAACCTTGTTGTTTCAGCAGAATCTGTCTTGCTCTTGCTTGAAAGCCTAGCTACACAATATAACTTACCATCTGAGTAGAACATGTGCTCAGCAAGGGGAACATCCCAGTCAAATTTGGCATGATAATTTGAAATACGTCCAGGCCCTGAATACAGAGACAAACAGATGTTACAAACGGTGTGCAGTACTCTGATTATTAAGGTAACATCATTCGCTAAAATTAATGTTTTATGTCTTTTTATAATATGTAGAAAGTATGTCTTAAATATTATCAATTTGTACAAGGCTAACAGCTAGAGATAACCCCTAATACCTTCTTGTTCACTATTCCCTACTTGAGGGAGAGATTTTACAGATATTTGAAACCAGATATCAAATTTCTATGAAACAGTTCCCTCAAGAAATGGATACAAAATAGAACGCTGTAAAACTTTTGGGTATAGGCCGTCACCCCTAGCTGTAAGCTTTGATAAAATAGATACATGTAACTGATTTGACATTGTGCTACCTATTTTGAATACCATTCTAAAATCATAAAGAATTTTACATGTATTATTTTATTTTTATTTTACTATGTTCTCTTCGAGTGTTTGCTTTACGTCAAATTTTATCATTTCTATGTTTTACTTTACTTCATTAAGAGTACTGTTTTTTTTGTTCCCTGTTTCAAATATGTTTTAGAAATCTAACAGAACTATGTACCTTCATGTACACTCAGATAGTGCCCAATCCCGTGGCCTGTACCATGTTTGAATGTTAATCCAACATCAAACAACGGTTGCCGAGCCCAAGCGTCTATTTCCCGACCTGTAGATATTAAATTATACATCGTTATATTGTCTCGTATATGTTTCATCTTGTTTTCCTCTGCTAAATAGGCAAAACGTTGATAGATAATAACCAAAACATACAATATAACTCAAGTCGGTATGTTACGTTTATTGCAGATTGTTATCATGTTTGGCTTGCACGTGGGATTCTCACCTATGCATTATTTTTATGACACATGCTTCCACACTAATTAATGCACACATTTAACAACGATGCATTAGCAAAGAGCTATAAGAAAAAGATTTCGTCATCAAACAGGAATACAAGTACAAAGCCATAATGTGACAAAACAATATGTGTTTTCATCATAACTACGATTTGTACAGAGCAGCGTTAACAGAAATACTTACTTTACAGTATTACACACAAGTATATTAGCGAGAGACAAAATATTTCCTATCTTACTCTAATAATGAGACTGATAAGATGCTTTCCGTGGCTGGATTTACTGTTTCGGTGTGTGCAAATACTGCTTCAAATCCTAGCCGTAGTCAATGTATTAAGATAACATGTGCTTTAAAAACAACAACAATAACACCAGTCATGAAAATAATATCAATGAACCTAAAACATCTGTCACATTCTACAAAACATTAAATAGCTTTTAAATTAAATTACTGAAATTTAATTTTAAAAGGCCACGTGCGTATTTTCAGTAGCCTATGAATAAGGAGAAAAATATACCAAATAGTCCCTTGGTCCAAACTGCCATCGCAAGATTTATTTGCCCCATCAGCACTCTAGTATAACATTCCTACATAACAAAACAGAAACATGTCCTTACTCGAGACACAGAACTGCTTTAAATGTAACCGTTTTCATTGTTACAATAAATAATAATGCAAATATGCATAAAATTGTTTTACCAAATAGCATTGCAAACAATTCTAAAAAAGAGAAAACAAAAAACAACTTTAGCATAGAAATAGGCTTTCTCTCTGTTGGAAAAAAAACGTATCAAATCATACAAATCTCTTATAAAACATTATCACCTTTTCAAACGCAGTAGGATCTCTCCATAGAAAGGTTCTGGTGACATCCGTGGTTCCATCTCTGCAATAAGAGCGGAGAACGTGATATGACTTTTTCATAAACTGGATACTAGTATTAGATTTACCATGTTTTTATGTTCATGTCTCTTACCAGAAGTTTGAACGATTTACTACTTACCCTACACTCAATAATTCAAATAAAGAAATTAATAGAAAGTACTTCTAATATTTTACCAAAATCTAATGAATAGAAAACAAGGACGGAATTTCACTGGAGTGTAATAGAACTATTAAACGATTTGTTAAACAAGAGATGAAGAACGGTGTTGTACAGATATTGTCCACCGGAGTCAATGAGGTAGATATCATTGGCAGTGATACGTCGATCTGTGGTATTGGTTGGGAAGTAGTGTATAATAGCTGCATTAGAACCTGACGATGATATAGAGGCAAAACTGTCCCCTCTGTTTAGGTCCTGTAAACTGAAATATAAAACATGGTCCTATACATCATAATTCTAGAAGTAATGAGAAAAATAGTCGTTCAAATATTGCTTAGTATATAACTTATAGTACATGTACCTAGTATGCGAAAAGCTTTCTCACAAAACATTTGTTCCCATTATATACTCATATTTACCTCGCCGCTTATTCACGCGAAAAATACTCGTACACAGTTTAACTATTCGAATGTTTTGTCCTTCATATTGACGGAACTTGAAATAGAAATATCTCGATTTATGGAAGGCCGTACACATTATATAGTTAAAATGGTACGATGACATGCTTATTGATCTAATAATTTCGTACTCTGTATTATTTCATTACCTTCTTAACCTGGTGAGCTCATTGGACGCTGACACTTCAGTCCACGTCTCCCCAGACTTAACCTTTAAACAGAATACAAAAATACAGGATATAATTATGTATACAATGCAAGACATATTGTAGTTTGTTGCAAAATAGTTAACAGAGATATCAGAGAAACAAATGTTAAAACAGAAATGTTAACACTCAGGAATTTTCGATTTCTGGTGAAATGCAAATATGACTATCAAATCTATAGGAAGATCCCTTGGAAGTATTAAACGCAACCAATTAAAATAAAAGCAAACTCGGTTTGACAGAATCTGTTAATGAAAGGTGATGAAACGCGCCCTCAAGCACTGGTTTAAGCGGAGTTCTGTTCCAGTGAAATGCACTCCATTGTCCTAAAGAACAACAATTTGAACAAAACAATACAACACTAAGTTCAAGTACAGGAAGGCCTTTTATTTTAATGTAGATGTAAAAACTTACTCCTTTCTCCAGTTTGGAGGCAAATATAGCCAATGCTGCTGCATCACGTATCTGGAAGAGAATAATAAATGTGACTGTGTATAAAATACCTTCCATGACTATTTAAAATTTCTTTATTGCATTTAATTAATGTCTGAAAAATTTGATATTTTCTACCTTCATGTAGTTTCTCCAAAGACTTTCCACTTACATGAGAGTTTGTCATTCCCTGAACTTCTACATCATTCTTCTGGGTTTTAAGCATTGCGACTGGTGTGTTATCAACGTAGATTTTGTCCTGGCATGAAAACAAAATTCAATGAATAGGACTTGAATAATAAAACAACAAGAACAATTGTATACATACTTAGATTACAGGAGCCACGAACGCACAGTTCCATTTCGATATAAACATGCTAAATACGAGTTTAGTTTCAAAATCACTGAAATATCCCAAATTAGAAAGGCATGGGAATATTCATTTTAAATATTAATCTATGTAAACATATTTACACGTTAATTATTAAACAGTCATGAGGCGAATAACCAAGTTCACGGACGTGACCAGTGTGATATTCACCTTAATCAGGTCAATAGCCATGGATATTCGCCAATATTAACACACAGTATTGTTCATTACAACTATAGAGAAAGAGAAGCGTGAGTATTATCTAATAAAATAATGCTTACTTGTTATAAGAAGACAGTATTTACAGTCATCTTTATTCTACTTAAACGTTCGTAATATTGTAGAGATGACTCTTTTTCATTTTTTATCCCGCTTACATATGTCTTTTATCCATATTATGCAGATCTGATTATACTACGACATAAATCTATATTAAGTAAAAGGGCATGCATTTTTTTTACAAGAAAATCACATTTTGCGGTGAATGTTATTTCCTATGTGGCCAGTTACCGACCAACAAGATAAGCGATATTGGAGAGTCGTAATATAATACATAGTTCTTGTCGAGCTTGAACTGTTCTCTTTTCACCATGCTCATATTTTATAGTTAAGTACTCTACATTAATCATACATGAACAGTGTGTTATTTGCAGTATTACATCACATACCTGTGGAATCATTGTGTAGACAGCATAATTACAGAAATATGACAGCCAGATACGTTTGATGGTGGCGTTTCCCGCTAGGGCATCCAAATCCATTATAAATGATACATAATTGTACTCCTTCACCTGAGACAGTTACATATTGCTATTATACAGTTGTACGAAAATTGGCTATAATAAGAACATAAGTGTTATGGAAATGCCTTGCACAAAAAATCTGTATGTAAAAATGATGTACGAAACAAACAACAGTTGAGTTGAACTTTGACAGACACTGTAAATATTGCCACATTCAATAATTTTTGCTACTGTAAAAAGAGAACTTTTGCTTAGATTTAAAAGAATATTGGTATATAAAAGCGATGAAAACCTTTAAAACCCTGGCAATCATGTTGGTTATTTTGCTTTAAATCTGTTTTCACATTGTGAAGCAATATGTAATAATTTTTGAAGAGAAAATATAAACAATAAACCAAGACAAATACCTCAACACACATTTTGTTTGAATTTTTCCGACATGAGCCGTCAGCCCTAGTGTTCAAATGATCCTTTATGGTTTGATCACTTTCTTGATCAGTTGGGTTTGCTGTCAGTTTCATTTCCTTGTTTTTGATATACAGGCTAAATAAATAATCAATCATCCTTTATTTTCTATTGAGTTATAGGCTAAATAAATAATGATTAGTATTTGTCTTGCTTTTGGTATACATGCTAAATAAATAATGACTCATTCTTTACTTGCTTTTGGTATACGGGCAAAATTAACAATCAATTATCCTTCACTTAATTTCGACATACAGACTAAATAATGAGCACTCATATTTTATTTGCTTTTGATATACAGGCCAAATAAATAACCACTGATCTTTAACTTGTTTTTGATACACGGGCTAAATAAATAAACACTGATACTTAACTTGCTTTTGATATGTGAGCAAGATAAATAATAACATATCCTTTACTTGCCTTTGACATACAGGCTAAATAAATATTCACTCATACTTAACTTGCTTTTGATATAATTTACAAAATAAATAGTAACTTAAACTTTACTTGCTTTTGTATACAGGCTTAATAGATAAGTATTCATGCTTTACTTGGTTTTAATATACAGAGCAAATATGTAATCACTTATACTTTATTTGCTTTAAATAGTAAATATCTTATACTTTTCTTGCTTTTAATGTGCGGGCCAAAAAAATAATCGTTCATTCTCTTCCTGCTTTTGATATACGGGCCACATTAACAACCCCTTAACCTTTATTTGATTTTGGCGTACAGGTTAAATGATAATCACTCATACAGGTCAAATAAATAATCAATGATTCTTTACTTGCTTTTGATGCATGGGCCAAATAAATATACACTGATTAATATTCTATTTAATTTTGATATACAGGCCAACTACATAATACTTTAACATTTATACGGGCTGCATAAATAATCACTTAATATCCTTTAGTTGATTTTGATATACAAGCTAAATGAATAAATAATCACTTACTTGCTTAATTTTTACAAACAGGTTACGTGAATAATAACTTATCCTTTTCTTTCTTTTTACAGGCTGAATGAATAATCAGTCACATTTTACTCCCTTTTGATAAACAATCCTTAACTTGTTTTTGATGAACGGGTTATCCTTAATACGGGTTAAATGAATAATCACTTATCATTTACTTGATTTTTATATACAGCCTAAATAAATGACCGATCATCCTTTACTTGCTTTTGATATAAAAGCTAAATAGAAAATAACTCACCCTTTACTTGCTTTTGATATATGTGCCAGATAAACAATAACTTGTCCTTTAATTGCTTTTAAATATACGGGCTAAATAAATAATCGCTCATACTTCATTTTCTTTTGATATACCAGCCGAATAGATAATAACTCATCTTTTATAAGAGTTATATAAACAATCGCTTGATTTTGATATACAGGCTATATAAATAAATAAGAACTTATAAATCCAATAACTAAAACTTAAAATATAATTACTACATCCTCTATCAAATAATACTGTTGCAAATTAACAAGTAAGTCTAAACTCCCAGTTATAATTATAAATGTAATATATATGGTAATTACATGCTATTTGTTAAATAAGATATTGTTTAAAATAAAACTAATATAAATGAAAAGAACATCTTTTACTGTATAACAACAAAGTATATATACGGATATATATATATTGTATCCTTACCTTACTGAAGATGGTCGAACAATTGCTAGAGAGTAGAAGAACGGATCGTTGACAAAACCTCTTATGTCCGTAGCTCTCATATTGAACAGCCCTACAAAACAAAATTACGACTTGAGATAGCCTGGGATTAAAGGTGAGGTGTCATGTGCGCAATATGTCGCTTAAGCTCCTAAGTGGTGTTTCTGACGCTGTCCATTCCCATGCAGTGCACCACTTTATGTGTTTGTCTTGTCCGTACATCCATACATACGCTTAGTTTCTGGAACATGGCTATCCCTATTGGCTTGTTGTCCATGCTAATAGTTATAACAATTACATGCTCTTTGATGAAATGTAACTACTTAAACAACTTTTATGTATGGCGAAATAATACATTTATAGTTCAGTTAGCAGCTTTGAAAATTTTAAGTATCAATCTCTATCTCATATATTGTGTATTTATTTAACAGCATTACATAGTTTGTTATGCTTTTTAGTAAATACTCAAGCAGAATTCAACTTGGGGGCCTCCGTGGCCGAGTGGTTAAGGTCGCTGACTTCGAGTCACTTGCCCCTCACCGATGTACGGTCGAGCCTCACCTCACGCAGTGCGTTGAATTCTTCAAGTAAAAAAGCCAATCCAGCTGGCTGACGGAAAGTCGATGGTTCTACCCTGGTGCCCGCTCGTGACGAAATAATGCACGGAGGGACACCTGGGGTCTTCCTCCACCATCAATGCTGGAGAGTTCCCATATCACCTAAACTTTTGCGACGTTAAACCTAACTAAAAAAGGAATTCCACTTAAAACATAGAGTAAGTATCTACAGATGTATATGACATGATTAACTTTAACACAGTAAATGCCTAAATGAAAATAACTCTTCTTGTATGAGACATGTCTTTCGTAGTCAATGACATCCGATCAACATTTTTCCACATATTTCGACTGCAATAATTTGGTTTTACAGCTATAGTTTGTTTCTGTGTCTGCCTTCAGTCTGAATTCTAATTTAAATTTTTCCATTTCTTTTAATACGTTGACAAAATATACTTTACATAAATAATACATGTAACAGAAGACAGCGATACTAACAGGCCGTCTCATCAAGCATGGTTACAATCAGAACATCGGCGTTTTTCTTTTTCATTTCTTCTTGCACTTCTTGAACTTTGTCCTGCCAAGACTTGCCTACAACCAAAAGGAATTTTAAGCATATGATTAAGATATTATATCTTCAATATAAAAGTAGATATATATGCTGTATCAACCAGTACGTTAAACAGATAGACGATGTACAACCAAAATTTCGAAGATGATTTCTAGTAAAGAAATCAACACACGAGAACGCATATATGTTGAGATGACATGACATTCTCAAGATTGGTCGGCAGTATATAGAGCAGGATATATAATGATACAGTTATACATACCAGCATACTTTAAGGGATATGAATTGATGACTGTGTCTGGAAATGCCGGCCTGTCGTCTGTCCAAATTTTATCGATAAGATCAGGGACAGTTTGACCTAACCGAAGGCCATGCTGTTCTAGTGACTTCTCATAGTCTAACCAAGCATCTACAATATACATAAAAGTCCCGTTCTTAAAGCTGTATAAACAGCACACGTTATCATCTACAATACATAAAAGTCCCGTTCTTAAAGCTGTATAAACAGCACACGTTATCAACTTTCTAATACCGAAAAAACTTTTTGGAATTAGTATCAAACTGATAGCATGACTTTTTAGCTAACCCTTAGCTTCCTAAATTTCTAAAATGGACTGGTCCGTCATTCAGTTTGGACAGTACCACTAATTATTCAAAGGGTTGTTCAATAAAAAAATACTGACTGAAAAGCGAACAGTGCAGACCATGATCAGCCTGCACGGATATGCTGGCTGATCTTGGTCTGCACTGGTCGCAAAGGCAGAATTACTTGGTCGCTAAGGCATAATTACTAGCCACCAGCAGGCTAAAGGTTAAAAGAAGCGTATCAGAAAACATACGGATATTTACCTTCAGGCTCCAACAAAGATGAATAACAGTATTTCCAAACATGCAAATGAGTTTGAAACTGTAGTTTTGATATTGCTGAATGAATGCGAAAATATATTTTCAAAGTGAATTGTTTGAAAATAGTGTTTTACAGAAAATGAAACTATTACCTTAAAGACGAACGTACACATATAATTTACAAATTGACGACAGGACATGCAAAATGGTACTACCTCAACACGCTTAGCTGATTTACACATATAATCCTTCCTGACACTTACCGTTTCCAAAGAAGTAAGGGCATGCGCCAACCTTCTTCACTGCTTGATTTTCCAATTGTTCACCTAGCCATTCTTCAATTGTTGGAACACCGGGTTCCCCTTGAAATGAAGGCAGGCATTTGTTACAGTGAAAACAGCTTGAAATAAGTATTGAAAACACTTATCTAATATCTTTTGAAGTAATATTTTTCTGATACAAATGCACTTTTAAATTTGCGCAAAAGCGTAGAATAACTTGTGTAGATTCTCTAAGTAATACTTACTTTCCCGCATAAGTATCCAGTCACAGCCGAGTTGTGTCTCTGCTTGCAGGAAGTATTTACCTCTGGTCCACAAGGCAGCATGTGTCGCAGTAATCACTGCCGTTCCTGAATAGTTCAGAAACGACAGTAAACAACAGAGGTAGAGCGATTGACAAACACAAAATATCGTCTTAAGGAAGGAATATAATGATTTATATTTATGTGTAACGCTTATCCTTGCATTTTTAGAAACATACTTCAATCAACATCAAAACATAGAAAAAAATGGTTGTTTCACATGAAATGTGATAAGCATGTAAAACATATATATTACTCTACAAAAACAAGTGTCAATTTACTGATATATACATTGAATTCCGGAAAAGGACTTTATAAAGGGGCCACATTTTAGGATTTTCATCAGCTTTAAAATGTCCTCGTTTTGATGCATTTGCAATAATATCCATTTGCTGAACTTTTACATAACTAGGTGGAACGAATATGCTTACGTACCCATTGAGCCGTCGAAGCCAGATATGTAAAATCTCCTTTCATCATAACTTGAAACAAACTCACTCTGAAAAGTAATAAGAATAGCATATGCTCATGATTTATATAAAATACGTTTATTTGATATATGAAACAATGTTTCCTGAAACATTTCTGTAGATCTTCTATTGAGTTTATCAACCACAAATCCGTTTGACGACACAAAAGTCTTCTCATACATGAAGCCAACGTTGTTATATTTTCTGTTTTTTATTATTATTATTGATTTCATTTCAATGTATTTAGTACTATAGAATTCCTTTTAAGCCAGTGTTTTGGTGGCGTGATGAGTGTTTCACATTTTATTGCTACTCACATGAGCAGACTCAGTGACAGCCGATCTACTATGAGTTTGCTTGATTGCATTTTATGATTGCAAAGAAATTTATTATAGATTCTGTTAACCTAAATCAATGTGGTACAGTGTACACTTCTTCTTCTTGTACAGTGTACACTATTATTAACATACCATTCTGTTAACTTAGATCGCTGTAGAACAATGTTACTAACATATCATTCTGTTAACTTAAATCACTGTGGTACACTATTAATAACATACCATTCTGTTAACTTAGATCACTTTGGTACACTATTAC
This sequence comes from Mercenaria mercenaria, assembly GCF_021730395.1. Classification (NCBI taxonomy): domain Eukaryota; kingdom Metazoa; phylum Mollusca; class Bivalvia; order Venerida; family Veneridae; genus Mercenaria; species Mercenaria mercenaria. The sequence goes on from NC_069364.1 coordinate 51,107,772, forward strand.
TAACATACCATTCTGTTAACTTAAATCACTGTGGTACACTATTACTAACATACCATTCTGTTAACTTAGATCACTGTAGAACAATGTTACTAACATACCATTCTGTTAACTTAAATCACTGTGGTACAATATTATTAACATACCATTCTGTTAACTTAGATCACTGTAGAACAATATTACTAACATACCATTCTGTTAACTTAAATCACTGTAGTACAATATTACTAACATAACATTCTGTGAACTTAAATCACTGTGGTACAATATTACTAACATACCATGTGAAAATCTTCAGATGGAACAATATATGCACCTAGTTTTTCTTTCACCATCTCGGCTCGTAACGCCTCTACGCGTAAGGAAGTGTTTGTACGGGTAGGTATAGACTGAAAATACATGTATGATGGAATACAAAATATTTCGTGTAACTGAACATGGCAAATATAGAATTAAACCAAATATAGAAATATACCGACGAAATAATGTACAGATGAATTTCAACAACCAAAAACAACTATATTTCACATTTCTTCAATTACAGAACTAAAACGCTTTAACAAAAAAAAATAATGGGCATGGACCTTTAAGATCTAAATGAAGTTTTTTTTGTAATCTTCATGTAAGTAGTGCAAATATGAAAATTCATGAACACTTTTAATTCTGTTTCTAGAATATTTATCGCTTAGCCTGATGGCGGCAAGTGATTCTGCCTTTGCGACCAGTGCAGACAAAGATCAGTCTGCACGTCCGTGCGACTGATCATGATCTGCACTGTTCGCTATTCAGTCAGTAAATTTTCAGTTAACACCCCTTCGAATAATGAATGGTACTGCCCAAACTGAATGACGGATCATTCAATAGGCTAGAGGTTAATCTGACTGAAACTGAATTCAAAAATGTGAGTTGTTTTTATAACACAGGTCGAATTTTAGATATTTAGTTAAATAGTTACAAATCTTCCCTTATACACCGGAAAACATTCGACAAGGGACAAGTGTCTTTTAACACTTCCTTAAATAAATGTTTAAAATAATAGCACAGAACATGAATGAAAACTGAAGAGCGTTCTTCTACAATTGATTCTAATGTAATATATGTAGGCTGACCACTACCAAATCAAAGGTAGCCCAGATATAGATAGTGCGAATCTTTTTTCATTTCCACGCACCCTTTCTCAATAGCATCGTCTTTTCATTTACTCTACTGTGTTTCAGTATGTATGTGTAGCATTCTCTTGAAATTTGCATGTTCCTACCTCGTGCTAGGTAGAAATGGCGGCGTAAGGCTGTGAAGTTTCCACTTTTTTCTATTTTTTTAAGTCTCGTAAAGAGAAATTGAAAGAAGCGAAAAGGAATCAATTCAGCGGGTTTTATTTAACGAACTGTAGTTTTCTTATATACATGTAAAGGTTAACATCCACCTTTTTTTCTTTAATAGCGATATAGTTCTTTATGGGAATATAAGTCTCTAAAAATCTGATATGCTAGAAAATGTTGAAAAACCGTTATAAAGTAAGTGGATTTTATATGAAATAAAGAACAGCCGGATTTAGAGGTGTTCAGTCTGTATTACCGTGATCAAGGGCACAAGATGAACACAAACAATGTTTTAAAACGAACACGAAACTGTCAAGGTCCTGTGGTAAAACATAATTACAATTTCATACAAACCTGAATCAGTCACTCTGATTACATTCACTGTGTGTGATGTTGCTCTAGTATATATGATAATGAAATATTCACGTACGAAAACTGGTATGACTATAAATATTCAGTCTTGCGTGCTAACTCTTTATCTTACAGTAAGTAAAACATGCGGTTTAAATATTATATGTAGGTCTAACGATTGTTTAACATTGTGAAATTGTGAAGGTAATGTTTTTTTTTATTTAATAGGACGATAATATAAATTTGCATCTCACCTCACCATTTTCACAGCTGCCCCAGTTGCCCGGCTGTAATGCTGTAAATGATAGCAAATAATTTATTTTTTGACCAAAGACAAATATCTTTTACTCCTCTTACAGAGGATGATAAAAACAAACAAAGAATGATGTGATTTTGTAGTATATACATGTATATGGACAAGAAGCGATGGATTCTGTAGTATATACATGTATATAGACAAGAAGCGATGGCTTGGCAATGGAAGCTCTGACACGTCAAACAAGCGGTAAATTCCAAAACATACGCTGAAAAAGAGTTATATTACTGTGTTGATAGCATTGTCACTTATTTATAAGTAATTATTTCAGATGAGTAATAAAAATCTCTAAGATAAAGCATGTTTGCTATTTAAATGTAACAATTCTCAACATTATATTGAAACTACTGTGTTTACAAGTCTCAACATTTCAGCATTTGCAGTTCTTAAATTGTTGCTGAAAGAATTTACACTTATACTGAATAAAAAGCACGTTTCTAGTATTTGTTTTAGTTTTACTTTATTGTTATTTACCTAATGTCCAGTTTTTCAAGTCTGTTATGTTTATTAATATCTTTGAAAATAATTGCAACTTTAAATAAATATCTATAACATTAAAACTATGATTGCCATTTTTTTGCTAATCTTATAATATCGCAAACACGTGTCATCTTGTTGTTGTTCAGGTAAAACACATAAAAACGTGTTTCTCCAATTATCAGTCTGGTTTTACCGTCAATACCACGAAGTGAATTGCATTGCTTCATACTGTTTCATCATTATTTCTTTGACTGTTGTTATTCATTCATCTAAATATATAGGCAGGTGTTATATTTGATACTTACTGTAACCTTGAAAATTGTACTTCAACACAAATTATCCTGCTAGTTCTACTAGGAAAAGATATTAAAATGAAACAAAATGGCTTGTAATGCATTATTTAATGGACTGTAATGCATTATCTAATGGCTTGTAATGCATTATCTTGATGTTAAAGTTATTTACAAAAGAATTCTAATTATAGTTACATATTGCATATTAATCTATCAATAAGTACTTTATTGTGTACAATTTTTTATAATTGTTTGACATTATCCTCGATGGATTGCTGTTTTCATTGGCAGAAACTCTGTTTACTAAATGTTTAGAACAATTATACTGCCTAATTATATCTCACGCCCAGAATACCACACCCAAATAAGTGTCACATAGGTGACTATTTATACTTGGTCTAAAAATTCTACTACAATTTATATTTAAATAATAAATACACAATCATTACCCTGCGCAAGATATAAGATATACATTGAAATGCTTCAGTTATTTTCAATTAGATTCAACCTATGATATGATTTTTGTTACAAATGTAGTTAATTACAGAATGAGATTTCTGTTTCATCACCTCTCTGTTTGCTATATAATAAGAGCAGCGCGCTTTCGCCTATATACTAGTTAACAGGACAGTCTTGTAAAATCCAACGATACGAGAAAGAACATTTTTCCAATGTAATTATCAAAACAACACTGGAACTGACCACTTCCATGTTGTCTAAGTACCAGCGATATTGCTATCTAAACAATGCTATTTCATGCAAACATTACTGATACTGAGTTGAAATATAACTTCATTGATGATAAACTTCTTATGACATAAAATATATTTTCAGGACAGGAGTGTCAACAAATCATTTTGTTTACTCAGAAATATGTAATGCGGCAGAGGATGACCGTATTACTGTATCGATTTCTTTATATTTTACTTTTTAACAGATATTGTATACAGATACTTTCATTTCTACAGAAAAGACAAAAATGCATGTTTCAGATGTCATTGAATGTTTCACTTTATGCTCGTTGTAGTACCATATCAAAGCAAATATATCTTCATTCACCTAGACGCTACTTCAAAACTGTTTAAAGTTGTAAACTGAAATTAAACTCTGGCGATTCATACGTAAATGCATACGAGCGTATATTGTAAAATTTAATATTCAAACTTTGTGTCGTATAATATTATCGCCAACAAAATGTCTGTTCCTGTATTTGTACAAGCTGCATTAAGTCGTTGTACCGAACGGTGTATATCGAATCAGCTCGATCTGGCGACAATTTTATGAAATAGTATTATATCATAAGTACAACACCGAATTTTCTATTTGTTTATTTACGGTACACATCCAGGGGTTGAATCGGTGCCCTCGAACGAATAAGACTTTACCAAAAAGAACATTTGAACTGTTATTCCAGTGTCGTATATGAAAAAAGCTTTCTTTCGGAGAATAAGATTTTCTCTGTTATTCTTTACTTACCAGAAATGACATTCAAAATACAGGCAGTTGCAATAAAAATCCTTTTACAATTGTCCATTATGAATTATTCACTGACTTTCCTTGCACCTGCATATGATTTAGTTCGAAGTTACTATCTAACTCTTGGTATAATTAACGTATACTCTACATCAGCCTAGCGGTATTTAGGCGAATGATATGCAAGAGTAGATATGAAGTACCGACATACACGCATTTTTTTTTACAAATATCCTTTCCATCTATGCTACTTTCTATTTCTATTCAGGCGGAAAATGAAGAAATATAAGTGGAGGTTGACAATTTTTAACTGCACATCATAACGTGTAGAGATTAAGCATTAAGACAGTCAACCGAAAAGATTCTGCCAAAATCTTTAGAAAAAAAGTACCTACTCTGTGCAGGTCAAATGAAATAGGACGATTAATTAGATTCATACATCAAACAGAACATATAAATATTAAGATGACTGACTGAAGTTTACCTAAATGATATAACATATATGTTCAAATTATAAGAAAGGATAATGCATGTTTCCTTAAAAAAATAAAACATAATACATTTGTATATAGTAGATATATACTTCTGATGTCTTTTTTGTCCTAAAATCAAGCTTGCCCAAAGCGCATTAATTTCGGCTCATATGTTGAAATGTAGTGTTTTGCAGTCCAAGATAATCCAATGCTGTCAATATTGATACATGTATATCCAAAAAATAGACATAAAATAGACTCAGCTCCAGAACTAACAGCATCATAAGTAGACGAATATGTTGCAGCATTTACTTTAAACGTTATTTCAGGAAGGCGGTAAAAGTCTTAGAAAAAAGCCTACTTGATGATTAAGGTAGCATATGTCAATAATATGAGCCGTGCCATGGGAAAACCAACATACTGGCTTTGCGACCAGCATGGATCCAGACCAGCTGCGCATCGTGCAGTATGGTAAGGAACATGCGTTCGCTATACAGTTTTCTAATTTCAAAGTTTGAAAGCGAAAAAGCAGATCTGACCAGACTGCGGGGAAATGCGCAGGTAGTCTGGAACATGCGTCGCAAACCACTAGTTGGTTTGCCCATGGCAGGTCCATAATTGTTCATGCTGTTCGCTAACAGTTTGAATAATTGTGTCACAAGTCTGAATATTGAAACATTCGTAGTTCGTACTTTAGATGTAAAATAATTAGAAGTCATTAAAGAGTCCGACTTAGCATTTGTAAATGTTGAGTTCTGCTCAACCTGGGGCGTGGACGGTAGAATGCATTTCCACTACCGTCCATAAACAGGCTCAATCATACCGAGCCTGCAACATTTTCGTTTTTGTCGTGTTGAGCGACCTGTGAAGTTTCTACTTTTTCTATTTTATGCCTGTACTAAGCGGTGTGAGATAAGTTACATATTTCATTAACTTAACAAAGAAGGGTCTGCTGATATTTTACTTATTTGCGCTATTTCTATTGTGAATCTTCATATAGATTTCATTGATTTATTCGAAGCGGCTTAAACGTCGATGTTAGTGTTAAAATAGCTGTAGAAAGCGAACTTGCTTTTACTACTTATCACCTTTTTGTCTGTGTTCCTTTAGTTTCACCGTGTCGCTCAAATGTAAAATTAGTCTGTGTACATGTACTTAATTTGTTGTTGCCAGTTTTGCCAGCTTCATGTTGGCGCTGGCGCAAGGATGAAAACGTGTGATGTACTGGCGTGGATGTCAGGACAATAATAAAAATATAACACTCTCGAAAAACGTACATATTAAACGCGCCGTATAGGTGCCGTAACGTGAACACTTTCTTTGCGTTAAAGCTGTGAACAATTTTAACATTTTTCGCTTTTACGGGCTTTAGTTATTAAAGTGTAAAGATCAAACTCGAAAAGTCGCTCGTCCGATACTTCCGTGAGTGTAATAAGCTAGACCTGGGAGCAAGTTGCGTAAGGACGGCTTTCAAGGTCACTGTTAATATCACAAATAACCTCTAATGAATGAACAACAACCACAATAAAGTAGTAAAGAGCCTTGCAAGTCAGCATCCTAACAATGACGGCAAAATCAAGCTGATAATTGGAGAAACAAGTTTTGATGCATTTTACCTGTACAAGAATAAGATGGCACGTGTTTACGATGAAAACAGACACAAGTGTCAATGCCAGTCAAATAATCGTAATACCATTTTTACTGACATTTATGTAACGGTACTTTTACTTTCAAAGAATGATTTTAATGAATTTGATCCTAGTTAATCCATACTTCTTTGGATAAAATTAAGTCTGATCCTTACAAAAGATATTGATGAGTATGATAGATGATAATAAACATCTTGAAAACCCGGTGTAACAGTAAGCATTTTACTCCAGTCAATTTTTCCCAGGAAAAACAAAACAAAACAAAACAACCAGTCAATATTCCCCCGGGAGTAGAACAACCAGATGATTTTTTTCCTCGGGGAAAATGACTGTGGGAAAACTATTGTTGTGTCCGTTAGTAAAATCATGTCTAAATCCCTTAAGTTTGGGTTAGTCGATTTGCAATGGGTATAATTAAGGTCCCTTAAAAGGACCGTTGAAAGTTGATGAAAATCTATCATATATCTCATTGCTACATTATCTCTCATGCTCCGCTAGATTTGTCAAGGTTGTGGCGTATTTTGGAACACAGTATTGTAATGTCGGGTAATGTTTCGCTAGTGTCTTGGGTCATGGTTTATATATATTATGACCAGTAATCCGACAGATATATCATATGATTATGTAATCGCTACCCGCTCTGTAAGGCTGTCACTTCATCAACAAAATGTAATTTATAGCCATATGCAATGATGTGAAAGAAGAAAACCTACTACATTTATGCAAATTTCGACTTTGTTCAGAACTAACAAACTCCAACGGCGAATTTCCAGCTTAAATGCAGTAGATTCAGTATTGCAGTAATTAAGATGTCGTCTCTTTCGGGGAAACTCATTCACTTTTTTATTTTACACCTCTGGTTTACCATGTATTAGCTTATGGTGCCTTTATCACTATTTCTGGTCAAAAAGATTCACCTGGCGGGGCAGTTCTGTTTGGAATACTGCTGGGACCAAGATCAGGGAACAGGTTTAGACATTCCAGCTATGGTGGTTCCATGTTTTTTTCCCTTAATTTGCTTGTTTTGTCCTTTTGCCTAATCGGTGCAGTTTGCGTAGATACATGCACTACTGTAGGGTTTAGTTTTGGAGAGGCTCTTAAAATTTATTACTCTTCCTATGAAATCTTTGTTTATGTTTGTTTGAATTAATCAGAATGATGTGAATAAATATTGACACATGTACTCTTATTTTTCAGTGTGAAAATTGAACACTGTATGCGACATACGTGTTTATTCTGGAAAGAAAGAGTAAACAGTGAGAATTTTTCAATGACCCTTCAAATTATCCTAAATCTGTAATTTACAATGTACATAAATCAGTTTGATTATGCAGTCTTTATCTTATATCTTATGATAAGGTAAATTACGCGGGCCTGTTTATTTATTTTATAGTGACTGTATTTTGTTATTTAAAAACAGTTTGATTATTACATTTGTGTGTCTGCTGAAGCCTAAATGACACGAAACCAGTAACTTGCACAGACACGTAAACACATTTAAATATGATAATTCAGTTATATAACAATGCAGTAATTTGGCTTGACTGGAATGCCTTGTGTTTAATTGTTAACACGTGTCACTCTCTTCTTATACAGGTAAACACATAAATACCTGTTTCTCTAATTTTCTGTCTAATTATGATGCTTGCACGCTTCTTCATAATCAATTGTAAGAAAGATTTTGTAATGTTGGCGTTTACTGTTTTTAAGTAGAAGGTAAAGGTTAATAACGGTATGTCCTTGAAAAATTTTTAGTGTCCTTGAATACTGTCCTAAATACGAAATTTTAAACACGATTATATCTAAGACATGCTGCTCATAAAACGTTAAAACATAAACTAAAAATAGAAATAAGAATTCAGAATAGAGAGGTTAAAATGAATTATTATTCTATTTTTGCATTTCTAGTAGTTGGCCTATGAAGAAATATTTTGCCTTTTAGGCAAAAGAGACACAAGCTGCATTGAGTTAAGGACTACGGCATTTATTTTTAAGCCGTCGAAAAAACTTAATCTCAGTGTACTTTTCCTTTTCAGAATAGATTAAAAACAAGCCAGCAGTTTATTAAATGAATCATCACTGAAATACAATCCGCCTGTAAATGCGAAATTTTATCAAAGCTTTGGAAAGCAACTGCAATAATTATATGAATTTTTACTAATTCTTGAGAAAATTCTTCTTAAGTTCTCTTTCATAAAAACGAAATAAAACAAATAAAGTTCAGATAAACAATGTGAAAATTTCAAATATCGTGGTATAGAGTAAATTATATTAATAACAAGTTTAACTTTATTTGCTGTTTTGTAAAATATTACAAATTTTGATATACAAGTGTATAAATTTGAAGTATACGTCATCTGACAAAGTCAACAATTTATTTATTGCTATCTACGTAAGATATAGAGAGCAGCCATTGTATTTTAATACGTTGCTTACTAACATATTCGCTGAATTGCCTTGATGCAAAATCCTGAAAAAAGCCACATTGGCATGTGTTCCATAAAATGTACTAATTTTTTTGTATAGAGGTCTCTTAACATTTTTTAGTTTTTATTTAGTAATGGTTGAGTAGCCAAGACAACATTCTGCTTCCTTTGGTGAAATGGTAATTTCTTTTTTTTTTTAATTCTGTGTATTACTTAATCAGCTTGCCTAGTTGTCATTGATAATTGACACGAAGTAATGCAATATATTCATTAAGAAGGTTAGTATTGGCACAGAATATAGGAAAACTTTATAAAGAGATACTTTCTTTTAATTTTCTTGAAAGCTTTTTTATTTTACAAAAATACCAGTAACAACAATTTTGGTGTACGATAGCAAATTCTATCAATCTAGATACCAGACGTCATCAGTTAGAAAAAAGAACTTAAAACTAAAGACTTCGAACCTACAAACAATATTTCAGGAAATAGAATGAGATGCATCAACTGAAACACGCAAAACAAAATTATAAAGATATTTTAATATCACTTTAAAAGACATTTTAATATGTATTAACATCAAAGATTCAGAACCTATAAAGCAATGCAATTTCATGAATGATTTTGCTGCAGCAGCCTTTGATTCGTGTGGTGCATCATCCTACAGATAATTAATAAACAGTAACACAAACACAAATCACTATTTCAGTAACTAAGTTAGGTATTTTCTTACATACAGCGTTACGTTAGCAGTTCTAAGTCATACTTTCTTAATGGCAAATTCCTAGTCTAAAATTTTGTACGAAACAGATGTAATACAGCAAATTCGATCTTCACCATGACAACGCAACACCCAAGACAACACTAGCTGGGCTAGATATTAAAACTATACCACATCCCCCGTACTCTCCAGACCTAGCACCATGTGACTTTTGGCTTTTCCCCACCATCAAGAACGAATTGAGAAGCTCACGTTTCGACGACGTCGAAGACCTGCCAATGGTTGTTCGGGATTGTATCAGTAGAATACCAACAGAAAACTTCAAAAGCTGCTTTAAATCTTGGGTTTACAGACACGAAAAGTGTGGGAAGTACTCTGGGGGAGTATTTTGAGAAAATTTGACCTGTGTTTTGTGTCCGACATGACGACATAGACTTTCTAAAATTATTTATACATATAGTTGCCCCGCTCACGTTTACATAACGTTGCTATGGTAATAATAATTAGCGTGTTATTTTTAATTTTGTAAATTTGCTTCTAAGAATGAGTAAAAGGTAAATGGAGCTATGTATGTTTAAAGAATTGTAATGTTACGGCACTTGTCTCGAAACTTTACGAACACCCTTCGTAGATCTTTTAAGATCGGTATTATTTTTGTTGTAGACAATAACAACAGTATAAATACCAAATGTACCCATGGTCTCGTGTTAATGCATATTTTAATTCATGCAGACTGCGTTATATAATTTTTCAGTATATATTGCCTTATTTTAGGAAAGCTATACGTGATTTTGCATTTTGCATTTAAACGAGAAATAGTAACAAGAAGTAACGTTACGTATTCAATTACAATACAGTCAAACTTGGTTTGCTCGGACTCGGATAATTCGCTCACTACCCTTGGCTTGAACTAATCGTCAGGTCCCGGTACAATATCTATATAATGTTGTTGTTTTTTCGTTGGCTCGTACTACTGATACCTCGAACATATCTTGTCCAATCGAGTTCGAGCGAACAAAGTTCGACTGTATCTCAATTGCATTTTCCTGCTGATCAGGAAGATGCGCCAGAATACAATGTCGAAAATTTCGTGCCAGTATCAGGGTGCAGCAAATATTATAACAAAATTCATTCTTTCCCGAGACTCTAAATAATGCTTACTTACCAGCAAGAAAACTCGAAAAACTGGTAATCCCAATGAAAATCTTAATCCAGGTGTCCATTATATGTTATTGCTCACTGTCTATCTAAGCAGCTGTATTTGTTTGGTTCAATGTCATAAAATGCAAGAAACGAGGAGAAACAAAAACATATACTACACATCAAGGCATTTATAAGGGTAGTAGTCTGAATGTAAGTGATACGCGACACGGTTTGGTAGTTTCCAACAAGTTTATATTTAAAACGACACAAGGCAAACAAACAAATGTAGTGAATATGATCATGTGGTATTGAATAGTTGTCAAATTTGTACGTTACCACCTGACCAATGTATGTTTCATTCAGTCTTAATGTTTTGTTCTGTGATGTTTCTGAAATATTAGTTTTTATATAAAAAGTCCACTGATAATTCTGATTTTCTATAAACATCACGATCAAGGTAAAACATGTAATTTCACAATTTGTTGAATCAGACATACTTTAACTTAAGAAAATCAATAGGGGCAGAGAATGCAACAATCAAAATAATAGCAGACTGAGTTTGATTGAGACTGTCCTGTTCATAAGAGGACTGTAATGAAATATGTAACAATCCCCACGCCCCCTAGCGCCGGCTTAAGCTGAATTTAATTGTAGTGTTCAGAAATTGAATGTAGGCAGATCTACGGTTTGCGGGGTCGTGAGTTCGATCCCCGGGCGGCGCGGGACATATGTTCTCCGTGACGATTTGATAAAAAACATTGTGTCTGAAATCATTCGTCCTCCACCTCGGATTCATGTGGGCAAGTGGGCAGCTACTTGCGGAGAACAGGTTTGTACTGGTACAAAATCCAGGAACACTGGTTAGGTGAACTGCCCGCCGTTACGTAACTTAAATACTGTTGAAAAAACGGCGTTAACCCCAATACAAACAAACAAACACCATAATCCAAAATGATCAGAAAATATAACAACATTGAGACCAGTTACGGGGAACAGTAATTGAAACGTATAGTAAAATATAGCTACACCGAGTCCAATTACGGGTAACATTAAGATATACACTAAAATATAGAACATCCATTTGAATATACCAAAGCCCACAAAATTAAAAGATAAGTGAAAGTGTGTATTGTAATGTGCAAACAAAAAATGAAAAATATGTCTAAGGTTCCGAAAATGGCAAAACCACTATGTTACCTACGCGTTAAAAAGCAATGAAAAAGATTCTATAGAAACAGCTACGTAAGCGTAACAAACAATGACAAAATTAGAAATTACTACGTAAGCGTCAAAACACAATAACTTAGATTCTATAGAAACAACTACGTAAGCGTCAAAACACAATCACAAACATTCTGTAGAAACAGCTACGTGAGCGTCAAAAACAATGAGAAAGATTTTATAGGAACAGCTACGTAAGCGTAAAAAATGACAAAAATTCTATGGGAACAACTAAGTAGACGTCAAAAAAAAAAAAAAAAAAAAAAAAAAAAACAAACAAACAATGACAAATGTTCTATGGGAACAACTAAGTAAGCGTCAGAAAACAATGAAAAACTTTCTGTAGAAACAGCTACGTGAGCATCAAAAACAATGACAAAGATTCTATAGGAACAGCTACGTAAGCGTCAAAAAAAGAACAATGACAAAAATTATACAGGAACAGCTACGTAAACGGCAAAAAAAACAAACTCGATGACAAATGTTCTATAGGAACAGCTACGTAAACGGCACAAAAAAAAAACTCGATGACAAATGTTCTATAGGAACAGCTACGTAAGCGTCAAAAACAATATCAAAGATTCCATAGAAACTGCTACGTGAGCTTCAAAAACAATGACAAAGATTCTATAGGAACAGCTACGTAAGCGTCAAAAACAATGAAAAAGATTCTATAGGAACAGCTGCGTAAGCGTCAAAATCAATGACAAAGATTCTATAGAAACAGCTACATGAGCGTCAAACACAATGCCATAGATTCTAAAGGAACAGCTATGTGAGTGTTAAAAACAATGATAGAATTCTATAAAAACAACTACGTAAACGTCAAAATAAAACAATGACAAAGATTCTGTAGGAACAGCTAAGTAAGTGTTAAGAACAATAGCAAAGATTCTATAGAAACAGCTACGTGAGCGTCTAAAGCAATGCCAAAGATTCTAAAGGAACAGCTACGTACACGTTAAAAAACAATGACAAAGGTTCTATAGAAACAGTTACGTTCCAAAAAATCTCAGCTTCCCAAAATCAAAGCCTTACAACAGTGTGTATGGATGTGTAAATGAAGGGTATGAAAACAAAATACAAGTGCAAGGCAAAGGAACACTGCCCTGGAATACGGAATTCCGTTAGGGCCATCGCCTTTGTATGTGTTGATCTGAAACGCGATACTCGATAGTACGATGATGAAAACGCGAAATCACGAAACCACGATAACGAAAACGCGACAACACGATGATGATAACGCGATACTACGATAACGAAAACGCGATAATACGATAGTACGATGATGATAATGCGATATACTATCGCGTTTTCACCATCGTACTGTCGCGTTTTCACCATCGTACTGTCGTATTATCGCGTTCTCGTTATCGTAGTATCGTGATTTCGCAATATCATTATCGTACTATCGCGTTATCACCATCGTACTGTCGCGTTATCACCATCGTACTGTCGCATTATCATCATCGTACTGTCGCGTTATCACCATCGTATTGTCGCGTTATCACCATCGTACTGTCGCGTTATCATTATCGCACCATCGCCTTCCGGTGCGCATGTGCATGCTAAAAATGAGAAGATTAGAAGTTTTACTTTTAGAACTACAGCTCCTGCTCTAGCGATAGGGCGATATGCAGATTCGAACGCGGGTGCTAGTGTGTGAAAATCTTGATTTGTATTGATGATCCTCCTATAGCTACAGCTGCTAGTTAGTCAAAAGCAAAAAATAATTAACATTTTTCCATGCTTTTTTAGCTTTCGTCAATTTAAGAGTCATTTACAGAAAATGAATTTAGGGAGACAAAGCGTGTTGGATGTTGAACAGGTTCAGAATGCTGTGCAGATATAATTTTACTGCATTTCTCATTCCTGTAAAATCATAAATAAAATGTCTGAGTAAGGGGGCGTTAACTCACTTTTGGTTGTAAACTGCTTTACTTTTTATTTTAATTTTGCAGAAAATTGCCAGACTTTGATGCATTAAAAGAAACTATGTGCCATGAAAACTGCAAACAATATTCTTCGAATATTTGCGATGCTCCGATTTCAGTGTCGTTATGCGTCTTACGGAATTCAACATCAATGACCTGAGCTTTACAAGACATGCATTTGCTTTTCAGTGTTGAAATATAAACCATCATATTTGTGATAATATTCATCATCATATTTGTGAAAATATACATGTCAGACCAAAATAAAAACAAACAAAAAACGCCCTGATGATGGTACAATATAACATTCTTTTTTTTCTTGTTATCATATACTATATAGAAAACTCAAACCGATTGACCTGCAGGGTTTTTGCCTAAGTACATATTTGGTTTTAGCTGAAAAAACTTTTTACAACCCATAAGCAAGCAATAGAAATCATTTTTAATTTCAACAGAGCTTAAATAACAAGATAAATAGAAACCAGAACACTGGAGAGGAAATTCTTCTGTGCGCATGGGCACCGGAAGGCGATAGTACGATGATGATAACGCGATAGTACGATGGTGATAACGCGACAGTACGATGGTGATAACGCGACAGTACGATGACGATAATGCGACAGTACGATGATGATAACGCGACAGTACGATGGTGATAACGCGATAGTACGATAATGATATTGCGAAATCACGATACTACAATAACGAAAATGCGATAATACGATAGTAAGATGGTGAAAACGCGACAGTACGATGATGAAAACGCGATTGTGTATCGCATTATCATCATCGTACTATCGTATTATCGCGTTTTCGTTATCGTAGTATCGCGTTATCATCATCGTGCTGTCGCGTTTTCGTTATCGTGGTTTCGTGATTTCGCGTTTTCATCATCGTACTATCGAGTATCGCGTTTCAGATCAATACATTCAAAGGCGATGGCCCTAACGGAATTCCGTAGGAAAGCACCTCTGAAAAGTTCATATCGGTTTATGATGCACTCCAAGCATCCCATTAAACCCCACATTGCACCAAAATCATAAGAATGTGTAAATAAAGTTTTCCCCGTCAGGTGTATTCTCAACACACGCATCGGTCACACAAAATGTAAAACACGAAAACGCTCATATTTTTCACTGTATTTCATTTTGAAATGGCTATAAACATTGTTTTTATGTTTTATGCTAATAAAGAAAAGATATTCCTATTCGTATATATAACCTAAAGCATTATATACACAATATGCTCAGTACTTTTGAAGAAGGCAGAACAACAATATATACATGTTTTAAGTTTCATTAATTTGTGGCAATAAGATGGTTTATATTCAGTTTTGTAAAAGCACAATATGCATATCAAATTTTATCTGCTACAAGAATGGGGAAAGATAAGATTAACAAAACAACAAGCTTCCCACATAATATGTCAAAATATAGGAAAATTAAAATCTACGACTGTACAACCAGAAATAATGAATAACAATCTTCAAAACAATTGTTTGAATGGCTTTGAATGAAGGCATGATGTAGAAAGGTTTATTTGGGTTAGTTGCACATATTTTTGCAAAGCCTAGTTACCTCTGAAATCCACATGACATCAACTTTGTAACAGTGACGAGTGACTACATAATAAATAGCTACATGTTTTGCTTGCTGCACAACCTATCGTGTTGAAGAAATCTATTATACTGTCAACCAGACAAGAAAGTAGCAATGTAAAAATAGGACACCAAGCTGAATGTTTTGAAGTAAACCTAACCGGCAACAAAAACAACACTACCGTAATATTGTTGGTATGTATACCGTCATTATTACTCGGAAATGTCAACTAGGTACATACTTGTATTTTTGTTTTTATCCATAATAGCAAAAGGCTAAACATAGAAACGAAATTATAAATGCATGCACTAACATGTTATTTAGTTGTAGATGTATAATTTCATGATCGTAGTGAAGGTTTACGGCGTTTACAAATTAATGCTTTTGATAAGAAGTTCCTTCATAAACTATCTATTAACTTTAAATATCTCTTTTGTTTTCGTTTAGGCCTATTTGTTTTGATTCATGACTGGGAATGATGGTCATTGTTAATAGGCTAGTGCTTTGACAAACATTTGAATAATTGAAGAATTCCTTATTAGATCATTTCTTTTCTATCAAAATGAAATGATAGGTTTTCGTTTATAAGATAGGTTAAGAGCATGGAACTCTATTAATGTAAGGTGTATACTTTGTTCGAAACAAAATGATCTAAAGTTTTGTGCCTATCCTGAATGTATTCCATGATAATAAAACTTTTTTTATATGAAATTGAATAACATAAATATGTCGTTGTAATATATACACTAAGAAATATAAGTGTATAAACGATATTTCGCACAGTCGCAATCTAACTAATATGTACATTAGTTAGAAACATATAAAAATGTTTGTCAACTCTAACTATTTTAGATAGTCTTAAGTGCAAATATCAATTTTAAATTACAGGATTACTACACTAAAGAAAATTGATAAGAAGAGAATTTGGACAAACTGAACACAACCATTCAAAGTTAAAAAAGTTAAAGCAGGGTCAGGTTGATTATGTGATAGGTTTAGGGAATTTTTAACATTTCTCACGCCCCTTAGCACCGACTTATGCAGTATTCTTTTACACACATATGCCTTGATCCCAAACTTCCAGAAAGTATGACAACACATAGTCCAAGTACAGAGAAGCATTTTAAAGGCTGCCAAACACCGCTTAAAACTGTTGTTATTATTAATTAACTTCTGCCTACTGGAAAGGCAATGAGAACATACAAAATGTATATGTTTTACCCGTAATATTTTCTTTTCTATAATTGCATATATTTAAGATATTCTGTCTTTTTAAAAATGTGCATGTATTTAGAGATAACTTTTATAAAATTATACACTGTCCTGTACTTTTGGAACATGTTGCGCTTTGTTGTACACAGTCCACGTTACATCAATTTGTTTGTTCTGTCCACTTTGTTTCAATTTGTGTATATATTTTGTGTATATTTTAATAATGTACACATCCGTACGTACACTGTTTTGGGAGGCTGCATTCTTATACATCATGACTAGTAGTATTTAGATCTTTGTTTTTGTTTTAACTCTAAAATGAAAATTAGGCAAAGATGTGTTAACCATATTCTAAAATTTAAGATTGTCAGTATATCTGTCATGACATTTACTTACCAGAATAAACAAACGAAACACAAGTAAGCACAATGAAAATAATATTCCAATTATCCATCGTGAATCAGCGTGCACTAGTAAAACGGACACCTGTACTACCTAACTCTGGGTAACAGTGGTTTATATTACTCTACCTGTAGACGACATAGGCCTTATCTTAGCAATTCGCAACAAGTAGAGTTAATTGTAAATTAACTTCTACGTAAGTTTCCCAGTCCTTGAGATATTGCGATAATGTACCTATAATATTTCGTAATTATTTACTAGAATATCATTAAAACCACAAAAGCTATATTAACTGTCTCGAAAACATATATGCAATGCATTATATAAATCTGTTCATGTGTTATTTTGAGTTGAAACGTTTGAACAAAGTTTAAGAAAAGAAAACTAGATATTTCTTGCGCAGTAAATGAAGTTCAAATTGTACAGATTGGCAACAAACATCTTCATAAACACTTATATTGTATAAAGCACTTTATGAACACGACAGATGGTTGCATATTCATTGAAGCGCTTATATGCAATTTATATACTAGGAAATTAATTATCCTCGACTGACATTGTATTTTCTTTCCTTCGTTTAATTAAATCAGTTTGAATTAACTATTTGATTTTCTTGATTACGCTAATTAAATATGTTTCTTTAATTGATTGGCGTGTAATGATAACATTTTCATATGTTTTAAGCTAATGACATACTTTTCATAGATAAATTCGGAAAGAGAAACATTTACAGACATATTAACACTTTTTGAAGTTGTCAAAACCTACAATAATTACTTTATAATTGCTTTGATTGGCCTTTCATATCTTATATTGTAAATACAAACCATTTTGTTCTTGCACAGGTAAATACATAAAACTGTTTCTCTAATTATCAGTCTGATTTTTATTGTTCCATTGGTCTTTACAGCTGGTAATTCATATTCATTAGCAAAACGTATTTTCTAACGTGTTTTTTTTTTTCTTTTATGTAAATGAAATAGAAGGTTAACAACCGCATGTAAAAAACAAATACGAAGTATTAAACACAATACAGCGACTGCACTCATATCATTTCTTTCTTTTATTAGTGCTTGTTTGTATGATTTAATGTAAAAGTGTAAATCATACAAGTTATGAAATATGTTTTGCTACCAGCTATATTTGCCAGATTAAATTGCTCTCAAAAAGTAATTTATCTTAAACAACAACTGTTTAGTGCTTTGATATATTGGCAGGGATTGTATTTATGTAGATTAATTCAAATTTTCAAATAAAAAAATCAGTTTATTGATCTCAAGACACCTTTGTATTTTATTCTGTTTGCCATTATATGTTGAAAACTGCTTAATCTTGTTTTTTCATTAAGGTGTTTCCTTAGCAAGTGAGCACTTCTCGCAATTTTTTGAAAATAGTTGTTAATCTTTTTGCATTAATATATTTTCGTTTTGCTTCACCAAGAGAATGTTGTTTGTATATTTTGGCAAAAAGCGTTATTTTCTCCTTGCTTTGATATTAATTTTGTTTTCGTTTTATCTAATCAGACCCAATGCCAGTTAGTAATTATATTATATGTGCCTTTCATATTTGCAACAGTTCCATACGTATAACAGCTAACTATAAGTTATGCAAAACATTGGTTTATGCTGTCCTGTAACTTTTGGTTTGAAATTAGAGACCTGGCGGCCCGACAGACTCCTGTATTAATTGCAAAATAATTACCTAGAATATACGATAAGACTATAAATGCAAATGTTAAAATTCAATAGAGCGTAAGAGGAATGTTGCTTAATTTGAAATTTGCTAGGCTAAGTACTGTTAGTAAACACAGTAACAGTAACAAATTTGTAATCACTGTAAACACAAGTTAATCAGGCAATCGTTAATCAAATACATGAACCAGCTTGACGATGTTTTGGTAGTAATGACCGCAGTAAATGTTATTAGTAAGTAAAACATTTACTCCTTCTTGAGACTCATGTATTCTACTCAACAAAAAAACATCAAAAACAGGTTATCACAAAGAAATCCTATTCCTGGTATGCAATATGTACATGTTTTACTGCTCACTACATATCTATCCTTGTATCTTTATTTCTTTGGTTCAATCTCATTGAAAGCTGACAGGTTGCAACTGATGCTAAAACGACCTTGTTTCAGATATCAGAGATATATTACACATGTCTACCTGCAGAAATTTAGGTGTGAGTGGAATTTGAATGTTAACAATGCGCGAATTGGACAGTTAGTTCTATTTGCCTTTTAATATTAATACCACACGACTGAACAAGACATAGTGATAACAGTAATTTTCGTCTGCATAGACACCGTAAAGGGTACTTTAACTTTTGACAATTTCATATTACTAAGTATATTCAAGTACGATTTCTGGCTTTGTTTTATTGCCCGAACAGAAAAATCAATAGACAAAATCACATTCTCATCATGCAATAAAATGGCTCGAGGATGAGCTAATTATGTCCCCTTCGAAGAAAGAGGGGTATATTGTTTTGCTGATATCGGTCGGTCTGTCGCGGTTCGTATTCCAGTCGTTGTCCGTATAATAACTCAAGAACGCTTGGGCCTAGGATCACGAAAATTAACAGAGAGGTTGGTCATGACCAGCAGATGATCCCTATTGATTTTAAGAACAGTAAGATCAAAGGTCAAGGTCACAGCGACCCGGAACAG
Organism: Mercenaria mercenaria; assembly: GCF_021730395.1. Lineage (NCBI taxonomy): Eukaryota > Metazoa > Mollusca > Bivalvia > Venerida > Veneridae > Mercenaria > Mercenaria mercenaria. The sequence continues at coordinate 51,127,447 of NC_069364.1, forward strand.
TAAGACCGTTTCCGGACAATAATATGAGAACGCTTAGGTCTAGGATGACAAAACTTATTACCCTTGGTCCTACAATGTTCAAATTTATTATGGAGGTTGGCCATCACCGGCAAATGACCCTACTGATTTTCAAGCCACTGGGCCAAAGGTCAAGATCACAGGGGCCTTATATAGGAAATCTGTTTCTGGATGATATCTCTAGTACAACTGGGCCTAGGATATTCAAATTAATATGAAGATCACTGGGCCAAAGGTCAAGGTCACAGCCGCCTTATATAGGAAATCCGTTTCCGCTAAAAGAAAAATCAAATCGTTGTTGTTTCGGGTGGAATAACATTTTAATAATACATTCCTGTTTTAACCCGCCCGCTTAGCTCAGTAGATAGAGCGTCGGTCTACGGATCGCGGGGTCGCGAGTTCGATCTTCGGGCTGGGCGTATGTTCTCCGTGACTATTTGATATTGTGTCTGAAATCATTAGTTCTCCACCTCTGATTCATGTGGAGAAGTTGGCAGTTACTTGCGGAGAACAGGTTTGTACTGGTACAGAATCCAGGAGCACTGGTTAGGTTAACTGCCCGCCGTTACATGACTGAAATACTCTTGAAAAACGGCGTTAAACCCAAAACAAACAAACAAACATTCCTGTTTTGTAATGTTAAGAAAAATAAAATGCATAACATTTAAATCCATTTAGTGCTCAGATCTGTCAAGATCAATACTATTTGTGTTGTAGGCAATAACACATTATAAATGTCGAACGTTCACATGTTCTTGTATTAATACATGTTTTAATTAATGCAGATTGAGTTATATTAATGATTCAGTACATTCAGGAAAAATATAAGTGATTTTATACGAAAACGAAAAATAATTACAAGATGCAATTACAATATCCTGCTGATTGGAAAAATATAGAGCCTACACTGCTTATGCAGAGAATATGTCAGTTGACGTTTTCCAGTTTTACAAACAACATCAGCATTTTGGCATGTACCTATTTTGGGTAAAACCAAGAATTTAAATGATTAAACTTGTCGTTGAACATCGTTGCCATTCCAAAATTACGCGTTAATGATCACCAAAGTTCCGCAAATTACGCCTGTTACAACAAAAATCGTTAAAAACATGAAAAAATGAGATTTTAGCCCGAAGGTCAACTTTCACTCATCAGGTATAAAACGTCTTGTTCATTTTCCACTGGATTTGGAATTTTGAATGGCCGAAGTACGACCAGTTTACTCATTAAAGTTTTAATTCGGCAATAAGTTATAAGTTGCTAAAATACAAGGTAAATCTTTACCTACCGTAAGCGACGAAAACAAAAGTTTTCCATGTCGATGTGCCTATATACTGTGTACCGGTATTAGGGTGTGGCAAATATTACAAATGCAAAACATTTATTCTTTCTTGAGACTCTAAATAATGCTTACTTACCAGCAAGAAAACTCGAAAAACAGGTAATCCCAATGAAAATCTTAATCCAGGCGACTATAATACGTTATTGCTCACTGCATATCTAAGCAGCTGTATTTGTTTGGTTAAATGTCGTTAAAAGCAAGAAACGGCGAGAGACAAAAACATATAACGGTAAAATATGTAATTGCTACAATCTGTTGAAAAAAAAATAGTTTAACTAAATAAAATTTCTTTGGAAGGAGAGAATGCAACAAAGCATAATAATAGTAGACTCAGTTTGATTGAGTCTGTTCATGAGAGGACTGTGATGAAATATGTCACACCCCTCACGCCCCCTCGCACCCGGATGTATTCGATGATCCCAGTTAATCAGAAAATATAACAATTTTGAGTCAAAGCACAGGGAGCAATAATTGAAACATATAATGAAATATAAGAACACTAAGTCAAAGAACGGGTAACATTAAAACATACAGTAAAATGTAGAACATCTATTCAGATATACCAAAAGCCCACAGACTTAAATGTTAAATGAAAGTGTGTATTGTAATGCGCAAACAATAATTAAAACTATGCCTTAAGTTGCGAACATTGCAAAACTAGTTTGTTAATCACTCGTCAAAAAATGAAGAATAAAAAAACAATGACAATGATTCTACAGGAACAGCTACAGCCTCTCTGAATCAAAACCTTACATCAGAGTGTATGGAGTTGTAAATGGAGGGCATTTAAACAAAATACAAGTGCAACGCCAAACAATTAGACTTTTAAATACAAATCCCCTAAAAACATGGCCATGAATAGAACCACTGGAGTGTTTAAACCTATTTATGATACGCTCCAAACACCCCCTTAATCTCACAATTTACCAAAATCACAAGAATATGTAAATAAAATTATCACCGCCAGGTGTATTATCAACATAAAATGCACAGAATGTAAAAAAACAAGAAAATGCTAATATTTTTCACTGCATTATATTTTGAAATGGCTATAAACATTGTTATTACGTTTTATGCTAATAAAGATATTCGTATTCGTATATATAAGCTAAAGCACTATATACAAAATGTGCTCCGTACATTTGAAGAAGGCAGAACAACAATATATACATATTTTAAGTTTCGTTAATAAGATTGTCATATATTAAATTTTGTAAAAGCACAATATGCATATCACATTTTACCTCAAGAATGAGGAAATAGAAGTTTAACAATACTTTTGTGTTTCTGTTTCTGTCTAATTGTTTTGATTCATGTCATTTTTTTAAACAGGGAATGATTGTCACTGGTAATAGGCTAGTGTTTTGGCAAAAGTTCGAAAAAAAAATCAGAAATAGATCATTCTATCAAAATTAAATAACTTAGACTTTCTTTTTTAAGATAATTTAATGGAATGGAACCCTTTGTAATGTAAGAAGTATATACTTTGCAACAAAATGATCTCAAATTTTTCTGCGTATCCTGAACGAACTCAATTACAATGAAACTTATTTCTGAAATTAGATTATACAAATTCTTAAATATATTCTTGTAATATATATACTATTAAATATAAGTATATAAATGATATTTCAAATGGCCACAATCTAACTCAGTATGTACATTAGTCAGACATATATTCAAATATGTATGTCCAGTCTTTCATTTTTGAACGGTATTAAGTGCAAATATCAATTTCAAATTACAGGATTTCTATATTGAAGAAAATCTATAAGAAGAGAATATGGAAGAACTGAACTCACCCATTCAAATTTATAGCAGTTTCAGGTTGATTTAGTGTTATGTGAGGGAGTTTGCAACATTTCTCGTGCCACTTAGCACCAATTTAAGCAGTATTGTTTTATACACAAATGACCTGATCCCAAAGTACCAGAATGTATGACAATACTTAGTTCAAGTACAGGGAAACATTTTATGGCTGCTAGAACTGTAGAACTTAGAACTGTTATTGTAATAACCAGTGTATTATTAATTAACCCATGTTGTTCCGCCTTCTTATAAGGCAATAAGGACATACATACTGGGACCGTAATATTTTCTTTTTTATGATTATTTTGATTTAACAAAACCTGCCTTTTAATATTTGCGTGTATTTAAGAATAACATTTATTTTATATACACTGTCCTGTACGATTGGGACATGTTGGGCTTTGATATAGACACTTCTATAGTGGTTTATTTTTGCCAATGACCGCTTTCAGGCGGTATCCCATTGTTAGTTTTATTTGTTTGTCCTGCAGTATTTGCCTGTTTGTTTTAACTTGCCTATAAATTTTAATAGTGTTCACATCTATACGTACACTGTTTTAGGGTTTCGTTTTGATAGGCTGCATTCTTATACATAGTTAATAGATTTTTGCTTTTGTTTTTCACTCTCAAATTAAGAATAGGCAAAGATTTGTCAACCATATTTCATATTCTACTAAATTTAAGATATTCATTATATATGTCACATTTACTTACCGGAATAAACAGACGAAACACAAGTAAGCACAATGAAAATCATATTCCAATTATCCATCGTGAATTTTCGTGCACTTGTTACGTTGATGGAAAACTACCTAACTCTGTGTAACAGTGGTGTATATTACATCTCTACCTGTAGACGACATTGGCGTTATTGTAGCAATTCGCAACATGCTGAGTTAATTGTAAATTAAGTCTATTGGTGGTAAGTTTATATATACTTATTATATATATAATTTATAATATCTACATTATATAAATAAAAACGGAGTGTTTGTATTTAAGCTTATTTAAAGTTGCCACTACCGCTGTCCCATATGGGCGACCATAAAGGACAGTACAAGAAACAGAAGTCGCTCCAATTTCAGGAGCCTTCCTTGTTCTTTTGCGTGCCATGTGTAAAGGACCAGTAATAAGGACACTTCCTTAATACACATTCGCTTATTTACATTATACAGCTTCTTTAAGGTTCTCCGGGTTTGCATGACAGGCCCGGCCGTAGGAAGCATTTTCAGATGGGGGTGGGGGGAGGGGCACACATTATAAAAATCAGCCGACCTATAACAGCCCCAGATCCAATGAATACAGTTTTCTGGGTTGTCAATAATTTTTTGTTGAACAGGGTGAAATAGTAAAGTAGGGGACTAGCTAGGGGCATCCGGGGGCTTGCTGCCCCTGAAAATTTTGAAATTCAGCGCTTCATTTCCTGCATTCTTGGGCATTTTGAGAGCATTTAAGAACACTTTTACCACTGCAATTTTATATACATTAATACCCCATATTTTGACATTTTCAAATGAATACAGTATAATGAGTATAGTATAAAACCCCTCACCTTTTTCTCCGGCTTGGGTCCGACAAAGAAGCGCTTTTCTAAAGATTTTTTATTATTTTTTATATGTTTTCTGTTTTGATTTGACACTAATAAGGTTAACAATACAATTTAAAACTGCATGTCTGGTGACAGGTCACAGCTAAAATGGATTAGCTGTCAAAAAATAATTAATTGGTAAGATAATTACCACAATCGGCCCTGTATGAAATATTAAATGAAACAATAAAATAATAATACCCCCACCCCCATACACAAATCTCAACAACAGCAACCACCCTCCCCATAACTAACAACGTTTTTTTTTTTAATTTATTGATGTTATTTACTGGCACGTTGATGAAATTGATGAATCGTCTTATATGATCGTTTTTATTCATTCTTGTAATTCCTCGCTACAAACAGTAGTCAAATTAAATAACAAAGGCAAGTTTCTTCTTTCTGAGCAAACATGTGTAACTTTTCGCACTCATTGTCTTGGTTAGATCATTTCTTGTTTCGATTCAAAATTTGACGAAAAATTATTTGAAAATTAAAGGTACTTTTCGAGGCTTTTTTCTTATGTAGGTTATTTTGACGAATTAACAAATACAAGAGGATCAGAAATTGTTTTTAATATTACTGGTACAAATAGTAATTAAAAGAGAGCAGGCGCTCATAAATATCTGCAAATTATTCAACGATCAAAGGTTGAGATAATGTAACCATAATAATTTTTAATTATTTACTAGAATATCATCTACATGCTACATGAACTGTCTCAAAAATATATATAAGCAGTGAATATGTAAATATGTTCTTATGTTATAATGAATTGAAACGTTTGAACCAAGTTCTTTTTAAAATAATAAAAAATCACTGTGAACGAATGGTTTAACGAGATATTTCTTGCAGGAAGTTCACTGTATAGAATGGTTTAATGAGATTCTTTATGCAAGAATTCACTGTATATCACTACATACGAATAGTTTAACGAGATATTTTATGCAAGAATTCACTGTATATCACTGCATACGAATGGTTTAACGATATATTTTATGCAAGAATTCACTGTATATCACTGTATACGAATGGTTTAACGAGATATTTTATGCAAGAATTCACTGTATATCACTGTATACGAATGGTTTAACGAGATATTTTATGCAAGAATTCACTGTATATCACTGTATACGAATGGTTTAACGATATATTTTATGAACAAAATTCTCTGTATATCACTGGATACGAATAGTTTAACGAGATATTATATGCAAGAATTCACTGTATATCACTGTATACGAATGGTTTAACGATATATTTTATGAACAAATTCTCTGTATATCACTGCATACGAATAGTTTAACGAGATATTTTATGCAAGAATTCACTGTATATCACTGTATACGAATGGTTTAACGATATATTTTATGAACAAATTCTCTGTATATCACTGCATACGAATAGTTTAACGAGATATTTTATGCAAGAATTCACTGTATATCAATGTATACGAATGGTTTAACGATATATTTTATGAACAAATTCTCTGTATATCACTGCATACGAATAGTTTAACGAGATATTTTATGCAATAATTCACTGTATATCACTGTATACGAATAGTTTAACGAGATATGTTTGCAAGAATTCGCTGTATACGGCAGGTTAACGAGAAATTTCTTGCACAGTAACTAAGTTTAAATTGTACACATTGGCAACTAACATCTAGGATAACTTTGTCAGATTCATTAAATACTTATTTTGTATAAAATACTTTATGCACATGACAGATCGATCCATTTTCATAGAAGTACTTATCTGCAATTTTTAAACTAGGAAATTAATTATCCCAAACTGATATTGCATTTTCCTTCTTTCTTTTTTCTTCAAATAAAATCACTTTGAATTCACTATTTTATTTCAGCGACTAGGCGAACTAAATATATCTGTTAGATTGATTGCCTTGTAATGATATCAAATTTTGTATTTTTTCAGCTACCACGAAATGACATACTAGTACTAATTTTAAACAAATACCGAAAGAGAAACTTTTACAGACATATAAACACTTTTTGAAGTGGTCAAAACTTACAACAATTACAGAACAATACAATAGTTTGCTTTAATTGGCCTTTCATATTTCCAATTGTAATTACAAACCACTTTGTTCTTGCACAGGTAAAGACATAAAACTCCAATTATTAGTCTGATTTTCACATCAGCTTTATCCTCATATAATGCCTACTTGCATTGCTCTTTACTACTGGTAATTCATACTCATTAGCAAGCTATTTGCTAATGTGTTTTTTTTTTATTTAAAAGAAACAGAAAAACAAATAGGTAAGTTTAAACACTATAAAGCGATTGCACAGATTCTTTTATTAGTGCTTGTTTAGATGTTTTCGCTATTATAATACTAATAACAAAAACCTCACTAAACTTTGATTTAATGTACCATAATTTGCCAGATTACATTACTATAACTAGGTTATATATCTTAAACAACAACTGTTGTTTGCTTTAATATATTGACAGGGATTTATCTATTTAGATTAGTTCAAATTTACAAAATAGAAATAAGTTAATTGATCTGAAGACACCTTTACATTTTATTAAGTAGCCATTATATTTTGGAAAATTGCCTAATCTTGCTTATTCATTGAAGTATTTCATTAGCAACCGTGCACTTTTCGCAATACATTCAAAAAAGTTGTTAATTAGTTTGCATTAAAATATTTTGGCTTGGCTTCACCAAGAGAATGTTATTTATATTTTTTGGCAAAAAGCGTTATTTTCTTCTTGCTTCAATATTTGTTTTTGTATTATCTAACCAGGTCTAATGCCAGTTAGTAGTTATATTCTATGTGCCTTTCATATTTGCAACAGTCCATAGCTAACACTAAGTTATTCAAAACATTGGTTGAGAACACTTGTCTTTACGTTGTCCTGTAACTTTGGGATACGTTAGGATTAGGAATGAATGTTGATGTGCACCATTACCCCGTTTAAATTCTACAGTAATGGTTTTACTACTGATCGTTCCCTGGCGGTACCCTAATGTGTTTTTTTTGTTTTCGTTACCTGTTAGTGTAACTTTTATGTACTTATGTATTTCTTAATTAAGTTTTAAAATAGGGTTCACATCCATACGTACACTGATTTAGGGTCTGCAATCTAAGAATATAGCTTTTAATATTTAATTTATATATTTGTCGTCATTATCATAGTAAACATAGATCTGCTATGAAAAAGAAATGACCATACAAGTATATCATATTCTATCCTATTTAAATATTGTTAATATACCTGTAAGGTAAACGTACTGAAAAATAACCAATGAAAACATTATCCATCACGAGTAAAGCGTGCACGTGTTGTGGAATCAAGCGGAAACTGACGCTGTACTGGATGAACATTAAGTATCTACACCTTGTTTTGGTTGTTAATTTAGCCCGCCCGCTTAGCTCAGTAGGTAAGAGCATTGGTCTACGGATCGCGGGATCGCGAGTTCGATCCTCGGGCGGGGCGTATGTTCTCCGTGACTATTTGATAAACGACATTGTGTCTGAAATCATTAGTCTGCCACCTCTGATTCATGTGGGGAAGTTGGCAGTTACTTGAACAGGTTTGTACAGGTACAGAATCCAGGAACACCGGTTAGGTTAACTGCCCGCCGTTACATGACTGAAATACTGTTGAAAAACGGCGTTAAACCCAAAACAAACAAAACAAATGGTTGTTAATTTGTGTATAAAAGTTCCTATTTTCTGTAGATTCATTCCATAATAATATGTGTTCAAAAATCAATAAACATTTGAAAATAACTTCCTGCTTTACCGAATGATGAAATAATATGCTAGATTATCGTTGATGTCATTCATGGTTTAGTAACTACAGACACTTACCGTTTAAAACACGTTTTAAAACATGCATTTGGTAGCGATAATTAACATGTAGATCGAAGAATTTTAGAATTAGTAAATAAACACGTACGAAAATCATAAATTCATCACTAATAAAACCGATTAATTTGGTCTGTGTGCAATGTTTGTATACAAGAGTTGAGATATTGCAATCAACTTATTTCTATTTAATGTAGTATTTTCTCACATACGTGTCAGATAGATTTATGTTATTCATTTTTACACACATTCTGTTATCAGATGCAATTACTGAATTTTGTTTAGAAGTTTCAGGCAACTGCTCTCATTAGTTATTAACTATGTGCAATGTTAATGACATGCATACCAGGATAGCACTAAAAAAGAGAAATGTTTTGTTGTTTTATCCTTGGTACTGGTGTGCATGCCATTAATATCTAACGTGAATGTATCTATTACCGATACGCCCATTTTCTTACTATCATGTTATGTTTATTACATTTGTCTATATATAAGTCTTGGATCACATGCCAAAAGCTAATACAAAAGCTCGAGAATACATGTCCATTGTGAAAATATATGTTTATTGATAATTTCATGATAGAGCACTATACGAAGTTTTGAATTATTTATGTGTCATGAAAACAAGCACACCTGCCTACAAAAAAATTCTTAGTGTTTGCAAATTGTGTGATGTCCGATCAAATATTGTACTTGTTGGTCTGGCATTAGCCAGAATGACCGTAATAGAGACTAATTATAATAAACATGTAAGAAATGTATATATGTTTTGCTTGTACTGTTTTAGTACGAAAATATATAAATTTACTACTGAAAAAAATACATTGCAGAGCAGTTTTAAAATATTCTTTAACACGACAATGTTAGATGCAATGATTATATTTATAAACTAATCAAATAAACGTAACTATAAAACCCAAATCCCTACTTTGATAGACACAGTGGTCACGTGATATCATGACGCAATACACGTGACCTTGCGCTAGTAAAATGGATATAATTTTGTTAAAACTATTAAATAAACATCTTGCAAAAGTCGACGGCTCAGCGGCCTGAAGGTGGTAGCCTAACGGTTTGAAGTTAGATTCAAAGATTCAAAGTTTATTTCTTGTAACGTATACATAAAGTATCTTGTTACAAACAGATGTATTAACAAATACAACGTGACACATTCAAATAACACGCACACGTACGCACGCACGCGCGCACACACACACACACACATATATATACACAAGCGTACACATAGTAACACTCGCACACAAAAACATAGAAATACATATAAATGTTATTGATTATTGCATAGAGAAACTAAGTATGTTCGTTAATATCTTAAATAGAGAGGATGAACTAAAGAACTGCATTGTAATCTAACAATTGCACTGGCTCTAAACTGGCATTATTGTACTTTAAATGAAGCAAACATTGTCATTAATCATATAATCTCCTATGATTTGAAACGGCACGAACTGAGTTTAATGAAATACAATTAAGAGTTACATACAGTATTTAACACGCACGTATAATATCCTTTAAGATGATAAATAATCGTAGCCTGCAGATACGGGATGTAGTAAATCTGCATTGAAATACAAAGTATATACTATAGTGTCAATAGGGTAAACTAAACATATGATAATTTGAACTTGCAATACTACATGGAGCATATAGATATAACTTGTGATATGTAGGTATAATTCTACAGACAAATAATCTATCATAGATACAAACAATTAAGCTGCTTATTTCTTTATACATAACATTATGCATACAGAACTGAACCCATAACGATTACAATCGCTACGCGATGCATTAAAGCGTATAACAACACACTGGCCACATCATAAGCCTTACCGTACGTTAGCAAGGCTTAAGGTACAAACATAGACAACTAACTATACTGTAGGCCTCTGTGACAGCAAAGCTTGCCGAAACGAAATACATGGTTTGCTGTATAGGCCTAATATTAAACGAAATGAAGTACAGGCACAAAAAGTTAGATCCATATAAATGCTGAGGTAATGTCTTGCATAAAGAAATCAGCGCGTACAAAATTCTAATTTATGTCAAACAGTATGAACATACATAACACAACCGCAGTAGAAAACATACATCTGATTCAATAGCATACAACGAGTAATAACGGTTCGACAGACATAGCTTTCAATACAAAATAGTGCAATGGCTCTGGGAATAACTGGTACACCGCACTTAAATACTGAAATTGGCGCAATTATAGCGCTAGTTAATATGATTACTAAGTAATAGGTTATGAATGCATGGGGTGATTTGAAAATACCGTACGACCCGTTGTAAGTTCTTACAAAATATTATAATATAGTCACATTATGTTCAATCATGTCTATGTAGCGGCCCTGTAGACTCTTGTATTTATTGTGAAATAATGATTTAGAATATGCAATGAATGCAAACGTTAAAGCTCAATAAAGCAAAAAAGGAGACAAAAAATGTTTCTAAACTTTGAAATTTGCTAGGCCATATACTGGTAGCCATCACAGCAAAGAGTGACTGTTGCCACGTACTCAGATTTGTTATCATTGTAAACACAAGTTGAAGTGCATTTTAAGCTCTATTGAGGCAATCGGTTATTAAATACATGAAACAGCTTGAAGCTGTTTTGATAAAAAAGGACCATGGATAGTAATTATTACTAGTTTGTAAAATATGCACTTTTTCTTGAAACTCAGGTATTTTACTTAACAGCAAAAAGAAAAAGAAAAGAAAAGAAAAACAACTAAAGAAAAAAAAACCCTCGAAAAATAGGTTATCACAATGGAAATCCTATTCAAGGTATGCAGTATGTATTACTGCGCACTAGATATCTATCCTTGTACCTGTATTTCTTTGGTTCAATGTCATTGCAAGCTAACAGGTTGAAATTTATGCTAAACAACCTTGTTCCAGATATCAGAGATATATTACACAGATCTACCTGCAAACATTTAGGTGTAAATAGTATTTGATTGTTTGCAATGCGCGAATTAGATCGATCGTTTAATATTAGAAGGACTGTCAATGGAATATAAGAACTGATGTGCCTAAATAACAATGCTGTGTTTAAATCACCATCAGCATGATCAGGTCATTGTTTTAGTAATATAACTCGAACATAGCTAATTCATTATATATTTACATGTTTACTTGACATCTAAACACATATTATTACAATATGCACTTGTCTTTTAAACCTGTATATATTGCTTTTATAAAGTCTTTAATGATACTTCATATCTTGGCATTAATAAAACTTGTTACGTTTTGTGTGTTTCATACGGTGGCATAGAGGGGACATAGGAAATATTTTATTTATCACGTGCGCACGTGTTAGCTGACACGTGTGAACGTGTTAATTAACACGTGCTCACGTGATAACTATCACGTGCGCACGTGTTAGCTATCACGTTCGCATAGGAAATATTTTATTTATCACGTGCGCACGTGATAGCTATCACTTTCACATAGGAAATATTTTATTTAAATGTTAGCTAACACGTGCGCACGTGATAAATAAAATATTTCCTATGTCCCCTCTATGCCACCGTAGTTTCAGTACATGAAGATATTTAAATATTTATCAGTTATCTTGTGGCTAGACTTGGACTTATACGAACCCTACTGGCTCACTTTAACATTTAAAAACAAAATCTGTTTTACTCAGGCGTTCTTATCAGGTAAAATAATTAAATTTTATCAAATCATTGGCGTTGCTTGTGGAATAATATTTTTGTTTTGTATTGTTACTTTTAGTTTATACATAATTTATTTTAGGTCGATTGTGAAGCAAGTTCTGAAATTTATGTTAATCACTCTCGACACCTAATTCGTGATAGAATCCATTGCCTAGACGGTATGAGAGAAGAGAAGCCATTTTCCCTTTTAATGCTGAGCGTTAAGCAAGGAAGCTACTGATTCCATTTTTCGCGTCTTTGGTATGACGCTGCTGGGGATCGAACCCACCACCTCCCGCATTCGAAGCGGACGCTCTAACACTAGGCTATCGAGGCGGTTAATGTTATTTGTAAAGAGTAATATGATGATCAGCAAACGCAAAATGTAACAACAGCTTTTAATTGGTATAAATATAAGACATTGAGTTTTTTGGTTCAGTCAGCTACTTTTTGCCAGCCTAGTACCACCCGTATGCAAAAAAAAAAAAAAAAAAAAAAAGAAAAAAGAACGGTAAAAAACAATATTGCAAACATATATTTGGTATTTCCGGGCTTAATTACAGAATTGCTCGGAAATGTCAACTTATCACAACTTGTATTATTTCCTCAATATATAATTAAAAAAATATTGCTATGAAAACGCTAAACCTAGAAACGGAAATTGAAATACATGTAACATAATCCTATGTTTGTTTTTGTTTCCTTTTACAATTGACAAATTTTGACGTTATATCACTTTGGACGGGAAATTTCGAATTCCAGATGTCGTTACCTGGATAAAATTGAAATTATTAAAAGGTTGGAATAAAAAAGTTGTTTGTCTGAATTTAATATTGAAGCTCAACTGATTTTATATTTTCAATTGTTGTTCCCTTCACTCGTTAAAATATTGGAATACAGTGTATAATCAAACAAAAAATACCCTCTTTATAGGTTCAGAAAACTGATATTTATCTAGTTTCATATAATACTAATAAAAACCTTTCTAATGTTTGTATTTTATCAGGTGTGTTTTACTGAAAAGTCTAAATTTCGAAAGACAGTGTACGTAATCAGTTTACACTTAAGAAAGTATACCTCATGATGCGAAAAAGAAACAAGAACACAGTTTTAAAATGAAGAACGAGACCACTTGAAGCAAAACATCACAGCTGTGTGTACGTATTTATTGATGTTTGCATAATGGATGTGCATCAGATTACGTTTGACGTTATAAAACAAACAGATAACGGAGAAAAAACAAGGACATGTCCGGTCCATAGATATACATCGCTAAGGAATGGTCAATGCCAAATTTCACTACTTAATGAATCAGTTTTGGAAATAAATCAATTTTTTAAAATTGCACAATCGGTGCTTAACATAACTTAAATATTTAACTTCTAATATTATGGATAAAATAATTTTACTATTACACATGACCATATACCACATTCACTCTTTTCTAGAACTTATAATTATGTGAGCCGCACCATGAGAAAACCAACATAGTGGCTTTGCGACCAGCATGGATCCAGACTGTTCGCTAACAGTTTCTCTAATAACAATAGGCTTTGAAAGCGAACAGCATGGATCCTGACCAGACTGCGCGGATGCGCAGGCTGGTCTGGATCCATGCTGGTCGCAAAGCCACTATGTTGGTTTTCACATGGCGCAGCTCATGTATTTATTATTCTGCTTTAAGACAAAAGTATACGAAACTAAGACAAGTACATCAAAAATCGTTTTTCTTCTCTCAGTCATAAATTATCCTACACCAGTTTTGTTTATTGGCAACTCCTGTTAACAGGGATATTATACTACTTAGCTACAGAGACAGAATTTGAATGATAGCAATTTGCGACGTGTATCGTCAGTTAAACTACATGTATATATACGGTATCATAATAGTTTAGTTAAAAAGCTTTGACCTTAAGTAAACACCTTGTTTCTGATTCTAAAACCGAAATGGTGAGCAGTCACTATCGCAAACACATTTGGTCTCTTCAAATAAAGTAAGCGTTTTCCTTTTTTTTTGCATACGACCGGTCATGCTTCTCGAACTTTGTATGCATGTTTTGCCGGAATTGACAATTAATTCATAAAATGAAATCGAGATGTGAAATCGGATATAACCAACCAAACAACGTTTCGGAAAAGCACATTGTGGCCGATTGTCCAAAAAGAGACACTTTATTTAGCTTTTTTAGTTGCATTATTTATATGAAATCTTATACGTGTCAGTAAAATAGCCAAGGAGAAGACTTTATTCTGCGACAGTTTTAATGAATATTTGTTGTGTATAATATATAAAATAATGAGAGTGTTTCTGTTTTCTTGTTTTAACTTTTGTTTTCTTTATCAGTGAGTATTTATTTCACGATTACTTTATGTGCTTTTAAGATTGAGTTAAAAGTTGACAAACAACTTTGCATTGTTTAGATACATAAAAACTTATTGATACGCTCCTGTATATCTACTAACCATAAAGTAATTTTGAAAACTTACATGCCACAGCTATTACAAGTTGACATGTCAAAAGACAATACAATCATGAAATGAATATAGTTTAAATATTTTGAAAGAAGATCATGTTTGAAGCATTTATCAGCGATACAATTGCAGAACTACATAACTTTTAATGTAAAGTTTTTAGAATTTTCAGTATTTCCAGTTTATTCATGATCAAAAATACGTAATATAATTTACTTACCTGCAAAAGCGCATGCAAAACAAGTAACTTCAATGAAAATTCTACACCAAGTATCCATTGTAAATGTTATCCTTGCGTGTTGTATTTAACCGTTGATTGAAAGCTAACAAGTAGACAATGGTGTTAAAAACTGCCTAACTATAACTATTACTGATATACAACTTGTTATATCCCCGTTACATTTCGAAATAAAGTGTATATCTTCTCTAGAGAGAAATTATTCATTTATACAGAGGCAATGCAAATTAAATGCTGCGAAATCCTTTATATTAATTTGCTATTAAAGCCGATCAAAATATGTTTAAATTACCAAAAATGAAACGTTTACGCACTTGTTGTTTTCTAATGTAAAATAATGACAGCCCTCTTCCTAATTTTATAGGAAAGTTCAGTGGTTTATTCTTTTGCAGTTTTGTTTAGCTGTAAACAGTATTATGCTTGCTAAGTTGTAACCCATTCAATACATTTTCACACTGTGAGTGGTTGATCCGCCCTAAAACTTTAAAACAGTCGAAATTTTTAATCCATCTACAAGCTTCTCAAAATAGTCTTAATGTCATAATGATTTAGAACTAATAAAATAATATTCTAACATCTCACAAACTTGCAAAATACGTAGATGCATTCCATGTGCCACTTGGTTGGACTTTCAGGACGAATCTACTCTCATAATGTTCAATTTTACCTACGTAGTAGTTTTTATGCAAAGTCAGTTTATACAATTGAACAATCTACCATTGGATTCAATTGAGACTTCTTGTGCAAAATAAGATCGGGAGACTGTTTAAATCCAGTGTTATGCAAGTATATTGTTCAGGGTAGCAATATATTGTTATTTCAAGAATACCAGTTAGAATTCTGTTTTGCTATTCATGGAATATACAAAGAAAAATATTATTTTTATCATTTAAATCCTGTACTACAATGTGGGGAATAAGATGCGGACCATCCACGGCTTTTAATCCGTATCAAAAATAAGAAATATATCAGATTACCTGATTGTGCCATTCATATCAAATCCTAAATCATATATGTATCTGACGCCTGTTCCCAAGCTACGATTTCGCCTACTCATATCATTTTACGTACCAAATAACTTTAAATGCTTGTAAAAGAATTTTTTTTACAAAAGCTAAGTTTTAATACAACGTAATGGTTCATTAAGGTAAATGTGACGGTTTAGCAATTCGATTATTTAAAAACGTACACATTTTATTTATTGATCTATCACTTTAAAAATGGCAGATATGTGTATCCATATTAATTATAAAACTAGTAATAAACATGTTTGCACTTGCCATAAGTGATTATTGCCGCTCATATACTTTGGTATATATATATATATTGTCATTAAAATATTTGAGGTTGTTTTGCCACAGTGCCTCGCTGTGTTCCTTTGTGTGTTCGTCGTGTCCTTGCTGGTTTACTTTGTCTTTGTGTGTGCATGTGTATGCGTATGTTTTCTATGTTTGCTAGTCTTGCGTACGTCCGCGTGCTAGGGATGCGCTTTGGGGAGGTTGCGAGTTTGGAATGTGTCTTTACCTGTAGTATATACATCCTCGTTTTTGCTTGTTACTTCATTGCCTATATTTTCGAGCAAAACATCTTCTGTTTCTTAAGTGAGTATTTACCAGTTTTAACACGGCAAGTAAAATTAGATTTATATTTGATGTAATGAACATGAAAGGTTTATTTAGAAAAGTAATTGTAAGAAACCATATCTGCGTTAATTTTCCAAATGCATTTTCGTGGAATGTCTACTGATACTTAATTCATACTCTTTATCTCTTAGATTAAGGATTTTGAAATCCTTATAAACTTCATGCTGATATACCTAAAGGAAATACTTTCAAATGAAGTACGCAGGAGATAACTCGGTATAGATTTAAGCAGAAACATGCAGAAGGTTACTTTTCTTATCGCTTAGCAGTCGTTAACAGGTGCGACTGCAGCTTCGTAAGTATCTCATAATCATTCTCTATTGATTCCCTTTTAGCTTTATGAAATACTTCAAAACTAACAGAGAATAATGTCAAAGAAACAAGACGAAGTAACTATAAGACGTATCATAAAACCTTGGACAAAGGTAAAATACTATTTGAGCCGTGCCATGGGAAAACCAACATAGTGGCTTTGCGACCAGCATGGATCCAGACCAGCCTGCGCATCCGCGCAGTCTGGTCAGGATCCATGCTGTTCGCTTTCAAAGCCTATTGAAATTAGAGAAACTGTTAGCGAACAGCATGGATCCTGACCAGACTGCGCGGATGCGCAGGCTGGTCTGGATCCATGCTGGTCGCAAAGCCACTATGTTGGTTTTCTCATGGCACGGCTCATTTTATAAACATGGAATTGAATAAATAGGCTGTCATCAATTATAATTGTTCATTGCTGATTTTTTTCTGTCACATCTGCGAGCAAACCTCAAATTATTGATAAAACTAATCAAGAAATGCACATTTTTAATTACTAAAATGCTTATTTCTTATTTCTAATTAGTCATTAAAGTGAACTGCTCAACGTCAAGATTTCGATGTTATACAGGAATTCGCCGACAAACGCTATAGAAATAACTAAGCCTGACTCAGTTTTTCCTCAAGGGGTGAATGCGAATGCAGTGTAAGAGCATTTAAATAAAGAAGCACTTCTTTTGCATTTACCCCTGAATATATACAGAGATTTTATAAGCTTTAACAAAATGAAAAGCAGTGGAGCTAAAATGCATTTAGTAGGTCTGCGATATAAGGTTGATGGTAAAACGTTTGCTTGCAAGGGAATTCAAAAAATAAAAAGTCCCCCCAACCAAACAAAGTTCAAATTTGCAAAAAAGCAATTGTAAAAAGTAATGCCATAAAATAAACATTATTAATAATATAAGCCATTTTTAAACTTTTTACTCCTTTTTTTATATTTCAGAGATTCGCTTCGCTATCTGCTGTCTGTTAAGAAGTGATGGTCAACAATCGGCGACAAGCTGATAATATGGCATACAGACACTAAATAGAAAAATGGCGCGAAAAAAGAAATGGTAGTCGCATATGGCCGATACAAATAGTCCTCAGTTTTTTTTTTGTTCTGTAGAGCTATTTTCCTTATTTTCTTTGCATTTTTTTGCTAAAATCACATGACAGATCTATGCTTGATATCTAGGTAGCATTTTTATAATGAAATATCAACATGACAAAAATTTTCATGGAAACTTAGATCATACACCTCCAGTATAATTTGGGGTCTCATTTTTTAGCTGATTTTGCAGTTTGTGTGTTTGACTAAAATTATTTTTCTTGCATCAAACATGACCCCCACTTTTCTTTTGATTTTTATTTAGCACTGACAATATTCTTCAACTATATATAACCTATAATATATACGCCTGCAATGATCTTCACAGTCGCGATCGCCGAATCAGCTTTTCACTACCTGATTAACACCTGAAAAGGATGATTAACTTGTATCTGACCACATTCTTGTGAGTAGTTACGGTTCTTGAGAGCAATTAAATCAGGGGGAATACCCTTCTGCAAAGCAAATGGCTTCCAAAACTCTTGCATTGAGAACACGATGAGATAGTTTATGACTATCCCAAGAGCAAAAATAGTGGTAGGACGTTTGAATTAGAATTGTACAAAACAAAGCTTGAAAATTTTTGTCTCTTTTTCTATGGCAATCCCTGGAATTGTTGTGTCGTGTCAGGGTTTGATGTGAAGGAAAACAAACAAATCCTACTTCAAACAATGTATGTACACCGTATCTTATTAATTGCAACTGTGGCATTTAGAACAAATTGATACTAACAACATGATTTCGGCAAACATAAAATGATTAAGCTTAAGTTTTACTTAAGAGTTGTTGTGGATTCAATCAGTCGAAGCCTATCATATTTTAATTATTTAAATCAGTGGTTAAATACTTCTAATGTTGGAAATCATTTCAATAAAATGCTGAGAAACAAAATGGAAGGCGAAGTACAATATTATAAAAACTACTTGATACCAGTAAGTAAGTCTACTTTCAAAGGTCTTCAGTCATATAATAAACATCTAAATCATTTACAGTGATTAACCAATAACATTGTGATCCGGTAGCACTATTATAGAGAATTATATACATATACATTTTGCAGTTAGCACGATCAAATTAGTCCATGCCAATTGTTAAAATGGCATTAATATATAGGACTGTAGATACATTTGTTTTGTTTACAAAGCTGCCATAGCACGTTCTAGTTGTTCAGTGTCACGTGTTAGTGTCAGTGCGAGATTTTGTAAGGCTTTCTTATCGTTTAGTACCACCACAGAGCTGGTGAATGGGTCGTATCGTATTTCAAATGGACGTTTGATCTTCATAGAAAAATCTCTGAAATAGAAATATATAGGTATAATGAATGTTTCTTGCTGCATTTTTAACATGAGAAATAAAAAGCGTGACGTCCAGCTGCATTTAAACGTAAAATAAAGCTTACTCCGTCAAAATGATTTGTTGATACGTCACATTCATGACGTAAAACCAATGAGTTCAGGCAGTAGTTGTTAAGACTTTTTTCTAATATACTAGCAATACTTAGGTCATTTATCAAAACTGACCAGTGTAACATCTTACAAAGTAAGCATACTATCAAATGTGCCTATAACGATTTAACATTTAACACAGCATGAATGACATAAACTTTCTTACCTCATTTTCACCATCATATCCTCGAACGACTCGGCGACGAAGTACAGAGGTTGAAGATCTTCATCTGTATACGATTGCACAGCTGTCTTCTCGGGTTCAAAAGGTCGTTTCTCTGGAGCGTCTGAGAGTGCGTGCTTCAATTCTCCGTACGAAGACAAGATACCAGCGCCATATGCTTTAAGGTCCCCTTTTTGTTTACATATTCCAAATTCTACCGTAAACCAGTACATCTGCAGCAAAAACAAATCAGAGTCTTGTTTTTCAGTGCTTTTTGGTTTTTATATTCAATCAAAGCTCAGCTAAATATATATGAGAGTTTTTCTATGATAGCATACGTTATAATCAAATGTATAAAACAATCTTTTGGAAGCAATGGGCATAGATCGAAACAAATCAAATATATAGAAGATCCGGTTAATGGAGTTTTATTGCGGATTCTTCAAAGTCCAGTATTTTCTTTGATAAAAACCGTTACAGCAAACAGTTTGTAACCAGAAAGTAACTTCATATCATATCTTATATTAGACACTTTCAAAACTAAAGGCAAATAAATACCATAAATACAAATATCAACCTGAATTTGTTTTAGATTAGATTCCAGTCAACTGTCAGACTGTAGAGTGTATGCAAGTCGGTTAAAATGCCCTTAAAAATATGAGCCGTGCCATGAGAAAACCAACATAGTGGCTTTGCGACCAGCATGGATCCAGACCAGCCTGCGCATCCGCGCAGTCTGGTCAGGATCCATGCTGTTCGCTTTTAAAGCCTATTGGGATTGGAGAAACCGTTAGCGAACAGCATGGATCCTGACCAGACTGCGCGGATGCGCAGGCTGGTCTGGATCCTTGCTGGTCGCAAACCCACTATGTTGGTTTTCTCATGGCACGGCTCTTATCTTTTACCGTTGCAAATTTCTCTATATCAGAATCTGAAGCACCAAGAGATGCAAGTCCAATATTTTGTGTGAACTGGGCAACCACAGGGTCGGCAAGCATTGGCACGTGACCTAGCAGCTCATGGATACAGTCCCTGAAATATCAACGAAAAAAATAAACGATAATTTGTCATTACAGTGTATGATCAAAAGCAAATGTAGAATGTAAGGGAATGCATTGTAGAATGTACGAAATGTTACAGTAGAAGCTTCGGAAAATACACTGTAAAGAATGCATTTTAGAATGTTAGAAAAGAATTGCTGAGTGCAATGTAGAATGTAAATAACTGTACATTGTACGGTGTATATTATAGAATATAAGGAAAGTACTGCTAAAAGGATGTAACGGACTGTTCAATTTAAAAAAGAAAACAATGTAGACTGTATGGAAATGCATTGTAGACTGCACACAGAGCAACGCAGAAGGTACGGAAATGCACTGTACAGAACGAATCATTGCCAAAGTAATTGGCACAAATATAATGGAGCTTTACTTATTTATTTTCCATGACGTTTCCTTTCCAGATATTATTTTATGACATTGACATAATGCACATGTTCAAATAGTATCTTGTTTGACATCCTATTTGAAGAAATAAATACAAATTGAATTTTATGTATATGGTTTTGTCCAGTGGACAGTTCTTTATTGCAGTATGCTTGAAGCATGACAATAAATATGAAACTCACGGTTCAGGGGAATGGTCTGGTTTAGATGGATGCCTGACGTACTGTGTGCACTGGAACACACGGAAAGCAAGGCTTGCTAGAAAGTCACGTGCTGACAATAAGCCCGATACGGGCCGCAGCTGAAATCCTGTCTTTCCTGTGTGAAATTAAAAAAATATTCATCGGTGTTTATTAAATACAAAAAATGCCATTGCGTTTCTTTCTTTTAAATACAAATCAATATGTTTTCAGTGAATGATAGTAAAATATAAATGAGTTGAAAAATGAAACATTCAAGTAAATCATGATAGTAGTTCAAAGACAGAACTCAGTTTCACTCTCGTAAAGTTCAAAACCTATGCTTCTACTTAGCAAGCAAGATATATAGCAAACGTATTGGGAATAAAAATGTAAAAGAAAAATATTGAAAATTGGATACTTTTAAGACAAGTACAGCTGTTAAATTACGATGAAATGTTTTATTTGATTAAAAACTGTCCTGTCTTTCATAGCAGAACTTGTTGATTTATTTAAGGCGGAATATAACTTTTTTTTAACTTTTATTCGCTAAGATCTTCAAATGTTTGATACTTTTATCGCTCTATTTTTTGTTGCTGGGTTTAACGTCGCACTGACACAATTGTTGACCATATGGCGACTTCCTAGCTTTGATGGTGGAGGAAGATCCCAGCAGCCCATCCGTGCATTATTTCATCACGAGCGGGTACCTTTTACTACGTTTAGAAAATTTATAAAATCTAAATATCTGACCGACACAATTATTTCTTATTAGCCATATGCCGACTTCCTAGCTTTGATGGTGGATGAAGATCCCAGGAGCCTCTCCGCGCATTATTTCATACGAGCGGGTATCTTTTACTACGTTTAGAAAAATTTATAAAATCTAAATTTCTGAATTAGCCAGAACGCGTACGAAATCAAAATAACAGTAGCTTTATACTAGTAGGTTTATCGTTACTAATGCAGAAGCAAGTTAATATTAAAATTCAGCATACGTTTTAGAAAGTTAGAGACATCTTCTAGCTGCGGTATGGCCTTGTCTGAGTATCCACATTCCTCTTCCAGCAGTTTGAATACCTGTAGATACTCTAGACACGCGTGCTTTGGTGTCAGCTGCTTCAATTCCCTGTACACGTGCCCCCTTTGTAAATGTTAAGAAATTAAGTAATACCATATTTGAAACAATGCTGTATGGGCGTACTTAGCAGTTGTATTTAAGTGACATCTTCACATCACATTCACTGAAGTTGGTGAAATGTGTTAATGTTCACTCGCATACAAAGATATTGAATTATCAAAGATTCCCAGACTGAGCAATATTTTCAGCATATCTGTATATGCTCATTGAAACAAAAGATGTTCGAGACTACGTAGGAATATGATGAAATATTTGAAAGGCACATTAAATACAAGTTTTGATATTCTTTTTGATTATGTTTTTAATAAACATGTCTTTATTATACATATTCTGTTTACTCAAATAGCAATATTTCCAAAATTTAAAACAAACTTTATTCAGCAATAAGAATAAATTCCTACCAAGCTTTTATCTCCGATTCAGCATACTCGACTCTTGGTATTGGCTGGCCGCTGGAAGAAATAAAATGTTCAAGTTAAAACCAAAAAGCTAGGTACGTTGAAACAAGATTTGTGGGCTATACGAAGCCAAACGTTTCATATTATATCATATAGTGAATTTAAATGGTTAAGAATAAACGCATTTTTTGTGCGTTAAGACGAGTATAACATTCTTGGATGATTACTAAATATACAAAAATATCAAATATGTTTACATTTTTGAAGTAATTTGTTACAATCTTTCAATGTGTATCAAAACAATCGAATTTAATGTCAGGCTATCGCTCTTTATACCATCTAGACAAAACAGTCTGAAAAATAAGTCTAAGCTACAACTTAATATCCCTTTGAAATTTTCGACTAGGGTAAAAGTATTTTTTATCGATTTTTTTGTTTATACTTGCTGGTGAATGACGCCAGCTCACTGGAAAGGGTTGACCTTGATATGTTTGCACAAATGTTGTTTATACGAAAATGAACGCTTTTCTTTTTCTTCTTATATGAAAGACATGGTAAATGTAAATATTTATTAATACTACATATTATACAATGCGCATAGACAGCAATGTTGCTTTAACAAGTCAGCATGTCATTATTTGAATGAATTTGAATCTTTTAAGCATTAGTTTCATGCTTTCATATGCATTTGAATTAAACTATGTCTTCTTGTAAGGCTTTCTTTCTGTAACAATTTGTTTAACTACAAACATATTTTAATGCATAACCATACGCATGCATAAATAACATAGATATGTTTCTATATAGCATGGTGAAGTTATACTAGGATTTTGATGCACGTAACTGTGTCTAAAATCAAGGCTTTTAGTAACTTACTATCTGTAATCGAATGCTATGTCAGCTATTTGTTTACGTCGGCGGCGGTATTCTTTATCTGTAAAACCCTGCAAAATGAAATATTTGAGACTAATTTTGTTAAAGTACGTTAAAAAATACAATGTTTAAGCATGCCATTAAACAATGATCTTCAGCAGAACTATCTATTAACGGAACAGCTTATAAAATTAACTAGTTCCCTAAACATTAATTACAATTTATTTAAATCTAGCACGTAGTCTTTGTTGACAATATCATTTCGACTATTCCCTATGTGAATACTTGGAAGAAAGTGCATATAATCTAGATTTATCAAATGCTGTTTACCAAACATTTTTCAAGTTCAGTTTATTTAACCTAGTAAATCAAGAACTTTCTATTCTATCATTATTGGAATTGAAATTCTGACATTGTATTTTCTTTGTAACTAAAACAAACATTCTATTCAAACTGATGATAGTTTTACTTTCACCGAACGTTGATCTTATTTTCACATTTCTTCTTGTGCAGTTGTCGGGAGTATCATGTTTTCCAGTTAACAGGTTATTTAATATGAGATAAGAGTCAATTTCATAATGAAAAATGACAAGTAAATCGTACTTAAAAAAACAACTATAAGTAAATCGCACTTATGAAGATTGACAAGTAAATCATATTTACTCTAATCATCTAAATATTTTCTAAACGACACCTTTGATAAATTTTAAACTTCGGCCTTACGGACAAAAATAATAGAAATATTACACAAAGCTGACCTGTTAAAACCTTTACCCTGTTGAATTTCTAAAATAGATTGGTCATTCAATTTAGGCAGTACCACTTCTTATTCAAAGGGGTGATCACTGAAAATTTACTGACTGATGTGCAGACTGATCTTGGTCTGTACTGGTCACAAAGGCAGAACTACTTGCCGCCAGCAGGCTAAAGGTTATGAGCAAAGACGTTTAGAGGGAGAGTCCAGCCACACAAACATGCTGGTTAATGTTTGTTTAAACTACAAAAAAGACTATAAATCACTCATTTCCAATTCCTTTATGACAAAGAAGTATTAGGACATCTTAGAATGTAATACTTTAGAACTGTAAACTGCAAAGGAAGCACGGCAACTATTAAAGTCCTCAAGGTAGTCTAGGTCGATAGATGGGGGACAACTCAATTTATCGTTAGACAGTGGAAGACAAAAGAAAACTGTCTGTGTCTTTTCAGGTTGTTGACCTCTCTGCCGTAAATCTACGTTCGTGTAACAAGATATTCTTTATCACTTCATATGTAATACATCTGATAGTATGTTATCTAAAATCAATTTTCCTCTTCAGTCGTAACTACATCAGATTTTGTAAACAAAATCTCTTCATTTGTAACCGAGTTTGTGCTTTACAGGAATGAACGCCAACAAATTACTCATTAGCATATCTAGACAACATTATTATCATCGTCACTTCTCACTGCACGCGACCATCTTCCTGTCCTCATGTGAATACAATGCCTTTACAAAGAACAAGCTGTAGAAATTGTCATTTTATTCAGACTTCACATGTAAATGGGAAGTGTTCTTTGGGTAAATTTCCTAATGCAGTTTTAGTGGTCGTCAATAAAATATGTTCCCTTAATGTGGTTTTTCAGTGGTACTACTGAATAAATTACTCTACTGACTTCAATCTGCATGACGGGCTTCAAAAAGGTTTTGTTTTAAAGCATATTGCTGGCGCAAAACTATTTTGTCGAAGAGAGCTTACTTTAAATATACGCTTTAGATATATGCTTTTTACGACAAACTAGAAAAATATAGCTGACTTGCAAATATGAAGGAAATGACAACTACGAAATATTTTAGGCTGTGGAAATTTCACACTATTGTCAGAATAGACACAATTTCTGGTGCCATAGCAAGCTTTCTTATAGTGTGGGGCACCTGATGGTCTGAAAGACTACTTAAATACAGAGACAATGCAATAAAACAAACAAAACAATGCAATCTGTGCGAATTTGTATTTAGATAAAATGAAATTAATTTGCTGAAAAGATATATTCTTATATTCCTATATCAACTACAATGCCTTTGAAGTGTCCGTTTAACCAACCCTTTCAACATGATACATACCGGGTGGTCACAGTCTAGCTCTGGCTCGAACTTGGTCACTATATGAGTGCAGTTGTCTAAATCTGATATGTGTCTAGGAAACCATACTTCTAAAAATATGAATAATAATGTATGTTAATATGTACGAACAATATACGAAACGATAAGAAGTACATTATCTATTAGTTTTGTTTTATCATTTATAAAGAAAATTATCATTTGAACTTCTTTTTATACGTATCATAGCATTATTAAACTATTTTTTTTTGTAATTGTTTTATCAGTGAAAGGCATATATCGCTTATCTGTGTTTGACAAATCAAACATGTAAAATTCGATACATTCTGCAAAATTACTTTGAAAACTGGCCTACAGACTCAGGAGAGGAGAATTTCGAAGTTTTTCGATTAAGCTTTGTGCGGAAAAGAGGCAGGCATGTTTTAGCTTTTTTTATGAATGAAGATGAATTTGAAAGATTTCAGAAGCGTGTCCTCCAAGGAACATGTCAAAACTTGACCAGTGGTGTATTTTAAGATGTTTGTATTTTCAGCGCAGGTGGCCATGTTTCTTGACAAATATGTACATCCTTGGTAAATGGTCGCCCAGTGAACATTTCAGTGAAATTGTTTCGAAATCTTGCCAATGATTTTGGATATGTTGTTTGGAGATTTTTTATCTTTTGCCCTTGGGTGTCGAAACTGCTTGTGAACCATTCAAAATGTTTCCAGGCAAAATTTCAATAAATGTCACCAATTTGTTCTTGAGGAGATATCGTTTGAAAAAAAATGTGTACAGACATATGATGGACATTGAGTGATCACAATAGCTCATCTAGAGCAGGTTGTTGAGTTGTATGCTGAGCTAAAAACCAGGAACATTATGGTTCCATAAATGTATTGTAGCACTGTTTACTGAACTGCTGAAGAGTTTTGTTGTAAAACCAACCTTGACCTTCTAAAACATTAGTTAAAATCTAAAATTACTACAGCATGATTTCATGAGAACACGTTATACTTTTTTACTAAAATTTTACAATTGCAATATTGTTATTAATGTAATCGGTTGTCAGCTCAATACAACCTGATCATAATGATAAATCTTTCAGGTAGCATACAGTGATAACTGTTCCATGTCACATCATCACCGCGTCAGAATATTAATAATACATTTAAGTCATATCAATAATTTCTCATTAACGGAAATGGACTTAAAACAGTGCTTACGTATTAGAATAAATGCCTTGATCGTTACAACATTATTTTGATAGGTTCACGTAATACAAAGAAATTTGAAAACAGTGAACAGCAGAAAAATGAAATTTAATAGGCCAGTTGGATCAATTTAAAGAAATAAACATGCATCAGTCAAGTACAAATAAATATGAAAATGCAAAATAAAAACTTCTATTAGCGAAACAGCAAACGTTTGGACATGTTGAAGCCTCTTTCATACATTGAATGCCAAAGATAGGAAACTAAATTGTGAATTTCAGATTGAAACATTATATTTATGACATTGAAAGTAATATAAATTGCTAGTTTATCATAATGGTATATTTTTCAGGTAGAATAAATTTGATAACGATTCCATAATACATAAAAGTCGTATCGGTTGTTGTTTTTTTTTTTCAGAAAACAATAACAAATTATTTTATGAGCATAAACGATTAAATGAAATAAACTCAAATGTGGCACATATCATGGTCTTGTCCATTAACGCAGTAGGCCCATGATAACATTCAATTTTTGTTTGATTACGTAGCTTTGTATGTGCTTTCGGTATTTCCCAAGGGGTGCGGACAGCCGTGGACTTGTTTGAGCTATATAAATGGCCGAAGGATACCGAAGTAGGATAAGAAATTACGTAATCGCACGTTGAAATAGCCGAGCATCACACATTGCTATAATAAGGCAGACTATTACCTTGTCTAGCAATAAGTTTCTCGTTTTCACACCAGACATCTGACACGGAGTTATTCTGACGAATGCTGTTCATAACAGCTGTTACAGTGTCCTTCACCCCTGTACATTGCAGTAATATATCGTGCTGTGATCCCAGCTTCTTGGCTGTCCTGGATTCTATATGGTCTATAACAATTTTCGACGTCTGAAAAACATAGTAAATACGACGTTAGGACTGACGTCCCTGAAAATGTGTCCTCCTTCTGTAAATTCGTATATCATATGCATCTTGTTACATTTTCTTTGTTTTATTATCTGGTTAACATGACCCCTTAATGCCTGAACTACGACGGTTTAAGATTTCAAAGAAACCAAAAATCATGTAAAATGACCTTCAAAAAGTAATATTGAACAGACGTAGAGTATCATCGACGGCCTGGACAAAAGTAAGCTCAAGTAACTTTGACTTTCCCATGCTAATTAAACTCAAACGGTGATTTCATTTCTATAAGCCAAAACATTTAGGAGGCATAGCTCCATCCCATATTTTCTACAACCGAGACACGACGTTCACTGTTATAGCCAGATTCGGAACATTTAAATTGTCATGCATTTTAGTTAGACTGTTTAGAACAATTTATTTACTTGAAAATTATAAAGGAATGCAACAATTATACCGAGTCGTCTGCTATTATTTTTCTTGGTTGCGTTTAATGTAGATTTTATTTACTATCACAACAATAGTCTTTTAGTACCGTATAACGGATTCTTTATCGAGATATTTTCTGGTCAATTTGGGTCATAAAGTACATTAAGTTTTACTTTAATATAATTCCGCTTAAACTGGCGCTAGAGAGCGAGACGGGTGTTGTACAATTCATTACCCCCGTGGACAGATTCGTTCAAACCGAGTCTGCAATTATTTTTACTTGGGTGCGTTCTATTCTTGCAGAAGATATTCTTGTACATTTTATTAGTTGAAAGTTTATAAAATTAGTCGGAAATCCAAGACAGCATGCAGAGCAATAAAATACTCCTAGTACGACTGGTATTTTATTAACATATGAGCCGTGCCATGAGAAAACCAACATAATGGGTTTGCGACCAGCAAGGATCCAGACCAGCCTGCGCATCCGCGCAGTCTGGTCAGGATCCATGCTGTTCGCTAGCAGTTTCTCCAATTCCAATAGGCTTTAAAAGCGAACAGCATGGAGCCTGACCAGACTGCGCGGATGCGCAGGCTGGTCTGGATCCATGCTGGTCGCAAACCCACTATGTTGGTTTTCTCATGGCGCGGCTCATATTTAGTTCCTGTTACAAATATATAACGTCGGAAGCATTTAAACAAGAAGATTGTTTTGCCTAATTTTTATATTCTAGCTGCTTTCCAAAAACCTGCACACATTTTATTGCCTGGACGAGAAGCAAGACTTACAATTTGCTTTTGAGCGTTGCTCAAATTTTTTTAAACTTGCGCTGCATACATGTCTGTTTAGCGAGATATGATAACGAGGATGATTTATGTTTTAGCTATCATTTTAAATGTATTGGGCGACACGAGTCAATAAATCCTAATGCAGCACTTCCGAGATATTAATAACTTTGCACTCATCAATAAGATGATCTTAACGATATTGTCAAAATGAAATAAATTAATGTTTGTATTTCAATAGCAAGGCATAATTTGAATTTTCAGCGTGATTTTCAAGTCATTTCTACGGGTAAAATATTGCCAGTCAATTTATTAATTATTCATACGGATATTTTTATACTGTCGGAAATTCTTACAATTGAGAATGATGTCACTTTAATTAGTCCTACTGATATGAACTTGTGACAGGCGTATATGAACTCCAAAAGCCCATTCCTTCCTACGTCGCGTCTTTTGAATACAGACCCTGACACGACTTCCGGATTTGCTGCAAAACAATTCTATTTTGCCTTTATTAACCTCTAACGGCTTTCCCATACCTGTATACATTTTATTGCCTGAAGGAGAAGCAAGCTGACTTCTATTAAAGTATCAATATTTGCTCTTGCGCAAACAGTCGCATTTTGCTCAAATTATTTTAAACTTGCTGCATAAATATGCTGTTTGTCGACATTTAACAGCGAGGATGATTTATGTTTTAGCTATTGTTTTTAAATGTATTGGGCGGCAGGAGTCAATACAGGCTAATGCAGCACTTCCGAGATGTTAATAACTTTGCACTCATCAATAGCATAAACTCAGGGATGCTGTCACAATGAAATAAATTAACGTTTTTATTTCAGGACAATACAGAATATGAATTTTCAGCATGATTTCCAAATTATTTCAACGAGTAAAATATTACAAACTGATTTATTTATTATGTTTATGAATATTTTAACTTTAATTGGCAATACAATCGGAAATTCTTTCTACTGAGAATGATTTCACTTATATTCAGTCCTACTGATACGCACTAAGGACATGCGTGTATGAACTCTCAAAGCCCACTCCTTTCTACAATGCTTCTATGAATACAAAACTGATGGCTGCAACACGCAGCACGACTTCCGGATTGACAGTAGAACATTTCTGGTGACAAATACTTCATTATTCTAAATCAATGATTATGTATTGAATACACTCTCTACCATAGACTAACGATAGCCATAAGGAGGTCTTCTCACTAAAAACGCTGTAAATAATTCATCTCAGTTGAGATGTCATTAATGAACTGGAGAACATAATCTCGGGTCAGTTGTATTGAACGATATTTTATAATGTTTCCTCATGTTTATTCTCCAACATATCGCTTTCTACATGTAAGTACACATTATAGTTACCTTCAAACATCAAAAACATTTCCTACAAGGACGTTTTAACTTCAGTAAATAATGTTTTGTTAAAATCTAGAAACTTTGAAATGCTCCAAATTGACCTTTTTAATAAAAAAAAGTAAAATTCACCTTTTTCTGCTATTGCGGCATTAATAGTAAAGAGATCTGGACAATTTTCGTAATAAATCTTTTCGAATCACTTGAAATTAACAGATGATCTCATTACAAGAAAACTATTCTCCCGTAATTACTCTGTAAGTGAATGACATTTTGTGTTAAACCAAACGGAAGAAAATAATAAGTGCTAGCAATACAAGACAATATGGGGATATAAAATGCTTTTAACTCTTAGGCCTTAGCAATTCAGATGTCATAATAAAAGAGCAGCAACCTTTTATTTGTTTTATTTCAACACGTTCTTTGGGCTTATGTTTCCGCCCGCGCTTCATGAAGGGCATCCTTGATAGAGAAGGGATGGGTAACATTAAGAAGTACTTCAAACGTCGAGATATGTCCATGAAGCATCGGAGCTGCAAAAACAATAAGACAATAAGAGATACCAAGTGTTTGGCATTTTGTTTACCTCAAATACCCTTATGATTCTTGAAAGTGACGTCATTCCGTCTTTTAATGACATCATTATTGTGAACTGGCGTTTCAAGACGTCTTTGTCGATTGGTGAAATCACTTCTCCGTTCTGCTGTGACAGAAATACCTCTTCTTCCTCGCTAATGGATCCGCCTCGACTTTTTCTTTCTTGCTTTTCAAATTCGATATTTGCTGCAGTTTCGAACTTTGCATCTTCAATCAGACTTTTGCGTCGCCATGATCCGCCATGCTGGAAGAAATAAAAAAAAATGTTACGCTACAATTACCTCGTAGCGTTATCATAATCTGTTATTTTACCACCCTAAATAAGATCAAAATGTAACTGATACTATGCCCACAACTTGTATACAGACACAGGTCTTTAGCAGATACGCTATGGGGTTTTTCTAGGAATATAAACACACCTGTAGATTGTGTCTGACTTATTTTTATACACCGTTCTCTCAAGTTTAAAGTGCACCCAGAGTATGTTTTATGAAAATGTGAATTTGTAAATGTACATAAGATTCCCTTAAAACTGTCTTCAATCCATAAACATTGTTTTCGTTTGACTCTTTGTAAAGATTGCACATTCATGCAAAGAGCTCTTACAAGTACATTTGAAATATTCACAACGAAAACAAACATAACAAACGTTATAAATGGCTCGATGGTCTAGTTGTAACACGCCAAAGGTCTGGAATTTGAATCCTGGTCCAGACAGGAATTTCTGAGATACAACCGAGTATCATTCAACTTACTGTTAAAGAACCAGGTTGTCTATTTGCAAAGAGGTGGGCTAAGTTAGCCGGACGTCTCTCTCTCTCTCTCTCTCTCTCTCTTTCTCTCTGGCTCAGCTGACACTGGTATTGGCTCGATCATACGATATACACAATTTATCAAA
Source organism: Mercenaria mercenaria (assembly GCF_021730395.1). Taxonomy (NCBI): domain Eukaryota; kingdom Metazoa; phylum Mollusca; class Bivalvia; order Venerida; family Veneridae; genus Mercenaria; species Mercenaria mercenaria. The sequence goes on from NC_069364.1 coordinate 51,159,421, forward strand.
TATTGTGTCCAATATTGCATAACTGAACAATAACTAAAGGAAATGGCATTCTGTTTGGAAACACACATACTTGAATACCTGTATTTCAGAACAAATAAAAGCTTGTAAAATGCAATGTTTTAAGTGTTTCGTTTAGAATGCTAATGTATTATTATGTACTCAGATATCCAAACAATTAAAAACACGTGCCCGAAACTTTGCAATTGACATCTTTACACCTTTAAAGGCAATTAGCAATAACAACAATATGTCCCAGAGATTGACAAAACAAATATTACGATATAAAGGCCTATCTAAACATATGAAATATGAAGAATAAACACAATATTTTTGAAAAGTCAAAGAACAATAAAAGGAAGCTTCAATAATTTGATGGTATAGAATACAGACTTAGAGAACACCGAGTATTGCTGTTCAAACTTTGATGAAATGTACATGAAAAGTCTGTGCTCTCTCATTTACAGTGCAAAATACGAACACTGTGAGTTACCACAGTTCTAGTCATGTTGGAAAGTACATATATGTAGGAACTCTCCTAGTCATTACAGTGCAAGTCGTATTAAGCAGTGCAAACATGTGAAATATTAGTTATTGCAGTTTTAGTCCTCTTGGACAACTATTCAACTTGAGACCATTTGTGTTTATTATGTCTAAGAATTTTCTTCAGTCGTTTTATCAAAATTGCATACTGTAAAATCATTTTTATTCGCGTAGGACGAATTTTCGCGTATTTCGCGCAAGGACCAATGCGCGAATTTAAGACCGCGCTATTATTATTTTTTTATTATATTTTTCATTGCTAAGATTGAAAATGCGCGAATTAAAGCCCGCGCGAAACAGTCCTTCTTCACATTTGCGCGAAATTTCATGCCAGCGGATTTAAATGATTTCACAGTATTAGAACAAAGTATCATTGACCAGCTGTCATTGTTATATTTCTGAATATGTTATTGTGATGAACTGAGGACAAAAATCCTTTCTGCCAAATTATAAAGGTATATGTACTTTCATGCACTTTTATTAGTCTTTGTTAACTATATTGAACTTAAGATCACTTCAAATAGTGACATAATTTAAATCAAAAATTAGTTTTAGAACCTTAATGCACACAGTTTTAGTCTCAATTAACAGTATAAAACCAATAGTGACATTCTTTTCAGCAGTGATTAGGTTAAGAAATTTCATGGACTCTTTATCTGTCTCAGCTATTAATATTAAACCTATTACGTCTTTTCAAATAGTGGAATACTTGTTTATAACATAGATTAGTCTAGTTATTCTCATGCACCCTTTATTAGTCTCATATAACAACATTAAATGTATTAGATCAAAACAATGGCACTGCAGTTTAAAACCGAGCATAGTTTAAGTACGCTCTTATGCACAATTTACATTTCTCAGCTAACAACATTAAACGCAATTTTACCAATTCAAATAAAAGCATTGTTTAACATAGCAGAAAATAATTGTCAGGACCAGACACTCTCTCTTGTCCATTCCCGTTCTCATACATGATTAGAGTCATGTAGTTTCACAATTACAAAGCAACCGATACGAAATGAATTGTTATTTATGTGAAGTCAGTGCTGTCAATGATTTAGCAATTATTGAGTGTTTGTTTTAGTAACATCAATTACAGCCTTTTGTTGCCTTTGTTAATGGATGTCATTCTATAAGCCAAACAAGCCTGTTAAATAAACACACATCTTAGATTGGAATCTGATTATCAGATAACTTTGGACAACATTCAATTAGTAGCCTGCTCGAGTGCTTTTCTAACAGCCCTTGTATGACATCATCCGGCTTCATATTGTGTTAGACTGGTGTGACGGTATGCGTATTCTGTCTATGTTAGCACTTCAAATACATTTTTATTGACATCATCAGTCCTTCCTCCGGTGTTAGAAAAGAGCAATAAAAATTCCAACTATATTTTCACTTGTTCCATTGACCATAGCGGTCAACATTTGTTAAAATCATTTAAAAGACATGAAACAAAAATGTTTTGTTTTACGTATGAACTCAAAATATTCTTTTCACCTGAACAAAAGATCTTATATTTTCATTTTCGTTAATACCAGTTTTGAAAATATTGCATTACGTCTTAACTTCTTTAACAAAAGAGGCCTTTAAATACTTCTGCCACAGAGTCCTTTAATTACCTCTACCCAAAAGTCATTTAAATATATCTGTTACAGACTCCTCTTTGATAAATCGTTCTGATTTTTGCGCTGCTTGCTATCTCAGACTATAACAGCTAGAAGAGAAAATATGATTTCTGAGAAAACCAACATTTGCGACCAGCATGGATCCGGACAAGACTGCGCATCCATCCGCGCGGTCTGGTCAGGATCCGCATCCATCCGCGCAGTCTGGTCAGGATCCATGCTGTTTGCTTTCAAAGCCTATTGCAATTGGAGAAACCGTTAGCGAACAGCATGGATCCGTACTGTTCGCTAACGGTTTCTCTGATTGCACTATGTTGGTTTTCTCATGGTGCGGCTCAAATGTAATTTCTGAGAAACGTCTCATGTCAGTATGATGAAACAAGGAATATTGCAGATTTTTGGTCTCAGCAGACTTTGTACGTCTAGCTACGGAAGTTAAATTTTAATGCCATTATTGATAGATTATATTTCCTAAACTTTCTTGCCATTCTCAGAAACAATTATCGAATTGTTATACTGGTGTAATAACATTAAATGCCAACTGACTGTCAACCGGATGAACTTTGTATTTATGTACGTGATAAACACTCTAAAATCATAGAAAAAAGTTCATTAATTATTGATAAGCAATTGCCATTAAACCACACATGGTTGTGAAAAGATATTAATGATCTAGTATTAAAATTGTGAATTATTATGTTTAAGTTCCTGTTCAGTTCTGACTTCAAGTTTGATTAATTATTTCTGTACAAACTCAGTATGGAGGTGTAATTTCAGTTCATGGAAATTTATCAATATTATAAGACATTAATTAATTACAATTGAAATAACTGTTATTTGCTGTCAATGGCCTTTTTACCCTATAGATCGGCATTAGAAATATCACCAAACACGGCAAGTTGGAATGAGAAAAATACATTACCATATATAGAAGTGACAGAGTGTCTGAATGACTAATGTTGTGACTAAGACCATTCTTTTGTTTCCATTCACTCCCAATTACGATTGCCTTTATGTATTTAGATTTATTGTACTTTATCAAAATGATATCGTTCAGAAGTAAACAGGAATAACAGCATTGCCCTCCCCCTCCCCACTCCCAACTCCCGTCTTTGAATAACTCATACCCTGCTAAATTTCTATAAGGAACTTGTCAATCTTTTAATTTGGACTGTTCCACTAACTGTTAAAAGGGGTGCTACCAGAAAAGTTACTAACTGAATGGCGAACAGTGCAGGTCATGATCAGACTGCACGGATGTGACTGATCATGATCTCCAATGGTCGCAAAGGCAGAGTCGATCGTGTCCAGCATGGTAAGGGTTAAGAAACCATACGAACAAATGTAGAAATAAACAGTTTCATGTGAAAGATGCATTTCATCAAAAAAAAACAAAAAAAAAAAAAACAAAAAAAACAAACAAACAAAAGAAATAAAAAACCAAACATTTGATGATACTGAAAAATAAATCTTATTTTAATCTTTAGAAAATCAGTGTAGACGATGGGATGGATAAGGGACAGCCATTTTCATGTGTTTCCATTAAATACATAAACGTCTAAAGAGGTCATTGTTTGTTTACTTGTGAGAAGCAAAGTTCAAATATTTGAAGAAAAAATAGATCCCATTTCATGCGAGGCGTTTGCTTACCTCCCCTCAAGTGAATTTTTACTTTGGATGTTTTTTATACCTGTTAGAATATTTGGAACATGAAACGAATACATCCGATAATTAGGTAGCAGTTGGTAGTTTCCAGCCACAGATTCGAATTGGCCAGGTCAAAATCTGTCATTAGAGATAAAACCTTGAAGTGAAGGCTGTTTTGATATTTGAAATATTTGTTGATGTGAGTTTGTGATTAACAAGTTTAAGAATAGTATGTTGCAGAAATTCTGGCAGATGCGAATGTAAGCTTGATGGCAATATTTTGATATAACTGCTTGAAATGCGTATATACCACTATCAGCATTCAGCTTCTCGTGAACTGTCAAATGTCATATAGGCCTCACACAGTTGAAAATAGTGAAAAAAGTAATCGGTTGACAGGTATTTTTGTCCAGCTCTGCAAGTAATACTTGAAACTGTGTACAGAATGCAAGTGGCCATTTGGCTCTATCATTTCCCCTAACATTTTAAGGCCAGTTTGAGATATGGCTAATTTGGGCTGAAATGTCATGTATTTTCGCGGGCTGAAATTATCTTTCTGGTGGCTTGTGGATTTAAAAATCTATGCTTTGTATGAAGTTTACTATGTATTTTATTTCTTCGTCAAGTAAGATGTAAACAGGTATCTTTTTATTTTCAGGTCTGCATCTCGTAAGATATCAGAAGCCGTCTGACTGGGCCACATCGCTCGGAAGTCCGAAATACTAGAAAAAACCGGCATCTGCTACCTTACACTACTAGATTGCGCTACTTTCTATTCAAACGGCAATAGTGAGTTTGTGTATTTGACAGAATTTGTAACAAAAAGCGTGATTTGCTGAAATTTGAGTAATATTTATATAGTAGAAATATAGATATGTAATAAAAGTGGCACACATCACAAATATGAAGTATAACTGCGACCACTACAGAAATTTCATTGAAACAAATAACCTTCGTGAACAAACAAAAATAAAATAATTTTCTTTCCGACGAACGACGGATATTTAACTTTTTATTTCTTTTTTTATTTCAAGTCGCAAACTGGAACCTCCAAGACCACTTTTTGGTCGTGTTTTATTTTTCGCAACATTATTAGTAAAACATATTTTCAAAACAACCCTGAGACTACTCAAATTTTTGCAATAGCGATCTGTATAACTTGTACACTACTTAGAAAGAACATAGCAAGTAAAAACCTTCTTTGTGGTCATTGTGCGTTAACTGGATATCTTGAACGTTAGCCAATACTTCGGCTCCATGTTCACAAAACATTTTTTTTTTTTGGTCTCAGCTGATTTTGAGATTGAGCTTTTGATTGCAAATTTTACGATAACGTCAAGAATGAATTCCAATTGAATATTACCATTATCATAAGACTGGATTGTCACTTGAAAATAGCAATTAATTGATTACTGATTTTTAAACATGCAATTTTGATATCAATGACAAAAAAAGTTTCATTATCAAACTCAGCTGAGACTGAAATTGTTTTGTGAATATGGGGCCTGGTCTAAGGTCACATTGTTTATGGGTCATAACGATGAAGTCATGCATCGTCGCCTGTTACAACATTCTTTAAATACATTTTTTGAATACGCATGACATTTTATCTGTTTCTTTGAGATTTGTAACATTTCTGTTCATTAAAGAACAAGGATGAAATCCACTGAGAACTTAGATTCCTGACTCATATCATTCTTGAAACGTTATGCAGTTAAGCTAACTCTGTGATAATGTAATGCTTTCTCAGTGATCTCATTACATACTTCTGTTCACCAGTATGAGGCGTGCGGTCAAGTACTGTTCAGAGTTTAGGAAATCTTTTTCTTTAAAAGTGGAAACTCTAAAGGCCAACTAGGTGTAAATGTTGAACGGTTGATATTACTGTATAGATCCATTTAAGCATTCAGCATTCATACCACTTTTAAATTGGAATTTCATATATTCCCATATTTCAGTAACACTTTTAATTCATTTGGAACCATTGTTCAATGAATTGCATATGACTTTTGGAAACGCAAATGAACACTTTTATTGGATTCAATGATATGTATACAAAAGAAAGATAAAGCGAGGACTACACTTCGGTCTGCATACTTGTACTGCACGAGGGTTTCATGTATGCAGTGTTTTCAAACTTTCTGAAACATCTCTAGTTTTGTTTCGTTTAACATCGGCTTTTACGACTCTTATTACTCTACTTGTTTGTTCTCTGCAAGTAATAGAAAAGTCACCACATGAATTATTGATGTGGACGATTTTAAACATACTGTCCCTTAGTCCGGCAGTAACGGAGGCCGTGGAATGGAAATGGAAACCCCCGAACTCCCACTGGATGTTAGCGGAGGGTTTGCGAAATGGATGGCGACTAACGCCCAGGAACATAAATATGTGGGTATGCTGAAACGAAACGTTTATAAAACATTTGTTTAAACATAATTTATTGATATAATAACAATTGTTACAGTTTTTTTTATAAATATACAAACATTGAGGATTGAGTAGGAAGCTTTAAGTTTTTTTAGAAACTCTCTCCCTATACATAATGTAATTTCAATAACAAAATAATTAAGCAATCATAAATTTTCTGCTTGCAGTTTCTTCGTTTATCTATATGGCATTTGATATAAATGTGTCAACTGTAATTTTAAAATAGGTTGACAAAAAAAACAACAAAAAAAATTTTATTTTAGAATAAGAAAACTGAAATGTTTATATGAACTTAAGTCTAAACTGTAAAAACTTGATAAACCATTGCGCTAGAACTACGATAACTTTTATTTATATTTCATAGCCTACATTTCTGCCCTTCAATATTTGTAAATTCAGTAAATAAAACACTTCAGCATATGCCACTCGATCTAATCTATTTGCCAGTTTGATTAATGTGGATGTATAAGAGGGGTTGTTGTGGTTATGTTTTCTTTCATTATTGTTTCAGATAATATTACAAATTTTCTCTAATCCTTTCACATAATCAGTATTCCTGCTTTTAAATCTCCGCAAATCGCTTTTAGGCGATTTGTGTAATTAAGGAAATCAATTATCCAAACATGACTTCAGAAGAAATATTGTTTTGTGATGAATGCTTAATTAAACATCCTCCACCAGTCTCTCTCATGTAATACAATATTGCTATTCTGAACCAATTAACTTGATATTGATACGAGCACTTTTCAAAAGTCAGTTGTCAATATAGCTTTGATTCCAACGATTTATTCTAATGTCGGTTCTATTGTCAGTTATTTTTCTATTCGGAGGCAGACTACTCGATAACATGCTATTTTGAATTTCATTTCATTTTGTTTCATTCAAAATCCATTACGAACAAAGCAGAAAAACATGTTATAGACAATTTGCGAGTTTTTTTCCCGCATTATTTCAAAATGAATTCGAATTTCAAATATAGGTCATTGTCAAAGAGACCTGAAAGTGCATCCGCCACTGGCTAAGGATGGTTTGTTTGCACTTTTCTCTCAATGTAAACTTCTGCGCCCATTACAATATTCAAAACATTGTTTTGTTTTGAATCTAGTTTGATTTTCTTTTTCATTTTAAGGTTGCAACCGCGCTCAGCATATCCACACGAAACCTACGCGTAAAAGAAGTAAAATAAAAAGAGATCGTTGAAACTGGCACTTTTGCCTTTAGAAGTGTACAGAATACAAGGTACTTCAGTGTACAATTAGTCTTCGTAATATAATTATACTGTTAATCGGAAAGCGATTTCAATCTGAATGGTTGACATCGTAAACCATTCACATTATTTTCTCATAGACAGTATGTAGGTGGTAACCTAAATGTTATTGTAAGATGGCAGTGATCGTGTTTAAAATTTTCAGAGACATCTTTCCTTTTTCATATTGCTTATGTTATTAACAATATATAACGTTTGAGTTATGTACTTATGTAGTTTCGACCTTAAGTGACATTTAAAGCAGGAAGAGAGTGACTATAGCAAAACGCTATACGTTGCAATATCTTAAATAATCGGCATAACACCAGAGATCAAAATATATCTTTTTTTTTTTTTTGCAAAATTCTAATTACAGTGAAGAACAATTGACACAATACATGAAAAGTAAGAAGCGTATGTTAATATAAGGCTTCTGCCTGACGGAACCTTGCTTCGCAATGCAGTATGAAACATTTAGAAGTCATACTGTGAACTTGTGCTGTATCGCTTCTATGGAAATGTACACACCCAGAGACGACCTTGAGACGTATATATTACAATAAAGATTGACGTCAATTACGTTAGATCGGCAGACAAGCGACGGGGCATATTGAAATTCAGTGTTTCATTATTACTTCAAACCATGACAAATCACTGATACAAAACATATTGCTCTATACTGTCTTTCCAGATAACCACAAATACAAATATCAAAAGTTTGGAGACCTTTTTGATCTGAACAAATGATCAAAACAGTCACAAACATTGTCTTTGTAGTATGAAACAGGCCTGTTTGCTAATTGTTTGTACTTTCTTGAAAAAGTCCGTTTCTCTTAGACGGTCTGATAAACTGATTTATTTCAAGTACATTAGAGGAATATGAGCTGAAATTACGTCGAAGTTTCTTTCGAGTAATTAGAGACGCGGGAAATATATTTTTTTAAAAAAAAAGAAAAAAAAAAGAAAGAAAACCAATGACCCCTAGTAAGCAAACCTGAATCAAATAAAGTATTTGCAATATCAGGGTGCAGCAATATCACGCGGTTGGTCATAAAAATGAACATTCCTTCAGGAAATATATCAAATAAAGCGTTTGTATGTGCGCGTCGTAAAATATTTCTGTGTCAAAATCAACTTTTCTTAATGAATGTTCTTTATCTGGTTGTGTTTTTCTTCTTTTTTTTTAAAAAAAAAAAAAAAAAAATTCAGATCCAATGATAAAATCAGATCAATCAAAGCTGAAACTTAAAATGTGTACGTTTTACCACTAAATCCCCCTTTCTTATCTTTTTCGTTGTTCTTTAGCATGAAATAAAATTAGATGTGCTGGTCTGAAAATGTATATTTCTACTATTGGACTTTTGTCACAATGATTGTTGGAAAGTACATGTTTTCAATTATATTTGTCTGCCCATCTACCTACCTTCATCGTTTTGGATAACAGAAAATTTGAAATTTGTCTGTTCGCCTCGTTCATGAAATTCGAAATCGGTAAATTTCATGTTTATATCACGGGATAGATAGTCGATTGGAAAAATGGCTTTTACTATTATGTAGCTTTTTTCTGAATTGAATGGAGATGTCCAAAATGATTAATAATATGTTAGCGATGAGAATTGTAATTAGTGTTATTCATAGAAACACGAATTTTGTGTGGTAAGAACCATGATTTATGCGAATGAGAAATGGTATCTCATTGCATTTTTTTCAAACGTGTTTGTAAGGTTTTGAATTTTGTTTTGGATGATATAAATTCATTCCTTATAACATGGAAAATAATAGACTTCAGAATACGTTCGAAGCCATGTAATTGTTTAAACTACAATTAAAATATGTTTAAAGCAAACCATGTGCGTGTTAAAACATCAATATCATTAAAAGTACGTTCGAACAAATTTAGTTATTTATGTTTGATTATGAAATGTCATAGAAGCACGGATGTTTAAAACAAATATAATGTCCTAATTGGAAAGTTATAGTAAAATACTTTTTTTACCGAGACGTTGTATTCATCAGAAAGCAAATTTTTTAAGATATTTTAATTATCTAAAAGTTGGGGATTTAAATGAAACTTAGGTCGATAGCGACTTTAAATTGTTATTTTATGGATAAAGTGTGCCAAACCTAAGAACCGGAATGAAAATAGTAAATACGATTTATTCGAAATAAAAACAAGTTTTAACTTGTATGTAATGAGTATAGACTACTAGGCTATAGAACTCCATTATGTGAGTATCACTTTATCATACGAATTGATAAATTAATTTCTGCATTATATTTAATATGTGTCATGAATAATATTAGTTTATTGTTGTTATTCTACATGAAATAGATCTGTATCAAGAAGATTTTAATGTTTGGATTTTTACACTTTTTGCAACTAAATCGTATTAAATGTATCAATGTAAAATACAAAGTTATTCCATAAATTGAGCCGAGATGTAAAAATTCCAACATATGGTTTGCGACGACTTTGATCCAGACAGCTGCGATGCGCAGTGCAGTTCATGTTCGCTAAAGTTTCTTAATTTAATGCTTAAACGAAGGATGGATCTGTTCAACTGGCAGGATGGCAGTTGTCTGATCATTCTGGTCGCAAGTCCACTATGTTTATTTAGCATGGGGCATCATATTACTGACGAACAAATACGTGATCCAAGAGCTTTTTAAATTGATTACAATTAAAGGATGTCTACTACGGATTGAATAATACATTTATTAATAGTGTGGAATGAGTAACGTGTATATGTTACAATAATAAAGGTTAATAGTGAATTTGCTTGATTAATTTTGGCTTTTCTGTTTCAATCCGCTGAATTACCGTAGAACAATAGCAATTTTAATATGTATATCTATGAGTGCTTACTGTACAATAATGCAGTTTTTTTGTTAACCGTTGAATGATTTACAGATGTAGTCAGTATGTTCGCCAATTAAACCAGATAATTCAATTGAGTTAAAACATATTTTTTTAATATAGAATCTTTTCTCAGTCTGAATATTACTGACTTGTCTTTTAGTTCAAATGACTTCTCTTGTAATTTTTTGGAAGTCATCTCTTTACAGCTCAGTGTCGTATTTAAATTGTGCTGACATACATTGGTTTTTTATGTGATTTTGTTTAAAAATGTATGAAATGTCTTTTTAAAATCCTTGATTAAATTTAATTAATGTTTCAGTGGTCAAAAGTTTTTGAACAGTAAGTTATATGTCTTATGTGGTGTTTATACCCAAAAAGTCAGGATTTGTTTTTAATACACATGCGTATGTCACATTGTGTACCATAGAAAGTGATCGTACTATTTATCAATACATAGGTTATTGGTGATGGTGTGCGTATATCAGTAATAATAACTCACTGTTGACTTGTGGTGGGTTGCACATCAGGTTAACATTATTGTAACATCAAGGGCTAAAATCTGAAAGGTGTATCGAGAATGTGAGAAGGCTAAGACAGTGCGCTACTTTACAAAGAGAGAATCAGACAGTGAAACTATTACCTCCCTGCTAATTAAATCCTTGGGCAAACAGAAAAGTGGGGAGAGAAAATAAGAAAAACAAAACGAGAAACGGACTTCGAGACTTCGAAAATAAAGTACTTTTTCACAAGAAATGTATAATATGACATTATACATTCCCTGTGAAAATGTACCATGTTTCTTTCGGAGTATCGAGAGTCTGTTTCTTGGTTTGTTGAATAGGCTTTGGTTGTTCGGGCGCAGGCTTAACTGTTTTTACTAAGAACGTATGCCACCTTATATTACTTTATTTTCGTTTCTATAGCTAAATGGTAAAAGAGCTAGCTTTAATTACTGTTAAGGTAAAAATCTGCAAGTAAAAGGGCATAAAGTTTTGTTCCAACCGTGATATATCTTGAAGTATTTTTACAAGACTGTTAATATATTTGAAAAAGTCTTTACAGTAAAGACAGACTATAATAGAACTGTTAACCCTGAACGAAATTTTATATGTAGAATTGTTGGTTTTTGTTGGTGCTTGGTTCATGAATGTGGTTGTACTCAAATAAAATTATCTTTTCTTCATTATTTGGAAAGTTCTGACACGGTGACTTGTGGTTACATTTAATTTTTAATATTAGAATAAGTACTTTTTCTTTGTGCATGTCATTATATACAGCTTAATGTTGTGTGATTCATGGATTCAATGACAAAAGCACTTGTTATAAGGACTGCCACCTTACAAATATACAAGAGAACGAGATTATCAAAGCCGCCTTTGAAAATACGAATAATTAATTTGACAATCGTAAGAAATAATTAATTTGAATAAATAAGTATTTGTGCTTTTGATTTACAATGTCCGGCTTCAATTTGATGGCAATCTTGAACACAAAGTTTGTTGCCCGAAAATGAATTTATTCGTTAATTTGGGATACATACGTTACCATCAGCATATTTCGAATCAGATTGTAACCAAGATTGTATAGTCATATTATGCATAAGATTAGGCTGATTATATGTCAACGGTTTTACTACAAAAGTATAACCACAGTATTTGTTGTTAAAAAGTATTATTGTAAAGTTGCATGTTTTATGTTTTGACAAGTTTAATATGTGTTATTGATGATTGACATAAATGTTTCCAAGAAAGGCTTGATAATTAAATGTTCTTAAATTCGTAAAACAAATTGTATGTTAAGTAGGTTTAACTTTCAATGTTTTTTAAGACAAAAAAAATAATATTTCAACATTTTTGTAAGGCAATTGCTTGTTATTAATGACTGGGCGCTATACCAAATAGAAAGTTATAAATACTTTAAGTTAAATGTTGGCGAGGGATACTATATTAAATACTTGCTAAACTTTTGGCTTTCAGTACATCACGTGTCTGATAGACAGGCGGACACCTTTTAAATCTTATTACATTTAGCAAGAGATAGTTATAAATGATCACCAAAATATTATTGTAACAGAATTTTACTTGATTGTCTCTGAAAGACCGAAGTAAAAAGTTGTTTGAAGAAGTGAACTGCACCTTATCCTCTTATTATCGTACACTGTTCTTTACCATCAGACAAAAAACTGTGTAATTTAAGATAACGACTTTAATCGGCTCAAGACTAACCATGATGGAAATATATATTGATTCTTTTCTTCTAATCAGAAAAACAGCTCACAATTATTTGAATTATAAGGACAAAAGACCATTTTTGCTAATCGCACTATTCCTTATCCCGTGTTTTCCGGAGGATTTTCCATCGATTCAAATCCCATGACCAGCATTCCAGACAAACTACAGCACTGTTTCCAATGTTAAAGGTACCGATAGATAGAAAAAACAGTGGAGCAGGTTGATAGGCATGTGCCATGGTCTAGAAATCCTTAAAAAAGGTAAAAAGTCAGAAAAACTCACATTTTCAGTCTTGGCCGCCATTTTGTTTTGGTGGTAAGGAGTAGATCGAATACCCCCCTTGTATCTTCTTTTGTTGTTTTTAGCTGAAGTTAAAATTTAGATGTGCATGGTGCTGAAATGTACACTCATATCTCTAATGGAGGACTATTATGTCCACAAATAGATTGTTGGAAAAGTACAGTTACATTATATTTGTCATTGAACACTCCGTCCTACAACTTCAAATGCGTTATCAATACTGATAAGCAAGAAAATATGAAATTTGTTCATCTTTCCACACACAGTATCAATAACTTCAAAATGCGCGCTTAGCCCATTTCATGTTTTATCAAGCGTCGCAGCATGATATACGATTGGAAAGAATGGCTTTTACATTATGACTTCTTTTCTGAATTGACATAGCAGAGAGTCCATTAAATGATTTCAATAGATAATGATTTAAGCAGAAAGAATTGTAATTAGTGTACTACTATCATCAGCAAAACGATTATCTGTTTGGAAAGCTTCTGAATTTTATGACACATGGAGAAATGTGTTATCTTTCATATCCTTGCATGTTATGAATTTGCAGTAGCGTTGTTTTGATAAGAGTAAATTGAATTTTGTATCATTGGAATTTGATATAATTCTCATTCCCCTTTAATAACATGGAATCATAGACATTTCAGCATACTGTTCAGAAAAGCCATGTAATTGTTTAACTACAATTTAAAATAGTGTTAATGCAAAAACCATGCATGCGTATGGTTACAAACATCAAATTCAATTAATAAGTACGCTTCGATAGCAAACTATTAGATTATATATGTTTATGAGATGAAATGTCAGATAGTAATGCACGGATGTTTAAAACAAAATATAAATAGCCTCCTAATTGGAAGAGTTAAAAGAAAATATCATTTTTTTTACCGAGACGCTTTATTCATCAAGAAAGAACAAATATTTTTTAAGGATACTTGTGTTTTAATTATCTAAAAGTTGGGGATTACGTCAAATGAAAACTTGTAGGTCAGATAGCGACTTTAAATTTTTGTTCATTTTATGGATAAAAGATGGTGGACCCAAAACTCTAAAGAACCGGAATGAAAAACATAAGAAAAACAAATATAATCGAAACTAAAACACCAAGTTTTAAACTTCCGATATGTCCAAATGATGGTATAGACGTACCTATGTGCTTATAGAACTCCGATTTCATGTGAGCTATCACCATACATTCATCATACAAATTTGATATATAATTTAATTACTGTCATTCATATTTAATATTTGTTAATATATTTATTTACTTGTTTTATTTATTTGTAGAATGTATAATAGATCTGTATCAAGGAAAAGATTCATAAATGTTTGATTTTACACTTTTCTGCACACTAAGAAATCCGTATTAAAGGTATCAAGTAAAATAACAAAGAATATTCATAATTGAGCCGAGCCATGAGAAAACCAACATAGTGGGTTTGCGACCAGCATGGATCCAGACCAGCCTGCGCATCCGCGCAGTCTGGTCAGGATCCATGCTGTTCGCTAACAGTTTCTCTAATTTCAATAGGCTTTGAAAGCGAACAGCATGGATCCTGATCAGACTGCGCGGATGCGCAGGTTGGTCTGGATCCATGCTGGTCGCAAACCCACTATGTTGGTTTTCTCATGGCGTGGCTCATATTACTGCACCGAACGGCGGAAGCACATACGCTGATCCAAGAACGCTTTGTAAATGTGATTTACAATTTAAAGGATGTCCATACTACTGGATCTCGAACATACAAACAAATTGATTAAAAATAGTGTGGAAAAATGAGCTAAACAGTAGTATACTGTTACAAATAATAATAGTTAATATTAGATGCTGATTAATTTTACGGATTTCTTGGTTACCTCAATCCATAGAATTTAACCCATACGAACAAATGAACAATTTCTAATTACTGGTATATCGTAACTGAAGTGCTTAACCCATTGTTCCCACAAAATTGCAGTTTTTTATGAAACCGCGCGAAATTGAATGATTTTACAGAATACGTACAGTCAGTATGTTTCGCCTTTTAAATATTATTTAGAACCAGATAATCTCATTGGAGTTAAAACATTTTTTTTTCTAATATAGAAATTTTCTCTCGAGTCTTGAAATTTTCTCTTTTTTGTCTTTTACAGTTCAAAAGTAACTTACCTCTTGGCTAAAACTTTTTTGGAAAGCTATCCTTCTTTTTACAGTCTCTGTGTCCGTATTTGGCGCCAAAATTGTCTGTACATCCATTGCCGTTTTTTTTTATTTTATGTGTATTTTGTATTAAAAAATTAAAAAGTCTTTGTAAAGAATCCTTTCAGATTAAAATTAATTAAGTGTTTCACAGTCGCGGCAAAAGTTTTTGAAACAGTAAGTTCTAATAATGTCTTTATTGTAGGAAAGTGTCTTAATAACGGCGACAAAAATAGTCGGCGATTTGCGTTTTATATACCCTGCGTATTGATCACATTGATGCTTACATAAATTATAGAGCCATTTTCTCTCTTCATAGCTCTCACACCTTATTCAATGAGCATTTGGTTTTCAAACGATCCAGAATATAAAGGAATTTATTGACACCCGTTGTGAACTATTGGAACGCTCGATATCGTCACTTCCGGTTGAGGTGATTTTTGCAAACAAATAATCCCACGCGATAGAATCGAAATTCTTTTGAGTCCTTTTGAACGGGTCCCGGGATAAAACAATTTACCCACTCCGTAAATAGCCAATTCAACCTCTCAAAACATCATCGTCATTCCATTGTTGCAAATGTCATTTATATTTATGTTGTCATTAAACGTGTATCAGTTGCTCTGTCATCTATTAGTGTATTGTTACGACTGCTTTTACGAGTTTTGATCTTTTATGTTCAAGGAATTGCCTAGAATAAATACACCGAGATTTCTAGAATAGGCACCAAATTGAATTTTCGGGCAGCAGAAATCTTAGAGGTTAATAGTTCTAAATCAATATGTAACTAAGCGTTACAACTTTGTCTGCGGATATGCCGTCACCGTTGTTTTGTTGGAAAACAACGCGTCGATTTCGTGTGTCTATTCTTAACTTGAAATATCTAAACTTCATTTTTTACTTTCTTTCAATGGAGTAGAATTAACTTAAAATCTATTATTTTCTGCATAAGAACAACTTAAAGATGACGAAGCATTCAGATGTTCTTACTTTTTTATTCTGATCTTAAGTTTATTTTAAAGATTTTAGTAAGCTATAATTCTGATTATAGAAAAAAGATCCTTGATACTGTGCGTGTCTGTCCTTCATTATTTAGATGCCTGTTGTCGCATGGTATTTGTTCTAAACTTGTATCGTGTTTCTAAATTAAATACAATACTATCATTGTGTAATGAAGTGGGCAAGTTGTAATTGTAATTAGGTATAATTGTAAAGAGCTTTCTCTTGAGTGCTTTATACAGAGAAATTCACTTTGGTCAGATGCCTGATTGTTTTACTTGAAGAGAAATGTCGTTCATTCCACGGGCCATTAGAACGTACATAGACCCGTTTCTTAATTGTTCGGTCGTAATCATACATAAAGTAAGCAGATGACCAATTTATCTTTGTATACTAGACAATATTGATTTGTAAGTTTGCAAGAATTTGCTTAAAACATTGTATTAAAGGGAATAAAAAAAACAACATAATCTAATATTAATATTAAAAACTGATCACCTAAAATTAAAATAATAATCGGTGCTGCTTTGCAGAAAAGAATTTATGCAATTGGCTTATGCATAAAGCCACGTGCATTTAAATTTTCTAAAAAAACTCCACCCGGCCGAATGGCTGCATCGGTGGTGCCCCTCTTAAGTTGACAGCTAAAGGTATCACGTTGGACGAAGTCCTAATTTCTAGAATATGCACCGATTAATGACAGATCAATGTATAACTGAATAGATGCATTCTTTGAGAATGTTTTTTCTTTTTTTTTTTTTTTTTTTGCTTGACATTTATCCTTGTTTTTTTCAAATGATTTCCTTGATACGTTTATAGATATATCTTAATTTAGAAAAGTTCTAATTGAAATAGATCAATCTTTTTAAACATTATTTCTATACAAGATGCCGTATATATAGCATCGTGTCCTTACATCGCAATCAATTGCCGCCTTTTACAAATTACTTATAATGTGTGTCATGCAGGCGTTAGTCCGTTGGATCTGAATCGCTTTGTAGGCAGACATGTTTTCGCAATTAAACTTGCTGCAATTCAAAGACTTGACGCGCTAAAATTAGTGGATGATAATTACAAAATTCTTCGATAAGTGATCTGGAATTGAGCTTACATGGAATGTGTATAACAATTTAACCAATAACGTGTTCATTATCGACTGTAGCATCAAAGAAGAGAAGAGAGGGAAGTTAACACTTCCGGTCGCAACAAGCATGTATGCCTGCAGATTAAGGTTACAGCAAATCTTTACAGAAAATTCTTAATGTACTTGCCTACGTTTATATCTAGCATTCGTAATGATTTGCAAAATTCAAAGTTCCTAATTTATGTTTAACAGTTTGTAGATTCCGAAGAGGCCATCAATTAAAAATGAGAATAACATTTATTTTCTTTTATAGAAAACAATCTTTGGAATTGTCAACTTTATATTTTAATCGTTTTATTATCAGCTATTTAAGCTTGATGAAACAATCTGCTAAGTTTCATAATTAAGCAGAGGGCGAATGTTTTAATAAATTAAATTTAAATATCAAATGTCCGATTTCAGTCTGGCTTTTCAAATAAATATGAGATTTTTTTTCAATCGTCCTTCTTTTTTTTTTATAAATCTGATAAAAATAAGTCCAGCAGTAAAACCAACATTCAACGAACGCAGCCACTGGTATAGTACTTCACACGGAATGTATACATACACCCACAAATAAGAGGTAGAAGGTAAAATAGTGGAAAACAAAAGCCACAACGACACATACAAGCATTGTTACAACCACATTTGTAATAAAAACCAGATTTGTAATAATTATAACATTTCTTGTTTTTATTACAAAAGTGGTTGCAAAGGTTCAACCACATTTGTAATAACCAGATTTGTAATAAAAATCGCAAACACTTTTTTCGAGAGATGTGTTTTCCCACGTGATATTCAAGCTTATGCATGCGTTATTAAGCACGTGCAGGTCGAATTGAACTGTCATGGGTCATTTAAGACTCCAAATGTTTTACCTGAATTCCTTGTTCATGGACATATTTTACTTTAAAAATTATTACATTTCTCGTTTTTATTACAAAAGTGGTTGCAAAGGTTCAACCACAGTTGTAATAACCAGATTTGTAATAAAAATCGCAAACTTTTTTTTTTCGGGAGATGTGTTTTCCCACGTGATATTCAAGCTTATGCATGCGTTATTAAGCACGTGCAGGTCGAATTAAACTGTCATGGGTCATTTAAGACTCCAAATGTTTTACCTGAAATCCTTGTTCATGGACATATTTTACTTAAGAAAATTATTACATTTCTCGTTTTTATTACAAAAGTGGTTGCAAAGGTTCAACCACATTTGTAATAACCAGATTTGTAATAAAAATCGCAAACTTTTCTTTTCCGGAGATGTGTTTTCCCACGGGATATTCAAGCTTATGCATGCGTTATTAAGCACGTGCAGGTCGAACTAAACTGTCCTGAGTCATTTAAGACCCAAAATGTTTTACCTGAAATCCCTGTTCATGGACATATTTTACTTTAAAAAATTATTACATTTCTCGTTTTTATTACAAAAGTGGTTGCAAAGGTTCAACCACATTTGTAATAACCAGATTTGTAATAAAAATCGCAAACACTTTTTTTCGAGAGATGTGTTTTCCCACGTGATATTCAAGCTTATGCATGCGTTATTAAGCACGTGCAGGTCGAATTAAACTGTCCTGGGTCATTTAAGACTCCAAACGTTTTACCTGAAATCCTTGTTCATGGACATATTTTACTTTAAAAAATTATTACATTTCTCGTTGTTATTACAAAAGTGGTTGCAAAGGTTCAACCACATTTGTAATAACCAGATTTGTAATAAAAATCGCAAACACTTTTTTCGAGAGATGTGTTTTCCCCACGTGATATTCAAGCTTATGCATACGTTATTAAGCACGTGCAGGTCGAATTAAACTGTCATGGGTCATTTAAGACTCCAAATGTTTTACCCGAAATCCTTGTTCATGGACATATTTTATTTCAGAAAATTATTACATTTCTCGTTTTTATTACAAAAGTGGTTGCAAAGGTTCAACCACATTTGTAATAACCAGATTTGTAATAAAAATCTCAAACTTTTCTTTTCGGGAGATGTGCTTTCCCACGTGATATTCAAGCTTATGCATGCGTTATTAAGCACGTGCAGGTTGAATTGAACTCTCTTGGGTCATTTAAGTACTCCAAATGTATTAGCTGAAATCTCTGTATAAATATTTGTCCTAAGACACTGAACTTGCATTTTTAAAGGTTCTAGCTTGACAGAAGATGTCGGAAAATAGTTATGAATCTGGTCCAGAAATTCTGATGTATATTTATCTTTTCAAACAAATTTTACATGCCAAAAGGCCTGTAAACAAAATCCATTTCATATCAGCAGGTTTTAGGGGATTCTTTATGTAAGGTAATTCGTACCTATATATCACACATGCGCAAAATAATTTCTGTAGGTACTAATTCCTCAAAATTTCATAAATACCATCTACTTTTAATTCTTAATGACCCTAATCCCGTTGTAAATAGTTGTCATCTTTGGGTATTCAAGATCATCTTTAGTGAAAGGTCGTTTTTGCATTAAGCCTATACTCTTACAGCTTACCTGACACATGGACATAGACACGAACACCAATGGCAAATATTGGACTTCAGCTGAATCATTTGATATAGGAAATAATCAAATAACAAGCTTATTAAGATTTAGCTAAATTTATTAGGTCTATATCCTTTAGACCCTTTAAAGACACATGCTCACAAATAACGAAAAAATACGCAACAAGTATCGTAGTATCGTAAGCAGGCATGAAGTAAGGGACAATGCTACAAAATCAGGGTTACAACATAGCTTTTAGTATCAGTCAAGTCAGTGTCTTTGACTCTAATGACCCCAACACCTAACGTCTTCCACGATTCACGTGCTGAGTCAAAGCAGGCGACAGATGCAAATAGTTACAGACACACGAACATTTACACACACGCACACGAATCGCGGAAGACGTTAGGTGTTGGGGTCATTAAAGTCAAAGACACTGACATGACTGATACTAAAGGCTATGTTGTAACCCTGATTTTGTAGCATTGTGCCTTATTTCATGCCTGCTTACGATACTACGATACTTATTGTGTATTTTTGCGTTATTTGTGAGCATGTGTCTTTAAATGGTCTAAAGGATATAGACCTAATAAATTTAGCTAAATCTTAATAAGCTTGTTATTTGATTATTTCCTATATCAAATGATTCTGCTGAAGTCCAATATTTGCCATTGGTGTTCGTGTCTATGTCCATGTGTCAGGTAAGCTGTAAGAGTATAGGCTTAATGCAAAAACGACCTTTCACTAAAGATGATCTTGAATACCCCAAGATGACAACTGTTTACAACGGGATTAGGGTCATTTAGAATTAAAAGTAGATGGTATTTATGAAATTTTGAGGAATTAATCCCTACAGAAATTATTTGCGTATGTGTGATATACGAGGGGCATTTCAAAAGTAATGCAACTGGGGTGATATAAAGCGCACGTTTGATAAATTTTAAATTATTTACGCGTCATACCGTCAAAGTAATCCTCCTTGTTACGTACACAAAGTTTCAAACGTTTAATCCAGTTCTTAAAGGCATCTTCATACTCATTTTTAGGTATACCCAACATGCACTGATAAACAGCGAACCCCAAGGCCTGTCGGGACCTTAACCGTCTACCAGCTAAATGATTTTTTTTTCAATTTAGGGAACAAGAAATAGTCACACGGGGCTAGGTCTGGGGAATATGGTGCATGTGGAAGAACTCGAACCCTTTCCTTGTTCAAAAACGAGGTCACAATAGCAGACTCATGCGCAGGGGCGTTGTCATGCAACAAGGATAGGTGCTTAAAGCCAGTGTGTGGACGACGTTTGAAACATTGTTTTTTAAGTTTCTTCAACACTTTTTCTTTATAAAGTATACCAGTCACAGATTTTCTATTTGGTACAACCAGTTGCATAATAGGGCCACGTATATCAAAGAAAATAACAAACATTGCTATCTTAGCACTAATCAATTTTTTGGCAATTGAGGGGCGGCGACAGTTTTTGGTAGCCCATATTTTGTTGTTTATTTTTCTGGTAGGCTCGAAAAAGTGAACCCATGTCTCATCTCAAGTAATAATGTCAGAAAACTGCTTTCTTTGATATTTTGGAAACATTTTAAGCAGTTTTCCGGCGGTTTCAAGTCGGACATGCTTTTGCTTGTCTGACAATAAATGAGGGATCCATCTAGCTGTAATACGTCTCATTTTTAAATTACGTTTTAGAATGCGGAATACGCTTGCGGCTGAAACACCAACTCTACTAGCTATCTGATGAACAGTTCGTCTGGCGTCAGACTTAACCACATCACATACTTTGTTAACCATAGTGTTAGAAGTAGCACTACAAGGACGTCCCAATTTTAGTGCATCATTAATGGAGTCACAACCGCTTTTAAACTTCTTAATCCACCTCGTGACGGTGGCATACGACACTTCATTCTGTCCATGAACAACATATAATTCGTCAAAAATCTCCTTCGCTGATACGCTAAGCTGGCATCGAGTCTTTATATAACCTCGAATTTCAGCTGCCTTTACACTTCTCTTGCCAACCATTTTACTATAGTATCAGTGACTATATGTTGCGTTTATCACTGTATTAGCGATAATACTGCGTGTACACCTGTAAATTTAGTATATCTGTGTAGAGAATGGATGTCTCACTATATCGGTACAATTTTCAAGAAAATCCCGTGCAAGGCGAGGCCGCACGATAATCAGTTGCATTACTTTTGAAATGCCCCTCGTATAGCTACGAATTAGCTTACATAAAGAATCCACTAAAACCTGCTGAGATGAAATGGCTTTTGTTTACAGGCCTTTTGGCAAGTAAAATTTTTTTGAAAAGATGATATACGTAAGAATTTCTGGATTAGATTCATAACTATTTTCCGACATCTTCCATCAAGCTAGAACCTTTAAAAATGCCAGGTCAGTGTCTTCGGACAAATATTTATACAGAGATTTCAAGTAATACATTTCGAGTTTCTTAAATGACCCAAGAGAGTTCAATTCAACCTGCACGTGCTTAATAACGCATGCATAAGCTTGAATATCACGTGGGAAACACATCCCCTCGCAAAAAAAAGTTTAAGTTTATTATACAAATCGGTTTAATAACAAATGTGGTTGACACCTTTGCAACCATTTTTAGTAAAAGAACAGAAATGTAATAATTTTAAAGTAAATAATTATGTCCATAGAACAAGGATTTAGGTAAAACATATGGAAGTTCAAAAGACCCAGACAGTGATTAATTGACCAAGCACGATTGCTTAATATAACTCACTATAAGCTTGAAATAACGTGGAAAACACATCTTCGAAAAAAGTGTTTTGAAAATTTATTACAAAATCTGGTTATTACAAATGTGGTTGACCTTGCAACCACTTTGTAAAAAAACAGAAATGTAATAATTTTCTGAAATAAATATGTCCATGAACAAGGATTTCGTAAAACATTTGGAGTCTTAAATGACCCATGACAGTTTAAGTTCGACCTGCACGTGCTTAATAAAGTATGCATAAGCTTGAATATCACGTGGGAAAACACATCTCCGAAAAAAAAGTTTTGCGATTTTTATTACAAATCTGGTTATTACAAATGTGGTTGAACCTTTGCAACCACTTTTGTAATAAAAACGAGAAATGTAATAATTTTTTAAAGTAAAAATATGTCATGAACAGGATTTCAGGTAAAACATTTGGAGTCTAAATGACCCATGACAGTTTAATTCGACCAGCACGTGCTTAATAACGCATGCATAAGCTTGAATATCACGTGGGAAAACACATTCTCCGGAAAAAAAAAGTGTTATGTTTTTATTACAAATCTGGTTATTACAAATGTGGTTGAACCTTGCAGCCACTTTTGTAATAGAAACGAGAAACGTAATAATTTTTTAAAGTAACATATGTCCATGAACAAGGATTTCAGGTAAAACATTTGGAGTTCTAAAATGACCCAGGACAGTTTAATTCGACCTGCACGTGCTTAATAACGCATGTATAAGCTTGAATATCACGTGGGAATACGCATCTCTCGAAAAAAAGTGTTTGCGATTTTTGTTACAAATCTGGTTATTACAAATGTGGTTGAACCTTTGCAACCACTTTTGTAATAACAACGAGAAATGTAATAATGTTTTAAAGTAAAATATGTCCATGAACAAGGATTTCAAGTAAAACATTTGGAGTCTTAATTGACCCAGGACAGTTTAATTCGACCTGCACGTGCTTAATAACGCATGCATAAGCTTGAATATCACGTGGGAAAACACATCTCTCGAAAAAAAGTGTTTGCGATTTTTATTACAAATCTTGTTATTACAAATGTGGTTGAACCTTTGCAACCACTTTTGTAATAAAAACGAGAAATGTAATAATTTTTTAAAGTAAAATATGTCCAGGA
The DNA here is from genome assembly GCF_021730395.1 of Mercenaria mercenaria. Classification (NCBI taxonomy): domain Eukaryota; kingdom Metazoa; phylum Mollusca; class Bivalvia; order Venerida; family Veneridae; genus Mercenaria; species Mercenaria mercenaria. Next base: position 51,182,981 of record NC_069364.1, read on the forward strand.
ACAGGGATTTCAGGTAAAACATTTGGAGTCTTAAATGACTCAGGACAGTTTAATTCGACCTGCTCGTGCTTAATAATGCATGCATAAGCTTGAATATCACGTGGGAAAACACATCTCCGGAAAAGAAAAGTTTGCGATTTTTATTACAAATCTGGTTATTACAAATGTGGTTGAACCTTTGCAACCACTTTTGTAATAAAAACGAGAAATGTAATAATTTTCTGAAATAAAATATGTCCATGAACAAGGATTTCAGGTAAAACATTTGGAGTCTTAAATGACCCATGACAGTTTAATTCGACCAGCACGTGCTTAATAACGCATGCATAAGCTTGAATATCACGTGGGAAAACACACCTCCCGAAAAAAAAGTTTGCAATTTTTATTACAAATCTGGTTATTACAAATGTGGTTGAACCTTTGCAACCACTTTTGTAATAAAAACGAGAAATGTAATAATTTTCTTAAGTAAAATATGTCCATGAACAAGGATTTCAGGTAAAACATTTGGAGTCTTAATTGACCCAGGACAGTTCAATTCGACCTGCACGTGCTTAAACACGCATGCATTAGCTTGAATATCACGTGGAAAAACACATCTCTCGAAAAAAAAAGTTTGCGATTTTTATTACAAATCTGGTTATTACAAATGTGGTTGAACCTTTGCAACCACTTTTGTAATAAAAACGAGAAATGTTATAATTATTACAAATCTGGTTTTTATTACAAATGTGGTTGTAACAAAGCATGGAGACGGAATAAAGCAGGACACATCACTGAAACGGCCAGTCACAAAACCACACACTGGGAGTTTAAGCAATTTCACCAAACCTGTTGCATACTTCATGCAGTTCCTGCAATTTAAAAATCAAGGATGAATATCAAAAAAGGAAAAGTCACGTAAACTTTTACATTTGATTCCATTGTAGCGTGTTTATGAATATATATTTGCCCTTTTTATCCAGTAGACCATATAAACAGATACCGTAACTTAAATTGACCTAGCTCAATTAGAAGTCAGAAGTGTAGATTAAGAAACGTAGATTCTTTGGTTAATTTGCTAATAAGTAACAGATAACTAAATACTGATACCGGTGGACTATATACATGTATATTTCTTATTTCTAAGAACGCTATTTGCAAGGTCTAAAGTAATGTACATGTATGTCACCTTGAATCTGAAGGTTGTGTCACCAAAAAAAAAAAAAAATAAATAAAACTACAGCGTTATCAAATATAGACGATTAATGGTTAAAAGAAAGTTGAAAAAAAATGATAAATGTTTAAAGGCTGCAGCTTAGATTTTAAAAGAAAAAAATCTTCTTTGAGTATTAGCTCAGAAAAATAAAGTAAGCAGATGATTTTCTTTACTTACAGACATCTCTGCAAAATTTCATTAGTATAGTCCCACTAAAAAAGCAGGACAACTTGTATATTTCCCATTCTTATTTTAGAGATTGAGACGTAGATGAATATGGGCCCAGTTTTATATAACTAACAATTCGAGGTTCTTTTCACGTAATAATTTTATTCATACCAACAATATAATGATAACATAAATGATTTGAGCCATGCCATGAGAAAATCAACATAGTGGGTTTGCGACCAGCATGGATCCAGACCAGCCTGCGCATCCGCGCAGTCTGGTCAGGATCCACGCTGTTCGCTAACAGTTTCTCTAATTGCAGTAGGCTTTAAAAGCGAACAGCATGGATCCTGACCAGACTGCGCGGATGCGCAGGCTGGTCTGGATCCATGCTGGCCGCAAACCCACTATGTTGGTTTTCTCATGGCACGGCTCATTTAAATTCAATTACATGTATTGTCTCTGTCATAGATATATATTTCCAAATTAATCAGATTTGTAGAAGCCTATGTATAGTCATGCAGAGAACTTCAATAAGTGTAATCAATATATCAAAAATCAAGTTTTTCAGCAGGGTTACTCCATTTCATGCATACCAGAGGTCTACCATGGTTCCCAAGTTGTTTCGGAATTTTGACGAACCTCTGATGGATGAGAATGGGTTACCTGTATCATATAATCGCGTAAATATATTGCCACATTTTAGGATCCTGTTAAGATTTGGTAGTGATCTAAAGACACTTTTGCGTCAAGGTATAACAAAATCTGATTTATGCAGGGTTGTTGTAAAGAAAGGTTCCTGATCATTGACGTTTCCAATAGTGTTTTGTATGCATTAAAGAAATTGTGCCCACATTAGACGTTTGATGTTCAACCCTTTTGTAGTTGGACGCGATGCTTCTTCTTTGATAGTATCAGGCGGAAGTGGCGGTATACTCGATGATCAAAAGATTCTTTAGGCGCTAATATAAGGAGTTAATAGCTTTCATATGTCTTCTGGCCTGTTTCCGTGGGTTCTTAATAGTTCTTCTCTTCACAATCTGTCCTCTGCAAAGGTATTAAGTGCATGATGTACTGTTTCAAAATCTCTCTTCATAAATAAAGACAAAACTGCTTACAAAGTCATGAGAAGTTTTTATTATGAGATAGCTGACTGACCGACATACTCAAAGTAGGTGTTATATGTATTTAATCATTAAATACTCCTTATATCAACCGCCTTGGTAGCCTAGTGGTAAAGTGCGGTTCGTCCTGCGTTCGCATATTGGTCGCGTCATACCAAATACATGAAATGGTACTAGTAGGCTTGGTGGATTTAGGAGGATTTTCTAGGCCTGGTCAGCCCGGTGTCGTTATAATGTGACTTGGTAGAACATTCCATTGAGGCAGCACTATAAAGATGGGCATTGTGCCCACTGTAACACGTAGACACCGGCTTCTTTATGCATTTTATAAAAAAAAGATGTTGCACTTGGAACACACACACATACAAATTCTCTATATCAATTGATGGCCGAGAAAAGTAGTAGTTTCTTTTATTGTTGTTCTTTAGCAAAAATAGACAGAGAAAAAACTCTTTGAGAGAAAAAAAAATGATGCCATTTAAGAAAAGATTGAATTTCTTACTGTTTTTAATGGACTTTCATAGGTACTAAATATACACTTCGAACCTCGGGCAAATAATTTTGATTAAAAACTTGCAAGTGATTCAGTAGGGAGATATTTATAGGTTATTGGCTTTGTATCGGGAAATATGCACGAGTTCTTCAGTGGAAATATTGCGCGACTTAAGGAGCGCAATATTCTTCCGCTGAAGAACGAGTGCATATTTCCCGATGCAATGATAATAACCTTTTTATTACATACGCATCTACACGTATAAATATAATGTAAATATCATAAATTATTCAATAGCCTGAAAAGAATTGACAATACAAAAGTAAATAGAAAAAAATAGTACAACACATACTGAATTACGTCACGCACCCGATATGAAATTCAGGCGTCAGTGTATGGAAAAATATTGACGTTTCCGGTACCAGTGTAACTTAAGGGGAAAAGAAATGAGTATGTAATAATATATACTATTGTAAAATACGGCTTATATTTCAGACCCAGACTTAAAAAGAGAGCAAGGAAGCTACTCTTTACGTGCAAAGAGTGATGATGACTATTTTTCGATCCAAAGTAAAAAAATAACTGCTGACTACAATGTTGCCTTTAAGTCTGTTTCAGTTTATATGTAATGTATATTGTCTTATATGTAGGTGATATTTCTTCCCTTTGTTGCCTCCCCCACCCCTTACTATGCCCCTCTTCCATTTTTATGTTATCCCCTTTTTACTTACCCTTCATCCTTTCCCCATATTACCTCATCCCCATTTTAAGTATATGAAATATAATCAAAATATACTTGTTGACGGATATTTGAAGCAAACAATCAGTTAAATCTTTCCAATACAGCTTCTATTTGTGACTGACCTAACTGTGGCTGAGTGTTTGCTGTGTTCAGTGATTCTAAAAATTCTGTCTGTCAGTCAGTCAGTCAGTCTGTGTTTAAATATAATTACGGTCCATCCACCATTTCAGACACAGTGTAACATAAATGCTGCGTGGAGGAATTGATCGTGAACATGTTCCTTTTTATGTTCTTAAATGGTGTTTTTGTTGCCAAATAGGGATAAAGATTACCTCTCTGAAATTCCCGGAGAGTTTTGCAATGACAATATACATTTTGCTGCCAAACAATGACTATAAGTACAGTGGCCAATGGGCAGGGATTCTATACTTTAACTCTTTTTTGTAATTAACCATCTAGTGCTGGACGTGTATGTTGCTGACATAGGCTTATGAAGTCAAATTGCCAAATAAAGGCACTTTGGTAAACTTCTCATGTGACATCCTTAGAAAATAAACCATCTAAATTTGGTATCAGATACTGCTGACGCCTTCACAATGTTCTATAAATGTATCTTAATATTGTAGAATGTAATTATGTTGCTAATATCTTCGGCATTTTTACAAGATTATAGACTAGAAACATTGAAACTAGTCAGTGCAACGATAAAAAAATAACGTCCGGCGGCAGAGATACCAGTACGACATTTATCATTTCACCATTGTCTGTAGAAACGCCAAAAAGCTAGCCATTTATCTGAGAAATTCGTTAACAATCAATGTTACCAGAGTGACAACATCGCTTACATTGCTCTTTTATTACTATTTTCGCTGAAATGTAATGGCTGGGACTCTTTGATTCGAGACTCAAATTTCTGAATTATTTGTAAGAATAGAAATGTGTTCCTGTCGTACAGTAGCATTGTTATCCCGGCTAATGTACGCTTGCCGTCATTCAAAGTGGTTTTGGGTTTTATATATCATCCAGAAGACACAATGAGACACATTTATTAGCAATAAATATATTTTTGTTGACGGTTTACCGCTTCAATGTATAAAAGTAGGATAGGTAAAATCGTATTCTAAGTTTCAGTTTCACTTGAATTGTTCACAGAAAAAGAACATGTAAGCGAAATGGACACAACTCAGACCATTACATCCGTGTTAAAATATGATTGAACAAATGGAACTGGAGTCTGGAGTCTGGAATATCAAACTGATGAGGAGATTCACTGAATGTATAGCACGTGACAACCAGACGAAATGATTGTTGACTTTTGATATGTTATCAGAAGTTTTGATTTAGAGCAAAGACGCAAAAAAGTAAAATAATATTAGCTAGAATAGTAGCAGAATCAAATTTAGGCAAGTCTTTTAAGGGAAAAAAGAAATTTGAACATCCCTCACGCCCCCTTACACCAGCTTGAGAATATTACGTTGAATCGGCTGTTAAATTTGATCTAAAAGGTCTAGAAATACTAGAACAACAGTCCAATAAACACTCATTGTTGGTCAGTAAAAATTCTTTTGGCATTTTCATTATAACACATTTCTTTTAACTGCTGTGTTGTTTTTATGGTATCTGTTTCTAATGTGCTGGCTCGTGAGATAAATTTAGACTTTCCTGAACATAAACAGATTTGGTCACGTACTTTTCAAAATTGGTGAGTTACATTGATATTTGTCGTCTCTGTCCATTAATGGCGATTATCTTATTGCATATCAAGTTGTCAAGGTTGCCTTTCTCTTTTACATGCGCATTAAGCGTAATCAGGCAAAAAATATTCTTCAATCATTACAAGAACGTGTGTTAAGGGTTCTTAGGGATATCTTTTATTAACACTACCAGGATACATTAAATAAATTCTAAATAAAATGAGCCACGCCATGGGAAAACCAACATAATGGCTTTGCGACCAGTATGGATCCAGACCAGCCTGCGCATCAGCGCAGTCTGGTCAGGGTCCATGCTGTTCGTTAACGGTTTCTCTAATTGCTATAGTCTTTGAAAGCGAACAGCATGGATCCTGACCAGACTGCGCGGATGCGCAGGCTGGTCTGGATCCATGCTGGTCGCAAAGCCACTATGTTGATTTTCTCATGGCACGGCTCATTAATAATACATTATGATTTTTGTTTCATAAATCCCATAAAAGAAATCCCTCCGAATAGCTAGAAGCAATTTTATTGTTTGCCATTCTCTAGAACACTCTGACATTTCTTCGAACCAGTTGATTTAAGAACATTAAAAATCTTCTGTGCTTATCTGTAAATGTATTGATGTTTTGTGGTGACAGTCCTGACCCGACAGTTCGTTTGGGCTCTGTCTGACTGAACATGTACAATAGTCAGTTCTGTTCAACACGAGTTTTTCTTGATGAAGAAACATTATTTTTGAATAATTGCACGAAAGCAACTGTGTGACAATTTGGGTATTGTTTTCATTGCTTTTTAAACAGCCGCGAGAATAGTGACACCATATTTACATTTCATTTACGGCACAGGCCTATTGGATTCTATGCTTTTACATTAAGTCTATAAATAAAACTTAAAACCTTTGAAATTTGACCAAGAATTCGATCAGCAGAATTTAGTTTATTGGAACAGTTATAACTGTATCAACCATTGAGCTAACAATTAAATGAACTGCTCAAGGACTGGTTTTCATAGTTGACGAGGAAGTAAATTGTGTAATTAGTGACGCTGATTTATACTTTACCCCTTATTTCATTCTAGATTTTCACTCAGTCATGTAAAAATGCAACTAATCAAGCATAAAAGGGAGATACACCGAAAACTATTCAGGAAAGGTGTGTCGTTCTTGCATTCAGGTCTTTCTCTAATTACTGTCTTTCATTACTACACGTGTAGATTTTGAGTTTAATAATGAAACTGTTGTGTGGATACATTTTTTTTCTTTTATCTCGGGTTTATTGCTGACCCGTGATTTTTCTTGATTCTTCTATGTAAAGCATTTTCAGCCCACCCTGAGTGAACATGTTTAATAAACTGTCAAAAATTAAAATTCACTGTCATTTCTATGAATATTATTTACTAAGCCACATACCGTCAACTTACCTGTTTTCAAACCCCACCTGTTGTCAAACCCTAAACTTAAGGCATACAGACACTAAAAAGAAAAATGGCGCGGAAAAAAATGGTAGTCGCAAATGGCGGATACAAATAGTCCTCAGTTTTTTTTGCCTTGTAGAGCTATTTTCCTTATTTTCTTTTCATTTTTTTTGCTAAAATCACATGACAGATCTATGATTGACATGTAGGTAGCATTTTCATAATGAAATAACAACATTACAAAAGTTTTCATGGAAACGTAGATCATACACCACCAGTATAATTTGGGGTCTCATGTTTTAGCTGATTGTGCAGTTTGTGTGTTTGACTGAAATTATTTTTCTTGCATCAAACATGACACCCACTTTTCTTTTGATTTTTAGTTAGTACTGACAATATTCTTCAAGAAAATGTAGGTTACAGAAATTTGAAATGGGTCCTGATGTCTGCTGCGGTCATTGGAATTAGGTCAATTTTATATAGAATAAAGAACAACAACTATTTAGTGTGTATAACCTTAAACTCTGTTTATTTTACCCTCAGGTCAGAATGATATCATCACTGGCACTTGCAGGTACTTGGTGTATAAGCTACCTGCTACAGCTGCCAAAATTATAAATGCATGTAAAACAAATATTTCATTTAACTGAACCTAAATTTTCCTGTCATTTCATATTTTATCTGTCTTTGAGAACAATTAAGACAGACATTGAATTAATTACAAAAACTGATGATTATCGAAACTTGCTTTAACTTAAAAAGTTCAGAAACTTAAAAGGCATTTTATTTATAATATTACTGTAATATTTCTTATATGCATTTTTGCAGGTGGTTTGAAAACAGGTTACTGAATCTGTCGCCATGTTTAAAATACATATGTTTGAAATTTGTTATTTATTTCTAAAGATGAAATGCCTTATTAGTTAATTTATTTTTTTTAAATGTCAAAGTCATCACTTGATTTGGTAACAATTTTATTATGTCCTGTAAACTTCATTAATTGTAAGTAATTTCCCCAGTTCCTTAGGGGTTTGAAAACTGGTAATTCGATGATATATATGTTATTTTGGATTATATCTATATAAGTGACTTCCAAAATCGCAGCAGTTGCAAAAACAGGATGCCATTGTCGTTCTTTCCTCCACGAGTAAAATCCTATTTTAAATAAATTATGTCGATAAAAAACATGTTATATACTGGAGATAGAAACATATTTGAATACTTCATTTATTTCGGTTTGAAAATATAAGTATATGCTTGAGACTACATTGACCGATACATTAACATCTTCCAGTTACTATGACGTCCATGCGTTGGACGCTGCTCATAACAATATGATATATTCTTAAAAAGAGACAGGAAGTAAACGATAATTGATTCATTTGTGTAATATCAGTTGCTGAACTCAAAAGCGGGGGCGTGGGGGGGGGGGGGGGGGGCGCAGAAATCGTGCCGATGTTCAGTGCAAGCGAATATCTGAAAACGTCATTTGTCGTAGGTTTCCTTTCTTTAATAACGAAGATGTATTGGCTTGCCCTGCCAAATAAATGTTTTACTATCTGCATCACGTTGCATCCTAAGAAGTTAAATGAGCCGCACCATGAGAAAACCAACATAGTGCATTTGCGACCAGCATGGATCCAGACTAGACTGCGCATCAGGATCCATGCTGCTCGCTTTTAAAGCCTATTGCAATAAGAGAAACCGTTAGCGAACAGCATGAATCCTGACCAGACAGCGTGGATGTGCAGGCTGGTCTGGATCCATGCTGGTCGCAAATGCAGTATGTTGGTTTTCTCATGGCGCGCCTCAAATACAATTATGTTTGGTAACAAATATCTCTGACGCCCCCTAAATGTAATATTAACACAGTTCGCATGTGTAAAGTACGTCGTTACATTTTGTACTCATATTCCAGGCCAGCTTATCAAATAAGATTGAAATTGATGACAAAATAACTTCAGGCGGCAGTGATTCCAGTACGGTCTTTATCACGGCACCTTTGTCTGGGACACGTGAAACAGTTGGCCATTCATTAGAGAGATCCCTCGATAATCAATGTAACAAGAGTGACAACAACACTTACAAAGCTCTTTTATTACTTTTTCCTGAAATGTAATGGCTAGGGCTCTATATTTCAGAACTCAAATTACTGAGTTAGTTGTAAGAATAGAAATGTGTTCCTGTTGTACCGAATTACTGCCATCGAATGCCGTTGTAAGTGGTTTCAAGTTTAGATCACCCTGAAGACACAGAGACAATTTAATTGGCAATGAAATTACAGATTTTGTATATACGCGCCCAGTAGACAGTCACCGCCAACATTCTGTTCTGTTTATGCAATGAAACATGTACACAACCACGCTGTTTAAACTGCTGGAATAAAATGAAGATGCGAGTTTTGAAAGTGTTTGAAGGCCAAAGCCTCATTCTTTGAACATTCCAGTTTATTTCATAACCATGATGCCTAGAACTAAAGTCATTTTATTTTCAATTTTCAAATTGATTTAATTCATGAAATAATGCGTAATTTTAATGAAACTAAAGGCGACTGTTAGAAATATCTGTTTAATGTTGCAATTTGCAAATTTTTATTGAATACTATCTTCATATACACAATACAGGCTGAGATTGTTTATTCAAGGTTACATAAATTTAACTAAGAAACTAAACGCCTTTGCCAAA